>NC_141159.1:123179334-125723501 GCF_053477565.2 Lygodium microphyllum | reverse complement strand
GAACGACGAATGTTAACCCCAAGTCAAGAAGGTAGAAAAATGAATGAAAAAGTGAAAAAAGGATGGAAAAAGAGCAAAGATACGCACGCGGCCTCTAAAGCTAAGCTGGGGCCAAAAGCCTAATTTTAAATGAAAGGCACCTCAAAAAACTCCAAAAACTCATGTAAAAGAGCGTTAGGCTCTCTCCTATGCCAATTGTAAACTATTAGACGAGTGTAGACTAGAGGCATAAGGCTAGAGGAGGAAATAGAGAAAGGACCTTGCCACAATGGCCGGTCATGTAAAAAAGGGATGTGTGCCCATGGGATTTTAGGGCTTGTATATAAAGTTCAAAAAGTGAATGGAAGCTCATTCTTCGGTGTGCGGCTAACAAGAGTTCTCTTCTTCTTCTCTTCTTCTCTTCTTCTCTTCTCTTCTACTTGCTTGTGTGTGCTCTTGAGAGAGGGAGTGTGAGAGTGTGAGAGAGTGAGTGTGTGGGAGTGAGGGATCAAGAGGGTGAAGCTCTTCACCATCTCCTCTTCTCTTCTCTCTTCTCTTTTCTTGCACACACTGATATGGTGGATGGAGCTTAGAGATGGAGGAGGCTTGAGAATAATTGAGCTAGCATCTAGGATTGTGAAGCTACTGGTGTGTGCAAGAGAGGAGGCAACTCATATCGGCATCAAGGTAAGCTCACTACACTAGTAGGATCGATGACGCGTCGGCTAGGTGAGAGATAGCCATTAGAGCTCACTTGAAATGCTTGAAACAATAAGCGGTCCATGGGTCTTGGCGGTTGAGCATGAGCTCCCTCTACATTTTTGGTTCCGTGTGCCGGGACCAATGGATTCAAGCTTGAGCACTTCAGCACCTCATATCGAGTATCGAAGTAAGGGATTCATCCCCGAAACGGAGCTTGAGATAGGTAGGAAGTTTAGGTGTTTTGATTTTGAAACAAGTAAGTATTTTGGGTTAGTTAGTCTGTTTGATGATTGGAAAACATGCAAAAATCATTTCAGTTTGTTGCTTTTGATTCTTGTTGCATTTAGCATAGGATAGGATTAGGAAATCGAATCGGGAAAGGGTAGGGTTTACTGTTGCAAAACAAGGTAAAACATGGCATAAATCACGCAAAAAATGGCAAAAAGATTGCTTGGGATGCTTAATGTTGGCAAGTGAGTGATTGGGAGCGGCAAAACCTTACCCGGGAAGGAGTTTAAGAGCCAAGAGGCCAAGGGAGAGCTCATTTGCAACCATTGCAAAGAGCGAGAGAGAGAGAGAGAGAGAGAGAGAGAGAGAGAGACCTTGCAAAGATTCGATTCGATCTCGTCGTCAGAGAGCCTACCGCTCACCTCAGGTATACCAATCACTTCCCTTGGTACCCTAGTTAGGATCTGGAAGTTTGTGCTTGAAGGGATTGTCTAAATCATGGGATTTGATTGAAATTGTCGTCGCACTACATTCATCACACCGCATTCGGCCCGTTCAAGCGGCCGTTTCTAGGCCGAGTCCCAGAATCGGCCCTCGGCCCTTGCCATTCGGCCAACTCGACTTGAAAACCCTAATTGGCCTGTGGCCCGAAGTCTACTTGGCCCATTCGAGTGACGGCACTGGGCCCCATTGATCAACTCGACTCTCAGCCCAAGACCCGATTCGGCCCTCGGCCCATCCAAGCGATCGCGTCAGAACGATAAGACTCGGCCCTCAGCCCGTGAAAAGTGAAAAGTTCAGCCCTAAGATTAGTGTGATTCGGCCCTCGGCCCATGTGTCTCGGCCCGTTTGAATCCCTGCAATTCGAACCAATTAGGCCAAGTGTGAATTTGTCTCAAATTTTTAAAAATTTGACCTGATCCGGCTAGAGCTCAGCAGCGCAAACTGCCACAAGTCCTCCTGACACTCAAAACTTGATTCTAGCGCACGGAATAGACAAAATCATAAGGTGCAGTCACTTAGCAGCTTGAGTAGGTGGTCGCGAGATTTAGAGACCTAGAGGCGACCCGTTGAGCCATAAAACCCTCATTAGACCAAAAAACGAGCAAGACAATGTAACAGAAAAACCCTAAACCCCATTAAGACGATTAGGGAATTGATCGACAAAGCCTATCATGCCCAACACGAAGCGAGAGTGCGTAAGACACTTAGAGATTGTTTGCCACACTCACCTTGAATTTCCGCACTTGAAGTACACTTAAGGTAAACTGAAAGCCCGATTGAGCACAAGTGCACTGGAAAGAACACACACACTGAGTGGAGATAAATTGAGGATTGTATTCAATAAGTCAAGGAACTCACTCAGATAAACCACTCAAGGAACCCACCAATAGGAGAGGACCCAAAGATGTAGACAAACCATCAATATGCAAAGTAGGACCAAGCAAGCGGTGCCAATGAAGTGGATTTGACAAACCTACTCAACTTGATCGATAGCTTGGTGGAGCACGAGAACTCGACTATGGCAGAAGAAAGCTCAGACCGCAAGTCTAACGAGGAACTCGACTTGAGCGTCTTCCCAAAGGCTATTCAATAGCTAGTCAGTAGCTACAATGTGCATGCCTGGTATGAGTACCACGGTAGGACAATAGATGCTATCATCGTAGACTTAGAAGAAGAGAGAAAGCTAGCCCACAAGGCATTGCAAAGCATAGTCAAATACAATAGAGACCAGCAGGCTAGCAGCCAAAGGTAAAGCACGGAGTTGCATGAGGTGCAGCGGGTGCTGAACTTAGTCGGCAGAAATCGAATGGATCACGAGAGAGCCCTAGAAGGAGACTTAACGCTGAGCGCGCTTCTCATGAAGCGACTGCTAGACAACACCGCAGTAGAGCAAAGTGCTATAGCATTGGTGACATCACTACTGGCAGGATTAGGAGTGACCCAAGGCTCTAAGAGCTAGTCTAAAATCCCAATAGTCTCAAAGCAGCTCGACAAGTACCAACCCCACGACGATCCACACAGCTTTGTAGAGCAGCTCGAGCAAGTCTGCAAAGCCAATGGCCTCAGTGACCTGACTCAGCGCTCTCAAGCGTTTGGGTTCTGCTTAGGTGACAAGGGTAGGACTTGGTATACAAGCTTAGATGCTACAGAGCAAGCCAAATTCAATGGCCTCAAGAATCTCTTCATCAAGAGATTTTCCAAGCCTGGATACTCCAACAATCTGCTAGTACGTCTGATGAATGTCAAGCAGAAAGAGAAGGAGGACATTCACGATTACGTAATCCACATGAGGAGTATCTTCAAGAGAATCCCTACGCCGACTAAAAGAGCAGTTTTAATTGTATTCATCAGTGGAATTCAAAACGAGGAACTATATAAGGCTTTGGTAGGCAATTCGAGCTTGCAGCAAGACTCGCTAGCTAGGGTTTTTGAGGAAGCCATCAGAGTTGACGATCAGCTGAAATAGTGGAGCTCCAGGAGCTCAAACTCAAAAGAAACCAACTCACGAAGTTCAGAGAGAGCGTCAGCCTCTAGTAAACGATCGGTCCCATCATCCCAAGATAAGGGGAAAGCCACCAAGACTCTAAGTCGGAGAGAAGTTCGAATAGCGACCTAGAAATACCTAGGCCGCCAAAGACCCGGCGCACCAAGGGGGACCTATCCATCCACCTGACGCGGACACGATTGAAGCAAGAAAGGGCAAAACAATCCAGGGACACACAAAGAGATGAACAAAGAAAACCGCAGGACCTCCCTAAAAGATTTACGAAATTCAAGAAAGGAGATAGGATAGTGATCTTGTTGGGTACCAAACGGCAAGGGCAAATGAGCAAACCAATCGAGGGACCAGCCAAGGTACCTAGCCCAGGAAGGAGAGACACCCCGACCAGCCTTCATTACCGATGACTTGACTGACGAAGAAGAAACAAGTCTTGTTGCTCTCTTGCGAGAGTACGTAGATGTATTTGCTTGGTCCTTGGAAGAGCTCAAAGGGTTAGATTCGAGTGTAGTGACTCATTATATACCCATGACACCAGATGCAATGCCGGTGAAGCAGCGACCTTACCCTATGAATCCAAAACACGCTCATGCTATCATAGAAGAGATTGATAAGCTGATGAGAGCGGGTTTTATTTACGAAATTAAGCACACAGACTGGGTATCACCCACAGTCATCGTGATGAAGAAAAAAGGAAAAATCAAAGTGTGCATCAATTACAAGAAGGTGAACGCTGCTAGTAAGAGGGATAATTACCCATTGCCATACACCAAGCACATGCTTGAAAGAGTGGTGTGCAAGGAGGCCTACATTTTTTTGGATGGCTTCTCAGGATACAATCAGGTGCAAGTGCATCTTGCCAACAGGCATAAGACTGCCTTCACCATTGAGTGGGGTGTCTTTGCTTACATAGTCATGCCTTTCGGGTTGACTAATGCCCCTGGCACTTTCCAACACCTCATATGCACCATATTTAAAGACATGCTTCACAAAGAGTTGGAAGTCTTTGTCGATGACCTTTGCATTCACTTGACCTGGATAGACAAACTCCAAGCACTCTTTGAGCGGTGTCGCCTATATCGTCTCTCCTTGAACCCCTTAAAATGCCAATTTTGGGTGAAGCATGGATGCATCCTAGGCCACATGGTATCGAAGAACGACATTGCCACTGACTTCTCGAAAGTTAGGATTATTGTTGACCTTCCACCCCCAATCAACTATAAGGGAGTTCAATGCTTCTTCGGCCATATGGGATACTATTGGTGGTTTGTGCTGAATTACGAATTGGTGGCCAGACCTTTATACAAGCTACTAATTGTCTTTGGATGGACTGAAGCATGCCGATGAGCATATGAAGAGTTGAAGAAGTCTCTAACCAGAGTACCAATTCTACGAGCCCCAAATTGAACCATTACCTTCCACGTGCATATCGATGCTTCAAAATTTGTTGTGGGGGTAGTGTTGTGCCAACCTAGCGAACACAACCTAAACTATCTAGTTAGCTTTGCTAGTAGATAACTCACTGAGATGGAAATGAACTACTCGATGACAGAAAGAGAGGGCTTGCCCATGGTGTTTGTTGTGAAGAAGTTTCGACATTATCTATTGGCTACACCCTTTACCTTTTGCATGGACCATCAAGCCTTGTTATATCTAGTGAATAAACCTTGCGCTACAGGATGCATAGCTCAGTGGCTCCTTCTACTTTTGGAGTTTGACTTCTCCGTGGTTGTACGAAAGGGAAACAGGGACACAACGGCCCCCGCAAGGTGCTGCAATCTCAACTATGGTGGCCAACATTGTTTCGTGATGCAACACGATTTGTTAAGCATTGTGAGGAGTGTTAGCAAACAAAGGTCCCAATTCGCAAGGATCAAATGGAGTTGACCCCAATCATTGCATGACAATCCTTTGAAAAATGGAAAATTGACTTCATAGGACCCATCATCCCCGCTGCACAATATTCGTAGGCCAAATACATCATTGTGGCCACAAAGACTACCTAACAAAATGGGCAGAGGTGAGAGCAACACGAAAGAACAATGCTCGAATGACTGCCAAGTTCTTGTGGAAGTAGGTAATCTCACGATTCGGCTGCCCCATCGAACTAGTCACTGACCGAGGCACACACTTTATCAATGAAGTGATAGCGCATCGAACTAGTCACGTACTCCTGGGGAAAGCTTAATAAGCTGTAAGAGATTCACATCCGGCTTGACTTCGCAAAGAGAGCTCGCCAAGTCAAATTCATGATAGTTTGATAGAGCTTTCTTTTCACGCCAAACCATCCGCTCTTTAGGTCGCTGAACTGGCTTTAATGCCTCCTTTTTAACTTTCACCTTCTTCTTTGGTGTTTCCTTATCGCATTTACTTTCTACGGGCTTCAAAGGTCCCCCTTCCATGGCAGGATCCAAAACTTGCGTTCCTTTGTCGCCTTGTTTAGGGTTTCCGTCGACAGGCTTATCCTTGTCGGCTTCTCTACCCTTTTGACCTCTCGTAAGAATAGCACGTAGATTAGAGGTTTCAGCATCATTAACGCGTGCAGCCTCAATCAAACTAACCCGACTACCACTAGGTAGCTCCTCCACTGTAGTCTTTGGTCGTTGAAGTATTTGTTTAGGCCCATCTTCTCACTGGGAATCATTTCCTTGCACGCGATGATTAGCAGGTCTTAGTTGCCGACTACCTCGTTGGAGAGAACTGATCTTACTCCAGCAAGTAGCTGCTAAATGGCCGGATTTTTCACAAATGTCGCACTTAACATTTGGGCAATTTCTTGGATAGTGCTGCCCACCACACCATTTGCAACTAAACCTCGAAGGTGCACCCTCATCTGGGTATCTACTTCCTATCAAATTTTGTTGTTTTTTAAGGAAGTTGACATCCACGGCTATTTGTCGATACTGCTCCATAATCATGTCGGTATAATGCTTCATCATGTCCTTAACCTCGCCAAGAACATTGGAAGAACTCGACTCATAGCCTTGGTCATTACCATGTCGTTCCATCGGCCTAACAATTCGATTAGGCACAGGTTGTTGAGCCACAGGTATGGTGTTAGAATTGACCGCCTGGCCTCCACCATTTGGAGCCATTTGACTGCCCGTAGGCATCGATATGCTAGGGGGAGCTGGTAATAAAGGCACATTCTGCATCATGTTCCCTCTCCAATTAGGGTTAGCCATCGCTATCCCTTGACCACTACTACCATTGGCCATTGCCATATTGTTTCCCAATACTAAACCCATATTCGAATTGCCTCAAGAAGCATAGGCTGCTTGTAGTCGGGATTCCACCTCTTGTGCTCGTGTAATGGCAGTATCTATATCCCCCAAGGGGACACTACTCAACTGCAATTGGATATTAAAGTCCAAACCATGTAGGAAATATTGCAATTGGGTAGCTGCGGGGATAGGAATAGAGGTGTCCAATTTACGGAAAACCTATTTTATTTTCTTCGCATAAGCACGAATATCCTCATGTGGTTCTTGGCGGGTCACGTTGAGTACACGCAACCAATATTGCCCACCCCTTTCGGGGGCAAACTCCCTTCGAAAAGCTCCATAAAATGCATCAATGTTCAATATGGTTCCGGCTTCTAAACCATGATACCATATAGCGGCTCTTCCTTTGAGAGTCATATTGAAGAACATCATTAAATGTCCTTCTTCTTGAATGCGACAGTTAAACATCAGCTTTTGAAACTCCCTAATGTGGAGTTCTGCATCTTCCTCAACTAACCCACTAAAAATGGGTAGCCGGTAACCTAGAGCCAGCAAATCCGTCGTTCCTGCTGAAATTGCAATAGGCTGCGCCATGACGAGGATTGGATTTGCACTAGGAATAGGGGACGGTGGGGTTACACCTCTCGTACTTGATATAGACTGGCTTATGGCAGAAAGGGGAGCACTAGAGCTTCCACCTTCTCCTAACTTGCTGCTTGTGGCCCCAAGACCACTAGATCCACTCCCTCGTAAGGGTTCAGCACCGCTACGCTTAGGGGAATATCTCCTAAAAATTTCAGCACGTCGCCTAGCTCTTTCGTCTCTTTCTTGCTTTTGGATTTCTGCTAGACGATGCTTATCAATAAATAACGGATCAATCTCAGTATCCTTTGGCATAAATTGCTAGTTGCAACCAGGATTCGAGGACCGCCACTTTTAAGCGGCTCCCGGCAACGCACCACTGATGGACCTAAAACCGGGCCGGCACTGGCTCATGCACTAGCCGGGCCTCGTCACTACGCACAAGACAACCCCTCGGCCTCGCGGCCAAGAGCGTCTATCAAAATCTCTGCCTTCCTAAACATTGCGTTTGTAATACGTTGTAGTCCAACTAATCCTAACCCAATATTACTCCTCAGAGGGAGTCCCTTTCACATAGCCAAAAGGCTCGAATCACATACACATGGGGTTCTTCCTACGACTGAATGCCGTCAACCCTTTGCGACTCTCCTACACCTTGGGGATTGGCCCCTCGATGCGTCGCTCAACATATAAACATTTCGCACAAATGTCCACTCAAGGTAGCATTTAATCGTATACAGGAATGTACCATTGTCCTTACTTCTCTTTTCCCTAGACCCCACGACTAGCCTGTGGCTTAGGGTGTCCTGTCTCTCACTCAACGTGGGTCAATGTCCTAATGAAAACAATTGCTGTGCATCCAGGATTTCTGATACCTTTAAATATTTCCATGATTTATGCATAGTGTGGATTCCTAGTGCTCAAACAGTTATGAAATCAATATTGTGCACATGTGGGAAACATCCTTTTAATGACTTCCAACTACCGTTCTTATGTGGCGTTGCACAAACCTAGCACCGAGGAAACCCTCGTACTACTAGGCCCTTATTTTATAATTACTCACCGACCTATATGGCATGCAAACAAAAACAGCAATCTTTTCATCATTTTACTCCACATTTAGACACACTTTAACCACTCTACCCTCCCATCGATCAAATGTTGCATTGTTGTATAGATTTATAGGGCATTTGGCCATCATTTTATGTATAGAAAGCGGGAAAAACACACTAGAACAAGAAGGTGGGGTTAAACTGAGGCAAATCCTCATGCTTCAGTCCCCACCAACATTCACCAACATTGCTCTCAATTTTCATTAATTTTCCGCACCCAAAATGCATTTTCCCCTATTTTTAGTGATTTTTCTCTATTTTTCTTGTATTTTTCCTTATTTTCTGCATTATTTTATTACTGAAAATTCAGAATATATTATGGGATGTGGCCCTTAGTTCCTTCTTACAGCAAAAATGAAAGTTTAGTTGGTGTTCCTATTCACTTTCCCACTTTTATGCCCAAAAACATCATTTTCCCTTGATTTTTCATATTTTACATATTTTAGTGTATTATTTTGAGCCACAAGATGCATATTTTTCTGATTTTTTGATTATGATCAGCAAGAACTCATGGAAAACAGCAACATAAACAAATTTTAGTCCACATGAACAACATTTTATCAATCAAAAGCCATAAAATCTCAAATTTCCTTTGAAAATTTTGAATTACCGCTTATTTGCGTGTTTCGGGTTTCATGTCCATGGCTGCAAATCTAAAAATCAGCAGCACTTCACGTCCAGCACAATCACAAATCACCACTTCCAGCCCGTGGAGCAATCCGATCCATGCCGGACAAGCCTCCATCATTCTTTCTTCTTCCTTCTTCTTCCCACATGAACTTGCCTTTAGAAGAGAGAGAGGGAGGAGAGAGAAAGACTGATTTTCTCTCTCCCTCTACAGGCTGCCATTCCCCGTGTGGATTGAAGCGATGCGGAGCGAAGATCGAATGTGGAAGCCTGGCATAATTCAATCTATGGCTTACTTGACAAGAAGAATCTCCATTTGGGGCGGGGGGGGGGGGGGGGGGGGGGGGGGGGGGGGGTGTTTTTTTCGGCGGCTGAAAACAGCCACCGCCCCCCCTCCATCACGTTTTTTTTTTTTGAAGGGGGGGGTGACGTCTATTCACACCTTTTAAGATTTCAAATTTGGCCCCTTTTTGGGCACCCCGGCCGGTTTTTGGGCCAACTTCCTCATACGGACTCCGATTGATATGCTGTAAATTTTTGGGCGTCCGTCTCGGCATCCCGGACAGGCCTGCAGCTCCCACATCCCGTCCTGACTGACAAAAAAATTACTAAAAATCCGGACGTGTCACTTGGGCGCCCGTCGACTGCTTATGCTTAAAATCGTCCTAGATCGAGCCACCGCCTTTGACGGTGAATATTTTTCCCTTGATATTCATAATTTTTAGCTATTTCTAAACACTTTTCGGCTCCAAAATTCCGCTCTCAAGGCCCTAGTCCTTGATCAACAACAAGAGATATACCAAGCCCCAAGAGACGACGAGCAGTCTGATGCGGAGGACTCTAATGATGAGTACGAAGATTGCGAGTCCTTCAGTGTGACGAAAGTGAGGGTGAGATAGATACCGCAGAATACGACACTGAGGGACATGAAATAGAGCAAATACGGGAAGACTCCAAGCCATAGAAAAAGAGTGTCTTCAGGATAGAGCGAGGGGTCATGAGCATGGATTGTGATCGCGCCTAGTTAGAACACGTAGGAGCCATAGACTTTGAGCAAGCAGGCCTTGCCCAACCACGAACGATACCAGTGCTTAGGACAGAATCGCCATCTGAACTGCGACCACCGGGGGAGACCACCTCTTCTAGCGAAGATGGGGAGTTTGACTCTAAGTCGGAGAGAAGTTCGAATAGCGACCCAGAAATACCTAGGCCGCCAAAGACCCGGCGCACCAAGGGGGACCTATCCGTCCACCTGACGCAGACACGATTGAAGCAAGAAAGGGCGAAACAATCCAGGGACACACAAACAGATGAACAAAGAAAACCGCGGGACCTCCCTAAAAGATTTACGAAATTCAAGAAAGGAGATAGGATAGTGATCTTGTTGGGTACCAAACGGCAAGGGCAAACGAGCAAACCAATCGAGGGACCAGCCAAGGTACCTAGCCCAGGAAGGAGAGACACCCCGACCAGCCTTCATTACCGATGACTTGACTGACGAAGAAGAAACAAGTCTTGTTGCTCTCTTGCGAGAGTATGTAGACGTATTTGCTTGGTCCTTGGAAGAGCTCAAAGGGTTAGATTCGAGTGTAGTGACTCATTATATACCCATGACACCAGATGCAATGCCGGTGAAGCAGCGACCTTACCCTATGAATCCAAAATATGCTCATGCTGTCATAGAAGAGATTGATAAGCTGATGAGAGCGGGTTTTATTTACGAAATTGAGCACACAGACTGGGTATCACCCACAGTCATCGTGATGAAGAAAAAAGGAAAAATCAGAGTGTGCATCAATTACAAGAAGGTGAACGCTGCTAGTAAGAGGGACAATTACCCATTGCCATACACCAAGCACATGCTTGAAAGAGTGGTGTGCAAGGAGGCCTACAGTTTTTTGGATGGCTTCTCAGGATACAATCAGGTGCAAGTGCATCTTGCCAACAGGCATAAGACTGCCTTCGCCATTGAGTGGGGCGTCTTTGCTTACATAGTCATGCCTTTTGGGTTGACTAATGCCCCTGGCACTTTCCAACACCTCATGTGCACCATATTTAAAGACATGCATCACAAAGAGTTGGAAGTCTTTGTCGATGACCTCTGCATTCACTTGACCTGGATAGACAAACTCCAAGCACTCTTTGAGCGGTGTCGCCTATATCGTCTCTCCTTGAACCCCTTAAAATGCCAATTTTGGGTGAAGCATGGATGCATCCTAGGCCACATGGTGTCAAAGAACGACATTGCCACTGACTTCTCGAAAGTTAGGATTATTGTTGACCTTCCACCCCCAATCAACTATAAGGGAGTTCAATGCTTCTTCGGCCATATGGGATACTATTGGTGGTTTGTGCTGAATTACGCATTGGTGGCCAAACCTTTATACAAGCTAGTGATTGTCTTTGAATGGACTGAAGCATGCCGATGAGCATATGAAGAGTTGAAGAAGTCTCTAACTAGAGCACCAATTCCACGAGCCCCAGATTGGACCATTACCTTCCACGTGCATATCGATGCTTCTAAATTTGTTGTGGGGGTAGTGTTGTGCCAACCTAGCGAACACAACCTAAACTATCTAGTTAGCTTTGCTAGCAGATAACTCACTGAGATGGAAATGAACTACTCGATGACAGAAAGAGAGGGCTTGCCCATGGTGTTTGCTGTGAAGAAGTTCTGACATTATCTATTGGCTACACCCTTTACCTTTTGCATGGACCATCAAGCCTTGCTATATCTAGTGAATAAACCTTGCGCTATAGGATGCATAGCTCAGTGGCTCCTTCTACTTTTGGAGTTTGACTTCTCCGTGGTTGTACGGAAGGGAAACAGGGACACAACGGCCCGCAAGGTGCTACAGTCTCAACTATGGTGGCCAACACTGTTTCGTGATGCAGCACGATTTGTTAAGCATTGTGACGAGTGTTAGCGGACAAAGGTCCCGATTCGCAAGGATCAAATGGAGTTGACCCCAATCATTGCACGACAATCCTTTGAAAAATGGAAAATTGACTTCATAGGACCCATCATCCCCGCTGCACAATATTTGTAGGCCAAATACATCATTGTGGCCACAAAGACTACCTAACGAAATGGGCAGAGGTGAGAGCAACACGAAAGAACAATGCTCGAATGACTGTCAAGTTCTTGTGGAAGCAGGTAATCTCACGATTCGGCTACCCCATCGAACTAGTCACTGACCAAGGCACACACTTCATCAATCAAGTGATAGCGCATCTCCTATCCACCTTTCTAATTATCCATTGAAAATCCTCTCCATACTACGCTGAAGCAAACGGCCAGGTAGAATCCACGAATAAGATTCTTGTCAATGTCCTGAGCAAGGTAGTCTCTGCCTCGCTCAATGACTGGGATAACAAGCTGATGGCAGCCTTGTGGGCTTACCGCACAACTTATAAAATGGCTGTTGGCCAGACCCCCTTTAGGTTGACCTATGGAACCGAAGCAATTCTCCTTGTAGAATTCTTCGTGCCTAGTTTGAGAATAATACTTCAGGAATGATGGGAAGGAAAGGAGGCATGGACACAATGCCTAGTTGAACTCGAACGCCTCTTGGAGACTCGCCTTCTAGCCACTCATGCACTCATATGTGAGAAGGCATGACAAAATAGCTAGTTTGACAAGCATGTCAAGCAGCGTGACTTTGAACAAGGTGATTTAGTGCTCTTATACTCAATTAAGGGACATAAGCAAAAAATGAAGTTTAGAGGTCTTTGACCTTTCAAAGTTCGTGCAATCAACCAAACAGGCAGTGTCAAGCTCAAGACTCTAGATCGGCAAAGGAATAGGCTTCTTCAATGGCAGTCGTGTCAAGAAGTACTACACTCCCACACATTCTTTGCATGAGCCACCAATGTTGGAACCTCCTATCAAAATACGAGTAGCCACAATCACTGAAATCAATGATGAGGATGAGGAAGCCATAGAGCCCGCATACCTGCACATCACGGTCACTGCTAAGTGAACATGTGCCTTCAATGCCTTGATTGACAAGGGAGCAGACTTCAATGTCTTGACTCACGATCATTGGACCCGATTGGAAAAACAACCATTACAACCCACTAATGCAAAATTAAGCCCATATGGGGGCTGCTCATACGCACTTCTCGGCAAGTGTAGAGGCACCATTTCTATTGAGTCTGAGATTATACCAATGATCTTCGACGTGTTGCCAAACACCAAAGACGCAAGCAGGGAGTCGTTGCTAGGGCGAACCTTCAGAAAGAAAACTCATTGCAATGTTGATTATGAGTTGCATCACATCCACCTCGCCATAGGCAACGTTTGCATTGTTATAGCTTTCAGCAAGGGCTGCGCCACCTCATCATAGTCCGCAAGGCCACTGGTAGAAGTATTAGCAGCCAAATCTAAGGAGGAAGGTAGTGATCGCCCCACCACCCACCAATTCTCAAGAACCGCTACTCATAGCAGCAAAAGCTAAGGCCCAAAAACCTAGGTTTCAATGGAAGCCTAAAAAGCCGTAACCACCGCCTAGGAGTCGACGCACACATCCTCATAAGACCCGAAACTCTAAACCTAGGAAACCAAGGCGCAGTCTCACTAAAATTGACGCATGATCAAGCAAAGATGGGCCCCTAAAGCCCTCTTGCACGCGCAAGGCTACTATGAGGGAAATGCCTGGATATGGATCCCTAAATCCCACATGGCCAAAGGCACCACTCGTACTTTGCCCTCAAGCTTGATCACCTCAAGTACCATAGAACCTGAAAACCATAAGCCACAGCGCTTTCCAAACCCACATCCATTAAGCTCATCCATGCACATGCCCAAGAGAGTCAAACAAGCTTATCGGCCCAAATGAAAGACATCGTCACATGAGTCATCACCTGCTAGAGCCAATCTGACTACCCTGATCTATTCTAAAGGTAGCAGTCCATCAAATGTCACTACTACTTCCCTAGCCCTAATCCAAGAGGTCAATTCGCAATCTCAAGAACACCTACAACCGAAACTATTCATTGTCAAAGGCTCTAGTGCTATCAAACCCCAACCACCAGCACATCTTAAACCCTCCTATGAGCAAAAATCATTTTTGACACTGGCCTCAAATCTAGCCAAAGATACAGGGGATGACGTGGTTGATTGCATTAGACAACTAGATGCCACTTTCAGAGAGCTAGCTCTAAGCTACGACCGCTTGGACTTAGGCCTATTGCCCAAACCCTTTGCAACCAAAGTTTGTACGATGCCTTGTTCTTGGGAGACGTTTGAACTTGCCTTTGCAAAAGCAGCTAACTCCGCTGTTGAATTTCTCAAAAGTGAGATCTCCAAAGAGCAAGCCCTCAAACATCGCCTCATCATGTCATATGATCAGCGAACCACTTCTGCCATCACTGACCAAGAAATTGCAGAATTATCAAAACTTGCTAATACTGAATCCCTGTACTTGAAGCACTACTACACTCTTAGGTTGCAATGGGAAGTTGGAGGGTGCCAAGTCATGACAAATGCTGAGTAGCGCCGCGCAATCAAAATAGTGGAGTATGACCCCACTTACGTCGCGCCAACCTCCTATAGAGTGCTAACCACTCTTCGTGGCTGACCCATGAAAGAGCACATCAAAGGACACCCTTACCTTGATCGCCTATTGACTGAGGAAGAGTTACATATTGCTAGCTACGTTGCTTTCGGTGACTTTCAAACAGATGTTCACACTTACATCACACATGTGGGCATTCGACCTTTTGATCTAGGCCGCGAAGCTTAGTTAGAGTACAACCTCAATTTCTACACTTGGTTCCTACACCGGTAACTCCTAAACCCATTACAGAATGCCCTTAACCTCCTAACCTTCAATCCTAGGAAGCATTCTTCTCGAGCTGGAAGGGGAGGGGGGTGAGGTGAATCAAATTAAAACCAAGGAAAATCAAGAAAAATACATAAACACGTAAACAACGAGCGAGGTAGGAAAAATAGCACGAGAACTTTGAAATAAAGGGAAAAAAGTTAAAGTATGAAGGGAAGATTCTACATTGGATTGGATTTTAATGCTTTCATTCAATAAACATATAGAGTCTTTCTTTTCTAGCAAATTATTATTTTGAAAGCACTAATGGAAACTTGGGATCATGATAGAAATAAAAGATGCCATAGCAAGACCATGCCCACCGACTTCCGTTCACGGAGGAGGAAAGAACACAATACCACATCACCCTTGAAAACTGCGCCTATAACCAGCTCAAGTTCTGAACCATTCATAACATAGAGGGTGTGGTGGCCAAGGAGGAAGTGGCCAAGAGAGTCAATGAGCAGTACAACCTCACCAAGTACCTTGAGAAATTTGCACAAGAGCCTGACCACACGAAGTGTGTGGAGTTTCTCAGGATATACGACCCTGACTAGGAGTGCAGCACCGTGATGGTGGGAAGGGAAGAAAATGCTAAACAGGTGCAGGTTCACTTAAACCCATCCTTGGTGGAGAAGTCATTGGGATTGGAGCCAAAGATAGAGAAAAAGCATAAGAGGGATATTTATGCCATGCTGAAAATGAAAAGGGAGGATGTGCTAACTAATGATGGCATCAGCATCTAGGACATTCCTGATGCGGAAGCCAAACTATAAGTAAAGCTACTGCGCGCACTCTTCTCTAGCCAGCGCTACAACTCCTTAATGCATCAAATCAGTGTGCATGTCCTGGAGAATGTAGGAGCTCACACCTTGGATGAAGTCGACTGGAACAGATATGTACGCAAAACCATTGACCAGGCGGCTAAAGCACTAGCTTTAGGAAGTACACCAGCAGGTGGGGAGTCCCCAGAAGGCTAGAGACCATCCATGAGCACATATTTTCATGCTAATGTTCAAGCAAAATATGATGACAACAACCACAATGAATAGCACTCGAACGTTGTTGGCAGACGGGTCACCACGTGTACAGGGGTAGGGTTGATAGGTAGGAATGTCACTGTGACGGTCTGGTCGAAGCTTATAAGCAACTTATGGGGGGGCTCTTAGTGCTGCAGAGACCTCGATACTTAACAAGGGGCTCCTCATTGAGAGAGAGAGAGAGTAGGTGTAACAAACTAAATATAGTAAGTGATAATTTAGTGGCCATGTGAGTATCATAATGACCACCAACATGCTAAGTGTAGACGTGCGGACCCATCTAGCCATGCAGTCCATCATCAATGTCCGCACATGTTGAGCTTGCCATCTCAACATTGCAGTGGAGCTTTGTCGTGTCAATAGTAGAGAGAATTTTACACGGGTTATTTTTTTGACGGGATGATCTATCCTTGTTTATATAGTAATCGAGACAGGAGAGGGGGTAAAGAGAGAACGCTTGCTTTTAGCATTTTTTATGACATCATTGATGACAAAGAGAACACTTTCTTTTAGCATTTTTGATGATATCATCAATGATGTTAGGGAGGGGGCTCCATTTTTGGAACGTGAAGATAAAAATTTACAAATATAAAGGCGAGCACCGCACGCCACTCTAAGGCAGTGGCTACTAAGTTGCGGGCAACAATTTCAGGGTACACTGTGATTTCGGTTGTATTGACCGAAAGTAGGTGCACATGTTACAAATTTCAAATCTGTAATTTTTTGAGATGTTTACAGGAAGCAAACATAAGGTTTATCTAGAAACATGTTGCATATTACATGTACTATTGAGCAATCAGTGAAAAAGGTTGCTTGGTGTATTGGTGTGCACATGTTGTGAAAGATTGCAGAAGACTAGCTTGCTGTGTTGTATCTTTGTTTGTGATAATGGCAGAGAACAGTGGAAATCCCATTATTGAGAAGCTTGAAAAGAACAATACCCTTCATGGAAGTTCTGTGTGACAAACTTTCTCATTGAAAAGGGCCTTTATGAGTTTGTTTCAAGTGAAGAAACAGAGCCAGAGTTGGGTATCCCTCCAATTGCAAATAAATTAAAAGCATGGAAAGAATGGAATGCAAAAGACAAAAATGTGATGTACTGGTTATCTGCAGTAATTGATAATACGATGTTGGGACATATCAGGAATGCAGAAACTTCACATGTAGCTTGGACAATTTTTAAGAACATATTTTTAGTAAATACAAAGGCACGAAAGATTCAACTCAAGCAAGAGTTGAATGCCTTGAAGAAAGGGAAAATGTTTGTCAATGAGTATGTGTTGAAAGTGAGAAGCATTGTAGATGCTTTAGTAGTGATTGATGCAATGCTTGATGATTATGATTTGGTTTCATCCACTTTGAGTGGCCTTAATAATGAGAAGGTATGGAAATCATTTGTTACTTCAGTATACGTACGGAAGCCATTTCCAGATTTTGTAGAGCTGATCTCTCTCATGATTACCAAAGAGATCAATATGTAGGGTGACTCATTTGAAAAAAATGGTGAACAATTTTAAGCATTTTACTCAAGTTCAAGAAGGGGATGTGGTAGATCCTCTTTGAGAGGCTGTGATATGGGACGCGTTGGTGATAACCAGCAAAACAGGTTCAATTAGCAATTTGGTGAAATGCAGGTTTCAGGAAGTTGAGGAAACTTTAGAGATAGGGGGAGCTCTAGAGGAAGAGGTGGATGGCAGAATAGAGGTTCTAGAAATTTTGCAATTGTTTGCCATTATTGTGGTAAAATAGGCCATATTATAGCCCATTGCTATGCTAAGAAGGATGATATTCGTAGTGGTAAATTGCAGCATGGAAACTATGCATCGTCTTCACGATAGAATGAAGATAAAAATGAGTGTTTGTTTGTTATGTAGCATATGATGAATGCAGTTATAAGAAAGGGAACACATGATGATGTATCGATTTAGGTGCATCTAATCGTATGACTAGTCATGTTGAATGGTTTGGAGAGATGCAGGACTTGCAAAATCCAGGTTATGTGCAGATGGGTGATGATTCATGCCACCCAATTTCACACATTGAAAAGGTTCCCTTGTCCTAGTATGATAGCTAGATAAAAAGTTTGATAGATGTATTGCACGTGCCATCAATCACAAAGAATTTAGTGTTTGTTGGCCAAATGGTAGAGTAGGGGTTGCAGGTCCAATTCAATGCAAAAGGTTGTTTTGTAGAAGACTTTAATTATAAGTGCAGGTTGGTTGCAAAAGGAAGTAGAGTTGGCCCCATGTTCACTTTAGATGCTAGAATTCCTGCGATGGATACTGCTATGTATGCTAAAGGAAAAGAAGTAGTTGAAGATATTGAAATATTACATAAATATATTGGACATGCAAATGTGCAAAGGTTGAAATTAATACAATCTAGAGGATTGGTTATAGGGTTGCCTTCTTTTAGAGTTGCAGAATTGCACAAAGTTTGTGAAGCATGCAAGTTTGGTAAGTAGGCAAGACAACCCTTCTCACATGACAGAGAATTGAGTAGAAAAATACTTGATGTAGTGCATATAGATGTTTGGGGGCCTACACAGAATGTATCTCTTAGTGGCAATAAATACTTTGTCACATTTATTGATGACTGTTCAAGGAAGTTATGGATACACTTCATGAAGGAAAAGAGTGATGTGTTTGAGCACTTTAAATCTTTTAAGGTAGCTGTTGAAATAGAAACATGCTTAAAAGTGAAGTGCTTGAGATGAGATGAAGGGGGAGAGTACCTCTCTAATGAGTTTCGTGGCTTCTTGGGGACTCATGGGATAAAGAGGCAATTTACTTGTACGTATACCCCATAGCAAAATGGGGTTGCAAAAAAAAAAAAAGACATATTGCAGAAGTTGCACAGGCATTAATGGATGAAAATAATATGCCAAACATTTTTGGTCTGAAGGTGTCTATACTGCTGTCTGTATTATGAATAGAACCCACACAGTTGCAGTTCATGGGATGACTCCTGAAGAAAGTTGTACTGGCAAGAAGCCCAATGTATCACACTTGAAGGTATTTGGATAAGATGCATATGTTCATGTGCCAGATGAGCTACGGAAGAAGCTTGATCCAAAGGCAGAAAAATGTATTTTTATTGGATATACTCTTTAGAGCAGAAAGGGTATCGCTGTTATAACCCTGTCACAGGTGAGTTCAGAGTGAGCAGGGATGCTATCTTTGATGAGATGGGCAGTTGGTATGCACTTGATGGTGATGTATTAGATGATGATAATGATAGGACAACTATGTACAGAAAGAAAAAAAAGAATCACGGAGTCTTAGTGGACCAGAAACATCATCTAATACTATACCTACAGTGAGCCCTTGGTCTGGGAGACTAAGGAGTAGCCCCACATCTTCAAGTGGATCTATAAGTGTTGTAGGAAAGGACAAAGGAAAGAAGAAAGTGCTGGATGGTAATGATGCATCTACCAGTCATTTGGGATTTGATGGAGATTCTAGTGGTTCCAAGAGTTTGGATGATGAGCTTGGTAT
This sequence comes from Lygodium microphyllum, assembly GCF_053477565.2. Taxonomy (NCBI): domain Eukaryota; kingdom Viridiplantae; phylum Streptophyta; class Polypodiopsida; order Schizaeales; family Lygodiaceae; genus Lygodium; species Lygodium microphyllum. The sequence continues at coordinate 125,704,182 of NC_141159.1, read as the reverse complement.
TTCTTCAGTCAAGACACTAGGTGTACAGAGATATCATAGTAATGTAAAGGCTCCATTGAGTGATTCGGTGGTACACAAATCTAGCAGGGTAAGATACCATGTTAAAAGATTTGGCTTTGAAGGTTATGCAGCTCACCATTATGCTTATATGGTGAAACTAGTTGAGGATGTTGCCCACTTGTTTTGAGGATACTGTTGGTAATGCTCATTGGGATGCAATAATGGATGAGGAGATGGCTACATTAGAATCCAATAAGACTTGGGATTTGGTACCCTTACCTAAGGGTAAGAAAGCTATTGGCTATAAGTGGATTTACAAAGTCAAGTATAATGTAGATAGTTCAGTTAGCAGGTATAAGGCTAGGCTGGTTGCAAAAGGCTATGCTCAAACATATGGCACAGATTATGAAGAAACATTCAGTCTAGTTGCTAGGATGGCAACTGTTAGGTGTGTGATTGCCTTGGGAGCAGCCAAAGGCTAGAGTTTGTAACAAATGGATGTTAAGAATGCCTTCTAGCATGGTGAATTGCAATGTAGGGGAGCTTCAAGCTCTACCCCGAGACCTACGGACCACTTATTGCTCAAGTGTTTCGAACCGAGCGGCCATGGCTACCTCTCACATAGCCGACGCGCAATGCCTACCTTACGGGTGTTGTGAGCTTACCTTGATGCTTGATCGAGTACCCTCCTCTTTCTTACACACCGGTAGCTCCACGATCCTTGAGGCAAGCTCAAGCAACCTCAATCCCTCTCCCATGAGCTTCATCCTCCATAGCCACGCGTGAGACAAGAGAAGAGAAGAGAGGAGGAGAAGATGAAGAGAGAAGATGGAGAGCTTCTTCTCCAAGATCCCTCACTCTCACACAATCACTCCCTCACACTCTCTCAATCCCTCTCTCAAGCACAAGCAAGAGGGCAAGAAACAAGAGAAGAAGAAGAAGAAGCTTTAGCCACACATAAGAATGAGCTTCCCATTCACTTTTCAACTTTATATACATGCCCTATTTTCCATGGGCGGTCATCCCCCTTTTTTACATGGCCGGCCATTAGCCTAGGCCCCTTTTCTCATTGTCCTTCTATCTTCCTAACTTCCTTTCCACCTCTTGTCTACATTTACAAATTGCACGGGTGAGAGCCCGGCGCTCTTTTACAAGATTTCAGGGTGCGCCTTTTTATTTTAAAATGCACCTTTCCCCCTTTGCATTTGCCTTGGACTTTTAAGGTTGCCCTTGCACTTTTGGCCTTTTCTCCTCTTCTTTCTTCAGTCGGGCTACCTTTTTTCCACCTTTTCCCTGCATCTTTTCCACTTCCTTTTGCTTTTTTTGTGTTGGGGTTAACATTACCCCCCTCCTAGACGAGTGCTAGTCCCATGGCACTATGGTGGGAAGTAGTGGGATACATGATGCTATTGCTAGGTGGAACTGGTGGGTAGATGACACTGAGGCTTGTGAATGAGAGGTGATGGAGTTTGATGAAGATAACCAGGAGCGATTTCGGGGATCTTTAGGCTTCCTGAAGATTCTTGGCTTTTTTCACACTGTTCTGGTGCCCCTATGGAGCCGGTTGTCTTTTGAGTATCCGAAACACTTGAAGCAATAAGCAATCCCTTAGGAGGATGGAATTGGAGGGATTTATTCTGGAAAGAATGCTGTTTGCCTTGAAAAGCTGTGGCCTGGGCTAAAAACCCTTATCTGGGAGTAGAGGATCTTCAGTTTTGAGTTGAAAGTCTTCAGGCTGGTGATATCAATAAGCGATCCATAGATCTTGAGGTGGTGGGCATGGATCATTGGATGATGAGGTTCCAAGATCTATGCCAATGGCAGCCCATCACGGGGTTTTCCTTCTGCTTGATTTGGTTCAGTCATGGCAGCCATCAGTAGGCGGATGATTGGCAACATGAAATCTATTGAGCCATTTAAACATTCGCAGCAAAGCTCCTGAAGTTGCAATAATGGGGTCATGTCCGACTCCTGGAAAATTTCCTTGATTGGAGGATGTAGTAGATGATCTCCTTCAACCAAGCAGCCCGTTCTTGAAACATGAACATAACCTACAAGAAAAGTGGTGCACTTCCTAGGGGGTGTGTCTATCTCACTGTGCAGTGCATGATGCCCGTGCCAGTGGAACTGGGAGACGGGTCTAACCTTGGGCAAGGCCTTGGTAATGTCCCACACTTGAGGACCCAGTTCGTGCCTCGTTGGAGGTGCGGTGCAAAACTTAGGGTGACAGGTCTGAAAGTCCTGCCCTTGATGTGCCCTAAGTGTGAAGTGGGGGAGGGGCTAGAGAGGACTCTAGATGTAGTGAGTGTGGTGCACAATAATAGTGAAGGAAGACTGCAAGCACCTTTTTTTTTTTTTGGAGAGAGTATATTGGGCAAGGTATGCGGCACCTATTTAGTCACGGGGCAGTCACAGGCATTGTGACAAAAATGCGTAACTTTGTAGGTATTCTTTAATGCTGGCTTTAGCTCTTAGAGGAGTGGTGGACAAAAAGGGGTGATTACACCTTGCAAAACAGGTGTCACTCATATTTTCTAATAGCTCTAAGCAGAAGGCAGGGAGGAGAGTAGCGTGCATCATCAACCGCATCATGGCTGTACTATCTATTCCTAGGTTAATATCAAAAAAGAGTGTGGGGAGATAGGCTTCCTCTGCTGCAAGTTTCTGGAGTAGTAGGAATTTGAGAAGTCGGAGGTAATTACAAGTGGTTAAGAATGCTAGATCGGGGCAGGAAGAGAAATCTACAAGAAAACGATTTATGGAGGGAAGTATATCTTCTATCCTAAATACTAAGCACTCCTCCGAGCTTCTAGCATTTACATTATAGATTTTCCGAAAGTCAAAATCCCCATGTAAATCTCTGTCGTAGTCCACTCCATGCCTATGGGGGTAGGGCATGTAGATGGGATCGTTACGCTTTTCGGGGAGGGAGCTACAAAATGCGGTCCAGGCATCAAAATTGGTGTCCCAAATCCTCCTCTGCCATTTCGGTTGTGCCTCGTAGCCTTGGACGGATTTGGGAACCAAATTGACCTTGTCTTCCCAATACTCTCGTGGCTCTTGTCTCCACCTAGTCATTATCATGCTTCTTTCTTACATCCATCTGTTTGCGAGTTCGTTAGCCAGATCTTTGATCTTGGCTACGACTCCCAAAGGGAGGCCCCGGTCCAGGGAGCGTGGAAAAGTGAATGAAAGCTCGAATGGCCTCTTATGTAGCTCTCTCTGGCGCCAGATGAGCAAATCCTGGGGCCAATCTACAGGATATGTATCATTTCTCAGTGGCATGGGCTCCTCAGGGAGTTGTCGTGGAAGTATGCGTGCTCGGCGTTGGGTCTCCTATGGTAACTCTTGCCTCCTTCTCCTTGCTGCAATTGTGTGTTCAGATAGCTCAGCATCGGCAGGTTCCTCTTGTGGGATCTCGGGTTGAGGCAGACTTGGCATCCTTTGTGGCTCTTCGTCATCATCTTGCTCGAAGTCTGGGCCCTCTTCGACATTTCACTCAACCACAGGAGGAATGACTGGTGGTGGTGGTAGTGGCTACTCCTACTCTTGAAATCCTAACTCCTTGAGCTCCGCAGTGGAAAGGCCCGTACAGCGCAGGTAGTAGAATTGTTGCTCTTTAGTTATTCCTGTACTGGTTGGAAGCTCCCGCTCTTGAAGACCATATCTTAGAGCCCGGGTGGTTAGCTCCAACTTTCTTTTTACCTGTTCCACTGTATCATCGCCCTCAGCTTGCGTCACGTGGAGCACCATGTTGAGGAAAGCCTGCCGTTGGGTCTTAGTGGTCATCTCTGCAATCTCAACCCTAGCTTCGATAAGCATTCTTTCACACTCAGCCACCACCACGCATTCAGTTAAGTCCCTTACCCTGTCAAAGTTTTTCCTTTCCCACTCCATGGCTCTCTCCTCCATCCTTTGCCTTTGTTCCTCTAGCTAGCCCGCCAGGGTGGTTACTACCTGTTGCTGCTCATTTGATAAAAACCATAACTGGTTTCTTTCTCTTAATTTCTGAACGAGCTATTCTTCAGTGATCCCTCTTGCTTGATCGACAATGCTGAGCCTGTGGTGCGCCTCGGCTAGGATTTCTGATTTCTCTTGTACCAACTGTTCTTGGCTCTGGATTTCAGCGAGAATAGCCTTTTTTTATTAAAGGTCATGGCCATGAGGGCTTCTACGTCTTCCTGGGAGGTCTCAGCGCATCTTGCAATCTCTACACTTCATCTTGTAGCCACTTTGCTTCAGCTTCTGTTGAGACTCCCGGCCCTTCATTTTTTGGGAATTTGATTTCCCTTATTAGCGGGTTCTATTCTTCTTGCTCCTGCCATGACTGGGGTTCCGTGGCATGTTCTTGTGGAACAGTGGCTTCGCCTTCCTGAACCTCCCAGTAGAGCTTTTGCACTTGGGCCACCCTTTGCTGGAGATCACTGTATTGTTGCATCAATAGTTTTAGGTTCCTTTGTTCCACCACCAGGCTTTGCTCCTCGTCCTCCAGCCTTTGCCTAAGGCAGCTTTCATTGTTTTGGGCTTCCTTTGTTTTTTCTGCTAGCTGGTCTTGTAGGGCCTTTATTTCTCTCCGTCTGTCGGCTTCCTGCCTTGAGACCTCTAGCCTGAGGGCCGCTGACATCTCCTTTTCTTTCTCTAGTTCCAGTAGGGCCACCTTCTTCTCTTCTTTTGCCTTGTCCAGTTGTGTCAGTAACTCGGCCACATATGCATCATAGTCTGCGGTAGGTATGGGAGTATTGGGCGTGGTGGTCGATGCCTCCAGCCTTTGTCATTTGGGGTCTTGCCGTGACTTTACATCTGTGGCGGTGGGCCTTTTCAATCTAGTTTCAAGGACGATTTCGGCCTTTCTTGCTTACAAGCATCTGCACCATGGTCATGAGATGTGCCATGTCGAGGGGAGGCGTGGGTTGTGGGTAGTTGCAGTCGTAGTTTCAGCCATTGTCGGCACAAAGGAGGGAGGGAGTGGATGTAGGAGGGATTTGCCCTTGCCTATGACCACCGGTGCTGCTTCCACACTTGCGCTAGCTTCGGCTTTGTGGCCAGGGCTTACGGGTTCGAGTTCTCCGCCCCCATGGGTCTCTTCCACTGATCTCCGTGTAGCTTCCGCCAATTCGGCTAGTTCCTTTAGTCGCTGCTCCTCGGCTTCTTCCTCTACCCTTCTTTTCCTATCCTCTTCTGCCTTCTTTGACTCCTCTCTTATCCTGGAAAGCTCCTCCTCCTCTTTCCTCCTGCTTTTTGCCTCAGCCCTTCGAGACTCTTTTTGAGCCCTTTTGATGTCAGCCTGTTCTTCCTTACTTAATTTCTCTTTCTTCTCCTTCTGTCTCCTATCACTTTTGCTTTTTTCTTCAGGTTTGCTCGCTCGTGGAAGCGGCACCTCCTGCTCTCCCTTGTCGCTTACTGTTCTTTCGCTTGATTCCCCTCCTTCGTGGTGAGGTGGGCTTTGATGCGCAGCTTCCTCCTCCATGACGCCCTCATTCTTTATTGCTTCGTCTATGATGGCTGTCAGGATGCCCCCGTATTTGATTGTAGCTGCCTTTGATGCAGGTTTCTTCCTTGCGGAGCGCGCGGTTGAGGCAAGGGATTCTCCTCCTACTGGTGCTTCCGCTAGAGTGAGGAGGGCAGCTGAACTTTGAATGGTCTTCTGTATGAAGCCATTCCAGTCTATCTCTTCAAGAACTCCTGTTGCTATGCTTTCCAATGGTGGGACCCCAATCCTGTTCATCAGCGCATTGTAACGTTGGCCCGAGAAGAGGGTATGGATCATCTTTGCTTGTAATTTCACCACTGGGTCTCGGATGTCAGCCAAGCTGATTCCATCCACAGTATGCACCGCTTCTTTCTTGACCCCCAGCATGGTGTAAACATCTCGTCTCGACCTTCTCTCTTTCTTTGGCACAAGCCCCAGATCCTTTTCTATGATTGTTGCATTGAGGGGCACTTCGATTCTTCTTTCTTGCTCCCCTATTCTTACTGTGACAGTGCCACAGTTCCGGCTCTTGTCGAAGTTCCTCAGGAAATCCGCACACATGGTGTAATCCACAACCTGCCCCACCTTCTCCACGTACTTGTGGAGGTGGCATCTGTCCACCAAGTCTTTGATCGCGGATTCCTCTAGGACGGCCTCGTCCAGATTTAGTGTGTGCTTGAAAGTGAACTGACTGAATCCGCGCGTCTCGATGCTGATGCCAAATTTGGTCATTTCCTCTTTAGAGAATGGGAGTTTGCCCCCTTTGTCCTGTCCTGCCATGGTGGTGACCTGTCAACACACCATGCCAACATTAATGCCTAACAATCGCCTTATTTCTAATCAGAACTAAGTTTGAGAGAAAAATATATGTGCCCAAAATGGGTACACTTGCTTAGAGGCTTGACCATTGCTATTGTTTTACTCTGCAGTATTCTTCCATAGAAACTTACTTAATTATAACAATCTACTAGCTAGATAGCATAACTTTTCATTTTTTCTCTGCTCTTGCTCACATTGCTCCCCCCTCCATCGGGGATCTTTCAAAGAATCCTTCCTAGGATTAGCACAGGAAAGACGAGGTAAGCGCCATTTCGCATGGGTTGATTTACCTAGCCAATAGCCAATCATAGAAGCTTGGATTGTATTCGAGTTGGGCATGACAGTCCAGAGTAGATGGTTGGATGGAGACTTGGGAAATGTAGGTCAAAACATCGTGCAAGAGATCTCCAGTATTGAGGCGACTGGCAACATGTAATTCCTCTTTGGTGAGGAATTGGTCAATGTAGGGGTGGGCGAGCACATGGTCGTCCAATTGCTGATTACGGGTGATGGCGAAGACCCTAAACAAGATAGGTGCCACATAAGTGGGGTCATATTTGATAGTTTTAATTGCCCTGCGTTGCTCAGCATTGGTCATTATGCGACAACCTTTTTTCTCCCATTGGATCCTTAGCGTAAACCACTGCTGCAAGAATGCGGAAGGTGAGCTTGCCATCTGCTTGAGCTCTTGCAACTCTTGTTCAGGAGCAGAACAAGGAGGCTTATGATAAGAAGTGATAAGTCTTCTGAGTGCAGCTTGATCCTTCGAGATTTCATCGTTTGCTATCAGTTCGGCAGCAATTTTGGGAACTTTAGTGGTCATAAGTTTGTATTCCTCCCAAGTGCATGGTAATGCACGAACATCTGAAGCAAGCATTTCGTCAAGAAGGCCTAGGTCTAGCCTCTCGTAGCTTCTAGCAAATGTAGTGAAAGTTTCATCTAAAATTTTAATGTAGGTTATTAAGTCATCCCCAAAAGTTGTAGCAAGATCCTTAGCCAAAGAGAGGAAAGGTCGTATTGCATATGAAGGTTTAAGACCCGCTGGCGGGGGTGGTGCAATTGGACTGGATAGTTGTGACTTCCTCATTGGTGTCACGGGTTGGGCCTTGCACTCTGAAGCACTTTGAGATGCTGCAGGAGGCTCTGGAGGCATGGAGATCATGCTAAGTTCTGAGTGAGTAGTCATAGTGGTTTGTAAGTTCTCTAGAGTAGGTAGGTTTAAACCTGTGCCATTTTCTTTGGTTGATAGATGAGCTGAGGCTTGCTAGCCACAACTGGCCATGGCCTTCTAACTATGTTCTGGGCGCCACTTGTGCAAGCCTCTCTCATGAGGATGAGATTGCTTGTAGATGAGCTTCTTAGCTGGCCATTTTTAGGCACCCAAATTCAAGGATTGCCCTTGTAGTATCCTTGTGCCCGCAAGAGATATTTGGGAATCCAGCGCGGCGTGGTTGTGTGTCTACGACGATAGCACCTAGACTGCCTTTTAGGTCGGGACGGTTGATAATTTTGATGTTTAGGATCATACTTGGGTGGTCTACCCGGATGTGGTTTTTGCCGTTTTGGCACCCATAGATACTTGGACTCTTTGGCCTTGTGAGCGCTCTTGGTGGGTTTGGGCCTAGGGTCGAGAGCCCGGCACAAGGCCGTAGTTTCCGTTTGTTCAGACTCGGGCTAAAGCATGGTCGTAGGGGTTTCTACCAGTGGCTTCGTAAAAGTGGGGGAATTAAGACAGCCCTTGCTGAAAGTTGTCACTATGTGCACATTGCCAATAGCAAGATGTATGGGACGTAGGTTGTAATCCACATTACAGTTGGTTTGCTTCTTGAAAGTGCGACTTAATAGCGACACATTACCAGCTCCTTTATTGTCAGGTAACACATGGAAGAAGGCTGGTAAACTTTCAGACTCGATGGAAACGACCACCTTGCACTTCCCTAGGAGTGGGTAAGTGGTACCCCCAAACGGGGTGAGTTTAGCGTTAGTGGGCTATAGTTGTGGTTGACCAATGCGTGTCCAATGGTCATGCGTTAAGATGTTGTAGTCAGCACCTTCATCAATCAAGGCTTTGAAAGAATACACCGCTCCTACTGCAACTGTGATCCGCAGGTACGCCGGTGCCACTGTTTCTTCGTCCTGATCTGTAAGGTCAGTTACAGTAGCCATGCAGATGTTCAGTGGGGGTTGTAGCATGAGTGGCTCATGTAATGGATGTGAAGGAGGATAGTACTTCTTAATGTGGATGCCATTAAAAAAGCCTATTCCTTCACCGTCAAGTGTCTCCAACTCGACATTCCCAGTCCTACCGATCATGCGTACTCTGAAAGGCCCTAGCCCCCAAAACTTCATCTTCTGTTTATGTCCTTTTACCGAGTACAGCAGAACAAGGTCCCCTTGTTTGAAGTCTCGCTGCTTGACATGCTTATCAAACCACATCTTTCGTCGAGCCTTTTCACAAATCAGAGAGTGAGTGGCGAGGAGCCGGGTCTCCGTTAAGCGCTCGAGTTCCACCAAGCAGTTGGTCCAAGCCTCTCTTCCCTCCCAACGCTCCTGGACTGCTAGCCTCAAACTAGGGATGAAGAATTCTAAGGGCAAAATGGCTTCAGTTCTGTAAGTCAGCCTAAAGGGCGTCTGTCCTACAACCGTTTTATAAGCTGTGCGATAGGCCCACAAGGCTGCCATTAGCTTGTTATCCCAGTCACTTCTCAAAGTAGACATGACTTTTGTAAGCACATTGACTAGGATTTTATTTGTGGATTCGGCTTGGCCATTAGCCTGAGGGTAATAGGGAGAGGACTTCCGATGAATTATTAGGAAGGTAGAGAGCAAGTGGGCAATCACTTCATTAATGAAGTGTGTGCCTTGGTCACTTACAAGTTCGATTGGGCAGCCAAACCGTGAAATGACCTGCTTCCACAAGAACTTTGCAGTGGTCCTAGAATTGTTCTTCCTCGTGGCGCGTGTCTCTGCCCATTTCATTAGATAATCGATCGCCACTATGATGTGTCGAGCTTGGGAATATTGTGCTACAGGACTGACATGTCCAATAAAATCAATGCCCCATTTTTCGAAGGGTTGTCGGGCTATGACAGGGGTCAACTCCATCTTGTCCTTTTGCACAGGCACTTTGGTTCTTTGACACTCATCGCAGTGCTTTACAAATTTAGCTGCATCGCGGAATAGGATGGGCCACCATAGCTGGGATTGTAGCACCTAAGATAGGGTGAGTAGAGATGTGGTACTTGATGAGATGAGTAGTTGGTATATTGCTGAAAAACATATTGTTATGGATGATATAAAAGAAAAGGTAGTTGCAAAAAATATGGGTCCACAATCATAGATATTGAGTGGGTCATAATAGTCATCTCTACTAAGAGACCATGCAGTGGCAAGTTGTGTGCAAACATAAGTGCAAAAAATGTATTGCAAAAGGAAAAAGAAAAAGTCATTGAGCCACTTGGTGTGCCAAATGTTTCTGCATGCTACTCACATGTATGTGGTGAGTATGATGAGTCAAATCAGAGTACAAATTAGGAGTTTGTTTTTCTAGTTGTTTGTACACTTGGTGTAAGGAAAACCAGGGTTGACATAAAGGGACCGTAGAGTGCTCCACAAGTGTGAAGTCAATGAGAGTAAGGTATCCTGTGAATAGGTTGACATATAATTGTTATGTTGCTTGCTATTATGCATATGTGGCGATTGTTATAAAATTTGTTGAGCCCACTTATTTTGAGAATATGTGCATTGGTAGAAAGCCATGGATGAAGAAATGGCTGCATTGGATGTAAATTAGACTTGGGATTTGGTACTATTACCCGAGGGAAAGAAAGCTAGAGTGAAATGGGTTTATATTCAAGGTAAAAGGAAAAAACTCTCCTAGTGAACCCTAGTGGTCCTAACTGTGTTCACATACATCACTACCAATACATGAGAGAGAGAGAGAGAGAGAGAGAGAGAGAGAGAGAGAGAGAGAGAGAGAGAGAGAGAGAGAGAGAGAGAGAGAGAGAGAGTACATTAACGTCTCTAAAAGGGCAATGTGGCCTATGAGACCAAAGCAATATGTACAATGATGGTGTGTTTCTCATCTAGAATGAGAAAAGATGAAAAACATGCCTATAAGACTAAACATGAAATAGTGTTTGATAAGACAAAAACACGTCGATGATCTATAAGTAATAGCAAAAAAAGGAAACTCTCCATCAAACAATGAGATGTCTGTCCTCTAAGGAGATGTATCTCTACATGACTGAGGTGTCTCGGCATCTATCTCCTGTGGCACTCAATGATGGCTCTAATTTGTCTATGGTGTGGATGTCTAGCTAGTGGACCTAGGTGTTTAGACTAACTGAGTGCCACTATCCAAAGGGACACCTACAAAAGATGAGGTTTAATGATGATATACTCTTGTAAGCTATGTGGCAATAGTAGTGGTAAGTGCCATACTCGGTCGTGTAGTAGTTAAAAGGTTAGTGACCGCTCTTTGTCCATGTGAACTGAGCTATGGCAGTCTCTTACTTCGTAGAATAGCTACGGGCCCAAAACCCTCTCGAAACAAACAGTAGTATTTGCCTTGTATATCATAATATACCATGCACATTGGCAGATGTAGTGTTCCTTTATCTTTGGCTCTTTGTTGCATAGTGGGCATTTATGTTCCTCTGTCTACATGCCCTCCCATATGCCTGTCTCAATCCTCAAGTGGTGGGATGGGGTGCATATCTGGACTGACTAATAATTGTGCACAATCCATGAGGCACTTGTATATCCATGCAACTAGGTCAGGTAATGAAACCATCCTCAAATACCTAAAGGAAGTGGGTCTAGCAGTGTGCCATCCTCATGCCATGGGGGGAGGGGGATCCAAGTCTTCTCCATATCTAACCTCATATATCTGCTCTGATCACATTGTTAAGCTCTGATCATCAACTTAGATCAAGTGTAGGGCAATCCATGCTATAGTCAAAGAGGGGTAGTCTATCAATGTGTAGCCCATGTATGTCAAGATTGTGGGAGAGAAGGAAGGAGTCTCACTTGTAGCTTTCTTGCTTGTACAATGGGGGAATACACACACAGGTGGAGGCTGAAAACAATTTTCCTCTTCTTAGTTGTGTAAGCCAAAAGAACTCTCATACAAAGAAATAGAAGAACCCTATATATGGGTCTCAAACTAAACTCAACTAACTAAGGTGGCATACTAACTAAGCCACGTACTAGAGTAGATAAGGATAGCTGTCATGTAGCTATTATTCATGGGCGATGTACCAACCGCATTTACAATTGACAAGTCGGTGATATAAATGCACAACGGTCACCCTGGCACATCACGAGTGGAGCTCGATATCTCAACACTCCCTCTCGAGCTCAATCCCAATTCCTGCACACCAAGCAGGTCTCTGAACTTGCGCAGCTTCTCTGCGCCCAATGCCTTCGTAAATATGTCAGCTACCTGATCCTCTGTGTTGACATAAACTAGATCAATAAGACCTAGTAAAACCCTCTCCCACACATAGTGATAATGCACCTCAATGTGCTTTGTTCTAGCATGATAGACTGGGTTATTTGCCAAGTGTATACTACTCATGTTGTCACAATAAATGACAACTGGCCCATCTGTAGGCTGATGCATATCATAAAGTAGCTTATGCAACCAAGCTACCTCACATGCAGCCATTGTTGCACCCCTGTACTCAGCCTCTGTGCTCGACAAGGCAATTGTATGCTGTTTCTTACTGCTCCAAGTGACTGCAACACTCCCAAAAGAGGACACATATCCACTGGTAGATCATCTATCAGAAATACTACCAGCCCAATCAGCATCAGTGTATCCATGCAATTGTATCTGAACCCCAGTCTCATAAAATAGTCCATACTGCAACGTGGACTTCACATACCTGAGTATGCATCTAGCCGCATCCAAATGCGGTTTCCTTGGAGCCTGCATAAACTGACTTACCAATCCAACAGCATAGCTCAAATCTGGCCTGGTAATAGTCATATAAATCAAGCTTCCTACTATGCGTCTGTACATAGTAGGGTCTTCCAGAAGCTCACCTGCATCTGTGCTCAGCTTCACATTCTACTCCAAAGGAACTGAAATAGGCTTACAGCCTGTCATCCCATATTTGGACAGCATGTCCAATCCATACTGCCTCTGCAAGAGCTGTATCCCACTTGGTGATCTAATCACCTCAATGCCCAAGAAATAACGCAGCTCTCCCAAATCCTTCATCTCAAACTTCTGCTTCAATAGCATTTTCACATGAAGGATATCTTCATCACTGTCACTTGTCATAATCAAATCATCAACATGAATGACAAGTAGCATAATACCTTTCTCTGTTTTTCTCACATAAAGTGAGAAATCTGCCTTGGAAATCTGAAAGTCAATAGTGACAATATATTTTCCTATCTTGTCAGACCATGCTCTAGGTGCTTGCTTCAAGCCATACAATGCTTTCTTCAACCTGCAAACAAACTCAGGATGAATAGCATGCACATAACCTGGTGGCTGCTCCATATAGACCTCTTCTTGCAAATCACCATGCAAGAATGCATTCTTTACATCCATCTGATGTAAAGACCATGCCTTTGATGCATCCATAGCAATGACTACTCTTACAGTTGCCATCCTTGCAATCGGACTGAATGTTTCTTCATAGTCAATGCCATATGTTTGTGCATACCCCTTGACCACTAATCTTGCCTTGTATCTATTCACAAAACCATCTGCATTGTGCTTCACCTTATAAACCCTTTTACAGCTAATTGCATTTTTACCTTTAGGCAAAGGTACTAACTCCCATGTAGCATTTGCTTCCAAGGCATCCATTTCTTCATCCATGGCTTTCTCCCATTTTTCTTTTCCCATGGCTTGTTCAAAAGAAGTGGGTTCTGGTTCCTGTATCACTTTGACCATATATGCATAGTGAATGGCTGTAAATCCATCATATTTCAGCCTATCCACAGGATACCTAGCTTTAGTAGACCTGCGCAAAATAGGTTCACTCCCAGGTGCTCTCAAAACATCCCTGGTCTTCCTTACTCCAGGTGTAACAATAGAAGGAATACCCAACTCATCATCAATGCTCTGTTCTGAGCCACTGGATTCACCATCCACATAAGAGTGACCTGCATTCACATCAAACATGGGCTGATCAACCTTCTCTTTTCCTTTTCGTGATACCTGCATACCACTATCTGCATTGCTTTGAGAAGATTCTCATGATCTCAATCTGCCTGTCCATGGCGAAGAATGTGAACCACTGCTAGAGGACGCTCCAAGTCCACTAATATTTTGTGACTGCTGCTGTGAATTCTGTGCAGCATTACCATTTTGTGCATCTACATCATAAATCACATTTACTGGTTTATACCAGCTACTCATCTCATCAAAAACAACATCTCGGCTCACTGTAAACTTACGAGTAGAAGGGTTATAGCATCTATACCCTTTTTGCTACAGAGAGTAATCAATAAAGATGCACTTCTCAGCTTTTGGATCCAACTTGGATCTCAACTCATCTAGCACATGTACATAGGCAATGCAACAAAAAATTTTCAAATGAGAAATATCTGGTTTCCTACCAGTATACCTCTCCTCTGGAGTCATCCCATGTATTGCTGCAGTGGGAGTCCTGTTCATTATATAGACTGCTGTAGCAACTGCTTCAGCCCAGTAAAAATCTTGCAAGTCTTTTTCGTTGAGCATGGCACGAGATACCTCTCCAATATACATGTTTTTCTTTTCTGCAATTCCATTTTGTTGTGGGGTATGACTGCATGAATATTGCTGCTTTATGCCATGCTCATGTAGGAACCTTGCAAATTCATTTGAGAGGTACTCTCCCCCTCCATCTGACCTTAGGCATTTTATTTGCAGGCTTGTTTCTTTTTCAACCATAGCTTTAAGAGTTTTGAAATGCCCAAAAACTTCACTTTTCTTTTTCATAAAATACACCCAAACTTTTCTGCTATAGTCCTCAATAAAAGTGACAAAATAATGACAGCCTCCAAGAGATGCAGCTTTAGTAGTCCACACATCAGAGTGGATTAATTCCAATGGCTTCTCACTCTCTTGAACATGTCTAGGAAATGGTTTCCTTGCCTGTTTTCCAAATTGGCACGCTTCACATACCTTATGCATTTCTACAACCTTGAATTTAGGCAATCCTGCAACAATATTATGGGCCTGCATTGATTTAAGCCGCTGTACATTAACATGAACAATGCGTTTATGCCAGATATCAATATCTGCAACTACGCCGATTCCATGTGCAAACATTGCTGCACTCAATTCAGACATGTCTGCATCCAACGTAAACATTCTGCCATTCTTCTTTCCTTTTGCTATCAAAGCATCCATGAGGATTAAATCTGACCTGCAAGCCCTGCTCAACCATTTGACCAACAGAAACCAGATTCTTGGTGATATTCGGGGCATGAAATACATCGGACATGTATTTTTTTTTCCCATCCTGCATAGACAAAGGAAATTTTCCAATCTGCACAATAGAATGTGCAGTATCATCACCAGTCTCCACAAATCCTAGTTTTTTCATTTTCCTTGCATCCTCCATCCATTCTGCATGACCTGTCATGTGGTTTGACGCACCTGAGTCAACATACCATACATTGTTGCTTTCTTCTGCACTTGTCATAGAATTATTCATGTGCTGCACCATAAACAAATGCTCATTTCTGTCATCATCGTGTCTACTAGAAGATGCATAATTCCCTTGTTGTAGTTTTTCATTCATGATGTCATTTTGCTTTTTATAGCAGTCTTTAGCCATATGACCCATTTTACCACAGTAGTAGCATTCAACATTACTGTTTGCATTTTGACCTCTTTGCCATCCACCACGACCTCTTTGGCTCCCCCTGCCTCTAGAGTTACCACATCCTCCTCCATAGGACTGGTTTTCTTGAGTTTGTTGCATATTCTGATTTCTACCACGGCCTCCAAATCGGCCTCCTCTACCTCTGTCTCTACCTCTTCCAGCATTTGAGTAGAAGACAGTTTCTTTTGAAGTTCCTCCTGAAGAAAATGCACCACCATTTCTTTGCTCCTCAGAAATCAGAAGAGCAATCAACTCCTCAAAATCAGGAAATCTTTCACGAACTGAAATGGATGTCCGAAACTGTGCATAATCCTTTCCTAGACCATTCAAGGTCATAGAAACTAAATCATCATCTTCCACTAGTGACCCATGTTAGATATGATCAATGCCCCACCCTCATTAGGTACTACCAATGATCCATGGTGCTCAAAGTTGTAAGGCCCCCATTATGAGGAGAAGCCAAATGTGAGCCCGGACATTGGTTGAGTCCTGACTTGTATATCAGATGAGGTCTATGTGACCGGATGGCAAAAAGGTGACTGTTGTGGGTCTAATCTTTGGGTTAGATGGAGTGGTTAAGCTGGTAGCAACTCGAGGCACATTGCATTGAGTTGCATGGTAAGGGAGTTAAAAGGGGCCCCTATTGTGGGGTCCGGGGGCCGATGGTAAAGGGAATATTCCTTGGAATATTCCCTGGCCAACTAGTGGAGGCTCATATGGTAGGTCGGTCAGCAGGCCGACCTAACGACCTTCGCGGGCTATAAAAGCTAAATCCCTTAAAATCCATCATTCACTCATCTTTCACCCAGTCAAAGTTGTTGTTTCAGCTAGCCTTAAGCTCTTCACCTATCTTCTGTCTAGATCACCATCTAAGCTTCACACAGTGGAAGCGCACGGGTGGACAGAGCCATCTTTGTATCAGTTGTTTGGAGTTAAAGAATTTACTGATTCTCCTCTTATCTGTTGTGTACTCTCTATCTCTTTCTCAGATTCTGTTCGCTGCGCCGTGTAATATTTTACAACCCAATGGAAGCAAGTGCATCAGCAATCTTCTTCACCTTCATGTGGTAGTCATTGATGCTCATACTTTCTCTTTGCACATTATGCAACTCTTGCTTGAGCTGCATTTTCCTGGCTTGCGTATTTGTGCTATACATTTTTGACAAAGTATCCCATGCCTCCTTTAGCGTACTTGCATCCTGAATATGCACAATCATAGAGTCTGAAATAATGATAGACAGCCAGTACATAACTTTCCTGGCTCTCTCATGCCATGCTTTGAATGTCTGCATTTGCTATTGATTGGGAACATCAAGAAGAACTGGTTCTTCTTCATTTCCTGCAACAAATTCCCAAGATCCTTTTCCCATAAGGAAATTCGTCATTCTAAACTTCCATGCTTGGAAGTTGTTCTTGTCAAGCTTTTTAGTTACAATCGGTGAAAGAGAATCAGACGCCATTACAGAATACTGCAAAAAATTCTGTCACTGCAAAAAACACAGCTTCACCCTCACAAGGGCAAATCTGCAAAACTGGCGAAAGTGGTATTTAACCACATAGTCACTTCCTAGTGACGATTTTGCATGAACAGGAACCAAGGATGATTCTGTAACTCCCAATGTCTCTGCACACAAGCAGACGATACAATTTCTGTGGTAACTTTTCACCAACCTGTAGAACAGTGGTTGCACAGCATAAAACAGGGCCTTTTCCTGAGTGCGTGCAGAAAACTTCCGCCTCTAAACCAGGCCCCGAAATGGCCTCAAATAAAAAAAATAGGGTTGCCAAAGGGTGTCTCAACCTAAGACAATGCACTCTTGCAATTTTCGGCTGTGCTACCTGCAGAGATCTGCTCCCAAAACAGAAAATGAAAGCAACACTGCTCCTCTTACCAGAACACCGCGAGATTGGCTTGCTTTCTTGAGCTCCTTACCACGAACAAGGCTCTGATACCATGTCAAGATTGTGGGAGAGAAGGAAGGAGTCTCACTTTTAGCTTTCTTGCTTGCACAATGGGGGAATACACACACAGGTGGAGGCTGAAAACAGTTTTCCTCTTCTTAGTTGTGTAAGCCAAAAGAACTCTCATACAAAGAAATAGAAGAACCCTATATATGGGTCTCAAACCAAACTCAACTAACTAAGGTGGCATACTAACTGAGCCACGAACTAGAGTAGATAAGGATAGCTGTCATGTAGCTATTATTCATGGGCGGTGCACCAACCGCATCTACAACTGACAAGTCGGTGACATAAATGCACAACGGTCACCCTAGCATATCGCGAGTGGAGCTCGATATCTCAACAATGTAAACTCATCCATGTACTCATTCGAGCATACCAATAATGTTTGTCACCATCTCATGTTAGCTGTCTAGAAGAGGCCGGGCTAGCTTTGGGTATGTATCTTGGGAGAGCTGCCATAGTCTATGTATGAAAGTCACTGCCTAGACCAAGGCCTCGACCATATTGTTCCTTCTTTGGTCCATATGCTCCCACCCATCATAGTGTTCCTTCTTTGGTCCATCTTGGTCTCCCAAAGGTTGTCTCCTCTCGTGTTGACGAGAATCTCACCCCAAATAGCTACCCATATAGGAGTGTGGGTGTAACCAGGGTGTCAAAAAGCCACAGTTTGGTGGGCGGTTCATGAAACTATATGTGAGTACATTGCCTCTCCAATGCTCCTATGGCTACATATGCTTTTGCTAAACGAGCTTGTGATGTCTCTCTCTAAGAGAAATGCGGTCCCTTCAATGTGACCCCCAAATAAACATAATGCATGACCGTCTCCATTGGCTCTCCATCGAAAGTAAATTGGTGCTCAGCTCTCGTCACCCAAGTAGTTGAAGTGTTAGATACCATAAGTTTAGTTTTCCCAAGGTTCACCTTAAGGTCTCTATCTCTTCAAAAAGTTGATGATGCACCAAGTGTCTATTTAGTCCCTTAGGTGAGTCAACTATTAATAAATTGAAAGATGCAAGGGAGCAAAGTGAAGAGCTTACACACACAAATAGATGATAGGTTTTATGTGATGAATATCTTTGCTTTGTAGATTATATACATAACATAGATATCAATTAATTGAAAAATCCAAGGGAGTGGGGTTGAGAGCTTACACACACAGAGAAAGTACAAGAGACTAAATCGTCTCTGAGACTCCCATATCAAATCTCCTTTTAAAATTACAATCTCATCCAATAACAAATAAACCAATCACACTCCCATATCAAATCTCCTTTCACAATTACAATCTCATTTGATAACGAATAAACCAATCATGATGCATTAGGCAAATTAAATATGTTAGGTATGAACACAGATATTTGAAAAAAACTCCGAAAATTCTTGGCAATGTCAATAGGAATGCTAACGCCTTGCAATAGTGGTGGGTGGTAGGACTAAGCATCGGTTTAACCTTATAAACGTTTAGACATTATTATTACTACTACTTTTTCAAAAACAAGCCGCAGCATCGAGAAATCCTTTGTGGAGATTCGCAGCATGAGCAGGTGGGTTGGCAGAGAAGCATTAGAGTTCCATTTTTCAAGAACGTCTGTAGTTGCTGGCCAATCAGCTCAAAATGATCACATCAAGAATTGATGATATGGAATAAGGTATTGATCACATCAATTTGCCGATCACAGGAATGTGATCAACAAATTATTGATGATATGGAACAAGATATTGATTCACATCAATTTGCTGATCACATTCCTACTGAGATGTGATGTGATCAGAGATATCCAAACAAAGATTGACCACATGGATGTAACATTTTTTGATGCGATCAAAGGCATCCAACAAGGATTAGAGGTGTTGAAGAGTACATACCTTGAGGCTGGTCCAATTCTGTGCGAAATAGGATCGAAGCAGCATTCTTGAGCTTTTCTGAGCACTTCAACTGATGAAATAATGCTTCGATGATGACATTTTGCAGGCCTGCTGGAGGTGGAAACATAGGTCCGGACGTGTGCCTAATTGACCAAGGAAGCCATGTACGTCGCAGCTTTGTGTTTTGATAAAACCAGATTTTGTCATGCCTGCTTTTGTTCGTCAGACAATGATGCTTCTGAGTATACTACTGTGTTTTGTGATCAAAATATCAGCTTTTCTCTGTGGTGCAAAATATTTCACGAAGATCGAAATGAGATCCATCTTTCTTCTAATGATTTCCACCTAAAGCTTCATTCCAGATCGTCTTGGATAATGGCATTGTTCGGGTTACTCTAACCAAACCTGGAGGCATTGTGACTTGCCTTCGATATGGTGGAATTGACAATGTTTTTGAGATCCTCAACAAGGAGACAAACAGAGGGTGATTCTGCTGTTGATGCCTTTATTTTCATAATTGGCTGCTTCCATTGTAATTCTGAAAAGTGAACAGCTTCTTTTACAGAAATGTGCTTATTAGCTGCAAATTGGCCACGTTCTGACTCCATGATACACTGTGGCAGGTATTGGGACCTCAATTGGAATGAACCTGGTGGGCGCGACAATTTTGATGTGTAAGTTTGTGCTTTGTGAACATGTGGCTGCGTTGTTGTCAATGATTATCACACAAGAGGACTTGAACAACAAATCAGGGATCATATGCTAATAAAGATGGCAGGGAGAAACAGACCTGCTCATCTATCATCATGAATTGTTGAAGCTCAATGATTTTTCTATGTCTCAAATCAGACAATTGGTGTTTCAGTATATATGGCACGACATACCATATTATACATGCTAGCTCAGACAAGGTGGAAGTCTCCTTTGTGCGCTTGTATGTCGCTGACAAAGCCCCAGTCATGGTGCCTCTGAATATTGACAAAAGGTATCTCTGATCCCACAAAATGGATTTCAGGTTGTGGCATACTGGATGTGTCGATTTATTTTCCTTCCCTACATGCTGTGGCTTCCTTTCATCAGCTTTTGCTTTCTTGAGAGACATTTGGCTTCCCTTTTGGCGGATGCGTTTTGTTCATGCAATGTGATGTAAAAAACTTTCTTTTACTTTTGAGTCATTTTGTTTAAGCTACTAGTAGTTTGTAAAATTTTGAAAGTTGCTACTCTCTGCCATTGTTTTGTCCTCCTGGTATCAGTTCACCTCATTTCCAGCCAGGTCTACCATTCTTTCTTTCTAGTTCCAGGATCTGGTCAATTTGACCATCACTCTATGGATGATCATTGATGAGCTGTATTCATGCTCAACGTAGTCTGTGATTCTTGAAAGATCACTTTCCAGAAATGACCGATAAAGTTTCCATCTCTATCACAGACTGTGTTCATATGCAAACCATATACTCTATGGGTATTGTCTACGACCCATGACTCGCAAAGGACCCCACTGGGTATCCGTTACGCTCCTATTCCTATTCTTGACAATCCTAAACCCGATTGAATGGAAGAGGAATAAAAATTGTCTTCTGATTTTAATCCTAAGAGGGGAAGGAAGTGAGTTATCTCTATGGAAATGATTCTTATGTTTAGTTTTAGTCCCAATGATATTAAATTGTTCATGATTATTGCATGAAGGAATGATCATTCATTGAAAGTAAAGGTTATTTATGGCGTTAGAATGAAGGGAGTTACGCATGGATCGTGCTTGATAAATGTTGAATCATTTAGGGAAAAAGCTTGTAATGTTGCGGATTGTATCTCCTTTTGCAAAGTATCGAAAGGACATTGTTGTGGTTTGTTGACTTTGTATTTTTAAGAAAAGGCTTGTTATTTTGGGGAAGAGATGGCCTTCATAACCAAGATAAGTTGGTTGATTTGCATGGAATATTCAAAGTGATTGTTTGGATTGATGTTATAGAAAAGGAATGTTTTTCTAGCTTATGATTGCCTTGGTTGTATATTTGTACAAAAATTTTTGTGCCCTCATGGGTGGATTTCTGGGTATGCACTAAACCTCCCCCAAGGTTAGTGGCAGAGGCCCTTCACCAAGGGGTTGGTTTGACCACGTTGGAGGCTAGGACCGATTCCAAATGCCAGAGGTCTCTGGTAGGGAAGACATTGGGCTAGGAGGCAACAAGGGTGTCAGGGGTGCTGTGGCTAGCCAACTTTGGAGTCTTTTTGTTGGCTTTAATAGAAATAAACCAACAAAGGTTGATTGATGGATCCATGATTTGACTTAAACTGAGCTGTGGCCATTGCTGTGATCCTAGATAATCCTGCTATGAAAATATTCTTCTACTTACAATCTAAAGTCTCAAGGGGTGGGAGAAAGCCACCTACTTTTACATGCTTAGCTTATTTACCTTGACACTTTGAGCACTTTAGTCCATATAGTTGGACATTCACTACTCATGACCTTTCTTGCTACCAATTTGGCAAGTAGACTCCTTGGCTTTATCTTGCTTGGTCTTCTTGGCCTTGTTTGTGTTGGTGTTCTTCCCTTTGTTGGGAAGACTTGTGAGAGTGCGTAACGGAAAGGAACAGAAACACAGAGACAAAGGAATAGAGAGACTGCACGAAAAGAAGAATGAAATCAGCATTGAACAAGAAAGAACGTTGATACAAATGAGAAAGTGGAAGGAGACAGATTAGTCCTTGCACATAGTCCTCAGCGTCAGCAGCTGATGATGATGGCAGCGTCGGAGACGGAGAAAGATGACGGAGTCAGAGTGTGCATCTTCTAGGGAAGGAGGAAGATAAATGAATGATGGGAGGGTCATGCTATATATAGCCAAAAATGTGCAAATGTGTCCGAGACTTGCATCAGGGGAGGCCATAAGTGCTGGTCGCTCAGTAATAAATGTTGGTCCATGATGAATAAAATGCTAGAAAAATAGGTGTGACCTTAGAAAAATCCCAGATGACATTGACAATGTTCAGCAGGTGTAGGCATATTGTAACTACTCGAGAAATGCACACAAAATCCTAATTGGAGGAGAAAATGCACTGAAAGGCAATAAACTGAGTGCTTTGGAATGAGCTATCTCTTCTGTCAAAATAAGTGACAGATAGGTCAGAGCTCCTAAAGTCCTCATTTGACTTAGATTGAGTCTCACAAACAGGAGATGGCAAGGCATGACTGAAGAGTGTAAGAGGAAGCACTTAGGTAGTATGTGCATTAAAATCGAGGTGTGTTTAGGTGTGCCGTGCAGTGAGAGTGAAGAGTCGAGAGATGGGTGTATACCAGTGTGGGTACACACAAATAATAAAAGAATGTATTTATACTTAGGGTACGGTACACTTACACCCATAAGGTGGTGTTCGCATGTGTAAATAAAATATATACACGGAAGTAGTGTAAGAGCCTTTACATCCAATAACCTCCCACTTAAAGGTCCTAAGTGAACCTTTAACCAACTCCCGCTAGCCAAATGCAATGCTTATGTTGAGCCTTTGCAAAACTTTTAGTGAGAACATCTGCAGGGTTATCTTGTGTTTTGATCTTAGTTAGTGTGACTAGACCATCATCCAGAACTTGTCTGATAAAGTGATACTGCACATTAATATGTTTGGTACGTACATGAAACATGGCATTCTTAGCCAGGCATACAACACTCTAGCTATCACATCCAAGTATAGGTGTTTTGGTGGGCAGCCCAAAATCCTTGACCAAACAACCAAGCCAAACAACTTCTTTTGAAGCTTTAGTGGCTGAAATATATTCAGCCTTAGTGGTAGAAAGTGCTTCTATCTTTTGCAATCTAGAGTACCAAGAAACAGCCCACTAGTCAAAGTAAATATGTACCCACTAGTAGACTTGTGAGTACCTGCCATGTCTGCATCACAATACCCCTGTAGATTTAACGTACACTTTTCATAGCAAATACATTTTCTTTTTGTGCCCTTAAGGTATCGGAAGATGCATTTCACTGCTTCCCAATGTGCTTTGCCAGGATTTGACATAAACTTGCTCACAACTCCCATTGCATGAGCAATGTTAGGTCTAGTGGTAACCTTAGCATACATGAGTGACCCACAAGCTGAGAAGCATAAGGAACACCCTTCATAGAGCTGATTGCCTTATCATCTTTTAGGCAATCTGCTTTGCTAAGCTTAAGGTATGGTGGTAAAGGAACACCAAGTGGCTTAGCATTTGCCATAGAAAAGCGATCAAGTACTTTGCTGATGTACTTTTCTTGTGAGAGAAATAAAAGCTACTACTCTCTATCTCTCATTACATGCATGCCCAAAATGTGTTCAACTAGACCCAAGTCCTTCATGGAAAAGGCTGAATTCAGCTATCTTTTCAATGCATTAACTTGGCTTTTATGCTTACCGGCAATAAGCATATCATCCACATAAAGCACAAGTATAATAAGGCTTCCATCATCAGCCTTCTTTATATATAAGCAGTGATCTGCATTACTTCTTTTAAACCCATGTGAGAGCATGAAGGTATCAAACTTTTTTATACGACTGTCTAGCGGCCTGTTTTAAACCATACAAGCTTCTCTTAAGCCTACACACCAAGTGCTCCTTTCCTAGCATAACAAAGCCTTCTGGCTGTTTCATGTACAGCTCTTCTTCTAAATCACCATGCAGGAATGCAGCTCTAACATCCATTTGGTCAAGTTCAAGATCCATAGATGCTATGAGAGCAAACAATACCTGAAGAGTGGTCATTTTGACAACAAGTGAAAAGACTTCCTGAAAGTCAATCCTCTCTTTTTGTGTATAGCCTTTAGCTACAAGCCTGGCTTTGTATTTGGGTTTGCCATCCACACACTTGATTTTATAGACCCATTTGTTAGGAATAGCTTTCCTATCTTTGGACAATGGAACTAGATCCCAAGTATCATTCTGATACAATGACTTCATTTCTTCATGCATAGCTAGCTCCCACTTTTTCTTTAACTCACATGATAATGCCTCTTTGTATATGAGAGGCTTACCTTCATCTGTGAGTAAAATCCAGTCCAAAGAGGGATCAAACCTCTGTATACGTCTCTTGACACGTGTAGATCTTCTTACCCAATGATGCGTGTTATCAGGTAATGGATCCACATCTAAAGAAATGTCAATGTCCTCATTATTTGGCTGCTGAATTGCATTTTCAGGTTGCTATAATGCATGTTCAGACTGCTCTTATTCATTTTCAGCATGCTGATATTGTCGCCCAAGCTGATTTTCAGCATTCCTTTGTTGCCCACTTTCATAGGACTCAATGATAATACGCTGATTATCATAACCAGCATCAAATGGAGCTGAATTTTCAGTGGCTGATGGCTGTTCAAGTGGCTGATCATGCTGAAATTTCACTTTCTTTTTGTCCAGATCACTAGATGTGGCATTTTTCAGTAGCTTTGACTCATTAAATACCACATCTCGGCTGCATAGCACCTTTTTCATGCTTGGAACCCAAACTCTATAGCCCATTTCACCTTCATCTCTATAACCCATGAAGATGCCTCTATGGGATTTCATGTCAAGTTTGGTTTTGCTATCAACATGTACATGTACATAGCATTCGCAACCAAAGACCCTTAAGTGGTCATATGAAGTAGGTTTGCCAGACCAAACCTCTTTAGGGATACCACTTTCAAATGTACGATGTGGAGATTGGTTGCAAATATGCATTGCGGTTTTAAGTGCCTCTTCCCAAAATGATTGCAGGAGATTAGCTTTGGATAACATGCATCGAATCTTCTCATATAATGTGTGATTCATTCGCTCAGCCACACCATTAGATCACGGATTATAAGGAGCTGTAAGCTCCCGTTTAATCCCATTGAGATCACAAAACTTATTGAATTCCTTAGATACACACTCTCTTTCGTTGTTTGTTCTTGTGCATTTTAACTTTAAACCCTTTTGAGTACTAACAAATGCATAAAACCTTTTATATGTGTCTAATGCCTCGCTTTTCTGCTTAAGCAAGTAAACCCACAGCTTTCTAGAATGGTCATCAATAAAAGACACAAATAACGAAAACCACTATAAGTTTTTATTGGCATGGTATATACATTAGAATGGACTAAATCCAAGATACATGCCTTTCTAGGCTCCATGAGAGAATGAACTCTTTACATGTTTTTCAAAGTCAAGCTTTGAGTTTTTCACATCAACTTTTCAAAGTGAAGAAAGTGCGTGTAAACCCTTTTGGCTTATGTGTCCAAGATACTTGTGCCATAACTCCATGTGTGACTGTACTTTAGCAATTGTAACAAACTTTCCAGGAAGTGCCTTGCAGTGAAGATAATATAGAGTTTCCTTTTTACTGCCTCTCGTGACTAGCATGGGCCCTTTCTGTATCTTTCACATTCCACTACTAAAGGTAGTGAAGTAACCGTTGCTGTCTAGCTGCCCAACAAAAAGCAAGCTCTTCTTAATGCCAGGTACATACCTAACATCATGAAGGATTAATTCTTGACCATTTTCTAGAGCGAGGTGTATGGTGCTCATTCCTTCAAGATCACATGCATGGTTATTGCCTAGGTAGACTTTTCCAAGGTTACCTTTTGTATAAGAAGAAAAACACTCCAAAGATGGAGTTACATGAAATGAAACACCACAGTCAACATTCCACAATTGTGATAAACCATCATGAGTAGACAACAAGGTATCTATCACATCCCTTTTAGTGATATACATGTCTTTCATTGTCACAGCATGTGGATCGGAAGATGCAACTAGCAAATCAACATCTTTATCTTCTTGTATCTCCTCAATAACAACATTAGATACCGCATTTTCCTTTTTTGTTTCTTTAGGGGTAGAGTTGTCATCCTTCTCATTCTTTTTGCCTTTTGCATTAGCCTGCTTCTTACGTTCTTGCTCCTTTTTATAGTACCTACAATTGGGCTTTTTATGCCCTTTGTGTCCACATTGATAGAAAGTAACATCTTGCTGTTTTTTCTTGCTTTTGTTACGATTTTTATTCTTATTTGCAGCATTTAATCTCTTTTTAGTTCGCCCTCTTACATTGTAGGCTGATCCACTGTTTTTCCCACTTGCCTTGCGTCTAATCTCCTCATTGAGAATAGAACCATGGACACCATCAGATGTCAAGTTGGGGTTGTTGCTCAATGACACAACCAATGCTTTCCATGAATTTGGCAAAGTCATGAGCAAGAAGATATCCCTCAGCTTAGGATCAAAAGCTGGCAAGCCTGTATCCTGTAAAAGGCTCAAAATACTAGTGAAAGCATTTGAATGCTCTGAGGTGGGCTTAGACTCATCAAGCTTGACTAACTTTCGCGTGAGATGTATCTGATTGACAGGAGTTGTATTCTCATATGTAGCCTTGAGTTTCTCTCAAACTTCATAAGCAGTGGTAAGTCCCTTGATATCAACCAAGATATCATCCGTGACAGCCATTTTAATGTAAGTAATGACTTTCTTATTCATTTTAGCCCAATCCTCATCTGACAAAGCAACAGGCTTATGTTCTGCCAAAGCATCATCACAGTCCTTCAAGAAAAGTATACCCTACATACGATCTTTCCAAAGATCAAAGCCATGGCCATCAAATTTGTGAATCTCAAAAAGATTCTGTGTCAAATGTAGATGCACTGCCAGCCATCTTCAGCAATAAAATGCTGAATACTTTCAGCCTATAGCAAGGTTGCTGAATATAACAGCAAGTACACACACTTGTACTTTCAAAGGTGTGCAAGAAGTAGATATTTTGCTGCAATTTCAGTCCCAAGAGCTGATTACAGCATGTACATGAATCAAATGTGATACATATGAATAAATGACAGCTCCCACTTCAATAATACATCACCGTAATGCCCAAATGCAATAACCCAAGTGCTATATGTACCACTGTTTCATTGCATAATGAGCATTCAACAATATATGCGCCAAGAGAAGTTGCCCTTTTATAACATTTGATGCATCCCAAGTCCAAATTTCTCCCATTCATTCAGCAGTGAATCTGCTGTAATTTCACTGTCAAGGCACAAATTGGCTCAAAATGCATCACCGATACGAAAAATCCCAAAATTTTTGTAATAAATCTGCCCCAATTGCATTAATTCATCATCTCAAGTGTAAAATATGGCCAAATGTTGCAGAAATTTCACAAATTCTGCAAAGCCCCCAAATTTCGGGGTCCAACTGTGCACAAATTATAGTGAAATTGGCTCAGCTGAGCAAAATTTCACTTATGTAAGAAAAGCCCCAAATTTTTGAAGCAAATGCACACAATGTCTGCAATTTCTGGGTCAGATGTCATTGTTTTGCATGACCAATATCAGATCTGGGAAAAGCCCCAAATTTTCAGGCATAAATCTGCACAGATCTGAGCCTTGTGCTTGCGCGCATGAACCCCCGTTAATGAACAAGGGGCTTCTTTGCTAGGACTGCACCGCCGGCGTCTGATGTGCTGCCCGCTGCTGTTGGACCTGTGTGTGAGCTGCTCTTGACAGCTGTCGCTTGTCCCACCAGTTGCAGTTCATGCTTGCGGCTGCTCCCGATAGCAGTTGTCGCCTGCAAAAACCTGCCGCAGTTGCCTGTCACTTTATGCTTGCTGTCACGATTGCCACGCTTGCTGTCACTTCACACCTGCTGGTCAAACTGACCACTGATCGACCATGATTGCTTGTCATGGTCCTTGAGAACGCAAACTCGTTTGGCAATGCTCTCATACCAATTTGAAGAGTGCGAGGGGAAGCACTCCGGTAGTGTGCGCGTCAATCGAGGTGTGTTTAGTTGTGTCATGTAGTGAGAGTGAAGAGTTGAGAGATGGGTGTGTACTAGCGTGGGTACACACAAATAATAAAATAATGTATTTATACTTAGGGTATGGTACACTTACACCCGCAAGGGTGTGTTCACATGTGTAAATAAAATATATATATATGGGAGTAGTGCAAGGGCCTTTACACCCAACAATGACAAACATGACTGCTAACACTCCCTCTCAGATCTTGGATGTGGCAGAAGGCCAAGGAAGAAATAGATCCTGGGGTGGCAAGAGGAATGCCAATATCGATAAAGTTCGTTGATGTAGATTGCCGATGAAGAAGTTTCTCACAATCTTGGAAAACCCTTTCTAAAACACTAGGGGCCAGGGAGTCCACATCTATATCACCGAGATTGTCCCCCTCTAAAAGGAATAGGGGGAGTGAGGTATAGAAACATGAAATGGGGAACGGGGATAGGGACGGTGACGGGGACGCCAAACTCAGGGAACGGGGATGTGGGAACGGGAACGGCATTAAAAATGTTAAAATTAATTAAAAAAAATTTCATTCATAATTCATGTGAAGTACTAAAGCCAAGATCTATAATCCACAATGACAAATTAATATTTCAATCAATTCATGTGGTATTGTGGGTAGAGCCAAGATAGGCATGTGAGTGAGAGACATGCAAGCTACAGGCGACGTTGGCGGGAGACAGGTGCATGATTCAGCGGCGGTAAATTGGGGCAATATCAATTGGTCACTTTGCAGGTAAGTTTTGTGCCACGTGGCGTTCCCTAAAGAGGAGCGGAAAGCCTAAGTCCGAAACATAAAGGGCCTGTGAAAGGGAGCTCAAAGCTCGATTGGGAAACAAAGGTAGAGTGTCAACACCACAAATAGGCACCGATACAATGTCACCAATAGTGGTGACTGAATTCTTAGAAGGGCAAAAGCTCCACTATCAACTAGCCAAGGCCTCTCAGAAGATGAGGCAACCATGGAAGAAGGCTCCTCCAACTCAACAATATGAAGGAACATTGACTCATGGGTAACTGTTGGAGTAGAGGTAGAATGCTCGCATGTATTAGCTCCATCCTTTGCTCCTGAACAAAGATGAGGGTACTTATTTCAACATTTTTCCTCTGGATGTGTCTCCTTTCCACAGTATGGGCATCCTAAAGGTTGCTCCGAATTAGAGCCTAAAGAACTCTCCTATATTTTAGTCTTTGACTTCCCTTTCTTCTTCTTTCCGCCTCCAGAATTTGCAACAAAAGCTTTAGTGGAGGTGGATCCACTGGCAATCTCTTTGGTGCACTCATTGTGCTCCAAAACAAGTGGGGCAAGCTTCTCCCATAGAAGCTTCTCATGGGTCCTTGATGTAAGAAGGCTAGTGTAGAAGACATCAAACTAGGGAGATGGCAACTGAGTCAAAAGAATCATAGCCATATCCGTTAAAGAGATAATCTTTCCAAAGGATGCAAGCTCATCTCTCATATCTACCCCTTTGCGAGACATGGCTGCTCGACACGTTCTATTACTTTGGCTCTGCAGTCGCTCCACTGAGAGACAGTGATTGTTGCCCACACTTGTCTTTGCATGAGCCTCACCTTTCCCCACCCTTGACTTCTTAGGTTTGAGAGGCCACCTTTGGGAGTTCGACGCCCCAGATACCTTCTTTGGCACAACCGACAATAGCACTTCCTTCATCATTAGATGATTCAGAGTTCGTGATCCATGAGTTTTTCGATTCCTTGTCTCTTGTAGAGGGGGTCCCTGCATCTCCACACTCAAGGGGGCACCTACTCATTGTGAAGTTTGTCACCCACCATTGTAGCATTCTATTTTTGCGTTTAACTGCGGTATTCTACTGCTGTGTTTTACTGCAACGTTCTATTACTACGTTTTGCAGCCTGGTACTCTTCCTAGCATTTGAGGAGTGCACTTCACTTTCTTGACAACTGGTGATCATCTTCTACATCTCTAACGGTATTAGAGGACTGCGGTTCGCTCCCTTGATGGCTATCCTTCACCTTCCAGTGATTACTTCGATAGCCCATTGCTTGGAGGATTGCATTTCGCTCCCTTCACTATGTAGATTCCCACAGGTGCTACTGCTTGATTTAGACAAGATAGTGCAGTTATTTTCTGAGCTTCAGCTTCCAGCTTCGCTGTATCAGCTTTTCTTCTCATAGCGTGATTCAATGTATCATCATCGTGTTCTTGTGTTTCTAAGTTTCTATTCTCTCTCAATGTTTGTTGTACATACCGCGTTTCTCTTCACAAACCCTACTGTCTCTTTGGTTTCTTTGTCATTTTTTTTGATAGAGACTAGGAGTAGGGTGGGTTAGGAACTCCCAAAGATCGAAGGTATGAAGGATACACTCCACCTTACACAACCAAAGCGAGTAGTTTGAACCATCAAGCCGGTCCTTCGGGTAAAGAAGGGAGTACGGGCACTTGTATAGAGGGTGCCATTAACGGCATATGAAGGCCAGTAGAATGGGCCTTCTATGAGATATGGAGAGAACGGGGAGGAGAGGGTTCTTGAACAAATGAGCTAGGTGATCTCCATTCTTTACGATTGGTGCAATAATCTCGCTGCTGTTTGGAGGAGTGTTGAGAAAGCTCCTTATCTATATCATCAAAGTTGTGAAACAAGTAGTAAGATATTTTCAAAATCCTGCAAGACATCGAATTTGCGTTTTGGTGGTAGACAATCTCGAAACAAGAGGAAACGGCTACAAGATCACAAGGAAGTCAATGTAGAGGGTTTGCCTAGGGGAGAAATATTGTTGCTTGCAGAAAGAAGTTGTCGCCTTCAAGAAGAAAGTTGCGTTTTTAACAAAATGCAAATGTGGATGGCCTCCTCTACAAGAATCAAGGACTTTGTGTCTCAGACAATGATACCATGCTCTAATACCATGTGAGAGTGTGCAATAGAAAGGAATGGAAACACAGAGACAAAGGAACGGAGAGAGACTACAAGAAAAGAAAAATGAAATGTACACTGAACAGGAACGAATGCTGTTACAAACGGGAAAGTGGGAGGAGATTGATTAGTCCTTGCACGCAACCCATAGCATCAGTGAGGGCACTAGATTAGGCTGATGATGAAGGTAACACAGAGATGGAGGAAGATGATGGAGTCGGAGTGTGCACTTGCCAGGGAAGGAGGAAGATGAATGAATAATGGGAGGGGTAGGCTATATATATATATAGCAAAAAATTTTACTTAAATATGGCCAACCTGCATCAGGGGAGGCCATAAATGCTGGCCGACTAGCAATAAATGCTGGTCAATGACGAATAAAATGCTAGAAAAATAGGGGTGACCCTGGAAAAATCCCAAATGACAATGACAATGTACGGTAGGTGTAAATAGACTGTGGGAAGTGTGCCCGGGAAATGTGCACGAAATTGCGAGTGGAGGAGAAAATGCATTGAAAGGCAATAAACTGAGCACTCTAGAATGAGCTACCTCCTCTGTCAAAACAAGTGACAGACAGGTCAGAGCTCCTAAAGTCCTCATTTGACTCAGACTGAGGCTCATAGGTAGAAGATGACAAGGCATGACAAACATGACTACTAACAAGACTGCCCAACAACACCTCCAATTTGGGAGCTTTCTGAACTTTGAGTTCTTCCTCCTAATCCATGACCATTGAGACGACGGACTGCTCCCATTTAAGGGTATCTATCCACCTTGAAGCAATCAAGGCGGAAGAGAATGCACTAAATTAAGGCGGTAACTGCGAAATAAGAGTTATCGCTACGTCCTCCGAGTAATTGCCTTCTTTGCGTTTTGGACTTGCATCTGCAATTGCCAAAGCTTATTGACATGCTTGTGCATGGAAACGGACTTGCATGGGGTTCAACGTCTACATGCGTACCTCCAGAGATGCCCACTTCATCTTGGTCATGTGATTGTACAACTACTCCAATTCTAGCCATATCTCACGAGCAATAGTCAAATGCTCGATGTGAGCTATCATGGCTGGAGTGCAAGAGAGGAATAGGAAGGAGCGGATGCGGGCATTTAGTTTGTTCCAATGTGCTTGTACCTTTATCAACTCAGCTTTCTCATTAGTAGAAAGCTTGGAGGCATCACAGGCGTCGGTCTATAGCCTTGGTCACGAGCTCTGCCAAATCATAGGACTCCAAGATGGCAAGCATCATTACATGTCAAATGTGGTAATCCTCCCCATCGAGAGAAGAGGGAGAGAGTAGAACACATAAATCTGCAATGAATGAATGTTGAAATGAAGAAGGCAGATATGTATATGGGCTGTCAAATGTATCTCTGAGATATGGGCTGTCGAATGTATCTCTGCGAGGTGATCTCTTTCTCCACTTGAAATGACAAGTGGAATGACCGGAGGCTGGCCAGCCTATAAATAGGCATTACTGCAAATGATGATCACAGCAATAAATTATGCATAAAAAAATGCTGCACTGTATTGCCTATGCTACCCAGCACGTGCATAGCTTGCGTGGGCAGCCTCACTGCCTGGCAGTGCTGAAAATCACAAGAAGACTGCAAAAAACTGTCCGATCTGTACACAGGAAATGCGTAACTATGCTCGAGAGTGCTAACTGAACAACAGTAAACTGCCTATGCCTGTCCAGGGGATGAAAAAATCTCTAACAAGATGCTCATATGATTCTTTTGTTCCTGACAGTCCTCCAATCTTCTCTAAAGTCCATTTTACTTTCTTTCTCCTATGGGCATGCATAGCTGCAAATGAAGTCAGATCTATCAATCAGGATGCACTCTCTTAAATTTGTTGACTGAGGTGCTAAGAAGGAAGACAGCCATAGTAGACTGACAAAGGCTAGTTAGCATGTTGAAATTCAGGTAAATACATATCTCTATTTTCAGTTGCATGTGGTTGAGTATCCATAGCTATGTCACATTTTGTCGGGGTCACATCTTTCAAGTTGCATGTTTTACTGGGGTTAATTTGGAGTCTCTTATGATGATGTTGCATTGACTGCTTCAGAATAAGCTTAAGATAATTGTCATGACCAGAATTCATTTATTTTCCAGGTTCGTGCTGCTACGAGGTAATAGTGGCTTCTATTCTTATGCTGTTTATGAGCGTCCCTCCAGATGGCCAGACTTTAATTTGAATCAAACTCGAATAACCTTTAAGCTTCGGAAAGACAGGTTTGTAAGAAAACCTAGATTTGCTGTGCTTCTATCTTAAATCTTTTATAGAAATGTTATGCCATTTGTGAGCTTAAAATGGAATAAAGGAAACTGGCAACTATACAATGTGATTATATTGAACACATCCAAAAGTTTACTGTAAAATATATAAATTAGATTAGCAGGTTTTGAGGAGATCATTGTTAGTTTTGGAAGTTTTAAAGTCAAGAGATGTGCAGCAATGGATGAGAAAAAGTAGGCTTTATCTGTTTTCTATGTACTTGCCTTACATTTCAACTAATAGGAGGGTATTGTCATCAAAACGAAACAGTGATAAAAGGACATTGTCATCAAAACAAAAAGCACAAAAGATAAGGCTCTATCTAGCTAAGGTTTTTCCATGTTTGGGCATGTTTTTAATGCATATGGGCGATATATCTTCCAAGTACTATGATGAGGCCACTTAAATGCTACCATTATTTAAGTGCAACTTCGTAGTTGAAATATAGAGCAACTCAAAAAGTTGTTTAAACTTTGATGGATGAAGAAAACACTATCAAAATTTTTCCCTCAAGAAAAGAAAATTCCATTAAAAGCACCTCAATGTACATTATCACCGAAGTAGATTACGAAGTACAAAGGAAGATCATGCTGTCACACTGTTCTGCCTGCTAGTACCTGATGTGGATTGGTGTTGCCTTGGTTTCTGCCCCAGCCCCTATTGTCTTGCCCACCCCTACTACCACCCGGGTTCTTGCCCCCACCCTGTTGTGTTGCCTTGCACAGCACACCCTTCCCCCCCACAAAAGTAGAACATAAAATAACGAGAAGTAATGCTCGAAGAATACGCTTGAAGAACCCAAATGCACCACTGCAAATACTCCAAGACTCTAGTTCTAGGTCATGACTCCCAATTGACAAGACATCTAAAGAAGAAGCACCAAGGTGATGTTTATCACACTCAAATCACGATCACAAAAGTGGAAATAGCCCGATCTCTGTATGTTTGTCATGCATAGCCTTGTAGAAAGCATATTGTGACCATGAATTCCCCACCTTTAGCAAGACCACTGAAGTGTGCCCTTATGAGAGAATAGACTAGGAGGAAATAGGTCTTTAGAAGAGGTTAATATAACTTTCTTTCTTTCTTTCTTTCTTTCTTTCTATCTACCTCAGCAGGAGTATATCTCCAAAGTTTTGCAGCGTTTCAATATGGAGGGGGGGGAACAATTGGGGTTCCATTGCCTCCATATGTGAAACTTAGTGCAAAGGACAACCCTACATTTGATGATGAGAAGGCTGAAATGGCCAAGATACCATATGCTTCAGCTATTGGCAGTTTGATGTATGCTATGGTTGCTACATGTCCTGACATTGCCTTTGCAGTGGGAGTGGTTAGTAGATACATGGCAACCCCTGGCAAGAAGTATTGGGATGCAGTGAAAGGTATTATGAGATACCTCAAAGACACAAAGGAGTTGTACATCTGCTTTTGAAAGCAGAAGGCATTTGTTATTGGCTTTACAGATGTAGACTATGCTGGTCATGCGGACTGCAGGAAGTCCACTTCTGGGTATGTGTTTACTTTCATAGGAGTAGTCTCTTGGATCTCCAGGCTACAAAAGTGTGTTGCATTGGATGCCCATATGATAGATCGGCCAACTGTGGTGAGCAGCGAGTGTAACCAATAGACGGAATCATGTCGATCGAGTGGTAGGTGTGAAGGTTTCTTCATAGTCAATGCCATGCTTTTACCTGAGACTTTACACTACAAGGTGAGCCTTGTATTTGTCTAAAGTACCGTCAATCTTTAGCTTGATTCTAAGAATCCACTTCGTCTTGATGATTGGGTTGTGATGAGGATGATCCACCAAGGTCCAAGTCCCATTTTAGTTGATACTATCCAGTTCCCTTTCCATGGCCTCATGTCACAAAGGGTCCTGGAGAGCGTCTTGTTAATTGTCCGGCTTGGAATATGCAATGTAATGAGCTGCAAATAGTGATGTATATGAAGCCTGATGGGCGAGCTGAGCTGACCTTCTAGGGCCCTTTGGAGTAGAATCCAGTTGAAGGATCTCCGAATCCCGCATGATTCGCTAGTATTAGCGAGGTAACGAGTCTCGTGGAGGGGACCTGGGAGCTGAAGTGTCTGCAAGAAGGTCATGAGCGGATAGTAGACCCGGCTCAGGGCTCAGAAGGCATGATCTCATGCAATGTAAGCAGAGGTGAGGATACAAAGCTCGGTGTAGAAGATTGCATGATGTCCCTCTCATCAAAGATGACATCCCTCCTAACGATCACCTTGTTTGTTCAAGTATCGAACAAACAGTAGAATTTTGCTTTGGAAGAATAGCCCACAAAGATTAAGAGATCTACTTGAGGGGTAAGCTTTTCTATCTTGTCATTAGGGGTGTGCATATAAGCATGACTCTTGAAGACTTTGAAGTGAGAAACAAGAAGTCGAGAAGCAAAAAATGCCTTGTATGGTGTCTTTCTAGGGACCGTCACAGTTGGACATCGGTTAAGGATGTATATCAAGGTGTTAACAGCCTTAACCCAAAGGCACTTAGAGAGATTTGTTGCAAACAACATACAGCGTGCCATGTTTATGACTATCCAGTTCCTACGCTCTACGACTCCATTCTGTGTAGGGGAGTTGATAGAGGTGAGTTGGCGCACAATGCTTTGCTCCTGTAGAAACTCAGAGTATTGCCTGATGCTCAATGGGAGGTAGCACTTCCACTCCTCTAGTTGTGGACAACTCTCGTATGTAGTAGATCTTGGATGTATTTAGCATGCATCCAAGGTACTATGTTGACAGTATGTTTGCCATGGGTCACTACTCAGTGTACTAGTCATTGTGAGATGTATGCAGATGAGTATGGTTGTTACCACGGCTCTGAGACTATACTTTTGCATCAGTTTGGGATTAGTTCGGCATGAGATTTTGCCTCAGTTTAAAGATCAAATTCTGATTAGTTTCAGCTTAGTTTTTGATCAGTTTAAGAATGGTTCATGTTCACTTTTGGGATCAGTTCTGCATCAGTTTTTACTTGAGTTACTGACCAGTTTTTGCACTCAATTTGTGATTAGTTTGGGGTCACATTTGCAGCAGTTTGTGATTAGTTCTCAGATCAGCAAGTGATCAGTTTATGATCAGTTTATGCTCAGTTTTCAATGGTTTACAACTGGTTCCATGGACAGTAGCATGTTAGTCAATTCCATTGACAGTTTCAGCCATGGTTTATGCTGAATTTATGCTTTACTATGGTTGTGAAGTCATAACAATTGAGAAACATGAGTTATGGATGCATCCAATGGGTTTCTAGCAACAATTCTTGATTGTTTTTCATATTTATGCCATGCATATGTTGGCTGAAAATTTTCAACAAGGTTTGGGGCATGTGGCATGGTTAGACAACAATGGCCAATGTTGTGATTGTGATGCCTTATGGAAATTCCAGTGTAGTATGGTTTCCCTTTGGCACAATGCAATGCAATTGAGGACGATTGCAAGGATTTCAAGGGGGAGCTTTGTCATAGGGGCGTGAAATTTTGAGATGCTTTAATATTACTGATAACCTTTGATTAAGTTATTAATCAAATGTGTAAGGTTGTTTAGCACATGTGATGCTCATGGCAGTTATTTCACGGTAATAGGCCAAGGACCTTGAGGATGCAGTGGGTGTTAAAGGCAAAAGTTGTGATAAGTTATGCTAACTAGGTTTTGGTGGTAAGTTGGTGTCAATGTTGACCCTAGGACAGTTATTTGGCCAATAAGTGTTAGTGGTGATACTAGGGACTAGCATTAATTAATTAATCAATGCAAAGAGTCAATAGAGGTTGGGGACCACTTCAAGTTGCGAATGGCCTAGCCAATTTTATGGATGGGCACATTTAATTTTGGGCAAGGTCAGAAGGATTGAAATTAATTTGCAAAGTTATTTAATTATGAAAGTTAATTAAATGGCTAGATAATACTAAAAAATGGGTTTAGAAGGTTGCCACTTGGCACAATTACTCATGCAACCAATAAAAAACACTTTTAGGCGTGGTTTGAGCCATTGAATGCATTCAGCCTCTAAGAGAGAGGAAGGAGATGTTGCCGGTTTGATTTGCAGCCATTGGAGGACCGTTTGGAGCAGCTAAGAGCAGGAGAAGACCATTCACGAGTAGGCAACAGTAGTTCCAACCCTCCCAGGTGTAGGTGACAGCAGCTAGAGGCCAAGGACAGCATTTATTGCCCTCTTGGCAACAGGCGTCTGTGTTAAATGCAGTCTGATACATTCAACAATCAGATTCGAGCTCTTTCCTACATGGAAAATTGGGAAAATTTCCCTCTCTAGCTTTCTTTCACCTTCTCTCCGAGGATCTTAGCATTTTCCAACCATTCTTAGCAGATCTCAGTCAAATCTAGTGGACAGGGAGAATTCTGCTATAAACCCTAAATTTATGCAAAAATTAGGGTTTAGCAGTCACCTCAGGACTGCCAACAGGAGAAGGCATCGTATTGTGAAATCAACACTTGCAATTTGTTGTATTGAATAGGATTTTGGATGCCAGGCCATCCATTGTGAATTGGGGCAGCATTTGGCCAGTTAGTGGTTCCATTTGTGCAAGTCCTGGGTCAAAATCAAGGTGCAATTGACCCAAATTGCTTGTTGATTGTTTGTATTGCAAGGGGCTTTTGTATTAGCCAAGAAGATCGGAGAATCTCGGTTTGTAATTGATCCATTGGTAATTGAAGTTAAAGAAATATCAAAAGGGACGCTAATTTTGGGGTCAACAAGGTGTCTATTGTCCAAGATTGATAAGTTAATGTGTGCATTTTAGTTTATGCTCAATTATTAATCGCTGTAATTAAATACTTGATTAGGTTTTACCACCTTCTATGAGAAGGAAGGTTGGTTTCAACACAAATTAGAAGTGTTTACATGTCTTAAAACCTTCTTGGGCTTGGCTGAAAATGGCAGTGCATGCAAGATAATTACACTTCGTATAGATTGAGGGAGGAAATGTGTGTCATGAGAGTTTAATTGTTTTTTGGTTGAAAGGGGATTAAACATCAATGTACTACACCTTATACATCTCAACAAAACGGTGTGGTTGAAAGAAAAAATTGGAGTTTGATGGAGATGGCACGTTGTATGCTTTCACACAGTAAGTTGCCTCCAAAGTTTTGGCTTGATGCTATTATGTGTACAGTCTATGTGTTGAATCATAGCCCCACTAAAGCATTGGCTAAATATATGCCTTATGAGGCTTAGAATGGCCGAAAACTAGTGGTGTCACACATTCATGTCTTTGGTTGTTTGGCGTATGCTTTGGTGCCATAGTCACAAAAACATAAATTGCAAGACAAGGCTCTCAAAATGCATTTTCATTGGTTATAGTATAGAAAGTAAAGGGTATTGCTTGTACCAACCCTCATGAATAAGATTTTTGTTAGTAGACATGTCGCATTTGTTGAACATGCTAGTTAGCCCTTCATGGATTGCAAAAATGGGGCCTATGGATATGTTTGACTATTTGTTACCATTATTTTAGCATGTCAAAAGATGACGTACCAGCGAGATAGTAGGGTTTGCGGGGAGGAACATGGAGTGAACTCGGCAAACATGGAGAAGAAAAGTGAAGAGAGAAGAAACTCTGATGAATGGAATGATAAAGTTCTGAATCATGGAGTGAATGTGATACAAGGGAACAAGGGTACCGTAGCACATGGAAGATGATGATGATAGCCATGAACCACGAACTGTAATGTCCTCTTGAAGGGGTGTGAGGGTAGTGGAGAGACTGGAGAGAAGAGGTGACGGATTGAATGAATTAGCCGTAAGGAATGAATGAGAGAGTGGCCTATAAATAGGCATAGTCAATCTAGGATGGCGCCTCTTTTTGGGGCTGCAGACCCTAAACGCAAAACGCAGAAACGCAAACTGCAGGTGAAGGGTTTCTCAACACCCCCTCTCAGGCCCAAAAAGGGGAACAAGAGGAGTGAGGTGGAGATGCAATGCTACATGCTGAAGAATGCTCATGCAGCAGGTGCCACTTGGACAGTGTCTCTCTTGGGGAAATTGTTCACTTGTCCAAGCCCCCTAGTACAAAGATGATGAAAACATGCAAGGCATAGGAGGAATGTCGGACTTTGTGTGGTGCCGAGAACCATAAGGATATCCGTGTACTCGATCTCGGGAGGTGGCTCCATGCTAACCAAGTGACCAAGGCAAGAAGAGAAGAGGAGGAAGAAGATGTAGAGGATCCCTAAGATCCAAGATTTCCATCGGAAAGGGAACATGCAGTAAAGAACAGTAGACAGAGTGAAGTGGAGAAACCGAAACTCAACCTCAGGAGAGAAGCTACTAGCTCCGTGTATCCATGCTGGAAAGAATACAAAGGCCTTGTCACCAACTTGCGGCTGAATCTCCGAGGTCCCGATCTAGGTGGTATCTGAAGATCTTGGGTATTAGTAGAAGAGATGACTGATTGAAGACGGCCACCCCAAGAAAGGAGAGGATGGATAAAGAGCTTCATGTGGAGTAGGTTTCCCCTCTGAGGTGGGAGGTGGAGGGGCCCCCGCTGAAGTCGAAGAAGAAGTAGATGTCCCCTTTGAGGGCAAAGAAATAATATCCCCCTCTGAAGTAGATAGAGAATCCAAAAACTCATGGATCACGGACTCTGAAATGTTTGATGACGAAGGAAGTGCCGCCGATCGTGCTAAAGAAGGTATCTGGGGTGCCGAAGAGCTCCCAGAGGTGGCCTCTCAAACTTGAGTAGTCGAGGGTGGGGAAGGGTGGGGCTCAGAATGAGCAAGAGGTGGACGACAGTTGTTGTCTCTCAGTGGAGCAGATTGGGTAGCGGAAGAAGAGGAAGGAGTCGAGCAACCATTGTCTCTCGAAGAAGCAGACTGACGAGGAGGTATCAAACAATCACTGTCTCTCGATGGAGCAGTTTGCAGATTTGTAGGTCGTGTAAGTCACTGTACCTGAAAATAAGTGGGAGAAGACTGCCGTTGGCATTGCGACGATCTCCAGGAGATCGTAGTACCAATCGATCCTCCATGTGTCAAGATTGTGGGAGAGAAGGAAGGAGTCTCACTTGTAGCTTTCTTGCTTGCACAATGGGGGAATACACACACAGGTGGAGGTTGAAAATAGTTTTCCTCTTCTTAGTTGTGTAAGCCAAAAAGAGCTCTAGTACATAGAAATAGAAGAACCCTATATATGGGTCTCAAACCAAACTCAACTAAGGTGGCATACTAACTAAGCCACGAACTAGAGTAGATAAGGATAGCTGTCATCTAGCTACTATTCATGGGCGGTGTACCAACTGCATCTGCAACTGACAAGTCGGTGACATAAATGCACAATGGTTACCCTGGCATCTCACGAGTGGAGCTTGATATCTCAACACTCCTCCTCGAGCTC
The DNA here is from genome assembly GCF_053477565.2 of Lygodium microphyllum. Classification (NCBI taxonomy): domain Eukaryota; kingdom Viridiplantae; phylum Streptophyta; class Polypodiopsida; order Schizaeales; family Lygodiaceae; genus Lygodium; species Lygodium microphyllum. The sequence goes on along the minus strand of NC_141159.1, from coordinate 125,663,908 downwards.
AATCCCAATTCCTGCACACCAAGCAGGTCTCTGAACTTACGCAGCTTCTCTGCGCCCAATGCCTTCGTGAATATGTCAGCTACCTGATCCTCTGTGCTGACATAAACTAGATCAATAAGACCTAGTAAAACCCTCTCCTGCACATAGTGATAATGCACCTCAATGTGCTTTGTTCTTGTGAGATCAGAGGATCGAGGTACAGCTGGGATTCAGTAGACAGTGTGAGAGTGAGAGACAGAGTTGAAGCACGACACCCAAGAGAATAGACTGAATGAGTGTAACCTGAAAGTACAAAATACAACCCTTAAACCTTAGGGTTGTAGGGGGTGTTCACACCCGACACACACTAAGTGCCCAAATGTGTGTAACATAAGCACATAAGTACATACGACAATAAGACCATTAGTCTGGGGGAAAAAACCTCTCCTACTGAGAGTAAAAAGTGTCCCAGTGTCCTACTGATCACTGACACTCCCATATGAGCGTAGGCGTAAGTAAGGCGTGAGTCAAATACCCAACAAACCCCCCTGGAGTGAAGAGTGATCAAGAGTACAAGGATCATCCGCCACCAAAGGATATCAAATTTAAAGCATCTCGAAATGCTTCAAATTTGTCATGAGGAAGAGCTTTGGTGAAGATGTCTGCCACATTACTGGTGGTAGGACAATAGACAAGGCTGATATCACCTGTATGTAGCCTCTCTCTGACAAAGTGATAGTGAATCTCAATGTGTTTCGTGCGAGCATGAAACACTGGGTTCCGTGCCACTGCAATGGCACTCTGACTGTCAGTGAACAAAGGAGTAGGCTCAGTAACAGATACATCCAAATCAGCTAGCAAGCGTCTAAGCCATACGCATTCAACTGTGGTAGTGAAAGCTGCCTTGTATTCAGCTTCACATGACGATGTGGCAACAATGGATTGTTTCTTGCTAAGCCAAGAAATGCAAGATGAGCCAAGAAAGAAACAATTGCCACTAATGGAGTGACGTGTATCATAATCATCAGCCCAATCAGAATCACTGTAAGCATGTAACTGCAGTGGTCCCCCCTTGGCATAAAGCAACCCAAGAGAACGAGTACCCTGCAAGTAGCGAAAAACACGCTTGATAGCTTGCCAATGTGACATACGTGGCTGATGCATATACCTGCTCAAAGCTGAAACTGCAAACTGTATGTCTAGCCTAGTATTGCATAGATAGATAAGACATCCAACTGTAGGAGCACATGTATGTATATCAAACAAATCACTGTCATCATGTAATGACAGTTTCAGTCCAGGTTCCATGGGAGTACAAACTGGCTTGCAATCCTGTAAGCCAAACTTCTGAAGAAGCTGCCCAATATACCTTGAATGTGATAACCCAATACCTCGAGCATTATGTATGAACTGGATGCCCAAGTAGTAATGCAAAACTCCCAAGTCAGACATGTCAAAAGTTTGCTGCAAATTTTGTTTGAATGCTGAAATCTGATCAGCATGTGTTCCAGTGAGCAAAAGGTCATCAACATAAAGACATAAAATCAGCATAGATCCCCCTTCTTTACATACGTAAAGGGTAGACTCAGATGAGCTGTTTAGAAACCCCTGACCAAGCAAGAAAGCATCTATTTTTTCATACCAAGCTCTAGGAGCTTGTTTCAAACCATATAGTGCCTTTTTGAGCTTGCATACCAAATGTTCTGAGCCTTCAACTATAAAACCAATGGGCTGCTGTACATAAACTTCCTCCTGAAGTTCCCCATGTAAAAATGCAGTCTTGATATCTAGCTGATGTACTGTCCAACCATAATGTATAGCCAAAGCAATCATAGACCTGATGGTTTTCATACGGGAAGTAGGAGCAAATGTCTCCTCATAATCAATGCTCTTTTTCTGTGCGTAGCCTTTAGCTACCAGCCGTGGCTTGTATTTATCAATGGATCCATCTGCTTTTCTTTTCAATTTGTAGACCCATTTCGTTCCAATGGCTTTCTTCCCAAATGGCAAGGACACCAAATCCCAAGTTTGATTCTTAGTAATAGAATCTAATTCAGCTTGCATGGCTGCCATCCAATGCACACTGTGTTGTGCATCCTCATAACATTCAGGCTCTTCATTATCAAAAGTACTTACTGCCATAATAAACTCCATGGTATGTGCTGAATCATGCAAACGAGTTTGCCTTCTAGTACGACCAGCCATGGGTGCATCCAAAGAACTATCTTGCATAGTCTGCAAATACCATCTAGGTAACTGTCTAGCATCCTGGCTGTGTGCAAGCTCTTGCTGAATTTCAGTTTCAGCATGATGCTGAATATTTCGATCAGCCAATGGCTGAATTTCTGCACTTTCCATAGGAGTAGCTGGCTGAACATTAGGTTCATTTTCTGAACCTCTAGCTGAATCACCAAAAGTAATGGGCAGCAGCCCTTCAAAAACATCACGGGCAGCCTGATATGTGTCCAAACCAGCCAAGGATAATTCTGATTTTTCATCAAAAACAACATCCCTGCTGACAAAAACCTTCTTCGTAACGGGATCATAGAGTCTGTAGCCTTTGCTCTCATTGCTATATCCCATAAAAATGCACTTAACAGCCTTGTTGTTCAATTTTTTTCTAAGTACCTGTGAAATATGGGCATAGGCAAGACACCCAAAGGTACGAAAGTAACCAAAAGAAGGTTTACGGCTGTTCCAAGCCTCAAATGGTGTGATGGTTTTCAAGGCTTTGGTAGGGCATCTGTTCAAAATATGGCAAGCACACATGACTACTTCCATCCAAAAACTATGAGGCAAGCTCTTTGCCTTCAGCATACATTTGGCCATCTCCATGAGTGACCGATTTTTCCTCTCTGCTATCCCATTCTGCTGTGGAGGATAAGCTGTAGTATACTGATGGACTATGCCCTTTTGCTGCAAAAAGGAATTTAGCATAGAGGACATGTATTCCCCTCCTCGGTCCGAACGGAGAGTCTTAATCTTGCATCCAGATTGGTTTTCAACAAGTGCATTGAAAGCCAAAAATGCATCATACACTTCTGACTTCTTTTCAAACAGTAGACCCAGCAAAAACGTGTAAAGTTATCAATGAATGTCACAAAATAATAACAACCACCCAATGACATGGTTTGCATAGGCCCACAAACATCTGAATGCACCAACTGCAATCTGGTTGTTGCTCTGAAAGCAACATCACGAGGAAATGAGAACCGATGCATTTTTCCCAAAATGCATCCCTCGCATAAGTGCTCAGGAGGTCTCTCCAAGAGAGGTAAGCCATCCAGCATCTGAGTACGCTGCAAAAGCATCAAGCTGCCAAAGTTTACATGCCCCAAACGAGCATGCCATAACTCCGCCTGTATCATAGCAGGAGTGAGAGTGGATGTCAAGTATGCTGACTGATCTACTGAAAGAGCATCCAACTCATATAAACCATGACACAAAGATCCTGTCAAGACCAAAGTCATGCATTCTTTTTCTCTAACCATGCAACGGTCATCATCAAAGGTGACCTGCAAACCACAACGTGCCAAAGAAGAAATGGAAAGAAAATTCTTCTTGATTCCAGGCACAAACAAAGCATCCTGCAGGCGGAGAATAGAGCCATCAATGGCTGTGAGCTGAATCTCCCCAATACCACGAACAGGGTTTGATGCATTATTGGTACATTGTACCGATTTCCTAATGGGAGGTGCACTAACTGAATCAAACAAATCTCTGCGAGATGTAATATGTCTAGAAGCACCACTGTCAAAGAACCAAGTGTCAGCATCCTCTGTAGAGCTAAGTGCTCTATCGGCCCAAGAGATGTCATAACTGCAAGTGTAAAAACAATAGTCCCTGTCCACAACAAAGGATGCGGACTCACTAGCAATGGAAGGAGTAGTAGAAATAGACATTCCTGACTCCTTCTCTTTGGCAATGTGTTTCCTGCACTCAGTGATATAGTGGCCGGGCTTCTTACAATAATGACATTTTCCTTTTTTCGCTTGCGTCCCCCCTTGTGTCTCATTCTGCGATGTGTCCGAAGTGCCAGAACTCTGTGGAGCATTTTTCACCTTGTTGTTTTTGCCTTTCTGTCTTGCCACAAAAGCCTGCTCAGAGACTATAGCATCCACACCACTATTTTTCCGTGTTTGCTCCTCCTCTAGAAGCAAACTAACCAGCTGAATAAAAGTGAGTGGGTGCTCAGCAATCCTCATGGTGAGGTTCAATGCAGTATGAAAAAACAAGTACGAAGGAGGTAAGGAATTCAAGGTGGTGGATATCAACTGTGCATCCGAAAAATACTCATCTACATTCATGAGCTGCTCCCTCAAGTCCTGAATCTTATTTAAGTGATCCTGCATAGAATCACCTTCATGCATCTTCAGAGTTTCCAACTCTTTCTTCAAGAAAGAGATCCGAGTCTCATTCTTTCCTGCAAACATATGCTCCAAAGTCAACCATGCATCTCGTGAAGAAGATGCCGAACGGATATGAGGTATGATGGACCACTGAATTGCCAGAGCAATCAGCGACAAGGCCTGTGCATCACGTGTATCCCAAGCTTTTTGAGCTGTAGTTCTTGGAGGAAGTGGCTGAGGTGGAGCAGGCTGAGGTCCCTGTTGTCCACGTGCGCCATGGGGAGGAGGAGTAACGGGAGCTACAACTCCCGGTCGAGTTTCCTCTCCACTGACATAATCCCATAAATTCTTGGCCACTAATACATTCTTCATCATGAATGACCAAAGGGAATAGTTGTTTCCGTCCAATCTGTCTTCCTTGGATACATACGTAAAGACATCACCTCCCTGATTTGCCATGATGACAAATTTCCAAAGACAAAATGAGCAATGTCAAAGCAATATGAACTGGAAACCTGCAAATTTCCAAAAATTGTAGCAAACACGTTTCTGCAATTAATGTGCAAGGGCGTACTCTGTCAGAAAACTGTCTTGTAATGCACGCTTCCCAAGGTGTAAACAGTGCACTGCAACACTGTTATCTCAAAATCCCCAAAAATTTTCCCAAAATTTCTGTCAAAACAGTCTTTCTGTGACTGTACCAGCAGTTCGAATGCAACTGTCCATAAAATACACAAAAGCCCCAAAATTTTTGATGATCCAGTCCAGAAATTTGCATGAAATTTATCCCCCACTTGTTCTGTGCTTGCCGCTTATGAACCTCCTCTTCCAGAGGTGTGTTCTGGGCTGAAATTAAAAAAATTTTGTTTAAAATTTTACCTGACGTGGAGCAGGCTGGCGAGCAGAGTGGCGTGTGCTGGTTAGACAGGTGGGCGAACAGTTGCGAGCAGAGCTGACGTGGAGGTGTCAAACGGCAGGGAGGTTAGTTGCGTGGCAAGTCGTCTGGCGGGCGGACTGGCTGACGTGGAGCTGCTGGACAGTCGTGAGCTGTGGGTTGGCCAACGTCTTGTTAACTATCTGGCTCAGAATGTGCTATATAATTAGTTGTAAACAGTGATGCAAATGAAGCTTGAGGTGCAAGCTAGGTAGATCTTCTAGGCCCTCCAGAGTAGAATTTGGTGGAAGGATCTCCGAATCTCGTGTAGTGTGCTGGTATCAGCGAGGTAATGGGTCTCGCGGAGGGGGGTAGTAGACCCAGCTTAGAAGGCACTATCTCTGTAGGAACAATGTGAGGAAAGGGCATAGAATCTGGTACAAAAGACTGGACAATGTCCCTCTTATCAAACACTAGTGCTCTCTTAATGATCACCTTGTTTATTTGAGGATCGATGGGCTTTCGCTTTGAAGGAGTATCCTACAAAAATCAAGAGATGGCCCAAAAAGCTGAAAAGGAAAGTGGCAATCTACAAAACATGGAGGAGAAAGGCTGAAAATGATCAGAAGATGGTCGCTTAGGCTGTAAATCAGGTGCAATAGTCAGAACAGGTTCAATTAGCAGACGAAAAGTCAAAACTCAGACCTGAAACAGTGTAAAACAGCAGCAGGAATAAGGATCTTGCAATTTGATACCGTGTTAGAAGTGAATGTAGTGATGGAAGCGTGTGGAAAACCGCTGTAATGGACTGCTGTACACAAGAGACAAAGAAAAGAGAGAGACTGCAAAAGAAAAGAACATTGCACAAGGAACTTAGAAGCAAAGAGATACTCGGGAAATGGAATCCATATACCAAGATATGTGACAATACAAAACCAATGTGAGTCATCGGTTGTGAAGGCACTAACATTGCTCCTCTCCCTCCACCAAAACCAGTTAGGTGACAAACGATCATAATGTGAAGGAGAAGCCTAAATCAATAGGCAAAAATAATGCCATGAATAATGTCAAGTCGGTGAGCATTTAATGCTGTTCAGCTAGCATAAAATGCTAAAATGACCATCATAAAATGCCAAGAAAAATGCCTAAATAATCAGGATAATATCCTGGTGCCCTAGCCCATTGACATGCACAGACTCAACCATGAATTGACATATTTGCTAACAAGAATGTGCCATGTTCATGATGGTTTGGTTCCTATTGAGCTAAGAAATGCATTCCATGCTGATTAACCACTTAAACAGTCCCAAAACAAGCTTAATTTAATGAAAAACTTAAAATAGGGAGCGGTTCAAGAGAGTTTAGTGAAACCGTAATTTGGGAGGGTCCATCCTTATCTATAAATAGATAGGCTGCCCCCATTCAGTCTTATCTCTTCTATGGAGGTTTTTAACCCTTGAAAGTAGATTTCAGCCTGTTAGATATGATCAATGCCCCACCCTCATTAGGTGCTACCAATGATCCATGGTGCTCAAAGTTGTAAGGCCCCCATTATGAGGAGAAGCCAAATGTGAGCTCGGACATTGGTTGACTCCCGATGGTAAAGGGAATATTCCTTGGAATATTCCCTGGCCGACTAGTGGAGGCTCATATGGTAGGTCGGTTAGCACGCCGACCTAACGACCTTCGCGGGCTATAAAAGCTAAACCTCTTCGCAGCCATCTCTCACTCATCTTTCACCCAGTCAGAGTTGTTGTTCCAGCTAGCCTTAAGCTCTTCACCTATCTTCTGTCTAGATCGCCATCTAAGCTTCACACAGTGGAAGCGCACGGGTGGACAGAGCCATCTTTGTATCAGTTGTTTGGAGTTAAAGAATTTACTGATTCTCCTCTTATCTGTTGTGTACTCTCTATCTCTTTCTCAGATTCTGTTCGCTGCGCCGTGTAATATTTTACATGGTATCAAAGCCCAGGGGGCTCTAGAGATCGGAGAGCGTGCAAGAGGCAAAGGCTTCAACAGAAAAGAGAAACTATGTCGACTTCCGGAAGCGGTGCAGGAGGTGGTGTTGCTGTACCGGCTATTCAAACACTGAGGATTCGTCCACCAACCTTCAGCGAAGGCAAGTTAGATGGTACAAACTACACCTTGTGGAAGTTCAAAATTACAACTATCCTCGATTCTTATGAGCTTCTGGAGACTGTGCTGGGGACTGATGCAGAAGCACAGCCTACCCCCGACCCATCAAATCCTAGTGTGATGATTCCTCCGAATGCAGATCTTCTACGAGCTTGGAAACGAAGGAATGCAGATGCATTGTGTGCCTTAGTTACAAGCTGTTCTGACAGTGTTTTGACTTTGATTCAGCATACAACCAAAGCGTCAGAAGCTTGGAATGTACTAAGGAAGTCAGTATGAAACACGAAACCAAACAAGGATTCAAAACTTGGAGAATCAACTAGCAGCGGAGAAGTTTGCTGAAGGAGAGACGGTTGAAGCATTTATCACTCGGATTAAGAATCTACGCGACCAGATGGCTGGTGCTGGGATACAAAAGACTAGCGAAGAGCTAGCTCGGAGGTGTCTTCGGATTTGTCCACAAAAGTTTGATGGACTAGTAACTGCCCTTAATACTCAGGTGAGACCTCAAGCTTTGACTTTTGAGGAGTTTTGTGCATTATTAATGGAGGAGGAGTTGAGGCCGAAAGCCCGAGAAGGAAGCAACAATGGAGATGCTGCATTCTCTGCCAATGCAAAAGGCAAAGGTGTTTCCTCCACCAAAAATGATGGTGACAAAAAGAAGAAGGGCGGCAAGAAGAAGTTTCAAGGAGAGTGCTTCTACTGTAAGAAGAAAGGACATGCAATTGCAGATTGTCGTGTCAAGAAGGCAGATGAAAAGAATGGTACCCTTAAAAGTAAATGGAAAGAGACAGCCAATACGGCTGAAGCAGAGTTGGAATTATTCATGGCGACCATTGAGGAAGTGTGCTCCTCGGCGCAAGAAGAATCTACCACTGACTCTTGGGTGTTGGATAGTGGGGCCTCCCGTCACATGACCAACAAGAAAGGTCTATACAGTTCTATGCAACCTCTACAAGAATCCATCACTGTGACGGTTGGAAATGATGCTAAATGCCCTGCTGCGGGCACAGGTACTATTTCTTTTGTTGCTGCAAATGGTGAAGTCAAAAAGCTTTCAAATGTGTTGTATGTTCCCGAAATCAGGAGAAATCTCTTATCAGTTGCTGCCATAACTGATCTTGGTCATGAAGTGAGGTTCAAGAAGACAGGTGCAGAAATTATTGATAGTGCTGACACAATTGTTGGCAAAGGAGAAAGAAGGAACAACCTGTATGAGCTAAGTGCTCTTACAGCCACCGCTGGAGTGGGCACAAGTAAGCTTTGGCATGAAAGGTTTGGACACATCGGATTTGCAGTATTGAAGGAGATGCAAAAGCAAGGTATGGTTGCTCACCTACCTACAATAACTGAATTGAAGGAACCATGTGAAGCTTGTATGATGGGCAAGCAACAGAGAAAGGCATTTCCACAAGAAAGCAAGAATAGAGCACAGGCTTCTCTAGAGTTGGTGCATGCTGACTTGTGTGGTAAGATGCCTACACAGGCCTTGGGGGAATCTTCTTATTTTATGTTGATTGTCGACGACTACAGTAGGAAGATGTGGATGTACTTCGTGATAAGGCTCAAGCTTTTGGTAAGTTTAAAGAATGGCTAATACTTGTTGAGAATGAAACAGGGAAAAGTGTGAAGAAATTTAGAACAGATGGTGGTGGTGAGTTCAACTCAAAGGAGTTTGAAGGCTTTTGCAAGAGCAAAGGGATCAAGCGTCAATTGACGACGCCTCACACACCTCAGCAGAACGGTGTTGTGGAACGCAGGAATCGCATCATTGTGGAGATGGCAAGATGCATGTTAAAGGGCAAGGGATTGCCTAACCATTTTTGGGCTGAAGCTGTTAATACTGCAGTCTACATTCTAAATCGGAGCTATACAAAGGCTCTCAAGGGAAAAACACCTCATGAGGCTTACACTGGTAAGAAACCATCTGTCTCACATTTCAGAATTTTTGGATGTGAATGTTATGCACATGTTCCAGATGAGAAGAGAAACAAGTTACAACCAAAAAGCAGAAAATGTATCTTCTTGGGTTATAGTGATGAGCAGAAAGCTTACAAATTATATGACCAAGAGGCAAAGAAGATCATCGCGAGCCGTGATGTGGTGTTCAAGGAGGAGCCGCATACAGTGGAGGAGGAGAAGGCAAGTTCTTCCACTTTATCATCAAGCGAAGAAGTAGTCCACTATGAACCTGTCCCGAGAGCTATCCCTATCCTTAAGGAGGAGGAAGCATCATCTTCAGATGATGAGGAAAAAGTTCACCAACTTGACATCACCCCACCGGAAAAGCCATTGCCGCGTTGGGTGAAGCAGCTCTATGACCACAATAATCCTATGCCTGCATCTGTTGAGGAGAAGGCAGACGGACCAAGGAGGTCTCAGAGAATAGAGGAGCAAAGGAGGGCTTCTGCTCACATAGTCAATATGGCCTTGATGGTTGAGATTATGAGAGAAGTAAAGGAGCCAATTGACTTAGAAGAAGCACTTGCAGATCCATCATGGAAGGCTGCTATGCAGGCAGAGTATGACAGTATAATGAAGAATGACACTTGGGAGCTAGTGGATCGACCATCAAAGCGGAAGGTTATTGGCACCAAGTGGATCTGGAAGGTAAAGTACAAGGCTGATGGTACCTTAGAAAAGTACAAAGCTAGACTGGTTGCCCAAGGATTTTCACAAGTTGAAGGGTTTGATTTTCAAGAGTCATTTGCCCCAACTGCCAGAATGACCACTATTCGCACGGTACTTGCAGTGGCTGCCCATGAGAAGTGGCTAGTATACCAAATGGATGTTAAGTCAGCGTTCTTAAATGGTGACCTCAAGGAGAAGGTGTACGTGGCTCAGCCACCAGGGTTTGAGGCCCCCCATTCTGAAAACAAAGTGTGTAAACTGAAGAAGGCATTGTATGGGCTTAAACAAGCCCCCAGAGCATGGTACTAGCGGATAGATAGGTTCTTTTTAAACCTAAACTTCAAAAGATGTGCCTCAGATGCTAACTTGTATGTTTACAGGGATGGTAAAAAGTCTGTAGTGATTGTCCTATATGTGGACGACCTTCTTATTACAGGTGACTATGAAGATATGATCAACCAAACTCAAAAGGCTTTGAGCTTTGAGTTTGAAATGACAGACTTAGGCTTGCTGCACTATTGTTTGGGGATTGAAGTCTGGCAAGAGCCAGGAAAGATCTTCATCTCTCAGAAGAAGTATGCATGGGAGATCTTGAAGGCATTTGGCATGACCGAGTGCAAGGAGATAGCTACACCTATGGAGGTGAATGCAAAGTTATCTATCGAGGATACATCAGCATTAGCAGACATTGGGAGGTATAGGAGGTTGGTCGGCAGTCTGATCTACTTGTGTAACACCAGACCAGATATCAGTTTTGCTGTTGGTGTTTTGAGCAGGTTCTCAAACAAACCTCATGAGAGTCATTGGAAGGCTGGGATGCGGGTGCTCAGATACTTGAAGAAAACTCTTGACTATGGTATCACATATAGTTTCGGAACTTCTCTTGTGGGGAACTGTGACTCAGATTGGGTAGGAGACATTGATTCCAGGAAGTCAGTTTCTGGTTATTGTTTCTCTTTGGGTTCAGGAATTTTCTCTTGGATTAGTAAGAAGCAACCAACAGTGGCATTGTCTTCTACCGAAGCAGAGTACAAGGCAGCTTGTTTTATTGCATGTGAGGCCGTATGGTTGAGAAGGATTCTATGGCATATGGGAGTGCAGGATGAAGAACCAAGTGTGCTGAGATGTGACAATCAAAGTTCCATCGCCATTGCCAAAAATCCAATGTTTCATGCACGCACCAAACATATAGAGATCCAGTATCACTATATGTGTGATTTGATGGAGGATGGGATAGTGGAACTGGTCTACTGTCCAACAGAGGAGAATGGAGCAGACATCTTCACCAAAGCACTTACGAAGGATCCGCTTCAAGTTCATCTTCAGAGACTCGGCATTGGGCCGAGGAGATAGTTCACCTATGGGTGGACATTGAGGGGGGGTGTTAGATATGATCAATGCCCCACCCTCATTAGGTGCTACCAATGATCCATGGTGCTCAAAGTTGTAAGGCCCCCATTATGAGGAGAAGCCAAATGTGAGCCCGGACATTGGTTGAGTCCTGACTTGTATATCAGATGAGGTCTATGTGACCGGATGGCAAAAAGGTGACTGTTGTGGGTCTAATCTTTGGGTTAGACAGAGTGGTTAAGCTGGTAGCAACTCGAGGCACATTGCATCGAGTTGCGGTGTAAGGGAGTTAAAAGGGGCCTCTATTGTGGGGTCTGGGGGCAGCGCCCCCGGCCCGATGGTAAAGGGAATATTCCTTGGAATATTCCCTGGCCTACTAGTGGAGGCTCATATGGTAGGTCGGTCAGTACGCCGACCTAACAACCTTCGCGGGCTATAAAAGCTAAACCTCTTCGCAGCCATCTCTCACTCATCTTTCACCCAGTCAGAGTTGTTGTTCCAGCTAGCCTTAAGCTCTTCACCTATCTTCTGTCTAGATCGCCATCTAAGCTTCACACAGTGGAAGCGCACGGGTGGACAGAGCCATCTTTGTATCAGTTGTTTGGAGTTAAAGAATTTACTGATTCTCCTCTTATCTGTTGTGTACTCTCTATCTCTTTCTCAGATTCTGTTCGCTGCGCCGTGTAATATTTTACACAGCCACCATCAGTTCACACACACGTGGCTGTCTAGCCTTTGCGATTGCTGCCATCACCTTGTTTTGATGCGTTATTGCGGTGTTCTACTTCTACGTTTTGTTGCTTCACCCACACCATGATGCATCATCTTTTGCAATCGCCTCGGTCTCCTCACACTCTGGTGATCAGCGTTTGGTGTTTCTCTCACTCCATCACTTTGATTGGTGGTCACAGCACTTGAGATCCGTCTCCGGTGGATGTCATTCTCCAAAACACTGCTTTGCCCTTGGGCACACTGTATACTCTTACATTCATTTACAGCATTCACTCACTTTAGAGTTGTGTTCTTTCTATCCCTTCTTCTGTTTGTGTCTGAGTTTTTATATTTGAGTTTTGAGTTTTGCGTTTAGGGTTTGAGTTTTTCTTTTTGTGTCTGTGTTTTTCTCGTTGTGCTTTTGTTGTGGTTGTACACTGTGTTTCCTTAGTGCAAACCTTAGTAGTGCCTTCTCACTCTTCTTCACATGGTATCAGAGCTTGTGCTCTTATAAAGAGTATCCTGCCGGATATTGTGGAGTGCTAGTCTTTGCAAGAGGTACACAATATGACTTGTAACCGAATCATTGGAGGCCCCTAAGGAGGCATTATGGACCCGGCGAGGAAGACAACACTCCATATTTACCCTCACCATCACCCTTTATGTTTACACCCATGCCAGATATTTCAGATTTCATTAATCTCACAGAGGAGTTAGAGGAGTACCTACGCAACATATGGACCTGAAGATATCCCTTCTTCCAAGTTTGCTACTCTTTCCGAACTGGTTGGTGAGGTTGGCCACCTTTCTAATCATGGAGGAAATACGGTATTTGGGACGATTGATGATCCATCTTCATCATCTTGGTCAGGCCTTGTGTTAGGTTTGTACAAACCTTTTGAGTCGCTCGAATCAAAATTCTCTCTTATTTTGCCTTTTGGTGTGCAAGATCTCAATGGTCAAATGTATGTAAATCTTAATAGAGGGGGCTCAAGAAGTAGACATTCATCATTAGATATACCTACATCTTCTGTTTCATTTGAGCAAGTCAATTACTCCTCTTCTCTCCCTCCCATCTCACCCTCTTCTCTTGAAGCCATATCACACTCATTTCAAAACCTCGGCTTATATTCCACATCCGCCTCTATCACACTAGGAGTTGGACCTTTTGTATCCCCTTGTACATTCTCATTCTCTATTCCATATTCACATCACAATGCCTTGTTAGGGGGCATCCCATCTCTTAACACTGTCACCTATCCTTTTCCACAAGCCATTCTACAATATGGGACTTTGTTACAGGAAATGCTACCTTTTAATACAGTTCCCTCTACCTTTCCTCATGTAGGTACATCTTTTCCACCTGGGACGGCTCTGATGGGCATCCCCCTCCCTATCCCCAGCTACATGCACACCATCACCTCTTAGATGTAGGGATTTCCATCCTCTACTCCACATCTCTATCCCTCCACCATGGGGTCCTCATGTGGCAACAATGCCCATGCCTAGTCATCCCATGCATACATTTGGATCCACCGTGTTGAGCTAAAATATGCATTACTTGCTGATTAGCCTCTTAAACAGCCCCAAAACACACTAAAAATGCTCTTTTAGAGTAAAATCCTAAAACGGTTCTAAAACGGGGAGCGGTTCGAGAAAGTTTAGTGGAAACCCTAATTTTTGGGTCGCTCTTCCACATCTATAAATAGACAGGCTGCCCCCATTTAGCTATCATCCTTGTTTTGCAGGTTACACCAGCCCACACAGCCTTTGCTATTGTTGGTGCCCAGTTTCCAGCCTGCAGCCCGCCTCCATCTGCTGTCCAGCCATCATCCACTGCAACCACATCATCTTCAGCCTGTCCATTGTTGTAGGCGACAGCTCTTAGCTGCTGGCGACTGCTCCAAATTGTCCCAGACTGCTGTTCAGCCTGCTGTCCATCATCTCCAAGGTCAGCTAGCTTGCATTTTCAGCATTGCAGGCCTTGACACTCTCAGACACTGTTTCAGTCTCAGCAGACTGTGCACAGTTTCCAGCCCCTGATCAGTGGTACACTGCTGCATTTACCAGTTTCCAGCCTCCAGACTGCTGCATTTTGGTGACCAGCCTGCTGCCATTCACTATTCAGCACTCCTACACTCCGACTGGTGGTCACAGACTTGGGATCCGTCTTCGGTGGACATCACACTCCGACATTGCTTTGCCCTTGAGCACACTCTACACTCTTACATTCATTTACAGCATTCATTCACTTCAGAGTTGTGTTCTCTCTCTCCCTTCTTCTGTTTGTGTTTGAGTTTTAAGTTTTGCGTTTAGGGTTTGAGGTTTGAGTTTTGCATTTAGGGTTTGAGTTTTGCCCTCTGTGTCTGTGTCTGTGTCTTTGTGTTTCTGTCGTGGTCGTACACTCTGTGTGTCCTCACAGTGTAAACCCTAGTAGTCTTCTTAACACATCGTGCATAGTTCTTGAATGTCTAGTAGGCATTATGGGACCCATTTCCAAGTCTACTCCTTTCCATTACAATATCCACCCTATCCACCTTATCCGAGCACTACCACTGCTGTTGCCTCGGCCAAGAATGCCTTCACGGATAAGATTCGTTTCAACAGGTCGAATTTCACTACTTGGTCGAACTATATGCAGCACAAGTGCTTGAGTCTCAAGGTCTTTGGGACCTTGTTGTTAGTATTGAGCCTATGCCTGACCCTCACCTAGCCCATCCTAATTACATGTGTCTATGGAGAGTTGGCAATGCCACAACTAATGTCAAGCTGATGTAGGGTTTGCTTCTCGAGTTTCACTCTCAGTTAGAGCACTTCTCTCTTGCATTGGAATGTTGGATTTATCTCATCGACTACTATGCGGCCCGAGATTGTACTCGGCGTATAAAATCAATTTTGAGCTTCAGGAGTTTTGCTCTAAGGAAGGGGACGATTTGAAAGTCAAGTCGGCCAAATATCAGCGGTTACTAGTGAAGTTTGCCACTACTGGCTCTCCAATGTCAAATGACGATTAGGTCACGCTCTTCTTGAACAAGTTGCCCGACAAATACCTCCATTTTATCCAGCACATTATCTCACTGCTTAGATTGCCGATCTTCTATGAATTTGAGTGTCAGTTCTTGCTTTATGCGAGGTTGCATGATCATCAAGTCCACAAGAAGTCCTCCACTCACATCTATTCAGAGGGGCGAAGGTTGGTTGCTCTTCTTCAGGAGGGAAAACCAACAGTGGCAAGAACTCGCAAGATGCGAAGGCAAGCCAAAACAAGGGTGACACCACTTCGTTTGATAGGAACAAAGAAACACAACCCCTTTGACAACAAGTTCCTAAGAAAAATAGATTTTGCACTCACTGCCAGAGATCGGGGCCATGTGGATGAGGAGTATCGTATCAAGGCTCACAGTCTTCCTCCTAGAAAACCCCAGCAAACTACTACGACTACACAATCTATTGGGGCTATGCCTCCCATTGCTGCCCCATTTGCTCCCTCAGCCCCCACAATTGCTAGACATGTGGCATACGGATATCCCACTCTACTCTTGAGGAGTTGACTAATTGGTTTGGATAGCCTTAGCGTCCATTCTACTCTACTCTTGAGGGGTTGACTGATTGGTCTGCTAGCAACAATCTTAGGGCTTCTAATGTTGCGTTGATGGCCCCACCCTGTCGTGAGTGGATTGTTGACAGTGGTGCCTCTCGGCACATGACTCCTTCTGCAGCAGGTGTTGCACATTTGCAGCCTTTGCATGGACAAATCCTCATCGGCGATAGCTTTTCTGTTCCTATTCAAGGGAGGGGTAATATGCAACTTATTCTAGATGGGAAGTGTGATGCTCCTACTTCAGAGGTGCTTTATGTGCCAGGCTTGGATTACCATTTGCTTTCGGTACACAAGATTTGTGCCCTAGGCCTCTTGGTTGAGTTTGACAAGGATTCTTTTTGGATTCTTGATCATGGATTGAGATAGGTGCTTACTTCCGGTTATGAGGAGAATAAAGTCTACAAGCTAAGGTTTTCATCTGCCTTGACATCTCTTCTTCTTACCTCTTAGATACAGTCCAAGCTTTGGCATGCTTGCTTTGGCCACTTAAATTAGGATTACCTTCAGAAGGCTTCTAGGGGACAACTGTTGGAGGTATACCAGACATTGTGGTGAGCCATTAGTTGTGTGTATCTTGCATTTGTGGGAAATAGCATCCTGATGCCATTCCCAGCAAGGCTTCAAGGCGGTCTTCAACACCCTTAGATCTTGTTTCTACAAATTTGTGTGGACCTATGAAGGCGGAGTCCCTCAAGGGGAGCTTGTATTTTATGTTGATTGTGGATGAATTTAGCAAATGACATGGCTTATTTTTTGTAGAGTTGAAGTCGGAGGCTTTCTTCCACTTCAAGGATTGGTTACTCTTTGAGGAGAACTGATCATGTTGGAAAGTGAAGACATTACGATTGGATAAGGGAGGAGAATTTATTTCTAATGAGCTTTCTAGATTTTATGTAGATCATTGTATCTACTAGGAGTTTGCAAACACAAATACACCTCAAGAAAATGGCATATTGGAGTGGAAGAATTGAAGTGTGATTAAGATGGCTCACACCATGCTAGAGTATAGATAGACACCTCAATGTATTTGGGCTGAGGCTATGGCTATTGCAGTCCACATTCTTAATTGATCCCCTACTTTGGCCGTTGTTGGTATGACATCCTATGAGGTGTTTTTTGGGTCTAAGCATGATGTTTCTGATTTCAGGGTTTTTTGTGTGTGATGCTTGTTTCCACATCCCGAAGAGAGCGTGATAAATTTGAAGCGGCTTCTGGAAGACAGGTGTTTGTGCGCTACAACTTGCAATCCTAGGTTTATCGATTGTATGATCCTGTTAAGTGGGATGTGTACATGAGTCGAGATGTTCGGTTCGTGGAGGACCGGAGGTTCCAGTCTCAGAGGGGGGTGAGGAGCACCCCGTACTTGGAGATCGGAGAGATATTTGGGTGCCAATGATTGTACCTTTGGAGTCCACACCTCGTGGAGATGTTTCCTCCTCAGATGAGGATACTACTTTCCCATCAGCTTCCCTGATTATGCTATTGCCGGTGGATGTTCCAGAGACTTCAACAGATGGTGCATGTAGGCGAGAGATCCGGCCTCCTTCTCATTGGGTACGAGACACACTTCGTGATTTAGGTATTGAGGGAGTTCCCGAGGAGTGGCAGCTATAGGATGGACTGTGGCAGTCTCGGAAGAACCAGACATATGCTACTGAGCTTGTTTGTATTAACTATTGTTTGATGACCCGTACCTTACAGGATAGGGAGCCCACCTCCATGAAGGAGGCTTTGCAATCACAACATTGGAAGAAGGCTATGGAGTAGAAGTTGGATACTATTAAGCTGAATGACACTTGGGATCTTGTACCTCGGCCCGTTCATCGGAAGCTCATTGCAAAGGGTTTCGCACAATGGCCAGGGGTGGATTTCCATGATACCTTTATACCTACAGCTCGGATGGCTATCATTAGGGCCATTCTTGCTTTAGCCAACCATAGGAGATGGGCTGGTTTATCAACTTGATGTGAAGTCTACCTTCATCAACGGTGATTTGAAGGAGGAAATATATAATAAGCAGCCTCCTAGCTTTTCCTTATCAGATGGATAGGTGTATAGGTTAAAGAAGGACCATTACGGTCTCAAGTAGGCTCCATGTGCTTGGAATGAGAAGATAGACTCATTCGTCCAAGGGAAGTTGGGGTATTGACGTTCCTCTTCGGATCCACAGTTGTATGTCCACACCTCAGCTCGAGGGCACGTGTTGTTTGTGCTTTATGTGGATGATCTTATTTTGATAGGTAACTATACCTAGAAGGTCAAGAAGACTAAGGCGATACTACACAAGGTGTTCGAGATGACGGATATGGGCCTTTTTCATTTCTTTTTAGGCCATGAGATTTACCAAACTCCAAGGGGAACTTTTATCTTCTAGCAGTGGTATGTCTAGGAACTTTCGGCCATGTTTGAGATGGAGGGATGTAAGGCCATTTCTACTCCTATGGATCCAAATTGGAAGGAAATAGCTCATGTAGATTCTCTGGGAGTGGATGCTACCCGCTATAGGTAGTTGATTGGGTCCTTGATTTGGCTTCTTAACACTCCAGTTGATTTGTGCCATCCTGTAGGTTTGTTGGCTAGGTTCATGAGTAAACTCAAGATGGTACATTGGAAGGCTGCTGTGAGGATTTTACGGTTCTTACAGGGGACCCCCGATCTTGGTATTCTATATCCAGCTCGTACTCGAGATTCACCTTTGGTTCTTATAGGTTGGACAGATTTAGATTGGGCCAGCAATGTTGATCACCGGAGGTCAATGATAGGATATTGTCTTACTTTGGGTGCAGGTGTTATCTTGTGGAGTAGCAAGAAGTAGTACACTGTTTTCCTTTCTTTCATCGAGGCGGAGTATCGAGGGGCATCTTCTACCACATGTGAGATGGTATGGCTTTGGAGGTTACTAGGAGAGCTTTCTTGTCCTTAGACAGGTCCTATGACACTTTATTGTGACAATGAGAGTTGTATTGCTTTGGCACGGAACCTAGTGTTTCATGCTAGGTCAAAGCACATTGAGATTCAACACCAATTTTATTTAGGAAAGGCTGTTGGATGAGACCATTGATGTGGTTTACAGCAAGACGGAGGATAATTTGTTTACAAAGGCGCTTCCTCAACTTCTTCTCCGATAGCACTCTTGATCCTTGAGCCTTATGCCACGTCCAAGATCTGAGAGAGGGTGTTAGAATTTAGTCATCCCTTGGACTAGCATTTCTCAGGTTACCGTTGGTGCGGTCAATTCTCTTAGAGGTACTCTCGGAGGGCACTATTCATTATTCCTGTCAGTTTGGGCATTATTTCCAGCAGTTGTCAATATCTAGGCAGGTTTCATGAGCAGGACAATGCTACACAGGCAGGCTGTATTTATTGCAGCTATTTAGCTGGCCATTTTTGGTGGTTTATGACCAGATTTGGCAGATCGGCCAAATCTGGCTGCAGTTGGCCAGATTTGACTGGCCGATGTGCCTTATTTGTCCCTTCTTTTTTGGCTATTTATAGCCCATTTTCAGCCTGCCCTCTTTAGTTCATCCTTGCAGGGATTGGTGCGAGAGATCCAGCTTGAGGAGATACACCGACAGCCTTTACATATCTGCCCTCTTCATTTCAGCATTCGTTCACTGCGGATTTCTGCATTCTTTTGTCTCTTTTCTCTCTCTCTTTCTCTGATGTTCATTATCTTTCAGTCTTGTCCATACGCTTCCGCATTCTTTGCACTTTGACAAACCTTCCCCCACAATTTGGCAATCATGGTGGGACACGGCTTTGCGATTTGCTAAGCATTGGAAGTCCAATTTGTATGCCTACAACCTGCTCATGCAAAACAATCGAGGTAACTCCCATTTCCACTCCTAAAACTCCTCTTCTAGTTTTTAGTAGATGCGAAGTTCCAAGAAGCTTTCCCCCACGGAAAAACATAAGTCTGAAATGACTAGCACGGGCACGGGGGTTGGCAGTATCTTGGGGGTAGGGGCTGATGCCCCTTAGCCTCTCCACAAGGCACTAGGAAGAATATATATAAAGTTGCCCACCTTCAAGGGGCTAGCCACTGAAGATTGTGAAGACCATGTTTGTCGATTCCGTAGCCTATGTCAGAGTAGAGGGGTAGATAGGGAAGATGCATTTCTCATACTACTCCCCTCCACCTTGGAGGATATTGTGGATAAGTGGTATAACCAGTTTCCAGAGAACCACTTTGTGAGTTCGGCATCTCTCAAGGATGAGTTCCTTTAGGCTTATCATCTTGGAAATCGCGAGGACCGCATCATCCAAGAGCTCAAGTCACTAAAGTACAATGATGGAGAGACAATCTTAGATCTCCTCACATGAACAAAAGTATTAGTAGCGTGCCTCCCAACTTATCTTGGCGACTTCATGGTATGGCAATGGGTTACTAGAGCACTTTTGCTAAGCACTCAATAGAAGATCTGTGAAACTTTGGACACCATTGCCAACTTGGATGAATTCCAATAATTTGCAGCAAAGATTGAGAATGGACGCAAGCTCTCCTTACAATTAGGTACGTTCTTACCTTCATCATCGCATATTTCTAATGATGTTGTTGCACAATTACCACGTGAGTTACAAGCCTTAAAAATGAAGAAAACACAAATGGAGGAGCAACGTGCAATAGAGCTCTTGAGGAAAGAGATTGAGGAACTCGAGTGCAGCTACTTTTGGCATAGTGTCTGCCGCTCCTTGGTATACCCATTGTCAACAACAAGGGCATGTGCCAAGTGAGTGCCCTCAGTGTAAGTAGAGAATAGGTGTGATTGGGATGAGCGATTACCAAAGGCACTTTGGGTATAAAGGATTGTCTGTCTATCACTTGTTTTGATAGAGGAGGTAGCTCACTCTAGAGCAGCCATTTTTTTGCCTTTCATTGCATTTACCATAGGTATCTGTGTGATAGGAGGACCTTTCACATGACTTTGTGATGTTGTCTATTTTGCAGCTTTTTGTCACAAGATGGGCCATAAATATCGTGAATGTTACTACCTTAAGGGACTCAAACCACTCCCCTAGGTAAGTCTAGTAAGTTCACTTGTACATCTCTATCTCTCTCACCAAGTTACCCTGCTAGGTTCTCATTTATAGCAAGGCAATAGTTCTTATTACTTAGCATCTTACCTTACCTTTCCATTGTCCATAGATCCTCCTTTGCTAACCACTCGTCATCCATCTGCATATGCCACCTCTTTTTTACCACCCTCCAAAAGACCTAGGGTCCCCTGCAATCCCCTTGACCGCCCCATATTGTGTTATAGGTGCCGAGAGTATGGACATTATCAAAGTAGATACACCCTCCCAGAAGGAACACCTCCATACTGGTTTGCCCAAGCACTCGTGACCACTATACTCGAGATTATCCCAAAACAAAAAATACACAAGCACCTCAAACCACTAACTTGATTGATATCACTCCCTCTACCACTAGCACGCTCGCTCCCTTGGTGGCTATTCTTGTGAGAGTGCAACGGAAAGAGGAAAGTGAACACAGAGAGAAGGAGACAAAGAGAGAATGTAGGACAGAAGGAACAATGTGATTGCAATGGCTGAAGGTACAAGGTTGCAACAGTGAGCCCCAACACGTAGCTCTATGTGTTAGTGTGGGTACTAGATGGTAGCAAGGGGATGAGAAAATGAGGAGGGTTGGCTGATCACGAAGGATCAATAATGGATAATGAAATTGGGAGGGCAAGCTGCCTATATATAGGTCAAAAAAAGAGGCAAAATCCTAAATGTGGTCAAACCACCAAAAAAATGGCCAAAAGTGCACAAAAAGAAATGCACTAATATGCCCTCCATCTAAAGTATCTTAAACACATAAAATGACAAACAAAGACAATATCAGAGCTGCTAATGTCCTCGTCTGACTTAGACTGAGGTTCACAGGCAGGAGATGACCACACAAGACACACATGATTGGTGACATCCCCTCTTAGATCCCGGATGTGGTAGCAGGCCAAAGGAGATGTGGATCGGAGGGTGGCAGGAAGAGTGCCAATGCTGATGTCCGTCAATGAAGAAAGCCAGCCAAGGAGTAAGACCCTCTCTCCATATAAACATCTGATCAAATGGAAGGCCATTAAAGAGCAATGGAAATGGAGAGGCCTCAAATGAATCACTCTAGAAAACTTCATCAGTCAGGGATGGGTGAGCCAAGCTTCTAAGTTCTAACCCAACTATGAGACCATAGTGAGGAGCTATCGAAGGTGTCATAAGCTACATAGAAACACTGGGGACTAAGGGCCAAGTGGCAGGGAATGGTGGCTCGATGACGAAGAAAAGGGGTAGCTGCATAAAAGGAAGGCCCAAAGTAGACTAGAAACCCTAAAGAAACTCCTCACAATCTCGGGAAGCCCCTTCTGACGGCCAAGAAATCCACATTCGTATCACCAATATCATCCCCCTTTGAAAGGGATGGGAGGTACGAGGGGGACCATCAAAGAAGATGGTGGGGGATGGAATGGAACCTGTGGAATAGATGGTTCACAATTGGGAATGGGTGCGGCTATAGAAAGATGACTTGAAGTGCCTGCACAAAGGAAGGGAAATGGAGCATAGATAGCCCCCTCTTTGGCCAATGTGTTACAAACGTGTTTTCCGTAGAAGAATCCCCAACAAAGATGGCCGGCTTGGTGAAGACAATGTGGGTGTTGAGACGAGGAAGGCCATCAATTGAGGGGACAGGGAGGCCTAAGTCAGGAACATACAAGACCTCAGAAACAAAGCTCAATGGAAGGTTAGAAAATAGAGACAAGGTGTCAACATCACTTCGAATAAATGTCACCGATAGTGACGACACCCTTTGACGGATGGGGAACCTGTAACAAATCACCTTGGGGAGTCATAGGACTCGATGCACCACTATCAATGAGCCAAGGCTGCTTAGAGGAAGAGATAGTAAAAGATGGCTCCTCCACTTGATAAATTGGTAGAAACATTGACTCAGTGGAAATAGCGGGTGACAAAGTAGAGGTAGATGAAGGTTTGTATGTAGATCCACCCTTTGATCCCGGAAGAGGGTGAGGGTATATCCTCCAGCACTTCTGCTTAGGGTGCGAGGTCTTCCCACAATGAGAACATGTGGCGTATCCTCTACGCTTCCCCTCAAAAGTTGTATCAAAGTTGAAAGATGACTCCAACTTCTTCCTCTTCCCCTCTTTTGCTTGGCTTGTCATGTACTTTTAGATAAAGTAGCATAAGCACGGCCAAGTGTACGGGCTTTACAAGAATTTGGCTCACTGTGATGCACATCCTGCTCAAGCACCAATGGGACTAGCTCCTCCCAAGTAAGAGTTGCCCGGGTACGACAAGTGAGAGGATTGGTGAAGAACACATCCTCCAGCACTTCTGCTTAGGGTGCGAGGTCTTCCCACAATGAGAACATGTGGCGTATCCTCTACGCTTCCCCTCAAAAGTTGTATCAAAGTTGAAAGATGACTCCAACTTCTTCCTCTTCCCCTCTTTTGCTTGGCTTGTCATGTACTTTTAGATAAAGTAGCATAAGCACGGCCAAGTGTACGGGCTTTACAAGAATTTGGCTCACTGTGATGCACATCCTGCTCAAGCACCAATGGGACTAGCTCCTCCCAAGTAAGAGTTGCCCGGGTACGACAAGTGAGAGGATTGGTGAAGAACACATCCTCCAGCACTTCTGCTTAGGGTGCGAGGTCTTCCCACAATGAGAACATGTGGCGTATCCTCTACGCTTCCCCTCAAAAGTTGTATCAAAGTTGAAAGATGACTCCAACTTCTTCCTCTTCCCCTCTTTTGCTTGGCTTGTCATGTACTTTTAGATAAAGTAGCATAAGCACGGCCAAGTGTATGGGCTTTACAAGAATTTGGCTCACTGTGATGCACATCCTGCTCAAGCACCAATGGGACTAGCTCCTCCCAAGTAAGAGTTGCCCGGGTACGACAAGTGAGAGGATTGGTGAAGAACACATCATATGTCAGTGACGGATGATGTGAGAGAAGTGTCATAGCTAGGTCCTTCAAAGAAATGTCTGTACCAAGGAATGAAAGCTCATCCTGAATCTCCTCCATCCTGTGGATTGATCCCTCATTGTAGGGAAATCTACGATGTGATCCCTCATCCTGAATCTCCTCCGTCTTGTGGATGTGATCCCTCATAGTAGGGAAATCTATGACATAGAGTTGTCGTAGCTTCAACTCAAGATATAGATTGTAGGTTTGTAACCATTGAGCCATTTGTATACTGTAGGTGTACCATATTTTCTCGAGGCAAAGAGGGGTGCAAGCCTAAATTTTTTTAATGTAGTGACACAAAGCATCTTGTAGGTTCTTAGTCAAGATTTGCAACTTGGCTTGCCAATAAGATCTCAGTTAGAATTGTTGGATGAGATTTGTTAGCCTTGTGGCCAGTGGTAGTAGGAACAGATCATCTCGGAAATCAATCAGCAAGGAGCAGATCAGTGCCAGCATTGCTTCATCCACATGCTGACGCTGTCTGCAAAGAGAAGCATGATAAATACTATATTGCATGGCAACCCTTTGTACATTATAGAGCAGTTGCTGAAAGGAGTCATTGCCCCCATGGAAAAATCAGTCAGAGAAACCTGCCAATTAGCTGTTCCATATAACCCTCAAAGATTGGGTGCTTGAGATAAGATGAATTAAATGCAACAGGAGTCTTCCCAAGAGTTGCACAAAAGGGGCATTAGGATGAGCAAGCATGTCAAATTGCAAAGGGAAATGATCTGACAAAGTGTATTGTTGTAGCACCTAGATATCCAGAATCTCTGGCAGGACAGCATCATCATGCATAATAAACATACAGTCCAAGTGGGACCATGTGGCCGGGTACTATGCTGATTAAAAAGTAAAACCCAAATCCAATGAGTGGAGCCAGGACCAAATATCCTACTTCAAAACAACCATCTCAAAATCATGCCACGCATGGCTCTCGAGTGCATCCATTACTAAGTGCTCGGAGGTAGATTGCAAATGATGAATGCACATGTTGAAATCTCCCAACAATATTTCTGGTCTATCGAGAGAGAAACAATCTGCCAGTTGATCTCATAGATCCTGTTGAGACAAAGTGTCATTGGGTGCATAAAGGCTACCAGCCATAGTACCTCCCCTTCGAATAGAATTTCAACAACCAAAAAATGGCCATGGACCATCGTTCTTGACAAGGGTCAGCTACTGTGCTGATTAAAAAGTAAAACCCAAATCCAATGGGCGGAGCTAGGACCAAATATCCTACTTCAAAACAACCATCTCAAAATCATGCCATGCATGGCTCTCGAGTGCATTCATTACTAAGTGCTCGGAGGTAGATTGCAAATGATGAATGCACATGTTGAAATCTCCCAACAATATTTCTGGTCTATCGAGAGAGAAACAATCTGCCAGTTGATCTCATAGATCCGGTTGAGATAAAGAGTCATTGGGTGCATAAAGCCTACCAGCCATAGTACCTCCCCTTCGAATAGAATTTCAACAACCAAAAAATGGCCATGGACCATTGTTCTTGACAAGGGTCAGCTGGAACTTGTCATTCATGATCATAATCACACCTGAATAGTGCTGAGCTGGGCTCCCTGCATAAAACAACCAGAAGTTCCCCACCTCAAGGGATAGTGCAACAAAGGCATTCAGGACAGTTTAGCGCAGTCAGTGGGGCGTCTTGCATGTGGCATCCCACAGCATGCACAGGCGGTTGCAATTGGCAGCTTGCAAGCTTGGGGGAACCAATATTGTGCCAATTGCTCTCATGCCATTCTTAAGCAATAGCTAGTAGACCCCAGGACAACATTCAACTTCAATCCATATTGGGCATCCCTGCTGTGATAGCTGTTGCAAGTCCACCAACGGTTTCTGGCCCACCACATGCACGAGGCGTTTGTCAAAGAACAATGGAACTTTGGCTAGAAGATCATCCTGAGCGCTTATCGATTCGAGCAATATCTCATAGAAGCCTCGCGGGCCAACGAAAATTTCCTAAACACAATCACCTTGCAAAATGGAGTTTAGCCATTGGTGGATCCAAGAAAGCACTGGGACCCTGACGGTGAAAAAGAGAATGATCGCTGTTTCATAGAAGGCTGAAAAAGAGCACAGAACACTCTTGATATCCACAATAGCATCCAATACATCCTTTTTATCTTGGGCTGGAAAAGATTCGTGGTTGTGCTGAACATATTCACCCAACAACATATTGGCAAATTGCAGGAGATGTTCCCAGTCCAGGTCTTGGGACTCCTCAGCCATAGCAGTCACCTATGCGTAAGAACGAGTAGCATGCTTGGATTGTGGAGGGGCTTGAGAATCAGCCCTAATATCATTTAGGGTATGCTGATTTCATTCTATCATTGCATCGGAGACATGCTTAGTGCATTTAATAGGGGGTTGCACATCAAGGCTGGGTTGACATCGGAAGGGGGGGGCAACCACCTCCGTACAAGGAACCATTTGTTTCCATTCATCATCTGAATCAGGCCCCAAGGCATCCACCACTTGATCTATGAAGACCGTGTTGAGCTCTGACATGATGCAGGATCTTGGTATTTAGCTACTGTTCGCTGTCTCTTGCTTTGTTAGACGGCCTTTGCAGGAACAACGAATGGTGCTCTCTTTCTTTCTCTTGCTGGCTCATGCAAACCCTGCCCCTACACGATGTTGAAGCAGGGCGACAAGCACATCTCTCTCTCTTTTTTTTTTTCGTAAAAGGTAATTGTATTAATTACGAAAAAAGGTACAAGTTTACATGATTACAAGATACACGAGGGCCCTAGGCCAACGTGTGTAAAATCCTAGAACTAAGCCACGAAGCACATCTCTCTCTCTCTCTTTTTTTTTTCGTAAAAGGTAATTGTATTAATTATGAAAAAAATACAAGATTACTTGATTACAAGATACATGACGACAATCTAAGCCATCATGTGAAGAGGTTCTAAGTACTACAAGTTACAATGTCATGGCAAAGACGTGGAGGAAATTGCCATATGCCAGGAACGTAAGTCCTCCCTAGAGAGCAAATCGGAATGGTGGAGAAGAGCTAACTGCCAATACAAGAGGCCCTTAAGCCTCGCAATATGCCGCTGAACATTATAGGCGGAGTCAAAAAGAAAAGCATTCCGAATGGTCCAGTTATGCCAACAGCCCCAATATCGAAGAAAGTGATACATGAGCTTCATATGTGGCTGTGCCGGAGTGGGGTATTTGGGCTGGCCAAAAACCCAATCAAAGGGGCGCAGGGTGAAACCAACCACCCCTTGCCAAACAGCTGACAAAAATAACCAGACTTTCTTAGTGATGGGGCAAGAAATGAATCGGTGGCGGGCGGATTCCATAGTAGTGGTGCAAAAGAAACAGGTGCCATTGGAGATTCGTCGCTTGGAAAGAGTTGAAGCAAGCGGAAGACCACCAATCATCACTCTCCAAAGAAAGACTTTATATTTAAAGGGTGTCTTGTTCAACCAGCCCTCCATCACATTTTCCCTCCACCATGACCGGGATTTACGCAATCCCCATAAAGCATTTGCTTTAGTAACTAGCCATTGATGATCTTTAATCAGAAGATGATAGACTTGGTTAGCAGAAGCTTTGCTTAAATTCAGCCGGCCTTGTAGGTCCCAATCCTGCCAGGGATGATCCGAAGCAAGGGCAGGAAAGGGTTGTTGGCTCTGGAGCACCCTCAAAAGCTGTTCCCATAAAGGCCTATATCCACGAGGGATCTTGAAAAGCCTCCTAGTTGTTCGAAACGATATAAGCACATTGCGACTGGCAAGGGTGGCATCCACAACCGAAGACAAGCCCAAATGTGCCATCCGGTTGAATTGTGGTCTAAGCTCTTGTTTACCTTCCCACGAAAGTAAACGCGAGACTGCTAGTAATTCCAATTGAAAGGAGTTAGTAGCTAAGCGATCCTCCGTTGGATGCCACTGAGCCTTCTGGAGGACGTGTTTCCAGGAACATGCCAAATGAGTAAGCAGCGATGAAGAAGAACTGGAGAACCGCGAATCAACATTAAGAACATGCCACCAAGAACTCCGGATTTGGGTATTGCCATGCAGAAGCCCATGGCCCTCAAGGAAATAACGGGCTATATCGATCCACAGATGATGATCCGAGCACATGGCGCGGAAAAGAGACCAACGGAGTGCCTGCATGTGAGTTTGGGCATCTAAAATAGCTCCGCCACCCATGCGTTTGGGGGTGTACGCATGCGACCACGAGATCCAGGAAATACCTACATGCAATGAGTCCTTCTTCCATAGCATGAAGCGAATAGACTGAGTAAGAGCATTCAGAGTCGTAGTAGTCCAGGGCAACAATGGCAAAAAATATGTGAGCATTGGCAACATAATTGTCTAGGCTACTTTGAGGCGAACATGGAAGGGCCAGGCCTGAGGCTTCCAATACATAAACTTAGCCACCATTTTCTGAGAAATCCACTGCAGAAGCTGCTTTGGGGGAACATCAACACCCAAAGGGTACCCAAGATGCCTGACAATGGAGCCACGAGGAACAACCAGACCCTGCCAGTCCAAGGACTGCAAATCCGACTCCGTGCAGCTTAGAATGGCTGATTTGAGCACATTGATACGAAGGCCGGACGCCTGACCAAAGAGACCCCAAACATCCAATGCTTTTCGAAGGTTATCCTTGTCCGCACGCAAAATCATAAAGGTATCATCCGCCAGGGATTGGCTAATGAAGTGCTGTCCTGTAGGAAGCGACAGTCCAGCCAACTGAGAAGAGACTGCCATATGAGATAACATGGAAAGAATTGGATGTGTCTCAAGGGCAAAGAATAGAGGGCTCAAAGGGCACCCCTGTCTGACAGAACGGGCAAGGACAAATGGCTCAGTAACACCTCCGTTCAGTATGACTCACGAAGACACCGCAGCGCTAATGGTGTAGATTAGACGAGACATCCGAGCACCAAAGCCCATAGCAGACATAAGTTCAGCAACGAAAGACCAGTCCAGATAGTCAAAAGCCTTTTCCAGGTCCAGTTGAATCAGTACTACCTCCTGATTAGAATGCCTTGCATAATCAATTGCCAGTTGAGCATTCAATACATTGTGCAGAATATTTCGGCCCTTAATGAAACCATATTGGAGAGGGTGCACAAGGGCAGGGAGATGCTTATGGAGCCGATTCGCCATTACTTTGGAAAAGATTTTGTACATTGAACCCATCAAAGAAATTGGACTCCACTGTGTCAACTTAGATGGCGAAGGAACTTTTGGAAGCAGTTTAATAAGTCATTCTTTCCATGAGGAAGGCATGATCCCCATTTCCCACACCTGTTGAAACAAAGCCTGCAATGGTTTCGCCAGTTGGGTAGCGAAAGCTTTAAAGAACTCATTGGTGAGACCATCCCAACCCGGACTTTTATCCTTGGGCAAGTGTAACAAGACATCCATAACCTTTGCCTCACAAATATCTGACTCCATAGTAGCTTGCATGTCGTGCGGAAGCTGATTGCGGACCAGGTCATAAAAAACCGAACGGGCCTGAGTAATTTGGGCTGAAGGTGGAGAAGTGGAACTGAGAAGGTCGCGGAAATAATTCCTGCACATATGCACAATAGTCTGTGGATCCAGGATAAGGTGGCCTTCTGCATCCTCGAGTCTGGTCATATTCTCTCGAGCAAGAGAGGCGTGGAGAGCTCGAAAGAACTTATGGGTCTGACATGCACCATCTTGCAAAGTCTCTGTCAGATGTTGCAATTTGGCCTGCTGATATGATTTCAACTGGAATTCTTTAATAAGATCAGTCACCCGCATAGCCAGTGCGAGCAAAAATGCATCATCCGGAGTGTCCACCAGCAGAGAACGAACCAAAACCAACAGGTCCTCCGCTGCCTGTCGACGCCGCCGACAAAGAGAGGCATGATAGATCCCATACTGCTGAGCAACCCGCTGCACATTAGAGAGCAATCTTTCAAATGACGCAGTGGCCTGAGAGGAAAAGTCCAAGAAGAATCTGTCAATCAATTGCTGCATATAGCCCTGAAAGATTGCATGCTTCAAGTAAGACGAGTTGAAACGCAAAGGGAGTCTCTCCAGAAATTGCTTGAAAGGTGCAATGGGTTGTGCAAGCAACTCGAGCTGCAGAGGGAAATGGTCTGACAATGCATATTGTTGCAACACTTTTATTTCGAGCATCTCAGGAAGAAAATCATCATTTTGCATGATATATATACGGTCCAACCGCGACCATGTTGTTGCATACTGGGCAGAATGGAAAGTAAACCCTGTAGAAGACGGGTGTAGCCATGACCAGAGATCTTGCTTAAGAACAGCAAGAGCCAACTCATGCCACATACGACTTTCCGGCGCATCCATTACCGAATGCTCCGATGTGGAATGGGAAGAATCAACACACATATTGAAATCTCCCATGAAGAAGCCCCGTCTGCCAAGTGACAAGGAGGTCTGTAAAGTCTGCCAAAGCTCCCGGTGAGATAACGAATCATTCGGAGCATAGAGGCCAAGTAACCATAAGATTTCCCCTTTGAATAAAATTTCGATCACCAAAAAGCGGCCATGAATATTATTTTTAATAAGAACAGGTTGATATTTGTCATGTACAATCATGAGCACACCCGAATAATGCATGATCTGTGTTCCTGCATAGAACAAACGAAAGCCATGACAATCCACAACTTTTCCGGCTTCACCGTGACTCTTGTGCTTAACAGCGCACAGGACATCCCACTGATTCTCATACAATGCAGTCCACATGGCATGTTGCTTTTGTCGAGAACAAATTCCTCGCACATTCCACGTGGCTATTTTCATGTGTATTCAAAACAAAATCAGGTACGAGGCACAGCTTGCCTCGATTTGACTTTATCGGCGAGAATGTCCAGGACTCCCTCGTCCAAGAAATCCGCCAACACCGCAAAAGAGTTCTGAGGACCAGATTTGGAAGTAGACGGCATATCTGCTGGCTTGGGGTTGGAACGGGGATAACGACGGTCCCACGGGGTAATGACGTTGCCTCTGGTATCAAAAGCCAGCTTAGCAGGTGGACCCTTTGGACGATCTGAATACATTTTCTTGGCGGGCTGAGGACGGGGGGCAGAGGAAACCATTGCAGGAGCAGAGCGCTCGGAAGACAACATTTCCTTCCTGCGCATATATGTACGCATGGAATCTTGTGAGATAGTAGGCATAGTATTCTCCATGCCAGCAACAACCCTGTTGCCTTTTTTTGGACGTACTTCAACCCAATCAGTGGCACGGGAATCCAGACCCGAAACCTGTTGTTTACCTTTGGCCAGAACTTGGGGCGGGTGGATAGTATCCAGCGACGGAGTATCACACACCATATCTTCCATGGGCTGCGCAACATGGCCAACATCTGAAGTGTGTTGCTGCTCCGGGCATTCGGCCATAAAATGCCCCAACTGTCCACAGGAAAAGCAATGTCCTGCAAAATTGCCCCATTTCAAACGAAAGTGTAACGGATGCATGCCGGAGCAATTGAGGCGTAACCAGGCAGGCCTTTTCCTTGCAGTGTCCCATAACATGCACAAGCGGTTGCGATTCACAGCCCTGAGACTGGGAGGGACCAGAACCGTGCCCACAGTGGCCATAGCATCCTTCAATAGTGGCCAATAAACAGCCGGACAATTTTCCACTTCTACCCACACAAGGCATTCACGTTGCAGCAGGCGCTGAAAATCTGCCATTGGGCGCCATGGAACCACATGAACCAACCGGCGATAAAAAAACAAAGGCAGTTTAGATAGGAGAGCAGCATGGTGCGTCTCGGATTTCAACAGGACCTCAAAAAAACCTCGGGACCCAACAAAAATCTCTTCAATACATTCTCCTTGTAGCAGACTCTGCAGCCATTGGCGAATACGGGAAAGCAGCGGGATTCGACCAGTGAAGAAGAGCATCACAGTGTGATCATAAAACACTGAAAAGGAGCGTAGGACAGTTTTTGGGTCCACAGTGGCTTCCAGAACATCGTCAGGTGCAGAGTCAGAAAAGACTTCCTGGTTATGTAGAACATAGTCGCCAAGCAAAGTATTGGCAAATTCCAGCAAATGCTCCCAGTCAACATCCTGAGAGTCCACAGAATCCGAAGCAACCTGCGCATAGGAACGATCTTGATGAACACCTATCTCTTCCGAGGTATGCTTGGTACGTTTACCCGCAGGCTGGATGTCAGGACCCGGGGGCATCTCTTCGGTGCACGGAACCATATCCTCAGGTTCCTCAGCATCAGAATCTGGGCCAAGTGCTGCCACTGTTTGGTCTATGAAATCCAAATCCAAACCAGCCATTGTGTAGCACGATCTGATCTCGAAGAAGGACTGACGCACAGTGCAGATCGCTGTCGGCTGAGTTAGAAATCTGCACCCCTGTAAGCTGGTTTCTCACACGGCATCTTGCATCTTGCAGGAGACTTGAAAAATTTAGAATGCATGTGTGCATTCTCCAATGGTGCAAATACAAAGAATCCATGCCTATATTGCTTGACAGAGAGGGTGGAAGAAAAGGATGGAAAAAAGAATTGGCGAAAGGTGACAAGCGCTACACCGACGCGTAATAGAGAAGATCCCACTTGGAAGCCCATCTTCAACATTCCCTTGGATCATATTCACATTTGTTCATTGCATGCTTTTGTTAGAATCATAGAGAAACTTATATATGAATACATTTGCTTTGCTTATAGGATGCAACCAGAAAAAGAAGCCATTGCAACGTGTAGGAATGTGGAGCGAGTGCTATCAGAAATTGGGCTACACAAGCATCAAGTGATGATTAAAAAAGATGAGAAGAGATCAGGAAAATATGGTAACTTGCTAAAAAAGCCTTGCTTTGGAGGAGCAAAGGCTAGGAAGTTTCTCTTAGTACCCATCAATGAGGAAGGGAATGTCATGGTTCATAGGCCGCAAGACTACGGTGGGTGGAAAAAGTTACATTTTACAATTTCTAATCGAAGTAATGGAGGAAAAAAAAGATTGGCCAAAGCTAAGGTTTGGATAAGTCTTAACAAATTGGCTCCCTTACTTCGCAAGATGGTGTTTAACAATGAAGATAAGCAAGAATTTATCAATGCTGTGCATAGCTTCTATGAAAACATGGGGCAAAAGCTCTATCACACATTACACGGTGCGTACTAAGTTAATATTTTAAAATTATATGAATTGTATAAACTATTGAGCATAGTTTTACTCATGTGTGATATGTGTCTTTGTAGCATATCCTTGAGGCACATGGGCCATACTTTGCAGAAAAGGGAAGCATCGGAATTTGGTTCACACAAGGGATGGAAAATTCACATTGAATAGCGCGTGGTGCATACCAAAGAATAATGATCATGGTGGAGGGGTGAATGGTAGCAATCCAATGATCCAATTGCTATCTTGGTGGTATAGGATTATAGTAGCGGATGAAGCTAAACTCTCGCAAAAGAGAGCAAATGAAAGTGCTGATGAATCGGCTGCAGACATGATGGAATCACGTCGTGTCACTAAAAGAGTGCGTTATGAAGCCTCAAGTGCCAAAGAAAACCTTGCCAAGTGGCTAGAAAGAAGGCTTTGACAAGGCAGTAAATGGGTTCGAAAAGAGCTAAGATAGTAAGATAAACAATGTGAGTCAGTGTGAATGCAATTCATAGTTTAAGAGAGAAAGAGAGAGTGTGCATCTATGTGAACGAGTCTCACAGTTTAGGGTTATATAAAAGAGGGTTTCACTTTCTATCTTATTCATTGAGTTTCACATCTCTTGTGCAGGAAAGATGGCTAGGTCTAAGGTAGTTGCAAATAAGCTTTTGCTCAGAGCCCCATATCGTGTTCAGCCCCTTGGAGCATCTACTAGCCCAGATGCACCCTCTTCTCAACCTAATCCACCTTCCTCAAGTCACCCTCACAAGGGTTCTCCTCAACATACCCATAAGAAACGCAAGTGGAAGCTAGGTACAGTGGTCTTGAGAGAAATTAGAAGGTATTAACGCTCTTTTGATCTCATCATTTCGAAGGCGAGCTTCTCGAAACTTGTTCGCGAGATTGTGCAAGACCTCTACCGCACAGAAAGCAGGACGTGGTTTTTGGCACAAGGTCAGGATAGACCTGATCGCTTCACAAAAGAATGTCTTCATGCTCTACAGTGTGTTTCAGAGGCCTTTTTAGTTGACTTGATGACTGATGCTCAATGTTGTGCAATACATGCGAAGCGCATTACTGTAACTCCCAAGGACTTCCAACTTGTAAGAAATCTTCAAGCAGTGAAGGATGCATTCGTTCCAATGGAATGAACACAGTTTGCAACGTTATCTTTTTTGGCATAGTGTTATCCGCTTGCATTGGATATATGACTATGTCCCAGTGCAAAACTATTGTATGCGCCCTTAAAATATGAACAATTTTACACTTGTCATTCGCTCTTAACTTTGATTGTACATCTTCGCTGTATTTTCAATTCTTACTTACAGTTTTTGTTAACACTGTCAATTTCAATAGGAATAACATGCAAAAATTTGCCATTTCTTCTTGTAGAATTTACTCCTAATGCCTCTGTATAGTTTATGTGGTGCGAAGTTATTAAGGGCCAGTAGTTGCGATGTTGATTTCTCAATTATCAATCCATCCATAATTTTGGTGTGGGATAATTTTTAAAATACTAAACTGTATCGGAATGCAACGAAACTTCACATGTGCACTCGTTAGGTGGCCAAGAGCCCAAATTATTATTTTTTTGAAAAAAAAGTGCATAGGCAGGAAAGTGGCTCTAGATGCCAGACTTCGGACCAGGGGTTTGCAGTCATTTTTTTTCAAAAAAAAAAGGGCTCTTAGCCACCTAACAAGTGCGCGTGTGATGTTTTATCGCATTCCGATAAAAGGTTATGGATTTACGATGACACGATGGACAGTGCGTATGAAGTTGCATTAACCAGGTTTTGGGATTTAAATGGGTTAAAAGTTCATTTTTTTTTTTCATTTTTACATCTTGATTTCTTCTCTTCCTCCATTTTCACATCCCCAACCTCTCTCTTCTCCGTCTTGCTCTCCTTGAGCTTGCATGGCATGCACCAAGCAAGTATGTCGCCGTTTTTGCCCCGAGAAGACATCACGCCAAGGCCCGCCACCTTGAGCACAAGGTGGAGCCTCCTCTAGTGCAGCAACAGGTGCTCCCCGTAGAGTACAAGGACCACCACAGAAGAAGAGGAGATGGAAACCGGGCATTGTCGCCCTTTGAGAGATAAGGAGAATCCAATATGGATATGAGCTTCTCATCCCGAAAAGTTCTTTTCATAAAGTTATTCGAGAAGTCATGCAAGACTTGGAGCTGAAAGGGATGGGAAGATTTTGGGCACGAGTGCGGGATGTCCCACCAGCAGGAAGGTGGACTGTTGCAGCTATGGAGGCCCTACAAACAGCTGCAGAGGGGTTTCTTATCGACTTGTTCGATGATACACAGCTTGTGGCCATCCATGCAAAGCGTGTCATAATCACAGATAAAGATATGAACTTTATCATTCGACTTCGAGGACTCTGCGATAGTTTACTAGATTAATGATGCAAGGTTTGTAATGAGTGTTACAACGCCATAACATATTGGAATGCCAAAATTTTTTGTATACTCTTCTACATTGGAATATTTATTTATATATACATAATATCTCATGCGATGTGTACTGAATTCAAATAATTAAGTAAAGTTGTTTTGTTTTGTTTCTTGAAACACATGACTCTTAATTTTTGTTTAACGTACGAACGCATCAAAAGTAGTAATACGTATGGATACAAGTTAGGTTATTGCTTATGCACAATCGCAAGGCAGTACTACGTGTTGAATTATGTTAATATATGCGGATGCTTCATTCACGTATCACACATTATCGTCACACTTACACAATCGCAAGTGCAGTACTACGCGTTGAATTATGTTAACGTATGCGAATGTATCATTCACATACCACGCATTATCATCACATTTATACGAGCCACACATTTATTTAATAAATATTTATTTGTAGGGACAAAGTAAAGTATATTATATTCATCAAGAAAAATACATGTGATGGCTGTTAGTGATGGTAGATACAAAAAGCCGATAGCGAACAAGAACTCTCAATTGTTCCTTGGCTTTTTCATCGGTGGAGAGGAGGGACCAGCTTCCGATGAAAATATAAGTTCCTTCTTTGCTTAAAAAATGATGCGCTTCCCCTTCAGCTCTTTCTCCAGGAGGAGAAGCGGATCTGACATCTCAGCGAGGTCGCCTAATGTCGCAAGCACACACATTGCTTCACTACGTGTTTGGTCAAACAAGTAAAGAAGCTTTGACCGCTTGATTAGCACCACCTTCTCCAGGCTAGATGTCACAGGTATCGCTCGAAAAGGTCCAAACTTGGTCAAAGCTCAAATTTTCATGTTTATTTCTTGCCCTTTTGGTGAGCACTTCTTATGGAAGACCACCAAATCTGCAACAAGGTTACCAATATACACCTTCAGAGCTGAATCCTTGCGTCGATCTGCATGTCAAGCTCCTTCTTGCCTTGATGCAAACTCATCTATATATAGTATGTCTTGAATGACAAAGTCAAATCAAACAATATATTTAGCGACTAACCTAGAGTTATCAGAAAGCGATGAAACTTGATGATAGGGTGCGTCGGGTCCCCCGGAGTCCACGATGAAATCTTGGCAAAAAATGATTCTTGTAGCTGCCCTGTCCAAAGTTTGGCGTCTGGGCCACTTTCTAGAATCTTGGCAAAAAATAATGCCTGCAGTTGCCCTGTCCGAAGTCTAGCGTACCCAGAAAGAGGCCCCAGACACCAGACTCAGAAAGAGGCCCCAGACGCCAGACTTCGGATAGGGCAGCTGCAGGCATCATTTTTGGCCAAGATTTCACTGGTGGAAAGAGGCCCTAGACGCCAGACTTCGGATAGGGCAGCTGCAGGTATCATTTTTGGCCAAGATTTCACTGGTGGACTCCCGAGGACCGACACACCCTACTGTCAAGTTTCATTGCATAAAAATATATGGTAGTTAGAAATCTCACCTTCTCCAAATCATCTTGTATCTTCATTTCCTCGTGTGTCAGGGAGGCACCTCTTTGGACAGAGGGATCTACAAACTCCTTGGTAGGAAGCTAGGGCCTTAGTCCGAACAAATCATGCTATAGTACTTCAAATTCAGCATCTGGCACAAGGTAATCTTCTTCAACCGAGGTAATATGCTCTTGTGCTGCAATGATTGCACTCACAGTATCTAAGCTTGTGCCATCATATCTTCCAATCTCTGCCATTGTTGGATGCACATCCATGTAATCATAATCGATCAGGTATTCCATTGAATCCCTAACTAGGATAGAAAACAAGTGTTCTTCCTTCATTTCCAAGTATTGCAGTACATCTGATAGAAGCAAGTATTGTACACCATCTACTTCAATGGGTGTCAAGGAGGCAAGGTTGGGTTTGTTGACTTGTGGTTGTTCTGAAGAAGATGGCACCATGAGAGCCAACCCTTGCTCTGCCACCACTCGATGTTCCTCTTCAATATTTATGAGCTCTTCAATCGGTTCTTCTCACGTGTATGTGATAGAAACAACGTGTGGAGTTGTATCTTCATCGCTCTTCTCCTCTAGGGGTGTATCCAATGCAAGGAGGTAAATTGCCAATGCGCAATCACACTCCACGAGATCCAAAGGTGATGTACCTAGTGCACTTCCCATGGGAACAGTGTATACTCTATCTGAAGGATCCACATGGGCTAGACACCTATTTACCACTTTTTGGTGATTCTTCCCTGCTTGAAATACCATGAGCTGTTCCAGAGGCATCTAAGTCATGTCAAATCCCTCGATGGAGTATGTGCATGTAGCAATGGTGCTCACAAAGTCTTCCAAAACTTGAAGGGGGGGATTCAGCGATGAGAGCACACTTTCAAGGTTGAAGTTGTTAGAGAAAACCTGGAATATCTTGTCACCTTGGTTGGCAAAGATAGCCTTGTGGATCCACTCATCAAAGTGTGTGCGAGCATCCATTGTAGCAGGTAGGAGGGAAGTGGTGGATATAAAGAGATGAAGAGAGAAAGTGTGAAATGAAACAATGAAATAAGAACTAAACTAGTTCTACCTTAAAAACCTTAAGTTTTAAACCATTAAGGGTTGTTCGCATTGATATTTAGTTATGGCTTTACTTACATCTTTGTAAAGTTTACATGCATATGTAAATGTGTTGATGTGGAAAGTGTATACCAAGTGTATGATTTTGCATAAATACCATAATTTTTAAATATTGCAAATTTGTAAGCGACAATATTCTATTGGCCAAAAAAATCCAAAAATTTATAGGTGTTGGATATTACAACTTACGGTGTTGGGATTTTTAGGGAGACTCTACAATTTCTAAAATATGTGGAGCCACACACTTTCCACTGGTAACAGTATCCTTAGCTCGGCTTCAAATTTTTCTACCATCTAGTTTAAAATAGAAGCTAACAGGTGGATTCTGCATTAACATTGTAATTTCTTGGCGCATTATACTCAAGGGCCAATCATCCTCCATTTGCAACACTTGGGGCTCGCGGCCGTCACAAATGACAGTAATATCCACAGCTGCACTTTCACGCATGTCTTGATCAAGGTATAACCATTTACCCTTGAGCATTCTCTATCTACGATACTTGAACACTAGACATAAACTTTGTCATGCAACAAAGTACCTGTAATTGGAAAGGAAAGTTAGCCGATTCATCCCAAAGTAAGATAATAGTCAACTAAGAGAGAAAATTTTTACATGAAAGCCATGTTCCTTGTTGTGACTCGACACTCCACTGTATCAGGACTGTGAGTTATTTTTGATGTCCAAGTTTTGTGTAGAATCCTTGTTACATAATCCTTTGATGTATTTTTTATGATGTATGTGCTTTTGGTACGTCTCAAACCCTTACATTTCTTGAATATATGTGCAAAAATTGCAATCGGTATGAACCGGCTTAGATGTACATTCTTTGAGCCGGTGCTTGGCTTCATAGAATTCAATGCCTATTGAAATTTTTGTGCTAAACATGTGCAAAATGCCACTACTACACAATGGTCATTCTATGCTATTGAGATTCGATATGTGCATAGACTTAAGGGTCCTATATTCCCGACTCCCCTTGGGCAATATGTACTTGGAATCATAGAAAAAAACAAGGTCCTCTTCGAGTTGCTTAGCTGTATGTCCCTTAAAGAGCAATCTACCAATTTCGAGGTGGTAACACTTAAAAGAACCAGTGAAACTCTCAACATTTTGCCACTCATAGTAATCCAAAGGGTATACTTCTGTAAATACGAGACATGTTGTTACATAGGTATCATGAAATTTCTCATTCTCAATGAGTTGCAAATACTTACTGTTTGCAATGTTTCGTTGAAAGGGCACAGTGGACACAATATGTATTTGTTTTTGCATGAATATATGTTGTACAAACGCCTCTGTTACAATGTGAGAATCAACATTCCTTTGTCTGAGAGCTAAAATTTTACCCTTCCAGTGCTTTGATACATTTGCAATTGTAGATGCTTTCACCCTGAAAGCTCCCTTCATACTTGGATGTATATGTACCCAAGACGAGCAATGATATGTATCAGTGATCCAATTCCCTTCTTCATCTTTTTTGTTATGTACTTTTATTGAGAGAATGCTCGTTCTTCTCTCAGGCATTACTACCTACGCATTAGATGTAAAAAATTATGTATTAACCCCTAAATAATAAGCATTTTAAGTCTGTCCAGTAATCACCAATATGCCATACAAATCAACATGGCATTGAGGGATGTTTATACTTTTGTAAACAGACATAAACATCGAATTCGAAACGCATGTGGATATATACATCAACACAAAGTATAGATTTAATTTCAAGACATCACTTTAATCATACCATTTATATGAAATATAATGAAAAGAATAGCACAAGAATACTCATAGAATTTCGCCAAAATAAATTTTATTATAATGAAGAGGAGTCTGATTTGACTCAATATATTATATGAAATGTGGATATTATAGAGTAGTTGTTACAAGGATAGCAGCCACATGGCATACAAATCTTAATAGGCACATTGGATTGACACCTGAGATATTCTAAGACTCAACACATTGTGTGTTGTATGGATGATATGATACAAGAGTTTCATGGATCATTGCCAATTGGCATGGAGATCCAAATGGACACATAGGACCAATAAAGCAGAGGATTTTTGAACCATCGACTTCCAACAGATCCATATCATCCAACGCAAAGGAATCACTCATCACATCAAATTAGTTGATTGAGAATTATATGCTTCATCTAAACCTTGTTCAATACCTGCATGTACAAAAAACACTTGCATGAATCCCTTTTAACAAAAATACTTGCATGAATTCTTTTTAGCAAAAAATATCTAGATAATTACATGAATAGAAGCAATACAAAACAGGACCAATTTACCTATATGCTGATCTGCTGAAGATAAGATTGAATCATTGCTAATCAAAACCCATTGCA
Organism: Lygodium microphyllum; assembly: GCF_053477565.2. Taxonomy (NCBI): domain Eukaryota; kingdom Viridiplantae; phylum Streptophyta; class Polypodiopsida; order Schizaeales; family Lygodiaceae; genus Lygodium; species Lygodium microphyllum. The sequence continues at coordinate 125,623,793 of NC_141159.1, read as the reverse complement.
AATGATGGACATAAGAAAACATCAATCCCATCAAACATAAAAGTCACTAATTAAATGAATAAATTTTGGCACCACAAAATATGACAGATTTACCTATAAATTGAGCTACGGAATCTCTGCTCTACCTTGTGTTAAGTGCTATAACAACAATTGATCCTTAAGTTAGAACTAGCATCAAACTCTATTGTAAAGATAGTAGAAAAGGGATAATGCAGAGAGGAAGAAAGAGAGAGTGTGTGAGTATGCGGGAGAGAGAAAGAAATGAGTACCTATCCAATCTTGCCCAAATTGATCTTTGCAAAAGACAGTTTTGTAAGAGTTAGTATTTACATGAAGATATACTGAAAAAACAGTAGAAAAGAGGAAACATAGAGAGAGAAAGAGAGAGGGAGAGAGAAAAAAATAAGCACTTATGTAATGTCACCCAAAATGATCTCTGCAATAAAACAACAACAAGGATTAGAACTAACATTGTGTTGTATTGAAAAGATATCAGTTAAAAAAAAACCAAACAGAGAGAGAGATTAACACCTTTGCCTCTTGCTCCAAATAAACTCTGCAAGAAAACAACAATTAGAACCAACATCAAATTCTTTTTGAAAACATAACATAAAAGATAAACAACACATAGAGAGAGGGGGGAAAGAAAGGAGAGAGATGAGCACTTCTGTCTCTTGCCCCAAACAACCTCTACAATAAAACAACAACAACAATAAGAAACGGCATCAAACCCTATTGAAAAAATAGCAAACAAGAGAAAATGTAAAGAGAGATGGGCACATGTGTTTTGCCCAAAATTTGGAGCTGTGTGGAGAAGAAAGTGCAGAGGTAAGCAGAACGCTCAAAACCCTAATTACTCTCAGCAGGGAGCTTCAATGGAGATGAAAATTCACGAGTATAGAGAAGAGAGGAAAAGTGGTCTGTTGCTCAACATTTGGGTCAAACTGATTTCGTGAGAGGAAAAAAAACCAAAATTGGAAATTCTCAAAAAAAAGGGGGAAATACGAGGTGAGAGAAACTCAAATTTTGTGTACTATTTTTTCTCCCTTTTTTTAATCCCCCAATACTCATTTTTTTTAATAGAAAACCCAAGATTTGGAGAGAGAAGATGCACCCTCCATGGATGTCAACATCTAGCCTTCCTATTGGACAATCCAAAAGGCCCACATCTTAAACTATATTATTTTTAAGGGCCCATTTGTGAGTTCATTTTTTCCTAATGTTGGATGAGCCTACATGGTTTGGATATTGACCGTCTTCCACCTTTGGATTATAGCCTTGATTGCCCTACACTTTCTCTCAGCCGATCAGAGCTGAACCAGGTGATCAGAGTTGATATCTTGAGGATTGAGACAGCAAGGACATGGATCCATCTATCACTCCCTCTAGGATCAAGGATGGAGTTCTACAGGAGTCATTTATTGTGTCTCTCTGATGATGGTTTCACTATTCGGCCAGTATATATGGACACCCATCTCTCCCATAGCGTACGGCTTGCTATCAGACAGATTCGCACCTCCTCACATAGGCTTCAGATGGAGACAGGCAGATGGACAAATACCCTAGTAGAGAATAGGACCTGCCATTTTGTGGTCGAGAGCCTCAAACGGAGGAGCACTACATATGCAGATGCACAGTATACTATGACATACGAGGATGGTACCATTGTCTCTTCCGTGATGGATTTGAACCTCTTCATCGTGTCATGGAGTACGAGGACCAGAGTTGCCTAGGTTTTTTCCTCCTGGAGTTCGAGAGGCACCGAATTGCACTACTACAAGACAGGAGGCTAGCTCATCTAGAAGGACACACACAGAGAGCAGTGACAGACTTATTCTACAGAGCCGACCCTACTGATACTACCAGCCTAGCAGAGACAGAGCCACCCTGGTAGACACCTTACAGGCCACGCCGTGGAGTCACATTTGATAGAGCCATTTTCCTTCGTCGAGTACGACGATCCCGTCTACTAGGACCATGTCCGAGAAGGCCACACCACAGTTGGATCAGAGCCATTATCACGAGACACCGAAGACTCACCACTAGGCATATCAGTGAAGTAGCTAGGGACCGCATCATAGCTGAGATCATGTGCAGATCTTGAGATCAACTACAGCCCATAGTCTTCACCACACTTTTTGTACATGGCTCTATCAGATCTGGTTCTCCTTTCCTTTGCTTTTCTTTTCTATCGATGGAACAACACTACAGATGGTTCAATTTTAGTATAGTCCCACCGTATAGTTATTTTGAGTATTGTTTCATAGGCCACCCACTTATTTGTAATGTTATCTTTACCTTACTGATGAGATGACATTAGACATGGATGCACTCTAGATTTTGTCTCATAGGCCACATTGACCTTATGTAGACGTTAATATATCTTTCTTTCTTTCTTTCTCTCTCTCTCTCCGCAAAGTGTTGTGCATGTAGGTGGGCCCCTCAAATGTGGTGCAAGTTGTTACTAATAATGCATGGAATTGTCAGTGCATGGGCTGCTTACTTGAGGCCAAGTTTCCCATGATTGTATGGACTCTAGAGTCCATGTGCAAGCCATTGTCTTGACCTGCTCATGGAGGACATCGGGAAGCTCAAGTGGGTGAAGAGTGAGGTACTTAAGTGTACATTGATTGCTACCTTCTTCGCAATAAAGGTAAAGGTTCTTGCAATGTATTACGAGTATAGTGGGCTCGAGTTGAAGAAGCCTTTGTTTGACTTAGCTCACTTTCATATGGTTGCTTTTGAAGCACTTTTATGAGATGTGGTCGGCCCTTTGCCGGCCCTTTGCCAAACAGTGGTGTCCACTCTATGGAATGTGTGGGATGAATATGAGATAGAGGAGGCCAAAGCCATGTGGTGCTTATGCCTCAGAAGGTTCATGCTATTGTGATTGCGATGATTCCCTTTTATAGGATGTTGCACATGAGTGATTGCAAGGGGTCCACCATGGGCCTTCATTCAATACTTTAGAGCAACATTGGTGTAGGTTTAGGCTTGCACAGTGGTTACAAAGACATAGTGTGCATGCCTCATTGATATAGTAGAGAGGAGATGGAAATGGATGCATAAGTACATCCAAGGTTGTATGGCTTTGGTGCGTTTGGCCTACTGATCACTTGCCATTATGGATGATATAGAGCTTTGATCACACTAGCATGTGTACTTGACTTGTGTTGTGTTTGTAGTTGACCATAATGTTGTGTTACAGAAGCTTGGGTGCTATGTAGATTAGAAATGAAATGATATATGAACGTCTACATAAGGCCAAAATGACCTATGAGACTATGAGTTACAATCATGTGTATGATGGTACAACTGTCTGGGCAAAATATGTAGCACAAAGCAAAATAAGAAAGGAAACTAACTATGGCTATGTGTAAAACATAGAGCTCTATCTAGTAACAATGAGCTCCAAATGGTACAATCTCATGTGGATATGGAGGGCCTAGCTCTAGCCCGAGCAATAATTCCTTGTATCCGCCTATGAAGGTGTCGTCGGTGTCTGTAATATTTGCTTCTCCCACCTAAAAGAGGAGAGATTCACTTGTGAAGCCTCCCTTTGGTGGTAGAATTTTGGCTATGCATTGGAGACTCTTCAACCCTTAATCATGAGAGTCCTTGCCCAAGATTGCTCTTTAGGTGCATCTGAGAGAAACTTGAGTACCTATTCTCTTATGTAAACAAAGAGTGTCAATAGACTGAGCACACGACACTTGGAGTGGATAGTCCATTGCTACACTAACTTGCACATGATGCAGGTGATGCTTAGTATGGGTAGTCCCAAGCAACTAAATACTAAATCATAAGTCTTAAGAAGATATACTTAAATTTAGTTTGTTGTTTTCAACTTCATACTTTACAATTTACAAATTTCACCTTTGTGTGTAGATGAATGTTGATACCTTTAAGTTGATGGGTGATACTCTTGCAAGTGTATATTAACAGATTGATAAGGAGCAGTTAATCTTTGCAGAGCTCTATAGAGAGCCAATAGCTGTTGATACTCATGACACTTGTAGTCTGTGTGCTCGTGGGTGAGGAGTTCAGGTAGGTGGCAGGAGCCTGGCCATTCAGCATCCTTCGTCATCGACGGGGAGTGGTCCAAGTGGCTCACAAACATATTTGACATGTGGCTTTAGTAGCTTCAATGTTGTGTCTCATGATGACATCCCCTTGCCTAGAGAGCCATTGCCTAGCGAGCTATCATTTGATGATGATGGTAACCTCATGAGTGAGGAGCACAAGAGTGTCTTACCATCTGCCTCCAAGGAGTCATCTTTAGACTTTCTTGATCAGCACTCTAATGCAGATGGTATTGATGATGATGATGATGGTAGTGATATCTCATTCTAGTCCTCTCTCCATCCAACCTATTTTTTGTATCCACTCCTATCTATGTAAGTTGTGGCACATGTTGTACATGCAGCTGCCGCATATGCTATTTTGACTTTAAATATGTGCTCTATCATTTGTGGTCCAAAACAATCAATTGGTTTTTTTTTGGTACTGATATTTGGACCATACCTTATAAAATTTTAATGTACCATTTAGTATCATATTTTAATATATTGTACCATATCGTATCTTTCATACCATATGACTATGGTAGGTAATAGGTTCTTGGGCACCCTTTGTGCACCCTCGGACTGATGTCCCAGTTGCTTTGGGGTGGGTTGCCCTGGGATAATTTCGGGTGAGCTAGTCTTGTAGTCCCTCTTGGGTTCCAATATTGGGTTTGAGAAGGGGTGTTAAGATAAAAAAGGTGTGTTACCAATTAAATCATTAGCTCATTTTAAACACTCCAAAGTTTAATGTCCCGTTCTGGATAGATTCCACACATTGATCTGTGTCTACAGCAATTGATTATCTTCAAAAGATCTCTGTTGCGATTCGGGATCTGTTAATAATATGAAACACTCTCCATTGCATCTTTGCCCTTGTCCACTCTAAGACATGGAGGTTCAAGGTTATTGTATTCACTTAGCATAGTGTATTTTCAGCATTCATTCTCTTTCATTCTGAGTCACTCTTCATCTTTAAGCTCTACTATTTATCATTGTGTTTTGTGGTACACTTTGTGTTTACCTTCTTTGCTCAAATATTTATTTAAGGTAGTGGTGGGTCGAAAAGATGGGAATGCAACTACTATCATGCCATATGAATGGGGATGAGATGTAGCCAGGTCATTGATCTTCGGGATGTATCCACTTGGGAGTCTTTTATCAAAGATTTGGACAAAGATATTCCACACTCTCCATGGAAGTTGGGAGAGGATGTAGGGCAGTTCTGCGAGCATGAGGAAGAAAAGAGAGGATTTCTTGTAGATTGGGATTGAGACACCTTCTTTCATATCACCCCTTAGATGGTTTGACATTTTAGCCCACCAGATTGGTTGTTCACACAACCATGCATTTTTGATATACTTAGTTACTCTTCACAAAGTTGCTTATACTTTGTATTTACCTCAGGGGTTTCCCCTGAGTTGTTATTAATATATGTGGGTTAACTTTGATAAATGCTATAGGGTGTAGGAGATTTGTGTAGTGTGGGAAAATAAATGGGATTGGACTCACAAACCAATCCATGCTATTGCACATTTCTTGGATCCTCTTGGGCATAGTGAAGAGCAATATACAAATGTTGAAATTGAAGAGGGTTTGCAAGATTACTTCAACAAGTGGGATGATGGAGACGTTTCCATCATCACATGTCTTATGGATGATCTCCTCAAGTTTTGTAATCATAATCTCTCATTTGCACGCTCCACTGCAAAGTTGCATGAGACATACCTTCAGCTTGTGTCTTTGTGGAAGAGATATGAAAATTATGCTCCAACTTTGGTAAGTAAACAATAACCATATGTAAGTATGCAGAATTTCTTCTTGTTCATTGTTTTAGTGCTTGAATTTAGCTAATACTTATTAATGTTATTAGTAAAAAAGGACAGCTATTTGTGTTTTCTTGTAGGATTGTGGTAGTAGTCTTGTTGAGAGAATTTGGAGCACATGGTCTTTATTTGAAGAGGAACAAGTTGAAGACTGTCCAACTAGAGAGATTGGTAATTGTGATTGTAACTTGCACTTGATTGAGAATTCAGCTTATACACTAGAACGAAGTAGGTGAATGTAGGCAAGATTGACAGAGAGAAGGTGAAGGACATTCCCGCCATTCTAGAGGCGGAGATAGATCTCTACAACATGCTTTATGAGGAGATGTCTGCACTTGCGCACAAGACATGGTCTTGCCACTTGCTCATCTAGAGTGAGAGGAGCTCAACTTCAAAGCGCAGCTGCTTCTACCTCTCTATCAGGCTCATCTTCACCACATCTGCTGTTGCCCTGCTTCTCAGATCTCCTACAGCTACCTTTTCTACCCCAGAGACTGCATTTTCTGCTGATCACTCTTCCAAAGTCTTCAGTGATGAATTCAGTCTTTGAGCTTCAACTTTAGCATGCCTTGCTAGCACTAGGGGATGATGGGAGAGGAGCAAGGGTGATGGGCAAGAAGTGTGTAAAATGTGGGATGCTGAGTGGCACAACTAATGACCACTCTGTAGTCTTGCAAGGGCTCATTGTTACATGTTTGGTACATGTTTCAACTAAGTTTACTATAACCATATGTTTTTCTTGTAGAACTAGCAATCATTTCCTCTTCATTGGTTTTTTGTCTGTATTATCCTCCTGTGGTTTGAAAAATAGATGTGGTTCTTGAAAAGCACATAGACACATCTGAAAAATGATGCAACAAAGACCTATTGGAATAATCTCAAGAGAGAGTTTAGTATGGATTTGCAATGTTGAGAGTCCAAACTGTAGCAAGAGATGTACATTAGGACTTTGATTGATGGAGAGATTTATGCTTATACTATCTGTTTTATATTTCTGGTCCTCTTTCATTCATTATATGTAGGCTTTCTCACGCTCATCATCTGTTGTTTATTTGCAGGTTCCAATACATGGCCATGGCTGACAATAAACAGAGACTCATGCCTTTTCCCGAGGATCGTATGCCTGCTTCATGTGAACAACTCTCTTATGCTGAAGCTGTCTTATTAAGAAAGCCAAGAAATCCACATATGAAAGATGAGGTAGAGTTTAATGGGAAGTGCTGGGTGATTTTGTAAACTTAGTTAAAGAAGAACTGAGCACTTCTTACATCATTCAATACTATAAATTATTTTGTTCCAGGTTGATGACAAATATCAGTATTCATGTGACAACAGAGAAAACCGGGTTCATGGATGGATCAGTTTTTCCCCCATGGTTGGCTTTTGGATAATTACAGCCTCTGATGAATTTCGCAATGGTGGCATACTAAAACAGAATCTGACATCACATGTTGGACCTACCTGTCTCTCTGTAAGAAATTCTTTTTTTTGATATACATGCTGTGGTTCTCCCTGACCTGGTCTTTTGTTTTATTTGCATCCAAAAGTTAAGGCAGTTTGCCTGCATGATTGTGTTTCTTATTATTGAATGTACTACTTTCTAAGATTTTTTATATCTTAACTTCATTGCTTATTTCAGATGTTTCATAGTGCTCATTATGCGGGTGAGCCACTGTGTGCTCAATTTCGACATGGAGAAGCATGGCAAAAGGTATTTGGGCCTGTCCTGGTCTATCTTAATTCAGCACCTGAAAGGTCTGATGTATCATTGCTCTGGCAGGACGCGAAGCAGCAGGTATACCATGCATCCTCTTTTTGGACCATGTTATAGACATTATAAGGATCTAAAAAGACCTTACCTGGATTCTACCTGTGTTTACAAGCTAGTTAAGTGTCAGTTTTGAGCGTGGTCTCGTTTTTGTCAAAAGATTCCATGCAAAGTTGTATTCTCTGCTCTTAGCTTTCTCTTTCATTTTTTAAATGCATTGGTTCTGAGAAAAGCACTAGTTCAGGAGTCAAAGGAATCTGGCTGTTATTTAATTCAAATCTTTTTTAGTGTTCAATTAGTTTTCTGATCATTGCTTGTTGACATACTCTTGGAAGTGGTTGACAAGTATGATCATTAGGCTCTTTTAGGACACTCAGAGTTCTGGCACGAGGATCCAATTATGACGTTTAAGGTTTCAGCACTCATAGAACAATGTGGCCACCAAATAATATCCTACTTTTTGTGAAACTTACAGATGCTTACTGAGGTTGGAAGTTGGCCATATAGTTGGGCAAGTTCTCCTGATTATCCCAAGGTCAATGAAAGAGGGGCTGTAAGTGGAAGACTTCTTGTAAGGGACAGGTGAGTTCTCTCCTTTAGGCACATTTAGGAACTCTTATATTAGCATCTTGTTCTGCATTTTTTGTGTGGCTTACATTGAGTCATTGTGCTATGCTCTAAGACTATAATGGACTTGTGATTGAATGAAGATGTCATTGATGTTATCATTTACACAAGGAAGAGTCTGCTTCATGAAGTAAAACCAATATTCTACCAGGAACATAGAGAGAACTAAGCACATTAACTGCAGTAGACTTGACAGTAACAAGTAGAGAGTTTTCAAATTGGCAGCAAAGATAGAGCTAAACAATAAGAGAGACTCATGCTTTTAAAAGTAGCAGTAAACTTCTAGTTTCCTTGACATTTGAAGCTTCATTTTTTGCCACAGAGAGAGGAATCTATCTGCAGAAAGTGAGGCTGAGTTCTCAATGTCTAGATGTAGCATAATGAAAAATAACCTTGTTAGTGCTTGTGCTTTCCTTTATCAAACAATTGGATCAAACATATGTTGGATTGACTAATTTTCCATCTTTCAAGCATGGAGTGGTGGGTAGAAGATTTGGCAGTGATTGTCTCTCAAAAGCTATGGTGGATCTTAGCAGTTGGTTATGAGATGATATAGCATACACAATATGTTAGTATATTTGTAGGATAATTGCTTGGTATGCTTGGACAGTCAGATGCAGTGAGACAGATTGCACTCTCTTGTGTTTGTCTAGAGATCATTTACATTCTTGAGGAAGATGGGAGAGATTACAAGATGATTCAGAGTGAATGAGGAAATGGCATGGAACCTTTTGACTCTTGAGGCATATGGGACTCTGCTAACTTGTTCCATCTAGAGGTTTCTCATCTGTTTTTCATGGAAGACTGAGATTGGTTAATTCTGATAGTTGTTATACAATACATTTTTCTTTGAGAAGGAGATGTCTATTGTATGTGGTAACATGTAGCACTAAAATAGTTTTGAAGTTTTGATTCTTGCAAAGATAGAAGCCAGGATCATTTATAAGTAGTTATTTGTTTTCATATGTATGCAATTTCAACAGTTCTTGTAACAGGCTGTTGAAATTTATCTATTTTGTGACTGCAGATTCTGCACACCTTCAGTTTGGTGTGGGACGTATGCCTTTTTGGGTCTAGCAACTCCTGGGGAGATAGGATCTTGGCAAACTGAAAGCAAGGTTATGTTCATTTCTTTCTTATCCTTGACTACTAGACGCTTCAGCTGGCCCTTCATTGTAATCAGTCCTTTCTGGATCATGATGCATTTCAACAGGATAGGCTAGTGGCAAAAGAAAGTGAATCCTTAACTAAAGCAAAGAAAAATGTCTAAAAACATGTCTTTTTGCTCTAAGATGGATAAAGGAAGTGTACTTGTTTTGATGAAAAATTGACAACTCTACTTTCCTCAAGAGAGCATTCAAGTACTAACTTTAAGATTTTGAGTACTCTTATATATATCAGGGTTATCAATTTTGGACCCAAGCAAATGCTGATGGATATTTCACTATACGTCATATTCGTGCTGGACATTACGACCTTTATGGTTGGGTTCCTGGTGTGCTCGGTGACTATAAAATGGAGGCAACAATTAAAGTACTTCCAGGTTTGTTTTTGTGTTCTCATGCATTTGGACCCTTGCATAGTGCCACGTCTTATGCTCAAGTTTCCCACCGAGTGTTAGGTAGTTAGGCTAAGAGGATCAATTGTAATAGGTTATTAGAACCAGCTTTTATTAGTTTCAAGCTGCCTACTAATCTAAGGATCTGTTCTTACACTTTTTCAAATCTTTGGTAGGTTGACCATGATAATGGAAACTTAACCATGTCAACTCTTGCATGCTTTTCTACTTGGGAAGTAGTGGAAGTATTAGGGGTCTCTATAGAACCCCTTTTTCTACTTGAGTTTGTTTGCTCTAGTACAGATTGCTCAGGCTGAGTTACATTTTCTTGGAAGTCATCAATGTTCCGCCCCATCATTTCGTTGAAAGAAGCATACCCATCCATATTCAATTGGGGGGATAGTACATAATCGTCATGCTCAATGTTTTCCCACCCCGTTCCCCCCATTTCAGTAATCCCCCTATCATTTTCAACATGCACTAGAACCATTCGAGGGCAGACACGCCCTCTCCCAGGAATCAGGTGGGGAATGTGATCCATGGATTATTTGATAATTGACTTAAGTCTGTTAGCTAGATTTAAGAGTTGAGGGGATTGAGAGTTAAGAGTCAATAAATTAACGTAGAAATTAAAATGTTCTCAAGAAGCTCTCATTAACGTAGAAATTAACCAATAATGAAGCTCTCAAGAAGCTAAATTTGGCGACTCCTAAAATTTGGGAGGTTACTATTTTTGAAAGTTGCTCAAATGGAAATTCTGTTTGCGTCAAAGGCTCCAAAAATTCATAAGGAACAATTTTGTCTTAGCAGCTATCTCAAATTTTTAACCATTTGAGAGATTTTTAGAGTAGAAGGTTTGGAAGCTTCTTTCTCTAGGAAAGTGACATGTGGCATCTAGAAGAGGACATGTGTCATTTTGAAGAGACAAGTGTTCCTACACTTATCATTTTCAGTAAACACTTATAATTTATAGTCTCTACTTTTTACTTTTGGGCATCCAAGCCCACATCTATATATTAGAGATCTCTCTTTTCATTTGGAATAAGCTCTCATGTTGAAATTTTAGCCACATGCTTTGTATTCTCCTATCTATCTCTCATCCAATAATCATTTTCGATATAGTTTGATCTAACCAAGCACTAAAGAAGAAAATCAGCTTGCTGCTAGAGTTTGCAGAAATTAGGGTTTCAAAACCCTAATTTTCAGAATTCTAGCAAATCAATCTTTTGTATATGGTTCAGGCACTTGGTACCCATGGTTTTGTTTCAATTAATTCATGTAAAGGGGGAGGGGCCGGTTTTCCTCTCAACATGGTGTCGACTCCTCTCTCTCTCTCTCTCTCTTCTAATTTTCATGTTTATAATTGATTGAGTTAGTTAGGTTCAAAGTATTATCATTCTCATGTTCTTTCCCACGCTTGCAGAGGGGATGTATTGCTACCTAGGCAAACTCCTTTCCATTGTGAAAAAGAAACCATGGCCACCTTGGGTGAGTATGAACTTGTGCCGAAACTCCTAAGATGGGTGCAAAGACAGTGCTCTATCAAGGTCTCAAATCTTGATGCTATGGGTTCCAATACCTAGCGGTTGGGCAAGGTAGCTAGGTTGACCAAAATACAAGTCTCAGACCCACCTAGATGATGATGATGATGTCATGCATCTTTGCCTTACGGCCCTAGCTAACTGACTGCGAGTAGAAGGTTCCCCAAGAGATACATCCCATGCTAGGCATAGCTCAATGGAGAAGAGGATACGAATCCTCTTCACACTAGTTGGGCTGCCTCACTTGACCTAAGACAGTGCTTTGGAGTCTCTTAACATCAATGTGGGCAAGTTTTACAGACCCCATCTTGCAGCTTGCTGCATATAGACTAACTAGCCTACAACTTCTAGGCCCCCATGCATAAGCAGCCCAAGAGCCTTGAAAGCAAAGGCTATAGGTTATATTAGCTATAAATTAGGTGTATTTTGGTTAGTCTTGATGTTTTCTTTGTGGAAGATGCTGGGTAACTTGTACTTTCATCTACCAAGGAAAGAGATGCTCTCTCATTGTACCTATATGACACGTTGCATCTTTTCATTGGCGTGTAGGTAAATGTAGCACCAAGTGAGGTAGTTTTTCAGCCTATGCAAGTTTCGAATGAGTAGACAAGTCAACCTATTTCTATTTGTAGATGTGAATGATATACTTATTGATGAGAGAACAAAGGTTGAGAAGTCGAAGTCAATGCCAAGTAGGTAGTGTAGACATTACTTGATATTGTAATTTGGATGCATCTTTGTCTAGTTGTACTCAATTTGGCTTTCATAGTGTATCTTATTCTTCTTTTGGCAAGAAATATGGCTAATTATTTCACATAGAAGAATTTCACAAAGAAGTACATATGCTCAGCACTATACCTGTCACGAGGACGTGAAATTTACTTGGAAGACTAATTAGCCTAGCCAATTTAATTATTGGTTGGTGAAATTAATTTTTTGAGCACTAGAATAATTATGAAAAATGGGATTAAAAGGCTGGCACTTCGCAAACTTGCCCATGCATGTGGAAAAAAGGTTTTAAGAGGCTAGTGGAAGTCTATTCCAACCATTTTGAGAGAGGAGACTGTTAGAGAGCAAAAAGAGGCTCTTGATGTGATTCATAACCACCAAGGATTAGTCATATAGTATGTGATAGCAGTTTGGAGCCCTCCATGAGTAGGTGACAATAGCCCAAGGTCCTTTTGGTGCAGATGACATCATATTGGGAGGGAGAGGCAACAATCTTAAAGATTTGGGGTTGAATTTATCTTTCAAGGAGCAGGGTGAAGGCCAATCCCCAAGCAAACTAAGGGGCAAATTGGTTTAGAGGTTTGCTAGTTAGTTTTGATAGCAAGAGGCTCTTGGATTAGTGGAGGAGATTAAAGGATCTCAATTATACTCATTCCATTTGCAATATAAGATAAAGAAATACCGCAAGGGGCACAAATTTTGGGGCCAACACAATATTCAATGTCTAAGATTAAAGTGGTAAAGTGTGCATTTTCAATTTACGTGAATTTTATGTTTTCTGTAATTAGTGCTTAATTAAGTTATTTACCATACTATTTGAGGAGGAAGTCTGGTTTCACTAGCTAGAGTTGACTCAAAAGCACAAAAAAATCAAATGTGCAAGCCTCTCAAGGCACTCTAGGGGATATCGAAGTAAGAAGCCATGGAGGAGTATATCCTCATCTAGGATTTTCCCCTTGCATGATGAGAAATAGGCCATCGCCATCCCAAGTGAGAAAAAATATAGTATTGAAGCTCTTGACAAGTCTAAGAATTGCTCTGTAGTTGGTCTCAATGGCCGTGAAGTGAGTGGATAATGGATGTTTAAAGCTCTAGAAGGTCCCATATACTGGGAGGCTCTTGCCACCAAAAATCATCTCGCAATGTGCCACTCGGACTTGGTTGTTGACTCTAGGATAATAGAGGGTTGATTTTCAATGTTAGATCTTGTATACTTTAGCTAGTTGCTCCATGGTTTTATTGACCAAAGTGAGTGATGATATTTTCATATAAAAATAGGGCCATGCTATTGGCATTATCTCTCATGAGAGCTTTGGCTTTGCAACACTTTGTCACATAATTGGTACACACCAAAATGTATATGTTTTGTTTACTTGGGATAGGATGGTGAATGGGCCCCACAAAGTCTTTCACATATGCTTTATTAACATGGCATAAAGATATTCCATTTTGGATTGACCATTTTACATTTGTATAGTTAAGGCTAGAAGATTCTAAGGCTAACTTTTCTCAAGAACATTACTATCTACTTTTCCTACATTTTAGGTTGCAAGATACACCTAACTTTTAGGGTAGTCTTGAATAATCCAGCCACTAGATCAAGTTGATATCTTCTTGTTGGGGGTAAAGGCGCCTGTGCTAATCACTTGTGTATTCGTTACATTGAGTATAATTGCACACCTGTACACCTGTACACTGTAGGTGGCGGGTATCCATCAATATCACTTTATTCTTTATTCTTTCAATGACATTTGAATAAGGAAAGATTGATCACACATCATGACTATTGGAGTTCCCACATACGGTGTCTCTCTTCTTGCTCTCTTACTCTCTTTGCCATAGCTCTTGCTTTCACTTGTATGCTTCCACTCGGGCTCTACCTTTGCATTGGTATTAGAGCTAACCATTTGAGGAGCTTCTTCATCCTTTGCTTTAGCCCCGATTCAAAGCTTCAACTCAATTTTTCATGGCAACCATTGTTTCTTTCTCTTGAGGTATGCATTGAGTCTTTTCTTCTTCTGGCTTGTTTTAGTTTGCTTAACGCTTGTTGAGGTCTTGTTGAGTACTTATTGAGTTAAGAAGTAACCATTTTATCCATTTTGAGTGGATATTGAGCATGCTATAGAAGTCCTCAATAGCTATGATAGCTTGACAACATTGTCGTATTTGGCCAAAACTTTTGCATATAGTATCGAATTTAGGTGTTCTATAGCTAAAAATGAAGAGGGCAATGAGAGTTACAGATCTGAGTATTCACAGAGTTAATTCTACACAATTTTCTATTCTTTGTTTCACACAGAACATAACAATTCTGGTTTGGACAACAATCAATAAATTCCATGATGCATGTTTGATACTTAGGGAATATTATTTTGGTGCTCGGATAGTATAGTTATGCTTTTGGGATTGATTTGAGCTTGAAATAGCTCAAAATTCACTGTCATTTCAGTGTTGTAATAAAAAAGGCATCAAACATTTATCAGTGAAAAGCTTATGCCTAATTCTCATTGATGCTTTAGGGGATACTCAGTGGATGTACTACTACTTCGGTTGTTATGTATATTTTTCTTGATATGCTATGGCATGCTTTTGAGCTGAGATTTGAGCTACGTTACATTGATCTTGGCCGTGGTTACATGCCTTGATTATTTTAGTGGCTTACACAATTATGGGCTTGAAGAATCTATTGGGTTTTATACTTCTAGCTTATGCTTCATGTATCTTGGATGCTCAAATGCATATACTTGATGTTTTGAGCTTGTATTAATCATTTGGCATTCAATTTTGTTCTAGTAGAAGTTACTTGTGCTACTTGGAATGTTCCATAGAGATTTGGATTTATGTAGTTGAGCTTGAGCTTACTTTCATCGAGACCGTGGGACACTTCATGTACATGCTGTCTTGATATGTATTGGATACAATTACTCTACATTGGTCTAATTTGATAATTTACTTTGGACCTGGTACTTATGTTTATCTGTGATATTTATATGCTTGTGGGTTATGTATCGAGCTTTGCTCGGTGGGTTATGCATTTGACAACTCTTCTCTCTGTATCTTGAGATCCTCTACATGTATGATGTTTATGCCTACAGCATGTATGATTATTAACACATTGCAGTTGTGATAGACTTCACTGCCGGTTATTCCTAGACTTTCTTTCTAGATTACTCTTATGCTTGGTTGTTGGCATATTGCTGTAGTTTATTATAGCAGTCTGTCATTTCAGTTTTATGCATTCTATCGGAGGAGAGTCACTTGGATTTGACAGTTACTTGATTACAGTTAGTGGATAGCTCATCCTTCGGGCAATTTCTCTTACTCCCCTTAATTCGACTATGATCTTGGGGTTGTTTTGCTGTCATTTACATTAGCCTCTTTGTCTTGGATTCTTCTTTCATCTCTTGCATTATTGTTGGTAGGTCGAATGAGGTGCTATCTTTAGCATTGAGAAGTTGGATGGCAGAAATTATAGCTATTGAAAGGCACAAATTTGACAGGTTTTAGTGCAAAAATTGCAAATTAAGCCATTGAGATATGAAGGTGTAGAGCTCGATCATTTTGATACAGAGGATTGGGTTGAACTGGATGAGTTATGTAAATCTACAAATATTTTGTCACTCTCTAAGCAAGTCTACTATAATGTTGTCTTTGACAGGCAAACCGCTCGGCAGTTATGGGATAAGATTCGCAATGTTTATGATAAGTACAACCCTGCCTTTCAAACGTATTAGTTGAATCAACTCATAGACCTTCGTATGGAGGGGACCTCCATGTCCACCCACTTGAACGAGTTTCATTCTATTTTCAGCAAGTTGTCCTCACAGGGAATTAAATTTAAGGACAATCTTCCTCTCTTATTCATGCTGATTACATTGTCCGAGTCATGGGACATATTTCGTATTGCTATGTGTGTAAATATGCCTACTCATGGGTTGACATTGTAAGATATAGAGGGTGCGCTTCTGAATGAAGAGGTCAATAGAAAGAACGTCGATGCTTCCTGCACCTCTCATGCTTTGATAGTCAGATGTAATAACGGGAGGAGCAGTAATGACCACCATGGAAAAGGCTCTCAAAAGTCTCATTCTCAATCATGTGGACAGTCTCGTAGTAAGTCTTGTGGCCATATTGACTTATCGCTATTGTGGGAAGCAAGGTCATATTCGGCCACAGTGCCATAAGATGCGTGATGACAAGTACAAAGAAAAGGGAAATGATAAAGTGCAGGAAAAAAATGATGATCCCAACATTGTCCCAAGCAAGTCTAGTGTTAAGGTTGAAGAGATTAATGTTGTACAGACTAATTCTTACGACGACTATATATTTACAGCTTCTTCTCTTGATGTTTTGTAGTTGATTGATGCCTTATCTATCTATGCTTAGTGTTGGTGTTGCTTGATTGAAGGGCTTTATTTCATGTCACCCCTCATTGAGAGTGATTCCACTCCTACTGTAGCATGGCAAGATCTGTCTATTTGGTAATGACTTGGCATTGGATATTGTTGGTATTGGACATGTTGTTGTAGTTTCTTTCATGTAGTATATTTACTTTGCATGATATATGCTATGTTTTGGCTTTGACTAAAAGCCTACTTTCAGCTGGACAGTTGGATGATGCAGTTTATACTATCTTTTTGGTGATCCCCATTGGAAGCTTACCCGTGGAAATCTTGTTGTGGCATGAGATACCAAGTCTGATACTCTTTATTTCTTAATTGTATTTGGGTCTATTGACCATGTTTTGGCAGTGGTTGTAGTATCATATGTATCGTTATGACATTGTTGCCTTGGACACATGTTCTTAAAGGGAATGAAAATGCTTATCCATGTGCAATCTCTTCTGTCCCTTGACTATAAGTGTTTCTTGTGATCATTGTCTTTATGACAGATCGACTCGTAGTTCACATAAGAAGTCTGGCATTATGTACATAGGTGAGTCTTTGGCTCTTGTTTATTCTAATATTTGTGGATCTATGCCTTGCAAGTCTTTAGGTGGTGCAAGTTATTTTGTTACTTTCATTGATGATTACTCACATAAGGTCTGGGCATACCCCGTAAAGCAAAAATTGGAAGTCTTGGCTACATTTTAGCATTAGCTTGCTTTTGTTGAGAACTAGTCTCGTGATAGACTGAAATGCCTACGATCTGACAGTGGGGGAGAGTATGTATCTAAAGCCTTTGAGCATTTTTGTGGCAAGAGGGGTATTAAGCGTTAGTTGATTGCCCTGTATATCCCATCACAGAATGGTATGGCTAATGGTATGAATAGGACGATTTAGGAGCGACTTCGTAGTATGCTTAGCGAGACAAGCTTACTACAACACTTTTGGGCAAAGGCAGTTTTACCACTCTTGTACATTTGATTAATTGATCCCCATGCACAACTATTGGTGATTAGGTTACAAGGGAGGTATGGTCTGGAAAACCTCCATCATATGTTCATTTGTGTGTCTTTGAATGTGAGGCTTTTTGCCATGTTCCCAAGGATAAATGCAATAAGTTGGATCCTATATTCGTGAAATGCATCTTTCTTAGTTATGGAGATGTAGGTGAGATGGGCTATCCTCGATCGGATCCTTAGGCTGGGAAGGTCATCAGTAGCCATGATATTGTTCTCTATGAAGATAAAATGCATAAGTAGCTTGAGCAGGTCGTTGAGGTACGTAGGGTGATATTTCAGGAGAAGCCTCCTATTATTGTACAACTGGCTAGATAGCTTGCAGCAGCTCATGCTCCAGTGGCCCAGGACCATGATGTTAGATAAGAGGTACAGGCTCCACAATCTATTTTATAGTGGTCTACTAGAGATAGATGTCAGCCTGATCAGTTTGTGCCCTCTATGGATTAAATTATAGTGATAGATGCTGGTGAGCCTCTTATCTATGATGATGCTATGTGCAGAGGTGATAATCACTCTTGGGAGAGGGGCATGCAGTCTCAGAGTACGACTCATTGAAAAAAAATCATATATGGAATTTGGTTTTTTTTGTCTGGTGGAAAACGTGCTTTGTCATGCAAGTGGGTGTATAAGTTGAAGAGTATCCTTGGATGCCCCAAGCTAGCCTATGAGGCCAAATTGGTTGACAAGGGTTTTAAGCAAGAGTATGGTATTGACATTGATGAAGTCTTCTCTCTTTTTGTTAAGATGACTATCCTATGCTTGATTTTGGCTTTGGTTGCGCATCTCAATGTTGACCTCTATCAGATGGATATCAAGATGGCTTTCTTACATGGAGACTTGTATAATGAGGTTTATATGCAATAGGCTAAGGGCTTTGAGGGAAAAAGTAGCAAACATCTAGTGTGCAAGTTGAGAAAGAACCTTTATGGCCTTAAGTAGATACCTAGGGAATGGTACCAGAAGTTTGATGCTTTCATGCGTTCATAGAGATATACCCATAGTGATATGGATTCATGTTTATACACAAAGAAGGCCCATGATGACAACCTTGTAATTTTGGATGATATGCTAATTGCTTTGAGTGCTCATGATGGATTGGATGCCTTGAAAGGTTAGCTCAAGAAAAGCTTTGAGATGAAGGACATGGGACAGACCTTGCATATTCTTGGAATGCACATTATGTGTGATTGCTCTAAGGGGCTTCTTTACTTGTAGAGGGAGTACATCTAGAAGGTTCTTGGGCGGTTTCATATACAGGATGTTAAGTCTATTGGATGTTGTTTATTTTCTCATGTGAAGGTTAGTCAAGCCGATTATTCGTAGTTTGATGAGCAGAAGGCCGAGATGGCTAAGAACCCTTATGCATATGCACTGGGTAGTTTGATGTTTGCCATGATAGCTACTTGTCTTGACATAGCATTTGCAATGGGAGTTGTGGCACACTATATGTCTACACTTGGTAGGCGGCATTAGGATGCTGTGAAGGGTATCATGAGATACCTTAAGGACACTGCAGATATGTGCGTATGTAATGGTGGTTATGATATAGGAGTCGTGGAGTACACTAACTTTGATTATGCAGGACATGCAGATAGTAGAAAGTCCACCTCTGGCTATGTCTTCAGCTTTGTTGGAGGTGCTATTTCTTAGGTGTTGAAGGTGTAGGAATGCACGGCCCTATCTAGTATAGAGGTAGAATATGTGGTAACTACTGAGGCTTGCAAGGAGACTCTCTGGGTAGGCCGTTTGGTGAAAGACCTTGGTATTATTGATGTGCTCCCTATACCACATCCACATTCTACGAGTGCTATTCAGTTGGCTAAGAATCCGGTCTTCCATGTGAAGACAAAGCATATTGAGGTGCATTACCACTTTATTTGAGAGGTTGAGGGTAAGTCTATTGGGCTTGCTAAGATCTCAATTGACCAAAATCCTACAGATTTGCTTACTAAAAGTCTCTTAGTGGAGTATTTTGCTTTCCTTAGGAAGCTGATGGGCGTTGGATGAGATAATGTCTTTTCTTATCCTATTGTACTTTATGTACAGTTGTCGTTTGTTACTTTTTACTTGTTCTCTCCTTACTAGGTATACATTTGCCTTTAATTGGAAG
Source organism: Lygodium microphyllum (assembly GCF_053477565.2). Lineage (NCBI taxonomy): Eukaryota > Viridiplantae > Streptophyta > Polypodiopsida > Schizaeales > Lygodiaceae > Lygodium > Lygodium microphyllum. The sequence continues at coordinate 125,604,169 of NC_141159.1, read as the reverse complement.
GTTGTTGGGGGTAAAGGCGCCTGTGTATTCATTACACTGATAGTACCTGCACACTTGTATACTGCAGGTGGCAGGCGCCTATCACTGTCACTTCTTCTTTATTGTTTTAGTGACATTTGAATAAGGGAAGGCTGGTCACACATTGTGACTGTTGGAGTTCCCACATATATTGTCTCTCTCTCTTGCTCTCTTGCTCTCTTGCTCCATCCCTCATAGCTCTTGCTTCTGCTTATGTGCTTCCACTCGAACTCTATCGTTCAATTCTAAAAAGTTGTTGCCCTACTCATGATGTATATCCCCACCACTTAGATTGACCATATTTTTACTCCACCTTATGTAGGATTCACATTTACTAGCTTGTAGATTTCAAACAACAAAGTAGGCAGTGACATTAGATAGACAAAATCCATGATCCACATAAAACTTGAAATGGGTCGATAGAAGGTAATGCCAAAACTTCTCCAAAGCAAACACATAGCTAGGCATTGTGTTCTATCACTGAATAGTTTTTTTCTTGGTTAGTGACCTTACAGCTTGCATAATAATTCAGTAGATCCAATTGAGAAGATTGCTCCTAGCCTTCTATTGATGCACATGGAACTCCTTCGTCCAATTAGGAGTAACATTAGGACTTAAAATATAACTTTTGCATGCTTTGAGAACCATTAATTTATCGAAAAGGAACTATCTTCATGCTGCCCATCATCAGGGTCTTGGATCATTGAGGCCACTATAAACTTATCATTATTAGCGCCATCTTTTGATTGTATGGACTCTTCATCATCACTTTGGGAATCATCTTTTTTAGAATCCACTTTTGCTTTTGAAGGGGTTGTGTAAGACAAGAGCAGGCTTTCTGTGTCAAATTCTTCTTCTATCTCTGGCTCTAGGATAGCCATATAATAGGGGGAATAGTTCATCCATGCTTCAATTTTAGTGTCCGAACTGATTTCTAAAGTTATTGTAGGGTTTGGTAGGAGGTATCTACCCATGGTTAGGGGCTTTGCTTCTTTTGATAATTGGTTGATAGTGCCAACTATCAAGGATTGTCCTTCTGTTTTCTTTCTTGGAGTCTACTTTATGTCCTCTTATTTTGTAGAATCTCCATTGAAAGTCTCTTTGGAGGGACCAAAAAATATCTCTAGGAAGATTGCTCCATTACCTCTTTCAGGGTCATATAGCTTTAAGACTACTTTATTTGTTTCTCTTTTGAGGGTTAGGGTTCCTTTGAACTAGTCAGAGCGTGCCCTTGCTTCAAATAGCCAAGGTCTTCCTAACAGTAGTGGGTAAGAAGTCCTATATAAATTAGGTTTTACCACCAGGTAGGTCAACCAATAATCTTTTCCAATCAAAGTTGTTTTGACATAAGGGAGGATACCCAAGGTTTTATTTTGATTTGATCCGCTAGTTAGATGAGCTAGTGGGCATATTGCATGCCTTGTAGTTCCTAGTCTTTCATTGTCACATTCATCATTATGTTCATTTAAGAGTCCCCCATCTATTAGTACATTAGAATGAAACATCCTTTAATCGATACGCTAGTCTCTGGAGTGCTCAGACTAGGAGAGTGTTAGCCACATCCACCTCCTTTACAAGCTCTGAAAGTTGATTAGTCTTTTGCATAATTGTGGGATTGGAGATATGTAATTCATGTTTTCTTGTGAGAATGGTTTTGAATTGTTTTCCACAAATAGTGGACAACATTAACAATTGATAGAATGTTAGGTTGGGTTGGAATGTGTCCAAATGAATGATTAAATCATACTCTTGGCTTTTCTAGGCAGCTTGGGAATGGAGCAACACCTATCTTCATCTTTGTCATTTCTTCCATTATAGGCTACTGCATTGCTTTGCCCAAGGCTGGAGACACTTCCATCTCTTTTGTTTAGTGGACCTCTTGGTCCACTTTCTCGACTCTCTTTGAGGTCCTGTGTAGCACTAGAGAGCTTTGCATTGTACTATTTTGTGTTGTATCATTTTGTGGCTTTTTGGGAGTTTGAGCTTGACATTGCATAGTCTTTGTTGCTAGAACATTCTCTTTTGGAGTTAGTGCTTCTTTCTACTTGGCTCACCGAAGAGCGGCTACTTCTAGTTCTACCGAGTTGGATGTAGATTCTTGAACCTTTGGCTGATTGTTGGTGGCATTGGCTTTTGCAAGGGTTGGATTGGGATGAAATTTTTGTAGTGTGGCCTTCTCGGATTAGGGTAGTTTGGTGAAATGAGACCTTTTTTACCACACGGAAAACATTCTACATCTGACCTTTGACTACTACTAGATTGACGTCCTCTATAAATTTTGGATGGAAACTTTTTGGAACCAAAGTTGGATCTGAATTCCCTAGGCTTTGTTCCAATATTTTGAGTTATCATTCTTGACTCCAGTAGGTTAAACCTTGCTTTCTCTTCTTTCTTTCTCGTTTCATATATCTTCTTCAAAGAGCAAACGTTTTCAAGTACGATTCTTGTTTCAAAGTAAAAAGCTGTAAACATTATCATTGTCACTATCAAGAGAAGGAAACGGCCCCCTCTCAAACTGGAAGGAGAAGTAAGAGGGAAGTACCCTCTCTCCATCAATCTGAAGGAGTAGAGGAGGGTGTACCGAAAGTTGATCTGCGGTAGAAGATATAGTAGAACTGGCCGGTTGACTGCCTTGGTCAAAATATCTGAAAAATTGTCACTTGATAGCACAAACTCTAGGCGAATGGTGCCTAGCCCAAATTGCTCTCTTGTGAAATGGTAATGAAGTGCTACGTGCTGTGTCCAAGGGGATTGTCCACAAAGGCAATGGCACTCTACTTGTCATAGTAGATAATGGTAGGCGACTCATAAGGAATCTAAAGTGCAGCCAACAAGTTCCTTAGATAGATGGCCTCCATAGTACCATCAAAGAGAGCTCAATACTTTGCCTCGGTTGTGGAAGCCGCCACCGTGTCCTACTTACGGCTGGCCCAAGAGATGGGTGCCATGTCCAGACTGTAGAGGTAGCCTCCATGAGAATGCCGGGTGTCAGGATCTCCTACCCAGTCAGAATCAGTGTACCTCTACAAGCATAAACCATGTCCATAAGTTAGTCCAAAGTTATAGGTACACCTTAAATATCTTAACATACGAAGACAAGCAAACCAATGAGACATTCTAAGTACATTAAAATATTGACCAAGCAAGCGAACTGAGAATGCAAGATTTGGCCTAGTATGAATCAACCAAAGTAATTTCGCTACAACAAACCGATAGGTATGAGCATCAAAAGACGGACCGTAAATATCCTTGTGTAGATGACAGTGTTCTAGAGATGTGGCCATAGTTGTTAGGTACGAAAGGTACGATACGGTACATTATGATAAAATACGGTACTAATTGGTACCTTATGATTTTATAAGGTACGGTACGATATTAGTACGGAAAAAAATTAAGATGATTTTTTAAATTACAAAAATCATAAAATATTAAATGATAGATCATAGAATACATGTTTAAAGTGGAACTAGCCATTTCATTACAAAATAAGATGAACACATAAGGGTGACTATCGCGGTTGCATGGGCTATGCAAAACATGCGATACAACTACAGTCTACAGTCTAGTATATTTGATACAAAAAAAAGAGAGACCTATGTCATATAAATCTATGATGAGGCATCACTATCATCATCATCATCATCATCATTAGAACCATCTGAGTGCTCATCAAGAGAGTTTGAAGATGACTCCTCGGCATCCGATGATGAGACACACTCATACTCATCCTCACTGATGAGGTTACCATCATCATCAAATGATGGCTCCCTAGGTGGCGGTTGTGTAGGCAAGGGGGGGATATCATCATGAGGCACAGGATGTGAGCTACTAGAGCCCCGCCTTACATATGTCTGCAAGCCACTCGAACCACCCCTCCTCGATGATGGAGGGCGTCAAATGACCATGCCCCGGCTACCACCTACTCGAACTCCTTGCCCATGAGCACGCTAACTGCGAGTGTCATGAGTATCTGCTTCTATAAGAGCTCTGCAAAATCCTCCTAATCCACCTCCTTATGTATACTCGGAATAGTGTCACCCATCAACTTAAATGTATCAACATTCACCTACACAATGCAATGATGCATGTAAGATTGATCATTGTAAATGCTAAAGTCTAAATTGTAAAGAATTAAGTTTAAACTTCAAAGCTCAAAGTTGAAGAGTTATAACAACAAATTTTAAATGTTATGGTTAAGTGTTTAAACTTTACTTGCTTTCGACTACCCATGCTCATCATAGCCCTCATCATGCGTAAGTTAGTGCGGCAATAGACTAGCTGCTCTAACTGTTGTGTGCTAATCTTTGTGTGAATGAGAGAATAGGCACTTCAGTTTCTCTCACATGCACTCGAAGAGCAATCCTGGGCAAGGATCCTCAGGGCTAAGGGTTGAAGGGTCTCTAGTGCGTATCCAAAGTTTAGCCACCAAAATAAAGGCTTCACAAGTGACTCTTTTTTTCAACAAGTGGGAGAAGCAAAAGCCACATGCTCTCTTTGATCTGCATAGCATCCTAGCTCCTCTAGCACTGCATTGTGGTCATCCACAGGGACCACACGAGTTAAATAAGCAAGTTGGTATGAATGCAACTCTCTATTATCCATGACCGTCGGTGACTTGTAGGCAGGATGTATCAATGCGGCAAAACCATGGATGGGATTATGCATCCACACCCATCTCCTCTTTGCTATCTCTAAAACATATGCATGCTGTGTCTCTGTGATCGCTGTACAAGCACGTGTCTCCGCCAATGTTGCTCTAAAGAAATGAACGAGAAGGCCCATGGTGGACGCCTCGCAATCACTCATACGTAACACCCTATAAAAGGGAGTCACGACAATGACAACGGCACGGACTTTTGCCAAAACTGCTCATTAAGGCACAAGCACTGCATGGCTTTGGCCTCCTTTGTCTCATGCTCATCCCACTCATTCCATAGAGTGGACACCACTGTTTGGCGCAAGGCGGACCGTACCTCATAAAGGCGCTCCAGCAATAACCACATGTAAGCAAAGCGAGTTGAAGAAGGCTTCTTCAACTCCAGTGTGCTATGCTCACGATACATCGCAAGCACCTTTACCTTTACCGTGAAGAATGTGACAATTGATGTAGCTTTGCGGACCACCCTCTTCATCCACTTGAGCTTCCCAATGTCCTCCATGAGCAAGTCCAAACAATGACTTGCACATGGAGTCCACATAATTGTAGGGAACTGGGCCTCAAGCAAATGGCCCATGCGCCGACAATTCGATACATTGTTGGTAACAACTTGCACCACATTTGAGGGGCCCAACTACAACCACAATTTACAAATTACAAGTTATGTATAAGTCAAATTTCAATTATGAATCATGATATTATCATAATGAAAGAAAGTGAAACAAATTCAAAATGCAAATTACAATGTATACCTCAATGATAGCTTGTCGAATGTGGCGGTAGATGAATGCGCCCGTTGTTTTTCTCCCCCTCTTGCCGGTATCTATGGCCCGCAAAAAGTAAATGCCGAGTGGACATGAGACGAGTATGTTGATGATGCCCCATTTCTTACGATCACTCCATTCGTCGCTGAGAATGGAGCAACCATATTTTAATCATGCGGGCCGAATAGGATCAAGGGCTCTATCAATCCTCTCCTCTTCATCAATCTTTCTCCTCCTCATGTCGTTGTATGTGACACCGGTCCATTTTTCACATGGATCCACATTCGCAATGGCTTTTACCATCTTTTTCCATTGCTCTTGCTTTAGGACATTGAATGCAAGATTGCACTTAATCATCGTGCGTGCAATTTCAATGTCCGCAAGTCATTGCATTTCTCTAAGAAAGGCAACCGATCCACACACATGACCGGGAGCTTGAGAGAGAGACGATTGTCTCTCCAGCCTCGCATGAGCCTCCACTCTGTCTTTTACCGGAGCTAAATGTATATGTCGAGCCCCCACCACCGATGGTAGAGGCCTCTCCCGCATTGGTTGAAGATACGCCCACATTGGATGCTTCCTCGTTAGTTGGTATAGGAGTTGATGCCGATAAGCCACTTCCTCCTCCTCTTGTGGATCCCCCTCTCATCTTGGCGAGAATCTCCTCCGCAATGTTTCGAGGGATCTCCTTGCATGGAGCAACTTGCTCCCCCCTCTTGGGGAGAAGCCGAGTTGCACCACTTATATAGCGCTTCCCACAATACTTGCATGTCCAATGGTGGGAGTTGGACTTCTTTGTGTCCCTCTCCACATGGATCGCATGCAAATTGAAGGCCTTGTGCTTCTCATGAGTCATGGTGCCGATGACGGATAAAGAGGCTAGAGAGAGAGAGAGAGAGAGAGAGAGAGAGACAGAGAGAGAGAGAGAGAGAGAGAGAGAGAGAGAGAGATATTAATGTCTACATAAGGCCAATGTGGCCTATGGGACAAAATCCAGAGTACATCCATGTCTAATGTCATCTCATTAGTAAGGTAAACATAACATTACAAATAGGTGGGTGGCCTATGAAACAATACTGAAAATAACTATGCGATGGGGCTATACTAGGGTTGAACCATGTGTAGTGTTATTCCATCGATATAAAAGAAAAGGAAAGGAAAGGAGAACCAGATCTGATAGAACCATGTACAAAAGTGTGGTGGGGACTATGGGCTATAGCTGGTCTTAAGATTTGCACATGATCTCAGCTATGATGCGGTTCCTAGCTGCTTCACTGATATGCATGGTAGTGAGTCTGCGGTGTCTCGTGATAATGGCTCTAATCCGATTGTGGTGTGGCTTCCTCGGACGTGGTCTTGGTTGACGGGGTCATCGTGCTCGACGAAGGGAAATGGCTTCATCCAATGTGACTCCACGGTATGGCCTATAAGGTGTCTGGCGGGGTGGCTTTGTCTCTGCTAGGCTGGTAGTGTCAGTAGGGTCGGCTTTGTAGAAGAAGTCTGTCACTGCTCTCTGTGTGTCTCTCTGGGTGAGCTGGCCTCTTGTTTCGCAGTAGTGCAATTCGGCGCCTCTCGAGCTCCAGGAGGATGAGACCTAGGCATCTCTGGTCCTCGTACTCCATGAGCGATGAAGGGGTCCAAATCCATCACGGAAGAAGCAGTGGTACCGTCCTCGTATGTCATAGTATACTGTGCATCTGCATATGTAGTGCTCCTCCGTCTCAAGCTCTGGACCACAAAGCTGGCAAGTCCTATCCTCTGCTAGGGTATTTGTCCATCTGCATGTCTCCATTTGAAGCCTATGTGAGGAGGTGCGAATCTGTCTGACAGCAACCCATATGCTATGGGAGAGATGGGTGTCCATATATGCTGGCGGAATAGTGAAACCATCATCAGAGAGGCACAAGAAATGACTCCTGTAGAACTCCATCCTTGATCCTAGAGGGAGTGGTGGGTGGATCCATGTCCTTGCGGTCTCAATCCTCAAGATATCAGCCCTGATCACCTGGTTCAACTCTGATCGGCTGAGAGAAAGTGTAGGGCAGTCAAGGCTATAATCCAAAGTTGGAAGACAGTCAATATCCAAACCATGTAGGCTCATCCAAATAGTCATCTGTGAAAACCAATAGTTCTTCTCGTCTCGAGCTGCTAGTTGTCTAGATGAGGTTAGTGCCAATCTAGAGTATCTATGGCGTGGAAGTTCCCATAGTCTGTGCCAAAAGGTGACTGCCCTGAAGAGTACCTCTGTAACTATAGGTGTTGCTCCTAGCTCTACTTTGACAATGGGATGTGGGCTGGAGGGCTTACTCCTAATCATGCGTGCTATCATCATGATCAATGGCCTTTCCATGCTATCCCAGCCATCATAATAATCCCTCTCTACTCCAATCTGATCAGTAAGTGGGCTAAGGCGCCTATGGTACAAGTTGCAACCCCATACCTCTGCTCGATATAGTAATGTAGCTGTGACTAGGGTGTCAAACAACCAGAGTTTGGTGCGGGGCTCTTGGAACTGTATGTGAGCACATTGACTCTCGAGTGCCCCTAGTGCTGTGTATCCACGTGCTAGACGTGCCTCTGATGCCTCTCTCAACGAAAAACGTGTACCAGAGAAGGTGACTCCCAAATAGACATATTCCCTCACATGCTCTAGTATCTCTCCCCCAAATGTGAATTGGTACATAAATCTAGTCACCCATGCTGCTGAAGTATTGAAAACCATGATTTTGGTCTTCCCAAGGTTCATTGTGAGTTCTTTATCTCTATAGAAGATGTGCAAAGCATTTAGATGGCACTGCAATGCCTCACGTGAATCTGAAATGAGAACCATATCATGTGCATACAATAATATTGGTATCAACACCCCTGCCAGGCTAGCTCCAGCTCCTCCTCGATCTATGTAATCAAACATTTAATCTGTGTATAGACCAAACAATGTGGGTGTGGGTGAAAGTGGACATCCTTGTTTCACTCCTATAGTACTGTCAATCCTCTCTGATAGCCCCCTAGGTGCTCGTACATGACCTGTCACTACCTCATATAATGCATAGACACCCCATCGAATACCCTCTGGTACTCCAATGTCATGCAATCTCTGCATGATGCATGTACGAGGCAGTGTATCAAAAGCTTTGTGAAGGTCTACAAAGCAACAATAGATCCTCTTGTCTCGGGCTCGGCCCTCCTCAATAATTGCTCTAAGTGTGAGAATATGGTCGAGCATGGTATATCCTCGTCCTGAAACCTGCCTGTCCTTGTGCTCTCTTGCCTTGCATTTCAGCCCATTCACCGAGTTCATACTCCAATACAGATCCGTATATCTTTGCCAAAGCATGATCGATCATGATAGTCCTGTAGTTGCTAGGAATCAAGGGATCACCACTTTTAAATAGTGGGATTATAGTATTGTTTGACCAACTCATAGGGAAACCTTCACATACTGCTCTATTGAACATATGTGCTAATATGGGTGCTAATATGTCACAAGCATGTGAGAAATGTTTTGCTACTAGTCCATCTTCATCCTGTGCCCTCCCGTTTTGTAATCTATAAATTGCATCCCTAACCATTTTCCATGTGAAGAATGACCACTGTGTTGGCCTACAAGCTTGTGGGGGTTGCATAAGTGGCTCTCTTGGCAGGTTATACAGTTGTCTCCCATAGTCAAGCCACGCATCTTGTTATGTAATCTGTATGGGGGGCTATCTTTCATGGAACATCTTCCATGCGCTTTTGCTATCCCGCCCCAAAAATAACTGATATATCTTTGCTTCTGCTTTCGCTAAGTAGTCTCGTTTCTTCTTGCGCACAAGGCGTTTAAAGAACGCCTTTGCTTGACGATGTGTTTGAGTGCCTAGCTCCATTTCCCTCTGTAGGTGAGCTCGGGTGACTACATTCATCATCATACCAGCTATTTTGGGGAGTAGTAGATCGTGTGGGTCTACATCAGGGCAAGGTGTGTGAGAATTCATACATGGCTGATCTATGTATGGCCTCTGCTAAATCCCTTGTACATTCTTCCAACGATCTCTTCAAGTCCAATGTATGTAAACTGGTCTGTAGAGAACCATTCTAGATGTGTGAGGTGTCTTCTGTAAAGTAGTATTTGGGATGTTTAGGGAGGCATGGTGTTTCATGTTTCGTATGTACACAAGAGAGCATGAGTGTCAAATAGCATGATCTGCTGCTATGCCAATTGGTCTCTTAGTTAACTTAAAGTTTTGGATGTCTGGTATCAATGCTGGTGATCCTATTAAGTAGTCCACAGTACTTGCCCCTCATTTGTGATTCCAACATGTCAAATTGTCAGATCTTGGCCATTGTGGCAGAACATTAAAGATGGCTAGTCTATGTGCACTTCCCAAAGTCAATGGGTGTGTTTCATAGGTACTCACTTCTTTATCCTCGGCTCTCCTGCGTAGGTCTATTTCATCTATGTCGATCTCTTTGAACATAGCATTATCATGCATATAAAAGTCACTCTGTCTATCTCCGGTGCGTGCACTTAAATCTCCTACCAATAATATGTTCCCAATGCTAGCATATCTCATGATATCCTCATAAAGTACATCAAAGGGAGATCCATCTCGTGTGGCATAGGTAGAATTTGCAGGACGAAAGTAGCATATTGCAGTGAATATATGTTGTAGTCTTCCCGCATGTATCCTAATCCATAAATATCGTGCATCATCATCTCTTTTCATTACTTGCACTATCCCTTTGAGCTCTTCCTGGTATAGTATGGCCACACCTCCAAAATCCCTAGTGCTTCCTGGTTTTCTAGTTGTTGGATGAAATGCACTTTCCCACCTATATCCTTGCACGTCTGGTAGTCGGTTGCCTTTACATTGGTGTGTTTCTGTGTACATTGCTATATCTATGTTTCGAAAGCTATCTTCAAAGTAACCAGCATCCAAGCGTAGGGCTCCATTACAATTCCATATTGACATCCGAAGTGTCTCATAGGCCTCGTACCGTCATGAAGTCATTTTGTTAGTGATGATGACTCGTCCATCCCTATAAACAGCCCACTTTCCCTCTTTGCGAGCCTCCAAAACCTTGGGCATGTGTTCTCTGAGATGTGCTATTTGTGTTGGGGTAAGGTCCTCATCCAAATAAGTCTTCTCACCCTTGAGGGCTCTCGTCTTTGAGAGGAAGGCCTTTTTTTTCTCTATGTCTCCAAAGCGAAGAATTGGAGCCTTGGACTTAGAGTTCTCTTTCCCCACTTTCCAAGCATTGATGATAGGTACGTCAGAAGCCCCTATTTTGTCAGCAAGTGTCTTAGCATCTTCCTATGGGCTGCTCTTCTCCTCCCATCCTACTATCCGTACATGGAAACCCCTAGCCCGTCTCCTAGCCTCTTCTTCCGAGGTAGCATTCATTACTCCAGTTTTGCTCACTGATGTTCCCTTATTCTTTTTTACTACCTCTATCCATGGGCTGGCTTCTTCTATCAGCTTTTGTGTTGTCTTTGCCACTTCTGCCCATGAGTGAACCTCCCTTTCACATGCCTTCAAAGCCTCTTTCATTTTTTGTAATTCTTCTTGCACGTTCATTTCTTTTTTCTTAAATGTATTCAATTCTTTCTCCAGTTCTAAGATTTCAGATTTGTAGGCATCTACAATATTCAGCATTTCAGTTTTCAGCATGTGCATTTCGGACAGCATTTGTGCCTGTAAGTCATTCTTAATATTTATGTGCATGTCTTGCATTTCTGCCCTCTAATTTACCATCAGTTTGGCTTTGATTTGCTCTCGTATTTCTTTCTCCAATTCTTGTCTCATAATTCGTTGTTCAGAGTGAATCATGAGATGAATTTCTTCGTATTTCTTTTCATTCATGGTGTGTGAGGTCTTTCCATGCCTGTCAGATGTTGGGGAGACGGTCCAATCACGGACCGTACGGCCATACGTCTTGTACTGTGTGTTCTTAGAAGGGGTGTTGAACATTGCTTCCATGGACGGTTGTGTTAGTTCTTGATCAGATTCGTCTCCCAGATATTCATTTTCCGCGGTTTGATGTTTGCATTTGTCTACATTATCCATCTCTCACACACTGTGTGCAAAGCCACTCAACTTGTACTTTGTACTGTCAAATCATAACAATTTTTGTTATTCCTGCAAATTTCCAGGGTTTTCCTAAACCCTCACTAAATTTTTGTAACCCCAACAATCTTTTATGAGTCCAAATGACTTGACACTGTTTATAGTCACTGTAGAAATACAGATTGTAGCCCCAGTCAGTGCATTACTGTATACTCCAGGACATGATCAAAATCAAAGTCAATGCGTCATTGCCTAGTCCACAAGCCAGTGCATCAGTATATTCAGCCAGGTCTGCATTCATGTCATTTTGAGTACATTCGTGTCATATCAATCTGATTACGTCTGCAATCTCAGTACATTTGGCATCTGGGTCTGTGTCAGTACCTTGCTGTCAGTACATCACTGCATACAGTACGCCTGCGTCAATGCATTTAGTACATCTCTGCAACACTATACTGCGAACGACAGGTCTGCCTCATGCCAGGTATATTCCTGCTCACAAAAAGTCTGCCTCACGTCAGAGAGGTCTGACATCACGCCAGGTACGTCATGTTAGGTCCTCATGACACGTCTGTCAATAGTCAGTACAAGCGTCCCCGAAACGCCAGATGCGTCCCCGACACACCAGGCACGTCAGACACGTATGCCAGTGTCACGCCTATCTTGTCCGCATTCGTCCTGTCACGCGTGTCGCGTCAGCATCCATCCCGTCATGCCCGTCATGCCAGTCTTGTCAACCTCCGTCATGCCAGTCTCCGTCTCACACCAGCGTTACGCCAGTCTCCGTCACACCCGTCGCGTCAGCATCCATTCCGTCATGTCTGTCACGCCAGTCTCGTCAGCCTTTGTCACGCTAGTCTCCGTCACGCCAATGTCACGAGAGAGAGAGAGAGAGAGAGAGAGAGAGAGAGAGAGAGAGAGAGAGAGAGTATATTAATGTCTCTAAAAGGCCAATGTGGCCTATGAGACCAAAGCAGTACATACAATGATGGTGTGTTTCTCATCTGGAACGAGAAAAAAGATGAAAAACATGCCTATAAGACTGAAAAAGAATGAAATAGTGTCCTATAAAAGGGAAACATGTCAGTGATCTGAAAGTGAGAGTAGATAAAGAAAAACTCTCCATCAATGATATGTCTGTTCTCTAGGGAGGTGTATCTCTGCATGGCTGAGGCGTCTCGGCATCTGTCTCCTGTGGCGCTCAATGATGGCTTTAATTTGTCTGTGGTGTGGATGTCTAGGCCTTCGTCCGGGTGGACGTGGGCGCCTAGACCGGCTAAGTGCCACTGCTCTATCCAAAGGGACACCTACAGAAGATGAGGTCCAATGATGATGTACTCCTGTAGGCTGTGTGGCAGTAGCAGTGGTATCTGCCATACTCTATCGTGTATGAGTGAAAAAGTCAGTGACTGCTCTCTGTCTATGTGAGCTGAGTTGTGGGGGCCTCCTACTCCGTAGAATTGTTGCTCTGCGCCTCTGGAGCTCCAAGAGGAAAAATCCCAAGCATCTTTGATCCTCAAACTGCATGATCCGTATTAGGGGTCAAAAACCCTCTCGAAATAGACAGTGATATCTACCTCGTATATCATAATATACAGTGCATCGGCAGATGTAGTGTTCCTCTGTCTCTGGCTCTCTGTCGCAAAGTGGGTATATGCGTTCTTTTGTTTGTATACCCTCCCATCTGCCTGTCTCAATCCTCAGGTGGTGGGATGAGGTGCGGATTTGACCAATAACTGTGCGTAGTCCATGGGGCAGCTGTGTGTCCATGTAATTGGGTTGGGTGATGAAACCATCCTTAGATACCTGAAGGAAGTGGGTCTGGTAGTGTGCCATCCTTGTGCCATGGGGGGAGGGGGGTCGAATCCAGGTCTTCTCCGTATCTAACTTCAGTATGTCTGCTCTGATCACATGGTTTAGCTCTGATCGGCTTAGGTCAAGTGTAGGGCAATCCAGGCTATAGTCAAAGGAGGGTAGTCTGTCAATCTGCAGCCCATGTAGACTTATCCATGTACTCATCTGAGCAAACCAACATTGTTTGTCACCGTCTGCTGCTAGTTGTCTAGAAGAGGCCAGGGCTAGCCATGGGTATCTATCTTGGGGGAGCTCCCATAGTCTATGTATGAAAGTCACTTCTTGCCTGGACCAAGGCCTCAGCCACCATGGGTGATGCTCCCAACTCCGCTTTGATAATCTCATGTGGGGTCGAGCTCTTCGCTCGTATCATGCGTGAGATCATCATGACCAGTGGTCTTTCCATATGCTCCCATCCGTTATAGTATTCCTTCTTTGGTCCATCATGGTCTCCCAAAGGCTGTCCCCTCGTGTGAAAGAGACTCAGACCCCAAATAGCTGCCCCATATAGGAGTGTGGGTGTAACCAGGGTGTTAAAAAGCCACAGTTTGGTGCGCGGCTCATGAAATTGTATGTGAGCACATTGCCTCTCCAATGCACGTAAGGTTGCATATGCTTTTGCCAAACGAGCCTCTGATGTCTCTCTCCAAGAGAACTGTGGTCCCTTCAATGTGACCCCCAAATAGACATATTGCCTAACCATCTCCACTGGCTCTCCATCAAAAGTAAACTGGTCCTCAGCTCTTGTCACCCAAGCAGCTGAAGTGTTAAATACCATAACTTTAGTTTTCCCAAGGTTCACCTTAAGATCTTTATCTCTGCAAAAAGCTGATAATGCATCCAAGTGTCTATTTAGTCCCTCAGGTGAGTCAGATATAAGTACAATATCATCGGCATAAAGCAGTAATGGTATCAACACTCCGGCTAGGCTGGCTCCGGCCCCACCAGTCCTATCCACATATTCTGAAATTTCATCTATATACAGCCCAAAAAGTGTCGGTGAAAGTGGACAGCCTTGTTTCACCCCAATGGTGCTATTGACTATATCTGAGATGCCCTCAGGTGCTCGTACTTCACCTGTCACTGTCTCATACAGGGCATAGATACTCCACCGTATCTCTACGGGCACATGAATGTTTTGCATTCTTCTCATGAGTCTAGCACGTGGCACTGTGTCAAAGGCCTTGCGAAAGTCCACAAAACAGCAATAGATCTTTTTCTTGATGCCTTGCCTTCTTCAATGATTGCCCTCAACGTAAAGATATTGTATATCCCCTCCTGAAGCCAGGCTGGCCTTTTGACCTCAGGCCATGCATCTCGGCCCATTCACTCAATGCTTGTTCCACGATAGAACCATATATCTTGGCCAGCATGTGTCCAATCATGATAGTTCGTTAGTTACTAGATAGCGCAGGGTCTCCACTCTTAAAGAGCAGCACAATAATATGGTTTGACCAGCAGGTTGGAAATCCCTCACAAACTGCCCTATTAAAGATGTGAGCCAGCGTTGGTGCCAGAATATCACAGGCATGCGTGAAGTGTTCAGCCACTAAACCCTCATGATCTTAGGCTCTTCCATTTTTCAGTTTCCATATGGCATTCCTCACTTTTTTTTTGGTGAAAAATCTGCAATTTGCTGGTCTTGAGGTTGAGAGGAGTGGCATAGGCTCTTGGCCAGGAATATCATAGAGTGTGCAAGCATATCCATGCCAATCATCTAGTCTAGTAATTTGTAGGGGTGGCTGGTTCTCGTGCATCTTTTTCCATGCTCTCTTGCTGTCCTGCCCCAAGAACATGGAATACATTTTTGTTTCTAGTCTGCTCGAGTATTCCTGCTTCTTTTTGCGTACCAACCGTCTGAAGAGTGTTCGAGCATGCTTATGTGTACATATGCCAAGTGCCATCTCTCACTGAAAACATGCTCGTGTCTCTCTGCACTCATCATCCTACCAGCCATTCTGTGGGACATTACCTCGTGGAGGTTCATCTGACGGTGTAGTGTGTGGGAAAGCGTATGCTGCTGAAGTGTGTATTATCTCGGCCAACTGTCCTGTAAACTCATCCAGAGAGACGTGTGTCTAGCTCCCTCAATGCATCTCACACAGTAGTGCTGTATATGTGTGAGGTCGCTTCCACAAAATCATAGCGTGGTAATTTTGGTATGTGTGACTGTGCTTCGTGTATATGCCCATATTGCATTGTGAAAGCTAGAATAGCATGGTCTGCTACTAATCCAATTGGTCTATCTGAGATTTCAAAGCTTTTTATGTCAGGTAGCAAGCTGGGTGATCCAATCAAATAGTCCACTGTGCTTGACCCTTTCTTGTTATTCCAACATGTGAAGCCATTAGATCTTGGCCACTGCGGTAGCCCGTTAAGGATAGCCAAACCATGTGCACTTCCCAATGCGAGTAGGTGTGTTCCATATTCTGTTATCTCTCTATCTTGGGCTGATCTAACTATTCCCACTTCATCTAATGCAATATCTTTGAACATCTCATCACTAGTGTCAAAGAAAGCAAATTGGTTGTTTCCTGTGCGTGCATTAAAGTCTCCTGCTAGTAGAACATCCCCAATTCTCATGTATCCCATTATTTCCTCATATAGAGGTGTATACGGGGATGCCTCTTTAGGGGCAAACTTAGAGTATGCAGGGGGAAAATAGCACATGGCAATATACATGTCTCGAGTTGTTCTTGTACGTAACCTGATTTACATGTATCTTGCCTCTACATCTCTATGTACCACTTGGACTGTATCTCGGAGCTCTTCTCTAAATAGAATTGCCGCACCTCCTGATCCCCTCGTTCCTCCAGGCCATCTAGGCTGAGGGCGATATACACTTTCCCATGTATATCCATATACATCAGGTAAACGGCTGTCTTTACATTGATGTGTCTCAGTATACATAGCAATGTCTATCCCTTTGAAAGTATCCTCAAAATAACCTATATTTGTCTTAAGGGAGCCATTGCAATTTCATAGTGTGAACTTTAGGGTCTCATAGGCCACACACCGTCATGCCGTCCTTTTCTGTGTGATGATGACTCTTCCATCTCTGTATACAGCCCATTTACCTGCTTTCCGTGCCTCTAGAACACGTGGCATATTTTCCCTCCTGTGGGCTAACTGGGCTGGGGTGAGGTCTTCATGTCTACTTAGAATGGATTGGCTTAAACCTAATGACACCCACATTCATTGTGGAAAGGGCAAAGTTTCCTTTCAAAACTCTGAAGGGGAATTGGTCACAACTCAAGGAGAGGCTAGAAAGCCAAAATTTCAATTGGCCAAAGCATCTCAGATTATAAAGGGAGTTAGAAAGGGACTACTTGTCTACCTGATTAAGCTCAATAAGTTAGATCAGAAGCATGAGTCTAGTAAAGAACCTTCATGGCTAAAGGAGTACGTGGACGTATTTCCTGAAGAGTTGATAGAACTCTCACCTCAAAGAGAAGTGGATCATGAGATCAAGCTAGTGCCAGGAGCTGTGCCAAATATTTTCTCCTTTGAGAGCGATCCTCTTGGAGAGGAAGGCTCTCTTCTTTTCCAAGTCTTTAAACTTCAAGATGAGGACTTTTGTTTTTGTGTCAGCTTTCCCAACTTGCCAAGCCCCAATGATGGATACATTTGCAGCTCCAATTTTGGTGGCAAGAGCTGTAGCATCTTCAATTGAGGAGCTTTTCTCATCTAGTCCAACCACTCTTACGTGGAGTGCGCGTGCCCGTCTTTTTGCCTCTTCTTCCAAGGTGGCATTCATAACTTCCACTTTGTTGCCATGCATTCCTTTGTTCTTTTTTGCCACATCTATCCATTCTGCATTTTCTTTGACGGTATTCTCAACATTCTTCATTTTCTTTTGGGTGCCTTCCACCACACTTGCATAGATGTGTATATCCTTTTTTAAAACATCCATTTCTTTTTGTAGTTCCGGTGTGGTTTGTGGTTCCTTTTGTGCGTTCAGTTTCTTTTTGCATTCCTCTAGTTCTTCTTGTAGATTAGAGATCAATGAGTCTTTCTCTGCCATGCGTGCATCCAATGTTTGTTGCATCTCCTTTTTCAGTTCTTCCATCATTTCAGCTCGAACCCGCTCTTGTATGTCCTTTTCCATTTCCTTCCTCATGGTACGTATTTCGGCACGGAGTATGGTCAACATCTCCTCATATAGTGTTTCATTAATTTTGCGGGATGTCTTCCCATATCTACTTGACCCTGGAGAGACATTCCAATCTCGGGTTTTACGCCCATAGATTTTGTATCTCCTGTTCTTTGGTGGTGTATGAAACATTGTCTCCATGGTTGGTTTTGTGATTCCTTCATTGTCAGTTTCTTCCATCGTAATTATAGTATGCGCTATAGCATAAAACTGTTTACAGTCTGAGTAGAGTAGTAAACCAGTGACATAAACTATCACTCTAGCATGAACTGTCAGTATATCATAGACTGTCAATGTGGCTGCATCATAAGATATGGCTATAGCATGAAATGTTAATGTGCGTCAGTCTGAAATCACGTAAGTTTCCAGTCCACACAGCATGCAAGGTTCACATCAGTCTCAGTACATTTGCAATCTCAGTGCATTCACTGTGTCTGCATTCATGTCAGTCTGAGAGAGTGTCTGCAATTTGAGAGAGTGTCTGCATTCGTCACTGCTGCCACAGTACATTCACAGTGTCTGCATTCATGTCAGTTTGCATTCAAGTCAGTCTAAGAGAGTGTCTGCAATCTGAGAGAGTGTCTGCATTCGTCACTGTTGCCACAGTACATTTGCAGTGTCTGCATTCATGTCAATCTGAGAGAGTGTCTGCATTCGTCACTACTGGCACAGTACATCCGTCACTGCTGCCACAGCATTCATTCGTCCTGCTGCCATAGTCCGTTTGTCACAGTGCATTCGTCAAACTACATTCGTCAGACTTCATTCGTCAAAGTACCCTGCTCTGCCAGATACGTGTGCTGGTGTCACGTCTGTCTCTAAAAGGCCAATGATACGATGAGCAGAAATGAAAACATGGAACTAGGTTCAATCAAACTCACTAAGAGCCGATTCCACACAGAGACAACTGATGATCCTCAGAATAGTGGCACGAGACCCATTTCTCCTCCCAACCTTGCCTAGATAGTTGCTGGCAACTCTCATTGTGATTCAACTGCTAGCCGTCAACCTTTAGTGAGTCCTACTATTCTTGGACTCTAGTTCATTCTAGGCTCCCCTAAACCCCGTTCGGGTGTCCAAGGCCCCGGGACGGTCGTCCCTCGCGCCTATTTTCCGTAATTTACCTTATTAATGTAACATTTTCTTCCCCTTAAGAATCGGTTTCGTCCTCGAAAACGATACTGGGGAACCTTTTCCTTAGGGTACTTACTCGCTCCCACGTTGAGCTTTCTTCTAAACAATCTTTCCACTTGACCAAATATTCTTGATAAATAGTATTCCTTGTTCGTCTGTTACAAACATTTAATATTCTTTTTGGTTCATGTGGATTAGATTGGTCATCTAATAGCTCCTTAATGTTATCATTTAAGATTAAATTATTCAAATCACCCAGCTTCTTCCTTAGCTTACTTACTTGAAAAATTGGATGTATTTTACTACCAACAGGTAGTTGGAGCTTGTAAGCCTGTTCTCCCACCTTTTCAAGTATTGTGAAAGGACCACAATACCTGGGTGAAAGCTTTGGACATCGTCCCATTTTCATGGTTTTAGTTTGTTCAGGCACTTTAAGATAGATCAATTCTCCTTCTTCAAAGGAGACGTCTCTTCGGTGAGGATCTGCGTAAGCTCTAGCTCGATTTTGAGCTTTCTTAATATTTTCTTGAGCAAATTTTAACATACTATTCATATCCTCCAAAAAATCCTTGGCTGCCTGAACCTTTTCCTTATGTAGTCCTATTGCATGAGGAGCTCTGGGATGAAACCCATACATTAACATAAATGGACTATATCAAGTGGAAGAGTGCTTGGTACTATTATATGCAGACTCTGCTATCGGTAGATACTCTTCCCAATTAGTTTGCCTTTTACTTACATATGCCCTGAGCATATCTTCAAGGATTTGGTTAACCCTTTCAGTTTGCCCATCTGTTTGCGGGTGGTCCGTCGTACTCATGCTAAGTTTAGTACCCAACTTCCTAAATACCGCATGCCAAAATTGACTATCAAATTTTCTATCCCGATCAGAAACTATATTTGCTGGAAGGCCATATAATTGGTATATGTTCTCTACGAACAATCTAGCCAATTCTGGTGTTTTAACATCAGTTGAAGTTGGAATAAACCTAGCCATTTTGGTTAACCTATCCACAATCACCCACACAGAGTCGTGCCCCCTCTGTGTTCTGGGTAATGCAACAATAAAGTCTATGGAGATACTCTTACATTTTCTTGAAGGAATCTCTAATGGATAGAGAAGTCCTCCCATTTTCAGTCTTTCAGCTTTATTAACTGGAGCCCCAAGAGGAACACCAAGAAAAAGAGAATTCTCTTGCAAGAAAATCTATCTTGTAACATCAACAAGCTTTTATTTCATTCTTTTGATCATCAAAACAAAGAAAACAACAATTCTTCACGCAGCATCATAGTAGATATCTCCCACGGATTTGATAGAATTAACCATAATCTTCAACATCTTCATAGAATTCTTCAATAGAACAAAGAAAACAAAAGAATACACCATCTTAAAATGGAAATCAATCACATATTATTCATCTTCAATGTCTTCATAGTTCTCTCTCTCAATCTCTCATATACAGTTATACCGTTTTGATAGAATTGACTATCTCTGGCTCTCTCTCTCTCTCTATCAATAGTACATCATACCCTCACTACAATACTCTCATAATAACCCTCAATAATCCTTCTTAGGTCGTGGATGCACCTCCCAAGAGGTATGTCTGATATGAAGAGTCACCAAAGCCACTACAGTGTTTTTTCATAGCTCACCACTCTCACTTCACTCCAGTCTTTACTTGAGTCTTCAGCAGCTACTTCTTTGACTTCTTTTAGCTCTTTTGCACTTGTATTCACCTCTTTCCAAGGCTAGAAAACTTTCCCAAGTTACACTCTCATCCAACAGAATACATACAGAAGCATATAGAAGGTCTACAGAGGCTCACAGAAGCTCAACAGAGAGTTACAGAAGGTCAACAGAAAGCATCAGAACCACATAACTCATATCAAAACCATTCCAAACCATCAAAAATCACTCAATAAGCTTTCAAACAATCTTAAACCCTATCAATCAATACTCCATCCTTCCATACAGAGAGAAAATAGAACAAAACAGAAGCTCAACAGAAGCTATTAGGACTAAACAGAACATATCCGTGTCTTGAGATGCCCCCATCGCGTCCCCGACTTGCGTCTTGACGTCCCCGCCCCGTTGGGTTCCATCAACGCAAATTTTTTTACCCCCGCCCCACGCATGCGCGCGGGACGGGGGCGTGCCACCTTTCCCTCTCTTTTCTTTCTCTATTAACTAATTCATTTATTAATTAATTTTATTTTCTTTTTATAAAAAAAAAAACCTCCCCAGGCACCTCCCCGCGTCCCAACCATTTCCCTCTCTCTTTCTTATTCTTCTTCTTTCTCTTCTTCTTTTTTCTTTCTCTCTCCTACGCCTCTTTCTCTCTCCCCGACCCTCCCCCACTATCTCCCCCATCCTCTCACCTTCTCCCTCCACCCTTCCAACCTCCTCGTCCGTCTCCCCTCCTCCTTGAAGACCCGCCCCCCCTCTCCTTCCTCTCCCCCTCGTTCCTTGCTCCTTCTTTCTTCCTTCTTCCACCCTCCTTCCTTTTGCCCCCGTAGCCCTCCCGTCGCCGATTGCTGCCAGAGCCACCGGCCGTTAGCACCCTCTCGCCAACCACCAGTCAACTGCGCGATGTGCCACCCGTGATATGGATCTCCCCACCATGCATCTCACCGTCGCTTGTGGACTCGCTCGGTTGACACCCTCTTGTAGTGGCTGAATGGTTGTCGACTAGCCGCCAGCATCTCACCACGCTGCTTGGGCCTTCAAAGCGCCCACCGACTGTCGTTGGCCACCTCGCAGGTCCTTCGTCACAGTGTTGCCGTCATTGCCACACGGTGCAACAACCGCTTGCCCTGCCTCCCACCGTTGGTGACGCCACCTCCCGATTCCTTTCGCCACATTGCATGTGTTGGCGTGCCGCTTGCCTGCCTATAACCCAGCCACCAACCAGGTCGCCTATCTGTCATGCCACCTCTTGGGGCTGACTGCCGTCCTGCCTCCTCCTCGGGCGATTGCCACTCGAGCCCTGTGGTCGCCGCTCTGCCTTCGGTGTCCCCCACTCCTCTGATGCCTTCCGCCTCCCTTGCCTGGGCCCTCTCTACCAGCCCCACCACCAGCCGCCCAGGTGCCATTCTGCCGCCGCCGTCCATCCCTGCGACCCGCCCCGCCCCGCCTGGCTGTCGTCGCCCCTCCCTGGGCCCGCCTCCTCCCCCTCCCTTTCCCACCCCCCCACAAGCCCCCCTTCACGTCCCCATCCACAAACCCCCACCCCCCATCAGCCCCCCTTCCCACCCTCTAACACACTCCCCCTCCTTAGCCCTCATAAGCCCCCCTTCACACCCCCCTAATCCTGGTTTCCCTTCCCCAACCCCCCACTCACCCCCACTCACCCCCTCTTAAGCCCCACACCCCCCCTTTTCTTTCACACCACGGTCTCCCACGCAGTGGGTTGTTCCCATGCGGTTGTTTGTGTGCGGTGTGACGTGTGCACCGGCCAGCTGTTCACACGCAGTTGACACGGAATCCATTCTCGGGTATATATTCCCGAATTTTTAATTTCCAAACCCGAAAAAATCCTAAAAACACATTTTAAAATTTTACAATTAATTAAAAATCAATTAAAATCCAAAAAAATTACAGAAAATTCCTAAAAAAATTCCCAATATTTCTGCAGTCAATTGAAATATTTTTCCAAACTGAAAATCTCAGAAAAAATTTTAAGAAACTTTTAAAAGTAAAAATTCTTTCAAAAATGAACAAAAATTCATTAAAATTGGTAAAAATACCAATTTAATTGCAGAAAAATTTCTAAAAATTTCATCAACTTCTTTGCTTATTTTTGGTATATTTCCTAGGTTGAAAATGCTATGCCAATTTATTCTATTATTATTTTATGATAAAAATGCTTCATTAAATGCCTAAATTCATGAAAAACTCTCTTTAATTTCAAACACAAGCTGAAAAATCTGGAAAAATCGAGATACCTTGATTACACGTGGTGGATTGATGCTGAAAATCTTCAACATTTTTATATGCGTTTCATCGTCAAAATTTTGCCACAAAGATCAACAAAAACACGAAAAAAAAACATTACAACAAACAAAAACACATAAAAATCAAAATACACAATCAACAATACACAACATTATTTAAAAAAAAAAAACAACATATACGCCATTAGTTATCCAAACAAGTTTATATACACTAATCTTGCTATGTCATGTGTCCAATTATTTTCAGTTCGTGGTTTTTCTTTTTGGATTGTTGACCTATATTTTAGGGATTGAGACGTGCGCATTCATTGCATATACATATACCCACTTTCAGGTATTTTTTCTTTTATATTTTTAAAATTTTTTCCGCTACCCCAAAATTCACGCTTAATTTTTAACATGAATCCTAAACACCACCATGGCGCGCGCGCTCGCGCCAAACACACATTTTTCTAATTTAAATCAACCCACCGTTCAGTTAGTACGCGCTACGTGCGTTTTAGAGGCACCTTAATATTTATAATAAAAATGAACCAGCCGTCACAAAAGCACGCGCTGGCAAAAAAATGCTCCACATCACCTTAATTTTTAATAAATGAATTTGCATTTAGAGAGTCAGTTTGGTAATGAAGTCCGGGTTGCGTTAAAGCACCGTTTCAACCTAATAATTTGTAATTAAAATTTTAAGAAGGAACCGCCGTTTTTTTGTTAAGGTTTAACACTTAATTAAAAATTCACCCATTTTTTAATAATTCATAAAATGAACCGTTCATTAAACTACTTCTCCTCACTGCATTTTTTTCCCATTTTTCAATAAATATGGTTCGTGAGATGGATACGTGAAGTCTTCGGAGTTGTCTCCATGGTCAAATCTGATTATCAAAGTTGTGGTCATGATATGTGTGGGTTGTTGTTATGTTTTGGTTCAGTTTCCTTGATACGGTTAAGGGTACGGATTGTCATTTTCTTTTTTTTGTCTGACACGGGGATATCGGGTGATTGTTTGTTATGTATATTCACCAAGCTTTCGGTTGCATATGTGTAGAGATCATATCGAATTTTTTCTAGGCTGTGGTTTGCTTGGGGATAGTTGGTCGAGTCACGTTTTACCACTTTGGTTGATATCTTATCCTTGGTTTTCGTCTGTTGCTTTGCAGGCATTCTCTTTGTTTGTCTGTGTTTGTGGTGTGTGTGTGTAACCATCTGAATGGCGCCCTCTCCTACTCCTCCCCTGATCCAGTATGTTCCTTTGACTTTACATGATTATGCTTTGTTACTGGATTCGGACGTTGTCGCTAAAGCGGGCTTGTCCAAGTTCGTGAGCCTTTCTTTTCCACTGGTTCCAGATGATCCTACCATTTGTGACGAGTTTTTAACCTCTTACAGTAAGAGGTCTGGTCCAGTCCGTGGCACTACTGTTCTTCTGACACCGAAGAGTCTAGGCAAGGCTCTTGGTCTGCCATATCGTGGGGAGTCTGTCTCTGCTACCAGACAGTTGTTCGCCAATGACGATATTTTGAAGCTGTTGCAGAAGCAAACTCAAGATGTTCTTGATCCGAAGAAGGTCATTACCACGTCAGGAGTCGGTGTCTCCATGATTTCAAATCCCCTATGGAAATAGCTATGCCAATTCCTTCAGGACAAGTTCATGCCTGCGAAATCCCCATCTCATTATCTTTCCAAGGAGTTGTTTACAGCTTCACGAATGATTTTGAAAGGCATAACTATTGATTGGAGTACCTCCCTCCTCTCCAAGATGGATCACCACTTTATCCGAGCTACTCGAGGAAATGTGACTAATGTTACATTTGGGTCCTTCCTCTATGTCTTCTTGCTACATGCTGTCCCTGCAAAGGAAGTTCCTTTACCTCCAATTGATCCTCCAGTAGTTCCTCCTCTGCCTCATAATTAAGATGATGATGTGATAATTGAGGATGATGATTCTCCTCCTCCCCTTGTCATTCAAAGAAAACGCCTCAAGAGGGTGGCTGAGTCAGTGCCTATTCTTCCTCCTCCAGTTCCAGTGACAGTTCCTGCCCAGTCTTGCAGTACCTTGCCTGCATTCCTTCAGACGCTAAATCTTTTCAGAGCCCATAGAGACGGGATACTAGAACTTACTATTCCTTCTGTTCACCGCCTGGTAACAGGAGATGCTATTCCGTTCCTGTGCAAGGATATTCAGAGTTCTGTTGAACTTTCGATGACTGCCTGTATCCAGCAATTATATTTTTCATTTTATGATGAAATTCAGCAGTCTAAGGAGAAACTGAATAAGCTTAATACTGAGTTAGTCTCTGCTCAGGAGAAATTCTCTGACCTTTGTATGCAAATGGAGCAGCAGAGTATGCTCGTGGATACTCAAAAAGCCGAAATCTCTAAGTTGAAAGCTGAGTTGGCAAAAGCTAGGTCTCAAGTGGTTGCTGTAACAGAGGAGAGGGATAAGTTACAGAAGGAGAGTCAAGATATGAAGGAGGTGAGAGCTGCCCAAAAAGAGAAGTTTAAATCCACCATAGCTATCTTAGACCAGAGCAATGCTCAAATCCAGCAACTCAAACATCAGTTGGCTCAGTCTCGCTCCAATACACAGAGTCCTGTGCAACCAGTTTCTCTTTAATCCCCTGCAGACTTGGCAGCTCTTCAGAGACAGGCTACATTATGTCCCTTATTTCAGGCCAAGGTGCAAAGATTGCAGTCTCACATGGATTTATTATGGTCTTCTTTTGAGCAATATCAGGAATATGTTCCACCAGATCATTCCTTTTTTGTCCATTATCAACAACAGAAGTTGGCCTTCTATATAAAACTTTCCACGATGGATTTATCTATTCCAGAGGATGGATGGAGTGGGGCCTGGTCATCTGATTTGCTGATAGAAGTAGTGAGGATGGTTTTTGAAGACTCTTTCACTCCAGATACAATGCTTCTGTCCTATATGTATTTGAGGGGTGATTTACTGATTCCAAATGATGAAGATCTGGCTTGGTATGTCGGAGATGTGGTATTGCAAGCTTCTTTGTATGTCCGACATTTGGAGTTGAGGATTGATGAGATGTTCTAGGGATATTCTTCAAAGGTGGTTGAGTGTCCTGAGTTTTCATGGCACACTATGGTTGATGCTGTCATTTTGAATCACCGTCAGGTCAAAGCTTCAGCTCATGCCCAGAACATTAACCAAGTGAGGGTGGATCTTTTAGCCTATCTCTCCAACCAACCCCCATTTGATACTTCTTTCTTTGAAGCCTATCATCGTAGATCAGCTTTAGGTCCGTCCTTACCATGCCTAACTCATTATCAACAAATGGCCCATAGGTATGATGCTTATATTTTCCTTTTTCAATCTAACCCAAAGGTCATTTTACCTCTTCTTTTCCAATCTCAAGGATCTCCTCAAATTCCTATATTTACCTATTGTTCTTTTATTGAAGATTGAGTTTTTCTACTTCCTTATCCTTGTTCTTCCCCATCCCCTGACATTCTATCAACTTTTCCTGCTTATCTTTTAACACCTTTCATCTTCTCAATTTTCAGCAAATCCATCTTTAATCCATTCATCATTTTATGATTTTGCTTATCCATCGCTTCATCCTCTTTCATTAGTCTCTCTTCCGTCTTCTAACACTTCTATTCCTAATCCTCCTTAGTTGGTTAGTGGGTATCAAGGTTTTGATCAGAAGATTCTTCGAAGAAGAGGCTGGAGTTCAAATGATTCCCTTACTGGACCTCAAATCAATTGGCCATTGATCCGAGGAGAATGGATAAGTTCTAGTCAGGCTTATCAGAATTATCTGCATTTTCCTCAGCAATATTCTCAGTCTGCAGATCCTTCTGTGCGCTTAACTGCTCATTTTACTTGGTACCTGGCGTATATGTATAGGCATTCCCATAATGATTCAAAATCTATTCCAAAGTTGTGCATGAATCTCAATGTGAGCATTAACTCCCAGCAACTGGATGTGTTGTACTTTCATGCCCTCTGTTTGCCTAGGAGATACCTTGTCTTGTTGGAAAGGATATGCTACCTTCAATTCTTTCAGAATTCTCCTAAGACATTTGTAGATGAATCCTTGTCCATGGATCGTTTTCGAAATCACCAAGCCTTCAAAAGGGATCATCTCCATTGATACCTTTGCAATGTATTGTGGATGATTTTTAATGATAAATCTCTCTTTTTGGAGGAGTCATTCAGATGGTTGTGTTGTATGTAGTGTTTGTGTTGTGGGTTAATTTATGTGATAAGATCGTGGTGGTTGCCTATACGATTTGCTTTTGTGCGAGCTACATTTTTAGAGAATTGCGGTGATGGTGTTGCTGGTTGGATAGTTGAAGATGTTGATGCAGAAGAATAAACCTCTTATATCCTTTACAAGTTTGTTGTGATTTCCAGTTTGATAAGAAGTGTTAATGTATAAAGGGTTTTCCTTTCATTGTATTCTTTATATTAAATACATGTTATAAGTTGGGGTCGTGGTTGGATGGACTATTTTTGAAGATTTATTGAAGATTAAAGTTGAGCTCTTGAATGAACTTGTATTCCCTTTTTTCTGGGTCGCGAGGACACTTCCTTATTAAGTGTAGGGATATGTTGAGTATTGAAATGATCTATTTTTTGGCTGATTTTTGTTGTTTTTGAGAGCTGAATGATTGCTTTTATGAGATGATTGATTGGTTTGGAAGTGGTTTGAGAGTGTTTGGGATAGGTTGGAATGGTTTTATTAAGCTCATGATGTTTATTAGTAGAGGTGTGAAGTTCTGTTGATGATCTGATATGTTCTGTTTGGTCCTGATAGCTTCTGTTGAGCTTCTGTTTTGTTTTGTTTTCTCTCTGTATGGAAGGATAGAGTATTGATTGATAGGGTTTGAGATTGTTTGAAAGCTTATTGAGTGATTTTTGATGGTTTGGAATGGTTTTGATATGAGTTATGTGGTTCTGATGCTTTCTGTTGACCTTTTGTAACTCTCTGTTGAGCTTCTGTGAGCCTCCGTAGACCTTTTGTATGCTTCTGTATATGTTCTGTTGGATGAGAGTGTAGCTTGGGAAAGTTTTCTAGCCTTGGAAAGAGGTGAATACAAGTGCAAAAGAGCTAAAAGACTGGAGTGAAGTGACAGTGGTGAGCTATGAAAAGACACTATAGTGGCTCTGGTGACTCTTCATATCAGACATACCTCTTGGGAGGTGCATCCACGACCTAAGAAGGATTATTGAGGGTTATTATGAGAGTATTGTAGTGAGGGTATGATGTACTATTGATAGAGAAAGAGAGAGAGCCAGAGATAGTCAATTCTATGAAAACGGTGTAACTGTATGTGAGAGATTAAGAGAGAGAACTATGAAGACATTGAAGATGAATAATATGTGATTGATTTCCATTCAAAGATGGTGTATTTCTTTGTTTTCTTTGTTCTATTGAAGAATTCTATGAAGATGTTGAAGATTATGGTTAATTCTATCAAATCTGTGGGAGATATCTACTATGATGCTGCGTGAAGAATGACGCCGGGATGTTGGTACAGGACACGTACGCGACCGGGGCGTGTGGAGACGCGTGAAATCGAAAACGGGCGCGTTCATGCGCGAGATGAGTCGCGCGAAATACGTATAAACAAGGAAACATTAATATCTCACAATCTAGGCATCGAAACGAAATGCCGTAAAAACAAAAATTGTATAGGACGGAAGGGGGGAGACAGAGGAAACGTGCAACGGGGGTTTCGGGGGGGGAGGGGGGAGGGGGGGGGGGAAAGGGCGCTTACATGCAAAAAACGCAAAAACGGGTGCAAAAACGCAAACGAAAATTAATATCGGAAGATCCGTGCATCGGAACGAAGTGCGAGAAAAAGCAAAAATGTGGAGAAGCACGTGCCCAACAATCCTATCACGTCAAAACATGGTTCCGACTGAGATGAGACGCGTTCACATGGGAAAAACAAAAAAAAAGACCCGAAAATGGAATCAAAATTTAATATTGGACGAACCGCTTGCCGGAATGACATGCACTAAAAAGGAAAAATGTCCGTAGGAAAGGGTCACATAGGGTTGTCATGTTAGAACACAGTTCCGACGGAAGTAGGAGGGGTTTACATGCGAAAAACACAAAAAATACACCTGAAAACACATTCAAAAATTAATAATTAAAAATCTAGAAGTCGAAAGAGGGTGGAGGAAAAAGAAAAAAGGTGGGGGAAGGCGTGGTGGACACGAGTGTCAAATCAAATTGAAATTCCGATGCAAACAGGGTAGGTTCACATGGAAAAATGTAAAAAATAGGCACGAAAAGGTCTCGAAAAATCGCAAAAATTAATATTGGACAAACCATGTATTGGAAGGACACGGAGTAAAAAGGAAAAATGTCAAGGGGAAAGTGGTTGTCAGGGTTGTGACGTCAGATCACGGTTCCAAAACAAGAAAAGCGCGTTCACATGGAAAACTGACCAATTTACGCAAAATCCATAAAAAATTAATAACTCAAAGGCCGTGCATTGGAACATGGGTAGGTAAAGAGGAAAATTGGACAGTTCGAAGGGACGAATAGGGATAGAAGGGTAGACGGGAATTCCGCTGAACATAGGGTACGTTCACGAGGAAACACAACAAAATAAGGGAGAAAGAAAAATGGAGGAGGAACAGCCCCAAGGGAGGGGTAACAGTGGACGGGTGGGTGAGGAAGGGACCCCAGGAGGGTAATAGAAAGTCATGGTGGACATGCATGAGCAAAGTGAGGTATACGCAGGGCAGTATGCAATGTAGACGTGCAGGGACGCGTCCCCATACTTAAAACATTAACAGGTAGGGTTGATCGAGCAATAGGGATCTAATACCACACAATAGACCATCCACGAACGTCCCCACACTGAAAACATGAACATCACTGACAACAAAAGATATAGGGTTAGAAAAACTTAGCCCATGTTGTCGAGAATCAAGGTTGACTGTCGATGGCACATCCATTGTCGTTGTCGGCTGCAAGAGGTACCAAGGTATCTTCACAACACATATACTTCGGCCTTCGTGGTAGGGATCACGCGGCAGTACCCAGGGAGGTAGCTGGTTGAAGGAATCGTAGGAAATTCGTCGATGATGAGGAATGTTGCACTCAACACACAATCACTCATATGGAATGAAAGAGCAATCACTCATCCCATGACTAATATCACTCGAGGAAATCAGAATGAAAACCCATAGCTCACACCCGGTTTAGGAAGCGACAAAGGAATGGTGCAGAGGGAGTATGCTAGGATGCACAATTGATGGTGTATCAATGCGTCCAACCCGTTTGGCATAAGTGCAAGGAGGAAGGCAAGGGAGCCTTACAGTGCAGTGTATAGAACAGGGTGACGTGTCCTGTGATGATGGCAGAAACCCACCCCGTGGGTGCATAGGGAAAAGAGAAAATACCTTGCGCCAAAGGTCGGAACGTCCCTCAATCTCACCTCTCGGTAATTGATTAAAGAAACTCCAGCTATACTCAGTCCACCCTTTGTCTCATGCTCTGTTGAAAGATACAGAGGGCAACCATGTCCTGAAACCCATTGATGTAATCCTCACGGTCACTTGTGTACAGGTTGTATGCCTTGTGCACATTTGATTGTGCAATTGTGCATCCCGCCCTGTGCCGGCATACGGTGCGAGAAGGAAGGCCATCGAGCCTTATGGTGCAGTACACAAAAACAGATCGTGCTTTGTGCATTGAGAGGCCCATCCCGTGCGTGCAACACTCCATTCACACATCGTACCTCTCTGTTGAATGTAAAGGGCAGGGATTGGTCACTCATTCCACCCTTTGTCTCGCACTCATTTAATAAATACAGAGGGCAACCCATACTTACATCCCCATTTGGTTAGGATGAAAGCTCACATCATTCAAGGGGTTGTCGATGAAGATCGTTGTGTCTGTTGTTGTCATCAGGGTGTTGAAGATGAGGCATACCCAGGGAGGTAGCCATTAGATCAAACATTGTGTTAGATAGGACATGGCGTCTGCTAGAGGACTGTCAAACGCTCTGCAGAAAGGCACAGGACACAGCGTACCAAGGGAGGCAGCTTCGGAACGAGATCTTGGGGATATCAATGGATGAATCCACTTTCTGGACTGCTGGGTGTTGCCACCTTTTCCACAGCCATCTTCCCGTCCAAGGGTGTTAACCACCTTTTTTTGGAACGAGGCCTGCTGTGACAGGGAATTGCTTCCTTTTTCCCCTTAACAGTTTTTTTTTTCTTTTGTTGGTTTTTTTTTCTTTTCTTTTTCTCCTACTCCGGAGGGTGTTTCCACCTTTTCTCAAAGAATAGGTCGGCATGACAGGGACCTAAGTCATTTTCTTCCATGACCGATATTTTTTTTTTCTTTTTTTTTTTTCATTAGGAAAGAAATGGTAGAAAGACCATATGTCAGAACCAATCTCGCCACCGCCGCTGGATCAGACGGGAAGAGAACAAAGTAAGGGTGGGAGGTGGCTCTGAGGGGCTAACAAAAGGAGGCCGCCTCATTAGAATAAACAGGATGGCGATTAGAAGAACCAGAAGGAGTACAGCTCGACGGCCAAAAGAAAAAGAGTTGGCCGAGTGTGATTGTCAGGATCCCCAGGGAGGGAAGTACTTCTTCATGCGATATCCATTGATCAAGAAGGGATCATAAGAGGCATCAACGGTCTGCACTTGGATATAGCCATTAGGGTTAACAGCAAGTACCTTATATGGGCCCATCCACCGCTGTTGGAGCTTGCCAGGAAACTTGCCAAATTGTGAATCATAGGCTAGGACCAAATCACCTTCTTTGAACTCCTTGTGGTTGATGAAGCTGTCATGGTAAGCCTTACGTCGAGCTTGCGTGGCTTCCATGCACTGTAGAGCCATCCTGCGAATTTCATCCAAACATTCAAAGTGCAAGAGACGGCGTTGCAGTGAATTATCGTCCCCCAAATGTTCTTTAATAGCCACTCGCAAAGAGGGCAATTCCAGTTCAACAGGGAAAACAACTTCTGTACCATACACCAGCTGGAAGGATGTCCGTCCTGTTGCTGCTTTATGGGAGGTTTTGTACGCCCAGAGGGCCTCTGTAAGTCGATCATCCCAATCACGACGATGTGCAGCAATCATCCTTGTCAGAATCGAGCAGAGGATGCGATTGGTGACTTCAACTTGGCCATTGGCTTTGGGGTAATAAGGAGTGGACTTGCGATGGCGGATCTTATACAGCTCTGTCAACTCTTCCATGACTTTATTAATGAAATGAGTGCCTCTGTCACTTACCAGCTCTAGGGGACTGCCAAAACGGGTGATGATATTCTCGTAGATGAACACGGCCACGCTGTTACCACCATCCCGCTTCAGAGCTTTAGCTTCACACCACTTTGTGACATAATCCGTACATACCAAGCTGTATCTGTTCTGTTTTCTTCTGGTAGGAGGATCGATCGGGCCGACGAAGTTGATGCCCCATTTCTCAAACAGCTTTAAAGGAAGGATAGGTTGTAGTGGCATGGTACTTGTTTTGGTGGGTTTCCCCATTCGCTGACAAGCATCACATCGCTTGCAGTAGTCATAAGCATCCTTGTGGAGGGTCGGCCACCAGTAACTTGCTAACAGAGCTTTCCTGGCTGTAGCTTCTCCTGCAAAGTGGCCTCCATATGGCTCGTCATGGCAAGCCTTCAGAACAATCCCAATCTCATCTCCTGCAACACATCTTCTGAGCACTTTATCTTTGCCTTTCTTGTACAGTGCTCCATCTAACAAGGTGTAGGGGGGTGATTCTAACATAAGCTTCTTCCTTTCCCGACTAGAAACGCTAGGAGGGTACTGTTGGGTTGCCAGCAGATTGGCAATGTCTGCATACCAGGGGGTTATAGTTTCTACTAGGAATAAGGAAGCGTTTGGGAGGTCCGGATCATCCTGGTCCTCGTCTGCAGTCTGTGGGATACGCGACAGATGATCAGCTAGAACATGGGAACGACCAGGTTTGGTAATAACCTCAAACTCGAACTCTTGGAATAGAAGGAGCCATCTCATCATTCGTTCTTTCACGTCTGCTTTGTTCATCGGGAAGGACAGGGCCTCATGATCCACATAAAATTTGAAGTGAGTGGACAGCAGATAGTGGTGAAACTTCTCTAGGGCAAACACCATTGCCAAGCACTCCAGCTCTGTCACTGTGTAGTTCCGCTCTCTATCAATGACTTTTCGGCTTGCATAGTAGATGGGCTGATCCAGCTTCGAGGAGCCCTTTTGGCATAGAATTGCGCCTAAGCCTTCAATGGATGCATCAGTGTGCACATGGAACTCCTTCGTCCAGTCAGGAGGTTGTAGGATGGGTGCCTCAATCGGGTACTGTTTCAGAGTGTTAAAGGCCTTGTCACAATCTTCTGTCCAAACAAACTCCGCATCTTTTCTCAAAAGCTTATGTAGGGGGGCTGCCTTTGTTGCCAAATGGGCTATGAACCTTCTGTAGTATCCCATATGGCCAAGAAATCCTCGCAAGTGTTTGAGGTTGTTGGGTGCCGTTAAAGCTGCAATCCTCTCAATCTTTGCAGGGTCTGTTGCTATCCCTTGTGCAAAGACAATGTGGCCCAACAGAACGCCAGAAGAGACTTCAAATATGCATTTGTTGGGGTTGAGGGAAATCCCATACTCCCGGTATCGGTCAAAGCATTGTTCCAAATGTCCCCAGTGTTTACGGATCAAACTATAGACACAGAAGTCATCCAAATATACCTCAATAAAGTTGTGCGGATGATTTTGGAATGTGGCCATCATGACTTGTTGGAAAGTAGCAGGGGCATCGGAGAGCCCAAACGGCATCACTCGGTAAGCGCAGGTCTCCCATTCTGTGGTGAAGGTTGTTTTAGATTGGTCTTCTTCTGCTATCTGTACTAGGTTATATCCGCTGAATCTATCCAAAAGGGAATAAAGCTCATGTCCTGCCACTGTGTCCAACAGTTGGTCTGTGAAAGGGATAGGAAAGTGATCATTCTTCGTCTTGGAATTCAACTTGCGGAAATCCACACATATACGAAGCTTGCCATTCTTCTTGGGTACAACCACGATGGGTGAGACCCATTCATTATTTGCCATTGGATAGATGAACTCGGCTTCCAGAAGCTTTAGCAGCTCTGCTTTCACTAATGTAGAATAATTCGGGTTCATTCGCCTCTGTCGTTGCCGTACTGGCTTGGTATCAGGCTCCAAGTCAATATGATGCTGACATATTGTGGGATCAATCCCCTTTAGGTCTTTGTAGGACCACGCAAACACGTCCAAATTCTCTTTCAACAAGTTGTACAAGGTTGACAACTCCTCTTCTGGTAGGTTGCTACTCATCTTCAAATGGCGTTCAGTGCCATCTGCATCCACAAAGATTAACTGCCTTTCACCTTCTACTTCACGGATGAAGGTCCCACGGATTGCTTCTGGGTATAGATCCGACTCCTTCAAGGGGGTGGTGTCCTCTTCTGATGTCCCACTAGACCCAATGTCTTCTTTCAGTAAGGACTTAGGTTGCTCCTTGAGGTGTTGAAATGGGATTAGAGCCGTTTTGGGTTTGGTTTCAAGATTAGTTGCCTCTTGGCTTGAAGACTCATCTTCTGATGACATGTCCAGGAACATCACATAACAGGGACTCTCTGATGCCTGTTGGAATTGTGAGACTGGTGCTTGTTGGCACGGTGCATCATCATCATCTTTCTTTGGCAAGGATGGTTGAGGACGGCCACTGCTGAAAGACGGCTTGTTCTTCTTCAACCATTTCTTATAAAGATTTTGCATATGAGAAGATCCATTTACCAGACCAAATGGTACCATCGCCATTCTATCCCACAGCATGAGCTCGTCTGCTTCCGATGCTTCTGGAACTTCTTCTTCATATATATCCTCTTCAGGTGGGATAGACTCTTTCGTCTCGCTTTCATAACCTTCTTCTTCAATATAATCTCCATCCTCTTCAGACTTTGTCTCTGTATTTGTCTCTGTCTTTGTCTCTGTAGGAGTTCTGTAAGAGAAGAACAAGTTCTCTGTTTCATCTTCTGCCTCTATCTCTGGCTCTGCTGTGGCCATGCAACAGGGAGAGCAGTACATCTATGCTTCTATCTCATTGTCAGAAGTGATTTCGGAAATCGTTCCTGGTTCAGGCAGGAAGTATTCACCCATTAATAAATCTTTTGGGAGTTGGCTTGCAGTATCCACTGTTAAGGCACATGCCACTGTTTTCTTGGGAAGGAACTGTTTGACAGCATCTTCTTCTGTTGATGTTCCATCTGTAGCCTCATTGGGGGAGTCAGAAGATAATTCCAAGGAGGTGGATCCATGTCCTTTTTGAACACCATATAGCTTCAACACCACTTTATTGGGTCCTCTACCCAAGGTCAAGGTTCCTTTGAACCAATCCGTTCTTGCTCTGGCTTCAAAAAGCCATGGTATGCCCAATAACAGGGGATAGGATGTACCATAAGAGTTTGGCTTCACCACCAGATAGGTTAGCCAATAATCTTTTCCAGCCACTGTAGTCTTCACATATGGGAGAATGCCCAAAGGCTTGATTCTGCTCTGATCCGCCAGTCTGATGAGCCATTGGGTTGGTTTTACACCTTATAGGCCTAGATCCTTCATTGTCACATCCGTCATAATGTTCAGTGATGAGCTACCATCAATCAGTGTATTTGCAATAAAGCAGCCTTCTATTCAGACGCCAGTCTCTGGGGTACCCAGATCTAGGAAGGCGTTAGCCACGTCCACTTCTTTTACAAGTTCTGGAGCTTTGTTGGACTTTGTTGCTGTTGAGGAAGTAATTCTTAAGCCACATCTTCTTGTCAGTATACTTTTGAACCTTTTTCGGCAACTGGGAGACAACATCAATAATTGTCGGAATGTGAGGTTTGGTTTAAAGGTATCTAGATCTCTGACCAGATCGTATTCCTTAATAGAATCCATTGGCTTCTCTAACCGGTTAGGGAATGGGGCAACACCCATTTTTATTTTCATTTTTTCTTCCAACAGAGGCATCATGGGGACTTCTTCTGCCACTTGTGGCACTTCCTCCTCTTCTATCTCCCGGATCTTTGGTCCTGTCTCTGAAACTTTCTCTATGACTCTCTGTGGCATTGTAGTGCGCTGTACGGCACTGTCAGGCTCTGTTGTGTTCAATTCTTCTGTTGGAAGATTGAACTTTATTGTTCTGGCAGGAGGATTATTTTCTTTCTGGATAGGTGGTTCCTTCTTCTTTGCACGTGTGAT
The DNA here is from genome assembly GCF_053477565.2 of Lygodium microphyllum. Lineage (NCBI taxonomy): Eukaryota > Viridiplantae > Streptophyta > Polypodiopsida > Schizaeales > Lygodiaceae > Lygodium > Lygodium microphyllum. Next base: position 125,568,375 of record NC_141159.1, on the reverse strand, counting down.
GGCAGCAACTTCCAATTTCACTAAATTGGAGGTAGGCTCTTGGGCCTTGGCCGGATTATCAGTAGCACTGTTTTTCACTGGGGTTGGGCTTGGACAGTCTTTTGCAGTGTGGCCTTCTCCTTTGCATCGACTGCATAAGGGCTTGTAATCCACTGACTTTCTGGGATTTGGACAATTTGGTGAAATGTGTCAATTTTCTCCGCATCTGTAACACTCCACTTCTGATCTTTGACCACCGCCAGACTGTCTTCCTCTGTAACTTTGAGAGGGAAACCTCCTTGGACCGAAATTAGGACCAAACTCTCTAGGCTTGGGTCCAATATCCTGTGTTGTCATTTTGGATTCCAGCAAGTTGAATCTTGCGTCTTCTTTCTTCCTTCTCCTATCATGCATCTCCTTTAGAGAGCAAATATTCTCTGTATGGTTCTTTCGCAAACAGTAGTAACAGAAAGCTCCAGGGACTGTTGGCTTTCGTGCACATTCAGTGGCTAAATGGCCTGCTTGATGACACTTACCATACCAAGTATTTGACCGCATCACATCTCTTCCTGCTCCTGCAACATTGGATATGCTAGCGGTATTCACTTTCAGTGTCTGTAGTTGCTCTGTAATCACATCTATCAACTCCTTTTTGATATTTGCAACTGAGTTGGATAAATAATCCTTCAAGCTTTCTCCTCCTGAGGCACTGGCAATAGGGTTTTGAGGAGTCTCTGTAATCACTGCAAAAACATATTGGGCTGGTGCAGAGGGGTCTCTGTTCTGATTCTGATTCAGAGCTCGTGTTTGAACTATTGGCTGTTGGCTCCAATTGGTAGGGTTCCATTGTTGCTGTTGATTTGGCATTGGAGAAATTGGTAGGGATCATTGTTGTTGTGGTTGAACCATCATTTGAAGCATTGATTGTGGCCACTTTGGATTTGGTGCACTGTACTGTGATACTGGGGGCATCTGTTGGTAGGGGTAGGGGATTGTCCCTGGGATTGTATTTGGTGGGTACATCATTCCTGGCATTAGAGGAGTTAGGACTCCTCTTCCTGGATTCATTGCCAATCTAGCTTGCACTTCATCATACAGTCTTGCACCTTCTGTTGTAGCTTGCAGTGTGGCTGTTCTTTGCAGCTCCACAAACTTACGGACTTCTGGTTGTAATCCTCTAAGAAACACCCCCTTTTGAATGCCATCATCTAGATTATGGTTAGTCCATCTCTTCAGGATGGATTTCATTCGTGAAACATAAGCTTCTACTCTTTCTTCAGAGGACTGATTTAAATTCATAAATTCCTCTTGCATCCGCTCTTCAAAACCTTCACGCTTGAATTTAGTGAGGAAGGCCAACTTCAGGTCGTCCGATGTGCCAAAAGTTCATATTGCTTGTCTCTCATACCACTGAAACGCCGCGCCCTTGAAAGTGGCGGGGAATATTGCTAACCAATACTCAGGGGTTCTGGCATTGTTAGCCACATATGCTACCATAAACTGTGCTACATGAAGATCAGGGTCTTCATTGTACTCTCCCTTAAAAATTTGCAACGGGACTACATTCGCTGGCCTATCATCAATATTTCGAGGACGGATTTGGCTTGGGAGTGGACCTCCAGAAGGAGGAGGAAGGGCTTGATGTGCCATTGGGACTTTTGTAAAGAGTTCCGCAAGGGCGTCAAAGGCGGCTTCTCCTGTGATCTCGTTCTCGGCTTTGATTCTTGCCTTCTCTCTTCTCACGTACCTCTGGACTCGTTTTAACGCTTGCTTCTTTATTGCGTCATTCATCAGGGGGTTGGCTCCACTATGTTGTTACTGCTCCATAGAGGGTTAACAGAAGGCTTCAGTCTCTGGAGGACTCTCTTGCCAACATTTCTTCCACTTTTTCCTTTTCAACGTCCTTGAATTCTGCTTTCATGCCACTGCACAGAGGAATGTATTCTGAAGGTGTCAAAATGCATACGTCTAAGCATTGTGGTGGTGCCATCATTATAGTAATGCCAGCTTCTGATGGTTTCAAGAGTGTATGTTGTGAAAAACACTCTGTCTACCAACTTCCAGTGGGTTGCCAATTGGACAAACAAAAGATTGTTAGAACACCAAGCATCCCACGTATCTTGCTGTTGAGCGTCTACGAACAAATTTCAACTCTTTTCCTTCTTATTTTTGTGAACCTCCACAGACCAAGAATCCTGAAGCTTCTTCACAATCTCCCACTTGATGATGTCTGGAAACTTCTCAATGAATGCCAAATCTTCCATGGATGGTCATTCTCTCTGTTTCTGCTCTTCAGTTTGTTCCCACACAGTTTGTCACCAAGATGCAAGTTTCTGCTGCTTCAATAGGAAGAAACAGGAATAGGAAACTGTCCACCACATAGAGCATGCATCATGATGGTGATGTGTTTCCGCCATTGTGGGATGAACTTCTTGTGGAAATTGGCTTTGATAATGAGAAATTCCAACTCTTTAGTGGAAGAAAAAACTTTACAAACATCCATTGAATTCTCCTCTTCTTGGCAATGCCATTTCCTTCATTTTCAGCCTCTTCTGGTGCTTGTTGATGACAAGTTTCCCCGGCTGCGCACCGAAAACATAGTGCCCTAAGAGGAACACCAAGGAAAAGGGAATTCTCTTGCAAGAAAATCTATCTTGTAACATTAACAAGCTTTTATTTCATTCTTTTGATCATCAAAACAAAGAAAACAGCAATTCTTTACGCAACATCATAGTAGATATCTCCCACGGATTTAATAGAATTAACCATAATCTTTAACATCTTCATAGAATTCTTCAATAGAACAAAGAAAACAAAGGAATACACCATCTTTGAATGGAAATCAATCACATATTATTCATCTTCAATGTCTTCATAGTTCTCTCTCTCAATCTCTCATATACAGTTACACCGTTTTGATAGAATTGACTATCTCCGGCTCTCTCTATCTCTCTATCAATAGTACATCATACCCTCACTACAATCCTCTCATAATAACCCTCAATAATCCTTCTTAAGTCGTGGATGCACATCCCAAGAGGTATGCCTGATATGAAGAGTCACCAGAGCCACTACAATGTCTTTTCATAGCTCACCACTGTCACTTCACTCTAGTCTTTACTTGAGTCTTCAGCAACTACTTCTTTGACTTCTTTTAGCTCTTTTGCACTCGTATTCACATCTTTGCAAGGCTAGAAAACTTTCCCAAGCTACACTCTCATCCAACAGAACACATACAGAAGCATACAGAAGGTCTACAGAGGCTCACAGAAGCTTAACAGAGAGTTACAGAAGGTCAATAGAAAGCATCAGAACCACATAACTCATACCAAAACCATTCCAAACCATCAAAAATCACTGAATAAGCTTTCAAACAATCTCAAACCCTATCAATTAATACTCCATCCTTCCATACAGAGAGAAAATAGAACAAAACAAAAGCTCAACAGAAGCTATCAGGACCAAACAGAACATATCAGATCATCAACAGAACTTCACATCTCTACTAATAAACATCATGAGCTTAATAAAACCATTCCTACCTATCCCAAACACTCCCAAACCACTTCCAAACCAATCAATCATCTCATAAAATCAACCATTCAGCTCTCAAAAACAACAAAAATCAGCCAAAAAATAGGTCATTTCAACACTCAACATTAACCTGACATTTATTACATTTGACCACACAGTCAAGGACGTCCTTATTCATTCCAGGCCAATAGAACTGCCTTTTAATAAGACTATAAGTCTTATTAACTCCTGGATATCTTGTGCTAGGGGTATCATGACACTCAAAGAGTATCTGGTGCCTTATTTCTTCATCTTTCGGGACACATACCCTACCCTTGTAGAGTAAATAACCATTATGAGTGGTAAAATTCTTCCACTTGAATCCCATTTGAGCAACCCCTGATGCTCCATTTCCTTGTTGAACATCCTTAGATATTCCTTTCTCAGTGGAGGCCCTTCCATTTGAATCCCCATTTTCTATTGCTTCCCATATGTTGGAATATGCTAGATCAACCTGGCATTTCCCTTTCAAGGATTTAAGCAAATCGGAAGTGAACTGAGTAAAACTCAATTCATTTATGATGGGCATTCTGTTGAGTGCATCGGCCACTATATTATACTTTCCTTTTCTCTACCTTATCTCATAGTCGAACTCTTGGAGGAGTTCGGCCCATCTGGCTTTACGCCCTTGTAGATCCGGTTGGTCATTAAGCCACTTAATGCTTTTATGATCCAACAGGATCAAAAGTTTGGCATCGTACAGATAGTGCCTCCATTTCTTCATTGTATGTACTATTGCATACAACTCCCTCTCAAAAACATAATAATTCTGTTTTGCATGGTCTAATTTCTTGCTTTCAAAAACAACTGGTCGACCTTCTTATAATAAGGCCGTGCCTATCGCCTTATCACTGGCATTAGCTTCAACCACAAATGGTTTATTGGGATCAATAATTAATAGTACTGGAGCTGTAGCAATAGCTACCTTAAGTTTTTGAAAACTTTCATTTTGGTCTGTTCCGCAATTAAAGCTCTTCCCTTTCCCTTTAAGTTGGTCTGTCATTGGAACAACTATTTTGGCATAATCTCGAATGAATCTACGATAAAATCCAGATAAACCTAGGAAGATCTGCAGCTCTTCCAGGTTCCTTGGAGATGGCCATTCAATAATTACCCTTACTTTTTCTGGATCCATCTTGATTCCCTCCTTCGAGATAATATGCCCCAAATATTTGACCTCTTGTGCGAAGATTTCACATTTAGTTTTCTTCGCATAAAGGGAATGTGTTTTTAATAATTGGAATACCAATTGTAAGTGTTCCAAATGTGCTTCTTTTGACCTACTAAAGATCAAGATATCATCCAAGAAGACTACTAGAAAATGTCCTAGATAGGTCCGTAACACACTATTCATCAGCTTCATAAAGGTAGCTAGTGCATTAGTGAGGCCAAAAGGCATCATAAAAAAATCATAATGCCTATATGTAGTACGAAATGCTGTCTTAAGAATATCTTGTGCCTTAATTCTTACTTGGTGATAGCCTGATCTTAAGTCTATCTTTGTGAAGAATTTTGCCCCTTGTAATTGATCAAAAAGATCTTCCATTCTGGGCATAGGAAATTTATTCTTCATCGTTATCTTTTTAAGTGCTCTATAATCAACACAAAGTCGCATAGAACCATCTTTTTTCTTTACCAATAAAATTGGCGAAGCCCAAGGTGAATTGCTAGGTTGAATAAACCCTTTATCAAGGTAATCCTTAATTTGTCTTTCAACTTCTTGGTGCTGTGTTTCACTTAACTTATAAGGTGGTTTAGAAATAGGGTGTGTATCCTTATTTGTGTCAATTGGGTGATTTATATCACCCCTATCTGGTTGAAGGCCACTTGGTAAATCAGAAGGAAACACATCTTTAAATTCATCTAACAAACTGCTTAATTCATTACTTACATTCAACTCACAAACATAAGAAAATTGTTGCTTTATATTACAGAAAGTAAAAGTGTTTTGTACAGGAAGAGACCATAACATATATACCTCACAAGCTTCCTTCTTTATCAGCTTCTGAACTTCAATGTAACACAACAAAGGATTATCAGATACTTCATGTTCACCTTGAATCACAAAAGTCTTACCATCCCTTTCAAATTCCAGTGTATTATGATGATAACTATGTTTTAAGGATGGTTCCAATCCCTATAGCCACTCCCTCCCTAAAGCAATATCGGCTCTTTCCATATTCATAATTTGGAAATCAAGTTTATCTTTATATCCTTGGATCTCAATTTCCAAATTGGATACCATTGTATCCCATATTTTATTATCCTGACATTGCATTATGCGAACAACATATTGATGCCCACTCTTTTATTGGGGAATTTCAATTTTTTGACAAGTGCATAATTTAAAAAATTGTGGGTAGCAGAGTCATCAATCATGACTCTAACCCTCTTTCCAGCTATCAATCCATGTACTCTAACTAAATCATGCGGCCCAAAGATAGGCTGCCACATAGAAGTTGACATACAACACCTGTGTTGTACATCCTTGTGCAAAACCTCTAAGGATTTATACTTTTCATGCCCCTTTAATTCTAGAGTCTGCACTACATGGATTTGTTTTTCTTTTCCCTTGTCCTTGTCCTTATCCTTTCCTTTATCTTCCCCCTTTTTCCTTTGAGGGCAATTCCAGGAAGCATGGTTAGGGGATAGGCAATTGAAACACAGCTTTTCTTTTTTGGCCTTATCAAAGTCATCTGGACTTAACTTTGGCCTTACATATTGTTTCTTTTCAAAAGGTTGTTTCTTGCCCTTAGGAAATTGCATTTTCCTTTTAAATTTGTCTACAAATTTTAAGGTTTCTAATTCTTTAGTTTTGGGCTCCGTATTAGTGAGACTAGTGAGTGTACCTGGACGTGTGCTATCTTCATTGATTAATGCAAATTTAATTGCCTCTTTAAGCATCTTAGGTGAACTCCTTTTCACTTCCTTTTTACAGGCCTTATCTAGTCCCCTAATGAATCCTCTTGTCTTTTGAAATTCATCTATTCCTTCCAATTTGAGGATTATCTCACAATATTCCTCTAGATATGTCAGCAGGGGTCTTCCCTTTTGTCTGACATAATCCCAATCTTCCCAATTTCTTTCCATTTCATTTTCAGGAAGGAATTCTTTCAAAAAGACCGATTCAAATTGAGCCCAAGTTTCAGGTATTTTATTTGCCTCCTTTAAAGTTCACCACCATTTATACGCCTTTGGCCCCAAAGTTAAACTGGCCTCCAGCGCTTGGAGATGTGGTGGAGTATTTTTAAGTTTGTGCAAATCCTCCCATTTTTGGAGAAAATTAAAGATAGTGTCTTTATTTCTATCTTTTTTCTCCCCGTGAAACTGAGGGGGTTTCATATATTTTAAAACTGGATTATCCCTCAACTTGTGGTGGGGTTCCTTTGGATCTTGCATAGTCACATCCAAATCTTTCGATGAAGATGGGATATCCGAGGTTTCTATCTTATTTTTATCCCTTTCTAGTAATAAAGTTAATTGAGGTTTTATTTCGATAAGTGTTTGAGTTAAAAATTCCATTTGAACCCCCTGTGCCTGCACACGAGCAGTTAGATTATCAAATTGTTTTCGTGTGGCAAAAAATTCTTCCCATTGTTCTTCTTGTATCTCCGTTTCATGGGGATCTACCATAGGGTGGTCCCCAGAACTAGAACCCTCAATTACTCCCTCTCTCCCTTTCCCTTCCATTAATACACTGGAATTGGAAAGAAAATATAAGAAAGTTGCGTACAAAGTGAAGTACTTTCTTGGTTATAGTGATAGGGCAACTGTTGTTGGCTTTTAATAATAACCCTGAAGAGTGAGGAGTAATTCGTCTTTCCCGAACTGAGCTGGTCACGCTGGAAATAAAAGCTTATTGGCAGAAACACCTAGTAAGGAGGAGGCTAAATACACCCCTTTCCAATGGTCACGTGAACCATGTGTACGCCTTCTACATGTGAGACTGGTCTGACTGACTTCGTCGGGTTTGACCGCCGTCCAATTACTGCGCTCCGAAATCAATCGTGTATGACTCACTGCGGCCAGTAAAACGTATGACGTGTGGAGCACCATCTTCATGCCAGATCCGTATGACGTATGGGGTACTGTCTTCTCGCATGACCCGTATCACGCCAGATCCGTATGACGCCGAAGAAAGCCTTTGTGAGAAACTGACGAAAGTAGGACCCCACGGCTGAAACAGGACCCAACGGTTCCGGCGACTGAAGTAGGACGCAATGGCGGCTCTGATACCAATGATACGATGAGCAGAAATAAAAACGTGGAACCAGGTTAAATCAAACTCACTGAGAGTCGATTCCACACAAAGACAACTGACGATCCTCAAAATAGTGGCACGAGATTGGTTTCTCCTCCGAATCTTGCCTAGATAGTTGCTGGCAACTCTCATGGTGATCCGACTGCCAGTCGTCAACCTTTAGTGAGTCCTACTATTCTTGGACTCTAGTTCATTCTAGGCTCCCCTAAACCCTGTTCGGGTGCCCAAGGCCCCTGAACGGTCGTCCCTCGCGCCTGTTTCCCGTAATTTACCTTATTAATGTAACAGCCAATGTGGTCTAAGAGACCAAATCAATACATACAATGATGGTGAGTTTCTCATGTGGAACGAGAAAAGATGAAAAACATGCCTATAAGATTGAAAAAATGAAATACTGTCCTATAAAAGGGAAACATGTCAATGATCTAAAAGTGAGTAGAAAAAGGAAAACTCTCCATCAATGAGATGTTTGTCCTCTAAGGAGGTGTATCTCTGCATGGCTGAGGCGTCTCGGCATCTATCTCCTGTGGCGCTCAATGATGGCTTTAATTTGTCTGTGGTGTGGATGTCTAGGCCTTCGTCCGGGTGGACGTGGACGCCTAGACCGGCTAAGTGCCATTGCTCTATCCGAAGGGACACCTACAGAAGATGAGGTCCAATGATGATGCACTCCTATAGGCTGTGTGGCAGTAGTAGTGGTATCTGCCATACTCTATCGTGTATCAGTGAAAAAGTTAGTGACTGCTCTTTGTGTATGTGAGCCGAGTTGTGGGGGCCTCCTACTCCGTAGAATTGTTGCTCTACGCCTCTAGAGCTCCAAGAGGAAGAATCCCAAGCATCTTCGATCCTCAAACTGCATGATCCGTCTCAGGGGTCCAAAGCCCTCTCGAAACAGACAGTGGAATCTACCTCGTATATCATAATATATAGTGCATCGGTAGATGTAGTGTTCCTTTGTCTCTGGCTCTGGCTCTCTGTCGCATAGTGGGAATATGCGTTCCTCTGTCTGTATACCCTCCCATCTGCCTGTCTCAATCCTCAGGTGGTGGGATGAGGTGCGGATCTAACCAATAACTGATGGTTTAGCTTTGATCGGCTTAGGTCGAGTGTAGGGCAATCTAGGCTATAGTCAAAGGGGGGTAGTCTGTCAATCTGCAGCCCATGTAGACTCATGCATGTACTCATCTGAGCATACCAACAATGTCTGTCACCATCTGCTGCTAGTTGTCTAGAAGAGGCCAGGGCTAGCCGTGGGTATCTATCTTGGGGGAGCCCCCATAGTCTATGTATGAAAGTCACTGCCTGGACCAAGGCCTCAGCCACCATGGTTGATGCTCCCAACTCAGCTTTGATAATCTCATGTGGGGTCGAGCTCTTCGCTCGTATCATACGTGAGATCATCATGACCAGTGGTCTTTCCATATGCTCCCAACCATCAAAGTAATCCTTCTTTGGTCCATCTTGGTCTCCCAAAGGTTGTCTCCTTGTGTGAAAGAGACTCGGACCCCAAATAGCTGCCCCATATAGGAGTGTGGGTGTAACCAGGGTGTCAAAAGGCCACAATTTGGTGCTTGGCTCATGAAATTGTATGTGAGCACATTGCCTCTCCAATGCACCTAAGGCTGCATATGCTTTTGCCAAACGAGCCTCTGATGTCTTTCTCCGAGAGAGAGAGAGAGAGAGAGAGAGAGAGAGAGAGAGAGAGAGAGAGAGAGAGAAGAAAGAAAGAAAGAAAGTTATATTAACGTCTTCTAAAGACCAAAACTGGCCTATGAGACAAACTGTGATACAAGTGATGAGGTCCAGCTATCCAAAATAAAAGTGCTGAATAAAAAGCTGAAAACAGGAAATTGAAAATACGGTGCTGTGAGTGTGATAAGTGTCGTGTATGTGTATGTGCGTATGTAGCTCTGGTACTCTAGATAATGGCTACAAAAGGGGAACAAATGTCGGCTGTGATAGGGGAACAACTGTCGGCTGTGATAAAGTGGTGCGATGTGTATATGTAACAGATGCAGGGAGATATACTATCCTGGGATGTAGTACCAGTCGTCGAAGTCGCTAATAGCAGGTGATCCCTCCTGGATGCAGGATGTGGTACATCGGTGGTGGAGAAAGAGCAAACTGGAGATCTGAGATCCAATGTGTCGAGTGTCGTCGGATCTCAGTCTGTTGTTGATGTAGATCAAGAATCCTCCGGATCTCCTGTCGGTGTGGCTGTGGGGTCCGAAACCCATGGATCCTCATGCGGCGTCTGGTATGTTGGTCCTCAGCTTGCTGTAGTGTGAGCCCGGAGGTCTGGCTGGAGGCTGGTACAGTAGCTCTGAGCCAGTCTGTCTGAAAGAACTGTGTAATAGTCGTTTGGGTGGGCCCCTCTCTGATTGGGATCCGCTGTGTGCTTTGCTCTCTGATGTGCCATGCCTCTCCCAGAAAATGGCCAAATGATCTCTGATCCATATCAGTCATACATCCCTGAAGTGAGCTGCTCAATGTGTATCTAGATCTCAACTCTGAGTATGCCGGGCATTTGAGAACAAAATGCTCCTCACTCTCCACCTCTGATTTGCAAAGTGGGTATATCCTCTCCTCCCGTGGGATGCCACTGGCTCTGCCACTCTCAATCATAAGCTGATGTGATGATACCCTAAGCTGCTCAATAAGAACTCTCAATCGATGTGGCATATAGATCTGCATATATCTCGGAATCTCTATGAATCCCTGCTCTGATATGCTCAAGAACTGTGTATAATAATGTGCCATCTTCGGTGGCAGTGGTTGTGTAGGGCTGACCCATGTCCTCTGTATATAAATATGCCATATCTCCTGTCTGATGACTCTATTCCTCTCAGAGAGAGAGAGGGTGTAAGTGGGAGCTTGAGTATCATATAGAAGAGGTGGGAGTCTATCAATGTCCAGCCATGTCTGTCAAACCAAGCTCTAGTCTGTGCATACCATGATGTGGTATCCCTTGCTTGAGCCATCTCCTGAGATGCCATATATGCTCTGTATGCAATGCGATCTCTGTTTATAATCCTGAAATCTGTGTAGGAAGCAGACTGTCTGAAATAATGCCTCGACTAGCATGGGCGGTGTGGCAAGCTTTGCTCGCACAATGTCATGTGGGACTGAGGCCTTGCTGCGAATCAATCTAGATATCATGATCACCTGAGGTCTCTCCATCAATGTCCATACATAATCGGCAAGGCCTGGCCCCCATATAGCTGCTCCATACATCAGTGCTGGAGTGACTAGAGTATCAAAGAGCCACCCCTTGGTGCGGGGCTCCTAGAAATGTGCTTGATGACACTGTCGCTCCATAAGAGCCAATGCTGAGTATCCTCTAGTGAGGCGGTCACGAGCTGCCTGTGTCATCGAGAAAATCCCTGAAGCTGCTGTAAAGGTGACTCCCAAATATACATATGATCCAGTGACCTCAATACTCCCTCCTGCTGCCATGAAAATACTCTGTCTGCGTATGAGCTGAGATGTATGGAATATAAGAACCTTGGTTTTACCAAGGTTCACTGTCATGCCTCTCTGTATGCAAAAATCATCCAATGCTAATAAATGCTGCTGTAATCCCTGAGCTGAATCTGAGACCAACACAATGTCATCTGCATATAGTAAGATATGAACTGTGGCTCCACTGAGATCTATACCTCCACCGGCTCGCTGTTGAATAAACTCTGCTATCTCATCAATGTATAGCCCAAATAGAGTCGGTGAGAGTGGGCATCCTTGTTTCACACCAATGGTGCTCACAAGGGGATTTGATATACCTCCCGGACATCTGACTCTGCCAGTAATCCGCTCATATAGTGCATAAATACCCCACATCATGTCATCATTCACCCCCAGATCAAGTAGGCGTTTGAAAAGCCTCTCTCTCGGGACCATGTCAAAGGCTTTGCGGAAATCCACAAAGCAACAATACAATCTCTGTTTCTTCACTCGTGTCTGGTCGATCAGTCAACGGAGAGTGAAGATGTGGTCTATGGTAGAAAATGCCCGTTTGAACCCTACCTGTCCGGGTGCGCGCATGCACTCTCTCTCTGCCAGCGTGCTGAGCTCCTCCTCCATCACCGTGCCATAAAGTTTGGCCAAAACTGGCCCAATCATGATGGTCCTATATGTGTTAGGATCTATAGGATCCCCTGACTTGTGGATAGGTACAATGGTGTGCTCTGTCCACGAGTCAGGGAACCCCTCAGACAATGCACGGTTGAAGAGGTGAGCAATGAGTGGAGCCAATGTGTCTTTGCCATATATAATATGCTCTGCGTGAAGATCAAACTGGTCTCGAGCGCGGCCATGCTGTAACCGTGAGATAGCATGTTTCACCATACTAGTGGTGAAAAAGGATGAAATACCCGGTCTCGGTGTACATGGTGTGGGTATCAGCGGCTGTGCGGGTACATGATATAAACTCTGTGCGTATCCATGCCATACTGCAGGGTCATGTATCAGTGTGGGTGAGCGTGGTTCTCTGATCTGCCTCCATGCCTTTGCACAATCTCTGCTCATAAGAAGGTGGTATATATCCCAATATCTCTCCTCCTCCCATTCCCGCTTTTTACTGCGGGTCAAGCGGTGCATGCGTCTCTGCGCCTGTCTGTGTGTGATCTCTCCTCTGGCCTCCAAATCACGTAGCTGTCGACGTAGATCTCTGCACTCATCATCATACCACCTGTTCTATGGCATGGTACCGGTCCGAGGGGGGTGCGTGTATATGTGATGTGGAAAACTGAGTGGAGCAGAATCATGCAGAATACATGTGATATCAGTGGTCAGTGTATCAAGGGGTACGTATGGATCAAGTGACGTGATGTGCTCCTCCAGATGTTGTGAGTAAACATGCGAGAGCTCATGAGTGAAGTGTATGGTAGTATGCATCTGGGATATGATATCTGCAGGTGGTGATGGTAATGAGGTGAGGAGTGAGAAACTGAGAAAGGTGTGATCGGCACCGAGTGGAAGTCTCCCAAGGCCGAAGGACTCGATAGTATGCATCCCATCGATCGGTCCGAGCAAATAATCTACAGTACTCTCTCCCCCCCCATGTGGGAAGCATGTAAGACCTCCTGAATATGGCCATCGTGCCATCCCGTTATAAATAACGAGATGATGTCTACTACCAAGCTTAAGTAAATGCCCTTCATATCCTGTGGCGTCTGGCCCAGTATCTGCTGACTCCCGACTGATCCCCAACTCCTCAGGGTCTAATGCTCTCATGATCTCTGGCTGCTCCATATCAAAACTCTCACACTGTTGGCTCTGTGTGCGCCCGTTGAAGTCCCCCATAAGGAAGACCTCACCCAAACTAGAATACAGAATAATGTCCTTTGAGAGCTGTGAATAAGGGAAGGGGGAATCTCTGGTTTGAATATCACCCTGCGTAGTAGCATATCAGGACCCTCGTGGTGAAAAGTAGCATACTGCCATATAGATCCATCTCTCATCTGATATCTGCACTTTGATCCATATGTAACTGGCCTCCTCATCTCGTCTCACTAACTGGATATGTCTCTGTATCCCTTGACGGAATAGAACTGCCACCCCTCCTGAGCCCCTAGATGTACTCTGCCTAGTAGTAGCCCGATATGCAGATACCTACTCAAATCCTGTAATGCGTGGAAGAGAGAGAGAGAGAGAGAGAGAGAGAGAGAGAGAGAGAGAGAGAGAGAGAGAGAGAGAGAGAGAGAGAGAGAGAGAGAGAGAGAGAGAGAGAGAGAGAGAGAGAGAGAGAGAGAGAGAGAGAGAGAGAGAGAGAGAGAGAGAGAGAGAGAGAGAGAGAGAGAGAGAGAGAGAGAGAGAGAGAGAGAGAGAGAGAGAGAGAGAGAGAGAGAGAGAGAGAGAGAGAGAGAGAGAGAGAGAGAGAGAGAGAGAGTGTTATATTAACGTCTACTACAGGCCAAGTTGGCCTATGAGACCAGAACGTTGCATACAAAATGTCTAGGAGATTTCAAAAGTCCCAGTGAAGCTAACGTTTATGCTATGTTGAACTAAATTGAGTGGGTACAAAATGATATGATATCTAGACTGGATACAGTCTAGAGGTACTCCCATTGCGGTGTGGAACTGCTCCTGGAGTGTTCATCCTAGGATGTCCTGTATGGGTCGGTCTAACATGGAGAGACTAAAGCGGCGGGGCAGGGCCCTCCGATGGCGATGTAGTATCCCTTGTATCTTCGACATGTGTCTCCTGCGGGGACGGGGGCCAGTGGGGCGTGGGCCCCGGGCTTTGCCTGTCGCTGTGGCTATTTCTAAGGTGGTCCCCCGGGGTCAGGAGGCCGGTGGGGCTGGTGGGGGCTCGGTGGTGGGGAGGGTAGCTGGTATTTGGTAGAATTCGTTGAGTGTGCATTGGTTGGTGGCTCCTTGTCTTTGCCTCGTGGTTTGTAGGAGGTGGTCTCTTTGGCGTCGTATTTCCAGTAGAAAGAGCCCAAGGCATCTCTGGTCTTTGAATTATAAGTATTAAGGGTCTCGCCATCTGCTCCCATCCCTCATAGGTGGCCTCCTCCTTAGGTAGTGGTTGGTTCTGTGGGGCCCTCCGCGTGTGGTAGAGACTGGACCCCCATATGGGAGCCCCGTATAGGAGGGCTGGTATGACCAAGGTGTCAAAAAGCCAGAGCTTTGTCCGGGGTTCCTGGAACTGTATGTGGGCACATTGGTTCTCCATTGACCCAAGGGCTGCATAGCTTCGGGTTAGTCTATCTTCTGCTGCTTTTCTCAGGGTAAATCTCGGTCCAGAGAATGTAGTCCCCAGATAGACGTATCTTTGGACGACATCCACGGTCTCTCCGCCGTATGTGAAGGGGGGTACCGACCGTCGGAGCCATTGGGTTGACGTGTTGAACACCATGACCTTGGTTTTCCCTAGGTTCATAGCTAGGACTTTGTCTTGGCAGAAGGTCTGTAGTGCGTCTAGTTGGCGCTGTAGCCCTTCAGGTGTGCTGGAGATGAGGACTATGTCGTCCGCATATAGTAAGATGGCTATCAGTGTCCCTCCTAGGCTCGATCCCTCCTCGCCCAATCTATCTATGTACTCTGAGATCTCATCAATGTAGAGGCCAAATAGGGTGGGTGAGAGTGGGCATCCTTGCTTGACTCCGATGGTGCTGGTTATCTCCTTTGACAGCCCTCGTGGTGCTCGGACTCGGCTCGTTACCGATTCGTATAGTGCCACTATCCCCCATCGCATTTCGGTTGGGACCTCTAGTTCGTGTAGTCTCTACGTGAGCCTCGCTCGTGGGACTGTGTCAAAGGCCTTGCGGAAGTCCACAAAGCAGCAGTACACCCGTCTTCTGTGTGCTCTGCCCTCCTCTATGATGGCTCTCAATGTGAGGATATGGTCAAGGGTGTAGAAACCCCTCCTAAACCTTGCTTGTCCTACCGCCCGATGTTGGTGTTGCTCTGCCCATTTGCTCAGCTCGTGGTCCAGTATGGATCCATAGAGCTTGGCTAGTACATGGCCAACCATGACTGTTCGGTAGTTCGTGGGAACCATGGGGTCTCCAGTCTTCAGGATAGGTATTATGGTGTTGGCTGACCAGCTGGTAGGGAAGCCTTTGCATAGGGCTCTGTTGAACATGTGTGCTAGGAGAGGTGCCAGTATGTCTCTGGCATGGGTCAAATGCTATGCTACCAAGCCTTCGTGGTCTTGGGCACGGCCATTTTGGAGTCTATCAATGGCGTCCCGAACTCGCCCCGTGCTGAAGAATGTGGATGATCTGGGTTTGCTCCTTGGGGGCCGGGTTAGCTGGGGCTGCTTGGGTACTTGGTATAGTGAGGTTGCATATGCGTGCCAAGTGTCTGGGGAGGTGATGGGTGTCTGGGCTCGGGGTTCCTGAAACGCCTTCCATGCCTCTTTGCTGTCCTGTCCTAAGAATAGTTGGTAGAATTTGTGTTCCACTTTGGAGAGGTAGGCTCGTTTCTTCCGTCGCACTAGACGACGGAAGACCAAGCGTGCTTGTTTATGCGTGTGTACTCCCCGTGCTTCGTCCTATTGAAGACGGAGCCGGGTTTTCTTGCACTCTGCGTTGTACCAGCTATTTTGTGGTACCTTCTTGTTCGGAGGGGTAGAGTGGGTGGATGTGTGGGGGAAGTATTCGGCAGCCGAGGTGTGTAGTGTGCCGGCGAACTGTGCTGTGACCTCCTCCAGGGGTGCGTGGGGGTCCATTTCCTGCAGGCTCCAGTAGAGATGGTCGGAGTATGCGCTCGCTATGAGCTTGGTAAAGTGGTACCTGGGGAATCTTGGGGGGGGGGGGGGGGTTGCTTGCTAGGGGGGTTAGGTCATACCTGCAGGTTATGTCAAATTGCAGGTAGGCATGATCGGCAGCCACTGTGAGTGGGCAAGGTGATATTTAAAGGACTGGATGTCGGGGATAAGTGATAGAGGGCCGAGGATATAGTCCACTGTGCTTGCTCCCAGTTTCTGTGTGGGTGCTTCATGTGCCTCCCGTCCGGTGCAATTGGCCGCGTGCTTGTATGGGAAGCATGTGAGGGCCTTCGACCTGGGCCATCTGTCGAGACCGTTGAGGATGGCTAGTCCGTGTGCCCCCCCTAACGCCAGTAGGTGTTCACCATATTCGGTGCATTCAACTGTGTCGTGTGATGCCTGGTTTAGTCCTATCTCCTCCGGTGCGATCTCTTTGTACAGGTGGTCTTCGCTCTCGAAGAAGGGGGTCTGTCTCTGTGCTGTGCGTGCGTTGAAGTCTCCGGCCAACATGACATCCCCCAAGCTGGAGTAGTGCATGATATCTTCGTACAGTGGTAGGTATGGTGACTCACCCTTCGGTGATGCATATGGGGAGTGTGCTAGTGGGAAATAGCACACCGCCATGTATATGTCTCGGGGGCGATCTGTGTGTATCTGGATCCACATGAACCGGGCTTCCTCATCTTTCCGCATGACTTGCACCGTGGGCTGTAACTCCTCCCTGTACAACACAGCCACCCCTCCGGACCCTCGGGTCCCTCCTTTTGTTCGGGCTCTAGGGCGGCATGCCGTCTCCCACCTATGTCCCCTCACTTCTGGTAAGTAGGTGCCTGGGCTTTGGTGGGTTTCTGTGTAGAGGACGATGTCCTTGCTGGTGAAGGTCTCCTGGAATAATCCTGCATCTATTTTCATAGCTCCGTTGTAGTTCCACACTGCAAACCTCAAGTGGGTCTCATAGACCGCGCCCTGTCATTGGCATTTATCTGTGATGATGACACAACCATCTCTGTATACTGCCCATTTTCCCGCTTTGCAAGCCTCCAGGATCTGTGGCATGCATTCTTTACGGTGTGCCACCTATGCGGGCGTGAGGTCATTCTCCAGGTAGACTTTTTCCCCTTTTAGAGCTGTCCTTTTGGAGAGGAAGGCTCGTCTAGATTCTAGGTTGGAAAATTTGAGGATAAGAGGCCTTCCCTTGGTGAGGTCTTTCCCTACGCGCCATGCGTTCTCCACTATTTGAGGGTCCACTACTCCCAGCTTTTCACATATTTGTTTGGCGTTTGCCAGGGGGCTATCCCCTTCCTTCCATCCGACTACCGGGATGTGGAGCGCTCTAAGCTTTCTCCTTTTCTCCTCCTCGAGTGCTGCATTCACAAACTTCTCCTTCTTTGTTGGTGACTTCTTGGCTACCTCAATCCATTTGGAGTTCTCGGCCACTTCGGCTTGTGCTTGTTTCACTATATTCGCCCATGTGTTGAGCTCCTTTGTTACTTGTGTCTTCAGCTCGTTGATCTCGGTTTGCACCTTGGTGGGCGTTATTTCAGTGATTTCTCCTTCCTCCTTCTTGAGTAGATCCAGCTGGTTTCTATATTCATCGAGCTCGTGCCTGAGTTCTTCGATCACCCTGTTTCTCTCCTGGAGGGACGTTTCAATGTCCACCTTCCAGGAGGTGAAGTGTGATGCGATCTCGGCGTAGATTTCGTTCTTCCAGTCTTGCACTTTCATGCTTATTTCCTCCTTGATTTGGTGTGCAGTTTCTGCGCACATTGCTGCCATGATTTCCTTGATGTTGCTGATGTCTTGGTCATGCGCCTTGCATACATCTCCAAGGGCCTCCATGCCTTTCCTTGTGTGGTGTCTGTCACCTTGTCAATGCTGCTCCAAATCGCTGAGTATTTCTCATTTTTCTCCCCTCTTGTGCGGTTGCCTAGTGACGGGGATATCTTGCTCGAGCCCATCCCTTCCTCACGGTTCTTGGGCTTGCTCAGGGGATGTGTGCATCTGGCCTCATTGTGGTGGCGGATGTGTGATGGGCGGTGGTGGGAGGTGGCTGAAAATTCGGGTGGTGTGATATGGGTGCCGAGTCCGAGGCACGAGGGAGGCCTGTAGCAGGGCGGGGGAGAGGGGGGTGGCTGCTACGAAGAGAGGAGAGATGGCGACTGCTCTTGTCGGAAGAGCAGGGAGGGCGATGGTAGGGGCGGGATGACATGCATGGTCCGGCGGCTTGGACGGTATGGACGGGGAGGGTGGTCACGTGGAGAGGGGGGTGTCCGATTGTGATGTGGGGAGGGGGGGGGGGGGGGGGCGTTCAATTGTGGGGGGAACTCGGACGAGATTGTGGGGGGAACTCCGATGAGGGCGGGACTCGGATGAGAGACGTCCGAATGTGGGGGGAACTCAGACGAGATTGTGGGGGGAACTCGGACGAGGACAGAACTTGGATGAGGGCAGGACTCGGACGAGGGACGGATGGCGGGGAGAGACGGGCGATGACGGCGATGCGTCCGAAAGTGGGGGGGACTCGGACGAGATTGTGAGGGGAACTCGGATGAGGGCGGGACTTGGACGAGGGATGCACGGCGGGGAGAGATGGGTGATGACGGGGCGAGAGAGAGAGAGAGAGAGAGATGGTCCACGTCACCTACGATGTGAAGGAGCTCTTGAAGGCCTGTCCGGTGAAGATCAAGAGCATAGCCCTGTGGGGATCGCGTCTGCTCGAGAGAGAGAGAGGACTTGCGGACGTGCCTACCTGGAGAGAGAGAGAGAGAGAGAGAGAGAGAGAGAGAGAGAGAGAGAGAGAGAGAGAGAGAGAGAGAGAGAGAGAGAGAGAGAGAGAGAGAGAGAGAGAGAGAGATTAATGTCTACATAAGGCCAATGTGGCCTATGAGACAAAATCTAGAGTACATCCATGTCTAATGTCATCTCATCAGTAAGGTAAAGATAACATTAGAAATAAGTGGGTGGCCCATGAAACAATACTGAAAATAACTATATGATGGGACTATACTAGGGTTGAACCATGTGTAGTGTTATTCCATCTATAGAAAAGGAAAGGAAAGGAAAGGAGAACCAGATCTGATAGAACCATGTACAAAAGTGTGGTGGGGACTATGGGCTGTAGCTGATCTCAAGATTTGCACATGATCTTAGGTATGATGCGATCCCTAGCTGCCTCACTGATATGCCTAGTGGTGAGTCTGTGGTGTCTCGTGATAATGGCTCTAATCCGACTATGGTGTGGCTTCCTCGGACGTGGTCCTGGTAGACGGGGTCGTCGTGCTCGACGAAGGGAAGTGGCTCTATCCAATGTGACACCACGGTGTGGCCTCTAAGGTGTTTGGGCGAGGTGGCTCTGTCTCTGCTAGGTTGGTAGTGTCAGTAGGGTCGGCTTTGTAGAAGAAGTCTGTCACTGCTCTCTGTGTGTGTCCCTCTGGATGAGCTGGCCTCCTACCTCGTAGTAGTGCAGTTGTGTGTGTGAGAGAAAGTCTCTCGGATGATCTGATGGTTTGATGTAACAGAAAGTGAGAATGATGACCTGATGGTCTGATGTAAATATTTTTACTACTTATTTCAATTATCTTTGCGAAAAAAAAAGAGAGAGATACTTGAGTCTCGACTCTTAAAAGTTGAGAGGGAGACTTGAGAGGCCGGAGGGTTGGGGTAAAGTTGAAAGAGAAAGAGTGAGAGAGAGGCGATGGGAGATGAGAACGACAAATGCTTTGATAGGGTGCGGGATAGAGGGGATGGGAGATGAGATTTGAGAATGGCAAATGCTTAGATAGGGTGTAGGAAAGAGGAGATGGGAGGTGAGATTTGAGAATGACAAGTCACACGTCCATTCAAGAATCGAGCGACGAGATCCAAGAGAGGATGATGAGAATGGTAAGTCACAAGTGCTTGCTAAATTGGTGTGGAAGCATGGAGGAGAGGAGCACCTTTTGTAGATGAGAGAAGGGTCAAAGTTCAAACAGTCAAAGAAGGGTCAACGGTCAAAGAGAGGGCTGCCAGTTAGAAGGAATGCAAAGAGGGCTAGGGAGGGGAGTGTATGGCTGGAAAAGGGGGTGGGGTGAGGTATCCAAGGCTTCCCAGCTCCCAAAAAGTGCCACGCAGGCACGCAGAGTAAAAGCGAGGGCGTAGAAAACACGGGACGCGGGATCCAGGTGGCGCAGGCGACATGGCCGAAACAGGCACAAAATCACGTACGGATACATACCGTACGGTATTGTACGGTTCGTACCACGTACGAAGGCAACTATGGACGTGGCCACTGGCCATGTCTGATCATTGTAATATTGTTCCACCAGCTGTAGGGCGTACTTTGACAAAAAGATATTTCCCTCGGATCTAACAATCTCCATCTCCAATAAATAGGACAACAATCCTAAGTTTTTCATCTCGAACGTAGCATAGAGCGGTCTCTTAATGTTTACTAGAGCCGTAGAATGTGGACCAGTAAGGAGTATATCATGAACATAAAGCAAGATATAGTTGACCTCTGCTCTAGTGATGCGCATGTAGAGATTTGGATCATAGGGGATAGAATGGTATCCATGAGTCCGTAAGAACTTGTCCATCTTGTGGTACCAAGACTGCAGCGCTTGCTTCAGCCCATAAAGAAATTTTTGCAAGTGAAATACCTCGTTAGGACAGTTAGCGGAAGTAATACTGGGAGGCTGCTCAACATAGACTTCCTCCTCCAAATAACCATTCAGAAAGGCACTTTTGACATCCATCTAATAGATTTGTTAGTTGTGGTGAGCAGCGAGCGCAATCAACAGACAAAATGATGTCAACCGAGCGGTAGGTGCGAAGGTTTCCTCATAGTCAATGCCATGCTTTTGCTTGAAACCTTGCACTACAAGGTGAGCCTTGTATTTGTCTAAAGTACCATCAGCCTTTAGCTTGGTCCTAAAGATTCGATGACCTTCTTGTGACTAGGATGATCCACTAGGGTCCAAGTCTCATTCTGGTTAATATTGTCCAGTTCTTTTTTCATGGCATCACACCATAGAGGGACTTGGAGAGTCTTTTGCCAATTGTCCAGCTCAGAATATGCAATGTAATCAACTGTAAACAGCGATACATATGAAGCATGAGGGGCAAGCCGAGTAGACCTTCTAGGGTCCTTTGGAGTGAGCTCCGGTGGAAGGATCCTAGAGTCCCGCATGGTCTGCTGGTACTAGCGAGGTAATGGGTCTTGTGGAGGAGGCCTAGGAGCTGAAGTATCTGTAGGAAGGTTAGGAGTGAGCAATAGACCTGGCTCAGTAGGCACAATCTCAAATAATGTTAGCAAAGGTGAGGATGAAGAGTCTAGTGCAGAGGACTACACTATGTCTCTCTCATCAAAGACAGCATCCCTCCTAACGATCACCTTGTTTTTCCGAGGATCGAACAAATGATAGGCCTTTACTTCGAAGAATAGCCCACAAAAATCAAGAGATCAGCTTGAGGGGTGAGGTTTCTTATCTTGTTACCTTTTAGGAGTGTGCGTATAAGCACGACTACCAAAAACTCTGAAGTGAGAAATAACAGGCCGAGAGCCAAATAATGCCTCATACAGAGTCTTTCTAGGGACCACCGCAGTCGGACATCAGTTGAGGATGTACACTGAAGTGTTAACATCCTCGATCCAAAGGCGCTCGGGGAGCTTTGCTGCGAACATCATAGATAGTGTAGGATCTCTCGCCGAGTCAGAATCAAATAGTGCAGTGCACCAAGCATCCCAAGTATCGAGTTGCTGAGTATCCATGTGGAGGTTCCAGCTATTTTCTTCTTTGTTGTTGTGAACTTCTACTGACCACAACTCTTGAAGCTTCTTCACAATCTCCCCCTTGACATTCTTTGATAGATCTTCAATGAAGGCCAAATCTGACATTGCCAAAATATTCTCCTTCCTTTTGATTCTTCAATTTTCCTTCAAACACTTCAAGAAAATGACACAAATCTCCTTGACTTTAGCAAACATTGGGAATCATTCGTCTTCCAATGCTTGCGTTAGAACCTCATTGTGTCAACTCCACTGGGGAATGAAGTTTTTGCAAAAAGCTACTTTGGCAATAAATTTCTTCAATTCTTCTTTGGTTTTGGGACTTCTACAACTTTGCATTGCTTTCTTCTCTTTTTCTTAGTGCCATTTGCTCCAATTACAACTTATTTTAGTACTTGTGTAGATGGTATTTTCCCCCAAATGTGCACCAAAAACATGGATCTCTCGAGAGAAAACCAAGAAAATAGAGCAATAATTGGAAGAAAGTCTATCTTTAATCATCAATAAGCAAGAAAATATCTCTTTTGTCCTCAAAACAAGGAGACAAGACTAGAAAACTAGAACCATGTAGCATTGCAACATACATCTCCCATAGATTTGTCATGAATGAGACATTTGTCTTTCATCATTATCCACAACATTGAACCAAAAGAACAAAGCTAAAGAGAAGGAAATAGATCACATAGTACTTCAATAATAATCAATGAATAAAGTCTTTATGGTATCTCTCACAATCTCCCACATAGTACATAGCATTGATATGGCTATCTTTTCTCTCATATACTTTCTCAATTAAACTTTCTCCATGATACATTCCAAGAATGACAAAAATCCCTAACTTGGTTGTGGAGACACCCCCCAAGAGGTATGTCTAATATAAAAGGGAACTAGAGCTTCTACATTATCCCTTCATAGTCCCCTAATGACACTCTTTTGTGAGTCTTCCAATTGTAATTGCCTCTATTCTCCTCTTTCCAATGAAGCAAAACATTCCCAAGTTACTAATCTATCACTGAGAATCTATACAAAAGCATAGACAAAGGATAAAGAGATATGTAGAAGCTTATAGAAGCTAATAGAAGCCAAACAAAAGCTAACAAAACCACACCGTCAAGAGAAAAAAAGCATTGCAATCTATATCCAAACTCATATAAGCATAACCATGAAGCCTCCAACAAAGAGAAAAATATTAGCCTGCCTATGTTAGTCATGTCAACCCGAGTCTGATGGAGACATAGGAGCTCCAGTAGTTTAGGTGCATTTTCTTTAGTTGTCGGCTTCCTAGACCAGTTTGTGCTTTCCACAGTGTGCCACTACCTCTGCCGGACACTATCATTGTTATTTGTGATTTTTGTGTCGCCTTCCCTAAATTTTGTGGTATTTTCTTTAGTATGACCAGGATTTAATGCTGCTTGGCCAGCTTTTTGGGTACCTACAAGTGTAGGCTGGCTAGATTTGGGCATTTATGGATATTTATAGCCTCCTCTCCAACCCCCCCCCCCCCCCCCCCCCCAAACCACCACCACCACTTGGCATACACACTCTCTTTAGCCTTTAGTCTTTTGTTTGCACGTGCACACTTTGACACTTTGTGCTTGGTGCTACCATCGTCATTAGCCTGATCTAGTGCCCTCACTGACGCTGTGGGCTGCATGTAGGGATTGAACAATCCATCCCCATTGTATCAGCATCCTTCTTCAGTTAGTGCATATTCTTCCTTCATCTTCTGCTTCTTCTCCCTCTCTCTCACAAGCCCCCACAAGCTTGTAGGCCAAAACACTGGTCTTTCTTCACATGGAAAATGTTTAGGGATGCAATCTATAGATTACGCATGGACTAGTAGCAGAACATTTCTTACATGCTGGTGACATATTAGCACCCATATTAGCACATATGTTCAATAGAGCAGTATGTGAAGGTTTCCCTATGAGTTGGTCAAACAATACTATAATTTTGCTATTTAAAAGTGGTGATCCCCTGATTTCTAGCAACTACAGGACTCTCATGATCCGTCATTCTTTGGCCAAGATATATGGATCTATATTGGAGCATGAACTCAGTGAGTGGGCTGAAATGCAAGGCAAGAGAGCACAAGAACAAGTAGGTTTCAGACGAGGATATACCATGCTCGACCATATTCTCACACTTAGAGCCATTATTGAGGAGGGCCGAGTTCGAGACAAGAGGATCTATTGTTGCTTTGTAGACTTTCACAAAGCTTTTGGTATAGTGCCTCGTACATGCATCATGTAGAGATTGCATGACATTGGAGTACCAGAGGGTATACGATGGGGTGTCTATGCATTATATGAGGTAGTGATAGGTCATGTACGAGCACCTAGGGGGCTATCAGAGAGGATTGACAGTACTATAGGAGTGAAACAAGGATGTCCACTTTCACCCACACCCACATTGTTTGGTCTATACATAGATAAAGTGTCTGATTACATAGACTGAGGAGGAGGAGCTGGAGCTAGCTTGGTAGGGGTGTTGATACCGATATTACTGTATGCAGATGATATTGTTCTCATTTCAGATTCACGGGAGGCATTGCAGTGCCATCTAGATGCTTTGCACATCTTGTGTAGAGATAAAGAACTCACAATGAACCTTGGGAAGACCAGAACCATGGTTTTCAATACTTCAGCAGCGTGGGTGACTAGATCTATATACTAGTTCACATTTTGGGGGAGACATACTGGACCATGTGAGGGAATATGTCTATTTGGGAGTCACCTTCTGCGCCACAGGTTTTTCGTTGAGAGGGGCATCAGAGGCACGTCTGGCACGTGGATGCATAGCACTAGGGGCACTTGAAGGTCAATTTGCTCACATACAGTTCCAAGAGCCCGGCACCAAACTCTGGTTGCTTGACACCCTAGTCACACCTACATTACTATATGGAGCAGAGGTATGGGGTTGCAGCTTGTACCATAGGTGCCTTAGCCCATTCATTGATCAGATTGGAGTAGAGAGGGATTATTATGATGGTTGGGATAGTGTGGAAAGGCCATTGATCATGACGATAGCACGCATGATTAGGAGTAAGCCCTCTAGCCCACATTTGATTGTCAGAGCAGAGCTAGGGGCAATACCTATAGTTACGGAGGCACTCTTTAGGCCAATGACCTTTTGGCACAGACTATGGGAACTTCCACGCTATAGATACTCTAGATTGGCACTAACCTCATCTAGACAACTAGCAGCTGGAGGTGAGAAAAAATGTTGGTTTTCACAGATAACTATTTGGATGAGCCTACATGGTTTGGATATTGACTGTCTTCCAACTTTGGATTATGGCCTTGACTGCCCTACACTTTCTTTCAGCGGATCAGAGTTGAACTAGGTGATTAGAGCTGATATCTTGAGGATTGAGACGGCAAGGACATGGATCCACCCACCACTCCCTCTAGGATCGAGGATGGAGTTCTACAGGAGTCATTTCTTGTGCCTCTTTGATGATGGTTTCACTATTCGGCCAGTATATATGGACACCCATCTCTCCCATAGCGTATGGGTTGCTATCAGGCAGATTCGCACCTCCTCACATAGGCTCCAAATGGAGACATGCGGATGGACAAATACCCTAGCAGAGGATAGGACTTGCTAGCTTTGTGGTCGAGAGCCTGAGACGGAGGACTACATATGCAGATGCACAGTATACTATGAGATACGAGGACGGTACCGGTGCCTGTTCCGTGATGAATTTGGACCACTTTGTCGCGTCATGGAGCAGGAGGATCAGAGATGCCTAGGTCTCTTCCTCCTAGAGCTCGAGAGGTGCCGAATTGCACTACTGCGAAACAGGAGGCCAGCTCACCCAGAGGGACACACATAGAGAGCAGTGACAGACTTCTTCTACAGAGCCGACCCTACTGACACTACCAGCTTAGCAGAGACAGAGCGACCCTGCCAGACACCTTATAGGCCACACCGTGGAGTCACATTGGATAAAGCCATTTCCCTTCGTCAAGCACGACGACCCCGTCTACTAGGACAACGTCTGAGGAGGCCACACCATAGTCGGATTAGAGCCATTATCAGGAGATACGGCAGACTCACCACCAGGCATATCAATGAAGCAGCTAGGGACCGCATCATAGCTGAGATCATGTATAGATCTTGAGACCAGCTACAGCCTATAGTCTCCACCACACTTTTGTACATGGCTAAATCAGATCTGGTTCTCCTTTTCTTTCCTTTTCTTTTCTATCGATGGAACAACACTACACATGGTCTCAACCCTAGTATAGCCCCATCGTATAGTTATTTTCAGTATTGTTTCATAGGCCACCCACTTGTAATGTTATCTTTACCTTACTGATGAGATGACATTAGACATGGATGTACTCTGGATTTTGTCTCATAGGCCACATTGGCCTTATGTAGACGTTAATAGATCTTTCTTTCTTTCTTTCTTTCTCTCTCTCTCTCTCCCATGGGCACCCAACTTTCCCATGGGATCAGATGTACTATTGGCCAGTTGCGCACCTCGTCACATCAGCTAGAGATTGAGAATGACAGATATAGATCCATCCCACCTGAGGAGTGCATATGCCAGATATGCCAATTAGGGCCAAAGATAGAGGAGCATTATATTTGCCACTGCCTACTGTATTCTGAGGTTCGTGGTTGTATCCACTGTCTCTTTAGAGAGGGATTTGGACCACTATCCAGAGTCATGGATTTTATCGATTAGCGATGCCTTAGCCTCTTTCTTCTTGAGATACGACGACTTTGTGACATGCACCTCAGGAGTATAGCTACTCCAGGACATTGAGGCCCTTCATAGAGACAACTCACAGACTTCTTTACAAAGGAGACTCAGAAGACTTCAATACAATTACAACCACAGTCCACACAAGAGTCTCTCTCACCACCACAATCCACACACAAACAAGGAGTACTAATTGGTCGAGCCATTCAGTTTAGCCGATCCAGACGTCCTAGGTCTTGACACAGACACCGACGACATCTTCATAGGTGGATACAGGGGATTATTGCTCAGGCTAAAGCTAGGTCTTCCATACCCACATGAGATTGTACCATTTGGAGCTCATTGTTGCTAGATAGAGCTCTATGTTTTACACATAGCCATAGTTAGTTTTCTTTCTTATCTTGCTTTGTGCTACATACATATTTTGCCCAGACAGTTGTATCATCATACACATGATTGTAACTCATAGTCTCATAGGTCATTTTGGCCTTTTGTAGACGTTAATATATCATTTCATTTCATTTCATTTCATTTTTATCTCTATGCTTCTCTCCGTGTTTGTGGTTCTCTTCTATTGCGCACTCTCACATGGTATCATTGCCTAAGTGAGGGCACATTTTGGAGATTTAGTGCAGAGGAGTAGGTGTTCTTCGTGGAGGAGTAACTCAGATTTCAAAACACAGATTTGCAGCTTGTGTTTGCTGCAAATGCAGCCCCTACTGGTGATTTTGTGCCCAGTTGACCTTCTTGGCAGCTAGGGGACACAGCCTCGAGGCTAGGCGACACCATTGGGGCTAGGCAACAGCTTACAAATAGCCAACGACCTCTACTTCTTGCATTTTTTTGAAAATGCAAATTCCATGGTGTAGGTGATTGCTTCCCACTGCAGGCGATAGCTCCCTGGTGCAGGCAACCTCCGTCTGGTGGTGGGTGATAAGTTTTTGTGGACAAGTGGCACTTCTGTTTCTTTGGTTGTTTTCATCCAAACACAACTTTTTGGATTGTCGTAGGATCGAAGATGTCTTATCAGTTTACAGGCTTTGATGACTCAGAGGAGGAGATTCTTCCATACACTCTTGTATGCAGAGATGCAATTATGGTCGGCGAGAGGACTTCCATCTGCACCCTTCCCTCTTCTATTCATCTATCATAGAGAATTCCCTCTAAAGTGAAGATGCCATCCTTCATTACCCAAAGAAGACAAACTTGATGGTTCAAACTATTTTGTTATGGCCGTGTAAGGTGGGGTGCATACTCGGCACCTTTGATCTTTGGGCTCTTGTAGATCTATCCTTCGTCCTAAGGAGGATTGAGTAGATAGGACTTCTTTGGACTGTGCAGCCTTGTAGGATCGGCTTAACTCTGAAGCCAGATTCTCTCTCTAGGATTTTGTCATTGTGCATGTTTGCATGTTGAAGACAATGGAAAGCGTTGAAGAAGTTTGCATCTTTGTATCAACACAAGACGTTTGCCCACAAGATTTCCCTTGAGAAGAAGTTGTGGATGCTCAGTTTGGATGACTCCTCTATGAAAGAGTACATCACTAAAATGGAGGACATGAGGGGTGAGCTTGCCTCTGCTGGTTGGATGGTATCCTTTGACGATATGGCTATGATCCTTTTGACTTAGCTGCCATCTCCTTGGTTCCATACCTTCTACATAAGCCTTATCGCATTGAGGACCTGCAATATACTCTTATGGGAGGAGCTTTCATCACTTGTCTTGGAGGATGACAAGGGACTCAAAGAGGTTGGACCACTAGTTTTGGCTCCACCAAGGCATTTACTAAAGGTACTAGTGGAGAGAAGAAGAAGAAGGCTCAGGCCAAGGATAAGAAGCAGGAGGATAAAAAGGATGAGAAGGAGAAGAAGCCCAAGTGTCCACATTGTGGGAATGGTACTCATCCCAATGAGAAGTGTTGGCAAAAGTGCCCCTAGTTGAAGCACTAGAAGAAGGATTCGAAGGATACAAAGGTCACCCCCACTATGATAGAGTCTATCTTTGTGCACGTATTTTTGAGGAGGATACATATCTTGCTTCCTATGCTTACGAGAAGGCTTGACTTGTGGATAGTGGGGCCTCTTTTCACATCACCTGCAGACATGATTAGCTTTAGGAATGAGTGTTAGAGGGGGCATTGTCACCATTGGTGACAACTCTACTATTCTGGTTTGAGGAGTGGGGAGTATTTCTTTATTGCTAGGCAGATAGTCTTCTTTGGCCAAAGTTCTCTATGTACCGGATTTAGGTTTTAATGTATTGTTTGTTCATGGTCTTACATAGCTTGGTACCCGCATTGTCTTTACACAAGATACGGTGACAGTGGAGAATGCTTCTACAGGTGTTGTTCTTTGGATAGTATCCTAGGAGGGTGGGCTTTATACGCTCATAGACTTAGCTGCGAGGTCTTCCCATGAGCTTGGGCTGCTTTTGTATGCTCGTTATGGTCATCCAAACTTTGATGCTATCCGATGGGCTTCACGGAAGAAGATGGTGGAGGGACTTCCCGATTTCTCTCCTTATCACAATTAATGCTCTAGTTGTTTGAGGGGCAAGCAACATAGGCAGCCACATCCACAGATTGCTACTCGGAGGCCTTCTATACCGCTTGAGTTGGTATACACCAACGTGTGGACCTATGGGCATGGCCTCCCTTGGGAAGGCTAAGTATTTGATGTTGACTATAGCTGACTTTAGTCGTTATGCATGTCCTTATTTTCTGGAGTACAAGAGCGAGGCGTAGTCCTATTTGTGCGAGTGGAAGGTGTTTATGGAGACATAGAAAACTTCCGAAGCTCATGGCGTATGAGTAGATCATGATGGAGAGTTTACTTCCAACCTCTTTTCTCAGTTTTATAGGGATCGCAACATTCGGATAGAGTATTCCCATTTGAACACACGTTCGGAGAATGGCATGGTGGAGCGTGTGAATTGGACCATACTAGAGATGGCTCTTCCTCATTCCCTTTGGGGTGAGGCGGTGACTATTGGGGTTCTCATCTGCAACCACTCCTCCACTTCTGCCTTACAGGACATGACTCCCTACGAGGCTTTCTTTGGTCGAAAGCCTTTTGTGTCTCACTTCCGCATCTTTGGATTCGATGCATTTGTCCATATGGACAAGAAGAAGAGGGAGACGAAGCTTGACTCGAAGTCTAGGAATCTCATCTGTGTGGCCTATACCACTACCACAAAGGGCTATTGACTCTACAACCCAACAACATAGAAGCTTGAGGTGAGTAGGGATGTGATATTTGATGAGGCTATGTCCTCCAAGGATCCTATTGATGATTCTCTTGCAGGTGATTCTTCGTCATTGATTGACTATCCCCTATCCTCAATTCATCTTCTCCCTTCCAGATTGTCTCTTAGCACCTCTTCTTCGTCTTCAACTCCTCCCTCTCCTTCTCCTTCCTCTAACCCGACTTCCCTACCACCTTTGACAGACGCAACTACTTCTTCCTCTTCACTGAGTACTTTCACCCCACCCCTTCAGCCTCCACTTCAGAGTCTTCTAGGGATTCTCAGGTGTCAGACAGGGAGCCGTCTTCCAATGAGGAGGATTTATCTTTCCTCATGTAGGATTCATGTATTTCTCACTTTCCTACCCCTACAAGACCACGTAGATTAGCTTGCTTACAAGCCTAGTAGAATAGTTGAGTCTGTGTGAACTATGCTCTTATGTAACAGATTCTTCTCATGATAGTGAGCCTACTATAGTTGAGGAGGCGCTTGCACAAGATATTTGGCGTGAGGTGATGTAGGAGGAGTTTGATTCTATTGAGCATAATTAGACCTGGGAGTTGGTTCCATGTCCACCGAGGTAGAAGGTGATAGGTGTGAAGTGGGTCTATAAGGCCAAGTACCTTGTAGATGGTTCCTTGGACAAACACAAAGCTAGACTTCTTGCCAAGGTTTTGTTCAAAGTGGAAGTTTGGACTATTTTGAGACTTATGCACCTACGGCTCGGATGTCTACTATTCGCACTATCTTGGCTCTTGCAGCCCACCACCGCTGGTATGTTTATTAGATGGACGTAAAGACTGCGTTCTTGAATGGTGTCCTTGAGAAGGAGATTTATGTTTCACAACCTCTAGGATTTTTTGTGAAGGGGAAGGAGGACCATGTATACAGATTGCGGAAGTCCCTCTATGGCATGAAGCAAGATCCTAGAGCTTAGTACGAGAGGATTGATTGATTTTTTCTATAGAGTGGCTTTCATTGATCGGCTCATGACCCCAACCTATACTGCAAGGTCGAGGGCGATAGGTGTGTTTTGCTCATATTGTATGTGGATGATCTTATCATCACAGGGAGCTATACTCAGGAGGTTGATTGAACTCTGGAGATTTTGAAATAGGAGTTTGATATGACAAATCTTGGGATCCTACACTTCTTTCTTAGCTTGGTGATCTATTAGATGGCACAGGGCATCTTTTTTTCCTAGTATAGGTACATTTCCAAGCTTCTTTTGGAGTTTAGTGCCAGTTGTCAACCTATTTCATGCTCCATGGACCTAGAGTCCAAGCTTTTGGCAGCCAAAGCTCTGCTTATAGATGCCACTTGTTACAGGTGTCTTGTTGGCTTCCTTATGTGGCTTATTCACACTTAGATGGATATTTCTTTTGTTGTGGCTTTCCTTTCATGAAGACTCCCACGCAGGAGTATTGGAGGGAAGCCCACACATAAGCAGGCACGGAATGTCTTGTGTCGTCTTGTGCAAAAAAAGAAGAGAGATTATTTGGCCAAACTAGAGTTAGAGATGTATCAGCTCTTTCTAAGCAAGGACAGCAAGAGGGCATGGAGAAAATTTCACAGAAGACAACCCCCAATCCAATTGACATCACCTATGGTTTAGCATAAACATGCTAAGGCACTATATGATGTTCCATCACAAGAGCAAATACCCTGTCCATCAAACTCTAGGCCAACGTAGTGCGGTTTCTTACCAAAAAGATGGTGAGATATGCCATTTGGAGGTTGAAGAATGGGAGGGCACATGATCAAGATGGCCTTGTGGCAAAGCATTTTGCACATGCGTGTTATGCACTGGCCCCTATCTTGGCGAATCTCTTCAATAGAGCTGTATGTGAGGGGTTTCCAGTAAGTTGGTGTGACCAC
Organism: Lygodium microphyllum; assembly: GCF_053477565.2. Taxonomy (NCBI): domain Eukaryota; kingdom Viridiplantae; phylum Streptophyta; class Polypodiopsida; order Schizaeales; family Lygodiaceae; genus Lygodium; species Lygodium microphyllum. Next base: position 125,536,742 of record NC_141159.1, on the reverse strand, counting down.
ACAATAGTGTCGATTTTTAAGAGTGGAGATCCATTGGTCGCTAACAACAACCGCACTATTATGATTGGCCATATGCTAGCAAAGATATACACCTCTATTGTGGAGCATGAGTTGAGTTGGTGGATTGAAACAAAGAGAATACGGTCTACATGACAAGCCAGTTTCCGCCAGGGATACAATATGTTAGACCATATATTCACGCTAAGGGCCTTGATTGAGGAGGGATGATCATGGAAGCAAAGAATCTACTGTTGTTTTGTGGACCTCCGCAAAGCCTTTGATACTGTGCCACATGCAAGACTCATGCAAAGGTTGCGAGCCATTGGGGTCCCAGAGGTTATGGAATGGTGTATGTATGCATTGTATGAAACTGTGACAGGGAGAGTACAAGTGCTTGGAGGCACAACAGACTCAGTCTCTAGTACGGTGGGCGTAAAGCAAGGCTGTCCCCTCTCTCCTTTGTTGTTTGGACTGTACATTGACGAGATCTCCAATTATATGCAGAGACGGGGTGGTACGGGAGCTAGCTTGGATGGGGTATTGATACCAATTTTGTTATATGCTGATGATATGGTGCTTATCTCCAATTCACTAGAGGGACTACAACGGCATCTGGATGCATTGCATGTATTCTGTGAAGAGAAAGGTCTCAAGGTTAATCTCGGAAAGACTAAAGTCATGGTCTTTAACACCTCAACAGCTTGGGTGACACGCTCAGAGCATTATTTTATGTATGACGGCCAGCCTGTGGAAATGGTTAGACAATATGTATACCTTGGGGTCACTTTCAAGGGGCCACAATTTTCATGGAAGGAGACTTCAAAGGCTAGGCTTGCACGGGCATATGCAGCTTTGGGTACTTCAGAGCGGTAGTGTGCACACATACAGTCTCAAGAGCCTCGTACCGAATTGTGGCTTTTTGACACTTTAGTTAAGCCCACACTGCTCTATGGGGTAGCCATTTGGGGCCCAAGCCTTTATCATACTAGACGGATGCCACTTATGGACTGTGATGGACCGGAAGCACAACATTATGATGGCTGGGAACACATGGAAAGACCGCTAGTCATGATGATAGCACATATGATAAGGGAAAAAGCCTTAGTACCACAGGAGATCATCTGGGCAGAATTAGGCGCTGCACCCATGGTAGTTGAGGCATTATTCCAAGCAATTACTTTTCTTCAAAGGATATGGCAGCTCCTTAAAGACTGATATCCTAGACTAGAGCTAGAGTCTTCAAGACAGCTTGCAGCAGAGGGAGATAGATAGTGTTGGTATGCACACATGAGCACATGGCTGAATTTGCATGGCATGAGTACAGATAGACTACCACCGTTTGATTATAGCCTCGACTGCCCTACTTTGAGCCTTAGTCGTGCAGAGCTGAATAGTGTGATCAGGGCAGACATCACTAAAGTGGAGATAGAAAGGACTTAGTCCAAGCCCCCTTTCCCATTAGGCACGAAAATGGCACAATACCAAAGTCACTTCTTGCAGCTTTCTCATGACGGTTTCATAGTGAGGCCTAGATACATGGATGCTCAACTGTCCCACAGACTCCGAGTTGCTATTGGTCAGATACGCACCTCATCGCATCAGCTGATGATTGAGATAGGTTGATGGAGCCGTATTGCAGCCGATGAGAGGTTGTGCCAGCTTTGTGGATGGGAGCCAGAGACGGAGGAGCACTACATTTGTAGATGTACTGTATACTATGATATCCGAGGCCTCTATCATTGCCTCTTTAAGGAGGGTTTTGGACCACTAAGACAGGTGATGGACTATGAGGACCAAAGATGCTTGGGCCTTTTCTTGCTGGAGCTCCAACGACGCAGAGCATTACTGTTACAGGATAGGAGGCGACCCCAGCATCCTCCACCCCTCTAGAGAGCAGTTACAGACTGCTTCAGCATAGCTGAACCCCCAGCCGCGACCACCCCAGACACTACATCTCCTACTAATAGGCGTTACCGAGATACATCAGGAGGCATCACAGTTGACAGAGCTACAAGGCTATGCAGAGCATGACGCCCTAGAGTACCTACACGGCAACATAGGCGTGCCCATATACGCCACATTCGCATCACGCTAGCTCGGTACAGAGGCAGATTCGTATGATGACTCGGTCAGATGTAGCTTGCAGAGTCTTGGTGGATTCCATAGACTGAGGGGAGATACCCTACACTCTTGATCTTTTTAAACTTAGGTCTTTTTTCCAACTTTTTCAGTTTTTTCAGTTTCCATACATCTCATTCCAATATACCATGTAAACTTACACATAAATTTTATCTCTTCTTATCTGCTGAGAGATGATGATACCAGTTGTATTGGTTATGGTCTCATAGGCCACTCTGGCCTTTTAGAGACGTCAATAGATCTTTCTTTATTTTTTTTCTCTTTCCAACACTTGGGCACCTTCTTTCAGATGATTTGGTACTACAGCCCACCAGATTGGTTGTTCATACAACCATTCTGTTTGGGATGTACTTATAGTCTCTCTACAGAGTTCCTTGTATTTTGTATTTTTATCTCAAGGACACTTCTTCGAGGTGTTATTAATAGAAATTTCTTTTCAGGAAGAAGAAGGGACTGAGAAAGGATCGAGTCAGTGTACCATGTCCTGCTGCAAGCCTTATTCCTTTGTCTAAAGCAGCCTCTAAACTCCAAATCCATTATTTGGCTTTGAAGCTGTCTATCATCTGTGGAAGCAAAATATGTTTGCTGTCTTAGTCTGTGACAAATTTTCTGTTCTATTTCTGGTAAAAGATTTCAAGGAGAATCTCAAGTTCATGAAAATCCCACAGCAGTCATTTTGAGAGGACCTTGTGCTGGAGTTACATTGGCCAAATAACCTGCTGAATATTGGCTATCATTACTTGAAGACTTACAAGTGCACCTTTTTTATATTTTGGGATTCTTTTTCCCCAGGGGATTATCTAAAAACAAAAAGTGTGTTATTCTGAACCTGAGTGAAAGTGCTGTCAGGTGCCTGGCATCTATAACTAACTGGTCCCAGTCTCTCAAGGTCATCTCAAGAAAGGAGCGCATACTGCAACTCTTTCCAGGGCTCTTATCCTTAGAAGAAGGCCAAAATCATAATGTTGTGATCCAACAAAAGCTTTGCTCTTTGTTTAAAAACTGTTAAAAAGCTCTTCTTTACATGGTTGCATTATTAACCAAGACACGAGTCATCTTACCAATGTTTATTAAGCATGGGGTATCCAGAAGGTTCCATATCCCTAGACTATTGGGTCATGTTTTCAGTCACAAAGCTCACAGTCCAGGTTCATCATTACATCCATAGCCGCATGTTTCAAGTTTCTAAGAGATCTAGCTAATCACTGTCAGGAACATCTTTTGAAGGTGTGGAGCTGGATATCGGTGAAATAACATTCAGTCCTCCTAGGCATGGTGTAACAAAGTGGGAGATTGGAATCCCTGATAGGACAGCAGCTGAGTTTTTCATTCCTGACCCAAACCCAAAATACGTCAACAAGCTCTTCCTCAATCATCCAGAAAGGTACTCTCAAACATGTAGCTGCTGGTCAGATGTCACATCTACAGGCAAAAGTTACAAAATTATCTGTTCTGTTGTATAATTATCGTTGGTATTCAGCTTCAGTCTCATGGGGAAATGTGTCACAAGGGAGAAATTTTTTTGTTGAATATTGTTTCAAATATCATTAAGTGCACATAGTTAAGACAGGATCAATAAAAAGCAGGTTGATGCAGTAGTTGAAAGGTTGATGAATAATTAAGACAATGATTTCTGCAAGGGATTAAAATGCTTTCAAGTACTTCATGAACTCAAAGGTTTGCAGTTCTATGGTTGGAATTGTTTCAAGAAGTCAACAAATCTTTCTTCCTTTGCTGCTTTCCTTTTCACACTAAAGTCAAACATATTAAAGGACAATGAGAACACTGCAAGCACTTGGTGGACATACATATTAAAGGACAATAAGGGCACTGCAAGCACTTGGTGGATATACATAGCAATTCAGCTTCAGGAAAAAGACAAGGACATATACACTTTCCAGGTTCAAAAGTGTTGCATTTCTATTCAAGCAGCACTATAGCACGTACTGACAATGGTAAGTAACAGTGAATTTGCACATTATATGTTGGATAACATCAAACAGACGTGGCCAGCAAATAATTCAGATGGCTGTGTTTCGAGTGCTCTGCATGTGCAACAGAGGCCATGCATGAACATTTATCATCCTGCACAGCCCTAGTCACAAACATGCCGAGCTGTTATGGAAGGGTGACATGTTATTGTTGGGGATTTGGAATGCCTAATTTGACCATAGGAATGACAATATATCCAATCTAGGAACCGTTCCTTGCGGTAGCTGCCCTGACTGCTTGCACGATACAGTCTGCCCTATTGCAAAAATCAATGATAGTCTTAGAGCCTCCCTACCACCATTCCTCCTCGGTCTTGAGCAGTGCACCTCATGATGCATTTTCAAAGAACAGTAGTCAATGACAGTCTTAGAGCCTCCCTACCACCATTCCTCAGTCTTGAGCAGTGCATCTCATGATGCATTTTCAAAGAACAGTAGTCAATGACAAGTCTAATACAGACTAAGTGCAGGATTCATCAGAAGATGAGGAATGTTGTAAACCTACAGACCTCAACATCAAGTTAGACTTGGAAACTCTTTGTATCAACGTGTGATAAGAAAACAAGGCCTATTGCCTCATATGTAGTATTAGCTCCAAGCTGTCCCTCTTTCTGAGATGGTTGCAGCTGTTATACAATCTAAGGCTTTTTTAAGAGGTGCTGAAGGGAGTCAAACCAGTGGCATGAGGATGCTTATCAGAACAGGGGCAGTTCAACATCCTATATGGTCTCATGGAAGACTCACCATGGTGATTGAATGTGCCTGGAGGAAGCCCGTACCAACTAGAAGCAACTATTTTTTCCCAGAGGAGAAAGAATTCTGTTAATAAGATTTTTCAGAGAAAAGTATCCCAAGACAAACTGCAAGAAGTACTTTCATATTAAAAAAAATCTAACAAGGGGAAGCCTATTAGAAAGCTTGAACGATTAGCCAATCAGGAGGTCTATAATGTCAGACCATGTTGGTCTGGAAGAGAAAGAAAGGCCAGAGTTCCAAGTCCTGAGAAAAGCATCTCTCTTCCTCATAGTCTCGGAACTGCATTGTATTCTTTCCCATCTCCTACGAAGAGCATCTCTGTTCAAATCCTGGAGAGAGTCTCTGCAGTAGATATGCTCAAAAGATCGATAGCCTGACTACATTTGTTTGTGAGAAATCTAGCATGGTAATCCTGCTCACTAGCCGCCCGAAAAAGATAGGCACCACTCCCCTGTACATCCTCATATCCAAAAGCTGGGCCCCTGTTTGTGACCCAAGCAACCATCCCCCCCTGTAGCAATTGTAGAGTTTGCAGTGCAATGAAACACCATCCTAAGTGCTTTCTTCCAGATTTCTTGAGCCCTTGGGAAATTTCATATACAATGCCTTTGTGTCCCATCTTGCTGCCCATATCTAGTACAAGGGATAGGGTCTCTACCATAGCCAAGATGTGCCAATCGCTAAACTCTTGTGTGCTAGTAACCAAAGAAATAGTGCGTTCTTTCTTTGCCTAAAAATGTCCTCTAATATCCTCCAAAAGTATGCTAGGAAGGGCTGTAATATTCCTTGGGCAGTCCAATGCTGAGCTGCAGTTGGCACTACTCTCATCCAGCTCATCTGTATCCTTCTCCCTAGCCTAGTGGTATACCCAAAGAAGAGCATATCCTAAGGCATCCTTGCAAACAGATCTCTCCATAGCCACACTTTGGGGTCCACTGAAGTCTCTGTTGCGGCCTCCTCCAATATGCCCAATGTCTCCATCCATCTACCATACAAGTCTGAGGATCTGGGTCTAGGTACCAAGTCCTGTCACAATGAGCCACAACTCTAATCCTTTGTCAAGAGCATCCTATGAACTCTTATTGATCTAGTTCCTACTGATCTAGTTCCTCCTGCTTAAGTCTGCCATTCATCTCTACCAAGAGAGTAAACACACTCTCTCCACTTGTGCCTACCACTCCATGAAGGATCTCTCTAGTAGAGAGTCCAATCCATGTTTGCAAAGTCTCTGTGACAGTCCTCCATTTGTGGGCACCACCTCCTTGATGCTCTCCGTTATGGCTTTTGCCCTCTTGATTCCTCGAAGTCTCTCACTCTCTACATGAAATGGTAGCTCAAGAAAGACAAACCACTCCCTCATTGTAGAAGTTATCTATGAAGAGAACCTCCCCCAACATAGGAAGGCCCCCTCTCCAATGGCGTGGCCTCTTGCTGTCTTGAGTAGCTGGTCAAGGAGAAGTGGCTGCCTCAACTTCTCTTCAATAGTGGTTGGGCCGATTTAGTGAAGTCTTGCAGATGCTAATCTCCATGCCTGTATAATAGATGCAACAAATTTACCTTAAAACTATTTCCAAGCCATGTAGCTCTGTGGGAGCTTTCGCTCGCGATTGCCAACACCCATGGACCGCTTATTGCTTCAAGCGTTTCAAGCCAAATGCTAATGGCAACCTCTCACATAGCTGTGCGTGCTCTCAAGCCTATGGGTATAGTGAGCTTACTTCCATGCCTGATCTAGTTGCCTCCTCCCTCAAGCACTTTGATAGCTCCATGATCGAAGTGCAAGCTTCAAGTGAGCTCGATCCTCAAGCTCCAAGCTCCATGCTCCATTGCTGTGCGTACAAGACAAGAGAAGGGAAGAGAAGAAGAAGAAGAGAGAAGAAGATGGAGAGTTTCTCTACCAAGGTCCCTCACCCTCACACACTCACTCCCTCACACTCCCTCTCTCAAGCACAAGTACAAGCAAGCAAGAGCAAGAGCAAAAAGAAGAAGAAGAAGAAGAAGAGGAGAGCTACTTTTGGCCACGTACAAGAATAAGCTTTTCTATTCACTTTTTAGCTTTTATACATGCTCTAATCCCTTTTGAGCATCCACCCCTTTTTTATATGACTGGCCAGTTTAGCCTAGGTCCTTTTTTCCTATTCCCTTATATTTACATTGTGGCTTTACCTATGCCGTCTACTCTTTACAAATTGCAGAGCAGGGAGCCTGGCTCTCTTTTACAAAGATTTAGGGGCATCTTTACATTTTAAAATGCGCCTCTTCCATTTTTGCGCTTGCTCTGGGCTTTTAAGGTGTCTTTGCGCTTTTGGTCCTTTTCCCTCTTATTTCTATTGTCGGCCGCCTTTTTCCGCTTTGCATTGTATTTTAAAATTTTATTTTGCTTCATTCTTTTTATTTTTTGCCTTTCTTTCATTGGGATTAACATTACCCCCCTCCTAGTCGAGTGTTAGTCCCATGGCATTTGTGGGCTTTGTTGATGAGGGCTTGGGTGGTTGAAGGGTTGTCGTGGAGATGGGGCCTTGCGGGGATTGGACATGGAGAAGAAGCATATTAAAGTGGATGACCGCTCTATTTTGACCGTGCAGTGCATTGTGTCCGTGCTAGTGGAACATGGAGTTGGGTCGAACAACAAGCCTAGGGTATTATCCCACAGTTGAGGACCTAGCTCGTGTAAAGGGGAGGTGTGGTGGGTGTAGCTTAGGGAGAGAGGCCATAGGCGAGTGTAACCTCTCTCGTTGTGTTGTGTTCTTGATGAGCCCTAAGTGTGAAGTGCGAGAACAAAAGGGCTAGGGGGTTAGCAATGGAGCCGGCCGACGAAGGCCATCAGATGCATCTAACTTTAGAACCCCTAGGTGTAGTGATTATGGCACTTTGATGTTATAGTGGACATCATTCATTCTTTTTCTTTTTCTTCATTTTTTTTTCTTTTTTTTTTCTTCTTCTCTCTTTTTTTTTTGTTGTTTGCGGGTATAAGTAGGGGAAGATAAGCTAGATGTCATCCTCATGCTCTTTAGGAGCGTCATGTTGGGGCCTAAGGAATTTGCTAAGGAATGCAGGGCTTAGTATGTAGCCCTTTTGATTAATTCTTACATTGAGTGGGATAGTAGAGAGGAAAGGATGGTTACATTTCGAGAACCTACTATCACTCATATCTTCTAAGAGACTCATGCAAAATACTGGCAAGAGAGCGGCCCTTAACATTAGGCGGGTCATTGCATAACCGTCTATTCCTACATTGATGTCAAAATAGAGCGGTGGCAGACGCTCTTCTTGTGGTGTTGGCTTCTGTTTTAATAGGATTCATAAGAGACAGAGGCAATTACATGTTGTGAACTTGTCTAGGAAGTGGGTGATGGAAGGTCGGAGGTCTTGGGCTCCAAAAATGAGGCACTCTTCATGGTTGGAGGCATTGACATTATAGATAAAAGGGAAGTCGTATATGCCATGCTTTCCTTGGTCAAAATCCACATCGTGGCCACTCAGGTAAGCCATGTAGGTTGGATTATCCCTTTCATACTGTAGCGTGTTGCAAAATGCCATCCATGCCTCAAAATTGTTGTCCCATATTCTTTGGCACCATTTAAGTTGGGCTTCATAGCCTTTGACCTTCCTAGGCTCTTCGGTGACCTTGTCTTCCTAGTACCAAGCAAGCTCTCTTCTCCATAGTGTGGGTTTTCTTGCCCTCTCCTGCAGCCACCACTTTCCCAGCCTCTTTGTGACCTGGATGGCTCCTTCAACCCACTAGAGGGGATAGTACTTGATTTAGGGCAGTAGGGTAGAAAAAATCAAATTCAAATGGTGTGCCCCCCTTCTCCCACTGCTCCCAATGGTTTAGTTTCAGTGCCTGTTCCTCAGTTTGCGGCATCTGGACTTCGGGCGTGTCTTGTGGCCTGGCATTAAAATTTCTCCTTGTGAAGTCAGCTAGCTCTTTGCGTTTTCTAATTCTTTCTGCAGTAGCCAGATTTTCTTCTTGGTTTTTTACTTCTGTTGATGGAGGTGGGGGTGGGCTTTGTTCCGCAGCCTGTTCTTTGGGGTCATTGAGCGGTTCCCAATCGGGGCCTTCCTTCGTTGGTGGTTTTGCTTGGGTGGTCGTGTTCGGCCGTTCTTGCTGTTCTTGGCCTCTAGCTCCCAGTTGCTATAAGTCTTCGTTAAAGAGCCCTGCCTGCAGCAGAATTTACCTTTGTTGCTCTAGTCTTGGGCTTGAGCTGGTTCTAGGGGCGTGTTCTTGGAGCCCATACTTTATAGCTCTTCGTGTGATTTCTAGCTTCTTCTTTAGGCCTTCTATGTTGTCGTTATCTCTTGCCTGAGTCACATGAAGCACCGTGTTTAGGAAGGCGTGTTGTTGGACTTCTAGCCCTGCCTCCGTTGCTTCGGCCTTTGCCTCTGCCATGATCCTTCTACTTTTTGCTAGTACGAGGCGTTTGGCTAACTCTTTTTGTAGTCTTTCTTGCTCTTGGAGAGTTTCGAGCAGTCGGTTCTCCGCCTCTAGCAACTTTTTGGTTGCCTCCTTATCCTTTTGGGCCTTAACCTCCTGCAACTTCTTGAGTAGTAGTTATTTTTGGCTCCTCTCTCTGCGGTATTGTGCATGAGCTTGAGTTTTCACTTTTTTGAGCTCCTCTGTGGGCTCATCCGCGGTTGTCTTCAGTTGCTCAAGGAGCTCTTCCATGTCCTTTTGTTCCTACAGGAGGCTTGGAAAGTCTGTCCCCAAGCTTGTTTCTTTCTCTATCTTCTCCGACAAGAGCTTCTCAGCCTGCCCTAACTAGAGTTCCTGTGTCCCTTCTTCTTCTTTTCTCAGCTACATCTCCCTCTTTGCTTCTAATTCTTTCTTTAGGTCGTTCAGCTGCCTTTGATATATAGTCACTTGTTTTGTCTTTTCGAGTTGATAGGCAAGGAATGCCTCTTTTTCAATTTCGAGTTTTGCTATGGCGGCCTTTCTTTCCTCTTTCATCTTCTCTAGCAGTCCTTGGAGCTCTTGTAGGTATTCATCATACTGAGTTGTTGGTGGCAAGGCTAGCGGCATGGATGTCATTGACGCTTCCACCTTGGGTTTCTTGGGGTCCTTCCTAGATTCCGCATTCCCTGTAGCCGGCCTCTTTGTTCCTACCATAGGATCTCCACCACTGGGCAGTAGGGCTAGCTGCTTTGAGCTGAGCAAGTACTACACTCATGCCACCACATTGCTTTGGTCCACTTGGATTCCTAAAGTCTCTTGAGTGGCGGCAGGTGTGATAGTCAAGGTTGGAGATGGTGGATGTAGCAGGGCCTTTCCGTTGCCCAACACGATGGGTTCTTGAGCCTTCTCTTCCGTAGCGGCGCTTGATCGTGGTTCCTCTCTTGGGCTCCTCTCTGTTGGTTCTCGAGGGTAGGAGGTCTCCTCGATTGACAGCCTCATGGCCAAGGCTAGTTGCTCAACATCTTCTTTTTCAACCTCTCCTCCTCCTCTAGTTGCTTCCTCTTTCTTTCCTTCTCTACTTTTTGCGATTCTTCGTCTATCTTCTTGATCAGCTCATTCTCTTCCTCTTGCTTCTTCCTTCACCCATCTTCCAACTTCTTTGACTCTTCTAAGTGGTTCCTCTTCCTTGCAGCTTGCTCGGCTTTTTCTTTTTGCACCGTTGCTGCTTCCTTGTTTCCCAGGTTTCCTGTGAAGAAGGAGACTGGGGTCTGCACTTGGAGTGGTGAACAGGCTAGTGATTCACAGGCAGGGGAGTGCTCTAGAGTCTCTTCCACTATTTCAGGTTTTTCTAGGTCTCCAAGGGCCTCTTGAATGATCATGGTGAGGACACCTCCAAGTCCTATGCTAGAGGCCTTGCCCAATGGTTTTTTTCTTGCCTTCCCTGCTGTGGAAGTTGGGGACTCCCCACTAGCTAGTCTCGCATCTGTGGCTAGTGCCTTTGCTAAAGCTTCGATGGTCTTATGCACATAGCCATTCTAGTTCACTTTGTCCAAAGACCTAGCCGTGAGGCTCTCCAGCAACGGTACTCCAATCCGGCTCATCAAGGCATTGTACCTTTGATTGGAGAATAGAGCGTGGATTGTCTTTGCTTCCAGCAGCTTGCTGACCTCAGGGTCTGGGATGTTGGCTAGGCTGACTTTGTTGTTGGTGTGGACTAGGACCTTGTCCATTCCCAGCATGCTGTAGACGTCCCTTTTAGGTCGCCTCTCGATTTTGTTGACCAAGCTGAGTGCTCTTTCCACTAGTTCGGGGGCTCAGTTCAACTTTGACCTTGTGGGTTTCTTCTCCTTGCCTCAGTGTTATAGTGCCGCAGTTCTTGTCAGCATCAAAGGTTCGTAGGAATTCCACACACTTGCTGTAATCCATAGCTTGTCCGACCTTCTCTACATACTTGCTCAAGTTGCATTGCTCGACAATCTACTTCACGGCCTGTTCTTCCATGATCACGTCTTCCAAGTTCATGATGTTCTTGAACTTGAACTGGTTGTAGGCCCTTATTTCAGCCATTAGGCCATACTTTGCTTGTTCTTCTTCTGCGAATGGGAGCTTTCTACCTTTGTCTTGTCTTGCCATGCCGGATTCCTGTTATGACATTACAACTCATCATTAGTTTTCTTGAGAAACTCTTTGCGATAGGATAAGCAGATAATGAATGGAAGCTATGAAAAGTGAAAGGTGAGAAGGATCGACGTTTGCTTGGAAGTGAGCTATGGCGGAGAGCAAGAGCAAGAAGAGAGAGAGAGACACAAATGGAAACTCCAACAGTCACAATGTGTGACCGGGTCTTTCTTTATTCAAACTGTTACTAAAAGAATAAAGAATAAAGTGACAGTGACGGGCGCCCGCCACCTGCAGTGTGCAGTGGCGGGTACTGTCAGTGTAGTAATACACGGGCGGCTAGTCAGAGGTGGCTTTACCCCCAACAACCTCCCACTTAAAGGTAAATCTGCCCCAGTGAGGAGTGAAAAGAAAAAGAAAAGACAGTACAATGTACACATGTACAATAGGATGAGGAAAAACATCATCTCATCCAACGCCCATCAATCTCCTGAGAAAGGCAAAGCGCTCAGTAGTGAGGCTTTTTGTGAGCAAATCTGCAAGATTTTCATCAGTGGAGATCTCGACAAGGTCAGCAGACTTGTTCTCCATGACCCCACGTATGAAGTGATACCTCACCTCAATGTGTTTTGTCTTCGTATGGAAGATCGGATTCTTGGCTAGCTGATTAGCACTCATAGAATCCGAATGTAGCGTATGTATAGTATCAATCCCAAGGTTATGAACCAAACGGCCTAACCATATGGCCTACTTGCAAGCCTCAGTGGCCGCAACATACTCAGCCTCAGTGGTAGAGAGAGCCGTACACTTCTGAACCCTGGACATCCAAGAAAGAGTACCTCCAGCATAGGTAAAGACATAGCCGGAAGTGGACTTTCTACTATCTACATGTCCTGCATAATCGGAGTCTGTGTAGCCCACAACTCCTATATCTTGGCTGCCATAGAAAATGCATATATCTGCTGTGCCCTTCAGGTATCTCATGATACCCTTTATGGCATCCCAATGCTTTGTGCTAGGTGTAGCCATATAGCGTGCCACAATATCAACTGCAAAGGCAATATTTGGACGGATGGCTATCATGGCATACATCAAACTGCCCACAGTTGATGCATAAGGGATCTTGACCATCTTGGCCCTTTGCTCATCTGTCTGTGGACAATCGGCCTGTGAAACCTTCACATAAGAAGGTAATGGACAGCCAATAGGCTTTACGTCTTGCATGCGGAAACGCTCAAGGACTTTATGAATGTACTCTCATTGTGAGAGGTAGCATAGTCGTTGATGCCTTTCATGCTTAATGCGCATACCAAGAATGTGAGAGGCCTGTCCCAAATCCTTCATCTCAAAGGTCTTCTTCAGCTGAGATTTAAGAGTATCGAGCTCATCATGAGCTTTCCCTGCTATCAACATATCATCCACATAAAGTACCAAAATAAGCAATGAGCCATCATGGGATTTCTTCGTGTAAAGACACGGATCCATAGCACTTCTGCTGTAGCCTTGTGACTGCATAAAGACATCAAACTTATGATACCACTTTCTAGATGCTTGCTTCAAGCCATAAAGACTTTTTTTCAACTTGCACACTAGATGCTCCTTGCCAGGTTCCTGCAAAGTCCTTAGGCTGCTCCATGTATATCTCATCATGCAAATCCCCATGCAAAAATGCAGTCTTGACATCCATTTGGTACAAGTCCAAGTCAAGCTGCGTGACTAAGGCCAAAACCAAGCATAGGGTGGCCATCTTGGCCACAGGAGAAAAGACTTCATCAAAGTCAACTCCATGCTCTTGTTTAAAACCCATAGCGACAAGTCTTGTCTTATAAGCTAGCTTGGGGTTTCCAGGGGTACTTTTTAGCTTGTACACCCATTTGCATGGCAAAGCTTTCTTGCCCTGAGGCAATGGAACCAAATTCCAAGTCATATTCTTGTGCAGGGAGTCTATCTCAGACTGCATAGCCCTCTCCCAGGAGTGACTGTCACCCCTGTGCAAAGCCTCATCATAGGTGAGAGGCTCTCCTGTATCTGTAACCAAGACATAATGCATCGAGGGCTCAAATCTATCAGGTGGACGTCTATCTCTAGTAGACTGTCTCATGGCACGCTCTGTGGCTGGTCCAACACCTTGGTCATGTGTACCAACTGCTGCTGTAGGTTGTCCAATTGGCTGTGCAAGAGCACGTGGCTTCTCCTGGAATATAATCATGCGTATGTCTACCACCTTCTTAGGCTGCCTATGCATCTTGTCTTCATGGAAAACTACATCATGGCTACGGATGACTTTCCGCGCTTGTGGATCCCAGAGGCGGTAACCCATCTCGCTTGCATTCCCATAGCCAAGGAAAATGTGTTTGACGCTCTTAGGATCCAACTTAGTACGTTTGTCTTTGGGCACATGGCAGAATGCCTCACATCCAAAGACAAGTAGATACGCATAAGATGGAGGTTTTCCAGTCCATATCTCTTTTGCAACCTGGAAATCCAAACCACTAGAAGGTGATCTATGTATGACATGCATAGCTGTACTAACTGCCTTAGTCCAAAAGCTCTGTGGTAAGCCTCTATGGCTAAGCATACTGCGTATACGCTCCTGGATGGTTCTATTCATCCGCTCAACCAAACCATTCTGGGGTGGGGTATAGGGGGTGGTCAATTGACGCTTAATACCCCTCTCGTCACATAGTTGCTCAAAAGCATGTGACACATATTCTCCCCCATTGTCAGTCCTAAGGCATTTTAGCCTATGCCCAGTTTGGTTTTCAACAAATGCAAGCCATCTCCGAAATATAGCTAAGACATCGGACTTAAGCTTAATGGAATAAGCCCAAATTTTACGCGAAAAATCGTCAATGAGCGTCACTAAATATTTTGCACCACCCATAGACTGACAGGGCATGGGCCCATAGACATTCGAATGTATCAATGCCAGGGGCTCACTCATGCGTGTCCTACCAGACTTCTTATGTGTATTTCTAGTCTGTCTGCCATAAAGACAATGCTCACATGAATCAAAACATGCGTAGTCAAGGGGCGGTAAGAACTACAAACAAGAAAGCATTTTCATTCCCTTCAAGGACATATGGACCAAACGGGCATGCCAAAGAGATAGATGTGGGATGGAACCCATTGACAAAACATGGTCAACAGAGGATCCATCAACTACAAGAGGATAGAGGCTGCCAGCTTTGGCACCTTTAGCAAGTACAAGTTTGCCACGGGTGATCTTTTAAGCAGAATTTCCAAATGAAACATGAAACCCAGCATCATCAAGTTGCCCTGCAGACATAAGATTGCATGTAAGCACAGGTACATGACGTACATCCTGTAACAGAAAAGTACTGCCAGTAGAGAACTGTAGTCGTACATCCCCAATGCCAACAATAGCAAGTGACCTGTTATCACCCAAGCGAACTAAACTAGAGACAGTGCGGTAGGAGTGGAACTACTCACGGCATGGTGTAACATGAAATGAAGCACCGGAATCCAAAAGGTAGCACTGCGCATACATAGAGTGAACATCGGTCAACGACGTAGCATCACAAGAACTAGCTGTAAGTATGTACTCCTCATCGAAGTCATCAGTCTGCATGACATTTATCTCCTCGATTTTCACGCTAGCTTTCACAGGCATAATGTTGCGATTAGAGGACTTTTACTATACTTTGTCTTTCCCCTTCTCTTTGCGCTTCTCATTGCGCAAATCATGACACTGTGGGCGTATATGACCCTTTTTGTCGCAATGATGACATGCCACATTAGCCTTTCTCCCACAAGACTTGCTACGCAACTTACCATGCGACTTAGACCTAGACTTCTGTGAGTATCTGCCACGGCCATTCCCACGGCCATTCTTGCCATTACCATCTCTGCCTCTAATAGTCAAAGCATGCGACGCACGAGAGGCATCCAAGTTCTTACAATTGATCTTATCTTGCAAAAGAGCACTCTCTATATCAAGCAAGTTCAAAATAGTAGCAGGAGCACATAAGGCAGTGCGGAATACATCCCATGACTCAGAGTCCCAAGCAAAAACAATGGAGTAACCTCATCATTTAAGGTAATACCTTCCGAAGTCAAGTTCTTGAGAATAGCATAGAACTGGCTCAAATGAGGAGACATTGTTGTTGGGTATTTTACTCACCCGTTACTTACGCCTACGCTCATATGGGAGTGTCGGTGATCAGTAGGACACTGGGGCACTTTTTACTCTCGGTAGGAGAGGTTTTTTCCCCCAGACTTATGGTCTTATTATCGTATGTACTTATGTGCTTATGTTACACATATTTAGGCACTTAGTGTGTGGGGGGTGTGAACACCCCCCTACAACCCTAAGGTTTAAGGGTTGTACTTTGTACTTTCATATCACACTCATTCAGTCTATTCTCTTGGGTGTCGTGCTTCAACTCTGTCTCTCTCACTCTCACACTGTCTATTGAATCTGGCTGTACCTCGATCCTCTGCTCTCACATTTGGTATCAGAGCCCAGCTCTGAACTCAGCTTCTGCCTGCAGTCTGCAGTCTGCAGTCCCCGCCAGTTTTGCCCCTGAGTCGCCAGCTCCAGACCTGCCCAGTTCTGCAGCTCCAATAGTCAGCGCGCAACACTGCCCTGCCGAGACGCCACCTGTACCTGCACGCGCCCTGGCGCTGTTCCTCTGTGCATTGCCTTTCTCCTCCTTGAGACTGTTCGATAGTCCGCCTGCAGTCGTCCACGTCAGCAGCCCGTCGCCTGCCCTGTCCACGTCGCTGCCTTCTATGCTGGCCCTGAGTCAACGCCTGCTCGCGACTGCTCATCCCACCCGCCTGACGACCAGCGACCAGTGAAAAGTCACGTCAGCTCGCGCGCTGTTCGACAGCGCAGTTTTCGACAGTCCTGCCCGCCGTTTTTGACCACACGCAGCTCGCCTGCCCGCGTCAGCAGCTCGCGACTGGTCAGCCCGCCAGACTCCACGTCAGGTGCAATTTTAAACATTAAAAAAAAAAAATTCAGCCCAGAATAAAATTCTGGAAGCGGAGGTTCACACGCGGCAACACAGAACAAGTGCAGGGATAAATTTCATGCAAATTTCTGGTCTGGATCGTCAGACATTTTGGGGCTTTTGTGTATTTAGTAGACAGTTGCATTCGAACTGCTGATATAGTCACAAAAAGACTGTTTTTGACAGAAATTTGGCAAAAATTTTGGGAATTTTGACATAACAGTGTTGCATTGCACTGTTTGCACCTTGGGAAGCGTGCAGTAAAAGATAGTTTTCTGACAGAGTACGCCCTTGCACATTAATTGCAGAAACGTATTTGCTGCAATTTTTGGAAATTTGCAGATTTCCAGTTCGTACTGCTTTGACATTGCTCATTTTGTCTTTGGAAATTTGTCATCATGGCAAATCAGGGAGGTGATGTTTTTACGTATGTATCCAAGGAGGACAGACTGGACAGAAACAACTATTCCCTTTGGTCATTTATGATGAAAAATGTATTAGTGGCCAAGAATTTATGGGATTATGTCAGTGGAGAGGAAACTCGGCCGGGAGTTGTAGCTCCCGCTACTCCTCCTTCCTATGACGCACGTGGACAACGGGGACCTAAGCCCGCTCCACCTCAGCCACTTCCTCCAAGAACTGCAGCTCAAAAAGCTTGGGATACCCGTGATGCACAGGCCTTGTCACTGATTTCTCTGGCAGTTCAGCGGTCCATCATACCTTATATCCGTTCGGCATCTTCTTCATGAGATGTATGGTTGACTTTGGAGCATATGTTTGCAGGAAAAAATGAGACACGGATCTCTTTCTTAAAGAAAGAGTTGAAAACTCTGAAGATGCATGAAGGTGATTCTATGTAGGATCACTTAAACAAGATTCAGGACTTGAGGGAGCAGCTCATGAATGTAGATGAGTATTTTTCGGATGCACAGTTGATATCCACCACCTTGAATTCCCTACCTCCTTCGTACTTGTCTTTTCATACTGCATTGAACCTCACCATGAGGATTGTTGAGCACCCACTCACTTTTATTCAGCTGGTTAGCTTGCTTCTAGAGGAGGAGCAAACACGGAAAAATAGTGGTGTGGATGCTATAGTCTCTGAGCAGGCTTTTGTGGCAAGACAGATTGGCAAGAACAGCAAGGTGAAAAATGCTCCACAGAGTTCTGGCACTTCTGGCACATCGTAGAATCAGTCAGAAGGGGGGACGCAAGCAAAGAAAGGAAAATGTCACTATTGTAAGAAGCCCGGCCACTATATCACTGAGTGCAGAAAGCGCATTGCCAAAGAGAAGGAGGAGTCAGGAATGCCTGTTTCTACTACTCCTTCCACTGCTAGTGAGTCCGCGTCCTTTGTTGTGGACAGGGACTATTGTTTTTACACTTGCAGTTATGACATCT
The DNA here is from genome assembly GCF_053477565.2 of Lygodium microphyllum. Lineage (NCBI taxonomy): Eukaryota > Viridiplantae > Streptophyta > Polypodiopsida > Schizaeales > Lygodiaceae > Lygodium > Lygodium microphyllum. Next base: position 125,518,965 of record NC_141159.1, on the reverse strand, counting down.
CTTGGGCCGATAGAGCACTGAGCTCTACAGAGGATGCTGACACTTGGTTCTTTGACAGTGGTGCTTCTAGACATATCACATCTCGCAGAGATTTGTTTGCTTCAGTTAGTGCACCTCCCGTTGGGAAATCGGTACAGTGTGCCAATAATGCATCATACCCTGTTCGTGGTATTGGGGAGATTCAGCTCATAGCCATTGATGGCTCTATTCTCCGCCTGCAGGATGCTTTGTTTGTCCCTGGAATAAATAAGAATTTGCTTTCTATTTCTTCTTTGGCACGTTGTGGTATGCAGGTCACTTTTGATGATGACTGTTGCATGGTTTGAGAAAAAGAATGCATGACATTGGTCTTGACAGGATCTTTGTGTCATGGTTTATATGAGTTGGATGCTCTTTCTGTAGATCAGTCAGCATACTTGACATCCACTCTTACTCCTGCTATGATACAGGCGGAGTTATGGCATTCTCGTTTAGGGCATGTAAACTTTGGCAGCTTGATGCTTTTGCAGCGTACTCAGATGCTGGATGGCTTACCTCTCTTGAAGAGACCTCCTGAGCACTTATGCGAGGGATGCAGTTTGGGGAAAATGCATCGTTTCTCATTTCCTCGTGATGTTGCTTTCAGGGCAACTACGAGATTGCAGTTGGTGCATTCAGATGTTTGTGGTCCTATGCAGACCATGTCATTGGGTGGTTGTTATTATTTTGTGACATTCATTGATGACTTCACACGTTTTTGCTGGGTCTATTGTTTGAAAAAGAAGTCAGAAGTGTATGATGCATTTTTGGCTTTCAGTGCACTTGTTGAAAACCAATCTGGATGCCACATTAAGACTCTCCGTTCGGACCGAGGGGGGTAATACATGTCCTCTATGCTGAATTCTTTTTTGCAGCAGAAGGGCATAGTACATTAGTATACTACAGCTTATACTCCACAGCAGAATTGGGTAGCAGAGAGGAAAAAACGGTCACTCATGGAGATGGCTAGATGTATGCTGAAGGCAAAGAGCTTGCCTCATAGTTTTTGGATGGAAGCAGTCATGTGTGCTTGCCATATTTTGAACAGATGCCCTACCAAAGCCTTGAAGACCATCACACCGTTTGAGGCTTAGAACAGCCGTAAACCTTCTGTTGGTCACTTTCGTACCTTTGGGTGTCTTGCCTATGCCCATATTCCACAGGTACTTAGAAGAAAATTGGACAACAAGGCTGTTAAGTGCATTTTTATGGGATATAGCAATGAGAGCAAAGGCTACAGACTCTATGATCCCGTTACTAAGAAGGTTTTTGTCAGCAGGGATGTTGTTTTCGATGAAAAATCAGAATTATCCTTGGCTGGTTTGGACACATATCAGGCTGCCTATGATGTTTTTGAAGGGTTGCTGCCCATTACTTTTGGTGATTCAGTTGGAGGTTCACAAAATGAACCTAATGTTCAGCTAGCTGCTACTATGGATAGTGCAGAAATTCAGCCATTGGCTGATCGGAATATTCAGCATCATGCTGAAACAGAAATTCAGCAAGAGCTTGCACACAGCCAGGATGCTAGACAGCTACCTAGATGGTATTTGCAGACTATGCAAGATAGTCCTTTGGATGCACCCATGGCTGGTCGTACTAGAAGGCAAACTCGTTTGCACAATTCAGTACATACTATGGAGTTTATTATGGCAGCAAGTACTTTTGATAATGAAGAGCCTGAATGTTATGAGGATGCACAACACAGTGTGCATTGGAAGGCAGCCATGCAAGCTGAATGAGATTCTATTACTAAGAATCAAACTTGGGATTTGATGTCCTTGCCATTTGGGAAGAAAGCCATTGGAACTAAATGGGTCTACAAATTGAAAAGAAAAGCAGATGGATCCATTGATAAATACAAGGCACGGCTGGTAGCTAAAGGCTATGCACAGAAAAAGGGCATTGATTATGAGGAGACATTTGCTCCTACTTCCGGTATGACGACCATCAGGTCTATGATTGCTTTGGCTGCACATTATGGTTGGACAGTCCATCAGCTAGATATCGAGACTGCATTTTTGCATGGGGAACTTCCGGAGAAGTTTATGTACAGCAACCCATTGGTTTTACAGTTGAAGGCTCAGAAAATTTGGTATGCAAGCTCAAAAAGGCACTATATGGTTTAAAACAAGCTTGTAGAGCTTGGTATGAAAAGATAGATGCTTTCTTGCTTGGTCAGGGGTTTCTAAACAGTTCATCTGAGTCTACCCTTTACGTATGTAAAGAAGGGGGATCTATGCTGATTTTATGTCTTTATGTTGATGACCTTTTGCTCACTGGAACACATGCTGATCAGATTTCAGCATTCAAACAAAATTTGCAGCAAACTTTTGACATGTGTGACTTGGGAGTTTTGCATTACTACTTGGGCATACAATTCATACATAATGCTTGAGGTATTGGGTTATCACAGTCACGGTATATTGAGCAGCTTCTTGAGAAATTTGGCTTACAGGATTGCAAGCCAGTTACTACTCCCATGGAACCTGGACTGAAACTGTCATTACATGATGACAGTGATTTGTTTGATATACATACATATGCTCTTGCAGTTGGATGTCTTATCTATCTATGCAATACTAGGCTGGAAATACAGTTTGCAGTTTCAACCTTGAGCAGGTATATGCATCAGCCACGTATGTCACATTGGCAAGCTGTCAAGCGTGTTTTCCGCTACTTGCAGGGTACTCGTTCTCTTGGGTTGCTTTATGCCAAGGGGGGACCACTGCATTTACATGCTTACAGTGATTCTGATTGGGCTGGTGATTATGATACACGTCACTCTACTAGTGGCAATTGTGTCTTTCTTGGCACTTCTTGCATTTCTTGGCTTAGTAAGAAACAATCCACTGTTGCCACATCGTCATGTGAAGCTGAATACAAGGCAGCTTTCACCACCACAGTTGAATGCGTATGGCTTAGACGCTTGCTAGCTGATTTGGATGTATCTGTTACTGAGCCTACTCCTTTGTTCACTGACAATCAGAGTGCCATTGCAGTGGCACGGAACCCAGTGTTTCATGCTCGCACGAAACACATTGAGATTCACTATCGCTTTGTCAAAGAGAGGCTACATGCAGGTGATATCAGCCTTGTCTATTGTCCTACCACCAGTAATGTGGCAGACATCTTCACCAAAGCTCTTCCTCGTGACAAATTTGAAGCATTTCGCGATGCTTTAAATTTGATATCCTTTGGTGGCGGATGATTCTTGTACTCTTGATCACTCTTCACTCCAGGGGGGTTTATTGGGTATTTTACTCACCCGTTACTTACGCCTACGCTCATATGGGAGTGTCGGTGATCAGTAGGACACTGGGGCACTTTTTACTCTCGGTAGGAGAGGTTTTTTCCCCCAGACTTATGGTCTTATTATCGTATGTACTTATGTGCTTATGTTACACATATTTAGGCACTTAGTGTGTGGGGGGTGTGAACACCCCCCTACAACCCTAAGGTTTAAGGGTTGTACTTTGTACTTTCATATCACACTCATTCAGTCTATTCTCTTGGGTGTCGTGCTTCAACTCTGTCTCTCTCACTCTCACACTGTCTATTGAATCTGGCTGTACCTCGATCCTTTGCTCTCACAATTGTCATATTCTCCTTCATGCACAGGTCCATAAGCTGCTTCAGCCAATACATTTGACTTGCTGGACTTTTCTTGTCATAGAGGTTCTTAATTTTATCCCAAAACTGCCAAGCACTCTGTGCTTTCTCAACCACATTGTAATGCACTTGTTCAGTGAGAGACAAGATGAGGGTGGACTTGCATAACTCATCAAGCTCATCCCATTCGTCATCAGTCATAGTTTCAGGCTGCTCGCCATGCATCCTTAGTGGCTTTATTTGCGATTTCTGCACCAATACCTGCCAAACTTGGCTCTTCCAATAGGCATAATTCGTACCATCAAGCTTAGTGATGTTGAAGATAGCACTGTCAGTGGAATAAGAACCCATAATGCAGTCCAAAACAGTGCAGACAATTCAAAACTGCTTGCTGTTTTTTGCTGTAAACTATCAAAAATACCACCAAAACCAAGGGAAAATGACCACGAACTGATAGCTAATGATGCTGCCCACCAAGTACCATCAAAAGTACATAAAATCAGGATGATTCAGCATTAAAATTTCACATCAATCCATACATAACTGCTTGCTGTAATAAATTACAGCCAGGTACAATGAGAGCAAACTGTAGGAAAAATCAACGTACCAAGTCAACCACTGAGTGTCAAAGCATAACGAGCATCAAGTGGGCATAAATTTGCATATGATAGTCATATGGACATTGAGCAAACACCCAATCATGTCAATCGAATCCGTTAGTAAGCCGGCACATCCCCTGTGTAATAGGGAAAGGTGAAGACAACATTGGCAAGACCTGACACAAAGAGGTGTATGCTTAGGGAGTGCGAAGCCCAAATCAGCCGAAGTACATGTATGTGGACCACAGCATATCAACCATGCAACATCCAAGTGAAGAAGATCCCAGTCTCTGAAGACTCAAAGCTCAATAGCATAAACCACCTGCTCAATGTTTGTCAAACATCCAACGATGCTCCCACTATTGCAAAAGCTGTATGGATCAAGCCAAGAAGCTCAAGAAGGGCATATGAGGGCACCAGTGACAAAAGATCCAAGACCAGACATAAATAAGACATCATGAGCATATAGACTTTGTAGCCTCTAATTAGAGCATCCATAGACATCAACTGTATCCCAAATACAACTCTGGCAAGCCAAGAAATATCCCAAGTAAGTTCCCGGAAGCCAGATGCAAGCCAAGACAAGGCACTAGTAGCAATCGGCTCCAAATAATATAAGTAGTATGTAGTAGTGACATAGGCCAAGCATGTCAAGATCGGTCAGACATAGGTAACATACATACCATATATACATCCAAGACAGAGCATCAAATGTATTCCAAAGCCAAGCTTAAGCTCAAATGAAGATCCGGAACCAAAGACAAGCTCGATCTTGTACCCCGAAGGTCAATACTTCATTGCATATCCCAAAGACATAGCCCGAAACCAGTAGGCATAACCAAACTGGAGGTAAAATAACCTGTCAACCAAGGTAGCATAAATCCCAACTAACAACGAAGTGTCCCCATCCAAATCAAGGCTCAATAGCTCTCAAATAGCATATCCGGGTATAAACCATGATGACCAAGTATCAATACATTCAACAAGACACCCGAATGACAAGAAAGAGCATTATGCATAAGCCATCCCTGATCAAACCTTGCTGCCCAAACAATGTACAGTAGTAAATCCTTGCATAAATCGAGCTATGGAAGCTCAAACCAAGTTCCAAAGCATCTCAAAACATTAGGCAAACATCCCCAAAGTATCTGGGCATCAAATACCAAGCCTCGGGAGCATCACATAAGCTAAGAGCATGACATTTTCTTCTTGTAAATCAACTTAGATATGTTGCATAAAATGTTGAGATCAGAATTTGGCAGATCTGACATCGCCATCACGTCTGGAGCATGCCAAAACCCCAAGTTAGACTCTTAAGTGTTTTTTTGATTTCTTTTGTTTGGTGTGTTTTTTTTTTTGTGTTTTTAAGGGCGTTTGGTGTGATTTGTTCAAAAGATTTAGCATTAAGTGAAGGTTTCAAAGCAAATTTTGTTCTGTTGAGTGATTGTGTCCCAAAGTATGGGAATATAAGGATGGATTGCTCCATAACCTTCATACAATAAGCCAAATAATCCCACACACTACTAGGATAAGTGCTTAGGGATTCCTAAGGAGGTGTGTGTGGGCCAATCATATGGAGAATATGTGGAGAGAAAGGCAAGATGGGCAAGCAAGGAAGACAAGCAAAGCTAGCATGTAAGCATAAGAAAAGATTACTGTTGGAGACTACCATGCTGGATTCAAAGTTGATCACTCCAAGGGTGACCGAAAAGGGATAAATGCGCATAGATGCATGTTTACATAAACATAATGTCAATGCATGGTGTAATGCAAAGGAGGATGCAAATATTCATGCTTATGTAGAATAGGATATAATGATGCCACTTGGACAGTGTCCTTGCAAGGGAATTGTTCACTTGCCCAAGCGCCCTTTTACAATCATGTCATTTTGATAGTGCGGATGAAGTTACAAATGTCCATAATAGATAATGCATAGTAAATGAATGTCTGAAGGTAAAAAGCTGCAAACATCATCACTGTCACTATCAAGAGAAGGAAACCGCCCCCTCTTAAACTGGAAGAGGTGTACCCAAGCTAGTCCCCAGTAGTAGATATTGTAGAACCGGTGAGTTGACTGCCTTGGTCAAAATGTCTGCAAAATTATTGCTTGACAGCACAAGCTCTAGGCGAATGGTGCCTAGCTCAACCTGCTCTCAGGTGAAGTGGTAGTGAATTACCATGTGCCGTGTTGGAGGGGAGATCATAGGATTTCCGCAAGGGCAAGCGCACTCTAGTTGTCACAATAGACAACTGTAGGTGACTCGTAAGGGAACTGAAGTGTAGCCAGCAAGTTCCTCAAATAGATGGCCTCCGTAGTGCCATTGAAGAGAGCTTGATACTTTGCCTCAGCCGTGGAAGCGGCAGCCGTCTCCTACTTATGGCTGGCCCAAGAGATGGGTGTTGTGCCCAAGGTGTAGAGGTAGCCTCCATGAGATTGCCAGTTGCTAGGATCTCCCACCCAATCGGAATTAGTGTATCCCTACAAGCATAAACCATTACCATAAGGTAGTCCAAAATTATAGGTACACCTTAAATATCTTAATACACGAAGACAAGCAAACGAATGAGACATTCTAGGTGCATTAGAATATTGACTAAGCAAGCTAACTGAGAATGTAAGCTAGCATGAATCAACCAAAGTAATTTACCTACAACAGAACGATAGGTATGAGCATCAAAAAGTGGACTCAAGGTATCCTTATGCAGGTGGATAGTGGGATCTAGAGGCATAGCCACTGGCTGTGTCTGATTAGTGCAATAATGTTCCACTAGCTGAAGGGCGTACTTCTATTGTGATAGAAAGATACTTTCCTCGGATCTAACAATCTCCATCCCCAAGAAATAAGTCAACAATCCTAAGTTTGTCAGCCTGGCTGTGTCTGATTAGTGCAATATTGTTCCACCAACTGTAGGGCGTACTTCTATTGTGACAAAAAGATACTTCCCTTGATCTAACAATCTCCATCTCCAAGAAATAAGTCAACAATCTTAAGTTTGTCATCTCGAAGGTGGCATAGAGCTGTCCCTTAATGTCTGAAAGAGCCGCAGAATCTGAACTAGTAACGAGTATATCATCAAAATAAAGAAAGATATAGTTGGCCCCTGCGCTAGTGGTGCACACGTAGTGATTTGGAGCATAGGGGGTAGAATGGTATCCATGCGTCCGTAAGAACTCGTCCATCATGTGGTACGAAGACCGTGGCGCTTGCTTCAGCCCATAAAGCGCTTTTCGCAAGCGAAATACCTTGTTAGGCTGGTCAACAGAAGAAAAGCTGGAAGGTTGCTCCTAGTTTGTTCCCACATGGGGGGACAGTTTGGTGATCTGGCTAAAAGCAGGGAATCCATGGTCATGACATGCTTTTGCAAGGCACTAGGGACAAGCATAGAGATTCTCATATTTTCTCCTCCTATGTTCAAGGTTTGAGTATGATTGACATTGACTTGGTACTTCTTTAGATGTCTTTTGGACTAGGAGTTGTGATCCATAGCTAGAGTCTTGGAGTATCTCCATTGATGCATTTGGATACTTCCAGCATCACTTTTCATTGTTGTATGTACTATAATGGTACAGATTTCTAGCAAATCATTGCTGTGGTATGGGGCATGGTGATGGTTCATAAGGGCCTATTGTTCCCTGTCATTGTATATTTTATTGTATTGACCACCCATGATCTAAGAGATACTGCTAGTGGGGGACATCTCATGGGTGTTAGGCCATTTATTAGGCTTGTTATTGGGCACCGTTATAAGCAGTTGGAGGCTCATTTAGGACTAGCTCATATGTTTATGGTCTGGTCCTTAGGCCTATAAATACTCATTCCTCCATTCTTGTATCAGATCACATCCACTTGAAGAGGAGACTAGGGATACTTCTGGTCACTAGACGTGCCATTGACCTGTGTGGTTTGTATGGTACATCTCATCTATTGTTTTAGGGATTCCATTGCCTTCTCTCGTTAGCTACTTGTTCTTCTCAATATTCTGTAGTAGTGATTCTTTTGCTTCCATTGCTCCTCATATCATTAGCTATGAATGGATGATGGGGAAGAACTTGGATAAGAGGCTGTCAACAGAGATAGGAGGTTGGGAAGGTTCAGGGTAGAAGAATAGAATGGGGCGACTATCGGACTGGATACCCACAGCCAAGAGTTTTAAGTCTGTCATGTTGTGCATAATGAAGCGTGGTTGCGAGTGAGGATATGATGAATGCTGCATCTGAAATACTTGAAGGTAATATTTCATTCCCCTTTATTCCAAGTAGAAATATTTTGCCCAAGTTACAAATGATCAAACATCTTCAATAATCTTACTGTTTTTTATGTCATCCAGATCACTAATTAGGGAGGCTGGTTCACATTCAAACATTTGAAGCCAAATGCAAATGCTAATTTATGATATAGACTAAGCAGCACACACAATATGCAAGAAAAAGTATAGAGCACAAGACCACACAATGCCAAATATTCAGTTTGCAATTTCAGCCCTAAGCAGATATATGGATAGCCCACGCATATCACATTGGCAAGCTGTGAAGTGTGTTTTTTGTTACTTGCAGGGGACTAGGGCTCTTGGATTGCTTTATGCCAAGGGGTGACCACTGCAACTACATGATTACAGTGATTCAGATTGGGCTGGTGATTTGATTCACGTCACTCTACGAGTGGAAATTGTTTCTTTCTTGGCTCATCTTGCATCTCTTGACTCAGCAAGAAACAATCCACTGTTGCCACATCATCTTGTGAAGCTGAATACAAGGCAGCTTTCACTACCACAATTAAATGTGTATGGTTGAGACGTTTGTTTGTTGATCTTGATGTATATGTCACGGAGCCTACTCCTTTGTTTACTAACAGTTAGAGTGCCATTGCAGTGGCATGGAACCTGACATTTCATGCACGTATGAAACACATAGAGATCCACTATCACTTTGCCAGAGAGAGGCTACATACAGGAGATATCAACCTTGTCTATTGTCCTACCACTAGTAATGTGGCAGACATTTTCACCAAAGCTCTTCCTTGTGACAAATTTGAAGCATTCCGCAATGCTTTAAATTTGATCTCCTTTGGTGGATGATCGTTGTATGCTAATCACTCTTCACTCCAAGGGGGTTTGTTGGGTTTGACTCACACCCACGCTCATAGAGGAGTATCGATGATCCTCGGTAAGACATTGGGGCACTTTTTACTCTCCGATAGGACATTGGGACACTTTTTATTCTCCTTATGAGAGGTTTTTTTCCCTACTATATTCTTTTTTATTTTATGTGCTAATGTTACATAGTTCGAGCACTTATTGTGTTTTACACCTTTTGGGTGTGAACACACAAGACAACCCTAAGGTTTAAGGATTGTACTTTGTACTTGCACATTATTCTTTTGATTATTGCACTGGGAGTCGTGTCCTCACTCTCACACTCTCTTCACTGCCAACTGTGTACTCTCAGTTGAGCTTCGATCTTTCCCATCTCTCACATTACCTTCATTCATCTTCTTTGTATCTTTCTCATCATGGCTTCTCCAGCATCTCCTACTCATGGTTAGCATGCATATGTTATTTACTCATCTATGAGTATTATGTTGGAGACTTATTGTGTTGAGATTCAGGTTTTGGTGAGGATGCTTTCTCTTGGTGTTCCAGATGTTCTAGTTTCAAAGAGGGGTAACATATGGTAGAAGAAGAATAAGTCTCAGTGCTATTATTGTGGCAAGAAGGGACACCTTCGGAAGGATTGTAAGACATTAGCAGCTTAACGGAAGTAGCACACATGGATGGTGACGAAGGGTGACAACTCTCTTAGCGACTCTTCCTCATCTCCAGGTCCAAGTTTAGGCTCCTACCATGTGGCCCTGGCCATAGTTGCAAGGGCCTCCCTTCTAGGTTACTAGTACAGGTGATGCAGGACATCCGTCATAACTCTCCAGTGCCAAAGAGGGAGTGTAAGAGGGTGGTGAGGTGGGGAAGTTTTGCCTCATCTATACAAGTATACAAGTGCATAAGATCCAGAGAGGGGTTTCCTTGACACATGGACTGACATTTGGCAGGTTTCCAAATCCTAGATTTGAGATTGACATCCAAGTTCATGATGAGCTGTCTAATAGAGAGCGAGCTTGTGTCCTGGTCCAAGCTCACATGAGGGGATACTTTGTAATCTAGCCAAAGGCGGGAAATTTATGGTCATTTATGCGTTGCAACATTGGTGATAGGATGGTCACATGTGCTATTTCCGAGGCATTGTTGGTAAATATTGATAACTACTATGATTCTTCTTTGTTTTCAAGAGCTTGTACGATTGACATTGACCTCAGATTCTCTCCGAGGCATCTTGGTGGTGAGTTGGCCACTCCCTACCTAGGTATCCAAGGTTCTCTTCTGGTGGTTATTGTTATATGGACTATGATGGGTGACTATCATTGTATCATTATATTGTACCATATCACATATGATCTGAGAAAGAGTATTAGCAGATATGTCAATTCATGTGTGAGTATGTGCATGTGAGAGTGGGCTGGGCACATCTCAGGTATTTTAGGCATTTTATATCTGTTATTTTCATGGTGTTTGAGGCATTTGTTGCTGGCCAACCAACATTGGTGGCCAACCTGACATCATTTATGGCATGGAATTGGCCTATATATTCTTGTCACTTTCTCTTCCACAGATATATTGTGTGCATTACTGCCTATAGATTCTGGTGGAGAGAGGGAGCTCATGTTGGTGCCTTCACAGCTAATGACTCACGTTAGATCTATATTGTCTCATGTCTTGGTATATGGATTCCATTTGATGATCATCTCTTTGTTTCTGAGTTCTTTGTGCAATGTTCTTTTCTTTTGCAGTGTTTCTCTTTGTGTGGCTTCCTCCTCTAGGATAGGGTGGTAAATAACCTGATTAAACACTCTTTACAACAATTAACAAATTCACAAAACTGAAATGTACACTTTACCATATACTCTTGGACATTGGACACCCTGTTGGTCCCAAAGCTGGCGCCCCTTTCAGTATTTATTTAACTTAATTGAAGAAGAAGTTGATGTACAATGGGATTCTCCCAATCCCTTTCGGTATTCCAACTCTCCTTGCTGTCCAAAATGACCAGGAAGTCTTCAATCTAATTTGTCTCTTGATTCGGGCAATCAATTGGCCTTCACCCGCTTTGATGGAGATAGAAAATGCTCCAAATTTAATGATTTGCTAAGTCCTCCACTTGAATAGGCTAAAAATAGCTTCAGTCCTGTTGAATCTAAGTCTTGGAGCTTCCAATTTTTGGCACACTTCTCGAGGCTGCTGCTAAATCCTAATTTCTACTGTTGTAGATTAGGGTTTACAATAAAGAAATCTGAAATTTCTCAGCCTCTGGTAATCTCGATGCTGTATTCTTTAGAGCAAGGCTGTAGGAAGGCTCGTAGATGAGAGAGAATGCTGAGGAGAGAGAAATTCAGACTTTCTTCGCGAAGAACTAAAGAAAATGTGTCATTTACTGCTACTGCCTTGTCTCAATGGCTTGTAGTTGCAAAGAACTAAACAAAATCAGTCATTTACTGCTTTGTTGCTCTGTCGTCTCAATAGCTTGTAGATGCTCTCACTTGTTGTTGATTGGTCTTCTCCTGCCCCTGGCTGCCTTAGAAGGTTCTCCAATGACTGTAAATTAGACCAAAAGCATCTCCTCTCTCTCTTGCAGGTTGAATATACTAAAAATGCCTCTCTCTGGCCTCTAAAGATGGTTTTCAATCTTGTATGGGCATTTTTGACAAGTGGCAACCTTCCCAAATGGTTTTTCCAGCATTATCTATAATTAAATATTAATTTTTAGTTTTTAAATACTGAAAACTAATCTAATAATTATTTCGGTGCCTTGGAAAATAATTTGACTGGCCAATAATTAAATTGGCTAGGAAACGTCCATTCCTAAGTGTCTCTGTGCCATCTTTGACTATCAGATTGGTGTTAGGTACCATTAAATGCCACTTCTCTAGTGTCATCAACTAATACTTATGGCCAAATGAATGACCTAGGCCAACAACTAGCACGAGATACCACCAAGTACCTATGCGGCATAACTTATAGCAACTTTTACCTTTGACATCCCGTGATTTCTTGGAGTCCCGGGCTCTTAAATTTACTTTACCCCAGTTACACCTCACATGTGCAACATTTACTTAATCATGTGATTAAAAATTAATCCACATGTTAATTGAGGTTTCAAAAATACATGTTCTCATGACGCTCTTTCTCTTCTCTCCTGTGTTCAACAGTCTACTACAGTAGTTTTCTATACTTCCATCACTGCATCCACTTCTAACAATACACACTTTTTTGTTTTCCATAAATGGACCGAGATTCAAGACCAATGGTCAAGCACCCCATAGCCACATCCACCTGTACTTTCACTGCACGTCTGTTCAAAGGACTCCCACTTTAATTCCCTAGCTTTACTGCATTGTTAAAGCTTTGGGGGTCACAATCTCCCAGCTTTGCAGGCTGCCATATAGAGAGAAAATTGGATGGGCTCCACCACATGGTGGAGAGGAGAGTGGATAGGTACCACTTGTGATTTGGGCATCTAGGTCAATGCTGAGGTTGGCCAAATGAGTTGGTCTCATCCAGCCTCTAATCAGCACCAATTGTATTGTGCGTGCCCCACTCTATGCTGAATTTGGCGAGAGAGTGATCTCAACCATCCACCACCAGTGAACACGAATGTACTTATGGAGAAGAGTGCTTGGGGACCGTGTTTCATAGTGTGAATCTTCTCTTAGCCCTAATCTTCCTTCTTGTCCTCCACCATACATGAGGTTGGCTCCTAGTGGGAAATCATAATAGGGCTTAGTCCTAGTGGGAGAGTTCTAGTAATAGTCTTTCTAGCAAGCACCTTGAGAGTTATGGAGTGTGCAAGATTTCCATCTCATAGTTGTCATGTGCTTTGGAGTGGCAAATATTTCTCTCTTGGTGGGCAATGATGGCAATCAGCGTCCTATAAGTTGAGTACACTTCCAAATTTCTAATACTGAGAAGGAACATGTGGAGATGACCAAGAGATCACCATATTGAAGTTTGAATGACAGATTTGGCTCTGCTTGAGTGAAGGGGGATGGGTCATGCCCTTGCTTTAGTGTGGAATGTTGAGTGATTCAATTGTCTTCAAGTTGAGAAGAGTCTTACAAATGGATCAGCTCTTTGGTGGGAGCCATGTTTATAGAGCTCGATGAGTGGGTTTTAGGTAGTTATAGTGACCTGACTCGGACATACAAAGCAATTAGGATGATGGAACACAATCCTCAGTTTTCAAAACCGCCATTGTGGATTGTTACAATTTCATTTAGCCTAAGGGTTGCCACCAATTGAAAGCAACAATCAAGAGCTATGGTTCAGGATGTCTTATTTGTAGAGGCAACCAAAATTGGTAGGGGTACATTGGAGATGGGACTACTTGGTATTGCACTATAGGTTGTCCTTAATTATCTATCTTAAGATCGATTTCTCCCGTGGAAGTCCGCAGTAGCCATACATCACACAAGCAAAAACTCATTTTCTAAATGATTGAATAGTTTGTGTATAAGAGCCAAAAAGACAAGTATCTTTTAACATTCTTTGACCGATAGCTGAAAACATGTTTTTAGAAGGTTCAAAAGATGTAAAGCCAAAAACAAAAAGGTCGAGAATGTTTCGGCCAAGCATTGTAACATTCTGAGTAAGCATGCATGAACCCTCTTTATAACCATAAGGATAATTTCTTTAAGGCAATTTTTTTAAATTATTTCCCCTCTTCTCCAGCCGACTGTCGAGTTGGAGGAAGAGGGGAATAGCATGTGTAGGCAAGCTCCTTGTTGGAGCTTGCCTAGACTATGGATCATGCGGCTCGACGCGTGGGGGAAGGGAGGATCTTATCCCCTCCCCTATTTAACCAAGGGGGTGTGCAGGCTAAGGGAGGTCACCGCCTGCTGTTGCTGTGAAGATAGAGGCTGAAGATGTCGTTGCTGAGCCGTCAGGGTGGTCGTGAAGAGGAAGAGCCAGGAAACGGCCGAGGATAAGTAAGGGAGAAGTCAAGCATTGGCTGCCGTGTAGCCAGAGGGAGCCGCCGCCCGACTACCAAGAGGGTGAGGAGGTGATCTTTGTGCCGCCGCTGAAGCCGTATGCCACGCTGCCTCTTGTCCATTGCATCACCGCACTTGGAGCAGTCATTTGCCTTCCCCCCTCCCCCCTCCCCCCACGTACAGAAACTCTCTGAAGCCTCTAGAAGCTTCTAAGGGGGCTTCATAAGCCCCCTTTCCCCCCCATAAAAGGTTTTACCCTTAGGCCCTTTTTCCCCCCAAAGCTTTTACCTTAAAAGCTCTTTTTCTCCCCGTGTTTTTAAATCCCCCTAAGGGCCCCCTTAGGCCTTCTTTTCTATAGCCTTTAAGGTTACCCCCCAAAACAAACGCCCCCCACCGCACACCCCCCCCCCCCCCCCCCCCCCCACCTCCCCCTCCCCCCCTCCCCCGCCCTCCCCGGGCGGCTTCTGGAATTTTCCCCTTAGGGCTCTATAAGCCCTTTTTCCCCCAAATTCTCCTTGGAGGGCCTTAAGAGGTCTTTAAGCCCCTTCCCCGCAAAAGAAAGCTTTACCTTAAAAAGGGTCTTCACATGACCCTTAAGCCCTTCTTCCGACCCCCTTGAATTTCCCCTAAGGGCTCCCTTAGGCCCTTTTTGTACCCTTTTCTTTACCCCCTTACAAAAAGAAAAGAGGGTGTTAAGGGTCTTTTGACACTTTTCTTTTCCCCATACAAAAGCCCTCGTAAGGGTTCTACACCTTTTATTTCCCGTTCTTGTGAGTCTTCAAAAGGCCATTAAGCCTTTTCCATGGCTTTAATGGGCCTTATTTGCGGAGGATTTTGAACACCACCTTCCCGATTTTGAACCCTATTCATAGGTTCTCCTCTCCTCCACAATTATCCCTTCGAAGAGCTTCTACGAAAGGAAAGAATAGAAGACTCATAAAGGACAGTGGTATTTCAAAAAGGGAATTTGTAAAGCTGCATCCACATCGGAAAGGCTGCATTCGCGATGCCTCCTAAGAAAGCCCAAGGCGTATAACGTGTCCCCTTGTATCTTTATGACACATCTTAGCAATCCATCGGACAGGATGTCTAGAAAGCTCTGTCCGGCACTCCCATGGAATGTTACGGGGTTTGCGATCTAGGGCTTTCCGCATCTGCCACGTAGCGGAAGTATTCCATCCGTTCCCACTTAGGATCGACCTGAATTAGGGTTTTCCTTATTGGTCATTTGGTAACGGCAACTAGTGTCAGACCCAAGCGAACTACTTTACGCAGAAACGCCAGGTCGGAAGCGGATTTCCGCTACACTTGGTTTAAGGAGAATGGGAAACGAGAGGGATGCAAAGCTCAACCTCTCTGCCATAAGGCATAGTCCCATTCCGTTCCCGTAAAACAACGTAAATCGAGATCAATCATAATTCTAGGTCAACACTCTTATTGTTTGTGTTCGTTGCAATCTTCTGGCTGCCCATCGTGATTTGAGAACAGTTCTCGGCCAACCGGGACCACCCATCCGTAGGATGGACCTATGGCCCTTCCTCCACACTTTCCTCCGGTTGTTTTAGTTATTTAATTACCTAACACATTTAGTTGGACATGTAACAATCAGCTTCTTTAATTAGCCCGTTAGGCACTGGTTCTTTCACGTAATCATATCACTTGACATAGAGAAATAATATCAAACAAGCTCCTTATTAACGGGTTATCATATTTATCTTTGAAATACAAAAAAGTCCAGCCCGTAGGCTTATCCACAATCCTCCCAAAGGCTATCCAGCAATCCACAGGGATTACCAATCCAAGTTTCTGCCCGTAGACTAGTATGCGGGCCTCGAGATTCAATTCCGAGTCACTTAGCCTCTTGTGCAGGTTCCGGAAGGCAAGGGATTTACGGCCAGAGCCCCCCCTGCACCCAAGCGTCCTCCTGCTCGAAGTAGCGCTCAACGGAGAGACCTCTCGCGGCAGGTTCGGTCCACTTTCCCGGTGCGGTTAACAACCCCCTTGGTTAGGGTCAGGCAGGCAGTCGGGGGTAACTGAAGCTGCCTCTCCCTTCAGGCCTTCAACCTGAAGTATTAGATATCTATTTATCTTTTAGTTCATTGGTCAAACAAACCACTCTTGAATGTGTAATAAGCACAAACATATCCATTGGTCGTTTTTGTTGGCAAACTGCTAAGGAATGAATCCAGCACTCGATCCGGGATGACTTGCAACTTGGCAAGATCCCCTATATCTTGGGTTAGGGCATACCCTATTAACCCGACTTGGTCAAACCTTAAGTTCATAGGTTATTTCAGTTTATCGGCTGGTCTTTAGCTTCCAAACAATTTTCTTTACTCAAGAAGATGCTATATTAGGATGATTATTTATCCTCTTGCAAGATAACTTGCGTAAGGACCTGCCAACCTTATTGTGAGAATTGGCCATTCCCTTGTGATCCAATCACAGGACCATACGACTCCGCACTTGTTGCGCAAGTGTCGCATCGAACTATGAGACTATTTTACTCATCGAATGGAGTCACGAAACAATCTGTTTCTGATTACATTAGGCTGATGTCGTCAGTCCTAGAGCAAATCCTAGATCACCTCCCAAATATGTTTCACTGTCCCTACATTCGGTGAATGTGGGCAAGTATTTAAGGTATAGGAGTTTCAGTTTTAGCAATACGTAACGATTAGGTTACGTATTAATTCCTAGTGAATTTCTTGGAATTTAACTCATTCTAAACGAGTACTCCGGGTTTTAGGTGTTTAGGTTTGTGCCAATTTGTTTAACTCTTGAAGATAGTTACGTTATCATTTTATAAACACATGACTCGTTGTCTACGCGTAAATTGATTTTTCAACCTTAACTTATCGATTAAGGTCAGGCATAGGTTAGGTTAATTCCAACTAATCTTCCTATAACTTGCGAATAAAAATCATACTAAACAAGCAACCTTTTACTTGATAATTTATGCAGTTGACAAACGATAATTCCCTAGAGTTATGCATCGTAAGAATCATTTCATGCCTTGCACTTTCCTAGGGATTCCTAGCACTTTCCATGATGATTCAATTTGCGAAGGGGATATGGGTTAATAATGCGATATGTAGTTTATACTTCCATCTTTAAACGAGGTTTACTATTTTAATTCCGTTCTATAACAATGGACATTAATCTAATTTTAATTCATTACATTGCATAAAGCTATTTACTAGAAATGCATTTATGCTCCCTTTATTTTTCTTGTTTTATTGAAAATATTAATGACTAAATTCCTCCGTCGTGAGCTAATTTTTCTAAAGCATTTAAGACAAAAAAAATGCATCCTATTTCCAACAATTATCCTTTGCACGATTGAGTTATCACGATACCAAATAAAAATGATGAAGGAAAACCTAGACTTAGGGTGAGATGTCCACGTGGATGCTAGGAGACGATCCTCTTGCGGTTGCACCTTGGGTTTCCTTGGGAGGCATCGCGAATGCGGCCTATCCGACTTGGATGCAGATTTATGACTTGGCCGTCTCCTTTCCACGCGTAGCTCCCCTTTGTGATAGCTTGGCCCGTCTTTCGGAGATTGTTTCTAGAAGGTTTCCTTCTACGAAGTTGAGTGGGGCTTTCCTACAGGAAGGGTCTCTAAAACCCTGGCTTAAAAGTGGGCAAAAGGCCTTGATCTCAACAGGGTAACGGGCTTTTAAACCCCACTTGAGAGGGCAAGTGTGCTAGCATCAGTTACTACCTCAAACTCTTTATTGAGGTCTGGAAGTTTTAGAATAGGTACTGATACCAAACTTTGCTTCAATCTGTCGAAGCTATTTTGTTCAGGGGTTGACCATGCAATGGAAGTTTGCTTCTTCAGTAAGTCCGTCAGAGGTGCTGCAATCAAAGCATAGTTTTTTATGAAGACTCTATACCATCCTGTCAATCCAAGAAAGATGCGTATTTCTTTGACAGATGTTGGTATTGGCCATTCAAGTACATCTCTGACCTTGGCTGGGTCCACTGAGATTCCTTCTGCTGATACTATGAATCCCAGATATTCAATCTGACGTTTGAAGAATGCACACTTCTTTATCTTAGCATACAACTTATGTGACCTCATTGTTTCAAGGACAATCCGAAGTTGGAATTCATGATCTTCCTTCTGTTTGGAATAGACTAAAGTGCCATCGAAGAAGACAAGCACGAAATTATCAAGATACGGCCTAAAAATATCCTGCATTAACCTGTTGAAGCTGGCAGGGGCATTTGTAAGCCCAAATGACATAACTAGGAATTCAAAGTCCCCATATCTTATATTGAAGGCCGTCTTGGGGATATCTCATAGTTACCAGGAACGGGGAATGGGAACGAGAACGGGACCCCCTGGAACGGGGGGAATGTCCAAAGTGAGGGAACGGGAACGGAGGGAACGGTATATATATATATATATATATATATATATATATATATATATATATATATATATATATATAGAGAGAGAGAGAGAGAGAGAGAGAGAGAGAGAGAGAGAGAGAGAGAGAGAGAGAGAGAGAGAATCTAGAGAAAGAGATTATATCAACCATAATTCATGAAATTAGACTCTAGAGACATAATAATCAAGTTTCAATAATAATAAAGATTCAAAATATTGTAACCAGCAATGGATTGTCGCATTCATAATTCAACATTCTAATCAACAATGTTGCATAAGTCCAACTGGCAACAAGTGTGCATTGCAAAAACACAAAATATGCACTAAACTTTAAAGCCTAAATAGTAAAGATCCAAGTTACAAGAGCTCCAATTTCCAAGTCAATACTCTAAAGTTCCAAAAGGCTAGCTACTAAGTGCTCTGATTCGTGGAAGATGGCTCCATTGTGCCTGAATGCTCATCCTGCTGAACAACATCATGCCCATCATCATCACCACCATCATCATCGTCATCTTTTTCCCAACATATAAAAGAATCAGCCTTTGCAATTGATGTACGAGCTAGCAAGCGAAGATTGGAGCTCACATAAACTAGGTCATTCATCTTCATTGTACCAAGACGATTTCTCTTCTTTGAGTGAATGTGATTGAATGAGCTCCATAGTTGCTCTAAGCAAAAAGAGCTAATTGTTTGACTAAGAATATGAATAGCCAAACTCTGCAACTCTGGAGCTTCTGCCCGTAGTCCTCCCACCATAAAGTAGCCCCAATATTTGTCATATCCTCTAGTGCATCCTCTGTACCAAACATCCCTAATGTTTGCCGATATACAGAGAGCTGATTTTTAATTTTGTGTTGCATTTCACGGCTAGGATAAAGCCTTGCAAGCAATGTGTTCCAAGCCTTGACCACCTCAAGGTCTCTTTCTTGCATCTTTCCTTGAAACTCAGGATTAAGCACATATGCTGCAGCATGCATAGGAGAGTCATGCTCATTCCATCTGTTGATGCATAACTCCTTGATCTGCTCATACCTATTTGCATTTGGTTCCAAACTCTCCAACCTCTCAATCATGCGATCCATACCTTCATAGATCTTCCCAATGCATGGATCCATGCCATCTGCAAGCCTCAACATGTGCATAATAGGATCAACCATTTGGTTGGTGCGATTAACCTCATCCCAAAAATCTCTATCAGAAACATATGCATTACATAACACAGCAGTAGCAGTGGCAGCCCCAGTCCAATTTTCATACTCATCACTAGCAAATAGCTCCCGAATTGCACCTTTGCAATAGTACAATCGACCAAGCATAAGAAAGTTATATGCAAATCGTGTATCTGAGTATTCAAGAAGTTCTTTGTCACTTCTCTTACGAAACTCAGCATGCAAGTACTGATGATTACATATAAATGTGATAATCTTGTTGCCTTTCGCAACAAGAGATGCAATCCATGGCAAGTCCTCAATATCCTTCAACAAGTTATTCAAGCAATGCGCCATGCATGGACTAAAGGTGATATGTGGATACATTGCCATTAAAATGTTTCCTACTGCCCTGTTTGTAGGTTCACCATCTGCCACAAACTGCACTACATTTTCTGCCCCAACAGCCTGCACTGCCTCGCATCACTCGGATACCAATACATCTGCACTCTTTCCAGTCTCTAAAGCATCATGACTACCAATGAAGTATACATCTCCACGAGAATATGCAACAACACCATGTATGGACCTATGGCGCGTGTCACTCCATCCATCTGCTATCAATGTCACTCCATTTCTTGCCCATTGATTGCAAATATTTGCTGTTGCAATCTCTATGGCTACTTTCTTCTTTTGAAGCAATGTAGTCCTGATAGTTTCTGATGAAGGGGGCTTATATATGGGTCCATACTCTGCAATCTTTGTCACCATATTTAAAAAATAAGGTGACCTGGTTGATTTGAATGCAATATGGTCATGGTAAAAAAAGCGTCACTGCTGCATCTGTTTCCTCTTTTTTCTTTGGTTCCCATGAAGTGTGCAATGAACTCTGTTTAACACCACGACCTGTTGCCATTGATGGCCCACGAGAAGGCTGTGTAGCCACTAATCTTGGTGGTCTTCTGCATGAAGCACCATGCCCTGCTGGCCTTGGAGTCCATGTTGTTGGATCCACTGCTATATTTAGCGTCCTCCTGGCATGTGAATTCCCCATAGAAGTGGCTATGCGGTCAAGTAACTCCTGCCTTTTCTAAATTGATACATTGGTGCAAAAACGCACCTCTTTCCCCTCCTCATGTAGAAGATGGGCTCTCACTTTATCAGCCCCACTAGTGCGAGCATAAGGGCAAAGTTTGCATTTCCAAGGGCGAGTCCCTCCACCTCTCAATGGCACCCCTCTATCTACCTCATCCCACCATGACCAAGTAGTGCTTCGACTTCGTCCAGTTGTTGACGAAGTACCTGTTGAGGATGATGAAGATCCCATAGATGTTAATGCTTCCATCTATATAGAAGTGACAAATAATCAGTAAACTGTAAACTTCAATGAAATTAGTAATTACAGAAATTTGCAGCCAACATTTCAACATCCATGCGTCAAAGTTCAATAAAATTGCAAAAATTTCAACCAAAGTGTATTGTGTGCCGCACGGGACGTAGGCGGGAAACTCAGAGGCAGGTGGGAGAGTCAGGTGGACAGAAGTAGGCACGCCCAAGGCCTTGGCGAGGTAGGTGTGGCATGCCGAGCAGCCTGCAAGTGAGTAAAGCGGGAGCAGGCGGAGGAGCAGTAGCAGGCGGGGCAAGTGCAGGAGCGGGAGTGGGAGCGGGAGGGATAGGAGCAGGCGGGCGCGTGGAATGGCAGGCGACAGGTGGGTGCAGCGGCAGACTGCAGGTGACAGGAGACAGGCGGGGGCATGTGGAGCGACGAGCCGCAGGCGACAGGCGGAGGCGCGTGGAGCGACAGAGGCTGCAATCAACAGCAGGCGAGTACGTGGCGGCAGGCGACAGGTGATAGACGGGCGACTAGCGGGAGCGGGCGACAGGCGGAACATCGAGACAGGCGACAAGCTTTTTTTTAAAAAATTAAAAAATTACATGGCTAGAACGACCGTTCCAAACAGGGAATGGCTAGGGAACGGGATGGAATGGGCTGGAACGGGCCACGGAACGGGCTGGAACGTTTCGCCAGCGTTTCCTGGGCTCGTACCTCTCGGAACGCGTTAATCCGTTCCTATGCGTCGGAACGGGCGTTCCTTGTTTCTGTGGGATATCTTCTTCCTTAATCCTTATATGATAATAACCTGACCTGAGATCAATCTTGGAGAATATCTTTGCACCTTGAAGACGATCAAGAAGCTCATCTATTCTAGGAATAGGGTACTTGTTTTTTACCGTTGATTGATTCAATTCTCGGTAATCAATACATAGTCGAAGTGTCCCATCTTTCTTTTTCTGGAATAGTACTGGAGCTCCCCATGGTGAACTACTAGGCCAGATGTAGCCCTGATTTAGTAGTTGCTTGAGTTGTTCCTTCAGCTCAATTGCTTCTGGTATGGGCATTCTATAAGGTCTCTTTGCAATTGGCGTAGCTCCTGGTACTAGCTTAATATCATGATCCACTTCTCTTTGAGGCGGGAGTTGTGTCAACTCTTCAGGGAATACGTCCGCGTATTCCTTTAGCCAAGAAGGTCCTTCACTAGACTCTTGCTTCTGATCTAACTTGTTGAGCTTAATCAAGTAGACAGGTAATCGTTTTCTGACTCCTTTTATGATCCGAGATGCTTTGGCCAAATGGATTTTTGGCACTCCAGCCTCACCTTGAGTCGTAACTAATTCCCTTTCAAAGTTCCGAAAGGAAACTTGGCCCTTTCCACAATGAATGTTGGCGTCATTAGGCTTAAGCCAATCCATTCCGAGTAGATACTCATGGATACCTAAATTCATGACTCTGAATTTGACCGAAGTCGTCTTTCCTCCCAGAAAGAATTCCACCTTAGCAATTTGCTTGGTACAAGTAAGTTCATGACCATTTGCCAATTCCACAGGCAAGGTACATGCTTCTACTGTGGCTATTCCTAATCTTTTGCACAAGCTGGTGAGATAAAGGAATGTGTATTGCCACAATCAATCAAGGTCTTGAAACTTTTACCTTGATAGTTCGACGGCGTTTGAATCACCGAGAACTAGTGATTCGGGCCTTTCTTGTGTAGAGCGGCATGCACTGTCGCCCTTTCAAACTCTGCTTCCATGGTTGGATCTTCTTCTTCGCACATTTGCCTGTTGGCAACGCAGGCATTTCTTCCTCTGCCTCGCATAGCGGCTCCTTGACCACGGCGTTCCTTCGAAAGGTGCTTGGCGATGTTCTCCTCCAAGTTTGGGACATTGTCTCTTGAAGTAACCGGGCTCGTTGCAGTGGAAACAACGAAGGTTTCGGCCATTGCTTTGAGTAGGAACAAAGTTGTTGACGTTCTTAGTTCTTGCTTTCTTTCTTTGTCCCTGATTCTAACCTTGAACTCTCTTCATCTAAGGTCTGAATGCTCCTCTATTCGGTTCATTATAAGACCAAGTTTTGTTACCCATTGGTCTAGATTGCATCTGAATTATAGGTGCAGCTCGAATGAGTGCGTCCAGAAGATCTGATGGAGGCATAGATTGGAGACGGGTATTTACAGGTGGATTTAAACCAACACAGAATTTGGACACCTGCTGTGTCATGTCCATCTGTGGCGCATACTTTAAAAGTGAGACGAATTTAGAATAGTATGCATCAAGAGTGAGTCCGAGCTGTTTCAGCTTGAAGAACTCATTCATTTTTTGCGTGCGATATGCAGGTGGTAAGTATCTTCCCTGCACGGATTTCTTCAGCTTCTCCCAGCTAACGGATCCCTCCGCGATCCCTTGATCCTTGCCTCATTGCTTCCACCAAAGCTTGGCTTCGCTAGTGAGCTTTAGCTTAGCAAGCATAGCCTGATTGGCGGGTGCAATACCGGATGCTTCGAAGTAATCCTCCATAGATTCAATCCAAATTTCAGCATTTGCTTGGATGGACCTGCCTCTCCCGTGAAACTCAAGTGGCTTAATCTGCTTGAGAAAGAACTTCTTCTCCTAGATTACAGCAATAATTGATATAGGAGGCGAACTAGGAACCTGTTCCTGGGGTTGTGCTTGGATAAAGGTTTCTTTATTATACGATAAACGTTATTGATTTATATTACATCTTCAATTCTGCTATCACCCAAGCAATTTAACTACTTAACTTTTTATCAATTCTTATGCACAATCAGACATTGATAAAAAAAAAGTCTTATTTGTATTTATATGGGCATAGCCCTTCCGGAATACAACATTTCTTCCGATGATAAGCCAACTTTTACATTTAGTTTGGGGAGAATAACGTTGTATTACATTTATCTACAGGAACTGTATAATAGTATGGTTTCGGGTCATGGATCTTCAGAAATCGGTAAGTTGTTGGAAGTTCAAGATATCCTTTCCTTTGGAACCCATTCTTCTCATGGCGCCCCAACACTTTAATCCTGTCGGCGGGGATTACACAGGTTACTTCCTCATATATATATGAGTTCATCTCAACCCTCCGACCTCGAATATGTAAAGTTGAATTTACGTGAGCTTCCACAAAAATGAACAGCTTTACGACTTTTAGGACTTCCAACCACTTGATCCTCTTTAGGTTGGTTTGTAGATAAGCAAACCGGTGGGCGGCTATATAGTAGATACCTGAGGCACCCGTCCATCTTCGTTCCATGTACAAAGGCGATGGATTATAGATTTTCTCTAAGATGTTCATTATCTCAACCCTTTGTTGATAATGCGGAGAATGCATTGCAATCATAAACATGACGCGAAATACCAAGAACTTATTCCATGCTTCGTAATTCTGCAAGACAGCATTGGAAGTAAGGAAATATTTGGACAGCCACATTTGCTTTACTTTATCTTGTTATGATTTCATGAAAACAATACCGTTGTTAGTTTGCTCTGATACCAACTGTAACGTTTCCCCTCGTATCTTCAGGATACGTCTTAGCAGTCCATCGGAAAGGATATCTAGAAAGCTCTGCCCGGCACTCCCATGGAATGTTACGGGGTTTGCGATCTAGGGCTTTCCGCGTCTGCCACGTAGCGGAAGTATTCCAACCGTTCCCACTTAGGATCAACCTGAATTAGGGTTTTCCTTATTGGTCATTTCCTAACGGGAACTAGCGTCAGACCCAAGCGGACTACTTTACGCAGAAACGCCAGGTACGAAGCGGATTTACGCTGCACTTGGTTCAAGGAGAATGGGAAATGAGAGGGATGTAAAGCTCAATCTCTCTGCCATAAGACATAGTTCCATTCCGTTCCCCTAAAACAGCGTAAATCGGGATCAATCAGAATTCTAGGTCAACGCTCTTGTTGTTTCTGTTCGTTGACGATCTTCTGGCTGCCCATCGTAATTTGAGAAAAGTTCCCGGCCAACCGGGACCACCCATCCGTAGGATGGACCTATGGCCCATCCTCCGCACTTTCCTCAGGTTGTTTTAGTTATTTAATTACCTAACACATTTAGTTGGACATGTAACAATCAGCTTCTTTAATTAGCCTGTTAGGCACTGGTTCTTTCATGTAATCATATCACTTGACATAGAGAAACAATGTCAAACAAGTTCCTTATTAACGTGTTATCATATTTATCTTTGAAATACAAAAATGTCCAGCCCGTAGGCTTATCCACAATCTGCCCGAAGGCTATCCAGCAATCCACAGGGATTACCAATCTAAGTTTCCGCCCGTAGACTAGTATGCGGGCCTCGTGATCCAATCCCGAGTCATGTTAGCCTCTTGTGGAGGTTCCGGAAGGCGAGGGATTTATGGCCAGAGCCCCCCCTGGCACCCAAGCGTCCTCCTGCTCCAAGTAGCGCTCAACGGAGAGACCTCTCGCGGCAGGTTTGGTCCACTTTCCCGGTGCGGTTAACAACCCCCTTGGTTAGGGTCAGGCAGGCAGTCGGGGGTAACTAAAGCTGCCTCTCCCTTCAGGCCTTTAACCTGAAGTATTAGATATCCATTTATCTTTTAGTTCATTGGACAAACAAAACCAAACAGTGCTCTTGAATCTGTAATAACCACAAATATATCCATTGGTCGTTTTTGTTGGCAAACTGCTAAGGAATGATCATTGCTTTCGAATGCGTCCAATACTCGATCCGGGATGACTTGCAACTTGGCAAGATCCCCTATATCCTAGGTTAGGGCTCACCCTATTAACTCGACTTGGTCAAATCTTAAGTTCATAGGTTATTTCAGTTTAGCGACTGGTCTTTAGCTTCCAAATAAATTTCTTTACTCAAGAAGATGCTATATTAGGATGATTATTCATCCTCTTGCAAGATAACTTGCGTAAGAACTTGCTAATCTTATTGTGAGAATTGGCCATTCCCTTGTGATCCAATCACAAGACCATACGACTCCGCACTTGTTGCACAAGTGTCGCATCGAACTATGAGACTATTCTACTCATCGAATGGAGTCACGAAACAATCTGTTTTTTATTACATTAGGCTGAAATCTGTTTTTGATTACATTAGGCTGATGTCATCAGTCCTAGGGCTCCAAGTTCCATCTCGTAAGATTCTTAGGGGCAAACCCTAGATCACTTCCCAAATATGTTTCACTGTCCCTACATTCGGTAAATTTGGGCAAGTATTTAAGGTATAGGAGTTTCAGTTTTAGTAATACGTAACGATTAGGTTACGTATTAATTCCTAGTGAATTTCTTGGAATGTAACTCATTCTAAACGAGTACTCCAGGGTTTAGGTATTTAGGTTTGTGCCAATTTGTTTCACTCTTGAAGATAGTTACGTTAACATTTCATAACTACATGACTCGTTGTCTACACGTAAATTGATTTTTCAACCTTAACTTATCGATTAAGGTCAGGCATAGGTTAGGTTAATTCCAACTAATCTTCCTATAACTTGCGAATAAAAATCATGCTAAACAAGCAACCCTTTACTTGATAATTTACGCAGTTGACAAACGATAATTCCCTAGAGTTATGCATCGTAAGAATCATCTCATGCCTTGCACTTTCTTAAGGATTCCTAGCACTTTCCATGATGATTCAATTTGCGAAGAGGATATGGGTTAATAATGCGATATGTAGTTTATACTTCCATGTTTAAACGAGGTATACTATTTTAATTCCATTCTATAACAATGGACATTAATCTAATTTTAATTCATTGCACTACATAAAGCTATTTACTAGAAATGCATTTATGCTCCCTTTATTTTTGTTGTTTTATTGAAAATATTAATGACTAAATTCCTCCGTCGTGAGCTAATTTTTCTAAAGCATTTAAGACAAAAAAAATGCATCCTATTTCCAACAATTATCCTTTGCACGATTGAGTTATCACGATACCAAATAAAAATGATGAAGGAAAACCTAGACTTAGGATGAGATGTCCACGTGGATGCTAGGAGACGATCCTCCTGCGGTTGCACCTTGGGTTTCCTTAGGAGGCATCGCGAATGCGGCCTATCCGACTTGGATGCAGATTTATGACTTGGCCGTCTCCTTTCCACGCGTAGCTCCCCTTTGTGACAGCTTGGCCCGTCTTTCGGAGATTGTTTCTAGAAGGTTTCCTTCTACGAAGTTGAGTGGGGATTTCCTACAGGAAGGGTCTTTAAAACCCTGGCTTAAAAGTGGACAAAAGGCCTTGATCTCAACGGGGTAACGGGCTTTTAAACCCCACTAGAGAGGGCAATACGAGAGTTCACGGAAAAGGGCTTTGGATCCTGGGATTGGGTGGAAAAGAAAGGGGGAAAAAAGGTGTGTAAGGCCTTCAAGAGGTTATTTTGTTTGAGAAGGAGAAAGGCCTTAAAGAGGCACATGAGGAAATTTTATATGGGGGAAAATAAGGGTTAAAGATACCATACGAAGACCCTTTTAGAAAATTCAGAGGGGGGGCTGTGGGGGTGGGGAAAGGGGGCTTAAGAAGCTCCTTAGAAGCTTCTAGAAGCTTCAGTGCTTCAACACGTGGGGGGAAAAAATGATTTTCCCAAACGACACGTCGGTCAGGCAGCGTGGCCCGCGGTTGCAGGTAGCGGCGCGGAGATGACTGGCAGGAGGACGGCGGCTGAACGACAACAGCTCATGGCTCCCCAGGGTGGCGGCAGCGCGTCAATGTCTTCTCTCTCTCTCACTGTCAAGATTGTGGGAGAGAAGGAAGGAGTCTCACTTGTTGTAGCTTTCTTGCTTGCACAATGGGGGAATACACACAAAGGTGGAGACTGAAAACAGTTTTCCTCTTCTTAGTTGTGTAAGCCAAAAAGAACTCAAGTACATAGAAATAGAATAACCCTATATATGGGTCTCAAACCAAACTCAACTAACTAAGGTGGCATACTAACTGAGCCACGAACTAGAGTAGATAAAGATAGCTGCCATGCAGCTATTATTCATGGGCGGTGTACCAACCGCACCTACAGCTAACAAGTCGGTGACATAAATGCACAACGGTCACCCTGGTATATCACGAGTGGAGCTCGATATCTCAACACTCCCCCTCGAGCTCAATCCCAATTCCTACACACCAAGCAGATCTCTAAACTTGAGTAGCTTCTCTGCGCCCAATGCCTTTGTAAATATGTCAGCTACCTGATCAATAAGACCTAGTAGAACCCTCTTCTGCATATAGTGATAATGCACCTCAATGTGCTTTGTTCTAGCATGATAGACTGGGTTATTTGCCAAGTGTATACTACTCATGTTGTCACAATAAATGACAACTGGCCCATCTGTAGGCTGATGCATATCATAAAGTAGCTTATGCAACCAAGCTATCTCACATGCAGCCATTGCTGCGTCCCTGTACTCAGCCTCTGTGCTCGACAAGGCAACTGTAGGCTGTTTCTTGCTGCTCCAACTGACTGCAGCACTCCCAAAAGAGAACACATATCCATTGGTAGATCGTCTATCAGAAATACTACCAGCCCAATCAGCATCAGTGTATCCATGCAACTGTATCTGAATCCCAATCTCATAAAATAGTCAATACTGCAATGTAGACTTCACATACCTGAGTATGCGTCTAGCCGCATCCAAATGCGGTTTCCTTGGTGCCTGCATAAACTGACTTACCAATCCAACAGCATAGCTCAAATCTGGCCTGGTAATAGTCATATAAATCAAACTTCCTACTATGCGTCTATACATAGTAGGGTCTTCTAGAAGCTCACCTGGATCTACGCTCAGCTTCACGATACCAAATAAAAATGATGAAGGAACTGAAATAGGCTTAGAGCTTGTCATCCCATATTTAGACTGCATGTCCAATCCATACTGCCTCTGCAAGAGCCGTATCCCACTTGGTGATCTAATCACCTCAATGTCCAAGAAATAACGCAGCTCTCCCAAATCCTTCATCTCAAACTTCAGCTTCAATAGCATTTTTACATGAAGGATATCTTCATTACTGTCACCTGTCATAATCAAATCAACATAAATGACAAGTAGCATAATACCTTTCTCAATTTTTCTCATATAAAGTGAGAAATCTGCCTTGGAAATTTGAAAGCCAATAGTGACAAGATATTGTCCTATCTTGTCAGACCATGCTCTAGGTGTTTGTTTCAAGCCATACAAGGCTTTCTTCAACCTGCTAACAAACTCAGGATGAATAGCATGCACATAACCTGGTGGTTGCTCCATATAGACCTCTTCTTGCAAATCACCATGCAAGAAAGCATTCTTTACATCCATCTGATGTAAAGACCATCCCTTTGATGCAGCCATAGCAATGACTGCTCTTACGGTTGCCATCCTTACAATCGGACTGAATGTTTCTTCATAATCAATGCCATATGTTTGTGCATACCCCTTGACTACTAATCTTGCCTTGTATCTATTCACAGAACCATCTGCATTGTGTTTCACCTTATAAACCCACTTACAACCAATTGCATTATTATCTTTAGGCAAAGGAACCAATTCCCATGTAGCATTTGCTTCCAAGGCATCCATTTCTTCATCCATGGCTTTCTCCCATTTTTTTTTTCCCATGGCTTGCTCAAAAGAAGTGGGTTTTGGTTCTTGTATCACTTTGACCATATAGGCATAGTGAATGGCTATAAATCCATCATATTTCAATCTATCCACAGGATACCTAGCTCTGATAGACCTGCGCAAAGTAGGCTCACTTCCAGGTGCTCTCAAAACATCCATGGTCTTTCTTACTCCAGGTGTAACAATAGAAGGAATGGCCGACTCATCATCAATGCTCTGTTCTGAGCCTCTGGATTCACCATCCACATAAGAGTGACCTGCATTCACATCAAACATGGGCTGATCTACCTTCTCTTTTCCTTTTCGTGATACTTGCATACCACTATCTGCATTGCTTTGAGAAGATTTTCTTGATCTTAATCTGCCTTTCCATGGCGAAGAATGTGAACCACTGCTAGAGGACGCTCCAAGTCTACTAATATCTTGTGACTACTGCTGTGAATTCTGTGCAGCATTACCATTTTGTGCATCTACATTATCAATCACATTTACTGGTTTATACCAGCTACTTATCTCATAAAAAATATCTATGCTCACTGTAAACTTACGAGTAGAAGGGTTATAGCATCTATACCCTTTTTGTTGCAGAGAGTAACCAATAAAGATGCACTTCTCAGCTTTTGGATCCAACTTGGATCTCAACTCATCTGGCACATGAACATAGACAATGCAACAAAAAATTTTCAAATGAGAAATATCTGGTTTCCTACCAGTATACCTCTCCTCTGGAGTCATCCCATGTATTGCTGCAGTGGGAGTCCTGTTCATTATATAGATTGCTGTAGCAACTGCTTCAGCCCAGTAAAAATCTGGCAAGTCTTTTTCGTTGAGCATGGCACGAGATACCTCTCCAATATGCGTGTTTTTTCTTTTTGCAATTCCATTTTGTTGTGGGGTATGATTGCATGAATGTTGCTGCTTTATGCCATGCTCCTGCAGGAACCTTGCAAACTCATTTGAGAGGTACTCTCCCCCTTCATCTGACCTTAGGCATTTTATTTGCAGTCATGTTTCTTTTTCAACCATAGCTTTAAGAGTTTTGAAATGCCCAAAAACTTCACTTTTCTTTTTCATAAAATACACCCAAGCTTTTCTGCTATAGTCATCAATAAAAGTGACAAAATAATGACAGCCTCCAAGAGATGCAGCTTTAGTAGTCCACACATTAGAGTGGATTAATTCCAATGGCTTATTACTCTCTTGAACATGTCTAGGAAATGGTTTCCTTGCCTGTTTTCCAAATTGACAGGCTTCACATACCTTATGCATTTCTGCAACCTTGAATTTAGGCAATCCTACAACAATATTTTGGGCTTGCATTGATTTAAGTCGCTGTACATTAACATGACCAATGCGTTTATGCCAGATATCAATATCTGCAACTACATCGGTCCCATGTGCAAGCATTGCTGCACTCAATTCAGGCATGTTTGCATCCAATGTAAACATTCTGCCCTTTTTCTTTCCTTTTGCTATCAAGCGACCTTTATTTTTCATATCCTCAACAAAGCATCCATGAGAATTAAATCTGACCTGCAAGCCCTGCTCAACCATTTGACCAACAGAAACCAGGTTCTTGGTGATATTCGAGACATGAAATACATTCGACAAGTATTTCTTTTTTCCATCCTGCATAGATAAAGGAATTTTTCCAATCTGCACAATAGGATATACAGTATCATCACCAGTCTCTGCAAATCTTGGTTTTTTCATTTTCCTTGCATCCTGCATCCATTCTGCACGACCTGTCATATGGTTTGATGCACCTGAGTCAACATACCACACATCGTTGCTTTCTTCTGCACTTGTCACAGAATTGGTCATGTACTGCACCATAAATAAATGCTCATTTCTGTCATCACCCTGTCTACTAGAAGATGCTTAATTCCCTTGTTGCAATTTTCCATTCATGATGTCATTCTGCTTTTTATAGCAGTCTTTAGCCATATGACCCATTTTACCACAGTAGTAGCATTCAACATTGCTGTTTGCATTTTGGCCTCTTTGCTATCTATCACGACCTCTTTGGCTCCCCCTGCCTCTAGAGTTACCATGTCCTCCTCCATAGGACTGGTTTTCTTGAGTTTGCTGCATATTTTGATTTCTACCACGGCCTCCAGATCGGCCTCCTCTACTTCTACCTCTACCTCTTCCAGCATTTGAGTAGAAGACAGCTTCTTTTGAAGTTCCTCCTGAAGAAGATGTACCACTATTTCTCTGCTCCTCAGAAATTAGAAAAGCAATCAACTCCTCAAAATCCGGAAATCTTTCACGTACGGAAATGGATGTTCGGAATTGTGCATAATCCTTTCCTAGACCATTCAAGGTCACAGAAACTAAATCATCATCTTCCACTGGCGACCCAATAGAAGCAAGTGCATGTGCAATCTTCTTCACCTTCATGTGGTAGTCATTGATGCTCATACTTTCTCTTTGCACACTGTGCAACTCTTGCTTAAGCTGCATTTTCCTGGCTTGCGTATTTGTGCTATACATTTTTGACAAAGTATCCCATGGCTACTTTGGCGTACTTGCATCTTGAATATACACAATCATAGAGTCTGAAATGCTGATAGACAGCTAGTACATAACTTTCCTGGCTCTCTTATGCCATGTTTTAAATGCCTGCATTTGCTGTTGATTGGGAACATCAGGAAGAACTGGTTCTTCTTCATTTCCTACAACGAATTTCTAGTATCCTTTTCCCATATGGAAATTCATCATTCTGAACTTCCATGCTTGGAAGTTGTTCTTGTCAAGCTTTTCAGTGACAATCTGTGAAAGCGAATCAAGCGCCATTACAGAACACTGCAAAAAATTCTCACTGCAAAGAACACAGCTTCAGCCTCACAAGGGCAAATCTGCAAAACTGACGAAAGTGGTATTTGACCACACAGTCACTTCCTAGTGACGATTTTGCATCAACAGGCAACAAGGATGATTCTATAACTCCCAATGTCTTTACGCACAGGCATACGATGCAATTTCTACAGTAACTTTTCACCGACCTGTAGAACAGTGGTTGCACAGCATAAAACAGGGCCTTTTCCTGAGTGCGTGCAGAAAACTTCCGCCTCCAAAACAGGCCCCGAAATGGCCTCAAATAAAAAAACAGAGCAACCAGGGGCTAAAGCCTTCTCCCAAGCATATACTGCCCTCTTGCTACACTGCGAAGGGCGTCTCAATCTGAGACAATGCACTCTTGCACTTTCCGGGTGTGCTACCTGCAGAGACTTGCTCCCAAAACAGAAAAATGAAAGCAACACTGGTCCTCTTACCAGAACACCGCGAACTTGGTTTGCTTTCTTGAGCTTCTTACCACGAACACTCACAAGGTTTCTTGAGCCACCAGCAGCACGGTTTATATAGGGGAAGGGGATAGGATCCTTCCTCCCCCACGCGTTGACGGGCATGCCTCCTTGCCTAGGCAAGCTCCAGCAAGGAGCTTGCCTCTCTTGCTATTCCTCTCTTCCTCCAGCTCGACAGTCGGCTGAAGGAGAGGAAAAATATTTTAAAAAAATTTGCTAAAACAAAAGAATGATCCAATTCTATTATTCTCTATTGAGGCAATTTACGCGTGCCTTCGGGATATTACAAGGCGCAACCGCAGGAGGATCCTCTCCTAGCATCCACGTAGACATCTCACCACAAGTCCAGGTTTCTCTTTCAAATTTTATTTTACGTCGTCGTAATTCAATTGGGCATAGATGATTTTTGGAAATAGGATGCATTTTTCGTCTTAATGCTTTTTAAAAAAATTATTAACTCGCGACGGAGGAATTCAGTCATAGTATTTCTAATAAAATGAACAAAATAAAGTAAGCAGAAGATTAATATGCGTTCCTAGCAAGTAGTTTTTGTGCATTCAATGAACTGAACTTAGATTATTGTCCATATTTACAAAATGGAATTAAGATAATGCACTCCGTTTAAACATGGAAATATAAAATCATGTCGCATTATTAGGCCATATCTTCTTCACAATGAGTCATCATGGGAAGTGCTAGTAATCCATAGGAAAGTGCAAGGCATGAAATGATTCCTAAGTTGCATAAATTGGTCAATTATCGTTCTTTAACTGCATAATTATTGGTAAAAGATTGCTTGTTTAGCATGAATCTTGTTCACAAGTTATAGGATGATTCATTGAAATTAGTTTATAACCTAACCTATGCTTGATATGAAATCGATAAGTTAGGGTTGAAAATCAAATTACGCGTAGACAAGGAGTCATGTGTTTATGGAAATGATAATGTAATTATCTTCAAGAATTAAACAAATTGGCATAAACCTAAACACCAAAACCCGTGGAGTACTCGTTTTAGAAGAAGTTAATTCAATTTCAAAGAACTAACTGTAAAATATAACACGGTGCAGCGAACAGAATCTGAGAAAGAGATAGAGAGTACACAACAGATAAGAGGAGAATCAGTAAATTCTTTAACTCCAAACAACTGATACAAAGATGGCTCTGTCCACCCGTGCGCTTTCACTGTGTGAAGCTTAGATGGCAATCTAGACAGAAGATAGGTGAAGAGCTTAAGGCTAGCTGGAATAACAACTCTGACTGGGTAAAAGATGGCTGCGAAGGGGTTTAGCTTTTATAGCCCGCGAAGGTCGTTAGGTTGGCCTACTGACCGCCGACCTACCATATGAGCCTCCACTAGTCGGCCAGGGAATATTCCCTTTACCATCGGGCCGGGGGCGCTGCTCCCAGACCCCCACCAGGGGGGCCGCTGGCCCCCCTGGGACCCCCTAGCCAGGGGCTGCTTGGAAGCGGCCCCCGGACCCCACAATAGGGGCCCCTTTTAACTCGCTTACACCGCAACTCGATGCAATGCGCCTTGAGTTGCTACCAGCTTAACCACTCCGTCTAACCCAAAGATTAGACCCACAACAGTCACCTTTTTGCCATCCGGTCACATAGACCTCATCTGATATACAAGTCAGGACTCAACCAATGTCCGGGCTCACATTTGGCTTCTCCTCATAATGGGGGCCTTACAACTTTGAGTACCATGGATCATTGGTAGCACCTAATGAGGGTGGGGCATTGATCATATCTAACACTAACTAGGATTTAATACATGACCTAGTCGCACGTATTGCTAAAATCGAAACTCCTATACCCTAAATACTTGCCCACATTCATCGAATGTAGGGACAACGAAACATACTTGAAAAGTGATCTAGGGTTTGTCCCTAAGAATCTTTCGCTAAAAAGATGGAACTTGGAATCCTAGGACTGACAATGTCAGCCTAATGTAATCAGGAACAGATTGTTTCGTGACTCCATTTGATGAGTAGAATAGTCTCATAGTTCGATGCGACACTTGTGCAACAAGTACATAGTCATATGATCTTGTGATTGGATCACAAGGAAATGGCTAACTCTCGGAATGAGATTGGTAGATTCTTACGCAAGTTATCTTGCAAGAGGATGAATAATCGTCTTAATATTGTATCTTTCTGGGGAAAAGATAATTACTTGAAGCAAAGGACAAACCAATAAATTGAAATAACATATGAACTTAAGGTATTGACCAAGTCGGATTAATAGGGTACAGCCCTAACCCAGGATATAAGGGATCTTGCCAAGTCGCAAGTCATCCCGGATCAAGTTCTGTAAGCATTCGAAAAAAAGGATTTATTCCTTAGTTGTTGGCCAACCATAAAACGACCAATGGAAAAGTTTGTGCTTGTTACAGATTTAAGAGCATTGTTTTGCTTTGTTTGACCAATGAATTAAAGAATAAATGGATATCTAATGCTTCAGGTTGGAGGTCTGAAGGAAGAGGCGGCTTCAGTTACCCCGACTGTCTGCCTGACCCTAACCAAGGGGGTTGTTAACCGCGCCGGGAAGGTGGACGGAACCTGTCGCGAGAGGTCTCTCCGTTGAGCTCTACTTGGAGCAGGAGGACGCTTGGGTACCAAGGGGGGCTCTAGCCGAAAATCTCTCGCCTTCCAGGCCCTGCACAAGAGGCTAACATAACTCAAGATTGGATCTCGAGACCCGCATACTAGTCTACGGGCGGAATCTTGGATTAGTGATCCCTGTGGATTGCTCGATAGCCTTCGGGCGGATTATAGATAAGCCTACGGGTTATTTCAAAGATAAATATAATAACCTGTTAAAAAGAAACTTGTTTGACATTGCTTTTCTATGTCAAGTACTATGGTTACGTGAAGGAACCAGTGCCTAACGGGCTAATTAATGAAGCTCATTGATACATGTCCAACTAAATGTGTTAGGTAATTAAATAACTAAAACAACATGAGGAAAGTGCGGTGGATGTGGCCATAGGTCCGTCCTACGGATGGGTTATCCCGGTTGGCCGGGAACTTTTCTCAATCAAGATGAACAGCAGAAAGATCGTTCAAAGAATACGAACAACAAGAGCGTTGACCTAGAGTTATAACTGATCCCGATTTACGATGTTTTAGGGAAACGGAATGGGACTATGCTTTATGGCAGAGAGGTTGAGCTTCACATTCCTCTCATTTCCCATTCTCCTTGAACCAAGTGCAGCATGAATCCGTTTTTGACCTGGCGTTTCTGCGTAAAGTAGTTCGCTCGGGTTCAACGCTAGTTGCTGTTAGGAAATGACCAAATAAGAAAATCCTAATTCAAGTCGGTCCTAAGTGGGAACGGCCGGAATACTTCCGCTACGTGGTAGACACGGAAAGTCCTAGATCGCAAAACCCGTGGCATTCCATGGGAGTGCCAGGCGGAGCTTTCTAGACATCCTTTTCGATGGACTGCTAAGACGTGTCCTGAAGATAACAGGTGGACACGTTACAGTTGGTATCAGAGCCAACCAACAACAGAATTGTTTTTATAAAATCTTAATGAGATGAAATAAAGCAAATATTGCTGTTCTAAACATTTCCTTACCTTTAATGTTGTCTTGCGGAACTATGAAGCATGGAACAGATTCTTGGTATTTTGAGTCATGTTTATGACTATGATGCATTCCCCGCATTATCGACAAAGGGTTGATATGATGAACATCCTAGAGCGAATCTATAATCCATCACCTTTGTACATGCAACGAAGATGGACGGGTGCCTCAGAAATCTACTATATAGCCGCCCACCGGTTTGCTTACCTACAAACCAACCTAAAGAGGATCAAGTGGTTGGAAGACCTGAAAGTCGTAAAGCTATTCATTTTTGTGGAAGCTCACGTAAACTCAACTTTACATATTCGAGGTCGAAGGGTTGAGATAAACTCATATGTATAATGAGGAAGTAACCCATGTAATCCCCGCCAGGATTAAAGTGTTGGGGTGCTATGAGAAGAACGGGTTCCAAAGGAAAGGATATCCTGAACTTCCAATGACTTACCGATTCCTGAAGATCCACGAACCAAAATCATACTATTATTCTGTTCTTGTAGATAAATGTAATACAACATTATTCTCCCAAAACTGAATGTAAACAGTTGGCTTATCATCCCAGGACATGTTGTATTCCGAAAGGGCTATGCCCATATAAATACAAATAAGACTTATTTTTATCAATGTCTCATTGTGCATTAGAATTGATAAAAAGTTAAGTGGTTAGATTGTTTGGTTGATAGTGGAATTGGAGATGTAATATAAATCAATAACGATTATCATGTAATAAGGTTAAGAAACCTTTATCTAGGCACAACCCCAGGTACAGGTTCCTAGTTCGCCTCCTACATCAAGTACTGCTGTAATCCAGGAGAAGAAGTTTCTTCTCAAGCAGATTAAGCCGTCTGAGTTTGACGGGAGAGGTAGGTCCGTCCAATCAGATGCTGAAATTTGGATTGAATCGATGGAGGATTACTTCGAAGCAGCCGGTACTGCACCTGCCAATCAGGCTATGCTCGCCAGGCTAAAGCTCACCGGCGAAGCCAAGCTTTGGTGGAAGCAATGGTGCAGGGATCAAGGGATCGTAGAAGGATCCGTTACTTGGGAGAAGCTGAAGAAAGCCGTGCAGGGAAGATATTTACCACTTGCATATCGCACGTAGAAAATGAATGAGTTTTACGAGCTAAAACAGTTGGGACTCACTCTTGACTCATACTACTCCAAATTCGTCTCACTTTTAAAGTATGCGCCGCAGATGGACATGACACAGCAGGTGTCCAAATTTTGTGCTGGTTTAAACCCACTAGTGAATACCCATCTCAAATCTATGTGTCCATTAGATCTTCAGGACGCACTCATTCAAGCTGCGCCTATAATTCAGGAGGTGCAGTCTAGACCAAGGGGTAACAAAACTTGGTCTTATAATGACCCAAACAGAGGAGCATTCAGACCTCAAATGAAGAGAGTTCAAGGTCAGAATCAGGGACAAAGAAAGAAAGCAAGGACTAATAACGTCAACAACTTTGTTCCTACTCAAAGCAATGGCCGAAACCTCCGTTGTTTCCACTGAAACGAGCCCGGTCATTTCAAGAAGCAATGTCCCAAGCTTAGAGGAGGACATCATCAAGCACCTTTCCAAGGAACGGGCCGTGGTAAAGCAGCCGTTACTCGAGGCAGAGAAAGAACCGCCTGCATTGTCAATAGGCAAATGTGCGAAGAAGAAGAAGATGCGACCATGGAAGCAGAGTTTGAAAGGGCGACAGTCCATGCCGCTCTACACAAGAAAGGCCCGAATCGCCAGTTCTCGGTGATTCAGACACCGTCAAACTATCAAGGTAAAAGTTTCAAGACCTTGATTGATTGTGGCAGTACACATTCCTTTATCTCACCAGCTTGTGCAAAAAGACTAAGAATAGCCACAGTAGAAGCACCTATCTTGCTTGTGGAATTGGCAAATGGTCGTGAGGTTATTTGTACCGGGCAAACTGCTAAGGTGGAATTCTTTCTGGGAGGAAAGAAGACTTCGGTCAAATTTAAAGTCATGAATTTAGGTATCCATGAGTGTCTACTCGGAATGGATTGGCTTAAGTCTATTGACGCCCACATTCATTGTGGAAAGGGCCAAATCTCCTTTCGAAACTCTGAAGGGAATTTGGTCACAACTCAAGGTAAGGCTGGAGTGTCAAAAATCCAATTGGCCAAAGCATCTTGGATCATAAAAGGAGTCAGGAAAGGATTACTTGTCTACTTGATTAAGCTCAACAAGTTAGATCAGAAGCAAGAGTCTAGTGAAGGACCTTGTCTAAAGGAATACACGGACGTATTCCTTGAAGAGTTGACAGAACTCCTGCCTCAAAGAGAAGTGGATCATGAGATTAAGCTAGTACCAGGAGCTGCGCCAATTGCAAAAAAACCTTATAGAATGTCTATACCGGAAGCAATTGAGGTGAAGGAACAACTCAACCAACTGCTAGAACAGGGCTACATCCGTTCTAACAATTCACCATGCAGAGCTTTAGTATTATTCCAGAAAAAGAAAGATGGAACACTTCAGCTATGTATTGATTACAGAGGGCTGAATCAATCAACTATCAAGAACAAGTACCCTATTCCTAGAATAGATGAGCTTCTTGATCGTCTTCAGGGGGCGAAGATCTTCTCCAAGATTGATCTTAGGTCTGGTTACTATCAGATAAGGATAAGAAGAAGATGTTCCAAAGACAGCCTTCAACACAAGATATGGGCACTTTGAGTTCCTAGCCATGTCATTTGGTCTTACAAATGCACCTGCCACCTTCAACAGGTTAATGCAGGATATTTTTAGGCCATATCTTAATGACTTCGTGCTCGTCTTCTTCGACGATACTTTAGTCTATTCTAAACAGGAAGATGATCATGAGACCCAACTTCGGATTGTCCTTGAGACAATGAGGTCACATAAGTTGTATGCCAAGATGAAGAAGTGTGCATTCTTCAAATGTCAGATTGAATATCTGGGATTCATAGTATCAGCGGAAGGAATCTCAGTGGACCCAGCCAAGGTTAAAGATGTGCTAGAATGGCCAATACCAACATCTGTCAAAGAAATACGCAGCTTTCTTGGATTGATAGGATGGTATAGGGTCTTCATAAAAAACTATGCTTTGATTGCAGCACCTCTGACGGACATATTGAAGAAGCAAACATCCATTACATGGTCAACTCCCAAACAAAATAGCTTCGATAGATTGAAGCAAAGTTTGATATCAGTACCTATCCTAAAACTTCCTGACCTCAATAAGGAGTTCGAGGTAGTAACTGATGCTAGCACACTTTCCTTGGGATGTGCGCTCATGCAAGAAGGTCACCGGGTAGCTTACTCTTCAAGGAAACTGAAGAGTCATGAGAGGAATTATGCTACCCATGATCTGGAATTGCTAGCTGTCATCCATGCTCTAAAGCTTTGGAGACACTACCTGTTGGGTAACAAGTTTACCCTAGTGACTGATCATAAGAGTCTCAAGTGGATATTTACCCAGAACGAGCTCAACATGAGGCAACATCGGTGGATTGATGTGCTGGAAGAGTACGACTTTGAAATCAAGTAACGACCAGGAAAAGAGAATGTAATTGCCGATGCACTCAGTCGCAAGACATTCCTTAATTCTCTAATCTTGCAAAATCCATCAACAGCTAGATCTCTAGCTATAAAAGTATCTATGCCAAACAATCCAATACTTGAGTTAGCTAGAGAGGATGCATGCCATGATCCAGCCTACCAAATGATGCTAAGGGAAATCTCTATCAAGGATCAGGATCAAAAGCTGCTGGCTAAGTACCATGAATTCTCTATCAATAGTGGACTTGTCTACTATAGAACGAGGCTATGCATACCGGCAAGTGAGTCACTTAAGCAGAAGATATTGTGGGAAGCTCATGATTCCCCTTTCTCAGGTCATCCTGGCTATGCCAAGACTCTCAATGCAGTTAGGAAGAGCTACCATTGGGAGAGGCTTAAAGGTGACATTCTCAAATATGTCACCAAGTGTTTGTCTTATCAACGTATCAAAGCCGAACATGTCAAGATGCCAGGGAAGCTGCAACCACTTGATACTCCCCAAATGAAATGGGAATTCATCAGTATGGACTTTGTTGTTAGCCTACCCCAAGTTCAGGGAGGATACAACTCCATCATGGTTGTGGTTGATATGCTAACTAAGGTTGCACACCTTATTCCAGTAAAGATAAACTATAAAGCCGCAAACATTGCAAGATTGTTTATCAATGAGATATTCAAGCTACATGGGCTACCCACAAGAATCATTAGTGATCGTGATTCTCTCTTCACATCACACTTCTGGAGAGTTATCTTTGAAGCCATTGGGACTCAACTCTGTTTTAGCACAGCTTACCATCCCCAAACAGATGGTGAAACAGAGCGAGTAAATCAAGTCATCAAGGATATGCTTAGGGCATACTGCTGTCATGAGCCGAAAATGTGGATTCAATACTTGCCTTTGGTTGAATTTGCCTACAATGCTTCTTACCAACAAAGCATTCAGATGACCCCTTTTCAAGCATTGTATGGTCATGACTATCGAAGTCCCCTAAACTTCTCAGATCCAACCTTGAGGGTTGAAGCTTCAAGGCAGATGTTGGAAGAGATGGATGACTAAATAAAGTCAATAAGACAGGACATCCAAGCTGCCAAGGATAGACACAAGGCCTACGCGGATTTGAAACGTCAAGATAGAGTCTTCAAAGAAGGAGACATGGTCTTCATTCGCGTACGCCCTAAGAAAAGTTCCCTATCCTTAGAAAATTGCAAGAAGCTAAGTCCAAGGTATTGTGAACCATACAAGATCCTCAAATGCCTACGACCTAATGCTTATAGATTGCAACTCCCTGAGTACCTAAAAGTTCATAATGTATTCCATATTAGCCTATTGAAGAAGTATGTACCTAATCCTAACCATGTACTTGATGACCAATAAGTTGTAATGCCTAATCAAGGAGTCCTTGAACTAAGGCCTGATAAGATCTTAGATGTTAGGGAGAGACAACTGAGATCCAGAACCTTGAGAGAATGCCTCGTCCAGTGGAAAGATTATCCCGAAGAGGATGCCACTTGGATAGATAAAAGCACTCTCAACCATCAATATCCCCAATTTATCTCGAGATGAGGACATCTTGATTCCTCCAAGGGGGAGAGAATGTAACATTCTGAGTAAGCACACGTGAACCCTCTTTATAACCATAAGGATAATTTCTTCAAGGCAAATTTTTTAAATTATTTCCCCTCTCCTCCAGCCGACTGTCGAGTTGGAGGAAGAGGGGAATAGCATGTGTAGACAAGCTCCTTGTTGGAGCTTGCCTAGACTATGGATCATGCGGCTCGAGGCGTAGGGGTAGGGAGGATCTTATCCCCTCCCCTATTTAACCAAGGGGTGTGCAGGCTAAGGGAGGTCGCCGCCTGCTGTTGCTGTGAAGAGAGAGGTTGAAGATGTCGTTGCTGAGCCGTCAGGGTGGTCGCGAAGAAGGAGATCCAGGAAACGGCCGAGGATAAGGGGGAAGTCAAGCGTTGGCTGCCGTGCAGCCAGAGGGAGCCGCCGCCCGACTGCCAAGAGGGTGAGGAGGTGATATTTGTGCCGTCGCTGAAGCCGTATGCCACACTGCCTCCTATCCGTTGCATCACCGCGCCTGGGGAAGTCATTTTCCCCCCCCACGTGCAGAAGCTCTCTGAAGCTTCTAGAAGCTTCTAAGGGGGCTTCATAAGCCCCCTTTCCCCTCCATAAAAGGTTTTACCCTTAGGCCCTTTTCCCCCCAAAAGCTTTTACCTTAAAAGCTCTTTCTCTCCCTGTGTTTTTAAATCCCCCTAAGGGCCCCCTTAGGCCCCCTTTTCTATAGCCTTTAAGATTACCCCCCCCCCCCCCCCCTCCCCCGGGCGGAATTTTCCCCTTAGGGCTCTATAAGCCCTTTTCCCCCCAAATTCTCCTTTGAGGGCCTTAAGAGGTCTTTAAGCCCCTTCCCCCCAAAAGAAAGCTTTACCTTAAAAAGGGCCTTCACACGACCCTTAAGCCCTTCCTCCGACCCCCTCGAATTTTCCCTAAGGGCTCCCTTAGACCCTTTTTATACCCTTTTGTTTACCCCCTTACAAAAGGAAAAGAGGGTGTTAAGGGTCTTTTGACACTTTTTTTTTCCCCATACAAAAGCCCTCGTAAGGGTTCTACACCTTTTATTTCCCGTTCTTGTGAGTCTTTAAAAGGCCATTAAGTCTTTTCCATGGCTTTAATGGGCCTTATTCGCGAAGGATTTTGAACACCCCCTTTCCGGTTTTGAACCCTTTTTGTGGGTTCTCTCCTCCTCCACAAGTATCCCTTCGAAGAGTTTCTACGAAAGGAAAGAACAGAAAACTCATAAAGGACGGTAGTATTTCAAAAAGGAAATTTGCAAAGCTGTATCCACGACGGAAAGGCTGCATTCACGATGCCTCCTAAGAAAGCCCAAGGCGCAACCGCAAGAGGATCCTCTCCTAGCATCCACGTGGACATCTCACCACAAGTCCAGGTTTTTCTTCCAAATTTTATTTTATGTCGTTATAATTCAATTGGGCATAGATGGTTTTTGGAAATAGGATGCATTTTTCGTCTTAATGCTTTTAAAAAAAATTATTAACTCGCAACGGAGGAATTCAATCATTAGTATTTCTAATAAAATGAACAAAATAAAGTGAGCAGAAGATTGATATGCGTTCCTAGCAAGTAGTTTTTGTGCATTCAATGAACTGAACTTAGATTATTGCCCATATTTACAAAACGGAATTAAGATAATGCACTCCGTTT
The DNA here is from genome assembly GCF_053477565.2 of Lygodium microphyllum. Lineage (NCBI taxonomy): Eukaryota > Viridiplantae > Streptophyta > Polypodiopsida > Schizaeales > Lygodiaceae > Lygodium > Lygodium microphyllum. The sequence goes on along the minus strand of NC_141159.1, from coordinate 125,475,581 downwards.
AAGAATGGAAGTATAAAATCATGTCGCATTATTAGGCCATATCTTCTTCGCAATGAGTTATCATGGGAAGTGCTAATAATCCATAGGAAAGTGCAAGGCATGAAATGATTCCTAAGTTGCATAAATTGGTCAATTATCATTCTTTAACTGCATAATTATTAGTCAAAGATTGCTTGTTTAGTATGAATCTTATTCGCAAGTTATAGAATGATTCATTGGAATTAGGTTATAACCTAACCTATGCTTAATCTTAAATCGATAAGTTAGGGTTGAAAATCAAATTACGCGTAGACAAGGAGTCATGTGTTTATGGAAATGATAATGTAATTATCTTCAAGAATTAAACAAATTGGCATAAACCTAAACACCAAAACCCGCGGAATACTCGTTTTAGGAGTTAACTCATTTCCAAAGAACTAACTAGGATTTAATACGTGACCTAGTCGCATGTATTGCTAAAATCGAAACTCCTATATCCTAAATACTTGCCCACATTCATCGAATGTAGGGACAACGAAACATGCTTGAAAAGTGATCTAGGATTTTTCCCTAAGAATCTTTCGCTAAAAAGATGAAACTTGGAACCCTAGGACTGACAACATCAACCTAATGTAATTAGGAACAGATTGTTTCGTAACTCCATTTGATAAGTAGAATAGTCTCATAGTTGGATGCGACACTTGTGCAACAAGTGCAGAGTCATATGATCTTGTGATTGGATCACAAGGAAATGGCCAACTCTCGGAATGAGGTTGGCAAATTCTTACGCAAGTTATCTTGCAAGAGGATGAATAATCGTCCTAATATTGTATCTTTCTGGGAAAAAGATAATTGCTTGAAGCAGAGGACAGGCCAATAAATTGGAATAACATATAAACTTAAGGCATTAACCAAGTCGGGTTAATAGGGTACGGCCCTAACCCAGGATATAAGGGATCTTGCCAAGTCGCAAGTCATCCCGGATCAAGTGCTGGAAGCATTCGAAAAAAATGATTCATTCCTTAGCAGTTTGCCAACAATAAAACGACCAATGGAAAAGTTTGTGCTTGTTACAGATTTAAGAGCATTGTTTTGCTTTGTTTGACCAATGAATTAAAGGATAAATGGATATCTAATACTTCAGGTTGAAGGCCTGAAGAGAGAGGCAGCGTCAGTTACCCCCGACTGCCTGCCTGACCCTAACCAAGGGGGTTGTTAACCGCGCCGGGAAGGTGGACCGAAACTGCTGCGAGAGGTCTCTCCCTTGAGCGCAACTTGGAGCAGGAGGACGCTTAGGTGCCAAGGGGGGCTCTGGCCGTAAATCCCTCACCTTCCGGGCCCTGCAGAAGAGGCTAACGTAACTTGGAATTGGATCTCGAGGCTCGCATACTAGTCTATGGGCGACATCTTGGATTAGTGATCCTTGTGGATTGCTGGATAGCCTTCGAGCGGATTATGGATAAGCCTACGGGCTGGACTTTATGTATTTCAAAGATAAATATGATAACCTGTTAAAAAGGAACTTGTTTGACATTGCTTTTCTATGTCAAGTACTATGGTTACGTGAAGGAACCAGTGCCTAACGGGCTAATTAATGAAGCTCATTGATACATGTCCAACTAAATGTGTTAGGTAATTAAATAACTAAAACAACCTGAGGAAAGTGCAGTGGATATGGCCATAGGTCTATCCTATGGATGGGTGTTCTTGGTTGGCCGGGAACTTTTCTCAATCAAGATGAACAAGAGGAAGATCGTTCAAAGAACATAAACAACAAGAGCGTTGACCTAGAGTTATAACTGATCCCAATTTACGTTGCTTTAGGGAAACGGAATGGGGCTATGCTTTATGGCAGAGAGGTTAAGCTTCGCATCCCTCTCGTTTCCCATTCTCCTTGAACGAAGTACAGCATGAATCCGCTTCTGACTTGGCGTTTCTGCGTAAAGTAGTTCGCTTGGATTCGACGCTAGTTGCCGTTAGGAAATGACCAAATAAGAAAACCCTAATTCAGGTCGGTCCTAAGTGGGAACGGCCAGAATACTTCCGCTACATGGTAGACACGGAAAGTCCCAGATCGCAAACCCCGTGGCATTCCATGGGAGTGCTGGGCGGAGCTTTCTAGACATCCTTTTCGATGGACTGCTAAGACGTGTCCTGAAGATAACAGATGGACACGTTACAAGCATTCTCCATAGTAACATACATTTGCAAACATTTGCATACTCAAGCAAATGCGTATGATAAAACTCATGATTCAAATGGTTTGCATAGCCGAAATGGGAAGACAACTAGGATTTGGTTGCTAGCCATTTGAGTAGTGTTGGCAACTTGGTAGGAAGATTAGTTATGTGCTTTGGAAATGGGATTTCCTGGCCCAAAATTGAAGCCACGTATTTGGAGTAGACCTCAACTAACATGGAGGTGGTTTGTTGGTTGAGCAGTTTCGAGTTGGTGATTGAAAGGCTTATTTGCAGCAATGGGTTGATGATCTTACATGGAGTTCTTAGGCTGTACAGCGGCTTGGAGGAGTGCAAACACCGAAGCTATTTATTCAAAGTAACTAGGCACTTTGGCTGGTAATCTTATTAAATTGGGACATAGGTTGGGGCATAGGTGAGATCGACCATTACTCCAAAATAGGGACACTGCTGAAGAGATGAGGTTAGTGAGAAGGCAAAGGGCTAGAGACTGACTTACATGGACTAGAGCCTTGTGGGAATCTTCAAGAGGTTGGCTCCAACTTTGCAGATTCAGATGGATGCAATGTGGCTTAGGAAAATTGCATGCATAATGTGGAGAATATAATACAGCAGGCATCACCCATGGCAATTAGGGTACTGGTGCATATACGGGCAGATGTAGGAATGCAGAAATGCGGCAATTGGACAAGTGCTGATGTGCCAGTCGGATGAGTACTACATGGCCTATTTATTAAGCAAGACTCCTGTCCCAAGGCCTCCTAGAAAGGGCTCTGTAGTGGGCCAGTCCCCTGCCTCCTATAATCGACTGCTCCCTTTTCCCCCATTTTCATTAGCACTATAGAGAGCTGGACTGCACTAATTCATGGTTGTGTGATCACTGCACTAATTCATGGTTGTGTGATCATGGTTCAAAGATTGCTAGCATTTGTGTGCGGTAGATAATGGATCTGCCTTGGACAGGATAGCAGCAGTATTGCCATATTGCATAGTCATGGTTTGAAGATTGCTAAGATTTGTATTTGTGGTAGGATCATGGATTCACCTTACACAGAACAGAAGGCGTATTCTGAGGATCCAGAGACTAGGCGTGTGCAGCATTGCAGATGGGCTAGTGTACAGCATTGGTTATCCCCACACACACAAACCTCCCCCCCCACAAAACAAAAAGGCCAACTAAAGGTTTTCGGTTGTTCCAAGCCTCAAAAGGCATAACATTCTTTAATGCCTATGCCTTGGTAGGGCACTTATTCAAAACATGGCAGGCACAAATAACCGCTTCCATCCAAAAACCATGTGGCAAACTCTTAGCTTTTAGCATTCTAGCGATCTTCATGAGTGACCGATTCTTCCTCTCTGCAACCCCATTCTACTGTGGAGAATATGCAATAGTACACTGATGGACAATCCCTTTTTGCTTCAAAAAATTATTCAGCATGAAAGACATGTATTCCCCCCCTCGGTCCGAATGGAGAATCTTAATCTTGCAGCTAGATTGATTTCAACAAGTGCAACAGAAGCCAAAAATGCATCATACACCTCTAACTTTTTCACCAATGAGTAGACCCAACAAAAACGAGTAAAGTCATCAATGAAGGTGATGAAATAATAATAGCCACTCAATGACTTTGTCTGCATAGGTCCACATACATCCGAATGCACAATCTGGAAACTGGCGGTTGCCTTAAAAGCTGTGAAATGAGGAGGATCGAAGATTAGCTGAGATGTCATGTAGGAAATTTTGCCCCCCTATTTTGCCTTTGTAAATACCTTTATGAATCAAGGGATACATGTGTAAAGAAACCCTAATTAGGGTAAGCTAGGGATTAGTTAAGGTTCACCTATAAAATGGCAGCCAACCAAATGTAGCATGATCACTTGATCACTGGAAGACATCTTATTCTAGGGAACTTTCTTTCTTGTATTTTTTTAGCTATGGCAGCTTGCCATTTTAATGAAGGGTAGTCTCTTTCCATTTTCAGTTTGTCTTGATGATTTCGTGTTTCTTTATCCATGGTCGTACATGGAGCTTTAGGCCAGTTTAGGCTAGTTAGGTTAGCTTCATTACATTGGTATCAGAGTCTTGCTTTGATCTAAAGCAGGCTTTAATTCCGTCATTTTCATAATTATAATCTAGTTGGGGAGGTCATTTTCATGGAAGATCTAGTTACAGGCATCATTTGTGTGTAATTGGAGTTGAAGACACAGTTACATGGTTTGGTTTCTTCTAGACAGTAACTAGACAGGTTGTACTACTTCAAACTGTGGTTATTTTAGAACTTCTTGATAGAGATATGGGGGCAAGTTGGAGGTTCATAACTACTTTGACAGGTCGTCATCAAATTTTACTCCATTTTGAAGGCATATGGACCAAAAGAGGGTCAGACATGGTTGGAGGACACTTAAACCATGGTTACTTTTGAGAAGGAAGGGTTTGCTTCTAGACTCAGTCTTTCTCTCTCCTCTTCTCAAGGTTTTCTCCAAGAATTCATGGCTTCTGCTGCTTCTATCTTCTCTCAATGGTTTTTACTCCCTAATGAGACATCAAAGTTTGATTCTTCATGTATTAAGCTTCCTAAAGAGTAGACATATGCCTTGATTAAGGCAACTTTCGTTTTGAGGTACATGAGGTTGAGCTTGTGTTGTTTACACTGATCTGATCTTCTTCTCCTCCACGAAAATCTGCAATCAATATAAGCTTTGGCTAGGCATGAAATAAGCACAGATCCAACTTTTGTCAAGAATACTATCACAACTATTAGTATTTCCATTAGAGCGGCAATCTCTCTCTCTTTCAAGATTCTGTTGAATAAGGCCAATGGTCCTGTTCGGATGAGGTACATATAGATCCAGACTCCAAGGAGACCACAGAGTAGAAAAGCGATACATGATTCGATATGAGGCTGAATGCAACGACGACAATCAGTAGCAAAGTGTAGTTAACACAGAAATAGCCCCGTTCTTTCTGTTTCCTAGTGCCGGTTCATGAAGGAGGGCAAACGGCTTCTTGCCATTCCTCCATAGCTTTTCTTAGGGTTAGGCCGTCCTCTGTCCGTGTCTAGGACTTAGGGTTAGCGCTTAGCTTCAGGAAGTCCAAGTTTCCATCTTCTTCTTCGTTTCCCGTGGTTTCCTCTCTCCGTTTTTTTTTCTCCTCTTCCAAGTACTCGCCATGGCCTTTGCGGATGTGGAGTTCCATTGCTTCATTAGTGGCTTGGCTTGGGCTATTGATGACCACGGCCTGCGTGACGCGCTCCATCCTTACGGTGAAGTTTTGGAGTTCAAGGTTATCAATGACCGTGAAACCGGAAGATCCATGACAGCTGGACTATCATCAACTGCATACAGAATATGTTGAATAGCTATGACCACTGGCACGTGCTCCCTCATGCTTAGCTTATGCTTGCTATTGAAGGAATAGATTCTACAATGTAGCTTCTGTGGATGCTACTTGCCAGTTTCAAGCTAGATTAGGTAGTTTCAGAAGCGAAGCCCTTGCCATTGAAGTCAAGAAGCGGTTCCAATCGCTAACTGCAAGAGTGATTCATGGTGAGAAAGTATACAGTTGGGCCTTAAGTTGCATGTATTAATGCCCGATCGCCTTTTTCTTGGAGACTATTTCACACATTTAAGACTAGTCAACATTCTCAACTCAAGCAGCATCCCTATTGAAGCCTTCTTCATCAATTCTTGAATCCAATGGTTCATGGGAGCACTCTTCATGAAGAATCTTGATTAAGAAGCCGGACATTATCATTGGAGAGCTAAATTTGAAGATTCTTGGACCTCTGCAAAGCTGAAGACACATTCCACAAGTCTATGTGAAAGGTTTGAAGCATCCACCAATGCTCTTCTCCTCTTCATCAACCATTCAAGGTACTTAATCATTCTTGGTCTCCTATTGATTACCTTTTGTTGAGCCATTACTATCATGATGAAATGGAGAAGGAAGAGTGTATTTCAATCCTAATTCACTGATCTTGAAGCCTATCTTTAATACCTAGAGCTTCCCCTGTTTCAATTGAGTATTACCTTTCAGTTCTTGTCACCTAAATCCATTGTAATGCTTCATTCTCCCTTGCCTAACCTTGGATTTTGGCATTGCTATGTTCCCATTAGAAAAAAATATGGAAAGAATGGTAAGGAATGAGTAATGAGCAGTGAGTTACTGCTGTGAGTATAGCCCTATCCCATTCCTCTTTCATATTATTCACCCTTTTCAGCAATGCACTTCATGTAAAGCTTTCCAATTCCTATCCATTGCATCTCATGTTAGATTGGCAAGAATCTTGTGTGGAACTTGTCATCAAAGCAGGTGCAGGTTATGGGAATCACATATGACTCGGAATATGACTGGGGATCATGAAAACATGATCTATTGACTTGGTTTATGACTCAAATGACTTGGATCAGTAATGCACATGTTTCTTGAAGCAAATGTTACATGGGTACTTGACAATGCAGTTGGAAGGCAATGTATCATCTTGGCTACAGCATATTGGTCACATGTATGCTTATGGAATGCTGAGCCATGTATATGACTTTGGATACTAGTGCAAATGGGATGTTTCCACCTACTCCAACATTCTACAGCTCCCTCCTACTCATTTAAGTGATTTGGTATTGGGTATTAGCTCAAATTGGATAAGAAGTACCAAAAACATTTGCAACAGGGCATAAACAAGGTGCAGTCCAAATAGGGACAGATTTGGAAAAATTGCTACAGAAATTAGTAGCATTCTTCTAACAAAAAACGGATAATTGGGCTTGATACTAGACATCACAAGCTTGGATTGGAGCTAACAAATGCTTCATTTGGATACATATTTCTCAAATTAGAGCCTATTTTGTTCCAACAATTCACTAGCAGTTTACTGTGGACTGTTCTGGAAATTCTTAAACAGAGAGAGGTATTGCTACTCCTAAATTCAAACCAGGGTTTCTACTTGATGTTAGACATCCTAAGCTCCAGGCCAAGCTATCATACACCTAATTTGAACTCATATTTTTCAAGATAGTGTTGATTTTGTACCAGCAGGTCACTATGGACAGCATATACCACAAGGGTGACAGACATGAAAATTTTGATGGTTGCATGGAAAATCATGCATGTCTTGGGTCTTATGGACAACATGGTGCTTGTACCTTATGTAGCAATGTTGGGCACCATCAAACTCATGCATGTGGGGACTTTAATGCAAGTAGAAGTAATGTCTATGGACAGCATATGTTGGGATTAGTTGCTACTCCAATGAATGGTTATGGATCCGATTATGGTGGCATGATTAGACATGAATATGCAGCACAAGATGGAATGTATGGGCATAGTTCTTTTAAGCAGCATTCTTTTTATGGTTATGATCATGATGATTATGCCAATTCAGACCCTAATTCTTTTGCGCAGCAACAGCATATTAATCATAGTCATGCTTATGATCAACCATTTGGGGAAAGCCTCCATTCAAATCAATCTTGCCTTCATCCAATGAGTGGGCAGTAGCTACAATCAAATGCTCCTATACAAATTCAGGTCCCTATGCATAGACAAGAAGTATATGAGCATGCCTATGTTATGGATACTTCTTCTTCTCAGTCACAAGTGTTTTATCATCAGCAACAAAGGATTGGAAATGCTTATGTGCAACTTTATGCAGTAAACCATGGACAGTAAGCTCATGGTTATGGTTATCATTTGATAGATGGGAAAAATGTCCGTCAATTTTCTTTCAGTGGTGTACATGGCATCTACTTGTCAAGTCGTATCTTGGACAGCATAACTTCCAAGGGCCTATGTTATAAATGCAATGAGAAGAATACTCTTGGGCGTGACAATGTATGCAAGGCAAAGCATTTTAATGTATCAGTTGTTCTTGAGTTTCATACTCCTCATGGTATTGGAAGAAAGGTTATTCCTCATCAACAATTGATGGAAATGTAAAGGCAGCTGATATGCTACAAGTGTAATGAGCATTGGTCACCTCACCATGAGGGTTATTGCAGGAATAAACATTTTGCTACAGCCCTTGTCTTGGAAGACTCAATGGAAGATGTATATGTGGGGCAAGGACATGATAGTCATGGACAGCAAGAAGATGATGCCTATGCTGAAAATCAGGCTGAAGATGTAACTGGGTAGCAAGGGAAAAATTGCTCTAAATGCCATACATGTAACACAAGTAGTTGATGAGCAATCATGTATAGAAGAACAAGAAGAAGAAAATGTTTTTAGTGACCAAGATGAAGAACCAAGAGATGCAGCTGTAAATGAAGAATCAAGAGGACTATGCAGTCAACCAAGATGATGCATATGACAATGAATTTAATGCTGAAGATGAAAGGGCTGAAGAAGATTCAATTGACCAAACAAGCATTGAGGATATGGAATCATTACATGATGACTTTCAGCAGCTCATACCTCATGTAGATGATGACTTATTGATTATGATAATAATTCAGCAGGCTTTCTTCATGATTATGGGGATGATACCTTGCATTATGGAGGTGTTGATGATAATGCTGATGATCTTTCATTCCCATATGATCTAGGGATTTACGTGAATGCATCTATGGATTATGGATGGGATTTATCACATCCTTTTGATCCTGGAGGTGATAATAACTTTAATGTAGAATACCTCACTTACGAAAGCTTTGATGATGGTTTTTCATTTTATTCGGGTGAGGTTAGCAGTGCTTTGATGGATGACAACCATTTTTTGGGGATTCCTTATGATCCGGGTTGATTTTGGGATGATTTCATGTGTCTTGGAACAAGCGATAGCTTGTTGTATAGAAATTCTGTGATGAATTAAATTTCCCTAACGCAATCAAAATATGGGTTTGAGGGTATAGGTTGATGCCTTGGATTACATATATTTCGTATCTACACCTCAAACACTTAATTTAGACACTTCAGCGAGAAGTTATGGGCATTTTACTTCAGCTACCTTATTCAGCCCTGCTCTCTGTTTCATGACTGTCACTCCTATCCTATGAAGACCATTTATTGAAGATCCACTTTTGGAGTTTATCATGGATTATGCAGTCTCCACTCTACCTTCTTATATGTTTCCATCGTTGTAATCAATGTAATTTCAGCTTTGAGGACAAAGCTTCTTCAGGAGGGGATGGTTTGTCATGTAGGAAATTTTGCCCCCCTATTTTGCCTTTGTAAATACCTTTATGAATCAAGGGATATACGTGTAAAGAAACCCTAATTAGGATTAGCTAGGGATTAGTTAGGGTTTACCTATAAAAGGAGAGATGGATATGGTAGAATACAACACTGAGGGAAGAGAGTGGAATAGACAGTGCCAAGAGTGAAACACGACACCCAATGCAATAGAGTGAAAGTGTAAGATGAAAGTACAAGGTATAACCCTTAAACCTTAGGGTTGTAAGAGGGTGTTCACACCTGAAGTGTGCAACACGATAAGTGCCTGTAAATGTGTAACATAGACACATAAAATAAAGAGAATAAATTTAGGGAAAAAAACCTCTCGTACAGAGAGTAAAAACTAGTGTCCTACTGATCATCGATACTCCTCTGTGAGTATAAGCGTGAGTGAAACCGAACAAACTCACCTAGAGTGAAGAGTGATCAAAATACAAGGGTCGTCTGCCACCAAAGGGGATCAAATTTAAAGCATCACGAAATGCTTTAAATTTGTCACAAGGAAGAGCTTTGGTGAAGATGTATGCCACATTATTGGTGGTAGGACAATAGACAAGGCTGATATCTCTTGCATGTAGCCTCTCTCTGACAAAGTGATAATGTATCTCAATGTGCTTTGTGCGTGCATGAAACACGGGGTTTTGTGCCACTGCAATGGCACTTTGATTGTGAGTTAAGAAAAGAGTAGGTTCCGTGATAAATACATCCAGATCAACTAGCAAGCATCTAAGCTATACACATTCAATTGTGGTAGTGAAAGCTGCCTTGTATTCTGCTTCACATGATGTGGCAACAAAGGACTATTTCTTGCTAAGCCAAGATACACAAGATCAGCCAAGAAAGAAACAATTGCCACTAGTGGAGTGACGTGAATCATAATCACTAGCCCAATCAGAATACTATAAGCATGTAAGTGCACTGGTCTCCCCTTGGGATAAAGCAATCCAAGAGATCTAGTACCCTGCAAGTAACGGAAAACACGCTTGATAGCTTGCAAATGTGATATGCGTAGCTGATGCATATATCTGCTTAGGGCTGAAACTACAAATTGTATGTCCGGCCTAGTGTTGCATAGGTAGATAAGGTATCCAACTGCTAAAGCATATGTGTGTATATTAAACAAATCACTGTCATCATGCAATGACAGCTTCAATCTAGGTTCCATTGGTATACAGACTGGCTTGCAATCCTGTAAGCTAAACTTCTCAAGGAGTTTACCAATGTATCTTGACTGTGATAAACCAATACCTCTAGCATCATGTATGAACTGAATGCTTAAGTAAAAATGCAAAGACCCGAAGTCTGACATCTCAAAAGTTTGCTGCGAATTTTATTTAAATGCTGAAATCTAATCAACATGTGTCCCTGTAAGTAAAAGGTCATCAACATATAGAACATATAGACAAATGATCAGCATGGATCCTCCCTCTTTAAATACATAAAGAGTAGACTCTGATGAGTTTTTTATAAACCCTTGCCTGAGTAAGAAGGCATCAATCTAAGAATACCAAGCTCTAGGAGCTTGTTTCAAGTCACATAAATCCTTTTTCAGCTTGCAAACCAAGTGTTTGGATCGTCAACTGCAAAACCAATGGGCTGCTGTACATATACTTCTTCATGAAGTTCCCTATATAAAAATGTAGTCTTTATATCTAATTAATGCACATTCCATCCATAATGGGCAGCCAAAGAAACCATAGACCTGATGGTAGTCATGCGGGAGGTAGGAGCAAATGTCTCCTCATAGTCAATGCCTTTCTTTTGTGCATAGCCTTTGGCTACAAGCTTGGTACTATATTTGTCAATGGATCCATTTGCATTCCTTTTCAACTTGTAGACCCATTTTGTTCCAATGGCTTTCTTCTCAATAGGCAAAGACACTAAATCCCATGTTTGATTCTTAATGATGGAATCAGACTCAGGTTGTATTGCTGCCATCCAATGCACACTATGTAGTGCATCCTCAAAACATTCAGGCTCCTCATCATCAACTGTATTTTCTGCCATAACAAACTCCATGGTATGTGCAGTATCATGTATACGAGCTTGCCTTCTAGTACGACCAGCCAAGGGAGCATCCAAATGACTATCTCTCATAGTCTGTAAATACCATCTAGGCATTTGTCTTGCCTACTAACTGTGCACAAGCTCTTGTTGAATTTCAGATTCAGCACTTTGCTGAATTTTCAAATCAGCCAATGGCTGATTTTCTGCATTTCACAGAGCAACTGGCTGAACATTAAGTTCACTTGGTGAAACTCTAGCTGAAGCACCAAATGAAATGGGCAGCATCCTTTCAAATACATCACTGGCAGCCTGATATGTGTCAAAACTAGCAAGGGATAATTCAGGTTTTTCATTGAAAAGTACATTCCTACTGACAAATACCTTTTTAGAGATAGGATCATATAGTTTGTATTCTTTGCTCTCACTGTTGTACCCCCCAAAAATGCATTTGACAGCCTTGTTATCCAACTTTTTTCTAAGTACCTTGGGAATGTGTGCATATCCAAGACACCCAAAAGTACGAAAGTGCCCAACAGAAGGTTTCTAGCTATTCCAAGCCTCAAAAGGTGTGACATTCTTCAATGCTTTGGTGGGGCATCTGTTTAAAAAGCACACATAACGGCTTCCATCCAAAAACTGTGTGGCAAGCTCTTTTCAGCATATGTCAGGCCATCTCCATGAGTAATCGATTCTTGCTCTCTGCAACCCCATTTTGCTGTGGAGTATAAGCAATAGTGAACTGATAAACAATGCCCTTTTGCTTCAAAAAAGAATTCATTATAGAGGATATATATTCCCCTCCTTGGTCCGAATAGAGAGTCTTCACCCTACAGCTAGATTGGTTCTCAACAAGTGCTACAAAAGCCAAAAATGCATCATACACTTCTCACTTTTTTACTAAAGAGCGTGCCCCCTTGTTTCTTATTATCTTGTGAAGTGCTTGGATTTCCACAGCTTTGCAAAGCATTCTTTGCTTGGCTGCCCTTGCTCTTCTATCATGCCATAAAAGCCTGCTCAGAGGCTATAACATCCACACCATTGTTTCTTCTTGTCTACTGCTCCTCTTAGAGAAAACTAACAAGCTGAAGAAAAGTAATCGGCTGTGAGGCAATCCTCATGGTGAGGTTCAAGGCCGTATGAAAGGCCAAGTACAAGGGCGGCAATGAATTCAATGTAGTAGATATCGATTGTGCATCTGAGTAATACTCATTAACATTTATAAGCTGCTTACACAACTCCTAATTTTTGTTTAGGTGATCTTGCATAGAATCACCCTCATCCATCTTGACTGTCTCAAACTCTTTATTTAAAAAAGAGATGCTGGTCTCATTCTAACCAGCAAACATCTGCTCCAAAGTCAGCTAGGTTTCTCGTGAAGTTGCAGACCGAATATGAGGGATGATAGACCGTCGAACTACTCAAAGCTGGACCCTACTGCTGGCTGTAGATCACAATAAGAGAAGACCAAGCTGAACTTAGCTCTAATACCAAATGCGAGATGAGGAGAGGATCGAAGCTTAGCTGAGAGTGTAGTAGACAATGTGGAGAGTGAAGTACGACACCCACCAATGTAATAGATTGAAAGTGTAAGATAAAAGTATAAGGTACAACCCTTAAACCTTAGGTTTGTAAGAGGGTGTTCACACCCGAAGTGTGTGCAACACGATAAGTGCCTGTAAATATGTAACATAGGCACATAAAATAAAGAGAATAAATCTGGGAAAAAAAACCTCTCATACGAAGAGTAAAAAGAGCCCCAGTGTCCTACTGATCACCGATACTCCTGTGTGACCATAGGTGTGAGTGAAACCCAACAAAAGCAACATCATGAGAAAATGAGAATCGATGCATTTTCACCAAAATGCATCCCTTACAAATATGCTCAAGAGGTCTCTGCAAGAGAGGTAAGCCATCTAGCATTTGTGTACGCTGCATAAGCATCAAACTGCCATAGTTGACATGCCCCATGCGAGCATGCCATAACTTTGCTTGTGACATAGGAGTAAGAGTAGATTCTAAATAGACCGAGTGATCAACCGAATAAACATCTAACTCAGAGTCCATGACATAATGTGCTAGTCAAAACCAAAGTCAAGAATTCTTTATCCTTGACCATACATTTGTAATCATCAAATGTGACTTGCATACCACACTTTGCCAAAGAAGAAATGGACAACAAATTTTTCTTTATGCTTGGCACATATAATACATCCTGTAAATGGAGAGCAGAGCCATCAATGGTTGTCAAAACAATCTCTCCAATACCTCTAACAGGTTAAGATGCATTGTTGGCACACTGCATAGACTTGCATTAGGAGCTGCAATAACATAGGAAAACAAATCCCTATGGGATATAATGTGCCTAGAAGCACCATTGTTAAAGAACCAAGTGCTAGCATCCTCAGTAGAGCTAAATGCTCTATCAGCCCAAGAAGAGTCATAACTACAAGTCTAGAAACTGTAGTCACGGTTTACAATAGAAGACGTGGACTCAGTAGCAGTAGAAGATGCATAAAAAACAAACATCCTTGACTCCTTCTCCTTGGCAATGCGCTTCTTACATTTTGTGATATAATGACTTGGCTTTTTGCAATAGTGGCACTTTTCCTTCTTGACTTACGTACCCCCCTGTTTCTTGCTGCTTTGTGAAGTACCTGAACTTCCAGAACTCTACGGAGCATCTTTAGACTAGATGCCCTTGCCCTTCTGCCTCGCTATAAAAGCTTGTTTAGAGGCGATTACATCCACCCCACTGTTCTTTCTTGTTTGCTCTTCTTCTAAGAGCAAACTAACCAATTGAAGGAAAGTAAGTGGCTGCGGGGAAATTCTCATGGTGAGATTTAGGGTCATATGAAAGGCCAAATAAGAGGGCGGCAATGAATTCAGAGTAGTAAAGATCAACTATGCATCCAAATAATACTCATCTACATTCATTAGCTGCTCACGCAAGTCCTGAATTTTGTTAAGATGATCTTGCATGGAATCACCTTTATCCATCTTCACATTCTCAAGCTCTTTCTTCAAAAAAGAGATGCGTGTCTCATTTTTTCCGGCAAACATTTGCTCAAGTGTCTCCCATGCTTCTCATGAAGAAGCTGTAGACTATATGTGCAGGATTATAGACCATTGAACTACCAATACAATTTGTGACAATGCTTGAGCATCCCGTGTGTCCCAAGCCTTTTGTGTTGCTGATCTTTGGGGAAGTGGTTGAGCTAGAGCGGGCCTTTGACCACGTCATCCTAGAGAAGGTGTTGCAAGAGCCACAACTCTAGGGCGAACTTCTGCACCACTAACATAATCCCTTTTTGCAATCAGTAGATTTTTCATCTTTAAAGACCATAGAGAATAGTTGTTGCCATCCAACCTATCCTCCTTGGATACATATGTGAATACATCACTCTGTCTCTAATTTCCCATGGTAAACGCCACCATTTCAAAGAGCACAAGGGCAAGAGCTAAAACTAGAACTTGGAAATCTGAAATTTTCCAGAAATTATAGCAAGCACCACACTGTAACTAACAAATCTGATCACACTTTGTCAAAATTGTCCAATGTACATGTTGTCCAATGGACAAACAATGCTTTGCAACACAAAAAATGTAAAAGCCCCAAAATTTTGTCGTTCAAAATGCACAATTTCAGTCTATTTCAGATTGAACCTGATGTACATATACCAATGTTTGCACTGAACTCTGGCCTAGATTTCAAGAAATTTCTGCAATAAGTATGTCCCAAACATGTCGGGTGTTGAGAAACCCTTCACCCTTCACTCGCAGTTTGCATTTTTGCGTTTCTGTGTTTTGCGTTTAGGGTTTGCAGCCCCAAAAAAGGATGCCATCCAAGATTGACTGTGCCTATTTATAGGCCACTCTCATTCATTCCTCAGGGCTGATTCATTGAGTCCGTCACCTCTTCTCTCTAGCCTCTCCACTACCCTCATACCCCTTCAGGAGGACATTGCAGTTCGTGGCTTGTGGCTATCTTCTTCCTTGTGCTACGTCACCCTTGTTCCTTGTATCACATTCACTCCATGATTTAGATCTTCATCATTCCATTCATTAGAGTTTCGTCTCTCTTCTCTATTCTCCTCCATGTTTGCTGAGCTCACTCCGTGTTCCTCCCTGCTAACCCTACTATCTCGCTGGTACGTCATCTTTTGACATGGTATCAGAGTTGGATCTGCTCAAACAGCGGCAAAGATCCTCCACTCCAGTGAAGGCAAAGACTGGTGGCGGGTTCGCCTTCCACTTCTCTTCTTCTTCCGTTGCATCAAAATCTCGTTTTTGCAGATTTCAAGTGTTTCAGCTTGCTGCCCACACCCCGTTCACGGAGGACATCTCAGCCGAAGCTGTCCATTGCTATCTCCATCAGTTGGCGCTTGATTTCCAACCCTCTTCACACGGTTTGGAGTTGATTTTAGTCAGGCGACTGTTGTTCCTATGCAGACCTGCTGCCGTATAGCCTGCCACGTCATCAGAGTCCTACTGCCTGCGTTTTTAGTCTTTCTCTCTTGTAGGTTGTCATGTCTGCGTTTTTAGTCTTTCTCTCTCCTGCTGCCTGCGTTTTTAGTATTTCTCTCTCTTGCAGGCTGTCCTGCCTGCGTTTTTAGTCTTTCTCTCTCTTCCTGTCCTTCCTGCGTTTTTAGTCTCTCTTACACTGCCCTCACACCCCTTGAGGTGGACATTGCGGTTCGTGGTTCATAGTGGCTAACCTCATCCTTCTTCAACAAGGCACACTGGTATCCATGGCTTCTTTACCAACAGATGTCCAGACTACTGGGTGCTCCTACTGTGGCATCACTGGACATACCACCGATGCTTGCTGACTTCGACCTTTGCTTCCCACCTCCCTAGAGTATATGCATCTTTCACTAGGCACTCCTTGTGTCACCTCTCATTTTTGGGCCACAGAGGAGAGTACTATGCTCAAGGCAATAATATGCATCCGATGTGCACTAAGTTCTTTTAAGCACATGGAGGATCGATTGGCACTATGACCTCTTGGAGATCGTCGCAATGCCAATGGCAGTCTTCTCCCACTTATTTTCAGATACAGTGGCTTCCACAACCTACGGATCTGCAGTCGGCTCCATCGAGAGACTGTGATTGTTTGATACCGTCTCCTCGTTAGTCTGCTCCTTCGAGAGGTAGTGGCTGCTCGACTCCTTCCTTTCTTCGGCTACCCAGTCTGGTCCGTTGAGCGACAGCAACTGTTGCTCACCTCTTGCATATTCTGAGCCCCACCCTTGACTACTCAAGTTCAAGAGGCTACCTCTAGGAGCTCTTTGGCATCCTAGATACCTTCTTCGGCATGACCGGCGGCACTTCTTTCGTCATCAGACATTTCGAAGTCCATGATCCATGAGTTTTTGGATTCCCTATCTACTTTAGAGGGGGATTCAAAGGGGGATGTTATTTCTTTGCCCTCAGAGGGGGCATCTACTTCTTATTCGACTTCAGCGGGACCCCCTCCATCTCCCACCTCAGAGGGGGAATCTACTCCACATGAAGTTCTTCACCCATCCTCTACTTTCTTGTGGTGGCTGTCTTCGACTAGTCGTCTCTTCTACTGATACCCAGGATCTTCAGGTACCACCTAGATTGGGACCTCGAAGGTTCAGCCACGACTTGGTGACGAGGCCTTCGTATTCCTTCCAGCATGGATACACAGAGCTAGTGGCTTCTCTCTCGAGGTTGTGTTTCAGGTTGTTGACATCTAGGAGCAGAGATAGCTTACATGGGCAAAAGTCCCTATCTAAAATTCAAATTTTGAATTTTAGAAATGAATAGATATCTCCTTTTACGTCCTTGTTGATGAGGTGGCGGGCTGTAGGTGGTGATGATGTCGGGGCCTGGCATTGATGGCAGAGCTGGAGCAGGAATAGATAGCGTTGGCGGGCAGCGGACCAGGCAGCACTTAGGCATAGTAGCTCTGGCAGCGTTGGTGGCGGACCTGTGGCAGTGCTCCAAGCTGGCGGCATTGCAGGCACAGGCGGGTGGAGCAAGAGGCACAGCTTGCTATGCTATAGGCAGTGTTGGAGCAAGGCAAAGGCAAGTGCGGTGAGGCTAGCTGTTGACAACTGCAACATAGGTAGCATTGCAGGCTTGAGGTAGCAGGCTTGCAACGGATTTGACGAGTGTACCTAGTGTGTGAACGGCTGACATAGCCGGGAGCAAAACCAGGGTGTGGCTCAGTTGAGCTATGAGTTGTCAGTGCTGCTGGTATAGGACTGCATAATGTGAGAGACTGAGTTGAATGTGTGCTCTGATACCAAATGTGAGAGATGGGAAAGATCGAAGAGCTCAGCTAAGAGTACATAGTTGACAGTGAAGAGAGTGTGAGAGTGAAGACACAACTCCCAATGCAATAATCAAAAGAGTAATGTGTAAGTACTAAGTACAACCCTTAAACCTTAGGTTTGTTAATGTGCGTTCACACCCGAAAGGTATAAAACACGATAAGTGCTCAAACAGTGTAACATAAGCACATAAAATAAAGAAGAATATAACTAGGGGGAAAAACCTCTCATAAGGAAAGTAAAAAGTGCCTTAGTGTCCTAATGAGGATCATCAACACTCCTCTATGAGCGTAGGCATGAGTCAAACCCAACAAGCAAGGGATCTTCAGTGATGAAAGTATGCCAAAAAATACAAACTCACAAGCATTGCACGAGTTCAAAGAAATAAAGAAAGCACATATAGAAAATATCAATAGTAACCAGAGTGTAGTGTTAAGAACACAACACTCGAATGCACATGAAGCCTCTCTAAAGTTGAGCAATGTATCAGAAAGTGAAAATATGGACCAAAAACAACTAGAACCATCCTGAAATATTGTTGCCCAGCCCTGCACAAGGACAGTCAAAATGGAGAGGCTGATGGCAAAATGCAGTTAGTAACTGCGGTAAATGCAATTGACCTGCAGGAAAACAGGTCGCCTCAGCTTGCTATCCCCAAAGTGCAAGAGAGAAAGGGTTAGGAATAGGCTCCCAACCCTAAAAAAGGCTGTATAGAAAAGATCAATAGTAACCAGAGTGTAGTGTTAAGAACACAACACCCGAATGCACATGAAACCTCTCTAAAGCTGAGCAGTGTATCAGAAAGTCAAAATATGGACCAAAAACAACTAGAACCAGCCTGAAATACTGTCGCCCAGCCCTACAAAGGACAAACAGTCAAAATGGAGAGGCTGATGGAAAAATGCAGCTAGTAACTACAGTAAATGCAGTTGACCTGCAGGAAAACAGGTCGCCTCAGCCTGCTATCCCCAAAATGCAAGAGAGAAAGGGTTAGGAATAGGCTCCCAGCCCTAGAAAAGGCTAAAGACTGAAAACGCAGATGATAATGTGCAAAACATTGATGGAAACAAGCTGAAAATTAGCAGAAGATGGTCATCCACGTGTAAATAAGTTGTTGCTGCAGTCAAAAACAGGTCCAATCAGCAGCAGAAAGCCAAAAATCAGACCTGAAACAACAGAAAATAGCAGCAAAAACCTTGATCCTGAAATCTAATACCATGTTAGAAGTGGTTGCGGTAATGGAAGTTTGGAAAACTGCTGTAATAGATTGTTAAACACAGGAGGAAGAGAAAAGAGAAACTTTACAAAAGAAAAGAACACTGCACAACGAACTCAAAAGCAAGAGATACTCAAGAAATGGAATCCATATTCCAAGACATGACTCACGAGACAGTATAGATCCAATGTGAGTCATTGGCTGTGAAGGCACTAGCATTGGCTTCCTCTCTCCACCAGAACCTGTAGGTGGTAAAGCACATGCTATATCTGTGGAGGAGGGAATGGCCAGAATATATAGGCCAAATCCATGCCATAAATGACGTCAGTTTGGTCGATATTAAATGCTGGTTGGCCAATAAATGCCTCAAATACCATGAAAATGACAACATAAAATGCCTAAAATATCTAAGATGTGCCCAGTCCACTCTAGCATGCAGAGACTCACACATGAACTGACATATTTGCTAACATGTATACCAACTTAATCTTGCCTGCCAACAACCAGTTGGCTCTAATACCAGTACTAAGGGACGAGTTTCAAGGAACCAAGAGTCAACAAACATAAGAGATCTTAAAGGTGGAGATGATCCTCTTGTGCATATGCTACATCAATAATTATGATGTATTTGGGTGGCTAACATGTGTACCAACTTAATTGTGCCTGCCAACGACCTGTTGGCTCTAATTCCAATACTAAGGCATGAGTTTCAAGGAACCAAGAGTCAACAAACATAAGAGATCTTAAAGATGGAGATAATCCTCCTGTGCATATGCTACATCAGTAATTATGATGTATGTAAGTGGTGGGGGGTTTGCTTGGGAGAGCTTTCCATGAAAGAATCTAGATTGCAATCCATTCTGTATGCAATCTTGCTCACTCCCTCACTGTGTTGTCAGAATGCGCATGTCCTTTTGAAGGTCAATCCATGATCAGCCACCAATACCCCTGTTCTTGATCATTGGACCACAAACCACCAATTTGAGTGTTCAAGCTCTCCATATTGATAGTGATGGAGGAATAGGAGAAATGAAGGGGCGAGGGCCTTGGGGGGGGGAGTCAGTTTGAGTGACAGTATGCGACTTGGCATTTGCCCACCAACCACTGGTATGTCAGCACTTGTTTGACTACCACATAACTACTTTGCCAGCTTGTGCCTGGCCAACTATACATCTATACCCAAATTTCCTTGGGTGGTGCCTGGCAATTACGACCATGCTGGCAATATTCTGCATAGTGATGCAGGCAACTCCTTAGGTATCTATACTCAAAAAGGTATTCAGATGGAAATTCTTTGCTAGTTGTGGGAAGATTTTATTTCCTTTCCTTTGTAGTTGCAAGTTTGTTGAAGCATAATTCATTCTTGTGTTCTTTTCTATTTCCCTTCTTAATTACATTCTGACATTGAACATCATGAAACTGTCGAGCTTAACAAAATAGGTTCTCAGGTTCAAGTTGGTTTACAGTGGGGTTTAGTACATCAAAATCGCAGTGTAAGTTGAAAGAAACTTAAAAGTATAATGTTGAGCTTCTGTCCCTATGTTAATTTATTTGTGCTAGATATTATCATCATGGGAGTCATGCTTAAGAGTTGTACCCTGAAGATTAAAATTATAACATTCAGCTTTCTAATTTCATATCAATCATTTGTGCTAGATATCGTCATTATGGACTTTGGGAGCGATATTCAGAGTTGTACCCTGAAACAGATCTTGTGTACACTATTGGAATAAATGACTGGAAACGTGACTGGTTTTATGCTCATGTTTGCAGGTTTTAATATCACCCTCAATATTTTCTTGTATCAGTGGCATCTCTTGTTTCATTCAGTTTTAGGTTGTGGTACAACTGGATTATTTTTAACATTGGCTATCTTGTCTCTTGCGATTGAAGTGTGTGTAAACAACTCTCGTAATAAAGAAGTGGAAGGCTGTTTTGTCTCTTCTAAACATGTAACCAGTCAAAAAATGAAAAAACTCAACGATGATCTAAGATTTAAGAAAATAGTTGCACTTATTGTGCCAATTAAGAAAACTGTTTGTATGCAAGACCAAAGAGCTATGAGTGTGTGCACATTCTTACTTCAAATGCATGAATATCATGTGCAAATTAAGAAAACTGTCTGTATGCAAGACGAAAGAGCTATGAGCATGTGCACATTTCACTTTGAATGATGAGTTGGTGTGCATTCCAAGCACCTGCTTCCAAGATCAAATGCTTCAAGTACTTCTAAAACTTCAGGACACCAATGTCTGTTTATCAATGATCTCCAAGGATGTCAGGCTCATACGATGCAGAAGGTTATGTCACCACACATGTACATGGAGCCAGGTTTTACCCTTTTGATCATGAATTATGGATCGATGTAGCAAGAAAGCCACCTAGGAGGAACTAGCCAATTGAAGAACAAGTACCATCCACCCCTTGGTGGATGAGAGGATATTCCAAGGAAAGTTGATGCTGCCATTGTGGACAAAAGGGATATATGGCTTTTAATGTCTGAGATATCAGCTATAAACACAAGCTGAAAGCAAAGAAGGCAGAATCAAAAGTGAATTAATAGTTGAACTGATAGGCTACAGGTAAAGGGCCACACAACTTGATTCTTTTGACTCATGCACAAGCTTTCTAAGATTATCCATAGAGCTAAGGTCAATCGCAAGACCGTATACTCTTGGAGAAGAATGATAGAATTGTCTCCTTGCATTATCATCTTTGGGAAACTAATAGTTTGCCTTGATGATTATTGATCATTTCAACTTTGAAGTGAATGTCCTCATTATGAAAAAATCATCTGATTTCTACTCATAAATGCAGGGAATAACTATGTATCTGGGGCACTCCATGTGGCTTTTCTTTCTTAAAGAAGAGAAAATATTCTATTAGACCCCTAGGAACAAAATATCTTAAGGCAAAATGCAAAGTATAAAGCAGTCCTATAAGGGACTTCCATATCAAAATATATGTAACAAGGGGAAGTCTATTGAAAAGCTTGAATGAATAACCAGTCAGAAGGTCTACAATTTCAGACCATGAGGGTTTGAAAAAGGAAGACAATGCAAGAAACCCATGTCTTGAGAAAAGCATCTCTCCTCCTCATCGTCTCTTAACTGCCCTGTATCCTCTGCCGTCTCCCAAAAAGGGTATGCACAATCTCTATCCAAATCTTGGAGAGTGTCTCTGTAGTAGATATGTCCAAAAAATTAATAGCTTGGCTACATCGAGCTATTGAGTTCTGTTCTGGGGGAGAGAGCTATAGACAATTGAGCATTTGACTTCCCATCTGAGAGTTTGAGGAGTTGTTGGATGTAGAGTTTGCAGATGGCACAGCTGCTTACCTACACGGAGGTGAAGAAAATTTTAGAGCCTTTGTTGGTGATGGAGGTCTTTTGTTAAAGCTTCAGGAGTCTTATTAATTTGCTCAAAAATGGTAGCCAAGTGAAATTCTCATGTGGTTTCCAATCTAGCTCCTAAGTGTCACAACCCTAGCATACATGGAATGGCACATTAGCGAGATACTTGGGCTGTCATATGGGCATTGATATTTCTTCAGAGACAGATTTGGCACCTTTACTACTGGGTGTAAGGCAGAATCTATTGTATCGGAGCACAGCAAGACTATCACTAGCAGGTAGAGTGGTATATATTACTTTGTCTACTGATCATGCGTTGAAGACATTATTCAGTGCTGGGCAGCCTCTTTCTTGCCCTCTACAACCTGCATTTTGCAGGGTAGGCTGCATGGCAGGTCTGCTCATGTTTGTCTCTGCATTCGGCAGTCCCTCCTGCGCAGGAATTGGTGCTTTCCCCCATTCTTTTACCAGCAGGACCCATCAGTTATCCTGGGTGGCCATCTTCCAGCCAGGGTGGCCAGTATTCTGCCGTGAGAGTCCATTATTTGGACCTGGTGCACCTCCCAGATCAAGGCGGGGATCCATCTATTCCTGGGCAGTACTCTTTCAGACCTGGGCAGCATTCTTCCTAACCTGGGTGGCAGGTAAACAGGCCTGGGTGACCATTTAGACCCTTTGGGGCAGCCTCGTTTTCAGGCCAGCAGCAGGGCAGAGCAGCAGGGCAGATTTGCGTTTATTGCAGGTACACCATTTCTGGGCGCTCCTAGTACACTACCAACCCCTAGATTGGGTGTGTTTACAAGCTGAAGCCCTAGTTTCTTCTGCATTTGCTGCTCGTTCTTTTCGGGTAACCATTTAGAGCTTTTGGGGCAGCCTCGTTTTCAGGCCAGCAGCAGGGCAGATTTGCCTTTATTGCAGGTACACAATTTCTGGTCACTCCTAGTACACTACCAACCCTTAGATTGGGTGTGTTTACAAGCTGAAGACCTAGCTTCTTCTGCATTTATTGCTCGCTCTTTCTACCCAGCATTGTGTATTCCCTTCGGCATCAGATAATCCCCATCTACCTTGTCTAAGTAATCCCCATCTACCTTGTCTAAGTTAGTCTTCTTTTGTACCATGGCTGGCAGACCTCGATTATCTCGAGGGCACCTCTTATTGGTCGTTTTCATTCTAGTGACAATACTTCTTTGTTTTCTTGTAGGTACTAATTGAAGAATATCTATGGCCAACGTGTATGCTTTGGAGGATCATGTGGTTCAGGATGATTCAGACTGATCACCATCTTAGCTCTCTTTCACACTATATTCTTCTGGGGCTTTTAGTCCCCGATTGGCATTGATGGCATCTTTTGAGCAGGTGCCAGTCCTACCCTCTCTATGTGTATCCAATAAGCTGGAATGGGGCGAAGGACCGTCTATGATCGTGCTACATGGAGTGCCTCCTTGATGACTGTGATCTTTGGGATTTTGTTACTGTCCCTACCATGAATCCTCACGATGGTGTGACCATGGATTCAACAGTTTTATGGGATCGGTTGAATGCTAGAGTTGGCTCTTTTCTCTTTTTAAGTTGTATAGATTCTGTTCTCGTGCATGCTAGACGTATCTACAGCACCGCCAGGGTTTGTTAGAGATTGGCATCTCTCTACCGGATCCAGACATTTGGGCATCGGTTATCTCTTGAGTTGAAGCTATGACAACTTTTTGTTAGAGATTCCCCTATGATGAGGGATCACATCCACATGATAGAGGAGTTTCGGGATGAGCTTGCATCCCTTGATATGAACATTGCTTTGGAGGACCTAGCTCTAACACTTCTCTCACATCTTCCATCACTGACATGTGATGTGTTTTGCATCAATCTTCTTACTTCTTGTAGTTATGAGACTCTTACTTGGGAGGAGCTAGTCCCATTGGTGCTTGAGCAGGATGCGTCATAGTAAGATTCTTGTGGAGCCCGTGCACATGGCCATGCTTATGCGGCTTATCTTCAGGTACAGGACAAGCCAAGCAGAAGAAAGAGAAGAGGAAGAAGTTGGAGATAGAGCTGGCACTTCTTCTCTTGAGCATTAGATAGAATCACCTTCTTTAGCAAGGAAAGTGGTGATTGCCAATTGGGTTCTTCTCATGACCATGTGGTACATCACTTCCTATTGGATCTTTTGGACAGTCGAGCTCCTACCAACGCGCTGCTGCCCTCGCCCCCATAACCCCGTCGAACTACGCCCCCGCTGACTGGCCATCACGCCTCCCTCGTCCCTCTCGCATGCCTCCTCTCCATTGCACTGCCCCTCCCTTCTCGTCATCAAGTTGCACCTCCCCCTCCTTGCCATCACACTGCACCCCTCCCTCCTCGCCATCACGCTGCCCCCCCTCCATGCGTCCCCCGCCCTGTGGCTCCTGCCATCATGCTATGACCCCCCCTTCCCCCCTCCCAGTGGTACCTCAACCGCGTTCTCTCCCATCTCCACCCTACGGCCACTTGCCTACAGGCCTCCCACATCGTCATCCGTGGTGCCCGGCACCTCTATCGATATCAGAAAACAGAAATCCCCCCCCCCCTTTCTCCTCGCCATCGCCCTCCCCCCTGGTTGCTCCCTCCATTTGCAGCAACACTCCCCCCTCCGGCAATATAGTAGTTTGGTAGGCTCTTTGTAGGGAAGTGCAATGGAAACCTCTAGTCAGGCGTCGGTGCATTCTACAAGTGCCCCCCAATCAAACACCTTGGCGTTGTTCTCTTTGAGGAACAGCTCTTGGCCGTCCGCGCCACAGAGCTGGAGCTTAAAGTAACAATGATTTTCGATCAGGTAATCGGACAGTCTCCAGCCAGGGCCTAGCTTTGCCATTGGCTCCACTCCACGTTGCGCATTGGCACAGCACAAATCGTGGAGGCAGTCCTCATGGGCCGTGGGATCTTCATGGTTCGTCTCACCTCTGCGGACGCAGCTCATGAGTTAGTGGAGAGCTCACCTGAGATTCCACACCAAACCCCCCTCTCCCCCCACCTTCCGTGCCCCCCCACTAACCCGGGCCCACACCTCCCCCTTCGAAGGCCACTAGCCTCTCCCACACTCGCCATGTACCTCCAACCATCCCATGATCCCTCGATCTTCTTCCCCCTCCATCACCTTCCTTGCTGAGGACCCCCCTGATCCACCCCCGATTCAGGTGATCCCTCCCAGACCCACACCCCCTTCTCCCACAGGAGGTGATGAGCCACACACGCCTCCATCCTCCTCGCACCAGTAGTTCTCCCCCTCCCACACAGCCACCAGCTCATCTGCCCCTGTTGCCCGTCACACTTTCCCGAGACAGGCACAGCTATTGCCACAGGAGTTCTTCTGCAGTGACCCATGGTCCTACCTAAGAGTTGCGGAGCGCGGAGAGTTTCCACTATCTCTAGAGGTGGGGATCTTCGTGGTTTGTAAGTCAAGGATGGGCAAGGTCCATCTACTAGCACCACCGGATGGACCAAACTATGCTTTTTTCTTTTAGTCCTTCCACTCAGGGGATTGGACGACGACACAGATAGAGGAGTTGAAGAGTCAGGTGGAGGACCACATCTCCCAGTGGATGGGAGATAAAGGACTGTGCTGCAGTGGCCTAGTTGCATGATGGACATTAACTGGTGGGTTGGTGCTGAGGTTCCACACTTGAGCATCATCTTTCGAGCCCCTCCACAGTGGAGAGCTCCACGGGATGTGATCGAGTGGCCCCTAGCACAAGCGGCCTGTTTCTACTAGTGTACAGAGTCACAACTCTTAGCATGGCTAATAGATGCATTGATAGTACCACCTAGAACATCTATCACCCCTATGGTCCAGCCGAGGGCCACCATGGGGGATTGGAGTTCACCATCCAGACCTGCAGCAAAGCGCACTTGCATGCCCCATAGTTTCTCCTCCTCTTCAGCAGCTTCCATGGCGAATAGATACCTACTCGGTCAGTCACATGTTTCCCCGTGAGCTTACACCTTGCATTCTAGAATGTGAACAGTCTCTACTACAGTGGGGCACGTGGTTCTAGAAAGTTGATTGTTCGGCAGGAGCTACAGCCTGCCCTTGCCGGACGGATTGACATTCTACTTCTACAGGAGCAAAGGCTCACGCCCATCCAAGCCCAGCGAGGCAGCCATATAGGCTAGGCAGCACAGTTGAGAGGAGGAGAGAGCACTACGGCGGGACCTCGCAGCCATGCAGAGACTATTACAGGAGACACCAGGGGACCCACCCTCCACACACAAGAGGCACGCATGCGAGCAGCTATTGCTGGCTTAGAGGATAGGTGCTCAAAGTTCTCTTTACGCACCTCCACAGCTTTCTGGGCGCGGAAGGGGGATACGATGTGCAAAGTTTTTCCAAGTGCACCAGTCTAGCACCTCAGGAGAGCAGATATGCAACCTTCGAGATCAGTATAGGAAGATTCGTTCTAGCCCAGACGAGGTGATGGAGATTGCCACCGACTACTACAGGCGCCTTTTTCAATAGGAGACAGCTTCAGCTAGAGGACAGCGATGTAGGCAACGGGTCTGGGATCACATCCCGTCCCTCGTCACAGAGGAGATGGGACGCTCCCTTCTAGCCCCCTTCACAAAGAAGGAACTAAAGAAGGCTTTCCATACATAGGATGGGCAGAAATGCCCAGGAGAGAATGGCCTCTCTAAGGCATTCTTCACCACCTACTGGGAGGTAGTGAAGGACCCCCTATACTGATGGCCTTCTAGGAGATTTTCACTTCAAGACAGATGCCAGGGAGTCTTTCGGCAGGCCTTATCAGTCTTCACCCCAAAGGGGAAGACCAGTTGGAGCTTTCCCAGTGGAGACCAATCACCTTATTGTCAGTGACCTATAAGGCACTAGCAAAGATGATTGGTAGGCATCTACGCCCTATGCTTCCAGATATCATCCATGACACATAGACAAGCTTTGTCTAGGATAGGAGCATCCTAGACAATGTATTCACCTTCTTTGAGGCGACAGAGTGGGCACAGCACAATGGACAAAGACTGGTTGCACTACTCTTGGATTTCGAGAAAGCTTATGATAGGGTGAACTGGGATTTCCTGGAGGGCACCATGGTGAGGTTGGGTTTCCCCTAGGCTTGGATTCGCGGGGTCTCCGCACTTTATAGATCAGCCACTAGCAGGGTTCTCATAGGTGGTAGGCGAGGGGTGGAGTTTCAACTGGAGAGATCGGTCCGACAAGGCTGCCCCCTTGCCCCGTACCTGTTTCATCCTCTTTACAGAGGCGATGTCTCATTTCCTCTCAGGTCGTGTGAGCGGATTACACAGCCTCCGACTTCCCGTGAGGGAGGAGATTGAGTTGTTAGACTCAGAGTTTGCAGATGATATAGCACTCTACATAGAGGACGATGAGTTGATGCTAGAGAGAGTGAGGTTGGCTCTTGAGGTGTTTTGTTCTGCAGAGCAAGAGCGAAAATCGACTGGCCAAAATTGGTTGGTTTCCTCACTGACCTGGACTCTAGCACGGAGTGGGGCGTCCACCTGGGATTTAGATGTGTGAGAAGAGGGCAAACCGTCCATTACCTAGGGTTCCAGGTGGGACTCCACATCACTCGTGCCCAACAGTTTCTCCCGATCCTCGATTCTATTCGGAGGAAGTTGACCTATTGGAGTACGGCTTGCCTCTCACTAGCAAGCCGAGCCCTAGTGGTTAACCAGGTCCTCCTAGCGATGGCGTGGTACATCGTCTCGTGTTAGTGCTTCTCCTCATCCTATGTAGTGTAGCTTCGCCACCTAGTGCAGAATTTCCTTTGGTCCAGGTCAGGACGGTTCCAGGGATTCCAGGGCCAAGGTGGCGTGGGCGACCATCATACGGCATCGGTTAGAGCGAGGCCTAGGGATCATAGATCCAGAGTATCAAAGTATGACCCTCTTGGGCAAGCTAGTTGTCCACAGTCTCACACCAGGAGGGCAGACATGGAAGGTCCTATTGCAAGAGGGTCTTCAGGACTGTAGACCAAGGCTTGGCGGTGAGTGGAGGCCGTCCCTGAGATGGATCTTCACGTCAGCTTCGATCACCGCGCCCAGATCACCTTTCCTGCGCAGCTTGATCCGCGTGTGGCAGGGACTCCGCAAGGCCCTAATCCAGAGCCCTCCAGGTTGCGAGGAGGAGATAGATCGTCAGCCGGTCATCTAGAATCCCCAAGTCAAAGATCCGGAAGGAGCACAGCTTGGCGAGCCCCCCCACATCCAATGGGCTGGCTGGGAGACTGGCCCGGCTTGTACCATCAGAACATGGCGCGAGGTGTACAGGATGGTGGATGAGGAGGTGCTGCAGTGAGTATCAGATTGCGAGAGAGGAGTGGGGCTGAGAAGAAGGGAGATAGATGCAGCAATACCTCATGAGTGGCTTCCCCCCCCAAGACGAGAGCCCGGGGAGGTATGGGCCACTAGGTTCTCACCAGCAGGCATCCCCCTACAGGTGGCACGTAGAGTGGGTGGCGCTCCACCTAGGACCTTCTTCACCGTACAGGAGGGAGGGCGTCTGACCCTTGACAAAGGGTAGTAGGATGAGGGGTTAGCTATCCTCTCATGGAAGAGAATGCGGGTAATTGGCCTTTAGGGGAAGACATGGCGATTGGACCCTTTTGTCTTCTGGTAGGAGCTTAGGGAGTGGCGCCTTGCTAGATCTGGGAGAGCATGCGGCTTGATTAGTTGAAGTGGGACCTGGGAGAGTGACTATGGCTGGCCACAGCAGTCGCCAAGAAGCCACCGAGGTTCCTGGAGTACACTGCCAGGATTGGTAGACACGTATTGATGCAGGAGGATATGGATTGGGCGTCGTCACGTAGCAGGCACTGGGCGAAGCACGGCATCATGGAGCCTTTCCGATGGACCTTTTGGCATCGCCTATGGGATAGTTGGAGGCTGAGGAGGGTATCGTATTTCTTATGGTTGCTGGCACATGGAGGCTTAGCAGTGGGAAGTTGGCTTGTCCAGATGTAGAAGAAGAGAGGTTGTATGCATTGCACACAACAGCCTCTGGAAACACCAAAGCACTGCCTTTGGTCGTGTGAGGCGGCGCAGCTCGCATGGAGAGGTGCTTGCCGCATCCTTCGCCGTATAGCACCCAGCCTTGGATATATCTCATGGGGAGCTTTCTGCTGGCAGGTAGTCAACCAGGGCCGCCGCCTTCTATATGAGGTCGGGATGCAGGACACGATATTCATTATCGAGGCAGGGTCATGCCCAGTGGTGGATTTGGAGGCTCTACCCATCCACCAGGTACTAGTGCCCACAGCAAACCACTCTAAGGTATGGGAGATCATAGGGAGTCTTACTAGTTGGCATATCTGGAAGACGCGGTGTCAGGAGGCTTTCGGCAGAGAGAGACTTTCAATACAGGTGATTTTAGTAGAACTCTGGACCTCCATCATCCACTCCCTCCGTGGCCGATGGGATCAAGTGTAGGGCAAATCCAGGGCTCGTCAAGAGCTCCGAGGTCATTTCATGCACACTTGGGGCTGCCAAGACCTGTTTTTCGTGATGCAGGCAAGCAGCCCCAGATGGCGATACACCACCCCTCCATGGCTTCTTGCCCCCATCCCCCCCAGACCTCCTTGAGAGGCTTGTATACATGATGGACTTGTGACTTTCATCAGCTCTAGCTAGTCTGTTGAGCATGAGCACTCCATTGTAATCAGTTTTTCTGAGTAATATAATCAGCCACATTTTATTTGCAAAAAGAAATCACTTCCTATTGGGAATTCCCTAGGTGCAACATTGGCCAAGTGAAGTGTCTCATCAGGAGGCCTACTTGGTTTTGAGGGGATGGGAGCCCAACAAGGGAAAAGGTAGCTTGGGATGTATCATCCAGCCTAGATCTAGAGGTGGTTTGGGTATCAATGACCTCGGTAGCTAGAGCAAAGCCATATTGGTTAGGCTCATTGTTAGGGTTCTTCTTCCAAGCAAGGAACCTGGAAAAGAGCTATCGATTTGGAGGTTACAATCCCTTACGCCTACACTTGTAGGAACATAGCAACTTGGCATTTGTTGGACGTTTTAGGAGATCAAGACCATAGTTTTAGGGAGGGGCTTTGAAGTTAGATTTGCAATTGCCAACATCAGAGCCCAGAGACCTATTTCATCCAGCCTTCATCAGTTATTACTGACCACTGTTGAAGGGAACTTGAGACAGCCTCTTCTTTTCAACCGTTACTTGAGATCAAAGTCCGGCCATATCCTTGGACAGAGGATCCATGTTGCTTGTGGGAGATTCTGAGAGATTGCAAGGCCTCAGAGGTGCAAAGTTATGGTGGAGATGTGGACAGAGGGAGTTTACGCCTGACTGGAGGACAGAAACAAACACCTCGCAGACCAAGATAGATCTCTTCTCTAGGGGGGACACCCCACCGGGGATGATTGTGACTGGTAGAGACAGGGTTCACTTTTATGGTGGAGGATGACGGCTGACTTCAAAGTGAGAATTTGGGTTTGGCAGAGTTCACTAGCTACTCTAGGTATAGAATCAAAGAGAAAATTCGGATTTGGCAGAGCTCACTAGCTACTCTAGGTAAAGAATCATAGTGACACATTGTGATAGGAGATGGTACATTGACCTGTACCCATCTTTTTGCTGGATGGATGGATGGAGAAATTGGGCTTATTGAAAGCAAGCAGAGTGGGCTTGGAGAGATCCATTCCTTGACAAGACCATTTGACATAGCTTTCTTTGGCTACACCAGCAGGTTGGGCAAGCAAGATCAGAAAAGAGCCAGCAGCTACTCATTTTTGGCACAAACAGGGATGTTCTTGATAGATTTTTGGAGGAGGCTGGATGACAACTTTAGACCCAAGAATGTTATGGATTGTAGGTTACAGGGTTTTGGCAGATGGCACCTTGCCCAGCTATCCACAAAATTCCTTTTCTGGGAAGTGTTATACACAAACAAATCCTTTCTTGGGATGAAAACTAACTTTTGCAAATCACTCCCTACAAGTAGCTTCACAAAATAGTCAATCATTGGCTCAACAAAACACAACTGCCTGTTGAATTCTATTGTACTTGCAAAGAGAATTCTCAAATGCACGAGGCGAGACGAAACTAAACTTCATAGACAAGTAGGAGTTGACTGAATTTTTAACAGTATTGCATCTCTGATGTAGGCAGCTCAGACCACTAAAAACCAATCCATACAATTAGCGAAAATTGCTCCACATGTAGCAAGAATGTTCCTTCAGTCAAAACCTTGAGTGGTTAAGCATTAATGACTATTTTCACTTCTGTTTTGTGGTAGTTTTTTGTATCCACTCCAGAGTGCAACACTTGACCTGTCCAAGCTATGTACTGATTGGAATAGTTCCAAGACTGTAGAGGCAGCTCCAAAAGATAAAAACCAGTCGCCAAATGAGCTGCCCAGGAAGTAGGAACCAAAATAGGTCTGAAAATCATCTTCAGTCATTTTCCCAACCCTCAAGAAAAAGGAAGACATAATTTCAGCCCCCTGGAACATGGGATGCACCAGCAAGTCTACACTAACTCCTACAGAGATGGTGTCTTCCAGGTTACATAAAAAGTCACTCAGCTCCTGAAAGGTGGTTGCTGAATGAAATGAGAGTGGACACTGAGGTTTCACCACAGAATTGAAGTTCTTCGGGACAAAAGCTCTCCCCGATTGAGGAAAAGGCAGGGAAGGGAAATGTGAGGGAGCGAGGCACAGCTGTCTCTGACACCAAATCTGAACAAATAGATGCTATAAATAAGGTGGAGGAGAAAGTAAGCTGATTCCTGTGTGCATGATGAAGAATCCATACACCAGTGAGGGTTTTGTCACACGACAAGACCCTAAACCTACTTAAGTCTTATTAGAGTTAGAGTGCACACACACACACTAGGCCATCACTAACTTAAGTAGGATAAAAACTGCCCCAAACCCTGGGCAATGCTTTTTTGTGGAGTTTCTATGCTCGATAGATGTTTCATTTTATGGAGGAAAGAATGATTTATCATTAGAGATAAAAATTAGTGTATTGAGGCTGTACCAATATTAAAAATTTGGTACTGGATCCCACACCCTTCGATACAATGAAGCCCAACCTGCAGGGTAAAGAGGTGAAAATTGGACCTCTTCTTTATGCCACCATTGGCTCACAAAGTATGAGCCTCATGAAGGTATGAGATAAAGAGATGAAAGTTGCGAACCTCTTCCATGTAATGACTTTTGAGCTGGTTCATGAACTGCAAATGTTGGATTGTGTAGTTTTTGACACGTGAAATCTCAGTGCAATCGATCCAACCTGCTGCTGTTCTTGGCAAGCATTTGTGTCCTTGTTTCCTTTCTTGTCGATGCTCAAAGTTCTATACCATTTTCATACTGTAATGCTAGAGCTTCTGCAGGATTCAGGCAGATGGTAAGCTACTGCCTACAACATGGCAAGTAAGGTTTCAGCTGGAAAGGGTGGTCAGATCTGGTCATTACAAACTTTGCTTGGCTTTGGCTGCATCCAACTTTGCTGCCATTCAGGTGCTGGTTGGCCAATAGCATTCCACTTGCATTTAATTACTATCACTGATCAGGAATGTATGAGAAGTTTTGATATTTGTGACAATCATTCTGTTTGCAGTATGTGTGAATCAATTTAAAGTCTGTCATCACATCTATGAACAGGAAACTGACTACATAGGCCACTTCATCATGGTTATAGGTCTAGCACAGATGAGCAAATCTTCTTTTGGTGCAATACATGATATTCATATATTAGGCCACTAGTCTATATTCCCCAAGTGAATTGAAGGAGCACAAGTGTAAGCACTTAACAGACTGCTGGCTGCAGATGTATTGTGTTCCTTCTGTTACTCTGTTTGTCTTGAATCAGTTTTGTGCACTTTTCTGCTACAAGCTTGATGTATATGATACTTCTGCTATGTTGAGGCCTTCATGCAAGCACTGGATACCACGTTTCTTTTCATCCATTGCCTTATAGAAAGCATTAGTTATCCATCCCTTGAAAAGATTGTGCTTTTCCATCTCATGCTCAAATCTAATTATTAACATAGGCAGTTGCGGTGGACCAAAGATGATGTTGGAAGTACCAAATATCATCTGTACATTTAGCTGCTCTGCAGCACATCAACATTACGCATGCATCCTGTATGTTTGGGTCTCACAAATATGTGCCAGAAAATATCATGGGCTTTTGCATGACATGGGAGTTTGATCTCCTAACATAAGTCAAACCAAACACTACTCATGAACTGTACAACAGAACTGTGGATTTTTTGTTTCTCTTCATGTGTAATCATGGAACTGCCAATTTCTTGCTAATAAGGTCCTTTAAGAGCATACAAAACTCCTAAAAATATCTACTGTTCTTTGTGTAGGTCCGTTTCAATGACCCAAATGTGTATAAGCCTCACTTTGACACAATGCAAACTGGTAAGGATAATGCCGTTGCAAGGCATGGAATTCATGGTTTATACCATTTATTTGGCATTGATGTTCCTCCAAATCTTCTACAAGAAGGAGAAAACGTGTTGTACCTAACACAAAGAAAGGCAACCAGTTGCTTTACTGCGGTAATGTATGATTATCTACGATTTGAAGAGCCACCACCTTCTTGAGATGCAAGCTAGAACTCGGTTTTCTTGTAAGATATTGAAAGCTTAAAGTGGGCTTCCTTGTAAGGTGTTGGAAGTGAGAACTGGGTCCTGTATTGAGACAACATTGAAACTTGACCCAACAGAGCGTCCAGCCAGGAGAGGCTAGTTGCCATCCTCGCCTAACTCTTCCGAAACTAGAGATTGATATCGCAAGTGTCATCCAAGATTCTGCAATTCAAATGTGCACATATAAAATTGAAATTGATATAACAGCAGATGATATTTGGTGAATTTCTTGGTCTCAAGGATTAACTTCTGGGCATTTTATGATCTTTGCAGTGTTATATATGTATAATTCGTTTTTCTGCTTGTTGCAAGTCATTGTGTCCAGGTCGTTTGTTGACCACAAAAGAACAGTAGATTGGATTGTTGGTGATTAGAATGCATGCGTTTTTTGTGAAATAAATTGGAATCACCTTAAAAAGTTGGTCGAGTGTAGAGCTACATTGCATTGTGATGCCATTAAAGAGCATCCATTTTATTATTTTCTTTTACAGTTTGGCTTCTGGGACTCGTCTCTATGGAGTAGTAAGGTTTCGTGGTAGTGGAGATGACATGCCTAGAGGTAGGGAGAGGCCATAGTTTTGTGGTCGTACGTGTGTTACACATACATAGAGGGATGGTGGTGTATGCATACTATTGTGGGGGCAATATGGTCATTTTGAGAGAGGGTACTTCTTGTAAGTAGGGTGATGTGTTTAGAGGAAGAGAGAGAGCACAAAATAATCATTATCTAAATGGATGCAACAATTCTGGCTACGTACAAAGAGGTGGATCATCTTCTAGAGGTCACCTTTTTCACTATGGAGCATGTACTTTGGTAGCATATGCAACTCGCTTATTTGCCTAAAACAATCCATATATTGGTTTGTATCATAAATAGGATGCCTACAATTGTTGTGCATTGCACATCACTGCATGAGAGGATGTATAGGAGAAACAATAATTGCTTAAATTGGTTGTATACATTATGTTCATGTCCCAGATGATTTGTGAAAGAAGATATATCCTAAGAAATTGAAGTGTACTTTTATTTGCTACTAGGTGAGAAGGGATACAAATGTAAGAAGTTTACATAAGTAGAGATGTGAAGTTCAATTAGTGTGAATCATTGCATATGACAAATAATTATGATTATGTGGATGCACGCGAAGGCAATGTTGATTATGGTAACATTGGAAAATGTTTTGATGAGAAAACTCATGAGCAAGATGTTGAAGCAATATCGAGACCTTATGAACAAACAAGCAACAATAGTGTAAACCCCTAGTTAGGAAGGTTAAGAAATAATTAAAAGAGGCATGAAATTACAAATGGCAAGAAGCTCATGGTGGAGAATTTTGAAGATGAGGTCAAGTATGGGATAAGAGTACAAGGAAATATACGTGCCACATGCAAGGGTAGCATAACAACCAATTAATTGCACCACAATTGAGAATATCATAAGGAATTAGAAGTCCAATGTGGACAAGTTGACATAATAGAAAGCAATGGTAGCGTTAACCCTTGGTTATGAAGGTTAAGAGATTAAATTGCGAAGGACAAGAAGCCCATGGTGGGCAATTTTGAATACGAGTCAATGAATGATGAGTATAGCATATCACAACTCAAAATACTTGGAGTTAAAAGAGTACAAGTATGTACATCCACACCCAACGGTAGCAGTACAACCAAGTAGTGCACCACAATTGAGAAGATAAAAAAGAATGAGACATGAAATATGGATAGGTTGACATATAATAAATGTATATGTATATACTATGCATGCATGGTATCTTATCTGTAATATGAGAAGCCTACTCTTTTTCAGAGAGAGTTGGCCATAACTTGGATATGACTCCAACCTCATACAACACAATGGGCTCTACTTGGTTGATCCTTTTGCTTGCTCCTAGTCTAATACCTTGAGGTACTCAAGCCAAGTCCATCATAGTCCATCTTGAATATTCCATCAATGAGCAACATAGGTATTTCTCTAGACTTAAGAGTCCACGATATTTTTGCTCTATTGATACCATTGGTGTCATAGTTAATTGTTTTAATTTCATGGTCCGAGGCTTCTTCCTTAGATTTACAATCGATGGAAGCACTTCTCATATCTGCTTTATTAAAAGATTCATCATCAAATTGTGTATTTTGGTTTAAGGTGTTGCTCTCATTTAGAAGGGCCCAATTAAATAGGAGGTTTAGGTCAGGCACCTTGGTTCATTTCCACTTTTGAGCATCCAAGGGTTCTTCTAGAGGTTGTAAATGTTCTCTAAGTTTGTTTTGCATTTCCCTTTTCAAAATGTGTAGGATTTTGATCAGTTCTAGTTTATTGACATGTACTTGATAGGTCATACAAGGAGTCAGGTTCGTGCTTTTGGCCAACCTGTAGATTGGAACTAAAAGTAGGGTATAATTCAAGGTCTTTGTTACCCCATCATCCTTTTCTATATTGCTTGCTTTATTGGCAACTTATTTGTAGTCATTCTCAATATCCGAAAAGGACCAGTTGATAGTTGTAAGAATGGGCATCTAGTCTCACTCATCATCCAAAGAAGGAATGTACTTTGTAGTAAGCCATAATTTGGTGTGCTTTTAGATTCACTCTTTAGCATAGTTAAGATGGCATTTAGGACAAATGATGAGGCCTTCCATGTGTTCGTCTCAATTCTAATTGCTTCTGTGTGGTTGCCAAAGAATATCAGGCCCTTGCTAATGTCCTTTATGTGTCCATATCTATTCTAACTAACTATTCTAACTGCCTTTGTGTGGTTGCCAAAAGAACATCAGTCCATTTCCCAAGTTCTCGATTGCACGTGTTCCTCATCCATGCTCTCCCCAGTAGAATATCATAATTGTAATGTCCCCATTACTTAGTTTATTTTAATGTGTGTATACATTCCAAAGAAATATGACTTATATTGCACATTTATTTTATTTTAAAAAACTAGCTCTAATGATGAAATTGACTCTCATTATGAAGATAATAATTATTATTAATGAGGTATTATATGCCAGTTCACGAAAGAAAGACTTGGGAGACTCTCCGAAGATTAGCTTATTAAAACTATGTTTGTAGTATAGAACAACAAAAAAACTAACCTAGTGGATAGTCACTTGGCAATTAAGTGCACTTGGGTGACGACACTGCCGGGATGGGTGACCTCTCAGGAAGATTTTTCTACAAGCTAGAGGGAGCTTCTTGCGTGCACAGTTAACAGCACCAACGAAGCCTTCATAGCCCATTGCCAAGTATGCCGAGGTCTATGCCTTGGTCACCACCTTAGTCATAAGTCCTTGGAGTGACAACCGCCCGACGATGTGCCATACAGTGCTCACCCATAGATTTGTAAATTTTAATATTCGCACTACAAAAATGGAGCTCCCTCTCTCGCATCATCAATGTCATCAAAAGCACTAAAAGAGAGTATTCTCTCTTTGTCATCGATGATGTCATTAAAAAAAAGCTAAAAAGCAAGCGTCCTCTCT
Organism: Lygodium microphyllum; assembly: GCF_053477565.2. NCBI lineage: Eukaryota > Viridiplantae > Streptophyta > Polypodiopsida > Schizaeales > Lygodiaceae > Lygodium > Lygodium microphyllum. The sequence goes on along the minus strand of NC_141159.1, from coordinate 125,438,258 downwards.
TTTACCCCCCCCCCCCCCCCACAAAACTATAAATTGAGGGCTTGGGGACGACCAAGAAGAGGAACAAGAGCAATCTTAACGAGGACGAGATACTGATTGAGAAGGAGGAGACTCTATTCCGTGAGACGAAGAGACATCATTCCATTCAACCCAAGAAAGGGGATACACATAAGGTCTCTCATCCTCTTCTACTCTAATCTGAGAAGAGAAGACATTGAAGAACTTTATCCTATTTTATCAATTTGGTTAGAAGTCATACCTCTACTCTCGTCCCTATTCCGTCTACTAGAGAGAGAGAAGTATTGCTCTCCATGAGGCAAGAAGAACCATCCCCGAGGCCTACATCATTAAATCCTGCAATAACCATCATCATCGAGAGAGTCTTACACCATTGCCAACTGGTATTACTACCGTGTTCTTCTTCTTCTATGAATCATATTTCTGTCATGGCCCCAAAGAAAAAGAATTCAAAAGCAGAAATCACAAATGACCCTACTAACGTGGAAGCAAGAGTTGGAGTTGCGAGCACGAGAGTCACTAACGAAGTCACAGGCACGGATAACCACCCTTTACCAATAGTGATACCACATGTTTTTCTTAAAATTTCTATCTGAATTCAATAGAAATAAGATAAGTCTCTTGAGAAATACTGCGATCTTAGAGTATTCACTTGGTAAATTATTAGAACATCTTATAGGCTAAAAGCTATTAGGGAAACTATGAAAACCTAAAACTCTCAAGATAAATCATGAGGAATTTTAATGTTAACCCCATAGAAAAGAAGACAACTGAATTCAAGACGAATTTACTAAGAATGAAACCCTGAAGAAACTAGCCAAGGATATAGTTTTAATCTAGAAGCTTTGATAGAAGATTCTAAAAAAACCCGAAAATAACTGTAAGTTAAAGAAACTGACTTAAGGCCAAATGTCTTATCCTTGGAAATTAAGTTACCTACTATGAGGTTTGCATTGAATAATTTTTTGGATGAGGAGGAAGCATTGTAAGAAAGGTTAATCTCCTTAGCACATCTTGATGAGATTTGATTACAAGCTTTGTTATATCAAGAGATAGGAAAGAAGAGGATGAAAGCACTTCATGACCTTCATGCTAAAATATATAAATTTGTGAAGAGTCGGTTGATGCACATCAGAAGTTATTTCCTGGGAAGTTAGAACCCAAATGGGATGGCCCTTATAAGATTGTTAGTATAGGAAAGAATGCTTGAAACTTGATTACAAGAATAAATCTTAAACTGGAAAGTTAGAGACCCCAAAATCTAGATACCCTTAGTTAAATTCCAAGGGGAAGAGTTCATTATGTGAAATTCAAGTGTCGATTGCTACTAGATTAATCATCACTTGAAAGTTGCGTAATTGATTGAAGTCATAAATGCTTGAAAACATCAATCTTGTTTGTCATTTTCTAGATTAGATCCTGATTGAATTAAGTATTGGAACATATAAAAATTGAGGAGCCCTATACCTCCCCCAAGGATAGGTGCTGAATCCCCATACCAAGAGGGGATGTTTTTACCACCGCAAAAGCATGGACCACGGCTTCGATGGTCTCCCAGCAGAGGGATCGCATTAAGTAGGAGGTGGTTAGGGTGCGAGGGGGGCTCTGGCTAGTAAATCCTTTAGACACCTAGGAACTACTTGGTCTCCTATATGGCTCAAGTTTTACTTGGGACACCTAAAAACACTAGCAATAGGTGGATTTGATCTTGGTGACGTGCAGATGCACCAAATGAGGTAGTATGTAAATTTGTAATTTTTTTGTTGTATGGGCGGGAGAACACACATTATGGAACATAATCAATGAATTTGTTTTATTTTAATTGTATGTTGGTGAGTAAATTATGCAAACCAACAGCTGTGCATAAAAGGATTCTTTTTAATTAATGAAGATGTCTTTATATGATTCACATAATGTGGTAGGTAATTAAATAACTAAGAACTTTCATAGAGGGAAGCGGGTGGATGGATTCTCGACTAATCCAGTCCTATGGCACGGTGGTCTGGGTTAGTTGAGAGGTTTCCCAAAAACAAATTCTAGGAAGAAACTCTAAGAAGGGACGATTTGTTGACTTATCTAGGGTTTGGTCTCAGAACCCGGACTATAAATTATCTTAGGAGAAAGGTACGTCGGCTGTGCTAGAGCACTGTGAGGGATTTCATAAATCGTAGTCTACTACTGGAAAAAAGCGTTATACTCCATGAACCAAGGGTAATGGTAGTTGCTCCTTCTGGATAATAAGCCTCTCGAAGGACACCTCCAAATGTGAGCTAGTTGTTGATAGGTGACTATTAGGTCAATTAGGAATCTTCAGGTCACTCCTTTGTGGGTAACGACAGGATGCTTCCCTTGTGGGGTAGACCTAGGGTTATAGAGCCGGAAAAAATCTAATCATCCTGGTTAGAGTACAGATGGTGACGGTTGGAAGAAAAAACTCTGGGCGATTACTAAAACAGTACTCGTCACGTAATCAAGGGCGGGTATGTTACAAATGGTATTAGAGCCAAAAGAAATTAAAAAACTTGGTAATTGTAACCCTAAATCCCTTTTGGGTAGTCATTCCCTTTTTTACATGATCGGCCATTGTGGCAAGGTCCTTTTCCCATTTCCTTCTATGCACCTTCTACTTGCCTTCTTTCTTACCTATGCCCACCTACCTTTTACCATTTTCACAAGAAGGAGCATGGCACTCTTTTACAATATTTTTAGGAGTGCCTTGCATTTAAAAATGTTCTTTTCCTTTGACTATATTTTAGAGATTGCCCTTGTGCTTTAAGTCATTTTCCATCTTGCCTCTTCTCTTACATCCTATTCCTTCCTAGGCTACCCCTTTTAGGTGACTCAACTTGCGATTTCCTTTTTTTTCGCTTTCTTCTTGTGGTAAGGTTAACATTACCACCTCCTAGTTTAGTGCCAATCCTATGGCACTAATGTGTAGTGGTTGGAAGGTGGGATGGATGTAGTCAGATGGCCTTTTGAGTTTGTATACAAGCCCTTTCGGGGGTTGGGGTTGGGTGGACTGCGGCCTTTGAAATTCAAGATGGTGTGGGGGCTAGTCCTGTTGCAACACTAACGGTGGGTGGATTGGTCTTTTGAAATTCAATATCATATTGGAAGGATCCCTATGTGGAGAATGGCTGTGGGTGGATCTGTGTTTGAAATTGAAAATGGTATTTGGACAAATCCTTGTGTGGAGAATAGCGGGTGGGCAGATCGGTCTTTCAAATTTAAGATGGTGTTGGACGAATCTGTCTTTTTGCCCTCTGTGGGGTTGTTTTCTCTTGCATTGTTCCAAATGAGCTTCTTCATTTACTTTTTGACTAGGGATGCCTTGTTCTGCCTTTGCCTTGTTTTGTCTACCTTGTGACATTGTGACATGAGATGACTTCTCTCTTAGGCAGGGGCTAGTGCCAAGGCATTTGTGGTTTTGAGTTGATGAAGATGTGATGATTATAAAGGGTGGTCTTGGGGCAATTGGTCTTGGAAAGAAATGAATCACTTGGTTAAGATGATGGAGACTGCGAGAGCATTGCATGGATGATGGGGCCTTCGAAGTTGGGGGTTGGAGCCTTTGCTTGCACTTGAAAATAGAAGAAGTTTCACTACCTAGGGCTGTGCTTGATCTACTATGTGGTGCATTGTGTGTGTGCTAGTGGGACTAGGAGATGGGTTGAAGCCTGGGTGTGCCCCACACTTGAGGACCCAATTTGTGCATAAGGGAGGTGTGATGTGTGATGCTCAGGGTGAAAAGTCTAGGTGTTACCTCCCTAGGTATATCCTTCCCTTGATGTGCCCTAAGCATGAAGCGAGGGATATGAGGCTAGGGGTTTAGCAATGGAGTTGGTCAACTAAAGCCACTTGAGGCACCTAACTTGAGAACCCCTAGGTGTAATGACTGTCTTATGTGGGATAAACTGCTGTTCATTGTGATTTTTGCTTTTCATCTTTCCTTTCTTTTTCTTTCTTTCTTTCTTTCTCTTTCTCATTATTTTCCTTTTCTTTTATCTTCTTTCCTTTCTTGTTATTCTTTTCTCTCTCTTCCTTTTAAAAAAAATCTATAAATTACATAGGTAGGATGAGAGCTAACCTTCATCGTCCAAGTAGGGTGGAGAAGGGGGCCTAAGAGACTTATTTAGGAATTTCCAACTCTGCAAGTACCCTTTGAGTTTTAGGCAGACTTGCAGAGTGGTGGTAGAGAGAAATGGATGATTGCAACATGTAAAGCAACTATCATCCATATCCTCTAAAAGGGATAAACAAAATGAGGGGAGAAAAATGGTGTGCATTATTAATCAAGCCATGGCGCAGCTGTCTATGGCATTGGGATCAAAGAAAAGGGGTGGAAGGTTGCATTATTCTGGGGTGGGACTTTTCCTAAGTAGTATCCTAAGTAGCCTAAGGTAATTACAGGTAGTAATGAATGTAGGGTCAAGACACAATGAGAATTCATCCACAAAATGAATGATGGAGTCACCCAGATTTTATGGGTGAAGATAAGGGCCTCCTCCAACGCAGTATAATTTGCATTGTAGATCATGGGAAAGTTGTACCGACTGTGGACATTGGGGTCAAAATCCATGCCCATTCTTCGAGGGTATGGCATGGATATCATGTTGTTGCATTCAAATGGGAGGGTGTTGCAAAATGCCGCCCCAAGTATCCATATTTATGTCACAGAGGTGCCTTCTCCATGTAGGCTAGCACTTGTAGCCTGGCATTGATCTTGATACCTCAAAAACCTTGTGCTGCCAAAATTCTGCACCCTCCATGCCCCAAAGGGTGGGGTTTTTCTCTCTCTCCTTCAACCATCTACCTCTTAGCCTTCTTCCAATGGCAATCACCTCTTCTACCATCTTGATGGGTAGGACTCCATGCAAGTTGGCAGGGAAGTGGAAACTAAGATCAAAGGGCTACCGTGTGTTCTCCTATTGCTCCAGATGATGAGTTATACGTGGAAGCTTGCTGGGAGCTCATGTGTGGTTTGTGGAAAGGGTGTGGTTGGCCCTATTACTAGTCTAGCATTCAATCTTCTCCTTACTTCCTCCACCATCTATTTCCTCTTTTCTTTCAGGGCTTCTCTCCTCTCACTGGAGGTGTCTATTGGTTGTTGGTCTTCTAGGGGCAGAGAAGGAGGTCGTGGGGCTGATTCCTCCTCATGAGCTCCCATCTCAATTTTTAATCTAGCCTCCTCCTCATGCCGGGCTTCTTGTTGCACCCCTTCGATGAACCCTAATGCATCCACCTATTCTAGGGTCAGGCGTGCTTGCAATAGATACTTTCTTTGTTCTTTGGAGCTTAGGTGGACTCCCATTGGTTGTGACAACATCTGTAGGCCTTCCTTCAAGGACCTATGTGAAATCCCAAGCTTCTTATTAATTGTTTCAACAACCTCCCTTTCCTCTGTTTGAGTGACATCGAGTAGCGTATTGAGTAAGGCACATTCCTGAGCCTTGAAACTCATGTGGATGGCCGCTACTCTACTTTCAACCAACACTTTTCCTTTCTCCACCTGAGCTAGATGGTGCAACAAGGTTTTAACTCTTCTTTCATTTTGATTGGCCCATTCTTCCACTCTCCTCTTCATGTCCTCGAGGCTTTCCCCCCTATATCTAAGCTAGCTAAAAGCGGAGTTTTGAGCCCAGGATGTGCCTAAAATTTGCCAAAAAATCTGGAATTTAGGGAAAAAATATTTAACATCGAAGGCGGCGGTTGCAGTTAGGACAATTTTAAGCACCAAGTGAAAGACAGCTTTTAAAAGGCGCCCGAGCGACACTTGTGGATTTTTTATCATTTTTCTGACTACCGTGCGGGATGTCAAGAGCTTCCATTCAGTGCGGGATGATGAGATGGATGTGCAAGATTTTTCAGAGCTCGAATCGGAGCTCGGACGCGAAAGGGGCCACAAAATAGGCAAGATACGAAATGGTGGACAACTTTGAGGACTAAAGGGGGGGGTGCCCTTTGGGACCTTTGATCCCCCCCCCCCCCCCCCCCCCCCCGCCCCCCCCCCCCCCCCAAAATTTATGCAAGAGGAGGAAAAAAAAACATGGAATTGTGGAGGATATGGCATCTGCCTGGCGGCTGAAAATTGTGCCTTCTCCCATCATGATCAAGCATGGAGGTTGTAAGCAACCTATCTGACAGAGATTACCCCTCAACTTCTCTCTCTTTGCTAATGATATCGCCAATCTTTGTGCGAGGAATGGCTGTCCGGATGAAGAGAACAGATTCTAGTCTTTCTCTCTCCTCCCTCTCTCTCTTCTCTATGGGCTGTTCATGCTGGGGAAGGAGAATGAAGGAAATGGTGAAGGAAATTGATGGAGATGCTGAAGATTGAAGTATAGCATTGGATTGAGAGCAATGGAGGCTCCGTCTGCTGATTATGAAGTCATTCAAGGCATCTCGGGTTACGTAAAAACACAGTATTACCATTTTTATGAAGAAAAATGAAGGCTTTTTTATAGTTTATGATGATAATTATGTTCTTATTGGATGAAAACTTATTTGTGTTCTAATTGCATCATGATTAATTGCTTTTTATCAGAAAATCTTGATTTTGCAATGATTTACATTCCCATAAACCCGAGACGCAGTTTTTAAGTGGTAAAATTGTAGTTTTTCCATTTCGGGTGGGTGAAAGGTGTTCCCACGGGGAGAATATGGAAGATAAATTGAATGTTAGTGTACTGAAGTGATTGGAATAAGAAAAATAAAAAATAGTCGATTTTATTTCCAAATAAATCAAGAAAATGGAAAAAATAAAGGGAAAAATAGAAATACGTCTTGGAAAAATAAGAAAAAATATAATGATTGTTTGTGGATGTGTGGTAGTGGTAAAGCATGAGGTTTAGCCTCAGTTTTCCCTATCTCTTTGTAAATTTTTGTTATTTATTGCTTTTTATGCATCAAAACATGACAAAATGAACCTCTACACTTGTGCAACGAAAGCAATACCTAAACGTAGGGGGTTGGGATGTTTGAATGGTATGATTTGCGTGCTGATTGTTGCTGATTTTTTAATGCACATCATGACATAGAATTCATGGTACTTTAATTAAAAGGATAGTAGCATGAGTGTTGTCTCGGTGCTATCCTTTCATCGCTACAACGGGTTAGTAAAAGATGCATTTGAAAAGCCTGGTTATGCACAAGCACGTTGCTCATTTTAAAATGATGTTTGAGCACTTGAGAATCATTCACTATGCATGTGCATGATGATCATGGTATCGAAATAAAAAGGCCTGGATGCATAGCACCTATTTTCAATGATAATGACCCATGCTTGAGTATGGAAAGGCATCATAAGCCGTAGGATAGACGTTCGTTTCTTGGGGAATTATTTGGTAAGGAAACATGGTATCTCCTGGATTCAAAATGAAAGAGTGGAGTTTGTTTATATGTTGAGCAGCGCATCAAGGGGCTAATCCCTGTGATGTAGGAGAGTTGCAGTGGGGCCGCAGTGTTTCTACCGAGAGGTTGCCTCCCATGAATGTTATTATCATGGCATTTATTGCCAATGTGTATGGGTTCTCCTTCTGAGGAGTTTATAGAAAGGGAAATGTTGGACTACAAACTATAAAACTATAAACACATAGATTAGGCTTTAGGGCAATTTGTCCTTTAGCAGTGGATAGACGCTCTTGGTCTGCAAGGCCGTGAGGGTGTGTTTGTCTATTGTGAGTATGAGGTCCGGCTAGTGCCATAGCCAGTGCCGGTCCATTTGAGGTCCCATCAATGGTGCATCTACCGGGAGTTGCCAACAAGTGGTGGTTCTCGAATCTAGGGTTATTAGGGACCAAAAAGTTGGTTTATGTCCTCTAACAAGGACCGTCAAGCCGAAATACAAAAAGCAGAACGTGCTGAGAGGGCTAGACGGCGGTTGAAGATTGTAAGTCGCTCTTCCCCTCAAAGGAGTAGCCCAATACGCGTAAGAGGTAGTGGTCTTAGTAACCCAATTGCTGCACATAGTCCTTTAGGTGCAAGAGGAAGCGCAAGTTCTTCCTCTCTTCCACCAAGTCAACCCACTTGAAGTGGGGTGTGATTCCATCAATTCAAACTCCTATTGTCAATCCGATTGTCATCATGGCACAACTTATTGCAATTCCTGCAGGGACGTCGGATTTTCCACCTTTAGGAGTTCTTTTGCCCATTTTTAATGGATTAGCTAAAGAAGATGCGGAGTTTCATATTTGTGAATTCCAAAGATTAATGTTTAATTACGGTATCCAAGATGAGGGACATCTTATGATATTCTTTAACATGACATTAAAAGGAAGGGCTGCAGTATGGTATCATAGCGTAGAAACTGGAACCATAACCACAATCGACCAACTTTATGCAGATTTTTGAGGAGAATGTGCCCCTGAAAGAGGTGGCCAATATTGGTTGCGTGTTTTGAATGTAATAGCCAAGAACCCCCATGAGAATGTGAAAGCCGATGCTAAGAAGCTTAAGGAAATGTTTCGTAAGTTACAAACTTATATTTCTATTCCGCTGGCTGCCCAATTGCAATACTTCTTGCATGGATTGGATTTCAATATTCAAGTACAATTGAGCAGTGTGGCTTTGGCTGATATAGACACCGCCATCGCGCGAGCAGAAGGAGTAGAGTCACGATTACAAACAGGCTACTTCTCTCGAATAAATCTTAAAGAGGGCCTAGTAATTTACCATTGATAAATGGAAGTCAAGGGATGCCTATGAATAACCCTAATGGGAGAGGAAGCATGGTTCAAAATGTACCTTTGCTGCCAGCTCCTCCCAGTGTGACTATGCCTATGGCTAGTCTATTGGCTCCACCAAATGTTGGAGGCCAAGTTTCGAATCCTAATGTTGTTCTTGTGAGTCAACAACCAATGCCCAATCAAATTGTTAGGCCAATGGAACGACGGATAGACGATCAAGGCGATGAGTCGAGTGCCTCTAATGTCCTTGGCGAAGTTAAGGATATGATGAAACACTACATCGATATGATTTCTAAATAATATCGAAAAATAGCTGTTGATGTCAATTTCCTGAAGAAGCAGCAGAATCTGATAGGGAGTCAACGCCGTGAAGAGGGTGGTCCCTCAAGATTCAGCTGTAAGTGGTGTGGCGGACAACATTTCCCTAGAAATTGTCAAAATATTAAATGTGACATTTGTGGGAAGTCGGGCCACTTAGCTACTACTTGTTGGAGTAATATTAGTTCCCTCCAACAAGGGAGTAAACAGTCAGGTCCAGTTAATCATAGAGCGCAAGGTAATAACCTCCAGCAAAATGATGGAACAAGATAAATATTGCAAAGGGAAAAGACCACTATAGAAGAGTTGCCACAAGGCAATGGAGTCAGCCTTATCGAGGCTGTACGCATTAATGGCACTGAAACCTCTAACCTAAGAGCCGTGACAAGAGGCCAAAAGGCTAAAGAGGTTGACAAAGGTAATGCAAAACTGGTCGAGAGGGAAACCCTAAGCAAGGGGATAAGGGGACGCAAGTCCTGAATCCTAGCGTGGAAGGTGGACCTCTAAGGCCTGTTGATAAAAAATTCGATCATAAGAAGGATGAGGAAGTGACAAGAAAAAAAGCAAGAGCTAGAAAAGAAGCACCAAAGCCGGTCTTGAGACCAAAAGAGAGAATGGTTTGGCGAGAAAAGAGAGCTTTGGCTACCTATCATGATTTTGATTTAGCAAGTTCTCTTTGCAAAGTCAAACAAGATGTAAACGTCTTACATTTGATTAAATTATATCCATGAGTACGCAAGGAATTCAAGAAGATCTTGCGTATTGGTTATATTGTAGAACCTTTGGGCATAGCACAAGTAGGGGAAGATTGGTTTGATCATGCTGAAAAGAATTGCCCTAGGGTTCCAGCATACGTGGATGGAATATTAGTAGAGCATGCTATCGTAGACACTGGTCCTCCGTCAATATCATGAGTTCAGAGTTGATGGAGAGGTTGGGTCCATGTATCCAAAAAGATAGCTCCACCCTTCCAGAATGGCTAATGATAGTCTAAGGCAACTAGAAGGTTGTGTTACTAAAGTCTGTGTTATAGTTGCAAGCGTAGAATGCTTCTTGGACTTTAGGGTAATAAGATTTGCAGGACGTCCTAGCTATCGGGTCTTGCTAGGCAGGCCTTGGATCTTACGAACAGACTGCCAAGTCGATATACCCACCGGTCGAGTGGTTCTAGGTAGAGATGCTAATCGAGTAATAGTCAATGCTTACCCTGAGTCTCCTTAGAGTGAGAGAGCTCCTTTATCCTCTACTGAATTAGAAACAGTAGATGATCCATCTGGTAGTGAGACATAATCCAGTGATGAATCTAAAGAGGGGTCCACTATAGAGGATATTTATTAGATAACCCTAAATGAGCCAATAGAGCCGCAAGATAGGATAAGAGATGTGGATGTGATTGAGTTAGACCTTGGCATGCCGAATGATTCACATCCAATTAAAGTAGGTTTCATGCTCAGTTCAGTAGAAAGGGAGGATTATGTGTTCTTGATTCAAGAATTCCGTGACATCTTTGCTTGGAGTTATGACGACCTGAGAGGCATTCCTCCCAGCCTGGCTGTTCATACTATTCCTGTAAAAGAAGGCAGTCGTCCTATGCCTCAGAAAGTAAGGCGTATGCCTTTTGAATTGAGGGACGGGCTGTTTGAGGAGTTACAAAAATTACGGAAAGCTGGTTTAATCTTCCCTGTACAGCACACAGAATGGTGTTCACTAGTTGTTATCAGGAAGAAGAAAAACAACCAAATCTGACTATGTGTAGATTTTAGAGAGTTGAATAAGCACACGGTTAAGCCCTTACTACCCGTTGCTATTTATTGACTAGATTTTGGATCAATTAGCTGGTAGGGAAATATATTCATTTATGGATTGCTTTGCGGGATACAACCAGATGGCAATTGCAGAAGAGGACAAGTTGAAAACAACTTTCATTACTATCTTTGGTACTTTTGCATACCATGTGATGGCCTTCAGTTTGTGCAATGCACCTGGATCATGGCAACGAACAACAAACAAGACCTTTTGTGACATCTCCCCAGATGAGTTGAAAGTGTTTATCGATGATTTGGGGGCAGTCACTGTAAGGGAAAGGATGTTGATTATTTTAAGAAAGTGCTTTGACCACTGCACACAATTTTGTATCGCTCTTAACCCCCAGAAGCATGTCTTTGGAGTGCCTTATGGGCTATTGCTAGGCCATTTGGTCAGTTTAGTAGGGATAGCAAAACTAACCCTGAAAAGATCAAGGTTATAGTCGCTATGAGTCCACCATGCACTCTAAAAGAGGTACATAGCTTTATGTCATCAATAGGGTACTATCGAAGGTTTATAAATGCCTTGGCAGAAAGGACGCTGGATTAACGAACTTATTATCCTTTAGCTGTCTATTTTTATGGAGCGACCCTTGTAAGGTAGCTTTCGAGGATGTGAAATAGGAGCTAGTAAAAGCACCAGTTTTAAAAGCACCTAAAAGAGGCGAGGTATTTTACATATTTTCAGCAGCCACCATGCATAGCATCAGCTTAGCCCAAATCTGGGAGGAAAAGTGGTATCATCCGATAGCTTTTGCTAGTCGAAAATTGGGCATATAAAAAATTAACTACACCTATATGGAGAAGTTGTGCCTTGCGATGGTCTTTGCAACTAAAAAATTTAGGCACTACATCCTCGATGAGAAGGTAGTGTTCTATACGAAGGCGGAGGGGCTTAGATTGCTTATGAATAAGCTACAACCGCTTGATCATCTGGCAAAGTGGTTAATTACTTTACAGGAGTTCGATTATGAGATTAAGAGTAAGCCACCGAGGTTGCATGGTATTGTGGAATGCCTTGTGGATTTCGGGAAGCCGAAAGAGACTTTGGCTGAAGGAAGTGATATTGAAGAAATGTTTAAAATTAATACAGCTTCTATCCCATCTTGGTATGCTGCTATCACACATTATCTATCAACGGGAGAGACTGGAGTTGGTTTATCAAAATTTGAAAAGAGAAAAATCATACAACAAGCTTTGAAGTTTTCCTTGATCGTAGGGACATTATATTTGCAGGGTGTTGATGATATCTATCACCGATGTGTAATGCCTGACGAGGTTCCTTTTATCTTGGAAGAGTGCCATGACTCTGCATGTGGAGGGCACTTCACGGGACGGTTGATGGAATAGAAAGCTTTAAGAGTTGGATATTGGTGGCCATCCATCTTCCAAGATTCCTTTGAGTACATTAAGAGATGTGATACCTGTCAAAGACATGACAACACAGAGAATAGGAAACGCCCACTTACACTTATCATGGCTATCATTCCATTTGAGAAGTGAGGCATTGACTTTGTGGGTCCTATCACCCCATCGTCTACTACTCACAAGAGATACATTATGGTAGCAACTGATTATTTTACAAAATGGTCAGAAGCACGGGCGACGAGGCAGGACAATGCAAAAGAGACTGCAAGTTTTCTCTTAGAGCAGATTATCCGCCGTTTCGGTCCACCGAAGGAACTACTATCAGACCGTGGAACCCACTTTTTGAATAAAGTGATCAAAAGCCTGACTGAAGCTTGGAAAATCAAGCACAATAAAATGACCCCCTATAATCCGCAAGCCAACGGGCAAGTCGAAAGTACTAATAAGTAGCTTGTGGGTATCTTGTCTAAAATAGTCTCTGAGAAGAAGCGAGACTAGGACAGGAAGTTGTATGTGGCAGTATGGGCGTACAATACAACGTTCAAGCGAGCTACTGGCCATACTCCATTTAAATTAGTTTATGGGAAAGAGTGTGTGCTACCCCTTGAAATTGAGTTGCCAACCATACGGTTTGCAATTAACCACTCTTTGGGAGATGAGGATTCACTCTTTGAACGTTTCATGACCATAGCCCACTTGGATGAGCTGAAATTGCAAAGCTTATTACACCAGGAGGTAGCTAAATGTCTAATGCCAGGAGGCATCTTCCACGGTGGATTCCGTGCCATGGTAGATTCCGTGAGGTTTACGGTAGATTCCGTAAGATTTTATTACCAGGGCTCATACACAAAGTGGATTCTTTGTGCGAGAAATCGATGGGGACGCCTATCCTTTTCGGGCGTTTTGTTAATTTTATGTTTACATGGGTAATTCCATAGCAGGTAATTCCGCAAAATACATATTTAAATTAATAAATATTTATGAGTTTAAAGTGCACACTCGTGATAAATTAAGGTTAGGATTGATTTCTAACCAATTTATTTATGTAGCTGAAGACTGATAGGTATTCACTTTTGTCGGTTTAATTGTATTATTTTACTAACAATTGTGAATGCTTCAGTTGATGTGTAGAGCAAGCAATAGTGGCAGTGGAAAGCATTGGAGGATAGCGTGTATTCAAATTTATCATCAATTTTTGATGGGCGCATATCTTAGGCATGGCGCCTATATTTTGTCGTGCTTATTTATCAAGGCGCTTGATATTTATTTATTATTTTTGTATGTGCATGGGCGCATAATTTAGATATTTATATTGGACATTGTATTTGGGTATGCTTGACTTCTTGGGTGCCCATTAGCTTTAATTCTTTATTGGCTTAAAAGCAAACTCAAAAGCAAAAGCGTGCTATTTTGTAATTTGGGCTATTATTTGAGCTTGAAGATGATTAATATATGAAATACATGCTTTGTGGAGCGCTCACACAAGGTATGGGGAGAGATTGCACCCAATTGGTCTCTTGTTCATGTTGTGCAAGTTTTCTTCATTGATTTGTGTGCAAAAAGTAGAGTTCTTTTGTTCTTGGGGACCTTTTGACGCTCACTACGCACGCATACGGCATCCGATCTGCGCACCAATGGTATCAGAGTGAAGCTGAGATCGAGAGCTTCCAATCGCTTATTACCATCTTGCATGAAGGCAGAGCTTCTGGAATGATCGAGCTCTACAGTCAGTTTCATCGCGAACGGTTGGTACCAGCATATTCTTGGCGGTGAAGAACCCCCTTCTGCACTCTCTGATCATGAAGGACCAGCCTGTGGAGGCGGAGGACCACGTGGATAGCTCCTTCTTCAAGTCGTCTTCAAACAGTAGATAAGCCTCCATAGCTAAAAATTTTTAAAAGCTTTAACTCTCAAAGCTTAGTAAGCTTAGTAATAAGTTTATTAAAAAATCTTATAACCACGAAAATTTTGTCTGCGGTGTCAGCATCTTCTTGCCGCCGTTAAATCCATCAAGGATGTCCTGAAATCCACGAAATCCATGCTTGATCAATAAGAGCCTTAAGCTCTTAAGTCCCCCAAGTCCACTAAGCCTCCTTACTCTTGCAAGTCACCTAAGTCACAGAGGTCCATAAAAGACTTATTCAACAACTCCCATAAAGGCAGTTCACACACAGAAGCACAAAATTCATTTATTGCTCTCTGGTAGACTCTGTTCACACTTGTAGACTTGTTGAGCTAGTTTCAGCAAACGCAGAAGGTCATACTCAGGTCATACGAAGATTATACGTCATTTCTACGAAGACGGTTGTGACAATGAATACTGCAATCGCAAAGGACAAAGACTACAAAAGCCAAACAAAATATATAAGCCTTGTATACCCACCTTTGAGCTATGCTCATCCCGCTAATAAGATTTCGAGAGTATGAGGTCTTTTGAATTTTACAGGATGACCGATCCAAACATGGACGATCTTATGGCTGAAGGTGATTTACTTGAACCAACGATGGAGAAAAAGTTGGATTTGATTATGATGCAGCTTGAAGAAAAACGAAGAGCCCGACAAGCTTTACAAGTTCAATTGGCCAATTTGCAACAATCTACCACTGACCAAGATGGACCGTAACTCGAAGATCTTATAGGACATACCATCGATGCGACACTTGAAGCCCAATCCATCCACAAAGAAACAAAGATAAGTAAAAGAAACTTCAAATTTCGTACTTTCAATGGATCACGAGATGGAAAGACTGTACTTGTATTTATAAGTCAATTTGATGATTACTTCCATGAAGAGACATATGCTGAGAAAGACAAAATTAAATGTGTCACTAACCATTTAGTTGATCGAGCATCTTTATGGTGGACTGTGGTCCCCAAGAGCATTGATTGTCCCACTACCTGGGAGACTTTCCAAAAGAAGTTTTTGCAGAATTTCCTTCCTCCTCAATTCCATGAAAAAGCCATTAAGCAATGGGATCTTCTACAGCAAAGAGATCACGAACCTATTTCCCAATACACTGAACGTTTTTGGAATGCCCTACTGCAACTATGCATGCTCGAAGATGTACCTGAAGTGACTCACAAATGCAAGTTTATGTCTGGCCTACTTGGACATTACTATACTGAAGTCAATATGTTCAAGTCAACAACCCTTGAAGATGCAATTTCTTTGGCTCATGACACTGAAGACAAGATTCACGAAAGAGACAAGCGACCACAACAATTTCAAACTAATGGTAACTATGGTTCCAAACAATTCAATTCAAATTTTCAAAGATTCAATCAAAGTCGTTTTTTTCCATTTTCATTCCATAAGTCTTGGACACAACCACCTGCTCTGCCATCAAACACCAATCCAAACCCTAAGCCATCCTCACAACCAAATCCCAACATTCCTAAACTTCCTGCAATTACCAACAATGTATCTAAAGCTAAACCCATAGTTTGTTACAAATGCCATCAACCTGGATATCTAGTAGCCAGTTGTCAATTGAAAAAGCCACCTGTCTATATCAATTATCTTGGAGCAATCGAAGAAGAAGAACGTGAGGAAATGCCTGACTTTACGGAAGATGATGACGACATTGGTACTACTTTGGATACTTTGCTAGGTATGCCAACTCCACATTCTTTGTTGACAATGAAATGTTTTGTGCATGGTAAAGATAAGACTATTTTACATGATGATGGTAGCACACATGATTTTATTTCTGCAAAGTTAGTGAAGGAATTGAATTTACAAACTGTTTCTACACATTATTGGATTAAAGCTGCATTCCTAGGCACAATATATAATGGAACACAAGAAGTGCATAATTTAGAAATTAAAATTACTGAATATACTGAACGAAGAAATTTCCTAGTTGTACCTTTGCAGTCAAGTGACATTATCTTAGAAATGTCTTGGCGTCATCAATGCAATCCTGACATAGATTATTCTACGCATTCAATTAAAATTTATTTTCAAGGAAAACAAATCACATTGCATGGTATGTACGCTTTCAATAATTTTCCACTGCTTACTCATACTCAAGCTAAACGTGCATTACGTAAAAGTAGCAAATCTTATTTAATATGTGTGAATGAACTTCAAGCTAAAGAAAAACAAATGCATCCTAGGCATACACAATTTGTTGCCCAATTTCAAGATTGTTTTGTTGATGATTTACCACTTAGAATACCACCTTCATGACCTGAAGATCACAAAATAGATTTAATTCCTGGAATATAACCACCATGTAAAGCACCATATAGACATAACCAAATTGAATAGAAAGAAATTCAAAATCAAATAGAAGAATTACTCAACAGAGGATTAATTAGACCTAGTAGTTCTCCATTTGGTGCACTTATCTTATTAGTAAAGAAGAACTTATCGCATGTGCATTGATTATCGTACCCTAAATAAAATTACTATTAAGAATAGATATCCAATTCCTAGGGTAGATGATCTTATGGATAAACTACAAGGATTTGCCATATTCAGTAAGATAGATCTTAAATCGGGTTATCATCAAGTAAGATTGGATAAATATGATATATTCAAAACTGCATTTAGAATACAATTTGGACACTATGAATTTCTAATGATGCCTTTTGGTCTAACTAATGCACCAGCTACATTTAGTCGCATGATGAATCGCATATTTCTGAAGTATCAGCATTGTGTTATAGTATTCTTTGATGATATATTAGTATTCAGTAAAAATGAGAATGAGCATTATGAACATTTGTCTTTAGTTTTCAAGTTGTTAAAAGATAATCAATTGTATGCTAATCCAAAAAAGAGTGAATTCTTCCAAACAGAAATTGAGTATCTAGGACATATTGTTTCATCAGAAGGTATTAAGGTTGACCCTAAAAAGATAGAATCAACTTTAAATTGGCCCATACCCAAAAATGTACACGAGTTACATTCTTTTATAGGTCTTGCTAGTTTTTACAGAAAGTTTGTGAGAAATTTCTCATTACTTGCATTACCTTTGATTAAACTTTTAAAGAAATGTATTGTTTATAACTAGACTGACAATCAACAAAAATCTTTTGATTTATTGAAACATGCTTTAATCCATGCTCCTGTATTACAACTACCTGATTTCAATAGACCATTCTTCTTAGTAGTTATTTATGCTAGTGGTTTTGGAATAGGAGCAGTCCTTATGCAAGATAACCATCCCATAGCCTACTCTAGCTGTAAAATTAAACCATCTGAACTTAAATATTCTACATATGATAAGGAATTACTAGCTGTAGTACAAGCCTTACATCAATGAAAACATTATTTAATGGGATCTGAATTTATGATCAAAACTTACCAACAAAGCATTAGACATCTCCTTAGTCAACCACAAATATCTGACTGACACATTAAATGGGCAGCTTTTATTCAAAGTTTTCATCCCCTTATACAATATCAACCTGAAAAAGAGAATGTTGTAGCCGGCGCTTTAAGTAGAAGATCGAAAATTCATAATATTTCTATGATATCATTTGATTCCCTTATCCGTATGAAAGATACTTATCATTAGGATCTTACTTTTCAAGCTGATTGGAATAAACTAGTTGCAAACAATTGGATTCCTATTGATTCACTGTCTTACAATAATGGATTCATGTTTTATGAAAAGAGATTATGTGTGACAGTTCCATTTAGATCATTTGTTTTGCATGAGATTCATTGTCCTCCATATCAAGGTCATAGAGGAATTATATCTACTTTGTGTACATTAACTGAAGATTTTTATTGGCCACATATGGACACTGATGTATCTAACTTTGTATCTAAATGTTTAGTCTGTCAAAGAGTTAAAAGATACCATGGTAAACAATATAGTTTACTAATGCCAATATCTATTCCATCACAACCATGGGAACAGATTTCAATGGACTTTATTACTGGTTTACCTAACACTAAAGCTAACTATGATATGATTTGGACTGTTGTCGACATGTTTAGCAAACAAGCATATTTTATTCCATGAACTACAAGATATAGACCTTATACCGATGTTTAAAGCGACAAAAATACAAACAACAAAATTTTCCCCCATCGTCGCAAAAAGCGTCGTTATTGATGATGCCATAGAAACGTTGCAATATGTGTCGCTATATGCGTCGCTATATGCATCGCATCTTGCGACGCATATAGCGACGCATATAGTGATGCTACCAGTAAATTTGCAATGCTCATAGCGAGGCCAATAGCGATGCGAGCAGTAAATTTGCGACACAAATAGCGACGGTAACAGGGGAAAAAAAATTTGTGGCAGGGCAGCAGCACTATGTGATGTATGAGAGCCATACAAAATAGTTTCTGCACTACTGCATACAAAGCGCTTGCAAACAAAAAGAATGTATACTGAAATCATAAAACTGATACATGAAATAAATACATGATCGCATAAAATGCGATTGGTACAATCATGAAAGGATATCACTAATACATAGAAAATGTCTACATAGATTAGGCGACTAAAAATTAAAGGTGTGTGAGCTCCAAGGATCCAAGGGCGACCTACAAATCCTCTTCCCCCGAAAGCTCGTCCCACCGCAAAGGAGCATCGAATGGATTCTGCAGAAAAAGAAACAACATATCTATCCACCATACAATAATGCATTCAAATATCTCATGGTAACTACGGACAAGAAAGATGAGTGACTTACAGGGCCGCTACGTCTATACAATCGGTCGATCAATGCATTGAGACCGTGCCTCTTTGCATATCGAGTCTCAAGGCCTTACGGATCGCGATTTGTAATGGAGTGTTGCAAAGAAAATAAAATGCTAACTGTTAGAAACATGATTGTTAGTACAAAGAATATTTCAAAAAAACAAATAAGCAAAACAAAAGAGAAACTTACAAACTCCTCCAAATATGTCATGTGGCCGCCACTCCCAAGATGATGCACCACTCCGACCTCGAGTCATGCCCTCGGCGCCTCCCGCTGCTATTGACTCCAACGTCCTGGTGAATCTGCAGCCTCCTCCCTCATTTAGCGCCAGTCGTCTGCATCTAACCACTTGGGCTTTGCAACCCCACTCTTGATTGCCTTGCGTGCGTCGGATCACCTATGTGACATATATGCACGCATGCAATCCATCATCTAGCCCGTAGAGAATCTATCTACTACGGTTGGCACCGGAAACTCCTCGTGCAAGGATGCTACTATGTAGTCCTTGCTCCCCTCCGGTATGTTCTTCCAATGATCCAGGACGTTGTGCCGAAAAACTTATTGGCACAACTCCCTCATGCGAGCCATCACCCTCCTCCCCTCATCATTCATGATAACCGCTCCTGATCTACTATCAACTAGGTATCCATAACCCCTAGGAGTCTACCTAAGATGGGTCCTCTCCCATCTCCATCCACGCTCTTGGGCATATCCAGGAGACCTCTGTATATCCGGTGTACCGACGGGGGTACCTTCTCTCGGAGTGCCACTCAAAGGGGTGCCACCAAAAGGGGTGCCACCTGCGGCTGCTGATGGTTGCGCAAAAGCCGGAGTAACTGGAGTAGACGTTCCCATAGGTGTGACAAATCCTGGAGGTGACGTAGCTCCAGTTGAACGATGAGATGGAGACACCACGTCTGTGTCTCCACAGCAGCACCCCCTTGATCCCGATGCAGTCCCTCCCTCTGGCCCAAGTCGTGAGCGTCGAGATCGTCTGCTCGAAGCTGAAGCATCTGATCGCGCTAAAGCAGATCTAGCAAAGCGCCTTGACGAAGAACGAGACAGCTCCTGGTCTGCCATCTCTCTAAATCTCGCGAGCTGATCTGGAGACATGCGTGCCATCATGTCCTGAAACTCCTCATCGCTCATCCCTCGACTCATCCTGAAAATGTCACCTTCACAGATAAAAAATGGTGTTAGAATAATCAATTTAAACTATACAAAGCACAGTAATATAAATCATTTTTGAAAAATCCCTCTTAAAATGCATATCTTATGTACCTTTATGGAAGATCTAAACAACGAATTGAGTAATATAATTCTCCAAGAATGAAATATTCTATGGTCCCATGTTAATCTCCTGACACAACTCTGCATACACTGGAAGGTCAATAGACATGCCATCACAAAAGAACGAGTCTGTCTCGTTCTCAAAAAATTCTTGGACTTTTGTATTTCCATCATTGTTAGCCGATGTGGGCTCCAAACTTGCGGTGGCCTCCACCCCTTGTAATATCGACCCCTCTATTTGCATATTTTCTTCATCTATGCCTGGAACATCGCTTTGATCATATACTCTCGCACTTTGAGGAGTTGAAGGTATAATATACCACCATTGAGGTTGTCGGGGGTTTGGATAGAAGATTACCTATTCACAAACATGTACAAAGCGAGTTCAAACCATTGTGACATAAACCATGTCCTATTACAATTAGCAAGCAAATGACTCTTTGCACCTGTTCACAATGGGCCGGCAACACAAAGGTGTCGCACAAATCCGTCCAATTTTTTTTCAGAATCTATTTCAAGAAATCCAGATGGACCTCGTCGAGCTGTTGCTCTAGCTCCTCCAAGTACCACTTTGAACCACTGCACATCGAATAGTATCATGGAGAAGCTATGGTAATCCACCGTAATAATACTTTGCAAGTTTCCAAAATACTCCATCTCATCCACAAGCGTATTTGGATCCGTTGCTCGTCACCGGCTCTCTTGCTCAAACCTTGCCATGACACCACAGTCCATTGTGGAGTGCATTTTATCAATACGCTCCACGTGAAAATGCCCTCCGCGCGACCACGCTGCACTATATATTTTGTACTGTACATTTGAAACACTCAAATTAGATGTAGTAAGAAAATTTAGATACGACACATTCTAAACCCCTCATCACCTTTGGACTACATCCCCTCGAGAACTCCCACTCCTCCATTTAGACCTCTGTCCCTTCGCTGGATGCTGCGATCAAGGCTCCATGCAACCATCGTGTTGACATAAACCGTAGCATCTCCTCCATGCCTTTGGGATATCGAATTGGTCGGTGACGTGTACTGCGTCGGAATTCAGCTCGCGCTTCCTCTCGATCTTGCCTTGCAATTTGGTACTTGGCGAGCCACGTCTCCATGGAGGCATGGTGCAACATACAAAAGCAATTCACCTTCTCTTCCATTGAGGCATCCATTCTTTTTTCTACCCCATTTTCAACCACCACATCTCCAGTCACTCTATCATCGTCCTTCAGCGTCCATAGCATTTCATTGTCTAGTTCCACCGTTGGTAGCCATTGTGAGATATGCACTAACGCCTCTGACACCAACCAACCTTTCGTCGTGCTACCTTCTGGACGAGCTCATTGTCGCACAAAGCCTTTCAGGGTTTTCATGAAGCACTCTAGGAAGAACATGCATCGCATATGGATAGGTCCAGCAATCTCCACTTCGTCCACAAGATGCACAAGAAGGTGAACTTGTATCGTGAGCATGCTAGTGGGCAGGTATTTTTCAAAGAGACAGACCATCTCAACTGCTCCCCGTCTTACGGATTCAATAGAGAACGCCTTAATCTCTTTCTGTGAGACCCATTGCACCAAAGTCGACAACTTGTAAATGGCCCCGCGAATTTTTGGAGTAAGGCATCTTGCGATCGCGATCGGTAGGACAAACTGCCACAAATGAGAAAGCATTATGAATAATGGCCACTTTTCAAATTGCAAAATGTCCACGCTAATTACAATCCATTCTGTTCACAAACTTGACATATCTTATGCCAAATTGGGATTTTAGCCCAAACAATTGGTCATCTTTAGAAAATGCGGACCTGAGAGAACGCATCATACCCGTCGGAGTGCGGATAGACTTGATTACTTGCTTCACAATGCGCTCTTCTTTGGTAGACAAAACCCAAGGAGCGCGAGGAAGTTGCACTCCTCCTTCAGCACTCGACTGCGGCCAAAGCGCCTCCATCTTACCTACCTCCTTCAAATCCATTCGTGACCCTATAGTGTCTCTCTTTCCTGTGATGTGGTCCCATAGCAAGCTGCCCACATTCTTGAAAATATGCATGGGATCCAACAAGTGGTTGACATGTAAGTGGGTCCAATATGGCAACTCGTAGAAAACTGAGAACCGTCGCATTCCATTTGGATGTGATTCCGAGCTTACCATTTTCATCTCATACCAGCTTGCAGCATTCATACGTGCTGGAGGTCGTCCAAGAAAACCTTCCCTGAGTTCATGATCCTCCGGCAAGAAAGCGGCGTGTCCTTGATATACCATCTTCTTCATGGTTCGTGATCTTCGGGAGTCTAATTGTGGCCCACACAATGGACATGCATGATAACCTGAGGTAACCAGACCTGTAAGGCAAGCCACGACCTAGTGAATACTTGATTGAATGAAATAAAATATAGATACTACTAGCGAGAACAGAGATTTGCTCACATGAGTACTCTCCCAATCCCGCAAAGTCATGCATCGTCCACATGAGAATGGCTCGAATGTTGGCTAACCGCCGACCATCGCGCTTGCTCATATCTTGCACAGTGACCCCCTCCTCCCACAAAATATTAAGCTCATCAACTAATGGACGAAGATACACGTCCATATTTTTTACTTTGTAGCGGCCCGGGATGAGCAAGATAAGGATGAGATGTCCTTTCTTCATAGAAAGCCATGGAGGGATGTTGTAGCACTATAGGCCACAAACTGTAAGAAGTCAAGCGTAGACTGAATGGGTTCACACCATCCATGGCTAGACCGAGCCGAAGATTCCTTGGCTCTCGCGCAAAGCCTGGGAAGGTAGAGTCAATGTGGCTCCATGCACGCGAATCCGCTGATATTCGTTGAACTCCATCCGTGGACCTATTCTGCACATGCCACGTTGTCAAGCTTGCCATGCCAAACATGCGAAACATGTGGTTTATGCGGGGGATGAGCGAAAAGTGTCTCAGAACTTTTTGAGGGATGGTTTGCCCTTGCAAGTCCTGTCGATACCTGTGAGCACCACACTTTGGACATGTCTCCATAGTCTTGTATTCATCTCGAAACACTATGCAGTCGTTGATACATGCATGGATGTTATTGTATTCCATACTAAGTTTCCGTAAAACATGTCGTGCATCATCACGAGACTCAGGCATGGTATTTGCAGGTGGTAATATATGATATTTCAATAACTTGAAAAAAATCATAAAACACCTTGAAAAAGCACAAATATTTGCAATAATACTGTTTAAAAAAAAATCAATGAAGCCTGTGTGCAAGGTACCTGAATAACTCAGTCACACTCGTATTGCTCCAACCATATTTTGCTTGCACACTTAAGAGTGCAAGCAATGTCTTCAACCGAGATACTCAGCACCCATCATATAATGGTATGGATGCTTCCTCTCTAAGCGGGTCAGATGTCTCAACATCCATGGAAATCAATGCATCGATCATTGCCTCCATCTCAGGCTCCAAGATTGTAGGTAGGTCGGGAAGGTTGTCTGTCTCCTCTGGCATTGATGGTATAGATGGGCCTTATGAGTGGTGGATTGGCTCTTGCAATCCATCCATCGCACGTCCACGAACTCTTCTAATTGGCCGTAAAGGGTGCACTCCCCCTTGGGTTGAGACATCACTCCCCTGGATAGAAAATTTGCCAACAAGACCCAATCTTATTATGTATGGTTTTCAATTAGCTTGCGAGTACAATGCATGATTAATATTAACTTCAAATTACCATTTGCTAAAAATTCCGCAATCACCTGATCAATGATCTCAGATTGAAACTCGCCAAATCTCGTACGTGTTCTATAGACAATCGGCATTTTCGTCTAATTGCCAACTTGCATTGAGAGCAAGGACATGGGACACGCTGATTAAGATACGTCTCGCGGTCTTGAACAATAAGACCTTCTTCGTTTTCCATCTTATCTACATTACAGCAAACGAGGCTTAAATGGATAGCTTTATGGAGATGTACGTCAAGTTGCAAGTTGACCATAAATCTTCCATTGTACATCAAGTTACATAGTAGTTGAGAGATTTATGGAGATGTACGTCAAGTTGACCATAGCTTTATGGAGATGTACGTCAAGTTACATAGTAGTTGAGAGATTTTTCGATGTTATATCTTGGCCTTATATCATGCTCAAGGATTTGTTTATCCCGGTAGATAATTATTCGTTATTGTAAAAAACTGCACTAGAGGGCTATGAGTATAAGTAATCCATTTTGAGCATCATTGAGGATCTCTTAGTCTAATAATAAATCAGTCTCAACAAAAACCATCTTAGAAATGTGGTTTTTTTGTCCTAGGATCGCGTATTAAAATTAATGCCATCTATGAAATTTATAAACTATAGTAATAAAATTTATTTCAATCAATTCTACTCGTAGTCATAAGACCTGAAAGAAAATATCCTATACTCAATTTAAGGGATTCTTCTTCTATAACAATACTTTTGGGTTCATTTTGATGAAGTACCGTAATGACCATTAGCTAGGGTATCATTTTCTTTTAGTCCTTCCATTGACTAGTTGGCATGATTTCTAATTTGTTATGCCTATAAACTTAATACAAAAACAATGAATTATGCATATCACAATTAGATCCCCTACTTGGACATTATGAAGGACATGACCAATTTTAAGCTATCTTAACGAGTCACCAATGTACGTGGCCCATGGCAAAGAACATTGCATACCATTATCAATAAGTCTATTATCTTAATTTTCCTTCCCCTCTCTCTCCCTCTCTCTCCCTCTCCCTCTCTTTCTCTCTTTCTCTCTCATTTCCTCTCCTAAACAAGCAAAAAAAAAAGTGATTCAAACATTAAACAAGCAAGAGGGAGAGTGAGAGAGAGAATGCACTCTCCCTCCCTCTCCCTCTCCCTCTCCCTCTCTTTCTCTCCCTCTCTATCTCTCTTTCTCTCTCATTTCCTAAACAAGAATAAAAATAAAGCGATTTAAACATTAAACAAGCAAAAGGGAGAGGGAGAGAGAGACAATGCACTCTCCCTCTCTTTCTCTTTCTCTCCCTCTCTCATTTCCTTCCCCTCCCTCTCCCTCTCCCTCTCTTTCTCTCTCTTTCTTTCTCTCTCATTTCCTCTCCTAAACAAGCAAAAAATAAAGTGATTTAAACATTAAACAAGCAAAAGGGAGAGGGAGAGAGAGAATGCACTCTCCCTCTCTTTCTCTTTCTCTCCCTCTCTCATTTCCTCCCCCTCCCTCTCCCTCTCCCTCTCTTTCTCTTTCTCTTTCTTTTTTTCCCTCTCCCTCTCCCTCTTCCTCTCTTTCTCTCTTACTCTCTTGTTTCCTCTCCTAAACAAGCAAAAAAGAAAGTGATTTAAACATTAAACAAGCAAAAGGGAGAGGGAGAGAGAGAATGCACTCTCCCTCTCCCTCCCTCTCCCTCTCTTTCTCTTTTTCTCCCTCTCTCTTCCTCTCCCTCTCTTTCTCTTTCATTTCCTCTCCTAAACAAGCAAAAGAGAGTGATTTAAACCTTGAACAAGCAAAAGAAAGAGAGAGGGAGACTCATCGATGAGATATGGCGAGCGTGGGGCGGCTCCTCTTTGCGATGAAGGCTCCTCCTCTCCGTTGCGAACAACGGCGGCGGCGGTGGCGGTGGCGGCAGCAAGTCTTCTTCCTCTCCTTCTCTCACAACGGTCGCTCTCTCGCTCGCTCTCATTCTCAAAACTCACAATGGAGCAAACACGAAATGAAAACCACGCTCAGTTTCGGCCGTGTTTTTTCCCTGCGGCGACGCAAATAGCAACACAAATAGTGACACCAATAGCGACGTTGCTATCCGCCATCGCTAATCGGCGTCGCTACTAGCTCAAATCCTTGTAGTGATGCAAGAAAACTTTAACTGCATCTCAAGCTGCTCAATTGTTTTTGAAAATTGTGTTTACTAATCATGGTTTACCAAAAGTTATTGTTTCTGATCGTGACTCTAGATTTTGTAATAATTTTTGGATTACTTTGTTTGCTAACTTAGGAATAAAGATTGATTCTTCATCTACATTTCATCCTGAAGCAAACAGACAAACAGAAGCTACTAATAGTACTATTTTAGATCTTTTACGTGCTTACACTATTTCAAAACCACACACATGGGATACACATCTACATTTACTTCAGTTTGCATATAACAATACACCACATGCAGCTACAAAGAAAGCACCATTTGAAGTTATTTATGGATATAGATTGCCTACACATGTTGCATCATTATCAAACAAAATTCAAACTGTTCATGATATTGCTAATATGCATGCCACTATTTTTTATGAAGTTAAAGATATGATTGCTAAAGCCCAGCAATCATATACAAAACAAGCAAATAAGAAAAGACAGGCTATGAATTTTATAGTTGATGATTATGTTTGGTTACGAATAAAAAAACGTAGATTACAAAGTGTAGATAAACACCCAGTTGTGAAACTAGCACCTAGATTCTATGGACCATTCAAGATCATATACAAAATCAATGATAATGCATTTAAACTAGAACTACCATAACATTGGAAAATCCACAACACCTTCCATATCAGTTTATTACGACCCTTTAGAGGCCAATTACCTGTACACCCTGTCTATGAAAACCCACCTTTGCTAGATGATGAGACTGAAATCCTTGAGCCTGAAACTATTATAGATACTAACTTTATGACCACTAGAACTGGCCGTAGATATTCTAGATATTTGGTCAAGTTTAAAAACCATCTTGTTGAAGAGGCCCAATGGATGCACGCTAGAGACTTAAATGCTTTCCCCACTCTGTTAGCTCCATATTGAGCTAATAGCGATTGAGGACAATTGCTATCCCACCCTGAGGGTATGATGCCAGGAGGCATATTCCACAGTGGATTCCCTACCACGGTGGATTCCATAAGATTTTATTACCGAGGCTCATACACAAATTGAATTCTTTGTGCGAGAAGTCGATGGGGACGCCTATCCTTTTCGTGCATTTTGTTAATTTTATGTGTACATGGGTGATTCCATAGCGGGTGATTCTGTAAAATACATATTTAAATTAATAAATATTTATGAGTTTAGAATGCGTACTTGTGATAAATTAAGGTTAGGATTGATTTCTAACCAATTTATTTATGTAGCTGAAGACTATTAGGTATTCACTTTTGTCAGCTTAATTATATTATTTTACTAACAATTGTGAATGCTTCAATTGATGTGTATAGCAAGCAACAGTGGCAGTGGAAAGCATTGGAGGATAGTGTGTATTCAAATTTATCATCAATTTTTGATGGGCACATATCTTAGGCACGGTGTCTATATTTTATCGCGCTTATTTATCAAGGCGCTTGATATTTATTTATTATTTTTGTATGCACATGGGCGCATGATTTAGATATTTGTATTGGACATTGTATTTGGGTACGCCTGACTTCTAGGGCACCCATTAGCTTTAATTCTTTATTGGCACAAAAGCAAACTCAAAAGCTAAAGCGTGCTATTTTGTAATTTGGGCTATTATTTGAGCTTGAAGATGATTAATATATGAAATACATGCTTTGTGGAGTGCTCACACAAGGCATGGGGGGAGATTGCACCCAATTGGTCTCTTGTTCATGTCGTGTAAGTTTTCTTCATTGATTTGTGTGCAAAAAGTAGAGTTATTTTGTTCTTGGGGACCTTATAATGCTCACTACGCACGCGTATGGCATCTGATCTGTGCACCAACGTCGAATGAAGCAGTTGCATGACCTTAAAGCAAATAAGTATACCTTTAAAAAATGGCAATTAGTTCTGTATTATGATGCGCGTAGGGAGCTATTTCCAGGGAAGCTGGAACCTAGATGGGATGGCCCCTACAAGTTTGCTAGGATAGGGAAAAATAGATCTACGACTCTATTAGCTAATCTACAGGGAGTAGAATTTAAAAATAAGGTTAATCTTAATAAGATTAAACTTTATTATTTCTAAGTATGCTAACACAGAAAAATGCATTGCAAGTCCATGCTGGGGCTGATTTGAGACCTGCAAAAGAGCTTAAAGCTGGTTGATGGGGCGGTTAATTCCTTATTTGGAGCAGCCATATTTGGAGTAGAGATAACATCAGGGGAAACTTATCTGGTGGAGCAAAGGATACAAAGTGATTGAGCAAGAAGACGGAACCTTTGTGTGGGAAATCAAAGTCTTCTGCCATCACTGCTTACGAATGTTGACATGTATCATTGTTGAGTTTAATGAAGAAGGTGGGATGGAGCGATCAGTTCATCCTCTATACATGCTAAATTTTGACTATCATAATTACGAATAGGGGAGTTCGTGATGGCAGGTTGTGTAAACCCATTGTGGATGTACACATTATATTTTGACGAAGCGTCCAAGGGCCTTAATAAAAAATGGAGTGTTGGAGTCGTAATCTGATATCCCCGACGTAGAGTTATGATGAAGTTAGATGCTTATCTCGGGGTAGGATTCATTAATAATATGGCGGAGTATAAAGCCTTGATTATGGGACTGCATATTACCAAGCAAGGTGGTATTCGACAGGTGTTAGTAAAAGGGGATTCCCAGTTGATCTTGAATCAACTAGATGGGACATATATAGTGCGGAATCCCATCCTTTTTATGTATCATCGAAATGCTATGACCCTACTTGAGGAGTTTGAGAGAGTGTCTTTTCAGCTAATTCCACATTACTAGAATCAGTTTGCGGATTCACTGGCAAACCTTGCTTATGAAGAAGACATTTTCTTCAACTGTGGTCCTAGTTTGGATATTGCTATCAATAATGAGATAGGACCTAGTCGCTTGTGGGGAATGTTATCAGAGCATGCAATATATGGCAGGCGATGGTTGATATGGGTGATGCAAATAGTAGCCAAGACCAATCTACCGTTGTTATCCTAGACCCATAGGCTAATTAGACAACATGTTATGCATACGCCTCTTGCTATATATGTAGGAGGGATGGGTCATAACCTTATGCATTTAGCTTAGGGTTGTGAGTCCTATTTTTTCTCCTTGGAGAGGAGCATATTATTGTAGATCTGTACTATTTTGGGAAGGGATGTGTTGGTGCTATTCTGTTTGTTTTCGTTAGGCCAAGAGGGCCAGTTTTGCGAGGTTTTAAATGTTTTATTTCTTTAGGCCAAGAGGGCTAGTCATCTATTTAGTACAGGTGCGGTTGATGGTTTCTTGTTTTAGTCTTGTGCTAGACAGGTTTAAAGAAGAGCTTGGAAGGAGCCTATGTCACGCGAAAGCTTCTCGTGGCCCTATCCAGGTGATATCTCTCCTTTATGAGTATCGTGTTTTTTTGTTATGTGTCTGTGTACTTGTAGGGGATTCTCTTTTCTTGTTGAGGACTGGAGTCCAAGGCATGAAGTCCCAGTTTTAGGTTAGGTATGTCTGAGGGAGGTCTGAGTAGTCGGTGCCTCTTGTAAAGACATTGTCAAGCATCAAAATACCTATTTTAGAAAGTAGTCCTAGTGACCATGTTCTGCTAGCCTGCTAGGCAGCCGTTGTAGGAGTTCTTGTTAGTTGTGAGGCAGTTAAAGAAGCTTGCCAGAAGAAAAATGATGATGATAAAGAGGAAAAAAACCCTGAATATCTAAAAGAAAATAAATATATACAAAGGTGTGTAAAAAGGGGTTCTAACCCCTATAAAAATAGAAAAGAAAAGAAAGGAAATTTTATAAATAGTTGATCATTGCCTAGCGAAGGCTTGGTAGGTTCCTAGGGACGAGTCAGACCCGAGGCCGATGCCTTGTCTTCCTAGGGGTGGCGCCACATCTTGCTGGAAAAGAAGAATGAAGGTTGAAGCGAAAATAAAATTGAGCATTAGAAAAGGATTAAGTGTCGCCTAGCGAGGGCTTGGTAGGTTCTTGGGTACCGAGACAGGACCTGAGGCCGATGTCCTATTCTCCTTGGGTCACTACGCTCAACTCCCTCCTTTTAACATGCCCGAGTAGGGGGAAAATAAAAACCTAAAAAAAGAAATGTGCTAAAAGAAAATACTTCTCGATCAGGCTATGTATCTATTTTGTATAAGCTTGATGCTTCCTTTGGTTGTTTTGTGCAGATCTGTTGTGGGATTCGAGGGGTTGAGTCGCCCTATCCCGTGGTTGCCAATGAGAGCAGAGTTTTGAGCCTGGGATCTGCCTAAAATTTACCAAAAATTTTGGAATTTAGGAAAAATTTATTTAACATCGAAGGCGGCGGTTGCAGCTAGGATGATTTTAAGCACCAAGTGAAAGACGGCTTTTAAAAGGCGCCCGAGCGACACTTGTGGATTTTTGATAATTTTTTCGACTGCCATTCGAGATGTCAGGAGCTGTCAGTAAGTGCGGGATAATGAGACGGACGTGCAGGATTTTTCAGAGCTCGAATTAGAGACCGGACGCGGAAGGGGCCACAAAATGGGCAAGATACGAAAAGGTTGACAACTTTGAGGACCAAAGGGGGGTGCCCTTTGGGACCTTTGACCCCCCAAGGAATGGCTGTCCGGATGAAGAGAACAGATTGTAGTCTTTCTCTCTCCTCCCTCTCTCTCTTCTGTATGGGTTGTTCATGTATACCATCTTGAAAGAGGAACCGAGGAAGGAGAATGAAGGAAATGGTGAAGGAAATTGATGGAGATGCTGAAAATTGAAGTACAGCATTGGATTGAGAGCAATGGAGGCTTTGTTTGCTGATTATGAAGTCATTCAAGGCATCTCGGGTTACGTAAAAACACGGTATTACCATCTTTATGAAGAAAAATGAAAGATTTTTTATAGTTTATGATTATAATTATGTTCTTATTAGATGAAAATTTATTTTTGTGCTGATTGCATCATGATTAATTGATTTTTATCAAAAAATCTTGATTTTGCAATGATTTACATGCTTTATTAAATTCCCATAAACCCGAAATGCGGTTTTTAAGTGGTAAAATGGTAGTTTTTCTGTTTCGGGTGGGTAAAAGGTGTTCCCATGGGGAAAATATGAAAGATAAATTGAATGTTAGTGTGATGAAGTGATTGGAATAAGAAAAAATAGAATTTATTATATTTTATTTCCAAATAAATCAAGAAAATATAAAAAATAAAGAGAAAAATAGAAATACGTCTTGGAAAAATAAGAAAAAATATAATGATTGTTTGTGGATGTGTGGTAGTGGTAAAGCATGAGGTTTAGCCTCATTGTTTCTATCTCTTTATCAAAGTTTGTGATTTATTGCTTTTTATACATCAAAACATGACAAAATGAACCTCTACACTTGTGCAACGAAAGCAATACCTAAATGTAGGGGGTTGGGATGTTTGAATGGTGTGATTTGCATGCTGATTGTTGTTGATTTTCTGATGCACATCATGACATAGAATTTTTAGTTCTTTAATTAAAAGGATAGTAGCACGAGTGTTGTCTCAGTGCTATCCTTTCATCGCCGCAACACGTTAGTAAAAGATGCAATTGAAAAGCCTGGTTATGCACAAGCACATTTTTTATTTTAAAATGATGTTTGAGCACTTGAGAATCATTCACTATGCATGTGCATGATGATCATGGTATCAAAATAAAAAGGCCTGGATGCATAGCACTTGTTTTCAATGACAATGACCCACGCTTGAGTATGGAAAGGCATCCTAAGCCGTAGGATAGACATTCAATTCTTGGGAAATTATTTAGTAAGGAAACATGGTATCTCTTGGATTCGAAATGAAAGAGTGGAGTTTGTTTGTTTGTTTTATATGTTGAGTAGCGCATCAAGGGGCTAATCCCTGCGATATAGGAGAGCTGCAGTGGGGCCGCGGTGTTTCTACCGAGAGGTTGCCTCCCATGTATGTGGTTATCATGGCATTTATTGCCAATGTATATGGATTCTCCCTTTGAGGAGTTTATAGAAAGGGAAACGTTGGACTACAAAGCATAGATTAGGCTTTAGGGCAGTTTGTCCTTTAGCAGCAGATAGACGCTCCTAGTCCGCGAGGCCGTGAGGGTGTGTTTGTTTGTTATGAGTATGAGGTCTGGCTAGTGCCATAGCCAGTGCCGGCCCATTTGAGGTCCCATCACTAGCACTATCATCCTCCATTCTTGATCATTCATTTATCCTCTTAGTTCTGCTGCTCTTCCTCTACTGAGGCTACCTGTTGTGTCAAATTTTCCACCTCTTTTTTGTATATGCGTACTCTTTCCTCCTTCAGTGTCTCAAGTTCTTTTGTGGCTTTAGTGATATTTTCCATTTCAGCTTGCAGATCTTCATAAAGCCCCACAATCTCTTCGTTGTGTCTTCGCAGGTGTCATATGGCCTCGGTTTCTTCATCTAGTCTTGTCTACCATTCAGCTTTAGTCTCCTCTTTATCCTGTAGCTGCTCCTTCAGCTTATTAATTTCCCTTTGGGCCATGGCTATTTGACGTGTTTTTCCAACTAGAATGTAGTAGTGGCCTCCTTTTTGTCTTTGACAAGCTCTGCTACTACTATTTTCTTTTCTTCCTTGACTTTTTCCAACTGCAACAGCAACTATTTTACATATTCATCATATTTCTTAGCTGGCAGCTTTGCTGTCATGGGTGCGGAGGTGGTAGAGGCTTCCACCTTTTGCCTCTTTGGATCTTGCCTAGACTTGGCATCAGCTACAACCATGGTCTCTTGGTCCCTATCACTAGGATCCCCTCTCCAATCCCTTGGGTCATTTCCTTATTTACAAGTTATTGTACCTAGGCTAAGACATTGCTCGAGTCTACTTTTGGCATGGAACCATGGGTGGTTGTGACTGTGAGCATGGTTGGCACTAGGAGGGTAGGAATGGGCATAATTGGTTCCTTGCCCTTGTCTTCTTTTGGGGGAGGTGGTGTGATTTTGACACATGGGTGCTCGAGCTTGGCCCTTCCTCTCTTGGTCGGCTCATGGTGTTTAGCTCATCTCTCCTACTCTAGTGCTCTATTGATCGGCATGTAGCTAGAGCCATATCCTCATCCTCCTTTCTTTTTAGCTCTGCCTCTTCTTTGACTGCCTTCCCTTTTCTCTCCTCCTAGGACCTTCTCGATTCATCTCTCAACATTTCTGCCTCTTCTTTTGCTTTCTTCTTCCTCTCCTCTTTGGCCTTTTTAGATTCCTTGCAAGTCATATGCAAATATACCTTTTCTTTTTTCCTCCTTACTTCTTCTATCATTCCTTGTGAAGCTTTCCTCCTTTTTTTGAGAAATATGCAATCACACCCATATGAAAGCCTCTTGGAGCAATAGGGCAAGACACAAACATTTTTCTAGAAAGTATGCCTAAAATACAATCCCATAAGCACATTGGAGAAAAAGGGAACCATCATGACCTATAAAGTGATGTACCTTCTTTTCATTCAATGATGGAATAGTATTGTACTTTTTTCTTTCAATCATAGTTTGTTTCATACTCAATATTGTGCTTATGAGTCCAAGCTTCCATCTTGGAACCTAATTCACTTGAGTAACAGTTGGTCTCTCTAGTCTATGTCATCATGAACATTGTTTTTGTGTTCCTTCCGCCATAGCCATGCTCTAGATCCACGCATTTTCAACATGGTATCAGAGTGCAACTGAGCATGGCTTAGCATGTCTTAGGTATCCTCTCTGCTCTTTCATCTCCTATTCATCTTTGGATAGCTTAGGATCAGTGTATGTCTCCATTTCCAACTTCATCTACACTCCCTATCCCTTATCTACCATAGCCAAATAGGAACTACTGTGATTGAAGCTTTCATATCTCCCAAATGAGATTATATCTCCTCAAGGTTTCTTCTATGGATTTATTCATTGACTTGAGGGAAAAATTCCTATCACCTCAAAGCTCATCATTGCTTACCACATAGCATTGTCATTTTTTCCCAACCTCTGTTATGTGTGCCTGCCATGGCCAGGATGACCCAGCCAACTTTGAGAACCTAAATCTCCATCTACAAGCCATAACTCAACAATATTTCTTCTAGGGGATTCTTTTCTAGACAAGACACAACTCACCATCAAGTCAGATCTTGAGATTAGTTGCTCATTGCCTCAGCATTCTGGACATTGTGTCACACTGTCAGAAACAAGTGCAGTCATGTTTGGGCCAATTTCTCTCCTAGCACGCACACTGATTTGACCAAGAATCATAGGGCTATGGAAGCCCATGAGTTAAGCATTCTATCCATTAATTTTTTTTTGAAAATGATCAAGTATACATTGCACATAGAGTGAAAAACTAGGCCTCCCCCCCAGAAACCCTAATGCAGACTCCACAACCAAACCTCAAAAGCTTCATCTCTCCTTCATTTTCTCACTCCTCTTGGTACACTAAGTTCTTGCCACTCTAATTCACTGGCCTACTTACTCTCTAGCAAGATCTAATTAGCAAAGGGAGGAAGTTCTTGAAGTTTTTGAGGTCTTGAGGACCTCAAGCATCAACACCATAGCCATTAACATTCAAGCTTCATTTCCCATTGCCCAATCTTGGTAAACTCAAGTCTTTGCTACTGAGAATTTCTTAGTCTTCAGCAAACACGACCTCATTTCAACAAGCATTCAAGTGATTTACCAGCAAGGAAGGGACTCAAGTCAAAGGATAAGACAAGCATCAAGAATCATCATCAAGCTCAAGTCTAGACATAGTATCTCTTGACACTACAAAGTGTGTCTTCACACTACCTTGCACTTGTGTTTTTTGACACAAATTCTTTCAATTCTTCTACTGCAAAATCAAAGATTTGAGGCTAATTCTCATTAATGAGAATGTGGAGCATGAAATTTTTTCTCATAAAGAGAGATGCAATCTTTACTCATTGGTATTACTTACATAGAAAATGTTTCTATTTTACTTTTAGGAAGACATGGAGTTGGCTACATTCAAGTACAATTAATGTTTCCATTTGAAAATTTTGCAAACATTTCAGCTACCTTAGTCATCACATAAATCTAAAAAATGGTGATATCTTTTCTTGAGGGGGACATGAAGATTAATGCAAGAAAAGTCAATGAAGACCATAATGAAGAAAAAGACCAGAAAGAAAAAGAAGACCATGAAGAGAAAAAGAGCATCAAAGAAAGAAAAATGGACTATGTCAAAGAAGCAGACAAAGAAAACAAGATCTACTATGCCTACCATGACATATCAAATGAAGAAAATCACAAGGGCTTGTCGGTCCGTGTCTCTACTTTTCACTAGAACTTTGTATTAAATGAACTTTCCATTAATGCTCCTGGCATATGGCTTGTAAAAATTCTCATCTAAGCATATGCATAATAGTCTCTACACACTTAGTGAGGCCTTGTAACAGCCCTTGGATGTTAGCTATGTTTTTTCATACCCACACTTAGCCTTTTCTACAACAGCCTCTAGTGTTTACCATGTTTGTGGCATACCCACACTTAGCAAGGTTCTACTGCCTCTAGTGAGAGCGGAATTTTGGTGCCAAAAAGTGCTTAAAAATAGCTAAAAATTATGAATATCAAGGGAAAAATATTCAACGTCAAAGGCGACAGCTTGATCTAGGACGATTTTAAGCGCTAAAGTGCTTTAAAGGTGCCCGAGTGACACTTGTTGATTTTTCATAATTTTTTAGACAGTCGTGTGGGTTGACACAAGCTACTGGCCAATGCGTGATGCCAAGCCGGACGCCCAAGATTTTTCAGAGTTCAATTCCGAGTCCGGACGGGGAAATGGCCAAGAAGTTGTGCAAGATTTGAAGAGGTGGACATTGGAGTGGCCAAAGTGGGCATGACCTTTGGGAGCCCAATTTGAAAATGCCACATGAAAAGTTAGCAACAAATCGTGGAGAGAGAGAGAGGAGAGAAGGCGCCATCAGAACACGTATGAAAAATGCGCCTTCATGGTGGATGATCATCATGGCTGCCTGCAAACAACCCCCCCCCCCCCCCCCATCAGACATTGGCCCTTGCTTCCCTCTTGAATGCTGACTCTATCGCCGTCCTTCGCTCCTCAATTGATGGCATGAATGCTGAGATGAAAATCTAGTATTTCTCTCTCCTTCCTCTCTCTCTTCTAAGGGGGAATTCATGTGGGAAGAGAAAAGAAGAAGAAAGAATGGTGGAGGCTTGTTCGGCATCGATCGGATTGCTCCACGGGCTGGAAATGGTGATTTGTGATCGTCATGAGCATGAAGTGCTGGTGATTTTCAGATTTGCAGCCATGGACATGAAACCCAAAACACGCAAATAAGCGGTAATTCAATTTTTTCAAAGGAAATTTGAGATTTCATGGCTTTTGATTGATAAAGTGTTGTTAATGTGGGCTAAAAATTGTGTATGTTGCTGTTTTCCATGAGTGCTTGCTGTTCATAATCAGAAAATCAGAAAAATATGCATCTTATGACTCAAAATAATACACTAAAACACGCAAAATAGGGAAAATCAAGGAAAAATGATGTTTTTGGACATAAAAATGGAAGAATGAATAGGAACACCAACTAAATTTTCATTTTTGTTGCAAGAAGGAACTAAGGGCCACAGCCCATAACCTATCTTGAATTTTTAGTAACTAAATAATGCAGAAAATAAGGAAAAATACGAGGAAAATAGAGAAAAACCATAAAAAATAGGAAAAAAATGCATTTTGGGTGCGGAAAATTAATGATAATTAAGAACAATGTTTGTGAATGGTTGGGGGGACTGAAGCATGAGGATTTGCCTCAGTTCAACCCCACCTTCTTGTTCTAGTGTGTTTTTTTCCGCTCTTTACACATAAAATGATGGCAAAATGCCCTATAAATCTATACAACAATGCAACATTTGATCGATGGGAGGGTAGAGTGGTTAAAATGTGTCTAAATGTGGAGTAAAATGATGAAAAGAATGCTGTTTTTTGGTTGCATGCCATATAGGTCAGTGAATAATTATAGAATAAGGGCCTAGTTGCACGAGGGTTTCCTTGGTGCTAGGTTCGTGATGCCAGGAGGCATATTCCACGGTGGATTCCGTGAGGTTTTACGGTGGATTTCGTAAACTTAGATGACCGGGGCTCATACACAAAGAGGATTCTTTATGCGAGAAGTTGATGGGGACGCCTGTCCTTTTCGGGCGTTTCATTAATTTAGTGTGTACATGGGTGATTCCATAGCGGGTGATTCCGCAAAATGCATATTAAATTAATAAACGTTTATGAGTTTAGAGTGCGCACTCGTAATAAATTAAGGTTAGGATTTATTTCTAACCAGTTGATTTATTTATGTAGCTGAAGACTGCTAGGTATTCACTTTTGTTGGTTTAATTGTGTTATTTTACTAACGATTGTGAATGCTTCAGTTGATGTGTAGAGATAGCAGCAGTGGCGGAGGAAAGCATTGGAGTCTAGCGGGTTTTCGACCTTTGGACTATATTTTGATAGGTGCCACGCCTATATTTTGTTATGTCTATAGAGACATTGATTATTTATTATTATTTTGTATGCGCTTATGCGCCTGGATATGTTATTTCTATTTGGACATTGAGATTGGGCATGCCAGACTCTATGGGCACTGTCCATTAGCTTTATTTTCTTATTTTTGGTAGAAAGCAAACTCAAAAGCTAAAAGCTTGTCATATTTTTGTAATTGGGCTATTTTTGAGCATGAAGATTGGAAATATACATTAAATACATGCTTTGTGAAGCGCTCACACAAGGGCATGGGGGAGATTGAACCCAATTTGTCTCTTGCTTCATGTCGTGCTTGCTTTTACATGGGTTTTTGTGCTAAAAAGTAGAGTACTTTGTTCTTGGGGACCTTCCGGGATTCACCACGTGAACTATCTGCGACCGATCTGCGCACCAGTGGTATCAGAGCGGAGCAGAGATCAAGAGCTTCCAATCGCTACCAATCTCGGGCGAAGGCGGAGCTCCAGGAACAAACGGCCTCTACAGTCAATCTCGTCGCGAATCGTCGATACAGGTAGACTTCTGGCGATCAAGAACCCCTATTTCCACTGTCAGATCGCGAAGGACCAATCTCTACAGGCGGAGGACCACTCCCTCATCTCCATGAACAAGTCGTGATAAAACAGTAAGAAGCCATATCTATTTCTTCAAAAAGCTTAGTTTAAAAGCTTAAAAGAAAGCTTATGAAGCTTGACAACCAATAAAAAAACAAATCGATCCATCCTGGAGAAGCCCGAAAATTCCGCGTGGGAAAAACGCGCCCCCCCCCCCCCCCCCCACGAAAATTGACGACGATGCTGCCCATTACCTCCTCCTTCCATAGCTTAAGCTATTAAGCTTAAGTCACTCAATTTTTACCAAGTCACACAGGGCAGAGAAGTCTGTAAACTCCGGGTCCTGCGCATCAGAAGTCAAGTTTCGCAAGTCGACTCTAATCAAGTACTGCAAGTTCTGCAAGTCGGCCTAAGTCCAGCAAGTCAACAACCCTGCAAGTCTGTTAAGTCTGCAACTCTGCAAGTCAGACTAAATCAGAACTGACTAGTGCTTAAAACTCATAGAAGACTTGTTCGTATGCAAAAACTCTGAACTGGAAAGTTGTTCGCAGCAAGCTGTTCTACCTATCTACAAGTTCGTTGAAGTACTTTCAGCAAACGGAGACAGAAATATTGCAGAATTTTTGAAAATTGAAGAAGAAAATACCCAAAAATACATAGCCTTGTAACCCCAAATTTGAGCTACGCTCATCCCGGTAACTGATTTTGAGTGAGAAAGGTTTGTTGAGTTTTACAGGATGACTACCCCACATATGGATGATCCTATGGCTGAAGACGACCTACCTGAGCCTACCATGGAACAAAAGCTGGATCTTATCATGTTGCAATTGGAAGAAGAGCGAAGAGCTAGGCAAGCCTTGCAAGCGCAATTGACAAAGCTACAAGGAGCGTCCACTGATAAAGAAGAACCTCAAGCTGAAGGTCTGATTCGCCGTACCATCGACGCCACTCTTGAAGCACAAACCATTCGCAAGGAATCCAAGATAAGTAAACGAAGTTTCAAGTTTCGCACTTTCAATGGCATAAGAGAAGGAAAGACTGTTTTATCATTCATTAGCCAGTTTGATGACTATTTCCATGAGGAAACTTATCCCGAGAAAGATAAAATCAAGTGTGTTACTAATCATCTGATAGACAGAGCATCACTTTGGTGGACTGTAGTCCGCAAGAGTATAGAATGTCCTGCTACATGGGAAGATTTCAAGAAGAAGTTCATGCAAAATTTCCTTCCACCGCAATTTCATGAGAAGGCTATCAAGCAATGGGATTTACTTCAACAACGCGATCGTGAGCCTATTCCACAGTATACAGAGCGTTTTTGGAATGCACTCCTACAGCTACGCATGCTTGAAGACGTACCAGAGACGACACATAAGCGGAAGTACATGTCTGGACTTCTTGGACATTACTACGCTGAGGTGAATATGTTCAAGCCTGCTACCCTTGAAGACGCCATCTCTTTAGCTCACGACACTGAAGATAAGTTACGTGGAAGAGATCGACGACCACAGCCATTCCAAGCAAACGGTAATTATGGATCTAAACAATTCAATTCCAATTTCAGAAGATTTAATCCAGGTCATTTCTCATCACCATCTTTCCGCAAGAATTGGCCTAAACCACCTGCATTACCATCCACTGTCAATCCAAATCCTAAGCCTATTCCACAAGCAAATCCAAATATACCCAGACTTCCAGCCATTGCAAATAATGTGACCAAAGCCAAGCCCATCATATGCTACAAGTGTCACCAGCCAGGGCATCTCGCAGCAAATTGTCATTCAAAGAAGCCATCAGCACATATCAACTACCTTGGAGCTATGGACGAAGAAGAGCATGAGGATATGCCAGATTTCACTGAAGATGAAGATGATCCTACTACTACTTCCGACACTTTACCAGGTATGCCTACCTCACATTCATTGTTGACTATGAAATGTATGGTGCATGGAAAAGAAAGAACTATATTGCATGATGACGGTAGTACGCATGACTTTATTTCAGCAAAATTGGTAAAGGAATTGAAATTGCATACAGTACTTACGCACTATCGCATAAAAGCTGCATTTTTAGGTACTAGGTACAATGGCACACAAGAAGTTCAAGATTTAGAAATTCAAATTGGTCCATATATTGAAAGAAGAAATTTCTTAGTTGTCCCATTACAGTTTAGCGACATTATTCTAGGAATGCCATGGAGACACCAACATAATCCCAATATAGATTATTCCACACACACAATGAATATAAATTTTCAAGGAAAATCTATTACATTATTTGGTATGCATGCATCTCATATGTTTCCACTGCTTTCGCATACTCAAGCAAAACGTGCACTACGCAAGAACACTAAATCATATCTCATTTGGGTGAATGAATTGCATGCAAAAGAAACTCATATGCACCCTCAGCATAAGGAATTTCTTGCATATTTTAAGGACTGTTTTGCAGAAGACCTACCACTAGGTTTACCTCCATCACGTTTAGAAGACCATAAGATTGACCTAATACCTGGCACACAACCACCTTGCAAAGCCCCATATAGGCACAATCAAATAGAGCAAAAAGAAATCCAGAGTCAAGTAGAAGAATTACTAAATAGAGGCTTAATTCGACCTAGCAGTTCTCCATTCGGTGCACCTGTGCTCCTAGTCAAGAAAAAGAATAATACTTATCGGATGTGTATTGACTACCGAGCATTAAACAAGATCACTTTAAAGAATAGGTATCCTATACCTAGAGTTGATGACCTTATGGACAAACTGCAAGGATATTCTATATTTAGTAAAATTGACCTTAAGTCTGGATATCATCAGGTGAGGCTTGATAGATCCGACATATTTAAGACTGCATTCAGGACACAGTTTGGCCATTACGAATTCTTAGTTATGCCATTTGGATTAACTAATGCACCTGCTACTTTCAGTAGAATGATGAACCGTATTTTTCTAAAATATCAATATTGTGTCATTGTTTTCTTTGATGATATTTTAGTGTTCAGTCAAAGTGAAAAAGAGCATTATGAGCATTTATCATTAGTTTTTCAATTACTGAAAGAAAATCAATTGTTTGCAAATCCTGACAAGAGTGAATTCTTTAAGACAGAAATAGAATATCTAGGTCATATTGTATCAAAAGAAGGAATAAAAGTTGATCCTAAGAAAATTGATGCAATATTGCATTGGCCTGTTCCTAAAAATGTACATGAATTACGCTCATTCCTTGGTCTTGCTAGTTTCTATAGGAAGTTTGTACGTAATTTCTCATTACTTGCTTTACCACTGACCAAACTTCTTAAGAAAGGCATTGTTTATCAATGGACTGAAAACCAGCAGAAATCCTTTGATTTACTCAAACGTGCATTGACCAATGTCCCTGTTCTACAATTGCCTGACTTTAACAGACCATTCTTTCTAGTTGTGACCGATGCTAGCGGATCAGGAATAGGAGCCGTGCTAATGCAAGACAACCATCCAATAGCATATTCTAGTTCTAAGCTGAAACCCTCTGAGCTTAAATATTCCACTTATGACAAGGAACTCTTAGCAGTTGTCCAAGCATTAAAACAATGGAAGCATTATTTAATGGGTTCAGAATTCATGATAAAGACCGACCAGCAAAGCATTAGACATCTACTTAGCCAACCCCAAATTTCTGACCGTCATATCAAATGGGCTTCATTCATTCAAAGTTTCCATCCTATCATTCAATACCAACCTGGAAAAGAAAATGTAGTTGCCGATGCATTAAGTAGAAGACCTACAATTCATAACATTTCTATCATATCTTTTGATTCTTTAATTGCTATGAAAGACACATATCACCAGGATATTACTTTTCATTCTGATTGGCAAAAATTAGTTCAAAATAATTTCATTCCTGTTGATTCATTGTCATATAATGATGGATTCATGTTCTTTGAAAAGAGACTGTGTGTTACTATTCCATTCCGATCTTTTGTTTTGAATGAAATTCATTGTCCCCCATATCAAGGTCATAGAGGTATCATTTCTACATTACGCATGTTAACTGAAGATTTTTATTGGCCGCATATGGATGCAGATGTATCTAATTTTGTCTCTAAATGTCTGATTTGTCAAAGAATAAAGAGACATCATGGTAAACAGTATGGATTATTAATGCCTTTATCTATTCCATCTAAACCTTGGGAACATATATCTATGGATTTCATTACTGGTTTACCAAATACTAAATCTAACCATGACATGATTTGGACAATTGTAGATAGATTTAGTAAGCAAGCATATTTCATTGCATGTAAGAAAACTTTAACAGCATCACAAGCAGCACAGTTATTTTTGAAAACTGTTTTTACTAACCATGGATTGCCGAAAGTGATTATTTCAGATAGAGATTCTAGATTTTGTAATAATTTTTGGATTACACTGTTTGCAAATCTAGGCACAAAGATTGATTTCTCATCTGCATTTCATCCAGAAACAAATGGACAAACAGAAGCCACAAATAGCACTATTCTAGATCTTTTACGTGCATACACTATCTCTAAACCTCAGACATGGGATACCCATTTGCATTTATTACAGTTTGCTTATAATAATACACCGCACACATCTACAAAGAAAGCACCTTTTGAAGTTATTTATGGCTATAGATTATCTACACCTGTTGCCTCTTTGTCTAATAGAATACAAAGTGCCGATGATATTGCTGTTATGCATAACACTATTTTTGATGAAGTAAAGGATATGATTGCTAAAGCCCAACAATCATATACCAAACAAGCCAACAAGAAAAGACAAGCCATGAATTTCAAAGTTGATGATTATGTTTGGCTTAGAATAGAAAAGCGTAGACTGCAAAGTGTAGATAGACATCCAGTTGTCAAATTAGCTCCTAGATTCTACGGACCATTTAGAATCATTCACAAGATTAATGACAATGCATTCAAGTTAGAACTGCCATCCCATTGGAAAATTCATAATACATTTCATATTAGTTTATTGAGACCATTTAGAGGACAATTACCTATCCACCCTGTCTATGAAAACCCACCTTTACTAGAAGAAGAGACTGAAATACTTGAACCAGAAGCCATTATAGACACTGACTACATGACCACTAGAACTGGCCGAAGGTATTCTAGATATCTAGTGAAATTTAAGAACCATCCTGTAGAGGAAGCACAATGGATGCACGCTAGAGACCTAAATGCTTTCCCCACTCTGTTAGCTCCACATTGAGCTAATAGCAATTGAGGTCAATTGCTATCCCACCCCGGGGGTATGATGCCAGGAGGCATATTCCACGGTGGATTCCGTGAGGTTTTACGGTGGATTCCGTAAACTTAGATGACTGGGGCTCATACACAAAGAGGATTCTTTGTGCGAGAAGTTGATGGGGACGCCTGTCCTTTTCGGGCGTTTCATTAATTTAGTGTGTACATGGGTGATTCCATAGCGGGTGATTCTGCAAAATGCATATTAAATTAATAAACGTTTATGAGTTTAGAGTGCGCACTCGTAATAAATTAAGGTTAGGATTTATTTCTAACCAGTTGATTTATTTATGTAGCTGAAGACTGCTAGGTATTCACTTTTTTTGGTTTAATTGTGTTATTT
The DNA here is from genome assembly GCF_053477565.2 of Lygodium microphyllum. Lineage (NCBI taxonomy): Eukaryota > Viridiplantae > Streptophyta > Polypodiopsida > Schizaeales > Lygodiaceae > Lygodium > Lygodium microphyllum. The sequence continues at coordinate 125,394,638 of NC_141159.1, read as the reverse complement.
TACTAACGATTGTGAATGCTTCAGTTGATGTGTAGAGATAGCAGCAGTGGCGGAGGAAAGCATTGGAGTCTAGCGGGTTTTCGACCTTTGGACTATATTTTGATAGGCGCCACGCCTATATTTTGTTATGTCTATAGAGACATTGATTATTTATTATTATTTTGTATGCGCTTATGCGCCTGGATATGTTATTTCTATTTGGACATTGAGATTGGGCGTGCCAAACTCTATGGGCACCGTCCATTAGCTTTATTTTCTTATTTTTGGTAGAAAGCAAACTCAAAAGCTAAAAGCTTGTCATATTTTTGTAATTGGGCTATTTTTGAGCATGAAGATTGGAAATATACATTAAATACATGCTTTGTGAAGTGCTCACACAAGGGCATGGGGGAGATTGAACCCAATTTGTCTCTTGCTTCATGTCGTGCTTGCTTTTACATGGGTTTTTGTGCTAAAAAGTAGAGTACTTTGTTCTTGGGGACCTTCCGGGATTCACCACGTGAACTATCTGCGACCGATCTGCGCACCAGTTCGTGCAACGCCGCATAAGAACGGTACTTGAAAATCATTGAAAGGATGTTTTCCACATGTGCACAATATTGATTTCATAATTGTTTGAGCATTTGGCATCCACAATATGCATAACTCATAGAAATATTTAAAGGTATCAGAAATCTTGGATGCATAGCAATTGCTTTCATTAGGACTTTGACCCACGTTGAGTGAGAGACAGGACACCCTAAGCCATAGGCTAGTCGTGGGGTCTAGGGGAAAGAGAAGTAAGGACCATGGTACATTCCTGTATACGATTAAATGGTACCTTGAGTGGATTTTGTGCGAAATGTTTATATGTTGAGCGACGCATCGAGGGGCCAATCCCCAAGGTGTAGGAGAGTCGCAGAGGGGTGGCAGCATTCAGCCGTTGGAGGACCCCCTATTTCTGTGCTTCGTGCCATTAGGCAATGTGTAAGGGACTCCCTTTGAGGAGTAGTGGGTGAGAGAAGAGTGGACTACAGACGACGTAATACAAACGCAAGACATTTAGGAAGGCAATGTATGTGTCATCAACGCTCCTGGCTGCGAGGCTGTGGGGTTGTTGAGCGCGTGAGATAGAGATCCGGCTAGTGCATGAGCCAGTGCCGGCCCGTTTTAGGGTCCATTAGTGGTGTGTCTGGCGGGAGCCGCTTAAAAGTGTCGGTTCTCGAATCGTGGTTGTCTAGGGACCAACTAGCAGTTTATGCCAAAGGATACTGTAATTGATCCGTTATTTATCGGTAAGCATCGTCTAGCAGAAATCCAAAAGCAAGAGAGAGACGAAAGAGCTAGGCGACGGCGGGCTGAAATTTTTAGGAGATATTCCCCTAAGCGTAGCGGTGCTGAACCCTTACGAGGGAGTGGATCTAGTGATCTTGGGGCCACAAGCAGTAAGTTAGGAGAAGGTGGAAGCTCTAGTGCTCCCCTTTCTTCCATAAGCCAGTTTACATCAAGTGCGGGAGGTGCAACCCCACCGTCCCCTATTCCTAGTGCAAATCCAATTCTCGTCATGGCGCAGCCTATTGCAATTCTTGTAGGAACGATGGATTTTCCGGCTCTAGGTTACCCGCTACCCATTTTTAATGGGCTAGTTGAGGAAGATGCAGAACTCCACATTAGGGAGTTTCAAAAGCTGATGTTTAACTGTCGCATCCAAGAAGAAGGACATTTAATGATGTTCTTCAATATGACTCTCAAAGGAAGAGCTGCCATATGGTATCATGGTTTAGAAGCCAGAACCATATTGAATATTGATTCATTTTATGGAGCTTTTCGAAGGGAGTTTGCCCCTGAAAGGGGTGGGCAATATTGGTTGCGTGTATTCAACGTGACCCGCCAAGAACCACACGAGGATATTCGTGCTTATGCAAAGAAAATAAAAGAGGTTTTCCGTAAGTTGGACTCCTCTATTCCTATCCCCGCAGCTGCCCAATTGCAATATTTCCTACATGGTTTGGACTTTAATATCCAATTGCAGTTGAGTAGTGTCCCCTTGGGGGATATAGATACTGCCATTACACGAGCAAGGAAATGATTCCTAGCGAGAGGACGGGCCCAAACAAATACTTCAATGACCAAAGACTACAGTGGAGGAGCTACCCAGTGGTAGTGGGGTTAGTTTGATTGAAGCTGTACGTGTTAATGATGCTGAAACCTCTAATCTGCGAGCTGTTCTTACAAGAGGTCAAAAGGGTAGAGAAGCCAACAACAATGAGTTTGATTTTTAAACAGGCATCATAACAATGATTCTGTACCTACATCTTTAGTGTTTGGAAACACATAGAAGATCATTGGTATGCTTTCAAACTCGATAGAGATGGCAACCTTGCACTTCCCCAAGAGTGCATATGATCAGCCCCCATACGTGTTGAGTTTGATGTTAGTAGGCCGTAGTTTTGGTTTGCTAATTTGAATACAATGATCATGAGTCAAGACATTAAAGTCGCCTCCCTCATCAATCAATGCATTGAAGGTGTGTGTTTGCTTGGCAGTGATCATTATGCTTAAGTAAGCTCGTTCTATGGCTTTCTCATCCTCATTGTCTATCTCGCACTCGTACAACATTGACAAGGGGCTCCAGCATTGGAGGCTCATGTAGCGGGTGTGTGGGAGGGTAATACTTCTTGATGTGACTGCCATTGAAGAAGCCTATGCCTTCTCCTTCTAGGGTTTCAAGTTCCACATTACCGGTTTTGCTCATGGCGTGGACCGTGAAAGGCCCTAGCTCTCTAAACTTCATCTTTTGTTTATGACCCTTAGCAGAATACAAGAGTACTAAGCCTCCCTATTTGAATTCTCACTGTTTGACATGCTTGTCAAACCAGCTTTTGCTTATTGCCTTCTCACATATTAGTGCATGGGTGGCTAGAAGTCGAGTTCGAGCTCGACTAGGTGCTCTATCCATGCCTCCTTTCCATCCCATTTTTCTTGATGAGAAATTATTAGGCTTGAAACAAAGAACTCTACAGGTAGAATTGCTTCAGTTTGTCGGTCAACTTGAAGGGATTCTGACCGACTACCATTTTATAATCCATACAATAGGCCCACAAGGATACCATGAGTTTTTTATCCCAATCGCTGCGTGAAGTAGAGACCACCTTGGTCAAGACATTTACTAGGATTTTATTCGTAGACTTAGCATGATCATTCGCGTGAGGGTAGTATGGCAAGGATTTTCGATGGATAATTAGAAAGGTGGATAGAAGATGAACTATCACTTCATTGATGAAGTGTGTGCCTTGACCGCTAACAAGTTTGATGGGGCAACCAAATCGTGAGATCACCTACTCTCATTAGCAGTGGCCCTAGCATCATTCTTTCTCGTAGCTCATGCCTTCGCCCACTTTGTGAGATATTTTGTGGCCATGATGATGTACTTAGCTTGTGAATACTGTGTCGTAGGGCTGATTGGTCCAATGTAGTCGATTCCCCATTTATCAAATGTTTTTCTTGCACTAATTGGGGTCAGCTCCATTTTATCCTTGCAAATTGGGACCTTGGTCTGTTGGCACTCATCATAGTGCTTTACGAATCGTCCTACGTCTTGAAAGAGAGTAGGCAAACATAGTGCTTTACAAATCGTGCTACGTCTTGAAAGAGAGTAGGTAAACATTTGATCCTTGCAAATCGGGACCTTGGTCAATTGGCACTCATCATAGTGCTTTACGAATCGTGCTACGTCTTGAAAGAGAGTAGGCAAACATAGTTGAAACTACAGCACCTTGCGGGCTGTCGCGTCTCCACTAAAGTGTCCTCCTGCGATTCTGTGGTGTGCTTCAGTAAGCATATCATGCATGTCATGTTCACACACACATCTGCATAACAATCTGTCTTGCCCTTCGGTAAAGCTGGCTTGCTATTAGCTGATTCTCTCCTAGGTCTGCTATGACATCCTTGGACATCCTGTCGTGGTGATCTGTTTGGGCCTGTAGACTGTAATTGACAACTAGCCACTAGATTTCAATCGGGAGACCTCCTAGGTTGAGCTCCTCATCCCATCCATGGTTTGTGCTTGTCTTTGCCATGTCCCCTGTCTCTCTCTCCACCAAGTTGTTGATGCGATTGATTAGATCGGGTGGATCCACTCCTCCAATGGTAACTCTTCCTTCTATATTCCCTATTGCGTCTTCTACTTGGTCCTACACTTGGGGTTTCGACCACCCAACTATGTTTCTAGATTTCCTCCTACTGGTGGATCCGTTCTTGGGTTATGTCTAGGTGAGTTCCTTGTTATTAATAGGAAATTCTCAATTTACAGTCACTTGGTGTGTGTGGGTATACTCCTTTCCACACGCTGTGGAGAGTCAAGGCTTTCAACTCTTACCAAGTGAACTTCAAGTACTCGAAAATAGTATGAGTGAGAAGACAAGATGGCTATTTAGCTTTCGCACTCCTGCTTGTGCTTGTGGCTTGATGGGGCTCTAAGCTTAGTTTCTAGCCTTCCTTCTCGCTTGTTAGGGTCTACGCTGAGTCCTTCAGCCTGTTTAGGGTCAATTTGGGGTCTTACAGTCAGCCTACAATACTAAGCATATCAAGTTTGCTTAAATGTGTGTTAGCACAATTCATGGCTATTCGACTACAATTTCTAGATTCTAACTGTCTGTAAGGCATTTGGCGAGTCCTTGTGGTGTGAGTCATGCTCTTCATTTGTTGGGGTTTGTCAATTTTCTACATTTTGTCTCTTACACAGTGTCCGATTCACCAATGTCCGATTCTAGGAATCAAACACAGTTAGTCCGATTCTCACGATCAGATAGGGTTTATCAGATCAGACAATGTGGGTGGTGTGTCTGATTCTCTCCTATCCGATTCTCAAAATTGAAGCGCAGTGGGTTGTTTGAGTGATGACATGGCAGGTCTTATCCTAAGTGTCCGATTTTGAAAATCTAACAAGGTGGCCGAAGCATCCGATTTTGGAAATTGAACACTGTTACAACCATCTGATTTTGACAGTTGAAATAACAACTCGAGCACGATTCCATCAAAAGCTACTGGTACGAGTAATGCTAGCACTCTAGATTTTCCAGAACACAACTAGGGAAGTAGAGAAAGGGTCTCATATACATGGATGCCATGAAAACCTTTGATCTAGCTCAATTGATCCATTGCCAAGCAGAGGCCTCCAAGCTCTCTCTCTCTCACACACACAATGTCATATATCAAATGAGGCTTTCCCTTGCCTCCAGAGGTCTTAAACCCTTGCTTGGTGGGCACAACTTTAATCTCATCGATCACTCCCCTTACTATTACAACACATCTAATCACTCATTTTTTCCATTTTTTTCCTATTTATGCCATGTTCAGGCATGTTTTATAGTAGCAAACCCTAAGCTTTCAACTTTGATTTATAGATCTAACCTACTCAACTAATCATAAAAAACTAAAAATATTACTTCTAGCATGGATTAAAAACGTGAAACATCCTATCTATATCAAGCTCTAGTTCAGGAAAGAAACCCTTACTTCGATGCTCAATTTGAAGCGTGCAAGTGCGCAACTGCTCAAGCTTGAATCCATTAGGCCCGGCAATGGAACCAAAATGTAAAGAAAACTCTCGCTCAACCGCCAAGACCCACAAACCACTTATTCCTTCAAGTGTTTCAAGCGAGCACTAATGGCTACCTCTCAAATAGCCAAGGCGCTATCCCGCTCGATGAGTGTAGTGAGCTTACCTTGATGCGCAATTGGGTTGCTTTCTCTCTCAAGCACTCTGATAGCTCTACGACTTGTGATGCAAGCTCAAGTATCCTCAAGCCTCTTCCTCCAAGCTCCATCCTCCATAGGCACGTGCGAGATGAGAGAAGAGGAGAGAAGAGAAGAAGAAGAGAGGAGATGGTGGAGGGATTCACCTCCAAGATCCCTCACTCTTACACACTCACTCCCTCACTCACTCAACACTCCCTCCCTTAAGCACTCACAAGCAAGCAAGAAAGAGAAGAGAAGGAGAGAAGAAGAAGAGTCCACTTTTCCACACACCAAAGAATGAGCTCTTCATTCACTTTTCAACTTTATATACAAAACCCTAAATCCCTTTTGGGTGGTCATCCCCTTATCCCCTTTTTTACATGACCATCCATCCCCTTTTGGGCAGTCATCCCCTTATCTCCTTTTTTACATGACTGGCCATTGTGGCAATGTCCTTTTTCCATTTCCTTCTATGTGCCTTTTACTTGTGTTCTTTCTTACCTATCCCCACCTACCTTTTACAATTTGCACAAGAGGGAGCCATGAGCCCTTTTACAACATTTTTAGGGGTGCCTTGTGTTTAAAAATGTGCTTTTTCCTTTGACCGGATTTTAGAGGCCACCCTTGCTCTTTTAGTCATTTTCTATCCTACGTCTTCCATTGCATCCGATTCCTTCCTAGGCTACCCCTTTTAGGTGACTCAACTTGCACTTTCCACTTTTTCGGCTTTCTTCTTTTGCTAAGGTTAACAGCACCGTATGTAAAAAGGAAATATATGATCAATCCATAGATTTATCATGTTTTTTGGAACAAGTGTTTGATGGATAACAAGGTAGACCCAAAGTTTTGAAAAAATGTTGATTCAGTTGTTTGGGCATGAAAATCAAATGCATGGAGGCAACATAAAAGATAATATATTATAAGGTTGCATATAAGACTACACAATCGAGATCATGTCTTAGTCAAGCGTATGAGAATACACCAAATAAAATTACCAACCATGTTCTCCAAGAGGAGTATAAAAAGGATGATTAACAAATATAAACCAAACTCTATGTGGCTTGGATAAATTTTAATCAATGACACCATTCAAATGCAATGTCGAGTTTCATTACTTTAACATAATTCTAAATATAAGATTTAGATTTATTAAGTTTTATTTCTAATTTTTCTATTTTTTACAAAGTCTATTCAATCTTTTGGGTTGGGGAAGACTTTGCATGCAGATCAAATCAACCCAAAACCAATTACTCAATAGACTGCATGAATGGAGTTCCAATAATATTTCAAAATGACACCCTTGTTGGGATTTATTACTTTAAGATGATGGAGTTAACTAAAACAACCATTGCATTTGCACATTATCACCATGTCAGCATCTACTAGAAAATAAAAATATCAACCTTAGTGAAATGGGCCAACCATATTTAAAGTTAAAGTGTCAAGTTTCACTAAATGGCCAAGCTTAGAATTAGAAGAGAATAGAGGATAAGCACAACAAAAATGATATTTAAGTTCTCTTCTTGTGAAGAAACATTCAAATTAGTTGTGCTTGGATTGCATAAAATGTCAATCTCAATGAGTTAAAAAATCAAATATTGAGAAGTTATGCCCAATACGTGTACAATCCTCATAAAGAAACACCTTCTCTAGATAGTGGAGGTAGTTTTAGCACCACTACTATTGAAAATGCCATTTAAAATCTAAGGACCTTTGTATGTACAATTATCCTTGTCAAATTTTATAACTATATATGAAGAAGAGTGTGGATACATGCATTCCTTAGGGGATTTTATTTTTGCGAGCTTTCATTTTCGTTATTTTTTAATCAATCTCTTTTTTTCAAGTTTTTTCATGCAACATATCCATTCTGGATATAAATATCTATTTGCAGCATACCCCACATGGAAATATCTCATGTCATGTGTGGTTTGCATGTATACATTCATAACATGATTACTAATTCAAGTCATACTACATGTGGGCATAAAGTGACACAAAAAGAAAATAGAAATTATTCAATCTTACTTAAGGAGTAGGACACGTTGCATTTACATGAACACGCATCAAGAAAACAAAACCAACAGAAAACTAGTAAAATATATTTGTGTCAAATAGTCGCAAGGTACACTCTCCTAAAAACAAATCAAAGATCCCAATGCATGTAATCTCTTAGACAAAATCGGGCATAGTCACATGACAAAGTGTATAATAAACATATAAAAGTAGTAACAAAATGAAATGTCTAGAGTCTCTCGAAAAAAAAACACACTCTCTCTCTCAGCATGGTATCGGTCCACACACTATGGTGGACAAACACTCCCCATAGAGCACATCATCTATTTCTAGACACATGCAATGTCTCATCTCCTCTCCACTTGCCTGCGCCAAACCACCACACCCCACAAACACATCCAAAACATAGTTGTAGCGCTTCGTAAATGTAGCTAGTAACCACCTAACCATATCACCAATCACATATCACCAATCAAGATACAGAATCTTTGCGGCCATGCAAGTAGAAACAATGAAAATACCATACAAGGTAACCTAAGAGCAAAAACATGCAAGACTACTTACCGATAGAAAAGATGAGACCTTTCTGCTCCGCCTCTGACAATGACACCATCAACGTCCATGGGAAAGACACAATCATCCATCATGTAGCTACGATACGCTGGAAACAATCTCTCTGAAATCTTCTCCCCAGCCTCTCTGTCGTAGCAAGGCACAACATGACCAGCATGATGCCAAAGACACACAGTAAGATCAAGTACCTATTCACGAGTGGAAATAGAATAAGTGATCCATGTTTTTATTTAAAGCATGTAACACAAACTTTATTTAGAACCTACAACGATACGTTCAACGTATCCAACTTTGTTATATTACCTCCTCTCTAGTAACGGGATGTCGATAAGCCTTGGAGTCACACATGAGTGTCTAAGTGCGGTGAAGCACAAGCCCCACTCTTGCCGCATCCGTAGTAAACTCACCTATATGATATGCTAAGCACATAGTGACTAAGAATCTCTAGTCGGCCAAATACTCGCGAGCAAGGTCCATACAACCCATAACTAGACCCTTTGAGAACGTGTTCCACTTGGGAATAGTCATGCCCTCTAAAAATAACATTGGCATTATGATATATGAGAAGTGAGTTTGATGTAAACCTTGTGTGATAGAAATAATAACTTACCCAATGGGATGGGACCTAGAGCATCCACAAGCAAGCTTGTAGGAAAATCCGCAAATATCAATCGAGCCACCTCTTGACATGGAACTCCATCTTTGCTATAAAGATGCATCTTTTGTGTTGCAAAAAACTTGTTGATGCTATACACAAAACAACATAGTCATTAATGCAAAGTAAACGATGATGCAATGCTATATGCAACATGTAAATTGATGTTCTTGCAATATGTAGTTGTCATGTCTACCTATCAAGGGAAAATTTATCAATTTGGGTCACATCCACTAATAGAGCATCGACATATGTTTGATACTGGAACCCTGCAACAATTATTTCAAAGTAATTTATTTTTAATAATCATACACGACTATCTTCATGGGCGACCAATAAAGCACATGAATTTCAAGTTAATATAAGACTTCTCACCTACTAAACGGGTCATAGGTCGCCTCTCCCAATTCTCTCGACCAAGAGATGAATCTGCAAAACAAAGGAGGTGGTGGGCGCCATAGAGGACTCTGGCACATTTTTTATCCCTGGATCTGTAGAGGTGTCTAGTTCTCCCATAAGCCCTTTGCCTCTCTTGTCAACAATGCTAGCAAGGGGAGTAGTAGTGGCTTTGGTAGTAGCTTCAATAGCATGTGCATTACCTTGAGTACCTCGGGTGGCATGTGTAGCATCCTTGCTAGCTTCACTAGCCTGAGTACTTCCTTCTGCACCTTTGGTATCCTTGGTTGCTTGCTCCTCTACAGTGGTGGGTGTAGTAAGCGGTTCATGAGTATCAACCTCCTCCTTGAATCCTACATAGTATCATTCACCCTTAGATTCCCATGCATGAGCACAAAAACTATTGCTACAAAAGTGACGAGATGTTTACATAGATTGAAGTACTTACTCTCATGCAGATCTTTCTCTTTCTTAGGGATAACCCCCACAGGGTAATCCAGCCACCATGTGCAAACACTTGCCTCCCATGTCGTCAATTTTCTCTCATGTAATGATGGAGAATACATAGTGTTCTCGTCACGAACATCAATCCACTCTCTTGTGAATTGCGGAGCTGCATCCAGCCTCTTCTCTTCTACACATTAATCTGGTAGATGTGGACCTTCTACTTATATCCTTTCAATCTGAAGTAGTGCCTCTGAATGCAAGTGAGCCCAATATGTCTCTTTCTTCATGTAAACCCGAAAGAGCTTATAATCACCATAATGCGGGTATTGGGGGTCTTTGGCCTTTGAGAGACTCATAAGATGCAACAATATTTTTTTCCTGTGATGCACAACAATATATGCAAATAGAAAGCATTGAAGAAAAAAGCATCACATACACACACCTTGTGTTATATATACAAATTACCTTTCTGCAGGGATTTTTGAGCTTGTGAGACAATACAACTTGTCTCTTGTGATCTTGAGCATGCTTGCATCATCCCACTTTAGCCCAAATAACAACTTAAAGAACTCATCACCATTTTGGGGATTAGCAATGGATAGGTACTTGTAACCCCTATCCTTAAGGCGCTCCTCTTCCACCCTTGTAGCCTTCTCCAAACGTTTCTTCCTCTCTACCTCATCTAGACCAAGAGCCTCAAGCTTCGCAGTTTCTTTTGAGATGAAGACACGAAATTCATCCTATCATTCCAAAAAAAAAAAAACTAAATTAGAGATAGAAAAGCACATCTCATACAAGTGATCCATAGATAGAAAATCACCTTCCATACAAGCTGAGATATTAAACTGCAAGGAGAGTTATACCATGGAGCAACACCATGATAATACCTTGCCTCTATACTCATCTCAACCTCAGCCCACTTCCTCATGGCTAGACTCAATCTATCTAGAATGGAGTCTTTGTTTGTAGTACCAAACTTTTGAAACATATACACCTCATGCGCAATATTTGGAGTAACATGAGCTCTGGAAATACTATTGAAAACAAACAAAAGCATAATATCAGAATGTAAGTGTAACATATTACAAAGAGGAGCATAGTTAAAGGAAGAAGACTTACGCATTGGTGGTGTCTAGTGCGAGTAGTAGCTCTGCTTCCTTCGCCTTTGGCACCTCAATGAATTGGCACCGTATACTAACATGGTAGTGAGCATAGTCGGAGTACTCTGTAATTGAAAACCAACTAACATAATAATGGGATACAAACATTCAATACTTGCATGTATAGTGGACAACTTACTTTCTTTGATGCGTTTCCACCACGTTTTAAGCCTGTGGTTTCCATCCCAAACCAAGAACTTTTTACCCTTAAGGTCTTGCCACTCTCTTCCAAGAGCCCTCTCAAAGTCCTCATTTCTTTGACGCCATATTGGACCCCATTCATCTAGATTGCTAGCTGTCACAGACATGGTCCCCCCTCTCGGACCTTCAACTGACACAAGGAAGTGTCCCATAGTCTCAAGATAACTAGTGGAATCAAAGGAAGGAATCAACCAATGGGCATCATCCGTAGCAAATTTGTCTACCTCATGAGCCACCAATCTGCAAAGAGGCACAAGAGGAGGCAAGGTCCTCTTTTTTATATAAAATTGACTCAGCACATCCTTCATCAGTCCTAGAGAGACTTGCTTGCCTAATTTCCTTGAGTGCTTCTTTTCTTTTTCATCATCATTCTCCCCTTGATCACTATCACCACTCACCTCTTATTTGTCATCTAGACTATCATGCTGCACATTAGTCTCTATAGGAGCAGATATTAATAAGTAACAATAAAAAATAGTAGCATTAAACCAATCATATATAATGGGTAGACAATATATACATAGATAAAACAATACATAACAATGAACAAACAGTCATATGTAAATGAAATGGACATCTAAGTGACTACATGTGTGCTCCGCAACCTCGTCAATTGTATTGGAGTCCCCATCCACTTGTGCTTCGTCATCAATGTAGACACATCTTTTTGGACCACATCCTTTCTTTGTTGAAGGAGTGTCCACTGATTTCAAACACGATGATGCTTCTTGCTCTAAGATCCGCCCAGGAACACATCCTGAACGTAGCTTCATACAGACTTCACGGCTACTAGGAGGTGACACACATTTCTTTCTCTTTCTAAGCACTCTTTTAGGTGCCATAACTTTCTCTGCACTTTCAAATAGATACACAATCAACCTCTTTAAGATTAACAACACAATCAATCTCTTTAAGGTTAATAACACAATCAACCTCTTTAAGGTTAATAACACAATCAACCTCTTTAATACACAATCAATCTCATGATACACAATGAACCTCTTAAAGTTAGAAAATTCAATGAAAATAGGCTTGTGCATAAGCCCACCCATCATCTGTGCGGACGCGGACGATTGGGGGGCTTCAATGTCAACAAGCTGCACGATTTGTAAGGTCCACGCGGAGCTGCACGACGCCAAACAGATGAGCTACACGACACGGACGACGCAAGGCGCAGCTGCACAACAACACATGGGAGAGCTGAGGTGACACGGACGATGCCATGCAGAGGTGCAAGATGCCACGCGGAGGTGCAAGACGCTGACGCTGACATGGAGGTGCAAGATGCCACACTGACACTGGCATTGACGCGGAGGTGCAAGACGCTGACGCGGAGGTGCATAAGCCCACCCATCGTCCGCACGGATGCAGACAATTGGGGGGCTTCAATCTCAACGTTTGGATCTGTATGTCAACGATTGCGCGGATGGGGAGCTACACGATGCCATGCGGAGCTGCACACGCCATGCTAACGGACACAATCAAGCTGCACCATGAACCGATGGGGCTACATATGCGAGCATTTTGCTTCAAAGAGGCGTACCTCAACAAGGGCAGGAGTTGCAGGGCAAGAGCTGCGGGGCATTCAAGCTGCAGGTCTGAGGAGGGTCCAGGCTACAGGTCTAGGGAGGAGGGACGCATGAGAGAGAGAGAGAGTGTGTGTGGGGGGGGGGAGAGAGTGTGTGTGTGTATCACGAGAGAGAGAGAGGGAGGGAAGGTGTGGCCAGTCTTTTTGCCTTGGTGTGTGTGTGTGTGTGTGTGTGTGTCACGAGAGAGAGAGAGGGAGAGAAGGGAGAAGGGAGAAAGAGAAGGGCAAAAGAGTGTGTGTGTGTGTGTGTGTGTGTGTGTGTCGCGAGAGAGAGAGGGAGAAAGAGAGAGGGAGAGAAGGGAGAGAGAGGGAGAGAAGAGAGAGAGAGAGAGAGAGAGAGAGAGAGAGAGAGAGAGAGAGACTAATAAGCTAGTTAGTCTCTCTCTCTCGTAAGTTAGCCGTTAAATAATTAATAATTAGGTAATTACGTAATTAGGTAATTAGTTAGCTGTTAAATAATTAGGTAATTAATACAATGTAAATAAATCTTAGAAATATTAATTTAATCTAATTTACAACATTATTTTGAAAAACTCATGGGACTAGAGCTCTTAATTATGAGTGCATAGTTGGTTATTTAATTAGATATATAGTCAGAAATGTAGTTAGATATATAGTCAGAATGATAGAGGGAAATAAAGGTGAAGGATGGTGGGCGATTGATCGTAAATTTTGCTTTTAATTTCTGATGATAATGCTTATTTATTATTGCTCTTAAATATCAATGAATGACAGTGGCTCTTAAATTTTGATGAGTGTGCATATTCATTATTTAGTCATCTCTGCTTGTAGTGACGGTTGCGATAGCTTCGAGGTTATTCTAACCCTCTTGTAACTTCCTCCATGCCTCCCTTTTTTCTCTACACGGTCATCCGACGATGAACTGTTGCCTTCTCTTCATCAAATACACACTGTGAGCTCTATTCAGAGTTCTTCTCTTCATCAAATACTAACCCACCAGAGGGCACAAAATATTGAGTTTTGCTATTTTGATATGGAGACTAGATAGTGATTGCTTAGAGCACAGAGTTTCATTAAGAAATGGAGAGGTTCTTTTGAGTGAGTACTACCTACAGAATCTATTGCCTCCAACACAAAATTTCCAAGGGTTGCAAGCCATCATAGAGAATGATGGTGGAGCAAACAACGTCACCCTGTCTCCAAGATGGGATCATCAAGGGCATGTGCACTATCTGATTGATAGTACATTATCAGCCACCTATTCTATCATGCACTCAAATGACTATGTGTGCATCTCTAACAGTATTGAGTCAATAGAAGATGAGATTGACAACTACATTGATTGTACTCCTAGTTGTAGCAAATCAACTCCAGTGTGTCTTGACATACCCTCAGATAATAAGAAGGATGTTGATGAAGTAACAATTTCAATAGGTGCATGCAATGACGGAGGGATCCATAAGGATCTACATGACACAAATGTCGAGGAGGACCTATGCGTGGGAAGCCAAAGCGAGGACTTATCTTCCTATGATAACTCCATTGCAGCCTTCATTGAGGAGAAAGCTAGAATGGGTAGATTGAAAAAATTACTAGCACTCTGTGGACCTCCACGAAGGGTGGATGAGCTCCCAATCGAGTATAATGGCACAATTGCTTTTGAGCTTCCAGCCACACATAGCAAGAAACGAATGATGGGTATGGAACAAAAATATGATGGTCACCTGTGGTCGTGGCCCTCACAAACAAATGTAGCAATTGAGTGCACTGTGTGCTTGAGCTATTGTCTTGGAAGTCTTCAATGTCTCAGGATCACTTGTCCTTACTACATAACAGAGGGAAAATACAATGATGTTTTTTTCCATGGTCATTTGGATAGAACTGTGAGCATGGGTTATCCTGCAAGTGAGGGAAGCTCCAAGATAACATGCCACTATTGTCAAAATGTTGCTACTTGTGCAGCCATTTGCAAATGCATGATCTATTATGTGTTGCCACTGGATCCTACAATGACACGTTTGGTGATCCATGTTGTGGAGCATGCTCACAGTGTTCAACAAGGCACAAAGAGGGCAACCCTTGACAAGGTGCGGAGGCTTGTGAGCACGGTCCTAAAGATCGAAAAGGGAGGCCCACGAAAAATACAGATGCTAGTCGCTCGGCAGATGTTGTTTGAATCTTTAACAAAAGAAGACGAGTCGGAGGCGACTGAGGTGGACCTTAATCATTTTCTAGAAGAAATGATGCCACTTGTGTAGAATAAAGGGTAAGCTTGTGCATTATTATTTTCTACTTACAATGTATGTCATGCATTTGAAATAACCCTCTAATAAACACATAGGTTCAAAGGCATTGTTTCACAAGAGAGAGCCAAACAAGGTCAGGTGGTTGGTGATGGGTATGACAACATACTTCTTTTGCAAAAAGGTTGTGTCTTCCCATTTTTCCATGGAAGTAGATTTCCGGGACAAGGTGATGCCAAGGAGAAGTGCTACTTGTTTAAAATGTCCACCAAGGGACCAGCATCAAGGGTGGACTTAGTGAATCGTATGAGGTGAATAGGGACTGGAGATTTACGACGTGCATGGGTGCACTTTGATCATACCCATAGGATTGATGGGTGGGCAACTATGTCTTGTTCAGTTTATGATCACGGGTATGTGGCAACATAATTAAAGCTTGTATTGAAATTAAATTGTTGTTAATGAACACTATACTAATGTATCAATCATGAACTAGCATGAGAGCATTACAGGTAATTGCAATATGTGAATTTAAAGAGGAGGACGAAGAGTCTCAAATCCTGTTTTGGAGAAATTTGAATTCTGTCATGGTTCAATGTGGTCATGATCCACCTGACTTTGTTGGATTTATGTCCAATGAGGCAAGTGCGAATTGGATGGCAATAAGGGCTATGTACAATGGAGGACCTCATAACATAATGGAAGGGAGGGAGCGTTCTTGTCTTTTTCATTGGGAGAGCAAAGTTTGCAAAAGCATACCAAGAAATTAGTCATTGTGGATAAACAAATGCATCACATTGAATTGTGTGAAGCATGGAGGCTAGCAATGACAACTCAACTAGCCTCACTTCAGGCCTCTGCTATCCGAGATTGGTGGGCATGAAATGTAAACAAGGAACACATCAAGGCTTTGGATAGGTGGCTGAAATGGTGGGAGCAAAGAATTGCCCATTGGGGAGGAATTGAATCTCATGTAAGTGTGACATTTTTTCCAGCTCATTAATATTTGTTGCACAATGTAGCAATGGGGAGAGCTACTGATTCTATTTTTGGATTAGACTCCACAGGCTAACAAAAGTCCTTGGGAACATGCTCAAATTCCAAGCATAAACTTATCAGAAAGTGTCCATGCTAGTTGGTTAGCAGGTGAGGGTGAAAAACGAAAGATATCACTTTATGATGCATGTGTTAGTGATGTTTTGAATGCATATATTCAATGTGCAAAGAGGTTGGGCTATACCACAGGGAGGTTTATTGGATCTGGGCCTTCTATGGAGTCTTTGTTGGCTAGTGCCAGTAAAAGGGAATCCCCAAATCCCACCTCTGTTGCACGTGCGTTGCAAGTGCAGTTGTCCCCTCTCTTTTTGTGGTGGATTGGCAGTGGCAGCAACCTCTCTCTCTCTCTCTCTCTCTCTCTCTCTCTCTCTCCCTCTCCCCCCCCTTTTGCACGTTGATCTCTCTCACTTCTTCTCTCTATACACTCTTCATCAACAAAAAGAAAGAGAGAAGTAAAGAAAATAGAAAAACAAAGAGAGAAGAGATAATGCACTTACCTCAAAGCTTGAAGAAAAATCCTTTTGTGCTTCTCTCCTTCTTCTTCTGCTCCTTCACGGGTTCCCTCCTTCTTCTTTGCAGTTGTCCCTCTCTTTTTGTGGTGGATTGGCAGTGGCAGCGACCTCTCTCTCTCAATCTCCCTTGTGCACATTGATCTCTCTCACTTCTTCTCTCTATACACTCTTCATCAACAAAAAGAAAGAGAGAAGTAAAGAAAAGAGAAAACAAAGAGAGAAGAGATAATGCACTTACCTCAAAGCTTGAAGAAGAATCCCTTCGTACTTCTCTCATTTTTTTTCTCCTTCGAGAGTTCCTTCCTTCTCCTTTACACTTGTCTCCTCCCTCTTCGTGGATGGCAGTAGTAGCGACGGCCTCTCTCTCTCTCTCTCTCTCTCTCTCTCTCTCTCTCTCTCTCTCTCTCGTTTACAATCCTGTAAAATGCCATGCTTGGGTTTTGACATTTTTTCATGAAGCCTCTCTCTCTCTCTTGTTTTTTATTTCTCTTCATCTCTCTCTTCCTTCCCCTCCCTTCTTCTCTCTATTTCTCTCCCTCCTTCCCTCCCCACTCTCACTCAACTCATCTCATTGCAAAGACAATCAAAGATAGAAAATAAAAAGCTTAAGAAACAAAGATATTGAAAGAAATGTCACCCCACCTCTCTTTATCTCTCTCTCCCCCCTCTCCCTTTATTTTTCTTTATTAACCTTCTCTCTCATTCTCTCATTGTTTTCCTATTTCTCTCTCCCTCTCTCTCGCTCTCTATTTTTTCTCTCTATCTCTCTTTCTCCCTCTCTCTCTCTTCTTTTCACTCTCCTTCCTCTCTTTACCTCACCCTTCTTTTCTACCTCCTCCTCCTCTCTTTCTTCCCTCTCCCCCTCTCTTTCTCTCTATATTTCCCTTTCTTTGTGTCCTCTCTCTTTGTTTCTCCCCCCTGTCTCTCTCTCTCTCTCTCGTTGTTTCTCTCACTCATCCTCTCTCCCTCCCTTCGTCTCTCATTTCTCTATTCCTCTTTCTCTGTGTTTCCTTTCTCTCCCTCTTTCTCTCTTCCTCTCCCTTCATTCTTCTCCCTCCCTCTCTTTCCATGTATCTCTTTGCAAAGAAAAACAAAAAAGGAAAACAAGAGAACAAAAAAATAAAGCAAGAAGAGGCAATATACCTACCTCAAAGGCTTGAAGATGAAACCCTTTGTACATTCTCTTTGCACCTTCCCTCCCTTCTCCATTGCACACTTCTCTTTCTTCTTCCTGTATAGCGGCGGCGGTGATGACAATGGTGATGAGCTCTCTCTCTCTCTCTCTCTCTCTCTCTCTCTCTCTCTCTCTCTCTCTCTCTCTCTCTCTCTCTCTCTCTCTCTCTCTCTCTCTCTCAAATCTTTAAGCTCTCTTGCTCTCTCTTTCATTCTTTCTTGCAAATGTTACGCTCGGGCTTTCGAAACTTTTTCCTCAGATCGGCGTCACTATTAGCATCCCTATATACGATGCAAATAGCATCGCTATTAGCATGGCTATATGCGTTGCTATTTGCGTCACTATTACTATCACTATATGCATCGCTATATGCGTCACTAATAGAATTAGCGACTCTAATAGCGATGCAAATAGCAACGCATATAGCGATGCTTTTAGCGATACCGCTTTTTTGTGTCGCAAATGGCCATCACTATTGCCCCATTCCCTTGTAGTGGGTGCTGAGAACATGATCCAGCTCCTCTACTTTGGTCCAAGCAACTTCTTCCTCAATTTCCTAGTCAGAATGGAATAAATCCTTCCCTCTATTCTACTACACTTGGTCCTCAGTTTGGATCAAAACCCATGGTGATTGGCTAAGACCTGCAAAATAAACTCCTATTTTAGAGTACAAGAAAAAGATTCAAAATTACCTTTAAATATTGAATCATTGTGTTCACACTAGATGGCCCATAGTGGACTCTTACAAAGGCCCAAAAAATTTTAGGCAACCCATTGGATTCTCCTAGAAGGATTTCCTTCTAGTAGGTGAATACTTTTGGGCGGAAGACATTGACAATGTTTTACATGAATTGGAGGATTTCTTTATTGTACCTACAATGAATGAGAAGCTGAGCAATAGTTTCTATTTCCACCTTACATCTAGGGCATTTCCCATCCTCCTTGCCAATCTCAAGGGCTTTCTAGCACGTTCATACCACCTTAGGAATTATTAGCCATATTAGAACTTTTTTCTTCTTTTTTTGGGGGGGGGGGGGGGGGGGGGGGGTTTGACTGAAGACCATAGGTGTGACATGAAAAACTCCACTAGAACTTATCCTAGGATAGATGCCAATGGTTGTCAAGTTCCAATGACAATCATTGAATTTGTATATGAGTTTTGTTGGGTCTATTCAAGTTTGGAAGGGGTAAAAAAGGAGTGTCATTTTCCCAAGTGAGCTTTGGAATTGAATTTATTTCTAAGCTAGATCCATTTCACCAAATGGGGATTCCATTGATTGATCCTTTGGAGGACCAAGGAAAGTTAATATGAAGTTAGCTTAAATTTTGTTTGATTTTAGTTGGGACCATCCATATTCTATTTTCAAAGTCCCAAATGTCTTCTGATACTTGAATTCCTTTTTTGTAAATTTTGAAGCCTATGGACAACTGGTGAGAAAAAGTGGTTCCACACCAAAAAACTAAACCAGATTGAGTCAACTACGGTCCATGGAAGGGTGAGGTTAAGTTTTTCTACCAATTTAAAATTGGGCTTGTATTTTAATTATGCTAGCAAAAGGATTTTAACAAGGGGCATAACTTTGCCCATTTGTAGTTCCACCTACACAAAAGTGACAACTAGGACAAGCAAGCTTTTCCATCTAGGAAAATCTTTTAGTGAGAACTTTTCTACATCCTATGAAGGAGAACATCCCAATCATCAAAGGAGTGAATTATGCTTCTAGCTATAAATTTTTAGCTAGTTTATCCAAGAGCTATACATTTTTAGCTAGTTTATCCAAGATTCGAAAAACCTAGACCTTGTTGCTTTCTAGGCGGGGTACAAGCTCCAAGCAACTTTAGAGATTCTATTTTTGCTATTGGAACTCCAAAGGAAGTTATAACGGTTGACTATTTTCGATTCTTTAATGGATTTTTTGGGAAATTTCTAGTATAAAAGAAAATAAATTGTGGAGACTACTAGGATATTCTTTAGGACTATAGAATTTCTAGCTAGGTTGCTTTGAAGCCCTTTCCAAAAATAGAGTTTTTCTTTAGTTTTGGTCATCACCCAACCACTACCACCTTTGGTTCTGTGTGACCATGAACCTCATGGGAATGCCTAGGAGTATAAAGATTTTCCATCAAGTATTAACTAGATCTTTGCACCTAGAGGTGTTGTGCACCTAGTCTCCTTTGGCACTTCATGTTGGAGCAGGCACTACATGATAGCTTACATTTGGTGCCTCATACCAAACTTTGAAGCACCAGTGTTACTATTGGTTAACACATTTCACATCTTGATGTATGTCTTACATTGCAATATAATTCATGGGTAGTTAAGTCCCTAAAAAACCAACCATGAGAGACCCCAAAATTATTGCGAAGTAGTTGTATTATTAATAGTTAATGTATTGCACTTCTATGTTAATTATTGAAACAATAACTTGATTTTTTATAATACACTTATACCTTGCAATTATCCAACTACTCTTGTAATTTATAGAACTCTCTCTCTATATATATTCTCTTTCTTTTCCTCTCCTCTCTCTATGTTTTTTGTCCCACCCCCTCTCTCTCTCCTTTACTCTATTCTCCTTTTTTTCCTCTCCTTTCTCTATATTTTCTTCCCCCCTCTATATATATATATATATATATATATATATATATATATATATATATATATATATATATATATATATATATATATATATATATATATATATGCTTACCTCTCTTCCTCTATCTCCCCCCCCCTCTCTCTCTCTCTCTCTCTCTCTCTCCATCTCGTGAAAAGAAAGGGGGTGGGATGAAAAATAAGAGAGAGAGAGGGGGTGGGACAAAAAACATAGAGAGAGGAGAGGAGATGGAGAGCCCATGTCGTGAAAAAGAGAAAACAAGAAGAAGAAAGAAAGAAATATGAAAGGATTCCTGCTTGTACAATGGGAGAGAGAGAGAGAGTGTGTGTGTGTGTGTGAAAAGAAGGAGAATAAAGTTTTTTTTTCGTTTTAAATGATCTAGTTTCCTTTCAAGAACATTCTCCTTATTTTTAAAGAGTTGAAAAACCATTGAAATAAGTGTAGAAAAATTGTGAGCACTCCTTTAGGTTTGAGCTTAAAAATGGAGCTTTGGTGGGTATGGATTCTTGGTTTGGGACCTCCAAGGCAAAACTTTAAATAATATATAGAAAAGATTCGCACCCTTCTTGTATGATCCATTCAAGGGGGTTTTAATCATACTCTTTGATCCCTATTTCCTTTGGGTTTACAATGGAGCTTGAGTCTAGGCTCGAGGGGTGCACCTATAAGAAATCATATGTGTGACGTGTGTTTAAAGGATATTAAGAAATACTCTTCATGTACATACTATAAAGCCATAAAATTCCCCCTACTACTTTACAAAGCTTACAAATTTTTTCAAATTGTAATTCAAAAACCCCTTTTATAAATATAATCCTATATATTTTACTAAATAAAATGTCATTTCTTTTGAATTCACATGGTATCTAACATGTTCTATAAGGTGCACCCCCCAAGAGGCTAGGTATAAATCTTTAATGCACTGCTAGAAGGCTTTGAGTGAAGAGTCATCATCCTTACCAACGTTGTTGGTGTCATTTGCGAAATGGTTGAGGACCTTTGTCTATGATACCATCAAGTAGGGAGATCCTTTTAGGGGCCCTTTTTCAACTTTTGATTGGATGAACCAACCTTGGGTGTCTGCCATGATTGCAAAAAGGAGGGGTGCTAGAGGAAAGCCTTGCGTGATGGATTTCCTAAGAAGGAAAGGTGGTGTTAGGACTCCGTTGTTTGAGATTCTCGAGGAGTCGCTCGCAATAAGGGTGGTGATGAACTTGATAGATCATTTCCCAAATCCCACGTCATGAAATAATTGGAATACAAAGTACCATTCAAGCTCATCATAGGCTTTGTGAAAGTCTATCTTGAAGAATTTGAAATGCTACATAGATTCCTGGGCATAGTCCATTCCTTCCCATAGAGCTATGTCATCTAGAAAGAATCTTCCATTGATAAACATTTCTATTCTCTATGAATCCACTAGTCCAAGTGTGCTACAATCCTTCTAGCTAGGGCTTTTGCAAACATTTTGTAAGTTGATGTGAGACAAGTGATCAGGTGCCCATTACTCACCATTGTTTTGTTATACCTTTTGTGGATTAGTTTCATGATCCTTGCATTAATGCAATGGGGGAGGGAACCATGGCGAAGCATTCTATCCATACAAGAAGTAAAGGGTGAAGAATGAAAACTTCCCTAAATTCTTGGAAGAATTCATTCAGTAGGCCATCAAGCTGACGGGTCTTATCTTTATTTAATTCATCAATAATGTCACTAAATTCAATTGGAGATAGGTCATGGTTGAGCAAGGCAGTGATGGAGGTTGAGACTACTTTAGGTCTAGCTCTAGATATTTTAGCTTGACCATTAATTTTCTCATCACTTTATGTTGGGGTTTGCATGGTTGAAGATGTTTACACAGTAGTGATGGATAAGGATGAGGTTTTTCTTGGGACTCTTAGCCTCATTTCCTAAGTCATCCATCAGTAGTAGTGGAAGAAGTTATCTTTCCTTTTTCTTTTGAATGGAATCCAACACCTCCTTGGATAGTCTATTCATTTTCCTAGCCCGCCATGTTTGGTGAAGAGTATATTTCTTTCAACTTCTACCTCCTCCCCTTATTCTAGTTCTAGTTTGGTTTTGAGTAGCTAGTCTTGTGCCACAATCCCCCTTATTGACTAGAAGTTCTAGCTATATGCAGTGAACATATTTAGTGCCTCTTAGTTTCCTTGTAAGAGCTCCTTGTCAAGAATCGCGTGATGGGGGGATGTGCTTGAGCTGCTGCGCCAAACACACACTGTATACACAAGAGGAAGCTCACTCAAGAACACAAGAAGAGAGATGGAGGTCAAAATGTTTTCTTGCTGGTTTTTTCTTCTTCTTCACCACACTATACAATGTACACAAAGTATAGATAAGATAAAACATAAAGGAGAGTGGCCTTCTAAGTCAAACAGTGCATAACCGACTGGAGCTATATCTTTGCCAACTGTAGGTCGGTGTAACAAACTAAATATAATAAGTGATAAGTCACTGGCCATGTGAGTATCATAATGACCACCAATGTGCTAAGTATAGACATGTGGACTCATCTAGCCAGTAGGTGGTCCATCATCAATGTCCACACGTGTTGAGCTTGCCATCTCAACACTCCCCCTCAAGCTCAACTCTATCTCTGCAACTCCAAGTAAGCTTCAAAACTTTCGAAGCTTCTCTGCACCCAATGCCTTTGTGAAAATGTCAGCTATCTGATCCTGTGTGCTAACATATACCAAGTCGATCTCTCTTGTAAGTACCTTCTCTCTCACAAAGTGGTAGTACACCTCAATGTGTTTTGTCCTAGCATGGAACACTAGATTCCTAGCTAACTGTATGTTGCTCATGTTGTCACAATGAATGACAACTAGACCATCTCCCTGCACATCCAAATCACCTAATAACTTTTGCAACCATACCACCTCACATGTTGCCATAGCAACACCTCTGTACTCAGCCTCTGTACTAGATAAAGCAACTATAGGTTGCTTTTTGTTGCTCCATGTAACTGTTGCACTACCGAGGGAAAACATGAATCCACTTGTAGATCTTCTATCTAACATGCTACCAGCCCAATCTGCATCTATGTATCCAAAGACCTGTACATCCTTACCTGCCTCATAAAAAAGTCCATAATGTAAAGTGGACTTCATGTACCTCAATATACGTCTAACTGCATCCAAATGAGGCTTTCTAGGCATCTGCATAAATTGACTGACAAAGCCAATAGCATAGCTCAAGTCTGGCCTTGTGATAGTCATGTAAAGCAAACTCCCTACTATCCTCCTAAACATAGTAGGGTCTTCTATCTCATCCCCAACATCAGCACTCAACTTCACATTTTGCTCCAATGGTACTGAAAGAGGCTTATATGCTGTCATACCATACTTGGATAACATATCCAAGCCATACTGCCTTTGGGATAGCCATATACCATCATCACATCTGATCACCTCAATACCAAGAAAGTATCTCAGCTCACCCAAATCTTTCATCTCAAACTTCTTCGGTCCTTAACTTCAGCAATCCCATTATCACTGTCACCTGTAATAATCAAGTCATCCACATAGATGACTATGATGACCAAACCTGCATCTCCCTTTCTCACATAAAGTGATTGATCAGCACATCAGAAATACAAAATCCAATATTGACAAGATACTCTCCAATCTTGTCAGACCATGCTCTAGGTGCTTGCTTCAACCCATAGAGCGCCTTCTTTAACTTGCACACATATGTGGGATGCTCTAAATCCTCATAATCTGCTGGCTACTCCATATACACTTCTTCTTGCAATTCACCATGCAAAAAGGCATTCTTAACATCCATTTACTGCAAACTCCAACCTTTGGATACTGCCAAGGCAATCACACACCTAACACTTGTCATCCTAGCAACTGCATTGAATGTCTCGTCATAATCTATGCCATATGTTTGCGCATAGCCTTTTGCAACCAGCTTAGCCTTATACCTACTAACCAAACAATCTACATTATTCGTGACTTTGTAAGCCCACTTACAGCCAATAGCTTTCTTACCCTTAAGTAAGGGTACCAAATCCCAAGTCTTATTGGCTTCTAATGCAGCCATTTCCTCGTCCATTGTTGCATTCCAAATTAGCATGACCAAAAGCATCCTTAAAACAAGTGGGCTCAACATCCTCAACTAGTTTCACCATATAAACATAATGGTGAGTTGCATAACCTTCAAAACCAAATCTTTTAACAAGGTAACTGACCCTACTAGATCTACGTACCACTAGATCACTCAATGGAGCCTTTACATTACTATGAGCTCTATGTACACCTGGTGTCTTGACTGAAGGAATACTAAGCTTATCATCCAAACTCTCCAAACCACTAGAATCTCCATCAAATCCCAAATGACTGGTAGATGCATCATTACCATCCAGCACTTTCTTCTTTCCTTTGTCCTTTCCTGCAACACTTATAGATCCACCTGAAGATGTGGGACTACTCCTTAGTCTCCCAGACCAAGGGCTCACTGTAGGTATAGTACCAAATGATGTTTCTGGTCCACTAAGACTCTGTGATTCTTATTTTTCTTTTTGCACATAGCTGTCCTTATCATTATTATCATCTAATACATCACCAGTAGGTGCATACCAACTACCCATCTCATCAAAGATAACATCCCTACTCACTCTGAACTCACCTGTGATAGGGTTATAATAGTGATACCCTTTATGCTCTAAAGATTACCCAATAAAAATACATTTTTCAGCATTTGGATCAAGCTTCTTCCGTAGCTCATCTGGCACATGAACATATGCAACACATCCAAATACCTTCAAGTGCGATACATTGGGCTTCTCACCAGTAAAGCACTCTTCAAGAGTCATCCCATAAACTGCAGCTGTGGGAGTTCTATTCATAATGTAGACAGTAGTATGGATAGCCTCAAAGGCATATTCTTTTCAGCCATTAATGCCCGTGCAACTTCTGCAATATGCTTGTTTTTTCTTTTTGCAATACCATTTTGCTGTGGCGTATACCTGCAAGTAAATTGCCTCTTTATTCCATGAGTCCTCAAGAAGCTAGTAAACTCATTAGAGAGGTACCCTTCCCCTCCATCTGATCTCAAGCACTTCACTTTTAAGCTTGTTTCTATTTCAACAGCTGCCTTAAAAGTTTTGAAATGCTCAAACACATCACTCTTTTCCTTCATGAAGTATACCTATAACTTCCTTGAACAGTCATCAATAAATGTGGCAAAGTATTTGCTGCCACCAAGAGATACATTCTGTGTAGGCCTCCAAAAATCTATATGCACTACATCAAGTATTTTTCTACTCACTTCTTTAGTCATGTGAGAAGGGTTGTCTTGCCTACTTACCAATCTGGCATGCTTCACAAACTTTATGCAATTTTGCAATTCTAAAAGAAGGCAACCTTGTAACCAATCCTCTAGACTGCATTAATTTCAGTCTTTGCACATTTGCATGTCCAATACGTTTATGCCATATTTCAATATGTGCAACCACTCCTTTTCCTTTAGCATACATAGTAGCATCCATTGCACGAATTCCAACATCTAAAGTGAGCCAACTCTACTTCCTTTTGCGACCAACCTACACTTATCATTAAAGTCTTCTACAAAACAACCTTTTGCATTGAATTGGACCTGCAACCCCTGCTCTACCATTTGACCAACAGATACTAGATTCTTTGTAATTGATGGCACATGTAATACATCTATCAAACTCTTTGTCTGGCCATCATACAAGGACAAGGGAACCTTTCCAATGTGTGAAATTGGGTGGCATGAATCATCAACCGTCTGTACATAACCTGGGTTTTGTAAGTCCTGCATCTCTCCAAACCATTCAACATGACTGGTCATATGATTAGATGCACCTAAATCAACATACCATACATCATCATGTGTCCCCTTTCTTGTAACTGCATTTATCATATGCTGCATAACAAAATAGATGCTCATTTTTGTATTCATTCTATTGTGAAGACGATGCGTAGTTTCCTTGCTACAATTTACCACTGCAAATATCATCCTTCTTTGCATAGCAATGGGCTGCAATATGGCCTCTTTTGCCACAATAATGGCAAACAATAGCAGAATTTCCAGAACCTCTATTTTGCAATCCACCTCTTCCTCTAGAGCTCCCCCGGCCTCTAGAGTTTCCTCTACCTCCAGAAACCTGCATTTCACCAAACTGTTGATTGAACCTGTTTTGCTGGTTATCGCCAGCACGTCTCATACCACGGCCTCTCGAAGAGGATCTACCACGTCTCCTGTCAAGATTGTGGGAGAGAAGGAAGGAGTCTCACTTGTAGCTTTCTTACTTGCACAATGGGGGAATACACACATAGGTGGAGGCTGAAAACAGTTTTCCTCTTCTTAGTTGTGTAAGCCAAAAAGAACTCTCGTACATAGAAATAGAAGAACCCTATATATGGGTCTCAAACCAAACTCAACTAACTAAGGTGGCATACTAACTGAGCCATGAACTAGAGTAGATAAGGATAGCTGTCATCTAGCTATTATTGATGGGCGGTGTACCAACTGCATCTGCAGCTAACAAGTCGGTGACATAAATGCACAACCGTCACCCTGGCATATCATGAGTGGAGCTTGATATCTCAACACTCCCCCTCGAGCTCAATCCCAATTCCTACACACCAAGCAAGTCTCTGAACTTGCGTAGCTTCTCTACGCCCAATGCCTTCGTAAATATGTCAGCTACGTGATCCTTTGTGCTGACATAAACTAGATCAATAAGACCTAGTAAAACCCTCTCCCGCACATAGTGATAATGCACCTCAATGTGCTTTGTTCTAGCATGATAGACTGGGTTATTTGCCAAGTGTATACTACTCATGTTGTCACAATAAATGACAACTGGCCCATCTGTAGGCTGATGCATATCATAAAGTAGCTTATGCAACCAAGCTACCTCACATGCAGCCATTGCTGCACCCCTGTACTTAGCCTCTATGCTCGACAAGGCAACTGTAGGCTGTTTCTTACTGCTCCAAGTGACTGCAGCACTCCCAAAAGAGAACACATATCCACTGGTAGATCGTCTATCAGATATACTACCAGCCCAATCAGCATCAGTGTATCCATGCAACTGTATCTAAACCCCAGTCTCATAAAATAGTCCATACTGCAATGTGGACTTCACATACCTGAGTATGCATCTAGTCGCATCCAAATGTGGTTTCCTTGGAGCCTGCATAAACTGACTTACCAATCCAACATCATAGCTCAAATCTGGCCTGGTAATAGTCATATAAATCAAACTCCCTACTATGCATCTGTACATAGTAGGGTCTTTGAGAAGCTCACCTACATCTGCGCTCAACTTCATATTCTGCTCCAAAGGAACTGAAATAGGCTTACAGCCTATCATCCCATATTTGGACAGCATGTCCAATCCATACTTCCTTTGCAAGAG
Organism: Lygodium microphyllum; assembly: GCF_053477565.2. Classification (NCBI taxonomy): domain Eukaryota; kingdom Viridiplantae; phylum Streptophyta; class Polypodiopsida; order Schizaeales; family Lygodiaceae; genus Lygodium; species Lygodium microphyllum. Next base: position 125,366,906 of record NC_141159.1, on the reverse strand, counting down.
CCATATCCCACTTGGTGATCTAATCACCTCAATGCCCAAGAAATAATGCAGCTCTCCCAAATCTTTCATCTCAAACTTTTGCTTCAATAGCATTTTCACATGAAGAATATCTTCATCACTATCACCTGTGATAATCAAATCATCAACATAAATAACAAGCACATAATACCTTTCTCTATTTTTCTCACATAAAGTGGGAAATCTGCCTTGGAAATCTAAAAGCCAATAGTGACAAGATACTGCCCTATCTTGTCAGACCATGCTCTAGGTGCTTGCTTCAAGCCATACACGGCTTTCGTCAACCTGCAAACAAACTCAAGATGAACAACATGCACATAACCTGGTGGCTGCTCCATATATACCTCTTCTTGCAAATCACCATGCAAGAAGGCATTCTTTACATCCATCTGATGTAAAGACCATTCCTTTGATGCAGCCATAGCAATGACTGCTCTTACGATTGCCATCCTTGCAACTGGATTGAATGTTTCTTCATAATCAATGCCATATGTTTGTGCATACCCCTTAACTACTAATCTTGCCTTGTATCTGTTCAAAGAACCATCTGCATTGTGCTTTACCTTATAAACCCACTTACAACCAATTGCATTCTTATCTTTAGGCAAAGGTACCAATTCCCATGTAGCATTTGCTTCTAAAGCATCCATTTCTTCATCCATGGCTTTCTCCCATTTTTCTTTTCCCATGGCTTGCTCAAAAGAAGTGGGTTCCGGTTCCTATATCACTTTGACTATATAGGTATAGTGAATGGCTGTAAATCCATCATATTTCAGCCTATCCACAAGATACCTAGCTCTAGTAGACCTGCGCAAAGTAGGCTCACTTCCAGGTGCTCTCAAAACATTCCTGGTCTTCCTTACTCTAGTTGTAACAATAGAAGGAATACCCAACTCATCATCAATGCTCTGTTCTGAGCCACTGGATTCACCATCCACATAAGAGTGACCTGCATTCACATCAAACATGGGCTGATCTACCTTCTCTTTTTCTTTTCGTGAAACTTGCATACCACTATCTGCATTGTTTTGAGGAGATTCTCTTGATCTCAATCTGCTTGTCCATGGGGAAGAATGTGAACCACTACTAGAGGACACTCCAGGTCCACTAATATTTTGTGACTACTTCTGTGAAATCTGTGTAGCATTACCATTTTGTGCATCTACATCATCAATCACATTTACTGGTTTATACCAGCTACTCATCTCATCAAAAACAACATCTCTACTCACTGTAAACTTACGAGTAGAAGGGTTATAGCATCTATATCCTTTCTGCTGTGCAGAGAGTAACCAATAAAGATGCACTTCTCAACTTTTGGATCCAACTTGGATCTCAACTCATCTGGCACATGAACATAGGCAATGCAACCAAAAATTTTCAAATGAGAAATATCTGGTTTCCTACCAATATACCTCTCCTTTGGAGTCATCCCATGTATTGCTGCAGTGGGAGTCCTGTTCATTATGTAGACTGCTGTAGCAACTGCTTCAGCCTAGTAAAAATCTAGCAAGTCTTTTTCATTGAGCATGGCACGAGATACCTCTCCAATATGCCTATTTTTCCTTTTTGCAATTCCATTTTGTTGTGGGGTATGACTACATGAATATTGCTGCTTTATGCCATGCTCCTGCAGGAACCTTGCAAACTCATTTGAGAGGTACTCTCCCCCTCCATCTGACCTTTGGCATTTTATTTGCAGGCCTGTTTCTTTTTCAACCATAGCTTTAAGAGTTTTGAAATGCCCAAACACTTCACTTTTCTTTTTCATAAAATACACCCAAACTTTTTTGCTATAGTCATCAATAAAAGTGACAAAATAATGACAGCCTCCAATAGATGCAGCTTTAGTAGTCCACACATCAGAGTGGATTAATTCCAATGGCTTCTTACTCTCTTGAACACGTCTAGGAAATGGTTTCCTTGCCTGTTTTCCAAATTGACAGGCTTCACATATCTTATGCATTTCTGCAACCTTGAATTTAGGCAATCCTGCAACAATATTTTGGGCCTGCATTGATTTAAGTCGCTGTACATTAACACGGCCAATGCGTTTATGCCAGATATCAATATCTGCAACTACACCGGTCCCATGTGCAAACATTGCTACACTTAATTCAGGCATGTCTGCATCCAACATAAACATTCTTCCCTTCTTCTTTCCTTTTGCTATCAAGCGACCTTTATTTTTCATATCCTCAACAAAGTATCCATGAGGGTTAAATCTGACCTGCAAGCCCTGCTCAACCATTTGACCAACAGAAACCAGGTTCTTGGTGATATTCGGGACATGAAATACATCGGACAGGTATTTCTTTTTCCCATCCTGCATAGACAAAGAAATTTTTCCAATCTGCACAATAGGATGTGTAGTATCATCACCAGTCTCCACAAATCCTAGTTTTTCCATTTTCCTTGCATCCTGCATCCATTCTGCATGACTTGTCATGTGGTTTGACGCACCTAAGTCAACATACCACACTTCGTTGCTTTCTTCTGCACTTGTCACATAATTATTCATGTGCTGCACCATAAACAAATGCTCATTCCTGTCATCACCCTGTCTACTAGAATATGCATAATTCCCTTGTTGCAATTTTCCATTCATGATGTCATTCTACTTTTTATAGCAGTCTTTAGCCATATGACCCATTTTACCACAGTAGTAGCATTCAACATTACTGTTTGCATTTTGGCCTCTTTGCCATCCACCACGACCTCTTTGGCTCCCCCTGCCTTTACAGTTACCATGTCCTCCTCCATAGGATTGGTTTTCTTGAGTTTGCTGCATATTCTGATTTCTACCACAGCCTCCAGATCGGCCTCCTCTACCTCTGCCTCTACCTCTTCCAGCATTTGAGTAGAAGACAGCTTCTTTTGAAGTTCCTCATGAAGAAGATGCACCACCATTTCTCTGCTCCTCAGAAATTAGAAGAGCAATCAACTCCTCAAAGTTAAGAAATCTTTCACAGATGGAAATGGATGTTCGGAACTGTGCATAATCCTTTCCTAGACCATTCAAGGTCAGAGAAACTAAATCATCATCTTCCACTGGTGACCCAATTGAAGCAAGTGTATCTACAATCTTCTTCACCTTCATGTGGTAGTCATTGATGCTCATACTTTCTCTTTGCATGTTGTGCAATTCTTGCTTGAGCTGCATTTTCCTGGCTTGCGTATTTGTGCTATACATTTTTGACAAAGTATCCCATGCCTCCTTTGGTGTACTTGCATCCTGAATATGCACAATCATAGAGTCTGAAATACTGATAGATAACCAGTACATAACTTTTCTGGCTCTCTCATGCCATCCTTTAAATGCCTGCATTTACTGTTGATTGGGAATATCAAGAAGAACTGATTCTTCTTCGTTTCCTACAACAAATTCCCAATATCATTTTCTCATAAGGAAATTCATCATTCTAAACTTCCATGCTTGGAAGTTTTTCTTGTCAAGCTTTTCAGTGACAATCTGTGAAAGAGAATTAGACGCCATTACAGAATACTGCAAAAAATTCTGTCACTATAAAAAACACAGCTTCTGCCTTACGAGGGCAAATCTGCAAAACTGACGAAAGTGGTATTTGACCACACAGTCACTTCCTAGTGACGATTTGCATTAACAGGCAACAAGGATGATTCTGTCACTCCCAATGTCTCTGCGCATAGGCATACAATGCAATTTCTACTGTAACTTTTCACCGACCTGTAGAACAGTGGTCGCACAGCATAAAATAGGGCCTTTTCTTGAGTGCGTGTAGAAAACTTCCGCCTCCAAAACAGGCCTCGAAATGGCCTCGAATCAAAAAGATAGGGCAACTAAGGGCCAAAGCCCTCTCCCGCAACATATAATGCCCTCTTGCTACATCGTGAAGGGCGTCTCAATCTGAGACAATGCACTCTTGCACTTTCTGGCTGTGCTACCTGCAAAGACTTGCTCCCAAAATAGAAAAATGAAAGGAACACTTGTTCTCTTACCAGAACACCGCGAACTTGGTTTGCTTTCTTGAGCTCCTTACCACAAACAAGGCTCTGATACCATGTCAAGATTGTGGGAGAGAAGGAAGGAGTCTAGCTTGTAGCTTTCTTGCTTGCACAATGGGGGAATACACACACAGGTGGAGACTGAAAACAGTTTTTCTCTTCTTAGTTGTGTAAGCCAAAAAGAACTCTCATACATAGAAATATAAGAACCCTATATATGGGTCTCAAACCAAACTCAACTAACTAAGGTTGTATACTAACTGAGCCACGAACTAGAGTAGATAAGGATAGCTGTCATCTAGCTATTATTCATGGGCGGTGTACTAACTACATCTGCAACTAACAAGTCAATGACATAAATGCACAACCATCACCCTGGTATATCACGAGTGGAGCTCGATATCTCAACATCCCCTTCCTAAACTCGAGTAAAATGCTTGGACTTGTTCACCATTTCTTTCAGACGAATCACCCTACATATTGATCTCTTCAGTAATCATGAGAGAGATCAGCTCATCAAAATCTGGAAATGGCTTACATACATATATTGAAGTAACAAATGATTTCCATGCCTTCTCACTGTTAAGGCCACTCAAAGTGGATGAAACCAAATCATCATCATCCAGCATTGCATCAATCGCTGCTAAAGCATCTGCAATGCTCCTCACCTTCAACACATACTCATTGACAGACATTTTCCCTTTCTTCAAGGCATTCAACTCTTGCTTGAGTTGAATCTTTCTTCGTGCCTTTGTATTTACTGAAAACGTGCTCTCAAAAATTGTCCATGCTGCATGTGAAGTCTCTACATTCCTGATATGTCCCAGCATAGTATTATCAATGACTGCAGATAGCCAGTACATCACATTTTTGTCTTTCGCATTCCACTCTTTCCATGCTTTTTTAAACTCATCTGCAGTCGGAGGGATACCTAGCTCTTGCTCCTTTTCTTCACGTGAAACAAGCTCATAAAGCCCTTTCCAATGAGGAAGTTCGTCACACGAAACTTCCATGAAGGGTAGTTGTTCTTGTTGAGATTCTCAATAATGGAATTTAGATTCTCAATAATGGAATTTCCACTGTTCTTTGCCATTATCACAAACAAGGATACAATACAACAAGCTATTCTTCTGCAATCTTTCACAACACGTGCATAGCAATACACCGAGCAACCTTTTTCACTAATTGCTCAAGAATACATGTAATCTGCAACCTGTTTGCAAATAAACCTTATGTTTTCTTCTTGCAAACACCTCAAAAATTACAGATTCGCAATCTATAACCTGTACATCCACTTTCTATCAATACAATTGAAATCATGGTGTACCCTGAAACTCTTGTCGGCAACCTTCCGGCTCTAAAACAGGGCATGAAACAGCCTCGGATGCCCAAAATAACTACGGGAAAGCCCTACAAGGCCATACGCAAAATATACAATGATCTGCTTGCACACCAAATCTCGCAGCAATCTAAGATTTTTGCTCGACCCTACTTCCGGTGCCTCCACAGGCACTATCCAAGAGAGAGAGTGGAAGAATGGGAGAGCTTCTTACCCGCTTGCTTGCTCGAACCTTGCTTCTTCTCCTTCATTTCAGCCTTTGAAATCAGCCTCAAGAACATAAGAGGAAGCTCACTCAAGAACACAAGAAGAGAGATGTAGGCCAAAACGTTTTCTTGCTGGTTTTTCCTTCTTTTTCACCACACTATACAATATACACAAAGTATAGATAAGATACAACATAAAGGAAAGTGGCCTTCTAAGTCAAACAATGCATAACCGACTACACTAATCGAATGGCACTATATCTTTGCCAACTGTAGTAGGTGTAACAAACTAAATATAATAAGTGATAAGTCAGTGGCCATGTGAGTATCATAATGACCACCAACGTGCTAAGTGTAGACGTGTAGACTCATCTAGCCATGCGGTCCATCATCAATGTCCACATGTGTTGAGCTTTCCATCTCAACAAGAGCTACTATTTGTGTTTTAATGAATCTGAGGAGTTCTTAAATTTGGGAAAATGCATGTTGCCACACAACTTGTTGAAGAAAAGGAGAAAGAAAAGTTCCAACCTTAAATGTCCCTCAAGTTCCTTTTGACTACTTCTAGTTTAAAGAGACATGGGTCGAAGCGAAACCATCCTGATCTAATATGGTGGATATTGATAGAAAGGGAGAGCTAAATTGGATAATGATCTAACAAGGCTATGTCTTTATGCACCCTAATAGTAGCATAGACATAGGATGAGAGCAAGCCAATGGATATGTAGGGCCTATCTAGTCTTGCCTTTTGCACACAGAGTCTTCTCTCTATTTGTTGGACAAAGTGAAGAACCTTTCAGAGTCTACCTCCATATAATTATGGGTGGATTTGGTTACCGTCCAAGAGACATTTTTTTTTCCTAAGCTTATTTGACCATTTTGGAGATATCTATCTAGAGGGATTTCTATTGTATTGAAGTTGCCTATTAGAATTGTAGAATAATGGAAATTGTTGAGGGAGGACCAAACGTCTATCCCTTTTGAGAAAGGAGAGCTAGCATACACCAAAATGATTGCAAATTCTTCAATGTTCCTAAAGGTTATAGCAATCCACTGATTAAAGGGATCAGTTCATACCTATGTTATCATGCTTACCCATCTTTTGTGGACCCCAATTGTGGTATCTCAACTTCCTCATGAGTGATTCATTGAGTATCACTTACTGTCACAACATTTCAAGAGCCAGAACCATTAAAACCCAATTGTATAAGGCTATAAAAACACCTTGCAAAAGAACCTCTAGAGCTCATCCCAAAGCTTTTGAGAGTTGAAGGTTTGATATGATAGTTTGTAGGACATTTGAATTTTCCCTCTTGAAAAAGTTTCAATAAATTCATTTTTGGAGAATGGCATGACCTAACCCTTTAAATATTTTATTTTTTATTTCATTAGCTTCCTTATACATATGAGAAATTTCTAATCAGCAAATAACTATTCATACTTATGATGGAATCCCCCTTTTTACAATCCAACTACAAGTTCCTCCATTGTTACATATGAACTATGGAAAACTTTCCAAACTATTGGGTGATGTTGGAACATGATACTATGCATCTCTCTTATCTATATTAATGCTATCCTAAACTCTCAAAACAAATACAAACTCTATAAAAAGAAAAGACATTTATCCTCCTCAAGAATAAGTGGGATTGCGTATAATTCATGAGATAAATTCTAAATCACTTTATATTTAGAGTGTAGGAAGATTTCTTTAGGTGCACAATTCCTTTAAGGCATCTAATTGATTATAGAAGCCAACCTTTTGTAATTTTCTATTTATCAAAGGTTGGTTTCTCACTCACTAGGGGTAGGGGGAGCTTCAATACAAGTGATGTTCAAAATATAGTTCTTATATACTTTTCACATACAAAATGGTGCCATATAAAGGGTTTATTCATAGGTTGAATAGAAAAGGGTGTGTTTAACATAGGGAAAGCTCATAGATAAGGGTATTTTTAAATACTTCATGAATGCACATGATATAACTTTTTACACATAGTAAACCCCTTAAGGTTTCACAGCATTCTAATCCATATGATAGAGTATCATTGAGATTTAATGTTTGCTTAGAATTTCAAGCTCAAAGCAAAGCTAGTACTTGTCAATTGTGTTATAATCTCAAAGAGATCTCACATCTCTCATTGATAGAAGTCACAACTTGGACGTTTTCCCATATAAATGTTCTTACAAAGAGCATCATAGCATGAAAATTCCTTGCTCATGCTTTAGAAAGTAGCATGAATATTCCTTGTTCATGCTTTCAAAGAGAATCAATTTACAATTTCTACCAACTAGAACACCTTTATAGTATCTCTTGCTTGATGCAATTGCTTGCACTAGAAGACTTGGTTTGTCATGGTAGGGGCCTTATTCTTCATTAGGGATTATGATCTAGAACAAAACAAAGACAATGTATTGTCAAGAATGTTTGTCAACATTTTTTCATGCTTTCTTCTTTGAATAATTTGACTTACAAAACATATGTTTCACTTACAATGTATTGTCTACTAAGAATGTTTGTCAACCTTTTTTCATGTTTTCTTTGAATAATTTGACTTACAATCCATAGCATTCAAACAATGTTTTCAAAGTCACATTCACATTTTTCTTCTCGTACCTACTCTTCAAGACTCAATCACAGAGAGAGAGAGAGAGAGAGAGAGAGAGAGATGCACATGTGCATAAACTTATATTTACTAATTTATGTATATCATTTGTGTATATCTTTGTGTGTGAATGTATACACCATGTAGAAATCTATATTGATATGGTAATGTGTGTGTTTGTGTAGTGCATGTGTGTATATGTATACCACATACATAATATGTAAATATTTTTACACACACACGTGGGTGTGCACACACACACACACACACACATAGAGGTAGGTAGGCAAAATGTTAAAATTGATATTCTCATACATCTTCCCTAACATGTGCTCTATAAAAACAAACTAGTTTTTACTTGATCCGTCTAACTAGGACAAAAAACAAAAGCAGAATGTATCATTAAAAGGTGAAGCAACAAAATACACACATGTGCGCATGCATGCACATAAGCATGCACACATGTTTTCACACACATGTGCACATGTGTACATATGCATGCACGCATGTACACATGTACATGCACATATGCATGTATGCACACATGCATACACACACACACACATAAACACATGTGTTGAGATGGCAAGCTCAACATTCAACACATGAGAACATTGATGATGGACCACTTGGCTAGATGGATCCTTACATCTACACTTAGCACGTAGGTGGTCATTATGATACTCACATGGTCACTGACTTATCACTTATTATATTTAGTTTGTTACACCTACCTACAGTTGGCAAAGATATAGTGCCAGTCGATTAGTGGAGTCTGTTATGCACTGTTTGACTTAGTAGGCCACTTTCCTTTATGATGTATCTTATCTATACTTTCTATATATTGTATAGTGTGTGGAAGAAGAAAAAAATCAACAAGAAAACGTTTTGGCCTCTATCTCTCTTCTTCTGTTCTTGAGTGAGCTTCCTCTTGTGTATACAGTATGTGTTTGGCGCAGCAACTCAAGAAAGTCCCTCCACCACAGAATTCTTGACAACATGCACATATGCACACATATGCACACATACACACACACACACATGCACATATGCACACATACATACACACACATGCACATATGCACACATACACACACACGGACACATGCACATGTGCACACACACAAATGCACACATATGCACACATGCATGGACACATAATATATTGTTCCCTTTGACTTTTTGTGCTTCAAGTGTTACATGTCTTGTAATGGCTACTCTTAAGCTTTCTAGACTTGTAAATCTATATGCTCAAACATTTTTATACTCAAATTGTTGTAAATGGCATTATGATTTGGAAGCAAAATATGTTATTATTTCCAGTGGGGTCATGATGTAGTGGGTCAAGTCTGGATTGAATTATAGGTGAAATCAATCCCTATGTCCAACATCCCCTAAGGCACATTACAAATCAATTTGCATCCAAAATAAGTTATTAGTATCCTATTTGTGCATTTTGAAGCTTTATCTTTAAAGGTTGTGTTCTTGCAATGCTTAGCTTTAACATGCACATGCACATGTGCTCACGCAGATACATGATATTTTTTCAATAGTCTCAAAATGATTTAGCTAGGCAAATCTATTTTGTATATTATTTAGAGCTTTGCGTTGGAATCCCAAACCAATGAGAAGGTTCCCAAGTCTATGTGGCATAAGGAGAAAATTTTTGATATTCAAGAAATAAAGAGGCCTTTTTCTTAAAGGGTGAGTGGGGGTTATATTCACACACGCACAAAATATGACACACTTACACACTCTCTCTCTTTCTATTTTTTAATTGAACATAGGATATGATAATGAAAAGGGGAAAGGTGAGTCTTTAAAAATTTTTATGTGGCTCTCCTCCCTCTCTCTCTCTCTCTCTCTCTCTCTCTCTCTCTCATGTGTGTGTGTGTGTGTGTGTGTGTGTGTGTGTGTGTGTGTGTGTGTGTGTGTGTGTGTGTGTGTGTGTGTGTGTGTATGTGTGTGTATTTCTTTTTTAATTAGACATATGAAATGATATAATATTTTAATGGATGAACATGTAATGTGTTACATACTCTAAAAACATCCACAAATGCACATACACTAAGAAAAAGGAGTTGCATTGATTTTTTTAGTGAACATTGGGATGAGAATAAAGTTTTAGTGGTTGAATATGTTCATACAATGTATCTATACTCTAAAACCACACAAATATACATAGACTATAAAAACACATAAACAATGCATGTACATATACATATGTATTGTTCAGGTTAAAGGTGCCTCTGCCTAGCCGCCCGTGTATTACTATACTGACAGTACCCACCACTCCACATTGCAGGTGGCGGGCGCCCATCACCATCGCTTTATTCTTTATTCTTTTAGTGACAGTTTGAATAAAGGAAGGCATGGTCACACATTGTGACTGTTGGAGTTCCCATTTGTGTCTCTCTCTCTTCTTGCTCTTGCTCTCTACCATAGCTCACTTCCAAGCAAGCTTCATCCTTCTCACCTTTCAACCAGTATCAGAGCTTTGGATTAGATCTTGATCATGGAGCTTGGCCCGGCATTACTTCAGCCCGGATTGAAGACCTAGAGCTTGGAGCTTCAATGCCAACCATGGCTTCTTTCTCCCAAGGTAAGATTTCATCTCCCAAGGTAAGATTTCATCTCCCGCCTCTCCTTGGACCTCATAGGCTCTTTGCAGGTGTTCCTTGGCTTCATTGGGAACCTTGTATACCCCCATTTGCCCCCTTATCCTCAGCATAACCAGCACGTCCCACAGTCAGCTCACGTTTTTTTTCGTATGTTTCAAAATCTGACTCAAAAATCCCACTTTTTCTCATATCTTAGGCATTCAAAACCCAATTTAGACAAGGTAAGAGTCTAACTTGGGATTTTGGAATGCTCTCTGGACGCGATGGTGATGTCAGATCTACCAAATTCTTATAGCACTATTTTTTGCAACAGATCTGAGTTGATTTACAACAAGAAAATGTCATGCTCTTAGCTTATGTGATGCTCCCAAGGCTTGGTATTTGATGCCCAGATACTTTGGGGATGTTTGCCCAATGATTTGAAATTCTTTGGGACTTGGTTTGAGCTTCCATAGCTTGATTTATGCAAGGATTTACTATTATACATTGTTTGGGCAGCAAGGTTTTATCAGGGATGGCTTATGCATAATCCTCTTTGTTGACATTCAGGTGTCCTGTTGGATGTATTGATGCTTTCTCATCATAGTTTATGCCCGGATATGCTATTTGAGAGTTATTGAGCCTTGATTTTGATAGGGACACTTCGTTGTTGGTTGGGATTTATGCTACCTTGGTTGACATGTTATTTTACCTCCAGTTTGGTTATGCCTATTGGTTTTGGGCTATGTCTTTGGGATATGCAATGAAGTATTGACCTTCAGGGTACTACATCAAGCTTGTCTTTAGTTCCGGATCTTCAGTTGAGCTTGAGCTTGGCTTTGGAATGCATTTGATGCTCCCTCTTGGATGTACATATGGCATGTATGTTACCTATGTCTGACCGGTCTTGACATGCTTGGCCTATGCCACTACTACATGCTACTTACATTGTTTGGAGCCAATTGCTATTAGTGCCTTTCCTTGGCTTAATCTGGCTTCTAGAAACTTACTTGGAATATTTCTTGGCTTGCCAGAATTGTATTTGGAATACAGTTGATATCTATGGATGCTATAATTGGAGGCTAACGAGCATATATGCTCATGATGTCTAGTCTTAGATATTTTATCACTGATGCTCTCATATGCCCTTCTTGAGCTTCTTGGATTGATCCATACAGCTTTTGTGCTAGTGGGAGCATCATTGGATGTTTGACAGACATTGAGCAGGTGGTTTATGCTATTGAGCTTTGAGTCTTCTGAGACTGGGATCTTCTTCACTTGGATCTTGCATGGTTGATATGCCGTGGGCTACATATATGTACTTGGACAGAATTGGGCTTCGCACTCCCTTAGCATACACCTCTTCGTGTCAGGTCTTGCCAGTGTTGTGTACACTTTGCCCTACTACACAGGGGGTGTGCCGGCTTACTGTTATTGCCTCCCCTTACCTTTTGGTTTAAATACTAATAATCAAAGTTTTCCATGTATATGTCTCTTAGCACTATTGACTTGGACGCACCAGAAGAGGGGTGTCATAAAATTTGGTCTCCTAATTAGTGTTTGATCAGGGTCTTGATGATTTAGTTTGCCATGAGACATCATTATTTTCATTCATGTATATCAAAGGTGACTTACGAATTCATGATGAGAAATGATATCAATCTTTATGTGGGAGATGTTATTCTACAAGTAGCCATGTATGTTCATTTGGTGAAGTTTAGCCTTTCAAATGGATTGCAGACATATGTCTAGAAGACTTCATGATGTAAAGGTTATTCTTAACGTCTACCTTTAGAGAAGGATATGCTAGTTTGTTGTCAATGTGGTTATGCTTTGACAGTCAATGGTTGACTTGGTGCATTGATTTTGCCTACAGTTTTCCCACGTGATAGATTTGAGCCCTCGATGATGAGGCTATGCGCAGGGGTGACAGTCACTCCTGGGAGAGGGCTATGCAGTCTGAGATAGACTCCCTGCACAAGAATATGACTTGGGATTTTGTTGCATTGCCTCAAGACAAGAAGGCTTTGCCATGCAAATGGGTGTATAAGCTGAAAAGTGTCCCTGGAAACCCCAAGCTGGCTTATAAGGCAAGACTTATTGCTAAGGATTTTAAACATGAGCATGAAGTTGACTTTGATGAAGTATTTTCTCCTATGGTCAAGATGACCACCCTATGCTTGGTTTTGGCCTTAGTCATGTATCTTGACTTAGACTTGTACCACATGGATGTCAAGACTGCATTCTTGCATGAGGATTTGCATGATGAGATATACATGGAGTAGCGTAAGGGCTTTGCAGAACCTAGAAGGGAGCACCTAGTGTGCAAGTTGAAGAAAAGTTTTTATAGCACCCTGTGACTACATAAAGGCATCCATGTCTTTACACAAAGAAAGCCTGTGATGGATCATTGCTTATTTTGGTACTTTATGTGGATGATATGTTGATAGCAGGGAAAGCTCGTGATGAGCTGGATGCTCTTAAATCTCAAATGAATAAGATCTTTGAGATGAAGGATTTGGGACAGGCCTCTCACATTCTTGGTATGTGCATTAAGCACGATAGGCATCAGGGACTACTCTACCTCTCACAGAGGAAGTACATTCATAAAGTCCTTGAGCATTTTTGCATGCAAGACATAAAGCCTATTGGCTATCCATTACCTTCTTATGTGAAGGTTTCACAGGCTGATTGTTCGTAGACAAATGAGCTGAGGGATGAGATGGTCAAGATCCCTTATGTATCAGCCGTGGGCAATTTGATGTATGCCATGATAGCCACTCGTCCAAATATTACCTTTGCAGTTGGTGTTGTGGCACACTATATGGCTACACCTAGCAAAAAGCATTGGGATGCCATAAAGGGTATCATGAGATAACTGAAGGACAGAGTAGATATGTGTATTTTCTATGGCAGCCAGGATACGGGAGTTGTGGGCTACACAAACCCCGATTATGCAGGACATGCAGATAGTAGGGAGTCCACTTCCGGCTATGTCTTTACCTATGCTAGAGGTGATGTTTCTTGGATGTCCAGGGTTCAGAAGTGTACGGATCTCTCTACCACTAAGGTCGAGTATGTTGTGGCCACTGAGGCTTTCAAGGAGGCCATATGGTTGGATCGCTTGGTTCATGACCTTGGGATTGATACTATACCTACGTTGCATTTGAATTCTATGAGTGCTATTCAGCTAGCCAAGAATTCGGTCTTCCATGCGAAGACAAAACACATTGAGGTGAGGTATCATTTCATGTGTGGGGTCATGGAGGACAAGTTTGTTGACCTTGTCAAGATCTCCACTAACAAAAATCCTACAAATCTGGACACGAAAAGCCTCACTACTGAGCACTTTGCCTTCCTCAGGAGATTGATGGGCGTTGGATGAGATTACGTTTTTCCTCATTCTCTTGTACATGTGTACATTGTACTGTCTTTTCTTTTTCTTTTCACTCCTCACTAGGGCACATTCACCTTTAAGTGGGAGGTTGTTGGGGGGTAAAAGTGCCTCTGCCTAGCCACCCATGTATTACTACACTGACATTAACCGCCACTGCACATTGCAGGTGGCGGGCGCCCATCACCGTCACTTTATTCTTTATTCTTTTAGTGATAATTTGAATAAAGGAAGGCCCAGTCACACATTGTGATTGCTGGAGTTTCCATTTGTGTCTCTCTCTGTCTTCTTGCTCTTGCTTTCCACCATAGCTCACTTCCAAACAAGCTTCGATCCTTCTCACCTTTCATGTACGCGTGCACACAGGTATACATATATGTATACATGCTCATATTATACACATAAACATATATAAGAGAAAGAAAAATGGAGAGAGATAGAGATAAGAGGAGAGAGAATGGATACACACTTATAAAATACAAATAAACATGTATGCATGCACATATACATGTATACACATCCACACAAAGATAGAAGTATAGATATACATGCAATGCATACACACATATATATATGCATCCATCTGCACATATATGAGGCGAAGAAAGATAAGAGATAGGAGGAAGAAAAAGAAATGAAGAAAAATAAAAATGCTGAAGGGGAGAGAGAGGACACATATTCACGAGACCACACAAATGAGCGATATATATACATATATACACATAAGCATATGTACACACACAGACACATGGTGAAGGGAGAGAGAGGACACATCTTTACAAGACCACACAAATGAGCATATATATACACACACACACACACACACACACACACATATGTACACATATACGCACATGTGTACATATTTACACATACATGCATACACAATAGCATAGGAAAAACAACAAGCGGTAAAAAGAAAAAAAAAAGTGTGTATTATACACACACACACACACACACACACAAAAGAGAGAATAAGAAAAGAGATAGGAGAAAGGAAAAGAAAGGAGAGAGAGAGAGAGAGAGAGAGAGAGAGAGAGAGAGGAGAGCATGCGTACTTATAAGACCACACAAATGGGGAGAGAGAAAGAGCAAAGAAGAGAAAATGAATATATATTTATAAAATTCATACTTTCGAATATGCACGCGCTTGCATGCACATATGCACACACACACATACACACATGTATGTATGTATGTATGTATGTGTGTGTGTGTGTGTGTGTGTGTGTGTGTGTGTGTGTGTGTGTGTGTGTGTGTGTGTGTGTGTGTGTGTGTGTGTGTGTGTGTGTGTGTGTGTGTGTGTGTGTGTGTGTGTGTGTGTGCGCGCGCGCGCGCGCGCGTGCGTGTGTGTGCCCATGCACAAGCATGCCCACATACACAACATGCACATATATGAGATGAAGAAAGATGAGAGATACGAGGAAGAAAAAGAAAGGAGAGAAAATAAAAATGGTGAAATGGAGAGAGAGGACATACATTTACAAGACCACATAAATAGTTGCACAAGTATTAGACACACCTACACATACCTAGACATATACAAACATGTGTGTGTGGATGTATGGGTGTGTGCACACACACATGCACATGCACATATACACAAATCATAGAAAAAAACAAAAGTAGGGAAGAAAAACAATGTATGTGTATATGCACGTGTGTGTGTGTGTGTGTGTGTGTGTGTGTGTGTGTGTGTGTGTGTGTGTGTGTGTGTGTGTGTGTGTGTGTGTGTGTGTGTGTGTGTGTGTGTGTGTGTGTGTGTGTGTGTGTGTGTGATCTATTCATCACACACACAAAGCTTTTGAATTTTGGATTATGTTCCTTATATGAACCTCCCATAAACTCTCTTGTCATATGTAATGTGCTTTCAAACCCCAATGTGGAGCACTAGGAGAACATCTATGCACAGCACTGAGAGAATCTAGGCACAAAGCACCAAGTAGAGATTAAAAGAAGCAAGACTCTTTGATGATAACATGGCTTTATATCCATCATGGGGTTGATGAGGGCTTTGGTGACATCTTGGTGATGTTTCTAATATCAAATTAGATCCTTCCAATGGTAGGGTCCATCTTAGACTTGTGTAGAATGAGGGTCTAGTCTAAGCTTGATGAATGCATGTCAACTAGAGCCTAGGGGCATGAGGCCACACATTGTTTTAATCTTTGTAGCACATGCTAATACAACTACTATCACAACGTTAGTGGTTGCATGGTAGCTTAAGGTTTATTATACTATGTTCCAAAATTTGTAGAAAATTGGTAATCACTAGACCAAATAAATATTAAATAGTATCTCAAGTGAGTTTTGGTCATTTCAGTCTTTGTTTGCCGCCAAAGGGATGGAAAAAAGTTTAAAGAAAATTTGGTGCTTAGTACTTAGTGGAAAAGAGGTATTTTGCAATGGTTAATATTTGATTCAATGCATCCTACAAGAGCTTGATAAATAAATTATATGCTTAGGATTTAGTGGAAAAGATACTTATCACAAATGCTAACATTTTTTTCTTGGATCCATCCTCTATGATCCAAAATATAAAATCCATGCAAGTATGCATCTTGACACCAAGAGGTTGTGCCAAAAGGGACCTATGAGTTATAGTGTGTTCCTAATAGAATTATATGTAAGCACTTGGTTATGATCTACATGAAAGAGCTTGAGGGTGAGGAGAGAGCCATTTTGGTTGAAAATTTATTTCCCCATAAGCTAGATGCTTATGGGGCGAGAGGAGTTTGCTACTATTGCAATTAGAGTCAAGCTGTACCCAAGTAAATCTTACTTGCAAAAGTTGATATAATCAAGTTTAATTGCATATTTTTGGTTTATTTGCCCACTCTTAACTCTATGTCAAACCTTTAGAGAGTTCATGTAGTACCTTTTAAAATGGTTGTACTTCATGAACTTGGAGAAGTCCAAAGACTTGGCAATCATTTATTGGTGGAAAGCATGTTATCTTTCTTAAAGACCTTTTTCTCCCTCTAGTTCACCACACTCGCTCACTCTCCCCCAAATCTCTCTCTCTCTCTCTCTCTCTCTCTCTCTCTCTCTCTCTCTCTCTCTCTCTCTCTCTCTCTCTCTCTCTCTCTCTCTCTCTCTCTCTCTCTCTCTCTCTCTCTCTCTCTCTCTCTCTCTCTCTCTCCCCCCAGATGGCTCTCTTTCACTTCAAATACCCTTTGTTTCCTTGTTGACACAAGTGGGTTCCTCACATAGTCAATGTGGGTGGCCTTGATGTTTTCACTCTCACTCTTACCATAATGAACACTCAAGCAATGTAACGAACATTCAAGCAAGGAAAACCCTTGGTTCGTATGTAAGTTGGTGCAACATCTAGTACCATGAAGTTTCTAGAATATTCTAGAAGATTCGAGAAAGTAGTAGATGACTTTAAGAATATTCTAACAATTCCTTGGAAATTTCTAAAAGAGAGTTGCATCAATGCTTATGTCATCACTTATGTTAATGATGATTATGTCATCATCTAGAAGCTTCCCCTCAACCTCCTCAATTCTAGTATAAATAGGGGTCTTGGGCTACAAGCTCTTCAATCTTGCTAACATCACACAAGGTATGGTCATTTTAAATACAATACAATTCCATTTCGCCTCATGAATGCTCCAACAGTTTTCCAACATATGATGAATCATTCTTATTGAGAATACTTGGATGACTTTTTTGTGTGATCTATTTGGATGAAACCTTGATCTTTTCCAAGAACCAAAAGGAGCATGAGCATCATGTCAAAAAAGTCTTAAATAAATTGCAGGAAGTAGGCTTGTATGCAAAGCTAGAAAATGTTATTTCCATCAAACTGAAGTTGAGTTTTTGGGATACATCATTTCTAAGAAGGGAACTTCTATGGACCCCAAGAAGGTACAAAACTATTCTAGAATGGGAGACTCCATTTATGCAAGATGTTCAATAATTTTTGGGATTTGCAAATTTTTATTGAATCTTTATTAAGGATCACTCTAATATTATTTCCCCTCTAACCAATCTAACTAGAAAGGACAAGTTTATATGGAATCGAATGACTAAAAAAGATTTTCAAATATTAAAGCAATCCTTCACCTCAGCACCCATTCTCATCCATGTAGATCCATTGTATCCCTTTATCACATGGTGACAAATGCCTCAAATTTTACACTTAGATCTATTCTAGCCCAAATCGGTGATGACAATCAAGTTTATCCAATAACTTTCCACTCAAGAAAATTCTCTACCCTCCAAAAATCAACTATGAAATTCATGATAAAGTAGTTCTAGCTATTGTGGACCCCTTGGAGATTTGGTAACACCTACTTGAAGGCACCCCTCATAAGATCACTATCTATAGGGATCACTAAAATCTGGAATATTTTATCAATTATCATGTCTTGTATTGTCAAAGGGACTTCTAAGACATTGATGGGCTGCTCTATTATAAAGGATTCCTCTATATTCCTTGTGGTCCTTTGCAAGGGGATATACTTAAAAAGAGACATGATCTTCCCTTAGCTAAGCATTTTGGGGTTCATAAGACAATTGAGCTGGTTCTAATGAAATTTTGGTGGCCCCAAATGTGGAAACTAATTAAGAACTTTGTGTGTTCTTGTGACACGTGGAATTAAGATAAAGTCCCTTATCATCAACTTCATGGCCTTCTTCAACCATTACCTATTCCAAGCCATGGTCATCTTTATACATGGATTTCATGGTCGAACTACCTTCTTTCAGAGGGTATGATTCCATCATGGTAATTGTTGATTGATTGACAAAAATGGGACACTTTATCCCAACAACCAAGAGTATCAATGGGAAAGGGACAACAAGGCTCTTTCTAGAATAGGTATATCGGCCCTATGATCGTGGCCCCCAATTTATATATGGGTTTTGGAGAAGTTGCATGCAACACCCATCGTACAAAATTGGAGATCAAGTTTGGCTTCTTCAACATAATCTACATTCTTCTTGCCCCTCCCAAATACTAAATTATCAATGACTTTGGCCATTCAAGATTCTTTGCCAAGTAAATCTAGTCGCCTATCGTCTCCAACTTTCCTTGTCCATAAAAATCCATCCTAGATTCCATGTTTTAGTCTTGGAGCCATGTCACACATCCAATATCCCTAGAAAAATGCCAAAGCCATCGCCTCCAATCAAGCGATAGACTACAATATCTTGTCTATTGGAATGGATATGATGCAAGTGAACATGTGTGGGAACTTACTTCACATCTTCAAAGAGTTGTTGTTAAGGTTTGTGAATTTCATCTTCAATACCCAACCAATCCAAGGTGTATTCAAAAGTACATCACCGACCCTCATGGAACTCAATGCTAGAAGGGTGAGCAATGTAGTGGACATTTCTTTAGAATATTCTAGAACATTCTAGAAGATTTTGTAAAGTAATGATTCTAAGAAGGTTCTAGGTAATTCTTTGGAAAGTTCTAGAAGAGTATTGCATCATCAATGCTTACATCAACATTGCATGTACTATCATCACTTATGTCAATGATGTTCATCAAAGATGTCATCATCTAGAAGCTTCTCCTCAACCTCCTCAATTCTAGTATAAATAGGGGTCTTAGGCAAGCCCTTTAGTCTTACCAACACCGTTTGTGAGGCTCCTATGAGGCAAGTCCTCTTCATGTTCTTATCTTGTTCTAGTCTTGCCTTATATTGAGTCTTATCTTTAATCAAGGCATGCTCTTGTGAGCATTCTCTTGTAATCGATTTTTCTTGTAATATAGTTATCTTGCAATCAAATTCTGGTTCAATTTCTCTTTCAAACTTTTTCTCTTTTAAATTGTGAGAGAAATCTCCTCACTCTCGAACAACACTTGACGTGCTCATAACACTGACTTGCTTAAGTCTTTTGACTTCAATGTGGCATAGCCTTTACTTTCTCTAGTGGCTCCAAGGCTACTCAAGGGAGGTGGAGGTCCACCTCCCTACCATCCTCTCTCATTGTTACAAATCTCAAATGAAGTGACACATAACTTACATTTGGTTGCACATCATTTGTGGCAATCTAAGGCTAATGATGTATATTTTCACATAACAAAGATGGTAATCTAATTCTAATTTGAGGACAAATTATCACATAATTCAGTGCAAAATACACTTGCATTATGAAAAAATTGGACTAAAAAATGGGTTGTTTAGGAGGTTTGACTCACAGTGTCTCCTAAAAAATGGGACCACTATGAATGTTTTGAAAATGAACTTCAAATTTATCAGACATTGGATATCTAGAATGTACTCTTCAACCTCTTTCCATTGATATATAATATATCATGAGATTTTTCTATTTCAAAAGATTCCAAATTAGTATTAACTCTTGGTGTGACATCCATTTCTTAATATTTTAAACAATTCCATATTGATGTGAACTCTTAATGTAACATCCACCCTCCACTTATGTCACATCAAGGGGTCACATCAATTTGGGATCTTTTAAAATATGAAGAATCTCAAGGTGTTATATAGATCAAGATAAAGATCTCAAAGAGTACATTCTAAATATCCAAGGTCCTATAAATTTAGAAATTGTTTGCAAAATTTCACCATGGCCCCATTTTTTAGGAGAGAGAGAGAGAGAGAGAGAGAGAGAGAGAGAGAGAGAGAGAGAGAGAGAGTGTGTGTGTGTGTGTGAAACCCCCTAAAAGGCCCATTCTTTAGTCCAAATTTTCCCTAATGGAGCCACAAGGAGTATGGAAGTAACACTTATACATTTTCATTAGAGAAACTAGAGTGCTAAAGGCCTCCTTTACTAAGAATGGACATTTACACCTTAGGATGATGTTTGATGTAGGTGGCTTTCATCCATAGAGAAACCCTCCCTAGTATTAGTGATAGTAATATCCAACTACATATAGGATTGGATTGCCTCTATTAGATTCTTTTTACATGGACCATTTATTGTTCAAAACTTCAGAAGGATTACAAAAGACTATCACCTTGGTTTTTTCATATTGCATGCGTTCAAAGCCTATTTTAAATTATTCTTATATATGTACTTTTTCTATATTAAACATACCCCTCTTCTATTCAATTTGCAAATGGCCCTTTATATATCACCCTTCTACATGTTAAAAATGTATAAAACCATATTTAGAAAACCCCTTGTGTTGAACCCATGTGATACACACATACATTGATGAGTCAAACCCCCCCACTCAAGGACTTAGACTACTCTAATGCGACTATTAATTGTGGAAATGCACTTCTTTGGTGACCTTATAAGGTGTTTGACCATCCACTTCTAGGCGGGGGTGAATAATTGGGTAGCCACATGGTTTGCTACCCTGGTAGCCCAACCGAGTGAGTAGACACTCATCATGGTAGAGGCTACGCAGAAGGAGAAGGACGAAGAGACCAACAATCAAGGTGGATGATGTTGTGTTGACCTGGTGGTTGACAGTCATTAGGGGTGTTTCCTAATTATTAACAAAGATTTTTTAACCTTTTAAACCTTATACCACTAACTTCTAACCTTTAAAGATAAATAATTAACTTAAATCAACTAGCTTATTTGGCTAAAGTTTGATAGCAATGTGTGTGCAAATTGTTGTGATCTCACCATTGCTTATTTTTTAACTCAAACTTCTAATAGATGGAGACCTCTAAATTTTAAATAGTGAAGCATGGAACCATTATTCAAGGAGTTTAATTATCTATGGCATCATGTTACTTAGGAATATTCGAGAAAAGGGTTCAAAAAAGACCTCAAAGGATTGAAGCTAGAAACCTTGTTTACTCTTCACTTTTCATGACTTTAACAATCTATATCTATTCTATATATTATTGAGAGATTTTCCTTGGGGATCTCAAACCAACAAGAAGATTCTCAAGCCTACATGGTGCGAGGAGAAGGAGTTTGGTATTTAATAAATACATATGGATTTTTCTTAAATGTGAGTGGGAGTTATATTTATTTTCTATCATCTCTCACATCCAATTGAACACATGTATGCACACATACTCTATCACTCTTTCTCTTTTTTAATTGAATATAGAATAAGATCATGGAAAGGGGAAATGTAGTCTTTGGAGAATTGTATATGGCTCAGAGAGAGAGAGAGAGAAGAAGAATAAGAAGAAGAATTTATTTTTTAATTAGATAGATGAAATGATAAGATATTTTCATGGTTGAACATGAAATGATAAGATATTTTCATGGTTGAACATGTGAATGCAATGTATAGATACTCTAAAAACATCCACAGATCCACATATACTATACAAAAGTATTGAATTTATTTTTTAATTGAACATCATGAGATATATATTAATTGTAATGCCTAAACATGTCAAGGCAATGTATAGATTTTTTAAAGCCACACACAAATGCACATAGACTATAAAAAGACATGAACAATATATGCACAAATATACATGGACACGTGCATACACATGTAGAAACACATACACACATGTATACATATATGTAGTTATGCTCATACACATGTAAATATATATGAGTAAGATAAAAAATAGACATACACTTGGATACATGCATAAACATGTGCAAGCACATATACACATGTATGCATATATGTATATATGCTCATACACATGTAAATGTATATGAGAGGGGAAAAAAAGAGAGAAAGAGAGACAATGGATACACACTTACAAAACATGCACTTACAAATATTTACATATGCAAATTGTAATGTGCTGCATGGACTAGCTTTCAGAGCACAATGTGCGTGGCGCATCAAGAGTCACTTCTAAGCAATGTCTCCACCCCAACACTCTTTGGAATGACATGGAATTGATTGCTTCGATTCTCCTGAGTCCACATTGTGTTGGGTTTGATTTATTAGGATCTACCTAAATCAAGGTTTCTAAATTAACTAGGGATCGCCTAGAGTCTCCCTAGCATTTGTGTCTTCAAATGTCTAGTTGGCACAAGATCACTTGAACCAAAGTGGACTCATGTTGCACTTGCTTCAAAGAAAGTGAGAAACAAGGGGGAGTTTAGCACTTGGACCCCTTTTCCCATAAGGCATAGTCTCACTCTAGTCCATGCTAAAATGATATAAAGTCTGGTTCATATTCAATCTCTATTTGGGTCGATGTAACCTTCTAATTAGTGTAATTCTCAAAAGAAGCTCCCAACTAACTAGGATCACCATGCCCTAGAGTAGACTCGGTGTCGGTGGTCATGTCCTCCCACTTTCCTCATGGTAATTTTAATTACTCAATTGCGTACTATGGTTATATTTGAATACTTAAAATCAGCTTCCTTAGTTAAGGAGAAGGTTCATTCATGTAACTTAGGACACAACCCAAAAATAAGATCAAACAATCATTGGCAAACAACTCTTTTATTACTATGAAGGTTTCATTTTATAGTTTTCGTTCTATTCATATGGAGGTAACATCAACCTAAAGGTTTTGCATCCTCCAAGATTTCACCTCGTCAACTAATATTAGGGCCCTAGGCCTAGCTCATTGCAATGGAGATACCTAGGAGCTTCCTTATTGCCCCTTGTAGGTATGAAGTTTCCAACTGCATCAAATTTTTCCTTCTTCCTCTTGCCATTTTGGTGTTGTCCTTGGGGTCTCTTAGCATAGCCCTGTGATCCACCTTTATTCTAGTAATTCTAGCTCTAGAACTTGCCACTTTTGGGCTTTTACTAGCTCATGGATAATGGGTTTGCTCAAATTAGGGAATGTTGGAGATCAAACAGACACATCACCTCAAGGCATGTATCCAAGGGAGCATTTAAACCATGGCAAAACTTGGATACCTACTGTGAAATGTCCATGGGAGGCACACGCTTTAGAAGCAATATAAATTTTGAGTACTATGCTCTCAAGCTCATCCCTAACTACTTCAAGGTGAAGAATTCATTCATTTTCAGGGTGCAGTAGGCAGGTGGGAGGTATCTTCCTTGCATAGCTTTTTTATCTTTCCCCAAGTGATAGTTGTTTCTGAGATGCCTTGATCTTTATATTTTACTTCAACCGCAAACGAACTCCACTTGTTAGTTTCAACTTGGCAATCATTGCCTAGTCTGAGGAAACAATTCCAATACTAGTGAACTAATCTCCCATGGACTCTATTCATATCTTTGTCAACCTCAACATCCTTTCCTTGGCCATCAAACATGAGTGTTTTGACTTGCTTGAGGAGGATTTTTTTCTCCTAAGCCTGGTGTAGGGTATGGTACCATGATTTTAATAAAATTACCATGATTAGATTTCATGCTTAGAATACTTAAAACTAAGCTTCTTGCTTAATGCTTGCATTACTAAACTTCAACGAAATTTTCCGTGGGAATCGAATTCCAATACAATGAGTGCATGGATCATGAAAGTAAATGGAGACTCATTTCATTATAATTAGCATAAGCCAAGATTTATATCCAAGAAGGAGTTTCTATATGGACAAGGGAGGATAAGTTATGTTATTTATAGCCTGGGGGTATTACAACTCTAGGGATGATCATGAGCTAGATCCATAGGATAATAGCATGATGATTCATTATGGATATCCAAAAGCATATACTGTGAAGGAGGGTCAAGAAGACCTTTCATACAAAACCCATGGTGATAGGAATGACCATATATTGATTCTTTGTCAAATGGAGCTAGTATTTTCACTTTGTCATAGACATAATAGCCCAAGCGAATTGCTTAGCCAAGGGTGTAAAGAGTGGGATTTCTCCTAGATGGGGAGAATATAAAATAGCTATAATCTTCAAGTTCTCCATCCATTGAATTGTGTTTAAGTTGGTCTAGATGTAGTGGAAACAATTGGTATCTATGTAATAGTGATGCCCATCCCGAACCCATCTTCTTTCTCAATACAATAGGGATGAGATCCAAGATATGTATCACTTCTCTTCTCCATTCTTAATAAGAGGAATGCATTGTAGATGTACATATGACTCAAAATACTAGAAAATGATCCAAAGCTTCCATACTCTGCCAAGTTTACACCCACATTAGTACAATAAAATATCTAGAAACCTTAACTCAGGTTAACAGTTTTTCCATAAGTTTTCCCACACAACCATAACTAAATTTATGCCCTGATACCCTATGTAACGTGTTTCCTGGGATTAGCTTTCAGGGCATGATTGTGTGGCCCATCAATCTTAAGTGACACCACTCGGTACTCCTTGGAATGACATGGATTTGATTGCTTAAGTTATCTTGAGTCCACATCACAATGAAATTGTTTTGGCCAAACCCATTAGGAGCAACTTAAAGTAGGGTTCCTAAATTAATTGGGGGTCACTTAGGGCCTCCTTAACATCGATCTTTGAGTGCCTGCTTGTCAAAAGGTCACATGAGCCAAAGAAAACTCGTGTTGCACTTGGTTCAGAGAGAGTGAGAAATGAGGGAAATTTTAGTATGTCGACCCCTCTACCGATAAGGCATAGTCCCACTCAGGCCCTCTAAAATGATAGGGAATTGTGGTCTCTTTTTGGGACAACGTAACCTCCTAATTAATTTTTGAGAATAGCAAATGATGCTTGTATGTGCACCCATAGAGGCTTTCCCATAAGTGGCTTTGTATGCGAGAGAATCAATTATGAATGCTCTAGGAAGAGATATCCAAAATCCCATAACCACGATGAGAAAAAGTGATACTATCCAAAAAGCTATAAAGGCATGTATTTGACACTCATTTGAATGGAATGGTACTTTTCAGTTTGAGTTACTCAAGATTGTGTTTATGAGTCCAAGCTAATCTATCTTGGAACCTAATACACTTGAGTTACAATTCTTTATCTCAATTATGTTTTATGTTTATAATCTTCATCTGCCATAGCTAGCATAGCTCTAGATCCGTGTTTCCCAACATTAGTATTAGAGCCATGGTGAGCTATGACTAGCTTCATTAGAGTTGAGTCCTTCTTTAGCCCTGTTTTATTATGAATGGATAGGAGGAGTTGAACCTACCTTAAGACCCTTGGCCATATCCATACCTTAGGCCTATTCTCCATCTCATATCCTTCTCATCCTTCTCTTCACTTAAAATCCACCCAGCTCCCCTCCCATCTTCTTTGAAACACGTAGGAAGCTTAAGCAATCATCAGCATGTCTCTTCTCTTCCCTTCTTTGTTGACCCTTCTCCAAGCCACTTATTGTCTATCTTGAAGATAGAGGATTATCAAACATGTCAGACAAGGCCACCATCTGAATGTTGTTCCCACTCCAATGGTCCTACGAGTGGTGAAGACCTGTCTAATTGGTGCCACCAAAGGCCACCCTCTCCTCAAGAAGAAGAGCAACATCCTTACTGTCCAGTTCCCTCAGATCTTGACATGGATTGTCTTGGCAAAGAAAACCATGGGAGACTCCCTCAAAGCAGAGAGATGGCTGCCTCGCAGATGGAGCTGCTTTGTTGGGTGCTTCTTCTGTTGTTTCGTCTCTGCAACCACAAGGAACCAGCATCTCTTCGAGACTAAGCAAGATGTCGATATATTGAGCATCCTTTGGGACTCTCCATTGGCACATCAATTTGCATCCTTTACACACATGAATGGGAAGCATTACAGCTCTGTCGTGAAGGTCCGCCATCGCTTCTTTGCATTCATTGGCAATGTTAAGCTTACCAAGTCCACCAACATCAAGAATCTCCTGTACACTCTCGTTGTTAATCAGTTTTTAGATGTTACATGGAACGAGTTCAAGAAAACCTACCTGAGATCTAGGCAACAAAATTTTTCATCCACCAAGGGTACCCACCTCCTAAGGAACTTCTCTGCTGACCTTCCTACTAGGAAATATTGGCATGATGATGGCATTGTGAGCCCTCTTAAAAATCAAGCACATTGTGGCTCCTGCTAGATATTCAGTACCACTGGTGCTTTGGAAGCTGCACATGCTCAAGCTAGTGGACAAATAGTGCTACTTTCTGAGTAGCAGCTAATAGGTTGTGCTGGAGATTACAAAAACTATAGATGTAATGGAGGATTTCCCTCTCAAGAATTTGAGTATGTCAAGCACACTAGTGGCTTGGAAACCGAAGAAGCATATCCTTATAAGATAGAAGATGATGTGTGCCACTTCAATGCAGACTCAGTGGGTGCTCAAGTGTATGATGTTGTCAATGAGAGCTTTTTCAGTGACCTAGAACATTTTCAGTGATCAAATGCATGGTATATGCTATTAAAAACACTAATAGAAGCTCAAGATTTGAAGTTCTCGAAGGAACATGGCTTAGATCTAGTGACAATAAATCTAGCAATGGTTTTGGGAGGCCTTTTACAATAGACCATGAATACAAGAAAACACCTACAACGTCAAAGCAATGTACTTGTGTATATGCATCACAAAAGCATTGACCAAAAGATTGTGTCAAGAAGACTGGAGTAAAAGGCACGTACCACATATCGAAAAAGGGGATAAGGAGCACAACAAAAGCAAAAGAGCATGAAGATAAAGAAGTCCAAGAAGGCAAAGAATATCAAAGATTGGAGCAAAAGACCAAGAAGAATATCAAAGGTTGCCAAAGAAGGAACAAAACAAAAAAAAAGGATGAAGAAAATATTTTCCGCTACTACAAACCAACAAAATGTTTTTTTTATAGAGGATCTTGATCTCCTTCCCATAGTGGATGTAAAAACCCTACCAAGATGTAAAGTTTCAAGCCTTAACTTGACTAGGTTGCCAAAGAGCTAGTCTCTTGGTCCATGTTTGCATGCAGGGGGGGCAAAAGCTAGCAAGGGTAGAGACTCATCATTTGAGGGGGGGAGTTGAGAATACAAATGATGCTTATATGTATGCCCATAGAGGCTTGCCCATAAGTGGCTTGTCAAGATTGTGGGAGAGAAGGAAGGAGTCTCACTTGTAGCTTTCTTGCTTGCACAATGGGGGAATACACACAAGGGTGGAGGCTAAAAACAGTTTTCCTCTTCTTAGTTGTGTAAGCCAAAAAGAACTCAAGTACATAGAAATACAAGAACCCTATATATGGGTCTCAAACCAAACTCAACTAACAAAGGTGGCATACTAACTGAGCCACGAACTAGAGTAGATAAGGATAGCTATCATCTAGCTATTATTCATGGGCGGTGTACCAACCGCATCTGCAACTGACAAGTCGGTGACATAAATGCACAACGATCACCCTGGCATATCACGAGTGGAGCTCGATATCTCAACACTCCCCCTCGAGCTCAATCCCAATTCCTGCGCACCAAGCAGGTCTCTAAACTTGCGCAGCTTCTCCACGCCCAATCCTTCGTGAATATGTCAGCTACTTGATCCTCTGTGTTGACATAAACTAGATCAATAAGACCTAGTAAAACCCTCTCCCGCACATAGTGATAATGCACCTCAATGTGCTTTGTTCTAGCATGATAGACTAGGTTATTTGCCAAGTGTATACTACTCATGTTGTCACAATAAATGACAACTGGCCCATTTGTAGCCTGATGCATATCATAAAGTAGCTTATGCAACCAAGCTACCTCACATGCAGCCATTGCTGCATCCCTATACTCAGCCTCTATGCTCGACAAGGCAACTGTAGGCTATTTCTTACTGCTCCAAGTGACTGCAGCACTCCCAAAAGAGAACACATATCCACTGGTAGATCGTCTATCAGAAATACTCCCAGCCCAATCAGCATCAGTGTATCCATGCAACTGTATCTGAACCCCAATCTCATAAAGTAGTCCATACTGCAATGTGGACTTCACATACCTGAGTATGCGTCTAGCCACATCCAAATGCGGTTTCCTTGGAGCCTGCATAAACTGACTTACCAATCCAATAGCATAGCTCAAATCTCGCCTGGTAATAGTCATATAAATCAAACTTCCTACTATGCGTCTGTATATAGTAGGGTCTTCCAGAAGCTCACCTACATCTGTACTCAGCTTCACATTCTGCTCCAAAGTAACTGAAATAGGCTTACAGCCTGTCATCCCATATTTGGACAACATCTCCAACCCATACTGCCTCTGCAAGAGCCGTATCCCACTTGGTGATCTAATCACCTCAATGCCCAAGAAATAATGCAGCTCTCCCAAATCCTTCATCTCAAACTTCTGCTTCAATAGCATTTTCACATGAAGAATATCTTCATCACTGTTACCTGTCATAATCAAATCATCAACATAAATGACAAGTAGCATAATACCTTTCTCTGTTTTTCTCACATAAAGTGAGAAATCTGCCTTGGAAATTTGAAAGCCAATAGTGACAAGATACTGTCTTATCTTGTCGGACCGTGCTCTAGGTGCTTCCTTCAAGCCATACAATGCTTTCTTCAACCTGCAAACAAACTCAGGATGAACAGCATGCACATAACCTGGTGGCTGCTCCATATATACCTCTTCTTGCAAATCACCATGCAAGAAGGCATTCTTTACATCCATCTGATGTAAAGACCATTCCTTTGATGCAGCCATAGCAATGACTACTCTTATGGTTGCCATCCTTGCAACCAGACTGAATGTTTCTTCATAATCAATGCCATATGTTTGTGCATACCCCTTGACTACTAATCTTGCCTTGTATCTATTCACAGAACCATCTGCATTGTGCTTCACCTTATAAACCCACTTATAGCCAATTGCATTCTTACCTTTAGGCAAAGGTACCAATTCCCATGTAGCATTTTCTTCCAAGGCATCCATTTCTTCATCCATGGCTTTCTCCCATTTTTCTTTTCCCATGGCTTGCTCAAAAGAAGTGGGTTCTGGTTCCTGTATCAGTTTGACCATATATGCATAGTGAATGGTTGTAAATCCATCATATTTCAGCCTATCCACAGGATACCTAGCTCTAGTAGACCTACACAAAGTAGGTTCACTCCTAGGTGCTCTCAAAACATCCCTGGTCTTCCTTACTCCAGGTGTAACAATAGAAGGAATACCCAACTCATCATCAATGCTCTGTTCTGAGCCACTGGATTCACCATCCACATAAGAGTGACCTACATTCACATCAAACATGGGCTGATCTACCTTCTTTTTTCCTTTTCATGATACCTGAATACCACTATCTGCGTTTCTTTGAGAAGATTCTGTTGATCTCAATCTGCCTGTCCATGGCGAAGAATGTGAACCACTGCTAGAGGACGCTCCAGGTCCACTAATATTTTGTGACTGCTGTTATGAATTCTGTGCAGCATTACCATTTTGTGCATCTACATCATCAATCACATTTACTGGTTTATACAAGCTACTCATCTCATCAAAAACAACATCTCTGCTCACTGTAAACTTACGAGTAGAAGGGTTATAGCATCTATACCCCTTCTGCTGCAACGAGTAACCAATAAAGATGCACTTCTCAGCTTTTGGATCCAACTTGGATCTCAACTCATCTGGCACATGAACATAGGCAATGCAACCAAAAAATTTCAAATGAGAAATATCTGGTTTCCTACCAGTATACCTCTCCTCTGGAGTCATCCCATGTATTGCTGCAATGGGAATCGTGTTCATAATGTAGACTGCTGTAACAACTGCCTCAGCCCAATAAAAATCTGGCAAGTCTTTTTCATTGAGCATGGCATGAGATACCTCTCCAATATGCCTGTTTTTCATTTCTACAATTCCATTTTCTTGTGGGGTATGACTGCATGAATGCTGCTGCTTTATGCCATGCTCCTGCAAGAACCTTGCAAACTCATTTGAGAGGTACTCTCCCCCTCCATCTGACCTTAGGCATTTTATTTGCAGGCCTGTTTCTTTTTCAACCATAGCTTTAAGAGTTTTGAAATGCCCAAAAACTTCACTTTTCTTTTTCATAGAATACACCCAAACTTTTTTGCTATAGTCATCAATAAAAGTGACAAAATAATGACAGTCTCCAAGAAATGCAGCTTTAGTAGTCCACACATCAGAGTGGATTAATTCCAATGGCTTCTTAATCTCTTGAACATGTCTAGGAAATGGTTTCCTTGCCTGTTTTCCAAATTGGCAGGCTTCACATACCTTATGCATTTCTGCGACCTTGAATTTAGGCAATCCTGCAATAATATTTTGGGCCTACATTGATTTAAGTCGCTGTACATTAACATGGCCAATGCGTTTATGCCAGATATCAATATCTGCAACTACACCAGTCCCATGTGCAAACATTGTTGCACTCAATTCAGACATGTTTGCATCCAAGGTAAACATTCTACCCTTCTTCTTTCCTTTTGCTATCAAGCGACCTTTATTTTTCATATCCTCAACAAAGCATCCATGAGGATTAAATCTGACTTGCAAGCCCTGCTCAACCATTTGACCAACAGAAACCAGATTCTTGGTGATATTCGGGACATGAAATACATCGGACAGATATTTCTTTTTCCCATCCTGCATAGACAAGGAAATTTTTCCAATCTGCACAATAGGATGTGCAGTATCATCACCGATCTCCACAAATCCTAGTTTTTCCATTTCTCTTGTATCCTCCATCCATTCTGCATGACCTGTCATGTGGTTTGATGCACCTGAGTCAGCATACCATACATCGTTGCTTTCTTCTGCACTTGTCACAGAATTGTTCATGTGTTGCACCATAAACAAATGCTCATTTCTGTCATCACTCTGTCTACTAGAAGATGCATAATTCCCTTGTTGCAATTTTCCATTCATGATGTCATTCTGCTTTTTATAGCAGTCTTTAGCCATATGACCCATTTTACCACAGTAGTAGCATTCAACATTACTGTTTCCATTTTGGCCTCTTTGCCATCCACCACGACCTCTGTGGCTCCCCCTACCTCTAGAGTTACCACGTCCTCCTCCATAGGACTGGTTTTCTTGAGTTTGTTGCATATTTTGATTTGTACCACGGCCTCCAAATTGGCCTCCTCTACCTCTGCCTCTACCTCTTCCAGCATTTGAGTAGAAGACAGCTTCTTTTGAAGTTCCTCCTGAAGAAGATGCACCACTATTTCTCTGCTCCTCAAAAATTAGAAGAGCAATCAACTCCTCAAAATCAGGAAATCTTTCACGGACAGAAATGGATGTTTGGAACTGTGCATAATCCTTTCCTAAACCATTCAAGGTCACAGAAACTAAATCGTCATCTTCCACTGGCGACCCAATGGAAGCAAGTGCATGTGCAATCTTCTTTACCTTCATGTGGTAATCATTTATGCTCATATTTTCTCTTTGCACATTATGCAACTCTTGCTTGAGCTGCATTTTCCTAGCTTGCGTATTTGTGCTATACATTTTTGACAAAGTATCCCATGCCTCCTTTGGCATTCTTGCATCTTGAATATGCACAATCATAGAGTCTGAAATGCTGATAGATAGCCAGTACATATCTTTTCTGGCTCTCTCATGCCATGCTTTAAATGCCTACATTTGCTGTTGATTGGGAACATCAGGAAGAACTGGTTCTTCTTCATTTCCTGCAACAAATTCCCAATATCCTTTTCCCATAAGGAAATTCGTCATTCTAAACTTCCATGCTTGGAAGTTGTTCTTGTCAAGCTTTTCAGTGACAATCTGTGAGAGAGAATCAGATGCCATTACAGAACACTGCAAAAAATCTTGTCACTACAAAGAACACAGCTTTAGCCTCACAAGGGCTAATCTGCAAAACTGACGAAAGTGGTGTTTGACAACATAGTCACTTCCTAGTGATGATTTTGCATCAACAGGTAACAAGGATGATTTGGTAACTCCCAATGTCTCTGCACATAAGCATACGATGCAATTTCTATAGTAACTTTTCATCGACCTGTAGAATAGTGGTCACACAGCATAAAACTGGGCCTTTTCCTGAGTGAGTGCAGAAAACTTCCGCCTCCAAAACAGGCCTCGAAATGGCCTCAAATCAAAAAAACTGGGCTACCTAAGGACTAAAGCCCTTTCCGTAGCATATACTGCCCTCTTGCTTCACTGCGAAGGGCGTCTCAACTTGAGACAATGCACTCTTACACTTCCCGGCTGTGCTACCTGCAGAGACTTGCTCCCAAAATAGAAAAATGAAAGCAACACTGGTCCTCTTACCAGAACACCGCGAACTTGGCTTGCTTTCTTGAGCTCCTTACCACGAACAAGGCTCTGATACCAGATCAAGATTGTGGGAGAGAAGGAAGGAGTCTCACTTGTAGCTTTCTTGCTTGCACAATGGGGGAATACACACAAGGGTGGAGGCTAAAAACAGTTTTCCTCTTCTTAGTTGTGTAAGCCAAAAAGAACTCAAGTACATAGAAATAGAAGAACTCTATATATGGGTCTCAAACCAAACTCAACTAACTAAGGTGGCATACTAACTGAGCCACGAACTAGAGTAGATAAGGATAGCTATCATCTAGCTATTATTCATGGGCGGTGTACCAACCGCATCTGCAACTGACAAGTCAGTGACATAAATGCACAATAGTCACCCTGGCATATCACGAGTGGAGCTCGATATCTCAACATGGCTTTGTATAAGAGAGAAGCAATGATGAATGATCTAGGAAGTGATGTCCAAAATCTCATAAGCACGATGAGGAAAAGTGATACTATCCAAAAAGCTATAAAAGCATGTACTTGACACTCATTTGAATGGAATGGTACTTTTTAGCTTGAGTTACTCAAGATTGTGTTTATGAGTCCAAGTTAATCTATCGTGAAGCCTAATTCACTTGAGTTAAAATTCTTCATCTCAATTATGTTTTGTGTTTATAAACTTCGTCTGCCATAGCTAGCATAGCTCTAGATCCGTGTTTCCCAATATTAATTAGCTTAATTCTTTTAAGAATCTCCCATCCAATTGGGACCACCATGCCCTAGGACAGACCCTTGCTTCCCTCACGATATTTTTAATTACCTAATTATCTATCATGATTACATTTAAACACTTAAAATTAGTTTCCATAATTAGACTTTTTTAGCATAGGGTTCATTCATGTAACTTAGGGCACAACAAAAAACAACATCCAACAATTATTAGGAAAATAACTCTTTTATTGCTATGAAGGTTTCTTTTTACAGTTTCCCTTCCGTCCATGTGGAAGCAACATCAATCTGAAGGTTTGGCATCCTCCAAGTATCAGGGCCCCAAAAGAAATATTTTGGGTTAGATAGTAGTTAGGAAGTTCCTAGGAGGAGAGGACTTTATTAGGCAAACTCCCCCTAGCACCCTTAGCTTCTCCTCCCCAACTAGCTCCCTTGGAGTGATCTCTTGCAAAATAGGGCTGATCCGTGCATCCCGAAGTACTAATTCTGATCCCCTTGGAATAGAATCCATGCAACTAGCCTTGGGGAGACCTAGTGCATCCTTCCTTCCATTAAATATTCAACCAAAATCCTAGCTTACAAATCACAAGAAATTCCTTCTTGATGCATTGACAAATCATGGCATACATAACCAAAATCTCATTCAAGTATAATTCAAAAGTTGATATGCCCTAGAAGGTAATCTTTAAATAGCAAATAGAAATCATCGTTAAATGTATTTAAATGTCTTTGAGATATCTTGACAAATTGTCATACAATTTCTTTGGAGATATAGCTTAGGCTTAATCCCCTTAATGTTGGCCTTTCACTCCATAAACATTAGTGAGTGCCACATCCCCATGTATTGCATTTTTGTGCACTTAACTTTGTATTAGTCGGGCGTTCAATATATGTGAAGCATGCAAAGTGCACTAGCTTTTGAAGTTTGGATTATATTTCTCATATGAACCTCCCATGAACCCTCTTAGAACATTAAATTTACTTTGAAACGTTGATGTAAAGCATCTAGAAAACACATGTGTGAGAATCCAAGAGAATCTAGGTGTGGAGCACCTAGTATATATTACTTGGAGATTTGGCATGGGAATCCTAAACCAATCAAAAGGCCACCAAGCCTATGTGGCACAAAGAGGAGAAGTTTGATATTCAAAAAATAGAGAGGGCTTTTTCTTAAAGCACGAGTGGGGGTTCTATTTATTTTCTAATATATACATGTATGTATGAATTGAACACATGTACGTACACACTCTCTCTCTTTTCAAATTGAACATAGGATATTATGATGGAAAGGGGGAGGTGAATCTTTGAAAATTTATATATGTATGTATGTATGTATATATATATATAACATATAAAATGACATGATTTTTTAATGGTTGAATATGTGTATGCAATGTATACATACTCCAAAAACATTTACAAATGTACATAAACAATTAGAAAAATACTTAAATATTTTTATAGTTTGAACATATGGGATGATACCATAATTTTAATAGTTCAACATCTTCATATGATATATACATGCTCCAAAAGCCATACACAAATACATATAGACTAATAAAAATACATGAACAATATATGCACATATATACATGTACATGTATATACATATGTGCAAACACATATGCCCATATATACATATATACTTGCATACATGCATACTCATAAATGTGTGAACATATATGAGTAAGAAAAAGTGGAGAGAGAGAGAGAGAGAGAGAGAGAGAGAGAGGAGAGAAATGCATACACACTTATAAAACACATACTTACATACATGCAAGCACGCACATATGTAGACACACATATCCACACAAATATATATGAACACGTGTGTGTGTGTGTGTGTGTGTGTGTGTGTGTGTGTGTGTGTGTGTGTGTGTGTGTGTGTGTGTGTGTGATCTTTATACACACGTTCATACACATATATACACATGTGTACATATGTACACACATGAGATCAAGAAAGATTAGAGATAAGAGGAAGAAAAAGGAAGTAAAGAAAATAAAATGATAAAATGGAAAGAGAGGATACACATTTACGAGACCACACAAATAGATACACATATATTAAGCACACATATGCAAATGTACATATATATACACACACATGCACACAAATAGAGCATAAGAAAACAAGAAGAAGCAAAAAAGAAAAAATATATGTATGTGTATGTCATTCACATGTATACATGTATACACACATAGGCATATATACATATGTATGCAGGCATGTACATATGTATGGATGTATGTATGTATGTATATATGTATAGACACATATAGACGTACATGTATACATGCTCATACTACACACTAAATATATACATGAGAGAGAGAGAGAGAGAGAGAGAGAGAGAGAGAGAGTGTGTGTGTGTGTGTGTGTGTGTGTGTGTGTGGATACACACTTATAAAACATGCACTTACATACATGCACAAAATACATATAGAGACATACATATCCACGCATAAAGTTATACATATACATGTAATGTATATACACATGTGTACATATACACAAACATGAGGTGAAGAAAAATGAGAGACAAGAAGAAGAAAACAAAAAGGACAGATTAAAATTTGGGGGAGGGGAGGGATTACCTCACAAAATGTAAGTATACCACGTGTATTCAAAAAAATGGTTATTTTATTTAGTAAAACTTATGGAATTATATTTATAAAAGGGGGCTTTTTTATTGCAATTTGAAAAAAATCTATAAGTTTCTTAAAGGAGAAGAGGTCATTTGATTACCTTCCAACATGAAAGGCAATGGTATTTTCTAATATCCTCACATGATATAGAGGGTTTACATATATTGACCCCTTTCAGGAAAAAGAGGAGACACACGTTCATGGGAACAAGCAAATAGATACACTTGTATTAAGCACACGTTGTCGTGCTACTACGCGCACACTGTGTAAAAAAAATCTAGAGTGTGGTGTTCTTATTGATTTAGAGATCCAATGCCATTTTATACATTAGTGTTAGTATCCATGGTTCAAAAATATTAGATTTTTGGACAAGTTTTAGTCAATTTTTGATATTTTAGATATTATCTATTGTGAAAATCCATAAAACTATAGACAACTTCTAGATTAAGATGACCTGTAAAAGAAAGCATGTAGCTTTCAGTCAATTTGAGAGAATTTATGTAAAAAGAAAGATTAGTGAAATCGCACGACGCGCGATCGTTGTTTTCAAGTAGTGAAAAACACTCTAAAGTGGGAGATGAAGAGGGAGTGATTGGGTAGAATTTTGGCCAAGTGTGTTGGTAATCCCCCCCCCCCCCCCTTCGGAGCCAATGGAAGCATCAGATTGGCGATCTAAGCAACATAGAGGAAGGTATTGCTTTATACATGTTTTTTTCTATTAGAGTTTTATCCTCTTGTAATGCAGAAATAAACTGATAGGCTTCATGTCTGTTAGTATTCTTCTACATTTTCTATTTCTCTTTGTGAGTATTCTTCTACATCTTCTATTTCTTTGAACCCCTTCTCTTCCGTCTACTCCTCTCCCTAAATCTACCTTCACCCTGCTGTCTCTTACCCCCGTGGTGGACTTTCGATACCAAATGCTCTGACATCGTGTTAGGGGAAGTTTATGCTATCATCAGATGTGAATTCCAAAAGATATTTGGGCTAATATGGGACTGATATCTTCATCCATATTCAAAGAATTAGCTATATCATTGTTCTTTTAATTCATTCTTACTCTACAGAAGACATCTTGTCAAAATATGTAAGTATTATGTCCCCGTATGGCATGGCAATGTTTGTAGATCATTCATAGATGCTTTGAGTTGAATTAGGAGGAGCTTTTTCTCTTTTTTCTTGGCTGTGGTAACTTATCCTTATCAAGAACTCAATTTGAAGCTCTCTTGAAGCAAGTCTCTTTGCCCTACAAGCCCTGTTATTGACTCATAAGCTTTTGTCCCTAACAGTCTACATTGAATGTAATCATGCAAAGTTAATTCATGCTATGGCATCATGTATGAATGATGGGATGCAAAGTACTTTATGATACATGACACCATATTGTACTTGATTTTATAATTTGTGATTGCTCTTACAGTCAAGAAAACAAGCTTGATTTGAGTTAGAACTTATGAGATAATACTCTTGTGATCTTTGCTAAGAACATGCAGTTGGAAGCTCTATTAACATGTTTAAGAACTTGGCTTGAAACCTTCAACCCTTCTCTTATCTCTACCATCTCGGGAGTCTATTAAGCTCTTAAACCCCCATATATTCTTCTCTCTCAAACCCCTATGATTGACCATGAAGTACCTCTTGAACCTTTAAACATTCACTGTAATCTACTAATCTCTTGAAGACACATCTCCATCTATCTTGTCCAGCTTTCTTGCCAAACCCCTGCTAAGAACATGCAGTTGGAAGCTCTATTAACATCTTCAAGAACTTAGCTTGAAACCTTCAACCCTTCTCTTATCTCTACCATCTCGGGAGTCTAAGCTCTTAAACCCCCATATATTCTTCTCTCTCAAACCCCTATGATTGACCATGAAGTACCTCTTGAACCTTTAAACATTCACTGTAATCTACTAATCTCTTGAAGACACATCTCCATCTACCTTGTCCAGCTTTCTTGCCAAACCCCTGTGGTGACCTTCAACCCTACGCGTTGCGACAACGTAGAGATTTACAAGCACCTAGTCTAATGCAATTCAATGTTTCAAGGAATATTTGGTGAAGAGAAATATGAAAACACTTAAACATGGATGAAATAATCTAAAAAGTGCAGTGAAAAAAGTATCATAAATTTCCAAATCTTTGCCACAATCTATTTATTTTTTGTCATACATTGCTCTTCCACATGCAATGTCTTAGCTTAAAACTTGAAAAGTCGAGGCAACATTCACTAAGTATCAAATGGTCCTTTGTTCTACTTTTCTTACAAGATTTTCAAAAAACTAGTTGAAATTCAAGTTATCTATGTGGAATTTAGTCGGTTCTTTGAGCTTTGAAGTCTTAAAAAAGTCTTTGAGGCTTCGGAGTAGGTAGGGGGGCCCTACACTCATTGAGAACCTTGGGGGGCACTATCACTACATGTGTGTATATATATATATATATATATATATACAACACGTACAACAAGAGCCCTAAGGCGACTCCTAAGAGCCTGCTCGGTAGAGAGACTGCTGACTTTGGAAAAAGAAATAATGGCTCTTAAATCCTGCAGCGATGTGCAACTGCACACGCTCGCCGATGAAGGTCAGGAGGAGGAGGAAGAGCAGCAGGCGGTGGATCAAGGGCAGCTGCAAGCATGGGACCTCCTCTCCTGCCACGTGGTCTGCATGGTCGCCACGTCAGCCTGCGAGCTCGGGATCCCGGACCTCCTGGCCGAGAGCCCGGGAGGCCTCACGGCCCAGCAAATCGCGGACAAGCTCGGCCGCCAGGCTCCACGTCACGCCGCCGAGCTCGAGCGCATCATGCGGCTCCTGTGCGCCAAGGGAGTGTTCGCCTGCCACGTGGACGAGGGGCGACTGAGGTACGAACTGGCGCCGGCGTCCACGTGGCTGCGGAGCCACCAGGCTGGCGGCCAGCTGTCTGTGTCCCCGTTCCTGCTGCTGGAGATGAGCCTGGAGCGGCTGGCCCCCTGGCGCCACCTGGCGCGCTACATCCTGGAGGGCGGGTCCACGCCCTTCGAGGCCGCCCATGGCCACGACATGGGCGTGTACGCCTACACCAGGGCCCACCCGGAGTTCGGCCGCGTCTTCCACGCTGCCATGGCCTGCAGCACTGACATCTCTCTCGCCGCCTTTCTTGAGCATTACAACGGCTTTGACTCCGAGGATGTTCGTGTCCTCGTCGACGTCGCTGGTGGCGTGGGCACGGCCGTCGCTCGCATCGTTACCCGCCACCCTCATATCAAAGGGGTAAACTATGACTTGCCTCATGTTGTCGCTGCAGCACCCTTACTCCAAGGTCGGTCTCTCTCTCTCTCTCTCTCTCTCTCTCTCTCTCTCTCAAAAGGCAACTTGGGACCATTCCTACACGTTAAAAGTCTCTTCTTCGTCTTTTGGGACAAACACATGTAATGATGAATGCCCTTGAGAAGAACCCATCAACCGAATTATTCAAATTTGAGGAAGTTCATAAGTAATTGATTAGAATATATCCTTCAAAGAGCACACCTGCATTTAATTATGTTGTTGCTGTATCCTAGGGGTTGAACATGTTGGTGGTGATATGTTTGAGAGCTTGCCATCAACAGATGCCATCTTTATAATTGACCATGGAATATAATTTTCTACATCAAAGTGTAGTTAATTTTCTACAATGGAATATAATTAACCATGTTGTTGGTGTCTCCTAGGGGTTGAACATGTTGGTGGTGATATGTTTGAGAGCGTGCCATCAGCAGATGCCATCTTTATGAAGGTAGAGAGAGAGAGAGAGAGAGAGAGAGAGAGAGAGAGAGAGAGAGAGAGAGAGAGAGAGAGAGAGAGAGAGAGAGAGAGAGATCATGTTCCTTGGCATTGCAACTTAGAAGGTAAATATTCAATCTTTGCATTAGTCAACATTTGAAAATGCCATTACAAGCTAAGAGCTATGATTTAAAACTTTGCAACACGCTTATGTGTACCATGTAGGAGTAAGCAAAGGACCTAACTTCCTAGCCCACTTCCCATTACTGTTTTTTTATTAAATGTTGGCAAAGCCTTGTTGTGTCACCCTTTTCAACCATTCAATATGGATTAATTTCTTGGGGTCTAGTTTGTCGTTTGTGCTAGAAGACCCAGTTTCGGGGGGCCAGTTTCAGAGGGGGATGCGCGCGTATAATTACAAAAATCAAAATTGAGAAAAACAATTTTTTGTTTAATACGAATTGATAGGGAAGAGCTCTCCTAGATTTATGGTCTACCATAGTAGTTGCATCATGGTTTCATGTAGAACAGGTTACGGGTTCAATCCCTTCCTCGGACGGTTCATTCATTTCATATTTGGGTTATAGTTTATATTTGGGTTATGTAAAACATGTTACGGGTTCGATCCCTTCCTCGGATGGTTCATTCATTTCACATTTGGGCTATAGTTTATATTACATTTTAAATTTTGCTAAATTTTTCCCTTTAAGGCAAACCGATGATGTTGACCGGTGCCTCCCTGTTGCCCTGCGAATACGACAAGCTATACCCCAAGAAATTTATCCTTGCCCCTCCTTGTGGCATCACCTGCCAATTTATGCCATTAGATCCAACTCATGTAGGAGCCACCTGCACTTATGATACCTAGGCAACCTCCACCAATGGGAATAGCAATGATAGGTTGAACAAATTTGTTGCAAAAGTGTACCAATAGTACTTTTGGGAAAAGGTAAGAGTCATTACCAATTGCAAGAACCTCAAGAAGCATGAGGATAAGAAAGGGATTTGAAGAGGACTTGAATATACATTCCCTCAATTGTGCAAGGGAGGACTAAAATCATTAAAGTATAATTTGTACTTAAAATACTACACCTTTCATGCTTAGAAGTAGTTGAGATCTCTAAAGATGTTATAGAAAGAGACAAATTTTGACTAATTGTGCTAACATTGCTTTGTACCTAGAAATAGTTTAGTTTTTTGTCCTATGTTTTTTCAAATTTTGAATGACTTATTATATTCTAAACTATAACTTTTTGCTAATTTTGATTTTATGTAGTGGGTGCTCCCTAATTGGGAAGATGAGAATTGCATCAAGCTTCTACAAAATTGTCGAAAGGCATTACACAAAGGTGGAAAATTGATCCTCTTAGATCCAATCATAGACTTGAATATCATGAAGAAACAAGTATCTATTTTAAATACCAATAGGATGGCATTTGATGTGGCAATGATAGCCCAAACGAAAGGTAAGGCAAGAACACGAGATGAAATGAATAAGCTTCTTCAAGTTTCTGGATTTCAACAAACCAAATTCTTTGAAATCCCATGCCAAGAGTGTATTGTAGAAGCCTCTTAGAATAACACACAGTAATAGCAAAGATGTATTGTAGAAACCTCTTAGCATAATACATGAATAAATTATATGTTATTTATTATAGAAGATAATGTATTTTACGTAATATTCAAGGATGGTACGCTTAAATATTGAGCAATGATGTAAATGCATCTATCAAACTAAAAGGCTACATAATGATTCAAATATGAGAGATTAAAAATAATGTTGAGTCTATGCATGAAAAGGTTGTGGGACTATGGAAAGGACTATCAATTTCATTACCAACTACCTTACCTCTAATTTCAATTTTAGTATTGACTACAATATGTGACGTCACAAACAAAGATCAACCATTGAGGTATTTGGGTCCCTTTTTTTAATAGACTTGGTGCTCATTTCCTTCAAGGTTTTTCAAACTTTCGAGAAAGTGGGCACAGACTACTAGAGCAACCTATTTGGAGTCCAAAATCTAAGCCATGTAAATTATTTGGATTTTGGATGCTTACTTTATCAACTCAAGGCTCTAAACAAAAACGATAAGGGAGAACCAATAAATAAAAGGTGATTGATAACTTTTCTACATGATCATGCTTGGGCATCTAAAAAAGGTTTGGATGGTGTACCCTTTTACATAGGAGAGCCCAAAAATTTTGTTTTCTTATTGGTTGTTGCCCAATTTGCACTTGGGTAAACACAAAATCAAACTTCATTTTAGGTGGTAAAATTTTTGCTCGTACAAAATGTATTTTTCAAACAAAAAAATAAGTTGGCATGTTTTTCTTACTAAACCTATTTCTTTTTAGCATTTTCTAGCTTAAATTTAGTAATGTGAGAGTTTTTTTTAGTTGAAATGTAGTAAAGTCAACCCAAAAATTGTGAGTGCAGCACAATAGTTCTCTTTAAAATGTTTGAAATTAAGTTGGTACAATTACTTATAAGTGCCAGTTTGGAGAATATCACTTCGTGCATTGTTGTTCACTGCAATGCTCAAGGTCCATTTAGATTAAAATTACCTTTTATGGTGGAAACTATGTTCTATAACTCAAAAATTGAGATCTTTGCTATTTAAGGATGCTTTTGCAATTAGGAAAATCAAAAGAAATTATGTCATATAGTTTATAAACATACATACTTTTTTGTGAAACAATTCACAACTTATAATATTTCTACAAATATATTTTTGCATGAAATGTTTACATTGGAAAACATTTTATTTGAGAACATGTATATAAATATCCATAGTACCACTACACATCACATATTTTTCTTGTTTAGTTGGGCTTTCTTCCTCTATTTGAGAACAACAAACCATTTAAGGCCTAATATTAGTGGGAGGGAAGGTAAATTAACATTTCCTTAATGTAAATTGGATATTGTTAACTTCACTAGACGATTAGATAGTTAATCCTTTTACACTTAAAAAAAATTTATACTTAGACTAAATAAATTCTTTTAAGAGGAAAACACAACCTTATTAGGTAATGTTAATTGGTCTTAATTTGATAATTACATGAGTGCATTATTAGATAGATGATTAAGTAAATAAGTGAATTTAAGTCTAAGTGGCACAGATATGATTAAATAAATAAGCTAATCTTAGGCTAAGTGGTAAATATATACTTTGCATCAATTAGTTACTCCTATTATGAATATGAGCTCAATTAAAAATGTCAATCATTTTCTCCTTTAGTCTTTCCTTCTCTCTCACTCCATTCAAGTGCTAGATAAATTAATTTGTATAAGTTATTACTTTAGCTATGATTATGAAGAGAGAGAGAGAGAGAGAGAGAGAGAGAGAGAGAGAGAGAGAGAGAGAGAGAGAGAGAGAGAGAGAGAGAGAGAGAGAG
Source organism: Lygodium microphyllum (assembly GCF_053477565.2). NCBI lineage: Eukaryota > Viridiplantae > Streptophyta > Polypodiopsida > Schizaeales > Lygodiaceae > Lygodium > Lygodium microphyllum. Next base: position 125,323,329 of record NC_141159.1, on the reverse strand, counting down.
AGAGAGGGAGAGAGAGATAGAGAGAGAGAGAGAGAGTGTGTGTGTGTGTGTGTGTGCGTGCGTGCGTGCGCGTGCGTGCGTGTCAACTATTGATCATTTCCTGTCCAATCTCTCCCCTCCTTCACTTAAGTGGTAGTATCATTTGTATTGATTGTTTATTTCAACAATGAATATGAGTTATATGTAAACTTTGATGAATGTCCCCTTCCAATATTTCCTTTTATATCACTCTCTCTAAAATTGTAGATAAATCTTTTGTACCAACTATTTACTTTAGCAATGAATATGAGCTTATGTAAATTATTCATTATTGTACCTTTTAGTCTCTCCTTCTCACTCTCTCATTTTTTCTAGTCTCATGCAGTGTTTTCAATTCCAACGGACATTGTATGAGAGAATATCATGCTCATATCAAGTAATAATCTTAGACTCAAAGGAATGTTCTAACTTTAATAGATGAATATTCAAGAGTACAAAAGAGATAGGTATTTATAAGTATCTAAAATGCTCACTCATTTGGCTACATTTTGTATTTGCTCCAAGCACTTACAATTGTTGGTATATTCTTTCATGTGTTTAGATTCCTTGTTCTCTTTCTTTTCTTTTATCTTTGCACATGTCTAGCCTTTATGTGTGCTTGTGCATGTACTTGTGCATAGTCGATGCATATACATATTCATTTTTGCATAAATATATGCATAGGCTCACACATATTCATGAACTATGCATAGATATGTGCATATGTACTTGGATACATACAAGCACATATATACGCATAGGTTATGCATGTGCCTATACATATGTGTGTGCATGTATATTGACATATATGTATATACACATAGGCTACTTATTGGTATATGCACATGCATATCTAAGTGTATATGTATACATATGGATATACACACATATATGCATGAGTCTATGTGTAACAGTATATCATGTTATGTTGTTAATCCCATTTTACTATGTTAATGCTATGTATTAGTATAGGAATATGTATATGCATGGGCTACACATATGCCTATATATGCATGTGATTATACATATATGTACCCATTTGTCATGTTATGCCACTAGTCCTATTATACTATGTTTTCTTAAGTACTGCTATTCATATTAATGTAAGTTTCGATGTGGTAGGGGTCATCATCTCAAGATCCCAACCCTGAGAGAAATGAGAGAAAGAGAATGATACCCAAGATAGAGACTTTTGTGCATCCTCCCACCCCATAGGAGCTATATGAGTACATGACCACCCCTCGACCTTCTCCATTGCAAATGGCTACACAATCCCTAGTAACTCTTATACTATTAGCTTTACCTTTCTAATATGCAAGAGCTCCATAGTCCCTAGAACATGATCCATCCCATGAGAGTGGTAATAGTAGTAGCCACGGGTGTAAATGCAATGGTAGAGGTCGTTTTGATAGAGACTATTTTGGTGGTTGTGGTCGAAGCCCCTCTCCACACCAACATAGAGAAAGAAGCAACATGAAGAAACAGAGGCAAAACCCCCATTCACATGTGTACTACCAACTAGAGACTTTAGATGGAGTCCTCCAAAATCATGTAGGAAATGAGGTTTTGAGATACTTGTGTGCCAAAACATGCATAAACTATGGATATTTCTTTTTAGCTTTCCAAGAGAGGCATGGTCAAACATATAGAAGTGGAAAATACGAGGATATTAGAGCAAATCTTGGATCCTAAGCCAATATTGATGATTGTACATGGTCAACAGTATATAGAAGCCCAAACTAAGGTGGAGCATGTGGTCTGTCTTTAGCCCATAGCAAAGGGAGGCATGTCAAATCCAAATTGAGGGCTTTGGTTTCTTGCATTTCGGATCAAGAGCCACTGACACATGGGAAGCAGACGTTGTAAGTATCTTTTTCCTTTCAATTGTTATATGTGGTGTATCTAATAATCATGGTGTTTTCACTTTATAGTTGAGTATGATTGGCCAACTACCCAATAGTCAAGGGATGACTTATAAGCATCATTATAATAGGCTTGACAAATGGATGCACTTGTGGTAGCACAGGATATCAAAAAGTAGCAATGGTATCAAAGCATGATATTAAAGAATTGTTAAGTTTTTTTTTTTGTTAAATGCATTGAAAGTACTAAAATTTGCATTTATAGGGGCAACAATGCAACAAGGTGGCTGGAGAAAGGGAGTAGGGCAAGGGGTGATGTAGATCAGAGTGAAGAGCATTGTGATCAAAAGAGTGATGATGATGAGGATGACGATAGAGATTTTATAGAGGGAGGGGATGGTCGTGATAGCTCATTGTAGGACATATGAGCTTTGATGTACATAATAGCATATTAGGCAATAAAATCCATCCTAGTTGGCTTCAAAATCATCTATATAGCTTTAACATATTTCAAGTAATATAACTACTATTTGTCATTTTTGTTGTATATATTTAATTATCCCAATCTATGTTAATATATGTAGTCTTTTCTTAATATGTGCATTCCATTTGTAAAATTGACACTCAATCCAATGAGTACATAAGAAGTGGAAAAAAAAACAGAGAGTTGTTGGTTGCAGAATTGTGGTTGTAGCCCATATCTGTAGCCCTAATAGAGTTGTCTACATTGTTTTTGTATAGCCCACATAAACGCATGTGTATTCATATAGGTTAGGTGTATATGAATACATATATGTACAGGCTACACACACATATATGTATAGGTGTACTCATATGTGGCCTATGCATATACATATGTGCACATACACATAGGCTATCCACAAGCATGCATACACATATGCAGACACATGTGCATAGGCTACACAAATGCACATGTTTATATATATAGGCTACGCACACACACGCACACACGCGCACACACACACACACACACACACACACACACACACACACACACACACACACACACACACACACACACACACACACACACACACACACACACACACACACACACACACACACACACACACACACACACACACACACACACACACACACACACACACACACACACACACACACACACACACACACACACACACACACACACACACACACACACACATGTATAGGCTATGCACACATGTATATATAGATGAATGCGTAGCCTATGCATATATGTGTGCACATATGCATACAAATATGGGTAGGCTATGCACAAGCACACATACATATATGCATAGGCTACATATAGGCTACACATATACACACATGCATATGTATAGGTCACAAACACATATATGTCTAGGTGTATGCGCAGCTTATGTGTATGTATGCACATATACATAGACTATGCACATGTATATACATATACACATATGCATATGCTATGTACAAGCACATGGGTGTGTTTATGCATAGCCTATATACACATGTATGTGTATGCATAGCCATAAGCATACATATACACATAAGCACAACCTGATCACCTTCTACTAACTACCAAATCCTAAGTCCAACATACTATATAGCTTAGGGATTAGATACCCATCCACTCCTATCTAAACACATTTAAGATCACACACATTAACTCCACATATACTCATATCCCTTCCCAAAATATTGTACAATGCTAAGCAATGGCTTGGATACCTTCACCCACTTGACTATTATTTTAATAAACCATGAGTCAACAATCTTGACAAAAATCACATTAAAAATCTCATTGATATACACAACAATATTTTCAGAAAAAAATATTGTTGTGTATATCACATTAAAAATCGGGTCAACAATCTCGAAAAAAATCACATTAAAAATCTCATTGATATACACAACAATATTTTCAAAAAAAAACTCGCTAAGCTACTTATCTGGAAGGGCAAAAGTATTTGCATTGACACAAATTTCTAGTGTAGAAATTAAAAACCCTAAACATTATGGCACCATTTACATTTGTGGATACAATAAGGGAAGATTTTAAAATCAAGAAACAAAGAGTTTACCTTGTAAGCTTGAATCAAAGCAAACAAGTGCCCTCTTCACTTCAGCTCCTCTTTTTGCAAAGCTTAAGCTCCTCTGTGTGTGTGTGTGTGTGTGTGTGTGTGTGTGTGTGTGTGTGTGTGTGTGTGTGTGTGTGTGTGTGTGTGTGTGTGTGTGTGTGTGTGTGTGTGTGTGTGTGTGTGTGTGTGTGTGTGTGTGTGTGTGTGTGTGTGTGTGTGTGTGTGTGTGTGTGTGTGTGTGTGTGTGTGTGTGTGTGTGTGTGTGTGTGTGTGTGTGTGTGTGTGTGTGTGTGTGTGTGTGTGTGTGTGTGTGTGTGTGTGTGTGTGTGTGTGTGGGTGCGTGCGCGCGCATGCGTGCATGCGCATGTGGGAGTGCATGTGTGTGTTTTTTTTAAATTTAATTTTCATCTTTTCACTCAAAGGGAAATCCAAAAATAGCATGTCAACAATTTTAGAATTGGGGGCATGTGTAATCAAGCATGTGTTTTTCAACATGTTTAAAGTGGTGTTTTTGCTAAGTTTCCCCCTTTTGGAGTATTCCATTCTTAGTAAAAACACCTCATAAAAGGAGTTACTTGTAGAAGAGAACATTGGTAACATTTGTACTATTGTTTTTTTTATTACTTTTTTGTGGCTTATGAAGAGGGAAGGACAAAGTTTAACTGACATGAATGATAGGTTAGGTAGAACTAAGTGTCATTGTCATGGTTGACTATGAAAATGATGATAGTGATGTTGGCCTTATGGTGTTGGATGGCAAACATACCATGGCCAAGAGCAACATGTAGGCATGGTTTTCTTCTTCCATGGTTTTGCTAGCTATATGGGTAACAAGGCTTGTAATGAAAAACAATTGGATGATGGAGGCTACTTGTCGACTACTTGGCACTGTGTAGATAGTGATGTGATGTTTGTGGCATGGGTGTGGCACTTGTTGGCATCTTTAACTTAGACCAAAGACTTCCAATTGCTTATCTTTTTCTCTAGCCTTCTTTCTAGGCTATCTTCCCTTTTTTGTCTTTTTCCTATCTTTATGTTCCTTGTGAACTCCTTATTCTTTTTAGATCTCTTTTTCTTTCATCTTTTCATTTGTCTACTCCTCTCATATGTAAATCACTAGTTTCAATACTTGAATTTGAACTTGAAGAAGAATCATCTTTCTCACTACCAACATTTGAGTTTGAATATTTTGAAGCTAACTCTAATGACTCCTCAGTAGATTTTTTCTTAGTTTTTCTTATCCCCAATCTTTCTCTACCCTTTTGGTAGGTTGAGAAAGGACATCAAATGTACCATTAGCTTTCAACATAACATTAGCACTAGCACTTGCAGTGGTTGGATTTAAGCCCTCAACAAAATTAGAGCTCTATAATTCCAATGATGATCTATTAGTAGCATCTAGCCTATTCAAAAGATTCTTGAACTTTTGTGCATAATCTTCAAGACTTCAACAAGCATGCTATTTTATATATTATATAAATCCATAGCTTTACCCTTGACGATAGCAACAAAAATAGTAATTTGACTCGGTCTCTATACATATTGTTGAAATCAGTAACTATCCATCTTGTTTCAAACTAAGCCACATGAGAACTAGGGTCCTCTTTCCTTTAGCAGAAAATCTGAAGGCTTTACCTTTGGATAAAGTGGTGACAGTTGAGTCATTTCTTGTGTTGATTCTTATTCTTATTAACAATAGGTAAGGGATTAAAACTAAAGGTTTTCTTTTCTATCACACTACTAATCACCAATCGTTGCAACTCTTCATTCATATCCTTAGCAGCAAGGGTTTGGTTTGAAGATAGAGGTACTACTTCCTCTTCCTCATTGGAACCAAAAAGAGAATAATACACAAAGGATAATCCTATGTACAAAATCTATCATTTTTCTCATCTAGGGCTGAAAATCTTCTTGCCTCTCCTTGTTTATTTTGCTAAGACTCCTACTAATGCTTTGATGATAATTCCCTCAACTCTAACTTGCTTCTTGTTAGAATAACCTTGAAAGGATGAAGGTAATTGTCCAACATCTAAATAAGAAGGGAAAACCCCCTCTAACAAGCATCATCCTACCCAACCATATATACCACTACTTTAGGGTCTATAGGGGTTTCAGAATTTAGCCATCAAATAATTTTGTTTTTCTAGAATATTTGAACTAGATGTATAGGTTGTCATATGTAGGATTGCTAAAGTGTTATAGCCCTGAGTCCAATAAAGAAATATGATAGGACTACCAAACTTCCACAAACAAGCTATAGGTCTGATTAAGAAAATGCAACAAATCATCAAGTAGACTACACAAACTTAAAGATTTTTTGCACAAAATGATAGAGAAACAAATATATTAGAGAATATCAAGAAATCTTGTTTCATTGAAGTTTTCCATTTTTCCTTGTATAAAGTAACAATCATGAATACATATCATGCTGGTATATCTTGTAACTTCTTGGTCTCATGATGTTTTAGGACATTTCATTAATGAGACATTAAATTAAGGTACAAAGGGTAAATTTAAGGCCTAACAATCATTATATGTGTGAATCTTGACAAATGAATACGCTTTTCCTCAAGCACTTCCTTAATGATTTCATACTTTACCTCAATATGCTTTGTCTTTATATGAATCATAGGATCCCATACTAATAGGTTGGCACTCTATTTCTTAGTATCCAAAATGGGCACCTCTCCTACAATGCCCAAATATCGCACTAGATGAGTAAGCCATATAGCTTTATTGCATGGCTAAGTAATAGTAGCCTCAAAATTATTACATGTGTGAATTTTGAAATTTTAAATATGGTTGTCCTCAAGAACTTTCTTGTTGATATAATCCTTCACCTCAATATGTCCTTGATGATGTAATATTTCACCTCAATATGCTTTGTTTGTATATGAATGATAAGATTCCACGCCAATTGGATGGCACTCTATTTATAACTTGGATAGCCATATAGCTTTCTTGCATGGTTCAATCATAATAACATATTTGGCTTCAATGTGGGTAAGCCAAATCTCCCACTAGATGAGTAAGCCATGAAGCTTCCTTGCATACCTTAGTGATAGTAAAATATTTTTCCTCAATGGTAAACTTATTGGAAAAAATCCTTTTGTAGACTTATCAGAGTCTATTTTCCCTACAAAATCTAAATCTGTGTAGCAAAAGTTGGATCTATGCTTTCTTCCAAAGAAAATCCACACAACACTTGAACCATTCAAGCATTTCATACTACTTTTAATGCTCCTTTCTAGGGTTTGCCACAAATCTAATAACCACTTTGAGTGCATAAGATAGTCTTGATATAGAGCTAACTATAGCATATATCAAGCTACCAACAATAAATACATTAGGTATATTTTCCCTTTGGTATCCTTCAACTCATCTAACTTAGGATTTTCCTCTTGGTTGACTTTCACATGTAGAGGTAATGGAACAAGATATATATTGGATTCAAGATTGTGGGAATGCACACATACATTTTGAGAAGAAGAAGCTTAAGAGTACACAACACAAAGTGTATTGAGAGATCCCATTGAAGAAGTTTTACAATACTAAAAGTATACCCTTGAGAGTACAAAACACAAAGTGTATTGAGAGATATCATTAGAGAAGGTCTACAAGACTAAGAGTATACCTAGGGTGTATGTTTTCACATACATCACGAGTGCATAGAGGATGTCTTTCATTGTACTCTTTCAATGTACTCTTTCAACATGCTATGGCTCCGTTGTTGCAATATCCTAAAAGAATCTCAATGTATTTGAAGTACTAAATGTATCAAGCAAGAAATCAAATTGTCCTTAGGATTATGTATATGAGCATATCATAAAGGAACAAACAATTAAAGAAAGGAGATCTCGTCAAGTGGAGCACTTGATTTATTTCAAACCAAACAAATGGGGCATTGTAGTGAAAGAAAAATGGAGCTTGCTATTCTCTCTCACACAATTAGGATTTCAAATGAGCTCTCCCTTGGTCTCTTGGCTACTAAACCCCTTCTCGGTAAAGGTCTTACCACTCCTAATCATCACTTGTCGATCTTAATCCCCTTGAGCACTCTTTTTCCCCATTTTTCTTGATTTCTTAATCCTAACCTACTCTAAATGCAACAAGAATCAAAAGAAAAGTACTAAATGATTTCTCCTACTCTCCTAATCATCAAACCATCAAAATAACCAATATACTTACTTGTTGTGAAGATTTAAAAAACCCAAAATTTCCTACCTATCTCACCTAAAGGCAAGAGCAGTAGATCATGTGCCCTTGAAGATTAATTTCTCAACACAAGACTTGAACTTCCACACATTCAAACCTTGTGACATTGATTACAACATCATTATTGCTAAGGTGGACATCTAAGTCATCATCTTTGAAGTTATCACTTGTTTTCTCTAAAAGAGAAATGTGGAGAATATAACAAGAAATAATATACATGTGAACATGATCCAAACTGACACCCATGTCTCTAAGGATGCAACAACAATTATTTAGCATTCCAAGGGCATTCTCAATGCGCACACGACCTCTCAATAGGTGCCAATTGAAGAGTTTCTAGTCACCGCTTGCAAGAGGGTGGGACTCCTTGAAGGGGGTGATGAGGTGCCTACAAGCTCCATATCTAGAATTTGCAACCAAATACAAGGTGATGCGGACTCTTCAAACACAAAGAACATGCTCATGTAACACCTACTCCTTGAAATCCCTATAGATGAAGCAAGCCTTCCAATGACATGTATCATTGGCACCACCAGGGGGGCACTACACAAACGTCCCATATGTGTCTATTCACATTACATACCTCTTGTAGAAGTACAAAGTGGAAGTGTTGCCTCCACTAGTACTACACAAGGATGTGATGTTGGGCTTTCTTGCTCTGAGGAGATAAAGATGATGACTGTAAGAACTTCCATAATGATATGGTAGTACTTCCTTACAATCAACTCGCAAATCCCAAAGGTGTCTCCAATTGTAATGAAGCAAATTAGACACATTAGTTCACTTGCTTTTACTAAAATAAAACCATGTAAATACCTTAGCCATGCGGGTACTAGGGTTTATTATAAAAGGTAAGAAGAGCTAATGTGGAGGGGCTTTTTGACACTTACACTATTTTCTTAGAGATTTCTTGTTCATCACCATCTTGGGGTGAGTACTAAGCTTTATTCTTCTTATATCTTGATTTCAACTTCCATGGCTATAATGAGCTATGGTATAATGGAAAATGAATATGGCCTGGCCTAGAATGAAGCATTTCATGTTATTTCCTTTTATTTTCTAATTCAATTCATTAGTTTTTCTATTGATTTTCATAGTAGAATAGGCCTTCTTTACATTAGTATCAAAGCATAGGCTTAGATCTTGTCAAAAGTCATTTTTGTGCATTAGATTTAGTTGCACTGAATTAGAAGAGAAAACCGTAGTTTAAATTTAGTCTCATAGGAGTTAGTTCCTTCATAAGCGTGGTTAGACATGGAGACATGTCACAAATCATGACCATGTTGGGGGTTCTTGGCATGAACTAGTGGATAATGGCAAGCTCCAGCTATTTTGGCACGTCATGAAAAAAAATTTAACCAAATTTTAGGGCAAGGTGGACAAAATTAAGGCTATAGTTTTTAATGTAGACCAAACTTGAGTTAGTTTTTTGAAAGACAAGGTTTCTTCTCTTTCTTCAAGCTTTCCTTCTTGGATTCCTTGGGTAAACCATGCTCCTACATTAATTCTATGGCTTCTACCTTGCAAAGGCATTCCCATAACAAGCTTCTTCATCAACTAAGCTTGCCTATAAGCATCGTTTATGGTGGTTTTGTTTCAACTATGATAGCCTTGCCATCAAGGTTGGAATGATTCAGAGGGTGTATGAGAAACAAGTCTGCATTCAAGCAACTTCCTTCTTGCGAGAAGTAATCCACCGTAGCAAGTCTTTTGTCACTTATTCTCATTCCTATTCCTACTGCTATTCACTAGCTCTAGATTCTCAATTGTGACCAAGACGATTTTAGCACAAAAACCTTTTCAAAGGACAATGAGGCAAGGGAGCTCCTCCTCGCAAGGAGGCAACTTTGGATGTTGATGAAGGACATGCAAAAGGCAACCTTGGCCATCCCGCATCCTCTGTGTGTGTGTGTGTGTGTGTGTGTGTGTGTGTGTGTGTGTGTGTGTGTGTGTGTGTGTGTGTGTGTGTGTGTGTGTGTGTGTGTGTGTGTGTGTGTGTGTGTGTGTGTGTGTGTGTGTGTGTGTGTGTGTGTGTGTGTGTGTGTGTGTGTGTGTGTGTGTGTGTGTGTGTGTGTGTGTGTGTGTGTGTGTGTGTGTGTGTGTGTGTGTGTGTGTGTGTGTGTGTGTGTGTGTGTGTGTGTGTGTGTGTGTGTGTGTGTGTGTGTGTGTGTGTGTGTGTGTGTGTGTGTGTGTGTGTGTGTGTGTGTGTGTGTGTGTGTGTTCTATCACATGAGGCTAGGAAAGCTTGCAATCCTTCTGTAGAAGTCCCATTTTTTAGCTTTTCAAGAACTGTCTTGCCAATCTTTTCGTAGACATTGGCTCCTTCACTCTTTTGCCATGATACAACAATGGCCTACCAAGGTCGAATGTTTTTCTAATTTGTATGTTCAATGGAACCTCTCATGTCATATCTATATGCATCTTTTATGTTGTATCACGTACTCCACCACAACCAAAACTTTTTGATAGTGCTCCATAGTTAGGGCATTTGAAGAAGCCCATGTTCTCCATCAAATCAATAATAGGAACTTGAACTTTCTCAAACATGTTTGCACCCTGTCGAGCATGTATTATTGCAATATCTTGTGGTGTAGAGACAATCACTACTCTTAAAAATTGAAGGCATTGAGATATGGAGATCTGCGCATCATCAATACCAAGGGCATGTCATTCTGCAAGCATACATTTCTGAATTTTAGTCCTGAAGAAGCTCATGTTCATCACTACTCCTGAAAGTTGAAGGCATTGATACATGAAGATCTACGCATCACTAGTACTAGGGGCGTGTCATTCTACAAGCATACGTTTTTGAATTTCAGACCTGAAGTAGCTCATGTTCATCATTGCTCCTGAAATTTGAAGGCATTAAGATATGGATATTTGCACATTATTGGATGTTTGCACCCAGTCGAGCATCTATTAGTGCAATAACTTGTGGTGTAGAGACAATCACTCCTCCTGAAAGTTGAAGGCATTGAGATATGGAGATTTATGCATCATCGATACTAGGGGCATGTCATTCTACAAGCATACATTTTTAAAGTTCAATCACCCTTTTTGAGAAATAGATGAGCCTCCCTGTATGCTTGCATTTGTTAGAGGACATGGACATTGTTGTCATTGCTATCTGGTAAACTATAGGAGCATGAATCATCACCACCTATTGTTGCTGCAAATTCTAACTAAGATACCAATCCACCTACAAATATCTTCTTGATCCTATCAAGACTCTATTGCAGAAGCTACATTGTTGTTTCTCGAAATTTTTACTACTCTTCTCTGGGGACAGTCGTCTTACATTCAACCATGTGTCCATTGACAATATGCCTTTCTTGAAGAACTCTGTCAACAACTATTGGATCTGCAAATGCCACAAATCAAAAGCCTCTGCCTGTAACTCTATCTTTCATGATGACAAACTCTGCAACCTAGCCATATGGATAGCATAGGTCTTCATTATATTTTGGCTACATTCAACAAATCTTCGTTCAATGGAGTACCTATGAAGATTGAAGGAGAAGAGCATACCACAAGGCTGAAATCCAAACATGGAGCAAGCTTATATTGAAGAATCTTGGTCAATTTGAGGCTGAATTGAAGCCATTCTTGTCAAAGGGTTCTTCATCAACAATATTCTTCAACCCCAAGTACAAGAGGTATTTTCAAAAATCTGTTAATCTCTGTTGAATATTCTATTATTGAGCTTACCCAATTGATGAAAGGGAGGTTAAATTGATGAGAAAATTATCCATATCTCTAAATATATTACATGATCTTTCCCTAGAAATTTGATAGATTTTATGTTGAGATATCGAGCTCCACTCGTGATACGCCAGGGTGACCGTTGTGTATTTATGTCACCGACGTGTCAGTTGCAGACGCGGTTGGTAGACCGCCCATGAATAATAGCTACATGATAGCTATCCTTATCTACTCTAGTTCGTGGCTCAGTTAGTATGCCACCTTAGCTAGTTGAGTTTGGTTTGAGACCCATACATAGGGTTCTTCTATTTCTTTGTACTTGAGTTCTTTTGGCTTACACAACTAAGAAGAAAAAAACTGTTTTCAGCCTCCACCCTTGTGTGTATTCCCCCATTGTGCAAGCAAGAAAGCTTCAAGCGAGACTCCTTCCTTCTCTCCCACAATCTTGACATTTTAATCATTACCAAACCACTTTGATTTCATTGCCATAATCATACTTTAACTTCCAAATTTCTCATCTATTTCTCCCTAACCTTGACATTGCCTTGTTTGATTGTTGTCTCAAATGTCATGAGAAAATTTGTGCCCAATGGTAAGTGAAGAAAAAAAAAACGATTGTAATGCAGTGAGTCACTTCTGAAGGTGTTTCTCACCTACTCCCATTTCAATTTCTAGCCCATTTCACTTTATTCTTGCCTATCATGAAATGGATACCTATTTTCTTTCAATCCATGAATTTCATTCTATTTTATTAGCCTAGTATTGATCTATCGTCTCATTTCCCATGAGGAAAAGTGGATGTTATGCGAGTTAGTAGGACAATAGTGAGGTGACCCTCCCCTACTGATGAGGACCCTAAAGGGGAGCACAAACCAGCTTGAGAGGGAAATTTTCAAACCCCTCAAGTCACAGATCCCATGTTGTTGCAGCATGTAGGGTTGAAGGTCACCACAGGGGTTTGGCAAGAAAACTAAACAAGATAACTGGAGAGATGTCTTCAAAAGATAAGTAGATTACATTAGATGTTTAAAGGTTCAAGAGGTACTTTGCGATAAATCACAGGGTTTTGAGAGAGAAGATTGTATTGGGGTTCAAGAGCTTAGATTCTGAAGATGGTAGAAATAGGAGAAGGTTTGAAGGTTTCAAGCCAAGCCCTTTAACAGAGATGTTCTTAGCATAGATCACAAGAGTATTTCCTTGTAAGATCTAAATCAAGATTGTTTTCTTGTAAGAGCAATCACAGATTATGAAGTTAAGTACATGTATCATAAACAACTCTACATCCCATCATTCAACTTTGCATAATTACACTCAATATGAACTGTAAGGGACAAAGTTTATGAGTTAATTACAAGGCTTAATGGATAAAGAATTTTGCTTCAAGAGAGCTTCAAATAAAGAACTTGATAAGGTTAAGTTTCCATAGCCAAGAAATAAAGAGGAAAAGCTCCTCTTAATTCAATTCATAGCATCTATGAATGGTCTTCAGACATTTCCTTGCCATAAGGGCACATAATACTTGCATAATTTGACAAGATGTCAACAGTAGAGCAAGATATGAAGTAAAAGATCACTGTTGTAGCCAATTCTTTGAGTATGGCTGAATATTTCAGCCCAAATCAGTCCATAAAACTTCTAGAATTCACCTTTGATGATAACATAAACTTTCCCTGACATAGAGTGTATAGATCAACCAAATACAAGTATAAATCATACCATATGAAGCAATAGAGAAGTAAAAGGAAATGCTATCCACAAATCACTATGAGGGCTGCCTATTTCAGCCCACATACATGGAATTTATCTCCCAAGAAGACACTTTGATGAGGTACAAAAACAACCCTATATTCAAGAGCATGTAACAAGCAATAGGTAGCTTGCAATAGGCATGTAGAAGTAGGAGAGAAGAAGGAATTCCTACTGCCCTTGTTTACTTTGTAATTGGCCACCTATTTCAGCCCAAGCACATACATAGAGCAATCAAGATGCTCTCTTGTTACCCCTTCCACAATTCTTATGTAATATCCACTAGCATCAAGCATAGCAATGCCATGAATCTTCAAGGGGAGAAAGATAAGTGCTACTGTCACAAATCTTTGTTTGGGCTGAAATATTCAGCCCACTTCCTTCTCATAAACAAGTAAAAAACCTTCTTGACACACCTCTCTACAAGCTTCTACATTGGGAGCTTGTAGTAATCTTCCAAGAGCAAGATTGAGCCCTTGTGACAAGATTAAACAAGAATGTATGATATGAACTTCAGCCTTTAGTTTATAGGTTTAGAATGCTAATAGCAATCCCTATTCGGCTCTTAAAAGACTCAAGAGAGTGGACTTAATGTCTCTCTTGACATGGGAGATCAAACTTAGCATACACAGGTCAGGCCTAGTCCTTCCTCAAGACTCATAATCGAGCTCTCCAGTATGTATGGGCTTCTGCCCTTTAAATACACAATTTTTCCATGTTTATTCAGCCAAGAGTGGCCTTCCATTTTTGTCAAAGAATGGAAGGAGTAGCACTTACATGTCAAGTGGAGTTTGCTGCAGTCAGCTGTGGTTGCATGGCTTGAACTACCTCTTTATGTGGTAGCTTTGGACACCTCTTCCCCTTCTCCATCCATGGCACCTGCTCAGCCCACAAAATGCAGTGAAATTCACGCTACCCTTCTTGTCTTCTTCCTTGTTCATTTTGCATGCCTCATTAGTTTCATAAGTAAGACATAAGTCATATACTATGTCCTATGCTCACAAACATAGTAGACTTCATGAACTTAAGTGATTTTTCTTTCTAATGACCTTATGAGTCATGTTTTTAGCGTAACTTCTTCAATGACATATGAAGTCAAGGCCTCCTCCAAGCCATATTATTGTTCATGATCATACATACCATGTCATATTTAATTTAGCATGACTTACCAAACTTGTAGAGACTTCATGTAAGCAATGCAAGGAAGGTTATGAGCAAGTAACCAAATTCAATCATTTTCTCAAGGAACCATGGTAAATTTATTTCATTTTAAGGCAGAGTGCCCCCATCTTTGTTTCACCATCCCATATGCTAGTGGACTTAGGCTTAATGTTTTATTGCACTAGGCAAGTCTCTTGTAGCTTGTCTAGATTACAAGTGACTAAGTAATATATGTAAAGGTTCAAAATTTTATGTTTAAACCATGGGCAAAGAATCCCATAACAATGCATTTTTCAATTTAGGTGTAGGTACCGACATAAAAAGTGATGTACTTTGGCCTACAACATGATGTGTTGGGAAAATAACTCCATGATGTATTGACAAATCTATGGGTAGTATGATATTTGGAAAAATGTATGATAGCATGAAACACTTGGAAAATATGGGTTGAGATATGTAGAGCAACATGTATGCTTATTGATGCAATGAAGTACTTCAATTCAGCATTGAAGAATTTAACAGCAAATGCAAACAAAAATTAATTGTTGGATTACTTTCCTACATTCACAGTTGGATTAGTCAACTTGTTTTGGGTATTTTTTGTAGAGATTATTCTCAAAACTTGTAGAGTATAGGGAACTATAATAGCCATTAAAAATTGCCTACAAAAATTTCTAAAGTAAATCATTTTCAACGTTTGATAGCTCATTGGAAACGAGAAATCCTTAGTTTCAAATAAAACCAATAAATTCATCATTTGGATCATTAAAGCTCAAGATATTTGAGTTTTATTGCTATTGTTTGCTCAGGACACATCATCACCTATGGCCAAAAACAAGAAGAAGGATTCCATTATGGATACTATCAATGATGGTTTAAGGGATTACCAGTAGGAAAGAGAGCATGAAGTTTTCCCAAGAAGTTATTTACCATATGAGTCATGACAATGAAGAGGCAGAAATGACTTCAACTCATGCTACAACCAACAATCAAGCAAATGGGGCTAGCACAACTCATGTATCTATGGATTCTAATAACTTTCAGCAATTATCCAATGATATAAGGGAAATGAAGTCATGCATTGACAATAATTATGGATCTCTTAAGTGAGAGAATATTACCGACATCACTCCCAAGTGTTTCGAGCCCTCCCATTGTTGAGGAGTAGCCAAGGATCACAATGCCTAAGGTTGTGGGGCATTATGAGGTTGGAGAGCCATCTAGAGCTCAACCATCTCAATTTCAACCTTGTTATCATCCAAAGGTTTCTACAACCTCTCGTGGTCAAGACCCATAAGAGAGGATCCATGCTAACACTAAGCATGATGAAGACACACATGGATGTGATACTTTCTACAAATTTTTCTATGTTCAACCATCAACTATCCCAAAACCTATCCATGAATAGAAGTTTGAAGAAAAAATACCATATCATGGTTAAGTAAGCGGAGGCAATATTTCTCATGGTGGGTAGCACTACTATTATGGACATGGTCATGTCAATTCAACCCCAAATTCTTATGGGCAGCAACAGCATGTCAACAATAATCATGCTTACAATCAACCTTCGAAGAAAAGTCTTCATTCTAATCAATTTTAGCATAATCAAATTAGTGGGCACCAACCACAACTAAATGCCACAAAAAATATTCAATCTCCTATGTATGGACAGCATCAAGGGGTATATGGACAATCACATGTCATGGGTAATTCCTTCTCTCAGCCATAAGGACAATATAATCATCCACATGGATTTGGAAACCCTTAGGACAGTAACAACCTTATGCTCATGGAACATGGAGCAATGATACTCAAAGGTGAAATTCATTTGGTGTAAATCCTTATGGTTAGTAACACTATAATGGTCAACCATATCAATTTCAGAGGGAATACAAGGAGAAGATTACCATTTCTAATTTCAAGGGCGATAATCCATTCCTAATTGAATTAGAAGAATGGTTTGACAAACTTGATATGTATTTCTCTTTGTATCTTAGACCGAAAAAGGCTAAATTCAAGTTTTCATCACTACACTTGGAGGGTTATACACACACTTGGTGGCGGTTACATGTCAAGGATCAATCATGAGTTCGTGACATGGGAAGCATTAAAGAGAGCAATGATCAAAGTATTTGTATCACCTATTGAAAAAGAGAGGCTGGAAAAGAAGTGGTATGATCTTGAACAAAGGGAATTATCGATTAGACTATTCTAACCAGTTCCTTAGCCTCTCTTTGTCTGTGGATGGGATATCCAAAAATGCCAAGTTGAATAAATCCATATTTGGGCTCAAATCTTCTCTATCTTTGGAAGTTCGGGTAAGTTACTCATGAATATATGTGTGCATCACGTGGGTTCGAAATAATGTATTTTTAAAATACCAATTGTATACATTTTTTACATTCAAAAGGGTGTAATGTAAAGGGTTTATTTACAAATTGAATAGAAAAGGGTTATGTTTTATTTAGGAAAAATTCACGGATAAGGATATTTATAAATAGGCATTTAATACACATGATGTAGGCATATACATATAGTAACCTCCTTGATTTTGGAAGTGGGAGCCATGAAACTTTCCTCCTTACAAGCAACCATACAATTGTCTAAAAGATATGGTCAAAAGTACAATAACTTTCCACCAAGATTAGGGCATCATTTTCAACCAAAACCAAACCACTAGGATAGCTACTAATTTTGGGTAAACAAAGATTGATTTTTAGCATGGAGGAAAGCAATCAAATACCTACAGTAACATCCCTTCATTTCCTACAGTTTATGGTTCAAAACACGACACTAATTTTAGGTTTAATGCTGAAAATAGATCGAATGAAAAAAGGACTAAAATTAGTGGAAAAACTTTAGGTTCTTTGGTGCAAGGCAAACATGTGTTTCTAATGACAAGCTGAAGGACATGTATACAAAAGGACTACACTTCAAATGTGGAGAGAAATGGTCTCCCAACCATAAGGCAAGATGCAAAGCCAAGAATGTCAAGGTGAGTATGATCTTTGAGGAATATTTGGATGCTAAAGCAATTGAAGGCAATGTATTTCAGCTTGAGATCCCATCCACTCTTGAAGAGATGGATGACCATGAAGAAGACATCCATGAGGAGTTATATGATCCCATGGATGGTTTTCCATTGAACTCGGGTGGATATTATATGGATGGATTGATCTAGATTCCTTGAGACTATGCTCTATTTCTCATGATGCAAGGAATGGCTCTAAAGAGGATAATACTCTATGCCTTAGAGGCTACATCAATGGAAGAATAGCTCACATTCTTATCGACACTAGGAGTACTCATAGCTTCATAAACACGAAGTCTATTGATGGGCTGAAGTTGAGCACTCAAGAAATGCCTTCCCCATTCAAGTGGCAAACAGAGTTTATGAGAGCAATAATCAGATTTGTTCTAATGATCCTATCACTTTTCTCTTCATTATGTACCACTTCACAGTCTTATTGCCTTGGAGATGGGCCCCATTGATGTGATACTTGGCTGTAATTGGCTGAAGAGTATTGGAATATTTACCATGGATTTGGAAAGGTTGCAAATGGAATTCCAATAGCATGGACAGTAAGTTATTCTTCAAGAGATTGAGAAGAAGAAGTTGGAGGTGATCAATTCCAAGAAGATTAAGAGGGACATTAAATGCTAAGGCTTGTATGTTCACTCTTCTCTTGTCTAAGATTGATGAGGATCAGTCCTCTACAAATCATCCCTCTACACATCCCAAGGACATGGATCCTTGCATTGTAATACACATCCCAAGGACATGGATCCTTGCATTTGCAAATTATTGGATGTCAAGAATCGTGTGGTGGGGGGACTTGCTCAAGATGCTACGCCGAACACACACAGAATGCACAGGGAGAAGCTCACTCAAGAGACAAGAAGAGGGATGGAGGCCAAAATGTTTTCTTGCTGGTTTCTTCTTCTTCTTCCATACTCTTTACAATGTATACAAAGTATAGATAAGATACAACATAAAGGAAAGTGGCCTACTGATGGACCTAAAAACGGGGCGGCGCTGGCTCATGCACTAGCCGGGCCTTGTCACTACGCACTAGACAACCCCTCGGCCTCGCGGCCAGGAGCGTCTATCGAAATCTCTGCCTTCCTAAACATTGCGTTTGTATACGTTGTAGTCCAACTGATCCTAACCCAATATTACTCCTCAGAGGGAGTCCCTTTCACATAGCCAAATAGGCTCGAATCACATACACATGGGGTTCCTCCTACGGCTGAATGCCGTCAACCCTCTGCGACTCTCCTACACCTTGGGGATTGGCCCCTCAGTGCGTCGCTCAACAAATAGACATTTCGCACAAACGTCGCTCAGGGTACCAAATAAACGTGTCCAGGCATGTACCATTGTCCTTACTTGATTTCCCCTTTAGGATCCCACGACTAGCCTACAGCATGGGTATCTCACTACCTCTCAACGTAGGTCATGTCCTCATAAACCAATTGCAATGCATGTCTAGGAGCTGATCACACTGATACTTTTAAAATCTTTTTCATGCTCCATGCAGTTGCTGGATGCCTAGTGCTCAAACATTTAGCAAAACAGTATCATGCATAAGTGCAAAAACATCCCTTTCATGGTTTCTTTCTAACGATTGTATGCTTCGTTGCATGGCATTTTACGGCTTTTTCCATTATTTTTTCATATCAAAAGCGGACAAAACCGAACTAAAACACGGAAGCAAGGCTGATCTGAAGCAAATCTTCATGCCTCAGCCTCACTATACATTCACGGACATTACTCATAATTTTCCTAATTTTCCGAAGCCCAAAATATAATTTTCCCCTATTTTAAGGGGTTTTTTCCACCATTTTCTTGCAATTTTCCCCATTTTCTCCCATTTTTCAATTGCTGAAAATTAAGTTCAGTTTATGGGCTGTGGCCCTTAGTTCATTTCAGCAGAAAAAGAATTTTAGTAGGTGTGGATTAATTTATTGCATCATTTTTAGCCCAAAAAACCCTATTTTCCTTCATTTTTATGGTTTTTCGTGTCTCGATTTTCTATTTTCTGCTATCCCACACATGTTTTTCTGATTTTTAAATGATGAATAGCCAGAAAACAACTCAAAGCACGACATACTCAAAACTCAATCCATATGAACACATTTTTATCAACCAAATTTGCACCAAAAGGCCATTTTCTTTGTAAAAACAATTATTACCGTGTCTTGCGGGTTTTTCCATTAAATTTGGCACGTCCCATGACTGATTTCTAGCCATGATTTCTACTTGGAATTAGCAATCTACAATGATTTGGCATTGCCCTTCAGTCTCGTCAAGAATCGGCATCCATCCGGCCATCCATTTCCATTCTACTCTTCCACGCACGAACGGGGGTTAAGAGGAGAGAGAAGGAGGAGAGAGAAAGACTGATTTTCTCTCTCTCTCTACAGTCCACCATTGCGGGAGCGGAGACCGGCGATACGGAGCGTAGGATTGATGTAGAAGCCTGGCATAATAATCTTCATAGCTTGCTTGTCAAGCCTCATCATGATTGGGGGGGGGGGGGGGGGGGGGGGGCGCGTTTTTTTCGGCGGGCTGAAAATAGCCGCCCCCCCCCCCCCCCCCCCCCCCCCCCCCCCCCCCCTCCCTACATCACGTTTTTTGAAAGGGGGGGTGCCAAAGGTCACCCCCCTCTCTTACACCTTTTGGAATTTCAAATTTGGGCCCCCTTTTGGGCACCCCGGCCAGTTTCGGGCCATCTTCCGCATACGAACTCCGATCGTCAGTCTGAAAATTTCTATGAGCTCGTCTCGACATCCCGCACTGACCAGCAACTCCATTGACTGGCACAGGCACACAAAAAAATTATGAAAATTCTCGGAGTGTCGTACGGGCGCCCGTCAAGCACTTGACGCTTAAAATCGTCCTAGGTCGAGCTGCCGCCTTCGTGGTTGAGCATTTTTCCCCGCATTTCCACATTTTTCTCCTATTTTTGGGCACGTTCCGGGGCCTAAAATCCATCCTTCATTGGCGACCACGGGATAGGACGACTCAGTCCGTCAAACCCACGAACATATCTGCACATAAACAACCAAAGAAGCATCAAACTGATACAAAACAATTATCATCGTGAAACTTAGCACAATGCTCCCCCTACCCCTGGGCAGAACCAAGGCATAATATCCACAAGGAGTAGGCCTAGCATCATCTAATAGAAGATCCGAAGCGAGTCACTAACCAACTGCTCCAACACAGCCAAACTAAAAAAAACCTATCAAAGAGGTTGCCCTAAATGGTAGTCTGCACTACTTACCAACTAAAGACAACACAACTAGGAGCTCTTACAAGGCGAGGTCTCCTATAGCCTGATCAAAGAGTATTTTCCTTCAGTGCATGTCTTCTTTTAGTGTTTTTATTTAATCAATATACTTGGGCATGTAAAAAGGAGGGAGCTGAGTGTAGTGACCCAAGGAGAACAGGGCATCGGTCTCAGGACCCGTCTCGGCACCCAAGAACCTACCAAGCCCTCGCAAGGCGACACTTAATCCTTTTCTAACGCTCACTTTTATTTTCGCTCCAACCATCCTTGTTTTGTCATTATTTTTCCAGCAAGAAGCCACCCCTAGGAAGACAAGGTATCGGCCCCGGGTCTGATTCGTCCCCAGGAACCTACCAGGCCTTCGCAAGGCAATGATCAACTGCTTAGATCCTTTCATTTCTTTACTTTTCTTTGATAGGGGTTAGAGCTCCTTTTTACACACCTTCGCATTTATATTCATCTTTTAAGATGTACAGAGTTTCTAGCATCATCATTGTTATCTTCTGTCAGGCTTCCCTAACTGCCTCACTACTAACAAGGACTCCTAGAACGGCTGCCTAGCAGGCTAGCAGAATAGGGCCATTAGGGCGTCCTTCTAAAACAGGTCTTTCAATGTCTAACAATGTTGTTGCAGGAGGTGATGACTACTCCGACCTCCCTCAAACATACTCAACCTAAACCTGGGACTTCATGCCTTGGTTGCCAGTCCCCAACAAAAATGCGTCCCCTCGACAAGTACACATACACATATAGCAGGAAAGAAAGGTACTCATAAAGGAGAGATATCACCTGGATTAGCCACAAGAAGCTTCCATTGCAGCAAAGGCTCCTCCAAGCTCCACAAAATTCCACGAACCGCGAAACCTGTCCAGCACAACACTAAAACAAAAACCCAATTAAATGCACCCGCACTAGACAGGGAAATGGCCCTCTTGGCCTAATGAAATCAAACACTTTACTACAAAACTGCATCGGCCCTCTTGGCCTAATGAAATAAAACCATACTATGCATAACATCCTCCTGGAAACAACTATGATAGACAGCAAAGCATACTATTCCCAGGGGAACAGAGGCTTGTAGCCCTAAACTAGGTGCATTAAATTATGACCTATCCCTCCTGCGTATATCGCAAGAGGTGTTCGCATCACATGTCGTCGAATCAGTCTGTGGGTACATGATAATAAAGGCAGATGAGTCTCGCTTACCCTTTGCATCACCCAAAGCAACCATCATCTACCAAAGAGGGCATGTTCAGAAAGCATACCCCACAAACGACCGGGTCTTGTCTCAGCATCAATAGATATATCGGGACAAGGGCCACAATTAAAGAAGAGGTCTTCTTCATACGCAAAATTAGCCAAAGAATCGGCAAACTGATTCCAATTCCGTGGAATCAGCTGAAAAGACACTCTATCGAATTCGTCTAGCAGGGCTATGGCATTATGATGGTACATACAAAGGATGGGGTTCCGTACCATGTACGTCCCATTGAGTTGATTTAAAACCAACTGAGAGTCCCCTTTCACCAATAACTGACGGATACCACCCTTCTTTGCAATATTCAAACCCATTATCAGGGCTTTTTATTCGGCCATATTATTGGTAAAATTCACCCCGAGATAAACAGCTAACTTCATGACAATGCGTCGTCGGGGGTCTCGGATGACAACTCCTACACTTCCTTTTTTGCATGGACCCCTGGACGCCCCATCAAAGGACAAGGTGTACGTCCATAAAGGGTTTACATATCCCGCCATCTTGAACTCTACTCGTAATTATGGTAATCGAAATTCAGCATATTCAACGGGTGGACTGTAGGCTCCATCCCTCCATCATCATTGAATTCAACAGGGATGCTCGTCAAAATTTGTAGGCAGTGATGGCAGAAGACCTTGATCTCCCAAATAAATGTCCCGCCTTCTCGCTCAATCACCTTGTATCCTTTTCTCCACCAAATGAGCTTTCCCTGATGATACCTCTGTTCCAAATATGGGTGTTCTAAATAAGGGATTAGACGACCCATCAACCTTTATCACGATTTCCTTACAGATATTTGATCGATCTCGCCTAGACCTGCAAGGTAGTCATAGCATTAGTGCAATCAGAAATAATAAGGTTTAATCTTATTAAGATTAACCTTATTTTTAAATTCTGTCCCCTCAAGGTCAGCTAACAAGACTGTGAATTTATTCTTTCCTATCCTAACAATCCTATAGGGCCCATCCCATTTGGGCTCTAGCTTGCCTGGAAATAATTCACGTCGTGCATCATAATACAGAACAAGTTGTCCTTTCTTGAAGGTGTATTTCTTGGCTTTGAGGTCGTGTAGCTGCTTCATTCGGTGCTTCGCCACTTCTTGGTGCAATAAGCTCTTCAACTTAAGCTCATCTAAATGTGCCAGTGTCGTCAAGCGTTCAAAAAGTGTGTCTTCATCGCTCAAAGAATGATTAATGGCCAACCGAATAATCGGCAGCTCAATTTCGAAAGGCAAGTCACACTCCTCCCCATATACTAACTTGAACAGGGTATGGCCAGTGGCTTGTTTGAAGGTCGTATTATAGGCCCACACTGCCACGTATAACTTTTTATCCCAATCCCGTTTCTTTTCCGACACAATTTTGGACAGGATGCCCACAAGCTGCTTGTTGGTACTTTCAACCTGCCCATTGGCTTGCGGATTATAGGGGGTTGTCTTGTTATGCTTGATTTGCCACATCTCTGTCAAACCTTTGATTACCTTATTCAGGAAATGGGTTCCTCGGTCCGACACTAATTCTTTCGGCGGACCAAACCGGCATATTATCTGCTCTAAAAGGAAACTAGCAGTTTCTTTAGCATCATCTTTCCTTGTTGCCCGTGCTTCTGACCACTTTGTGAAGTAGTCAGTTGCGACAATGATATACCTATTTTGCGTAGTCGACGACAGAGTAATAGGACCCACAAAGTCTATTCCCTACTTCTCAAATGGAAGTATCGCCATAATAGGGGTGAGTGGTCGTTTCCTATTCTCTCGACTATCATGTCGTTGGCAAATATCGCATCTCTTAACATACGCAAACGCATTCTGGAAGATGGCAGGCCACCAATAACCTGCTCTTAAAGCTTTTTGTGCTATAAGCCGTCCAGCAAAATGGCCACCGCAAGCAGAATCATGGCACTCTTCCAAAATGAATGGCACCTCGTCAGGCATCACACATCGGCGATAGATGTCATCAACCCCTTGCCAATATAATGTACCTGCGATCAAAGCAAACTTTAACACTTGCTACTTAATTTTCCTTCTCTCAGCTTTAGATAATTCGGATCCCGCCTCTCCTGTTGATAAATAATGCGTTATTGCAGCATACCAGGAGGGAATAGATGCCGTATCTATCTTAAGTAACAACTCCATGTCACTACCTTCAGCCACAGATTCTTTTGGCTCCCCAAAGTCCACTAGACATTCCATGATGCCTTGCAACCTTGGTGGCTTACTCTTGATTTCATAATCAAATTCTTGCAAAGTGATTAACCACTTTGCTAGACGATCAGGCGGCTGTAGCTTATTCATCAATAGTCGAAGGCCCTCCGCCTTTGTATAAAGCACGACTTTCTCATAGAGAATGTAATGCCTGAATTTCTTGGTCCCAAAGACCATCGCTAGACACAGCTTCTCCATGTAGGTATAATTAATTTTGAATACTCCTAGCTTCCGACTAGCAAAAGCAATCGGGTGGTACCACTTCTCTTCCCAAATTTGGGCTAAACAGCAGCTGATACTATACATCGTGGCTGCTGAAAAGATATAAAACACCTCACCTCTTTTAGGTGCTTTTAAAACGGGCACTCTTGCTACCTCTTGCTTCACATCCTCGAATGCTACCTTACAAGGGTCACCCCATACAAACGAACAGCTAAAGGACAATAAATTTGTAAGCGGCAACGTTCTTTCTGCCAAGGCATTTATGAATCTACGATAGTAACCAACCAAAGACAGAAAGCTATGAACCTCCTTCGGAGTGCGTGGTGGACCCATGGCAATTATAGCTTTGACCTTCTCGGGGTCTGTCGTAATTCCTACCGAACTGACCACATGACCCAGCAATAGCCCATAAGGTACTCCAAAAACACACTTCCGTGGGTTTAAGGCGATGCAGAATTGTCTACAGCGCTCAAAGCATTTTCTTAGAATGCTCAACTGCCTTTCTCTCACGGTGGCAGCCCCTAAGTCATCAATAAACACCTTCAACTCTTCAGGGGATATGCCACCGAATGTCTTATCTGCTGTTCGTTGCCACGAACCAGGCGCATTGCATAAACCAAAGGCCATCACATGGTACGCAAAAGTACCAAATACAGTGATAAAAGTTGTCTTCAACTTATCCTCTTCTGCAATTGCCATCTGGTTATATCCTGGAAAGCAATCCATAAACGAATATATCTCCCTACCCGCCAATTGATCCAAAATCTGGTCAATAAATGGCAACGGGTAGTAGTCCTTAACTGTCTGCTTATTCAGCTCCCTAAAGTCTACACATAATCGGATTTGATTATTCTTCTTCTTTCTTATCACAACCGGCGAACACCATTCCGTGTGTTGCACAGGAAAAATCAAACCCACTTTTCGAAGCTTCTGTAGCTCTTCAAACAGGCCGTCCCTTAATTCGAAAGGCATACGCCTCACTTTCTGCCGTACAGGACGACTGTCCTCTTTCAACGGAATTGTATGAACAGCAAGGCTAGGAGGGATGCCTCTCAACTCATCATAACTCCAGGCAAAGATATCACGGAATTCCTGGATCAAGGCCACATAGTCCTCCCTTTCTGCTGTGCTGAGCATAGAACCTAATTTGATTGGCCGCGAATCATCAAGCATACCAAGGTCTAGCTCGATAACATCTGCATCTCTTATACGATCTTGGCCCTCTATCGGCTCATTCAAAGTGATCTGATAGATGTCCTCCGTGGTGGATCCCTCTTTGGACTCATCACTCGATGATGTCTCACTGCCAGATAAATCTTCTAATGTCTCCAATTCTGTAGAAGATAGAGGAGCTCTCTCACTCTACGGGGACTCAGGATAAGCATCAACTACCACACGCTGGGCACCTCTGCCGAATATCAATCGACCGGCGGGTATATCCACTTGGCAGTCCGCTTGCAAGATCCAAGGTTGTCCGAGTAATACTTGGTAACTTGGTCGTCCTGCAAAACGAATCACCCTAAAGTCCAACATGCATTCTACATTTGCAACAGTAACATGGACCTTAGTAATGCAGCCTTCTGACTATCTCAAACTATCATCTGCCATTCTGAGAATTGTGGAGGTATCTTTCTAGATCGCAAGACCCAACCTTTCCATCAGTTCAAAACTCATAATGTTAACAGATGATCCCGTGTTGACAATGGCATAATCTACTAATATCCCATCGACATAGGCTGCAACCCTTGGGCAGTGCTTCTCAGCATGCTCGAACCAGTCATCACCAACTCGCGCAATACCCAAAGGTTCTACGATATACCCGGTACGTAGGATCTTTCTAAATTCCTTGCGTACTCCTGGGGAAAGCTTAATAAGCTGTAAAAGATTCACATCCGGCTTGACTTCACAGAGAGAGCTCGCCAAATCGAATTCATGATAGTTCGATAGAGCTCGCTTTTCACGCCAAACCATCCGCTCTTTAGGTCGCTAAACCGGCTTTATTGCCTCTTTCTTAACTTTCACCTTCTTCTTTGGTGGTTCCTTATCGGCTTTACTTTCTACGGGCTTCAAAGGTCCCCCTTCCAGGGAAGGGTCCAAAACTTGCGTTCCTTTGTTGCCTTGTTTAGGGTTTCCATCGACAGGCTTATCCTTGTCGGCTTCTCTACCCTTTTGACCTCTTGTAAGGATAGCTCGCAGATTAGAGGTTTCAGCATCGTTAACGCGTACAGCCTCAATCAAACTAACCCCACTACCACTAGGTAGCTCCTCCACTGTAGTCTTTGGTCGTTGAAGTATTTGTTTAGGCCCGTCCTCTCGCTGGGAATCATTTCCTTGGGCACGATGATTAACAGGCCCTGGTTGCCGACTTCCTCGCTGGAGGGAACTGATCTTACTCCAGCAAGTGGCTGCTAAATGGCCGGATTTTCCACAAATGTCGCACTTAACATTCGGGCAATTCCTTGGATAGTGCTGCCCACCACACCATTTGCAACTAAACCTCAAAGGTGCACCCTCCTCTAGATATCTACTTCCTATCAAATTTTGTTGTTTTTTAAGGAAGTTGACATCAACGGCTATTTGTCGATACTGCTCCGTAATCATGTCGGTATAATGCTTCATCATGTCCTTAACCTCGCCAAGAACATTGGAAGAACTCGACTCATAGCCTTGATCATTACTATGTCGTTCAATCGGCCTAACAATTCGATTAGGCACAGGTTGTTGAGCCACAGGCATGGTATTAGAATTAACCGCCTGGCCTCCACCATTTGGAGCCATTTGACTGCCTGTAGGCATCGACATGCTAGGGGGAGCTGGTAATAAAGGGACATTCTGCATCATGTTCCTTCTCCCATTAGGGTTAGCCATTGCTATCCCTTGGCCACTACTGCCATTGGCCATTGCCAGATTATTTCCCAATACTAAACCCATATTCGAATTGCCCCGAGAAGCATAGGCTGCTTGTAGTCGGGATTCCACCTCTTGTGCTCGTGTAATGGCAGTATCTATATCCCCCAAGGGGACACTACTCAACTGCAATTGGATATTAAAGTCCAAACCATGAAGGAAATATTGCAATTGGGCAGCTGCGGGGATAGGAATAGAGGTGTCCAACTTACGGAAAACCTCTTTTATCTTCTTCGCATAAGCACGAATATCCTCGTGTGGATCTTGGCGGGTCACGTTGAGTACACGCAACCAATATTGCCCACCCCTTTCAGGGGCAAACTCCCTTCGAAAAGCTCCATAAAATGCATCAATGTTCAATATGGTTCCGGCTTCTAAACCATGATACCATATAGCGGCTCTTCCTTTGAGAGTCATGTTGAAGAACATCATTAAATGTCCTTCTTCTTGAATGCGACAGTTAAACATCAGCTTTTGAAACTCCCTAATGTGGAGTTCTGCATCTTCCTCAACTAACCCATTAAAAATGGGTAGCGGGTAACCTAGAGCCGACAAATCCGTCGTTCCTGCTGGAATTGCAATAGGCTGCGCCATGACAAGGATTGGATTTGCACTAGGAATAGGGGACGGTGGGGTTACACCTCCCGTACTTGACGTGGACTGGCTTATAGAAGGAAGGGGAGCACTAGAGGTTCCACCTTCTCCTAACTTATTGCTTGTGGCCCCAAGACCACTAGATCCACTCCCTCGTAAGGGTTCAGTGCCGCTACGCTTAGGAGAATATCTCCTAAAAATTTCAGCACGTCGCCTAGCTCTTTCGTCTCTTTCTTGCTTTTGGATTTCTGCTAGACGATGCTTATCAATAAATAACGGATCAATCTCAGTATCCTTTGGCATAAACTGCTAGTTGGTCCCTAAACAACCAGGATTCGAGAACCGCCACTTTTAAGCGGCTCCCGGAAGATGCACCACTAATGGACCTAAAAACGGGCCGGCACTGGCTCATGCACTAGCCGGGCCTCGTCACTACGCACAAGACAACCCCTCGGCCTCGCGGCCAGGAGCGTCTATCGAAATCTCTGCCTTCTTAAACATTGTGTTTGTATACGTTGTAGTCCAACTGATCCTAACCCAATATTACTCCTCAGAGGGAGTCCCTTTCACATAGCCAAATAGGCTCGAATCACATACACATGGGGTTCCTCCTACGACTGAATTCCGTCAACCCTCTGCGACTCTCCTACACCTTGGGGATTGACCCCTCAGTGCGTCGCTCAACAAATAGACATTTCGCACAAACGTCGCTCAGGGTACCAAATAAACGTGTCCAGGCATGTACCATTGTCCTTACTTGATTTCCCCTTTAGCATCCCACGACTAGCCTACAGCATGGGTATCTCACTGCCTCTCAACGTAGGTCATGTCCTCATAAACCAATTGCAATGCATATCCAGGAGCTGATCACACTGATACTTTTAAAATCTTTTTCATGCTCCATGCAGTTGCTGGATGCCTAGTGCTCAAACATTTAGCAAAACAGTATCGTGCACAAGTGCAAAAACATCCCTTTCATGGTTTCTTTGCATGGCATTTTACGGCTTTTTCCATTATTTTTTCATATCAAAAGCGGACAAAACCGAACTAAAACACGGAAGCAAGGCTGATCTGAAGCAAATCTTCATGCCTCAGCCTCACTATACATTCACGGACATTACTCATAATTTTCCTAATTTTCCGAAGCCCAAAATATAATTTTTCCCTATTTTAAGGGGTTTTTTCCACCATTTTCTTGCAATTTTCCCCATTTTCTCCCATTTTTCAATTGCTGAAAATTAAGTTCAGTTTATGGGCTATGGCCCTTAGTTCATTTCAGCAAAAAAAAGAATTTTAGTAGGTGTGGATTAATTTATTGCATCACTTTTAGCCCAAAAAACCCTATTTTCCTTCATTTTTATGGTTTTTCGTGTCTCAGTTTTCTATTTTCTGCTATCCCACACATGTTTTTCTGATTTTTAAATGATGAACAGCCAAAAAACAACTCAAAGCACGACATACTCAAAACTCAATCCATATGAACACATTTTTATCAACCAAATTTGCACCAAAAGGCCATTTTCTTTGTAAAAACAATTATTACCGTGTCTTGCGGGTTTTTCCATTAAATTTGGCACGTCCCACGACTGATTTCCAGCCATGAATTCTACTTGGAATCAGCAATCTACAATGATTTGGCATTGCCCTTCAGTCTCGTCAAGAATCGGCATCCATCCGGCCATCCATTTCCATTCTACTCTTCCACGCACGAACGGGGGTTAAGAGGAGAGAGAATGAGGAGAGAGAAAGACTGATTTTCTCTCTCTCTCTACAGTCCACCATTGCGGGAGTGGAGACCGACGATACGGAGCGTAGGATTGATGTAGAAGCCTCGCATAATAATCGTCATAGCTTGCTTATCAAGCCTCATCATGATTTGGGGGGGGGGGGGTGCGTTTTTTTCGACGGGCTGAAAACAGCCCCCCCCCCCCCCCTACATCCCGTTTTTTGAAAGGGGGGGGGTGCCAAAGGTCATCCCCCTCTCTTACACCTTTTGGAATTTCAAATTTGGGCCCCCTTTTGGGCACCCCGGCCGGTTTCGGGCCATCTTCCGTGTACGGACTCCGATCGTCAGTCTGAAAATTTCTAGGAGCTCGTCTCGACATCCCGCACCGACCGGCAGATCCACTGACTGGCACAGTCGCACGGAAAAATTATGAAAATTCTCGGAGTGTCGTACGGGCGCCCGTCAAGCACTTGACGCTTAAAATCGTCCTAGGTCGAGCTGCCGCCTTCATGGTTGAGCATTTTTCCCCACATTTCCACATTTTTCTCCTATTTTTAGGCACGTTCCGGGGACTAAAATCCATCCTTCACCTACTAATTCAAACAATACATAATCGACTACACTAGTCGACTGGCGCTATAACTATGCCAGCTGTAAATAGGTGTAATAACCTGAATATAATAAGTAATGAGTTAGTGGCCATGTGAGAGTCATAATCACCACTGACGTGCTAAGTGTAGACGTGTGGACCTATCTAACCAGGTGGTCCATCATTAATGTCCGCATGTGTTGAGCTTGTCATCTCAACACTCTACCTCAAGCTCAACTGCATCTGTGCAACTCCTAGTAAGCTTCAAAACTTTTGAAGCTTCTCTGTACCCAATGCCTTCGTGAAGATGTCAACTATCTAATCATGTGTGCTAACATACACCAAGTCAATCTCACCTACTAGTACCTTCTATCTCACAAAGTGGTAGTGTACCTCCATATGTTTTGTCCTGGCATGGAACACAGGGTTTCTAGCCAACTGTATATTGCTCATGTTGTCACAATAAATGACAACTGGACCTTCCACCTGCACATCTAAATCAACCAATAACTTTTGCAGCCATACTACCTCACATGCTGCAATAGCAACAGCTCTATACTCAGCCTCTGTACTCGACAAAGCAACTGTAGATTGCTTTTTGCTACTCCAAGTAATTGTTGCACTACCAAGAGAGAACATGTATCCGCTGGTAGATCTTCTATCAGACATACTACCAGCCCAATCTACATATGTGTATCCAAACAACTGTACATCTGTATCTGCCTCATAGAAAAGTCCATAATGTAATGTGGACTTCACATATCTCAATATGCGTCTGACTGCATCCAAATGTGGCTTTCTAGGTACTTGTAGAAACTGACTCGCAAGACCAACAATGTAGCTCAAGTCTTGTAATGGTCTTGTAATGGTCATGTAGATCAAACTCCCCACTATCCTCCTGAACATAGTAGGGTCTTCTATCTCATCCCCAACATCAGCACTCAACTTTACATTTTGCTCCAATGGGATTGAAAGTGGTTTGCATGCTATCATACCATACTTGGACAACATATCCAAGCCATACTGTCTTTGGGTCAGCCATATACCATCATCACATCTGATCATCTCAATGCCAAGGAAGTACCTTAGCTCACCTAAATCCTTCATCTCAAACTTCTTCTTCAAAAAGTCCTTGACTTCAGCAATCCCACTATCACCAACACCTGTAATAATCAAGTCATCCACATAGATGACTATGATGACCAAACCTGCATCTCCCTTTCTCACATAAAGTGAGTGATCAGCATCAAAAACATAAAAGCCAATATTGACAAGATACTATCTGATCTTGTCAAACCTTGCTCTAGGTGCTTGCTTGAGCCCATAGAGTGCCTTCTTCAACCTGCACACATACATGGGATGCTCTAAATCTTCATAACCTGCTGGCTGATCCATATACACTTCTTCCTGCAAATCACCATGCAAGCAGGCATTCTTCACATCCATTTGCTACAACCTCCAACCTTTGGATGCTGCCAAAGCAATCACACATCTGACAGTTTCCATCCTAGCAACTGGACTGAAGGTTTCATCATAATCTATGCCATATGTCTGGGCATAGCCTTTTGCAACTAGCCTAGCTTTGTACCGACTAATAGAACCATCTGCATTGTGCTTAATCTTATAAACCCACTTACATCCAATAGCTTTCTTTCCCTTCGGCAATGATACTAGATCCTAAGTCTTATTGGCCTCTAATGCAGCCATCTCCTCATCTATTGCTGCATCCCAATGAGTATGACCAACAGCATCCTCAAAATAAATGGGCTCAACATCCTCAACTAGTTGCACCATATAAGCATAATGGTGAGCTACATAACTTTCAAAACCAAATCTTTTAACAGGATATCTGACCGTGCTAGATTTGCGTACCACCGGATCACTCAATGGAGCCTTTACATTATTATGAGCTCTCTGTACACCTGGTGTCCTAACAGAAGGAATACCAAGATCATCATCCAAGCTCTATGAGACACTGGAGTCTCCATCAATAACTGCATCAATGCCATCTGACACTTTATTCTTTCCTTTGTCTTTAACTGTAGTGCTACTAGATGCACCTGAAGATGTAGAGCTACTCCTTAGTCTCCCAAACCAAGGACTACCAGATGATGTCTCTGGTCCACTAAGAGTCCGTGATTCTTGCTTTTGAGCCTGCACATGAGTGTCATGATCATCATCATCATCCAATGCATCACCACTAGATGCATACCAACTGCTCATTTCATCAAAGATGACATCCTTGCTCACTCTGAACTTACATGTGACAGGGTTATAACAGTGATACCCTTTCTGCTCTAAAGAGTATCCAATAAAGACACATTTTTCTGCCTTTGGATCAAGCTTCTTCCGTAGCTCATCTGGCACATGAACATATGCAACACAGCCAAATACCTTCAAGTGCGATACATCAGGCTTCTTACCAGTAAAGCATTCTTCAGGAGTCATCCCATGAACTGCAGCTGTGGGAGTTTTGTTCATAATATAAACAACTGTATGAATAGCCTCAGACCAAAAATGCTTAGGCATATTCTTTTCAGCCACCATCAAGGCGTGTGCAACTTCTACAATATGCCTATTTTTCCTTTCTGCAACCCCATTTTGCTATGGGATATACCTGCATGTGAACTGTCTCTTTATCCCATGAGACCTCAGAAAATCACTGAACTCATTCGAGAGGTACTCTCCCCCTCCATCTGACCTCAAGCACTTTACTTTCAAGCATGTTTCTCTTTCAACTGCAGCCTTGAAAGTTCTAAAGTGCTCAAACGCTTCTCTCTTTTCCTTCATAAAATGTACCCACAGTTATCTAGAACAATCATCAATGAATGTGATAAAGTATGAACTGCCTCCAGGAGATACATTTTGTGTAGGCCCCCAAATATCTGTATGCACAACATCAAGGATATTTCTGCTTACATCTCTGTCATGTGAAAAGGGTTGTCTTGCCTGCTTACCAAATTGACATGCTTCGCATACCTTATGAAATTCTGCAACTCTAAATGTAGGCAAACCTATAATCAACCCTTTGGACTGCATTAATTTCAGCCTTTATACATTTTCATGTCCAATGTGTTTGTGCCAAATTTCAATATCTGCAACAACACCTTTTCCTTTAGCATACATAGTAGCATTCATAGTAGGAATTCCAATATCCAGAGTAAACATACATCCAACTCTACTTCCCTTTGCTACCAACCTGCACTTGTCATTGAAGTCTTCTACAAAGCAGCCCTTTGCATTAAATCTAACTTGCAACCCTTGCTCTACCATTTGACCGACTGACACCAAGTTCTTTGTAATAGATGGCACATGTAATACATCTGAAAGACTCTTTGTCTTACCATCCTGCAAGGACAAGGGAACTTTTCCAATGTGTGAAATTGGGTGGCATGAATCATCACCCGTTTGCATATAACCTGCATTTTGCAAATCCTGCATCTCTCCAAACCATTCTGCATGGCTGGTCATATGATTGGATGAACCTGAATCAACATACCAAACATCATCATGTGTTTCCTTTCCTGTAACAGCATTCAACATATGCTGCATAACAAATAGACGTTCATTTTTGTCTTCATTCTGTCGTGAAGACGATGCATAGTTTCCTTGCTGCAACTTACCACTGTAAATATCACCTTTTTTAGCATAACATTGGGCTGCAATATGACATGTTTTTCCACATTAGTGACACATAATACGAGAGTTGTTAGAACCTATGTTCTGCCATCCACCTCTTCCTCTAAAGCTTCCCCTGCCTGTAAAGTTACCACGACCTCCTAAAACCTGCATATCGCCAAATTGCTGATTCAATATGTTTTGTTGGTTATCACTACCACATCTTGTACCATGGCCTCTTGAAGAGAACCTGCCATGTTCCCTTCTTGAAGTGAAGTAGAAAGCTTGGACCTATTCACCACTTCTTTCAGATGTCTCACTCTGCATGTTGATCTCTTCAATGATCATAAGGGAGACCAACTCATCGAAATCTAGAAATGGCTTTCTGACATATACGGAAGTTACAAAAGACTTCCAAGTCTTTTCATTGTTAAGTCCACCCAAGGTAGACGACACCAAATCATCATCATCGGGCATTGCATCAATTGCTGCCAAGGCATCTGCAATGCTCCTTACCTTCAGTGCATACTCATTGATAGACATCTTCCCTTTCTTCAATGTATTCAACTCTTGCTTGAGTTGAATCTTTCGTGCCTTTCGTGCCTTTGAATCTTTCGTGCCTTTCAAGTATGGTCCAAGCTGCATATGAATTCTCTACATTTATGATATGTCCTAACATATTATTGTCAATTACTACAGACAACCAATACATGACCTTTTTGTCTTTTGCATTCCATTCCTTATGTGCCTTTGTTGCTTCTGCAGTTGGAGGATCACTCACCTCTGGCTCCTTTTCTTCACCTAACACAAACTCGTAGAGGCCCTTTCCAATAAGGAAGTTCGTGACATGGAACTTCTATGAAGGGTAGTTGTTCTTATTGAGCTTCTCAATGATGGGGTTTCCACTGTTAAACAGCAAGCAAATCTTCTGCAACCCTCGACCTGTAGTGCACAGCAATACACCAGACAGCCTTTTTCACTGTCTACTCAACAATACATGCAATTTGCAACTAGTTTGCAAATAATCCTTGTGTTTATTTGCTAGTAAACACCTTTGAACTTACAGATCTGAAATCTGTAACCTGTGCACCTGTATACGGTAGACATAGCTAACATTGCAGGGTATCTCAAACTGTTGTCCACAACCTTGCGACTCTAAAACGGGGCCTGAAATGACCTCGGATGGCCAAAATAGTAACGGCAAATCCCTAAAGGGCTTTATTTGTAGAATACACAGCGCTCTTTGCGCACACCAAATCTCACTGCAATCTGAGATTTTTGCTCTGCCCTGCTTCTAGTGCCTCCACAGGCACTGTCCAAAAGAAAGAGTGGAAGAATGGGAGAGCTTCTTACCCGTGGCTTGCTTGCTTGAACCTTGCTTCTTCTCCTTCACTTCAGCCTTTGAAATCAGCCTCTCTCAGTGGCACAGCTCTAATACCATGTCAAGAATCGCGTGGTGGGGGGACTTGCTCAAGATGTTGCGCCAAACACACACAAAATGCACAAGGAGAAGCTCACTCAAGAGACAAGAAGAGGGATGGAGGCCAAAACGTTTTCTTTCTGGTTTCTTCTTCTTGTTTCATACTCTTTACAATGTACACAAAGTATAGATAAGATACAACATGAAGGAAAGTGACCTACTAAGTCAAACAATGCATAACCGACTACACTAGTCGACTAGCGCTATAACTATGCCAGCTTCTGTAAATAGGTGTAACAACCTGAATATAATAAGTAATGAATTAGTGGCCATGTGAGATTCATAATGACCACCAACGTGCTAAGTGTAGACATGTGGATCCATCTAACCAGGCGGTCCATCATTAATGTCCGCATGTGTTGAGCTTATCATCTCAACATTGGAAGACTATGATGATCTATTTTAGCCTCCCTCTTCTCTTCCTCCTAAAAGTAAAGTGGATCATCCCATTGACTTGCTTCCAAATGCCAAGCCTATCAATAAGTCTCTGTATCATCTCTCAAAGGTGGAGAGGGAAGATGTTGAGCACCAAGTAAAGGAATTGCTTAAAATGGGTCTCATACAACCAAGTCAATCTCAATTTTCTTCTCCTATTCTATTTGTGAAGAAGAAGGATAGATCATTCTGTATATGCATAGATTATCATGATTTGAATAAGGCCACAATCAAGGGTAGGTATCCAATACTGAGAATTGATGATCTCTTCAATGAGTTAAAGGATGCTAAGGTCTTTTCAAAGATCTATTTGCGATCGGGATACTACCAAATATGTATGAAGGAGGGAGTTTAATACAAAAAAACTTTTAGGACTAAAAAGGGACTATATCATTTTTTGGTTATTCCCTTTGGTATTTCAACTACTCCAGCCACATTTCAAGCATTGATTAATAAAATACTTCAGCCACTCTTGTTTAAGACATTTTTTGTCTTCTTTGATGATATATTGATATATAGTAAGAGCACAGAAGAGCATTTACAGCATGTTAAAGAGGTGTTTGACATCTTGAGGAAGGACAAGTTGTTTGCCAAAGCATTTAAATGCACATTTATGACTAAAGAAGTAGATTATTTGGGGCATATTTTTGGGGAAAATGGTATCAAGTTTGATCCAAAGAAGGTCCAATGTGTTAAGGATTGGCCTACACTAACAAATACTAAATCATTGAGGGGGTTTCTTGGCCTATCCTCTTTCTACCATAGGTTCATAAAGAGTTATGCACATGTGGATGGTGCATTGACCAATAGGTTAAAGAAAGGAGCTTTCTTTTGGGATGAAATAGTCGACAAAAGCTTCAATGAGCTAACGGAACTCCTCATCTCAGCACCTATATTGGTCTGCCCTAGTCTTTACTATTTATGCGGATGCTAGTGGAAGAGGATTGAGGGATGTTTTGGCCCAAGAACATGGTGTCATAGCCTATGAAAGCATAAATTTTGATGAAAAAGAAAGGCAAATGCATGTATATGAGCATGAGATGTTGGCTATATTACATGCAATGAAAAAGTGGCATCGTTATCTTTATGGGAGTCACTTTAAGGTGAAAAGTTATCATAGGGTCACTTTCTCTCTCAGCCCAACTTGTCTCCTAAACAAAGAAGATGGTTGGAAACTCTTCAATTTTATGATTTTGAAATTTCATATATGGCTAGAAAAGACAATATATTGGCAGATGTGCTCTCTAGGATGTGGGATTGCAATGTATCTACCATCTCTACTATACATAAGGATTGGATAAATGACATACAAAAAGAATATTTGATGGAGCAACCACAATAATGCAAAAATTACAGCAAGGGGAAAATGAAGAACACCCAAACTTCAAATGGCATAATGGACTTTTATGGTATAAAGGGAAGGTCTACTTGATCCCTCAAAGTAATTTCAAGTTGAAAATCCTTCAAGAAATGCATTCTTCACCCTTAACTGGTCATCTTGGTCTCTTTAAGACCTTTGACAAAGCATAAGAGTTTTTATTGGAAGGGTTTGTGGTGGGATGTGAAGGAGTATATCTCTCAATGTTTAGAATGCCAACAAATAGAGGTTATTCACTATTACTAGCTAGCCTCCTTCAACCCTTGCCAATTCCACAAGGAAAGTGAACCAATATCTCGATGGATTTGATTGCAAGCCTCCCTACCACGACATGTTTGGAATAGTATCTTTGTTTTTGTGGATAGACTCATCCCATTTTATTCCAACAAAAGCACAATTTTCAACCAAGTAAGAAGCTTATCAATTCATGGAAGGCATATTCAAGCTACATGAAATGCCTTTGAGGATTGTGTCAAATAAAGATACTAGATTCATGGAAACTTTTGGAAGATTTTGTTTACTTTCATGGTGAATACTCTTACTCCAAGTACTACTTATCACCCTCAAGCCGATGGCCAAACTAAGACAATTAATCATTGGGTGGAAGTCTACATGAGACATTTTTGTCATGATACTCAATCCTCTTGGGATAATTGGTTGCATCTTGCCGGATCATTATGCTACCCTCAAAGGAGGGCACAATAAGCTAGCTCACAAGCTTTATGCCCATACTTGGTGTTGGAAAAGATTAAAGAACTTGCATATAAGCTCCAATTACCTTCTACTACTTGCATACATAATGTTTTTCCTATATCACAATTGAAGAAAGATGTTGTTCTAGATATATAGGTTATTGAAGAACTTCCACCAGTTGATGAAGAAGGACTTATTGTCTATGAACCTAATAAAATCATTGGAAAGCATGAGAAGGTTCTTAGGAATTTAAAACTTACTAAATTTCCAATTAAATGGAAGGGGCTACTTGGCAACTCTATTCATACTTGGATGCTTTTCCATGGCTCTTGTAGGAAGAATTATGACAGTCTATGGAACAGTTTGCTAAATTAAAAATACTATCATGAATTAAATTTCCTTAACGACATCAAAAAGTGGTTTTGATGGTATGGGTTGATATCTTGGAATGTGTACTTCATTGTTATACCATAAACACTCAATTTGGACAATTCAGTCAAAAGTTATGGCAATTTTACAAATTCAGCCCTGTTTGGACAACAATCAATCATTTCATTGTTTCAAGTTCATTACGAGATTTCTTCATGGAAAGTGCTTACACATTATTTTGGATCTTCATTGACATGCTTGACTTCATTAATGACTTGTCTATCACCCTATTATCTTTAGTTTTGAGGACAAAACCATCTTTGAGAAGGGATGGTTTCTAAATAAGTAAATTAGGTACATTAGTTTGCTTACTTTTACTAAAATAAAACCATGTAAATACCTTAGCCATGAGGGTACTAGGGTTTACTATAAAATATAAGAAGAGATAATGTGGAGGATCTTTTTGACCTTCTTGTCAATATGGAAGGTGATTTTTTATGGTAGAATAGGCCTTCTTTACAACGATATGATATGTTCAGTCATTATGGGCCAATTGAAGAAGGGTATAGCTCAACACTCTTTTTGATTTGACTAGTGGTTGCATCTTGTCACCATCACCTTCCATAAACTAATGTGATAGCACTAATTGAAGGTTGTGTTGGAAGGATGCATATGAGATTTTGAGTCACCTCTACAAGAGAGCTCATCCCATGTGTCAATTTCTCAAAGCAATATACTTTCCTATACCAGGGCTATAACTCAAGCCAAAAAGTGTATTGCATAGGGAAAATCCTGCATTCATGAAAGTGCAATCGTGCAAAAGCTTGTGCCACAATTGGCATGACATATGGAAGAAGGAAGAAGAAGTATAGGAATATCCCCAACATGGAAGAGGTATTATCTGCCTCAATTGGCTACCACATCATGACTAGGTGCCACACTTGGTCTTTATGATCCATAAGTTGGAAAGTGTTTGTGTGTGTGTGTATGTATGTATGTATGTATGTATGTATGTATGTATGTATGTATGTATGTATGTATGTATGTATGTATGTATGTATGTATGTATGTATGTATGTATGTATGTATGTATGTATGTATGTATGTATGTATGTATGTATGTATGTGTGCAAAAAGAGTGGGAGAGAGAGAGGGAGGGAGGGAGGGAGGGAGGGAGGGAGGGAGGGATGGAAAGAGAGAGGCAAATACTCCCCCTTGTTTCTACAAGAATGAAAATTTTCATATTATTAATTTGATTCATAATTCACAACCACGGAGTCCAAATTTTTACAATTGTAAGTTTTCTTGGACAAAATTGTGTAAAAAGAAATTATTGTTGATGCTTCAATTGTAGTAATGGATGTCTCAGAGCTCCAACTTCACAACATAATTGATGCATGATCACATCATAATAAAAATGCCTTAATCGGGGACACATAGAGAGAGTGTCCACTGATTAGTAGGGACATAGAGAGAGAGAGAGAGAGAGAGAGAGAGAGAGAGAGAGAGAGAGAGAGAGAGAGAGAGAGAGAGAGAGAGAGAGAGAGAGAGAGAGAAGTGCCTTGTTCAATTGGCAAGCATGAACACTATCTCGCATGCATCTTAAAGACCTTAAAGAGTTGGGACCTATAGACAAGATTGCACACTTGAAAAAAGCAAGTGATCGTGACTCTTACGTTTTAAAAAATTAATCCTAGCCCAATAAATAGACTCAATCAAAAATGTAAACCTATGCCATCGAAAAGTGATTCTCAAAAAATTGTTGCCAAAAATTGTCCTTCCAAAAAATAGTTGCTTCAAAATACCTTAAAACTCATTATTCCAAACATGTGTGTAGTATAGGTGGAAAGCTTAACTCTTATGTAAGAGGTTATAGGTTCAAACCTTTTAAACTTTTATCTCTTTCTTTTTGTTGTCTCCTTAAGTTTTTTATTTCTCCCTAGATCTTTTAATGAAACATTTTTATTTTTAAAAAATTATTTAATTTTTTGAAATTGGTTTAGGCTTTGAAACATTAGAAGGGGCTTCAAGACAAAAAGGTAAACTTGTAAAAGGTACTCTCCGAGGTCTTTAAGACCCCATGGGAGATAGTGTTGAGGATTGGCGAGGGGCAAGAAGAGAGAGATAAAAAGAGAGAGTGACAGAGAGAGACACAGAGAGAGAGAGAGAGAGAGAGAGAGAGAGAGAGAGAATGTGGTAATGTCAATGGCTGCAAGTTTTGTATTTTCTCATATAAATATTTCTTACAGCACCCTCTCCTAACTATGGTTGGTGGATCTTGTGTTCATTGTGCCAGTTGCACTAAGGAAGGGTAGAAAACCGATGCACTTTTTTGGTATTATGTTTATCCATGTGTGCCAAAACAGAGTCTCGATGCATCCTATTCCCATCCTATTCTTCTGCTCCCACGAACTTGGTCTGTTAACCCACTACATCATCTATGAAGGTTATGAGCTGATGCTAATGGCTTCTAAAGACGAGTCATAATAGTCTTAAAATTGAATGTGCTTTAAAAAAAGGGTGCATGGACTTGTCATGAATGAACCATCGAATTTGATTAAAGAGATGATGGGTTGCCTATGCTCTAGTGAATTGGGCCAAATGATATTTTAAGTTTTGTTTTCTTTTTTGAGAAGGCTTGAAATTTGGAAGATGTAAGATGCCTCAAGGTTGTATCCAAGGTTTGAACTCACACACCCATGCACTCAAACCACTTGGCCTATAACCCATTCATAATATCCAAATTTTTATCAATGATGGGATACAAGGACAAGAGCCTTAAGAAGGTTAAATAGCTTTATAAGGCTTTAAACTACTCTTTTTTAAAGATCTTGAAATTAATGAAACATTATTGTCAAATTGATTGATAAGGTATTGTTGACTTGTAGTCATCATTGAGAAAAAGGTCACTAGGTGTACCTAGTGGAACTATGAGAAATGATGGCAATGAGCATGGGCCACCTTCTTAAGTGTTATGGTTGGGGAGTTTTAAATAGGCTACCTAGTCAAATTTTTAATAGCATTCAAAAATCAAAGCTTCAAGCTAAGCTTTTTTATTTTAGAAAACTTAGCACCAACTATTGGTAGTGTCAACTCGTATTGGAGGTAAAGACGCATGTGCCTAGCCACTTGTGTATTACTACATTGGCAGTACCCACACACCTATATACTACAAGGTGGCAGGCACCCATCATTGTCACTTCATTCTTTGTTCTTTCAATGACATTTAAATAAAGGGAGATCCAGTCACACATTGTGACTATTGGAGTCTCTCTCTCTCTCTCTCTCTCTCTCTCTCTCTCTCTCTCTCTCTCTCTCTCTCTCTCTCTCTCTCTCTCTCTCTCTCTCTCTCTCATAGCTCTTGCTTCTGCTCACATGCTTCCACTTTGGGCTCACTCCCTTCAATTGGTATCAGATCCAACCATTTGAGGAGCTTCTTTATCCTTTGCTTTAGCCCAAATTCAAAGCTTTAACTCAAGGTTTCATAGTAGCCATTGTTTCTTTCTCTCGAGTAATACATTGAGTCTTTCCTTTAGTCATGTTCTAGCTTACTCTGCGCTTGTTGAGAAGCTTCCGAAGGCTTAGTTTAGCATTATTGAGTACTTATTGAGCTAAGGAGAAGCCATTTTATCCATTTTTGAGTGGATACAAAAGCATGCTACAGAAGTCATGGATAGCTATGGCAACTTGATAGCATTGTCATATTTTGGCCATAACTTTTGCATACAATATAGAACTTAGATGTTATATAGCTAGAAATGAAAAGTGTGACAATACCTACAAATTCTAGGCACTCATAGAATTGATTCTGTATAGTTTTCTATTCTCTATTTCACACAAAACAAAATTGTT
The DNA here is from genome assembly GCF_053477565.2 of Lygodium microphyllum. Lineage (NCBI taxonomy): Eukaryota > Viridiplantae > Streptophyta > Polypodiopsida > Schizaeales > Lygodiaceae > Lygodium > Lygodium microphyllum. The sequence continues at coordinate 125,280,939 of NC_141159.1, read as the reverse complement.
CTGGTTTGGATAGAAAGCAATAAATTCCATAATGCATGTTTGATGCTTCGGAGCTATTTTGGTGCTTGGATGGTATAGTTATGCTTTTGGGCTAATTTGAGCACAAATTTGACTCAGTTTTCTCAAAGATTTCATTATTGTAATAATAGGGATGAATGTCATTTATTTGGAAAAAGCACATACCTATTTTCACTTAATGCTTCCAAGACTTGGTATTGATGCCCAAATGTTCACCTGACACTTGGGGATGCCTAACACGTCTTAGAATGCTTTTGGGCTTTGATTGATCTCACATTAACTCAATTAACTATCATATCCCTATTGTTCATAGTAAATAGCAAGTAGTTATCTGATAAAGATTATGCTCATTATGCTTTAAGCTATTCGAATACCACATATTGGATGTACCGACACTTTGGTTGCCATGTATGCCTATGGATATATTTATGGCATGCTTCTAAGCTAAGATTGAATCGTGGATGCTTTGACATTGGCTGTCATTCATGTCTTTGGATGTTAGAGTAAGAGTCCTACAGACTACTTAGGTTCAATGCTTCTGCATGTATGCTCTATGAATCTTGGATACTTGGATGTCATTCACATGATGTTTTGAGATTTTCTTACTCATTTGGCATTCAACTTTTGCTTCAATTGGAGCTATTTAGCTTTATGTAATGAGTCACATTTGCACTTGGATATATTATAGAGAATTTGGTCTATGTGCTTGAGATTGACCTTATTATAGTAAGATAGTGGGACTCATTGCGACATGTACATGCATGCTCTCTTGATATTTTTTGGATTTAGTTACCCTATCATGGGCTGATTTGATCTCTTGACTTGGACCTAGTACTTATGTCTATCAAGGTGTTGTCAATGATATTTATATGGTTTTAGGTTATATACTTTTCTTAGTGGGTTATGCATCTAGCAATTCTCTTCATTTACCTTTGGGACCTACCCTGTGAATGATGTCAATATCTATTGTATACATGGTTTCTAACACACTATAGTCGTGATATTCTTCAATGCCAGTTATTTCTAGCTTCTTCCTTCTCGGTTTCTTACAATTAGATGTTGGCATATTTATACAATTTATTATAGCAACCTATCATTTCAATTCTATGTATTCTATTTGAGGGCAATCATCTAGACTGGATAGTCTTTTGCTCGCAATTTGTGGACAGCTCATTACTTTTGCAATATCTCTTGTCTCTTGCTTGATTTAGCAATGGTTTTGGGGATGATTTGTAGGATATTACAACAACCTATTTTACTCTTATGTGCACTTTCTTGGTCTCATTATGGCTATGTTTCTCATGATAGTGCTATCTTCATTGACAAACTAGATGGGACCAATTACTGCTACTGGAAGACCCAAATATTGCAAGTTTTAGTACACAAATTGTAGGTTCGACCACTCAAAAATGGGGATGCCAAACCTGAAAACATTGCAACTAAGGATTGGTATGAACTAGATGAGCTATGTAAGTTCAGTATTATTCTATGACTCTCTAAGCAAGCTTACTATAATATTGTAATTGAAAATCAGATTGCATATGAGCTTTGGACATAGATTAAGAATCTTTATGACAAGCAAAGTCTTGCATCTCAAACATATTAGTTGACACAATTGATGGACCTTCACATGAAGGAAGGGACTTCTATGTCTGCACACTTGAATGAGTTTCACTCCATCATCAACCATTTAGCTTCATAGGATATTGATTTCAAGGATACTTTGCATTATTTGTTTCTACTTGATATTGTACCCGAGTCATGGGACACATTTCATATGGCTCTCGGTGCTAAGGATGGGATGAAATTGCACAATGTTGAGAGTGTCCTCTTGACAAAAGAGGTAAATAGAAAGAATTTGGATGCTTCCCATATGTCACATGCATTGACTATGAGAGGTCAGCAAGATAGAAATGATCATACTAGAGAGACTAATAGGTCTCAATCTAGGACACGTAGACAGCCTCGTAGTAAGTCCTATGGGCATAATTCTAGTCTTACTTATCATTATCGTGGAAAATAAGTCATATTCGACCACAATGCCATAAAATGCGCAAAGATAAGCACATAAAAAGGGAAAGGGTAAATTACAAGATAGGAGTGATGATTGAAGCATTATGCCTAGCAAGTTTAGTGTCAAGATTGATAAAATTAATGTAGCGCATCCTAATATATCTAATGATTTTATCTTGGTAGTTCTTGTTTGGATGCTTCACAGCAATTGAGTGATGCTTTTTCAAGGTATACTTAGTGTTGGTTGATAGATTCAAGGGCTTCCTTTCATGTGACCCCTCATAAAGAGTGGTCTCACTCCTATCGTAGTATGACTAGATCTATCCGTTTGAATAATGGCCTAGCATTGGAGGTGGTTGGTATTGATGATGTCCAACTATGTTTTGATTCACGAAACGTGTTCACTCTTCATGATATACATCATGTATCATCTCTCACAAAGTACCTTATCTCTACTAGTACCTTGGATGATGCAAGTTATGTTGTCTCTTTTGGTGATTCTCCATGGAAAATTACCCATGGGAATCTTATTATTGCACATGGTAGTAAGCCTAGTACCCTTATCATTTGCTTATATATGGGTCAATTAACCATGTTTTGTTTGTGGATATAGTTCCCCATGTATCTCTTTGGCATCATTGCCTTGGACACATGTCTTTGAAAGAAATGAAAATGCTTACCAATTTATAGCATCTTCCATCCCTAGACTATAACTATTTTGAGTCTTGTGATCATTTTTTATATGGTAGGCATATATGTAGTGTGCATAACAAGTCTGGCATGAAGCACATGGGTAAGCCTTTGGCTCTTGTTCATTCGGATGTACGTGGTCACATGCCCTATCTAGTTGGTGTGAAGTATGTTTTGTCAAGCAGGCTTACCCTATCACTTTTGGGCTAAGGCAATTACTACCATCTTACACTTGATTAACATATCCCCTTGCATTGTTATTTATTGGTATATTATAGAGGAGATATGGAGTGGAAAACCTCCAACATATGATCATTTGTGCATCTTTATTTGTGAGGTATTATGCCATGTTCCCCAGAGCAAGCACAATAAGCTAGATCCTAAGTCCATGAAATACATCTTTCTTGGTTATGGGGATGCATGTGAAACTCATGTGAGATGGGCTGTCACCTATGGGATCTACAAGCTCACAAGGTTTTCCACGAGAAAAATATGCATAAGAATCTTGAGCAGGTGGTTGAGGTATGCAAGGTAATCTTTTAGGAGGAGCCTCCTGCTCCCATACAACAAGTTAGACAGTAGCATCCAGCCCAGTTGATATTCAAATGGCCCAAGCCCCGCATAATGAGAAAAATCATCCTTCTTTGAGATGTTCTACTAGAGCTAGACATCAACCTGAGCACTTTACTCTCTCTAAGGGACTATGTTATGGTACAGATACAAGTGAGCCTCTCTCTTATGATGAGGCCATGCACAAATATCATAATCACTCATGGGATAGGGCTAATATGTAGTTGGAGTTCGACTCCTTACAAACTAAACATACATGTGATTTGGTTCCTTTGCCTAGTGGCAAGAAGGCACTATTATGCAACTGGATATACAAGCAAAAAAGTATCATTGGATGCCCTAAGCCCGGTTATAATGCTAGGTTGGTAGTTAAGGGTTTCAAGAAGGAATATGATATTGACGTTGATGAAGTTTTTTCTCTTATGGTCAAAATGATGACCCTGTGCTTGGTACTAGCATTGGTTGCTCTTAGCTAGATTTAGACCTTTATTAGATGGATGGAACGACAACTTTTTTACATGGGGAGTTGCATGATGAGATTTATATGCACCAACATAAGGGCTTTGAAGCAAAAGGCAAGGAACACCTAGTGTGCAAGTTGAGAAAGTGTCTTTATGGCCTTAATTGCTATGGATCTGTGTTCATATAGAAAAATGCTCATGATGTGGATGATATGCTTATTGTCGGGAGAGCTCATGATGAGCTGGACACCTTGAAAACTCAGCTCAAGGATAGCTTTGAGATTAAGAACATGGGGCATGCCTTGAACATTCTTGGGATGCACATCATGCGCGATCACTCTAAGAGGCTCCTTTATCTATCACAAAAGGAGTATATCCAAAAATCCCTTGAGCAATTTCATATATAGGATGGTAAGCCTATTGGCTATCCTCTACCTCCTCATGTGAAGGTTAGTTAGGTTGATTGTTCACAGTATGATGAGTAGAAGGTTGAGATGGCCAAGATTCCTTATGATTCTACCATGGGCAATTTGATATATGCCATGATGGCCACTCATCTTAGCATAGCATTTGTAGTGGGAGTTGTGGTATGCTATATACCTGCACTTGGAAGATAGCATTGGGATGCCATCAAAGGAATCATGAGATGCCTAAAGGGTAGCTAGGTGCATGTGTTATGGTGGCCAAGATATAGGAGTTGTGGGGTACACTGACTTTGATTATATCAAACATGTAGGTAGTAGGAACTGGTGGGGTACAATGACTCTGATTTTATGTCAAACATGTAGACAGTAGGAAATCCACCTTTGATTATGGTGGCCAGGATATAGAACTCATGGGATACACTGACTCTGATTATGTTAGGCATGTATATGGTGGGAAGTCCACCTTTGACTATGTCTTCACTTTTATTGGAGGTGTTGTTTCTTGGATGTCTAGAGTGCAAAAATACATAGCCCTCTCTACTACTATGGAGACTAAATATGTTGCAACCCCATTGAAGCTTGCAAGGAGGATCTCTGGTTAGGCCGTCTCATGCTAGATCTTGGTATTACCAATATGGTCCCTACACTACATTTAGATTTTATGAGTGCAATCCAATTAGCCAAGAATCTATCCTTCCATGCAAAGAAGAAACATGTTGAGATGTGTTACCACTTCATTAGAGAGGTCATTGAGGATAGGTCTGTTGACCTTGTCAAAATCTCAACTGACCAAAATCCTATATATCTGCTCACAAAAAGTCTCTCAATGGAGTGTTTTTCCTTCCTTAGGAAGTTGATGGGCATTGGATGAGATGGCATCCTTCCTCATCCTATTATACTTATGTACATTTGTACTTTGTTACTTTTTTTCTTGTTCTCTCCTCACTAGGGGCACATTCACCTTTAAGTGGGAGATGGTTGAGGGTAAAGGTGCATGTGCTTAGATGCCCATATATTACTACACTGATAGTACCCACACACCTGTACACTACAAGTGGTGGGCACCCTATCACTCTCACTTCATTCTTTATTCTTTCAATGGCATTTGAATAAAGGAAAGGTCAGTCACACATTGTGACTATTGGAGTTCCCACATCTTCTCTCTCTCTCTCTCTCTCTCTCTCTCTCTCTCTCTCTCTCTCTCTCTCTCTCTCTCTCTCTCTCTCTCTCTCTCTCTCTCTCCTCTTACACCATAGTCCTTGCTTCCACTCATGTGCTTTCACTCCAGGCTCACTCACTTCATTTCTAACTATTGATAGTGGTGCAGGAAAATCAACAATAATAGATTTCAATGTTGAGCGAAAGATACAAAAAGCATCTTCAAGGGTCAAAACCACCGGTTTGAAAAAGTACCTACTTGATATTATGGCAGAGTACTCAAAATAATGTTGACATTGACAGAAGGCTTCAAAATTCAAAGTAGTTAGGTTGATATTTATGGTCCTCAGCTCCGAAGGTGTTTCCACATGCTTTAACAATCAAAAAGAGTAAGAACCATTGCATGATGCAAAGATCCATTGTAGGATGATGCCTCCAATGGATAATATTGAGATTTGGATGGATTCAATGGTTTCCTTATTAATGTTGATCCATAAACCAATCACCTTGCATGAAATATATTAAAAACATCCTTTTTTTTGGACTATTCCTTTTTGTGCATGAATGGCATGTTTTTTAATCTTTTTTTCTATTACTTTTTTTTCATGTGCAACATGCTTTTTGGACTATTATTTTCCAACTCGTAACCAAATAAAGTATTCTAAGGTTTATATGTCTATAGTAGATCCGAATTAGGTGTTATAGAGCACCCAAAAATAATTAATTCTTGTACGTTAAAATGCACTCCACTCAAAATGATTATTCCACATAGTTTTGTCTAATAATCTCCTCACCACACAACACAAAACATGTTAATTCCCTACCATATATCCATCGTGCACAACAAGACTAGTATTACACGTGTGCACACATGCAACAAGTCACCTATTATGCATAAAATAGATAAATAAAAATCCACCACACACACACATGTGTGTGTGGGTAATCATATTTTCTTAAAATCAATCATCATAACATGTCTAGACTCCTAGCCTCCTCTGGCTACATATCAATGGACACGAATACCACATGTTATAACACTCTCATGAATTCTTGACAATAAACTATCAATACCACATGAGATCATTAGAAAAAATGTTATAGTGTCCCCCATGATGATGGATACTCTCTTCTAGACCATCATCTTTATACAGAAAGTGCAAGGTGTACACTGAAATGGACTACTTAGGAGAGCTTTCAAAGCTTCGAGGGGCAACTAGCATTGTTGATAAGGTATAAGTGCTCATGGTATGCATAAATAGAGAAGTGGCTCATATGATCAACATGGATCACCTTCCTCCATTCTAGTGTAGAACCCTAATTCCCCCTCCATACACCTCTCTTTCACTAAGAAAAATGTGATTATATGCCAAGATCTCTAGTAGCTACACATATAACATGCATGGATCTCACCCCGGCAGCTCTCTCTTGAATATGTCATACTATATGGACCAATTTATATTAACACAAGAACAAGAAAAGGAGAATAGCCTACATCCTTAGATCTGAGAGGATTTGTAAATTATACCAAGAGGAGTAGAGAGTGAGGAGCACAACATTTACAAATGTAGGTCCTAATATACAATTTGTGTGAGATAGCCCATCCTATTCAAAGGAGACATGCCCCTCAAACTAGTCATGGAGTCCCTAGACCATGGATACCTTGGCCAATTCCTACATGAGATCTAGAGACTATGTACATCATTACTCAAGTCAAGCAGCCTATAGAAAGGGGGCAAGAGGTCATAAGTCACTCATTTTTTGCAAACTCAAACCATATACATGCACCTACAGAGAGAGGGGTGATAGTCCAAAGATTTGAGGAGATCAAAGTAGCATGCCAACTGAGGGTGCAGGGGTACCAAAAAAAGTGTCTACAATAGAGAGATTTAAGGGAGCTTCATTTTGGTAATAAAACCAATACCTAATAGAGATAAGAGATCAGTCTAAATACTACTCATACACTATCTCACCAAGAATTTATGGCATATTATATCCAATGATCCTAACCAAGTGGAACTAACCATATCACTCAATCATTATTCACAACTAACCATATAGTTGCCCTACATCCATCCCACATTTTGATTATTACATCCCTACATGGACACTATAGTGTACACCACTTTACACCTTTGCTTTGAACTTTATCTCACTGGAACGTGCCTGCCCCTCAAATTGTGGGACACGTCTTAGTAGCCCATCGAGAGATCAATCTAGAAGACACCGCCTGGCACTCCCAAGGAATGACACGAGATTTTCCAACTAGGGTTTCTTGAGTCTACCTCGCAAGAGAACTTATCCGACCGTTCCCACTAGGATCGACCTGAAGTTTGGGTTCCTAGCAGTCAAGTCTTCCTAACAACCTTCTAGCATCGGTCGAAAGCTGCTCCAATTGCGTAAATACAACTGGACCCAAGCAGACTCATACCGCACTTGGTTCAAAGAGAATGGGAAACGAGAGGGATGCATCGCTCGACCTCTCTGCCCGTAGGGCATAGTCCCATTCCAGTCCCCTAAAACGGTATGAATCAAGGTTCTAACCAACATTGTCTAAGGTCATCATTCGAGATTTTCTAATACTCATCGTTAACATTTCCTTTGAGGAAAGCTCTTGGCTAACCGAGACCACCCTTCCGTAGGATAGACCCATTGGTCACATCCACCATGCTTCCCTTGGGAGTTGTTTTAGTTATCTAATTACCTACCACATTATGTTTGACACATAAAAGCAGCTTCCTTAATTAACCCGTTAATCACAAGTTCCTTTACGTAATTTAGGGCACTGACACGGACAAGATAAAACAAGATCAAACACTTCCTTAACTTATCTTCAAATTAATGTTTGTCACCCACCCATACAGGAGAATTAAGTGTTCTTTTCTGCCTTCGCAGAAAAATCCTTCCATCTCTCAGAAATAAAAATCCAAAGGTTTATCCTACCAAGATTCCACCTTATAACTAGTATCAAGGCCTCGAGATCCCATCTCGAGTCACGTAGAACACTTGTGTAGGGCCCGAAGGCATTGGGATTTACAACCAGAGCCCCCACTAGCACCCAAGCGTCCTCCTACGCCAAGTAATTTCCACGGAGAGACATCTCACGGCGGGTTCGGTCCACATTCCCGGCGCGGATTCATAACCCCCTCGATTAGGATTTGGTGGTTCGCGGGGGGTAGCTAGCACCATCCTTCCTTAATTATCCCTTTAGGAAATCATCCTCAGTTGAAGCAACCAGCTTAGCATCCTTTAACTAGGAAAGCATCCTTTTGTTCCCATGGCAATCAATCATCACAGACCCAGCCATGAAATCATCAACCACACCCCACTTGGGTTAACATCCAAAACCACATTAACAAACAGTTGAATGCACAACCTCTTGCTTCAAGGCATCGCAATCCCATTACATGCACAACCAAAATTTAACTTGGATGTATCAAAACACTGTTAGATATTATCAATGCCCCACCCTCATTAGGTGCTACCAATGATCCATGGTGCTCAAAGTTGTAAGGCCCCCATTATGAGGAGAAGCCAAATGTGAGCCCGGACATTGGTTGAGTCCTGACTTGTATATCAAATGAGGTCTATGTGACCGGATGGCAAAAAGGTGACCGTTGTGGGTCTAATCTTTGGGTTAGACGGAGTAGTTAAGCTGGTAGCAACTCGAGGCACACTGCATCGAGTTGCGGGGTAAGGGAGTTAAAAGGGGCCCCTATTGTGGGGTCCAGGGGCCACAGTTGGGGAGTAGTGCCCCCGGCCCGATGGTAAAGGGAATATTTCCTAGAATATTCCCTAGCCGACTAGTGGAGGCTTATATGGTAAGTCGGTCAGGCCAACCTCACGGCCTTCGCAGGTTATAAAAGCTAAGCCCCTTCACAGCCATCAATCACTCATCTTTCACCCAGTCAGAGTTGTTGTTCCAGCTAGCCTTAAGCTCTTTACCTATCTTCTGTCTAGATCGCCATCTAAGCTTCACACAGTGGAAGCACACGGGTGGACAAAGCCATCTTTGTATCAATTGTTTGGAGTTAAAGAATTTACTAATTCTCCTCTTTTCTGTTGTGTACTCTCTATCTCTTTCTCAGATTCTGTTTGTTGCGCCGTGTAATATTTTACATGGTATTAGAGCCCAGGGGGCTCTAGAGATTGGAGAGTGTGCAAGAGTCAAAGGCTTCAACAGCAAAGAGAAACTATGTCGACTTCCAGAAGCGGTTCTGGCGCATCAGGAAGCGGTGCAGGAGGTGGTGTTGCTGTACCGGCTATTCAAACACTGAGGATTCGTCCACCAACCTTCAGCGAAGGCAAGTTAGATGGTACAAACTACACCTTGTGGAAGTTCAAAATTACAACTATCCTTGATTCTTATGAGCTTCTGGAGATTGTGCTGGGGACTGACGTAGAACCACAGCCTACCCCCGACCCATCAAATCCTAGTGTGATGATTCCTTCGAATGCAAATCTTCTACGAGCTTGGAAACGAAGGAATGCAGATGCATTGTGTGCCTTAGTTACAAGCTGTTCTGACAGTGTTTTGACTTTGATTCAGCATACAACCAAAGCGTCAGAGGCTTGGAATGTACTAAGGAGTCAGTATGAAATACAAAACCAAACAAGGATTCAAAACTTGGAGAATCAACTAGCAGCGGAGAAGTTTGCTGAAGGAGAGACGGTTGAAGCATTCATCACTCGGATTAAGAATCTGCGCAACCAGATGGCTGGTGCTGGGATACAAAAGATTAGCGAAGAGCTAGCTCGCAGATGTCTTCGAATTTGTCCACAAAAGTTTGATGGACTAGTAACTGCCCTTAATACTCAGGTGAGACCTCAAGCTTTGACTTTTGAGGAGTTTTGTGCATTATTAATGGAGGAGTTGAGGCTGAAAGCCCGAGAAGGAAGCAACAATGAAGATGCTGCATTCTCTGCCAATGCAATAGGCAAAGGTGTTTCCTCCACCAAAAATGATGGTGACAAAAAGAAGAAGGGCAGCAAGAAGAAGTTTCAAGGAGAGTGCTTTTACCGCAAGAAGAAAGGACATGCAATTGCAGATTGTTGTGTCAAGAAGGCAGATGAAAAGAATGGTACCCTTAAAAGTAAAGGAAAAGAGACAGCCAATACGGCTGAAGCAGAGTTGGAATTATTCATGGCGACCATTGAGGAAGTGTGCTCCTCGGCGCAAGAAGAATCTACCACTGACTCATGGGTGTTGGATAGTGGGGCCTCCCGTCACATGACCAACAAGAAAGTCTATACAGTTCTATGCAGCCTCTACAAGAATCCATCACTATGACGGTTGGAAATGATGCTAAATGCCTTGTTGTGGGCACAAGTACTATTTCTTTTGTTGTTGCTAGTGAAGTCAAAAAGATTTCAAATGTGTTGTATGTTCCCAAAATCAGGAGAAATCTCTTATCAGTTGCTACCATAACTGATCTTGGTCATGAAGTGAGGTTCAAGAAGACAGGTGCAGAAACTCTTAATAGTGCTGGCACAATTGTTGGCAAAGGAGAAAGAAGGAACAACCTATATGAGCTAAGTGCTCTTACAGCCACTGCTAGAGTGGGCACAAGTAAGCTTTGGCATGAAAGGTTTGGACACATCGGATTTGCAGTGTTGAAGGAGATGCAAAAGCAAGGTATGGTTGCTCACCTACCTACAATAACTAAATTGAAGGAACCATGTGAAGCTTGTATGATGGGCAAGCAACAGAGAAATGCATTTCCACAAGAAAGCAAGAATAGAGCACAGGCTCCTCTAGAGTTGGTGCATGCTGACTTGTGTGGTAAGATGCCTACACAGGCCTTGGGGGGATCTTCTTATTTTATGTTGATTGTCGACGACTACAGTAGGAAGATGTGGGTGTACTTCCTTCGTGATAAGGCTCAAGATTTTGGTAAGTTTAAAGAATGGCTAAAACTTGTTGAGAATGAAATAGGGAAAAGTGTGAAGAAATTTAGAACAAATGGTGGTGGTGAGTTCAACTCAAAGGAGTTTGAAGGCTTTTGCAAGAGCAAAGGGATCAAGCGTCAATTGACGACGCCTCACACACCTCAGCAGAACGGTGTTGTGGAACGCACGAATCGCACCATTGTGGAGATGGCAAGATGCATGCTAAAGGGCAAGGGATTGCCTAATCATTTTTGGGTTGAAGCTGTTAATACTACAGTCTACATTCTAAATTGGAGCTACACAAAGGCTCTCAAGGGAAAAACACCCCATGAGGCTTACAGTGGTAAGAAACCATCTGCCTCACATTTCAGAATTTTTGGATGTGAATGTTATGCACATGTTCCAGATGAGAAGAGAAACAAGTTACAACCAAAAAGCAAAAAATGTGTCTTCTTGGGTTATAATGATGAGCAGAAGGCTTACAAATTATATGACCAAGAGGCAAAGAAGATCATCGCGAGCCGTAATGTGGTTTTCAAGGAGGAGCCACATACAGTGGAGGAGGAGAAGGCAAGTTCTTCCACTTTATCATCAAGCGAAGAAGTAGTCCACTATGAACCTGTCCCGAGAGCTATCCCTATCCTTAAGGAGGAGAAAGCATCATCTTCAGATGATGAGGAAAAAGTTCACCAACCTGACATTACCCCACCCGAAAAGCCATTGCTGCGCTGGGTGAAGCAGCTCTATGACCACAATAATCCTATGCCTACATCTGTTGAGGAGAAGCCAGACGTACCAAGGAGGTCTCAGAGAATAGAGGAGCAAAGGAGGGCTTCTGCTCACATAGTCAATATGGCCTTGATGGTTGAGATTATGAGAGAAGTAAAGGAGCCAACTGACTTAGAAGAAGCACTTGCAGATCCATCATGGAAGGCTGCTATGCAGGCGGAGTATGACAGCATAATGAAGAATGACACTTGGGAGCGAGTGGATCGACGAGCAAAGCAGAAGGTTATTGGCACCAAGTGGATCTGGAAGGTAAAGTACAAGGCTCATGGTACCTTAGAAAAGTACAAAGCTAGACTGGTTGCCCAAGGATTTTCACAAGTTGAAGGGTTTGATTTTCAAAATTCATTTGCCCCAACTGCCAGAATGACCACTATTTGCACGGTACTTGCAGTGGCTGCCCACAAGAAGTGGCCAGTGTACCAAATGGATGTTAAGTCAACATTCTTAAATGGTGACCTCAAGGAGGAGGTGTATGTGGCTCAGCCACCAGGGTTTGAGGCCCCCCATTCTGAGAACAAAGTGTGTAAGCTAAAGAAGGCATTATATGGGCTGAAACAAGTCCACCCAGAGCATGGTACAAGCGGATAGATAAGTTCTTTTTAAACCTAAACTTCAAAATATGTGCCTCAGATGCTAACTTGTATGTTTACAGGGATGGTAAAAAGTCTGTAGTGATTGTCCTATATGTGGACGACCTTCTTATTACAGGTGACTATGAAGATATGATCAACCAAACTCGAAAGGCTTTGAGTTCTGAGTTTGAAATGACAGTCTTGGGCTTGCTGCACTATTGTTTGGGGATTGAGGTCTAGGAAAGATCTTCATCTCTCAAAAGAAGTATGCATGGGAGATCTTGAAGGCATTTGGCATGACCGAGTGCAAGGAGATAGCTACACCTATGGAGTTGAATGCAAAGTTATCTGTCGAGGATACATCAGCACTAGTAGACATTGGGAGATATAAGAGGTTGCTGGTCTACTTCTGCAACACCAGACCAGATATCAGTTTTGCTGTTGGTGTTTTGAGCAGGTTCTCAAACAAACCTCATGAGAGTCATTGGAAGGTTGGGATGCGGGTGCTCAGATACTTGAAGAAAGCTCTTGACTATGGTATCACATACAGTTTCGGAACTTCTCTTGTGGGGAACTGTGACTCAGATTGGGCAGGAGACAGTGATTCCAGGAAGTCAGTTTCTGGTTATTGTTTCTCTTTGGGTTCAAGAATTTTCTATTGGATTAGTAAGAAGCAGCCAACAGTGGCATTGTCTTCTACCGAAGCAGAGTACAAGGCAGCTTGTTTTACTGCATGTGAAGCAGTATGGTTGAGAAGGATTCTATGGTATATGGGAGTTCAAGATGAAGAACCAATTGTGCTAAGATGTGACAATCAGAGTTGCATCGCCATTGCCGAAAATCCAATGTTTCATGCACGCACCAAATATATAGAGATCCACTATCACTATTTGCGTGATTTGATGGAGGATGGGATAGTGGAACTATGGTCTACTATCCAACAGAGGAGAATGGAGCAGATATCTTTACCAAAGCACTTACGAAGGATCTGCTTCAAGTTCATCTTCAGAGACTCGGCAACCTATGGGTGGACATTGAGGGGGGGTGCTAGATATTATCAATGCCCCACCCTCATTAGGTGCTACCAATGATCCATGGTGCTCAAAGTTGTAAGGCCCCCATTATGAGGAGAAGCCAAATGTGAGCCCGGACATTGGTTGAGTCCTGACTTGTACATCAGATGAGGTCTATGTGATCGGATGGCAAAAACGTGATTGTTGTGGGTCTAATCTTTGGGTTAGACCGAGTGGTTAAGCTGGTAGAAACTCAAGGCGCACTGCATCGAGTTGCGGGGTAAGGGAGTTCAAAGGGGCCCCTATTGTGGGGTCCGGGGGCCGCGGAAGCGGCCCATGGCTGGGGGGTCCCAGGGGGGCCAGCGGCGGCCAACGGGGGTCTGGGGGCGCTGCCCCCGGCCCGATGGTAAAGGAATATTCCCTAGCCGACTAGTGGAGGCTTATATGGTAGGTCAGTCAGGCCAACCTCATGGCCTTTATAGGTTATAAAAGCTAAACCCCTTCATAGCCATCGATCACTCATCTTTCACCCAGTCAGAGTTGTTGTTCCAGCTAGCCTTAAGCTCTTCACCTATCTTCTATCTAGATCGCCATCTAAGCTTCACACAGTGGAAGCACACGGGTAGACAGAGCCATCTTTGTATCAGTTGTTTGGAGTTAAAGAATTTACTGATTCTCCTCTTTTCTGTTGTGTACTCTCTATCTCTTTCTCAGATTCTGTTCACTGCGCCATGTAATATTTTACAAACACTTGCTCAAGGGATTTACAATCTTTTCAAACAATTAAGCATAACTTGGATCAACAATCCATCTTTAACAAGATCAAGCTTCATTAAAACCATTTCAACAGTTCCAAGCAACATGCTTAGCATAAATCAACTACCCTAAAGTTCGCTCTCCCCCTTGAGTTAGGGCTTATACCCCGTTGACCCCAAATTATCACTACCTTAGGTTTTCCTATACTATAGTCAAATAGTTCCTGGACAATCCCGTCGTCCTAAACTTGGTTGGTCAATTTTCTTTCTTGGCAATTCACAACTGCCCTAAATCCATAGGTCTAATGGACTATATCTTGGACTCAATCTGAGGTCCCTTTGTCTTGCGCGGCCCTCGACCATTGCAACTTACTTGACAATTTGTCTAGTTTATTGAGTTTCACAACCATAGAGCCTTTGATGGAAAACCCTTTGTTGGAAAAGAAACAACTAAGTCCGTGGAGTTGGGTTCTTAGGTTTTCAAGGTATGGAAATAAACCCTCCTTGTTGGCCATCAGTTGGACATCAACTTTAAGTAAATACAACATCTTCTAACCTTCTATCTTTGAGTGTGATACTTTGCAGGATTTTTACTCTTTTTCTTTTTCTTTCCTTCCACCTAAGCCATGAATGCAATAAACATTCGTATGCATGGTATGTTAATCAAAGGCCTATGATTCATTTAACTCTCAATGAAATATAAATTATGATTACCTTATATCTTCCTAATGCACCCCTAGTGCACCCTTATCTTTCCATTCCCAATGTATGCAATGTAACTTGAATATCCTCCTTGCTACAATAGACAAACAAAAGACCTAGTTTGATACCTACCTGTTAAGCAATGATCCTTCAAGAAATGTGACCTCCTATTGCTATATTTGATCAAAAGCCATAAATAAAAACTTAAACTCCAAGGCCTTGGCTCCTATCACGTTCTATCATTTGTAGATATGCGGAGCTTTTACAGAGCAAGCCTTCGAGTCCGTTACACACTTTAGTAAACACGAACCTTCATCTTTGGCTTGTCTCTCTCTTCCTCTGTTGCGTACAAGGTGCTAGAGTGGAAGAGGCACACCCCTTTCCTTCTCTCTTCCCCTCTTCTTAATGCACCATACCCTACTCTAATCAAGATTGCCGATCACATACTTACTTTAATGATTGGAAGCACCTAGCCAAAAATTCATACCTTGCTGATTGAGGTGACAATTGGTGCTTCTCTCTCTCTCTCTCTCTCTCTCTCTCTCTCTCTCTCTCTCTCTCTCTCTCTCTCTCTCTCTCTCTCTCTCTCTCTCTCTCTCTCTCTCTCTCTCTCTCTCTCTCTCTCTCTCTCTCTCTCTCTCTCTCTCTCCCTCTCTCCCTCTCTCCCTCTCTCCCTCTCTCCCTCTCTCCCTCTCTCTCTCTCTCTCTCTCTCTCTCTCTCTCTGTGTGTTTCTTTTTTGATAGCTCTTCCTCTCTCTTGGTGGCACTGCTTCCTGCATTGGTGGCTCTTGGTTCCCTCCTCGAGAGCGCATCCTATCTCATGGCCAAGTCCTGCATGTCACTATGCAAGGAAAACGATATGAGAGTAAGAATGACAGGGAAGAGAGGGGAAGATGCTGTGACAAGGAAGATATGGGATAAGTGGAAGGGATGGAGGTGGCTATAGAGAGGGATATTTTGTAAGTGCCAAAAGAATATCCTTATCGTGCCATGGTCCATGAACAACAGCGCCGCGCTTTCTGTTGACTCATTTAGCAATCCAACTTTGCAAGCATCAACAACTACGGAATACTCGACAGTGAAATAACGACTCTCCACACACAATCAAGATACACAATGATGGCAAAGCGATGGTGTTGATGAACAATAGGCCCCATGCAGGCCACAAGGGCATGATTGATGAACTGCAAGAAGCGAGATGATGATGAATAGCTAGAGGGCGAAGCAGATATTGATTATGCTGGTGATGATGATGTGCTCTATTAAATGTAGCAATATGGCATTCCACAATGCAATGAACAGCAAGACATGATGGAGATAATGATGATTGTGGCAGTTTGCAATTGATGGAGCAACAACAAGGTGGACGAAGGTGCAGGAGCACAAGGATGATCATCGCAGCATACCCAAGCATGTGTTGGTAAATGCCCTGAGCGTGGATGAGGATACCTTCGACAAGCTAGAGGGGGCACACTGTCGCACGAAGGGGGGGAAAAGGGTGGTGAGCATGAGAGGGCATGCTGCTGCCGCGAGCTAAAGGGGGACGCTCCAAGTGGGGCCCCGGGGGGGGAAAGCTTCTACCGTGGCCCTTATAAGGTAGGAGAAGGACGGTGCCTCTCGCCATCTGGGGGGCTACATGCCCCTCCTACTCTACATTACTCTCACTCTCTCTCTCCCCGCCATGCAGTCAGCAAGGGGAGAGAGAGGGAGTAAAAATTTTTGAAATTTTTTCTCAGGGGAGGGGGGTTCTCACAAGGAGAGGCACGAGGGAAGCACCGGGGGGGAGGGGAACATTACATCCTCTCCCCCTTAGAGGAATCGAGATGTCCTCATCTCGAGAAGAAACTGGGGAAGACCATCACTAGTGGAGCTTATGATCTGTGGGTTAGGACCCACCATGCATCAGCTGCACAACTCTGATCATGCACCACTCAGTCCTTTAACATTTTTGCTCTGATACCAACTGTAACATGCCCACCCCTCAAATTGCGGGCCACGTCTTAGCAGCCCATTGAGAGATCAATCTAGAAGATGCCGCCCGGCACTCCCAAGGAATGACACGGGGTTTTCCAACTAGGGTTTCTCGAGTCTGCCTCAAAACGAAATTTATCCGGTCGTTCCCACTAGGATCGACCTGAAGTCTGGGTTCCTAGCAGTCAAGTTTTTCTAACAGCCTTCTAGCGTCGGCAGCTGCTCCACTTGCGTAAATACAACTGGACCCAAGCAGACTCATACCGCACTTGGTTCAAAGAGAATGGGAAACGAGAGGGATGCATCGCTTGACCTCTCTGCCCGTAGGGCATAGTCCCATTCCATTCCCCTAAAACTGTATGAATCAGGGTTCTAACCAACATTGTCTAAAGTCATCATTCCACTTTTCCTACTATTCCTCGTTAACATTTCCTATGAGGAAAGCTCTTGGCTAACCGAGACCACCCTTTCGTAGGATAGACCCATTGGTCACATCAACCATGCTTCTCTTGGGGGTTGTTTTAGTTATCTAATTACCTACCACATTATGTTTGACACATAAAAGCAACTTCCTTAATTAACCCGTTAATCACAAGTTCCTTTACATAATTTAGGGCACTGACACGAAGACAAGATAAAACAAGATCGAACACTTCCTTAACTTATCTTCAAATTAATGTTTGTCTCCCACCCATACAGGAGAATTAAGTGTTCCTTTCTGCCTCCGCAAAAAAATCCTTCCGTCTCCCAAAAATAAAAACCCGAAGGTTTATCCTACCAAGATTCCGCCTTGTAACTAGTATCAAGGCCTCGAGATTCCATCTCGAGTCACATAGAATACTTGTGTAGGGCCTAGAGGCATTGGGATTTACGGCCAGAGCCCCCATTGGCACCCAAGCGTCCTCCTACACCAAGTAATTTCCACGGAGAGACCTCTCGCGGCGAGTTCGGTCCACATTCCCGGCGCAGATTCATAACCCCATCGGTTAGGGTTTGGTGGTTCGTGGGGGGTAGCTAGCACCATCCTGTTAGAGATCATAGCCTGACTGGAGGGCAGGCAGCTGCACAGTCGGACTGTACAATCGGACTGCCACGTGGCAATCCGACTGCCTACAGCCCAGTCGGCTGCATTTAATGCAGCCGACTTATTCAGGCTGCGTCCTATTTTCTGGGGCCCCAGCTCGTGGCAGTTTTTGGCTATAAATACCCGACGTTTCCAGCAGTCTATCCACTCTTCTCTGTCGCAGATTACAGACCGGTGCCGTGCAGATTTCTGTCTCTATTCACAGATTTCAGACAGCAGATAGTGCAGACTGCAGCAGACTTCGAGGTGGACAGCAGGTCGCATCGTCGAGGTGGAGACACATAGTCCAGCGCACTGCGCCCGTGTATATCTTTGTATTCAGCATTCTTTATACAGCAGATCTTTATTGTCCACTGTCTCTTTCTCTCCCTTCTCTCTCTGTGTTCTCTCTCTCTCAGTCCTACGCTTCCGCACCGCTGCACTCTGACATGGTATCAGAGCAGTGTTTGAGGGATGACTGAGCGCAGAATCAACCTGAAGTGGAGTTTCCATCGCGACACAAATTTGCGTTTTTTGCATTTAAGGGCAGACAGGAGGGCTGCGCCTTGGAACAAGGCTGAAACGAGTGTGGGCGCACAGGAAAGGAGTAAAGGTGGTGGATTTGCTGCTGTTTGACACGGAGGAAGTTTGAGTTTTCAACCTAAAAGTGCAGGTTTTGCTTTTTCATCGCCTCCGGCGGGTGAAGAAGCTTTGGGACACGGAAGAGCCTTAGCAGGCTGAGTTTACCCAGTCAGAGGGGGCTGCTTTTGCGTTTGAGAAGGCATTGCAGGTGAAGATGTCTACAGAGATGGATCTGGAGTTCCAGGCGATTATGGACCGGAAGGTGCCTGTCTTACCGACTCTTCCTATAGATCAGAAGCTCGACGGCGACAACTACCGCATTTGGCGCGTTATGATGTTGGCCATCCTTGAGTCCTATGATTTGGCGGAGTTGGTACAGGAGGATATTGACCGGCCTTCGGTAAGAGATGAGTCCAAACTCTCTTCCGATGCTCGTACGGAGTTGGCCAGGGCCCAGTCTCATTGGGACAAACTGAATGCCAGGATTCGATCCTTTCTCTTTCTATCATGCACTACAGCCGTGATCGCTCACATCGAGCACTTGACGGTGGCTCGTGAGATATGGCTGGAGCTTGATCAAATGTACAATCGGATGACCCTGATGAAGAGGGTTTCTTTGGAGGTACAGATGCGGACCTTGTCCATAAATAAGTCTTCTTCACTAAGGGAACACATTAACAAGCTAAGGCAGCTACAGATGCAGGTTCAGAATGCGGGGAAGCCGATTTCCTCCGAAGACATGGCGATCACACTATTGTCCCAGTTGCCGCCACGATTCAATACATTTTACTCTGCCCTTATTGCTTCGGGGCGAGAGTCTACTCTTCGCTGGGAAGAGTTGGTTCCTATGGTCTTGGACCAAGAGGAACAGTTAAAGGGACAGAATGCTTCCAAGACGGAGGCGCTGACAGGTCAAGCCTCTCAGAAGAAGGGGAAGGACCAAAAGAAGAAGAAGGGGGATAACAAGTCCAAGAAGGACAAGGAGAAGGACAAGGACAAAGACTCCACATGTCATATTTGTGGAAAGACTGGCCATTGGAAGAAGGATTGCCCTGACAAAGACACGAAGGACACCAAGAAGAAGGATACCAAGGATTCATGAGCGGTGGCTGCACCCTCATCAGCTGCATTTCTACATTTAGTTGTCATTGAGGATGCTTCATCGAATGCTTCTGATGCTTCGATGACGGCTCCCCAAGCTCGAGAGTGGATTGTTGATAGTGGTGCCTCACGGCACATGACTCCTTCATCAGATGGTGTTGCCCAGTTGCGACCTTCGCATGGGCACGTTCTCATTGGAGACAACTCTTCAGTTTCTATTGCAGGTCGGGGTAAGATGCAGCTTATTCCGGATGGACGAGGTGGCACCCATACCTCAGAGGTTTTGCATGTACCAGGATTAGGGTACCATCTCCTTTCAGTTCATAAGATTTGCTCCCTTGGTCTTTTGGTGGAGTTTGACAGTTCTACTGTGCGAGTCCTTGATCGTGAATCGAGGAAGGTTCTCTCATCCGGATATGAGGAGAATGGCATTTACAAACTGAAGTCTTCCACTGCCCTCTCTACTCTTCTTCTTACCTCACAGTCACAGTCTGAGTTATGGCATGCTCGGTTTGGTCACCTAAACTATGACTATCTTCGGAGGGCGTCACGTGGACAGCTTGTTCGAGGGTTGCCGGATATAGTGGTGAGCCAGCAGCCATGTGTCTCCTGCATACGGGGGAAGCAGCATAGGGATGCCATTCCCCACACAGCTTCGCAGCGGTCTACTTCACCGATGGAGCTAGTATCTACGGATCTATGTGGCCCTATGAGGAATGAGTCCCTGCGTGGGAGCTCGTACTTCATGCTGATCGTGGATGACTATAGCAGGATGACATGGGCCTATTTTTTGGCACTAAAGTCAGAAGCTTTCTCGCACTTCAAGGATTGGCTTCTCTTTGAGGAGAACCGATCAGGCCGGAAGTTGAAAACCTTGCAATCTGACAAGGGAGGTGAATTTGTGTCTAATGAATTTGCTCAGTTTTGTGCAGATAGAGGAATTCACCAAGAGTTTGCCAATACCAATACTCCGCAAGAAAATGGTATTCTAGAATGGAAGAACCGCAGTGTGATCGAGATGGCGCGCACCATGATGGAGCACCGACAGACCCCTCAGGTTTTGTGGGCCGAGGTTGTGGCTACTGCAGTCCACATTCTTAATCGATCTCCTACTTCGGCCATGGAAGGGATGACTCTATTTTAGGCTTATTTTGGGACGAAGCCAGATGTTTCTTACTTTCGAGTCTTTGGGTGTGATGCCTATGTTCACATTCCCAAGGCTCACCGTGATAAATTTGAAGCGGCTTCCCGAAAACAGGTATTTGTTGGCTACAGCTCCCAGTCCCAAGGCTACTGACTGTATGATCCCGTAAAGTGGGATGTGTACACTAGCCGTGATGTGCGGTTTGTGGAGGTTCCGACTTCTTCAACGGGTGAGGAGCATCCCGTTCTTGGAGATCCAGGGGAGAGTTGGGCTCCTTCTACAGTTCCACTAGACCCCGTGCCTTTTGATTATGATTCTGTTTCTGACAGAGAGTCTACTGTTCCACCGGACACCTCTGAGGAGTTACCACCGGTGGATATTCCACAGTCTTCTGCTGATGGAGAACGACGAGGGGAGGTTCGGCCTCCTCCTCGCTGGGCCCGTGACACACTCCGTGATTCAGGGATCGAAGGGGTTCCTGAGGAGTGGGGACCGCAGGATGGTCCGCGGCGGTCACGGAGGCACCAGACCCATTCTTTGGAGCTTGTGTGCTCCAATTATTGTTTGATGTCCCGTGTTATGCAGGATCGAGAGCCCACCTCTGTGAAGGAGGCTTTACAGTCCGCCCCATGGAAGAAAGCTATGGAAGCTGAGTTGGAGGCTATTGAGAGGAATGGCACTTGGTCACTTGTGCCACGCCCCCCGTAGAAGAAGGTGATTGGAGTCAAGTGGGTCTTCAAGACCAAATATCTCAGTGATGGTACTTTGGATAAGCACAAGGCTCGCCTTGTTGCTAAGGGTTTTGCCCAGTACCTAGGGATTGATTGTCATGACACCTTTGCCCCCACAGCTCGTATGGCAACCATTAGAGTTGTTCTTGCTTTGGCTGGCCATAGGAGATGGCATGTTTATCAGTTGGATGTGAAGTCGGCCTTCCTGAATGGTGATTTGAAGGAGGAGATCTACGTTGAGCAACCTCCTGGCTTTGGTTCTTCAGATGGGAAAGTCTACAGGTTGAAGAAGGCCCTGTATGGCCTCAAGCAGGCCCCGTGAGCTTGGAACGAGAAGATTGATTCGTTCCTCCAGTCTCAGTTGGGATATCGGCGGTCCAAGGCCGATCCGCAGCTGTATGTTCACACTTCCGAGGATGGTTGTGTGCTGTTTGTCTTATATGTTGATGATTTGATTGTCACAGGTTATGATGCACAGCAGGTCTAGGAGACAAAGTCAGCTTTACATCGGACGTTCGAGATGACGGATTTGGGGCTACTCCATTTCTTTTTAGGCCATGAGATTTATCAGTCTCATAGGGGGATCTTTCTCTCCCAACAGAGATATGTACAGGAGCTCTTGGTGTCTTTTGAGATGGAAGATTGTCGGGCTCTCTCTACTCCTATGGATCCGAACTGGAAGGCCACTTCCCATTCAGCTTCTCCTTTGGCGGATGCGTCCCGCTATCGACAGTTGATAGGGTCCTTGATTTGGCTTCTCAACACCAGGGTTGATCTATGTTTTGCTGTTGGGATCTTGGCAGGGTTCATGAGTGAACCTAAGACGGTGCATTGGCAGGCTGCTCAGAGGATACTTCGGTATCTGAGGGGGACGTCTGATTTGGGGATTCATTACCCCGCAGGGACAGATGGGTCAGATCTTGTACTTGCAGGTTGGAGCGACTCGGATTGGGCCGATGATGTGGACCACAGGCGGTCTACAACAGGTTACTGCTTTACTTTGGGTGCAGGTGTTATTTCATGGAGTAGCAAGAAGCAGCCCACGGTAGCCCTTTCGTCTACTGAGGTGGAGTATCGGGCCGCGTCTTCCACCACATGCGAGGTTGTGTGGCTTCGGAGATTGTTGGAGGAGCTTGGGTGCCCCCAAACTCGTCCTACATTGCTGCGATGTGACAATGAGAGTTGCATTGCCTTGGCGAGGAACCCTGTTTTTCATGCCCGGACGAAGCACATTGAGATCCAGTACCACTTCATCCGAGAAAAGCTTCT
Organism: Lygodium microphyllum; assembly: GCF_053477565.2. NCBI lineage: Eukaryota > Viridiplantae > Streptophyta > Polypodiopsida > Schizaeales > Lygodiaceae > Lygodium > Lygodium microphyllum. The sequence goes on along the minus strand of NC_141159.1, from coordinate 125,258,023 downwards.
GGATGAGACCATCACTGTGGAGTATTGCAAGACGGAGGACAATCTTGCGGATTTGTTTACGAAGGCGCTTCCTCAGGCTCTTCTTCGGCAACATTCCAGATCCCTCAGGCTTCTGCCCTGTCCAGGCTCTGAGAGGGGGTGTTAGAGATCATAGCCTGACTGGAGGGCAGGCAGCTGCACAGTCGGACTGTGCAGTCGGACTGCCACGTGGCAGTCCGACTGCCTGCAGCCCAGTCGGCTGCATTTAATATAGCCGACTTATTTAGGCTGCGTCCTATTTTCTGGCGCCCCAGTTTGTGGCAGTTTTCGGCTATAAATACCCGACGTTTCCAGTAGTCTAGCCACTCTTCTCTGTCGCAGATTACAGACCGGTGCCGTGCAGATTTCTGTCTCTGTTCACAGATTTCAGACAGCAGACAGTGCAGACTGCAGCAGACTTCGAGGTGGACAGCAGGCCGCATCGTCGAGGTGGAGACACACAGTCCAGCGCACTGCGCCCGTGTATATCTTTGTATTCAGCATTCTTTATACAGCAGATCTTCATTGTCCACTGTCTCTTTCTCTCCCTTCTCTCTCTGCGTTCTCTCTCTCTCAGTCCTATGCTTCCGCACCGCTGCACTCTGACACATCCTTCCTTAATTATCCCTTTAGGAAATCATCCTTGGCTGAAGCAACCAACTTAACAACCTTTAACTAGGAAAACATCCTTTTGTTCCCATGGCAATCAATCATCACAGACCCAGCCATGAAATCATCAACCACACCCCACTTAGGTTAACATCCAAAACCACATTAACAAACAGTTGAATGCACAACCTCTTGCTTCAAGGCATCGCAATCCCATTGCATGCACAACAAAAATTTAACTTGGATGTATCAAAACACTTTCTCAAGGGATTTACAATCTTTTCAAACAACCAAGCATAACTTGGGTCAACAGTCCATCTTTAACAAGACCAGCCTTCGTTAAAACCATTTCAACAGTTCCAAGCAACATGCTTAGAATAAATCAACTACCCTAAAGTTCGCTCTCCCCCTTAAGTTAGGGCTTATACCCCGTTGACCCCAAATTATCACTACCTTAGGTTTTCCTATACTATAGTCAAATAGTTCCTGGACAATCCCGTCGTCCTAAACTTGGTTGGTCAATTTTCTTTCTTGGCAATTCACAACTGCCCTAAATCCATAGGTCTAATGGACTATATCTTGGACTCAATCTGAGGTCCCTTTGTCTTGCGCGGCCCTCGACCATTGCAACTTACTTGACAATTTGTCTAGTTTATTGAGTTTCACAACCATAAAGCCTTTGATGGAAAACCCTTTGTTGGAAAAGAAACGACTAAGTCCGTGGAGTTGGGTTCTTAGGTTTTCAAGGTATGGAAATAAACCCTCCTTATTGGCCATCAGTTGGACATCAGCGTTAAAACACAATAGAAGTGAGTTTGGGAATCTCCCAATTCCCATTCTTTGAATACCAAAAAGGTGGCACCCGGATAACATGCCCATAAGTTTCTCAAAACTATATGATGTGACCTATCATTGGAAATAACTTGAAAAACGGAATCTATTGAACTATAGAGTGCTCAATTTGGAGTTATAGTATTCGAGTTATGACAAATCCAAAGATTTAACCACGTGTCCCAAACTTATGAGACATTCCCATATTCCCCAATATGGTGTTTTAAGTAAATACAACATCTTCTAACCTTCTATCTTTGAGTGTGATACTTTGCAGGATTTTTACTCTTTTTCTTTTTCTTTCCTTCCACCTAAGCCATGAATCCAATAAACATTCATATACATGGTATGTTAATCAAAGGCCTATGATTCATTTAACTCTCAATGAAATATAAATTATGATTACCTTATATCTTCCTAATGCAATTATGATACCCTCATTTTCTGTCATTGCAATCTCTAGTGCACCCTTATCTTTCCATTCCCAATGTACGCAATGTAACTTGAATATCCTCCTTGCTAAAATAGACAAACAAAAGACCTAGTTTGATACCTACCTGTTAAGCAATGATCCTTCAAGAAATGTGACCTCCTATTTCTATATTTGATCAAAAGCCATAAATAAAAACTTAAACTCCAAGGCCTTGGCTCCTATCACGTTCTATCATTTGTAGATATGCGGAGCTTTTATAGAGCGAGCTTTCGAGTCTGTTACACACTTTAGTAAACACGACCCTTCATCTTTGGTTTGTCTCTCTCTTCCTCCGTTGTGTACAAGGTGCTAGAGTGGAAGAGGGACACCCCTTTCCTTCTCTCTTCTCCTATTCTTAACGCACCACACCCTACTCTAATCAAGATTGCTGGTCACATACTTACTTTAATGATAGGAAGCACGTAGCCAAAAATTCATACCTTGCTGACTGAAGTGACAATTGTTGCTTCTCTCTCTCTCTCTCTCTCTCTCTCTCTCTCTCTCTCTCTCTCTCTCTCTCTCTCTCTCTCTCTCTCTCTCTCTCTCTCTCTCTCTCTCTCTCTCTCTGTGTTTCTTTTCTGATAGCTCTTCCTCTCTCCTAGTGACGCTGCTTCCTGCATTGGTGGCTCTTGGTTCCCTCCGCGGGCAAGAGCACCTCCTGTCTCGTGGCCAGGTCCTGCATGTCACTATGCAAGGAAAATGATATGAGAGTAAGAATGACATGGAAGAGAGGGAAGACGCTGTGACAAGGAAGATACGAGATAAGTGGAAGGGATGGAGGTGGCTATAGAGAGGGATATTTTGCAAGTGCCAAAAGACTATCCTTATCATGCCATGGTCCATGATCAACAGCGTCGCACTTGTTGTTGACTCGTTTAGCAATCCAACTCTACAAGCATCAACAAATACGGAATACTCGATAGTGAAATAATGATTCTCCACACACAATCGAGACACAACCAATGATGGGAAAGCGATGGTGTTGATGAACACTGGGCCCCATGCAGGCCACAAGGCACGATTGATGAACTGCAAGAAGCGAGATGATGAATAGCAAGAGGGCAAAGCAGATATTGATCATGCTGGTGATGATGATGTGCTATATTAGATGTAGCAACAGGGCAATCCACATGAACAGCAAGAAATGATGGAGATAATGATGATTGTGGCAATTTGCAACTAGTGGAGTAGTAGCAGGGTGGACGAAGGTGCAGGGGCGCAAGGATGATCATCGCGGCATACCCAAGCAGGTGCTAGTAAATGCCCTATGCGTGAATGAGTGTAATATCTCCGCACAATAAAAGTTAGTTGGTTAGTTTGAAAGTTAGTCAATTAATAAGTTAGTAAGATTACTAACTAAAGACTAACTAAGGTAAAAACTAACTAACATTAATTATTAATAATTTTTATTTAATTTAAAATATTTTATTTAGAAAAATCGAGAGTCATAAATCTGATATTTTTCTCGGACTGAAAAGGACCGTAGTCACCCTTCACATAAATTATAATGTGAACGAAACTTATAAGTTATATTAATCACTAGGATAATGTGTATAGTTTGGATGGTCTAAAAATATTAGATTTTGGGTAAAACTAGTATATTCTAGATACGTTAGATATCATCCTTTAAAAAAAAGATATGGAGATTTTTAGAACTGGATGTCATTTAAAAGAAAAGACAAGTGATATTTTAGTTAGTTTGGAGATTTTATAAAAAGAAAAAAATAAAGAGAGGATTTGCAAAATCACGTGCGCCGCGATCGCAGTTCTCAGGGAGTGGACAGCACTTCGAATAGAGAAAAGAAGGAGTGAACCGAGAGCTTTCTAACCAAGTGTCTTGGCGTTTTACCCCCCTTTCGGAGCGAATGGAACCATCAGATTTATGATCTGAGCATCAAATCACTGATCTTTCCAAGATCCCCCTCCACAAAGAGCTCCACTTCTCAACCACAAGCCCTCTTCTCTAATTCACTATAAATATGCGGCATGGGAGAGGCATATAGAAGGATAAGGACACCCCGAGAGGCTGCAAGAGAGAGGTAAAGAGAAGGATACCCCTCCAAGGTATTGTGAGGAAGAGCTTGAAAGAGAGCTTGAAAGAGAGAGAGAGAGAGAATGAGAGAGAGAGAGAGAGAGAGAGAGAAGAGTCACCTCGAAAGGCTACAAGGAAGAGAATTAGCTCAATTCCCTCTATCTCGATCCTCGAATTAACTGTCTTCTCTTACGCTCTTCTATCTTGAATCTATTCTACCTTCTTAATCTCTTGAGTCTATTTGCGGATGATGGCCTCCAAGCAAAGAATGTCGCGTGTGGATGACAATCCTGCAACCAGCAACAAGGCTTCGGGCAAAGGCATCACTGTCACTACGGTTCCGGTCGTAAGTAATGTATTTTCAAATTAGATGCTTGCTTTGATTCTCGTAAGAGATACGTTAGGTCCCATACTACGATGCATGAGTATAGGTTATGGGAAATGATAAATTTCATCTCACCTACTCAGAAGATGGAGTTTGTAAAGTGCATATATCAAGGGAAGATAATTGCACCTAGTTACATATGACTTATTTGCTAGTAGAACAATTACAAGGAAGAATTAGTCAAGTGTTATGAATGGCATAGTCGCCAAAAGAACGGCATTAAAAGATTGTGCATACAGGTGCTAGATTAAAGTATAGTCAAGAGTTACAAATAGCATAATTACTAAAAGAATACGACATTGAGAATCATGAATAGAAAGTACTAGTTTAAAGTTTAGATACTTCAAAAGTACTTAGCCTAAGAGCCTAGGAGTCTAATTACTTGAGATCATCTCGCACTTATCTTATTAAGTATTCACACGTTATTCCTATAACATGTTTGATATATGAGGATAAATTTCTAGTTGCCTCATGACTTGACTAAGAGCTAGTACAAGAAATTAATCATACGGGTTAAAACTAAGATGTCTTGAGATCCGTAGGATAACGATGACTTTTGCCAATCCAAATTCGGGGTTGGGTTATCAATCAAGGTAAGTGACCTATAGAACTTACATCATGAATAGTGTTTGAACCCTTAACATATGCCCTAACCGAAGGAAGGAAGTGTTAAGAGCATTTTTGCATAGTATTGCTCTTAGATCCCAAGGGGAAGAGCAATTATGCAATGGGAAATATTATGTCATCTACTCTTGCATTGTTTTGGAAAGAATGCAATTGGTTTTGTTGATTGATCGAACAACATCCTAAATGCTTTTATATTCAACTGGTTGTTAGTTGTTGTTTGGATTATTATTCCAAGTGCTTGTGATTTATGGTAAATGCATGGCAAGGGTCTGTGATGGCAAGTCGCCATGGGAATAAAGGAATGTTTTCTTGGAAAATGATATTAGGCTGAATGCCTTGTTTGTGCTTGATTCTTAAAGGATTTAATTAAGGAAGGATATATTGTACGGGTGGATCACCTCCATGGTTGCACCGCATATTAACTCGAAAGGGCACTGCTCGATTCACGAGCCGAAGGTCGAGTGGTGAAAAGGCCAACCACGGGAATGATGTTTCGCTCCTAGACAGCTTGCGGGTCAGTTAGAGCTCTGGACACCCCTTGCTAGGTCTAGAATGGAGTTGAAGACCTCCGTGGCCCCCAACATCTGGGCATGTTGGGAGATCCTATTCTAGATAAAGGATTGAGATTGTGGTGCCATGTGAATTGGACCAGTTACTTCTGCAGGGCAGAAGGGATACTTCTGTTGGACAAAAGTGACACATAATTTCTCCTGTATGGGCGGGAGACAAAGATTAACTTGAAGATAATTTAAGGAACTTGTTTGAACTTATTTGTCAATAGATTGCTTTGCTCAGTTTTCGTGTCTATGCTATAAGTTATGCGAACGAACCCTGTTCCCTAAAAGGCTTAATTAATGAAGCTAACTTTAAGTGTCACACATAAATATGGTAGGACCTAATTAGAAAACTAAAGCTATTAAGGGATGCGGGTGGGCTAAACCCCCGATGGGTCCGCAGGGTGGTCCCAGAGAACTAGGAGGCTTCTCACAAGTTTTTATCGTCATTCGACCTTTAGGTATTGATAGGTTAGAATCTGATTCATATCGTTTTAGGGGACCGGAATGGGACTATGCCCTATGGGTAGAGAGGTTGATCAGTGCATCCCTCTCGTTTCCCATTCTCTTTGAACCAAGTGCGGCATGGGTCTGCTTCGGATTGGGTATCTCTGCGTAAAGTAGGATGTCCAAAACCCGACGCTAGAATGCTAACAGGGGACCTTGACAACTAGGAACCTGAATTTCAGGTCGATCCTAGTGGGTTCGGTCGTGAACGTTCCGTTGCAAGGCGGATTCGGGAAACCCTAGGCAACAAAACTCGAAACATTCCCTGGGAGTGCCGGGCAGTGACGCTTAGATTGGTTTCTCGATAGACCGCTAAAAGAGTGCCTGGAAAGTCGATGGGTGGGCACCTCACAATGAGGATACCTTCGACGAGCTGGAGGGGGCACACTATCGCACGAAAAGGGGGGGAAGGGGTGACGAGCACGAGCGGGCCTACTGCTGCCGCAAGATGAAGGGGGGCGCTGCTGTTCCAGGTGGAGCCGAGGGGGAAAGCTTTTGTCATGCCCCTTATAAGGTGGGGGGAAGGGCGGTGCCTCCCGCCATCTAGGGGGCTGCATGCCCCCCTACTCTACATTACTCTCACTCTTTCTCTCTCCCCCCGTCATGCAGTCAGCAAGGGAGAGAGAGGGAGTAAAAAAAATTGAAAATTTTTCTTAGGGGAGGGGGGGTGGGAACATTACACTCACTCCTTATCATTTTGCATGTCACACTTTGATGTGGATAGTTCTATCTAATAACATTTTTGTGTGTTACACTATGGATGGTTGAAAGATATTTCCATACCAACTAAGGAACAATGAGTGTGGCTACATGGGGAAACTTCATAGTTCAAAGAAAGGAGAACGTTTTCCTTTGTTTTTTGATATTGCAAACTTATGGGTGTAAAGATGTTCCATTTTTTATTCAAGCTCATGTCAAGGTAAAGGTGAACGTGACAAACTAGGAACAACTATGGCCCAATATAGTTATGCTACAATGCATAAATCATGTATTATTTTTTAGGGAGACCATATCTATAATGGCTTAAGCTATCTATCTATCAAAGGCTTAAATAGGTTTAGAGGTGGTTCAGGTCACAAGTGGTTCAAGAGATAAGGAAAAATGTAAGTAGCTAGAAGAAAGAGACAAAATAGTTTCACAAGTGGTTCAAGAGATAAAGGAAAATGAAGTGGCTAAAAGAAAGAGATGGGAATGTGAAGTTGTGTTTAATCCATGTAGTGTGCATTTTGTGTCTAGTTACGTACTACATAATAGAAAAAAAATTATGTTTAGGTCATTATCATGTTTTTACAATGTTATATGCAAGGTTAATGGATGTGATGCTCCAACTCTAAGCATATGCCCTTTTGTAAGTATGTAAGCCTTAAACCCTCAAATGTCATAAAAGAAGATGAAGAAATTGATTATCCAACATAGGAAGGATACTTTTGATATTCCAATATTGCATGACAATGATGACAAATTTGTGGTTTCCTATGTCAAACAATATATACATGAAAAGTTGATCATTGATTTTCTACTCTAGGACACATGGAGGAATATATGGACTTGAGATTCATTTGTGGTAAAGGGGGTTTAGATCAAGCAAATAAATAGCTGGCTACAACCTTATGACTTCTAATCCTAAAGTTTGTATTGAATCCCACCTTGTGTGGTGTCAAGGCATTTATCATGTATGGTCAAAAGCTGCCATGACTCAAGTAAGAAGAGTTTGTAGCATAGAGAAAAGAAATTATGTAGAAGCAAAAGGTATGAAGCAATAGAAATCCAATAGACAACGAAAACCCAATCGTAGAATATATTTATTGTGTAAGAGTGTATGCTCAATCCTTGTACATCATGTACATCCATACAAATGCCATAAATCTAAGATTATGGCTTAGTAACAGCTTGGTTTAATTCATCCCATGTGCATTACTATTTTCCATACAAGAGATTATGCATCAAATTATATATCTGAGGCTCAAAAATAGGCATGAACATGGATTAGAACTATCTAAAACTTATGCAACCCACATAGACCAATGACGTCCTATTTTGAATCTTTAAAAGACCCCCCTTTCAACCAAAAAATCTTAGCTTTCAATTTACTACAATAGTAGTTCAAGAAAACCCAAAACAATGCATGTTTCATCTAATCAAAGTATCAATGCATGTTTTGGATTTCATTTTTCTTTTGAATGTATAGTTTCATCTAAATCCAATACTAGCAACTCCACATCCTTGGAAAAACAAAGTATAGACTCTTTGATTTGCTCAATTTTCCATTTTTAAATGAAGTCAAGAAGTATAAACTTCATCGTATGATTCATAAATACTAATTTCTTGCACTATATCTAGCTAAATGAAATAACTTTCCTCTTTTATTTTTTCCTTGAATATGTGCATCCAATATTAACATCTTCAAATATATTTACTATAATTAGATTTTAAACAAATGATTCCTACATTGGACATTGAGTAATTTTTACAAATCCATAAGAAGATCATTCTTTATTAGACACTTTAGCTCATGATCAGAAGCAACAACATGCTTTGGGCATACAATTGATTTAGATAGAAAGGTTATTCTTAAGAAATCTCATGAACATGGGTTTCAACCATCATCTAATTCACATATATAATATTTGCAACCACACATTGGCCCATGATGTGGGAGCTTTCACTCAACCGCCAAGACCCACGGACCGCTTATTGTTTCAAGCGTTCCAAGCTGAGCACTAATGGCTACCTCTCACATAATCGACGCACCATCCATATCTACAGGTGTAGTGAGCTTACCTCCGTGTCATTCAAGTTACCTCCTCTCCCGCGCACTCCGGTAGCTCCACGATCCAAGTGCAAGCTTCAAGCAAGCTCCATCCTCAAGCTTCACGCTCCAAGGTCCATTTCCGCGAGCAAAACAAGAGAAGAGAAGAGAAGAGAAGAAGAGAGGAGAATATGGAGAGCTTCTCCTCCTCGGTCCCTCACCCTCACACACTCACTCCCTCACACTCCCTCTCTCAAGCACAAGCTCAAGCAAGCAAGAACAAGGAGAAGAAGAAGAGGAGGAGAGCTACTTTTGGCCACACACAAGAATGAGCTTCTCATTCACTTTTCAACTTTATATACAAAACCCTAAATCCCTTTTGGGTGGTCATCCCCTTTTTACATGGTCGGTTGTAGCCTAGGCCCTTTTTCCCATTGTAATTCTATCTTCCTAGCTTCCTTTCCACCGCCCATCTACATTTACAAATTGCATGGCGGGTGAGAGCCCGCGGTGAGAGCCCGGCGCTCCTTGAATTAAACCATGATGCGCTTGCACTCTTTTACAAAAGTTTTGACTTGCGCTTTTCCTTGTGCGCCTTTCTCCCTTATTTAGGACTCTTCTCCTTGTGCGTCTTTGTCTTCCATTTCTCTTTGCCTTGGCCTTTGTCTTTGTCTTCTGCTTTAGCTTTTTTGGATTTTCCACCTTCATTTGTTTGAGGGTTAACATTACCCCTCCTAGACGAGTGCCAGTCCCATGGCACTTATCGTCGTAGGTAGCAGGCTGTAGCATGCACCGAAGACGTGGGTGACAGGGACGCCTGTGGTTTTCGTGGAGGAGTGTTGGTGGTGGTGTGGCAGAAGGTCCTGGGGACCTATTGGTGGCCAAGGTGGCTGGTGGAAGGTTGTTGGAGTTGGTGGTAGGGCTATTCTGTGTTGGGGATTGCATTGATGGCAAGCACAAGTATTGGTGTGTTGGAGATTTTGCACATGACGATTCGTGGCGGGCTTGCAGGATGATAAAGGATAAGAGTTCAGAGTTGGGTGTCGATGAAGAGCGAATGACACTTTCATTGGAGTCTTCAATACCTGCAATTGAAAACCTCTCATAGGTGGTCTCTCCCTAAGGGGTAGTGCTAGTCTTCTTATCGTGCACAAGACATATTTTGATTAGTTTGGGAGACAGGTCGAACTCTAAGCAAGCTGAGAATATTGTCCTGCACTTGAGGACCCAAACTGTGTATATACTTCGGTACAGATGTTATGTAAGTGCCCGTGCATACTTAGATATTACGTAGTTAGAAGACCGTGGGCTAGTTTCTCGTAACAATGTGTGGATGAAGCAAAGTTGTCCATGTTGAGAAGAAGTACACGTGAAGGTATATGAGACATCATTTGCATTGTGACTGCACAACGTAGCATAATTGAATACAGGGACACCGCACTTTTGGTAGCTCGAAGCTATTGGACTTGCTTGATTAGGAAGGTGTATATTTCATGGCCAATCGTGCGGTGCTTACCACAATTGATTGCAATGGTATTAAGGCAGAGTGCAAGAGGGAATTGTGCAAGTGGGTCAGGGTGACAGGTCTAACCATAGGCGAGACAACTTCCTAGTTATGTCCTACCCTTGATGTGCCTTGAACGATTGTGGGTGATGCAAAAGGGCTAGGGGACTAGGGACGGAGCCAGTCGATCAAGGTCACTGGACGTACCTAATTTGCGGACCCCTAGGTGCTGTGCTATGATTGTGGGTGGTTCTTTTCGTTCGTTTCTTTTCTTTGTTTTTCTTTTTTCTTTTTTTTCTCTTTTTTTTCTTTATTTTTTATTTTCATTTTTGTTGCTTTTTCTTGTGCTTTTTTCTTTCTTTCTTTTTTTCTTTCTCCTCTTTTTTTTTTTAACTTGCCTGAGTACAACCATTGCAATAGGTTGAGGCTATCAGCCTTTCAGTGGGTTGGAAAATGTCAAGCTCGAAGGCTCAAGAAATGGATATTACAGTGATGATTATGCCCTAGCCTTGTTGTTAGAGAAGCAGTTGTTGAGATTGGGAGATAAACTTGAGATATTGCAAACCTCCTTGCGACACACGCAATGTTGGCACAATTGAGGTAACGACTGCCGTGAGCCAACTATAGAGCTTGACCCAGAAAGGGAGCGTGGCCCATGAATGTGCGTTGGGCCATGCGATGTGGGTGGTCAACAAGGGCGATTTTTGCTTTCGATAACGTGGCTTTGTCGCGGCTCTTTGTGGAGTCAATGGTCTTGCGGTGATCGAGCATTGAACACTTTCGCACAAGGACCTGTATTATCCTGCATCCACTTGTCACTTCATGAGAGTATATGCTGGCTTGTGTTAAGTGCATCAAACAAATGCAATCACGATAAGACATAATTTTTCAGAATTCTATGATGTCTATTGGGATGCCTATTTCATTGCTTGTTAAGGTCGCATGCATTAACGAGAAGTAACGAGAAAGTGTACAAGTGGGGATCTTGCCCCTTTACTCATCAAAAAATAAAATGTTCTGGCATGCTGACTTGTCAAGCTACTTATACATCATAGGGATTTAGTCGATAGGTACGAGGCGAGGTGAGTCTGGTTGACTAGGTGACCGGGGCGGTGCTAGTGCGGGGCTCCCGTGAGGCTGGGTAGGGAACATGTCGGCCGAGACATGAATGGTGTAGTCCTGGGCCGCTACCGTTTCTAGAATGTCTTTAAACAATTCATTGAATTCTTCCCTATCCCGAGCTACCCTTTCTTCCCTTTAGCATCTGGTGCCCGAGCGTACATTGGGGGTCTGCCATTGGTGTTGCCACATTGTGTGCGCCTCCTCGAGCGTCTGCTCCCCTGGCCCGTGGATTCTTCCACCTTCGTCTGAGGCGGTGTCGCTTGGGGCCACGTTTCTTGGCATACCTTTTAAGAGTGGGCACGTAGCGCACCGGCACAGGGGCGTGTGCTGCATATTCCCATCGACTGCGGAGAGCATCCTTACAAGCTAGCTGCCCTTGGTTCTCCATGTTTTCCTTGGGGGGGGCCTGTAAGATGCGAATCAAGGATTAGGATTTGTCACATGATAAGACCATTCATATGTAAGGGATTATAGTGCAGATTATCAAACGCATAGGACGAGAAGGGGAGGGGTGGGTTATGCAGTGTTGTTGTAGAGGGATGGCCCCCGTGATGTATATTAGCCTCCTACCATTAGCAAATCTTGGTTCACACCAAGTTACGTCGGCTGGCAATCATGGATTTAGGCAGGGCTCCCCCTCGGAAGGATAGACCAGAAAGGGAAGAAGGTGTATAGAAAGGGACTACACCCTGTCTACACCATCAGAGGTGTTGGTCAAGGCTTCCTATGGCGGTAATGTGGGTTGCATGCCCTTCACTTGGAGGTGGGGATGGTCACACGAATTTTAAATGCATGATGAGAGGAGGACTTGAGGAGCTTAGCCTGTCAGACCCAACTCTTCTCCCTGCGCTTGACTATCATTGCTTATGTGTGTTGATATTGTTTATACACGGTGACACAAAAATTAGTGTTTATTTATATACATATTTATGAATCCATGTCACTCGTGAGGATAAGAACCAATTGTAGAACTCGGGTTTGTACTTGAGCGTGGCACACGCATCCAGCACTCGTGGCAGCTTACTTAGTACCGATAGATATTTTGCCACATCGAGCAGCATGGACCCTTGTCCGAGTCTACTGGCAACATGTAGCTCCTCCTCAGTGAGAACCTTATCAAACAGAGAGCTTTACTGGCTAGGTTCAGCCAAGTCAGTACCCCGAATGGCAGTCAGCACTCGAAGGGAAGTTGGCGCCACATAGGTTGGGTCCCTTTGGGATCACCATTTGGCCAATCATTCCTCAGATATTGTCATGATTTGAGCCCCTAGTTCGGCCATTACAACGCGGCGTTTGCACCAACGCTGCTCAAATTGACTTTGGCCTGCTGATAGTCGCTTTAGTTGCTCAATGTCTACGAGATTCGGTCGGCAGAGCACTTCATTGAACGTGATGGTTAAGCGCAGTTCGTCAGCCTCCTCGTCAGAGATGAGTCACATGCGTTCATGTAAGAGCTTGTTATAGTGCTCGTCAAGATGTTCTTGCTCTTCCCAAGATAAGTGTTCAGGTTCAAAGAGGTAGAGTGATGAAAGGCAGAGTGAAGCAACAAGCTTCTTCTCTACCACACTATATTCAAAACCACACTCTATAGTGAAAAGATACAACCTACGGTCATAAGACCATTCACACCAAAGGCACCGACTTATTTAATGTATCTAACTACTATGGCTAGACTAGCTGTGTCCAGCTCATGTCGGTCAACACACCCAGAGCTTGATATTCTAACACTCCCCCTCAAGCTCAAGACAGCATATGTACTCCAAGTAGCTGTCTAAAACCACAGAACTTATCTTTACCCAAAGACTTGGTAAAGATATCTGCTACCTGCTCATCAGTCCTCACATGCATAAGATCAACCTTTCCTGCAAGGACCATCTCACGAATAAAGTGGTAGTGTACCTCTATGTGTTTTGTCCTGGCATGATAAACTGGATTCATGGCCAGGAGTACACTACTCAGATTATCACATAACAGTTTCACTGGAGCATCAACCTGAATATCCAAGTCAGCCATAAGCTTGAGCAGCCAAGCAATCTCACATGCTGCCAATGCAGCCCCCCTGTACTCTGCCTCAGTACTAGATAAAGCAACCGTAGGCTGCTTCTTGCTGCTCCAACTGATCATGCCGCTACCAAAGCCAAAGGCATAGCCACTCGTAGATCGTCTATCAGTTGAGCATCCTGCCCAATCTGCATCAGTGTATCCAATCAGTATCAAGGGCTTATCTCTGACATAGAACAGCCCATAGTCTACAGTGGACTTAACATACCTCATGATGCGTCTAACTGCATCCAAGTGCGGCTTTCTCGGCTTTTGCATAAACTGGCTTATCAGCCCTACTGCATAGCTCAAGTCAGGCCTAGTGATAGTCAAGTAAATCAGACTGCCGACCATCTGCCTGTACATAGTCACATCTTCTACTTCAGCCCCAGTGTTCATGTCTAGCTTTACATTCTGATCCAGAGGTGTATCTAGTGGTTTGCATTCAGCCATGCCATACTTCTTAAGCATTTCCATGGCATAGTGCTTCTGCATCATCCATAAGCCATTTTCAGCTGGTACGACCTCAATACCCAAGAAATACTTCAGATCTCCCAGATCTTTCATGTCAAATTCAGATTTCAGCATCTTCATAGCATGCTGAATTCCCAAGTCATCATTTCCAGTGATTATCAGGTCATCAACATATATGACCAACACTACCAAGCCACTGTCAGTCTTCTTTGTAAACAGGCTGTGATCAGCCCTGCCAACAACAAATCCAAGACTCTGCAAGTAACTGCTGATCCTAGCATGCCAGGCTCTCGGAGCCTGCTTCAGCCCATACAGTGCCTTTTTCAGCCTGCACACATAATGCTGAAAATCAGGGTTCTCATACCCTTCCGGCTGAACCATGTATACATCCTCTATTAAATCACCATTGAGGAATGCATTCTTAACATCCATCTGCTGCAATTTCCAGTCTTTTGCAGCAGCCAAGGCAATAATAGTTCGTATGGTTGCCATTTTTGCAACCGGGCTGAATGTTTCATCATAATCCAAGCCATACTGCTGAGCATATCCTTTAGCGACCAGCCTTGCTTTGTACCTTTCTACACTGCCATCAGACTTACATTTGATTTTATAAACCCATTTGCATCCAACAGGCTTTTTCCCTTCAGGCAGTGGTACCAAATCCCAAGTCTGATTTTTAGCCAAGGCTTTCATCTCTTCGTCCATAGCCATGCACCAGTTTTCATCCTTTGCTGCTTCAGCATAAGTACCTGGTTCTTTGATCTCCATCACTTTTGTCATGTATGCATAATGCTTTGCAGAATAACCAGAGTACGTCAACCTGTCAACAGGGTATCTGACCCTCTGCGATCGTCTAGGCTGTGGTGCACTACTCGATTCACCTCTCTCATGAGGTGGAATGTACCTGTTCTGCCTCGTGCCAGGCGTATAGACAGTCGGAATACCAAGTTCGCTGTCTAAAGTATCACTAGACTCATAGCCCGAAGTCATTCTGCCAGGTGTCATCATACCATCCTCACTAACTTTCTCTTTTCCTTTGCTGTCCAAGACATCATGTCTCCCCCTCACTGACATACCCGTGTCAGTGGACGGTGAGCTCCTCAATCTCCCTGTCCATGGGGATACTGTCTGACTGATAGGTCCTGTCATAGCAGTGCTCTGCTGCATATCAACTGTAGAGACACGAGTGGAAGGCAAATCGGATGGCACTGCAACTGGTTAGACATACCAAGAGCCCAGTTCATCAAAGATGACATCCCTGCTTACCAAAGTCTCCCTGGTAGAGGGATCATAACATTTGTATGCCTTCTTCTCCTGCGAGTATCCAATGAACACACTCTTATGCGCTTTGGGATCCAACTTTTTCCTTTTCTCATCTGGAATGTGCACATAAGCAAGGCAGCCAAAGACCTTCATGTGTCTTACATCCGGCTTATAGCCATAGAGCCTCTCAAACGGTGTCATGTCATGAATGCCTGCAGTGGGAGTCCTGTTTAGAATATATGCGGCTGTCACAACAGCTTCTGCCCAATAGTAAAGCGGCATATGCTTCTCATTCATCATGGCCCTAGCAGCTTCCATCAGAACCCTGTTCTTCCTTTCAGCTACTCCGTTTTGCTGCGGAGTGTAGCTGCAGGTTAGCTGCCTACGAATGCCATTTTCAGCCAAAAAATCAGCAAATTCATTGGAGACATACTCCCCACCGCTATCAGATCTCAAGCAAGAGATGTAACACTCAAATTCCTTCTCAACCTGTGCCTTAAATTTCTGAAAAACAGCAAAGACCTCATCTTTTGTTTTCAATATGTGAAGCCAGGTATATCGACTGTAGTCATCAATGAAGGATACATAGTATCTGGAACCCCCCATAGATGCATTATGAGTTGGTCCCCAAACATCAGAGTGCACTAACTGCAGTGGTCGTGTACTCTGTCTTACATGCCTGACAAACAGCAATCGTGACTGCTTACCAAACTGGCAAGCCTCGCAGACATGACTAATATCTGAATATTGGAATCTAGGGAGCCCTGTTACCAGCTGCTTCTTCTGCATGGTCTGCAGCCTCTGCAAATTGACATGCCCCACTCTCTTGTGCCAAATCTCTAAGTCCCTGATAGTGCCAGAACCCTGAGCAAACATAGCAGAATTCAGCTCTGGCAGTGTAGCATCAAGAGTGAACATTCTTCCATTTCTGTGGCCTTTCGCGATCAACTTGCATCCATTGCCAACCTCTTCAATAAAGCAGCCATGCTTATTGAAGCGAACCTGCAAGTTCTGCTCTGTCATTTGACCCACAGACAATAGGTTCTTCGTAATCGAAGGAACATGCAAAACATCATGAAGATTCTTCTTCATGCCATCATGTACAACCAGAGGCACTTTGCCTTTATGCTCAATGCTATGTTGCGTGTCATCACCTGTGCATACATAGCCATGCTTTTCAGCCACCATATCCGTGAACCAATCACCATGAGGGGTCATGTGATTCGACGCCCCCGAGTCAATGTACCACACTGCATCATCAGATGATTTTTCAGCAGCCTTATCTTCGACATATTGCATGGCAAACAGTCTATCACCAGAGTCATCTGTCTGACTGGACGTAGCATAATGTCCATGCTGCTTGCCCTTCTGATTTCCCTGCTTCTTCCAGCAATCCTTTGCAATATGCCCATACTTTCCACAGTAGTGACAATCCTTATCTTTATTTGGATTGTTTGACTGACGCTGCTGCTGCCATGAGCCTCTGCCACGGGAGTTAGATCTCCCCCTTCCTCGAAAGTTGCCACTACCTCTTGCATGTGATGACTGCTGATTGTTATTACTATAGGATGCATTCTGCTGGCCTCCTCTGCCAGATCCATAGCCTCTACCACGGCCACCACGACCACGCTGATTCGAATAAAAAACTGCATCCTTATTCTTAGAGCTGCTTGACCCTGTAGCTAAGCCAAGCTTCACCTCTTCATGAATCAATAATGCAACCAGCTCATTAAAATCAGGCATCTCAGCCCGCACAGATACTGAAGTGTCAAAAGACTTATACTCCGGACCCAAGCCATTTAAGGTCACTGTGACCATATCCTCATCTTCTACCTGTGAGCCAACAGAAGCGAGCTGATCTGCTAAGGTTTTAATCTCCGTGACATAGTCCTGTATGGATCTGTTCCTCCTCTCTATGTTGTTGAATTTTTGCTTCAGTTGTATCTTCCTGGCACTCGTAGTTGTGCCATAGTACCTGACCAATATGTTCCATGCATCGGCTGGGGATTTACAGTTCATGATCTGCATCACCATAGCATCCGAGATACATAATGACAGCCAATGTAAAACTCTGCGAGCTCTTTCCGTCCAAGCTCGATGTGCTCGTCTTTGATCAGCTGTAGGATTCCTATCTGGAACTTCAGGTTCAGCCTCAACACCTGTCACTAAGTCCTAGTATCCTTTGCCTATCAGAAAGTTCTCCATGCGGAACTTCCATATTGCATAATTGTTGCTATCAAGCTTTTCTCCCACAATCTGGGTTACATTATCAGTTCTATCAGCATTTGCCATGTTGCAGACCTTGCCTGACTACCTGCAAACCAAGATTTTCTTAACAGTTCAACTTCAGCCCGGAACTGTTTATGACAGTTTTCTGCAATTAATTGCAGGAAAAAACCAGTAAATTTCAGTCAAACATCAGCCCAAAACAACGTCCCAATCAGTTGATCCAACTCATACAGACAATTGCCAATACATATGTCTGATGTTCGGTTCAGATTTAACTCCTGCAGATCCACTGCCAGGTTCCAAAAGCATACAGTCCAAACCTGTAAACTCCAATTACAGCAACCTTTCCAAAGTCAAACTCCACCTGGATACACGTAATGCATATTCCAAAACTGCTTAGTTGACTGCTGGTACATATGCCACTTCAGACATAAGCATAGTCAGCACATACAAGTGTCAACAAATTCAATTGCAGGTTACTATCAACCAAAGTTCAGCATATCAAGTTCCAATCAGCCCCAAATTGTCTCCCGATCATGTCATACATTTACTTCGTAATGGTGAGGTCAATACATGAGCATCTAGGTATACATAGACAACCTGTTTTCACTGACCAAAGCATAAGACCTCATGAACCATTTGTACTTGACCAAGACAATATGTCTGCATTCACTTCAGCTCCAGACTTCAGTTTTCAATGATACTCATTGAATGTTTCAAGCCTCCATACATCCAGCATGTATGTGACAGCTCTCATAGGTGATAGAGCTCTAGAAATGACCTGTATTGCATTAGTAGTATCTAATGCTTATTACTGACAGTACATGACAGTTTTCAGCAGTGAACAGTTCTCAGATCTGAATATTTTACTGAGAAAAATTTAGCTCAAGTACTTCACATCAAGTACATATAACTTCTTGACTTGTATTGTCTGCAATGCAATCTTCCCAGCCTATTAGGGAGCTTCAAGTGCTCTTCAGAATCAAAAACACTGATGTAAATCACTGTATTCAGCAGTGTACTCTCAGTTTCAGACCTGTATACCTGCATAACAGTCCATGCTTCTCATCACTCAAGCTTCCATTGACATATCAGACCTTCAAGGTCACACCCAGGGTCAGCATACACTGTTTAGAGCATGTAGAAGATGCAGGATGCCTCATTTAGTAGCTGTAGGACATGGATCTGAATCAGGCGCAACAGCGCAGACTGTTTGGATGGACAGCACAGCTCACGTGTCTATTAACCAGGGCAATGAAGCACTCTAAGGTGCTCAATACATCCCTCTCAAGGCTACAAACAAGCCTTTGACCCTGCCATTGATCATTAAGCATACCACTATACACTTCATACCTTCCATTGTCCAATGGCTTCAGCCTGTTTGAGGAAGAATAACCTTTTCTCTGACTTCAGCTCCTGCAAGTCCAATGCCACACTCCCAGGCACCCAGTCTTCATCTATTCATGGCTCTGATACCATGTTCAGGTTCAAAGAGGTAGAGTGATGAAAGGCAGAGTGAAACAACAAGCTTCTTCTCTCACACACTATATTCAAAACCACACTCTATAGTGAAAAGATACAACCTACGGTCATAAGACCATTCACACCAAAGGCACCGACTTATTTAATGTATCTAACTACTATGGCTAGACTAGCTGTGTCCAGCTCATGTCGGTCAACACACCCAGAGCTTGATATTCTAACAATAAGGGGAATGGTAAGTATTCTTCGAGCTGCTCCTTAGGAAATGCACCCATGTCCGCAAGGACGTAGACACGTGTGAATACTTTGAGTTTAGCATCCAACTCAGTTAAGCATTCTGTGACACTTCTATGTTCAACGAGGGCTTGCTCGGTTGCTATCTCATGCAAAGTTCTAAGAGTTTCCTTAGGCTTTAGCATGGCTGGGGGTTCAGGCCTAGATGAGCAAGATTGGTCAACGCTAGGATTGCTTATGCTCTCAGGGATTGTGCGTTTTTCCTGAGGTTTTGCTGTTATTTTGTCATGGTTCTTCTCGGATGTGACTGGTATAGATTTGTCACCCTGTTGTGACGACATTGTATCCACTCTTGATTGGTCGATGTGAGTTCTATTGTCGATGGATTGAGTGTTGAAAGCAACTGTTGATGGCAACAGCTATTTTGATTTTTCAGAGCACACGGATGTGTCTGAGGTTTTACTGCTATTAGGAGAGGCATCAGTGGGCTCATTGGTGGATGGACTTGATGCTTTATTCATCAACTCTCCAGAACTCTTCATCCCAATGTCCTTGGGGTCCACAACCACCTGCAACTATTGTTGTTTTCGTTGTTTCCTCCTCTTTTTCTTGGTCAGCATAGGTGCATCTAACGTCTCAGGACCCTGGGCTATATCGACCGTTGATGTGCTTGGTCGGGCCTCAGCATTTCCCTTCTCTAGAGGGTCCTTATGGGACCTAGTCATGGCTTGCGGAGTAGCCTTGCCAGGTTGCATGGGTACACCTGTCTCCCTTTTGGGGGAATCTAGCTCTTCCACTCGTTCCCGTGTGCTTAACTCCTCCAGCCCAGGTTTTAGGCACTTTGGAAGTGCTGGAGTTGTTAAGGAGGTAGGTCGCAACACCTCCTTCATAGGTAAACTACTAAGGACACGTTCCGCAAGGGGCATTGTCACGGCCAAAGGCTGTGACTGTTGTGGTCCCTGATTGGAAGTAGTGGTGGCCAGTACAATGGACTGGCTACCATTGGTAGACTGCGGGGTCAAGTCCTTAGGCAGATCAGAAGTGATAGTGTCTTTTGTTGCCCTTTACACATTCACTTGTGCAGGTTGAGCAGTGGCACAAGGCTGCTATTGCTGTGCTTCCTGTGTCCATTTAGGTGAAGATGATGTAGGAGATTTGGGAGTCTTACGTGGGCTTGGCACTGATTGGAGAATTTTCTCGTGATTGTTATACGATTCTATCATTAGCTTTGTTGAGCAATTAGCCTTATCATGACCAACGCTGTGCCTGTGGTGCTCATTATCCTCTTGGGAAGTCAAAGGCTCCTTGGGCACTAGTGGACCTTGTGCGCGCTTGACAGTTACCTCTGATATATGCTTGCTAAGCACGCTAGGCTGAGGATCTACTTTTTGATAGGTCATGCTCGGTTTTTTTATTTTAATCGCGAGGGGCTCAATCACTCCAATATTTTTGGTTTGAGACTTGGATTTTCGTTTAGGTTTCCTCCTACGCCTCTTTGCTTTTGACATAATTAGGGCTTCTGACAGAGGTGGTCTAGTAGGGGGTTTTGGTTCCCAAATCCATTGGTTACCTGCATAATACCCTTGAGCACGTAGCAACGCTTTGGATATCCATCGTGGCGTTGCATTGACTCTCCATCGATGCCTGCGTCTATAAGGCTTGGGCTTCATTTAGGGTCTTCTACGATATTTGTAAGTCCAAAGCCCGTCCTTGGCATTGTCTCTTGACCTTCATTTTTCAGGCCTGGCCTCACTCACTGGTTCTTGTTGTTCGACCTGTGCTTGTATCAGTTTTTCCAACAAGTCCTTGCTCTCATTAGTAGGCTTGACTATTACGTCAGCACCTTCCTTGCCTTTCCCTTGAGGTTTGATGAGGTCACCCTTGCTAAAGGTTGTGACTATCCTCCCACCCGATAGTGTCAGATGTATCCTCTGTGCTACATAGTCGACCTCACACTTGGTCGCCCTCTTGAAAGGTCTTCCTAGGAGGGTTTCTTTCCCGCAGCTAGCACTATTTGGAGGAACATGAAATAGGATAGGCAAGCTTTCCGTTTCAATTGTCCCAAGGACTTTGCACTTCCCTATGAGTGTTTGTGGGTGTCCCCCATAAGGGCTAAGAGTTGCACTAGTCGATGTGAGCTCTAGTTGGCCTAGTAGGATCCATAATTCATAGGTCAAGATGTTAAAATCTGCTCCTTCATCAATCAGGGCATCGATAATATGCTCTCTTTTCGCGGTGAGTTTGACCCTAAGATAAGCAGGTGATACTATGTCTTCATCTTCCGGGTCTTGGCTTGTAAATTTAAGCCTTTTGACGGATGCCTTTGAGTCCCTAACTACATAGTCGGATTGGGATTCGCTATTGAGGTCTTGGGTCATTTGTGAAGCGCTGCTCAAGGTACATCTATCGTCAGGATTGTCATGTCTAGTCATTCTCGCATTGATATCTTAATGATGTTGCATTCTGCTTCGACTAGACATGATATGAACGCAATGTCTTTGTGTTCTCATGGTGTGGCCTTTTTGCCCTTGATGGCTAAATTGGCCCATTGATGTTCTAGGGTCTCTGTTTGTCTCTATTCGAGTATGGGCTTTTGGCTGCTCTTTTGCAAGTGAGGATCCATGCTCGTGTAGAGCCATTACTACATTAGGGTCTAATTTGAAGGACCTGTCACAGCACGCGTTTTCTCTCCAACCTACTTGGGGGAGATGCAAAGGGGGCAGAGTCCCCTTTGCGGGGGTCCAAGGGGGGGGGATAGTCCCCCCGGCCCGCAGGGCCGTTACAATAAATGCCATACGCAATTTGGAGGACTGTTTATAGCCAAATTTTGAACTACGTGCTCTAAATTTTAGCCCAGTGATGGATCTGTGATGTGCCTTTAGCTCTACGTAGCCTTTGGGGTCAATCTCGGGGTTTAGATGTGTCAAAATTTGTATTCTAGATACCTGTCCGATTTTGACACTTTTCTGTTCGATTCTCAGATGTCCGATTTTCAGGAGTCCGAATCCGGGTGGTCCGATCGGCCCAGCGGTCCAATTTTCGTCACGTCCGATTCTAGGAATCGGATCGAAAAAGTGGTCCGATTTTCAAAATGGTCTGATTCTAGGAATCGGATCGGATAGGGTGGTCCAATTGCCTCGATCAGACGAGCGTCCAATCGAATAGGATGGTCCGAGTGGTCCGAGTTCGAGTGTCCGAGTGGCCGAGTGGTCCGATTTTCAAAATCGGACGGGTTGGTCCGAGTGGTCCGATCGGACAAGATGGTCCGATTATGATCTAGCCCGATTTTGGTGGTCCGATCCTAGTGGTCCAATCCTGGTGGTCCGATTCTAGGAATCGGACCAAGAGGGTGGTCTAATTTTCAAAGTGGTCTAATTTTCAGAGTGGTCCGATTCTGGGACTCGGATGGCCTGGTCCGACAGCGCAAATGGCGGCCCACGAGTTGCACGCGATGCCTCTAGACTGACGTCTACTACACCGAATCGTCCAGCGCCTTCCAGATAGGTACAAAATACTACCAGGAAGTGCTAGACATGCCTAGAATCACTATGGTGCTCAAATCAAACGGCACTCCAAGGATCTGTGCCCCCATTTCCCTGTTTTAGCCTGTTATACAGCAACAGAAAACCCTCCTGTTTGCTTCTTTTTCTTTGTTTTTTCCTATCCTAAATGCATACAATTCACAAAGTAAATACCTACACTACTCCATCTCACAACATAAATCTCATAAAAGCAAAAAACCTACTTGCCAAGGAGATCAAATACCATCTTCAACCTCCCTCGCTTCCTACCTATCTACCTCAAGCACCGGTTCGGGGGAAGACCCTTATTATGATGCTCAATTTGAAGCGGCAAGCGCTCAAGGCTTGAATCCATTGTCCCAGCAACGGAACCAAAATGTGGGAGCTTTCACTCAACTACCAAGACCCACGGACCGCTTATTGTTTCAAGCGTTCCAAGCCGAGCACTAATGGCTACCTCTCACATAACCGACGCGCCATCTATATCTACAGGTGTAGTGAGATTACCTCCATGCCGTTCGAGTTACCTCCTCTCCCGTGCACTCCAGTAGCTCCACGATCCAAGTGCAAGCTTCAAGCAAGCTCCATCCTCAAGCTTCACGCTCCAAGCTCCATTGCCACGAGCAAGACAAGACAAGAGAAGAGAAGAGAAGAGAAGAGAAGAAGAGAGGAGAAGATGGAGAGCTTCTCCTCCTGTGTCCCTCACCCTCACACACTCACTCCCTCACACTCCCTCTCTCAAGCACAAGCTCAAGCAAGCAAGAACAAGGAGAAGAAGAAGAAGAGGAGAGCTACTTTTGGCCACACACAAGAATGAGCTTCTCATTCACTTTTCAACTTTATATACAAAACCCTAAATCCCTTTTGGGCGGTCATCCCCTTTTCCCCTTTTTACATGGCCGGCCGTAGCCTAGGCCATTTTTCCCATTGTCATTCTATCTTCCTAGCTTCCTTTCCACTGCCCATCTACATTTACAAATTGCACGGGTGAGAGCCCGGCGCTCCCTGAATTAAACCATGATGCGCTTACGCTCTTTTACAAAAGTTTTGACTTGCGTTTTTCCTTGTGCACCTTTCTCCCTTATTTAGGACTCTTCTCCTTGTGCGTCTTTGTCTTCCATTTCTCTTTGCCTTGGCCTTTTTCTTTGTCTTTTGCTTTAGCTTTTCCGGATTTTTCACCTTCGTTCGTTTGAGGGTTAACACATGAACACCAAGAGAGCCTTTCCTTATATTATTTAAATATGGCATATGCAAGTGTTATGCAACCACATGTGTATATATCATGAAGCTTGTGGAAAAAGTAAAGTTCCAACTTCTCAAGTGATTACTGATGAAGCTTCAAATTTGGGTGACTCTATTGGAAAGAAAGAAAAAACTTCACCTACATTCTACATATATTAAAAGTAGTTACATAGGATTACTCATCTAGATTCAACTATTTTGAGCAATAACTACCAAGATGGTAGCACCCACAACATCTAACCATAATTCACTAGGCTATTAGCTACCACCTCTAAGTCCATCTAGATAGTTATCCAATTGAAAACCACCACACATGTATGCTACCATATAGGTGGTATATATATGTTATCAAACAAGTACCTTTGAGAATATCACCATACATGTATGCTACCACATAGGTAAAATCTATATCTTAAAATATGTGTACCTTCAAGTATGTTACTATATAGATATTTTCCACTTTGCTTGCATACACATAGCCACAATCATAGAAGTAGCTTCTAATATATTGCATGAAAATATCTACCAATATACTACCTTATCAATAGCTTTCAAGATGCTACCATACACATAACTTTCATTATGCTTCCACATAAGTAGGCAACATTTTGATGGCTACTGATATGCTACCATATGTGGGGCAACCAAACTACTACCAATGGGCTTCCATACATGTAGATTTCATTATGATAGCATACAAGCATCTATCAAGCTTCTCACTATTAAGTAGATACTATTAAGTAGTAGCTGACAAGATGGTAGTCACTATGGTAGTAGCAAGTCAAAATTAAGTTGGTAGTATCCACATTATTAGAAACTATATTGGTAGCAACTATATTGATCATTTTTAGTATGCTCTTATAGAAGTGGCTACACATAGAGAGAGTCATATATGTGTCCACCTATATGCTCTCATAGTCATAGCATATAGTATAAGTCACCATTCTTTGAGTGCCAATTATGTATAGGTTACTAGAGGCTATCACACTATCTCACAATCATTGTCCATCAAAAAGCTTATCAAAAATCTTATGATATAAATAATACCAACATAGGGTTGTTCAAGAAGATGCGCAAGTAATACTGAGTAACATTTTATTCCAATATGTTTTTGGCACACATTCATTTTCTTGGGAGAGACACAAGTATTATTTGTCCTAAATGACACTACTGATTCCTCAACCTCATCGCTAACTAGATTCTTTATGCCCCGTTAGTATTCCCACAAATACAAGGGCAATATGCATTTTCCAATCCATATCAAGCTACATAAACATTACTTCAATGCATTCTTAGATTTTTTTATTGTAATATTTGTGTCATGGAATTATTAACCGTGATGATAGTTTCCCTCTTTATAAACAAGTCTAATGAGCTTCTAGCTTTCTTGACAACTTCAAGATTGTCTCTTAGACTTCTTAGCGATGAATCTTATAATTTTGAAACTTTATGCTCTTGTTTCACTTTCATGACCCTATGTAATACCTATTCAAATCTTTTGACAATATGAATCACTTAGTTTTTCAAAATGTTAAAGGCGATTGTTGTTGTTGTTGTTGTTGTTGTTGTTGTTGTTGTTGTTGTTGTTGTTGTTGTTGTTGTTGTTGTTGTTGTTGTTGTTGTTGTTGTTGTTGTGTGTGCAAGCATGCGTGCATGCGTGCATGTGTGCATGTGCGTATGTGTGTGTGTGTGTATGTGCATGTGCGTGTGTGCATGTGGGTGTGTGTGTGTGTGGGTCCACTGTCATGCCGCTACGTGCACACCGTGTAAAAAAATCTAGAGCATGGCTTCCTTTTAGATTAGAGAGCCAATGCCACTTCAGGCATTAGTATTAGTGTCCATGGTTCAAAATATTAGATTTTTTTGGACA
The DNA here is from genome assembly GCF_053477565.2 of Lygodium microphyllum. NCBI lineage: Eukaryota > Viridiplantae > Streptophyta > Polypodiopsida > Schizaeales > Lygodiaceae > Lygodium > Lygodium microphyllum. Next base: position 125,232,258 of record NC_141159.1, on the reverse strand, counting down.
AGTTTTAGTCAATTATTGATATTCTAGATATTATCTCTTGTAAAAATCCATAAAAACTATAGACAACTTCTAGATTAGGATGACATATAAAAGAAAGCATGTAGCTTTTAGCCAATTTGAGAGGATTTTATGTAAAAAGAGAGATTGACGAAATCGCGTGACATGCGATCACTGTTTTCAAGCAGTGAACAGCACTCCGAAGTGGGAGATGAAGAAGGAGTGATCTAGCTGAATTTTGGCCAGGTGTCCTGGTATTTAACCCCCCCTTCGGAGCTAATGGAGGCATCTGAGCAGCATAGAGGAAGGTATTATTTTGTACACGTTTTTGTCTATTAGAGTTATATTTTCTCATAATGCTGAAAGAAACTGACAGGCTTCATCTCTGTTAGTATTCTTCTATATTTTCTAATTCTTTTTGGGAGTATTCTTCTACATCTTCAATCTCTTCGAACCCCTTCTCTTTTGTCTACTCCTCTCCCTAAATCTACATTCACCCTGCTGTCTCTTATCTTCAAGAACTTGGCTAGCTTCAACCCTTCTCTTATCTCTACCATCTCCGAAGTAAAAGCTCTTGAACCTCCATACATTCTTCTCTTGCCAAACCCTTGTGGTGACCTTCAACCGTATGCACTGCGACAGCGCGTGCGCATGTGCATGCGTGCACATAGATTTATTATACTTCAAGAATATGGTGGGGATCAACAAAAGTAAAAACACCCAAAGAAACCACATATTTTTTTGTGCTCCATTGTAAGGAGCTACCACTATGCTATTAATGTCTAAAAATACCTCATTATGCATATACCTTGTGACCATGACTTGACCACAAACCTAAGCTACCAATCATTTATATTTTCATATATATTATTAGTCATCCTTCTATGATAATCCATAAGATGATATCCTTAATTGTGCATCTCCTCTTTCTTGCTCTATTTTGTACAAAAAAAGGGAAGAAGTATCATTCAATAGTAATTTAAATGTCATATTGAGCTAAGACATGTGATTGATGAAAGACTTTGCCTTTTTTGTGTTTGAGCAATACATGTGTTGTTCAAATCACTAGAGTATTTATTATATCACCATCAAGTTTTATGTGCATCATCTCTTGGTCATTAATGGAGTGTGAACATTGGATCAAAAAAAATCCATGCAAAGCATCAAATACGAAGTCCTAAAAAAGGAGGATCTCTCATAGAGCAACCCTAATAAGCACTCCATCGCTCAAGAATGCCCCCACCAGGTGACCTCAAAACCCGCCTTGCCCAAGAGGGCCACCTCGGCTAGCAGCCTCTCCACCAAAGTCACCCTCCTAAAGTTCAAGGGCTAGTAGTGCTTGCAGGAAGAAGAACCCCAATACGAGAACAAGTCCCCCCACCTAAGCGATTGAAAACACATGGCCAGACTGACACTGCCATTACTGCCCAACTCTGACACCACAAATGCTAGTTGCTTATCTACATGTTGATGGGTGGATGTTTGTGTCTATCCTAGTACATCATAAAGAGCTCTAGCAGAGTCATGCCATGTCTTCGATGGTGTAGTGATTGAGATGGGTGGTCCTCTCTTGAGAAATCCTCCAAGCCCTCTTGTTTTGTGGAGTGAGACCTCTCGATCTAATTGGCACATTTATATTGGCATTCCTTGTCATATAAATTGTTTCAAGGGTCTTCTTTCTATCGCATGTAAAGTGGTCCATTGGATATTTAGGATGCTAGGAGTTGCAAGGGTATGGTTTGTCTTTCATGTAAAAACAAGCTATAGAGAAGGTTATATGTGCATGGTTTGCTACTATTCCATTAGAGGCACATAGGACAAAATGAGATAATTGAAGATCTTGGTTACAGTCCACTTCAAGTTACCATTAGTATACATGAAAAAGAATAGCTAAGATTACGAGAGTTACTACATAAAACAATAGCCATAAATTGGCCTAATGCTTCGGCTTTCTAAATTCTTCTAGGATGTCCTTACCTGATAAATTGCCCATTTTTTCTCTTTTTAGCTACCTTCATCTTGACGATCTCACTTGCACTCTTTATGCAAGGAATTCCCAGATATTTGGAGAAATCACACCTTTAAGAATCAGGACCCATGGTTTCTAACAACTATGGAATGGTAATGATTGGTTAGCATCTAGCCAAGACCTATGGCTCCCATCCTTGAGCAGGACCTAAGCAATTCAACAAAGAAATACATGCATATCACCATAGGGCAAGGTAGTTCTAAAAAGGGATACACCACATTGGGTCATGTTAGAAATGCGGGATCTAGAGCATGACATAACCGGAAGCTATGGAGGATGGAAGGAGAAGTGTAGACTCATGATGGAATGGACACTGTTTGTTACACAAGTGAATTAGGTTCCAAGATTGAGACTTGGACTCATAAACACAATCTTGTGTATGTGGACAATGACATTGACACTTTACTGAAATGAAAAGAGTACTATCATTGCATTAAGAAAGGAAGCAAGTACAATGCTTTATAGGAAAGTAGGAAACTGCAGTAGGCACCATTGTGCATATGGGATAAGTTAGCCTGCATGTCCTTGACCCTGAGACTCCATACAAAGAGGCTGTTTGAGTGTGATTGCTGATTCTCAACACCCCTCCTCAATCACAACTAGGAAAGGCACAAAGTGTGTAGAGGCTGTAATGAGAACCACCTACAAAGTGTGGGTATACCACAGACATGGCAAAACACCAGAGGCTGTCGCAGAAAAAGCTAAGTGTGGGTACCATAAACATGGTGGACATCCAGAGGCTGTAACAGGGGCCTCACAAAGTGTACAGGGACTGTAATGCCAAGTTACATAAGGAGTTTACATAGCTTATGGCAGGAAGCATTAGGGCAAGGAAAAATACAAGGCTATTAAAATAGTCTATCAGAATTATGAGAGTACAAGGACTGATGAGTCTTGTCCTTCCGATCCTGGTGATCTTCATCTTCTTCTTCCTTTGCTTCATTTTCTTCTTCTTCTTTGACTGCGACTAGATAGGCCTTTTGGGATCTCTTTCTTGCGTGGCAGAACTTCTCGGTGTGTCCGGTCCTTTTACAGAAGTCACAAAAGAGCTGATCTTTCTTGCCTTTGTACCTATTGCCAACATATAATGCATGCTCATCTCTAGAGGTACTTGGTTCTTCTTTAGTTTTTAGCTTCTTTTCTTCTTCTAACAGTGATGCCTGGATATCAACAAGTTCAGGATTTGGCATGTTGATTAAAGTTGTTGATATGTTATTATATTCAGGAGGCAAGCTCTTAAGTAGAACACCGATGCAAACATCTTCATCCATTTTAATGTTTATTCCTGCAAGTTGGGTTAGGAGTCCTTCCATGTAATTGAGATGTGTGGCAAGTGATGTGCTGGACTTCATTTCAAGCCTGAAGAATTCAATCAGGAGACCATACTTTGATGATTTAGATTGTGCACCGAACAGGGTGTCAAGTCTTTTCCATGTATCCTGTGAGGTCTCACAGTTATCCACATGATGGATATAACTGTCGTCTAGCTCCAATTTGATAATGGTCTGGGCTCTGTCATCATTCTTTTGCCAAGTAGTTGCAAGGTCCGCGTCCCGCGGTTTCTTCTCTTTGCCATTTGTGATGGCCCAGAGACCCTTCTTCATCAGGATGAGCTTGATGCGGGTTTGCCAAGTGTGGAATCCGACTCCTTTGAATCGAGCATTTGGCGAGTCTTTGCCCATGTTAGATTTACGGGAACAGTAGCAAATCAACTTTAGACTTTATTAGATTTGAGCAACAGAAGAATTGATTGAGAGACGCAAGTGCTAAAAAGCACTAACTGAGTGTCAATGAATACCAAATCTGCAAAAGTCTTTTACTCCAAGTGATCTTCCCCTTCTTGATTTGATGCTGATGCCTTCAGATCTGAGTGACAGTACTTTAACGAACTTCAGAGAGTATTTCTCAGTGATTAAAATCACTGTTGATAACTTCAGTGAGAGAAACAGTGAAAAATGTCAAGATTTTGAAGCTTTTGGCTATGGTGGAATTAGGGTTTCTGAGACAGGGGCCTGGTTTTTTGCTGATTGCAGGAGCTACAGTGCATCATTTTCAAAACTTTTTACATATCTAGGAAGCTTATGTCATGGGCTACCAAAGCCCCATGGAGATTGTCAACATCGTGGTCAGTATACAGCACGCAGGTGCCGCGAACAGAATCGGCGCAGATCTGGACAGCGAGGTCAAATTTGAGCAATGTTGGAGCTGTAGATCATCAATGTTGGTGTTTAAAGTGACAAGAAGCTGCGCCCTGAGCCAAGGAACATTTCTCCATAAGAAATCGTGTTGAAATTCTGCCTGGTTGAAGAGTTATGGAAGCTCCAAGCAAGGTAGGTCCTGTCTGGCTATGGCAGACACAGAACAGAGATTGGGGATTTTCACAATGCTGAGCTCCAGATGGTCCAATGTCCTGGATTGATGTGATATAGGGAAGCTTTATGAGTTGGGGAATACTTTTCCAGAAGGAAGCTCCAAGAGATTTGACCTGTGGAGTGAGATATAAGCAGTTCAATCTGACAGGGTGCTGCTGGCTATGGCTGCCATGGAAGCTTCAGTGAGAGTAGAGTTGAGAAAAGAAGTCATACACTGACACTGAGCTGGATGGAGGTTCAGAAGAATCAAGAGAGGCTGGAGAAGCAATGCCATGCCCAACTGGGCTCTGATACCATGTTAGAAATGCGGGATCTAGAGCATGACATAACCGGAAGCTATGGAGGATGGAAGGAGAAGTGTAGACTCATGATGGAATGGACACTGTTTGTTACACAAGTGAATTAGGTTCCAAGATTGAGACTTGGACTCATAAACACAATCTTGTGTATGTGGACAATGACATTGACACTTTACTGAAATGAAAAGAGTACTATCATTGCATTAAGAAAGGAAGCAAGTACAATGCTTTATAGGAAAGTAGGAAACTGTAGTAGGCACCATTGTGCATATGGGATAAGTTAGCCTGCATGTCCTTGACCCTGAGACTCCATACAAAGAGGCTGTTTGAGTATGATTGCTGATTCTCAATAGGTCATATACTCACAATCAAGGCTATCATAGAGGAGGGATGTGCACATGAAAGGAGGATATATTGTTATTTTGTAGACTTCTATAAACCCTTCAACATTATCCCACAAGCCATGCTTAGGAGGAGACCACACAACCTTGGAGCTTTGGAGTTACAATGGGGGATTTATGCCTTATATGAGTTGGTAATAAGTAGAATTTTCACACCAAGGGGACTATTAAATAGAGCTACAAGCACCATTGGGGTGAAGTAAGGATACCCATTATCACCTACTTTTTTTGGAATTTATATAAATGAGATAGTAAACTATATAGATAAACTAGGATACCATCATGCACAATTCGTGGAGGTGACAATGCCCATTCTAATGTATGTAGTCAATATCGTGTTTATCTCTAACTTTGTTGGGGGCTTGCAGCAACATTTGGATGCACTACAAACCTTTTGCACAAATAGAGTCCTCCTATTGAACCCCGAAAAAACCAAGGTCAAGTAGGTGTTTAAACACTGCGCTGACTTGGGTGACTCATTCAAATTATCAGTTATACTTTTGAAAGAGAAGTTGTTCAATTTGTCAAATCTTATGTATACTTGGGTGTACTTTCAATGGACCACATCTTTCCATGTGTGAGGTAGAGGAAACTAGACTAGAAAAAGTGTTTTGCATCACAATGGGACATAAGAGACAATGTACACATACAATTACATGAACCATCCACCAAACCATGACTTTTTGATACATTGGCCATCACAAAACTTCTTTGCGGATCAAAGATCTAGGAACCTAGTCTCTAGCACACAAAGAGAGGGGTGGTCATAGGGCAAGTAGGATTGGAGAAGGCTTCTATGGTGGATGAGAAACCCATGATGAGAACATTAGTGAGATAACAAGTATGATTAAGAGTAATCCATCGATAGCCCATGAGATTGTTAGAGAAGAGTTAGGTCTTTCACATTTAGTCATAGATGTCCTCTTCAAGGTAGTGGCATTCATTCAAAGACTTGGAGCTCCCACAAGTGAGATATCTCCCTAGCACTAAAGATAAATGTGATCCCACCTTTTGACTACATTATTCACTATTCTATACTTGGACTAAGCCATGTAGAACCAAACCAAGTGATGTGCATTGTGAGATTAGATATACCGAGACTTGGGTAACCTCTATGTAGCAATTAGGCAAAAGATAGCACTCTACCAGACCCTTCCTACACCTCTCCCTAGAGGATTTTTCACGCACCCATCATACATGGACACCCCTCATACCTAGTCTTTGATGTACCATAGGTCAAATCCGTACTATGTCACATCAATTATGAATGAAAACAAGGCAATATGAGAGTATTATGCCAAAGAATTAGATTTCCCAATTATATGGGATAGAGCTAGAGTTGGAGAAGTGTTACAATTATCATTATGTTGTCTACTATGAGATCAAAGGAAGATATTGCTACCTTCTATAGGAGGGCTTTGAGCCATTATGCAAAGTCATAGAGTACAAGAACCAAAAATGCCTAGGATTGAGCTATGATATGATAGAGAGAGTCTTTAAGATAAGAGATCAAGACATCCTAATTCACCTAGATAGTGCCCATAGAGTTCCTCACACTAATGATTACCAAGGCTCTTCCACCACTAGTGCCCCTTACCTCAATCCCAATGAGTTCTTCCTCGCATGGGATCACCTTAGAGCAAGCCAAATCCCTATGTCAAGAAATACACCCTTGACACTTAGGACAACAACCAAATAATCCTCACCAATGACACATGTAAGCCACCATTTCTCACCATACAAGATGCCAATGATATACTTTAATCTCTTTATATTGGGGTAACTCCTACAACACCCTACCAACAAGGGGAATCTTGGGATGAGCAAGGACTAGATCATCTAAAATTTTCCAAACATAATTTTTACTTCTAGGTTTATTTCTTTCAAATAGTCATTTAACCTTAGATATAGATCTTCATATTTGCCCCATTTGTTTAGATATACTTTGATTATATGCTTGAATAGACATCATTATAAGTGTACTATATGCTTGGGTCTCATATATTGAAGGAGAGGGAATTTGACTAAACTAAACTTTTGTTTTAGCTAAATTTTTTGTGCATTAGTAATAATGCCATGATAACGCATCAAGATGTCCCATTCATCTTTCGATGACTTGCAATTCATGATCTCCATGAGCATTTCATATGAAATACATAATGAGAGACAATGCCAGACTTGACGATCTCATTCAAGCTAAGCACGATGTGCCATCTGTGTTGCTCAATAGTGGAATTTATTTCTAGAAGCTTTGGTCCAACCTCCTTACCTATAACAAGATCCCAGTATCCTTTCCCAATCAAGAAGTTCTCCATGTGAAATTTCCATATTGCATAGTTGATTTTGTCCCTGGCTTATCACCAACAGTATGAATGATGTTGTTTGACCCCCTGCATTTACCATGTTTGTAGCGATAAGTATTTACTGCAATATCCAAGTTGTTTGAGTTAACAATGCCTAACTCTCTGCACACCAAGATGTCTCTGAAAAAATGCTTGCATAACATTCAAATAACACATGCACATTAACCAACTACTTTGTACTAGCTCACTGCAACTCAGTTCAGCAATCAAATAACATACATCAATACTTCAATTAAAGTCCCCAAAATTTCAATCAATTAGCATAGGCGTGTACCTTTCCAAACATGACAATTTTATTTCTGCACTGAATAGCATTAATATCTCTACAAATAGCTCATCTCAAAAACTTCTCAAACATAGGTAGAGAAACCTTCTCCCTAATCTGTGTTTTCCAAGCTCAACCGATGTGTTGGAAGCATGGTGAATGCTACTACTCTCGTTGGACATGTCTAGTTCTCTACCGCTCTCTACTGCCTTAACCTCTCAGAATCAACTCTCATTGGAACAAAGCACACCACAATCCTACAAATGCTATATCAAAACCATTGATGTGAAGGCCTTTGTATCAATCTACACTCCTCTCAAACAATGGCAATCAATTTCCAAGGCATCCTTATTTGATTTATTTTCACATGCTTAATCTAGCAAAACATGATGCTCCTCAAAGTGTCGTTCAATAAAGATTAGTTCCATGTACCTTCTTATAACATTGCATCATATATCCATCTTATCAGGTTCTCAAGTGGCAACTTACAATTCTAAGATTCATGTATAGACTGTTATGTGCCGATAATTCAAAATTTGACACAAATATTGTGGTATATGCTAGAGATTATCTGTTAACCATTAACAAACAAGATGGAAAATCTAGAATGGCTAAAGCAGAAGACAAAGGTCAAGGGAAAGTGGAATGGAATATGAAGGCGTGCTAAGAAAAATCTGGAGACACAAAAAGCGCAGAAAAGTCCTAAATAAGGGAAAAAGACACACAAGAAAAAGCGCAAGTCAATACTTTTGTAAAAGAGTGCAAGTGCATCATGATTTAATTTAAGGAGTGCCGGGCTCTCAACCATGCAATTTGTAAATGTAGACGAACGGTAGGAAGGAAGATAGGAAGATAGGACAAGGGGAAAAAGGGCCTAGGCCACGGTCGGCCATGTAAAAAAAGGGGATAAGGGGATGACTACCCAAAAGAGATTTAGGGTTTTGTATATAAAGTTGAAAAGTGAATGAGAAGCTCATTCTTGTGTGTGGCCAAAAGTGGCTCTCCTCTTCTTCTTCTTCTTCTTCTTCTTCTTCTTGCTTGCTGGAGCTTGTGCTTGAGAGACGGAGTATGAGAGGGGGAGGGAGTGAGGGTGTGAGGGTGAGGGGCCGAGGAGGAGAAGCTCTCCATCTTCTCCTCTCTTCTTCTCTTTTCTTCTCTTCTCTTGTCTTGCTCGCGGCAATGGATCTTGGAGCTTGGAGCTTGAGGATGGAGCTTTCTTGAAGCTTGCACTTGGATCGTGGAGCTACCGGAGTGCGCTGGAGAGGAGGTAACTCAACCAGCATGGAGGTAAGCTCACTACACCTATAGATATGGATGGCGTGTCGGCTATGTGAGAGGTAGCCAGTAGTGCTCGGATTGGAATGCTTGAAACAATAAGCGGTCCGTGGGTCTTGGTGATTGAGCGAAAGCTCCCACATTTTGGTTCCATTGCCGGGACCAACGAATTCAAGCCTTGAGCACTTGTGCGCGTCGAATCGAGCATTGAAGTAGGGTTTTTCCTAAACCGGTGCTTGAGGTAGATAGGTAGGAAGCGAGGGAGTTTCAAGAGGTATTCGATCTCCTTAGCAAGTAGGTTTTTGTTGTTTTGGACTTGGGAAAGTATGATGGAGTAGTGTAGGTATTTTCCTTATAATTTTTTCTTGCATTTAGAAAGGATAGGAGAAAAACGTTGGAGCAAACAGTAGGGTTTTTTGTTGCTATATAACAGGCTGAAACAGGGAAAAGAATGGCAAGAAATGTAATTTTGGGTTAAATGTTAGTAAGGGAAGCAAGATTAAGATGGGTGCAAGCTTGGACAAGGTGATAAGGGGCCAAGAGTGGCAAGAAAGGCCACATTGTGCATTGCAGGGTTTCAGGAGAGCAAGAGAGAGGAAGAAAGCTTCATTGAGTGGGCCCGCTTCGATCTGGCCATCTGAGAGTAATTTGCCCAGCCCAGGTAATTCTACACCTTCCCCTACATGAGTAGATTGGATCTGGAGCTACTCGACCAGTGGGAAGGCCTCCAACACTCAGCGCGGTGAATTTTGTGAAGTCCAGTGAAAAAACGTGCTGCGCTCGGCATGTGCGAGTGACGACGATTCTGGGCCGAGTCCTAGAATCGGCCCTCGGACCACTCGAAAATTTGGACCTTGGCCTTGCCGACTCGGCCCACTACCACTCGGACCACTCGACTCGTCCCTTGGACAACCAGACTCGAACTGGCCGAATTTGACATTCAAACTAGTTACATTCGGCCCTTTCTACTCGGCCCTTGAATGGCGGGCTGAATCGGGCACTCGGCCCCTGCAATTTGAACCTGTTGAGCCGAATTTAGATTTTTTCAAATTTTAACCTGAAGACATTGAAACTGACCGCGAGACCATATAGAGCCGAAATCGTATCATAGATCGATCACTCGGCTAAAACTTAGAGCAAGTAGTTCAAAATTTGGCTATAAATGGTCTTGCAAATCGCGCATGGTGTTTACCATAATGGCCTTGCGAGCCAAGGGGGACTGTCCCCCTGGACCCCTACAAAGGGGGCTCTGCCCCCTCCACACCTCCCCCAAAGTAGGTTGGAGAGAAAACGCACACCGTGACAGGTCCTCCAAATTAAACCCTAGTGTAGTAATGGCTCTAGACGAGCATGGATTCTCACTTGCAAAAGAGCAACCAAAATCCCGTACCTGAACAGAGACAAACAGAGACCCTAGAACCTCAATGGGCCAATCTAGCCAACAAGGGCAAAAAGGCCACCCTGCAAAAACACACACGTGTTGCATTTGGGCTGTATCTAGTCAAAGCGCAAAGTAACAACATCAAGCTACAATAAAAGAATGACTAGATATGACAATCCTGACAATAGATGCTCCTTGAATAGCACTGCACTGACGATCCAAGACATCAGTGGAGAATCCACATATGGTCATGCAGTTGGGGACTCAAGGGCATTTTTCAGAAGGCTTAAATTTACAAGCCAAGACTCGGAAGATGAAGACATAGTACCACCTGCTTATCTTAGGTCAAACTCACCGCAAAGAGAGAGCATATTATTGATGCTCTGATTGATGAAGGGGCAAATTTTAATATCTTGACCTATGAGGCATGGACCCTACTAGGCCAACCAGAGCTCACACCGACTAATGCAACTCTTAGTCCTTACGGGGGACACCCACAAGCACTTATGGGGAAGTGCAAAATCCTTGCGACAATTGAAATTGAGAGCTTGCCTATCCTATTTCATGTTCCTCCAAATAATTCTAATTATGGTAAGGAAACCCTCCTAGGAAGACCCTTCAAAAGGGTGACCAAGTGTGAGGCCGACTATGTAGCACAGAGGATACACCTGACACTACCGGGTGTGAGGATAGTCATAACCTTTAGCAAGGGTGACCTCATCGAACCTCGAGAGAAAGGCAAGGAAGGTGCTGACATAACAGTCAAGCCTACTAACAAGAGCAAGGACTTGTTGGAAGAGTTGATACAAGCACAGGTCGAACAACGAGAACCAGTGAGTGAGGCCATGCCTGAAACAAGAAGGTCAGGAGACAATGCCAAGGACGGCCTTTGGACTTACAAATATCGTAAAAGACCCCAAAAGAAGCCCAAGCCTTATAGATGAAGGCATCCATGGACTTACAAATATCGTAAAAGACCCCAAAATAAGGCCAAGCCTTATAGACGAAGGCATCGATGGAGGGTCAGCACAATGCCACGATGGATATCCAAAGTGTTGCTACGTGCTCAAGGGTATTACGTAGGTAACCGATGGATTTGGGTGCCAAAACCACCTGATAAACCCCCTCTGTCGACTGAAGTCCAGATCGTATCAAGAGCAAAGAAGCATAGGAGGAGATCTAAACAAAAAACAATGTCTCGAGTCAAAAACATGGAGTGACCGAGCCTCTCATGGTCGAAATCAAGAAACCAAATGGGACTAATCGGAGGGTAGATTCTCAGCCTAGAGTGCTTAACAAGCAAATATCATATGTAATCATTGAGGATACACAAAATCCACTAGTGCCCAAGGGGCCTTTGATTCCCCAAGAGGATAACATACATCATAGGCACAACATTGCTCATGGCAAGGTTAAATGCTCAACAAAGCAAATGGTAAAATCGTTTAATAGCCCACAAGCAAATCTTTCAGCAATGTCGGAGCCACTTAGGAGTCCCAAGTCTCCTACACCCTCTTTCCCTAAACAGACACAGGAAGCACAATAGCAGTCATCAAGTGTAGCTGCTCAATCCCAATCTCTACCTCCATCTAAGCTTCCAAATGTCCAAGAGGTGGAACGTGACACCATCCATAGCTCTCGGCCCAAGGATATGCCTGTGCAACCCAATGTGACTAGATCAACTCATGTTCGATCTACACAGGTGAATGCTCAAAGGGCAACAAAAGACACGACCACTTCCAATCGCCCTAGGGACTTGACACCACAATCCACCAAGAGTAGCCAGCCCACTGGACTAGCCGCTACTACTTCCAATCAGGGATCATAGCACTCATAGCCCTTGGCCGTGAAAACACCCCTTGTGGAACATATCCTTAGCAGTTCACCTGGGGAGGAGGTGCTGCAACCAGCATCCTTGACAACTCCAACACTTCCAAAGTGCTTAAAGCCTAGGCTGGAGGAGTTATAAAGAAGGGAATTGGTTGAAGAGCTAGACTCTCCAAAAAGAGAGGTAGTTGTACCCTCACAACCTAGCGAAGCTATTCAACAGGCCACGGCTATGCCCCATGAGGACACACTTGAGAAAGAGAATGCTAAGGCCCAGCCAAGCACATCAACAACTGACCTAGTTTGAGTTCTCGAGTCTTCAAGGGATACACCTCGATTGCCTAAGAAAAAGAAGAGAAAAGAAAGAAAACAACAAGAGCAATTGGAAGTGGATGTAGACCCCAAGAAGATTGAAACCAAGAGTGCCGAAGAGCTGAGGAATAAAGCATCAAAACCATCCACCAATGAACCCATTGATGTCTCTCCTAATAGCGGTGAAACCTCAAACACATCTGTGTGCTCTAAAAAATCAAAGCAGTTGTTACCATCAATGGTTTCTTTCAACACTCAACCCGCTGACAATAGAACTCGCATTGACCAATCAAGAGTGGATACAACACTGTCACAACAGGGTGACAAATTTATACCACTCACATCCAAGGAGAACCAGGACGCAATAACAAGGCCTCGGGAGAAACATGGAAACCCTAAGAGCATAAGAATTCCTAGTGTTGACCAATCTTGCTCATTTAGGCTTGAGGCCCAAGCCATGCTAAAGCCTAGGCAAACTCCTAGAACCTTGCATGAGATAGCAACCGAGCAAGCCCTCGTTGAACATAGAAGTGTCACAGAATGCTTAACTGAGTTGGATACTAAGCTCAACGTCTTTGCACGTGTCTACATCCTTGCAGACATGGGCGCATTCCCTAAAGAGCAGCTTGGAGAATACTTGCCGTTTTTCCTATCCTGGAAAGAGCAAGAACATATTCACGAGCACTATGACAATCTCCTACATGAACGCATGCGACTCACCTCTGACCGAGGAAGCCGACGAACTACGCTTAACTGTAACATTCAATTATGTGCTCTACCAACCAAATCTCTTAGAGATAGAGCAACTAAAGTGACAATCAAAGGATCGAAGTCAATTTAAAAAATGTTGGTTTGAAAACCGTGTTGCAATGGCCGAACTAGGAGCCCAAATTATGACAGTCTCAAAGGAGCGATTGGCCAAATGGTGGTCTCAAAGAGACCCAATCTATGTGGCACCAACTTCCTTTCGAGTGCTGACTGCCATTCGGGGTACAGACTTAGCTGAAACTAGCCAAGAGAACTCTCTGTTTGATAAGGTTCTCACTAAGGAGGAGTTACATGTTGCCAATAGACTCAGACAAGGTTCCATGCTACTCGATGTTGCAAAATATCTATCATTATTGAGTAAGCTGCCACGAGTACTAGATGTGTGTACCACACTCCAGTACAATCCAGAGTTCTACAATTGGCTTTTATCCTCGTGAAGTGACATGGATTCGTAAATATGTATATAAATAAACAATGAATTTTGTGACCCTGTATAGACAATATCAACACACACAAGCAATGATAGTCAAGCGCAGGGAGAAGAGTTGGGTTTAACAGGCTAAGCTCCTCAGTTCCTCCTCTCACCACATGTTTAAAAGTTGTGTGACCATTTCTGCCTCTAGGTGGAGGGCATGCAACCCTCATTACCACCATAGGAAGTCCTGACCAACATCTCTAATGGTGTAGATAGGGTACCGTCCCTTTCTATACACCTTTCCCCCTCTCCGGTCTATCCTTCTGAGGATGAGCCCTGCCCCACTCCATGACAACCAATCCATGCAACTTTGCATAAGCCAAGATCTACTAATGGCTAGAGGCAAAATGAACATCATCATGGGGTCCATCCCTCTACAAAAAACACTGCATGCCTCACCTCTCCCCTCCTCATCATATGCGCTTGATAACCCACTGTATAATCCCTTCCATGCGAATAGTTTTATCCTGCCCCAGGGCCTAATCCTTGGTTTGCATTTTGCAGGTCCCCCTACAGTAGCCAACATGGAGCACCCACTAGTGTAGCTGTCTTGCAAGGACGCTATTCGCCGTCAAAGGAAGCATGTAGCACAAGCTCCTCCGCCGAAACACTACGTGCCTACTCTAAAGAGGTACGCGCCGAAAAGAGGCCCTAAACAACACTGCCCAGGACGCAGGCCAAAAACCCCCCAAGCCAAGAGGATAAAGGCTCAAGGGAACACACGAGGTGTAGCAACACCAACCATGCAGGCTCCCACCAGACGCTCGAGCACTAGGTGCTTGAAAGAGGAGAGAGCAACTCGAGACAAGCAAGAATTTGATGCATTGTTTAAAAGCATTTTGGAAACAGTTGCGGCCAGAGACTACACCATCCAAGTCCCAAACATCTTCCCCACCCAGCCTCACAGGAGCCCATCACCAGCATAGCCTCAGTCGCCCAACCACCCGGACTCGCCCCGCCTTGTGCAAATAAAGTAGCCCCTATGATATATAAGCAGCTTAACAAAGGCCATCCTGCCATACTTTTTATCTTTAAATGGTTAAAGGGGTAGGCTCCCCACCTGTATACACTTTCCTTACCTATTGCTAATGTATGCCATGTCTTTAACAAGCACTGGAATATGCATCGCAATCAATATCATAGAGTTTTGATAAAGTAATATCTTGACATGATTGTATCTATTCGTTGTACTTGAGACATGCGACTTTCATATACTCTCATGAAGTGACAAGTGGATGTAGGACGACGCAAGTCTTCCTGCGAACGTGTTCAATGCCCAAGTCACCGCAAGACCACCAACCTCACAAAGAGCCGCAACAAAGCCACACTGCCGAAAGTGAAAATCACCCTTACGAGTGCCCACATCGCATCGCCCAAAGCATGATCTTAACCACTTCCTCTTTCAGGGTTACACCCTATGCCAGGCACTCATGACAGTTGTTACCCCAGTTGTACCAATATCACACGCTCCAAAGAGGGTTGCAATATCTCAAGTGTATCTCCCCATCTCAACAACTGCTTCTCTAACAACGAGGCTAGGGCACAATCATCACTGTAATATCCATTTCCTGAGCCTTTGAAGCTTGACATTTCCTAGCCCATTGAAAGGCTAATAGCCTCAACATATTGCAATGGTTGTACGCAAGCAAGTCCAAAAAAAAGGAAAGAAAGAAAGAACAAGAAAAGGAAATGAAAAAGAAAACAAAAAAGGAAAAAAAGAAAACAAAAGAAAAGAAAAAAAAAAAGATACGAAGCACCCATGATCACAGCACAGCACCTAGGGTCCTCAAATTAGGTATGTCCAGTGACCTTGGTTGGCTAGTTCCATCCTTAGTCCCCTAGCCCTTTCGCATCACCCACAATTGTTCAAGGGCACATCAAGGGCAGGACATACCTAGAGAGCTTGTCTCGCCTATGGTTAGACCTATCACCCTGACCCATTCGCATGATTCCCTCTTGCACTTTGCCTTAATACCATCGCAATCAATTGTGGTAAGCATTGCACGAATGGCCATGAAAAGTACACCGTCCTCATCAAGCAAGTCCCATAGCTCCTAGCTACCGAAAGTGTGGTGTCCTTGTGTTCAATTATGCTACACCGTGCAGTCACAATGCAAAGAATGTCTCATGTACCTTCACGTGTACTTCTTCTCAACATGGACAACTTTGCTTCTTCCACACATTGTTACGAGAAACCAGCCCGTGGTCTTCTAACTACGTAATATCTAAGTATGCACAAGCACTCACATAATATCTGTACCAAAATATATACACAGTTTGGGTCCTCAACTGCATGACAATACTCTCAGCTTGCTTAGAGTTCGACATGTCTCCCAAACTAATTGGACTATGTCTTGTGCACAATAGAGAAGACTAGCACTACCCCTAGGGAGAGACCACCTATGAGTGTAAGGGCTTTGTAGCTATACCATGCCGTTGCTACCGATTGCACCTATATAGGGAGTAGTAGTGACTCAAAGCCCTGCCTTGTTTCCACTCTACGTGTGATTCCCTATGCCCAATGGTGAACCCTCTTATGTGCGGCATCACGAGGGTGTAGTCCTGGGATGTGTCTATGTTGTCCCGCTTTTGGATTGAATAATACAAGAGTATACCTTGAGCTCATATCGTGTTACCTTTCTGTGCCGTGTTGAGTGCTTAACGAGTGCAGGTTTATCACACTTGGTATCAGAGCAACTCTTGCTCGGAGTGAAGGAGGCTCACGGAAGCAGGAGGAAAGATCTAGTGCCCCAAAGAGATCGAAGTCGTAACGTCCCACAGCGCGACGCCCCACGTCACATCGCCCCACATTGCGTCGACCCACTTCGCATCGCCCCACGTCGCGTCGCCCCCCCGATGCGTCGCCCCGGCATGATGCCCCAACCTCGACATCCCACCGTCTGAAGACGTGATGCGGCTTCCCCACGGCACGACCCACACCACCACAGGCGGAACGCGGCTTCCCCGCGTCGACACCACCACCAACCACATGGAGGAAGAAAGGGAGAACATCACCCTCCCGACATTGGAGGAGAGGAAGAAGAGTAGGGGACAAGAATGGAGAGTGGCCCAAGAGGAAAAGGTGGCCGGACTAGAAAGACAATTAGATGGTATGTCAGGGATGCTAGAATCAATATGGAGGAACATGCAGATGAAAGAGGAAGAGGAAGAAATGAGAAAAAAACTAGAAGTAGAGCAGGGCTATAGAGAATGGGTGAGTCAACAACAAGAAGAGGAGAGGAGACACCGAATGCAAGAGGAGATGGATAGAATGGGTAGAGAGGAGTCATCTAGGAGGGCGCAAGATACAAGGAAGGAGAAGGAGAAAGTAGTAGAATTAGGAAGCAAAAAGAAAGACAAAAAGAAGGAGAAGAAACACCATCACAAAGAAGAGGAAGATAGCAGTAGTTCAGAAGATGATTATGGGAAATTCAAGATGCCCCAACCCGCCAAGTACAAGGGAGAGAGAGATGGGTTGGTTTTGAAGAAATGGATCGCAGAGGTGGATAGGTACTTAAAATATTCAAGAATCACCGAAGACAAGAAGGCGGAAGTGGCAACCATTTACTTGGAGGAGGACGTTGCCAGTTGGTACCTGTTAGAACAAGAGCAGGGCCACACAATCTGTTCGTGGGAAGAACTCCAGGAAGAACTGAAGGACTACTTTATTCCAAAGCTGGAGAAATTCAAAGTGAGAGATGAATGGAGGAACCTCAAGCAAGCACAGGGAAAGATGAAAGAGTATGTCAGCAAATATAGGCAAATCATGCTGTAGCTACCAAACATGGATACCGACACTAAGCTACATGGATTTTTGTTTGGAATGCAAGAATGGGCTAGAAGAGATGTGGAGAGACAGGATCCAACAAGCTTAGCAGAAGCCATGAGAATGGCCGAACGACTGGTGGACCTGGAAGGCAGAAGAACAGCACAAGGGAATCAAAATAGGTTCAACAACAACTTCAACAACAACAACTCCTGGAACTAGAGGCCCAATGGTTCTAGAGGGGCATTCACAGATACAAGGAGTCAAAATACCACTAACACCATGGCCGTATCCCAAACCGCATTAGTACCAAGAGGAGCAGCAGGGAGATGGGGAAACGATCACTACAGGCCAACCCCTAGCACATCATATGGGCCCACAGGATCAAACACATCATGGTGGAGACTCCCAGGCCCTTCCATCGGCATCAGATGCTTCAAATGCGGGGGTCCACACTACCAAAACAGATGCCCAATAGAAGACACAACTTCATCGAGTGGATCAAGGGTGAATGTAGCTTGTGCATATGGAGGAGAAGAACCACAACCACCGCGTATCCAGGAAATTCCAAATGGGAGTGAAGAGAGCATGGACGACCCAAGGGTAGGGTCAGTTAATGCCCCGACCCCAATGCATGGCAGCCAAAGTAGCGGCAGTTCACCATCTATACATCAAAGGTCGAGTGGGAAAAGGAAACCAACCTATCATGGTGGGCACAGGAGCAACCCACAACTTCATGACACCACAGTGTGCAGCAAAGCATGGATTGAAACTATCCAAAGCCCCAGAAGGATTAACAGTAACATTCGCACAAGGAGAAGCCAAGGAAGTAAAACAAGTCTTTGCAGTCCAAGTGGAACCCGACAAGTGGAAAGAGAAACTCAACTTCTTACTAATCCCCATGGATGATTTTGAAGTGATATTAGGCTTAGAATTCTATGACAAGTATGTCATTGCAATGTTTGGTAAGGGTGTGAATGAAATGATGCTAGATATGCAAGGAGAAGGCGTCAGAGTACCATGCGAAAGAATGCAGCTACCTGGTAGGACCCCAATCAAGGTGCAAATGAAGGAGAACAAGCCAGGAGTATCATGCCAAATAGTAAAATCAGCTGCAAACCAACCAAAGGGCCAGACCCAAAAAGCACCGATCCAAGGGACCGTCATCAGGCCACGTATCATGACATGCAGTGCAAAGCAAGTCGAGAAATCAGTCAAACAAGGAGATATGGTCTACCTGTGTATGATCCGACCAATTGAAGAAGAAGAAGATGGCAAGAAACCCAAACAATAGAAGAGGAACATAGAAGTGGCAGAAATACTTGAAGAATTCAAAGATGTAATGCCAGCCGAACTACCCAAGGGTCTACCACCCAGACGAGATGTGGATCACAAGATTGAATTGATTCCAGGGTCTTCTCCACCGGCCCGAGCTCCCTATCGCATGAACCACACTGAGCTCATGGAATTGAAGAAGTAACTACATGAACTAGAAGAACAAGGATTCATCCGCCCTAGCAAATCCCCAATTGGTGCTCCAGTGTTGTTTGTAAAGAAGAAGGATGGGGGACTTAGACTCTGTGTAGATTATAGGGCTCTTAACAAAATCACCATAAAGAACAAATACCCTATGCCCCTAGTGGAAGACCTCTTAGATAGACTGCATGGGGCCAAGCACTTCAGTCGGATTGACCTTAGATCAGGATACCACCAAATCCGCATAGCCGAAGAAGATATCCCAAAAACAGCCTTCCGCACCCGATATGCTAGTTTTGAGTGGTTAGTATTAGGATTCGGCCTAAGCAATGGGCCAGGCACATTTTGTGGCCTCATGGATGGAATTTTTAGACCGGAGATAGATATCTTTGTCATTATCTACATAGATGACCTCCTAGTCTTCAGCAAGACGAAAAATGTGAATTCGCAGTGAAAGAATTGGAGTTCCTAGGCTTTATTGTAGGAGCAGATGGAATCAAAGTGGACCCTAAGAAAGTGGAAGCTGTCCAAAAATGGCCTGCATTGAAAACTGTAAGAGAAGTGTGGGAGTTCCTAGGCTTCATAGTATTTTGTCAAAGATTCATCAAAGATTACATCCTCATCACTGCCCCCCTCTCCCACCTCACCAAAGAAGACCACTCGTTTACATGGGGGAACGCGCAATAGGAAGCCTTTGAGCAGATGAAGAAGTGCATGAGCCAAACTCCTGTCCTAAGGGTGCCGAACCCTTTGAGATCTCCACAGATGCATCTGACTATGGCATAGGGGGTGTACTGGTCCAAGAGGGGCACCCCATTGCGTATGAGTCAAAGAAATTTACGGATGCTGAAACAAGGTGGAGCACACATGAGAAGGAAATGTTGGCAGTCATCCACTGCCTTAGAAAATGGAAGCACTATGTTCAAGACAAGCATACAATAGTCTTCACCGACAATATCTCCCTCAAATACTTCCAATCCCAACCCAAGTTATCAGCAAAGCAAGCCCGCTGGCCAGACTTCCTAGCCGAATTTGACCTGGAAATTAAGCACAAGCCCGGCTCTACTAACAAAATAGTAGATGCCTTGAGCCAGAAAGCTGACCTGAAAGCTGTCAGTGTTGTCAACAGCAACTTCATAGAACTTGTCAAAGAGGCCCTAGAACAAGATCAAGACATGCACAATAATCCAAGATGTGGAAGCAAAGAAGACCCCCCATGGAATGTACACTTTAGAAGAGGGTATTCTATTTTTAGGCAAAAGATTGTATATCCCCAACAATGTGGAATTAAAGAAACTCATCCTACATGAGATACACGACGGCAAGATTGGAGGCCACAAAGGGCAAAGCAAAACCTTGGAGGCCCTTAGGAAGCAGTTCTTTTGGCCGAACATGAAGGAAGAAGTGATAGACTACATCAAAACTTGCCCCACTTGCCAAATGGTCAAAGCACCCAGATCAAGACCAGCCGGACTACTACAACCATTACCAGTACCTAACCACCCATGGGATGTCATCAGCATGGACTTCATTGTGGAACTACCGGAGTCCCATGGGTACACAATCATCTTTGTAGTGGTGGACTATTTTTCCAAACAGGCCCACTTCATCCCAACCAAACCACCACTGAATGCCAAGGAGGTAGCACGCCTCTTCTTCACAAATGTATTCAAACTGCATGGCTTACCACTAGCCATTGTATCAGATAGAGATGGAAGATTCATGAACGACATATGGAAGGAACTCTTCAAGACTCTGGAAACCCAACTGAGATTCTCATCATCCTTCCACCCGGAGACAGATGGACAGACCGAACGAGTCAACCAAGGCATCGAAGATTACCTCCGCAGCTATGCTAGAGTGGATCAGAAAGATTGGGCCTTGTACCTTGATGTCTTGGAATTTCACTATAATAGCTCCATCCACTCAGCTACAGGGTATACTCCCTTTGAGTTAGCCACAGGAAAAGAAGTCATCACACCACTGGCCTTAGCATCCGGAGCGGCCAAAGCGGAGGATCAAGATGC
Organism: Lygodium microphyllum; assembly: GCF_053477565.2. Lineage (NCBI taxonomy): Eukaryota > Viridiplantae > Streptophyta > Polypodiopsida > Schizaeales > Lygodiaceae > Lygodium > Lygodium microphyllum. The sequence continues at coordinate 125,211,225 of NC_141159.1, read as the reverse complement.
AGAAGAATTCTTGAAGAAATGGAGAGATCGCAATGCAGCAACTAAGCAAAGTCTGGAGCGGAGCAAGATAACAATGATAGAGCAAGCAAACAAGAAGAGAAAGGCTGTACTATTCGCCAAAGGCGACATGGTCCTAGTTAGCTCTAAGAATATGTCACTTCCCAAAAACATGACCCCAAAGTTCAATCACCGCTACTATGGACCCTACCGAATTGCTCAAGTGCTGAATGAAGTCAATTACAAGCTGGACCTGTCAGATAGTGTTTGTGTTCATAATGCATTTCATGCTCGTCTTCTGCGCAGGTTCTATCCCGACAACCAATGGGGACGGTGCATACCAATGCTCCATTCCAATGTTCCCTTCGAAGTAGAAGCATTCCTCCGAAGCCGAGAACAAAGAGGCTTCCCCAAATACCTCACCAAGTGGCGTGGGCGTCCACTCAAGGAGGCCACTTGGATCTCAGAAGCGGAGGCCCGTGAACGTGGAAAGGATGCCTTCACCCTTTGGCTCGAGGAGAACCCCCCTGCTCCTTCTACCGACCCTTGAGCCGCCCCAACACTCCAACAAATAATGCGGTTCTCAATCATAGACCTCAAATGTGCCTCCACTCCTCAAATGTAATCGAGTCGAGGGTGGACTCACATGGTAGCAATCATCACAAATAACTCCATCAAAAAAGAAAAAGAAAAAGCCCCAATGTCAATGTGCGGCAGACACTGGCCAGTCTGATAGTATAGACTGTGTTAAGACCCCGCAGTCCCTTTAGACCGGCAGACACTGACCAACTTGCTAGGAAAAGCTGCGTTAAGACCCCGGATGAGTCAAATAACAAACGCTACCCTTAGATTGCTGAGGTCAGCAATCCAATAAGCACGGGTGAGTGCAAGGGCTTTGTAGCTATACCATGCCGTTGCTACCGATTGCACCTATATAGGGAGTAGTAGTGACTCAAAGCCCTGCCTTGTTTCTACTCTACATGTGATTCCCTATGCCCAGTGGTGAACCCTCTTATGTGCGGCGTCATGAGGGTGTAGTCCTGGGATGTGTCTATGTTGTCCCGCTTTTGGATTGAATAATACAAGAGTATACCTTGAGCTCATATCGTGTTACCTTTCTGTGCCGTGTTGAGTGCGTAACGAGTGCAGGTTTATAGGTTTTCAATTGCAGGTATTGAAGACTTCAATGAAAGTGTCGTTCGCTCTTCATCAACACCCAACTCTAAATTCTTATCCTTTATCATCCTGCAAGCCCGCCAAGAATCGTCATGTGTAGAATCTCCAACAAACCAACACTTGTGTTGGCCATCAGTGCAATCCCCAACAAAGAACAGCCCTACCACCAACTCCAACAACCGTAGCACCAGCCACCTAGGCCACCAACGTGCCCCCAATGACCTTCCCCCACACCACCACCAATACTCCTCCATGGCAACCATCGATTTCCCTTTCACCCATGTCTTCAATGCATGCCAAAGCCTGCTACCTATGACGGTGAGTGCCATGGGACTGGCACTCATCTAGGAGGGGGGTAATGTTAACCATTAACCATTAAACGAACAAGGTGAAAAATCTAGAAAAGCTAAAATAGAAGACAAAGTCCAAGGCAAAGTGGAACGGAAGACAAAGGCGTGCTAAGAAAAATCTAGAAACACAAGAAGCGCAGAAAAGCCCTAAATAAGGGGAAAAGGCGCACAAGGAAAAGCGCAAGTCAATACTTTTGTAAAAGAGCACAAGCGCATCATGATTTAATTTAAAGAGCATTGGGCTCTCAACTGTGCAATTGCTCTCCATCTTCTCCTCTCTTCTTCTCTTCTCTTCTCTTCTCTTGTCTTTCTCGTGGCAATGGAGCTTGGAGCTTGGAGCTTGAGGATGGAGCTTGCTTGAAGCTTGCACTTGGATCGTGGAGCTACCGGAGTGTGCGGGAGAGGAGGTAACTTCACTACACCCATAGATATGGATGGTGTGTCGGCTATGTGAGAGGTAGCCACTAGTGCTCGGCTTGGAATGCTTGAAACAATAAGCGGTCCGTGGATCTTGGTGGTTGAGCGAAAGCTCCCACATTATCCCAATGTGAATCCACGTTTCATATGCATCCATCCTTGATGATTTGTGGTTGCTTAATGTTAAAAGATGCGGATCTAGAGCATGACAAAAGCTTTTGCCCCCCCCCTACATGATAACATGGCTCGGGAGACTAGCTCATAAGCAGTCTAGTCAAGTTAAAGCTTGAGTCTTTGCATCTTTGGCAAGGGTTTATACAAAGAAAATCCACTAAGGGAAACATAGAGATCCACTATGGGAATAAATTCCTTTAGAATAATCTGTCAAAGTTTTTTATGGTAGCGAAAGCATCTTCTTCTTCTTCTTCATTCATGAATTGACTTTGGTGGTGGTCATTCTACACCTGGTGTGCTCTTTTCTTGTGAAAGCATTCACTGGCAATATGGCTAGTCTTACCACAATAATGACATGTCATTCTCAGTGTTGAATCCTCGACCTCTTCCCTTAGGTCTAGTAGCTCCTTTGGTGTATAAGAGATTTTCCCTTGAGCTGGTCTCTTTTACATCTTTGTTTTTAAATTTGCTTTCTCCATCAAGCAGTGAGTGCTCAATGTCTTTGAGCGAGAGACTGGGAACATTAATTAGTGTGGACACAAGGTTCTCATATGGATCCTTATTTGCACTTGCAAGTAGTACAGTCATCTTCATCAATATTCTTCTTAAGAGTTGCAAGCTAGGTCTTTAGGCTCTTGAACTTGTTAATGTGTATGGTCATAGAAGAATTGTCTTTGATATCTAGTTTATAAAACTGCATGAGTAATTTTACCTTTGAATTCTTTGCTTGGGTACCAAACATCCTATCAAGTTCCTCCCAAGCAGTTCTAGCATTTCTAGTGCCAGAGATATGATGTAGCACATCATCACTTAGTCCCCATGCAATGATGCCTAGTGCCTTGTTATTCATCTTCTTCCATTCTTTGGTTTTGAGCTGGTCTTCTTCAATGAACCTGTCTTGATCATCTTCCTTCTTGCTATCTACATTATCTTCAAACAGGTCCCACAAGTCCTTTTGCATAAGGTGATTCGTGGTCTTCTCCTTCCAAGCATGAAAGCCATCACCATTAAACTTTGATATATGTTCCACTTCAGTCATCTTAGTGGGAAGTCTTACCACAAGAACTCTCGAGTAGTGTATATCCTTTTACAAGAAGATTTGAGATTTACATGGGATTTTATCAATGTGATTTTGAATCATCACACGAACTGAGAGCAATCTTTGAAGTAAATTGAAAACTCAAGTGCCAAGAAGCATTGTTTGAGTATCAATAAATACTATGTCTTGAATGTTGATGCTTAGGCTTCTCAAACCTTCCTCTTTCTAAAGTCTTTGTTGCTTGCTCCAAGTCTTTCGAGTCTGCAAGATCCTCCTTACTAATTTGTTGTTCTGATTAGGCAATGGACTTGAGTGGCAAGAGCTCAAGTGAGCTTGAGAAAGTGTAAGAGATGAAATTTGGAGCTTTAGCTATGGAGTCTATTAGGGTTTGAGGTGCAAGTGACTGATTTTTCTGATGATTCAATAGCTACGATGGATCATTGTGTCGCATATTTGATGGAGATGAAGCTTAGAAATCATTCTTCAAATGCCCTATGGCCAGAGGTGGAATTGCAGTGCACAGATAGAGATTGAGCTATACGAACTGATACAGGCATAGAATTTCTAGCGACCACAAATTTTTGTAATGTCTCACCATACGATGCCCAATGTCGTGCTATTATGTAATACCCGCAGCAATACCTAGATCCAAGGAGCAATCCCCTAGAAGAAAGAAATTGAAGTTATCCTCTATAGGTGGAGATCAAGAAGCTCAATCAGAGGTAGGTATAGATCTGGCTATGGCAGCAGAGCTTGAGAAAACTAATAATGTTGAGCTTGTGGCAGGGCAATGCCGATGTTTCACCTGATATAGAGAAGCTTTAGTAGCAGGGGAACACTTCTCCAGAAGAAAGCTCAGTAAGATTTGGCCGGTAGAGAGAGATATGAGAGCTTCAAGCAGGCAGGGTACTTCTAGCTATGCCTACCACAAGGTCAAGTGGAGGAGTGGGAAATGAGGTCTTGGACTTGTCCTAAGCTGGACGAGCTCAAGCTGGGCTATATGAGAGCAAAATGGAGTTGTGCCATGCTCAACTGTTCTTTGATACCATGTTAAAAGATGTGGATCTAGAGCATGACAAAAGCTATGATGGATGAAAGATGAATACCAAACTCATGATGACATGGACAAGTAGAGACAAACTGTTACACAATTGAATTAGGTTCCAAGATGGAAGCTTGGACTCATAAACACAATCTTGTGTAGGACTGACAACAATAAGACACTAAACTAAAAGTACAAATGACATTGTATTCATTCATATAAAATTGATGGTCAAGTACAATGCTTTATAGAAGTTGGGTTGTTCCACTCTCCTCACTGTGCATATGGGATCGTACAGCTCTTCCTAGAGCATACATCATTTGTCTATTTCTCAACACAATAATCATGACATGGATGGTTGAATTGAACATTGAACTACCACATCTTAGCTCCAATGTTATGCCCTTCACTTCGTCTAGTGCAAGATGCCATGTGAGCTAGAGTAGAGATGTGGCTTAACACACCCTTTGTGAATTGCAATATACCATGCAAGCTGGAGTAGATGAATTTAATTTGACACAATAGCTCCCCTACTAATTTTCTATACATGTTGGTTATGAAAAAAGGATTTGATACCATATTGAAAGAGAGAGAAAGAGAGAGAAAATGACACAATGATCAGCTATCAACTAAGAGAACAGAGAACCCTCATTGTCTCCTATATCCCATGTCACTCAATGTAGCCTACACCAATCTAGTCACACACAACAGATATGAGAGATAGGTCACTAACTGACCATACTAACTAACTATGGTTGAGTCACTAGCTCACTCATTGTGTCACACATGATGGTAATGATGATAGTTGTACAACTAAGCTACAATAGTAATAAAGAATTGGTAGAGCTTGATTCTCAACATCATAGGCTACTTTTCCCTTCTGTAAAGGATTGTGTGTGTGTGTGTGTGTGTGTGTGTGTGTGTGTGTGTGTGTGTGTGTGTGTGTGTGTGTGTGTGTGTGTGTGTGTGTGTGTGTGTGTGTGTGTGTGTGTGTGTGTGTGTGTGTGTGTGTGTGTGTGTGTGTGTGTGTGTGTGTGTGTGTGTGTGTGTGTGTGTGTGTGTGTGTGTGTGTGTGTGTGTGTGTGTGTGTGTGTGTGTGTGTGTGTGCGCGCGCGTGCACATACACACACATGTACATATACATAAATGTACACATGTGTGTGTGTGTGTGTGTGTGTGTGTGTGTGTGTGTGTGTGTGTGTGTGTGTGTGTGTGCGCGCGTGCACATACACACACATGTACATATACATAAATGTACACATATACATCTATAGATGTGTATTCACATGAAAACGTGTGTGTGTGTGTGTGCGCGCGCGTGCATGTGCGTGTGCGTGTGCGTGTGCGTGTGCGTGTGCATGTGCGTGTGTGTGTGCGTGTGCGTGTGCGTGTGCGTGTGCACGCGTGCGTGCACGTGCATGTGAGTGTGCGTGCACACGTGCGATCAAACACCTACCTATTCGGTGTTATATATCTAACTACTTACAAGGACAGAACTTGTAATGAGCCAAGTAAGCATGGCGACTATGATGATTTATGGAAGACAAATTTAGCACTAAAATCTTAGCATACATCAATATTCTCTCATGGTTACAACTAAAAATTGTACAACCATCAATAATATTACTACTTTTCATGGAATTTATACATTAGATATGAGCATAGCTCCATGAATGATTATTAAACCACCGTGATCTTTATGAGCCTCAAACTTTAGTTAATGTTAGTGTTGGACTTTTGAATGATGCTAGAGAGAGAGATGGGGGAGGCGGGACCTTTAAGAAATGTTACATCATAGAAAGAGTATCATTGGGCATATTTTTCCAACCATAATTCCAATAGGGCATGTATCCCTTGATATACCTAAATAAGAAGACATAAGCATGAGTAAATAAGAAAAATCATTGTTGGAATTTTGAGTCTTGTTCCTCTTTATAAATGTCACTAGAATCCAAATATAATTGTCCTTAAGTTATGATTATATCAATGTATTTGTATATGCATGTTGGATACAAGGTTATGTTAGTTTAATACTCAAAATTACTTCACAATTCAAAAATTAATCATTTCAAATATATTGGTTTAAGTTCCAACATGGGATAGTGCATACTATATTCATGCCTACACACATGCAAGGAGGCAATCCAAAAGCAACTCTTTTAATGTGAAACACTTATTGGACCAATAGTGGAGTAACACTTAAAAAGTGTAGATGTCACATTCCTAGAAACCACTAGTAGAAGAGATCTATATAACAATCCTAGTAGAGACGGACTAGCTCAAAAGATCTAGTGGAGAACATGTTTGGATGAGCTACTTATCTTTTGGACTATATAAAGAATTCAAAGTTCACAACACTTGATACCAACATTTCTTATTGAAATAGAAAAATTATACATAGCTTACTAATCTAGCACATAATAATTGAAATAATTAGAAAGGCAAAAGAAAATGATAAACTACCTTTACTATTTACTATTTAAAGGTTTGCTTGGGTGACTTCCGAACCAAGAAAAAAACGGTTGAGCCTATGCATCACAAGGAGAGGTTTGGTATTCAAGAAGTAAAGAGGGGTGTGTGTGCGTGTGTGTGTGTGTGCATGTGTGCATGTGTGCGTGTGTGACATTTATACCAATTTGTTCAAGCCATGGAGAATGTTGGCATGGTACTCTCTCATACCAAGTCTACACTACTCAATACACAAGTGAAGTTTTTGGATTTAATGATACAACATGGCATGGTGGACTTGCAAGACCATGTACTCAAAAAGATATTAGAATTCCATGCATAGTTGACTTCTGCAAAGATGTTACAATAGTTTTTGGGCTGCCTACATTGGATCAACTTTTCCACGCCAAATTTGGCCATGTACACCAAATATATTTATCCTCTTTTGCGTAAAAGACCAATTTTATTAAAAGCCTATTCATATCCAAGATTTACAGTAGATAAACCAAGTAATTCAAAACTTACGGCCACTACATCTTTGTACAGGCCTGCCACTCGTTCTATTGACAAATGCATCAGATATTGGATGGGGTACCCTTTTGTGCGAGGATGATTCCGAAATAGGAAATAAATTGAATATTTTCTCCTATGATTCAAGAATATTCAACTCTACACACCAAAATTACCAATCTTACCAAAGAGAGATTCTAGCCATAATCAAGGCCATTAAAGCTTTCAAAATCTTCATGGAATTTGTGCCTTTCATTGTTTGCACTGATCTACAACACATAAAAGGCTATCTCACAAAGAAGGCACCCAATGAAATTCATTAGGAGAAATACGGACTCTCTTTGTTGCCCCTTAAGGGGTTTCTCTCACCTCTCTCTCTCTAAAATGAGATTCCAAAATAATGTTATAACAGGAGGTCTTCTACAATCAAGCAAATCTCTATGTGTAATTCTAACAAAATTCGCTATTATTTTATCCCCAAACTATAGGATAATGTCACTTTTTCTCAAAATCCTTACAACCTATAAAATACAATTCTATTTTCTCCAAAAACAAAGCCAATCATCAACAGACAACTCTTTAATACCCTCATGACTTTTCAACATTAAAATATATTAGAATCATTATTATTCCCACAAGTTCTTAAAAGGACAGAATTTTAAAAACTGTATAAATTGATGTATACATCATATTTAAATATATTTTTTACCAAAGACACATTTTTTACATGAGAATTTCCTTGTAAATTTTTATCTCTTTTAGACAAGTATATGCACATTTCTGGGCATTTATTTCTACTCTCTAAAAGCTCTAGTTTTATCCCAAATTTTGTGTAATCTTCTCTTTCCCTCCATAATATGGTTTCTTGCATCCGAAATCTTCTAAAGCAACATTGAGGAGTGGTTTTGATGCCATTTGCTGAAACCAAATAGTCTCTATCTACAACGCTCTCTACACTACTACAAGCAATATCCCTCTTCAATACTATACTATAAGCAATCTCCCTCTTCAACAGTCTATACTAGTACAAGCAATCAATTGATAATAGAGGTATCTTTATTTTTTAATATCTGTGATGCTATTATTCTTCACAATTTTAGTTTAATCCTTAAGCAACAATTCATGGAGAGAGAGAGAGAGAGAGAGAGAGAGAGAGAGAGACTATTTGACTATGTGAGATGAACTAAGAAAATAAGTGATAGAATGACAGAGAGTACATTTGGGTAGAAGATAAGATGATATTATTATTCTTCGTTGTCCAAGCTTTTGTGTATAAATGTGTTTAATAATCTTTGACAAATTCTTATTGAGAGAGAGAGAGAGAGAGAGAGAGAGAGAGAGAGAGAATATTTTGAATAGAACAGAAGATAAGATTAGATCCTAATAAGAAGTTGGTTCCAAGATAAGATTAGAGGCTAGGGTCTATCATGATTGAAAGCGAGTGAAAGAGTCAAGATCCAATTGGGTAAAAAAGAATACATATATAGTGAATCAAAGGGATGCAATTATATGATTTGAATATTAATCCAAGTTAAAATTATCATACATTTTTCTTTGTAAAACGGAGGTGCAAAACATAGTAAGAGAAAGATAGATATTCACTTCCAATTGAAGGATGAATATGCACCACTATTCAAAATAATTGTGGAAAGGGATGATGAAATAAGATACATGATGCAACAAGAAAGAAATACACGGGGAAAAATGTGGATCTTTGAGTTGACGGGTGCATTTATCCACCTGGTCCACTAACTCAAAGGCCACCACAATTTAATGGGCTTACATCATTTTTAAAGTTTATTTGGATACACCTATAAACTTCTGACACAAGGATCAGCAGGGGTTCATCAAGCCTTAACAAATATTCAAACAAGGTTGCAAGTGCATGTGCAATCTTTGATAGAAAAAGATAGATTGTTGGCTTAGAAGGATAGGGAGAATTAGAGTCTACAACAAGCAATTCTATCATTGAAGATGCTGTGTATGCTACACAGGTACAAAATATTGAGTTACAGTCTAAAATTATGGAGTTGGAGAAGGATAACATAAACTTAAAGAGGAAGCTCATAAAAACTTTGGAGATTGGACCCACTTCAAAAACCAAAGAAACACGTCAATGCATCCAATTAATTAAACCAATTCACCAATTAACCAAATGAAGTGGACAATATCATAGACGAATATACAATGAGAAATATGTTTCCTCATGTAGAGAATGACACTATTGCTAAATTCCTTAGCAAAGATATGGTCAAAATGCATTGGAAAATCGTAAATTTAGGGATATTATGGATGGTGTCGCAAAGTGAACGTCCTAGGGATGTAAGCAACTTGTTTACTGCTACAAATGCTCAGGTATTATGTGACAAGGTGGGACTGAGTTCTGAGTTATACAATATACTCTATCAACAATTGGATATAATTTTTAAGCAAGTCTTCAAAACTAAGCAAGTAAAGCCTCTGCCAAAACCATTTCACATGAAGAAGGCTTGCAAACAACTAAATGAGAAAGTTTTAGAACTAATTGGTGAGCCTACACATCTGGAATACACGCATTACTGAAGTATGGTTCCAAAGAAGTTGCCTTTGTATTGATTGAATGCATCCAAAAATTTCGTATTGGATATGTGTAGGGTGCAAGTGGCTATGGTCAAGTTCTACCATATGTCTTTGAAAGAATGTGGAGGCTTGTCCTTAAACTTGACAAGAGTGAGATCGTCAAGGGGCAAAAACTTGAACATGTGAGGATAACACTTATAAACCAAGCATTGGATCTCGACATCAATGAAAACCATCCTTTATACTCCAGTGTGCAATCAAAGAATGAAATATGGTGGTGTAGCATTTGAAGTACCAAAGGAGGATCATGAAGTACTTAAAAATTTTTTTAACCTCACTAATATACCCAATGTTATTCAACAAAAAAATAATGGAGCAATTTTACATGTTGAGAGATTTGGGGACTATCAAGTTGAATGGCATCTTGCATGTAATGTCTCGCCGCTCCCTCATATGACCCCCCCCCCCCCCCCTTAACTTTGATAAAATTAATCAATTTTTTTTTAAATGGCCCTGACAATCTGGAGGGGGAGCCGCAAAAGCTAGACGACATGGAGGGGGAGCCACAGAAACCCGACGACATGGCAAAGGGTGGCAATGAGCACGAAGATGAAGAGGACGATGATGATGTTGATGGAGCTGAGGCCATGAGACCACTTCCGCTGCCATGTAGGATAGGTGGTGGAGAGCCCACCTCCTCTCCGTGTTTTCTTCTCTCCCCCCTTAAGCGATAGGCTTTAACTCCTTTTTCCCCCCCTTGTGTAGAGAAGAAGAGGAAGGAGAAGGGAGAGAGAGGAAGGAGAAGAGGAGGAGGAGAAGAAGAGAAGGAGGAGAAGAAGAACAGAAGAAGGAGAAGAAGAAGAGAAAGAGAGAGAGGAGAAGAAGAGAAGAAGAGAAGAAGAAGAAGAGAGTGAGAGAAAGGAGAAGAAGAGAGAGAGAGAGGAAGAGGAGAAGAGAGGAAGAAGAAGAGGAAGAAGAGGGAGAGAGGAAGAGAGGAAGAGAGAGGGAGAGAGAGAAGAAGAGAAGGAGAAGAAGAAGAAGAAGAAGAGGGAACCCTTCCCCTCTTTAGAGGGTGACCACACACTTCATCTTTTCCCTGCAATTTATTCATTTTCCCCACGAGTTTAATCTTCACCTCCCTGTTTAATCCTTTCGAGAAGATTTACCCCGGCACACCATCTCTCCAACGAGAGAAAAGAATGATTTATAGGTTGGAAGTATGGCCCCAAAAAAGAGAGAGATGCGCATCATCAAGAATCCCGCATCCAACAATGGAGCCATCAGCCAAGGCATTTCTGTGAATACGAATACAACATCGAGTATGGATAATTCATATTTGAATATCCATGTACAAATTGCCATCTCCACTATTCATTGAGGCATAGGTATGCGCATGAATTGAATTCAAAAAGTAGCTTGAAATTATCTTTTTCGATAATTAACAAACTCAAAGGGGATTATAGATTAATTCCTTCCGTAACCATAGATGGCCTCACATAGATTTATGCATATGGCACATTGAGGTTTGCACAAACCCATGTACTCAAATACTTTGCATCCCAGTGCTACGCGATGAAGTCATACGTGGCATAAAGAACATATAAGGTTACTTAAGAGTTATGTGAAAGGGAGAGAAGGACCGAAGCTTGGACTCGAGAGCTATGGCGGGAGATCAAGAGCAAGAGAGAGAGAGAGACAAGAAATGGGAACTCCAACAATCACAATGTGTGACCGGGCCTTCCTTTATTCAAACTATCACTAAAAGAATAAAGAATAAAGTGACTGACGTAACAAAATACTTTGCACCACCCATAGACTAACAAGGCATGGGCCCACAGACATCCGAATGTACCAATGCCAAGGGCTCACTCATGTGTGGCCTACCAGACTTCTAATGCATAGACCTAGTCTGCCTGCCATAAAGACAATGCTCACATGAATCAAAACATGCATAATCAAGGGGCAGTAAGTACTGCAAACCAGAAGCATTTTCATTCCCTTCAAAGACATAGGACCCGAACGGGCATGCCAAAGAGATACATGTGGGATAGAACCCACAGGCAAAACATGATCAAGGGAAGAAGCTGATACAATCAAGGGGTAGAGACTGCCAGCCTTGGTACCTCTCGCAATCACAAGTCTGCCACGAGTGATCTTCCATTCAGATTCTCCAAAACAAAAATGATATCCTGCATCATCAAGCTATCTAGCTGACATGAGACTGTGTGTCAAAGCAGGTACATGACGTACATCCTGCATAACAAAACTGCTACCAGAAAGAAAACTACAGCCTAACATCACCAATGCCCACAATATATCAAGAGAGCTGTCATTACCCAAGCTCACAAAACCCGAAACAGTACGGTATGAATGAAACCACTCTCGGCAAGGTGTCACATGAAAGGATGCACCTGAGTCCAAGAGCCAACACTGTGCATACATAGAGTGTATCTCTATCATCTGCAAAGCACTAGAAAAAGCTGCAAGGATATAATCATCATCATCAACATCCTTAGGTTGCATAACATTGATCTCTTCAACTTTAACACTAGACTTTGCAGGCACTATGCTGCGATCAGAAGACTTATCCTATACTTTGTCTTTCCCCTTATCTTTGCACCTTTCATTGTGCAATTCATGGCATTCTGGCCTAATATGGCCCTTTTTCCCACAATGGTGATAAGTAACATCTGCATTCCTACCACGGAATTCGCTACGTGACTTCCCACAAGACTTGGACCAAGATTTCTGAGAATCCCATCCACGGCCACTACCACTGCTATGCTTTTCATATCCATCATTCCTGCCTCTAGCTTTCATAGCATGCGACACACGAGAGGCATCCAAATTCTTACGGTTAACCTCTTCTTATAGAAGAACACTCTCAACATCAGATAATTTCAAGGTAGCAGTAGAGGCACATAATGCAGTGCGGAATACATCCCATGACTCATTAAGAGTACCAAGCAAGAAAAGAGGAGTGACATCCTCTGCAAAAGTGATTTCCCTGCGAAGTCAAGTTCTTGAGTATAGCATGGAACTAGCTCAAGTGAGAAGACATAGTCACATTCTTCATGCGCAGATCCATAAGTTGCTTCAGCCACCAATACATTTGACTCAGTGGACTTTTCTTGTCATAGAGATTCTTGATTTTATCCCACAACTGCCATGCACTCTATTCTTCCTCAAATGCATTGTAGTGAACATGTTCTGTGAGAGACAATACAATGGTGGACTTGCATAACTCATCAAGCTCAAGCCATTCCTCATCTGGCATAGTTGCAGGTGGATGCCCGCTTAATCTCAAAGGTTTGATCTACGATTTTTGCACCAACACCTGCCAAATCTCGCTCTTCCAATAAGAGTAATTCGTACCATCAAGCTTAGTGATGTTGAAAATAGCATGATCAGTGGACAAACTCGCCATAATGCAGACTGGAAGACTGTAGATAGTTCAAAACTGCTTGCTATTTATTTTGCAGAAAATTACCAAAAAATCACCAAAATCGAGGGAAAATAGCAAGGAAAGTGGAACCAAAGCTGCTGCCCACCAAGTACTAGTGAAAGTACATCATTTCGGAGTGTTTCAGCATGAAAAATCTATGTCATTTCATATATATATGGTTGCTGTAATAAATTTCAGATTTCAGTAAAAGAGAGCTAACAGTGCCAAAATCGGATCCCAAGGCAATCAGATATTGCCAAGACCAAAGCCGGCATCATGCGGGCATAGCATAAGCATATGACGGTCAATAAGCATGAATCCAACACCCAAGTATGTCATACAAACATCTGCCAATGAGTAGGCATAGCCCCAGTCAACGAGGCAAAGTGTTCCTGCACTACCAAGACTTAACACAAGTAGGTGTCGGTTCACAAAGATACAGATCCAAAACTGAGACTTAGCTCATAAGCATACAATGAACCAAGACATATGATGTATCATCCCAAAAAGTAAGAAGTCCCAAAGTCTCAAGTGTTTGTAACTGCTCAATGGTATGTAACGGCTCAATGCATAAAAGTACCGCCTACTCAATGTCTGATAAGCATTCAAGAATGCTCCCACTAGCACAAAAGTCGTATGTATGAGCTCAAGAGCTCAAGCCAAGGCAAGACACAGTGCCAATGACATAAGTCCAAGACAATACATCAATAGTACATCCCGAACATGTAGATGGTAGAGCATCCGTATGTACCATCCGTAAGCATGTAAGACATCAAATACATCCCAATCCAAACTTTGACAAGCCAAGTAACATCCAAGGCTACTCTAGATAATCCAAAATGCATCCAAGGTGAAGCTTCAATGAGCACTCAAGCTCAACATATGCATAGGGTAATCAACCGTGACATGAGCATCAAGCCGTAGGCAACGGGTATGCATAAACCCAAGAAGCATCACTGTCAAAGCATATACCAATGTCAATAAGTACAGGTTGAAATAAGCTCAAGCTTCCAAAAGCATCCGGATTCAATGACAAGCTCAAAGTCATCCCTTGATGATCAATACATCATAGCATAACCCAAGACATACATCTGGAACCAATAGGCATATATCAAAGCATGAAAGATAGCTTTAGCCCAAGAGTATTCAGCATGCATTTATTTTTATAAATTGTGTATTTCCAGCCCCAAAATCAGGCCAAAATCATAGCATTACATGTAGCTTCAATCCCCCAATCAATCGGGATACAATAGGCATCAAACCAGTTATGTAGTCATGCCCAAACAAGCATAGGCATACAAATACATGCTGTCTCAGACCTAAAATCTGTTGCAGAAGATTTTGTCATCAGAATTTGGAAAATCCGACATCACCATCGTGTCTAGAGCGTGCCAAAACCCCAACTTAGACTCTTACCTTACCTGAATCAGGTTCCGAATGCCCGAGATATGACAAAAAGAGTGATTTTTTGGCAAGATTCTGAAATAGGTGCAAAAAAAATGTGAGCTAGATGGGGGGTCTATTGTCCCACGTGTCAACAATGGGGCCCAAAGGGGGCACAAATGAGGGCCAAAGAAGGCCTACACCAAGCCTCAGCAAGCCTTGATAGGTTGGAAGCAAGATCCAGGTGAAGGAAGCTCCAAGAGGTAGCTATGGCTGCCCACAACTTGTTTACAGCCTGTGAGACCTGAGAAGTGAAGTAAAACTCTAAAATAATTAAGCAATACCTCAATGTTGATGCCCTAATCGTGCCTCAATAGGCCGGGAAGAAGTTCGGGAAGTCGGGGAGTGACGAGAGCTCAAGAGAATGAGCTATGGCTGCCGAGAAGGAGACCCAATGCGAGTGGGGAGTCGATGGGAAGCTGAGAATGCCAAAACCAAGCTCAAGAGTCGGGAAGCCGAGCTCTGATACCAATTGAAAGGGAGAGAAGGACCGAAGCTTGGACTCAAGAGCTATGGCAGGAGAGCAAGAGCAAGAGAGAGAGAGAGAGAGGGAGAGGGAGAGAGAGAGACAAGAAATGGGAACTCCAACAGTCACAATGTGTGACTGGGCCTTCCTTTATTCAAACTGTCACTAAAAGAATAAAGAATAAAGTGACTCTGACGGGCGCCCACCACCTGCAGTGTGCAATGGCGGTAACTGTCAGTGTAGTAATACATGGGCGGCTAGGCAGAGGCGCCTTTACCCCCAACATTATGCTCATAGACAGTGCATGCATGGGAAAGACACTATGAAACATGCTTCAATGGTACACATATTGATCTTGCATCAAAGTCTTGCTAATATCTCAAACTATTAGTTCATTGGGATCTTGAAGTCATGCATAGCTAGTACAAACAACAATCATTGGGATTAAGACTATGATGCCTTGAGATTCATTGATAGTGACTATGTTTATCAATCCTTTTCGAGGTTGTGGGCTAGATGCAACCACAACTCTAGGGCAAGCAAAGAGCTCAAGGATTAGGAAACTCTACGTCAAAGGAAAAACCGACGCTTTTGTACTAGTTAGGAAGAAGGTTCGGTTTATTAGAACTCATGTCTTGAGTAAGTTCAAACTTCAGCACATGTCCTAGTCGAATGGAGGAAGTGTTAAGTAAATTTTGCATGGAATCACTTAGATCCCAAGGGGGAGAGCAAACACGTGACGGAAGGTTATTGCGACTATTCCTACAATGTTTGGAAAAGGATAGCATTGTTTTTGTTGACTGATTGAATAACATCCTAAATGCTTTTGTGTTAAACTGATTGTGAGATGTGATTTGGATGATTATTCCAAGTGCTTGTGTTTGATGGTAAATGCATGGCAAGGTATGTAATGACAAGTCAGCATGGGAATAAATGAACGTTTTCTTGGAAGATGATTGGGTTTGATTGCCTTGATTATGCTTGATTCTTAATTGGATTAATTAAGGAAGGATATTTTGCACGGGTGGATCGTCTCCAAGATCGCACCACGGATTGCCCCAAGGGGAAACTGCACAATTCTTCACGAATCGAAGGTTGAGTGGTGAAAAGGCCAACCACAAAAATTGTGTCTCACTCCTAGGTCACTTGGGGTCAGGGAGCTTTGGGCACCCCTTGGCGAGACCGGAACAGAATTTTAGAAATGTCTAGTGCATTGGAATATACTATTCTAGATAAAAGGTGGAAATTATGGTGCCATGTCATTTGGACCAAGTACTTCTGTTGGATAGAAGGGATACATAATTTCTCTTGTATGGGCAAGAGATAAAGATTAACTTGAAGATAAATTAAGAAACTTGTTTGTCAAAAGGTCTACTTGCTCTATTTTTGTGTCTGTGCTACAAATTATACAAACAAACCCTGTTCCCTAAAGGTTTAATTAAGGAAGTTGATTTTAAGTGTCACACATAAATATGATAGGACCTAATTAGATAACTAAAGAATTCATATTGAGAGAAGCGGGTGGACAGAACCCTCGATAGGTCTGTCCTATGATAGGGTGGTCCCATAGAACTGGGAGGCTTCTCACAAGATTTCACCGTTGTTTGACCTTTAGTTATTGTTAGGTTAGAACCCAATCCATGCTGTTTTAGGGGACCGAAATGGGACTATGCCCTACATGCATAGAGGTTGAGCGACGCATCCCTCTCGTTTCCCATTCTCTTTGAACCAAGTGCGGCATGGACGTGCTTCGGATTGGGTATCTCTACATAAAGTAGGATGTCCAAAACCAGACGCTAAAATGTTTTCAGGAGACCTTGACCCTAGGAGCCCAGATTTCATGTCAATCCTAGTGGGTTTGTCACGAACATTCCATTGCAAGGTGGACTCCAGAAACCCTAGGCGACAAACCTCAGAGCATTCCATGGGAGTGCCAGGTGGCGATGCTTAGATTCCTTTCTCGATGGACCGCTAAAAACGTGCTTGGACAATGATGGGCACGTTACATTGCAGGTGATTTAAAAACAATGAAGTGTATGTTTGGTTTATCGAATGAAACAAACGCAAAATTTCCATGCATATATTATATGAAAACTAGAAAGAAAGGGAAAGATGGAAAGAAAGAATGGCTTGCCAAGACAGGACAACAAAGTGCTCCAACATGTGATCAAAAAATCATGAGAAATGGAGTACTAGTTCCAATGGATCCAAATTAGTGTCCTATTTTGGAAATACCATTGACAAGGGCTCACTTTTACACATTACATTGTTTGGTTAGAATAATTGAGAAGCCACTATATAAATATATATGCTTTGCATACAAGATGCAGCTTGTGTTAGAATCTGATGCTACATGCAAGAAGATAGAACAATCTGAAGTTGGATTGCACAGGGACCAAGTAGAAATTAAAAAGGATAAGAAAAAATCAGGAAAGAGTGGAAACACCCCTTGCAAACCACGCTTTGGCCAACCCAAGGCTAGGAAGTTTGTATCTCCACCTCGAGATTAGGAAGGCAATATACTTGTGAAACAACTAGAGAAGTACGAAGCATGGAAAAAGTTGCACATTGATGTTCCAAATTGAAGCAATGGGGGAAGAATGAGGATTGCAAAGGCGAAAGTGAGGTTACACCTAGATAGATGTACAACTCTCTTACAAAATTTAAGGTTTAGGGATGGTGATGCCAATACATTTAAAGAGATAGTTTCTGAATCTCATAACTCCATGGTGGAGGCATGGACTTCAAACAGCATAAAACACTGCATGGTCAATATTGTCACCACTACAAAAATATATCATCATTGCAAATTAGTTTGTGTTTCTAATATCTCTTTCTTATGAAGTATATACTTGAGGCACAAGGTCCATACTTTGCATATCAAGGGACTTTAGCAGTATGGTCAACTCAAGGCATAGAACGATCTCACTAGGGTCAAGCTTGTTGTTCTTTTCAAAAGGCAACTGATCATGGAGGTGGTATCAATGAGTCCAATTCTGTGAGGCAATTATTCCAATGGTGGTATAGGAGATTAGAGATATGATACAAGGAAAAAAAAGAAGTCCAAAACCTCTCAAGTAGAACCTATAAGTAGGTCAATATATGAAGTGAGAAAAGTAAGATATGAAAATAGCACAGCTAGACAACACTATGTAGAATGACTAGCAACCCAAGAGAGTGATGGCAAGAAATGGAGATCTAGATAAAAAGTATAATTTTGATGCATTTAGAGTCAAAGAGAGAGTATAGGTACTAAGGATATTACTCATCAATACTCCTATCTTAAACATGAGATGTCTTTAACACCCTTATCTTAAGCTTTAGATAGTTTGTCTATTTGAATTTGGATAAAAGAGCATTTTGTAAAATTATTTCAAATTTCAAAGATTCAAACTATGTTTTTCAAAGTTTTGATATTGATCGCTCTATCTTTTGGGTCTATTAATCTTAAACCACACTTCTTGGGAGAAGGGACAATGTAAGAATGCTTATCTTAGAGAATGAAGTTTAAGGTTATCTCTAATTGAGTCCTTTATTTGACTATAGATACAAGATATTATTGAAACTTTCAAAAAGTTGAATTTAAATTATGAAAAGTTGATTTTGAAATCCTAAAACAAAGATTTGAAAATTCAAATCCTTGGAAGATTCACTAGTCTAGATAGAGAGGAGCATGAGGTGGGTGGCAGGAGACAAAGAGAGGGAGGGATAGGGTGGAGAGAGAGAAGTTCATTTATGCTACAGTAAGTTTGAAAGATCATTTATACTAAAGTAATTTTAAAGTTCACTTATATCATAGTAAGTTTAAAGGTTTCATATTTAAGTCAAGTCTCTCCTTTCATTTTTTCACATAACTCTTCACTCTGCCCTCCACTTTTCTATCCTACGTCATCACAACCATGGCACATTCCAAGCTTCCTATCGAGAAGGCGCATGCAAGAGCAAGAGCTCAACACTCTTCTAAATCTAGTGAGTGTACTGTGAGTGATAATAGCCCCCTAGTGGCCAACAACGGTTTCCCTAGTGTAGTCAATAATGATGGCTTGTCTATCGAGAATAATGGTCCACCATTGTCCAGAAATGGTGGTCCAAATGCTCCAATTTCTCTAGCTTCCACTACTGCTCCAATTGGTAATACACGTCCTCCAACACATAAGAAGGGAAGATGGAGACCATGTACAACTACTTTATGTGAGATAAGAAATTCCAAAAGATTGCTAACTTAATTATTCCTAATGCACCATTCTCTAGGTTGGTGTGAGAAATACTACAAGATCTGTAGTCAGGGCATCATCACAAGTTCTTTTCAAGGAACCACTCGAGGAATGTGGGGCAAGCCAATCCTTGCTTGCTCTCTAAGAGGCAGCTGAAAGCTACTTGATTGATCTCATGAGTGATGGTCAACTTCTAGCCATTCGTGTCACCTGACATATCACTATTAAGCCCATAGATTTTATTCTTGTTTGTAGGATTTGCAACAACAAGGATGCATTTAATCTTAATGTCAAAAATATGCTTTGAGAAGCTACTTTGTAAATGGATCTATGTTTAGCTCAAGTCTGTTTATAGATTTTATGGAGCTTAGTTTCTAGTTATCCTTCCAGTAGACCTTCAAATATTTAATTGCAGTGGCCTTCAAAACGGAGCTAAATTTTTCCTAACTCCAATTGTACTTGGTGTGATGTACTATCCATCATGTATTTTGTGGTTTCATAATATTGTATCCAATATGTAATATTCTATTTTGCCCATGTATTGCATAGTGTGAATTTTTAAGTTTCCAATTAACACCATATTGGGAAATATGGGAATTTTCCATAATTTTGGGACATGTAGTCAAATCTTTGGATTTGTCATAACTTGAACATTATAACTCCAAATCGAGCGCTCTATAGCTCAATAGATTCCATTTTTCAAGCTCTTTCCGATGATAGGTCGCATCATATGGTTTTGAGAAGCTTATGGACATGTTATCCAGGTGCCACCTTTTTAGTATTTAAAAAATGGAAATTTGGAGATTCCTAAAATCACTAATATTGTGTTAATTTTACAAGTTGTTTCACTGATGATAACTTTTATGTGCAATCACACATGTCGGTGAACATTTGTACTTGGGCCCATGCACTATAACTTTACTATATTGTATGGTTTGGCAATACTATATCCGATATATGATATTCTATTTTGCCCATGATTTGTATTTTGTGAATTTTTAAGTTTTCAATGTCGCACATTGTTTGGTCGAGAATACATTTAATACACAAGTATGCACACTCAATGAATTTTTTTTATTCTCAATGAAGCATAATCCAATTAATGCATTTTTCAAAAAAAATAATTGTCAATTTTATAAATCAAAATCTAGTGAAACTTCATCCATGTGTCAAGCATCATAAGAACTCAGGAAAACTAAAAAATTGGCCCCATTAGAAGCCTCTAGGACACCTAGCCAAAGGCTCGCGTGTGGAGCCCTAATTTTCCAGATTCAAGACCCTACTACATGCGAGTCTCTAGCCAAGTGTCCCTCATGTTTCTGATGGGGCCAATTTTTTTTGGGTGGTTGATGTGTCCTAAAAGAGTCCATATGTAAAATTTCAAGCCAATCTTATCGCTAGTCATATTTTTTCTAAATTTTGAATACATTAATTCAAGTTTACGGATTTTTAAAAAGTTGGGCTATAAGTTGAAAGTTTCACCTCATTTTACCCATTTGAGTTATGTGTTTCAAGTTCTCACTCCTAAAAGACATGGCACGCACCAAGCAAGTGGCTCGTAGATTCCCCCCAAGAACTCCTACATAGAGGCAACCTCCCCCTGCTCCACCACCACCAGCATGCTACCATCGCAAGCGTCGATGGAAGCTAGGCACAATGGCGCTCTGAGAGATC
The DNA here is from genome assembly GCF_053477565.2 of Lygodium microphyllum. NCBI lineage: Eukaryota > Viridiplantae > Streptophyta > Polypodiopsida > Schizaeales > Lygodiaceae > Lygodium > Lygodium microphyllum. The sequence goes on along the minus strand of NC_141159.1, from coordinate 125,190,271 downwards.
CGCCATTATCAGAAGACCACGCATCTCTTGATACCAAAGGTTGCATTCCAAAAGGTGGTGCAGAAGACAATGCAAAACATACTGATTAGAAATAGCAGGAGGCACTTCCTCAATAGTCGATTGACCTGATCGGTGGACTGCCCAGGCTCTCCCTGCACTACAGGAAGCTGCTAAAGCCTTCCTCATTGACTTGTTTGGAGACTCAATCTATGCAGTAGCGCATACAATGAGGGTCATTGTCACTGACAGGGATCTATGTATAGCGAGATTCTTTTGGCAATGGATGTACAATCCTGGCAAAGAGAGCAGCAACAATAAGGGTTTACTAGTGAAACATCTATGAAATCTAGCTTTTGAAATGATTTTGTAAAACCTACTTGTATCAGATCCTCCGTAAATTGTTATGAATATGAATACAAATATTTTGGTATATCTTATTTTTGTTTAGTCACTTGTTATTTGTTTAATTTATTTATTTAAGTTATCCTTACATGCCTTTGGATAAATAAATATTATGCACAAATTCAATAAAGCACTGTGCATTAAATTTAAATAACGAATCATATTGTGTATAAATCCAACAATAAGCATTACATTCAAATACAAACAATAATAAATGGCACGTATCACAAACCACATTGCACGTAAATCCAACAACGTCAATTTTTATTAATATAAGAGAATATTACAAACTATGTTACATTGCAAAGAAACATCATTAGGTAGTAAGTACATCTAATATGTCCTGCACTTCTTGGAGCCAAGCTCCCCATAGTCAAAGCTACTCTTTATCATAGACAACAATACATTTTGCCCTAGAAGTTTCTACCTAATGACTATGGGGACTTCAACTCCAGCAACCATACCATGGGCTACCATGGAGAAAAGTGGGCTAGATGTAGTACTTGTGAACAAGTAGAGCACCTTTGAATGTCAAAGAAACGCTACTTTCTCCAAGCTAGAGTTGGTCAGGATGGTAGCCTTCATCAATGCCCTCAGCTTCAACAAGTTCTCAGTGAAAGTAGGAGAACATGTCTTATGAAATAGTACTATGTCGCTAACAAGCTGGCCAATGTACTCTTTCAATGCGGAGTCATTTACCCTTCCTTGGCCACTAGGTCAGCCACCTTACCTAGATGAAAACTCATCTATACAGATAATGTCCTGCATCACATAAGTTCAGTATCAACCTCACTATTCATAGAGTATTAAAAACATATACTTCAGCTTTCATGGAAACTTCACCCATAGGGCCTCCAAGGCATATGGACCCACATCATGAAATTCGACCAGGATAGGGACCCTTGCAAGAGCCCTGTCCGCAAGCTTGCATCTGGGGGCCTCAATCCTATAGGGTGATCCCAATCAAATTTCATTACATGGGTCTGTATGCCGTCCTGAAGGCCCTATGGGTGAACTTGTACTAAAAACCGAAAGCATTATCTTCTCTATGTCACCTATGTGTCATTGTAATGGAGCATCCAAGTCTGCTCCTGCAATGGAGCTTCCCTCGTCTCTATCTTGGGAAGGTATCATGTAGTCGAATTGAGGATCAAAAAGGCTTTCTTGCAAGCGCTCAAAATCATGGTCGAAGATGCCATGCTTTGGCGTTGCATCCTTAACTTGCTTTTGGATGCTCACAATGGTGAAGATGTCATCGATGCTCATGCCATCATATCGAGCTACCTCATCCACATATGGTGGAGCATCCCCTACATCAAAATCTATAAAATCATCTAGTGCATCATGCACCATGATACAATATAGTTATTCTTCTCTTATCTCCAAAATTTTCAATATATCTTGCATGAAAGGTATGCAACCCCTCAATATGGTGACAACATGGAGAGAAGCAAGGGGTGGCTCATTGCTCAGTATCTCAATAGGGCAAGGAGGTGGATATACAATAGCTAAGCTTTTTGTTGCCTCCTCACTTAGATCGAGAGTGATTTCCTTCAGCTTCCTCTCAAAATATTGTAGCTACAACTGAGGGTGCATTGATATCTTCCTCACTGTTCTCTTGCACATTAGTGCACAAATCATAGATAGCAAAGGCTACATCATGCTCGATGAGATCCATCATGATGCGGTCTTGGGATGAGGTGGGTATAGCTCTAGCGCAGAGTTATTGCCCCACATGTACCAGAGCTCGGTTTGTTACCCTTATATGGCTTGATCTAGTATGTAGACTATACAAAAAATCTATCAAAATCCACCTAAGAGCAGAGTTCAAGATGGAGAAAGTGAGAGAATTTGCCTCATCACAAAATGATGCCAATGTGCTAGAGCTAGGATATACCATGGAAAGTGAGCTCTCTAGATTCAAGGTCATACAAAACCTCGGGTAAATCTGGTCTCCTATAGGTGCGTAGCGTGTGAAGCCAATCCATATGGGAAACACAAGAGTAGTAGCCATGGCATGCATGGGCGCGTGCGCGCGTGCACACACACACACACAAAACAAGAAGAGCGTAGGTATAGAGTAGAGAATGAAAGTGAAAATGAGTTTGGAGATCTAACTTTTATGTATCAAGGGTTTTAAATAAAGGTTCTTATAAAATTTTTAACCTTAAAGTTTCAAATTAAAATCCTAACCATAGATCCGTTATTTCAATAATTGAAATATGCCACCATCAAAATTACTCAAATAGACAAATGCTTCGTTACACTTCATTATATCCTCAAATATGTTTCGATTACTAAGTATATTCAAGTCTAACTAGAGAAAATATTGGATTTTTTTAAGAAAAAAAATCTAAAACACCTTTAAACACAACTAAAAATCTAAATACTTTCAATACGTATTTTCATTCCTTCTAACAATAGAGCGAGTGCTCAAAAAATGAGTAGATGAGATGAGCTGCAATAATCATTAAACACAATATTAGTGAGTTTGGAAATCTCCCAATTCCCATTTTTTGAATACTGAAAAGGTGGCACCCAGATAACATGGCCATAAGTTTCTCAAAACCATGTGATGTGACCTATCATTGGAAAGTGCTTGAAAAATGGAATCTATTGAGCTATAGAACGCTCGATTTGGAGTTATAGCATTCAAGTTATGAAAAATCCAAAGATTTGACCACATGTCTCAAACTTATGGGAAATTCCCATATTCCCCAATATGGTGTTATTATGCAAAGACAATATTTCAAAGGCTACAAAACTCCAACCTGCAATTTAATTGTGATTTTAACCAATATGATTGACTAATTACAACATATATACTCACATGCTTGGATCAAAATAAACCAAATTTATCAAAATTAAAAGTACATAGAAGTTTAAAAAAAGTTTGTATTTGCTCTTTATAAGAATGTTTACAAGGATTCCACCATATCAAGGATATGTGAAGAAGCACGTTGCTTATATATCAGGGATTGTTCACTACAGGTCCTAACCTTTCTATTATCTAACTTGAAATGGAAGTTGCACAAGGGCTCATTGGACATTATTTGAATTTCTTGTCTCAGAAAAGAAATGGGCCAATGACTCTCTACGCTAACTACAAAAGGATTTTGACCATTCCACAAGATAACCACATCTATGAGAGTTGCATGTGTCTCATCTTGGGTATCTTGGTCCAAGTTGATTCACTGCCCTTGCAAAAGTTGTCATCTTCTATATTGAAAGCCAATGCACAGAGTTCATCTGGCAATGAAATACATGTAATTATAACAAAAAATATGGTAAGTAAAAGTGAATGACATAACAATTCATCTAAGCAATACCTATATCAATTAAACTAAGATACACAATTCAATTTAAAAATTTACTTGAATGTAATATATGTTTGGTTGACCCTACACTCGATCATCTCATCAAAATGTGTTCTTTTTTACCTACCATTACTTGCCCAATAGATAATTCATCCACTCCTCAAATATGGACACTTACATTGATAAGTAATCTTTGATTTCTTCAAAACCTCACATGAGCCAAACAAATATGCAAACAATGAAAATAAAATAAACCAACTAAAATGCACATCTTTGGAGCTTGTGGTAGATTTCATAGCACTATCAATATCAAACTTTATCTTCAACATGCATGCTCCTAACAACTCTAAGCTACCAATCAATCATTCATAACTAGATAATGATGGCAATGGGACATATTGCAATCTCTAACTTTCTACAACATACAATGATTTATAAAAAAAAGATCTTGAGTGTAAGTTGACTTGCATAGTTATTATCATAAATCAAAGAACATATGTCTTCATGCCAAACATGTATCTTGCCTCTCAAACATTCCACATTCTACAATTCATGCAGAGTCGATGGATATAGAGCTATCAATAAAACACATTTGAATTAGAACATTGCAAAGATTATTTTAAAAAACTCTGATATAAAAAATAACCAATAATAAAATTTAAAATTTACCGTTTTGTTTATATTTTACAATGTAGTTCTCATCGTGTACATAGATTTGTTTATGCATATAAATATGTTGAATCAACACTTATGTTATTGTACTTGTCCCATTAAATACTTTTCTAAACTCTAAAATTCTACCTTTTCAATATTTCATGGGATCTACAACATCCTTATGGACTGACCTTGAAACTTTCTCGAGTACTTGGATGCATCAAAATTCAATCCAACTTATAGTATTTATCACAAATCCAATTACCACTAATATCTTTCTAGTAGTTGAAGACCTCCATTGTAAGTATATTACCAATGTTTTTCCTCTGTAAAGACATCTATATTAACCAAATAAAAAAGTTACCTATTAGTAAGTTTTTATATGCTTTTATTATTGCATGTAAGTAAATTTATCCATATATAAAATCATTAGTATAATAATATTTTCATCATACACAGACATCCCTTTGTCATTTCTCATATACAATTCTAATATTATGCAATGCTATGAGACTATAGCAATGATGCTATCTCATGTTATTCTATGGTTTTAGAATATAAATAAAATTATCATAACGAGATAAAAAACTAACAAAATATTTTCTTATTCATAAAATTTTAATTATGGAATTCTAAATATAAAAATTATTAATTTTACAAACTTAATGTTTAAATCTATTCTAGATATTTCTTCCCATCTATCCTAACTAGCTGTCAACAACAATAATTCATAAAAAATACTTACAACTAAAATAAAATTTTACATTTAATCATTGTAGGGAGTAAAGCACTTGAGAGACTTTGTAGCCCTCAATCTTAAGGCTGTTAAAAAAGAAGTCAATTTTTGGATAATAGGTGTATCTCGCTAAGATGGAGGCCTAGGATACAATAGCAAAAGGTAGTTTAACTTAGAATATGCATAATTTGTAAATTTTTTCTCCAAATGAAATGATATTTAACCATGAAGAAATTTTTAAAAAATGATATTGTATCTATAATTCTTTTCACAAAGAAGCTCGGAGATGTTGAATAAAAAGTTGAGTTCTTACAAGACCATTGTTCCTTCATTGTGAGATTCCTAAAGTACAAAAACAAAAGAAATCTCAAGTCAAAGCATCCATATAACTCACATAGTCTTTGTCCAAATGAGTTGAAATTTAACCATGAATTAATAGAAAAAATAACAATATATCTATGGCTCTCTTTGCAAGATGTTGAAGTAGTTGAGTTTTTAGAAAATCATTGTTCTTAACAGTGAGAGACTCATAGAGTACCAAAACAAAAGAAAATTCATGTTAAAGCGTGCATATAACTTACACAAGTTTTTTTCAAAGGAGATAAAACTTTGCCATAGAACATCCATGGAAAAAAACAATATACATATAAATTTATGTTAAGAAAATCTCAGGGGCTTTGTAGAGTAAGCTCCGCTCTCATAAAACATGAGAAACTCACTCTGTGTTTATGTAGAGACAATGAAATTTCACAGGGCTACAAATACAACAAGCAACAATGAGGCTATAAAACTTCACTAGGAAAGAAGCGAGGAAAGAGAAATAATAAATTTGAGTTCCTTCTAAGAAAGAGGGAAAAACTGAAAAGGGGAGATATAAAAAGTCAAACATAAAAAAATGAGAATGTGAAAATTAGAGTCACTAACTTTCAAGAAGTGATAACCTTCTATTCCCTACATTTTCCCTTATTTTATTGTTGAGGAAAGATTTGGGCTAAGATATGGCTAAAAGATTCATGCTACATGAATTTGGAATCCCAGCTCTCTCATTGGTAGACCTATTTTTGTTTATTCACTCCTTAAGGGGCAAAAAAGAGAGTCCATATTTCTCCTAATTGGCAATAAAGGATTACTAAGGTTGTCCCTCTTCTTCAGTGACCTGGATGTTGCTTTTGAGCATGTTCCCGGGAAAGAGAACATCTTGACCGACCTACTTTCCTATCAACCACCTTGACATGTGCCTATGCACTATAGTCACTAACTATAGTAGATGTGCACTTAAGCATTGTACAACCCAATAGTAGATGCACACTCTAGCATTGTATAAAGATGCCCACTAACTTGTACAAAAATGCTCTTATCTTTCCCCAAAAGTTATTTGGACTCCACTTACCTCAATTATTGAAGGCCCTCCAGCCTTTCGGCCTTGTAATCTATAATTTCTTGAGGCTCTAAGAGTCTTTAACTCTTTTCGCCTACTCTTTCAAGAATTATATCTTCAACTCTTACTAAAACTCTTTCCCCAAGACTACTCATAAATCAGCAAGCACCATTACTGTGCTCTAAGTAATACAACTGTACCTTTAGTGTATTCTTACTTCATTGTCTCAAAGTCTCCTATGATTATTGTGTTGCGATTACTGTGTTTCACGGTGGTATGTTCTTCCACTATTTCTTTCTGTAACGTGTCCACTTGTATCTTCAGGACACGTCTTAGCAGTCCATCGGAAAGGGTGTCTAGAAAGCTCCACCCGGCACTCCCATGGAATGTTACGGGGTTTGCGATCTAGGGCTTTCCGTGTCTGCCACATAGCGGAAGTATTCTGGCCATTCCCACTTAGGATTGACCTAAATTATGGTTTTCCTTATTGGTCATTTCCTAGCAGCAACTAGCGTCGGACCCAAGCGAACTACTTTATGCAGAAACTCCAGGTCCGAAGCGGATTCACGCTGCACTTGGTTCAAGGAGAATGGGAAACGAGAGGGATGTAAAGCTCAACCTCTCTGCAATAAGGCATAGTCCCATTCCGTTCCCCTAAAACAACGTAAATCGGGTTTAATCATAACTCTAGGTCAACGCTTTTGTTGTTCGTGTTCTTTAACGATCTTCCTGCTGTCCATCGTGATTTGAGATAAGTTCCCGGCCAACCGAGACCACCCATCCGTAGGACGGACCTATGGCCCATCCTCCGCACTTTCCTCAGGTTGTTTTAGTTATTTAATTACCTAACACATTAGTTGGACATGTAACAACCAGCTTTTTTAATTAACCCGTTAGGCACTGGTTCCTTCACATAATCTTATCACTTGACATAGAAAAACAATATCAGACAAGTTCTTTATTAACATGTTATCATATTTATCTTTGAAATACAAAGAGTCCAGCCCGTAGGCTTATCCACAATCCGCCTGAAGGCTATCCAGCAATCAACAGGGATCACTAATCCAAGTTTCCGCCCGTAGACTAGTATGCGGGCCTCGAGATCCAATCCCGAGTCATGTTAGCCTCTTGTGTAGGGCCCAGAAGGTGAGGGATTTACGGCCAGAGCCCCCCCTAGTACCCAAGCGTCCTCCTGCTCCAAGTAGCGCTCAACGGAGAGACCTGTGAGGCGGGTTCGGTCCACTTTCTCGGCACGGTCAACAGCCCCCTTGGTTAGGGTCAGGCAGGCAGTTGGGGGTAACTGAAGCTGCCTCTCCCTTCAGGCCTTCAACCTGAACTATAGATATTCATCTATCTTTTAATTCATTGATCAAACAAAGCCAAACAGTGCTCTAAAATCTGTAGCAAGCATAAACATTTCCATTGATTGTTTTTGTTGGCAAACTGCTAAGGAATGAATCCTTCCTTACGAATGCATCCAGCACTCGATCTAGGATGACTTGCAATTTGGCAAGATCTCCTATATCCTGGGTTAGGGCATATCCTATTAACCCAACTTGGTCAAACCTTACGTTCATTGGTTACTTCAGTTTATCGGCTGGTCTTTAGTTTCCAATTAATCTTCCTTACTCAAGAAGGATACTAAAGTACTCATCCTCTCACAAGATAACTTGCGTAAGGATCCGCCAACCTCATTACGAGAATTTGGCCATTCTCTTGTGATCCAATCACAAGATCATATGACTCCGCACTTGCTACGCAAGTGTCACATCGAAGTATGAGACAATCGAGTCACGAAACGATTTGTTTCAGGTTACTAGGCTGACGTTGTTAGACCTAGGGTTTCCAAGTTTCATCTTGTAAGATTCTTAGGGAAAAACCCTAGCTCACTTTTCAATTACATTTTCACTGTCCCTACATTCAGTGAATGTGGGCAAGTATTTAAGATATAGGCATTTCTTGGAATTTAACTTATTCCGAACGAGTACTCCGTGGCTTAGGTGTTTTAGGTTTATGCCAATTTGGTTAACTCTAGAAGATAATTTCGAGGTTACTTCCACATGATTTGTTGACTATGCGTAAATTGATTGTTTAAACCGTAATTATCGGTTTGAGGTCAGCTAATCTTCCATTTTCTTTGCGAACAAAATTCATGCTAAAATAGCAACCTTTTTCCTGCTAGTCTATGTAGTTGACAATGATAATTTCATAGAGTTTATGCATCGTAAGAATCGTTTCATGCTTTGCACTTTCCATGATGATTCATTGCGATATGGGTTAATAGTGCGAGATGCAGTTTATACTTCTAGGCTTAACCAAAGTATACTATTTTAATGGATAATAATCTAGTCTTATAATTCATTTCAATGCATAAGCTATTTGCTAGAAATGCATTTATACTTGCTTAATTTGCATGTTACATTTAAAAGTATTGATGACTAAGTTCCTTCGTCGTGAACAACTAGGATGAAAATATATCCTATTTCTAATAATTAACCTTGCATGATTGAATTACAACAATATCAAAATAAAAATTAGGAAGGAAAACCTGGGTTTGGGGTGAGATATCCACATGGATGCTGGGAGACGACCCTTCCACAGCTCTGCCTTGGACTTTCTTAGGAGGCATCGCAATTGCAGTCTTTCGGACGTGGAAGCAGCTTTACAACTCCTCTTTGGAATTCCACCGTCGCTCCCTTGCACTGTCCGTCGAAAGTAGTTTTAGAAGGCTCCCTCGAGGCTTTTTGAGTGAAAAAGGGAGGTGTTAAAAAAAAACCTTCAACACTCTTCTTCTCTTTTACGAGTGGGAAAAAAGAACAAAAGCCCCAAGGGTATTTTGCATAGGCAAGGAACGGGCTAAGGGGTTTAACCACGGGGGAAAATGGGGAGTAATCCCAGAGTCCAAGGGAAAGGGCTTAAGGAAATTTAAAAAGGGGGGGGGGGGGGGGGGGGATGTGGAGGTTTTAAAGCCTAAGGGACAGGCTTAAGGGATAAAACACAGGGGTTCTAACACCCATGGGAAAGGGGGGCTTTAAGGGTTTAGACACGAGGGGTAATGATTCTGAAGCCAAAAGAAAGGGGGCTAAAGGAAAATTAAAAAACATGAGGGGGGGAAGGGTTGTTTTCCAACATTCATGGGAAAGGGGCTAAGGGGCTTATGGTGGTTTTAAACACGGGAGGGAAAGGAAAGGGTTTCAAACCCCATAAGAAAAGGGGGCTTAAGAGGATTTTAAAACCCGGGGGGAGGGGATTTGATGAGGCACAGGAAGGGGGCTTAAGGAGGCCCTCCCACTTTTCGTCTTCCTTCCTCTCCCCAAGCGGCAGCAGCGCAAGGTTTAAATAGGGGAGGGGAGGGGGATCCTCCCTCTCCTTCGTGTCAATGTGCATGAATCCCCCTTGCTTCAAGCTCCAGCAAGGATCTTAGTGTCCCATGCTTCCCTCCCTCTACCCCAGCTCGACAATCGGCTGGGGGAAGGAGGGAATAATAAAAAAATTTACCTTTATCTAATAAAAATAAATTATCCCAAAGCCCTATTCACACGTGATAGAATTAGATTGTTACATTCTCTCCCCCTTAAAGGAATCGAGATGTCCTCATCTCGAGATAATCTGGGGATATTGATGGTTGAGAGTGCCTTCATCTACCCAAGCGACATCCTCTTCGGGATAATCTTTCCACTGGACGAAGCATTCTTTCAAGGTTCTGGATCTTAATTGTCTCTCCCTAATAACTAAGATCCTGTCAGGCCTTAGTTGAAGGACTCCTTGACTAGGCATTACAACTTGTTGGTCATCAAGTATATGGTTAGGATTAGGTACATACTTTTTCAATAGGCTGATATGGAATACATTATGAACCTTTAGGTTCTCAAGGAGTTGCAGTTTATAAGCATTAGGTCCTAGGCACTTGAGGATATTGTACAGTTCACAATACCTTGGACTTAGCTTCTTGCAATCTCCTAGAGATAGGGAACTCTTTTTAGGGCGTACGCGAATGAAGACCATGACTCCTTCGAAGATTCTATCTTTATGCTTCAAATCCGCATATGCCTTCTATCTGTCCTTGGCAGCTTGGATGTCCTGTCTTATTGACTTTGTTTGATCATCCATTTCTTCCAACATCTGCCTTGAAGCTTCAACCCTTAAGGTTGGATCTGAGAAGTTTAGGGAACTTCTGCAATCATGACCATACAATGCTTGGAAAGGGGTCATCTGAATGCTTTGTCGGTAAGAAGCATTGTAGGCAAATTCAACTAAAGACAAGTATTGAATCCACCTCTTCGGCTCATGACAGCAGTATGCCCTAAGCATGTCTTCCATGACTTGATTTACTCGCTCTGTTTGGCCATCCATTTGGGGATGGTAAGAGGTGCTAAAGCAGAGTTGAGTCCCAATAGCTTCAAAGATAGCTCTCTAGAAGTGTGACGTGAAGAGAAAATCACGATCACTAACGATTCTTCTAGGTAAACCATGTAGCTTGAATATTTCCTTGATAAACAATCTTGCAATGTCTGAGGCTTTATAGTTTGTCTTTGCTGGAATAAGGTGTGCAACCTTAGTAAGCATGTCAACCACAACCATGATGGAGTTGTATCCTCCCTAGACTTGGAGTAGGCCTACAACAAAATCTATACTGATGAATTCCCATTTCATTTGGGGAATGTCAAGCGGTTGCAGTTTCCCTAGCATCTTGGTATGTTTGGCTTTGATACGTTGACAAGACAAACACTCGGTGACATATTTGAGAACGTCACCTTTGAGCCTCTTCCAATGGTAGCTCTTCCTAACTACATTAAGAGTTTTGGCATAGCCAAGATGTCCTGAGAAAGGGGAATCATGAGCTTCCCACAATATCTTCTGCTTAAGTGACTGGCTTGCTGGTATACACAGCCTTATTCTATAGTAGACAAGTCCACTATTAATAGAAAATTCATGATACTTAGCTTGCAACTTTTGGTTCTGATCCTTGATAGAGATCTCCCTTAGCATTGTTTGGTAGGCTGGATCATGGCATGCATCCTCTCTAGCTAACTCAAGTATAGGGTTGTTTGGCATAGATACTTTTGTAGCTAGAGATCTGGTTGTTGATGGATTCTGCAAGATTAGGCAATTAAGGAATGCCTTGCAACTAAGTGCATCGGCAACTACATTCTCTTTTCTTGGTTGGTACTTGATTTCAAAGTCATATTCCTCCAACACTTCAATCCACCGACAATGCCTCATGTTGAGCTTATTCTGAGTAAAGATCCATTTGAGACTCTTATGGTCAATTATTAGCGTGAACTTGTTACCCAACAGGTAGTATCTCAAAAGCTTTAGAGCATGGATGATAGCTAGCAATTCCAGATCATGCGTAGCATAATTCTTTTCATGACTCTTCAATTTCCTTGAAGAGTATGCTACTGGATGACCTTCCTGCATGAGCACACATCCCAAGGCAAGTATGCTAGCATCAGTTTTAGAATAGGTGCTGATACCAAACTTTGCTTCAATCTGTCGAAGCTATTTTGTTTGAGAGTTGACCATGCAATGGAAGTTTGCTTCTTCAGTAAGTCCACCAAGGGTGCTGCAATCAAAGCATAGTTTTTTATGAAGACCCTATACCATCCTGTCAATCCAAGAAAGCTGCATATTTCCTTTATAGATGTTGGTATTGGCCATTCAAGCACATCTCTGACCTTGGTCAGGCCCACTGAGATTCCTTCTGTTGATACTATGAATCCCAGATATTCAATCTATCATTTGAAGAATGCACACTTCTTCATCTTAGCATACAGCTTATGTGACCTCATTGTCTCAAGGACAATCCAAAGTTGGGTCATGATCTTCTTCCTGTTTGGAATAGACTAAAGTGTCGTCGAAGAAGACGAGCACGAAGTTATCAAGATATGGCCTAAAGATATCCTACATTAACCTGTTGAAGGTGGCAGGTGCAATCGTAAGTCCGAATGACATAATTAGAAACTCAAAGTGCCCATATCTTGTATTGAAGGCAGTCTTGGGGATATCTTCTTCATTGATCCTTATCTGATAGTAACCTGACCTAAGATCAATCTTGGAGAAGATCTTTGCACCCTGAAGACGATCAAGAAGCTCATCTATTCTAGGAATAGGGCACTTGTTCTTGACCGTTGATTGATTCAATCCTCGGTAATCGATACATAGTCGAAGTGTTCCATCTTTCTTTTTCTAGAATAGTACTAGAGCTCCCCATGGTGAACTGCTAGGCCGGATGTAGCCCTGATCTAGTAGTTGCTTGAGTTGTTCCTTCAGCTCAATTGCTTCTGGAATGGCCATTCTATAAGGTCTCTTTGCAATCGGCGCAGCTCCTGGTACTAACCTAATCTCATGATCCACTTCTCTTTGAGGCGGAAGTTCAGTCAACTCTTCAGGGAATACGTCTGCGTATTCCTTTAGTCAAGAAGGTCCTTCACTAGACTCTTGCTTCTGATCTAACTTGTTGAGCTTAATTAAGTAGACAGATAATCCTTTTCTGACTCCTTTTATGATCCGAGATACTTTGGCCAATTGGATTCTCGGCACTCCAGCCTCACCTTGGGTTGTGACTAATTCCCTTTCAGAATTTCGAAAGGAAACTTGGCCCTTTCCACAATGAATGTGGGCGTCATTAGGCTTAAGCCAATCCATTCCGAGTAGACACTCATGGATACCTAAATGACTCTGAATTTGACCGACATCTTCTTTCCTCCCAGAAAGGATTCCACCTTAGCATTTTGCCTGGTACAAGTAACCTCACGACCATTTGCCAATTCCACAAGCAAGGTAGGTGCTTCTACTGTGGCTATTCCTAATCTTTTTGCACAAGCTGGTGAGATAAAGGAATGTGTATTGCCACAATCAATCAAGGTCTTGAAACTTTTACCTTGATAGTCCGATGGTGTCTGAATCACCGAGAACTGGCAATTCGGCCCTTTCTTATGTAGAGCAGCATGGACTGTCATCCTTTTGAACTCTGCTTCCATGGTCGGATCTTCTTCTTCTTCTTCTTCGCACATTTGCCTATTGGCAACACAGGTGGTTCTTCCTCTTCCTCGGGTAGTGGCTCCTTGACCACGGCTTGTTCCTTGAAAAGGCGCTTGGCGATGTTCTCCACCAAGCTTGGGACATGGCCTTTTGAAGTGACTAGGCTCGTTGCAATGGAAACAACGGAGGTTTCGGCCATTGCCTTGAGTCAGAATAAAGTTGTTGACGTTATTAGTCCTTGCTTTCTTTCTTTGTCCCTGATTATGACCTTGAACTCTCTTTATCTGAGGTCTGAATGCTCCTCTGTTCGGGTCATTATAAGAACAAGCTTTGTTACCCCTTGGTCTAGACTGCACCTCCTGAATTATAGGCGCCGCTCAAATGAGTGCATCCTGAAGATTTGATGGATGCATAGATTCAAGACGGGTATTTACTGGTGGATTTAAACCCGCACAAAATTTGGACACCTGATGTGTCATGTCCATCTGCGATGCATACTTAAGAAGTGAGACAAATTTGGAATAGTATGCGTCAAGAGTGAGTCCCAGCTGTTTTAGCTCATAGAACTCATTCATTTTCTACATGCGATATGCAAGTGGCAAGTATCTCCCCTGCACGGCTTTCTTCAGCTTCTCCCAGGTAACGGATCCCTCCATAATCCCTTGATCCCCGCACCATTGCTTCCACCAAAGCTGGGCTTCACCGGTGAGCTTTAGCTTGGCGAGTATAGCCTGATTGGCGGGTGCAGTACCGACTGCTTCAAAGTAATCCTCCATGGATTCAATCCAAATTTCAACATCCGCTTGGACGGACCTGCCTCTCCTATCAAACTCGGGCGGCTTGATCTGCTTGAGAAGAAACTTCTTCTCCTAGATTACAGCGGTACTTGATGTAGGAGGCAAACTAGGAACCTGTACCTGGGGTTGTGCCTGGATAAAGGTTTCTTAACGTTACTATACGATAATCGTTATTGATTACATCTTCAATTTCGCTATTACATAAGCAATGTAGCTACTTAACTTTTTATCAATTCTCATGCACAATCAGACATTGATAAAAGGAAATCTTATTCGTATTTATATGGGCATAACCCTTTCGGAATACAACATTTCTTGCGATGATAAGCCAACTATTACATTTAGTTTGGGGAGAACAACGTTGTATTACATTTATCTACATGAACTGTATAATAGTATGGTTTCGGGTCATGGATCTTCAAGAATCGGTAAATCATTGGAAGTTCAGGGTATCCTTTCCTTTGGAACCCATTCTTTTCATGGCACCCTAACACTTTAATCCTGTCGGCGGGGATTACACGGGTTACTTCCTCATATACATATGAGTTCATCTCAACCCTCTGACCTCGAATATGTAAAGTTGAGTTTATGTGAGCTTCCACAAAAATGAATAGCTTCACGACTTTCAGGTCTTCCAACCACTTGATCCTTTTTAGGTTGGTTTGTAGGTAAGCAAACCGGTGGGCGGCTATATAGTAGATTCCTAAAGCACCCATCAATCTTTGTTCCATGTACAAAGGTGATGGATTATAGATCTGTTCTAGGATGTTCATCATCTCAACCCTTTGTCGATAATGCGGAGAATGCATTGCAGTCATAAACATGATTCGAAATACTAACTTGTTCCACAC
Source organism: Lygodium microphyllum (assembly GCF_053477565.2). Taxonomy (NCBI): domain Eukaryota; kingdom Viridiplantae; phylum Streptophyta; class Polypodiopsida; order Schizaeales; family Lygodiaceae; genus Lygodium; species Lygodium microphyllum. The sequence continues at coordinate 125,175,152 of NC_141159.1, read as the reverse complement.
TTCGTAATTCTGCAAGACAACATTGAAGGTAAGGAAATGTTTGGAGAGCAACATTTGCTTTACTTCATCTTATTCAGATTTCATAAAAACAATTCTGTTGTTGGTCGGCTTTGATACCAACTATAACGTGTCCACTTGTATCTTCAGGACACGTCTTAGCAGTCCATCGGAAAGGGTGTCTAGAAAGCTCCGCTCGGCACTCCCATGGAATGTTACGGGGTTTGCGATCTAGGGCTTTCCGCGTCTGCCACGTAGCGAAAGTATTCCGGCTGTTTCCACTTAGGATCGACCTGAATTAGGGTTTTCCTTATTAGTCATTTCCTAACAGCAACTAGCGTCGGACCCAAGCGAACTGCTTTATGCAGAAACGCCAAGTCCGAAACGGATTCACGCTGCACTTGGTTCAAGGAGAATGGGAAACGAGAGGGATGCAAAGCTCAACCTCTCTGCCATAAGGTATAGTCCCATACCATTCTCCTAAAATAGCATAAATTGGGTTTAATCATAACTCTAGGTCAATGCTTTTGTTGTTCGTGTTCTTTGACGATCTTCCTGCTGTCCATCGTGATTTGAGAAAAGTTCCCGGCCAACAGGGACCACCCATCCGTAGGACGGACCTATGGCCCCCCCTCCGCACTTTCATCAGGTTGTTTTAGTTATTTAATTACCTAACACATTAGTTGGACATGTAACAACCAACTTCTTTAATTAGCCCGTTAGGCACTGGTTCCTTCACGTAATCTTATCACTTGACATAGAAAAACAATATCAAACAAGTTTCTTATTGACAGATTATCATATTTATCTTTGAAATACAAAGAGTCTACCCCGTAGGCTTATCCACAATCCGCCTGAAGGCTATCCAACAATCCACAGGGATCACTAATCCAAGTTTTCACCCGTAGACTAGTATTCGAGCCTCGAGATCCAATCCGAAGTCACGTTAGCCTCTTGTGTAGGGCCCGGAAGGGGAAGGATTTACGGCCAGATCCCCCCCTGGCACTCAAGCCTCCTCTTGCTCCACGTAGTGCTCAACAGAGAGACCTCTCGCGACGGGTTCGGTCCACTTTTTGGGTGCGGTCACCAACCCCCTTGGTTAAGGTCGGGCAGGCAATCATGGGTAATTGAAGCTTCCTCTCCCTTGAGGCCTTCAACCTGAAGTATAGTTGTCCATTTATATTTTAATTCATTGATCAAACAAAGCAAAACAGTGCTCTAAAATCTGTAGCAAGCACAAACATTTCCATTGATCGTTTTTGTTGGCAAACTGCTAAGGAATGAATCCTTCCATACGAATGCATCCAGCACTCGATCCGGGATGACTTGCAACTTGGCAAGATCCCCTATATCCTGGGTCAGGGCATACCCTATTAACCCAACTTGGTCAAACCTTACGTTCATTGGTTACTTCAGTTTATCGGCTGGTCTTTAGTTTCCAATTAATCTTCCTTACTCAAGAAGGATACTAAAGTACTCATCCTCTCACAAGATAACTTGTGTAAGGATCCGCCAACCTCATTACGAGAATTTGGCCATTCTCTTGTAATCCAATCACAAGATCATATGACTCCGCACTTGCTGCGCAAGTGTTGCATCGAACTATGAGACAATGAAGTCACGAAACAATCTGTTTCAGGTTACTAGGCTGACGTTGTTAGACCTAGGGTTTCCAAGTTTCATCTTGTAAGATTCTTAGGGACAAACCCTAGCTCACTTTCCAATTACATTTTCATTGTCCCTACATTCAGTGAATGTGGGCAAGTATTTAAGGTATAGGCGTTTCTTGGAATTTAACTTATTTCGAACGAGTACTCCGCGGCTTAGGTATTTTAGGTTCATGCCAATTTGGTTAACTCTAGAAGATAATTTCGAGGTTACTTCCACATGATTCGTTGACTATATGTAAATTGATTTTTTAAACCCTAATTATCGATTTGAGGTCAGGCATAGGTTCAACTAATCTTCCCTTTTCTTTGCAAACAAAATTCATGCTAAAATAGCAACCTTTTTCTTGCTAATTTATACAGTTGACAACAATAATTTCATAGAGTTTATGCATCGTAAGAATCGTTTCATGCTTTGCACTTTCCATGATGATTCATTGCGATATGGGTTAATAGTGCGAGATGCAATTTATACTTCTAGGCTTAACCGAAGTATACTATTTTAATGGATAATAATCTAGTCTTATAATTCATTTCAATGCATAAGCTATTTGCTAGAAATGCGATTATACTTTCTTAATTTGCATGTTACATTTAAAAGTATTGATGACTAAGTTCCTTCGTCGTGAACAACTAGGATTAAAATATATCCTATTTCTAATAATTAACCTTGCATTATTAAATTACAACAATATCAAAATAAAAATTAGGAAGGAAAACCTAGGTTTGGGGTGAGATATCCACATGGATGCTGGGAGACGACCCTCCCGCGGCTACACCTTGGGCTTTCTTAAGAGGCATCGCAATTGCAGTCTTTCGTACGTGGAAGCAGCTTTACAACTCCTCTTTGGAATTCCACCGTCGCTCCCTTGCACAGTCCGTTAAAAGTAGTTTTAGAAGGCTCCCTCGAGGCTTTTTGAGTGAAAAAGGGAGGTGTTTTAAAAAAAACCTTCAACACTCTTCTTCTCTTTTACGAGTGGGGAAAAAGAACAAAAGCCCCAAGGGTATTTTGCATAGGCAAGGAACGGGCTAAGGGGTTTAACCACGGGGGAAAATGGGGAGTAATCCTTAAGTCCAAGGGAAGATCTTAAGGAAATTTATAAAACAAGGGGGGTTTCAAACTCCACGGGAAGCATGGGAAGGGGAAAAAAGGGCTTATGAGCTTTAAACACGGGGGTGGTTTTGAAGCCCAAGGAAAAGGGGCTTATAGGGGGTTAAAATCGGGGCCGGGGGGGGCGCCAAGGTTTTAAAGCCTAAGGGACAAGCTTAAGGGATAAAACACGGGGGTTCTAACACCCATGGGAAAGGGGGGCTTTAAGGGTTTAGACACGGGGGGATAATGATTCTGAAGCCAAAAGAAAGGGGGCTAAAGGAAAATTAAAAAACATGAGGGGGGAAAGGGTGGTTTTCCAACATTCATGGGAAAGGGGCTAAGGGGCTTGTGAGGGTTTTAAACACGGGAGGGGAAGGAAAGGGTTTCAAAGCCCATAAGAAAAGGGGGGTTAAGAGGATTTTAAAACCCAGGGGAAGGGGATTTGATGAGGCACAAGAAGGGGGCTTAAGGAGCCCCCCCCCCCCCCCCCCCCTTGGAAGCTTCTGAGCTTCTAGAAGCTTTCCGTGTGTGTGTGTGGGGGGTGGGGGGGGGGGGGGGGGGATGATTTCCCAGCGACAACTGGCCAGGCAGCAAGGCCTGCGGCTATAGGCGGCGGTGCCAAGAGTTCTAGCAGGCGAACGGCAGCTAAACGGGCGCAGCTCACGACTGGCAAAGTGCTCCTCAAGCCCTCTCTTTCTCTTACCCACTGCTCAGAGTGGTAACCTGGCGGCCCTCTGGCTTTTCGTCTTCCTTCCTCTCCCCAAGTGGTAGCAGTGCAGGGTTTAAATAGGGGAGGGGAGGGGGATCCTCCCTCTCCTTCGTGTCAATGTGCATGAATCCCCCTTGCTTCAAGCTCAGCAAGGAACTTAGTGTCCCATGCTTCCCTCCCTCTCCCCCAGCTCAACAATCGGCTGGGGGAAGGAGGGAATAATAAAAAAAATTGCCTTTATCTAATAAAAATGAATTATCCCAAAGCCCTATTCACACGTGATAGAATTAGATTGTTACACTTTCCCCAAGTAGGGGAAAGAAACAGTGGAAGCACAAAACATCATGGAATACAATGGAAGAAACATTGTAATCACATATTACCCTTAAAGGAAGATGTTCCACCAACCAAAACTATGCAAAAAGTCATGAGAGAGGATGACGTGGAGTTATGCAAGCAAGAGATACAAACTCTACTACATAAAGGATTAGTAGAGCCTACTACCTCTCCATGGTTGTGTTAGGCTTTCTATGTGAATAAGCACTCCTGAAAAAAAAGAGGTAAAAAAAGGTTAGTCATAAATTGTAAGCCTCTTAACAAGTGTCTTATTGGCCATGGCCATCCCATATCCTTAGAGATTTACTGATCAAAAGGATCAAGAAAGCAAAAGTGTTTAGCAAATTTGACCCAAAGTCAAGCTTTTGGCAATTACCCCTAAAATAAGAGGATAGATTCAAGACAACATTTTGTGTTCCTCATGGACACTAGAATGGACTGTTTTACCCTTTGGTATCAAGACTACCCCTACTTACTTCCAAGGATGGATAGACACAGTGTTTTCCAAATTCCCATTCAACCTTATTTACAAATATGATATTCTTGTGTTTTTAGAGACTATTGTAGAGCATTTAAAACATTTATACCAATTTATTAAAGCTGTGGAGAATGTTGCCATGGTACCCTCTTTTACCATGTCTATAATACTCACTACACAAGTGGAGCTTTTGGGCTTAAGGATACATCACGGCATGGTAGACTTGTAAAACCATGTGCTCAAAAAAGATATTAGAATTCCATGCAAAATTGACTTCTACAAAGATATTACAACACTTATTGGGCTACCTAAATTGGATTGACTCTTCCACACCAAATTTAACTAGATACACCAAGTATCTTTACCCTCTTCTACATAAATACCAATTTTATTGGGAGCTTATTCATACCCAATATTTACATCAAATAAAGTAGGTAATTCAAAATTTACCGCCACTATATTTTCCTACAAACCTACCACTAGTTCCATTGACAAATGCATCATATACTAGATGGGGTGCACTTTTGTGCAAGGAGGATTCTACCAAAAAAAGAAATAAATTGAATATTTGTCTCTATGCTCTAGGAATGTTCAATTCTACACAACAGAGTTACCTATCTTACCAAAGAGAGATTCTAGTCATAATTAAGGCTATCAAAGCCTTTAGAATCTTCGTGGAATTAGTGCCTTTCATTGTTTGCACGAATCACATGTAAAAGGCTATCTCACGAAAAAGGCACCCAATGAAATTGGCAATAAAAGGTTACTAAGGTGGTCCCTCTTTTTCGATGGCCTAGATGTTACTTTTGAGCATGTTCCCATGAAAGAACATATTGGCCGACCTACTTTCCCATCAACCACCTTGATATGTACATGTGCACTACATCCACTCACTACAGTAGATGCGCACTTAAGCATTGTCCAATCCAACAATAGATGTGCACTCAAGCTATGTACAAAGATACCCACTAACTTGTACAAAGATGCTCTCTTATGTTTTCCCAAAAGTTATCAGACTCCACTTAACTCAATTATCAGAGGCACTCTAGCCTTTTGGCTTTGTAATCTATAAATACTTGAGGCTCTAAGGTCTTCAGTTATTTTCACCTACTCTTTCGAGAATTGTATCTTGAACTCTTCTCAAAGCTCTTTTCCCAAGACGACTCTATACTTTATCACGCACCATTACTCTACTGCTCTAAGTAATACATCTCTACTTCCTATGTACTCTTGCTTCATTATCTCAGAGTCTCTTGTGATTACTATGCTCTGAATACTATGTTTCTTCCATCGTATTCCATGGTGTTTTGAGCTTCCGTTGTTTCTTTCCCCAAGTGGTATCAAAAGAGAAAGTACAAGATTCTGAGATGTATGAGGAGTCATCCAAGGAATCATACTCATAGATAGAACTATCATCATCAAAATAAGAAGAATCAATGTAATCACTGGAGTAGGAACTCATAGAACTTGCATTTTCTGAGTCATCACTATCTGACAGCATATGATGTGCATTTGCTTTTGCTTTATCTTTCTCCTTTTCAACATTCTATTCTTTGCCTTTGTTAAGACATTTATTTGTAAGATGTCCAAAACTTCCACAAATGTAACATTTCAATCTTTTTTCTTCTTCTTTTAACAAATTTTGAATATTCAAACTTGTTTGGCTTGGAAAACATGTGCTTGGATCTTCTATTATGTCTCCTTGATCTCCTATAGCCATGCTTGTTGAAATCTCTAACATACTTTGAGGATGAATGATGAGCTTTTCGCCATTTTGGCCAATTAGGACTGCATTGGCATTTCTTGCATCCAAACTCTTTCTCATATTTATTTGTTGTTTTATATACTTCACTTAAAACTTTTATTGCAAGATGGTAAGTTTTTATTTTGCTAGTAGACTTCTTTCACAATTTAATCTATAGTTTGAATTATCTGACCTACACTATCTGTGAAGTCGCACTTTTCCTACATTTTTTGTTTGTAGAAAAAAGGAATAGGCTCTAAGAAAGAATATACCAAATGCTCTTTCATGCTATTATTATACACTTCTATTCCCTCATAAAGGTCACGCATGTAAATCAAGTACTCATTGTACTCGCATGGATCACATAACTTGGCTTTAAAGAATGCTTCACATGCTTCCGACACATCATCCAATGTATTTCCAACAAGCTCACCCAATAGCAATTCAAAAAAAAGTTGTACTAGGTCTTACTATTGTACAATGGCCAATTGTACCTACGGATATATTAATATCCACCACTGATGCAATTCTCCAACAAATCCATGAGTCATTGTGTTGAGCACATCCAACCTATTTGTAGTACATTTCTTCAACAATTTTTTACTTACATAAGCATACATAATATAGATTAGTAGTTTAATCTCTTCTGGAGACTTATCATCTATGGACTAGATGGGAAAGCTACTAACTTTCTCAAGAACTCCTATTTTATTGTAGAACTTTGAATGTGATTGTTCTCCCATTTCATGGGCATTCAAGAACACTTCTTGAGAGTCATTCCTATGAGAATTTATATGAATAAAAATTTCATCTACTACACTATCTCCATCCTCATTTGAAGATGAGATGCTATAGATAATCTGATTTAGGGCATTTATATCCATTATATATCATGCTGGTATATAATCTTCTTGATTCTATTCCAAGGTTTCTCCCATAACTTTGGAGTTATACTTATTTTGTGCATGCCTACCTATATCGTCTTTTCCCATGTCTTCAAGACCAACACATGATGGCATTTGCTGTAACACTTTGTTAGCTTCTATTTGACTTTGAGTCATTTGAAAGGCTAATCTGTCAATCTCATCAAATGCACTTGTATACTCTCTTTCAATCCATTCAAGGAATACAATATTAATATACTCTACTAGTTTTGAGGACAATTTCACTTTCTTGTCAACTCCAAGTTATTGTGAAGGACAGCTTCTAAAGTACCAACTTGCTATGAAGGACCCAGTTTTAATGTACTAACTACAATTTGGGCGAGAACAAGCAAAGAATTCCATACTATATGCCCTTCATTCTCACTTAATAACTATGGCACATAAATCTTTTGAATGTCATAAAGAAATGTGTCCATTTCTTACTCTTCCCATTCATCTATTTCAATTTTGCCTTTAATTTGATGTTCAATCACTTAGCAAACATTTAATGATCCTTGAGTGGGAGATTAAAAAAAGTAGTTACCATTGTTTTTCTAATTTATTTTCAAAAAATAATTTTCAATCCACTTCAAGTACAGAGGGAACACTACTTGCGATTAAAGAAGACACTCTACTTGATATGATAGTAATAAAAGGTTTTGCAAAAGAACTTTCTATTCTTCATAGCATTTGATGTATACGTTCATACATTTCGTAAAGCTTTTTAACCTTTTCACTTAATCCAATCAATACAAGATGGGTCCAACTTAATGACTCCATTTCAACAGACCATATAATCCAACCATATGGACAAAGATATGGTGCAACTTTACATACATGACTTTCATATTCAAACTCCTGCATTGCATATATCAAAATAGCACCAGTATTTTCAATCAATTTTTTACAATGAAGACATTTCTTCTGAGATTCGAGGTTGAAACATGCAAGAACCTCGAAGTATTGACTCTCTATGAGGGAGAGACTTTCAACTGTGGTTACCTTGTAGGCACCTTCAATGTCTACTCTTGTGAACTACCATCATGGGGTAGCATCACCATTTTTCCTTTAATGTTACTTACAAACAAAACTTTGAGTAATAACAACTCCTTTTGAAGCAATGAGATATCCAACTACCAATCCTATGGTAGTTGAATTTCTAAATGGTTCACACACTCAAGGGAATCTTTGAGTGCTTTTATCAAAATTCATAATGATAGTCTTACCTCTATCTTTTTCTAAATTTGCACCTTCCAAACCTCTTGGTCTGGCCAATAACATACTACGACAAACCATTCTGTACTAAATTGCAAGACGAGCAAAAGATGTTTTCATATGAAGCTTAAAAATGTGGATATGTAACAAAAACAATTTTGGCAAATATGGATCCTCGACTAAAATTACATAATCGAGCCTAAGCTCAAAAAATATTAGACCATTAAATAGCAAGGACACCACTACTCCTACAATCATGTCCATCAACTCTTAAGTGCCTAATACCTAATACCACAGCCATGTAGAATACATTAAGACTTCTACAAAATAAAGAAATAATTCTATAACTAAGTAATCAAGATGCAAATACAAATAAGTTTTTTGGGTTTTTTATTTCTAGATCTTATGCATCACTAAGGTTAATAGGTTAACATGTTCTTGTGCAAGTCTAATAACCTATAGTGTCTTGTGCAAGTCTATTACCTATAGTGCGAATACTTTGATCTTCAATGTACAAGGTTGATAATCGAAACTTGAAGATATTATTTTCCCCATAACTATGGGTAACACCAATCTTTAGCAATATCCATTTAGTGCTAAGGTTTACTTCATCTATCATGATAGTGGAATTGCCAAGGGATTTATATCATTCCAAAAAGGTGTTGAAAGCGACACCAAAAGCTCCATGCAATGCTCCTTGAGGTGCCAATGAGGAATTACTTGACTAAAGCAAGGATTCAAGTGCTATTCAAACAACTTCACCCTTCACACATGCAAGACATGTCTTACACAACCTTCTTGAGTATACCTCTACCGTCACTTACAACCTTGGCTCTCATTCGTGCAAGCTTTTAACTCACTAATTCAATACTACTTGGGGAAAGAAACAACTTAAGCACAAAACACCGTGTAATATAGCAAAAGAAACACAATAATCACAACATGATGATCATAGAAGGCTTTTAAAAAAGACTACACAAGAAGCGCAGATGTATTACTAAAAGGTAATGGTACTTATAGAGAGAAAAAAATGGTAAACAAAAAATGAAAAGGTTTTCCTTGGAAGGATAATATAATGATTAAAAGGGGAAATATGCACCTTTGAAAAGTTAACTCATTGAGAGAGAGAGAGAGAGAGAGAGAGATGCATTTCTTTCTAATTGAAGAGATGAGATGAAATTATATTTTAATGGTTGAAAATATGAATGCAATGTGTCTACACCCATGAAACACCAAAAGTTACACATACTATTAAAAGAGATGGATTTTATTCATGAAATAATGATTGAATGATTCAACTTGACAAACATACACATGTACGTATACACATCTATGTGCAAACACAAACACTCGTGTATCCACATACACACATGCATGTACGCACAAAATGTATGAGCAAGAGAAAAGATAGAGAGAGGGGGGGGAAGAGAGAGAGAGAGAGAGAGAGAGAGAGACTAAGAGCTATGAAAGAGAAAAGAGGAACTAAAAGAGAAAAGAATGAATATAACCTTATAAAACATGCATATTTATATGCATGCATACACATACAAACACATACATCTGCGCACAAACATGTACCTACACGTGTATATGTGTGCATACACATGCACACACAAGCATACACAACATGCACACATATGAGAGAAAAAATATGAGAAGGATTCAAAGAAAATGAATGAGATGAGAGGAAAAGGACAAAGGAAAAAGAGTATACATACACTTACGAGACCACACAAATGGAAATGCAACTATTAAATACACGCATACGTATACTTACATACATACAAGTGCATAGTGACTCAATCACCCATCAACCTTCTTGCGAGATGCAATGTGCATTATGATGCGAACTCCCATAACTATTATTGATTGATACCAGTCCGACATCAATGCAAAGCACTAGAAAATCTAGACACAGAGCAACTAGTATATGATGAATGAGCACCTCTATACTAACAATGCCAAAATATGTAAGATGCAACAAGTATAGCCTACCACTCTAGTTGTTGTGGCTTCCTCTTCTTCATTGCTTGATCCAAATATTTAGGGTGCAAGATACCCCATATAAAAACCTTCGAGATTGTAATGTATCCACATATACTTGTGGACCCAACTTGACTTCATAAATTTCACTAAGACATGAAAAAAGCTTACAATACAACTAAAAATGTTTTCAAAAGTCACATATATCTCTAATATTGTGAAATAGTTCAGGAGTAATAATCACTTCGTCAAACCTATATTCAATCCTTTTTACATAGTTAGCCTCATCTCTTTCCTAATCACTTGCAAATGTCCAAGGCACACAATAGAAAACCATTATCCTTGATATATTTGCATGCAAACCAATTTTATGTTGCCAAATCTCCTCCACTATCAAGTCTTCCAATTTCTAGCCATTTCTTTCAAAATTCATTAAGTGTCAAATTACAACACGAAAGTAAACCACTACATGTGTCATGATGATTTCAACAATCGACAAGAATTGGTTTCCTTTCTTGAGGGATTTGTACACGTGAAAAATCAAGAAAAAGCTCCAACACATGCTTAGCATGAAAATGAGCCCTTACCGTGAGCAAACGATCCCTTGCCTTTGTTGAACCAAAGCGACCTTCATAAGTCCTTTGGGAGTCCATTATGAAATTTACATTAGTATTTAACCAACAGCAACCGAGTGAGAAACAGCCAAAACTCCCTTTTGAAAAGCCAAGCATAGTCCTCCAAGTCCAATATTGGACTCTCCTAGTGAAAAGAAGCCTTTATTTCTTGCCACTACTAATTGTAGTCTCTCTAAATGTGATTCAAAGAGAAACTATGAGAAACAAGAAGCATTGAATGGTGACTATCCATTACTCTAGGCTACTAACTAGGGCATTTGAAGATGGTAAATAAATCCTAATCATTACTAGAATCCTATATTTATGCATGTTTTGAATAAATGCAATAAAAATCCGGTGTGAAGTTTTGATAGAAGCAAATGACATAAAAATACTCACCATTCAACATAGAGCTAAAACTTGTAATTAATGTTTTACTCCAATGTACAAAGCCTTGTTTAAGAGGCATGTAAAATCTTCGTCAAGCACTCAGAAGCTTCCTTATATCTTTCTGCAAAAAAGATAATTAAGAATATCAGTGTTTCGCTATGTTTAAAACTGATGAGATCTAGAAAGCCCTACCATCCACATCCCCAAAGACTTGAATGTTGGCACATTTCCTCCAACCCTCTCTCTTTTCCCCCTTCTCTCTTCCCCTCCATTCCATTGCAATGCCATGCTTCCTGAGTTTCCATTTACTGTGTTCTATGTTCAGACATTATATGAGATCACTGTTATGTCCTTCACTCTCATAGATCCGTAGGGCCTCCAAAAGAGGTCTAGACCTTCAGAAAGCTGGCCCCAAGAAATGTAAGACTTTGTGATGAATGAAATGCAATGGCTATCTACAACATCTGATGATGGCAGGCTGGATGCAACACAACCTCTCCTCAAGGGAAACTATAGATGAAACACAACTGTCTTGAGTATTGGACAGCAGCTAGAAGGGAATGACTACACTATTCCAAAATGTGGAGAGGATGGGTGGCAGCACCTGTATGTAGAAGGAAAGCAAGCTACATATGTCTGGTGGAAGCTTGTACAGTTCCCTCCAGGTGGTAAGCATCAGCCGGCAGATGAGAAGGCTGCAATGGCATGAAAGCCTCCAGGGCTAGCAGCAGCCTGCAGTCCAAATCTCAGGCCCCAAATGGTGCCCAAGGGGGGGGGGGAAAGAGTACAAACTTGAGCAAGCCCTGTGGGAATCAGAATTTTGTGGGAAGGGGATAGCATCTCAATCAGTGTCACCGACATTTGAACCAAGGGAGGCTCTACGCTCCACATGTTAGCAAAAATAATTTTCCATGTCTTTCTCTACATTCATCTCTGGCTTATCAGCCTCAGTTTGAGCCACATGAGGTTTTCTGGAACTCTGACATTGTCTTTGTCTGTCAATCTTCCTTGTGTGACAATTGTCTCGTGATAAGACACATCAGGTGGAGATTGGGTTTCTCTGTCCTGTCCATGGCTTCCTAGTCCTATCCCAGCCTCTCCCAGGCAGCCTACATGGCACACCAGCAATTATTCTTTTCCTTCTACTGTTCATGCATGCTGAGCAGTCATTAGTACTGCAGGGCAGATAATTTTCTAGACCAGTTTTATGGTCAGGCCACCTTTTCCGATGCAGTTGCTTTAGCTGACCACTTTTGAGAGGAAATAGGCCAGATTCTGGAGTTATAGCAGCAGATCGACAGCATTCTAGATGAATTGGCCAGTTTATAGCTCCCCTCTCTACTTCTAGGAGAGGTCATCACCCTCCATTCTATTGCGCGCAGCCCATCTCACCCTCCTCTGTTGTTGCAATCACATTCAGTCAGCCATCATCTTCCTCGGTCATATTTCTCTTTTGTCCCTTCAGATCCTGTGCCCTTATTGATGTGGCTATAGCCACACATGCACGGGCTGTTGTATCAGCTCTCTTCCGGTTACAATCAAATTTCAGTTTTGTGTTTTCTTCATTCTCTTATGTACATTCCAACACTCTATAGATGCTCAAGGACCCTATCAACGTTGTTAATCGACTCAAATGAACACCAGTACTCTCCTAGTGTCCAAAGACTATGCCATCCTTGTTTACATCAGCTCATAACTTTTCAGAAGTCCATATGTAGGCTTCAGCCGGTCCAGAACCTAGAAAACACATCCAGCTTAAAGCTCAAATTCAGGGAGCAAACTTCCAAATATACCTGCTCTACACGGTTCCCATGCAATCCCATAATGTTCTTCTAACAAATAATGAGATTTCCCACAATAGAACTAAGAAGAAAATACACTTAGTCCACAATAAAAGTGTGCAAAAAGGAATCGCAAGGAAGAAGAGAGAATCGGAGCCCAAGGTGCTGTTGTAACCTATCGTGATGAGATTTGGGACTAAAACAGCAGCATACCCTGTTGTAAATGGGGTTAAGCATATTACAAGCCCATCTCTGCAGGAGCAGCACTTAATAAGCAAACATAAGGACCACCTCATATGCCAAGACTGCGCAGAATGATAACCAAGTAATGACTCCACCACATGGTGAACTCATTGTACTCTCACTAATTGCTTGAGCGAAGATCGCAACCGACAACAACCTTAAAGGCTACAAATGCTGCAAAAGTGCTATAATCTCCTGCAGTTGTTTCCAACCACTTTATGATGACCTCCATCATTCCTCAGCTGGTTAGTCACAGACTTTTGCAAGCGCAAACCTAGAAAAGTCCAATGTAGATTTGTTCTGTTATGAAAGCATGGCCAACGGTGGAATCAGGTTGCACATGCAAGGCTGAGTTGAAACCTAGATGTGCTGGTTGAACAGCACACAACACCATAATCCAAATCTGTAAAAGGCCGCAAGCAAAAGTGCACTTGCAGGAACTGTACTGCTATGAAACGGATGTTACATGAGCAAAAGCTAAATGAGGATGATGACTACCCAAGAACATGAACATGAAGCATCACAGAAAAGGTCAAATCTATGAACAGCTTAGACATGCAAAAAATGTGTAGAACCTCTATTTGCAGAGGAGAAATGGAGGGCTCGAATCTTTGAAAAACTTGCCCATTCTTGTCCACCAAAAACTTTGCAAAGTTCCACTTTATGTTGTCACCAAATGAACTCCCAAACAGCCCCGAGCTCTTGCTTGATTTGAGAAATTTATAAATGGGAGCGGTATTGATACCATTTACATCAACCTACAAAAAGGCAACCCAGCTTGAGAGCAAGCCTCAGTCAAGACAGAACACATTCTTTAAGAGTGGATAGCACTTATTATTATTACAAATTCTTCCCCTAGAAAAAACCAAGCCAACCTTGTCAAATATGGGATACTCTGCCTTAAACCTTGAGCATGCAAACTCCTTGATCTGTTGATTTGTTCCAGGCTCTTGGCCTCCAAATTGGTTGCATGGGAATGCCAAGATTTCAAACTCTGCCACCACACAACAATTAAGTTAAAGATTCGGAAAAACTGCAAAGGATTAGCTAATGCAGCAAAAACATGCAGAAAGCATACAACTTTACACAGTTCTCAATGGGTGGGGTCTTACCTTGCCCCTTCAATTTTTTGTACAGCCTTGCTAGGTCTGTGTAATTCGATGTTGTTAGGCCACTGCAGATGATGAACTGTTAGGTTACTTTTAGGCCCCTGCCTGATTTTGCCAATAAGCCCATGACTGAGACAATCTAGCCTTCTGAAACCCCTACTGGGAATAGGTGGTAATCCTATGGTCAAGTATGAAAATTCATCACTGAAACTCCCGCAATCAGCCAAGCGGCCTACCATCACAATGTGTGCATGTGGCTTTACTTGAGCAAGTACATTCTCAATCCAGAAGATGAAAGGATTCGATGGAGCAACGGTATGATAATTTCACATGCTGTCATGCAGCCAAAAAGGCGATGCAAATGACGCGGACTATGCAGTTCGCAGACCGATGCTACTGGGCAGGAAAACAAAAATGCATGACAAGCATGAAGGTGGCCCGGTTGTTGTTAACCCACCAACGAGAGGCAACATTGACAATGAGCAGGACTTTGCCTCTGTATTTGCTCAAGCTCACATCTTTGCGGTCAATGTCCTGAATCAGCAAAGGGCCAATACAAATGTAAATATGGGAGCGGATGTTAAGAGCGATGTGGAAGCCAGAATCGGACCATACAGACAGTCGTGCACATTTACTTACCTTGACGGTGAAATCGTAGATGCTCTTCTGCGCAAGGGCTATGAGAGGCGTGGAATGCCTCCTCTTGATGCTAGATGAAGCTGAGGCTGAGGTTACGAGAAGGGCAGGGCCACAGAAGAAGCCGGACGCAACAGAGGCACAGGAGAGCCAGCTAAAAACGTGAGGAAAGCGAAGGGCTGCTGTCCTGTACCTGATAGTAGCATTGTTAATGCTGGCTCTCGCATCGCACACTGATGAGGCAGGAATAGCGATGGAGGTGATAGACGATGCCATAACAGCTTCTCTTATCACCATGGGCGACCCGGATGTCCTTCCAAAAACTCAAGACGTAGCTTGCTTTGTGCCCAGACAACAGCTCAAGCATACCGGGACAAGGCCTTAAACGAATAACCCCACTAGCATTCCTTGAATATTTCACGCCATGTGAAACGCTAGGTCGCTTTGCTTCACGGCAGCTGTTGCGAATCAACATTACGAGGAAACTAAGTCAACATATTTCTCTCACTTCTTCCTCCCACATGGTATTTCGTTTTTTTCATCTCTCCTAGCATAAAAATGCTAGGCTGCTTCATGGTGGCTTATTGCGTAAAATTACCACAAACAACATTGTGAAAAGAATGAACTTGCTATTCGCTTGCATTATTTATTAACCATGCAAATTGTTGCTTTTTTTTTACCTATGCTTGCTCTCTCTCTCTCTCTCTCTCTCTCTCTCTCCCCTTTTTTACATCTCTACTCTCTTTGCACTTCACTCTAACATTGTTGACCTATCTCTCTCTCTCCATTTAAAGTCTCTCCTCTCTTTGCAACCCCTCTCTCTCTCTCTCTCTCTCTCTCATTTATTGATTTTTAATATACTAACACATTAATAAATTAATATATTGGTAAATATATACCCTAACATGTTACTAGTTAATGGGTAATATATTCATAAATATATCGCTATTCAATAGTTAATGAAGAATAGTTAGCATCTGTGTGTGTGTGTGTGTGTGCGCGCGCGCGCGCGTGTGTGGAGCACCCTCAACCCGCCACTTACCACCATGGCTAAGGATATGTTTATATAGATGGCTAAGGACCTGTCCTCAACGACCTCGCAAATGAAGTGATACCTCACCTCAATATGTTTCATCTTCGCATGGAAGACTGGATTCTTGGCCAATTGAATGGCACTCATAGAATCCGAATGCAGTGTAGGCATAGCATCTGTCATACCAAGTTCTACAATCAAACGGCCTAACTAGATAGCCTCCTTGCAAGCCTCTGTGGCTGCAATATACTCGACCTCTGTAGTAGAAAAATCTGTACATTTCTGTGCCCTGGACATCCAAGAGAAAGCCCCTCCAGCATAAGTGAACACATAGCCAGAAGTGGACTTCCTACTATCTGCATGTCCTGCATAATTAGAGTCAATGTACCCCACAACTCCTGTATCCTAGCTGCCATAACAAAGACATATATCTGTTGTGCCCTTCAGGTACCTCATGATACCCTTCACGGCATCCCAATGTTTCTTGCCAGGTGTAGCCATATAATGTGCCACAACCCCAACTGCAAAAGCTATATCTAGACAGGTGGCTATCATGGCATACATAAGATTGCCCACGGCTGATGCATAGGGAAACTTGGTCATCTCGGCCCTCTGCTCATCTGTTTGCAGACAATCGGCCTGTGAAACCTTCACATGAGAAGGTAATGGATAGCCAATAGACTTAACATCCTGCATGTGGAAGCGCTCAAGGACTTTATGAATGTACCCCCTCTGTGAGACAAATAGAGTAGTCTCTGAGATCTATCGCCCGTAATGTACATACCAAGTATATAAGAGACATATCCCGAATCTTTCATCTCAAAACTCTTTTTGAGCTGAGCCTTAAGAGCATCTAGCTCCTCATGAGCTATCCTACTAAAAGCATGTCATCCACATAGAGTACCAAAATCAGTAAAGAATCGTCACGGGCTTTCTTCGTGTACAAGCACGGATCCATAGCACTGCGACTATAGCCCTGTGACTGCATGAATGCATCAAACTTATGGTACCATTCCCTAGGTGCCTGCTTCAAGCCATATAGACTCTTCTTTAGCTTGCACACTAGGTGTTCCCTGTCAAGGTCTGCAAAGCCCTTAGGCTGCTCCATGTAAATCTCATCGTGCAAGTTCCCATGTAAAAAAGCCGTCTTGACATCCATCTGGTACAAGTCTAGGTCAAGCTGTGCAACTAAGGCCAAGACGAAGTGTAGAGTGGTCATCTTGACCACACGAGAAAAGACTTCATCAAAGTCAACACCATGCTCCTGCTTAAAACCCTTAGCAACCAATCGAGCCTTGTATGCCGGCTTGGGGTGTCCAGGGGTACTTTTCAGCTTATACACCCACTTGCATGGCAAAGCCTTCTTAACCTGAGGCAAGGAAAACAAATCCCAAGTCTGATTCTTATGCAATGAGTCAAGCTCAGACTGCATGGCACCACTTTCTCGGGCTGCATATACATTTTGTCCTCATGAAAGATGACATCATGGTTGCGGATCACTTTCCGCGCCTACGGATCCCATAGACGGTAACCCATTTTGCTCGCATCTCCATAGCCAATGAAAATGCATTTGACACTTTTAGGATCCAGCTTATTGCATTTGTCCTTGGGCACATGGCAAAATGACTCACATCCAAAGACACACAAATGATCATAAGAGGGGGGCTTGCCTGCCCATACCTCCTCTGCAACCTGAAAGTCAATGCCACTACTAGGCGACCTGTTAATGAGATGCATTGCAATAGTAACAGCCTTAGCCCAAAAGTGCTGCGGTAAGCCAGCCTGGCTAAGCATGCTATGAACCCTTTCCTGAATGGTCCTATTCATGCGTTCAGCCATACCATTCTGGGGAGGGGTGTAAGGGGCGATCAATTGACGCTTAATACCCCGCTCATCACAAAACTGCTCAAAAGTATATGATACATATTCATCCCCATTATCTGTCCTTAGGCATTTTAGTCTTTTCCTAAACTGGTTCTTTGCCAATGCAAGCCAACGCTGAAATGTGTCTAAGACATCGAATTTTCTCTTTATGGGATAAGCCCAAACCTTACATGAGTAATCATCTATGAAAGTAACAAAGTACTTTGCCCCACTAAGTGACTGACAGGGCATGGGCCCACATACATTTGAGTGCACAAGAGCCAAGGGCTCACCCATGCATTTCTTACTAGACTTTTTATGTGTATTTCTAGTCTACATGTGCCATACAAACAATGATCACAAGAATCAAAATGCGAAGAGTCAAAAAGGCGGAAGATACTATAAAGCACGAAGCATTTTCATTCCTTTAAAGACATATGCCCCAAACAAGCATGCCAAAGGGATACATGGGGAATAGAACCCACAAACAAAACATGATCCAATGTAGCTCCAGATACAAGTAAGGGGTAGAGGCTGTCAGACTTGGCACCTCTTGCAAGCACAAGCCTGCCACGAGTAATCTTCAATGCAGGATCTCCAAAAGACACAAAATACCCTGCATCATCAAACTGTCCAGCTAACATAAGGCTACGAGTCAACGTAGGTATATGGCGTACATCATGCAAAACAAAAGAACTGCCATAAGGAAATTGCAGCCTAACATCTCCAATGCCCACAATATCAAGAAACCTGTCATCACCAAGACGCACAAAACCAAACATGGTATGATAGGTATGAAACCAATCTTGATAGGGTGTCACATGAAAGGATGCACCCAAATCTAAGAGCCAACACTACGCATACATAGAATGTATCTCAGAAGCCTACAAGGCATCGCATGAAGAAGTTGCAAGTATGTAATCATCATCTGAATCAGTGGCTTGCATGGCATTAACCTCTTCTATCTTCACATTGGACTTTGCAAGTACAATACTACGCTCAGAAGACTTTTCCTCCACTTTTTCTTTTCCCTTTTCCTTGCACTTATCATCGCACATTTTATGGTACTACGGCCTAATATGTCATGCTTTCCCACAATAATGACAGGTAAGATCAAACTTCCGTCCACGGGACTTACTGCGACCACGTGACTTGGACCTGGACTTTTGAGAGTCCTTGCCCTTATGATCATTATCATGCATGCCATGTCTGCCACCTCTAATGGCCAATGCATGTGAAGAGCGAGAAGCATCATTGTTTCTCCTTTTATGGTACTGCGGCCTAATATGTCATGCTTTCCCACAATAATGACAGGTAAGATCAGACTTCCGTCCACGGGACTTACTACGACCATGTGACTTGGACCTAGACTTCTGAGAGTCCCTACCCTTATGATCATTATCATGCCTGCCATGTCTGCCACCTCTAATGGTCAATGCATGTGAAGAGCGAGAAGCATCATTGCTTCTCCTATTGATTTCCTAAGTCAATAAAGCACTCTCAACATCTTTGATTTTCAATCCATCAAGCTTCTTAGTGCATATGGCAATACGGAAGACATCCCATGATTCAGGCAAGGTGCCAAGCAGAAACAACAGGTGCAAGTTGTCTTTGAACTCAATACCCTGTGACAACAGACTCTTCATGATAGCATGAAACTAACTAAAATGGGATGAAAGGGAGGTCCCCTCCTTCATGCGAAGGTCCATTAACTGCTTCAGCCAATACATCTATGACGCAGGACTCTGCTGCGCATAAAGCTTCTGAATATTCTCCCATAAATCCCATGCACTCTGATTTTCATCTTCAACAATATTATGATGGACCTCTTCTAAGAGTGACAAAATAATGGTAGACTTGCATAGCTCATCAACTTCCATCCAAACATTATCATCCATATCCTCAGGTTTAACACCCTTGAAACGTAAGGGTTTAATCTGCAACTTCTGCACCAAAACCTGCCATATTTGGGACTTCCAATACCCATAGTTGGTACCATCCAACGTGGCAATGTTAAAGAGAGCTGTATCTTTCAGATGATTAGACATACTATCCCAAAAAAATGTAAAATTGCAGGTTGTTGTAATTAGTAGAAAATGCACTAAAACCACTGCTAAACTGGCTGAAAGAGTGGATTTCACCAAGAGAAGCACCTGTCCACCAAATATGACCAAGACAACATCAAATAGTAAGCATTGGCCTCATAGAAGTGCTCAAAATCTGCAAATTTTAGCTTGTTGTAATAAATGATAGTAGTATGTAAAATTGTCCCAAAATGAAGCAATCACTGATACATATATCACTGCAACTGCCAAGTAGCAAGATACATCCAACAGTGAGTGTCAAGGGGTAAGAAGGTACCAACAACTTGTCAAGCAAGAGACATCTCATAGGTCTAGAAGTCATGCATGTAATGGGTCTCGGGGTAAGAGAAGAGACCAAGCACAAGCACAACTGATAGAGCAAGGAGCTCAATGCATAACCATCCAAGATGCATACAAAACTGACAGACCTGTGTGACAGAGATAGGTGTCTGCCCCAATAGGCGTATCAAATTAGTCCACTACAAACTAACTGCAGACATAAAGCTCTCAAGAGAGCAAATGCATGTAACTGTCCCACAAGCTCAAGCTCAAGTGTAAACAAGACTTTGTGTACATTCAAATATACCAAGAGGCTCAAATACATCTAAAGAATGAAGCTCCAAGTAACTGCCAAGCATGGGCAAACCAAGTGGCATCCATATCTGACCAAAGCATAAATGCAAGAAGCCTAAATGTCAAGTAGTGACCATAGGCATAAACCGGTCCAAAGCATGCCAACTAAAGCCAAATGCCAGTGATGACGACCAAGGCGGAGCCTATTCCAAGCTCAAAAGCTTTTCGGAACCAAAAAGAAGCGTTTGACAACCTCCAAATACATCAGTATGATCATTCAAACCTCCAGTAAGCACCCCATATCAATGAGCATACACCAAGTAAATGAGATTCAGCCCACTGTATTACAGTAAGCAATTTACTGTTAAATGAAGCTCAAACGGTGCTCAAATCTGCTCCAAATCAGTCCCAAAGCATAGACATAGCACCCCATAACATCCAAGCATCACCAAGCATCAATAGGCATCAAACAAGCAATGCCAAGAAGCATCAAATAGTAAATGTCAAGTGCTGCCCTGTTTTGACAGTCTTGGGATTGTGTATACATCAAGGGCTAAGGGGAGAAGCACTCAAATCGATCACCGGGAGCCAAGCACTAATATCAGGGAGTTAAGCAATGCTCGGGAAGGTTGCCCAGAGTGTCGGGAAGTCGACGAAGAGCAGGGAAATGCTAGGATCAGGTCAGCCTAGCCCCCTAAAAATTCATTGAAATTTGCGCTAGCTAATCTTGGGGGTCGGGGGGTCTTCAACAGTCCTCGGGGGCACTTGGCAATGTCAAGGGGGCTCCAATGCAGCCCGAGAAGAAGCCGATGAAGGTCTGGAAGCTCGGGGAGGAGGCCAGAGATCAAAACATACCTGCAAATGAAGGTGCCATAGATGCCATTAAAGCTCGGGTTGAAGCTCTTAAAATCCGGGTTGAAGAGAATGCCGAGCAAGCTCCAATGCCTTTGCTCTGATACCAGTTGAAAGGAAAGTGGAACCCAAGAGGAAGAAGCTTGGTGGTGAGAACTATGGCAGATGGAGAGCAAGAGCCAAGAGAGAGAGAGACTCAAAAGTGGGAACTCCAACAACCACAATGTGTGGCCGGGCCTTCCTTTATTCAACCTATCACTAAAAGAATAAAGAATAAGTGACTGTGACGGGTGCCTGCCACCTGTAGTGTGCAATGGCGGGTGTTGTAAGTGTAGTAATACATGGGCAGCTAGGCGGAGGCGCCTTTATCCCCAAAACCCTACACAAGCTAAGAGCTCCATAAGAGTATAGGATGTTCATACTTGGGGATAGCAAGAGCTTCCATGACTATAAGAACTTTGCACACACAAAGCTTGTTTTAAGGAGCTATAAGCAACATGGCACCAAAGAGATGTGTGACTAGAATAGAGCAAGCCATGGCTTCCATGTGCCAAGAATCACATGGTGGGGGGACTTGCTTTGCTGATGCACCAAACACACACTATATACATAAGAGGAAGCTCACTCAAGAGTACAAGAAGAGAGATGGAAGCCAAAACGTTTCTTTATTCTTCTTCCACATACTATACAATGTACACAAAGTATAGATAAGATACAGCATAAAGGAAAGTGGCCTACTAAGTCAAATAGTGCATAACAGACTACACTAATCAACTGGCACTATATCTTTGCCAGCTGTAGGTAGGTGTAGCAAACTAAATATAATAAGTGATAAGTCTGTGGCCATGCGAGTATCATAATAACTACCAACGTGCTAAGTATAGACGTGCGGACCCATCTAGCCAGGCGGTCCATTATCAAAGTCTGCACATGTTGAGCTTGCCATCTCAACACCATGAGCATGACACTACCTCCTCCTTGGTGGATCTATTGAGTGTCTCTCGGATACTAGAGTTTGAATATGAGACTCAAGACAGTTCCATACAAAATGGTATGGGGAGTGGACGTGGCTATTCCCAAGGATTCCACCAAGTTCTTGCACCAAGTATTGGTTATCGTCACAAGTGCTAGGATTGACCTTGGATGAGAGCTCTTTGCTATCATGGGTTATTTCTTGAGAGTCGTGGTGACCAATGGGGCTCTAGGAATAACAACCACGATATCCAAGAAGAGATAGGTGCCTTGTAAGCTCGAAAGGTTCCGAAAGTTCCTCATACTAGTTAGGAGGTGGATGTAGACACTCAAACCCACATTATTGGGCACTGATAGTTGATGGCTAGACTATCAAATGTATTGTTCTCTTGTTTGATTAAGGGCATTGTTTTCTAAAGTCTATTTCTTATTTTCTTGTTTGTGCAATAAGATACATTGTAATGATTTTTTGCAAAACATGGAAAACCCCAAAAACAAAACAAGGTGCTTTTCTATCATTCGTAGTTGCTAGCTTTGTGTTCTTGAAACCTAGAGTTTTTTGTTTGTACTTAGATTAGGACTTTTGTGAACATTTTGGTTTTTTTTTTTTGCTTTACACACTTGATAATCTTGGCTAATGATATACGTATTTGGATAGGATGTTGCTAAATTTTATATTGGAGTTGTGGACACTAGAGAGCAAGTAATATTTCTATGCATCGCATATTCATGGGATTATGGATTCACATGCACATTGCATTGCACTTCTTATCATTTCCTTACACTTGAAGGTAATCTCTTGTATTAATTCCATGCCAAGGGAAGGAAAAATGCATGTTGCTCCATAGATGATGAGCACAACATGACATGAATGCTAGTGCAATTATATGTACGAAAACTTATTTGCATGAAGACATCGAGAGTGCACCATTCATTGAGCATGCACATTCTTTACACATGCAAAATTGGAGAAATCTACCACTTGTTAGGACTGATCTGAGAGGGTAAGGTGAAAATTTGAATGGAGGGTTGTAAAGGACTCCAATAATCGTAAGAAAGGGCTTTCTCATTGGTCTATGTCATATGAACATTTTTTACTTAAGCAATGGTGAGATTGGGTGGGTAGAGAGTAACCAAATAAAAATTCCTTGAATCTAGATGTGAGATTGAGTGTAAATAACCTAAATATTAATGAAGAAACCCCTTTGTGTTTGCATCATTGCATAGGACATAATACCTTACCTAGGCTAGACACATTTATATTTGATGCATTGATGCCAAGAGGCATATTCCATGGTGGATTCCATGAGATTTTTATTCCACGGTGGATTCCATGAGGTTTTTTGGTGGATTCCGTAAAACTATATTTATTTACCAGGACTCGTACACAATGTGGATTCCTTGTGCGAGAAGTTGACGGGGACGCGTGTACTTTTCGGGCGTCAAATTAATTTAATGTACACATGGGTGATTCTGTAAAATACATATTTAAATTAATGGACATTTATGATATTAGAGTGCACTCGCATTAAATTAAGGTTAGAACAAAGTTCCAACCTCTTTAATTATTTTGTAGTTGAAGACTCTAGATATTCACTTTTGTGGATTTTATCTTATTATTTTCTAACAATTGTGAACGCTTCAGTTGATGTGTAGAGCAAGCAGTGGTGGCATTGGGAAGCACTTGGCAATGGCGTGTATTCAGATTACCTAGAAGAATAATTATTTTTGATGGGGCACGCGCTTTATCATTAAAGGCGTGTTGTCAATATTTATTTAGGCACACTTATTTATTAAAGCACTCGACAAACATTTATTATTTCGTATACGCATAGGTGCTCGGTTTAAATATTTCATTATTGGACATTGTATTTGGGCATAGCCCGACTCTTTGGACACCCAAACACTTTATTCTTTATTTGGGCAAAAGCAAATATAAAAGCCAAAAGCATTCTAATTGTAAATTGGGCTATTTTTTAGCTTGGAGATTAATAAATTTATAAATACATGCCTTGTGAAGCACTCACACAAGGCATGGGGGGAGATTGCACCCAATTTGTCTTTATTGTCTCATGTCGTACAAACCTTTCTTTTTGCTTTATGAGCTTTTGTAGAGTTCTTTGTTCTTGGGGACCTTTCGGCGTTCACTACGTGCGCATACAGCATTCGTTTTGCACACCAATGGTATTAGAGCGAAGTTGAGATCAAGAGCTTCCAATCTCTTACCATATTGTGCAAAGGCGAAGCTCCTGGAACAAACAGGCTCTATAGGTAGTCTCACAACGAACCGTCAATACTAGCTTATTCTTGGCGGTGAAGAACCCCCTATTGTGCTATCAGATCACGAAGGATCTCTCCCAGGAGGCAGAGGACCACCTTTGAAGATTCTTTTTAAGTCTTTTGTGACAGAGAAGCAGAGAAGAAAATTTCAATTAGTTTGAAGCTTAATAAGCTTAAAAGGCTTAATAAAAATATTAAGCTCTTCAAAATTCAATGCCGACGGTGGCAGCATATACTCGCGATCACTGAATCTGTTCAAAACGTGCTGCCGTCCTGTCGATTTTTTTTAAAAAAAATCACTAAGCTTTTATAAATCTTGTTTTTAAGCTTTACTAAAAATTTTCAATCCTAAATCTCCTATCTAGCAGGTGTTCACACTGAGCTATTCCCGAACCAGTTCCAAAAACTCTAACAAGCCTATGTTCACACTTGCACTTTAACAGAGTTGATTTTCAGCAAGTAGACTGTCACACGTAGTCTACATGAAAGAATTTCTCACTTGGAAGAATGCCGTCATCAATTGTCGTACCCGTGAAAGAAGCAAGATCATAAAAGGCATTTAAAAAAAAAAGCCTTGTAACCCAAATTTGAGCTACGCTCATCCTTCTTACAAGATTTTGAGTGTGTGAGGTTGTTTGAGATTTTGTAGGATGTTTGATCAAAACATGGAAGATTTTATGGGCAAATATGACTTGCCAAAACCAACTATGGAGCAAAAATTGGACCTAATCACGATGCAACTTCAAGAAGAGTGAAGAGCATGTCAAAATTTATAAGCATAACTGGCTATACTTCAACGATCCAGTGTCGATCAAGATGGAGTGCAACTAGAAGATGTTATTCGACGTATGATTGATGTGACACTCGATGCACAGTCTCTTAGGAAAGAAGCCAAGATAAGTAAAAGAAATTTCAAATTTCGTACTTTTAATGGGCAACGTGACGGAAAATTTTTTCTTGCTTTCATCAGTCAGTTTGATGATTATTTCCATGAAGAGTAATATGCTGAAAAAGATAAACTTAAATGTGTCACTAACCATCTAGCAAACAGAGCATTGTTATGGTGGACTATTGTCCGCAAGAGTGTTGATTGTCCCTCTACTTGGGAGACCTTTCAAAAGAAAATTTTGCAAAATTTCCTTCCACCTCAATTCCATGTAAAAGCTATCAAACAGTGGGATCTTCTCTAACAAAGAGATCGTGAATCCATTCCACAATACACTGAGTGTTTCTGGAGTGCCTTACTTCAACTTCGAGTGCTTGAAGATGTTCTTGAGGCGATCCACAAGTGCAAGTATATGCCCAGTTTGCTTGGTCACTTCTGTGCAGAAGTGAATATGTTCAAGCCAAAGACTTTGGAGGATACGATTTCTTTAGCACATGATGCTGAAGACAAAATTCGCAGACAAGAAAAGCGACCGCAACAATTTTTAATTAACGATAACTTTGATACAAAGCAATTCAACTCTAACTTCTGAAGATTCAATCAAAATCGCTTTGTTCCTTCTTCTTTCCATAAACCATGGACTCGACCCCTTGCTTTACCATCAAACACAAATTCAAACCCTAAGCCTTCTCTCCAGCCAAATCCCAACATACCCAAATTTCCTGCCATTATCAATAATGTTTCCAAAGCAAAGTCTATAGTTTGCTACAAGTGTCAACAACTTGGACACTTAGCAATGAATTATTAATCCAAGAAGCAAGTTGTTCAAATCAATTACTTGGGAGCGACTGAAGATGAAAACCATGAAGATATGCCAAACTTCACTGAAGATAACGATGATGCTTCACAGACTTTACCGGCTATGCCAAATCCTCATTCATTATTAATTGTGAAATGTTTTGTGCATGGTTAAGAAATGATTGTTTTGCATGATGATGGAAGCACACATGACTTTATTTTTGCAAAGTTGGTAAAAGAATTGAATTTATCTACTATTCCAACTCATTATCGCATAAAGGCTGCATTCTTAGGCACTAGATACAATGGTACACAAGAAGTTCATGATTTAGAAATTAAAATTGGTGATTATGTTGAGCACAGAAATTTCTTGGTTGTGCCTTTGCAAGCTAGTAATATTATTTTAGGAATGCCTTAGCATCGCAAATATAATCCCGATATAGATTATTCCACACATTCCATGAAAATTCATCTTAATGAAAAACAAATCACATTACATGGAATGCATACCTTTGATAATTTTTCCTTGCTTAGTCACACACAAGCTAAACGTGAATTAAGAAAACGTAGCAAATCATACTTAGTATGGGTGAATGAAATTGAAGCTAAGGAAACTTAGATGCATCCCAGGCATGCACAATTTCTTTCACAATTTAAAGATTTTTTTGCTGCTGATTTACCCCGTGGTTTACCACCTACACGTCCTCAAGATCATAAAATAGATTTAATCCCAGGTTGTCAACCACCATGTAAAGCACCTTATAGACACAATCAGATTGAACAAAAAGAAATCCAAGTATAAGATGAAGAATTATTGAACCAAGGACTTATTAGGCCCAATAGCTCTCCTTTTGGTGCACCTGTCCTATTAGTTAAGAAGAAAAAAAATACCTATAGGATGTGCATTGACTATCGTGCCCTATTTGTGTTGCACGAAATTCATTGTCCTCCATATCAAGGCCATAGAGGTATTATTTCCACTTTAAGAACATTGGTTGAAGATTTTTACTGGCCACAAATGGAATCTGATGTTTCTAACTTTGTTTTTGAGTGCTTAATTTATCAAAAAGTTAAGCGACACCATGGTAAGCAATATGGTTTGTTAATGCCTTTACCAATTTCTAAATGATCATGGGAACATATCTCAATGGATTTTATAACTGGTTTGCCTAACACACAAGATAATCATGATATGATTTGGACTACAGTAGATCGATTTAGCAAACAAGCATATTTTCTACCATGCAAGAAAACATTAACTACATCTCAAGCTGCACAATTGTTCTTGAAGATTGTTTTCACTAACCATGGTTTGCCAAAAGTTATTATTTTTTATTGTGATTCTAGATTCTGTAACAATTTTTGGACCACTTTGTTTGCTCATTTGGGTACTAAGATTGATTTCTCATCTGCATTCCATCCTAAAACCAATGGGCAAACATAAGTTACTAACAGTACAATTCTAAATGTTTTGCATGCATACACAATTTCAAAACCACAAACATGGGACACACATTTGCATCCACTTCAATTTGGATAGAATAATACACCACACACAACTACAAATAAAGCACCTTTTGAAATCATTTATGGACATAGATTAACTACACCTGTTACATCATTGTCAAACAAAGTTAAAGCTGTTGATAATATTGCTAATACGCATGCTAATATTTTTGCTAAAGTTAAAGATATGATTGTGAAAGCCCAACAATCATACACTACACAAGCTAATAAGAAAAGAAAAGCCATGAATTTCGACGTTGATGATTATGTTTGGTTATGCATTGAAAAGAGAAGATTGCAAAGTGTTGAGAAAAACCCTGTTGTTAAGTTAGCACTTAGATTTTATGGACCTTTCAAAATAATTCACAAGATCAATGACAAAATATTTAAATTAGAACTACCCCAACATTGAAAAATCCATAATACTTTTCATATAAGTTTACTTTGACCTTTTAGAGGCCAATTACCTGTCCACCATGTCTATGAAAACCCTCCTTTGTTAGAAGAAAAAACTGATATTCTTGAACTTGAAATTATTCTAGACATTGACTTTATGACCACTAGAACTCATCATAGATATTCTATATATTTGGTTAAGTTTAAAAATCGTCTTGTTGAAGAGGCCAAATGGATGCATGCTTGCGACCTAAGTGCTTACCCCTCACTGCTCGCTCCACATTGAGCTAATAGCAATTGAGGACAATTGCTATCCCACCCTGGGGATATGATTCCAGGAGGCTTATTCCATGGTGGATTCCGTGAGATTTTTATTCCGTGGTGGATTTCGTGAGGTTTTTTGGTGGGTGTCGTAAAACTATATTTATTTGCCGAGGCTCGTAAATAAGGTGGATTCCTTATGCGAGAAGTTGACGGGGATGCGTGTCCTTTTCCAGCATCAGATCAATTTAATGTGCACGTGGGCGATTCCACAAGATACATATTTGAATTAATGGACATTTATGAGATTAGAGTGCAGTTGTATTAAATTAAGGTTAGGACAAATTTTCAACCTATTTAATTATTTTAAAAGCTGAAGACTACTAGGTATTCACTTTTGTGGGTTTTATCTTATTATTTTCTAACAATTGTGGGTTTTATCTTATTATTTTTTAACAATTGTGAATGCTTCAGTTGATGTGTAGAGAAGGCAACAGTGGTGTTGGGAAGCACCTGGCGATGGCATGTATTCAGATTACCTAGAAGAATTATTATTTTTGATGGGTGCATGTCTTATCACTAAAGACATGGCGTCGATATTTATTTAAGCGCGCTTATTTATTAAAGCGCTTGACAAACTTTTATTATTTTGTATGCTCATAGGCACTCGATTTAAATATTTCATTATTGGACATTGTATTTGGGCATAGCCCGACTTTTTGGACGCCCAAACACTTTATTCTTTATTTTGGCAAAAGCAAACACAAAATCCAAAAGCATGCTAATCGTAAATTCGGCTATGTTTTAGCTTGGAGAATAAATTTATAAATACATGCCTTGTGAAGCGCTCAGACAAGGCATGGGGGGAGATTGCACCCAATTTGTCTTTTTTGTCCTATATCATGCAAATCTTTCTTCTTGCTTTATGAGCTTTTGTACAGTTCTTTGTTCTTGGGACCTTTCGGTATTCACTACGTGCGCATATAGCATTTGTTTTGCGCACCATGCATGCATAGTTTTTGTATGTGCATTTTGTGACTGAGTGCATGACATATTTCTTAAGATGCATTTCTTTGAAATGCATAGGTGATGAGTACAAAGTTCATCGTCAAATCATTCTTTTAGTAGCCATATGCATGTAGTAGCTCAAATGCTTTAGAATAACTTTTTGAAGACCCAAGACCCTTCTTGAAGATTCACATGGCATTTGACAACAACAATTAATAATGGTGTGACCTTCTTGAAGGTTCACATGGTATTTGACATCAACAATTAAATAATGGCATGACTCTGGAGTATTGTTGTCATCGAGTTCATATTTAAAGAGTTGTGGGTGAAGCCCAAATGGCATCAAAAGATGATTAGCATCAAAATTCTTACTCAAAGATATCAACAAATGCATTCTTTAAGGTGTTGAAAACCATGGGGTATAGAAATACACCCAAGGCCTCTATTGGTCTAGGGGAAATGAAATTTTTCTTCAATATAAATTTTTATTACAAGAAAAAAAAAAGCTTTGATGATTTGTGTGAACAAAAGGGCCACATTATGAGAAAAGAATCTAAGCTAAGTAAAAAAGCAAAGCTTTCAAAATCCAAAGCTAAGCTAAAAGAGAGAGATTGGTGCCTTTAGATTGGCTACTTTTCCCCATTGTTGAGAAGTTGCCATCTTCTTGCATGTGGTTGTGGTCTTCAACATACTATAGTACAAAGGCATTGTTGTTTCTAGGTTGTTGAGGTTGTTTCTAGTGAGCTCAAAGGAGAAGGTCAGTAGTGATGAAGTCATGAGTAAGCTTAGTTTGTTGATGTATTGTTGCCGAAGCGTAGTTAGCATAGAAGAGTTGACAATTCCTTTGTTGTTTTAGACGCATTGGTTTGGCATTATTTAGAGTCAATGGTGTTTCTTCATGTGGCTAGTGGAGGAGACTATTTATCCACTTGGAGATGGCAGTTGCTTTGGAGCTAGTTGTGAAGAGAGGAATCGGGCATTGTAGTTCATGAGTGGTCATTTTTGGTTGCTGATGGTCTGTGATGAAGAAGGGCCATGACAACTATGTTGGAGTAGCATTTGATCTAGAGGTTGGCATGGGGAATGTGATTAGAAAGAGGTGTCATTTCACATTTGGAGCTAATGTAGTCATAATAAAGAAACTAATTATTGTGGCAATTTACAGATGCCTTATTTCGAAGGTTACTTGATTTGGTGGTTACTTCCAAAAATGGTAGTGTATCGCGTGTCAATAGTACAACTTGTTGGAAATGACAATGGTGTGTTGACTTGATAGTTTGGATCGGCAACAAATTCAAATGGAAGTAACCAATGTTGTCACATATTTTTTGCAAAGTGGAGGAAATATCCTTGTATCTATTGTATAGTCTAAAATTTTTGCGACAGATAGGAAGATCGGGTATGTAAGATTGAAATCCTTATTATACTTGTTTGCATGTGGTGTCATTTTGTTTGTCAAAGTGTCCTACCATCAAGACTAAGAACTCACAAGATGATGAAAGTTTCAATTCATTTTTTGTGATGCAATGAGGCCTTAGGTGTAGGAGCATTTTGAAAATTGGAAGAGAAGATGGTTGAAGGAAATTCAAAGGAACTTGATCTTGGCATCAGAATTGTCATGAATTTGCCCTCGGCAAGGGGAGTTACACCCATCACAAGACAAGGCCTTTGTTGTAGGCTTATATGAGTCATGTGAGTAGTCTTATGTAAAGGGGGGTTCTAAATTTAAAAGAGTGATTCCAAATTATTGAACCATCAATGCCTTGCACCAAAATAGAGAGATTATCCTTCTAGCTTGTTGGAGAAATTGAACGAGATAAGTATGAAGAGGATTGATAGCTCGTAAGGTGATTTGGAATTCTTTCATGCTCACCGCATGGCAATACCTTCCTTGGCAGTGATGTGATAAACCATGATAAAAAACTATTTAAGAAAGCAATCAGATTGATGGCAATCCACTATGGAGGTTTGTTAGGATGTTTCATTGCTTCCTTCTTGTCTCTTTTATTTTCATTGTCATACTAGAGTATTTCCCTCTCATATCTCGTAACCTATACATCAAACCTTTGAAGAAATTGAGCCTCATGCTCCCTTTCACATTGGCCATTGCCCTTTAGAAATATTTCCTTCTTTGACCTCCTAAACCATTAACGTAAAATATTTTGAGAAGATTACTTTGGAGGCCTACCTCATGGGCAAGCACACTTGGAATGGGAATGTTTGTTGTCAAGGAAGAACCACATGCAAGGAGCACACGAGCTCTTCCCATGCTATCTTGTATATTTATGTGGCTTTCTAATGCTTTAGTTCATCACTTGCTTTTATGACGGTGAAGGTTACAATTGAATATAAATTGAAAGACCAAAAGGTCCATTGGTGGTCCAAAGACACTTTTGCAAAGTGGAGGCTCATCATGTCACTACAACATTTTGAAAAACTAACATTGGGGCTTATCTTGGTCTTGAAAGAAAATCTATGTTCTACATCGTATGTTTGTATCTATGGGTCAAAATTTTCATGTAATAGGTGTCCTCTTTGAGTTTTTAGATGAGATATGTTCACCTTTGAAAAGATTTATTGTAATACACACTCCTGCTCATATAGAAATCCCTCTCAATCACCTTGAAGGTGTAATAGATATCATCTCCTGCATAAAATAAGTCCCTTTTATCTTTTGTTATATATACCACTCAAGTTCGTGACTTTGTACCTTACTTTGGCTTTGTTATCCATGGTTTCAACTATCATTATGTATGATTGCTCTTGCATGGAGAATCTCTTGACACTTTTCAGATGAGTGGATGCTCATTTTGGAATTATCTCCTTGTGTGGGGACTATACAGATTCTAGAGGAGCTTTTGATGTTATGCACGGGGTGTTTGTGGTCCTTGAATAGAAGTGCGATCTTTGAATGACTTATGTACA
Organism: Lygodium microphyllum; assembly: GCF_053477565.2. Lineage (NCBI taxonomy): Eukaryota > Viridiplantae > Streptophyta > Polypodiopsida > Schizaeales > Lygodiaceae > Lygodium > Lygodium microphyllum. Next base: position 125,142,797 of record NC_141159.1, on the reverse strand, counting down.
AGATAGTCAAGGTATAAAAAAGGTTGTAGTCTCCAATGCTCAAGTATGTACTAATGAAAGAGTAATGAGAATGTAAAGAGGGGTTTAGGTCCCTTTGTGCAAATTCTCAAGTTCTAACTAAATTATGAACTTTTATTTTAGTGATTTTTTGTTTCCTTGTGTGGATAAGTGTCTGGATTTGAGTTACTAATTTCAAGCAATGCCCAAAAACATGTATTTTGCACAAGAATCTATGGTGATAAAGAAAGAATTATGGTTGCTATCTTTGAATAGGTGGTTGATTACTTGTTGGAAGGATGGTGATTGTGAGGATCTCTCAAGTGATTGGCTAGTAGTGGTACCTTGTATTGAGTCGCTAGGGAGACCAACCACTTGTTGGAATGACAATAGCATGTACCTCAAGCCTTGTTAGTGTTGGAATGACCTATTGGATATAGGGTCACACTAAACTTGTGAAGTCAACTATTGTGTTTGGTGAGGTGAATTCTTTTCTTCTGTGATGTCTTAGACTTAAAGTTGGTAGCTTTCAACTTTTTATCAAGTGTATAAGTCTTTTGAAGACCTTGGATTGTTTCTTTTGTCACATTTGTTGGGTTTTAAAGGCCACCTATGCCTAGTCGCGTGCATTTACTTGTACTTACTACTCGCACACTAGCACACTATAGTTGGTGGATGCATGTCCCACTGTCACTTTATTCTTTATTATTTACATGACAATAGAATAAGGGAAGGCAAATCACACATTGTGACTATTGGAGTTTCCACATACTGTCTTGCTCTCTCTTGCTTGAACCTCCATAGCTCTTACTTCGCTTTTACTTGTGCTCATGCTTCCACTTTTGCTCCACCTTTCAATTGGTATCAAAGTGGTGTTCTGTGTTCATAGGAGCTCATGCTTGGAGAGAGAAGCATGAGGAGTGGAAGCTTTATCATGAAGGTCGATGATTCAAGCTCCTCCTTTGAGATTGATGCTTACTATCCACACATTGATAGAGGTACTATTCTCCTAGCTAGGATCTAGATCTGAGTCAAATAGGTACTTAAGCCATTGAGGTTTGATTTGGAGTCACAATAGACCATTTTGGCATTGATTTGGGCAGGTGGTTGGGAATAATACAAAATAGGTTGGGTTTGGATTCTTTGAAAGAGGTTTTGGATATTCAAAGAGATTGAGCAACATTGAAGCCTTTCAAGAGAAAAATCAATATTCTCTTCCATTTTTCTTCCTCTCAAATATGTACACAACAGAGGACAAAGTAATAATACCTTTCAAGAATTCAATTTGGAGTCATTCTATCTATTTTTACTGGATACAAAGAATGGCCACAACTTTTGCATACAAGATCAGATTGAGGTGTTCTATAGATCAAAACAAAGAGTGTAATGAGAGTTGTAGATTTGAGAAATCATAAAGTTGATTCTATGTAATTTCCAATTCTCTATTTTAAACATATAACAATTCTAGTTTGGACAACATGCATTCATAGTTAAAGTCTTTGTATTGAATATCTACATGCTATTCTAGTATACTACATGGTTATATTGATGCTTAACATTGTTGTTTATGCCCAAATATACTTATATTCAGCTTTACACCTTGGATTTGAGCTTGATTGGTTGCATTTGGGCAATTTCTTTTTACTTTAGTGATTTTCACTTGCGAACTTGATGAAGACTTAGTAAAAGTATATGCTCCCAAATGTATATATGATGTATTTTGGGTAGCTAAATGCTAAGAGCCCTATACATTGCGCATCTTTGCTACTTGCATGCTCCAAATTTGCTTCTAGTGGGAGAACTTAGCATATTCTTCACAAATCTTGGTTCATTTGAGTCACTAGGAGATTCTCATATGCTTTATTGGTTTATGCATGTTGAGATATTTGAAATCACACCTACTTCAGTCCCTTTGTGAGAAGCAGTGAGGGCTCAAGACTAGAATCCCATATGCATAGTAGGAGAAAATACCACTACTCATTCCTATAAAGCATTGTACTTGCACTCTTTTTCTAATGCAATGATAGAGTATTAATCTTGGAACCTAATTCACTTGTGTAACAATTTGTCCTAGTCAGGGTCAATGTCTTCATGAGTTCCTTTTTCCCCTTTCAACCTCCATAGCTTCCGCATCTACCATGCTCTAGATCCGTGCTTTTCACATGGTATCAAAGCTCAGTTGAGCATGTTCCAACTCTCATTTCACTCCTCTCAACTCCTTTCCATCTCTGCTCAACTCAGCTTGAGTACTGGACCCTATCTCCAACTTCATTTGCATTCCTACCTTCAATGAAGCTTCCATGGCAGCCATAGCCAGCAGTACCCTGTTGGCTTGAAGCTTTCATATCTCTCTCCACAGGCCAAATCTCTCTAAACTTCCTTCTGGAGAAGTGTTTCTCTACTTCTAGAGCTCCTCCCTAGCACCTCAATCATTGAGATTGGGCAACTATAACTTCAGCATTGTCTCTTTGTAGAGTTGTTGCCATAACTATGTCGGTGGATGTTAACCCCAACACGAAGAAAGCAAAAGAAAGTGGAAAAGACGCAGGGCAAAGGCGGAAAAAAGATAGCCCGACTGAAGAAAGAAAAGGAGAAAATGGCCAAAAGCGCAAGGACAACCTTAAAAGTCCAAGGCAAACACAAAAAGGGAAAGGCGCATTTTTGAATAAAAAGGCGCACCCTAAAATCTTGTAAAAGAGCGCCAGGCTCCCACCCGTGCAATTTGTAAATGTAGAAGGGCAGTGAAAAGGAAGCTAGGAAGATAAAAGGACAATGGAAAACAGGGCCTGGCCATGTAAAAAAGGGAAAAGGGGATGACCGCCCAAAAGGGAAGTAGGGTTTTGTATATAAAGTTGGAAAGTGAATGAGGAGCTCATTCTTTGGTGTGTGGCAAAACTAGTCTTCTTCTTCCTCTCTTCTTCTCCCCTTCTTGCTTGTGTGTGCTCTTGAGAGAGGGAGTATGAGAGTGTGAGGGAGTGAGTGTGTGTGAGAGTGAGGGATCAAGAGGGTGAAGCTCTTCACCATCTCCTTTTCTCTACTTCTCTTCTCTTCTCTTCTCTCCTCTTGCACGCGCGGCTATGGAGGATGGAGCTTGGAAATGGAGGAGGCTTGAGGTAGCATCTAGAATCGTGGAGCTATCGGAGTGCAAGAGAGAGGAGGGTACTCGATCGAGCATCAACGTAAGTTCATTGCATTCGTAGGATTGACGGCGCGTCGGCTAGGTGAGAGATAGCCATTAGAGCTCGCTTGGAACGCTTGAAACAATAAGCGGTCCGTGGGTCTTGGCGGTTGAGCGAAAGCTCCCACATTTTGGTTCCGTTGCCGAGACCAACGGATTCAAGCGTGAGCACTTGCGCGCCTCATATCGAGCATCGAAGTAGGGTATTCATCCCCGAAACGGAGCTTGAGATAGGTAGGAAGTGGGGTGTTTTCGATCTTCAGAACAGGTAAGTATTTTGGAATATTCTGGTTATTGATGATTGGAAAACATGGAGAAACTAGTTCAGTGTTTTGTTTTCGATTCAGGTTGTGTTTAGGATAGATTAGCATTAGGAAATCACACACGAAGAGGCAGAGGGCTGTTGATGTGAAACAGGGGGAAAACCACAGGAAACAAAAGGAAAAATGGAGTAAATGCAAAGATAATTGCATAGGAAACGCCAGGGAAGGAATCTGTAGTGTTTAGGGAAGAACTAGCAGGGTATAAACTCTGGGAGGGCAAGAGAACTCCATTTCCAACCAACGGAGAGCGAGAGAGATAGAGAGTGAGAGAGAGAGTGAGCTTGACAACCGTCCGATCGACTAGGGCACGGAGGACATCGCATTCAGTGACTCTCAGGTAACCGATCTCCTCCTCACCACTTCAACTCCGTCGCTGGTTAATCGCATGGTCAATAGGATAAAACATCTGGAGAAAGTCGAGCAAATCCGTGTGCGCAAGCTCATCGGACAGGCGGACTCGGATGTCCGACCTAGTGTCCGATTCCCAGAATCGGACACTCGGACAACCGTCCGATCGGAACAACCTGTCCGACTACTAGGATCGGACCAACTCGTCCGATCGAACGTGCCACATGGCGCTCGGACCAACCTGTTTGACTCGGACACTCGGACCACTCGGACGCTTTGACTCGGATCCACCCTATCCGATCGGATGAATTAATACAAGTCACCAATTGGACCACCTGCCCAGTCCGATTCCCAGGATCGGACCCATCCATAATCAGACCACTAGGATCGGACACTCGGACCAGTCTGACCGATTCTAGGAATTGGACTACTCGGTCCGATCGGACCAGTCAGACAAATCGGACCGTCCAAAATCGGACCAGCCTAGAATCGAACCCCTTGGCCGATTCTTCGAACACTTGCCCGTCCGATTTTTGAGAATCGGACACGTGGACCTGATACACCTGGTCCGATTCCCATAATCGGACCATTGGTAAATCAAACCACTGGTAAATCGGACCACTAGTAAATCGGACGTCCGATTCCCAGAGCCAAACCAGAACAAAACCTGACCCATCCAGGGACACACTGGGGCACTCCCCCAGCGACCCACCCCCGCGTGAACAACAGGAAGCAGCATAGGACCCTAGAACCCGTAGAACGGCCAGAACTAGAGTAGCAAAGCCTGTCAGGCCCAAAATGAGCAAGAGTGAGTGAGATGCCGGGGAATTGCTCACAGTACTCAGGTTGAATTTCTGCACTTGAAGTACACTTAGGAAAGCCAAAAGCCTGATTGAGCACAAGTGCAAGAGGAACAACACACTCACGAGTGACCATACGTTGAGCACTGCATTCAAAAATTAAAGGAATTCACTCAGATAAATCGCCCAAAAAAACCCACCAATAGGAGAAGACCCAAGGTGTATGCAAACGCGTGGAGCGCAGGGTAGGATCAAGCAAGGAGCGTCAACGACAAGGATCTTACTTATGACCAGGCATAAGAATTCAACCATGACAGAGGGAGGCTCAGACCATCGGTTTACAGGGGAGCTAGATGTTAGCGCATTCCCAAATGCCATACAACAGATGGTGAGTAGTTACGATGCGCATGCCAGGTACGAGCACCGTGGCAGGACGGCAGATGCAATCATTGCGGACCTAGAGGAGGAGAGAAGGCTAGCCCGTAAGGCATTGCAGGGCATAGCCGAGTACAATAGGGACCAACAAGCCAGGAGCCTAAGGCAAAGCATGGAGCTACATGAGGTGCAGCGAGTGCTGAACTTGGCTGGCCGGAACCAGACATACCAGGAAAGAGCACTAGAGGAAGACCTGATGCTGGGTGAGCTCCTCATGAAACGGCTGCTTGATAACACCGCAGTAGAACAGAATGCCACTGCGCTAGCAACCTCGCTACTTGCAGGGCTGGGGACAAACCAGGGCTCAAAGAGCCAAGCCAAAATACCTATTGTCGCCAAGCAACTCGACAAGTACCAGCCACCGGACGACCCGTTCAACTTTGTCGAGCAGTTTGAGCAAGTCTGCGAAGCCAATGGCCTCAACGACCAGGTCCAACGTTCGCAAGCATTCGGACTTTGCTTAAGCGATAAGGGTAGGACGTGGTATACAAGCCTAGACGCCATAGAATGAGCCAACTTCAATAACCTCAAGGACCTTTTTGTCAAGAGGTTTGCCAAACCCGGATACTCTGACAACCTGCTAGTACGCCTGATGAATGTCAAGCAGAAGGAGAAGGAGGGCATCCGCGACTATGTGACCCACGTGAGAAGCCTCCTTAAAAGAATCCCCTTAGGCGAAAGACCGACTGACAGGGCAATGTCGACCGTATTCATCAGCGAGATTCAGGATGAGGAATTGTACAAGGCACTAGCAGGCAACTCAAGCTTGCAACGAGATGTGGTGGCTGTTGAGATATCGAGCTCCACTCGTGATACGCCAGGGTGACCGTTGTGTATTTATGTCACCGACTTGTCAGTTGCAGACGCAGTTGGTACACCACCCATGAATAATAGCTACATGATAGCTATCCTTATCTACTCTAGTTCGTGGCTCAGTTAGTATGCCACCTTAGTTAGTTGAGTTTGGTTTGAGACCCATATATAGGGTTCTTCTATTTCTTTGTACTTGAGTTTTTTTGGCTTATACAACTAAGAAGAGGAAAACTGTTTTCAGCCTCCACCCTTGTTTGTCTTCCCCCATTGTGCAAGCAAGAAAGCTTCAAGCGAGACTCCTTCCTTCTCTCCCACAATCTTGACATGGTATCAGAGCCAGGTTCGTGGTAAGGAGCTCAAGAAAGCAAGCCAAGCTCGCGGTATTCTGGTAAGAGGAGCAGTGTTGCTTTCATTTTCTGTTTTGGGAGCAGATCTTTGCAGGTAGCACAGCCGGAAAGTGCAGGAGTGCATTGTCTCAGGTTGAGACGCCCTTCGCGGTGAAGCAAGAGGGCAGTATATGCTGCGGGAGATGGCTTTAGCCCTTGGCGACCTTGTTTTTTTGATTTGAGGCCATTTCGGGGCCTGTTTTGGAGGCGGAAGTTTTCTGCATACACTCAGGAAAAGGCTCAGTTTTATGCTGTGCAGCAACTGTTCTACAGGTCGGTGAATAGTTACTGTAAAAATTGCATTGTATGCTTGTGCGCAGAGACATTGGGAGTTACAGAATCATCCCTGTTGCTTGTTGATGCAAAATCGTCACTAGGAAGTGACTGTGTGGTCAAATACCACTTTCGCCAGTTTTGCAGATTTTCCCTTGTGAGGGTGAAGCTGTGGTTTTTGCAGTGACAGAATTTTTTGCAGTCTTCTGTAATGGCATCTGATTCTCTTTCACAGATTGTCACTGAAAAGCTTGACAAGAACAACTTCCAAGCATGGAAGTTTAGAATGACGAATTTCCTTATGGGAAAAGGATATTGGGAATTTGTTGCAGGAAATGAAGAAGAACCAGTTCTTCCTTATGTTCCCAATCAACAGCAAATGCAGGCATTTAAAGCATGGCATGAGAGAGCTAGGAAAGTTATGTATTGGCTGTCTATCAGCATTTCAGACTCTATGATTGTGCATATTCAGGATGCAAGTACGCCAAAGGAGGCATGGGATACTTTGTCAAAAATGTATAGCACAAATACACAAGCCAGGAAAATGCAGCTCAAGCAAGAGTTGCACAATGTGCAAAGAGAAAATATGAGCATCAACGACTACCACATGAAGGTGAAGAAGATTGCATATGCACTTGCTTCCATTGGGTCACCAGTGGAAGATGATGATTTAGTTTCTGTGACCTTGAATGGTCTAGGAAAGGATTATGCACAGTTTCGGACATCCATTTCAGTTCGTGAAAGATTTCATGATTTTGAGGAGCTGATTGCTCTTCTAATTTCTGAGGAGCAAAGAAATGGTGGTGCATCTTCTTCAGGAGGAACTTCAAAAGAAGCTGTCTTCTACTCAAATGCTGGAAGAGGTAGAGGCAGAGGTAGAGGAGGCCGATATGGAGGCCGTGGTAGAAATTAGAATATGGAGCAAACTCAAGAAAACCAATCCTATGGAGGAGGACGTGGTAACTCTAGAGGTAGGGGGAGCCAAAGAGGTCGTGGTGGATGGCAAAGAGGCCAAAATGCAAACAGTAATGTTGAATGCTACTATTGTGGTAAAATGGGTCATATGGCTAAAGACTGCTATAAAAAGCATAATGACATCATGAATGGAAAACTGCAACAAGGAAATTATGCATCCTCTAGTAGACAGGGTGATGACAGAAATGAGCATCTGTTTATGGTGCAGCACATGAACAACTCTGTGACAAATGCAGAAGAAAGCAATGATGTATTGTATGTTGACTCAGGTGCATCAAACCACATGACAGGTCATGCAGAATGGATGGAGGATGCAAGGAAAATGGAAAAACCAGGATTTTGGAGACTGGTGATGATACTGCACATCCTATTGTGCAGATTGGAAAAATTCCTTTGTCTATGCAGGATGGGAAAAAGAAATACCTGTCCGATGTATTTCATGTCCCGAATATCACCAAGAATCTGGTTTCTGTTGGTCAAATGGTTGAGCAGGGCTTGCAGGTAAGATTTAATCCTCATGGATGCTTTGTTGAGGATATGAAAAATAAAGGTCGCTTGATAGCAAAAGGAAAGAAGAAGGGCAGAATGTTTACATTGGATGCAGACATGTTTGAATTGAGTGCAGCAATGTTTGCACATGGGACCGGTGTAGTTGCAGATATTGATATCTTGCATAAATGCATTGGTCATGTTAATGTACAGCGACTTAAATCAATGCAGGCCCAAAATATTGTTGCAGGTTTGCCGAAATTCAAGGTTGCAGAAATGCATAAGGTATGTGAAGCCTGTCAGTTTGGAAAACAGGCAAGGAAACCATTTCCTAGACATGTTCAAGAGAGTAAGAAGCCATTGGAATTAATCCACTCTGATGTGTGGACTACTAAAGCTGCATCTCTTGGAGGCTGTCATTATTTTGTCAGTTTTATTGATGACTATAGCAGAAAAGTTTGGGTGTATTTTATGAAAAAGAAAAGTGACATTTTTGGGCATTTCAAAACTCTTAAAGCTATGGTTGAAAAAGAAACAGGCCTGCAGATAAAATGCCTAAGGTCAGATGGAGGGGGAGAGTACCTCTCAAATGAGTTTGCAAGGTTCCTACAGGAGCATGGCATAAAGCAGCAGTATTCATGCAGTCATACCCCACAACAAAATGGAATTGCAGAAAGGAAAAACAGGCATATTGGAGAGGTATCTCGTGCCATGCTCAATGAAAAAGACTTGCCAGATTTTTATTGGGCTGAAGCAGTTGCTACAGCAGTCTACATAATGAACAGGACTCCCACTGCAGCAATACATGGAATGACTCCAGAGGAGAGGTATACTGGTAGGAAACCAGATATTTCTCATTTGAAAATTTTTGGTTGCATTGCCTATGTACATGTGCCAGATGAGTTGAGATCCAAGTTGGATCCAAAAGCTGAGAAGTGCATCTTTATTGGTTACTCTCTGCAGCAAAAAGGGTATAGATGCTATAACCCTTCTACTCGTAAGTTTACAGTGAGCAGAGATGTTGTTTTTGATGAGATGAGTAGCTGGTATAAACCAGTAAATGTGATTGATGATGTAGATGCACAAAATGGTAATGTTGCACAAAATTCACAGTAGCAGTCACAAAATATTAGTGGACCTGGAGCGTCCTCTAGTAGTGGTTCACATTCTTCGCCATGGACAGGCAGATTGAGATCAGGAGAATCTTCTCAAAGTAATGCAGATAGTGGTATGCAGGTATCACGAAAAGGAAAAGAGAAGGTTGATCAGCCCATGTTTGATGTGAATGCAGGTCACTCTTATGTGGATGGTGAATCCAGTGGCTCAGAACAGAGCATTGATGATGAGTTGGGTATTCCTTCTATTGTTACACCTGGAGTAAGGAAGACCAGGGATGTTTTGAGAGCACCTGGGAGTGAACATACTTTGCGCAGGTCTACGAGAGCTAGGTATCCTGTGGATAGGCTGAAATATGATGGATTTACAGCCATTCACTATGCATATATGGTTAAAGTGATACAGGAACCAGAATCCACTTCATTTGAGCAAGCCATGGGAAAAGAAAAATGGGAGAAAGCCATGGATGAAGAAATGGATGCCTTGGAAGCAAATGCTACATGGGAATTGGTACCTTTGCCTAAAGGTAAAAATGCAATTGGCTGTAAGTGGGTTTATAAGGTGAAGCACAATGCAGATGGTTCTGTGAATAGATACAAGGCAAGATTAGTAGTCAAGGGGTATGCACAAACATATGGCATTGACTATGAAGAAACATTTAGTCCGGTTGCAAGGATGGCAACCATAAGAGCAGTCATTGCTATGGCTGCATCAAAGGGATAGTCTTTACATCAGATGGATGTAAATAATGCCTTCTTGCATGGTGATTTGCAAGAAGAGGTCTATATGGAGCAGCCACCAGGTTATGTGCATGCTGTTCATCCTGAGTTTGTTTGCAGGTTGAAGAAAGCCTTGTATGGCTTGAAGCAAGCACCTAGAGCATGGTCTGACAAGATAGGACAGTATCTTGTCACTATTGGCTTTCAGATTTCCAAGGCAGATTTCTCACTTTATGTGAGAAAAATAGAGAAAGGTATTATGCTACTTGTCATTTATGTTGATGATATGATTATGACAGGTGACAGTGATGAAGATATCCTTCATGTGAAAATGCTATTGAAGTAGAAGTTTGAGATGAAGGATTTGGGAGAGCTGCGTTATTTCTTGGGCATTGAGGTGATTAGATCACCAAGTGGGATACAGCTCTTGCAGAGACAGTATGGATTGGACATGCTGTCCAAATATGGGATGACAGGCTGTAAGCCGATTTCAATTCCTTTGGAGCAGAATGTGAAGCTGAGCACAGATGCAGGTGAGCTTCTAGAAGACCCTACTATGTACAGACACATAGTAGGAAGTTTGATTTATATGAGTATTACTAGGCCAGATTTGAGCTATGCTGCTGGATTGGTAAGTCAGTTTATGCAGGCTCTAAGGAAACCACATTTGGATGCGGCTAGACGCATACTCAGGTATGTGAAGTCCACATTGCAGTATGGACTATTTTATGAGACTGGGGTTCAGATACAGTTGCATGGATACACTGATGCTGATTGGGTTGGTAGTATTTCTGATAGACGATCTACCAGTGGATATGTGTTCTCTTTTGGGAGTGCTGCAATCACTTGGAGCAGCAAGAAACAGCCTACAGTTGCCTTGTTGAGCATAGAGGCTGAGTACAGGGGTGCAGCAATGGCTGCATGTGAGGTAGCTTGGTTGCATAAGCTACTTTATGATATACATCAGTCTACAGATGGACCAGTTGTCATTTATTGTGACAACATGAGTAGTATACACTTGGCAAATAACCCAGTCTATCATGCTAGAACAAAGCACATTGAGGTGCATTATCACTATGTGCGAGAGAGGGTTTTACTAGGTCTTATTGATCTAGTTTATGTCAGCACAGAGGATCAGGTAGCTGACATATTTACGAAGGCATTGGGCGCAGAGAAGCTGTGCAAGTTCAGAGACCTGCTTGGTGTGCAGGAATTGGGATTGAGCTCGAGGGGGAGTGTTGAGATATCGAGCTCCACTCGTGATACGCCAGGGTGACCGTTGTGTATTTATGTCACCGACTTGTCAGTTGCAGATGCGGTTGGTACACTGCCCATGAATAATAGCTACATGATAGCTATCCTTATCTACTCTAGTTCGTGGCTCAGTTAGTATGCCACCTTAGTTAGTTGAGTTTGGTTTGAGACCCATATATAGGGTTCTTCTATTTCTTTGTACTTGAGTTTTTTTGGCTTACACAACTAAGAAGAGGAAAACTGTTTTCAGCCTCCACCCTTGTGTGTCTTCCCCCCATTGTGCAAGCAAGAAAGCTTCAAGCGAGACTCCTTCCTTCTCTCCCACAATCTTGACAGTGGCTAGGGTTTTTGAGGAAGCCATTAGGGTTGATGACCTAGAAGAAACCAACCCATGGAGTTTAGAGCGAATGCCAACCTCTAGCGAGCGATCAAACCCATCATCCCAAGATAAGGGAAAATCCACCGAGACGGACCACAGCTTGTTGGCCGAGGTCAAGATGGAATTGGAGAAAATACAAGACATGTTGAGGCGACCGACGCGTCCGCACGTCCAGTGCATGTACTATGGAGGAAACCACCTACCAGCAGAGTGTCAGGACCCTAGGTCAAGACCCTGTGCTAACTGTGGTAGGTTCGGCCACGATGCCGCACACTGTAGACTACCATGAAGACTACCATACATGCAACCCTACGGCCAACTTTACTCGGCTAACAGGCCACAGCCATTCTTCGGAAGGGGAGCCCAGCTAGCCCTACCGGCGCCTAACGATATGAAACCAGCGGTCCCTAGGCTGGACATAAATCCTACCGGTATTCCTAGACCGCCTGGTCCCTATGTGACCCACCCACCGAGCGATGCTCCCGTACACTACGTAGAGGAGCCCAGTGAAGAAGAAACCTACATATACCCTTACGTCTCGCATGACGACGAGGGAAATGCAATCCTCATGGATTACCGACCCGTGCCAGTGATGGCATTAGGACGAGGACGGGGTAGAGGCCTAGGAGGGCAGCCACAGGATCCGGTCACTTGTTGGACTTGTGGACATCCCAGTCACGTCTCATCACGCTGCCCCGAGAGAGAGCAGCAAAACAGGGACAAAGCTGACCAAAGGTGCGCAGAGTGCGGAATCACCCATCTTTTCATAGACTGCCCAAAACGGAAGTCGCCTTCCGGTTCAGCTTTTTGCCGTCCGTCCCGCTGGGGCTGTTTGGTGTTGAAAACCCTAATGGGGAGGCCACACCTATTCCCTTGCGAGTTATGACCCGAGCACAAACGAAGCAGGCTGGCGTCTCTCTGCCAGGACCTAGCAATCTTGACGCGACCTCAGTAGGAAAGAAGAGCCGCAGGTGGAAAAAGAAGAGATCAAAGGCTAAGGTTGCACTAAAAACCGACAGTGTTACGACCTTACCCCAAGGGAAGAAAGTCTCAGACGCAGAGGCAGAGACTTCAGCCCCTAAAACAGCCCAAAAGGGAAGTGCTAAGGTAGGGGAATACCCACACCCCAAGCGGCAATTGGAAGCCATAGAAAAGGTGAAGGAATGGGTGAGGGAGGCTCAACAACACCTCAAGGATGTTGAACCCATCACGGAGGACGAGATTGAGGATCTCTCCAGCATGAGCACGCCACTATCACCGCCCCAACCTAAGTCTACCGAGGCTGCTACGCCACAAGCAGTGCCATCGAGACCAAGCCTAGACGCAACAAACCCGCAGATCATCCGCGGCCATTGGCCCGGATAGTCTGGGCTAAGGGAAGGATGAGCGTTTAGCAATCTCTGACCACACTAGTGACCACCCTTGTAACGGTTGGCCTGGGAGATCTGCTTAGGCAGCACTCTGCCCTATGGTAGGACCTCAAGCATTGGGTCGAGAGACCACAAGAGCAAGCCCTGGCAGATACTCAAGACCCGGATGCGGAAACGCACTTGCCAAGTTTGACGCTACACTCAGGGCCTAAATCCTTGCATGTCAACACCTTCTGGGAGGGCTCGGAGATGCACGCAGTCCTGCCAGTCTTAGCCCTGGGAGACGCAACGAGAAAGGGAATTGTAGACACAGGAGCTGGGGTTAGTGTGCTTAGCCACGCAGTGTTACAGAAGTGGGGAAACCCGCCTGTCGAAGCTGCTCGATTTAACGTCACGCTAGCAAACGGTATGCGAGTGAAGCCATTCAGGGTCTTGAAGAATTGGCAAGTGAAGATTGTAGGAGTCCAGTTCTCTGTCGACTTTATCGTCATGAAGGGAGTGGACTATGATATCTTATTGGGTCGACCCTGGATGCGCAATGCTAGAGTTGTCGAAGACTGGGGTAATAGCCTGATCTTCCTAGGCAACCAAACTAACGCTGTGAGAATAGAGATGGACACTTGGAAGACCTCGCCAGTCGACCTAGACGCCATCTCTACTCTGCTCAAGGGAAACACCCAGGACAAGGAACCCTATGGGTCCCTAACTAAGTATATCCCATGCCCAGAGGACGAGCGGGATTGGATGCACGTTCTCGCTACACTCGACCTGCCGTTCTCAGATCATGAGGTGTACGAGCAGGCTGTCAAAACAATTGGCAAGCCAAAAGAAACACTCCCTACACCTGTCTACATGATGGCAGCAAGCCTCCATGAAGGGCCTAAACCTGTCGTTTTCCAAGTGCCTACCAACAGGAGGGAACTCCAGGGAATACTGGGGCAGTTAACGGACCAACTGGCACACAACGCAGCTGCCAATCTCAAGCCTCTCCAGCACCTCTTAGAAGAACTCGAGTGAAAGTGGACCAGGGTACATGAACTAAACCTCAGGTATAACTGGTCGTTGGTTCCCGACCAACAAGAGGAGGCAGAGCAGGCCTTGGGGGATGATGAGCAGTCTAGTGACGCAGATTCCTGTGACGAATACGAAGATTGCCAATCCTTCGATGAAGGAAGTGAGGGTGAGGTGGATACTGTAGAATACGACACCGAAGGGCAAGAAATTGAGCAAATCTAGCCGCAGACGAGACCAACCCTTAGAGTGGACCAAGGGGTTATGTGTACGAAATGCGATCGTGCTTGGTTGGAACGGATGGGAGCTATGGATTTTGAGCAAGCCGGCCTGGCCCAACCAGGAACGGTAGCACTGCTTAGAACTGAATTGCCATCTGAACTGCGGCCGCCAGGGGAGACCACCTCCTCTAGCGAAAATGGGGAATTTAACTTTGAGTCTGAAGTTACTTCAGATGGTGACCCAGAAATCCCTAAACCACCCATGACCAGACGCACCAAGGGAGACTTACCTGTCCACCTGAGGTGCAGACGATTACGACAGGATGAGGCTAAGCATCCCAACGATGCGCAATCACAGGAACAAAGGAAGCCACAAGACCTCCCTAAGTGCTTTTCGAAATTCAAAAGAGGGGATAGGGTAGTGGTTTTGCTAAGTGCCAAGCGCCAAGGGCAAACCAGCGAACCAATCGAAGGGCCAGCCAAGGTCAAGGAGGTAAACCTAGCCCTGGAAGAGGAAGTGCCCTGACCAATGTTCATTGCCGAGGGCTTGACCGCGGAAGAAGAGTCTAGTCTTGTCACTCTTTTGCGGGAGTATCGGGACGTATTTGCTTGGTCTTTAGATGAGCTACGAGGGGAAGATCCGAGTGTTGTGACTCACAACATACCCATGACAACGGATGCAACGCCGGTCAAGCAGCGACCATACCCCATGACTCCAAAGCACGCTCATGCTGTCAAGGAGGAAATCAACAAGTTGATGAGAGCCGGATTCATTTACGAAATTGAGTACACAGGCTGGGTGTCACCCATAGTCATTGTGATGAAGAAAAACAGCAAGATTCGAGTGTGCCTCAATTACAAGAAAGTAAACGCCGCTACAAAGAGAGACAACTACCCCTTACCATACACCGAGCACATGCTTGAGAGAGTGGCAGGTAAGGAAGCCTACAGTTTCCTGGATGGCTTCTCGGGGTACAATCAAGTGCAAGTGCATCCTGTAGATAGGCACAAGACCGCCTTCGCCACTGAGTGGGGCGTCTTTGCATACGTAGTCATGCCCTTCATGCTAACCAATGCCCTCGCCACCTTTCAACGCCTCATGTGCACCATATTCAAGGACATGCTTCGCAAGGAGTTAGAGGTCTTTGTTGATGACCTGTGTGTCCGTTCGGCCTGGATCGAACATCTCGACAAACTCCGCGCGGTCTTTGAACGGTGTTGCTTATACCGTCTCTCCCTCAACCCCCTGAAATGTCAGTTTTGGGTGAAGCACGGATGCATATTGGGACACGTGGTGTCCAAGAATGGCATTGCCATGGACTTCTCGAAGGTCAAGGTCATCGTGGACCTTCCACCCCAGGTAATTATAGGGGAGTTCAATGCTTCTTAGGTCACAGAGGATACTATCGGTGGTTTGTACTGAACTACGCGTGTTGATCGCTAGGCCATTGTACAAACTGCTAATTGTCTTTGAGTGGACTGAAGCGTGCCAGCGGGCCTACGAAGAATTGAAAAAAGCCCTAACAACGGCACCTATCCTACGAGCCCCAGACTGGACTATGACTTTTCACGTACACATCGACGCCTCTAAGTTTGCCGTGGGGGCAGTGTTGTGCCAACCTGGTGAGCATAACCTTGATTACCCAGTGAGTTTTGCTAGCAGGCAACTCACGGAGACAGAGATGAATTATTCGACAATGGAAAGGGAGGGATTAGCCATGGTATTCGCCGTGAAGAAGTTCCAGCATTACCTACTGGTGTTAGAATATCAAGCTCGTATATGTGTGTTTGACCAACATGAGCTGGACACAGCTAGTCTGGCTAGATCAGTTAGGTGTATTAAATAAGTCGGTGTTACTTCTAGTGTGAATGGTCTTTATGACCTTAGGTTGTATATGCACTATGTGTGTGCTAAATGAATAAGAAGAAGAATAGAGAGTGTAAGCATGTTGCTTCACTCTGTGTTGCTCTCCTTCCTGCTTCCATGAAATCTAACATGGTATCAGAGCCATGAATTGGCAAAGACTGGGTGCCTGGGAGTGTGGCATTGGACTTGCAGGAGCTGAAGTCAGAGGAAAGGTCATTCTTCTTCAAACAGGCTGAAGCCATTGAACAATGGAAGGTATGCAGTGTATGGTTGTATGCTCAATGATCAAAGGCATTATCAAAGGCTTGTTTGTAGCCTTGAGAGGGATGTGTTGAGCACCTTGGAGTGCTTCATTGTCATGGTTAACAAGATCGTGAGCTGTGCTACCCCCCCTGCCAGTCTGCGCTGTTGCGCCAAGTCCAGATTCATGTCCTCCAGCTTCAAAACGAGGCATTAAGCATCTTGTACATGCTCTATGAAGTGTATGCTGACCCTGGGGTGTGACCTTGAAGGTCTGACATGTCAATGGAAGCTTGGGTGATGAGGCATGGACTGTTATGCAGGTATACAGGTCTAAAACTGAATGTACACTGTTGAATACAGTGATTTACATAACTGTTTTGATCCTGAAGAGCACTTGAAGCTCCCTAATATGCTGGGAAGATTGCATTGCAGACAACACAAGTCAAGAAGTCATATGTACTTGATGTGAAGTACTTGAGCTGAATTTTCTCATTAAAATATTCAGATCTGAGAACCGTTTCACTGCTGAAAATTGTCATATACTGTCAGTGACAAGCATTGGATACTACTGATGCAATACAGGTCATTTTTAGAGCTCTATCACCTATGAGAGTTGTCATATACATGCTAGATGTATGGAGGCTTGAACATGCAATGAGCATAATTGAAAACTGAAGTCTGGAGCTGAAGTAAATGCAGACATATTGTCTTGGTCAAGTACAAATGGTTCATGAAGTTTTATGCTTTGGTCAGTGAAAACAGGTTGCCTATGTATACCCAGATGCTCATGTATTGCTCATGTATTGACCTTGTCATTACGAAGTAAATGTATGACATGATTGGAAGACAGTTTGGGGCTGATTGGAACTTGATATGCTGAACTTTGGTTAATTGCAACCTGCAACTGAATTTGTTGACACTTGTATGTGCTGGTTATGCACTGTTCTGTGACTCTATGCTCATGTCATGACTGCCAAGTGTACTAGCAGCTATCTGGGAGTTTTTGGGACATGTGTGACATGATTACCACTCAGTTTTGGCCTTGAAAGTACTGCTGATTATTTGCAGTTTACAGTTTTCAGACTGCATATATGTACCCTAGCAGTGAGGTTGCAGGAGTTCAAACCGAAGTGAATACATAGTATTTGCATTGACTGCTTTACTCACAGGTTAAGCCACTTGGTGTGAGTTGTTTTGGACTGTTAGTGGGCTGAAATACCCTGGTTTTTTACTGCAATTAATTGCAGAAAACTGTCATAAACAGTTTCGGGCTGAAGTTGAACTGTTAAGAAAATCTTGGTTTGTAGGTAGTCAGGCAAGGTCTACAACATGGCAGATGCTGATAGAATTGATAATGTAACCCAGATTGTGGGAGAAAAGCTTGATAGCAACAATTATGCAATATGGAAGTTCCGCATGGAGAACTTTCTGATAGGCAAAGGATACTGGGACTTAGTGACAGGTGTTGAGGTTGAATCTAAAGTTCCAGATAGGAATCCTACAGCTGATCAAAGACGAGTGCATCGAGCTTGGATGGAAAGAGCTCGCAGAGTTTTACATTGGTTGTCATTATGTATCTCAGATGCTATGGTGATGCAGATCATGAACTGTAAATCCCCAGCAGATGCATGGAATATATTGGTCAAATACTATGGCACAACTACAAGTGCAAGGAAGATACAACTGAAGCAGAAATTCAATAACATGGAGAGGAAGAATAGATCCATACAAGATTATGTCACAGAGGTTAAGACCATAGCAGATCAGCTGGCATCTGTTGGCTCACAGGTAGAAGATGAGGATATGGTTGCAGTGACCTTAAATGGCTTGGGTCCAGAGTACAAGTCTTTTGACACTTCAGTATCTGTGCGGGCTGAGATGCCTGATTTTAATGAGCTGGTTGCATTATTGATTCATGAAGAGGTGAAGCTTGGCTTAGCTACAGGGTCAAGCAGCTCAAAGAATAAGGATGTAGTTTTTTATTCGAATCAGCGTGGTCGTGGTAGCCGTGGTAGAGGCTATGGATTTGGTAGAGGAGGCCAGTAGAATGCATCCTATAGTAATAGCAATCAGCAATCATCAAATGCAAGAGGTGGTGGAAACTTTCGAGGCAGGGGGAGATCTAACTCCCGTGGCAGAGGCTCATGGCAGCAGCAGCGTCAGTCAGACAATCCAAATAAAGATAAGGATTGTCACTACTGCAGAAAGTATGGGCATATTGCAAAGGATTGCTAGAAGAAGTAGGGAAATCAGAAGGGCAAGCAGCATGGACATTATGCTACGTCCAGTCAGGCAGATGACTCTGGTGATAGACTGTTTGCCATGCAGTATGTCAAAGATAAGGCTGTTGAAAAATCATTTGATGATGCAGTGTGGTACATTGACTCGGGGGCGTTGAATCACATGACCCCTCATGGTGATTGGTTCACGGATATGGTGGCTGAAAAGCATGGTTATGTATGCACAAGTGATGACACGCAGCATAGCATTGAGCATAAAGGCAAAGTGCCCCTTGTGGTCCATAATGGCAGAAAGAAAAATTTGCATAATGTATTGCATGTCCCTTCAATTACGAAGAACTTGTTATCTGTTGGTCAGATGACGGAGCAGAACTTGCAGGTTAGATTCAATAAGCTCGTGGTCACAGGAATGGCAGAATGTTTACTCTTGATGCTTCTTTGCCAGAGCTAAATTCAACTATGTTTGCCCATGGTTCTGGCACTGTTAGGGATTTGGAAATATGGCACAAGAGAGTGGGGCATGTAAATTTGCAAAGGCTGCAAATTATGCAAAAGAAACAGTTGGTTATAGGGTTACCGAAGTTCCAATATTCAGATATTGGTCATGTATGCGAGGCTTGCCAGTTTGGTAAGCAGTCACAATTGCCATTTATCAAGAATGTACGACAGAGTACATGTCCATTGCAGTTAGTGCATTCTGATTTTGGGGGCCAGCTCATAATGTATCTATGGGAGGTTCTAGATATTATGTATCCTTCATTGACGACTACAGTCGTTATACCTGGCTTTACATATTGAAAATAAAAGATGAGGTCTTTGCTGTTTTTCAGCAATTTAAAGCACAGGTTGAGAAGGAGTTTGAATGCTACATCTCTTGCTTGAGATCTGATAGTGGTGGGGAGTATATATCAAATGAATTTGATGATTTCTTGGCTGAAAATGGCATTCGTAGGCAGCTCACCTGCCGCTACACTCCGAAGCAAAACGGAGTAGCTGAAAGGAAGAATAGAATTCTGATGGAAGCTGCTAGGGCTATGATGAATGAAAAGCATATGCCACTTTACTATTGGGCAGAGGCTGTTATGACAGCCGTATATATTTTGAACAGGACCCCCACTGCAGGTATTCATGAGATGACACCGTTTGAGAAGTTGTATAGCTATAAGTCAGATGTAAGTCACATGAAAGTCTTTGGCTGTCTTGCTTATGTGCATATTCCAGATGAGAAAAGGAAGAAGTTGGATCCCAAAGCACATAAGTGTGTTTTCATTGGATATTCGCAGGAGAAGAAGGCATCCAAGGGCTATGATCCCTCTACCAGGGCGACTTTGGCAAGCCGGGATGTTATCTTTGATGAGATGGGTTCTTGGTATGTATCACCAGTTTGCAGTGCCATCTGATATGCCTTTCACTCATGTCTCTACAGTTGATTTGCAGCAGAGCACTGCTATGACAGGACCTATCAGTCAGACAGTATCCCCATGGACAGGGAGATTGAGGAGCTCACCGTCCACTTACATGGGTATGCCAGTGAGGGGGAGACATGATGTCTTGGACAGCAAAGGAAAAGAGAAAGTTATTGAGGATGCATCTGGTATGATGACACTTGGCAGAATGACTTCGGGCTATGAGTCTAGTGATACTTTAGACAACGAACTTGGTATTCCGACTGTCTATACGCCTGGCACAAGGCAGAACATGTACATTCCACCTCATGAGAGAGGTGAATCGAGTAGTGCACCACAGCTTAGACACTCGCAGAGGGTCAGATACCCTGTTGACAGGTTGACATACAGTGGCTACTCTGCAAAGCATTATGTGTACATGACAAAAGTGATGGAGGTCAAAGAACCAAGTACATATGCTAAAGCAATGAAAGATGAGAATTGGTGTGTAGCCATGGATGAAGAAATGAATGCCTTGGCTGAAAATAAAACATGGGATTTAGTACCACTGCCTGAAGGGAAAAAGACCATTGGCTGCAAATGGGCCTACAAAATCAAACGCAAGTCAGATGGCAGTGTGGAGAGATACAAAGCCAAGCTGGTTGCAAAGGGGTATGCCCAACAGTATGGACTTGATTATGAGGAAACATTTAGCCCTGTTGCCAAGATGGCAACTATACGCACTGTGATTGCCTTGGCTGTTGCTAAAGGCTGGAAATTGCAGTAGATGGATGTTAAGAATGCATTTCTTAACGGTGACCTAGTAGAGGATGTCTATATGGTTCAGCCGGAAGGGTATGTGCACCCTGATTTTCAGCATTATGTATGCAAGTTGAAAAACACAGTATACGGGCTGAAACAGGCTCTGAGAGCTTGGCATGCTAGGATCAGTACTACTTGCAGCGATTGGGTTTTGCTGTTGGTAGGGCTGATCATAGCCTATTTACAAAGAAGACGGATAGTGGTTTAGTAGTGCTGGTCATATATGTTGATGATTTGATAATCACTGGTGATGATGACTTGGGCATACAGCATGCAATGAAGATGCTGAAATCTGAATTTGACATGAAAGACCTGGGAGAACTGAAGTATTTCTTAGGCATTGAGGTAATTCCAGCTGACAATGGGTTATGGCTGATGAAGAAGTAGCCTACGGTTGCTTTGTCAAGTACTGAGGCAGAGTACATGGGTGCTGCATTGGCAGCATGCGAGATTTCATGGCTGCTCAAGCTTATGGCTGATTTGGACATACAGGTAGATGCTCCAGTGAAGTTACTATGTGACAATCTGAGTAGTGTACTCCTGGCTATGAATCCAGTCTATCATGCCAGGACGAAACACATTGAGGTACACTACCATTTCATCAGAGAGATGGTTCTTGCAGGACGAGTTGATCTTATGCATGTGAAGACTGATGAACAGGTAGCGGATATCTTTACCAAGTCCTTGGGTAAAGATAAGTTTTGTGGTTTTAGACAGCTGCTTGGAGTACATATGCTGTCTTGAGCTTGAGGGGGAGTGTTAGAATATCAAGCTCGTACATGTGTGTTTGACCGACATGAGCTGGACACAGCTAGTTTAGCTAGATCAGTTAGGTGTATTAAATAAGTCAGTGTTACTTCTAGTGTGAATGGTCTTTATGACCTTAGGTTGTATATGCACTATGTGTGTGCTAAATGAATAAGAAGAAGAATAGAGAGTGTAAGCATGTTGCTTCACTCCGTGTTGCTCTCCTTCCTGCTTCCATGAAATCTAACAACTGGCCACCCCCTTCACCTTCTTCGTAGACCATCAAGCCCTGCTCTATTTAGTCAACAAACCTTGAGCTACAGGACGTATAGCTCGATGGCTTCTCCTGCTCCTAGAGTTCAACTTCTCAGTGGTGGTACGGAAGGGAAAACAACATTACATGGCTGACCATCTGTCCCATATACCCACAGGAGAAGCTGTTGGACAAGGCATCATGGAGGAGTTACCGGACAACCACTTATTCCATGTGTCCAGCGAAAGAGACATATTCAGGGCCGATCTGACACCTTACTGGGCAGACGACATAGTCCAAGTGCTCCAGCATGGGCTACCCGAACGACCAATAGAACGGGCATGGCTTAGGTGCTTAATCCTGAAAATCTAGCCCTACCAGCTGATTGCAGGCTAGCTCTATAGGCTGGGGCAAGACGGATTGCTACGTAGATGCATAGGTGAGCATGAGATGCACGATGTGCTCTCAGAGGCGTACAACGGTATTGCAGGAGGACACTTTAGTGGGGACACTACAGCACGAAAGGTGTTGCAGTCCCAGCTATGGTGGCCCACACTCTTCCGCGATGCCACACAATTTGTCAAGCATTGTGACGAGTGCCAACGCACAAAAGTCCCGATTCGTAAAGATCAGATGGAGTTAATCCCTGTTATCACTCGCCAACCCTTCGAAAAATGGGGGATTGACTTCATAGGACCCATCAGCCCCGCAGCGCAATATTCACAAGCTAGGTACATCGTGGTGGCCACGGATTACCTCACCAAGTGGGCGGAGGTGAGAGCCACGCGGAGAAACAACTCTAGGACGACTGCCAAGTTCTTATGGGAGCAAGTAATCTCGCGTTTTGGTTGCCCCATTGAACTGGTTAGCGACCAGGGAACACACTTCATCAATGAAGTGATAGCCCATCTCCTATCCACCTTTCTCATCATCCATCGCAAATCCTCACCATACTACCCTCAGGCTAATGGCCAGGCTGAATCAACCAACAAAATTCTCATCAATGTCCTGACCAAAGTAGTCTCATCCTCACGAAGTGACTGGGATAACAAGTTGATGGCAGCCTTGTGGGCCTACCGAACAGCTTGTAAAACGGCCGTCGGTCAAACGCCTTTTAGGCTAACCTATGGGACTAAAGCTATCCTCCCATTAGAATTCTTCGTCCCTAGCCTGAGGATAGCACTCCAAGAACGATGGGAAGGGAAGGAAGCATGGATGCAATGCTTGGTTGAGCTAGAGCGCCTATCAGAAGTTCGTCTTCTAGCCACCCACGCACTTATCTGTGAGAAAGCCCGACGCAAAAGCTAGTTTGACAAACATGTCAAGCTATGAGAGTTTGAGCAGGGTGACCTAGTGCTCCTCTACTCAGTTAAAGGACATGAGCAAAAGATGAAATTCAGAGGTCTTGGACCCTTTAAGGTCCACACAATTAGTCGAACTGGTAATGTCGAGCTGGAAACACTGGATGGTGAGGGAATGGGCTTCTTCAATGGCAGTCGAATCAAGAAGTACTATCCGCCCACTCATCCGCTGCATGAGCCACCAATGGTAGAACCACCCATCAAAATACGAGTAGCCACAATTACGGAAATCTGCGAGAATGAGGAGGAGCCTGTAGAACCCGCCTACCTCCGCATCACGGTCACGGCCAAGCAGATGTGCTCCTTCAACGCCTTGATTGACGAGGGGGCGGATTTTAACATTTTAACGCACGAGCATTGGACCCAGCTTGGCGCACCAATACTTCATCCCACAACAGCCAGATTGAGCCCATACGGGGCTCAATCCTACCTGATCCTCGGCACATGCCGAGTCGCCGTTTCTATCGAGATTGAAACTATCCCCATGCTGTTTTATGTCTTACCAAATGCCATGAATGCAAGCACAGAGTCATTGCTCGGGCAAACTTTTAAAAAGCAGACCCACTGCAATGTTGATTATGAGTTGCAACGCATCCACTTAACGATCGGGAACGTGCCTATTGTCACGACTTTCAGCAAGGGCCTCATGACCCCATCACCGCTCATGGGGCCACTGATAGAAACAGCCGCACCTAGGGCTAAGGAGGGGGGCCATGCATATCTTCACACCCAGATCCCCACGCACCGTGGCCCACCGCACCCAAAGCAAAACCCCAACAGACTCACTTGCAATGGGTACCTAAGAAGCCTCGAGAACTGCCTAGAACTAGACGTGCATGTCCGTGGAAGACCTACAAACCTAAACCTAGGAAACCAAGACGCCATCATCGCAAGTGCCGCGTGATTAAACAAATGTGGGTCCCTAAGGTCCTCCTGCGTGCACAAGGCTACTATGAGGGGAATGCCTCGCTGTGGATCCCTAAAATCCCAACTGTCACACGCCCTAATTCTACGTCGACCTCAAGTCCTTGTCCCCCGACACCTCAAGACCACGAATCGCAAGGCTCACCCCACTCATCCGACTCCTCTGCGTGTCAACCCACGGGCATCGCACATGCCCAACGACCCAAACAACGGCCATCACCACAAGTGGCATCATCCAACCAACCCAACCCGCTGCTCAGTAGCATAGCTGACTGCAGTAGCATAGCCCTAAGATCAAACCCGACCCATCTGCCCAGGTTGCCGACTCAAACGGGCCCCCAGCTCAGCTCTGTACTGTCAGAACCTCCAGCTCCAGCAAACCCCAACCACGCCTTAAGCCCTCCTATGAACGGAAGTCATTCCTAACGCTGGCCTCTGACCTCTCAGAGGACACTAGAGATGATGTGGTGGACTGCATCAAACAGCTCGATGCCATCTTTGTTGCACTGGCCCTCAATTATGACCGCCTAGACTTGGGACTATTAGCAGAACCCCTTGCAACTGACGTGCGCAATATGCCTTGCTCTTGGGATAATTTTGAATTCACGTTTGCACAAGATTCTCACTCTGCCGCCGAGCTGCTCGCTCGCGAGGTCTCCAAAGAGCAAGCCATTAAGCAACGCCTCATCACATCCTTAGACCCACGGACGACGTCTGCCATTACTTGCCAAGAGAAAGCAAGGTTGTCCCACCTGGCGGATACGGAATCACCCTTCTTAAAGCGGTGGTACGCTCTTAGATTGAAATGGGAAGTTGATGGATGCCGCATAATGACCAACGCCGAACAACGCTGAGCCATCAAAACAGCCGAGTATGATCCCACCTACGTCGCACCTACCTCGTATCGAGTGTTAACCACTCTTGGAGGTCGGACCATGGACGATCATATCTTAGGGCACCCCTATCTCGACCGCATCTTGACAGAAGAAGAGCTCCACATCGCAAGTCGGGTCAACTCCGGTGATTTGCTCACAGATGTCCTCACGTACATCACACATGTAGGCATCCGACCTCGTGACCTGGACTGTGCTGCACACCTGGAATATAACCCCAACTTCTACGATTGGCTCCTACACAAATAAACATGAACACCTTGGCCCCACAACCTCCAATCCTGGGACGGATTTTTCTTTTCCACGAGGGGGATGGGGCAGTAAACGAAGTGAAAACTAAAAGGTAAACCAAGTATGAAAAGGCTCAAAATTGAAATGCCATATAAAAAGGGGTGATAGAAGTTTGAAAGGAAAAGTTAGGGTTATGAACGATAAAATTTGCTATGTTTGTGGTCATCCAGCAAATTGATTGCCAAAAAATGCTAAAAAGTTAATTGATTGAATGTGCAGGTGGTGACCATGGCAAGTCAAGACAAAGCTGGCAAGCTCCCCTTCTCGGAGGAAGAACAAGTGAGGTACGGCCTCACGGTGGAAACAAGAGCGTTCAACCAGTTGAAGTTCCGCCACATATTCAACCTGGAAGACGTGGTCATTGAGGAACCAGCGGTGCGACGAATTATAGAGCAATGCCACTTACAAAGGTACCTGGACGCAGTGGGCCAGAGGATAAACTACACCCTGTGCGCCGAGTTCCTGTGCACCTTCAATAGAAACAGGGGCACCGTCACGGTGCGGGACAGGGAAGCCACTAGACAAGTGCAGGTCGAACTGACCCCCGAACTAATAGAAAGGGCACTAGGGCTTCCAAACAAGGTGGAGAAGAAACCAAAAAGGGACGTCTATGCCATGTTGGAAATGGACAAAGTGAAGGTCCACACCAACGACGGAATCAGCCTGGCAGACATCCCCAATCAAGAGATTGAGTTGCAGGCGAAGATGATGCATACCCTGTTTTCGAGTCAGCGGTACAACAGCATCATGTCCAGAATCAATGTACCTCTACTCGAAAGCATCGCTGCTCAATCACTGGACGAGGTGAACCTCAATGGTTTCGTAAGAAAGACAATTGAGGCTTCGGCAAAGGCCTTGGCAACAGGAGGAAGGGCTGTAGAAGGAGAATCCCCTTCACCCCGATCAACCCGCAAAGCCTCATCCTCCAAGGCCTCCACCATAGGTTTTGGAGGTGCCCTCACCGCGATCATCCACGAAGCAATAGGGCAGGGATGAGCGGGAGAAGACAAACAAGGAGATGACGAGAAAAGTGGCGAATCGCCGTCACAGTCCCAGCCTCATGCAGAAGAGCAGTTTGATGAAACGGAAATGGACACCGACGAGGAGGGAGAACCCCAGGCCACACCAAAAAGGAAGGTGGAGCAACGGACTAAAGCCCTACACGAAAAAAGAGAGGAGGAGCGAAGGAGAAAAGAGAAGGAAGAGCTCGAATGGGCCCAAAGGGAGTCGGTAAAGAAAGAGGAGGAAAGAAGAAAGAGGGCTGAGGAGGAGCTGAGAAGGAGGGAAGAAGAAGATTTGGAACTGGCGACCCGTCGCTCCATCGAGGAATAGCGAAGAAGAGACGTGGAAGGAGCAGGGAGTCCATACTAACATGAAGCACCCGGTCCCAGCATTGGTGTGCCAGAAACTATGCACCTGCCTCCTGTAGAAGGAAAAGAAAAGACCTAGTCAGGCTAGTCTCCCCTCTCCTCGTGCCACCCATACAAGCCACCCCCATCATGGTGACACCCCCTACCACTGCCACCCAGGGGCACACCCCAAAAATCGATGAAAGCAACGTGGTCACCTGGTTGCAGTTTTTGGTGGAAATGGAGCTAGCAAGGGAAGAGACTGGGGCCACCCCAGCTTCAGGTGCCAAAAGGGCAGCAACGGCTGAATTGGAGCCAGGGCCGGAAGTGAAAAGACAAAAATTGGAAGAGATTGCCACCACTACAACCATGTCCCACCCCCTACCTCCAGCAGGCCACTACGATGACTATGTGAAGGAGCTGCTCGCACAATTACAAAAGACCAGGTAAGAAAGGAGGATAGCTATGGAGGAGCTGGCAGCGGAATGAGAATCACAAGTCGCCCTCCAGCTGGATAGAGTGAAGCATATAACAGAATATCAAAAGGAAATCGCTGTGCTTAGGGAGGAGGCTAGCACTAAAGAGGCAGAAGAACTAAGAGCCCTGAAGGAGCGCGACGCTACCTGGGAGGGAAGAAGGAAAATCCTAATGGAGCGTCTCAACAGGAAGAGGGAAACAACTACCCACCTGCAGCGTAAGAATGACTAGTTATCTGTAGCCAACCTGGAAGCGCAAAGTCAGCTCGAGAAAATTAGACAGGAGGCTGCAGAGCTGGATCAGTTAAGGGCAGAACAGGTGCGCAGGATGTAGGTAAAGTTGGACCAGCTCAATGCGCAGATCGCAGAGGAACACCAAGAGCAGTCCCGCCTGCACCATGAGCTCGAAGCCCAACAACAACAACTCATGGCAATGACCCTCCATCAGGGGGAAAGCCTGGAAGATATGGAGAGAAGGGCAAAAGAATGGTCCAATCATAACGAGCAGAGAGTACAGGACTTGGCATGCCAGCTAGCCAAGGCCGAGGGAGATAGGGTGCTAGCTGAGAATCAGGTAGAAGTAGCCCAGCTCTCCATGATAGCTCAGCAGCGCACTTTTCTCAATACGCTGCTCCACGCCACCCAACCAGAAGGAGATGAAGCCAATGATCAGCTGCAGAGGAAGCTAACCATTGCGCGCAGAGCTCTCACAGCGGGCCTGCATGTACCGCTGCAGCTAGGAGGCCCGCCGCAAAGCCTAGAAGAACAGAGAAAATATCTGGCACAAGTAGGCCTGACGGCATAGGAGATGGACGACCTTGGTTTCACGGAGGAGAAAACACAAGAAGACGAGTAAGCAGAAGGGGGTGAACGGACCTGGGGCCTCAGGAAGAGGAATATGTCCCACCACCCCCTCAACCACAACAAGCCGAAGTGCAACCCCCTGACACATCTACCGAGCGAAGAGCGGCCCAAACCAACCGTAGAAAGGAGATGGTGGAGAAGGCAAGAAGAAAGCTGAAGGCCAGACCTGTCCAAAAATAGCCTGCCCCTCTTCCACTGCGCACCCAAGACTCCCCTGCTGAATACCGCACAGAAATAGTTATCTGGGAACAGCAGGAGTATAACCGCGACCCCTTCGGCCTGCGCTTCGAGTTTCCCACTGCCTTGAATAGGGTGCTGCCCATTCAGTTGGTGGAGGATGTCATTGCCATGGGGGCCAGGCTCAAGGCCAAATGGTTAGCAGAGTGTGAGGCCCACCCAACTGCTTGGGGAGCCGAGGACCGCGAGTTTTGGCAAGACAAATTCCTCCAGATACGTCGAATAGTGGAAGGCTATAATTGCCAACCCACTTGGAGGAGGCACATTTTTGACGTCAACCTGGAAGCGTGGATGGCGTTTTGCAACACCCTTCCTTCAGAGAGGAACGACCCCACCTTTATGCCGTATCCTTGAAGGGTAGGAGTGGACTTCAACCCGTCCATCCATGGCAGGTTCGACTTCCCCATCATTTATAATGCCAATACCACCTCCCATAGGAATGCTCTCATCTTCACCTTTCCCGACTTGTACAGCTCTATAGATAAATTCCTTAACGAATTCACCTCTTGCCCTGACCCTGCATTCATCACCACCTGTCATTATCTTAGGTTAATTAGGATCCTAGTACACCAGGAACCCGCACCCCAAGAATGCCACCTTCCACCCCTCTATTTTAACCCCAACGCCATAGAAAGCAACACCATGACTCGCCTCATGATGCGTGCTGCTCTTTTGCCATCTTTTGTGGTGCACTGCTGGAAGACATGAACGATAGCAAATTCACCCAGTGCAACCACCTCTTTCTCTCTACCACCACCCTCAAAACCCGCCTCCACATCAAGGGCTACTTATTAAGTCGAAAATTCCTTAACAAGGCCCCCCGCCCCCCACCCACCCTTACCCACTATTCGGATGACGAGGAGTAAAACTCCTGTTATGCCTGGTACCGCTATCTCCATGTACACGCCTCATCATGGCAAAAAAAAAAAAAAAGAAAGAAGAAGAAGAAGAAAGAAAGAAAGAAAAAGAAAGCAAAGCTTCGACGACAATGGAAAACCCATAACGACGTCTCCAGCAATCTTCAAAAGTGTACTCCATCTCCTCATTAACACATTTTTTCACCCTTATAGCTCCTTGCTCTACAAGGCACCACGCCGACCAGTCTTCTAACTAAGTAATATCTAAGTATGCACAAGCACCGCACTCACATAATGCCTACACTGAACTATATTCACAGTTTGGGTCCTCAAGTGCAGGACAATACTCTCAGCTTGCTTAGAGTTTGACCTGTCTCCCAAACTAATAAAATATGTCTTGTGCACACTACAAAAGACTAGCACTACCCTTAGGGAGAGACCACCTGAGAGGTTTTCAATTACATGTGTTGACGACCACAACAAAAGTGTCATTCGTTCTTCATCAACATCCAACGCTAATTGCCCCCTCAACATCCGACAAGCCTGGAAAGAATCGTCTTAGGCAGCATCCCCAACAAACCCCCACGTGTGCCGATCACCAGAGCACGCCCCAGGCGTCCTTGTCCCCCAAGTCTTCGGTGCATGCTACCACCTGCTACCTACGACAGTGAGTGCCATGGGACTGGCACTTGTCTAGGAGGGGGGTAATGTTAACCCCAACACAAAGAAAGCAAAAGAAAGTGGAAAAGACGCAGGGCAAAGGCGGAAAAAAGATAGCCCGATTGAAGAAAGAAAAGGAGAAAAGGGCCAAAAGCGCAAGGACAACCTTAAAAGTCCAAGGCAAACACAAGAAAGGCGCATTTTTGAATAAAAAGGCGCACCCTAAAATCTTGTAAAAGAGCGCCGGGCTCCCACCCATGCAATTTGTAAATGTAGAAGGGCAGTGAAAAGGAAGCTAGGAAGATAAAAGGACAATGGAAAACAGGGCCTGGCCATGTAAAAAAGGGAAAAGGGGATGACCGCCCAAAAGGGAAGTAGGGTTTTGTATATAAAGTTGAAAAGTGAATGAGGAGCTCATTCTTTGGTGTGTGGCAAAACTAGTCTTCTTCTTCCTCTCTTCTTCTCCCCTTCTTGCTTGTGTGTGCTCTTGAGAGAGGGAGTGTGAGAGTGTGAGGGAGTGAGTGTGTGTGAGAGTGAGGGATCAAGAGGGTGAAGCTCTTCACCATCTCCTTTTCTCTACTTCTCTTCTCTTCCCTTCTCTCCTCTTGCGCGCGCGGCTATGGAGGATGGAGCTTGGAGATGGAGGAGGCTTGAGGTACCATCTAGAATCGTGGAGCTACCGGAGTGCAAGAGAGAGGAGGGTACTCGATCGAGCATCAAGGTAAGTTCAGTGCATTCGTAGGATCGACGGCGCGTCGGCTAGGTGAGAGATAGCCATTAGAGCTCCCTTGGAACGCTTGAAACAATAAGCTATCCGTGGGTCTTGGCGGTTGAGCGAAAGCTCCCACAATGGACAACACCTACCTACCTTTGTTGGAGCAGCCATATCTCATCAACCAAGCCATATCTCTTCAAGATTTCTTCTCGAGAGTTGTTCTTCATGTCAAGGTACAAATTCTTGGCACAAAAATCAAGGAGATGCACACCATGCCTAGCATTTGCATTTTTCCAAATTTGGTCGCAGTTTTGAGAGAGACTACTTTGAAGGCTTAGATCTCTCAACTCGGGCAAAACGAGTACAAACCCTGTTAGGGGGAGTTAGATCCATTAGTGAGGGTCCTCCATCTTAAAGGGTTTGAGCAGATTCAACCTGTGAGCTCGTGGGAGCTCATTTACTAGTCTCGTTGGTCCCTGTTTTGATAGGACAACCATAGCCACTTACCTTTAAGCTCATTTTTCCTTCATTTTCTCTCTCCTGACACTTAAACCAAGCCAAGGCCACTCTAGTATGAAGTTTTCAGTAAGTATTCAACCATCAAATCAGGAAGGAGGGGAAGCTACGAAGAGTTTTTGAAGATCATCAAGTCAAACTCAAGCAACAAACATCAAAGTTCAAACTAGTATCTTTTGATACTACACTGCCATTGACGGTAGAAGGGTTATAGCATCTATACCCTTTCTGCTGCAGAGAGTAACCAATAAAGATGCACTTCTCAGCTTTTGGATCCAACTTGGATCTCAACTCATCTGGCACATGAACGTAGGCAATGCAACCAAAAATTTTCAAATGAGAAATATATGGTTTCCTACCAATATACCTCTCCTCTGGAGTCATCCCATGTATTGCTGCAGTGAGAGTCCTGTTCATTATGTAAACTGCTATAGCAACTACTTCAGCCTAGTAAAAATCTGGCAAGTCTTTTTCGTTGAGCATGGCACGAGATACCTCTCATATATGCCAATTTTTCATTTCTGCAATTCCATTTTGTTGTGGGGTATGACTGCATGAATATTGCTGCTTTATGCCATGCTCCCGCAAGAACCTTGCAAACTCATTTGAGAGGTACTCTCCCCCTCCATTTGACCTTAGGCATTTTATTTGCAGGCCTGTTTCTATTTCAGCCATAGCTTTAAGAGTTTTGAAATGCCCAAACACTTCACTTTTCTTTTTCATAAAATACACCCAAACTTTTCTGCTATAGTCATCAATAAAAGTGACAAAATAATGACAGTCTCCAATAGATGTAGTTTTAGTAGTCCACACATCAGAGTGGATTAATTCCAATGGCTTTTTACTCTCTTGAACATGTCTAGAAAATGGTTTCCTTGCCTATTTTCCAAATTGATAGGCTTCACATACCTTATGCATTTCTACAACCTTGAATTTAGGTAATCCTGCAACAATATTTTGGGCTTGCATTGATTTAAGTCACTGTACATTAACATGACCAATGCGTTTATGCCAGATATCAATATCTGCAACCACAATAGTCCCATGTGTAAACATTGCTGCACTCAATTCACGCATATTTGCATCCAATGTAAACATTCTACCTTTCTTCTTTCCTTTTGCTATCAAGCGACCTTTATTTTTCATATCCTCAACAAAGCATCCATGAGAATTAAATCTGACCTGCAAGCCCTGCTCAACCATTTGACCAACAGAGACCAGATTCTTGGTGATATTCGGGACATGATATACATCCGACAGGTATTTCTTTTTTCCATCCTGCATAGACAAAGGAAATTTTCTAATTTGCATAATAGGATGTGCAGTATCATCATCAGTCTCCACAAATCCTGGTTTTTCCATTTTCCTTGCATCCTGCATCCATTCTGCATGACCTGTCATGTGGTTTGATGCACCTGAGTCAACATACCACACATCGTTGCTTTCTTCTGCACTTGTCACAGAATTGGTCATGTGCTGCATTATAAACAAATGCTCATTTCTGTCATCACCCTGTCTACTAGAAGATGCATAATTCCCTTGTTGCAATTTTCCATTCATGATGTCATTTTGCTTTTTATAGTAGTCTTTAGCCATATGACCCATTTTACCACAGTAGTAGCATTCAACATTGTTGCTTGCATTTTGGCCTCTTTGCCATCCACCACGACCTCTTTGGCTCCCCCTGCCTCTAGAGTTACCATGTCCTCCTCCATAGGACTGGTTTTCTTGAGTTTGCTACATATTCTGATTTCTACCATGGCCTCCAGATCGGCCTCCTCTACCTCTGCCTCTACCTCTTCCAGCATTTGAGTAGAAGATAGCTTCTTTTGAAGTTCCTCCTGAAGAAGATGCACCACCATTTCTTTGCTTCTCAGAAATTAGAAGAGCAATCAACTTCTCAAAATCAGGAAATCTTTCAGGGATGGAAATGGATGTTTAGAACTGTGCATAATCTTTTCCTAGACCATTCAAGGTCACAAAAACTAAATCATCATCTTCCACTGGCGACCCAATGGAAGCAAGTGCATCTGCAATCTTCTTCACCTTCATGTGGTAGTCATTGATGCTCATACTGTCTCTTTGCACATTGTGCTTGAGCTGCATTTTCCTGGCTTGCGTATTTGTGCTATACATTTTTGACAAAGTATCCCATGCCTCCTTTGGTGTACTTGCATCCTGAATATGCACAATCATAGAGTTTGAAATACTGATAGACAGCCAATACATAACTTTTATGGCTCTCTCATGCCATCCTTTAAATGCCTGCATTTGTTGTTGATTGGGAACATCAGGAAGAACTAGTTCTTCTTCGTTTCCTGCAACGAATTCCCAATATCGTTTTCCCATAAGGAAATTCTTCATTCTAAACTTCCATGCTTGGAAGTTGTTCTTGTCAAGCTTTTCAGTGACAATCTATGAAAGAGAATCAGACGCCATTACAGATTACTATAAAGAATTCTGTCACTGCAGAAAACACAGCTTCAGACTCACAAGGGCAAATCTGCACAACTGACAAAAGTGGTATTTGACCACACAATCACTTCCTAGTGACGATTTTGCATCAACAGGCAACAAGGATGATTCTGTAACTCCCAATGTCTCTGCGCATAGGCATACGATGCAATTTCTACAGTAACT
The DNA here is from genome assembly GCF_053477565.2 of Lygodium microphyllum. Classification (NCBI taxonomy): domain Eukaryota; kingdom Viridiplantae; phylum Streptophyta; class Polypodiopsida; order Schizaeales; family Lygodiaceae; genus Lygodium; species Lygodium microphyllum. The sequence goes on along the minus strand of NC_141159.1, from coordinate 125,109,370 downwards.
TTTCACCGACCTGTAGAACAATTGTCGCATAGTAAAAAACAGGGCCTTTTCCTGAGTGCATGCGAAAAACTTCCGCCTCCAAAACAGGCCCCGAAATGGCCTCAAATCAACAAAACAGGGTAACCAAGGGCTAAAGCCCTTGCCCTGCAGCATATATTGCCCTCTTGCTTCATCGCGAAGGGCGTCTCAATCTAAGACAATGCACTCTTGCACTTTCCGGCTGTGCTACCTGCAGAGACTTGCTCCCAAACTCGAAAAATGAAAGCAACACTGGTCCTCTTACTAGAACGCCGCGAACTTGGTTTGCTTTCTTGAGCTCCTTACCACGAACCAGGCTATGATACCATGTCAAGATTGTGGGAGAGAAGGAAGGAGTCTCCCTTGTAGCTTTCTTGCTTGCATAATGGGGGAATACACACACAGGTGGAGGCTGAAAACAATTTTCCTCTTCTTAGTTGTGTAAGCCAAAAGAACTCAAGTACAAAAGAAATAGAAAAACCCTATATGTGGGTCTCAAACCAAACTCAAATAACTAAGGTGGCATACTAACTGAGCCATGAACTAGAGTAGATAAGGATAGCTGTCATCTAGCTATTATTCATGGGCGGTGTACCAACCGCATCTGCAGCTAACAAGTCGGTGACATAAATGCACAACGGTCACCCTGGCATATCACGAGTGGAGCTCAATATCTCAACACATAGTTGGTGCCATCCAACTTGGCAATGTTAAACAAATTTGTATCTTTGAGATGACCAGCCATAATGAGTCAAATAGAGGCAGACTATCATAAAACAACCTACTGTACCTAGTAGTAAACATGCCAAAATCACTACCAAAACAAGCTAAAAATAAGAGAAACTTCTAGAATAGCTAGCTGTCCACCAAATAGTACCAAAAGTACATTAAAAGGACATGATTAAGCTCATTAAATACAACATAGTTCGCATAAAATAGCTTGCTGTAATAAATAACAGTAGTGAATAAATGAGAGCAAATAGTGAGCTAATAGAGATCCAATGACAATAGTCATTGCCAAGTCCAATCCTGCATCCAAGTGGGCATAATAGAGGCACTATGATAGCCAATGAACATGAGCCAAACACCCAAATGTATCAAGAGAGTTCGACATGGAAGCATCTACCAAGCAAATATCATAGTCAAGGACTTGTAAGATATCCCAATCTCAAATAGGTCAAATGCATAACCCTGCAAGCTCTGGGTAAATCCAAGACCATAAGCATAAAGCTCCCATTGACACAAAATTTGATGGCAAATGAGCAACCAAGCTTAGAGATAGCATGTAAATGCATAAGACATCTCATAGCCAAGATCGTACATCATGAGAGCACCAAGAGCATGTAAGCGGCCAAGCATCTGCTGATAGCATCCAAGTACATCATGTACAAACCCTTAAGCGATCAAACATCTACTGATAGCATCCAAGTACATGTGCAAACCCAAGTCAATCTCTGACAAGCTAAGAAACATCTAAAAGAGGTTCAAAAATATCCAAGTACAACCCCAACTGAAGCTCCAAGTGTTAAGAAGCTCAAACAATGTAGGTAGCATGCATCATTGACATATGCTTCAAAGCATGTACCAATGGGTCATGCATACACCACAGGTATAACCTCTATCACAAAGCATGCTGGTGTAGACCAATGTCAAGTCAATGCCAACCAATACAGAGCTCAAACAAGGCTCAAAATACACTCCAGAACCATCCAAGACATTTTCCAACCTCCATTTGCATCCAAATAGTCATAACAAGCATTTGGGAAGCACCCAAGAAACCAATAGGCATAACATAACCCAAGTTAAATAGCTTCATCCCTGCTCTATCACAACAATAAATTTAGTGTCAAATTGAGTATAAACAAGGCCAAAATCAGCACCAAATCAATGGCATATCACATGCATAGCTTCCCATAACATTAGGGCATGATTCAAGTACCAAATGGCATCAATAACTAGTATTGAGCAAGCATAAACATAAAATGCTAATGTAGCACTATTTGGGGCTGCTGTGGATTGTTATAATAGTCCTAGACTAAAGCATATCAGACCCAAATGTCAATGCCAAGATCAAGCCCTCAATGTCATGGTTGAAGCATGCTCCTATGCCTCAAATGAGACCTTTGTGTAGTGCCAATGGCTTGAAGAGGTGTTGGAGATAAAGGCCATGTTTTTGACAGGCTAAGAAAATGGGGCAACATATTGAAATCATGTTTTTGATGTTGCTAAGGGAGCTAGGCACTACTTGATGGTTAGGGAGCTTTTATGGCTCCCAAAGAAGCTTCCCAAGAGGCCTCAATAGGCATAGAAGAGAGAGAGCTCAGTTCCAAACCTTCATGGGCTAAGCCATGGCTGCCCTGTTCCTCAAACCCTATGGACTAACATAAAGAGTGGAATGAGAGCTCCAATACTTGTAGATGAATGCCCTGAGGTTTCCCAAGAAGGCTCAATGCTTGCCCGAGAAGGATGAGACCGATCGAAAGCTTGAAAGGTGTGGTTATGGTTGCCAAGAGTGAAGACAAGAGTGTAGGTATTTGAATGAATGCTAAAGGAGTGCTCTGATACCAGTTGAAAGGTGAGAAGGATCGAGCAAGAGAGCACGGAGGTGAGAGCTATGGTGGATGGAGCAAGAGTAAGAAAGAGAGAAACTCCAAATGTGGGAACTCCAAATGTGTGACCGTCCTTCCCTTTATTCAAATGTCATTGAAAGAATAAAGAATAAAGTAACAATGATAGGCACCCACCGCCTATAGTGTGCACGTGCGGGTACTGTTAGTGTAGTAATACATGGGCAGCTAGGCGGAGGCGTCTTTACCCCCAACATATTGAGGCTCTATATCTTGTGCCATCTCCCTTCAATTGCACATCTAAATTTACTTCTTTTAGTTGGTATTGGAGTGGGAGTATAGGAGTGAAAGATCGGATCAAGGAGCATGACAAATTGAGGTCTACATCAAATTGAGAGCTTACTGTCTGCCATTAAATCAGGTACAAATCCTTATCTAATCAACCCAAAGCAGGTACATGGATTCAAAGACCTATTCTAGATTGAATTTGGGAGCTCTTAAGCTCACTTTGAATGCATTTTGGAAGCCATGGAAGGCTACAAATTGATGTATGATAGCAAGGTCTTGATCTATTTTGGTTTCATATTGGATCATGTATTAGATGTCGAAACCTAGGGGGTAGCTCAAGCTTGGGGCTTGCTTGGGCAGGGGGACTTGCTTGTGCTTGGAAGCATAGGGGTAGCTTGTGAAGAAGCACATGGCATGCTTAGAAAAAGAAGCAAGGGGCTTTGTCAATAGTGAACAGAGAGGAGAAACAAACTAGTTATGTGAGCTCCTAGAGAGCTTTAAGATTTGTACATTGTTGAGAAGGACAAGAGAATGTGAGTGCTCAATCTGTAGCATTCCAAGACATCAAGAAGGCCAAAAACATTAAGAAGGTAGTAGTTTATTCATGAGATGTATCTTCTTGAAGGTTATAGCCTTAATTAAAGGCTAGGCTACCCCTTTAACCAAATTCTTTTCACATTGACACAAAGAAAATTGGTTTCACTACTATATTTTCACATTGGAATGCCATTGAACTAGTTATTTTGTGAATCGGTTCACGATATAATTGTAGAGAATAACTAGTTGTTTGAAGATCAAAATATAGGTTTTCATGCAGCTTTTGGGTGATTGTTTGGACCAAGGAAGTGTCCAAAGAATTCCAAAATGACTATTCTACTTTGAGCTTGTTTGGGAGTTTATTATTGGCATAAAAAATTATAGAAAAATAGCAAGAAAAATGGTCAATTTAAGAGTCAAATTTTGATGCTTTTTGGGTTATCCGGGAACTATTTGAGCCCTATTTTCGTTGTTTCTTTCTAGATACCTAATGCATGACATACTGGCATGACTCTAAAATTTGGCAAAAGCAAACACAAAAGTAAAAGCATGCTTTTTGTAAAGTGGGCTATTTTTGAGCTTAAATATAAATAAATCTAAAAATACATGCCTTGTAAAGCGCTCACACAAGGCATGGGGGGAGATTGCACCCAATTTGTCTTTTTGGTCTCATGTCGTGCAAATCCTCTTTTGCTTTTATGAATGTTTTATAGAGTTCTTTGTTCTTGGGGACCTTCCAGCATTCACTACGCGTGCATACAACATCCGATCTATGCAGCAGTGGTATCAAAGCGAGGCTGAGATCAAGAGTTTCCAATCTCTTACCATCTCGTGCGAAGACGAAGCTCTTGGAACGAATGGGGTCTACAGGCTGTCTCGTGATGAATTGACATTACAGGGTGTGTTCTTGGCGATGAAGAATCCCCTGCCGCACCCTTTGATTGCAAAGGACCTCTCCCATGAGGCGGAGGACCACTTATGATGTTCCTTTGCAAGTTGTTTTTGTTGACAGAGAAGTAGAGAAGAAGTTTATGAAGTTTGAAGTCTATAAGCTTACTAAGCTTAAAAGAGGCATAAGCCTCAGCAATTCAACGATTCGTGGCAGAAGTATGTACTCACATGCGTCAAATCTGTCAACAACATGCCACCGTCCTGCTCCAAATTCCTAAAATTCATTAAGCTTTTAAAAATCTTAAAGTTATTAAGCTTCCCTAAAGCCTAAAGTTCAATTCTCAATCTCTTATCTAGCATGAGTTCACATTGTGGTATTCTCAAACTGTTCTTCAAGCCTTAGCAAGCCCCTGTTCTTCCCACCTACAATTTGGATGAATAGATTCACAGTAAGAAGGTTGTCACATGCAATCTATGCAAAAGACTATTTCACTTGGAAGAAGGCTGTTTTCAATTGCCGTACGAATAAACAAAGCAAGCTCATGGTGACCTTCTTCACACGTGATTAGAGGACGAGCGACGAATCTTCAACAAATCCTAGATGTCGGATCATAATATGGATGATTCTATGGGCGAAGACAATTTGCCAAAGCCGATTGTGGAGCAGAAATTGATCTAATCATGATGTAGCTTCAAGAAGAGTGAAGAGCATGTCAAAACTTGCAAGCACAATTGGCTACACTTCAATAATCCACTGCTGATCTAGGCAGAGCACAACATGAAGATGTTATTTGACCTATGATTAAGCCTATGGTTTGCTACAAGTGTCATCAGCCTAGACACTTAGTAGTGAACTGTCAATCCAAGAAGCAAGCTGTTCAAATCAATCACTTGGGAGCAACTGATAACAAGAACCATGAAGATATGCCAGACTTCACTGAAGATGATGATGATATCGGTGATGCTTTAGATACTTTACCAAGTATGCCAAATCCTCCCTCGTTATTAACAACGAAATGTTTTGTGCATGGTCATGAAAAGATTATTTTACATAATGATGGAAGTACACATGATTTTATTTTCGTAAAGTTGGTAAATTATTAAGTTTATCTACTGTTCCAACCCATTATTCTATAAAGGATGCATTCTTAGGCACTAGATACAATGGTACACAAGAAGTACATGATTTAGAGATTAAAATCAGTGATTATGTTGAGCATAGAAATTTCTTGGTTGTACCTTTGCAAACTAGTGATATTATTTTAGGAATGCCTTGGCGTCACAAATATAATCTTGTCATAGATTATTCCACACATTCCATGAGAATTTATTTTAAGAGAAACCAAATCACATTACATGGATTGCACACCTTTGATAATTTTCCATTGCTTAGTCACACACAAGCTAAACATGCATTGAGAAAAGGTTGTAAATCATATTTAGTATGGGTGAATGAAATTGAAGCTAAGAAAAATTAGATGCATCCTAGGCATGCACAATTTCTTTCACAATTTAAAGATTGTTTTGCTGTTGATCTACCATCTGATTTACCATCTACACGTCCTGAAGACCATAAAATATATTTAATCCTAGGTTCTCAACTACCTAAAGCACCTTATAGACACAATTAGATTGAGCAAAAAGAAATCCAAACATAAGTTGAACCGATGACTCATTAGGCCCAGTAGTTCTCCTTTTGGCGCACCTATTCTATTAGTTAAGAAGAAAAATAATACCTATAGGATGTGCATTGACTATCTTGTGCTAAACAAAATCACTGTTAAGAATAGATATTCGATTCCTAGGGTAGATGAACTCATGGATAAACTACAAGGGGGCCATAGTTTTAGCAAGATAGATCTCAAATTTGGATATCATCAAGTAGATTTGGATACACCTGATATTTTTAAGATTGCATTTAGAACTCAATTTGGTCATTAGGAATTTCTTGCTATGCCTTTCGGTTTGACCAATGCACTAGCTACATTCAATCGTATGATGAATCATATATTTTTGAAGTATCAAAATTGTGTGATTGTTTTCTTTGATGATATTTTGGTTTTCAGTAAAGATCAGAAAGAGTATTGTGAACATCTATCTTTGGTTTTCACATTGTTGAAAGATAATCAATTATATGCTAACCCTGACAAGAGTGAATTTTTTCAAACCTAGATTGAATACTTAGGTCATATTGTTTCTTTTGATGGTATTCGTGTTGATCCTAAAAAGATCGAGCCAATTTTGAATTGGCTAATCGCTAAAAATGTGCACGAGTTACGTTCTTTCTTAGGCCTTGCCAACTTTTATAGAAAATTTATGAGAAATTTTTCATTGCTTGCATTGCCTTTGACGAAATTGTTAAAGAAATGTGTTGTGTATCGATGGTTTGACAACCAGCAAAATTCTTTTGATTTGTTGAAACATGCTTTAACACATGCACTTGTCTTGCAATTACCTAATTTTAATTGGCCATTTTTTCTAGTAGTCACTGATGCTAGCAGATCAGGAATAAGAGCTGTCCTCATGCAAGATTCACATCCCATAGCCTATTCTAGTTGCAAACTTAAGTTGAAGTATTCCACCTATGATAAAGAATTTTTAGTTGTAGTTTAAGATTTACGTCAATGGAAACATTATTTGATGGGATTTGGATTTATGATTAAAATCGACCAGCAAAGTATCAAACATCTCCTTAGCCCACCACAAATTTATGACCGTCATATTAAATGGGCTACTTTCATTCAAAGTTTTCATCCACTTATCCAATATCAACCAAGAAGAGAAAATGTTATTACTGATGCATTGAGTAGAAGACTAAGTATCCATCGTTTTATCTTTTGATTTCCTTACTCCTATGAAGGATACCTATGACCATGATCCCAATTTTCAAGTTGATTGGAATAAATTAGTTGCCAATAATTGGATTTCAATTGATTCTTTATCTTATTCTAATGGATTTATATTTTATGAGAAAAGATTGTGTGTCACTGTTCAATTTAGATAATTTGTGTTGCACGAAATTCATTGTCCTCCATATCAAGGACATAGAGCCATTATTTCCACTTTAAGAACATTGATTGAAGATTTTTACTAGCCACAAATGGAATATGATGTTTTTAACTTTGTTTCTGAGTGTTTAATTTGGCAAAGAGTCAAGTGACACCATGGTAAGCAATATGGTTTGTTAATGCCTTTACCAATTTCATGGGAACATATTTCAATGGATTTTATAACTGGTTTGCCTAATACACAAGCTAATCATGATATGATTTGGAATATAGTAGATCGGTTTAGTAAACAAGCATATTTTCTACCATTCAAGAAAACGTTAACTGCATCTCAAGCTGCTCAATTATTTTTGAAGACTGTTTTCACTAATCACGATTTGCCAAAAGTCATTATTTTCGATTGTGATTCTAGATTTTGTAATAATTTTTGGACTATTTTATTTGCTAATTTGTGTAATATACTAGTTCTCACAGCAAGACATATAACTGGAAATTTATGAAATACACCATACTTGCAAATAAATGCAAGAAATAGACCATGTTTGCAAGGAAGCCATAGCCAAGGTAGCTAAGAATGAAATAGTGTTGCAATGGAAGGCTGAGAATCATAGATGTAAGCTACAACATGAATACTCACCTCATGTCAATGTGGGACAAGGTATGCACCCCATATCTTGGTGGCTAAGAGCATGCACCCTCTTAGATGGTGGGAGGAAGGAACCTTAAAGCATGTATTGCTTTAAAATGGCAAAAAGAACCCTCACAAGTTACATCTCCCCCTTTTATACTTAATCCCCTAGCCTAGTCTAGACTAAGGTGACTTATGCTTTATTACAAGCCATCACGACCTAAAAGAGCTTTGTCCTCAAAGCTGAATTGGGAATAAATTATAAATATGATTACAAAGATGGCTTGAATCATTTGGAATCATGTTGTAATAAAGCTCCATGTTGATGAAGATCAAAGAAGTTGATGAAGAAGGATCATATAAATGGAATAGGCTATTGTAAACTGTCCAAAATAGGATGTAGTACAAAATTGGCCATATCTTGAGCTACTAGACGTGGTCGATTTTCACATGCGAGATATAGAAATGCAAAGGACAACATGTAGTATCCAGCCGTGCCTTCAAAATCGAATTTTGATATCGATGAAACAATTTACTTTCACACAGAAATTTAATACAACAAGTTGTTTACTACTCAGTTTATGAATTGTCCTCTTGCTTAAGCCATGGAAATTGTTCCAAATATGATACTTGTTGCCATGAAGACTCTTCAATAGGCAAACCCTTCCATTTGACTAGGTATTCCACAAGAATACAGTTCCTTATAATCTTCTCCCACTTGTCAATAATCTTCTTGAGCTCATATATGATTAAATCATCATCATCCAAGGGAGATAGTTCTTCAAGAACTTGAATTTGAGGACCCACATACTTTTTAAGCTGAGACACATGAAAGACATTATGGATTCTTTTGTTTGAAGGTAAATCTAGTATATAAACAAGATCCCCAACTTGGTTGACAATACGATAAGGACCATAAATGTCCTCCTTTAAGAGAAGCATAATGTGACTTGGGAACCTTCAAAAATACCCATTCATCTTCCTCAAACTCCACATGTCTTCTTTTATCATATGCATAGATCTTCATTGTCTCTTGAGCCTTTGAAAATATTGTCCTTGCATTGCTTTATAAGGGCCTTCATATTTTCCAACTCCTCATGGGCTTGTGGATTTACATCTTCATGAAATAATGCTAGGGGTACTTGTATTTTGTAGCCATATAAAGCTTCAAAGGGAGACATTCCAATGCTCATATGGTAAGTATTATTGTAACAAAACTCTGCTAGATGGAGCCATTGGCCCCATGCATTTTGTGTCTCATGGCAAAAGTGCCTCAGATAAACTTCTAGCCATTTGTTAACTCTTTTGGTTTGCCCATCTATTTATGGGTGATATGTGATACTAGGAGTCAAAAGAGTCCCCATTGAAGAGAACAAACTCCTCCAAAAGCTGCCCATAAACTTAGTGTCGTGATCGGACACAATCTTCATTGGCAAAGCATGAAGCTTGAAAATACAATCCATGAATTGTTGAGCCACTTTGTTGTAAATTGGGCCTTAGTATGGATGAAATGGACTGATTTAGTCAATCGATCAACTACCACATAAATGCTATTCTACCCATGCTTAGTTGTAGGCAATTTGATAATAAAATCCATAGAGATATCAGTCCACTTGCCTTGAGGAATAGGGAGTGGCTGAGTAAGCCATCGGGTAGAAGAGACGAGTCTTTATTTTGTTGACATGGAAGACATTTCATCACATAATCCTTGACATCCTGCCAAATTCCCTTCCAATAGAATCTTGTTGTCAAGTGTTTCAAACAATCCATGATGACCTGCTAAAGGTGAAGAATTCATCTCATGAAAAATACAGTCTTTGAAAGAGGATTGTGGTGTTAAGTAGACTCTACCATGATACCATAAAAGACTGTTGTGCCAATTGAAATTGGGATACTCTTCTCCTTTTCATTGCTGAAATTCCTTCATCATCTTTGATGCTTGCTCATCAAGCAAATATTCTTCTTGGATGTCATGAATCCAATCCCTATGTACAATTGAAATTGAAGATAAAGAACATGCCCACATACGTGATAAAGCATATGCCACAACATTATCTTTTCCAGTCATGTAGGATATTTCAAAATCATAGCTTTGAAGAGTAGCTAGCCACCTCCTTTGTTTAGGGGACAAATTTGGTTGAGAAAGGAAGTATTTCAACACACAATGATCACTCTTTACCTTAAAATGACTGCCATATATATAGTGATGCCACTTTTTGATAGCATGCAAAATTGCCAATATCTCTTTTGTTCATCAACATGTAATTGACGCTCCTTGTCATCAAGCTTGGGACTTTCATAGGCCATAACTCCATAGTCTTGATACAAAACAACCCCAACTCCTCTTCCACTAGCATTCGCACATATGATGAATTCCTTAGAGAAATCTAGGCATACAAGAATAGGTGTTGAAACTAATAGAGATTTCAGCTCATTGAAGCTCTTGTCGGCTATGGAGTTCCAAAAGAAAGCTTCTTTCTTCAACCTATCAGTCAAAGGAGCCACCACATGAGCATAATTTTTGATAAACCTCCTATAGAAGGAAGATAATCCAAGGAAACCTCTGAAGGAAGTAGAATTCGTAGAAGTAGGCCACTCTTTAACACATTTCACCTTGTTAGGATCCACACGAATGCCTTGCTCTCCCACAATGTGACCCAAGTATTCCACTTCATCTAACTCTTAAAGCTATGGTTGAAAAAGAAACAGGCTTGCAAATAAAATGCCTAAGGTCAGATGGAGGGGGAGAGTACCTCTCAAATGAGTTTGCAAGGTTCCTGCAGGAGCATGGCATAAAGCAGCAATATTCATGCAGTCATACCCCACAACAAAATGGAATTGCAGAAAGGAAAAACAGGCATATTGGAGAGGTATCTCGTGCCATGCTCAACGAAAAAGACTTGCCAGATTTTTACTGGGCTGAAGCAGTTGCTACAGCAGTCTATATAATGAACAGAACTCCCACTGCAGCAATACATGGGATGACTCCAGAGGAGAGGTATACTGGTAGGAAACCAGATATTTCTCATTTGAAAATTTTTGGTTGCATTGCCTATGTACATGTGCCAGATGAGTTGAGATCCAAGTTGGATCCAAAAGCTGAGAAGTGCATCTTTATTGGTTACTCTCTGCAGCAAAAAGAGTATAGATGCTATAACCCTTCTACTGGTAAGTTTACAGTGAGTAGAGATGTTGTTTTTGATGAGATGAGTAGCTGGTATAAACCAGTAAATGTGATTGATGATGTAGATGCACAAAATGGTAATGCTGCACAGAATTCACAGCAGCAGTCACAAAATATTAGTGGACGTGGAGCGTCCTCTAGTAGTGCTTCACATTCTTCGCCATGGATAGGCAGATTGAGATCATGAGAATCTTCTCAAAGCAATGCAGATAGTGGTATGCAGGTATCACGAAAAGGAAAAGAGAAGGTTGATCAGCCCATGTTTGATGTGAATGCAGGTCACTCTTATGTGGATGGTGAATCCAGTGGCTCAGAACAAAGCATTGATGATGAGTTGGGTATTCCTTCTATTGTTACACCTGGAGTAAGGAAGACCAGGGATGTTTTGAGAGCACCTGGGAGTGAACCTATTTTGCGCAGGTCTACGAGAGCTAGGTATCCTGTGGATAGGCTGAAATATGATGGATTTACAGCCATTCACTATGCATATATAGTCAAAGTGATACAGGAACCAGAATCCACTTCATTTGAGCAAGCCATGGGAAAAGAAAAATGGGAGAAAGCCATGGATGAAGAAATGGATGCCTTGGAAGCAAATGCTACATGGGAATTGGTACCTTTGCCTAAAGGTAAGAATGCAATTGGCTGTAAGTGGGTTTATAAGGTGAAGCACAATGCAGATGGTTCTGTGAATAGATACAAGGCAAGATTAGTAGTCAAGGGGTATGCACAAACATATGGCATTGACTATGAAGAAACATTCAGTCCGGTTGCAAGGATGGCAACCGTAAGAGTAGTCATTGCTATGGTTGCATCAAAGGGATGGTCTTTACATCAGATGGATGTAAAGAATGCCTTCTTGCATGGTGATTTGCAAGAAGAGGTCTATATGGAGCAGCCACCAGGTTGTGTGCATGCTGTTCATCCTGAGTTTGTTTGCAGGTTGAAGAAAGCCTTGTATGACTTGAAGCAAGCACCTAGAGCATGGTTTGACAAGATAGGACAATATCTTGTCACTATTGGCTTTCAGATTTCCAAGGCAGATTTCTCACTTTATGTGAGAAAAACAAAGAAAGGTATTATGCTACTTGTCATTTATGTTGATGATTTGATTATGACAGGTGACAGTGATAAAGATATCCTTCATGTGAAAATGCAATTGAAGCAGAAGTTTGAGATGAAGGATTTGGGAGAGCTGCGTTATTTCTTGGGCATTGAGGTGATTAGATCACCAAGTGGGATACAGCTCTTGCAGAGGCAGTATGGATTGGACATGCTGTCCAAATATGGGATGACAGGCTGTAAGCCTATTTCAGTTCCTTTGGAGCAGAATGTGAAGCTGAGCGCAGATGCAGGTGAGCTTTTGGAAGACCCTACTATGTACAGACGCATAGTAGGAAGCTTGATTTATATGACTATTACCAGGCCAGATTTGAGCTATGCTGTTGGATTGGTAAGTCAATTTATGCAGGCTCCAAGGAAACCGCATTTGGATGCGGCTAGACGCATACTCAGGTATGTGAAGTCCACATTGCAGTATGGACTATTTTATGAGATTGGGGGTCAGATACAGTTGCATGGATACACTGATGCTGATTGGGCTGGTAGCATTTCTGATAGACGATCTACCAGTGGATATGTGTTCTCTTTTGGGAGTGCTGCAGTCACTTGGAGCAGCAAGAAACAACCTACTGTTGCCTTGTCTAGCACAAAGGCTGAGTACAGGGGTGCAGCAATGGCTGCATGTGAGGTAGCTTGGTTGCATAAGCTACTTTATGATATGCATCAGCCTACAGATGGGCCAGTTGTCATTTATTGTGAGTAGTATACACTTGGCAAAAAACCCAGTCTATCATGCTAGAACAAAGCACATTGAGGTGCATTATCACTATGTGCGGGAGAGGGTTTTACTAGGTCTTATTGATCTAGTTTATGTCAGCACAGAGGATCAGGTAGCTGACATATTTACGAAGGCATTGGGCGCAGAGAAGCTACGCAAGTTCAGAGACCTGATTGGTATGCAGGAATTGGGATTGAGCTCGAGAGAGAGTGTTGAGATATCGAGCTCCACTCGTGATATGCCAAGGTGACCGTTGTGCATTTATGTAATCGACTTGTCAATTGCAGATGCGGTTGGTACACTGCCCATGAATAATAGCTACATGACAGCTATCCTTATCTACTCTAGTTCGTGGCTTAGTTAGTATGTCACCTTAGTTAGTTGAGTTTGGTTTGAGACCCATATATAGGGTTCTTCTATTTCTATGTACTAGAGTTCTTTTTGGCTTACATAACTAAGAAGAGGAAAACAGTTTTCAGCCTCCACCTTTGTGTGTATTCCCCCATTGTGCAAGCAAGAAAGCTACAAGTGAGACTCCTTCTTTCTCTCCCACAATCTTGACAATGGGAACACATTTTACCCACCCGAAACGGAAAAACTATCATTTTATCACTTAAAAATCGCATTTTGGGTTTACGGGAATTAAATAGAGCATGTAAATCATTGCAAAATCAAAATTTTCTGATACACAGCAATTATTCATGATGAACCAACACACAAACAAATTTTCATCCAATAAGAACATATTATCATCATAAAATGTCAAAAATCCTTCATTTTTTTTAATAAAAATGGTCATACCGTGTTTTTATGTAACCCGAGACGCCTTGAATGACTGCATAACCAGCAGACGGAGCCTCCATTTCTCTCAATCCAATGCTGTACTTCAATCTTTAGCATCTCCATTAATCTCCATCACCATTTCCTTCATTCTCCCTTCCCAATTCCTCCTTCAAGATGGTACACATGAACAACCCATAGAGGGGAGAGAGAGGGAGGAGAGAGAAATACTAGATTCTGATCTCTTCATCTAGACAGCCATATCTCGTGTGAAGACTGGCGATAGAGTCAGCCAAGAGGGAGAAGTTGAGGCCCAATCTCTGTTGCATGAGGTACTTGCAGCTTCCAAATTCAAGATCCATGAGGGGGAGTGAAATTTGCGCCTGCATCTTCACGCCATCCTCCTCCACGTTTTCTTCATGCCTTCTTCATAAAATTTGGGGGGGGGGGGGGTGTTAAAATCCCCAAAGGGCACCCCCCCTTTGGTCCAAGTTTTGGTCCACCTTTTCAAATCTTGCCCATTTTTGGCCTCTTCCGCGTCTGGGCTCCGTTTCAGCCTCTGAAAAACCTGCGCGTCTATCTCGGCATCCCGCACTGATTGGGAGCTCCTGGCATCCCACATGGTAGTTGAAAAAATGATCAAAAATCCACAAGTGTCGCTCGGGCGCCTTTTAAAAGTCGTCTTTCACTTGGTGCTTAAAATCGTCCTAGCTGCAGCCGCTGCCTTCGATGTTAAATATTTTTTCCCTAAATTCCAGATGTTTTAGCAAATTTTAGGCACATCCCGGGCTCAAAACTCCGCTCTCATTGGCGACCACGGGATAGGGTAACTCAGCCCGTTGAATCCCAGAACGGATCTGCACAAAACAACCAAAGGAAGCATGAAGCTGATACAAAATAGATACATATTAAAACAAAGCGCAATGCTCACCCTTACCCCTGACAAAACCAAGGCATGAAATTCACAAGGAGTAGGCCTAGCATAATTTGATAGAAGGTCTGAAGCTAGTCACTAACCGACTGCTCCAACATGGCCAAACTAAAAAGAACTATCAAACAGGTTGCCCCCTAAGTGGTGGTCTTAACTACCTATCTAACTAAGGACAACACAACGAGGAGCTCCTACTAGGCGAGGACTCCTATAGCCTGATCAAGAAATATTTTCTTTTAGCACATTTCTTCTTTTAGGTTTTTATTTTCCATACTTGGGCATGTAAAAAGGAGGGAGCTGAGCGTAGTGACCCAAGGAGAACAGGGCATCGACCTTAGGTCATATCTTGGTACCCAAGAACCTACCAAGCCCTCGCGAGGCGACACTTAATCCTTTTCTAACGCTCACTTTTATTTTCGCTCCAACCTTCCTTACTTTCTTCTTTTCCAGTGAGATGCCATCCCTAGGAAGACAAGGCATCGGCCCTATGTGACTCGTCCCCAGCAACCTACCAGGCCTCCGCAAGGCGATGAGCAACTACTTATAACTTTTCCTTTCTTTTCTTTTCTATTTTTATAGAGGTTAGAACCCCTTTTTACACACCTTTGTATATATTTATTTTCTTTGAGATATTCAGGGGTCTTTTTTCCTCTCTATCATCATCATTTTCCTTCGGGAGACTTCTCTAACTGCATCACAACAAACAAGAACTTTTAGAACGGCTGCCTAGTAGGCTAGCAGAATAGGGTCGCTAGAACTACCTTCAGAAACAGGTCTTTCGATGCCTGGCAATGTCTTTACATGAGGCAACGACTACTCAGACCTCCCTCAGACATACCTAACCTAAACCTGGACTTCATGCCTTGGATGCTGGTCCCCAACAAGAAAAGAAAATCCCCTACACAAGTACATAGACACATATAGCATAAAAACACATTACTCATAAAGGAGAGATATCGTGTGGATAGGGCCACGAGAAGCTTTCGCGTGACATAGGCTCCTTCCAAGCTCTTCTTCGAACCTGTCTAGCACAAAACTATAACAAGAAACCATTAACCGCACCTGTACTAAACATACAACTGGCCCTCTTGGCCTAATGAAATAAATCTTTTCTCTACAAAACTGATTGGCCCTCTTGGCCTAATGAAATAAAACATTTAAAACCTCTTAAAACTAGCCCTCTTGGCCTAACGAGTTCAAATAGAATAGCACCTACACATCCCTCCCCGAAAGAGTACAGATATACAATAATATGCCCCTTTCCAAGGAGGAAAAATAGGGCTCACAGCCTTAAGCTAAATGCATAAGATTATGACCCATCCCTCTTGCATATATAGCAAGATGTGTACGCATAACATGTTAAATAATCAGCCTATGGGTCCAGGATAACAATGGTAGATGGGTCTCGGCTACTCTTTGCATCACCCATATCAACCATCGCCTGCCATATAATGCATGCTCTGATAACATTCCCCACAAGCAACCGGGTCCTGTCTCATTATTGATAGCAATATCCAAACTAGGACCACAGTTGAAGAAAAGGTCTTCTTCATAAGCAAGATTTGCCAGTGAATCCGCAAATTGATTCCAGTAACGTGGAATCAGCTGAAGAGACACTCTCAAACTCTTCAAGTAGGGTCATCACAGTTCGATGATACATACAAAGATTGGGATTCCATACTGTGTATGTCCCATCTAGCTGATTCAAGATCAATTGGAAATCCCCTTTTACTAACAACCCCCGAATACCACCTTGCTTGGCAATATACAGTCCCATAATCAAGGCTTTATACTCTGCCATGTTGTTAGTGAATCCTACCCCGAGATAAGCAGCTAACTTCATCATAACTCTATGTCAGGGGTCTCGGATTACTACTCCAACACTCCCTTTTTTATTAGGGCCCTTGGACGCTCCGTCAAAATATAATGTGTACATCCACAATGGGTTTACACAGCCTGCCATCACAAACTCCTCTATTCGTAATTATGATAGTCAAAATTTAGCATGTTTAGAGGGTGAACTAACGGCTCCATCCCGCCTTCTTCATTAAACTCAATAGGGATACTTGTCAACATTCGTAAGCAGTGATGGTAGGAGACTTTGATCTCCCACACAAAGATTTCATCTTCTTGCTCAATCACTTTGTACCCTTTTGTTAACCCTCAAACGAATGAAGGTGGAAAATCCGGAAAAGCTAAATAAGAAGACAAAGACAGAGTCCAAGGCAAAGAGAAATGGAAGACAAAGACGCACAAGGAGAAGAGTCCTAAATAAGGGAGAAAGGCGCACAAGGAAAAGTGCAAGTCAAAACTTTTGTAAAAGAGCGCAAGCGTATCATGGTTTAATTCAAGGAGCGCAGAGCGCAAGCGCATCATGGTTTAATTCAAGGAGCGCCGGGCTCTCACCCGTGTAATTTGTAAATGTAGATGGGCGGTGGAAAGGAAGCTAGGAAGATAGAAGGACAATGGGAAAAAGGGCCTAGGCTACGGCCGGCCATGTAAAAAAGGGGAAAAGGGGATGACTGCCCAAAAGGGATTTAGGGTTTTGTATATAAAGTTGAAAAGTGAATGAGAAGCTCATTCTTGTGTGTGGCCAAAAGTGGCTCTCCTCTTCTTCTTCTTCTCCTTCTTCTTGCTTGCTTGAGCTTGTGCTTGAGAGAGGGAGTGTGAGAGTGTGAGGGAGTGAGTGTTTGAGGGTGAGGGACTGAGGAGGAGAAGCTCTCCATCTTCTCCTCTCTTCTTCTCTTCTCTTGTCTTGCTCGCGGACATGGAGCTTGGAGTGTGGAGCTTGAGGATGGAGCTTGCTTGAAGCTTGCACTTGGATCGTGGAGCTACCGGAGTGTGCGGGAGAGGAGGTAACTCGAACGGCATCAAGGTAAGCTCACTACACCCGTAAGGTATGCATTGCGCGTCGGCTATGTGAGAGGTAGCCATTAGTGCTCGGCTTGGAATGCTTGAATCAATAAGCGGTCCGTGGGTCTTGGCGGTTGAGTGAAAGCTCCCACATTTTGGTTCCGTTGCCGGGACCAACGGATTCAAGCCTTGAGCGCTTGTGCGCTTCGAATCGAGCATTGGAGTAGGGTTTTCCCCGAACCGGTGCTTGAGGTAGATAGGTAGGAAGCGAGGGGGTTGAAGAGGGTATTCGATCTCCTTGGCAAGTAGGTTTTTTGCTTTCTTGAGATTTATGTTGTGGAATGGAGTAGTGTAGGTATTTATTTTGTGATTTGGATGCATTTAGGATAGGAAAAAACAAAGAAAAAACAAGCAAACAGTAGGGTTTTCTGTTGCTGTATAATAGGCTAAAACAGGGAAATAGGGGACCAGATTCAAGTTTCTGGGTGAGACAGGGACATGGAACTAGCTGTAAGGTTCTGTAGAGCTGGGAAAGGACCTTAAGAGGCCTGGGAGGCCAGGACAGACCTCAGTTCCTTGGTTTGCCTTGTTTGTGTGAGAGAGAGAGAGAGCTTCTGGTTCATAGAACGAGGAAGCACTACCCCGATTTCTAGGTGCCAGCTATTTGTGCTGCTCCAGGTGAGTCTGGTGTTTTCCAATAAGTGCTCTAATCAGATCTAGAAAGTCTATGGTGATTGTGTGCAGTAGACAGTAAGGAGGGTCAAACGCGCCGGAATCGCAGCTCAAACGCGCGGGAATTGCGCCCACCGCCGACATAGTCGGACCAATTCGCAGTGGTCCGGTTCCCAGAATTGGACCACCCGAGTCTTGGGGTCAGACCGTCCGACAGAATCGGACCGTCTATCAGAATCAGACCGTCCGACTGAGAGTGAGTCGGACCAGTCTGGTCCGATTCCCAGAATTGGACCAGCCCGATCGGACGTGCCATATGGCACTCGGACCACTCGGACCAAGCCGTCCGATTTTGAGAATCGGACGCTCGGACCAACCCGTCCGACTCGGACACTCGGACACTAGGACCAATCCATAATCGGACCACTCAGAATCGGACCAGGCTGTCTGAGTCCCAGAATTGGACCCCAGCTTAGAATCGGACCACCCTGTCCAATTCGATTCCCAGAATCGAACCACTTTGAAAATTGGACCACTTTTTGATCGGACTCCCAGAATCGGATGTGACCAAAATCGGACCACTAGGCCGATCGGACCAACCCAAAATCGGACGTCCGATTCTGATAATCGGACTCTTGAAAATTGGACATCTTAGAATCGGACAAAAAACTATCAAAATCGAACAAGTATCGTGAACACAAATTCTGACACATCTAAATCCCAAAGTTGACCCCAAAGACCACGTAGAGCTAAAGGCACATCACAGATCCATCACTAGGCTGAAACTTAGAGCAAGTAGTTCAAAATTTGGCTATAAACGGTCCTCCAAATTGTGCATGGCTTTTACTGTAATGGCCCTACAGGCAGGGGGGGACTGCCCCCCTGGACCCCCGCAGAGGGGGCTCTGCCCCCTCCGCACCCCCCCAGTAGGTTGGAGAGAAAACGCGCACCGTGACAGGTCTTCCAAGTTGGACCCTAGTGAGGTAATGGCTCTACACGAGCATTGATTCTCACTTGCAAAAGAGCAGCCAAAAGCCCATACCCAAATAGAGAAAAACAGAGACCCTAGAACCTTAATGGGCCAATCTAGCCATCAAGCGCAAAAAGGCCACACCACAAGAACACAAAGACATTGTGTTCATACCATGTCTAGTCAGAGTAAAATACAACATCAGCAAGCTACAAATGCCAAGATGACTAGACATGGCACTCTTGATGAGAGATGTACCTTGAGCAACACTGCACAGATAACCCAAGACATTGGTGGAGAATCCACGTCGGGTCATGCAGTTGGGGACTCAAGGGCATTTGTCAGAAGGCTTAAATTTACAAGCCAAGACCCGGAAGAAGAAGACATAGTACCACCTGCTTATCTTAGGGTCAAACTCACCGCAGAAAGAGAGCATAGTGTTGATGCTCTCATTGATGAAGGACCAGATTTCAATATCTTAACTTACGAAGCATGGACTCTACTAGGTCAACCAGAGCTCACACCGACTAGTGCAACCCTTAGCCCTTATGGGGGACATCCACAAGCACTCATAGGGAAGTGCAAAATCCTTGCGACAATTGAAATAGAAAGCTTGCATATCCTATTTCATGTTCCTCCAAATAGTGCTAGCTGCGGGAAAGAAACCCTCCTAGGAAGACCCTTTAAAAGGGCGATCAAGTGTGAGGCCAACTATGTAGCACAGAGGATACACCTGACACTACCAGGTGTGAGGATAGTCACAACCTTTAGCAAGGGTGACCTCATCAAACATCAAGGGAAAGGCAAGGAAGCTGCTAACGTAATAGTCAAGCCTACTAACGAGAGGAAGGACTTGTTAGAAAAACTAATGCAAGCACAGGTCGAACAACGAGAACCAGTGAGTGAGGCCAGGCCTGAAAAAAGAAGGTCAAGAGACAATGCCAAGGACGGGCTTTGGACTTACAAATATCGTAGAAGACCCCAAAAGAAGCCAAGCCTTATAGATGCAGGCATCGATGGAGGGTCAGCACAACGCCGCGATGGATATCCAAAGCGTTGCTACATGCTCAGGGGTACTACGCAGGTAACCGATCGATTTGGGTACCAAAATCCCCTGCTACACCACCTCTATCAGCTGAAGGCCATAGTGCATCAAAAGCAACGAAGCACAAGAGGAAATCTAAGAGAAACTCTAGGTCTCGAGGAAAGAAAGCAAACATCAGTGTTCGAAAGAAAGAGCCTCAACCTAGCATGCTTGATAAGCAGATGACATATGTAGCCATTGAGCGTGCACAAAAGCCATTAGTGCCCAAAGAGCCTTTGATTCCCCAAGAGGATAAGGGGCACCACGCTACTTGTGAGGTGGCTAATTGCTCAACAAAACAAATGGCACAATCTCCTAATAGCCTTGAGCAAATTCTCCGGTCAGTGCCAAGCCCACGTAGGAGTCCCAAATCTCCTACATCCTCTTCACCTAAATGGACACGGGAAGCACAGCAGCAGTAGCCTCGTGCCGCTGCTCAACCTACACAAGTGAATGTGCAAAGGGCAACAAAAGACATGACCACTTGTGATCGCCCTAGGGACTTGACACCGCAATCCACCAAGGGTAGCCAGCCCACTAAACTAGCTGCTACTACTTCCAATCAGGGATCCTAGCAGTCACAGAACTTGGCCGTGACAATGCCCCTTTGGAACATGTCCTTAAAAGTTTACCTATGGAGGAGGTGTCACAACCAACTTCCTCGACAACTCCAGCGCTTCCAAAGTGCCTAAAGCCTAGGCAGGAGGAGTTACACACGAGGGAGTTGGCTGACGAGCTAGGCTCTCTGAAAAGGGAGACAGTTGTACCCTCACAACCTAGCGAGGCTATTCAGCAGGCCACGGCCATGTCCCATAAAGACACACTAGAGAAAGAGAATGCTGAGGCCCAACCAAGCACATCAATGGTTGACCTAGTCCAGGGTCTTGAGTCATTGAGAGATGCACCTTCACTGACCAAGAAAAAGAGGAGAAAACAACAAAGACAACAACAATCACAGGTGGTTGTGGATCCCAAGAACATTGACACCAAGAGCGTTGGAGAGCTAGGGAATAAAGCATCAAGTCCAACCACCAATGAGCCCATTGATGCCTCTCTTAATAATGGTAAAACCTTAGACACATCTGTGTGCTATGAAAAACCAAAGCAACCGTTGCCATCAACAGTTGCTTGCAACACTCTATCCATTGACAATAGAACTCGCATTGACCAATCAAGAGTGGATACAACGTCGTCACAACAAGGTGACAAATCTATACCAATCACATCCGAGAAGAACCATGACAAAACAACAGCAAAACCTCAGGAGAAACGTGAGAACCCCAAGAGCATAAGAAATCCTAGCGTTGACCAATCTTGCTCATCTAGGCCTGAGCCCCCAGCCATGCTAAAGCCTAAGGAAACTCTTAGAACTTTGCATGAGATAGCAACCAAGCAAGCCCTCGTAGAACATAGAAGTGTCACAAAATGCTTAACTGAGTTGGATGCTAAGCTCAAAGTGGTCACACGTGTCTACGTCCTTGTGGACATGTGCACAATCCCAAAGGAGCAGCTTGGAGACTACTTGCCCTTTCCTCTATCCTGGGAAGAGCAAGAACATCTTAACGAGCACTATGACAGGCTCCTGCATGAATGCATGTGACTCATCTCTGACGAGGAGGTAGACGAACTGCGCTTAACTGTCATGTTCAATGAAGTGCTCTGCCGATCGAATCTCGTAGACATAGAGCAACTAAAGCGACTGTCAGCAGGCCAGAGTCAGTTTGAGCAGCGTTAGTGTGAAAGCCGCGTTGTAATGGCCAAATTAGGGGCTCAGATCATGACAGTCTCTGAGGAGCGATTGGCCAAATGGCGATCCCAAAGGGACCCAACATATGTGGCACCAACTTCCCTACGAGTGCTAACTGCCATTCGAGGTAGGGACTTGGCTGAACCTAGCCAAGAAAACTCTTTGTTTGATAAGGTTCTCACTGAGGAGGAGTTACATATAGCCAGTAGACTCGGACAAGGTTCCATGCTACTTGATGTGGCAAAATATCTATCGGTATTAAGCAAGCTGCCACGAATACTAGACACGTGTGCCACACTCCGGTACAACCCTGAGTTCTACGCTTGGTTCTTATCCTCGTGAAGTGACATTATGTATATAAATAAACACTGATTCTTGTGTCACCTTGTATAAACAATATCAACACACACAAGTAATGATAGTCAAGCGCAGGGAAAAGAGTTGGTTCTAACAGGCTAACCTCCTCAAGTCCTCTTCTCATCACACATTTAAAAGCCGTGTGACCATTCCCACCTCAAGTGAAGGGCATGCAACCCACGTTACCGCCATAGGAAGCCTTGACCAACAACACTGATGGTGTAGACAGGGTGCAACCCCTTTCTATACACCTTCTTCCCTTTTTGGTCTATCCTTCCGAGGATGTGCCCTATCCCACTCCATGACAACCAGTCCACACAACTTAGCATAAGCCAATATTGGCTAATGGCTGGAGGCAAAACGAACATCATCATGGGGGCCATCCCGTTACGACAAAACACTGCATGCCTCACCCCTCCCCTTCTTGTCACATGCACTTGATAAACCACACTAAAATCCCTTCCATGCGAATAGTTGTATCCTATATCAAGGTCTAACCCTTGGATTGCATCTTGCACGCTTCCAGATGGAACACATGGAGAACCATGGACATCTGGCATGCAAAAACGCTCTTCACAGACGACGGGAGCATCTGGGACGCGCCCCTCCATCGGAGCGCTATGTGCCCACCATCAAGAGGTATGCCAAGAAGCGAGGCCCTAAGCGCCACTATCCAGGGCGAAGGCCGAAGAATCCTCGAGTCAACAAAGCCAAGACTCAAAACGCGCAACAGGTGGCAGCACTAGTAGCATGAACCCCCAGCTCACGCCCGGGCCCCAGATGCTCAAGGGCAGAAAGGGTAGCTCGGGAAAGGGAAGAATTCAATGAATTGTTTAAAGACATTCTGGAAACGGTAGCGGCCCGGGACTACACCATTCATGTCCCGGCCGACATGTTCCCTGCCCAACCCCACGGGAGCCCCACACCAGCAACGCCCCAATCACCCGGCCACCCAGACTCGCCTCGCCTCATACAAATAGAGTAGCCCCGTGTTGTATAAAGGACTTATCAAATGCTACTTGGCCATGACTTTTTGTCTTTAAATGGTTAAGTGTTGACATATTCCCGAATTGTACGAACTTTTCATATCTGCGTTTAATATATTTCACGTCTTTAGCAAAAGAACAAGCTAATCAAGTGCAGGTGATAAATGTCTAAGTCAACACCATAGAATTCAGATAAGTGATGTTTCCTTGCATTGCACTGGTTTATTATAGATTGTACTCTCATGAAGGGACAAGTGAATACAGGATGAGACAGGTCTTTTGGCGAAAGTGTTCAATGCCCGATCACCGCAAGACCATCGATCCCACAAGGAGCCGCGGCAAAGCCACGCTGCCGAAAGCATGAATCACCCTTGCCAACCGCCCACATCGCATGGCCCAAAGCACATTCATGGGCCACGCTCCCTTTCTGGGTCAAGCTCAATAGTTGGCTCATGGCAGTCGCTACCTCAATCGTACCAACATCGTGGGTGTCGCAAGGAGGTTTGCAATATCTCAAGTGTATCTCCCCATCTCGACAACAGCTTCTCTAACAACGAGGCTAGGGCACAATCATCACTATAATATCAATTTTTCGGAGCCTTCGAAGCTTGACATTTTCCAACCCATTGGAAGGCTGATAGCCTCAACATATTGTAATAGTTGTACTCAGGCAAGTTCCCAAAAAAAAAAAGGGAAAAGAAGAAGAAGAAGAAAAGAAAGGAAAAGAAAAGAAAAGAAAAAGAAATGAATGAAAAGATAAGAAGCACCCACAATCACAGCACAACACCTAGGGGTCCTCAAATTAGGTACGGCCGGTGACCTTGTTCGATTGGCTCCGTCCCTAGTCCCCTAGCCCTTTAGCATCACCCACAATTATTCAGGGCACATCAAGGGCAGGACACACCTGGGGAGCTTGTCTCGCCTATGGTTAGACTTGTCACCCTGACCCACTTGCACAATTCTCTCTTGTACTCTGCCTTAGTACCATTGCAGTCAGTGGTGATAAGCACTGCACGATTGGCCATGAAAAGTACACCGTACTCATCAAGCAAGTCCAATAGTTTCCAGCTATTGAAAGTGTGGTGTCCTTGTATTCAATTATGCTACGTCGTGCAGTCACAATGTAAAGGATGTCTCATATACGTCAGTGGTGATAAGCACTGCACGATTGGCCATGAAAAGTACACCGTACTCATCAAGCAAGTCCAATAGTTTCCAGCTACTAAAAGTGCAGTGTCCTTGTATTCAATTATGCTACGTCGTACAGTCACAATGCAAAGGATGTCTCATATACCTTCACGTGTACCTCTTCTCCACATGGACAACTTTGCTTCATCCACTCATTGTTATGAGAAACTAGCCCACGGTCTTCTAACTACGTAATATCTAAGTATGCATGAGCACTCACATAATATCTGCACCAAATTATATCCACAGTTTGGGTCCTCAAGTGCAGGACAATACTCTAGGCTTGCTTAGAGTTCGACCTGTCTCCCAAACTAATCAAATATGTCTTGTGCACGATAAGAAGACTAGCACTACCCCTTAGGGAGAGCCCACACGAGAGGTTTTCAAATCGCAGGTGTTGAAGACTCCATAGAAAGTGTCGTTCGATCTTCATCAACACCCAACTCTAAATTCTTATCCTTTACTATCCGACAAGCCCGCAAGGGATCATCATGTGCGGAATCCCCAACAAACCAACACTTGTGCTGGCCATCAATGCAATCCCCAACACAAAATAGCCCTACCGCCAACTCCAACAACCTTCCACCAGCCACCTTGGCCACCAACAGGCCCCCAGGACCTTCTACCACACCACCACCAACACTCCTCCACGGAAACCACCGGCATCCTTGCCACCCACGTCTTCGGTGCATGCTACAGCCTACTACCTACAATGGTGAGTGCCATGGGACTGGCACTCCTCTAAGAGGGGGGTAATGTTAACCCTCAAACGAATGAAGGTGGAAAATTCGAAAAAGCTAAATAAGAAGACAAAGACAGAGGCCAAGGCAAAGAGAAATGGAAGACAAAGACGCACAAGGAGAAGAGTCCTAAATAAGGGAGAAAGGCGCACAAGGAAAAGCGCAAGTCAAAACTTTTGTAAACGAGCGCAAGCACATCATGGTTTAATTCAAGGAGCGTAGAGTGCAAGCGCATCATGGTTTAATTCAAGGAGCGCCGGGCTCTCACCCCTGCAATTTGTAAATGTAGATGGGCGGTGGAAAGGAAGCTAGGAAGATAGAAGGACAATGGGAAAAAGGGCCTAGGCTACGGCCGGCCATGTAAAAAAGGGGATGAGCGCCCAAAAGGGATTTAGGGTTTTGTATATAAAGTTGAAAAGTGAATGAGAAGCACATTCTTGTGTGTGGCTAAAAGTGGCTCTCCTCTTCTTCTTCTTCTCCTTCTTCTTGCTTGCTTGAGCTTGTGCTTGAGAGAGGGAGTGTGAGAGTGTGAGGGAGTGAGTGTGTGAGGGTGAGGGACTGAGGAGGAGAAGCTCTCCATCTTCTCCTCTCTTTTTCTCTTCTCTTCTCTTCTCTTGTCTTGCTCGCGGACATGGAGCTTGGAGTGTGGAGCTTGAGGATGGAGCTTGCTTGAAGCTTGCACTTGGATCGTGGAGCTACCGGAGTGTGCGGGAGAGGAGGTAACTCGAACGGCATCAAGGTATGCTCACTACACTCGTAAGGTATGCATTGCACATCGGCTATGTGAGAGGTAGCCATTAGTGCTCGGCTTGGAACGCTTGAATCAATAAGCGGTCCATGGGTCTTGGCGGTTGAGTGAAAGCTCCCACACCTTTGCTCCACCAGATAATTTTCCCCTGATGGTATCTCTGCTCCAGATATGGGTGCTCCAAATAAGGAATTAACCGCCCTATCAACCAGCTTTAAGCTGTTTTGTAGGTCTCAAATCAGCCCAGCATGGACCTGCAATGCACTTTTCCGTATTAGCATACTCAAAAATAATAAGGTTTAATCTTATTAAGATTAATCTTATTTTTAAATTCTATGCCCTGCAAATCAGCTAGTAGAGCCGTAGACCTATTTTTCCCTATCTTGACAATCTTGTAGGGGCCATCCCACCTAGGTTCCAACTTCCTTGGAAACAGCTCCCTATGCGCATCATAGTACATAACTAATTTTCCTTTTTTAAAGGTATACTTCTTTGCTTTAAGGTCGTGCAATTGCTTCATCCGACGTTTAGCTACCTCCTGGTGTAATAAGCTCTGCAATCTCAGCTCATCCAGGTGGGCTATGGTCGTGAACCGTTCAAAGAGTGCATCCTCATCTCCCAAAGAGTGGTTAATTGCAAACCGTATGGTTGGCAACTCGATTTTGAGGGGTAACACACACTCTTTTCCATAAACTAATTTAAATGGAGTATGGCCAGTAGCTCGCTTGAACGTTGGACAGTTTCTAGGGAAATGTTGTCCGCCACACCACTTATAGCTGAATCTTGAGGGACCACCCTCTTTAGGGCATCGACTCCCTATCAGATTCTGCTGCTTCTTCAGGAAATTGACGTCATAGCTATTTGCTGATATTTTTCAAAAATCATGTCAGTGTAGTGCTTCATCATATTCTTAACTTCGCCAAAGACATTAGAGGCACTCGACTCATAGCCTTGATTGTCTATCCGTCGTTCCATTGGCCTAACAATTTGATTGGGCATTGGTTGTTGACTCACAGGAACAACATTAGGATTCGAAACCTGACCTCCAACATTTGGTGGAGCCAACTGACTAGCCATAGGCATAGTCACATTGGGAGGAGCTGACAGCAAAGGTACATTTTGAACCATGCTTCCTCTCCCATTATGATTATTCATAGGCATCCCTTGACTCCCATTTATCAATGGTAAATTGCCTCCAGGTACTAGGCCCGCATTAAGATTTATTCGAGAGGAGTAGGCCATTTGTAATCGTGACTCTACTCCTTCTGCCCGCGTGATGGCGATGTCTATATTAGCAAAAGCCACACTACTCAATTGCACCTGGATATTGAAATCCAATCCATGCAAGAAGTATTGCAATTGGGCAATTGACGGAATGGCAACTTACGAAACACTTAAGCTTCTTAGTATAGGCTTTCACATTTTCATGCGGATCTTGGCATGTTACATTCAAAACACGCAACCAGTATTTGCCAGCTCTTTCAGGGGCATATTCTCCTCGGAAAGCTACATTAAATTGGTCGATTGTGGTGATGGTTCTAGTCTCTATGCTATGATACCATACTGCAGCCCTTCCTTTTAACGTCATGTTAAAGAACATCATAAGATGTCCCTCATCTTGGATGCGGTAATTAAACATTAGTCTTTGGAATTCACAAATGTGAAACTCTGTATCTTCTTTGGCTAACCCATTAAAAATGGGCAAAGGAACTCCTAAAGCTGGCAGATCCAACGTCCCTGCAGGAATTGCAATGGGTTGTGCCATGACGACAATCGGATTGACAATAGGAGTTTAGACTGATGGAATCACACCCCCACTTGAAGTGGGTTGACTTGATGGAAGAGAGGAAGAACTTACTCTTCCTCTTGCCCCTAAAGGACTATGTGCAGCAGTTGGGTTACTAAGACCACTGCCTCTTATGCGTATCGGGCTGCTCCTTTGAGGAGAATAGCGACTTACGATCTCCAACCACCGTCTAGCCCTCTCAGCATGTTTTGCTTTTTGTATTTCGGCTTGACGGTCCTTGTCAGAGGACATAAACCAAGTTCTTGATCCCTAAAAACCCTAGATTCGAGAACCACCACTTGTTGGCAGCTCCCCACAGGCGCACCATTGATGGGACCTCAAATGGGCCGGCATTGGCTATGGCACTAGCCGGACCTCATACTCATAACAAACAAAAACACCCTCATGGCCTTGCGGGCCAGGAGCGTCTATCCGCTCTGCTAAAGGACAAACTGTCCTAAAGCCTAATCTATGCGTTTATAGCTTTGTAGTCCAATGTTTCCCTTTCTATAGACTCCTCAAAGGGAGAACCCATACACATTGCCAATAAATACCACGATAATCACATACATAGGAGGCAACCTCTCGGTGGAATCACCGCGGCCCCACTCCAGCTCTCCTACATCGTAGGGATTAGCCCCTTGATGCGCTGCTCAACATATAGAACAAATGAACAAACTCCACTCTTCACTTCGAAAGTATTCTAGGAGATACCATGTGTCATTTTCAAATAATTTCCCAAGAAATGAACGTCTATCCTACGGCTTAGGATGCCTTTCCACACTCAAGCGTGGGTCATCGTCATTGAAAACAGGTGCTATGCATCCAGTCCTTTTATTCCGATACCATGGTTAACATGCATATGCAAAGGTGGATGATCCTAAAGTGCTCAAACATAATTTTCAATCAAACACGTGTTGTGCACAACCAGGCTTGTCAATGCTTATTCACTATCGTTGCGGCGATGCAAGGATAGCATCGAGACAACACTTGTGCTACTATCCTCTTAATTAAAAATACGACGGATTCTATGTCATGATATGCATCAAAAAATTAGCAACAATCAACACGCAAATTACACCATTCAAACATCCCAATCCCCTACGTTTAGGTATTGCTTTCGTTGCATAGGTGTAGAGGTTCATTTTGTCATGTTTTGATATATAAAAAGCAATAAATCACAAACTTTGACAAGGAGATAGGGCAAACTGAGGCTAAACCTCATGCTTTGCTACTACCATACATCCACAAACAATCATTATATTATTTCTTATTTTTCCAAGACGTATTTCTATTTTTCTCCTTATTTTTCACATTTTCTTGATTTATTTGGCAATATAATATACTATTTTTATGATTTTTCTTGTTCCAATCACTTCAGCATACTAACATTCAATTTATATCCATTTCCCCCCCATGGGAACACATTTTACCCACCCGAAACGGAAAAACTACCATTTTATCACTTAAAAACCGCATTTCGGGTTTACGGGAATTAAATAGAGCATGTAAATCATTGCAAAATCAAAATTTTCTGATACACAGCAATTACTCATGATGAACCAGCACACAAACAAATTTTCATCCAATAAGAACATAATTATCATCATAAACTGTCGAAAATCCTTCATTTTCTTCATAAAAATGGTCATACCGTGTTTTTACGTAACCCAAGACGCCTTGAATGACTGCATAACTAGTAGACAGAGCCTCCAATGCTGTACTTCAATCTTTAGCATCTCCATTAATCTCCATCACCATTTCCTTCATTCTCCCTTCCCAATTCCTTCTTCAAGATGTTACACGTGAACAACCCATAGAGGGGAGAGAGAGGGAGGAGAGAGAAATACTAGATTCTGATCTCTTCATCTAGACAGCCATATCTCGTGTGAAGACCGGTGATAGAGTCAGCCAAAAGGGAGAAGTTGAGGCCCAATCTCTGTTGCATGAGGTACTTGCAGCTTCCAAATTCAAGATCCATGAGGGGGAGCGAAATTTGCACCTGCATCTTCACACCATCCTCCTCCACGTTTTCTTCACACCTTCTTCATAAAAATTGGGGGGGGGGGGGGGGGGTTTAAAATCCCCAAAGGGCACCCCCCCTTTGGTCCAAGTTTTGGTCCACCTTTTCAAATCTTGCCCATTTTTGGCCTCTTTCGCTGTCCGTCTCGGCATCCTGCACTGATTGGCAGCTCCTGGCATCCCGCATGGTAGTTGGAAAGATTATAAAAAATCCACAAGTGTCCCTCGGGCTCCTTTTAAAAGCCATCTTTCACTTGGTGCTTAAAATCATCCTAGTTGCAGCCACTGCCTTCGATGTTAAATATTTTTCCCCTAAATTTTGGATTTTTTGGCAAATTTTAGGCACATCCCAGGCTCAAAACTCGGCTCTCAGAATGGTCTCCACGACTTGATCGTTTCTTTTGTTTTTGGCACGTATGGATAAGTGTCAAAGATGACTGCAGGGAAGAAAACTGTCAATAACTTGCTTAGTATTGCACCAATGCCAATGGTTTCTTGATCCAAAGGAAGCTTATATAATAGGGGTAGTCTAGATTTAGCAAGATCTCAGCTTACAATAGGGTATATGAGTGAAATAAATTCAAACAGTACACCCCTCTTAGCCTGCAGTCCCACTAGACCCCTTGTCAAAAAAATTGCTATAACTTTTGCTCCTGGAGTCCGATTACTGAAATTTTTGATTCAAATCGAAGTTTGATATCCCTTCTTCAAGTCAAGCTATCAATCTCCCAAATCAGATCATGACAAAAATTCCTATCATAGAAACTGTGAACTTGTCGTCTTGTGAATTCCTGCAACCTGTAAACACCCTGTGGGAACCTTGTTTCACCCTGAAATGGATCTTGTAGTACTTGTAGACCCCAAAAATAACTAATAGATCAGTGATGGGCTATAGGGCACCTATAGGTATCCATAAAACACTTGCAATTGATAGGTAATTGTTGGAAAGACCTATATATATGTTCAAGGATGTCACAAACTACCCTGTTTGGTACCACTAGTCTTCAAATCTTTATCCACTCTTTTCCAAGTGATCTTCTGTGGTCCACCACCTCTGGTGAGGGATAAAATGGCAGGATAGGCACCTAAATGGGCTCTGAAACTCCAGATCCTAACCCCCAAAATGACCCTCAAATGGACCACGAGTTGCTAAAATGACCTTGAACGTGCCATTTCTCCCTTCTGCCTTCTTCAAGATCCACCAATTTGGTCCCGACTTGCTATAGAAGACTCCCACTAGTTACGTTTTGAATTGTATAAACCCTTGTGACTAAATTTTTGGCTCCCAGTCACCTTGTAACCATGCTATGACTAGATTCTCCATGAAAATGACTCTTCCCATGGATCAAAGTCCATGCTCTGATACCAATGTAATATACTAGTTCTCACAACAAGACATATAATTGAAAATTTATGAAATACACCATACTTGCAAAGAAATACAAGAAATACACCATGTTTTCAAGGAAGCCATTGCCAAGGTAGCTAAGCATGAAATAGTATGGCTGAGAATCATAGATGTAAGCTACAACATGAATACTCACCTCATGTCAAGGTGGGACATGGTATACACCCCATATCTTGGTGGCTAAGAGCATGCACCCTCTTAGATGGTGGCTAAGAGCATGCACTCTCTAAGCATGAAATAGTATGGCTGAGAATCATAGATGTAAGCTGCAATATGAATACTCACCTCATGTCAAGGTGGGACATGGTATACACCCCATATCTTGTTGGCTAAGAGCATGCACCCTCTTAGATGGTGGGAGGAAGGAACCTCAAAGCATGTATTGCTTTAACATCTCTCCCTTTTATACTTAATCCCATAGCCTAGTCTAGACTAAGGTGACGTATGCTTTATTACAATTTGGGTACTAAGATTTATTTCTCATCTGCATTCCATCTTGAAACCAATGGGCAAACAGAAGCTACTAATAGTACAATTCTAGATCTTTTGCATGTATACACAATTTCAAAACCACAAATATGGGATACACATTTATATCTACTTCAATTTAGATACAATAATACACCACACATAGCTACTCATAAAGTGCCTTTTGAAATCATTTATGGACATAGATTGCCTGCACCTGTTACATCCTTGTCAAATAAAGTTAAAGCTATTGATGATATTGCCAATACACATGCTACTATTTCTGCTCAAGTTAAAGATATGATTGTGAAAGCCCAACAATCGTACACTAAATAAGCTAATAAGAAAAGAAAAGCCACGAGTTTCAATGTTGATGATTATGTATGGTTATGCATTGAAAAGAGAAGATTGCAAAGTGTTGAGAACCCTATTGTTAAATTAGCACCTAGGTTTTATGGACCTTTCAAAATAAATCAGAAGATCAATGAGAATGCATTTAAATTAGAACTACCCAAACATTGGAAGATCCATAATACTTTTCATATCAATTTGTTACAACCTTTTAGAGGCCAATTACATGTCCACCCTGTCTATGAAAACCCTCCTTTATTAGAAAAAGAAACTGAAATCCTTGAACCTGAAACTATTCTACATACTGACTTTATAACCATTAGAACTGGCCGTAGATATTCTAGATATCTGGTTAAGTTTAAAAATCATCATGTTGAAGAGGCCCAATGGATGCATGCCCGAACCGCAAAGTGCTTACCCCTCACTGCTCACTCCACATTGAGCTAATAGCAATTGAGGACAATTGCTATCCCACGGCGGAGGTATGATGCCAGGAGGCATATTCCATGGTGGATTCGGTGATTACATTTATTTGACGGGGCTTGTATACAAGGTGGATTCCTTGTGTGAGAAGTTGATGGGGACACTTATTCTTTTTGGGAATCACATTAATTGAATGTGCACGTGGGTGATTCCACAACGGGTGATTCTATTAAATACATGTTAAATTAATAGACATTTACGAGTGTAGAGTGCGCACTCCAATTAAATCAAGGTTAGGATAGAGTTCCAACCTAATTAATTATTTTAACTGAAGAGTGCTAGGTATTCACTTTTGTTGGGTTTTATCTAATTATTTTCTAACAATTATGAATGCTTCAGTTGATGTGTAGAGTAGGTGGTGGAGGCATTGGGTAGCACCAGGTAATGACGTGAATCCAAATGCCTAGAAGAATTACTATTTTTGATGGGCACACGCCTTATCACTAAAGGTGTGGCATGAATGTTTATTTAAGTGCACTTATTTATTAAAGCACTTGACAAAACATTTATTATCTTGTATACGCATAGGCGCTTGGTTAAACATTTCATTATCTGATATTTGTATTTGGGCACAGCTCGACTTTTGGATGCCCAAATGCCTTACTCTAAAATTTGGAAAAAGCAAACACAAAAGTAAAAGCATGCTATTTGTAAAGTGGGCTATTTTTGAGCTTAAAGATAAATAAATCTAAAATATATATGCCTTGTGAAGCGCTCACACAAGGCATTGGGGGAGATTGTACCCAATTTGTCTTTTTGGTCTCATGTCATGCAAATCCTCTTTTGCTTTTATGAATGTTTTATAGAGTTCTTTATTCTTGGGGACCTTTCAGCATTCACTACGGGCGCATACAACATTCGATCTGCACACCAGCAATGGTGCATATCATTACTATGCGTAGTTTGGTCACTTTGAGAGGGAGTGCGACCATAAGAAAATTCTATGTCTAGGGATCAAGGAAGGAATCAATTTGGACACTATGCAGGTGGATATAGTAGTACTAGCTATGATACTAGATGTGGTTCATCACCTAGAGGTTATCTCTTTGCTATGGAGCATGTACTTGACAGTGTCATGTATCCCCCTACAAAGAATGATTGGTTTTTGGATTCAAGAGCTACAAACCATATGGCACATCATGCAAAATGGTTTAATAGAAAGCAACAAATGCAAACGAAGGAGTACGTGGCTATGGAAGATGATAGTTTCCATAAGAATACTCACATTGGTAGTGTTTCTTTGGTGACTAGGAATGGGACAAAGAATAAGCTTAGAGATATTTTATATGTGCCTACCATCACTAAGAATTTAGCTTCAATTGGACAAATGGCCAATCAAAGGTTGCATGTAAGGTTCATTAGATACGGTTGGTTTATTAAGGAGTTTAGAAATAGAAAACTTGATAGGCTTATTGCTCATGGTCAAAAGAAAGGTAGGTTGATTGCTTTGGATGCAGAAACTCCTATTTGTAATGTCTCTGACATTTTTTTAAAAATTTAACCCGTCTATACATTTTGGCATAACACCTTGCATTTAAACTCCCCTCCGCGCACGCGAATACTAAGTATGATAGTAACATTAGTTAGTAAGGCTAGTTAGTATTAAGGTTAGAATGTATGTTTTAGTTAATTAAAATAAAAAAGAGAAAATGAAAGAAGAAAATGTGCCTGTCTCTCTGCCACCGCCATCTTTGGGACTCTTGCCATCTCTCATCATAATGATCTCCGTCCAACTCATCATCATCATCATCATCATCAGTCACGACTTCATCCTCGTTCTCATCGTCATCTTGATCTAGCAGCCATGCGAATCAAACAGCTGGTAGGCTGCAAGCATAATAACGTGGAGAGGGAGAGGGAGACCTCACCCCGCTCTCAAGTATATAATACCCCCCCTTGGCAAAAGAAATGCACCATGATCAAGACCGCGGCACACACACACAGAGAGAGAGAGAGAGAGAGAGAGAGAGAGAGAGAGAGAGAGAGAGAGAGAGAGAGAGAGAGAGAGAGAGAGAGAGAGAGAGAGAGAGAGAGAGAGAGAGAGAGAGAGAGAGAGAGAGAGAGAGAGAGAGAGAGAGAGAGAGAGAGAGAAGCTCTCAAAGAAGGGATTCACCCTCACGGATACAATCGGTGCCACCATTGCATGCTTCCCCAGGCAGAGAGAGAATGAGAGAGAAAGAGAAGGTTCTAGAACCTTCTAAGGTTTCCCCCCTTAAGCCTTGTTCCTGCTCATCCTTCCCCCTCACTCAAACCGCGGGAACATTGCCACTATTCCCTTCAAATTGAGGGCTGTCGAATTCCTAGTAAAGCTATGGAGTTCCTTGTAAGGTTCACACTTTGAGGGAGGAGGACGAGAGCTCGCCCAACACGATCATGGCATGCAAAAGACACGCTACTCGAAGTATGAGTGTGGGAGCTGCGAAAGGGGAAAAGAAGCAGACCAAATCAAGTGGAATGGTTAATGTCTCAACACGTTTGGATCAAAATCAGGTTTTCCTAAGACCTGGGATTTATGTGCATAGGTAAGTAAACTTGTCAAGACCCTAGACCATGAGAGGAGGCACTACTTCCAATCCAAAACAAGGACAATTGAATTATCGTATGGGTAGCTACAATGTATTCTGGGAAGAATACAAACTTGTCTTGCATTGACAAGTTGAGCGGAGACAAAGCCCCTAAGTCCTAGAGAAATCTAACCTGAATATATACCAAGGGAGGAAAGTTCCCAAGGGGGAGAGTAAACAAGAGTGTTCACTCATCATAGACTCTTATGGTGCATCCCAAGGAGAAGTAAGCTGTATTCTCAAAAGGAATACAATGACTATTGGTTCCAATACTTGGATGGTAACCTTTGGATGCTCGAAGTAATGTTCTAGATGCATGTAAAGAGAATAAACTGTATCTTGGGAAGAGTACAGTGGTTGTTACCTCAATTGCTTGGCTTTTGCCATTGGGATGCCTGGTTTATTTTGGAAGCCATGTTATAAGTTTATGTGAGAGAGTAAGTTGTGGAAAAAGGATGGATTGAGCAAGTTATTGCTGATATTGAAAAGGACATTTTTTCTAAGTAAATGATGTTAGGCTAGTTGTTTCAGCTTTGGTTGATTCCCTTAAGGATACTTAAGGAATGGTTGTGGTTTTGGATGTTAATCCAAGTGGTTTTGTGATTGATAATTTCATGGCGGGGTTTATGATGACAAATTGCCATGGGGAGAAAAGGATGTTTTCCTAGAAGATGACATTTAGGCTGGTTGCCTTGATTGTGCTTGATTCTTAAAAGGATTAATTAAGGAAGGATTCCTCTAGTCCGGCTCCTTCGGCTAGTAGTGATGCCTCATACCAAGGGGGTAATTTCATTTTTTGCACCGGGATCTTGAACCGACTCCTGCTGCGAGAGGTTTCTCTGTAGGGTTTACGTTTAGGAGACACAGTGCTAAGGGTGCCCGAGGGGACATAGGCTGTAAATCCCTTTCACTGCCTAACCCCCTGCGTGACTCAGTATGGGATCCTGAGGCTGTGGATACTAGTTATAGGGCAAAATCTTGGTAGGATAAACCTTCAGGTTTTTATTTCCAGGATACGGAAGGATTATTATTGCGGAGGCAGAAAGGGACACTTAATTCTCCTGTATGGGCGGGAGACAAACATTAATCTGAAGATAAGTCAAGGAAGTGTTTGATCTTGTTTTATCTTGTCTTCGTGTCTGTGCCCTAAATTATGTAAAGGAACTTGTGATTAACGGGTTAATTAAGGAAGTTACTTTTATGTATCAAACATAATGTGGTAGGTAATTAGATAACTAAAACAACCCCCAAGGGAAGCGTGGTGGATGTGACCGTCGGGTCCATCCTACGGTAGGGTGGTCTTGGTTAAGTCCTGAGCTTACCTCAATGGAATTTATTTGATGCGAATGTTAGATAGACAAGGACCTTAGAACTTGTGAGTCAAAAACCTAATTCATGCCATTTTAGGGGACCAGAATAGGACTATGCCTTACGGGCAAAGAGGTTGAGCGATGCA
Source organism: Lygodium microphyllum (assembly GCF_053477565.2). Lineage (NCBI taxonomy): Eukaryota > Viridiplantae > Streptophyta > Polypodiopsida > Schizaeales > Lygodiaceae > Lygodium > Lygodium microphyllum. The sequence goes on along the minus strand of NC_141159.1, from coordinate 125,072,815 downwards.
TCCCTTTCGTTTCCCATTCTCTTTGAACCAAGTGCAATGTGAGTCTATCTTGGTCCAGTTGTATCTATGCAAAGTGGAGCAACCTGTCGACTGACGCTAGAAGGCTGTTAAGAAGACCCAACTGCTAGGAATTCGGACTTTAGGTCGATCCTAGTGGGAACGGCCGGATAGTTCCGCGCGGGGGAAACTCAGAAAGACCTAGATTGCAAACCCTATGACATTCCTTACGAGTGCTAGATGGGTCTTTCTAGACTCTCTTCTTGATGGGCTGCTAAGACGCGTCCCACAAGCAGATGAGCGGGCACGTTACAGTTGTTATCAGAGCAAAACTACTTAAGCTAAGGGCTGTGTTGCATGATCAGATTTGCACAGCATAAGTGTGATGGGTCCTAACCCACAGGTGCTAGAAGCTTAAGTGTGCTCGAGATGAGGACATCTCGATTCTTCCAAGGGGAAGAGGATGTAATGTCTCCAACATTTTTTTAAAAGTTTAACCCGTCTATACATTTTGGCATAACACCTTGCATTTAAACTCCCCTCCACGCACACGAATACTAAGTATGATAGTAACATTAGTTAGTAAGGCTAGTTAGTATTAAGGTTAGAATGTATGTTTTAGTTAATTAAAACAAAAAAGAGAAAATGAAAGAAGAAAATGTGCCTGTCTCTCTGCCACCGCCAGCTTTGGGACTCTCACCATCTCTCATCGTAATGATCTTCGTCCAACTCATCATCATCATCACTCACGTCTTCATCCTCGTTTTCATCATCATCTCGATCTAGCAGCCATGCAAATCAAACAGCTGGCGGGATGCAAGCATAATAACGTGGAGAGGGAGAGGGAGACCTCACCCCCTCTCAAGTATATAATACCCCCCCCCCCCCCCCTCTGGAAAAAGAAACGCATCATGATCAAGGCTATCATCATGCCAGCACACAGAGAGAGAGAGAGAGAGAGAGAGAGAGAGAGAGAGAGAGAGAGAGAGAGAGAGAGAGAGAGAGAGAGAGAGAGAGAGAGAGAGAGAGAGAGAGAGAAGCTCTCAAAGAAGGGATTCACCTTCACAGATACAGAGAGAGAGAGAGAGAGAGAGAGAGAGAGAGAGAGAGAGAGAGAGAGAGAGAGAGAGAGAGAGAGAGAGAGAGAGAGAGAGAGAGAGAGAGAGAGAGAGAGAGAGAGAGAGAGTGTGTGTGTGTGTGTGTGTGAGTGAGTGAGTGAGAGAGAGAGAGAGAGAAAAGCTCTCAAAGAAGGGATTCACCTTCACAGATACAGTCAGTGCCACCATCACATGCTTCCCTAGGCATAGAGAATGAGAGAGAAAGAGAAGGTTCTAGAACCTTGTAAGGTCTCCCCCTCCTTAAGCCTTGTTCTTGCTCATCCTTCCCCCTCACTTAAACTGCAGGAATATTGCCACTATTCCCTTCAAATTGAGGGCTGCTAAATTTCTAGTAAAGCTATGGAGTTCCTTGCAAGGTTCACACTTTGAGGAAGGAGGATGAGAGCTCGCCTGACGTGATCATGGCATGCAAAAGATGCACTACTCAAAGTACGAGTGTGGGAGCTGCGAAAGGGGAAAAGAAGCAGACTGAATCAAGTGGAACTGTTAATGTCTCAACACGTGCGGATCAAAATCAGGTTTTCCTAAGACCCGAGATTTATGTGCATAGGTAAGTAAACTTGTCAAGACCATAGACCATGAGAGGAGGCACTACTTCCAATCCAAAACAAGGACAATTGAATTATCGTATGGGTAGCTACAATGTATTCTGGGAAGAATACAAACTTGTCTTGCATTGACAAGTTGAGCGGAGACAAAGCCTCTAAGTCCTAGAGAAATCTAATTTGAATACCTACCAAGGGAGGAAAGATCCCAAGGGGGAGAGTAAACAAGAGTGTTCACTCATCATAGACTCTTATGGTGTGTCTCAAGGAGGAGTAAGGTGTATTCTCAAAAGGAATACAATGATTGTTGGTTCCAATACTTGGATGGTAACCTTTGGATGCTTGAAGTAATGTTCTAGATGTATGTAAAGAGAATAAACTCTATCTTGTGAAGAGTACAGTGGTTGTTACCTCAATTGCTTTGCTTTTGTCATTGGGATGCCTGGTTTATTTTGGAAGCCATGTTATAAGTTTATGTGAGGGAGTAAGTTGTGGAAAAAGGATGGATTGAGCAAGTTATTGCTGATATGGAATAGGACATTTTTTCTAAGTAAATGATGTTAGGCTGGTTGTTTCATCTTTGGTTGATTCCCTAAAGGATACTTAAGGAATGGTTGTGGTTTTGGATGTTAATCCAAGTGGTTTTGTGATTGATAATTTCATGGCAAGGTCTATCATGACAAATTGCCATGGGGAGAAAAGGATGTTTTCCTAGAAGATGACATTTAGGCTGGTTGCCTTGATTGTGCTTGATTCTTAAAAGGATTAATTAAGGAAGGATTCCTCTAGTCCGACTCCTTCGGCTAGTAGTGATGCCTTATACCAAGGGGGTAATTTCACTTTTTGCACCGGGATCTTGGACCAACTCCTGCTCTGCGAGAGGTGTCTCTGTAGGGTTTATGTTAACCCCAACACGAAGAAAGCAAAAGGAAGTGGAAAAGACGCAGGGCAAAGGAGGAAAAAAGGTAGCCCGACTAAAGGAAGAAAAGGAGAAAAGGGAAACCTTAAAAGTCCAAGGCAAATACAAAAGGGAAAAGGCGCATTTTTAAATAAAAAGGCGCACCCTAAAATCTTGTAAAAGAGCTCTGGGCTCTCACCCGTGCAATTTGTAAATGTAGATGGGCGGTAAAAAGAAAGCTAGAAAGATAGAAGGACAATGGGGAAAAGGGCCTAGGCTATGGCCGGCCATGTAAACAGGGGAAAAGGGAATGACCGCCCAAAAGGGGATTTAGGGTTTTGTATATAAAGTTGAAAAGTAAATGAGAAGCTCATTCTTTGGTGTGTGGCAAAAGAAGTCTTCTTCTTCCTCTCTTCTTCTCTCCTTCTTGCTTGTGTGTGCTCTTGAGAGAGGGAGTGTGAGAGTGTGAGGGAGTGAGTGTGTGTGAGAGAGTGAGGGATCAAGAGGGTGAAGCTCTTCACCATCTCCTCTCCCCTTCTTCTCCTCCTTTCTCTTCTCTTCTCTTGCATGCGCGGCTATGGAGGATGGAGCTTGGAGATGGAGGAGGCTTGAGGATGCTTGAGCTAGCATCTAGGATCGTGGAGCTACCGGAGTGCAAGAGGGAGGAGGGCACTCGATCGAGCATCAAGGTAAGCTCACTACACTCGTAGGATCGATGGTGCGTCGGCTGGGTGAGAGATAGCCATTGGAGCTTGCTTGAAACGCTTGAAAGAATAAGCGGTCCGAGGGTCTTGGTGGTTGAGCGAAAGCTCCCACAGTTTACGTTTAGGAGACACAATGCTAACGATGCCCGAGGGGACATAGGCTATAAATCCCTTTCACTGCCTAACCCCCTGCGTGACTCAGGATGGGATCTTGAGGCTGTGGATACTAGTTATAGGGAAAAATCTTGGTAGGATAAACCTTCGGGTTTTTATTTTTGGGATATAGAAGGATTATTTCTATGGAGGCAAAAAGGGACACTTAATTCTCCTGTATGAGCGGGAGACAAACATTAATCTGAAGATAAGTTGATCTTGTTTTATCTTGTCTTTGTGTCTGTACCCTATATTACGTAAAGGAACCTATGATTAACGGGTTAATTAAGGAAGTTGCTTTTATATATCAAACATAATGTGGTAGGTAATTAGATAACTAAAACAACCTCCGAGGGAAGTGTGGTGGATGTGACCGTTGGGTCCATCCTACGGCAGGGTGGTCTTGATTAGCCGAGAGCTTACCTCAGTGGAATTTATTTGATGCGAACGTTAGATAGACAAGGACCTTAGAACTTGTGAGTCAAAAACTTGATTCATGCCGTTTTAGGGGACCAGAATGGGACTATGCCTTATGGGCAGAGAGGTTGAGTGATGCATCCCTCTCATTTCCCATTCTCTTTGAACCAAGTGCGGTGTGAGTCTACCTTGGTCTAGTTGTATCTACGCAAAGTGGAGCAGTTGTCGACCGATGCTAGAAGGCTATTAGGAAGACCCAATTGCTAGGAACCCGGACTTCAGGTTTATCCTAGTGGGAATGGTCGGATACTTCCTCGTGGGGCAGACTCGGGAAGACCTAGATCGCAAACCCTGTGACATTCCTTGCGAGTGCCAGGCAGCACTTTCTAGATTCTCTTCCCGATGGGCTACTAAGACTTGTCCCACAAGCGAAAGAGCATGCACATTACACTATCATACAAAGTTCTATAAATGTTGATACTAGACATGGACAAGATAAGGATGTTGAGTTATAGCATAGAAGAATTGGGCATGTTAATTTGCAAAGACTAAAACGATGCAATCTAAATAAGTTGTTTATGGGCTTTCACAATTTGGTATATCCTTTGAGAATGGTACATTTGGATATTTGGGATCCGTGTTAGAATGTCTCTTAGTGTGGGAGGTATAGGTTTTATATCACTTTTATTGATGATTTCAGTAGGATGACATGGGTTTATTTCTTACAACATAAAAGTGAGGCTTTTGAAAAGTTTCTCGAGTTCAAAGCTATAGTTGAAAAGTAGTTTGAGAGTTACATAAAGTGCTTGATATTGGATAATGGAGGTGAACATATTTCAAATGATTCATCTAACTATTTAAGAGATCATGAGATTAAGAGAGACATGTTACATGTAGTATATATTGCAATATAATGGTATTGTAGAAAGAAAGAATACAATCATTGTAAAAGTTGCAAGAGCTATGATGAACCAGATGCATATGCCTTTGACTTATTGGGTTGAGGTAGTACATACTGTAGTTTATATTATGAATAGAACACCTATAGCAGAGTCATCACATGTCATAGTGTATGAGAAGATATATGGAAGAACACCTACAGTTATATACTTTAGGTTGTTTGGTTGTGTATGATGTGTTCATGTTGCTGATAAATTTAGGAGGAAGATGGTATTGAAGGCTAGTAAATGCATTTTCCTTGGTTATCCAAATAAGAAGAAGGGTTGCCAAATGCATTTTTCTTGGCTATCCAGATGGGAAATACTTAATGATCTTGTTACTAGAGAGGTATACATAAGGAGAGATGTTCAGCGAATATGAGTCTTGGTATAGACCTAAAGTTTGATTGAGATGGATGCTTATGAGATCCATGATGGTGATGATTATGGAAAGAAAATTGCATGAAAAAATGGTTTAAAAAATCATCATATTGAGGACATGTTTGGACCTCAATATCATGAAGAAACATGTGGAAGTTATAGCTTATTGTAGGTTGAGAAGTGCACAAAAGAAGGTAAAAATCGCACAAGAAAAGAAGCCTATGGGTGTAAGTTTAGAGGATCAGTCTATGGATGATGAGTTTGGGATACCACATGGCAGAACTCTAGGAATAAAGAGTGTAGAAAAGTATGTACCACCGCATGCAAGAACGATTGAGACACCATCTAGTGTGCCTCAATTGAGAAGATCGAATAGAGTAAAACATCCAATTGTTGACATATAATTGTTTTAGGAAGATACATTATACATACATGGTAGCTTATGTGTAGCATGCAGAGCCTAACTGAAGAAGCAATTGTTAAAATCAAAAATTGTAAGGAAGCCATGTATGAAGAAATGAATGAATTGACCAAGAACTAGACATGGTATCTAGTTGAGTTGCCTTATGGAAACAAAGCAAGGGTTACAAGTGGGTGTATAAGATCAACAAGTGCAAGTTGGATGGCTCACTGGAGAGGTACAAAGAAAGATTGGTTGCAAAGGGTTATGCATAGATATATGGATTGGAGTATGAGGATACAATATGCAAGATAAGGAAGGCATTGTATGGGTTAAAGGAAGCACCTAGAGCTTGGTGTGAGAGGATCAAAGGTTCTTATGTAGCATGGACTTTCAACAAAGCATGGATGATTATTAACTCTATGTCTAACATATCAAGGATGGAATGGTAGTCATAGTCATCTATGTTGATGTTCTTATCATTGTAGGTACTCTTGAAAGAGAGATTGCTAAAGTAAAGCATGGTTTGCATAAGGAGTTGGATATCAAAGACCTTGGATTATTGAGGTGCTTTTTGGGCATTGAAGTGATTGACACTCCACATGGAATTTGGTTGGTGCAAAGGCAATATTCATTGGATATGTTAGAGAAGTATGGATGATAGTATGTAAGCCATTGGTATACACCATTGAATCATAATATAAAAATGATTGATGATGGACAATATGTTGAGGATATTACTATGTTTAGAAAGACGGTTGGTAGATTGATCTATCTAATCATAACAAGAATGGAATTCAATTATTTACTGGGAGTGATAAATTCATGGAAAAGCCATGTAAATTACATTTGGATGTAGTAAGGAGAGAGTTGAGGTATGTGAAGAAGACAATTGGCTATGGCTTGTTCTATGAGAAAGAGATAAAGCCTACATTGTTTGGATACATAGATGTAGATTGGGTAGGAAGTAATATGGATAGGAGATCCACTAGCAGTTATGATTTTTCATTTGGTTTAGCCATGGTGAGTTGGAGCAATAAGAAGCAACCTAGAATTGCTTTGTCAAATACATAAGTAGAATATAGAGGTATAACATTGGCAGTATGCGACCAAACATGGCTAAGACTACTTCTATGTGATATGGGGATTGAGATAGATGGTGGAGTCATCATGTACTATAATAATAGTAGCAGCATCATATTGGCAAAGAACAAAGTCTATCATGCAAGGATGAAGCATATTGAAGTGCACTATCATTTCATTAGAGAGAAAGTTATGGATGGAGAGATTGGTGAACAAATAGGATGCTGTATGCACGCGTAGTGAGTGTCGGAAGGTCCCCAAGAACAAAAGAACTCTATTTTTGCACAAAAAACAAGAGAGAAGACTTGCACGACATGAAGCAAAAGACCAATTGGGTACAATCTCCCCCCATGCCTTGTGTGAGTGCTCCACAAAGCATGTATTTGATATATTATTAATCTCCAAGCTCAAAAAATAGCTCAATTTACAATTAGCATGCTTTAGCTTTTGTGTTTACTTTTGTCCCACTAAAGATTTAAAGCTATTGGGCACCCAAAGAGTTGGGCTGTGTCCAAATACAATGTTCAATAACAAATGTTTAAATCGTGCGTCCATGCGCATACAAAATAATAAATAAATATTAGACGCTTCAATAAATAAGCGCATCAAAATAAATATTGGCACCATGCCTAAGATGCGCACCCATCAAAAATGATAATTTCTTCTAAATAACTTGAATACACGCTATTGCCCAGTGCTTCCCAACGCCACTTGCCTGCTCTACACATCAATTGAAGCATTCACAGTTGTTAGAAAATAATAAAATTAAACCGACAAAAGTGAATACCTAGCAGTCTTCAGCTACAAAATAAATAAATTGGTTAGAACTCAATCCTAACCTTAATTTATTACCAGTGCGCACTCTAAACTCATAAACGTCTATTAATTTAAATATGTATTTTGCAGAATCACCCACTTGCACATTAAATTAACAAGACGCCCAAAAAGGACAGGTGTCCCCATCGACTTTTCACACAGGGAATCCACCTTGTGTATGAGCACCAGCAACAAATATAATTTTACGGAATCCATCGCAAAACCTTACAGAATCCACCGTGGAATATGCCTCATGGCATCATACCCTCGGGGTGGGATAGAGATTGTCCTCAATTGCTATTAGCTCAATGTGGAGCGAGCAGGGAGGGGTAAGCACTAAGGTCTCAAGAGTGCATCCATTGAGGCTCTTCAACAGGATGATTTTTAAACTTAACCAAATATCTAGAATATCTGCGGCCAGTTCTAGTGGTCATAAAGTCAGTATCTAGAATAGTTTCAGGTTCAAGGATTTCACTTTCTTCTTCTAGCAAAGGAGGGTTTTCATAGACAGGATGTACAGGTAATTGGCCTCTAAAAGGTCATAATAAACTAATATGAAAAGTATTGTGGTAATTCTAGTTTAAATGCATTGTCATTGATTTTGTGAATGATCTTGAAAGGTCCATAAAATCTAGGGGCTAACTTTACAACAGGGTGTTTGTCAACACTTTGTAATCTTCGGTTTTCAATACGTAACCAAACATAATCATCAACTTTGAAATTCATAGCTTTTCTATTCTTGTTGGTTTTTTTTTTTGGTATGATTGATGGGCTTTCGCAATCATATCTTTAACTTCATAAAAAATAGTAGCATGCATGTTAGCAATATCATCAACAACGCTTTGTTTGACAATGATGTAACAGATGTAGGTAATCTATGTCCATAAATAGTTTCAAATGGTGCTTTCTGTGTAGCTATATGTGGTGTGTTATTGTATGCAAATTGAAGTAAATGTAAATGTGTATCTCATGTTTGTGATTTTGAAATTGTGTATGCACGCAAAAGATCTAAAATGGTACTATTAGTAGCTTCTATTTGCCCATTTGTTTTAGGATGAAATGCAGATGAAAAATCAATCTTTGTTCCTAAATTAGCAAACAAAGTAATCCAAAAATTATTGCAGAACCTAGAATCACAGTAAAAAATAATAACTTTTGGTAAACCATGATCAGTGAAAATAGTTTTTAAGAACAATTGAGCAGCTTGAGATGCAGTTAACATTTTCTTGTATGGAATGAAATAGGCTTGTTTGCTAAACCTATCGACAATAGTCCAAATCATGTCATGATTAGCTTTAGTGTTAGGCAAACCAGTGATAAAATCCATTGAGATCTGTTCCCATGGTCGTTTTGGAATTAGTAAAGGCATTAATAAACCATATTGTTTACCATGGCGTCTTTTAACTCTTTGGAAAATTAAGCATTCAGATACAAAGTTAGATACATCAAATTCCATGTGTGGCCAATACAAATCTTCAATCAGTGTAGGCAAAGTAGAAATACTTCCTCTATGGCCTTGGTATGGGGGACAATGAATTTCATGCAAAATAAATGATCGAAATGAAATAGTTACACATAATCTTTTTTTCATAAAACATAAATCCATCAGTGTAAGACAATGAATCAATGGGAATCTAGTTATTTGCAATTAATTTATTCCAATCATCTTGAAAACTAGGGTCTTGGTCATAAGTATCTTTCATAGGGAGAAGAGAGTCAAAAGATATCACAAAGATATTATGAATAGTCGGTCTTCTACTTAAAGCATCAGCAACAACATTTTCTTTTTTGGGTTGATATTGTATGAGTGGATGAAAACTTTGAATAAAAGCAGTCCATTTAGTGTGTCGGTCAGATATTTGTGGTTGACTAAGGAAATGCTTAATGCTTTGTTGGTCAGGTTTGATCATGAATTCAGATCCCATCAAATAGTGTTTCCAGTGACGTAAAGCTTATACTACAGCTAGCAATTCCTTATCATAACTAGAATACTTAAGTTCAGAGGGTTTAAGTTTGCAGCTAGAGTAGGCTATGGGATGAGAGTCTTGCATAAGGATTGCTCCTATTCTAGATCTACTAGCATCACTGACTACTAGGAAAAATGGTCTATTGAAGTAAGGTAATTGCAATACAGGAGTATGAGTTAAAGCATGTTTCAGTAAATCAAAGGACTTTTATTGATTGTCGGACCAATGATACACAATGCCTTTCTTTAATAATTTTATCAAAGGTAATGCAAGCAATGAAAAATTTCTCACAAATTTTATGTAAAAGCTAGCAAGACCTAAGAAATAATGTAATTCATGCACATTTTTAGGTATCGATCACTTCAAAATTACTTTTATCTTTTTAGGGTCAACTTTAATACCTTCAGATGAAACAATATGTCCTAGGTATTCAATTAGTGTTTGGAAAAATTCACTCTTTTCAGGACTAGCATATAATTGATTCTCTTTCAATAATTTGAAAACTAAGGATAAATGTTCATAATGCTCGTTCTCATTCTTACTGAAAACCAGTATGTCATCAAAGAAAACAATGACACAATGCTGATGCTTCAAAAATATGCGATTCATCATACGACTGAATGTGGCTGGTGCATTAGTTAAACCAAAAGGCATAACAAGGAATTCATAGTGTCCAAATTGTATTCTAAATGCAGTTTTGAATATATCAAATGTGTCCAATCTTACTTGATGGTATCCAGATTTAAGATCTATCTTGCTAAATATTGCAGATCCTTGTAGCTTGTCCATAAGATCATCTACCCTAGGAATCAGATATCTATTCTTAATAGTGATCTTATTTAGGGCACGATAATCAATGCACATGTGATAGGTGATATTTTTCTTCTTCACTAATAGAACAGGTGCACCAAATGGAGAACTACTAGATCTAATGAGTCCTTGAGTTAACAATTCTTCAACTTGGGCTTTAATTTCTTTCTGTTTAATTTGGTTATGTCTATATGGTGCTTTACATGGTGGTTGTGATCCAGGAATTAGGTCTATTTTGTGATCTTCGAGATGTATAGGTGGTAAGCCACGTGGTAAGTCAACATCAAAACAATATTGAAATTGTGAAAGAAATTGTGCATATCTAGGATGCATATGATTTTCTTTAGCTTCAATTTCATTCACCCATATTAAATAGGATTTGCTACCTTTTCATAATGCAGGTTTAGCTTGTGTATGACTAAGCAATGGAAAATTATCGAAAGTGTGCATACCAAGCAATGCGATTTGTTTCTCATTAGAATGAATCTTCATTGAATGTGTAGAATAATCTATATCGAGATTGTACTGATGACGCCAAGGCATTCCTAGGATAATGTCACTAGATTGCAAAGGCACAACTAAGAAATTTCTACGTTCAATATAATCACCAATTTTAATTTCTAAGTCATGCACTTCTTGTGTTCCATTGTATTTAGTGCCTAAGAATGCAGTCTTGATGCGATAATATGTAGAAATAATATGTAAATTCAATTCTTTGACCAATTTTGCAGAAATAAAGTAGTGTGTGCTCCCATCATCATGTAAAATAGTCTTTTCTTTACCATGCACAAGACATTTCATAGTTAGTAAAGAATGGGGATTTGGCATACCTAATAAAGTATTTGAAGTAGTACCGATATCATCATCGTCTTCTGTGAAATCTGGCATTTCTTCATGTTCTTCATCTTTTGTCGCTCCCAAATAATTGATGTGTACAGATGGCTTTTTGGATTGACAATTTGCCGCTAGATGTCCAGGTTGATGACATTTGTAATAGAGTATGGGTTTGGCTTTAGATACATTATTGGTAATAGCGGAAAGTTTAGGAATGTTGGGATTTGGTTGGAAAGATGGCTTAGGGTTTGGATTTGTGTTTGATGGTAAAGCAGGTGGTCGTGTCCAAGATTTATGGAATGAAGATGGAAGGAAATGATTTTGATTGAATCTTCGATAATTTGAATTGAATTGTTTTGAACCAAAGTTATCATTAGTTTGAAATTGTTGTGGTCACTTCTCTCGTCCTCGAATTTTGTCTTCAGTGTCATGGGCCAAGGAAATTACATCTTCGAGAGTCGTTGGCTTGAACATATTCACCTCCGCATAAAAATGTCTAAGTAAGCCAGACATAAACTTGCGTTTATGGGTTGCCTCAGGTACATCTTCAAGCATTCGTAGTTGCAATAAAGCATTCCAAAAACGCTCGATATATTGTGAAATAGGCTCACGATCCCTCTATTGCAGAAGATCCCATTGTTTGATTGCTTTCTCGTGGAATTGGGGTGGAAGGAAATTCTACAAAAATTTCTTTTGGAAAGTCTCCCAAGTAGTAGGACAATCAATGCTCTTACGGACAACAATCCACCATAGAGATGCTCTATCCACTAGATGATTAGTGACACACTTAATTTTGTCTTTCTCAGCATATTGTTCTTCATGGAAATAATCATCAAATTGACTGATAAAAGCAAGTACAGTCTTTCCATCGTGTGACCCATTGAAAGTAGGAAATTTGAAATTTCTTTTACTTATCTTTGTTTCTTTCTGAATAGATTGTGCTTCAAGTGTTGCATTGATCGTACGTCGTATAAGATCTTCAGATTGCGGTCCATCTTGGTCGGCGGTAGATCGTTGCAGATTGGCCAATTGAGCTTGCAAAGTTTGACGTGCTCTTTGTTCCTCTTGAAGCTGCATCATAATCAAATCCAGTTTTCGCTCCATCATTGGTTCGGGTAGGTCACCTTCAGCCATAAAATCTTCCATGGTTTGATTGGACATCCTGCAAAATTCAAAAGACCTCACACACTCGAAATCTTGTTAGTGGGATGAGCTTAGCTCAAAGTCGGGTTTAAAGTCTTATTATTTTTTAAAAAATATGGCTTTTTGTAGTATTTTTTCTTTGTAGATGCAGAATTTGATATCATGGTCTTCTTCCAAGAGGATATTTGTGCATGCAAACTGTGTATAACAATTAGTTTGCTAGAATTTGGCTCTGTCAGTCCACAGGTGTGAACAGGGGCTTGCCAGGAAGCTGAAAATCCATACATGACTAATTGTATACGAACAGTCGCTATGGGAGAGGTTGAATCTTGAGAATTTAACCTTTGTAACTTAGTAGACTCGAAGCTTTAGTAAGCTTAAAGCTTAAAGCTTAAATCTTTAACTTTTTTTTAAAAAGAAGCTTAATCAAATAATCTGATCTATGCCGGGACGAGAGTATGTTGACGTCGACGTTGCCAGGGAGTACACACTTCCGTCGCAACGATTGAAATCCCATGATTTTAAGCTTTTTAGAAAGCTTATTAAGCTTTCTAATTAACTTGGTAAAAGTTACTTATCTGTTTCTCTCTGAGAAAAACGTTTTTGCAAAGGAGCTTTCCAAGTGGTCCTCCACCTATAGAGGCCGGTCCTTCGCGATCCAACAGTGTAGCAGGGGGTTTTGCACTACCAGGAATACGCTGGTATTGACGCGGATTGCCACGAGATTGACTATAGAGCTCGATCATCCAGGAGCTCCGCCTTCGCACGAGATGGTAAGCGATTGGAAGCCCTCGATCTGAGCTTCGCTTTGATACCACTGGTGCATAGATCGGATGTTGTATGCGCGTGTAGTGAGCACCGAAAGGTCCTCAAGAGCAAAAGAACTCTACTTTTGCACAAAAAACAAGAGAGAAGACTTGCACGACATGAAGCAAAAGACCAATTGGGTACAATCTCCCCCCATGCCTTGTCTGAGCGCTCCACAAAGCATGTATTTGATATACTATTTATCTCCAAGCTCAAAAAATAGCCCAATTTACAATTAGCATGCTTTAGCTTTTGTGTTTGCTTTTGTCCCACTAAAGATTTAAAGCTATTGGGCACCCAAAGAGTCGGAATGTGCCCAAATACAATGTTCAATAACAAATATTTATATCGTGCACCCATGCACATAAAAAATAATAAATAAATATTAGGCGCTTCAATAAATAAGAGCATCAAAATAAATATTGGCGCCACAACTAAGATGCACGCCCATTAAAAAATGATAATTTTTTCTAAAAAACTTTAGTACATGCTATGGCCCAATGCTTCCCAAGGCCACCTACCTGCTCTACACATCAATTGAAGCATTCACAATTGTTAGAAAATAATAAAATTAAACCGACAAAAGTGAATACCTAGCAGTCTTCACCTACAAAATAAATAAATTGGTTAGAACTCAATCCTAACCTTAAATTATTACAAGTGCGCACTCTAAAATCATAAATGTCTATTAATTTGAAGATGTATTTTAGGAATCACACGCTATGGAATCACCCACTTGCACATTAAATTAACAAGATGCCTGAAAAGGACAGGCGTCCCCATCGACTTTTCGCACAAGGAATCCACCTTGTGTATGAGCCCCGACAACAAATATAATTTTACGGAATCCACCGCAAAACCTCACGGAATCCACCGTGGAATATACATCCTGGCATGAGAGATAGACTTTGTACACACCAAAACCAATGACCAAATCACAGATATCTTTATCAAAGCATTAGGTATAGACAAGTTTGAGTACTTAGAAGTGCACTTGGGATATTGTACCTGCAATCTCACTTTGAGATTGAGCAAGAGTACTGAGAAATAAGATGTAGGGTAAGTCCATATCCTATCTATGCACTAAATAAATTAGAGGCTATGTGTAAAGAGACTTTAGAGTCAAAAGGTATCTATCATTTTCACGAGATACTTTGTGTTTAGACTATTGAATGGACTTGAGAGAAGCATGAAGATAAAGGAAGAGATGAAAAAGAACAAGATTGATTGAGCCTCCATATCTCATGCCATCTTCCATACATTGCATCTCTAAATTGACTTCTTTCACTCCCAAGGAACAAAAGATGGATTTAGTTCCAAGAAGAGGAAGTGCATTAGTATTGTGTATACGTATTTATGTGTACATCTAGGGATGCCTGGGAATGTTTACTTGTGTGTAATGAGCATTGCATTCATTTGGGGTCATCCCCTCTCCTACAAGTCAAGGTTTAAGGTCTTTTCTTTCATTAAGAAAGATGAGAGAGGGAATTCTCTAACTAAGAAAGGCGAGAGACATGATCCTTTGGAAGTGAGGAGAGAAGTGATTTTCTGTTTCTGAGGTCTAAAATGACACAAGCTTTTGTGTGGAATTCAATCTTAACGTTGAGACCCAAGGCAATGTAATGAACTCTCCTCATCTATGACTCGAGGTGGTTGCATGGACCACAAGTTAAGAGTACAGTTTAAAAGGCTATTTTTTGGAAAATCCATTTTTAAAATATATCGCAAGAAAAAAATATCTCTAAAAATGGGCCGCGTAGGTTATAAAAAACAATGAGATCTACAACTTTTGTGTTGGACGTTTTTTCATCCAAACAACGCACAAAGAGATATCTCAAAAATTAGTGCTGCAGAGTGGAACAACCACATCTTGCATGAAGATCAACACAACTCTCTCTCCAAGAAGAGAATCTCTTGAAAGCCTATAAAAGAGGAGGTTCTCCTTGGGTGTAAGGGAGGGGTGAAGGAAGCATCACTTTGCATGTATCTAAGAGGAGAAGAGAAGGTGCAAGTGTTGCGGAAGCCTTGCTGAAATCAAGTGATGCGGAAGCTCTATTGAAATCAAGTTCCAAGAGGAGAAGAGAAGGTGCAAGCGTTGCAAAAGCTCTGCTAAAATCAAGCACTAAGAGGAGAGCCCTACACATATTGTGTAGGAGAGAAGGAGACTCAAGAAGGATCAAAAGGTGCCAACTTCCAAGTTGTGCAAGTGTTAGCCGGTTGTATACCATGCAAGGAACAGTGATTGTGTTTCCAAGATCTACAAGTAAGAACTGGCTTATGTGTAATGGAGGAGCTTGCTCCTTGTCAATAATATAACTCCACAAGAGGGGGGACTGACCCATCTTCCAGTCCCTAGTGTGTTGCCAATTTCTCTACCTCTCTCTCTGCATCTTTCTTTTCTCTCATCTATTCTCCCTCTGTGCCAACACAATATTCACCATATATGTTTTAAGTATATAAGAAAGTAGAGTGTGTATCTCGGATTCTATAACAGTGGTATCAGAGCAGGTCTCTTTGCTTGTCTCAAAGTAAAGGTGATCCTTGCAAGAAGAAGGTAAAGATTGCAACTGATGAAGCATCTACAAGTGAGCAATTACAGGCTCAATTGACAGAGTATCATAGCTTGTTGGAGATTCATGAAGTACGTCAATTGATTGACAGGTTAAAGGCAAGGGAAGAAGCTACTTATGAAGGAGTGAATCCTCTGAAAGATGGTGATACTGGAGGAAACACCATTGCACCAATTGATGGTGAAGATACAAAGCATCCAATTGCTGAGAAGCTTCCTAGAAGGCAGAAGGATTCTCGGGTCAAGAAGAGTAAAAAGACCTAACCTCAGTGAAGCGGATAAGGAGGGAGTTATCTCCCTCAGCAACCAGCTACTTCCCTGATAACTCAAGTTCCTCCTCCTCCTCATCATCTTCTAGTTTCTACTCTCTTGGTTCTAAGTCTCATGCAATTCGCAAACGGACAAAGAGGGACCATAAGAGACAAAAGCTTAAGAAGACTAAGACTTTCAAGTCTGGGGATAAGGACACAAAGTTTGACTCTTACTCCGGTAAGAGAGATCCTACTAAGGTGCTAGCCTTTGTCAGACAATTTGAAGTTACTTTTTCTAATAGTAATTTCTTAGAAAAGTCCAAGCTAAGGCATGTAGGCATGCACTTGAAAGACACTGCTAGCAATTGGTGGTTGACTCTCATTTTGGAGGGAAGGAAACCTATGACTTGGAAAAAGTTTAAGAAGAAGTTTTATGCTTAGTTCTTGCCTCCTAATTTTGAGAATGATGTCAAGAAGGAGTGGGATTGGCTAGGCTAGAAAGAGCATGAAAAGGTCACTAGTTATGTGGACAAGTTTTGGTCTACTCTTCTCAAGGTTACTCCTTTCATGGAGATCAATGATAAAGAGAAGAAAAGGAAGTTTGAAGATGGCCTACTCCCTCATTTACATAGAACCATGAAGGTGTATCCACATGAAACCTTATCTTTCATGATGGAGTCTGCGATCATAGCTGAAAGTTTGCATACACCTGGTACATCTCAAAAGTTGGAGATGAGTTCTTACAGGGCTAGACAAGAGCAGGTCTATGATCAACCAAGAGACAGGACTAATCGAAGAAGACCTACCTTTACCCATGACCAATATTCAAAGCCAGAGGGTAACAAGAAGAAGCGCAAGTATCTCTCACCCTCTAAGATACAAAAGTACAAAGAGGAAGGAAGGTGCTTTCTTTGTGGTGAGTTAAGGCATATGAAGCCTGATTGTCCTCACAAAAGGAAGGAAGCAAATGTGGTTAAAGATCCTCCTCCTCCATCCTCAAATTCTATTCCGGATGTGCAAGCTAACACTCATTCAAATGAGAAGAAAAGACAACTCTTAAAGGGTTGGGGGGACATTAAAAAATCAACGAGTTTTGATACTCTTTGATGCAAGGTCCACAGATAATTTTGTGTTAGCAGATACTATTGAAAGGCTACAAATTCCACTGGATCGATTGGGAACACCAATTAGATCAGGTTCGACATTTGAAGGATTTACAACCAATTCTACTCCTATTCAAGGGAAGTTGAATCTTAGAATTGGGGATTACTACCACAAAAAATCTTTCCTACTTGCACCTATAGGTAACTGTGATGTTATCTTAGGCATGCCTTGGCATTACAAGATTAGAACTCTTCCCAATTTCGTTAAGAAGACCCTTGCATTTCAATTCAAGGGTTGGAACAAAGTATGCATTGCTGATGCTAGAGATTTTCATGTGCCAATGGTTAGTCATGTTAGCATTTCTAAAGAAATGAAGAAAGCTATTCTTGCATACATGATTTTTGTGAGAGAGTCAAAAGAAACTAATGATTCAAGGGCACTTGGTGCCTCTGATGAACACACAATACCAACTAATCCTTCTAAGTTTCAGACTTTAAAAGAACCCCTCTCTTTAATTGATCAAGGTAGACATGATTTTGTTAAACAATATGAAGATTGTTTTAGTGATTCACTCCCAGGAGAGTTACCTCCTAAGTGCCTGGAAGATCACACAATTGATCTTATCCCAAGCAGTTCACCACCTAACCAACTGCCTTACTGAGTAAGTGCAAGTCAGCAAGAGGAGATCCTAACACAAGTAAATGAATTGTTGGAAAAATGGTTAGTTCAACCTAGCTCTTCTCTATACTGCTCTCTACTCTTACTTGTTCAAAAGAAAGATGGTTCTTTTCGTATGTGCATATACTATAGAACTTTGAACAAGATCACAATTAAGAATTGTTTTCCTATCCCAAGGATAGATGATATATTGGATAAGTTGCAAGGGGCTAGTATCTTTAGTCGCATTGATATCAAGAGCGGCTATCACTAGATACGGATAGCACCTAAAGATGTTCATAAGACAACTTTTCGTATGACATTTGGACTATATGAGTTCTTAGTCATGCCATTTGGTTTGACTAATGCACCCGCCACATTCAATCAAATGATGGAGAGAATTTTTAGACCTTAGTCAAAGTTCATAGGTGTCTTCTTTGATGACATTCTAATATTTTTATGGTCTAAAGGAGAGCATAGAAAACATATATCTATTTTTTTTTCAAGAGCTTCGCAAGCATAGACTACAAGTATGCTAAGAAGAGTGAATTTTTCCTTTCGGAAATTCATTACTTAGGCCATATTGTTCCTCACAATTTAGTGAGAATGGATCGTGAGAAGATTCAAGCCATTGGAATGGCCTACACTTACTTTTGTACATGAAGTTAGAAGTTTCTTGGGCCTATGTTCATACTATAGGAGGTTCATATGAGGTTTTGTGTATGTTGCATCTCCTCTATATGACCTTACTAAGAAGCGAATGCCTTTTTGTTGGGGATCAAGGCAACTGTAAGCCTTTGAAAGAATTAAGTTTTTTGTGACTCAAGAACTGGTTCTCATAGTTCCCGATCTTCCAAAACCTTTTGAAGTTCACTGTGATGCTTCTGAGGATTGCATTGGAGCTGTGCTCAACCAAGAGCATCATGTAATGGCATTTGAGAGCGGACGCCTCTCAAGGACCATCAGCTACATGCTCCAGTATATGAGGTAGAGCTTATGGCGGTGGTACATGCTCTTCAAGTATGGAAATACTATTTACTTGGTGTAGATTTTGTTATTAAAATAGATCACCAAAGTCTAAGATACTTTCTCACTCAGAAGAAGCTCTCAGAGAGATAGATGCATTGGGCAAATTTCTTATCTATGTTTCATTTTCAAATCCTTCACACATTTGGAACTAAGAATGTGGTAGCAGATGCTCTATCATGGCGACCTCGAGTGAATGCAGTCACAATTATTTACCATAACGAGTTCATGGATTTACCCAAAATGTATGCAACTGATTCTGACTTCTCAACCATATGGGATAAGCTTAACTCAGGTCAGTCGATTACACCTTACTCGATTCGAGATGGTTATTTGTATCATCATCAAGCAATTTATGTAGCATTACCATTGCGACACAAGGTAATGGATGAAGCACATGCATCTCCATGTGCTGGACATAGGGGTATTCTACCCACTAAAGCATTAGAAAAATATTTTTTTGGCCCACTCTTAGAGCTAACATTGAAAGATATATCCACGAGTGCAAGATATGCCAAAAAGTAAAGTATGACAAGCATAAACCACCTGGTCTACTAAAGCCATTACCTATTCCTAATGAGCCTTGGGAAAGTATAGCCATGGACTTTATCATGGAGCTTCCTTGCACACAAGCAGGCAATGATGCAATTTGGACTATCATTGATAGATTCAGTTAGCAAGCTCACTTTATACCTGTGTGAAAGACAATCAAAGCCAATCATATGGCTAAGCTATTCATTGCTCATATTTTCAAGCATCATGGCATGCCTAAGTCCATTATAAGTGATCGAGATCCCCGCATGACCAGCCTCTTTTGGCAAGGTCTCTTTGAGAACCTCGGGACAAAGTTAATGTTTTCATCCTCTTATCATCCTCAAACGGATGGGCAGAGTGAAAGTGCTAATTATACTGTTTTGGACCTTTTGAAATTCTATGTCTTTGATAATCAAAGAGAATAGGAAAAGTATTTGCCTTTAGTAGAGTTTGCATACAATAATATGGTGCACTCTAGTACTGGTAAGGCACCCTTTGAGATCATCTATGGCAAGCCTCATTTACCACCCATTCTTTTTACGAAGGATAATATCTTTACAGCAGATGATTTTGTTAGAGACATTGATACAATTTCCACTCAAGTAAAAGCTGCTATCCAAAGGACACAAGAGAAGCATAAACGCAAAGTAGATAAGCAAAGTCGTAAGTTAGGTATCAAGTTGGGACAGTATGTTCTTCTTAAGTTTGAGAAGGCTCACTTGAATAAGCAAAAATGTCAAAAGGATAAAGTGTTTAAGCTTTCTAATCACTATTATGTCCCTTTCAGGATCACAGATAAGATAAACAATGTGATTTTTTGTTTGGATCTACCAAGTCATTGGAACATCCATAATGCTTTCCATATAAGTTTGCTACGTCCCTATATTGGATAACCTCCAATGGAACCAATCAAGGAAGATTTACCTAACATAGAAGAAATATAAGAGTTCCTTGTGCTTGAAAGAATTTTACACCATCAGGACAATACTCTAAGGTCAGGTAAGGTATTACGGAACTATTTGGTTAAGTTTAAGAATTATCCCCCATTGGACGCTCGGTTTATGACTGAGAGAGAACTACAAAACTTTCCAGATCTTCTTAAGGAGTATGTATCCCCTCTACAGTTGAGGTCAACTGTTTAAAAGCCAGAGGGATGTCACTAAATTGATTGCTTATTACACATTCTCTATTTAATAAATTCATGTCAATAAATTAATGACTTACTTTATTTTAAGTGTTGATGATGATCTAGCATTGCCATGAGACCATTTAGAGACTAGTATTCCTAGTACATCACTTAATGGGGTGATCAGAGCACTATGATGGGGATATCTGGTACATGCAGTTCAAGTTATGAAGGGGAAAAGAAGTGTCTGCTAAGTGTAAGAGTGTACACAAGAACCAAGGAGTTACACATAAATGAAGATGGATTGAGTTCTAAGAAGAGGAAGTATATTAGCATTGTGTATATGTATTTATGTGTGCATCCAAGGACGCCTAGGAATGTTTACTTGTGTGTAATGATCATTGCATTCATTTGGGGTCATCCTCTCCCCTACAAGTCAACGTTTAAGGTATTTTCTTTCATTAAGAAAGACGAGAGAGGGAATTCTCTCACTAAGAAAGACGAGAGATGTGATCCTGTGGAAGTGAGGAGAGAAGTGATTTTCTCTTTCTAAGGTCTAAAATGATACAAGCTTTTGTGTGAAATTCAATCTTAAGGTTGAGACCCAAGGCAATCTAATGAACTCTCCTCATCTATGACTCGAGGTGGTTGCATGGACTACAAGTTAAAAATATAGTTTAAAAAGTTATTTTTTGGAAAATCCATTTTTAAAATATCTCACAATAGAAAAATGATTTCTAAAAATAGGCGGAGTGGATCATTGAAAACAACGAGATCTACAACTTTCATGTTGGACGTTTTTTCATCCAAACAACGCACAAAGAGATATCTCGAAATTAGTGCTGTAGAGTGGAATAACCACATCTTGCATGAAGATCAACTCAACTCTCTCTCAAGAAGAGAAGCTCTTGAAAGCCTATAAAAGAGGAGGATCTCCTTGGGTGTAAAGGAGGGGTGAAGGAAGCATCACTTTGCATATATCCAAGAGGAGAAGAGAAGGTGCAAGTGCTACAGAAGCCCTGTTAAAATCAAGTGCTGTGGAAGCTCTGCTGAAATCAAGAGCCAAGAGGAGAGCCCTACACAATATAGGAGAGAAGGAGACTCAAGAAGGATCAAAAGGTGCCAACTTCCAAGTTGTGCAAGTGTTAGCCGGTTGTATACCGTGCAAGGAAGTGTGATCTTGTTTCCAAGATCTTCAAGTAAGAACTGGCTTATGTGTAACGAAGGAGCTTGCTCCTTGTCAATAATATAACTCCACAAGGGGGGGGGGGGGACTGGCCCATCTTCCAGTCCCTAGTGTGTTGCCAATTTCTCTACCTCTCTCTCTCTGCATCTTTCTTTTCTCTCATCTATTCTCCCTCTGTGCCAACATAATATTCGCCATATATATTTTAAGAATATAAGAAAGTAGAGTGTGTACCTCGGATTCTATAACAGATTTGGCTCCCAACACTAAACCCATCAACAAGACACCATACAAATTGTGAAAGTGTGAAATAAAAGAGGTGAAAAAATAAACGAAAGAGCTATTGGAAATGGGGTTTATTCAACCAAGTCAATCCCCTTTCGCTTCACTTGCGTTTCTAGTTAAGAAGTATAGATCCTTCTACATATGTATTGGTTATAGAGATCTCAATAAGAGCATAATCAATAAATAATACCCCATTCCCTGCATAGATGACCTCTTGGATGAGCTTAAAGATGCCAAGGTGTTTACAAAGATTGATCTTCATTCCAAGCTATCATCAAATTTGAATGAAGAAAGGGGATGAATACAAAACATCCTTTCACACGAAGAGAGGTCTCTATGATTTCTTAATGATGTCTTTTGGGTTATCCAATGCTCCCACTACTTTTGTTGGGACTAAAAGTCGGCCTAACATTGGCTCTAGGGCTACTGTCGTTCAACATGATGCCCTTCTTGGCTCCAAGCATATGGAGTACCAAAACATATTGGTGGCTAGTATCTTGTAACATAAACAAAGGGAGCACCCCCCTCTCCCCCTGCTTATCATTGTGGCCCCACTATGGCTCTCTTGTACCTAGGGGATTAGCCCAAGGATGCACCGTCTCAACATAAAGCACATACGCAAAATAGTTCTCTCTTTTAATAAAATGTTCCACGAGATAATATAATCCTCACCACCAAATCAAGCCCCAAAAGAAATGATTATACTAGATCTATAGCTTATGGAACCTCACAGTCATCATGGGTCAACAGTTTGAAATCAAGTGCTATGTATTTAAGAGATAATTCTTTTGATACTGTATATGAAAATGCAAATGCAAGGTGAATGAAACATGTGTTCAAACAAGTAAACTTATAAATCAATTAGTGCGGATGTGAACAAATAGCTCATTCATGATTTCACTCTAATGCATTGCTTCATTGCTAAGGCAACACTAGAATAGCCTATGCAACTGCCCTTTTTAGACTTAAATCAAACAAATCCTATATGCTAGAATTGATATAAAATCAAAATTCAAATGACATTTAATTCCCACAATTTCCCTTTCCCTTACCATTTAAGATTTTGTATTTGATGATAGGTTAGAAGGGTATTTTATGTAATTTTTCTTCATGTAGAAAGTAATAAATACGCATTAAAACATAGAAACAGGGTTAAACCTTGTGCTTGACCTCTATTCCTAATTTTCTATAAAATTTGGGACACAAAACTTATTTTTTTCTATTTTCTTTGGCTCAAACTATATTTTTTGATATTTTTATATAAAATATTTTTTTTTTCTAATTCAAAAAAGTAATTCACACTCTGATCTATCATCACATTTGATTTTATCCCATATGAACATGATTTGATCATCCGAAACAAAAAAACCATAATTTTTCCTCTTAAAATACATATTTTGAGTTGTTACAAATTAATAATTCACATGCACAAATAGAGATTCCACATTTTATGGTTGAAAGCCCTCAAACACATCATAACTAAGCTTCAAACAAAATTTCATTGCACGTGAACAAGATTTGCACCGTGAATTGTCAAAAAGAATCCAAATTTCTATTAAAAAGGGGGTTACTACCATTTTCAGATTTGGGATCCTAAGAATTGATTTTTTGGACATCGATCAGACCCAATATTGATATTCAAATAGCACTCGTCATCACTACTCAGTGTCGACATGATCTCGTATTAAGCTAGTTCAAGCCTGCCGCAATTGATCTTTAGTAGATAATTCCCACATGGACAACCCATTGGAGGGGAGAGACAAACTAAAATTGTAGCTTCATGCTCAGGCCACCAATTTAGATCTACAACTGGAAAAATAGAGTAAAAATTTATAGGATCAGGCTACTATGATCAGATTATGTGGTTGTTCTTGACCTCCATATCCTCCCTCTCTCTCATCAAATTGTTGTCATCAGGGAGGTGCCATCTTCTTCTTTTTTTCAAAAAAACACGGCCCCCCTCATCAAATCATGTCGACGTGTAGGGTGGCTTCTTTTTTTCTCCTGAAAAAATGCCCCACAGTCCACCATTGCATTTTCTATTAGGATTCCATCGACATATGCATGTAACCAAGGGCAATGCTTCTCTACATGATCCCACCATTCACTATCCACTCAATGGACACCAAAAGGTTCTACAACATAACCCATTTGTAGGATTTTCTTGAACTCCTTACGAACATTCAGTGACAGTTGTATTAGTTATAGTAGATTCACATTTGATTTGACTTCACGTAGTGTGTTTGCTAGGCCAAACTCACAGAAGTTTGCCACTACTCTTTTCTCTTTCCACACCAACCGCTCTTTTGGTTTCTTGATAACCTTAGTACCCTTGTTTTCTTTTGATTTTCATTTTCTTTTGACCACAAGCTCCTCTAAAACATCATTATTTTTAAGGGGACCCGCATGGGCATCCAATACCTTATTATCTTCCTTACAAGATTTAGGGTAAAGTTTGCTTATACTAGGGTTATCTTTTTGAGAATCTTTCAATTTATGACCCCTAGTAACTACCCTAATATGTTAAGAGATAAACTCTCATTGATTGGCAAAGTTTCAACTAGACTCATCCCACAGGTAATTTTCTTGAGTGTGGCTTTACCCCTTTGCAAAATTTGCTTAGGGCCCTCTTCTTTAGTATTCTCATTATTGGCACGATGGTTTATGGGCGCAAGTTGTTGAGTACCGTGTTGGAGAGAACTAACCCTTCTCCAACATGTAGTGGCTAAGTGACCAGACTTTTTTCATATATCACATTTGACATTAGGATAATTATGAGGGGAATGTTGCCCACCACCCCAGCACTTACAACTAAATCGTGATGGGCTCCCATCATCAATATTTCTATTACCCATTAGATTTTGCTGATGCTTTAAGAAATTATCATCTACAAAAATCTGATGGTATTTCTTAGTGATCATATCCATATAAGGTTTCATCATATCCTTTACTTTGTCTAAATGTTTGATGCAGAAGACTCATAACCATTGGCTTCAGGAGCTATCCCCCCACTAGGTTGCACAAATTATAAAGGGGATGCTAACTGTACAGACCCTTGGTTTACAAAATGAGTCCTTTGGAAAGTTGTTGACTGAATGACATTTAGAGGAGCTAGCAATAAAGGCACATTTTGTATCATGCTTCCTCTACCATTCAAGTTGGTCATCACATGGATACGGATCGCACCTTGATCTCCACTAAACAATCTCAAATTATTTCCAAGACTAAGGCTCAAATTTAGATTTACTCTCGATACATAGGCCACTTGTAAGCAAGACTCTACTTCCTCTACTCAAGTCATAGTAGTATCTATATTAGCTAGAGGGACACTACAGAAATATTGTAGTTGGATAGCAGGTAGGATAGGAATAGAGAGACTTCTTTTATCTTCTTAGCATATACTCAGGTATTTTCATGGGGTTCTTGACATATCAGATTTAGCACATGTAGCTAATATTATCCACCTCTCTCAGGGGCAAATCCCCTTTGAAAGGATACAAAGAATAAATTGATTGTGGTTATGGTACTAGCTTCTAAGCCATGATACCACATTACATCCCTCCCTTTTAGGGTCATGTTAAAGGAAATCATTAAATGTCCTCCGCATCCTACTCTATTAATCCATTAAAGATGGGTACAGGGAGACCTAAAGCTGGCAAATCCGGCATTCTTGCAAGGATTGCAATAGGTTGTGTCATAATGATAATTGGATTTGCTATAGAAATTTGTAACGGTGTGATTACAACTCCACTTGAAGTGGGTTGACTTATTGGGAGAAGGGATGCACTAGAGCTTCCTCCTCCTCCTAATAAACTATTTGTGCAATAGGGTCACTAAGACCTCTCCCTTGTAGGGGTATCAAGTTGCTACATTGAAGGAAATACCTCCTAAGGATTTCAGCCCATTGTCTAGCTCCTTTGACTCCTTGTTTTTGGATCTAAGTTTGACGGTGTTTATTAGGAAATAATAGGTCTACCTCAATGCTCTTTGGCATAAATTGATTGACTAGTCCTTGAGACTATCCAAGATTTGAAAATTTCCACTTATTAGTGGCTCTTGGCAAATGCACCACATGTTGAGACCAAAAATGCTCCCGACACTGGCTTTAGGGCTCTAGTTGGGCCTCCTATACTCACCCAAACAACCCTAGACCACCGCTAGGAGTGTATAGACACAATGAATTGATTTATTAAAAGAACACGTTTGTAGAATCAACCTCTAGATTGTAGTCCAACATAACATTGTTCCCAATTCCAAGCATAGGGAGTACCCAAATATATTGATTAGCACCTCGTAACACAAAAAAAGGAAGCACCCCCCAACTTATCATCGCTATGGTCCCACTACAACTCTCCTATACCTAGAGATTAGCCCCAAGATGCATAATCTCAACATAAAGCACATATGCAACATAGTCCTCTCTTTTAATAAAATGTCATGTGAGATAATATAATCCTCACCAAATCAGGCCCCAAAGGAAACAATAATACTAGACCTACAGCTTAGGGAACCTCGCACTTATCATGGGTCAATAGTTCATACTGGATGTAAGAGGATCACTTACACATATAATATGCCATGCCTAGTATAGGCCATCTTGGGGAATCTTTATATCACAATCATGTGTAGAACATTGCACATAATCACCTTGGTTTACCAATGCACACTCCCCATGTGTGGAGTACACATGCACACACACATGTGCATCTTCCATACCTTCTTTTCACACCACTTTGCATGCAACCCTAAACCATGCTTATAGTACACAAGTGTTCTTAATGATTACATGCTGCATTTTAAGTGTGTGAGCACTAGGCCATTTGTAAATTAGTGCATATGCTTGACTTAGAACACTTTCTTGCTCATTGCACATCCGCCATTGTAACTAGATTAGTGTAGGGAGCTCATTTACAATACACCAATGCACCTTACAATAGGCACATTAGTCATGAATGATTGCACATTACCCCACCATGTATATGCATATATTTAGCTACAAAATCAAACAATTTAACCATACAAATAAAAAATAGAAACTAAGGGAAACATTGGACAACTTAGAAGGGTAAGACAACACAAATAAGGCAAATCATCTAGAAAATCAATTGAAACCCTAAAACTCAAATTGAAGAAAAATTTTATTGGGAACCCAATTTACCTTAAAACTCAAAAAAGGGTGAGAAATTATGAGTTTAAAGCACCCACTACAAGTTGATTGGGAAGCATGTTTACACATAGTGTGCTAAAAACTCATAAACTCTAAAACAAGAAGTCGTTTCTTTCTAGATATTTGCAATATTATTAAAATAAACTACAAAAAAAGATAGGATAGCAAAACAACATAAACACAAAAACTTGAGCCAACAGTAGGAAGCTTGTTATTATAACCACAACCCCAATATAGAAAAAATGTATATCCTTGACGTGAACAACCACAAAATACATTTAGTCAACCAAAAGACTATAGAGACTGTACCAAGTAAAATGGAGAGAGCTGAAACTTTGAAGGATCCTTTGACAACTTTTAGGTCACCATAAGCTTCGAGAAGGTTGCTAATGTTTCAATCATGGCCGCTATAGCTATGGGAAAAGTCTTATGGAATTGTAGAGCAAGGGATGGACACTCTTAATCGATTGCTAAACATCAACAATAATACAAAATAATAGCTTGCAATCATGCAAGTGGAGATGGATATCATTCAAAGGATGCTATTGAATGCTAGAGCTACAAGATCCTCATATGATATGTTATTGGAGCTTGTGTGGCTATGCCTATTTGACTACAATCACGTGATACAAGTAGGCATACACATATCTTAGACCCTTTTGATATGAGTGGAGAATACCTTGAGAAATAAGGATCAATAAAAAATCTATTTGGCTACAAAATAACTAGACAAGTACCATGTTGAAGATGGCCCTTATAGCTTTGTGCAATAGTTCAAACAAGTTTGTGAGGTGAACAATCTAATGGGTGATGCCAAGAAAGCACATGCATTTGGATTGCAACTTGGAGAGAAGGAGCAAGCCTAGTTCAGTAGATTTGATGCCATTGAGAAAGCCTCATTCATATTACTTGTAATGATATTTTTATAAAACATTTCGCAGAGGTAAGTCCTATAGGGATAACCTCATCATTTTTTTGATGAACATTGAGTAGTAAAAACAGGAAGCGAGCATGTAGGACTATGTCTCAAAAGTAACAAGCTTGTTCAAGTCTATCCCAACTACTAAGAGACCCATTGCCAAGGGTATAACCAAGGCCTTCATCTAGGGTATCTAGGTTGAAAGATTTATGAGACAATGGCAAGTAACTCAAGTATCAATTGCTCCAATAGAAATGATATTCTTAACAAAGAAATTTTGCACTCATGACCTTCATTGAGAGAGAAATTGAGACAAGTAATCTATAGGCAGTAATCTATAGGCACTAGAGTGGATCCTCATCCACCAAGCTATGGCAATGTTGAGAAGAGTAACACCCAAGATCTAATGAGTGATTCAAGAAGCAACAACAATAGCTCTTGAAAATGATAGAAAACCTTAAGCTATCCTAACAATACTAACAAGTTATGTAGTTTATTCATTATGGTAGAGACCACCTCCCTTCAGAGTGCTCGAGGCTAGTATACACTTGCAAAAATTATGGGCATTATGGGCATGAGCTTGAAGCTTCCTATCGCAAAGCTCCACAATGCCTTCTAGGATTCAATCCCAATTTTGGCTATCCACAATATAGCTAACGACTCAATTACACATACCAACTGCAAGTAGCACCATCTTTGGCCTTACCAACTCCCTAAGAACAAAGATAAATAGTGCCAAGGAAATCTTCAAGGATTCCCAAAAGACTTGGCCTAATTGTTACTTACCTCCCACGTGATACCCCTATCCATTTTGTCAAGAAACCAATAAAGGATAAGGAGTACACTAACCCCTTTATTTGCTACAATGAAGGGGGTCACCCTATCCTGATGGATTATAGGTCCATGCTTACCATAATGTTAAGATGAGAAATAGGGATGATCCAACCAAGAGAAATGATAGCTTGTTGGAATGATGGACAATAAAGATGTGTGTCCTCACTTGTTGGTTTCTTATTCTTTTTTTTTCTCACAATACAATGTACACAAAGTACATATAAGATACAACATATAAAAAGTGGCCTACTAAGTCAAACTGTGCATAACTGACTATACTAATTGACTTGTACAATAACCATACTAGATGTAGGTAGGTGCATAAAACCAAATATAATAAGTGATAAGTTAGTGGTCATCTAAGGATCATAATAACCATTTATGTGCTAAGTTTAGATGTCCAGACCCATCTAACTAGGAAATCTATCATCAATTTCCACACATGTTGACCTTGTTGTCTCAACACTACCCCTCAATCTCAATTGTATCTTTGCAACTCCAAGTAAGCTTCCACATTTCAAATCTTCTTTGCACCCAATGCCTTTGTGAAAATTTCAGCTATTTGATCCTATGTATATACTTAGTCAATCTCTCATGTAAGTACCTTCTCTCCCATAAAGTGGTAATGTATCTCAATGTGTTTTATCCTAGCATGAAATAATGGGTTTCTAGCTAACTATTTGATGCTTATGTTGTCATTGTGAGTGCAACTGGACCATCTAAATCACCCAGTTACTTTTGTAGCTATACCACCTCACATGCTACCATATTAGCACCTCTATACTTAACCTCCTTTGTACTCAATAAAGCAATTGTAGGTTACTTTTTATTGGTCCATGTAACTATTATAATACCAAGGAAAACATGAATCCACTAATATATATTTTGTTAGACATGGTACCATCCCAATCTACATCAGTGTATCTAAACACATGTATATCCTCACCTACCTCATAAAAAAGTCCATAATGCAAAGTGGACTTCACATATCTCAATATGCATCTAGTTACATCCAAATGAGGCTTTCTAGGCATCTACATAAATTGACTGACAAGGCTAATAACATAGCTCAAGTACACCCGCATGATAGTCATGTAAATCAAACTTCCTACTATCCTCCTAAACATAGTAGGATATTCTATCTCATCCCAACATTAGCACTCAACTTCACATTTTGCTCCAATGGAATTGAAAGAGGCTTGGACATTGTCATACCATACATGGATAACATATCGAAACCATATTGGCTTTAGAATATCCATGTACCATCATCACATTTCATCATCTTAATACCAATAAAATACCTTAGCTCACCTAAATCTTTTATCTTAAACTTCTTTAAAAGGTCATTGACTCAGCAATCCCACTGTCAGTGTCACTTGTAATAATCAAGTCATCTATATAGATGACTATGATGACCAAACATGCATTTCCCTTTCTCACATAAAGCAAGTGATCAATATTAGAGACAAAAAAGTCAATCTTGACAAGATACACTCAAATATCGTTAGACTATGCTCTAGGTGCTGGATTCAACCCATAGAGCACCTTCTTTAACATGCACAAACATTAGGGGGAATATGGACTCAAAAAAGGCTCTTTAGCTTATGAGTTAATGACTCTCCTAATGATAAGATATTTGAGGTGGACCAAAGGGAGAGGGAGTAGTGTGCACATTTAATCCACTCCCTTTTTTCCCTTGTCACTCCACTTATAAGCTTGTCTCTCTATGTCCCATTTTATCCCCCCTACTTTTACCTTCCTATGCTAGTTGGGTCCCATTGGGCATCTAAAAAGGTGACCCAAAATTTGAAAATTCCACCCCCTCCAAAAACAGGAGCACAAACAAAGCAAGCCGACATATCGTTCTCAGGTGTGAGCAACCTTGATGCAGCCTCGATCAGGAAGAAGAGCCGTAGACAGAGAAATAACAAACCCAAAGCTAGGATCACACTGAAAACCAAGACTGCCACCACTTTGCCTGTGGGAAAGAAGTTTACTGACGCGGGGGCAGAAACCTCAGCCCCTAAGACGACCAAAAAGGGAAGTGCTAGGGTAGGGGAGTACCTACATCCTAAGCACCAACTAAAGGCTATTGAGAAAGTGAAGGAATGGGTAAGAGAGACCCAAGAGCACCTAAAAGATGTGGAGCTCATCCTAGAGGATGAGATCAAAGATCTCTCTAGCATAAGTATGCCTGTCTCACCCCCTTGACTGAAAGCAAGAGATGCAACTGCGCCGCAAGCGATACAGCTTAGGCAAAGCCTCGACACTACAGGCCAGCAAATCAGTCACACACGGCCATTGGCCAGGACAATTCGGAATATGAGAAAGGCGAGAAGTCAACGGCCTCCTTACCACACTGGTGACCACCCCTATGACGTGGAGCTTGGGAGACCTGCTTAGGTCACATTCCACCCTATGGAAAGACCTAAAGAAGTGGGTTGAAGGATCATGAGAGTAAGCTACCATAGACCTGCATGATCGTGACGTAGAGACACAAATACCAAGCCTGAAGCTGCACTCTATGCCTAAGTCCTTACATGTTAATGCTTTCTGGGAAGGCACCAAGACGCATGCGGTCCTACCTGTCTTAGCCCTGGGTGACACAACTCGAAAGGGGATTGTAGACACGGGAGTGGGGGCTAGTGTACTGAGCCACACAGTGATTCAGACATGGGGAAACCCGCCTGTGGAGACTGCTAGGTTCAATGTCACACTAGCAAATGGTATGAAAGTGAAACCATTTGGGGTACTTAAAAACTGGCTAGTGAAGATCGTAGGTGTCCAGTTCTCAGTTGACTTTATAGTCATGAAGGGAGTAGACTACGACATCCTATTAGGCTGACCCTGGATGCGCAATGCTAGAGTCATCGAGGATTGGGGTAACGGCTTAATCTTCCCTGGGCAATAGGACAGAAGCTGTGAGGGTAGAGATGGACACGTGGAAAACCTCACCTGTTGACTTGAATGCTATCTTCGCGATGCTTAAGGGTAACACTCTGGTCAAGAATCCCTATGGGCTCTTGACCAAGTATATCCCATGCTCGGAGGATGAGCGAGACTGGATGCATGTCCTTGCTACGATTCACGTGCCATTCTCAGATCATGAGGCATACAAACAAGCCATCCAGATAGTTGGCAGGACAACATACACACCCTCCACACCAATCTGTATGATGGCAGGAACCCTTTGTGTGTGGCCTAAGCCTGTCACGTTCCAAGTGCCAATTAACAAGAAGGAACTCCAAGAGATTCTAGAGTATTTGACTGGCACACCTAGCTGGCAATCCAACAAGATCCTTCAAGCCACTCCAGGATCTGCTAGATGGACCTAGGTGGCAATGGACCAAGGTGCATGACTTAAACCTCATGTACAATTGGGCTCTTGTCTTTGACCAAAGACAAGAGTTGTGCCAAAACCTAGCAGACAATGAGCAGTCGGACGAAGATGATTCCACGAACGAGTACGAAGATTGTCATTCCTTCAGTGATGAAAGTAAGGGCAAAATAGACACTGTGGAATACGACACTGAGGGATGAGAAATAGAACAAATACGAGCGGACTCCAAGCCACAAAAGAAGGGTGCCTTTAGGATGGAACAAGGGGTCATACGCATGAAATGTGATCATGCATGGTTGGAACACATAGGAGAAAAAGATTTCGAACGAGCAGGCCTAACTTGACCAGGTACGACACCAGTGCTTAGAGAAAAGTTACCCTTTGAATTGCAACTACTAGGAGAAACCACCTCTTCTAGTGAAAATGATGAGTTTGATTCCGAGTCGGAAGTGAGATAAGATAGCAACCCGGAGATACCTCGACCATCCAAGACCAAACGCACCAAGGGGGACCTACCCATCCACCTAAGGCGCATAAGGTTGAACGAAGATATGGAAAAATGGCCTAGGGACACACAAACGGAGGAGCAAAGGAAGCTGTAGGATCTCCCGAGGAGATTTACGAAGTTCAAGAAGGGTGACAGGGTAGTGATCTTGTTGGGTGCTAAACGCCAAGGGCAAACGAGTGAACCCATCGAGGGACCAGCCAAGGTCAAGGTTTGCACTTGGACATAGCCATTAGGGTTAACAACAAGTACCTTATATGGGCCCATCCACCGCTATCTTGAAGCTTGCCAGGAAACTTGCCAAATCGTGAATCATAGGCTAGGACCAAATCACCTTCTTTGAACTCCTTATGCTTGATGAAGCTGTCATGGTAAGCCTTACGTCGAGCTTGCGTGGCTTCCATGCACTATAGAGCCATCCTGTGAGTTTCGTCCAAACATTCCAGGTGCAAGAGACGACGTTGCAGTGAATCATCATCCCCCAAACTCTCTTTGATAGCCACTCGCAAAGAGGGCAATTCCAGTTCAATAGGGAAAACAACTTCTGTACCATACACCAGCTGGAAGGGTGTCTGTCCTATTGCTGCTTTATGGAAGGTTCTGTACACCCACAGGGCCTCTATAAGTCGATCATCCCAATCATGACGATGTGCGGCAATTGTTCGTGTCAGGATTGAGCAGAGGATGTGATTCATGGCTTCAACTTGGCCGTTGGCTCTAGGGTAATAAGGAGTGGACTTGTGATGGCGGATCTTATACAGCTCTGTCAACTCTTCCATGACTTTATTAATGAAATGAGTGCCTCTGTCACTTACCAGCTCTAGGAGACTGCCAAAATGGGTGATGATATTCTTGTACAGGAACAGGGCCACATTGTTACCATCATCCCGCTTTAGGGTTTTAGCTTCACACCACTTTGTGACATAATCCGTACATACCAAGATGTATCTGTTCTGTTTCCTTCTGGTGGGTGGATCAATGGGACCCATGAAATCAATCCCCCACTTCTCAAACGGCTTCAAAGGAAGGATAGGTTGCAGTGGCATGGCACTTAATTTGGTGGGTTTTCCCATTCGCTGACAAGCATCACATCGCTTGCAGTAATCATAGGCATCCTTGTGGATGGTCGGCCACTAGTATCCTACTAGCAGAGCCTTCCTGACTGTGGCTTCTCTTGCAAAGTGGCCTCCACATGCCTCGTCATGGCAAGCCTTCAGAACAATCCCAATCTCATCTCCTGCAACACATCTTCTAAGCACTTCATCTTTGCCTTTCTTGTACAGTGCTCCACCTAACAGGGTGTAGGGGGCTGATTCTAACATAAGCTTCTTCCTTTCCCGACTAGAAATGCCAGGAGGGTACTGTTGGGTTGCCAGCAAATTGGCAATGTCTGCATACCAGGGGGTTACAGTTTCTACCAGGAATAGGGAAGCATCAGGGAGGTCTGGATCATCCTGCTCCTCGTCTGCAGTCTGTGGGATATGCGACAAATGATCAGCCAGAACATGGGAACGACCAGGTTTGGTAATTACCTCAAAGTCAAACTTCTGGAATAATAGGAGCCATCTCATCATTCGTCCTTTCACGTCTGAGAGCGGACTTTTGGTGCCGATAATTGCTTAAAAATAGCTAAAAATTATGAATATCAAGGGAAAAATATCCAATGTCAAAGGCAGCGGCTCGACCTAGGACGATTTTAAGCGTCAAAGTGCTCTAAAGTGCCCGGGCAACACTTGCAGATTTTTAGTAATTTTTCCATGCGCCTGTGGCAGTCAGTGGAGCTATTAGTCAGTGCGGGATGCCGAGACAAGCTCACAGAAATTTTCAGATCGCGATTCGGACATCGTATGCGTGAGAGACGGGAAAAGGGCCAAAAGGCCGGTCAAAAATTTGGGAGGTGCCCAAAGAAGAGAAGTGAAGGGGTGCCTTTGTGAAGGGGCACCCCCCCCTTCATGAAAAAACGAGATTTAGGACGGGGGCGGCGTGCTGCTGCAGGCGCCGAAAAAAACGGCACCCCCCCTCTCAAAATGGACATGGTGGCTTGAAAGCAAGCCCTGCAACAAATCACAGCAGGCAATCGCACTCACTTCACGCTCCGTATCGCTCCGGTCCACGTGAGAAATGGCAGCTTGTAGAGGGAGAGAGAAAATCAATATTTCTCTCTCCTCCCTCTCTCTCCTCTAAGGGGGAGTTCATGTGGGAAGAGAAAGGAAGAATAAAGAATGGTGGAGGCTTGTCCGGCATCGATCGGATTGCTCCATGGGCTGGAAATGGTGACTTGTGATCGTCATGAGCATGAAGTGCTGCTGATTTTTAGATTTGCAGCCATGGACATGAAACTCGAAACACGCAAATAAGTGGCAATTCAATTTTTTTCAAAGGAAATTTGAGATTTCATGGCTTTTGATTGATAAAATGTTGTTCATGTGGGCTAAAAATTGTTTATGTTGTTGTTTTCCATGAGTACTTGTTGATCATAATCAGAAAATCAGAAAAACATGCATCTTGTGGCCCAAAATAATACACTAAAACACGTAAAATATGGAAAATCAAGGGAAAATGATGTTTTTTTAGCATAAAAATGGAAGAATAAATAGAAACACCAACTAAATTTTCATTTTTGTTGCAAGAAGGAACTAAGGGCCACAGCCCATAACCTATTTTGAATTTTTAGTAATTAAATAATGCAAAAAATAAGGGAAAATACAAGGAAAATAGAGGAAAACCACTAAAAATTAGGGAGAAAATGCATTTTGGGTGCGAAAAATTAATGAAAATTAAGAACAATGTTCGTGAATGTTTGTGGGGACTGAAGCATGAGGATTTACCTCAGTTCAGCCCCACCTTCTTGTTCTAGTGTGTTTTTTCCCGCTTTTTACACATAAAATGATGGCAAAATGCCTTATAACTATATACAACAATGCAACATTTGATCGATGGGAGGGTAGAGTGGTTAAAATGTGTCTAAATGTGAAGTAAAATGATGAAAAGATTTCTGGTTTTTGTTTGCATGCCATATAGGTCGGTGAATAATTATAGAATGAGAGCCTAGTAGCACGAGGGTTTCCTCGGTGCTAGGTTCGTGCAACGCCGCATAAGAACGGTAGTTGAAAATCATTGAAAGGATGTTTTCCACATGTGCACAATATTGATTTTATAATTGTTTGAGCACTTGGCATCCACAATATGCATAAATCATGGAAATATTTAAAGGTATCAGAAATCATGGATGCACAGCAATTGCTTTCATTAGGACCTTGACCCACGTTGAGTGAGAGACAGGACACCCTAAGCCATAGGCTAGTCGTGGGGTCTGGGGAAAGAGAGGTAAGGACGATGGTACATTCCTGTATACGATTAAATGGTACCTTGAGTGGATATTGTGCGAAATGTTTATATGTTGAGCGACGCATCGAGGGGCCAATCCCCAAGGTGTAGGAGAGTGGTAGAGGGGTGGCGTCATTCAGCCGTTGGAGGACCCCCTATGTCTGTGCTTCGTGCCATTAGGCAATGTGTAAGGGACTCCCTCTGAGGAGTAGTGGGTGAGAGAAGAGTGGATTACAAACGACGAATACAAACGCAAGATGTCTAGGAAGGCAATGTATGTGTCATCAGCGCTCGTGGCCGCGAGGCCGTGGGGTTCTTGAGCGCGTGAGATAGAGGTCCGGCTAGTGCACGAGCCAGTGCCGGCCCATTCCATGTTCCATCAGTGGTGCGTCTGCTGGGAGCCGCTTAAAATTGGCGGTCCTCGAATCCTGGTTGTCTAGGGACCAACTAGCAGTTTATGCCAAAGGATACTGGTATTGATCTGTTATTTGTTGATAAGCATCGTCTAGCAGAAATCCAAAAGCAAGAAAGAGACGAAAGAGCTAGGCGACGTGCTGAAGTTTTTAGGAGATATTCCCCTAAGCATAGTGGTGCTGAACCCTTAGGAGGGAGTGGATCTAGTGGTCTTGGGGCCACAAGCAGTAAGTTAGGAGAAGGTGGAAGCTCTAGTGCTCCCCTTTCTTCCATAAGCCAGTCTACATCAAGTGCGGGAAGTGTAACCCCACCGTCCCCTATTCCTAGTGCAAATCCAATCCTCGTCATGGCGCAGCCTATTGCAATTCCAGCAGGAACGACGGATTCACCGGCTCTAGGTTACCCGCTACCCATTTTTAATGGGCTAGTTGAGGAAGATGCGGAACTCCACATTAGGGAGTTTCAAAAGATGATGTTTAAGTGTCGCATTCAAGAAGAAGGACATTTAATGATGTTCTTCAATATGACTCTCAAAGGAAGAGCCGCTATATGGTATCATGGTTTAGAAGCCGAAACCATATTGAATATTGATTCATTTTATGGAGCTTTTCGAAGGGAGTTTGCCCCTGAAAGGGGTGGGCAATATTAGTTGCGTGTACTCAACGTGACCCGCCAAGAACCACACGAGGATATTCGTGCTTATGCGAAGAAAATAAAAGAGGTTTTCTGTAAGTTGGACACCTCTATTCCTATCCCCGCAGCTGCCCAATTGCAATATTTCCTACATGGTTTGTACTTTAACATCCAATTGTAGTTGAGTAGTGTCCCCTTGGGGGATATAGATACTGCCATTACATGAGCACAAGAGGTGGAATCCCGACTACAAGCAGCCTATGCTTCTCGAGGTAATTTGAATATGGGTTTAGTATTGGGAAACAATATGGCGATGGCCAATGGCAGTAGTGGCCAAGGGATAGCGATGGCTAACCCTAATGGGAGAGGGAACATGATACAGAATGTCCCTTTATTACCAGCTCCCCCTAGCATTTCGATGCCTATGAGTAGTCAAATGGCTCCAAATGGTGGAGGCCAGGCAGTCAATTCTAATACCATGCCTGTGGCTCAACAACCAGTGCCTAATCGAATTGTTAGGCCGATGGAACGACATGGTAATGACCAAGGCTATGAGAAGAGCGCTTCCAATGTTCTTGGCAAGGTTAAGGACATGATGAAGCATTATACCAATATGATTACGGAGCAGTATCGGCAAATAGCCGTTGATGTAAACTTCCTTAAAAAACAACAAAATTTGATAGGAAGTAGATACCCAGATGAGGGTGCACCTTCGAGGTTTAGTTGCAAATGGTGTGGTGGGCAGCACTATCCAAGAAATTGCCCAAATGTTAAGTGCGACATCTGTGGAAAATCTGGCCATTTAGCAGCTACTTGTTGGAGTAAGATCAGTTCCCTCCAGCGAGGTAGTCGGCAACCAGGGCCTGTTAATCATCGTGTGCAAGGAAATGATTCCCAGCGAGAAGATGGGCCTAAACAAATACTTCAACGACCAAAGATTGCAGTGGAGGAGCTACCTAGTGGTAGTGGGGTTAGTTTGATTGAGGCTGTACACGTTAATGATGTTGAAACCTCTAATCTGTGAGCTCTTCTTACAAGATGTCAAAAGGGTAGAGAAGCTGACAAGGATAAGCCTGTCGACGGAAACCCTAAACAAGGCGACAAAGGAACACAAGTTTTGGATCCTGCCATGGAAGGGGGACCTTTGAAGCCCGTAGAAAGTAAAGCCGATAAGGAACCACCAAAGAAGAAGGTGAAAGTTAAGAAAGAGGCAATAAAGCCAGTTCAATGACCTAAAGAGCAGATGGTTTGGCGTGAAAAGCGAGCTCTATCGAACTATCATGAATTCGATTTGGCGAGCTCTCTTTGCAAAGTCAAGCCAGATGTGAATCTTTTACAGCTTATTAAGCTTTCCCCAAGAGTAGGCAAGGAATTTAGAAATATCCTACGTACCGGGTATATAGTAGAACCTTTGGGTATTGCGCGAGTTGGTGATGACTGGTTTGAGCATACTGAGAAGCATTGCCCAAGGGTTGCAGCCTATGTCGATGGGATATTAGTAGATTATGCCATTGTCGACACGGGATCATCTGTTAACATTATGAGTTCTGAACTGATGGAAAGGTTGGGTCTTGCGATCCAGAAAGATGCCTCCACAATTCTCAGAATGGCAGATGATAGTTTGAGACAACCGGAAGGCTGCATTACTAAGGTCCATGTCACTGTTGCAAATGTAGAATGCTTGTTGGACTTTAGGGTGATTCGTTTTGCAGGGCGTCCAAGTTACCATGTATTACTCGGACGACCTTGGATCTTGCAAGCGGACTGCCAAGTAGATATACCCGCCGGTCGACTAATATTCGGTAGAGGTGCCCAGCGTGTGGTGGTTGATGCTT
Organism: Lygodium microphyllum; assembly: GCF_053477565.2. Classification (NCBI taxonomy): domain Eukaryota; kingdom Viridiplantae; phylum Streptophyta; class Polypodiopsida; order Schizaeales; family Lygodiaceae; genus Lygodium; species Lygodium microphyllum. The sequence goes on along the minus strand of NC_141159.1, from coordinate 125,034,089 downwards.
ATCCTGAGTCCCCGCAGAGTGAGAGAGCTCCTCTATCTTCTACAGAATTGGAGACATTAGAAGATTTATCAGCCAGTGAGACATCTTTGAGTGATGAGTCCAAAGAGGGATCCACCACAGAAGACATCTATCAGATCACTTTGAATGAGCCGATGGAGGGCCAAGATCATATAAGAGATGCAGATGTTATTGAGCTAGACCTTGGTACGCCTGATGATTTGCGATCAATCAAATTAGGTTCTATGCTCAGCACAGCAGAAAGGGAGGACTATGTGGCCTTGATTCAGGAATTTCGTGATATCTTTGCCTGGAGTTATGATGAGTTGAGAGGCATTCCTCCTAGTCTTGCTGTTCATACAATTCCATTGAAAGAGGGCAGTCGTCTTGTACGACAGAAAGTAAGGCGTATGCCTTTCGAATTGAGGGATGGGCTGTTTGAAGAGTTACAGAAGCTTCGGAAAGCAGGTTTGATTTTTCCTGTGCAACACACGGAATGGTGTTTGCCAGTCGTGATCAGAAAAAAGAAAAATAATCAAATTCGATTATGTGTAGACTTTAGAGAGCTGAATAAGCAGACAATTAAGGACTACTACCCGTTGCCATTTATTGACCAGATTTTGGATCAATTAGCGGGTAGGGAGATATATTCGTTTATGGATTGCTTTGCAGGATATAACCAGATGGCAATTGCAAAAGAGGACAAGTTGAAAACAACTTTTATTACTATTTTTGGTACTTTTGCGTACCATGTGATGGCCTTTGGTTTATGCAATGCGCCTGGTTCGTGGCAACGAACAACAGATAAGACATTTGGTGACATATCCCCTGAAGAGTTGAAGGTGTTTATTGATGACTTAGGGGCTGCCACCATGAGAGGAAGACAGTTGATCATTTTAAGAAAATGTTTTGAGCGCTGTAGACAATTTTGCATCGCCCTAAACCCACGGAAGTGTGTTTTTGGAGTACCTTATGGGCTATTGCTGGGTCATGTGGTCAGTTCGGTTGGAATTGCGACAGACCCCGAGAAGGTCAAAGTTATAGTTGCCATGGGTCCACCACGCACTCCAAAGGAAGTTCATAGCTTTCTGTCTTCGGTTGGTTATTACCGTAGATTCATAAACGCCTTGGCAGAAAGAACGTTGCCGCTTACAAATTTATTGTCCTTTAGCTGTTTGTTTGTATGGGGTGACCCTTGTAAGGTAGCATTCGAGGATGTGAAACAAGAGCTAGCAAGAGCTCCCATTTTAAAAGCATCTAAAAGAGGTGAGGTGTTCTATATATTCTCAGCAGCCACCATGTATAGTATCAGCTGTGCTGTTTAGCCCAAATTTGGGAAGAGAAGTGGTACCACCCGATTACTTTTGCTAGCCAGAAGCTGGGGGTATCCGAAATCAATTATACCTACATGGAGAAGTTGTGTCTAGCGATGGTCTTTGGGACCAGGAAATTCAGGCATTATATTCTCTATGAGAAAGTCGTGCTTTATACGAAGGCGGAGGGGCTTCGATTATTGATGAATAAGCTACAACCGCCTGATCATCTAGCAAAGTGGTTGATCACTTTGCAGGAATTTGATTATGAAATCAGGAGTAAGCCACCAAGGTTGCAAGGCATCATGAAATGTCTTGTGGACTTTGGGGAGCCGAAAGAATGTGTGGCTGAAGGTAGTGACATGGAGTTGTTATTTAAAATAGATACAGCATCTATTCCCTCCTGGTATGCTGCAATAACGCATTATTTATCGACGGGAGAGGCGGGATCCAAATTATCTAAAGATGAGAAACGGAAAATTAGGCAGCAAGCGTTAAAGTTTGCCTTGATCGCAGATACATTATATCGGCAAGGGGTTGACGACATCTATCACCGATGTGTGATGCCTGACGAGGTGCCATTCATTTTGGAAGAGTGCCATGATTCTGCTTGCGGCGGCCATTTTGCTGGACGGCTTACAGCACAAAAGGCTTTAAGAGCAGGTTATTGGTGGCCTGCCATCTTCCAGGATGCGTTTGCGTATGTTAAGAGATGCGATATTTGTCAATGACATGATAGTCGAGAGAATAGGAAATGACCACTCACCCCTATTATGGTGATACTTCCATTTGAGAAGTGGGGAATAGACTTTGTGGGTCCTATTACTCCGTCGTCGACTGCGCAAAAGAGATATATCATTGTAGCAACTGACTACTTCACAAAGTGGTCAGAAGCACGTGCAACAAGGAAAGACGATGCTAAAGAAACTGCTAGTTTCCTTTTAGAGCAGATAATATGTAATCAGTGTCGGACCGCGGAACCCATTTCCTGAATAAGGTGATCAAAAGCTTGACAGAGATGTGGCAAATCAAGCATAACAAGACAACCCCATATAACCCGCAAGCCAATGGGCAAGTTGAGAGCACCAACAAGCAGCTTGTGGGCATCCTCTCCAAAATTGTGTTGGAAAAGAAACAGGATTGGGATAAAAAGTTATACGTGGCAGTGTGGGCCTACAATACAACCTTCAAACGAGCCACTGGCCATACCCCGTTCAAGTTAGTATATGGGGAGGAGTGTGTCTTGCCTTTAGAGATTGAGTTGCTGACTATTCGGTTTGCCATCAATCATTCTTTGAGTGATGAAGACGCACTTTTTGAGCGCTTGACGACATTGACACATTTAGATGAGCTTAAGCTACATAGCTTATTGCACCAAGAAGTGGCGAAGCGCCGAATGAAGCAGCTACACGACCTCAAAGCCAAGAAATACACCTTCAAGAAAGGACAGCTTGTTCTGTATTATGATGCACGACGTGAATTATTTCCAGGAAAGCTAGAGCCCAAATGGGACGGGCCCTATAGGATCGTTAGAATAGGAAAGAATAAGTCCACAGTCTTGTTAGCTGACCTTGAGGGGATAGAATTTAAAAATAAGATTAATCTTAATAAGATTAAACCTTATTATTTCTGATTGCACTAATACTATGACTGCCTTGCAGGTCTATGAGAGATTGATCAAATATCTGCAAGGAAATCGTGATAGAGGTTGATGGGTCGTCTGATCCCTTATTTAGAACACCCATATTTAGAACAGAGGTATCATCAAGGAAAGCTCATTTGGTGGAGCAAAGGATATAAGGTGACTGAGCAAGAATGCAAGACATTTATTTGGGAGATCAAGTTCTTCTGCCATCACTGCCTACAAATTTTGACGAGCATCCCTGTTGAATTCAATGAGGATGGAGGGATGGAGCCTACAGTCCACCCGTTGAATATGCTGAATTTCAATTACCATAATTACGAGTAGAGTTCAGGATGGTGGGGTATGTAAACCCTTTATGGATGTACACCTTGTACTTTGATGGGGCATCCAGGGGTGCATGCAAAAAAGGAAGTGTAGGAGTTATCATCCGAGACCCCCTGACGATGCATTGTCATGAAGTTAGCTGCTTATCTCGGGGTGAATTTTACCAATAATATGGTAGAATACAAAGCCCTGATTATGGGGTTGAACATTGCAAAGAAGGGTGGTATCCGCCAGTTATTGGTGAAAGGGGACTCTCAGTTGGTTTTAAATCAACTCAATGGGACGTACATGGTACTAAACCCCATCCTTTGCATGTACCATCATACTGCCATAGCCCTGCTAGACGAATTTGATAGAGTGTCTTTTCAGCTGATTCCACAGAATTGGAATCAGTTTGCCGATTCATTGGCTAATTTTGCGTATGAAGAAGACCTCTTCTTTAATTGTGGCCCTTGTCCTTATATATCTATTGATGGTGAGACATGACCTGGTTGTTTGTGGGGTATGCTTTCTAAACATGCCCTCTTTGGCAGACGATGGTTGATCTGGGTGATGCAGAGGGTAGGCGAGACTCATCTGCCTTTATTATCTTGGACCCACAGACTGATTAGACGACATGTGATGCGAACACCTCTTGCGATATACGCAGGAGGGATGGGTCATAATTTAATGCACCTAGTTTAGGGCTACGAGCCTCTGTTCCCTTGGGAATGTCATGCTTTGATGTCCATCATAGTTGTTTCCAGGAGGATGTTATGCGTAGTATTGTTTGATTTCATTAGGCCAAGAGGGCCATTTTCCTGTCTAGTGCGGGTGTGTTTAATTGGGTTTTTGTTTTAAGTGTTGTGCTAGACAGATTTCATGGTTCGTGGAATTTAGTGGAGCCTGGAGGAGCCTTTGCTGCGATGGAAGCTTCTTGTGGCCAATCCAGGTGATACCTCTCCTTTACGAGTGCCTTTCTTTCCTGTTGTATGTGTATTTATACTTGTCGAGGGGATATATTTTTGTTGGGGACCGGCAACTAAGGCATGAAGTCCCAGGTTTAGGCTAAGTATATTTGAGGGAGGTCGGAGTAGTCATTGCCTCCTGTAAAGACATTGCCAGGGATTGAAAGACCTGTTTTAGAAGGAAGTCTTAGTGGCCCTGTTCTGCTAAGCCTGCTAGGCAACCATTCTAGGAGTTCTTGTTAGTAGTGAGGTAGTTAGAGAAGCCTGCCAGAAGATAATAATGATGATGCCAAGAAACCCTGAACATCCTAAAAGATGAATATAAATACGAAGGTGTGTAAAAATGGGTTCTAACCCCTATCAAAGAAAAGAAAAGGAATGAAAATGTATAGGCAATTGATCATTGCCTTGTGAAGGCTTGGTAGGTTCCTGAGGACGAGTCAGACCCGGGGCCGATACCTTGTCTTCCTAGGGGTGGCTTCTTGCTGGAAAAACAAATAATAAAGACAAAACAAGGAAGGTTGGAACGCAAATAAAAGTGAGCATTAGAAAAGGATTAAGTGTCGCCTTGCGAGGGCTTGGTAGGTTCTTGGGTGCCGAGACAGGTCCTGAGGCCGATGCCCTATTCTCCTTGGGTCACTACGCTTAGCTCCCTCCTTTTTACATGCCCAAGTATGTTAATAAAATAAAAACCCTAAAAGAAGAAATGTACTGACAGAAAATACTCCTTGATCAGGCTATAGGAGTCCTCTCCTTGTAGGAGCTCCTAGTTGTGTTGTCTTTAGTTGGTAAGTAGTTCAGACTACCACTTAGGGCAACCTCTTTGATAGGTTTTTTAGTTTGGCTGTGTTGGAGCAGGTGGTCAGTCACTCGCTTTGGATCTTCTATTAGATGGTGCTAGGCTTACTCCTTGTGGATGTCATGCCTTGGTTCGTCCAGGGGTAGGGGGAGCATTGTGCTGAGTTTTATTATATGTTTGTTTTGTATCAGTTTGATGCTTCTTTGGTTGTTTATGTGCAGATATGTTCGTGGATTCGACGGGCTGAGTCGCCCTATCCCGTGGTCGCCAATGAGAGCGGACTTTTGGTGCCAGGAATTGCTTAAAAATAGCTAAAAATTATGAATATCAAGGGAAAAATATCCAATGTCAAAGGCGGCGGCTCGCGACCTAGGACGATTTTAAGCGTCAAAGTGCTCTAAGGTGCCCGGGCAACACTTGCGGATTTTTAGTAATTTTCCCATGCGCATGTGGTGGTCAATGGAGTATCAGTCAGTGCGAGATGCCGAGACGAGCTCACAGAAATTTTCAGATCGCGATTCGGACACCGTATGCGCGAGAGACGGGAAAAGGGCCAAAAGGCCGGTAAAAAATTTGGGAGGTGCCCAAAGAAGAGAAGTGAAGGGGTGCCTTTGTGAAGAGGCACCCCCCCTTCATGAAAAAACAAGATTTAGGAGGGGGCCGGCGTGCTGCTGCAGGTGTCGAAAAAAATGGCGCCCCCCCTCCCCCCCTCAAAATGGACATGGTGGCTTGAAAGCAAGCCCTGCAACAAATCACAGCAGGCAATCACACTCACTCCGCGCTCCGTATTGCTCCAGTCCATGCGAGAAATGGTAGCCTGTAGAGGGAGAGAGAAAATCAGTCAAATCAGTATTTCTCTCTCCTCCCTCTCTCTCCTCTAAGGGGGAGTTCATGTGGGAAGAGAAAGGAAGAATAAAGAATGGTGGAGGCTTGTCCGGCATCGATCGGATTGCTCCACGGGCTGGAAATGGTGACTTGTGATCGTCATGAGCATGAAGTGCTGCTGATTTTCAGATTTGCAGCCATGGACATGAAACCCGAAACACGCAAATAAGTGGTAATTCAATTTTTTTCAAAGGAAATTTGAGATTTCATGGCTTTTGATTGATAAAATGTTGTTCATGTGGGCTAAAAATTGTTTATGTTGCTGTTTTCCATGAGTACTTGTTGATCATAATCAGAAAATCAGAAAAACATGCATCTTGTGGCCCAAAATAATACACTAAAACACGTAAAATATGGAAAATCAAGGAAAAATGATGTTTTTTGAGCATAAAAATGGAAGAATAAATAGGAACACCAACTAAATTTTCATTTTTGTTGCAAGAAGGAACTAAGGGCCACAACCCATAACCTATTTTTAATTTTTAGTAATTAGATAATGCAAAAAATAAGGGAAAATACAAGGAAAATAGAGGAAAACCACTAAAAAATAGGGAAAAAAAGCATTTTGAGTGCGGAAAATTAATGAAAATTAAGAACAATGTTTGTGAATGTTTGTGGGGACTGAAGCATGAGGATTTGCCTCAGTTCAGCCCCACCTTCTTGTTCTAGTGTGTTTTTCCAGCTTTTTACACATAAAATGATGGCAAAATGCCTTATAACTATATACAACAATGCAACATTTGATCGATGGGAGGGTAGAGTGGTTAAAATGTGTCTAAATGTGAAGTAAAATGATAAAAAGATTACTGGTTTTTGTTTGCATGCCATATAGGCCAGTGAATAATTATAGAATGAGAGCCTAGTAGCACGAGGGTTTCCTCGGTGCTAGGTTCGTGCAACGCCGCATAAGAACGGTAGTTGAAAATCATTGAAAGGATGTTTTCCACATGTTCACAATATTGATTTTATAATTGTTTGAGCACTTGGCATCCACAATATGCATAAATCATGGAAATATTTAAAGGTATCAGAAATCATGGATGCACAGCAATTGCTTTCATTAGGACCTTGACCCACGTTGAGTGAGAGACAGGACACCCTAAGCCATAGGCTATTCGTGGGGTCTAGGGGAAAGAGAGGTAAGGATGATGGTACATTTCTGTATACGATTAAATGGTACATTGAGTGGATATTGTGCGAAATGTTTATATGTTGAGCGACGCATCGAGGGGCCAATCCCCAAGGTGTAGGAGAGTGGTAGAGGGGTGGCGTCATTCAGCCGTTGGAGGACCCCCTATGTCTGTGCTTCGTGCCATTAGGCAATGTGTAAGGGACTCCCTCTGAGGAGTAGTGGGTGAGAGAAGAGTAGATTACAAATGACGTAATACAAATGCAAGAAATCTAGGAAGGCAATGTATGTGTCATCAGCGCTCCTGGCCGCGAGGCTGTGGGGTTGTTGAGCGCGTGAGATAGAGGTCCGGCTAGTGCACGAGCCAGTGCCGGCCCGTTCTAGGTTCCATCAACGTCTGCTTTGTTCATCAGGAAGGACAGGGCCTCATGATCCACATAAAATTTAAAGTGGGTAGACAGCAGATAGTGGTGAAACTTCTCTAGTGGAAACACCATTGCCAAGCAATCCAGCTCTGTCAATGTGTAGTTCCGCTCCCTATCAGTGACTTTTTGGCTTGCATAATAGATCAATTGATCTAATTTTGAGGGGGCCTTTTGACATAGGACAACACCTAGCGCTTGAACTGATGCATCAGTGTGTACATGAAACTCCTTCGTTCAATCAGGAGGCTACAGAATGGGTAAAAAACATGGAGCCCCAAGAGGAACACCAAGGAAAAAGGGTTTCTACTACAAGAAAATCTATCTTGTAATCACCAACAAGCTTTATATCATTCTTTATATGACCATCACAAAGAAAACAACACCAAAGACAATAAATCTTCACGCAACATCATAGAAACAATCTCCCACGCATTTGATAGAATCAACCATATTCTCCAACATATTCATAAAATTCTTCAATAGAATAAAGAACACAAAGGAATACACCATCTTTGAATGGAAATCAATCACATATTATCCATCTTCAATGTCGTCATAGTTCTCTTTCTCAATCTCTCATATACCATTACACTATTTTGATAGAATTGACTATCTCTGACTCTCTCTCTCTCTCTCTCCATCAACAATACATCATATCCTCACTAAATCACTCAATAATCACTCACAATAATCCTCAATAATCCTTCTTAGGTCGTGGATGCACCTCCCAAGAGGCATGTCTCATATGAAGAGTCACTAGAGCCACTACAGTGTCTTTTCACAGCTCCCTACTGTCACTGTCACTTAGTCTTCTCTTCAGTCTTCAACAGCTACTTCTTTGACTTCTTTTAGCTCTTTTGCACTTGTATTCACCTCTTTCCAAGGCTAGAAAAATTTTCCAAGCTACACTCTCATCCAACAGAACACATATAGAAGCATACAGAAGGTCTACAGAGGCTCACAGAAGCTCAACAGAAAGTTACAGAAGGTCAACAGAAAGCATCAGAACCACATAACTCATACCAAAACCATTCCAAACCATCAAAAATCACTCAATAAGCTTTCAAACAATATCAAACCCTATCAATCAATACTCCATCCTTCCATACAGAGAGAAAACAGAACAAAACAGAAGCTCAACAGAAGCTATCAGGACCAAACAGAACATATCAAAACATCAACAAAACTTCACATCTCTACTAATAAACATCATGAGCTTAATAAAACCATTCCAACCTATCCAAAACACTCTCAAACCACTTCCAAACCAATCAATCATCTCATAAAATCAACCATTCAGCTCTCAAAAACAACAAAAATCAGCCAAAAAATAGGTCATTTCAACACTCAACATATCCCCACACTTAATAAGGAAGCGTCCTCGCGACCCAGGAAAAAGGGAATACAAGTTCATTCAAGAGCTCAACTTTGATTTTCAATAAATATTCAAAAACAGTCCATCCAACCACGACCCCAACTTATAACCTGTATCTGATATAAAGAATACAACGAAAGGAAAACCCTTTATACATTAACAATTCTTATCAAACTGGAAAGCACAACAAACTTGTAAAGGATATAAGAGGTTTCTTCTTCTGCATCAGCATCTTCAACTATCCAACCAACAACACCATCACCGCAATTCTCCAAAAATGTAGCTCGCACGAAAGCAAATCGAATAGGCAACCACCACGATCTTATCACTTAAATTAACCCACAACACAAACACTACACACAACACAACCATCTAAATGACTCCTCCAAAAAGAGAGATTTATCATTAAAAATCATCCACAATACATTGCAAATGTATCAATGAAGATGATCCCTTTTGAAGGCTTGGTGATTTCGAAAACGATCCATGGACAAGGATTCATCTACAAATGTCTTGGGAGGATTCTGAAAGAATTGAAGGCAGCACATCCTTTCCAACAAGATGAGGTATCTGCTAGGCAAACAAAGGGCATGAAAGTACAAGACATCCAGTTGCTGGGAATCAATGCTCACATTGACATTCATGCACAACTTTGGAATAGATTTTGAATCATTATGGGAATGCCTATGCATATACGCCATGTACCAAGTAAAATGAGCAGTTAAGCACACAGAAGGATCTGCAGATTGAGAATATTGTTGAGCAAAATGCAGATAATTCTGATAAGCCTGACTAGCACTTATCCATTCTCCTGGGATCAATGGCCAATTGATTTGAGGTCTAGTAAGGGAATCATTTGAACTCCAGCCTCTTCTTCGAAGAATCTTCTGATCAAAACCTTGATACCCACTAACCAATTGAGGAGGATTAGGAATAGAAGTGTTAGGAGATGGAAGAGGGACTAATGAAAGAGGATGAAGCGATGGATAGGCAAAATCATAAAATGAAGAATGGATTAAAGATGGATTTGCTGAAAATTGAGGAGATTCAGTTAAGAAAGGCGTTAAAAGTTAAGCAGGAAAAGTTGATAGAATGTCAGGGGATGGGGAAGGACAAGGATCAGGAGGTAGAAAAACTCGATCTTCAATAAAAGAACAACGGGTAAATATAGGAATTTGAGGAGATCCTTGAGGTTGGAAAAGAAGGGGTAAAATGACCTTTGGGTTAGATTGAAAAAGGGAAATATAAGCATCATACCTATGGGCCATTTGTTGATAATGAGTTAGGCATGGGACCTAAAGCTGATCTACGATGATAGGATTCAAAGAAAGAAGTATCAAATGGGGGTTGGTTGGAGAGATAGGCTAAAAGATCCACCCTCAGTTGGTTAATGTTCTGGGCATGAGCTGAAGCTTTAACCTGACGGTGATTCAAAATGATAGCATCAACCATAGTGTGCCATGAAAACTCAGGACACTCAGCCACCTTTGAAGAATATCCGTGGAACATCTCATCAATCCTCAACTCCAAATGTCGGACATACAAAGAAGCTTGCAATACCACATCTCTGACATACCTAGCCAGATCTTCATCATCTGGAATCAGTAAATCACCCCTCAAATACATATAGGACAAAAGCATCATATCTAAAGTGACAGAGTCTTCAAAAACCATCCTCACTACTTCTATTAGCAAATTAGATGACCAGGCCCCACTCCATCCATCCTCTGGAATAGGTAAATCCATCATGGAAAGTTTTATATAGAAGGCCAACTTATGTTGTTGATAATGGACAAAAAAGGAATGATTTGGTGGAACATATTCTTGATACTCCTCAAAAGAAGACCATAATAAATCCATGCGAGATTGCAATCTTTCCACCTTGGCCTGAAATAAGGGACATAATGTAGCCTGTCTCTGAAGAGCTGCCAAGTCTGCAGGGGATAAAAGAGAAACTAGTTGCACAGGACTCTGTGTATTAGACTGAGACTGAGCCAATTGATCTTTGAGTTGCTGGATTTGAGCATTGCTCTGGTCTAAGATAGTTGTGGTGGATTTAAATTTCTCTGCTTGGGCAGCTATCACCTCCTTCATCTCTTGACTCTCCTTCTGTAACTTATCCCTCTCCTTTGTTACAGCAACCACTTGAGACCTAGCTTCTGCCAACTCAGCTTTCAACTTATAGATTTTGGCTTTTTGAGTATCCATGAGCTTACTTTGTTGCTCCATTTGTGTACAAAGGTCAGAGAATTTCTCCTGAGCAGAGGCTAACTCAGTATTGGTCTTATTTAGTTCCTCCTTAGACTGCTGAACTTCATCATAAAATGAAGAATATAATTACTGGATACAGGCAGCCATCGAAAATTCAATAGAAATCTGGATATCCTTGCACAGGAACAGAATAGCATCTCCTGTTACCAGGCGGTGAACAGAAGGAATAGTAAGTTCTAGCATCCCGTCTCTATGGGCTCTGAAAAGATTTGGCATCTGAAGAAATGTAGGCAAGGTGCTGCAAGACTGGGCAGGAACTGTCAAGATTGTGGGAGAGAAGGAAGGAGTCTCACTTGTAGCTTTCTTGCTTGCACAATGGGGGAATACACACAAGGGTGGAGGCTGAAAACAATTTTTCTCTTCTTAGTTGTGTAAGCCAAAAGAACTCAAGTACAAAGAAATAGAAGAACCCTAGATATGGGTCTCAAACCAAACTTAACTAACTAAGGTGGCATACTAACTGAGCCACGAACTAGAGTAGATAAGGATAGCTATCATGTAGCTATTATTCAGGGGCGGTGTACCAACCGCATCTGCAACTGACAAGTCGGTGACATAAATACACAACAGTCACCTTGGCGTATCACGAGTGGAGCTCGATATCTCAACACTCCCCCTCGAGCTCAATCCCAATTCCTGCACACCAAGCAGGTCTCTGAACTTGCGCAGCTTCTCTGTGCCCAATGCCTTCGTGAATATGTCAGCTACCTGATCCTCTGTGCTGACATAAACTAGATCAATAAGACCTAGTAAAACCCTCTCTCGCACATAGTGATAATGCACCTCAATGTGCTTTGTTCTAGCATGATAGACTGGGTTATTTGCCAAGTGTATACTACTCATGTTGTCACAATAAATGACAACTGGCCCATCTGTAGACTGATGCATATCATAAAGTAGCTTATGCAACCAAGCTACCTCACATGCAGCCATTGCTGCACCCCTGTACTCAGCCTCTGTGCTCGACAAGGCAACTGTAGGCTGTTTTTTGCTGCTCCAAGTGACTGCAGCACTCCCAAAAGAGAACACATATCCACTGGTAGATCTTCTATCAGAAATACTACCAGCCCAATCAGCATCAGTGTATCCATGCAATTGTATCTGAACTCCAGTCTCATAAAATAGTCCATACTGCAATGTGGACTTCACATACCTGAGTATGCGTCTAGCCGCATCCAAATGTGGTTTCCTTGGAGCCTGCATAAACTGACTTACCAATCCAACAGCATAGCTCAAATCTGGCCTGGTAATAGTCATATAAATCAAACTTCCTACTATGCATCTGTACATAGTAGGGTCTTCTAGAAGCTCACCTGCATCTGTGCTCAGCTTCACATTCTGCTCCAAAGGAACTGAAATAGGCTTAATGCCTGTCATCCCATATTTGGACAGCATGTCCAATCCATATTGCCTCTGTAAGAACTGTATCCCAGTTGGTGATCTAATCACCTCAATGCCCAAGAAATAACGCAGCTCTCCCAAATCCTTCATCTCAAACTTCTACTTCAATAGCATTTTCACATGAAGGATATCTTCATCACTGTCACCTGTCATAATCAAATCATCAACATAAATGACAAGTAGCATAATACCTTTCTTTGTTTTTCTCACATAAAGTGAGAAATCTGCCTTGGAAATCTGAAAGCCAATAGTGACAAGATACTGTCCTATCTTGTCAGACCATGCTCTAGGTGCTTGCTTCAAGCCATACAAGGCTTTCTTCAACCTGCAAACAAACTCAGGATGAACAGCATGCACATAACCTGGTGGCTGCTCCATATAGACCTCTTCTTGCAAATCACCATGCAAGAAGGCATTCTTTACATCCATCTGATGTAAAGACCATCCCTTTGATGCAGCCATAGCAATGACTGCTCTTACAGTTGCCATCCTTGCAACTGGACTGAATGTTTCTTCATAGTCAATGCCATATGTTTGCGCATACCCCTTGACTACTAATCTTGCCTTGTATCTGTTCACAGAACCATCTGCATTGTGCTTCACCTTATAAACCCACTTACAGCCAATTGCATTCTTACCTTTAGGCAAAGGTACTAACTCCCATGTAGCATTTTCTTCCAAGGCATCCATTTCTTCATCCATGGCTTTCTCCCATTTTTCTTTTCCCATGGCTTGCTCAAAAGATGTGGGTTCTGGTTCCTGTATCACTTTGACCATATATGCATAGTGAATGGCTGTAAATCCATCATATTTTAGCCTATCCACAGGATACCTAGCTCTCGTAGACCTGCGCAAAGTAGGTTCACTCCTAGGTGCTCTCAAAACATCCCTAGTCTTCCTTACTCCAGGTGTAACAATAGAAGGAATACCCAACTCATCATCAATGCTCTGTTCTGAGCCACTGGATTCACCGTCCAATAAGAGTGACCTGCATTCACATCAAACATGGGCTGATCAACCTTCTCTTTTCCTTTTTGTGATACCTGCATACCACTATTTGTATTGCTTTGAGAAGATTCTCCTGATCTCAATCTGCCTGTCCATGGCGAAGAATGTGAACCACTGCTAGAGGACGCTCCAGGTCCACTAATATTTTGTGACTGCTGCTGTGAATTTTGTGCAGCATTACCATTTTGTGCATCTACATCATCAATCACATTTACTGGTTTATACCAGCTACTCATCTCATCAAAAACAACATCTCTGCTCACTGTAAACTTACGAGTAGAAGGGTTATAGCATCTATACCCTTTTTGCTGCAGAGAGTAACCAATAAAAATGCACTTCTCAGCTTTTGGATCCAACTTGGATCTCAGCTCATCTGGCACATGTACATAGGCAATGCAACCAAAAATTTTCAAATGAGAAATATCTGGTTTCCTACCAGTATACCTCTCCTCTGGAGTCATTCCATGTATTGCTGCAGTGGGAGTCCTGTTCATTATGTAGACTGCTGTAGCAACTGCTTCAGCCCAATAAAAATCTGGCAAGTCTTTTTCATTGAGCATGGCACGAGATACCTCTCCAATATGCATGTTTTTCCTTTCTGCAATTCCATTTTGTTGTGGGGTATAACTGCATGAATATTGCTGCTTTATGCCATGCTCCTGCAAGAACTTTGCAAACTCATTTGAGAGGTACTCTCCCCCTCCATCTGACCTTAGGCATTTTATTTGCAGACCTGTTTCTTTTTCAGCCATAGCTTTAAGGGTTTTGAAATGCCCAAAAACTTCACTTTTCTTTTTCATAAAATACACCCAAACTTTTCTGCTATAGTCATCAATAAAAGTGACAAAATAATGACAGCCTCCAAGAGATGCAGCTTTAGTAGTCCACACATCAGAGTGGATTAATTCCAATGGCTTCTCACTCTCTTGAACATGTCTAGGAAATGGTTTCCTTGCCTGTTTTCCAAACTGACAGGCTTCACATACCTTATGCATTTCTGCAACCTTGAATTTTGGCAATCCTGCAACAATATTTTGGGCCTGCATTGATTTAAGTCGCTGTACATTAACATGGCCAATGCGTTTATGCCAGATATCAATATCTGCAACTACACCGGTCCCATGTGCAAACATTGCTGCACTCAATTCAGACATGTCTGCATCCAACGTAAACATTCTGCCCTTCTTCTTTCCTTTTGCTATCAAGCGACCTTTATTTTTCATATCCTCAACAAAGCATCCATGAGGATTAAATCTGACCTGCAAGCCCTGCTCAACCATTTGACCGAGAGAAACCAGATTCTTGGTGATATTCGGGACATGAAATATATCGGACAGGTATTTCTTTTTCCCATCCTGCATAGACAATGGAATTTTTCCAATCTGCACAATAGGATGTGCAGTATCATCACCAGTCTCCACAAATCCTGGTTTTTCCATTTTCCTTGCATCCTCCATCCATTCTGCATGACCTGTCATGTGGTTTGATGCACCTAAGTCAACATACCATACATCATTGCTTTCTTCTGCACTTGTCACAGAATTGTTCATGTGCTGCACCATGAACAAATGCTCATTTCTGTCATCACCCTGTCTGCTAGAAGATGCATAATTCCCTTGTTGCAGTTTTCCATTCATGATGTCATTCTGCTTTTTATAGCAATCTTTAGCCATATGACCCATTTTACCACAGTAGTAGCATTCAACATTACTGTTTGCATTTTGACCTCTTTGCCATCCACCACGACCTCTTTGGCTCCCCCTGCCTCTAGAGTTACCACGTCCTCCTCCATAGGACTGGTTTTCTTGAGTTTGCTGCATATTCTGATTTCTACCACGGCCTCCAAATCGGCCTCCTCTACCTCTGCCTCTACCTCTTCCAGCATTTGAGTAGAAGACAGCTTCTTTTGAAGTTCCTCCTGAAGAAGATGCACCACCATTTCTTTGCTCCTCAAAAATTAGAAGAGCAATCAGCTCCTCAAAATCAGGAAATCTTTCACGAACTGAAATGGATGTTCGAAACTGTGCATAATCCTTTCCTAGACCATTCAAGGTCACAGAAACTAAATCATCATCTTCCACTGGTGACCCAATGGAAGCAAGTGCATCTGTAATCTTCTTCACCTTCATGTGGTAGTCATTGACGCTCATATTTTCTCTTTACACATTGTGCAACTCTTGCTTGAGCTGCATTTTCCTGGCTTGCGTATTTGTGCTATACATTTTTGACAAACTATCCCATGCCTCCTTTGGCGTACTTGCATCCTAAATATGCACAATCATAGAGTTTGAAATGCTGATAGACAGCCAATACATAACTTTCCTGGCCCTCTCATGCCATGCTTTAAATGCCAGCATTTGCTGTTGATTGGGAACATCAGGAAGAACTGGTTCTTCTTCATTTCCTGCAACAAATTCCCAATATCCTTTTCCCATAAGAAAATTCGTCATTCTAAACTTCCATGCTTGGAAGTTGTTCTTGTCAAGCTTTTCAATGATAATCTGTGAAAGAGAATCAGATGCCATTACAGAAGACTCTCCCGCAACATATACTACCCTCTTGCTTCACCGCGAAGGGCGTCTCAACCTGAGACAATGCACTCCTGCACTTTCCGGCTGTGCTACCTGCAGAGATCTGCTCCCAAAACAGAAAATGAAAGCAACACTGCTCCTCTTACCAGAACACCACGAGCTTGGCTTGCTTTCTTGACCTCCTTACCACGAACAAGGCTCTGATACCATGTCAAGATTGTGGGAGAGAAGGAAGAAGTCTCACTTGTAGCTTTTTTGCTTGCACGATGGGGGAATACACACAAGGGTGGAGGCTGAAAACAGTTTTTCTCTTCTTAGTTGTGTAAGCCAAAAGAACTCAAGTACAAAGAAATAGAAGAACCCTAGTTATGGGTCTCAAACCAAACTCAACTAACTAAGGTGGCATACTAACTGAGCCACGAACTAGAGTAGATAAGGATAGCTATCATGTAGCTATTATTCAGGGGCGGTGTACCAACCGCATCTGCAACTGACAAGTCGGTGACATAAATACACAACGGTCACCCTGGCGTATCACGAGTGGAGCTCGATATCTCAACAGGAACTGTCACTGGAACTGGAGAAGGAATAGGCACTGACTCAGCCACCCTCTTGATACGTTTTCTCTAAATGACAAGGGGAGGAGGAGAATCATCATCCTCAATTATCACATCATCACCTTCATTATGAGGCGGAGGAGGAACTTCTGGAGGATCAATTGGAGGTAAAGGAACTTCCTTTGCAGGGGCAGCATGTAGCAAGAAGACATAGAGGAAGGACCCAAATGTAACATTAGTCACATTTCCTCGAGTAGCTCGGATAAAGTGGTGATCCATCTTGGAGAGGAGGTAGGTACTCCAATCAATAGTTATGCCTTTCAAAATCATTCGTGAAGCTGTAAACAACTCCTTGGAAAGATAATGAGATGGGGATTTTGCAGGCATGAACCTATTCTGAAGGAATTGGCATAGATGTTTCCATAGGGGATTGGAAATCATGGAGACACCGACTCCTGACGTGGTAATGACCTTCTTCGGATCAAGAACATCTTGAGTTTGCTTCTGCAACAGCTTCAAAATATCGCCATTGGCGAACACTGGCAGCAGGGACGTACTCCCCACGATACGGCAGACCAAGAGCCTTGCCTAGACTCTTCGGTGTCAGAAGAACAGCAGTGCCACGGACTGGACCATACCTCTTACTGTAAGAGGTTAAAAACTCGTCACAAATTGTAGGATCATCTGGAACCAGTGGGAAAGAAAGGCTCACGAACTTGGACAAGCCTGCTTTAGCGACAACATCCGAATCCAGTAACAAAGAATAATCATATAAAGCCAAAGGAACATACTGGATCGGGGGAAGAGTACGAGAGGGCGCCATTCAGATGGTTACACACACACACCACAAACACAGACAAACAAAGAGAATGCTTGCAAAACAACATACGAAAACCAAGGATAAGATATCAACCAAGGTGGTAAAACGTGACTCGATCAACTATCCCCAAACAAACCATAGCCTAAATTTTTTTTCGACGTGACCTCTACACATATGCGACCGAAAGCTTCATGCTATGCAAACACGCAAGCACCCAAATCCCCGTATCAGGCAATAAAGAAAAAAAACTACACACCGTACCCTTAACCGTAACACATGGACAAATCAGACTACCATAAAAAACGGACATCAAGATTGGACCATAACGTGACCATCAGTGTCAACTAATAGATTTGTACGCGCCCATCCCATGAAGCGAGTTCATTAAAAAGGGGAAATAAGTGTAGTGAGGGGAAGTAGTTTAATGAACGGTTCATTGGAATAAATTATTAACAATGGGTAACATTTTATTAAGTGATAAACCTTAATAAGAAAACGACGGTTCCTTCTTAAAATTTTAATTACAAATTATTAGATTGAAACAGTGCATTAATCTGAATCCCAGACTTCGATACTAGACTGAGGTCTGTAAATGCAAATTCATTTATTAAAAATTAAGGTGATGTGGAGCGCTTTTTTGCCAGCGCGTGGTTTTGTGACAGCTGGTTCATTGTTATTAAAAATATTAAGGTGCCTCTGAAGCACACGTAGCGCGTGCTAAGTGAACGGCGGATTGATTTTAATTAGAAAAATGTGTGTTTGGCGCAAGCGCGCGTGCCATGGTGGTGTTTAGGATTCATGTTAAAAATTAAGCGTGAATTTTGGGGTAGAGAAAAAAATAAAAAATATAAAAGGAAAAATACCTGCAAGTGGGTGTATGTGTATGCAATGAATGCGCACGTCTCAATCCCCAAAATGTAGGTCAGCAATCCAAAAAGAAAAACCACGAACTGAAAATAATTGGACACACGACATAGCAAGATTAGTATATATGAATTTGTTTAGATGACTGATGGCTTATATGTTGTTGTTGTTGTTGTTTTTTAAATGTTGTGTATTGTTGATTGTGTATTTTGGTTTTTATGTGTTTTTGTTTGTTGTAATGTTTTTTTTTCGTGTTTTTGTTGATCTTGGTGGCAAAATTTTGACAATGAAACACATATAAAAATGTTGAAGATTTTCAGCATCAATCCACCACGTGTGACCAAGGTATCTGGATTTTTCCAGATTTTTTAGCTTGTGTTTAGAATTAAAGAGGATTTTTCATGAATTTAGGCATTTAATGAAGCATTTTTGCCATAAAATAATAATGGAATAAATTGGCACAGCATTTTCAACGTATAAAATATTCCAAAAATAAGCAAAGAAGTTGATGGAATTTTTAGGAATTTTTTGCAATTAAATTGGTATTTTTACCAATTTTAATGAGTTTTTGCTCATTTTGTATGTATTTTCGAAAGAATTTTTACTTTTAGAATTTTCTGAAATTTTTTTCCTGAGCTTTTCAGTTTGGAAAAATATTTCAATTGACTGCAAAAATATTGGAATTTTTTTTTAAAAATTGATTTTTTTGGATTTTAATTGATATTTAATTAATTGGTGAATTGTTAAATGTGTTTCTAGGGTTTTTTCGGATTTGAAAATTAAAAATTCGGGAATATATACCCGGGAATGGATTGCGTGTCAGCTGCGTGTGAACAACTGGCTGGTGCACACCACCGCACGGACAAGCGAACGCGCGTCCCCACGCGTGAACGGCTGCTAAGCGCGCACGTACCCGCGATCACGAACACGCTCATACAACTCCGCGCACACACACACCCTGCGTGTGACAGGGGGCTGAGAAGGGTGTACGGGGGTTTTTGTTGGTGAAATGAAGGGGCTAGTTCTCGGCGCGTTGGGGGGGGGGGGGGGGGGGGGGAAATGGGCGTAGGAGGGGGGTTGGTAGGTGGGTGTGAAGGGGGGACTTATGGGGAGGTGTGTGTAAGTGGGGGGGTTTGTGTAATTGAGGGGGGGTTGGGAGTGGGGAGGGGGAATGGGGGCTTAGAGGGGGGGAAATGTGTGTGCTGGGGTGGGAATGGGGGAAGGTGTGAATGGGGGGCCAAAAAGGGGGGGGTGTGGATGGTTGGGGGTTGGGAGTGGTGGGGGAAATGGGGGCATGGATGGGGGCTGGAGTGGGGTGGCGGGAATGGGGGTGTGGAGGGAGGGAAGAGGTGGGAGGTGGGGGAGGTAGTAGGGAAGGAGGAGGGCGAAGGAGGAGGAGGGAGGGGACAGGGGCTGCAGGCGGCAGGGGAGGAGGGAGCCCGAAGACGAAGGGGGGATGCAGATGGCGTGGAGAAGGAAGGGGTGGAGGAGATGGTGGGGGAGAAGAGGAGGTTGCAGACGGAGAGGAGAGGGCGGAGCGTGCGGCACGGGCGGAGGGAGAGAGCGCCCAGGGCGGCAAGTGGAGAGAGCGCCCAGGGCACTCAGAGCGGGCGGCATTGCTGCAGGTGGGCGCACCAGGGGGAGGCGGGGTGTACGGTGCCAAGGGAGGGCAACGGTTCCAGGCACTAGGCGGGGGGGCGAGGCTCCTGGACGGCGGCACACCAGGGCGGAGGCACAACGCACTGTGGGCGCACCAAGCGGCGACAATGCCACAGGTGGGCGACAGAGGAAGCAGCACGCGGCCGGCGGTAGGAGGGAGAAGGGAGGGTGGAGAGAGAAAGGAGAGAGGATGGGGGAGATGGTGGGGGAGGAGATATGGTGGAAGGGAGGGAGCAGAGGAGGGTGGAGGGAGAAGTTATGGGGAGAGAGAGGGGGGAGGAGAGAGAAAAGGAACAACAAAAACAAGAAAGAGATAGAGAGAAAGAGAGAGAGGGGGTGGGGAGAGGGGAGGGTGCCCGTGGGGGGAAGGGAAAAAATTAATTAAGTAAATTAAAAAAAAGAATTAATAAATAAATTAATGAAAAGAAAGGCGTGCCCCCGTCCCGCGCATGTGCGTGGGGCAGGGTAAAAAAATTTGTCGTGGCGGGATCGGAATGGTGCCACGACGTCGGTACGGGGCACCGTACGCGACTGGGGCGTGTGGAGACGCGTGAAATCGAAAACGGGCGCGTTCATGCGCGGGACGAGCCCCATGAAACACGTAAAAACAAGTAAAAATTAATATCTCACAATCCGGGCATCGAAACGAAATGTAGTAAAAACAAAAATTGGGCAGGACAGGAGGGGGAAGACAGGGAAAAAACACAATGGGGATTCCGGGGGGAAGACAGGGCGTTCACATGCAAAAAACACAAAAAACAGCCCCAAAATGCAAACGAAAATTAATATCGGAAGATCCGTGCATCGGAATGAGGTGCAGGAAGAAGGAAAAATGTGTAGAAGAATGTGCCCGATAATCCTATCATGTCAAAACATGGTTTCGACTGATATAAGATGCGTTCACATGCAAAAAACTCAAAAAACAGACCCGAGAATGGAATCGAAAATTAATATTGGACGAACCGCTTGCCGGAATGACATGCAGTAAAAAGGAAAAATGTTTGCAGGAAGGGGTGGCATAGGGTTGTCATGTTTAGAACGCAGTTCCGGCGGAAGTAGGAGGGGTTCACATGCAAAAAACACCAAAAATACACCCGAAAACACTTTTAAAAATTCATAATTAAAAATCCAGAAGTCGAAAGAGGGTGGAGGAAAAAGGAAAAAGGTGGGGTAAGGCGCGCGGGACAGGATTGTCAAATCAAATTGGAATTCCGATGCAAACAGTGCAGGTTCACATGGAAAAATATCAAAAAGACGCACGAAAAGGTCCCAAAAAACCACAAAAATTAATATTGGACAAACCGGCATCAAAATGACACGGAGTAAAAAGGAAAAATGTCAGGGAGGAAGTGGTTGGCAGGACTATGACGTCAGATCACCATTCCGAAGCAAGAAAAGCATGTTCACATGGAAAACTGACCAATTTACGCAAAATCTGTAAAAAATTAATAACTCAAAAACCGGGCATCAAAACAGGGGTAGGTAAAGAGGAAAATTGGATAGTTGAAAGGGATGAACAGGACTATAAGTTTGGATTGCAATTTGGGGGAATGTAGGGTGCGTGCACATGGCAAGACAACAAAATCAGGGAATGAAGGAAAACTGCAAGGGAATAGCCCCGAGGGTGGGTGAAAAATGAACGGGTGGGTGGGGAAGGGACCCCATGAGGGTAAAAGCAAGTCATGGCATAGAGGCATTAGCAGGTTGAGGCATATGCAGAGGGGTATGCAATGTAGACGCGCAGGGACGTGTCCCCACACTTAAGACCTTAACGGACAGGGTTAACCGAGCAACATGGACCTAGGACCACTCAACAGACCAACAGCTAACGTCCCCACACTTAAAACATGACCGTCACCGAGAAACAGAAGGTGTAGGGTTAGAAAAACTTGGTCCATATTGTAGAGAATCAAGGTTAACTGTCGATGGCACGTCCGGTGTTGTTGTCGGCTCTGCAGGAGGTACCAAGGTTCGCTCCAGCACATGTCCTTCGTGGCAGGGACCACACGGCAGCACCCAAGGAGATAGCTGATGGATGAATCACGTCGAGTCAGTGTCGCTGACCAAGGGGAGTCACTCAGCTTACAGCACTCAGATGGGATGAGAGAACAGTCACTCGCCCTATTACTAATATCACTCGAGAAAATTAGAATGAAAACCCATAGCTCAAACCCGGTTGAGGAAGGATAAAGGAATGGTGCAGAGGGAGTATGCCAGGGTGCACAATTGATGGTGCATCAGTGCGTCCAACCCATCTGGCTTAGGTGCAAGGAGAAAGGCAAGGGAGCCTTACAGTGTAGTGTACAGAACAGGGTGACGTGTCCTGTGATGATGGTAGAGACCCACCCCATGGGTGCATAGGGAAATGGGACCGTACCTGACTCCAAAGGTCGTAATGTTCCTCAATCCTCACCTCTCGGTAATTGATTGAAGAAACTCCAGTCACACTCAGCCTACTCTCTATCTCACGCTCTGTTGAAAGATACAGAGGGCCAGCATGTCCTGAAACCAATTGATGTAATCCTCACGGTCACTTGTGCATAGGTTGTATGCCTTATGCGCATTTGATGGTGCAACTGTGCATCCCACCCTGTGCCGACATACGGTGTGAGAAGGAAGGCCAGGGAGCCTTATGGTGTAGTGCACAGAAACAGATCGTGCTTTGTGCATTGAGAGGCCCATCCCGTGCGTGCAACACTCCATTCACACTTCATATCTCTCCTTTGATTTGAAGGGAAAGACTGGTCACTCGCCCCACCCTTTGTCTCACGCTCGTTTGATAGTGACAAAGGGCAACCCATACTCACTTCCCCATCCGATTAGGATGAAAGCTCGTGTCACTCGATTGTTTGTCGATGAAGATCGCGTTGTGAGTTGTTGAAGAGGCGTACCCAGGGAGGTAGCCATCAAATCGAACGTGGGGTTAGATAGGAACATGGCGTCTGCTAGAGGACTGTCAAACGCTCTGCAGAAAGGCATAGGACACAGCATACCAAGGGAGGTAGCTTCGGAACTCGATCCTGGGGATGTCAATTGATGAATCCACTTTCTGGATTGTTGGGTGTTGCCACCTTTCCCACAGCCAGCTTCCCGCCCAAAGGTGTTAACCACCTTTTCTTGGAACGAGGCCTGCTATGACAGGGAATTTCTTCCTTTTCTCCCATAACAGTTTTTTTTCTCTTTTTTTTCTTGTTTTCCCCTATTCCCAAGGGTGTTTCCACCTTTTCTCGAAGAATAGGTCGGCATGACAGGGACCTAAGTCCTTTTCTCCCATGACCGATATGTATATTTTTTCCTTTCTCTTTTTTTTTTCCGAATTAAGCAAGGGAATGGTGGAAATACCATTTGTCAGAACCCACCTTGCCATTGTCGCTGGTGGAAAATAGAGGATAAGAGATCATGGGCGGGAGGTGGGGCTGAGGGGACAGAGGGTTGTGTCCACCCTATCAGGAGTGGTTGAAGGACGGCTATTAGAAGTAGCATCATAAGACTTACAGTGCCACGCCAACGGGGGAAAGGATCAGGTGACCGTGATTGTCAAGATCCCCAAGGAGGGAAGTACTTCTTCATGCGATATCCATTGATCAGGAAGGGATCATCAGAGGCATCAACGGTCTGCACTTGGACAGAGCCATTAGGGTTAACAACAAGTACCTTATATGGGCCCATCCACCGCTGTTGAAGCTTGCCAGGAAACTTGCCAAATCGTGAATTATAGGCTAGGACCAAATCACCTTCTTTGAACTCCTTATGCTTGATGAAGCTGTCATGGTAAGCCTTACGTCGAGCTTGCGTGGCTTCCATGCACTGTAGAGACATCCTGCGAGTTTCATCCAAACATTCCAGGTGCAGGAGACGGCGTTGCAGTGAATCATCATCTCCCAAACGCTCTTTGATAGCCACTCGCAAAGAGGGCAATTCCAGTTCAACAGGAAAAACAACTTCTGTACCATACACCAGCTGGAAGGGTGTCTGTCCTATTGCTGCTTTATGGGAGGTTCTGTATGCCCAGAGGGCCTCTGTAAGTTGATCATCCCAATCACGACGATGTGCGGCAATTGTTCGTGTCAGGATTGAGCAGAGGATGCGATTTGTGACTTCGACTTGGCCGTTGACTCTGGGGTAATAAGAAGTGGACTTGCGATGGCGGATCTTATATAGATCTGTCAACTCTTCCATGACTTTATTAATGAAATGAGTGCCTCTATCACTTACCAGCTCTAGGAGACTACCAAAATGGGTGATGATATTCTCATACAGGAACAGGGCCACGCTGTTACCATCGTCCCGCTTTAGGGCTTTAGCTTCACACCACTTTGTGACATAATCCGTACATACCAAGATGTATCTGTTCTGTTTCCTTTTGGTGGGTGGATCAATGGGACCCATGAAATCAATCTCCCACTTCTCAAAGGGCTTCAAAGGAAGGATAGGTTGCAGTGGCATGGCACTTGTTTTGGTGGGTTTCCCCATTCGCTGACAAGCATCACATGGCTTGCAGTAATCATAGGCATCCTTGTGGATGGTCGGCCACCAATATCCTACTAGCAGAGCCTTCCTGGCTGTGGCTTCTCCTGCAAAGTGGCCTCCACATGGCTCGTCATGGCAAGCCTTCAGAACAATCCCAATCTCATCTCCTGCAACACATCTTCTGAGCACTTCATCTTTGCCTTTCTTGTACAATGCTCCACCTAACAGGGTGTAGGGGGCTGATTCTAACATAAGCTTCTTCCTTTCCCGACTAGAAATGCCAGGAGGGTATTGTTGGGTTGCCAACAAATTGACAATGTCTGCATACCAGGGGGTTACAGTTTCTACCAGGAATAGGGAAGCATCAGGGAGGTCTAGATCATCCTGCTCCTCGTTTGCAGTCTGTGGGATACGCGACAGATGATCAGCCAGAACATGGGAATGACCAGGTTTGGTAATTACCTCAAAGTCAAACTCCTGGAATAATAGGAGCCATCTCATCATTCGTCCTTTCATGTCTGCTTTGTTCATCAGGAAGGACAGGGCCTCATGATCCACATAAAATTTAAAGTGGGTAGACAACAGATAGTGGCGAAACTTCTCTAGGGCAAACACCATTGCCAAGTACTTCAGCTCTGTCACTGTGTAGTTCCACTCCCTATCAGTGACTTTTTGGCTTGCGTAATAGATCGATTGATCTAATTTTGAGGGGCCCTTTTGACATAGGACAACACCTAGCCCTTCAACTAATGCATCAGTGTGTACATGAAACTCCTTCGTCCAATCAGGAGGCTGCAAAATGGGTGCCTCAATCAGACACTGCTTCAGAGTGTTGAAGGCTGTGTCACATTCTTCTGTCCAAATAAACTCTGCATCTTTCCTTAGAAGCTTGTGCAAGGAGGTTGCCTTTGCTGCAAAATGAGCTATGAACCTTCTGTAGTAACCCACATGGCCTAGGAATCCCCTCAACTATTTGAGGTTGGTGGGTGCTGTCAAAGCTGCAATCTTCTCAATCTTTGCAGGGTCTGTTGATATCCCTTGTGCAGAGGCAATGTGGCCCAACAGAACTCCAGAAGAGACCCCAAAGATATCCCTTGTGCAGAGACAATGTGGCCCAACAGAACTCCAGAAGAGACCCCAAAGATGCATTTGTCGGGGTTGAGGGAGATCCCATACTCCCGGTACTGGTCAAAGCATTGTTCCAAATGTCCCTAGTGTTCACGGATCAAACTATAGACACAGAAGCCATCCAAATATACCTCAATAAAGTTGTGCAGATGATTTTGGAATGCCGCCATCATGACTCGCTGAAAAGTAGCAGGGCATTGCAAAGTCCAAACGGCATCACTCAGTAAGCGTAGGTCCCCATTCTGTGGTGAAGGTTGCTTTGGATTGGTCTTCTTCTACTATCTGCACTTGGTTATATCCGCTGAATCCATCCAGAAGGGAATAAAGCTCATGTCCTGCCACTGTGTCCAATAGTTGGTCTGTGAAAGGGATAGGAAAGTGATCCTTTTTCATCTTGGAATTCAACTTGCAGAAATCCACACATATACGAAGCTTGCCATTCTTCTTGGATACAACCACGATGGGTAAGACCCATTCACTATTTGCCACTGGATAGATGAACTCGGCTTCCACCAATGTGGAATAATTCGGGTTCATTGGCCTCTATCGTTGTCGTACTGGCTTGGCATCAGGCTCCAAGTCAATATGATGCTGAAAAATTGTGGGATCAATCCCCTTTAGGTCTTTGTAGGACCATGCAAACACGTCCAAATTCTCTTTCAACAAGTTGTACAAAGTTGACAACTCCTCTTCTGGTAGGCTGTTTTCCACCTTCAAATGGCGTTCAGTGCCATCTGCATCCACAAAAGTTAACTGCCTTTCGCCTTCTACTTCATGGATGAAAGTCCCACGGACTGCTTCTGGGTACAGATCCGACTCCTTCAAGGGGGTGGTGTCCTCTTCTGATGTCCCACTAGAACCAACTTCTTCTTTTGGTGGAGACTTAGGTTGCTCCTTGGGATGTTGAAATGGGATTAGAGCCATTTCCGGTTTGGTTTCAAGATTAGTTACCTCTTGGCTTGAAGACTCATCTTCTGATGACGCTTCCAGGAATGTCACATAACAGGGACCCTCTGATGCCTGCTGGAATCGTGAGACTGGTGTTTGTTGGCACGATGCATCATCATCATCTTTTCTTGGCAAAGGTGGGTGAGGGCGGTATGAGCCACTGTTGAAAGACGGGTTGTTCTTCTTCAACCATTTCTTATAAAGATTTTGTATATGAGAAAATCCATTTACCAGACCAAATGGTACCATCGCCATTCTGTCCCATAGCATGAGCTCGTCTGCTTTCGATGCTTCTATAACTTCTTCTTCGTATATATCCTCTTCGGGTGGGATACATTCTTCCATCTTGCTTTCATAACCTTCTTCTTCCATATCATCTCCATCCTCTTCGGACTCTGTCTCTGTCTCTGTAGGAGCTCTGTAAGAGAAGAACAGGTTCTCTGTTTCATCTTCTGCCTCTGTCTCTGGCTCTTCTATGGCCATGTAACAGGGAGAGCAGTACATCCATGCTTCTATCTCACTGTTAGAAGTGATTTCGGAAATCGTTCCTGGTTCAGGCAAGAAGTATTCACCCATTGACAGGGAGTTTGCATCTTTTGGGAGTTGGCTTACAGTATCCACTGTTAAGGAACGTGCCACTGTTTTCTTGGGAAGGATCTGTTTGACAGCATCTTCGTCTGCTGATGTTCCATCTGTAGCCTCACTGGGGGAGTCAGAAGATAATTCCAAGGAGGTGGATCCATGTCCTTTTTGAGCACCATATAGCTTCAACACCACTTTATTGGTTCCTCTACCCAAGGTCAAGGTTCCTTTGAACCAATCCGTCCTTGCTCTAGCTTCAAGAAGCCATGCTCTCCCTAGTAGTAGAGGATATGAGGTCCCATAAGAATTTGGTTTCACCACCAGATAGGTCAGCCAGTAGTCTTTTCCGGCTATTGTTGTCTTTACATAAGGAAGAAGGCCCAAAGGCTTGATTCTGCTCTGATCTGCCTGTCCGATAAGCCATTGTGTAGGTTGCATACCTTGTAGACTTAGATCCTTCATTGTCACATCCGTCATTATGTTTACTGATGAGCCTCCATCAATCAGTGCATTTGCAATGAAGCAACCTTCAATCCACACGCCAGTCTCTGGGGTACCAGGATCTAAGAAGGCGTTGGCCACATCCACTTCTTTGACAGGCTCTGGGGCCTTATTTGTCTTGGTTGCTACTGAAGGAGCAATCCTTAATCCACGTCGTCGAGTTAAGATGCTTTTGAATCTCTTTAGACAACTGGGAGACAGCATCAGCAACTATCGGAATGTGAGGTTTGGTTTAAAGGTATCTAGATCTCTGACCAGATCGTATTCCTTAATAGGATCCACTGGCTTCTCTAACCGGTTAGGGAATGGGGCAACACCCATTTTTATTTTCCTTTTTTCTTCCAACAGGGGCATCATGGGGACTTTTTCTGCCACTTGTGGCACCTCCTCCTCTTCTATCTCCTGGACCTCTGGTCCTATCTCTGGAATTGTCTCTGTGACTCCTTGTGGCACTGTAGTGCTCTGTACGGCACTGTAAGGCTCTATTCTGTTCTGTTCTTCTATTGGAAGATTGAACTTCACTGTTATGGCAGGAGGATGATTTTCTTTCTAGATAGGTGGTTCCTTCTTCTTTGCACGCGTGATGGCAGCAACTTCCAATTCCACTAAATTGGAGGTAGGATCTTGGGCCTTGGCTGGATTATCAGTAGCACTGTTTTTCATTGGGGCTGGGCTTGGACAGTCTTTTGCAGTGTGGCCTTCTCCTTTGCATCGACTGCATAAGGGCTTGTAATCCACTGACCTTTTGGGATTTGGATAATTTGGTGAAATGTGTCCCTTTTCTCCGCATCTGTAACACTCCACTTCTGATCTTTGACCACCGTCAGAGTGTCTTCTTCTGTAACTTTGAGAGGGAAACCTCCTTGGACTGAAATTAGGACCAAACTCTTTAGGCTTGGGTCCAATATCTTGTGTTGTCATTTTGGATTCCAGCAAGTTGAATCTTGCGTCTTCCTCCTTCCTTCTCCTATCATGCATCTCCTTCAGAGAGCAAATATCCTCTGTATGGTTCTTTTGCAAACAGTAGGAACAGAAAGCTCCAGGGGCTGTTGGCTTTCGTGTACATTCAGTGGCTAAATGGCCTGCTTGATGAAACTTACCACACCAAGTATTTGACCGCATCACATCTCTTCCTGCTCCTTC
The DNA here is from genome assembly GCF_053477565.2 of Lygodium microphyllum. Taxonomy (NCBI): domain Eukaryota; kingdom Viridiplantae; phylum Streptophyta; class Polypodiopsida; order Schizaeales; family Lygodiaceae; genus Lygodium; species Lygodium microphyllum. Next base: position 125,005,367 of record NC_141159.1, on the reverse strand, counting down.
AACGTTGGATATGCTAGTGGTATTCACTTTCAGTGTCTGTAGCTGCTTTGTAATCACATCCATCAACTCCTTTTTTATATTTGCAACTGAGTTGGATAAATAATCCTTCAAGCTTTCTCCTCCTGAGGCACTAGCAGTAGGGTTTTGAGGAGTCTTTGTAATCACTGCATAAACAGGTTGGGCTGATGAAGAGGGGTCTCTATTCTGATTCTAATTCAAAGCTCTTGTTTGAACTGTTGTGGCTATTGGCTCCAGTTGGTAGGGTTCCACTGTTGCTGTTGATTTGGCATTGGGGAAATTGTTTGGGACCATTTTTGTTGTGGTTGAACCATCATTTGAGGCATTGTTTGTGGCCACTGTGGATTTGGTGTACTGTACTGTGGTACTGGGGGCATCTGTTGGTAGGGGTAGGGGACAGTCCCTGGGATTGCATTTGGTGGGTACATCATTCCTGGCATAAGAGGAGGTAGGACTCCTCTTCCTGGATTCATCGCCAATCTAGCTTCCACTTCATCTTACAGTCTTGCACATTCTGTTGTAGCTTGCAGTGTGGCTGGTCTTTGTAGCTCCACAAACTTACGGACTTCTGGTTGTAATTCTTTGAGAAACACTCCCTTCTGAATGCCATCATCTAGATTATGGTTGGTCCATCTCTTCAGGATGGATTCCATTCGTGAGACATAAGCTTCTACTCTTTCTCCAGAGGACTGACTTAAATTCATAAATTCCTCTCGCATCCGCTCTTCAAAACCTTCACGCCTGAATTTAGTGAGGAGGGCCAACTTCAGGTCGTCCCATGTGCCAAAAGTTCCTGCTGCTTTTCTCTCATACCACTGAAATGCCGCACCCTTGGGTTCTGGCATTGTTAGCCACACATGCTACCATAAACTCTGCTACATGAAGATCGGGGTCTTCATTGTACTCTCCCTTAAAAATTGGCAACAGGACTACATTCGCTGGCCTGTCATCAATATTTCCAGGATGGATCTGGCTTGGAAGTGGACCTCCAGCAGGAGGAGGAAGGGCTTGATGTGCCATTGGGACTTCTGTAAAGAGTTCTGCAAGGGTGTCAAAGGCGGCTTCTCCTGCTAGCACGTTCTCGGCTTTGATTTTTTCTTTCTCTCTTCTCACGTACCTCTGGACTCGTTCTAATGCTTGCCTCTTTATTGCGTCATTCATCAGGGGGTTGGCTCCACTATGTTGTTAGTACTCCACAGAGGGATAACAGAAGGCTTCAGTCTCTGGAGGACTCTCTTGCCAACATTTCTTCTACTTCTTCCTTTTCAACATCTCTGAATTCTGCTTTCATGCCACTGCACAGAGGAAGGTATTCGGTTCTGAAGGTGTCAAAATGCATATGTCTAAGCATTGTGGTGGTGCCATTATCATAGTAATGCCAGCTTTTGATGGTTTCAATAGTATATGTGGTGAAGAAGATTCTGTCTACCAGCTTCCAGTGGGTTGCCAACTGAACAAACAGAAGGTTGTCTGAACACCAAGCGTCCCACGTATCTTGCTGTTGTGCGTCCACGAACAGATTCCAGCTCTTTTCTTCCTTGTTCTTGTGCACTTCTACAGCCCAAGACTCTTGCAATTTCTTCACAATTTCCCACTTTATGGTGTCTGGAAAGTCCTCAATGAATGCCAAATCCGCCATAGCTATTCATTCTCTCTGTTTCTGCTCTTCAGAATCTTTCCAAACAGTTTGCCACCAAGATGCACGTCTCTGTTGCTTTAGTAGGAAGAGGAAATAGTCCACCATAGAGAGCCTGCATCAAGATGGTGATGTGTTTCCGCCATTGTGGGATGAATTTCTTTTAGAATGTGGCTTTGGCAATGAAAATATCCAATTCTTCAATGGTAGAAGGAACTTTGCAAGAATCCATGGAAATCTTCTCTTTTCAGCAATGCCATTTCCTTCATTTTCAGCCTCTTCTGATGCCTGTTGATGGCAGTATTCCTCGGCTGCGCACCAAAAACATGGAGCCCCAAGAGGAACACCAAGGAAAAAGGGTTTCTACTACAAGAAAATCTATCTTGTAATCACAACAAGCTTTATATCATTCTTTATATGACCATCACAAAGAAAACAACACCAAAGACAATAAATCTTCATGCAGCATCATATAAACAATCTCCCACGGATTTGATAGAATCAACAATATTCTCCAACATCTTCATAAAATTCTTCAATAGAACAAAGAACAAAAAGGAATACACCATCTTTGAATGGAAATCAATCACATATTATCCATCTTCAATGTCTTCATAGTTCTCTTTCTCAATCTCTCATATATCATTACACTGTTTTTATAGAATTGACTATCTTTGACTCTCTCTCTCTCTCTCTCCATCAACAGTACATCATATCCTCACTACAATCACTCAATAATCACTCATAATAACCCTCAATAATCCTTCTTAGGTTGTGGATGCACCTCCCAAGAGGCATGTTTGATATGAAGAGTCACTAGAGCCACTACAGTGTCTTTTCACAGCTCCCTACTGTCACTGTCACTTAGTCTTCTCTTCAGTCTTCAACAGCTACTTCTTTAACTTCTTTTAGCTCTTTTGCACTTGTATTCACCTCTTTCCAAGGCTAGAAAACTTTCCCAAGCTACACTCTCATCCAACATAACACATACGGAAGCATACAGAAGGTCTACAGAGGCTCACAAAAGCTCAACAGAAAGTTACAGAAGGTCAACAGAAAGCATCAGAACCACATAACTCATACCAAAACCATTCCAAACCATCAAAAATCACTCAATAAGCTTTCAAACAATCTCAAACCCTATCAATCAATACTCCATCCTTCCATACAGAGAGAAAACAGAACAAAACAGAAGCTATTAGGACCAAACAGAACATATCAGAACATCAACAGAACTTAACATCTCTACTAATAAACATCATGAGCTTAATAAAACCATTCCAACCTATCCAAAACACTCTCAAACCACTTCCAAACCAATCAATCATCTCATAAAATCAACCATTCAGCTCTCAAAAACAACAAAAATCAGCCAAAAAATAGGTTATTTCAACACTCAACAAAGGTGAACCTAGCACAAGAAGGGGAGGCACCCTAACGGGTCTTAATCATTGATGACTTGAATGAGGAAGAGGGGACAAGTCTTGTTGTTCTCTTACGAGAGTGAACCTAGCATAGGAAGGGGAGGCACCCTAACCAGTCTTAATTGCCGATGACTTGACTGAGGAAGAGGAGACAAGTCTTGTTGTTCTCTTACAAGAGTATGTAGACGTGTTTTCTTGGTCCCATAACATACCCATGGAACTAGTCACAACACCGATCAAGCAGCAACCATACTCGATGAATCCAAAACATGCTCATGCAGTCAAAGAAGAGATTGACAAGCTGACGAAAGAAGGATTCATCTACAAAATTGAGCACACGGACTGGGTGTCACCCATAGTCATAGTAATGAAGAAGAACAGAAAGATTAGAGCATGCGTTAATTACAAGAAGGTGAATGCTGCCACTAAGAGAGACAATTACCCATTTCCGTACATCGAGCACATGCTCGAAAGAGTGGCGGGAAAGGAGGCCTACAACTTCCCGGATGGCTTCTCTGGATACAATTAGGTGCAAGTGCATCCTTCCAACAAGCATAAGATTGCCTTCGCCACTGAATGGGGCGTCTTTGCTTACATAGTCATGCCCTTCAGGTTGACTAATGCCCCAGCCACCTTTCAACGCCTCATGTGCACCATATTTAAGGACATGCTTTGCAAGGAATTGGAGGTCTTCATGGACAACTTGTGTGTTCACTCAACCTGGCGAGAACACTTAGGAAAACTTTGACCAGTCTTTGAGTGGTGTCATCTATATCGTCTCTCCATGGATCCCTTAAAGTGCCAATTCTGGGTGAAACATGGGTGCATCCTTAGGCACATGATGTCGAAGAACGACATTTCCACCGACTTCTTGAAAGTTAGGGTTATTGTTGATCTTCCATCCCTAATTAACTATAAGGGAGTTCAATGCTTCCTAGGCCATATGGGATACTATCGATGGTTTGTGCTGAACTGTACATTGATTGCCAGACCTTTGTACAAGCTATTGATTGTTTTCGAATGGACTGAAGCATATCAACGAGTGCACAAGGAATTGAAAAAGGCTTTGACTACTGCACCAATCTTACGAGTCCGAGATTGGACCCGTCACCTTCCACGTACATATTGATGCTTTGAAATTCGCCGTGGGGGCAATACTGTGCCAACTTGGCGAGCACAATCTTGACTATCTAGTGAGCTTTGCTAGTAGACAACTCACTGAGACTGAAATAAACTACTCGACGAGCGATTGAGAGAGAAGGCTTAGCCATGGTATTTGCGGTAAAAAAGTTTTGGCATTATCTTTTGGCTACACCTTTTACTTTCTTCGTAGACCATCAAGCCTTGTTGTATCTAGTGAACAAACCCTACGCTATAGGATGCATAGCTCGATGGTCCTTCTGCTTTTAGAATTTGACTTCTTCGTGGTGGTACAGAAGGGAAAGCAACACTACATGGCTAACCACATGTCATGCATTCCCACAGGAGAGGCCGCTAGACAAAGGCATTGCCGATGAATTTCTAGACGCTCATCTGTTCAGCCTTTCCAACGAAAGAGATCTATTCAAGGGTGATCTAACACCATACTAGGCAGATGACATTGTCCACATACTGGAGCATGGACTACCTGAGCAGCCAATAGAAAAGGCTCGACTTAGGTGACTCATCCTCAAAATCCAGCCTAGTTGATAGCAGGCCAACTATATAGGTTAGGGCAAGACGGGTTACTACATAGATGCATATGCGAGCATGAGATGCATGATGTGCTCACAGAGGCACATAGCGGAATTGCTGGAGGACACTTTAGCGAAGACACAATAGCTTGCAAGGTGCTGTAGTCTCAACTGTGGTGGCCCATGATTTTTCGCGATGTAGCGCAATTCGCTAAGCATTGTGACAAGTGTCAACGAACAAAGGTATTGATTCACAAGGATCAAATGGAGTTAACCCCAATCATTGCACGACAATCCTTTGAAAAGTGGGGAATCGACTTTGTAGGACCCATTAGTCTTGCGGCACAGTATTCGGAGGCCAAATATATCATTGTGGCCACGGACTACCTAACGAAATGGGTGGAAGCAAGAGCGATACGCAAAAATGACTCTAGAATGACTGCCAAGTTCTTATGGGAATAGGTGATCTCACGGTTCGGTTGCCCCATCGAACTAGTCGACCAAGGCACGCATTTCATCAATGAAGCGATAGCGCATCTTCTATCCAGCTTTCTTATCATCCATTGAAAATCCTCTCCATACTACCCTTAGAAAAATGAACAGGCAGAATCCACAAATAAGATCCTTGTAAATGTCCTGACCAGAGTGGTCTCTACTTCACGTAGCGAGTGGGATAACAAGCTGATGGCAGCCTTGTGGGCTTATCGTATAGCTTATAAAATGGCTGTCAGCCAAACCCCCTTTAGGTTAACCTATGGGACTGATGCAATTCTACCACTAGAGTTCTTTGTCCCTAGCTTGAGAATAGCACTTCAAGAATTGTGGAAAGGGAAGGAGACATGGATGCAATGCCTGATAGAGCTTGAATGCCTCTCGGAAACACGCCTTTTGGCCACTCATGTGCTCATATGTGAGAAGGGATGATGCAAGAGCTGGTTTAACAAGCATGTCAAACAACGCGACTTTGAACAGGGCGACTTAGTGCTCTTGTACTCAATCAAAGGACACAAGCAAAAAATGAAGTTTAGAGGTCTTGGGCCTTTCAAGGTTTGTGCAATCAGCCGAACCGGCAACATTGAGCTCGAGACTCTAGACGACGAAGCCATCGGCTTCTTTAATGGTAGTCACATTAAGAAGTACTACCCTCCCATACATCCGCTGCATGAGCCACCAATGTTGGAACCCCCTATCATGATATGAGTCGCCACAATTACGAAAGTTGGTGATGCGGACGAGGAAGCCGTAGAACCCGCATACCTCCACATCATGGTCACTACCTAGCAAACATGCGCTTTCAATGCCTTGATTGACGAGGGAGCAGACTTCAATGTCTTAACTCACGATCATTGGATCCAACTTGGTAAACCACCACTACAGCCCACTACTGCCCAATTAAATCCATATGGGGGCAGCTCATACGCACTCCTCAGCAAATGTTAGACCGTTGTTGCTATCGAGTCTGAGACTGTACCAATGATCTTTTACGTGCTACCGGACACTAAAAACTTGGGCACAAAGTTGCTGCTAGGGCAAACCTTCAAAAAAAAAACTTGTTGCAATGTCGATTATGAGCCGCATTACATCCACCTCACCATAGGCAACGCCCATATTGATACAACCTTCGGCAAGGGCTATGAAATTCATTAAAGTGTGCAAGACCACCGGTAGAAATACTCACAGCCAAGTCTACGTAGGGGGATAGGGCTCAGCCACCATGTACCAAGCCTCATGGGCCGCCACTCACAGTGGCAAAAGCTAAGGCCCAACAACCCAAGTTTCAGTGGAGGCCTAAACAATCGCAATTGCCACCTAGGAATAGTCACCCACGTCTTCGTAGCTCAAAAGACTCTAAGCCTAGGAGGCCGAGACACAGTTACAGAGATCAAAGCATGATTAAGCCAAGATGGGTTTCTAAAGCCCTCTTGCACACACAAGGATACTTATGAGGGGAATGCCTGGCTGTGGATCCCTAAGGCTAGAGCGACCCATAGCATCACTCAAATGCCACCCTCTTGTTTAATCAACCCGAGACCCGTGGAACCTTGGAACCAGAAGCCACAGCGTTTCCCAAGCTTGCTTGCTACCAGCTCACCCATGCATGAGCTCCAGGAGTTGAGCAAGTCTATTGGACCAAACCCCAAACAACGTTACCCCTTTCAACCCCTACTAATGACGATAAGACTTGCCAAGCCTAATGTAGCAGCCTATCTGTAGCAGCCACTACTCCGGCGCTTACCCACAGGACTCAACCACCGCATCATGGGCAACTACCACTATCTGTTGCCACGCTTATTAGCCCCGTCAAACCCCAGCCACCTGCAGGCCTTAAACCATCTTATGAGCAGAAATCATTCTTAAATCTGACCTGCAGACCTAGTCGAAGACACATAGGATGACATTATTGCTTGTCTTAGACACTTGGATGCCACGTTCATGTCAGTAGCTCTAAGTTATGACTGCTTGGACTTGGGCCTACTGCAAGAGCCCTTAGCGACAGAAGTTCGCACGATGACTTATTCCTAGTAAACATTTGAATTCGCCTTTGTTAAAATACCCCACTTAGCTATTGATTTGCTATGCGTTGAGATATCAAGAGACCAAGCCATCAAACATCACCTCATTACGTCTTACAATAAGCATGTGACTTCCTCCATCACTAACAAAGAAGTCGAGGAGTTGAAAGGGTTAGTTGATATCAACTCCCCATCTTTACGAAACTGGTACACTCTGTGATTGCAGTGGGAACTCGAAGGATGCCAAATCATGACCAATGCTGAGTAGTGCTGTGCAATCAAGACATCAGAGTATGACCCAACCTACATCAAACCCACCTCATATAGAGTGTTAACCACTCTTTGTGGTCAACCCATGGAAGACCACGTCAAGGGGTACCCATATCTTGATCGCCTCTTGACCGAGGAGGAGCTCCACATCGCTAATCGCGTCGATTCTGGTGATTTCCTTACCGATGTCCTCACTTACATCACGCACATAAGTACCTGACCCTTTGCTCTGGACCCCAAGGCTCAGTTTTAATACAACCCAGAATTCTATACTTGGTTCATGCGCAAGTCAGCCTTATACGCGAATGTTGAATACCTTGGATCTCCTAACCTTCGATCCTAGGAAGGATTCTTCTCAATCTAGAAGGGGAGAGGGTACGAGGGTAGCATGAAGGTGAATAGGGTGAAGGTGAATCAAATTAAAACCAATCAAGATCAAGTAAACGTAATAAACACCTAAGAAATGGGTGACGTAGGAGGGATGTCACAAACCAAGTCTGAAGAGGAGAATTTGTATTGGAGTTTAATGTTGTCCTTCAACAAACATAAAATCTTTCTTTTCAGCAAATTCTTGTATGTATAATAATTATAGCACTAATGGGAAGTATGGTTCATGACAAGAATGTGAGATGTCGCAAAAAGACCGGCCCCATCGACTCCCCTTCACAGAAGAAGAGAGAGCGTAGTATGGCAACTGTTAAGACTGAGTTGACATCACACCTTAGAGTTATGTATTAGGAGTTTAGAAGTCAAGTTAAGCCTTAGGGTAAGTCAGATATGAAGGGGTGTAAGTTTTTGGAATGAATAGTCATAAGTAAGGGATGTGAGGAGTTATCAATCCCCGAATGTAACTGTTCAAGTCAGAGTGCATATGCGGGTGTAGATCATGTCTGCGCGCCTGTCTGTAAGCAGAAACTGAAGATATGAAGAACAGTTCAGAGTCAGATATTGTTTCCCTGTCTTGAAGTGGTAAACTGTTTTCAGTATTCATGTTATTTATTGCTGAAATGAAGTCAGATGGTTCTGTAAAGGTGTACTGTAATGATGGAATGTGTGTATGAAAGTTATATGAAGTCAATGTAGTCAGAAAGTAAGTCAGTTGGATTCAGAAATGTCAGGTAGAGTAGTTTTTCAGGGAGTAAATCGCAGGCAGTAAATTAGCCTGCAACACTTGGCGATCCTGCAAATTGTTCAGACGGCACAGGTCTTATGCATGCGAATGGCAGAATTGTCTAATTCTCGCTTTCAGAATGGAAGAGGTCCTACTGTCTTGGTTGGAGGATTTTAAACATTGGACAATAGAAGCAGAGGAGCAAGAAGCCTTCGCGCAATCTCTTTGCAGGGAATTTTACAATTGGACTACACAAGAAGAGGAATTTGAGGTGTATGGCCAAAATTTCCTGACTGATTATTTTCCTGACTTACCTGTGGACGTGGTCAGATTAGTCAGGGATAGGGTCTGGAAATTTCAGTTGAGCAAGGTTTGCCCAATAGCTAGAAGTCGGACAACTGCAGAGATCAGGAGGATATGGGTTAATCATGAGAAATGGCAGTTCCACCATGCATATGGCTTTAATTCCATATCATCCAGATACAGACGGGGGAGAACTTCTAACTTGTGTTTGACTTGTCAGCATTGTCACTGCTGCATTACAGGAGAACAGCACTAAGACAGGCTAATGACAGAGAAATCCCTGTTTTATGTCAGCAGAGAAGTATAGAGGGGAAGGCTTTGGCAAGTATTATACAAGATTACAGGCAAGGCTAGAGCAAGAGGAAAAGTAGAAACTAGAACAGAAAGGAAAGGGACATTACAGGTCCAGCAGTGGAAGTCAGGTAGACAGTTTGGATCTGGGCTATCTGAGTGATCAGGAGATACAAACTGAAGAAGTTGGTCCAAGCCAGAGTATCCCTGATGTTGCACCTATTTCATTTACACCACTTACACCAGATGAAGAACAGAGAAACATGAACAGGTTTCTAGGAAGTTTGGCATGGTCCCAACTTCAAAGACAGTCTAAAAGGAGTTTGAAATTCCAACCATTACCTAAATTGTCAGGGAGGAAGAAGACTGCATCAAAAGTACCACCAGTCATAATGGCACAACCCCCTAACCCAGCAGACCTGAGAGTCAGATTTGCTCACTTCAAGGGTCACTCAAAAAAAGAGGATCCTGATGCCCATGTAGCACAGTTCAGCACTAAATGGGAGGCAAGTGGCTTAGCAGGAGTGTATGGGGATGATGTGAAAAAGCAGCAATTTGCTGCCACATTGGAGGGAAAAGCCATGAATTGGTTTACTCAGTATGGGGCAGCTCATTTTCCTGACACAGTGGCATTACAGACAGCATTCCTGTCTAGATTCAGAAAATGGAAGACACCAACTGATATTTTGAAACAGCTTAAAACAATGAAACAGAAGCGACTTCTTGTTGAAGATTATGCACAACAGTTTCTAGATCTGAATGGGAGATTAGCACCTGCAGAAAGACCTACCAATGAGATATTGGGGGAATATTTCTGCAATGGACTCAGGGGAACTTTAAGGACAGCAGTAGCAAGTACTGAAATACCTAGAGGTGTTGGAGGCTTTAATGAACTAGTGGCAGCTGCAAGGAGAGCAGAGAAGAGACTAGGTTCTACCAGATCCAGGAAGAAAAAACATGATACTGACTCTGACTCAGAGGAGGATTCAGATTCAGGTACAGATACAGATTCTGACACAGATTCAGAGTCAGAAGCATATGATTCAGATTCAGAGGATACTGATTCAGATGAAGATGGAAGAAAAACTAAAACAAAGAAGAAGAAAAGGAAACACAAACTGAAAAGCAGGAGTAAGGACTCTAGAGACAGGAAAGAACACAGAAAATCCAAAAGGAAGGTTCAAGACCTGACTAAACAGATTTCTGCCACTCTTAAAAGTATGGGGATCTCCACTTCAGCAAAGAAGGAAAAGCCCTACTGTAATACTTGCCAGAAACATGGTCATAGTGATGCTAATTGTTGGTACAACCCTAATAACAGGGCAAATTCCAACTAGCAAACACAGAGAGCCAATGTACCTGCTGCTAATGCAGTACAACCTGACAGGAGCAGAGCAGGGGATGGCCAACAAAATAGATTTGGAGGAAGAAATAATTGGGTACCACCCAATCAACAAGGACCTGCTGATCCTTGTACTTACTGTGCAGAGGTGGGTCATAGACAGGGTCCAAACTGTCCTTTATGGTGTAAACACAGAGAGGAAAGAGGCATACCCATTGTCAGATACAACAATCAAAGGCCACCAGTGCAACAGCAACAAAATAGACCTCCACAGGCAAATGTAGTAATTGTAGAACAGGCTAAAGAGATTCATGGAGTTGTGAGCCATAATGTTCATTATGAGGATCTGGATGCTATGCATGTACAATGTGACTGTTCTAACTGTTTACAGGAACAGGTGACTACTGACAAAGTTGCTCCTGTTTTGGTGATTACAAGATCAGGTGCACAATATGTTGCTGACCCAGTTATTTCCCATAAGGAGATGAAGAATCCTAAGTTTTGGGATACACAGAGACAGGTCAGATTGGGTTGTGTGAAAGAAATTCAGAAAAGTCAGAAGACAGATAAGATGGGGACACAGATGCATCAAACATTACCTGTTGTACTACCCAGTATAGAAGAGGAGATTCATCAGCAAGAATTGAAGGAAGCTGATATGACAGAAGAAGTGCTAAAGGCAACCACTGTCACAATGGATCAAATTCTCAGTCTGGTACCTGAGTTTAAAAGACAGGTATTGAGAACCTTTTACTGTGAAGAAGTTCAGCAAGTTGAACCTGAAGCTTGTCAGATTGAACCTAAAGATGTGGATTACAAAGTTCCCAAGATTACTGTGACTTTTCAGCAACAGGATATACAGGGAGCACTTCTGGATGGAGGATCAGGGGTAAATATTTTACCTGAATTCCTGTATACTAAGCTGAAATTGCCGGATCTTGATGAAGCTCCATTTCAGTTAAAAATGGATGATCAGAGAAGAATCCAACCTATGGGAATTCTCAGGAATCAATAGATTACAGTTGCAGGGCTCACTTTTTCAGTGAATTTTGTAGTCCTGAAAATGGATGAGGGAGACAGTCCATATCCTATTCTGTTGGGAAGACCATGGTTAAAACAGGCCAAGGTTAGACAGGATTGGGGGGCAGCTCAAATAACACTCAGAAGAGGAAAGAAGAAAGTACACCTGAGTATGGTTCCTACTGCAACTCTACCCAGAGAGGCTAGAGCACTGTATGCACAGGGACTGAATATGTTAGAAGAAGTAGATGATGATGAGGAAGATGCTTTTCTTAAAGCCAATGAGTCAGTGATTCTTGTCTTTGATATTGATGTGGTTAAAATTGTGCAGTAGTTTAAGGAGAATAAACTTTCTGGTAATCTATTACAACAGGAGGAAGCATTACAGGATGTACCAGAAGGAGAGGATGTAAACAAAATTCTGACTGAACAGGAGGAGAAAATGCACATTCAGCAAATAATCCAAGGTGAAAAAGCCTTTGAAGAACAAATGGCCAGAACAGCTAGGGTGCAAGAGGATGATCTTCAGGATCTGAATTTAGGGACTGAACAGAATCCCAAAATGGTAAAAGTCAGTATTCATGTGACAGGACAGTTTAAGTCAGATTTGGAGGAGCTGTTACAGGAATTTAAGGACATATTTGCATGGAGTTATACTGACATGAAGGGAGTGGATCCACAATTCTGTATGCACAGGATTAATCTCAAAAAGGATGCAGTACCTGTCATTTCCCAAAGATACAGGATGAATCCTAATTATGCTAGGGCTGTTAAGGAGGAGTTGGATAAACTACTTAAGGTTGGTTTCATCTATCCTGTAGAGAAGGTGACTTGGCTATCACCTATTGTGGTGGTTCCAAAGAAGAATGGGAAATTAAGAATATGTGTAGATTACAGAAAGTTAAATGCAGCCACTATCACTGATCCTTTTCCCCTACCTTTTCAAGACACATTGCTGGATGCAGTTGCAGGTCATCAAATGTACAGCTTCCTTGATGGGTTCAGTGGTTATAATCAGATTCTGATGGCAGAGGAGGACAGAGATAAAACTGCCTTTATTACAGAATGGGGAGTATATGCAAGCACTGTCATGGTGTTTGGATTAAAGAATGCTCCACCTACTTTTCAAAAGTGGGTCCAGGAAGTCTTTGCTCCATATCTTACCACATTTATGAGAGTATTCTTGGATGATTTCAGTGTGTTTGGGAAGACAGATGATCATTTAACTCAGTTGAAACTCTGTTTTGAAAGATGCAGAATGGCTAGGTTAAGTCTGAATCCAGCCAAGTGTGCATTTGCAATAAGAAGAGGGATTTTACTAGGCCATATTATTTCAGAAGATGGAATGCAGGTGGATCCAAGAAAAGTTCAAGCCATTCAGAAGGCTAAAGCACCAGTCAATCTGAAGGAACTCAGTAGATTTGTTGGTCAGATAAAATGGCACAACAGATTTTTGAAATACCTATCACATGTTTGTGTTCCATTAACTAAGCTCACAAAGAAGGATGTGAAGTATGAATGGACAGAAAAACAGGAAAAAGCATTCAGGCTACTGAAGAAGATGTTACAGGTGGCACCTATAATGCAACCACCTGACTGGAATTTACCTTTCCATGTTTTTGGAGATGCATCAGATGTAGCTGTGGGAGCAGTTTTGATGCAAGAGAAGCAGAAAGGATGGTTCAGGCCTGTTTATTATGCAAGTAAAGTAATGACAGGAGCTGAAAGGAATTATTCAGTTACAGAAAGAGAGTGTTTGGGAGTGATTTTTTCTCTGAAAAAATTCAGACACTATTTGTTGGGAAACCCTATTGTCATACATGTTGATCATCAAGCTTTGGTATATCTTGTGAATAAACCAAATCCAACAGGAAGGATTGCCAGATGGGTATTGCAGATGCAGGAATTTGACTACAGCATCATACACAGACCTGGTAAAGATCATATAATTGCTGACTACTTGAGCAGACTGGAATCAGGAGACCCAGTTGAAGGAATAGCAGATGATCTTCCTGATGCGGATCTTTTTCAGATTCAACCAACTCAGTCAATAGACTGGTATGGACAAATGCTGAACTATCTTACTGAAGGAGTTTTTCCTGAAAATATGAACAGTGATCACAGAAGAAAGTTGGCACTCAGAAGTGCAACATTTTCAGTTATTGGAGGATATTTATACAAGAAAGGAGTTGATCAGATACTTAGAAGGTGTGTTCCTGAAAGTCAGAAAAAGACAGTTTTGTTTGAAGCTCATACAGGAATTTCAGGTGGTCACTATTCAGGGGACATTACAAGCAGGAAAATATTTCAGAGTGGACTTTGGTGGCCAACTGTTATTAAGGACTCATACCTGTTTGCAAAAACCTGTGAACAGTGTCAGAGAGATGGATATCCCAGGAATCAGGACAGGATGATTCAAAATCCAGTGCTGCCTTTAGGGCCATTTGAGAAGTGGGGTATGGATTTTATGGGTCCATTCAAACCTGCAGCAGAACATTCAGGAAACAGATATATTCTAGTGGCTACTGATTATTGTACCAAGTGGGTAGAAGCAGTTGCTTTGAAGGATAATAAAGCCAGGAGTGTAGCCTTTTTTGTCTACAACAATATTATGACCAGATTTGGTTGTCCTATTGAGCTTGTATCTGATCAAGGTGTTCATTTCCTGAATAAAGTTATCAAAGTGCTTGCAGAAACACACATGATTAGTCACAAAATGTCTTCTGTATATCATCCACAAGCAAATGGATTAGCTGAGAGTAGTAATAAGGTGTTGGTTAAAATTTTGAAGAAAACAGTTTCAGAAAACAGAAAGGATTGGGACTTGAAGTTGAATTCAGCACTATGGGCATTCAGAACAGCTTACAAAGTCAGTACAGGTCTCACACCCTTTAGACTAGTGTATGGCCTTGAGGCTGTAGTGCCTATGGAGTTTGTTGTACCATCTTTGAGGATAGCAATACAACACAGGCTAACACAGGAGGATTCTCTGAAACACAGATTGGAACACTTACTGTCTCTGGAAGAAGACAGATTTCAGAGTGCTTATGTCGCAACTGTGATTCAAAACAGGAGAGCTGCATGGGTGAATCAGTATTTGAAGAAGAAACGATTTAAGGAAGGAAATTTGGTCCTGATGTACAACTCAAAGTTGGGAAAGCATCCAGGGAAACTGAAACTCAGATATGTTGGACCATATAGAATTTACAAGGATTTGGGACAAGGGACATTTCAGTTGATGGATTTGCAAGGCACACTGTTAAAGAAACCTGTGAATGGTTTCAGGTTAAAACTATTTTTGCACAAGGAAAATCAGGAGTTGCCAGTGGTGGATTCTCATTGGCTAGAAGTGCAAAATTATTTTAATTCTTTTCTTGAAGAGGGTGTCGTGGCTCTCCGTCCAGAGGAAAGTGCCATTATAAATCAACACTTTGAATGTGACAAGGGTCATATCACCGCATGTGTGGAGGGATTTATTCGAATTCTCATTATAACTCAACGCGAGGCTTTCGTATTGCGTTTTGTACGCTACCTTGCACCTTGTACTTCTGCGCTTTCTGCCCTGAGCGCGTTAGAAGCTTGGAGGTTGCCTGCGTTTTTTCACAGCCCTTCTCTCTTCTGCAACTATTGTTTCCTTGCTTCATTTATCTCAGCCCTGAGTTCTCTCATAATGAGGAAGAAAATTACATCACCTGACAAGCCTGTTGACGAGCCAACTCGGCGTTCTTCAAGGGGAAAAGCAATAACACAGCAGCCTTTACCTGAAGATGTTGACCTGAATGAGGAGGAGGACATGCCAGGCTATGAATTGAAGCCTAGGGCGGCGAAGGACTTGGCATCAAATTTCATGCACCCACTACAAGATTTTCAGGTGATTCTGTCTCTGGAAGATACTGACAATGTGGCATGGCTGACTCAATTGAGGTTACTGGAGTTTGCTCAACTACCCTGGGGGAAATTCATGCAAAACATTTATGCACCAACTCAGCTGTTATTTCTTCAGAATTCAGAGTGTTCAGACTGCGATCAGGAAATATCACCTGACTTGTTTGCAAGTTTGTTCAAATTGCCAACAGATGGGATTTCTGAATGGGAAAAGGCAACTGATGACAGAATGATAGGTGATTTTGGCCCAGCAGAAGGTTCTAGGGGATATTTTGTTATCAAGAAGGCTAAAACTCAACACAGGAGAAATCAGTTGATGTGGTTCATAGAAAGAGTTTTGATGTTAGTCAAAATAGAATATATGAGTAAAGACACTTTTGGCCTACTCACTACAACAGAGGAGGGAATACTTATCAACTGGTCACAAATCATGTTCAACAGATTTGTTATTGAAGTGCATGGCCTTGATAAAAGAAAGCAGTCGGGCGCTTCAAAGATTCCTGCTTTTCTGGGGATGATTTTTGATTATTCCAGACTCAGTGGCAAGAAATTGGCTTTACCACAGAGTACAGCTGGAAGCAGGGGGAAAACATCTTTAGGAAAAGGAGGAAGGAGACTGACTTCTGTATCTGTCAAAGATGATGGAGAACCGCCTGAAAAGAAGGCAAAGACAGAAACAACACCTGAGGAACAAACAGGTGGGCAAACAAGCTCTTCAAAAGAACAGGAGGAAAGTATGAAGCTAAAGCAAACTGTCCAAACTGAAATCGCAGATGAAGACTTGACAGGAAATCTCATTTAGAGACCTTCAAGTAGACAGGGTAAAACACAGGGAGTGCCTACAAAGAGGATCTCAATAAAGTTAGGGAAGCAGAAGATGATAGAAAAGCCTATTGAAATTCCAAAAATAGAACAGGCAAAGCAAACTGAAGAGCCAGGATATACTGATTTGGTTTTAAGTGATGTTGATTGTGAGGAAGTCAACTTGAATGAAAACAGGGTAGCTAAAGTAATTAAGAATTTACAGGAGACTGCTCTATTTGTTGAAAGACAGCAGAGGACTGCTAAACGTTTGCAAAGGAATATTGGGGCATTGCGCGATTCAAATACAGCTTTGGTGTCCATGTATCAAGATGAAAGGAGTAAATGCATAAATTATGACAAGTTGGTGGGAGATGTTGAAAATCTGAGGCAGCTTTTTAGAGCTGAAGTCAAATCTCGTGAAGATCAAATTGTTAACTTGAATAAGGAACTGGCTGAAGCTAAAGTAACAGCATCTACAGTCAGAGAATATTTGCAGGAGGTGAAGGCCAGCTTTACAGCTGAAATTTCAGTTTTGGCTCAGACAAATACAGATTTGACTGTACAATGTGGAGTTCTGACTGAGAGGATTAAAGCTTTCCAGGAGGTGGAGGAAAAACTCAGAAATTCAGTTGATCAGGAGGAAGTGGACCTGGATACTGTCTTTTTGTCCAAGGCTGATCTTACTGAGTTAACAAATGAAGTTGTAGAAACAGGGGAAATGATTTGGTAGTCGATTCAAAGGAGGATGCAGGCGATTTTACAAAAGCCATATGCTATGATTCAACTGAAGGATGAAACAGAAGAAGAGTCCAGCTTAGCTGCAGAAAACAGAGAGATGAGGAGTAATATTGCAATACTGAAGAACAAGCTGATGGTTAAGGAGTTGGAAAACGAGCTACTGAGTTCACAAGTAGCTGATTTGAAAGCAAAAGCTGACAGGAAAAGTGGCTTTATAACACCACAGCCTGAAATGGTGTCAAAACAGTTTGCACATGAGTCAGATTTCAAGCTATTGTTAAAGTTTGTGGCAAAGAACATAACCATTTTCAATCACATTGCGGATGAGGCAGATGATGGAGAATGGCAGTGTGTTAATCAGATGATAATGGACTATGGTCAGGAAATTGATTTGCCTGATCCATTTGACTCTTCAGTACCTTTGCCAGAGGGAGTGATAAATCAATGTTGGGCAATTGTGCCTTTAGGCACAGTCAGGGATGTTGCCATTGAAGAAGAAGGAGTTCAAGTGGGATGCATAGCAGCAACAGTCTCTGCTAGGACTGATGAGGAAGAGCAACCAGCTTTAGAAACAGAGGATGTTAGATCAAAGCAAGAAGGGGGAGGACATGATGATGATCCTACTCCAAACTGACAAGTCAGTATTGAAGAAATTTCAGATTTGACAGAGAATCTGATTTCGGGAAAAATGGTTTTTTCTAAGTATTTGTGTATGTGGGATTCATTTTCAGCCACTACACTTTACAAGGAAATATTCCTAACTACTTGAATCAGTATTTTCTAGTTGATAACTGATCAAGGGATGTTGTGGGCTCAGGTCCACTATTTTGGGAAAATAGTATCCACCGGGTGTGCCAGTGTTAAGACTAAGTTGACATCACACCTTAGAGTTATGTATTAGGAGTTTAGAAGTCAAGTTAAGCCTTAGGGTAAGTCAGATATGAAGGGGTGTAAGTTTTTGGAATGAATAGTCATAAGTAAGGGATGTGAGGAGTTATCAATCCCCGAATGTAACTGTTCAAGTCAGAGTGCATATGCGGGTGTAGATCATGTCTGCGCGCCTATCTGTAAGCAGAAACTGAAGATATGAAGAACAGTTCAGAGTCAGATATTGTTTCCCTGTCTTGAAGTGGTAAACTGTTTTCAGTATTCATGTTATTTATTGCTGAAATGAAGTCAGATGGTTCTGTAAAGGTGTACTGTAATGATGGAATGTGTGTATGAAAGTTATATGAAGTCAGTGCAGTCAGAAAGTAAGTCAGTTGGATTCAGAAATGTCAGGTAGAGTAGTTTTTCAGGGAGTAAATCGCAGGCAGTAAATTAGCATGCAACAGCAACAGCCTGGAAAATCAAGCTTACAGTCAGCTAAAATTCCACAACATTCACAACCTTGAGAAGATGGTGGCCAAGGAGCAAGCCGCAAGGAGGATAGTGCAATAGTGCCACCTCCACAAGTACCTAGAGAAATTTGCACAGGAACCTAACCACAAAAAGTGTGTGGAGTTCTTGAGAATGTACAACCTCGACAGAGAGTGCGAAATGGTGACAGTGGGAAGGGGGGACAATGCCCGGCAAGTGTAGGTACCGCTAACCCAGACTGCCTTGGTGTAGAAAGCATTGGGACTGGAACCTAGGGTGGAGAAAAAACGTAAAAGGGATGTGTATGCCCTCTGCTGAAGATGAATAGGGAAGAAGTCTTGACAAACAATGGCATGAGCTTGCAAGACATCCCCGATGTTGAGATTTACGTACAGGCAAAGTTGGTGCATGCCCTTTTCTCCAGCCAATGCTACAATTCCCTTATGCATCGGATCAGTGTAGCTGTGCTCGAGAATGTGGCAGCTCGCACCCTGGACGAGGTGGATTGGAACATCTATGTGCGCAAAACAATAGACCAAGCAGCCAAAGCACTAGCCTTGGGCAACAAACAGGCGGGTGGAGAATCCCCTTCATCTAAGAATATGGAGAGGAAGAAACGCTCCTCGAAAGCCTCCTTCATCAAGTATGGAAGCATACTAATGGTCATCATCTAGGAGGCTATGAAAGAGGCCCAACAGGGAAGCAAAGGAGCAGATGAGACCCCAAATAGGTTGTTGACCCATCAAAAGAAGGAGCAATCAAGCAACCGGACAAAAACCAAAATAGAGAAGGAGGAGCGGGAGGCTCAATATCCAAACAAAGAAAAACAAAGGAGTTCACTGGGAAGGCAACTCTAAGGAAGAAACAGAAGCTGGGCAGGAAAAATGAAGAAGAAGATCTGGAAAGAGTAAAAAAGGAATCCCTGAGAGACGCGATTGAGTGGAAAAAGAAGGAGAAGGAAGAAACTGAAAGATTGGCCAAGGAGGCAAGGAAAATAGAAGAAGAGAGAAAAAAGAGCTAGGAAAGAGGAGGCAGGAGAAGATAAGAGAAAGAAGACATGACCGAAGCAATTTTTTGATCGATAGAACAACAAAGCTGACTCGATGGCCTAGGGACCTTAAGCCCACCTAGGGAAGATAGACCCGGCTCAAGTGCACAAGTACCTGAAGCCATGCCATCCACGGTCATCAAGGGCAAGGGTAAGACCCCCCTCCATCCCATCCTGACCCCCTTGGTACCCGTCAGTGAAGCCACCTCTGCCATATCCCCAGCATCCCGACCAGCACCAACATGGACAGCTTTGTGGCATGGATGCAATACTTTATCAATAAGGAACTAGCACAAGGAAGGAGTAGGGAGGCCATAGCTACCGGGCACAAAAGGCCAACTACGGATGTCGAATCCAGGCAAGAGCTAAAAATGCAAAAAAATGGAAGCCTCGATCACCTCAATCCCCACCACCATGATGCCGCATGCAAATCATGACGAATACGTCAATGAACTGCTCTCACAGTTAGAAAGGGAAAGGGAGGAAAGGAGAATCGCGGTGGTGGAGGTAGAAAGGGAAGCGGTAGCGGCCTTCCAGCTCAAAAAAACAAAGCAAATGACTGCACAAAAAAAGAAAATTCTCGACCTGAAGAGGGAACTGAAGACCAAGGAAGAAAAGGAGCAAAGCTGGCGGCGACAGCTCATGGATGAAAATCAAGAGCTCGAGAAGATGCAAAAAGAATATGACCTACTGATCATACAATACGAGGATCTAGCAGCAAAAATAGGGTGGATCGAGCAGGGCATGAAGGAGTTTACGACAGGGGAGGAAGGGAGGAAACAAGAAGAGGAGCACCACCACTGAGAAATGGAAACAATGACTAAAAGGTTGAGCCTCAAAAGAGAAGAATAGGAGCGAATGGGTAGAGAGTTGGAAGATCAACAGTGGAGGCTCATAGCCTTGGTGCAAAGACATGGAGAAGGCATGGAAGAGATGAGGAAAATGGCTGAAGTATGGCCAAATTGATCAAAGGATGAAGACCTTGGCGCATAGCCTAGCTCTCTAGCGGAGAAAGAGAAAATCCTAGCACAAGGCAGAGCAGAGGCAGCCCAAGTGGCCTTCCACACTCAGCAACAAATCTTCCTAAACACCTTGATAGATGCCACGCATGAGGAAGAAGGGGAAGCCATGGAGGCAGTGAAAAAGAAACTAAGCATAGTGTGCAGAGCCCTACGCGCAGGGCTACACATGCCTTCCCAACCCATGGAAGAGGGGTTAAGCCCAGGAGAACATCGTAGGTATTTTCTATCAGCTGGCCTAAACCCCCATGAAATTGATGCCTTAGGGTTTGTAGAAGGGATGCAACAACAAGAGCGCCCAGGGAGTGAGACAGAACTACATGTTGACCTAGGAGGATTCGAAGAAGAGGTGGTTCCACAACCCCCTTCACCTCATCCTGAAGGGCAAGGGCAGCCAATAAACGCATCTACAGACATGAAAACCACCCTGAGGGAGGAGAGGAGGAAATTGGTGGAAGAAGCCAGACAAAGATTAAGAGCTAACCCTATGGCCCAACCCTCTGTACCCCTCCCGCCATGCACAAATGACATGCCCCCTAGTTTTCATGTGGAGTTCACACTTTGGTAGAGATAGGAACATGTGAAGCAACCCTTCACCTTCAGCTTCCTCACCCCCAATGCCCTGAGCAGAGTTCTTCCCACCAAAATAGTGGATGAGGTGATCAACGTTGAAAGCCACCTAAGCCAATAGTGGCTATAGGAAATAGAAAAGAATCCCACCCTCTAGGGCATCGAGGATGTGGAATACTGGCAAAATAAAGTTTTTGAAGTGCCTTGATTTGTGCCCGGATTCGAGTGCCAACCACTGTGGCGAAGGCGCATCTGCAATGACAATGTCTTTGCATGGATGGCCTTCTGTAACACTATCCCTTTAGAGAGGAATGATCCTACCTACATGGCATACCCTCGATGAATAGGTGTAGACTTCTATACAAACGTCCACGACCGTTACAACTTGCCTGTAATATACAACCCATGTACCACCACTTTAGCCCACGCCCACGCCCTCGCCTTCACCTCTGACAACTTAGATGCCACCATGACACACTTTATTGCCGATTTCTCCTCTTGCCCAGATCCCGCCTTCATCACCACCCCGGCCGAATGTGGCCTTACCTAGCTCTTTTTTGATCCTAATGCAATCGATAGCTGCCGCCTCATGATGAAGGTCAGCCTCCTCTCTTCTTTCTGCATTACTGTTCTTGAAGACATGAGCGACAACCGATTCACTCACTGCAGTCATCCTTTTCTCTCCACCACTCCTCTCTAGGTTCATTTGAACCTTAAGAATTTCCCGCAGGGTTGGAGATTTTTGAGCCACTCCATTAAATCTCCTTCACCACCCCCCTATGAGGACGAGGACTAACAAGTCCCTATAACTAAACCCAATATTAATTAATTAATTATTTAAAAAAATACATCCGCACACTGGTCTCGGCACAGTGCTCACAATCCCTCCACCTAGGGGACTGCAGTCGGTCGGCCTCGCTCCTAACCCCCTAGCCCTTTTTTGCCCCCACTTAATGCCTAGGGTACACCAAGGGCAGGACACACCTAGGGAGTTAACACTCGCCTATGGTTAGACTTGTCACCCTATGTTACACTCGCCGCACCTCCCTACCGCACGAACGGGGTCCTCAAGTGTGGGACATCACCTAGGTCTACCTATGGTTAGACCCAACTCCCCGTTCCACCAGCATGCGCACAGGGCACCCACAATAAAAAAGAGACTCCCCTTAGGTAAGAGCACTGCACTTTCTCCTCACCGCCACTGCAAGATGTACCAAAACATCAACTTTTGAGGCCCCATCATACACTTGACAGTATTGCCCACGCTCCCATGGCATCCCATGGCCCTACCATTAGCCCTTCCCCAACAAATAGCTCGACGTGCCATGGGACTAGCACGCGTCTCGGAGGGGGGGTAAATGTTAACCTCAAATTAGAATGGCAAAAAAATAACGGAAAAAGTGCAAAAAGAACAGAAAGAGAGTAAAGGCATAGAGGCGGCCTCGAAAACTAAACTAAGGAAAAAAGAGAAATTGTAAAGGAAAGGTGCCTCAAAAACTCTAAAAGCTCTTGTAAAAGAGCACAAGGTTCCCTCTTGTGCCACTTGTAAAGGAATAGACGGGTATAGGCATGAATCAAGAAGAGGGGATTAGGAAAAGGGACCTTGCCACAATGGCCCATCATGTAACAAGGGATGGGTGCCCATGGAGGTTTTAGGTTTTGTATATATGAAGTTCAAAAAGTGATTGAGAGCTCATTCTTTGGTGTGTGGCTAACAAAAGTCATCTCTTCTTCTCTTCTCTTCTTCTTGCTAGTGTGTGTGCTCTTGAGGGAGTGTGAGAGTGTGAGGGAGTGAGTGTGTGTGTGGAAGTGAGGGATTAAGAGGGTGAAGCTCTTCACCATCACCTCTTCTCTTTTCCTCTCTCTTCCCTTTCCTTCCCTTCTCTTACCTTGCACGTGGCTATGGAGAATGGAACTTGGAGATGGAGGAGGCTTGAGGATGCTTGAGCTAGCATCTAGGATTGTGGGGCTATTGACTTGTGTGAGGGAGGAGACAACTTGTTTTGGCATCAAGGTAAGCTCACTACACCCCGAGAGGATCGATGACGCGTCAGCTAGGTGAGAGATAGCCATGAGAGCTTGCTTGGAACACTTGAAGCCATAAGTGGTCTGTGGGTCTTGGTGGTTGAGAGAAAGCTCCCACAGAGGAGTTTATCTCCATCCTAGGAATGGCTACTTTGACATCACTAGGTGCCGAGAGAGCCAATGGGACTTCCCTTTCAAAGAAACTTTGCGGCCTATTCGCTATGTAAGACTGTCCATATGGTTGTGATTTATGGGAGTCTCCTTGCTAGCTTGCAATACAGGGTATCGTACATGCATTGGACATGAGGGCATGTTGGTTGTCTCATCATTTCTTGTAATTTGGCTAGCTCCATCTTCATCTCCACTAGCTCTTGACTTGCATCTATGCCCTTTCATTTATCTTGAGAACTTGGGCCTGATCTTTCATTTGACATTGAAACTCTCTCAGATTTTTGAGCATTAGTCTCCTCTCAAGTCGAGCTTTTGGAGGTTCTCTCTTTGAGCTGGTTGTCCACTCTAATTACCTCATTAGAGACCCTAGCTAGCATGCCTCGTTGGAATTTTGAATTGTTTTCCAAGGCCTTGTAGAATTTCTCACTTTGTATCCCATTGCTGAAGACTTTGGAGACTGCTCTTTCAGTGGGTCACTCACCAGTTGAGATTCTCTTGAAGAGACTCCACACATGGGTGACATAGTCTCTTATGTCCTTGTCCTTTTTCTTGATGTTCATCAGCCACACTAGAAGGTTTTTGGAGCACCGAGGCTTGAAGAATCTCTTAATGAAGAGACTCTTGAGGTTGTTGAAGTCAGCCGCTGCTCAGCAGCATCTAGACTTGTGTACTAGGTCCTACCCTTATCTCCTAAGTATAAAACGAAAGCTTGTGAGTGTAGAGTAATATCGGTGAGGCTGTTGGCCTCGAACTTATCTACAAAACTATATGGGTCATCATTTGGATGGTACTTGTCTAACTGCTTAGCCATGACAAGGATTCTTGATTGGTTCTTAGAGCCTTGTTCACTCCTATCCTGCAAGCAATGATGTTTTCATTACAACAATGCTTTGCTCTGTTGATGAGTTGTTTAGCAATAATTTCGTAAGAAGATCGCTCAATGTGAGATCTCCTTCTAAATATCTTTCCCTCTCTGCATTAGGGCCTATCCTATTTTTGCTTGGCTAGCACTCAGTGAATCTCGTGTATTTCTATGCTATGTTGCAAGCTTCTGACTTGTTTTTCTTGATTGTAGGTCACTATGCCCTACAAAGCTTCTTGCAGTAGTCTTCTCTCCTCTTCGAGGTTTGCTATGATATCCTCGACATCCTATCCTGGTGGTCTATCTGGGTGTGTAGGTTATAATTGGTGACTAGCCACTGGATTTCTATCAAGAAACTGCCTAGGTCAAGCTCTTTGCCACGTCTATGGTTAGTGCGTAACTTTGCCATATTCGCAGTCTTGTGCTCCACTAGATTGTTGATGAGATTGATCAAGTCAGGTAGATCCACTCCTCCTATGGTGTTGGTCCTTGCAATGTTTGACTCCTAGGTCGTGTTTGTGCTTGGTCCTATACTTGGGGTTCTCGATCATCCAACTATGCTTTAGGATCTTCTCCTACTAGTGGCTTTGTTCTGATTGTTAGGTCAGAGTGAATTCCTTATTATTTACAAACAATCCTCAATTAAACTCACTTGATGTGTGTGTGCATGCTCACTTCTGTGTACCATGCGAACTTAGACTTTCAGCTTTCTTCAGTGTGCTTCAAGTGTTCATATCAGAGTAGTGTGCAAATGCAAAGAAACAGTTATCGCATTCACTCCGCTCTCTTCATTGGCCTAGTTCGGCTCTATGCACGATTATTGGACACTCTTGGACTTGATAGGATTTTTGTTGTGTCGTCCTACTTGGTTGGGCTACGGGGGCTACGGTCTATGCGTTGATTGTAAGGGTAAGTCAATTTTGGTTTTTCATTTTTTTTGGGATACAGCCTCGGTCCCGATTCTCAATTGTCCAATTCTCAGAATGGGATGGATATCAGCTTCAACCGATTTTGGGTTCGCGTCTGATTTTGAGCTTCGTCCAATTTTGGTTCATCCAATTTTTGTGCATCCGATTGTTTGATTGTCAGATTGTCCAAGCATCCAAATTGGACGAGTCCCATGCGTCTAATAAGACGAGTTTTTAGGGTATCTGAGTCCAAAAATTGGACCATCCGATTCTGGGAATCGGACTCTGTTTGAGTTTGATTCTAGGAATCCAATTCTAGGAGTCCCATTCTAGGAATCGGGTAGTCCAAGTTTAATTATGGGAATTAGACTCTGGTAACTGTGTCTAAAACCTATAGACAAGTTTCCAGAGATGACGAACATCAACTCAATTCTAATGGATTTTCTAATGTGGGGTCACACTAGAATGTAAGAATAGACCCTAATGAAGGATTCTATGTACCTGGAATAGCAAATAAACTCCAAATACAAATCGGCAAACAAATCAAACCCTCTTGCCCTATTATGACAATAGATTTTCTAATGGTTGTTTTCCTTTTTTTCTTTGTTTTTTCCTACCCTAATGCATTTGAATCACAAATCAAACACTTACATTACTCCAACCTACTTTTCCAAATCCAAAAAACCAAAAACTTACTTGCTAAGGAGATCAAATACCTCTTCAAACTCCCTTGCTTCCTACCTATCTACTTCAAGCACCAATTTCGGAAAACTACTTCAATGCTTGATTCAAAGCAGGCAAGCACTTAAGGCTTGAATCCGTTGATCCCGTAATGTGAGCTCAATTGACAAGACCCATGGACCACTTATTGCTTCAAGTTTTTTAAGCAAGCACAAATGGCTATCTCTCACTTAGCCGACATGCCTTCGATCCTATGAGTGTAGTGAGCTTACCTTGATGCTCGATAGAGTATCCCTCAAGCCCTCTGATAGCTCCACGATTTAAGATGCAAGCTCAAGCATCCTCAATCCTCCATAGTGCACCTTAGGTCTATACTAGTGCACCTTAGGTCTAGTCCATCAGCATTATGATAGTGCTTATGCACAGATCTTCAAGAAGTCAAAGTCACACATATCTTAGGTATAAAAGTGTTGCACTCTTGCATGTGCACATGTGCATATAGGAACACTTGTTAAAACTTTTCCACACTACATAAGGGTGTACTCGTGCATGCACAGCTTAGGTACTTTTGCACACACTCCTAGGCACCTTGACACACATTTATACATAAGAACTAGGGCCCCTTGTGCCATAAGGCATAGCATCTATTCACACATAGGTAGCTGGATGCTATGCTCACTCTTGCATATAAAAGAATAGGCCACGCATAACATTAGTAGAAGTTCCCATAGAACCATGTGTGTACATTAGTTAATAGACTAACCTAGGCATAACTAGAATCTTACAAATGTATTTAAACACTAAAAGATAGATCTCACATTATCCTACCACACACTTAGCATTTGGTCATGTAACATACCTGCAATAAAATATGAAAATTTTAATAGCATCCCCTTAGGAACAAAATCTTAGGTAACCCATGTCAATCCTAAGCTAGCCCTCTAGCATCCCACCTAGGCCCAACCCTTCAAACAAGTGTGCAACCATACACCCATGCAACACACTCTTCCTTTAATCCACCAAGCCATACTAGCTAGACTTGGGTCATACCGTATGAATCATTAGGACCAGTAGACCTTAAAGCCTTTAGGATGCACACTAATTGTCGTGACCTAAAACCGGGCTGACGCTAGCTCTAAGCATTAGCCAAGCCTCTACTACTCATCTAAATCCACCCCATATAGCCTTGTGGCTAGGAACGTCTAAAAACCTTGCATTTGGAATGTTTTTTGTAGTCCAATGAGTATCTCTCTTCCCACTGCTTAGAGGGAGTCCCTAAACATCTTGGTTTATACACTACATAGCACACATATAGGGAGCACGCTTGGGTCGATCACCACGGCTCCACTATGGCTCTCCTACACCTCAGAGATTAGCCCCAAGATGCGCCATGAACATAAAAATTTTTCAAAAAAAAGTACACTCTTTTGATAAATCGATCAAGGAGTTGATATCTATAAACCTCACCAAATAACTCCCAAGGAATTGAATATCTAGCCCTATGGCTTGGGATACCTCACACTCCCAGCATCAGATCATTACTAATACAAACTGGTGCTATGCATCTAGGGTACGATACCATGAGGTGCATCCATGCAAGGGTGAATATGACCATCATGCTCAAATGAATATTCAGTGAAAATCACCAATATGAAAATGTGAAGACAATTCTTTTCATGATTTCCTTTTCTATGCGAATGCTTCGTTGCTAAGGGCTAGCAAACCGAGTTTCCTTGTACTACTAGTCCCTTTAATTTCAGAAAATCACAAAATATAAATGAAATGCAACATCAAACATAAGCATTTAATGTACTTCAGCCACTCAACAACCCCCTTACTCCCTATCGTTTAAGATTTTGCTTGTGTTGATAAGTGTAGGCATGGTTTTTAATGTAATTTTCTTTATTAGAAGCCATAAAAACTCACTCTAGCAAATAAATGGGGCTAACCTCATGCTCTAGCTCTATCATACAATCACACACATTAATCTTATTTATCCTTATTTTTATGATGCAAAAACTTAAATTTCTCTATTTTTTGTATTTTTCTATATTTATTGATAGAAAATTACAAATAATTATGGATTTTCAAATGTAGACTGATCACTCTTATAAAAAATGATTTTCTTAGCATATTTCATTCCATGGGAATGGAAAATGCATACCAAAAACCCAAAAATCACATATTTTCTCTTAAACTGCCTAGTCTCGGGTTTTGCCTGTTTTGCATACAATTATTATATGATTGGTTTTTAATGATTTTTTAACATGACTGATCAGACAAAGAAAATCAAATCCAAACATTGCTAACCATTCCAAACAAGAATCTATCATAAAATGATAAAATCTATATTTTTCTCATAAAATTGCTCATTACGATGCACCTATTTCTACTCCATTGCCGCTGACAATCTGTTCAACTCTGATTCAATTGTGTCTCCACTCCTACTTCATTGTTTGCCCAAAAAGGTTGATCTCAGCCCATCCCCCTCTCTTTTACATTGATCCATAAGAATAGTCCACAAGAGGAGAGAGGAGGGAGGAGAGAGAAAGACTAAAAACAGATATCTTTGTTTAATGCATCATTTTCAGTGATTTCAGTGGCGATGAAGAGTGAAAAAATGGTGGATCTCACAGCCAAGAGCACTCCTCATGAGATTGTTGATTAAAAAATTGGATTTTTAATGGTTGGGGAGGGTGTCTAAAAAATGGTGCCCCCCTCTAAAAAACGTTTTTTTCTTCATGCCCCTTCATTCCACAAGCTTAAACTCAAGTTTTAAAAAAAGACTAGATCACTTTTATATATTCACACTTCCTACCAAGTGGATTCTTTGCTTTTAGAGGGGCAAACGTGCTTAGAAATGAGATCCTTGTCTAGACGACTGACTTCGTGACGTCAAAATCTATAAATCTGGCATCCGCCACACACTTTTTGACTTCTGAATCATGTAGCTAATTCATAATGTGAAACCTTGTGAGGATTAAATGAGAGGTCAAACAGACTCCGATTGACGAATCAAGACTTGCATTGGCTTCCTAGCATCGAACTCCATCTCACTGATTTGGAACCGTTTATGAAAATTTGGTCTTTTACGATCTCTTGGACTCTTTTTTACTTCAAAATTTACCTCTAAAATCTGCTCTCAATGGCTACCAGGGGATAGGGTGACTCAATTTGTTGAATCCCATGAACTAATCTACACAAACAACAACCATAGCAAGCATTAAGCTGCCACAAAAAATATACTCAACAAAGCACAAGAACATCTCTCACCCTACCCCTAACAAAACCAAGGCATGAAGATGCACAAGGGATAGGCCCAGCATAATTGGATAGAAATCTAGAGAAAGTATCTAAGCAACTGCTCCAATAGGGGCTGGCTAAAAGAACTATCAAAGAGGTCATCCTAGTGGTGGTTTGAATTACCTACCTAACTAAGGACAACTAGACCAAGAACTTCTATTAGACCAGGACTCCTATAGCCCGATCATCACATATTGTCCTTTAACACACTTTTCTTTCAAGGTTTCCATACTCAAGTGTGTAAAAAAGGAGAGAGTTGAGCGTAGAATGACCCAAGGAGAACAAGGCATTGGTCTCAGGTCCTGACTCGGTATCTAAGAACCTACCAAGCTCTCCCGAGGCGGCACTTAATCCTTTTTTGACACTCACTTTTGTTTTTGCTCCAACCTTCCTTGTTTCTTTATTTCAGGTAGCTGCAACCCCCTAGGAAGACAAGGCATCCCTAGGAATCTACCAAGTCAACTCATCCCTAGGAACCTACCACACCTCCATAAGACATCCCTAGGTCGAACTCATCCCTAGGAACCTACTAGGCTTCCACAAGGCGATAATCAACTGCTCTTGAGATTTGTCTTTCTTTTCTTTTCTTTTTAAGGGGTTAGAACCCCTTTTTACACACCTCTATAATTTCATATTTATATATAGTTAGAACTATCTCTTCTTTTCAATCTTAGCAGGCTTCTCTAACTACCTCACACTAGCAAGGACTCCTAGAATAGCTACTAGCAAGTAGGAAGGACAAAGTCACTAGGACTATATTCTAAAATAGATATTTAATGCCTGACAATGTCTTAATAGGAGGTGGAAAACTACTCAAATCTCCCCTAGATATACCTAACCAAATCCTAGGACTTCATGCCTTGATTATCGGTCCCCAAAAAATGAAAAGAAAATAACTCCCACATACACATATTATTATCGGCTTAAGGAAAAAACTCAAAAAGGTGACAACACCACTTGGAATGGCCACAAGAAGCTCCTGCATAGCAAAGGCTTTCTCCAAGCACTTTGTCCAACCTATTTGATACAATCACTAAAACAAGAAACCATTAAACGCACCCGCACAAAACATGCATATGGCTCTCTTCGCCTAAAGGAATATAATAGTTCACAACCAACAAACTGGCTCTCTTGGCCTTAAGAAATAAAACACTAGAACAGAACAAAGATGGTCCTCTTGGCCTAAAGAAATAATACACTTCACTAGCACTCAGCAACGTACCGTTAATACAAATCCTTAGTCCTAATCATAATTCTACTAAAGCACAAAACTGACCAAGGATAAGGGCTCTATAGACCCTACACTAAGTGCATCAAGTTATTAGCACCCCCTTGCATAAATAGCAAGGGGTATCTGACGAACATGTCGATACAACATCCTATGTGTCCATGACAAAGTAGGAAGGTGCTCAATGGTTGCCTGACTCATAACCCAAACTAACCATCACTTGCCAAAATGGGACATGTCAGCAAAAGAAGACCCCAAAGTAGTCTAGGGCTAATGTTAGGAGGTAATTGCAAAGGCTCCCTTGGACCACAATTGAAAAAGCTATCCTCAATAAAAGCACAATTAGCTAGGGAATCCGCAAAGCGATTCCACTGTTGAGAAACTAACTGACAAGTCACCATCTCAAATATATGCAACATATCCAAGGCTCTACGACGATACATCTGTAAGATGTGATCCCACACACTATAGGTCCCATTTAGTTGATTGATTACTAACTATGAGTCATCTTAACCAATAATCGACAGATACCACCAAATCGGGCTATATTCAATTCCATGATCAAGGCCTTGTATTCTGCCATATTATTAGTAAAAGAGACTCCTAAATAGACTCCCATCTTCATGACAACCTGATTGTCGGGGATCTTTAATGACCACACCAATGCTCGCATGTTTAGCGGGCCCTCTAGAAGCTCCGTCAAAATACAGAGTATAAACCCAAGCTTCATTGATAGGCCATGCCATACTAATTAGCTCACTTGTACTTATGATAATCAAAAGCAAGCTGAGAGAGAGGATGCATAATAGGCACAATCCCCCTTTCCTCACTGAACTTGATAGAAATGCTAGGCATAATTGGTTGATAATGATGGAAATAGACCTTATTAATCTCCCACATAAAAGATCAGTCTTGCCACTCAATAACTTGATACCCTTTTCTCAACCAGATCACTCAACCCTGGTGGTAATGTTGTTCAAGATACAAATGTCCCAAATATAGAATGATTCTTCCCATATGATCATCTTGGTACCTACTGTATGTTAAAGCTAAATCCTAGAGGACCTGCACAGGTACCAAGCCCAACGTCAACCCTTACACATAGTAAGGCATTAGCTTATTAAATTTAACTTTAGTCCCAAACTATGCCCCCTACAAATCTACTAGAAGGGCTGTAGAGCCATTCTTTCCTAAATGTACAATCTTGTATGGTCCATCCCATCTAGGTTCTAATTTTCCTAGAAAGAGCTCCTGACGAGAATCATAATATGGAACTAATTATCATTTTGCAAATTTGTCCTTTTAAGCCCAAAGATTATATAAGGATTTCATTCCCAGCTTCCCTACTTCTTGATGTAGTAAAGCATGCAATTGAATCTCATCAAGATGTGCCAGGGAGAAGTATACCTTTCCTGTAATGCTTCTACCTCTCCCAACGAATGGTTGAGGGAAAAATGCACAGTGGAGAGCTCTATTTCCAATGGCAAAACACACTCCTCCCCATACACTAGCTTGAGCGGGGTGTGGCCTATGGCTCTCTTGAATGTTGTGTTGTAAGCCCACACTGCCACATATAACTTCTTATTCGAATCGCACTTACTTTTTGATACTATATTGGATAAGATTCCCACCAACTATTTATTTGTGCTTTTGACTTGATCATTCACTTGAGGATTATATAAGGTAGTCATGTTGTGCTTAATCTTCAAAGCTTCAGTTAAGCCTATGATAACTTTGTTCAAGAAGTGTGTCCCTCGATCAGACACAATCTCCTTCGATGGATTGAAATAGGAAACAATTTGGTCCATAATGAAACTAGTTGTTTCCTTAGCATTATCCTTCATTGTGGCTCGAGCTTCAAACCACTTTGTAAACTAGTCCATTGCTACAATAATATACCACTTTAGTTGATGAAGGGTAGATTGGTCCCATAAAATCAATACCCTATTTTTCAAATGGTAATGTAACCAAAATAGGGTTTAGAGGTCACTTACGATTTTCCCTCGCATCATGTCTGTTGATGCCCTTTCTATGTAGAATGCATAAAATAACATAGAATACTTCATGAAGAAAATACTCCATATCATGCCTAGAAATCTTAGAAACTCAGAAATAATCATATGACAACATAGATCTACTCTATTCAGCACTACAAATTAGAGAATAAGAACCATAATGCATAAAGCATGTTGTAAATAGAATAGATACACTAGAAATGATGGCGCCAACTGCCAAATCCTTCATATTTAGAAGTAAATCCATCATACATCAGAAGTAGACATCTGAGACCATGAGATAGACAAGAAGAATACACAAAATACCTCATTAGGTTACGTTTTTACAACTACCCAAAAACTGCACTTCATGAGGCAAAGAACTTCATGAGACAATTAGAGGCTACCTCACACATAAAATAATAATGACTAAGGTAATACACCATTCTAAGGGTAAATGTAGTGTAAAACCAATGGCTAACACCTAGCATAGCCCTGGTTGGCACAACCATGACTCGAACCCTTACATGATGTATGAAGTTAAAATGCCTTATCCAAAATTGGATATATCTAGTGATAAAAATTATGCCTTACTCACAGTCTTGCACCATGAAGTAAGCCATAGAGAGTAACCATAAGTAGAGCCTCTCCAGTAGGATACTTATAGCCCCCTACTGCAGTTGCATAATCCCCTCAAAGGACAATCAAAACAAAACATAAAGGCATAATCATAGAGGCATACATATCAAATAGGAAATAAGTATGATGGACAAAGACAGAAATAGATTTGACAGTGGTACATCAAAGCAACTCATGAACTATGAGGCTCATGATCATCATGGCAGTCTGTAATAGACTGCTCTTGGTTATGCTGCTCATGCAATCCAAGAGGTCATGCAAAACTAAGCAAACCAATCTGCTTTAACCAACCCCTAGTATTGGGGTCATTGGTACCCATAATAATAGCAAAATCCAACATAGGCATAAGCATTTCACCTTCATCCTTGCTTGACATAGTAAAAGATGCTTTTGCTGTGGAATCCTTGACCTTTGATGGAGTTTTATCACGTGAACTATCACTCCAACCCTCATCATGCTCATGAACAACCCTCGACTATTGTTGCCCTCTTTTCACAAGAAGCTTTGAAATATTTTTTTGCCTTGTCTTCACCATGGTAACATCAGTGACCTGCTACTGATTCGAGATGAAGAGAGAAGAAGAAATTGACGAAGAATGATGATGTGAGATTGGGGAAAGGCGCTGTTGTATGGGTGTAGGCAACAACATACGAACCTTCCTTCCCATACTTTGCTCTTTTCACACTTGCCTTACTTGACAATGAGTTGAACTCCTTGAAAAGGGAGATAAGAAAACATACCAATGACCACTTGTACTCACAGTGAGTTTGACATATGAATCTTGGCCCTTCAAATACACCTCATGCAACTGGAACTTTGTAGCTTCATACAGTTTACGTACCAAAGGAACTGAAGTTAAAGTCAATTGATCTTCTAGTCCATGACACCCAAATCCAAGGTTAAAAAGTAAAAGTCTTTTTAATGCAAAATCTCTACCACTTTTCCAAGGCATAATATCATGAGAGAAAGCCTTAGAAATATAGTCCCCACAAGGCAAGTTCCAATGACCAACTTTTAATGTCATATAGTGCCTCCACTTCATGAAGCTCCTTTGCTTTTCTAACATGACATAAAACAACTCCAAAATGTCATGCACTTCATAGAGCACTATTGAATTTTGCATAGCTTATTTATGAACATCATAAGTAATATATAAGATAACATCATATGCCAATATCTGACAAAAAAATAATGGTTCTCTGTGGAAAGAATCAAGCCAAGAAACCCTAAAAACAATCATGAGATTCAAAGAATAAAAAACTATTGTATCGGCTAAAATCCCATGACTTGCTCCATGAGGTAACACTACTGAAATTTGAATCAAATTCACTGCAATTGTGGGTTTCTCCTGAATGTCATGAGGTGACTCATCATAGTCCGGTTGCACTAACCTTCTTAACCTAAATCCATTCATTGCGGGCTTAACTACTTCACCCTAAAAAGTAGCCAACACAAAAGTACCTTGCCCAACATCTTTTACAACTTCATAAGGATCAATATACCTCAACTTCAACTCTCCCAGATTCTTTCCAAGATGTGAATTATAGACCATAACAAGATCTCTCTGCTTAATGTGTCAGTTTACCGATGTCAGTCTTCTTGACTTTATGGGTTTTTAGAACCTGTATCAGCTTCCAAATACACTTCTTGGACATTTTCCTCAAAGACTCTAACTGACTTGTGCATGGTATGCTCATATTTCAGCTCTACATCTGTAATAGCTTGTTGACTTTCTTTGTCCAGATCATCCTCCACCTCTAAAGATGGCTTCTTTCTCTCTTTAAGAGTTTCCAAACCAATGTATTGACTTCCCTCAGAGGTACCACTGCTTTCCACAACCAAATTACTATCTTGCTATAGGAAATTACTATTTTGCTCCATGAAGCTAGTGTTTTGCTTCATAAAGCAACAATTTTGCTTCACAGAATTACTCTTTGCTGCATGGAGTAACTATGTTGTTCTAGAGGTATAGCCACTTCTGATGATAATATTGCTGGAAATAGCTTATACTAAGAAAAATCTTTTCAATATCCACTTTAAAGACTGGTACAATTGTAGGATTAGCTTGTAGAAAAATCTCATCATCATCTTCAATCCCCTTTGCAATATTAATTGTCTGAGCTACTAATGGATGGCACTTAGGCTTCAAAACCACTTGATTGAATGTAGAAAACTTGACCTCCTTACTTCCATGAGGAATAATTTTTGTATCTGAACCCCAATCCTGTTTCAACTTAGCTAATCTAAATCAAGGTCTTCCCAATAGCTTATTATATGAATCTCCTAAACCTTCCATATGGAGAACAACAAAATTGACCTTGAACTTCAGCCCCTGGCTACTCGAATAAGCTAATTCTTTAATATTTCCAATGGCTATAATCTTATTTGATCTGCCATTTTAACTTGAAATGATGCTCCAAAAAGTCCTTACAATTTATGTGCCAAGTACATCTCTTCAGGCAAAATGTTAACTCTTGAATCTCCATCCAAAAGAACATCATCAAATTTGCTACCCACCAAGTAGTCAACTTGAATAGTTGGAACCTTGTAATCTACCACCTCCATCTATGTAGGAATCACTGCTTGAAATTTTGAGGCATGTTCCTTGTTCATGGCATAATGGTTCAACACTTTATCCTGATTGGACATAATCTTAGCTAAAAGCTTTTCCTTAAATCCTAGAATTAAATCAAGGATTTGCTCCAAAGTTAACTATAATGCCAACTTAGTTAGTGCAGCAACCAACTCATGAGAACCATACAATGCCTCATATGAATCCAAACTTTGAGTCTGCGTACTGGACTTCATTCCTGGCATGAACATATCTTGTTGATTTTCCTCATGAAGCAATTGATTGTCTTGAACTTCATGAGGCAATTCTGCAGCTTTAAGTTGTTAGAAGTGCTCCTTGTTCTGCAACTTTGTGACTTCATTGGAAGCCACTTCCCTAGCCATTTCTTGATCTTTCCAATTAATGTTTTTCTTAGCTTTTGCCCTGGTAACAGCCAAAGCTATTGTCTCATCTGGACAATCTTCCACAACTATGCAATTTGAGCAACCATAGAGCCCACCTCCAGATCTAAACCAGGCTTAATGACATTTAAAACACCCTTACTTGGCACTTCGTTCTGTAAATCCTCTTGAACTTGTTGATTCAGCTGATGGCTACTGCCTAGCTCTCCATGACTTTTGTAGGTAACTCAACAAGAACTACTGCTGCGTGAGGCATTACAGTTGTGACTTGCATAAAATTGATTCCAACTATTGAGTGAACCTGTGAATCCTTCTGTGGCTCATCATAATCAACTTGAACGATGTCCCCTAGCCAAAATGAAAGTATCTACAACTAATAGGTAATGAACCATAGTTCTATAGTAAAACCATTTCAATGAAATATGCCAAGGCTGAGAACTCATCATATACAATGATATTCATAGTATATCATAGAGAATGAATATATAAAACCATAACAGAATAAGAATATTACTGCTCCAAATGCAAAGCATAATTACATTGACTTGAAAAGATATCAATGATGATCTAGCATTTTCATCATAATAAATGTATGGCAATGTACCACCCAATTTGGATCTTGAATAAGACATTGCATCTTGAAATAAACATGTTAAGTTAATCCAAAACAACTTGCAAATGTTGATATTCAAGTACTTGGACCAGTAATCAGCATTGTGGTTGTTGTATTTACTGTTTTTGAGGTTGTTGTAGCACTTCCAACTGCATTTCAGCTTGCTGTAGTACATTTTGCTACTGTAGGAACTATAAGAATTCAGTTCGTTACTGCGTGTTTGGTTGTTGCTGCATGAAGTCAAGATACTGTTGTAGGAATTCAGAATTCAACAGTAAGAACTGCTGAAATTTAGATTCTTACAGATCATTCTAAAGTTTTCTTGATATAGAAAACTGTAACATACACATGCTACAAGCACCCACCTCATAGATCATCAGTACTTTCATGCTAAAAAACCAATCAACATGAATAACATCAACCATTCCCGCTGCAATATGAACTACATAGATATCCATTGTAGGTACTTGCATACTTGCAGATACTGCAACTTTAGTGATAGAGTGATTAGAGTCCTCAAAGACTTCAAAAATAACAGTTTGAATTGAAACATCAACAACATGATCATTCAATGCATAGAGATCCTCAAGAATCTTGACTTGAATCAGGAGAAAATACCAACTGTGTATGCAAACAAGAAATTTCATTATCCTTCTGCAGAACAACTTCCTCAAGAGCATTAATGACTTCAAAACAATGAGAAACTTGGAAATCCATTACATTCCTCAGTTGAGAAACCTCTTTCTGTAGTAATGCTTTCTCCTCTTGGAGTGGATTAATAACAGACAAAGCTTCAATTGCTGCAACATTAGCTGCATTTCTCTCCTTTTCAAGCTCAATAGAAAACCAATGAATCATCTCAGTTGGAGATTGAAGCATAGATTATACCTCACGGGGAACTTCAAAAAAACCATGCAAACAGACTGCATTCTGCAATGCTTCATATTCAACCAACTCTTACAAAGGAAGTGTAGTGCAAGTCTTGCAATCTTGCTCATCTTGCAAAGGGATTATTGTGCTAATCTTGCAATTCCTCAATTCTGGGAGTGGAACACTGACTTGTTCTTCAGATCGAGCAATGCAATGACCTGAAATCTTGCATGTTGGAAACATTGGTATCCTGAACAAATACATCCAAAGATGGTGCATTTTGCACTACAAGTAATGACACTTCTTCAAGTTTTGGAAAAGTTTCTTCATTGAAATCCAACTTAGTAGCTGCATTATCTTCCATAGCATCAATAAGAGAACTAAGAAAATCCTGCACGAGGACATCTTCATTGCAACAACCATAATCCTCAAAATTATAAACCATAATGGCATCATCTTCTTGAATACAGAATTGATCTTCTTGATCACCAATCTGATCATCTTCATGTACATAATTGCTGGCTTGCTTTCTTCTTGATTAAAGCTGATTGGAGATTGAGTACAATAGTTTGCAAAATACCAAAATATGGAAAATACCTTGAGATTATTGATTCAAAGTGTATGATGATCTACTCTCCCATTGGCAAGTTGCTTTGTGGGGTTTGGTGCACTGGAGGATTCTTGGCTTCTTTGGCTCTTGTCCTCTCTCACTCCCTGTACCTCAATTTTTGGCAAGACCATGGGTAAAGAGCACCAATCATCATCATCATCACTTGAACTTGAATCAAAATCAGAATCGGAATCCAAAACATCTTCATATCTTTCCTTGAGCTTTTCAACTGCTGTAAGCAATCTCCCAATATGCATAACACTTGAACAAGACCTGACTTTCTTGCCTTCATGATCATCATGCCGCTCATAAGCATCATGAATAATATCCTCAAAAGAATCCAAATTCTCTCATGCTTTATCAATCTTTGAACTTGAAGCCTTCTTTACTGCTGATGAAAACCTCTTGCGGATACCATCAAACTCATTGCATAAATCAAACATGCAAAAATACTTGCGGGATTTTTCATCTTCACAAGACCCATGAATATAAGAACAATGCTTTGAAGTATGTCGAGACTCAAAACAAACTTTGCACTACTTGTTCTTCTCCTTTGATTTACCCATTGCTTCAGTTTAGTTGTCACTGCTTCAAGTAGTTATCGCTGCTTCAAATAGTCTGCCCCTGCTTCATCTCTTAACAAAAATTTCAGATTTAGGACATTTTGCTCCATATAGGGATCTTGCTCCATACAACAAATTGCACTCCATGTAACCATCATACAACAAATTTTTTGGCCTCAATCTTTGCCGTTTTTAATGGTGTTTGAACATAGAGACACAGAGAATCAATGGCAACATATACCAATAGAAAACCCTTCAAACTCCATACAACAAATTCGTTTTTCATCCATAAAACAAAGTCATTTTTCACAAATCTCAAATACTTCTTCAAATCTCTTTACAAATTTTGCACCTAGAAAACCTTCCAACAAAGAGTGCTTCATGCAGCAACCTCTACTCATGCAAAAAATTCAAAATTTTGACCCAAACAGAGTCATTTTGTATTGGGTCTTTCACCAAATGATCAAGAAAAGAATGCCACAATCTATATGCTGAAAACCCTTTGAACTGTATATAGGAAATTTGGTTTTATTCCATGAAACAAGGTCGTTTTTGACAAATCTTCAAATTTTGAGCATCAAATGAAGTTGTTTTGCTACTAAACTTCCACATGAGAGATTCAAAAAAGCATGGCAAGATCGCCAAAGTGTTGCTACCCTTTCTATGCAGAATGCATAAAAGGAAAAATAATATTTCATGAAGCAAATACTCCATATCATGCCCAGACATCATAGAAACTCAGAAATGATCATATGACAATATAGATCTACTCTACTCAGCACTACAAATCAGAGACTAAGAACCATAATGCATAAAGAATGCTATAAATAGAACAAATACATTAGAAATGATGGCGCCAACTGCCAAATCCTTCATATTTCAAAGTAAATCCATCATACATCAGAAGTAGACATCTGAGATCATCAGATAGACAATAAGAATACACAAAATACCTCATCAGGTCACGTTTTTACAACTACCCAAAAACTGCACTTCATGAGGCAAAGAACTTCATGAGACAATTAGAGGCTGCCTCACACATAAAATAACAATGACTAAGGTAATACACCATTCTAAGGGTAAATGTAGTGTAAAACCAATGGCTAACAATGTCTTTGGTAGACATTAGAATACTTAACATAATTGAAAGCATATTGGAAAATCGATAGCCACCAATATCAAGAACGAAGAGCCTTTTGGGTGGTAAGGTGTCTAACAAAATGTCCCCCACAAGCTGAGTCATGGCAATCCTCAAGAATGAATGGTACCTCATCAGGTACTACACAACAATGGTAAATATCATCTACACCTCTCCAATATAAGACACCTGCTATAATGGAAAAGCATAATGCTTATTGCTTGAACTTTCTCTTCTTAGATTTCGATGAAGCAGCCCCAAATTCTCTTGTAAATAAATAATGCATTATAGTTGCATACTAGGAAGGAATGGAAGCTTTATCAATCTTGAAAAAACCTCAATGCCACTTCCTTTAGTAGCCAGAATGTCCTTTGGCTCCTTGAAATCCACAAGACATTCCATAATACCCTATAGCTTTGATGGCTTGCTCCTAATCTCATAATCGAACTCTTGCAAAGTGATTAACCACTTTGCTAAACAATTAGGCAGTTGCAACGTGTTCATAAGCAATCTAAGTCCTTCCGCCTTTGTTAAAAATATCACTTTCTCATAGAGAATATAGTGCCTAAATTTCTTTATCTCAAAGACCATTCCGAGGCACAATTTCTTCGTGTAAGTATAGTTGACTTCAGATATCCCCAACTTCCTGCTAGCAAAGGAAATTGGATGATACCATTTCTCCTCCCAAATTTGGGCTAAACAACAACTGATACTATGCATTGTGACTACTGAAAATATATTAAAAACTTCACCTCTTCTAGGAACTTTTAGGATTGGAACTTTTGCTAGTTCCTGCTTCACATCCTCGAAGGATACTTGACAGGCTTTATTCCACTCAAACATACACTTAAAAGATAGGAGGTTCATCAAAAGCAATGCTTTTTCTACTAATGCATTGATAAATCTTTGATAATATCCCACTGATGAGAGAAAACTGTGTACCTCTTTTGGAGTACTTGGTGGGCTCATAGCGACTATAACCTTTATCTTTTCAAGATCAGCCACAATGCCAACTAAACTAACCATATGGTCCAATAATAACCCATAGGGCACCCCAAAGATGCATTTTCTAGGATTAAGAGCAATGCAAAACTGTCTAAAATGCTCAAAACATTTTCTTGGAATGATCAATTGTTGTTTCCTTGTGGTGGCCACCCCCACATCAATAAAGACTTTTAACTCCTCTAGGGAGATATCACCAAAGATTTTATCAGATGTTCATTACCAAGACCTAAGCGCATTGCATAACCCAAAGGCCATCACATGATATGCAAAGGTATCAAAGACTATGATAAATGTTTTTTTCAATTTGTCTTCCTCCACAATAGCCATTCGATTGTATCCAACAAAGCAATCCATGACCGAATAGATTTCCCTACTTGCTAATTGATCTAAAATTTGATCAATGAATGGCAATGGATAGTAATCCTTAACCGTCTACTTATTGAGATCTCTAAAATCTATGCAAAAATAAATATGATTATTGTTCTTCTTCCTGATAACCACTAATGAACACCACTCTGTGTGTTGAACCAGAAATATTAGGTCAGCTTTCCGCAACTTTGTTAATTCTTTGAATAGTCCGTCCCTTAATTCAAAAGTCAAACGCCTCACTTTCTGACGCACAGGGTAGCTACATTCCTTTAAAGGGATCGTATGAACAACCAGGCTAGGAGGAATACCTCTCAGCTCATCATAACTCCAAGCAAAGATATCATGGAAATCTTGAATCAAGGATACATAGTTATTTCTTTCTTCTGAACTAAGCATGGACAATTGGATGTGAATCATTCAACATCAAGGTCTAGCTCAACTATTTTGCATCTCTTATCCTCTCGTGAGCCTCTATTGGCTCATTCAAAGCTACTTGGTAGATATTCTCTGTAGTGGACCCCTTGTTAAAGTCATCACTTGATGATGTATCACTACTAGATGGAGCATCTAATGTATCTAACTCTAAAGAAGATAAATGAACTCTCTCACTTGGAGGAGATTCAAGATAGGCATCTACTACTACACGTCTTGCACCTTGACCAAAGATCAATTGACTAATGGGTATATCAACATGACAGTCTACTTGTAAGATCCATGGCCTTCCTAATAATACTTGATAGCTAGGTCACCTTGCAAACCTAATGACCCTAAAGTCAAGAATGCATTCTACATTGGCAATGGTCACATGGACTTTAGTAATGCAACCTTCGGGTTGTCTTAAATTGTCATCAACTATTCAACGAACCATGGGGGTATGTTTTTTGATTTCTAATCCTAGCCTCTCTATCAATTCCAAACTCATAATGTTGACAGAGGATCCCGTGCCTACAATGGCATGGTCCACTAATATTCCATCAACATATGCTGCTACCCTTGGACAATGCTTTTTACCATGTTCAAACCAATTATCACCTACTTGCTCTATTCCCAAGGGCTCAATGATATATCTCATGTGAAGAATCTTTTTGAATTTCTTAGGCACTCCTAGAGACAATTTAATCAACTATAGGAGGTTTACATCCGACTTAAATTTGCAAAGAGAACTCACTAAATTGAATTCATGATAGCTAGCAAGAGCTCCCTTTTCTCACTAGACCATTCTCTCCTTTGGTCTTTGGACCAACTTTGGTGCCTCTTTCTTAGATTTTTCCTTCTTTGGCAACTCCTTATCTGTCTTCGTAAGATTGGCTTGACCATCATCTACGGCTTTGAGAGGCCCACCTTCCATATTAGGGTTTAGG
The DNA here is from genome assembly GCF_053477565.2 of Lygodium microphyllum. NCBI lineage: Eukaryota > Viridiplantae > Streptophyta > Polypodiopsida > Schizaeales > Lygodiaceae > Lygodium > Lygodium microphyllum. The sequence goes on along the minus strand of NC_141159.1, from coordinate 124,963,030 downwards.
ACTTGCATCCCCTTATCATCTTGCTTAGGGTTTCCCTCGACAGGTTTTGCCTTGTCTTTGTTAGCTTCTTTACCATTTTGACCTCTCGTAATAACTCATAGGTTAGAAGCTTCAGTGCCATTGACACAAATAGACTCTATAAGGCTGAGTCCAGTGCCACTAGGCAGCTCCTCTACCATAGCTTTTTCTCTTTGTAATATTTACTTCGGTCCTTCATCTTGCTGGAGATTATTTCCTTGTGCTCGATGATTGACCGAACTTGTGAGGTGCCCGCCCATCGGCTTTCTAGGCACTCTTTTAGCGGTCTATCGAGAAACGAATCTAAGCATCGCTGCCCGGCACTCCCAGGGAATGTTCCGAGTTTTGTCGCCTAGGGTTTCTCGAATCCGCCTTGCAACAGAACATTCACGACCGAACCCACTAGGATCAACCTAAAATTCGGGTTCCTAGTTGTCAAGGTCTCCTATTAGCATTCTAGCGTCGGGTTTTGGACATCCTACTTTACGTAGAGATACCCAATCCGAAGCAAACCCATGCCGCACTTGGTTCAAAGAGAATGGGAAACGAGAGGGATGCGTTGCTCAACCTCTCTGCCCATAGGACATAGTCCCATTCCGGTCCCCTAAAACGGCATGAATCGGGTTCTAACCTATCAATACCTAAAGGTGGAATGACAATAAAAACTTATGAGAAGCCTCCCAGTTCTCTAGGACTACCCTACCATAGGACGGACCCGTCGGGGGTTCCGCCCATCCGCTTCCCTAAATAGCTTTAGTTTTCTAATTAAGTCCTACCACATTTATGTGTGACACTTAAAAATCAGCTTCATTAATTAAGCCTTTTAGGGAATAAGGTTCGTTCGCATAACTTATAGCACAGACACGAAAATAGAGCAAAGCAATCTATTGACAAACAAGTTCAAACAAGTTCCTTAACTTATCTTCAAGTTAATGTTTGTCTCCCGCCCCTACAGGAGAATTTATGTTTCGCTTCTGTCCAACAGAAGTATCCCTTCTGCCCTGCAGAAGTAGCTGGTCCAATTTAGATGGAACCACAAACTCAATCCTTTATCTAGAATAGGATCTCCCAACATGCCCAGATGTTGGGGGCCACAGAGGTCTTCAACTCCATTCTAGACCTAGCAAGAGGTGTCCAGAGCTCCAACTGACCTGCAAGCTGTCTAGGAGCGAAACATCATTTCCGTGGTTGGCCTTTTCACCACTCGACCTTCGGCCCATGAATCGAGCAGTGCCCTCTCGGGTTAATACGCAGTGCGACCATGGAGGTGATCCACCCGTACCATATATCCTTCCTTAATTAAATCCTTTAAGAATCAAGCACAAACAAGGCATTCAACCTAATATCATTTTCCAAGAAAACATTCCTTTATTCCCATGGCGACTTGCCATCATAGACCCTTGCCATGCATTTACCATAAATCACAAGAACTTGGAATAATCATCCAAACAACAACTAACAACCAGTTGAATGTAAAAACATTTAGGATGTTGTTTGATCAATCAACAAAACCAATTGCATTCTTTCCAACCAATGCAAAAATAGACGATATAACATTTTCATCGTATATTTGCTCTCCCCCTTGGGATCTAAGAGCAATACTATGCAAAAATGTTTATTAACACTTCCTTCCTTCGGCTAGGGCATATGTTAAGGGTTCAAACACTATTCATGATATAAGTTCTATAGGTCACTTATCTTGATTGATAACCCAACCCTGAATTTGGATTGGCAAAAGGCATCGTTATCCAATGGATCTCAAGACATCCTAGTTTTAACCCCTATGATCAATTTCTTGTACTAGCTCTTAGTCAAGTCATGAGACAACTAGAAAATTATCCTCATATATCAAACATGTTATAGGCATAATGTGTGAATACTTAATAAGATAAGTGCGAGATGATCTCAAGTAATTTGACTCCAACAGGCCTTGCACTGAGCTAGAATCTAGTTTTTCTTAATATTTGGGCTCTTAGGCTAAGTACTTTTGAAGTATCTAAACTTTAAACTAGTACTTCTCTATTCATGATTCTTAATGTCATATTCTTTTAGCAATTATGCTATTTATAACCCTTGACTATACTTTAATCTAGCACTTGTATGCCTAATCTTTTAATGTCGTTCTTTTGACGACTATGCCATTCATAACGCTTGACTAATTCTTCCTTGTAATTGCTCTACTAGCAAATAAGTCATATGTAACTAGGTGCAATTCTCTTCCCTTGATATATGCACTTCACAAACTCCATCTTCCGAGTAGGTGAGATGAAATTTATCCTTTCCCATGACTATACTCGTGCATCGTAGTATGGGGCCTAATGTATCTCATACGAGAATCAAAGCAAGCATCTATCAATTTTGAAAATACATTACTTACGACCGGAACCGCAGTTGGATTGACAGTGATGCCTTTGCCCAAAGCCTTGTTGCTGGTTGCAGGATTGTCATCCGCACACGACATTCTTCGCTTGGAGGCCATCGTCCGCAAGTAGACTCAAGAGATTAAGAAGGTAGAATAGATTAAAGATGGGAGAGCGTAAGAGAAGATGGTTAAGTCAAGGATCGAGATAGAGGGAATTGAGCTAATTCTCTTCCTTGCAGCCTCTCGGGGTAACTCTTCTCTCTCTCTCTCAAGATCTCTTTCAAGCTCTCACTCACAATCTCTTGGAGGGGTATACTCTCTCTCTACCCCTCTCTCACAGCCTCTCGGGGTCTCCTTGTTCTTTTCTTTATGCCTCTCCCATGCCTCATATTTATAGTGAATTGGAGAAGAGGGCTTGTGGTTGAGAAGTGGAGCTCTTTGTGGAGGGGGATCTTGGAAAGATCAGTGATCTGATGCTCAAATCATAAATCTGATGGTTCCATTGGCTCCGAAAGGGGGGTAAAACTCCAAGACACTTGTTTAGAAAGCTCTTAGTTCACTCCTTATTCTTTTCTCTGTTCAAAGTGTTGTCCACTGCCTGTGAACTGCGATCGCGGCGCACGCGATTTTGCAAATCCTCTCTTTATTTTTTTCTTTTTATAAAATCTCCAAACTAACTAAAATATCACTTGTCTTTTCTTTTAAATGACATCTAGTTCTAAAAATCTCCATATATATTTTTAGGATAATATCTAAAATATCTAAAATATACTAGTTTTGCCCAAAATCTGATATTTTTGGACCATCTAAACTATACACATTATCCTAGTGATTAATATAATTCATAAGTTTCGCTCATGTTGTAATTTACGTGAAGGGTAGCTACGGTCCTTGCCAATCCGAGAAAAATATTGAATTTACGACTCTTGATTTTTCTAAATAAAATATTTTAAATTAAATAAAAAATATTAATAATTAATGTTAATTAGTTTTTGCCTTAGCTAGTCTTTAGTTAGTAATCTTACTAACTTATTAATTGACTAACTAACTTTCAAACTAACCAACTAACTTTTATTGTGCGGAGATATTACATCCTCCTCCCCTTAGAGAAATCGAGATGTCCTCATCTCGAGAGAAATGGGGTATCACCTTGGAACCTGTGGAGTATGGACCACCATGCTTTCGCTGCGCTACTCTGATCTCTCACAGACATACGGTCTTTTGAAAAAAAATAACCTATTATATTTGATATATCCTGTTGAGTTGGTAAGCTCAACACATGTGGACATTGATGGTGGACCGCCTGGTCAGATGGGTCCACACATCTACACTAGCACGTCGGTGGTCGTTATGACTCTCACATGGCCACTGACTCATTACTTATTATATTCAGGTTGTTACACCTATTTACAACTGGCATAGTTATAGCGCCAGTAGACTAGTTTAGTCGGTTATGCATTGTTTGACTTAGTAGGCCACTTTCCTTTATGTTGTATCTTATCTATACTTTGTGTACATTGTAAAGAGTGTGGAAGAAGAAGAAGAAATCAGCAAGAAAACGTTTTGGCCTCCATCTCTCTTCTTGTCTCTTGAGTGAGCTTCTCCTTGTGCATTCTGTGTGTGTTCGGCGCATCATCTTGAGCAACTCCCCCCACCACACGAATTTTGACATGTTATCAGAGCCGCGCCACTGAGAGAGGCTGATTTCAAAGGCTGAAGTGAAGGAGAAGAAGCAAGGTTCGAGCAAGCAAGCCACGGGTAAAAAGCTCTCCCATTCTTCCACTCCTTCTCTTGGATAGTGCCTGTGGAGGCACTGGAAGCAAGGCATAGCAAAAATCTCAGATTGCAGTGAGATTTGGTGTGCGCGAAGAGCGCTATATATTCTGCAGATTTGCCAGTTCGGGCTTTCCCGCAGTTTTTTTGGGCATTTGAGGCCATTTCGGGGCCCGTTTTAGAGCCGCAAGGTTGTGGACAACAGTTTCAGGGTACACTGTGACTTCGACTGTATTGACCGAACGTGGATGCGTAGGTTACAGATTTCAGATCTGTAAGTTCAAAGCTGTTTACCAGTGAGTAAACACAAGGTTTATCTGCAAACTAGTTGCAGATTGCATGTATTGTTGAGCAGACAGTGAAAAAGGCTGTCTAGTGTATTGCTGTGCACTACAGGTCGAGGGTTGCAGAAGATTTGCTTGCTATTTGGTATTAGTTTTGTGATAATGATAGAGAACAATGGAAGCCCCATCATTGAGAAGCTCGACAAGAACAACTACCCATCATGGAAGTTTCATGTCACGAACTTCCTTATTGGAAAAGGCCTCTACGAGTTCGTTTCAGGTGAAGAAAGGGAGCCGGAGGTGAGTGATCCTCCAACTGCAGAAGAGACAAAGGCACGGAAGGAATGGAATGCAAAAGACAAGAAGGTCATGTATTGGTTGTCTGCAGTAATTGACACTAATATGCTGGGACACATTAGAAATGCAGAGAATGCATATGCAGCTTGGACCATACTTGAAAGTATGTTTTTTGTAAATACAAAGGCACGAAAGATTCAACTCAAGCAAGAGTTGAATACATTGAAGAAAGGGAAGATGTCTATCAATGAGTATGCATTGAAGGTAAGGAGCATTGCAGATGCATTGGCAGCGATTGATGCAATGCTCGATGATGATGATTTGGTGTCGTCTACCTTGGGTGGACTTAACAATGAAAAGCCTTGGAAGTCTTTTGTAACTTCCATATATGTCAGAAAGCCATTTCCAGATTTTGATGAGTTGGTCTCCCTTATGATCACTGAAGAGATCAACATGCAGAGTGAGATATCTGAAAGAAGTGGTGAACAGGTCCAGGCTTTCTACTCCAGTTCAGGAAGGGGACGTGGCAGGTTCTTTTCAAGAGGCCGTGGTACAGGACGTGGTAGTGACACAACCAGGAAAACAGATTGAATCAGCAATTTGGTGATATGCAGGTTTCAGGAGGTCATGGTAACTTTAGAGGCAGGGGGAGCTTTAGAGGTAGAGGTGGATGGCAGAACAGAGGTTCTAACAACTCTGGTATTGTGTGCCACTACTGTGGCAAAACAGGTCATATTGTAGCCCAATGTTATGCTAAGAAAGATGATATTCGGAGTGGTAAGTTGCAGCAAGGAAACTATGTATCATCTTCATGGCAGAATGAAGACAAAAATGAAAGTTTGTTTGTTATTCAGCATATGCTGAATGCTGTTACAGGAAAGGGAACACATGAAGATGTTTGGTATGTTGATTCAGGTGTATCCAATCATATGACCAGCCATGCAGAATGGTTTGGAGAGATGCAGGATTTGCAAAATGCAGGTTATGTGCAAATGGGTGATGATTCATGCCACCCAATTTCACACATTGAAAAAGTTCCCTTGTCCTTGCATGATGGTAATACAAAGAGTTTTTCAGATGTATTACATGTGCCATCTATTACAAAGAACTTGGTGTCAATCTCGGTCAAATGGTAGAGCAAGGGCTGCAAGTCAGATTTAATGCAAAGGGCTGCTTTGTAGAAGACTCCAATGATAAGTGCAGGTTAGTAGCAAAGGGAAGTAGAGTTGGATGTATGTTTACTCTGGATGCTGGAATTCCTACTATGAATGCTGCTATGTATGCCAAAGGAAAAGGTGTTGTTGCAGACATTGAAATTTGGCACAAACGCATTGGACATGCAAATGTACAAAGGCTGAAATTAATGCAGTCCAAAGGGTTGGTTACAGGTTTCCCTATATTTAAAGTTGTAGAATTTCATAAGGTATGCGAAGCATGTCAGTTTGGTAAGCAGGCAAGACAACCCTTTTCACATGACATAGATGTAAGCAGAAATATCCTTGATGTTGTGCATACAGACATTTGGGGGCCTACACAAAATGTATCTCTTGGAGGCAGTTCATACTTTGTCACATTCATTGATGATTGTTCTAGAAAGCTGTGGGTATATTTTATGAAGGAAAAGAGTGAAGCGTTTGAGCACTTTAGAAATTTCAAGGCTGCAGTTGAAAGAGAAACAGGCTTGAAAGTAAAGTGCTTGAGGTCAGATGGAGGGGGAGAGTACCTCTCAAATGAGTTCAGTGATTTTCTGAGGTCTCATGGGATAAAGAGACAGTTCACATGTAGATATACCCCACAGCAAAATAGGGTTGCAAAAAGGAAAAACAGGCATATTGCAGAAGTTGCACGCGCCTTGATGGTTGAAAAGAATATGCCTAAGCATTTTTGGTCTGAGGCTGTTCATACTGCTGTTTATATTATGAACAAAACTCCCACAGCTGCAGTTCATGGTATGACCCCCGAAGAATATTTTACAGGTAAGAAGCCTGATGTTTCACACTTGAAAGTGTTTGGCTGCATTGCGTATGTTCATGTGCCAGACGAGTTGCGGAAGAAACTGGATCCAAAGGCTGAAAAGTGTATCTTTATTGGATACTCTTTAGAGCAGAAAGGGTATCGCTGTTACAACCCTATCACATGTAAGTTCAGAGTGAGCAGGGATGTCATCTTTGATGAAATGAGCAATTGGTATGCATCTAGTGGTGATGCATTGGATGATGATGATGATCATGACACTCATGTGCAGGTTGAAAAGCAAGAATCACGAACTCTTAGTGGACTAGAGACATCATCTGGTAGTCCTTGGTCTGGGAGACTAATGAGTAGCTCTACATCTTCAAGTGCATCTAGTAGCACTACAGGTAAAGACAAAGGAAAGAGTAAAGTGTCAGAAGGCATTGATGCAGTTCTTGATAGAGACTCCAGTGGCTCAGAGAGCTTGGATGATGAGCTTGGCATTCCTTTAGTGAGGACTCCAGGTGTGCAGAGAGCACACGTTAATGCAAAGACTCCATTGAGTGATCTAGTGGTACGCAGGTCTAGCAGGGTGAGATACCCTGTTAAAAGATTTGGTTTTGAAGGTTATGCAGCTCACCATTATGCTTATATGGTGAAACTAGTTGAGGATGTTGAGCCTACATGTTTTGAGGAGGCTGTTGGTCATGCTCATTGGGATGCAACAATGGATGAGGAGATGGCTGCATTATAGGCCAATAAGACTTGGGATCTAGTATCATTGCCAAAGGGAAAGAAAGCTATTGGATGTAAAAGGGTTTATAAGATTAAGCACAATGCAGATGGTTCTATTAGCAGGTACAAAGCTAGGCTGGTTGCAAAAGGCTATGCTCAGACATATGGCATAGATTATAATGAAACCTTCAGTCTAGTTGCTAGGATGACATCTGTCAGATGTGTGATTGCTTTGGCAGCCAAAGGTTGGAGGTTGCAGTAAATGGATGTAAAGAATGCCTTCTTGCATGGTGATTTGCAGGAAGAAGTGTATATGGATCAACCAACAGGTTATGAAGATTTAGAGCATCCCACGTATGTGTGCAGGTTGAAGAAGGCACTCTATGGGCTCAAGCAAGCACCTAGAGTATGGTCTGACAAGATCAAAGAGTATCTTGTCAATATTAGCTTTTATGTTTCTGATGCTGATCACTCACTTTATGTGAGAAAGGGAGATACAAGTTTGATCATCATAGTCATCTATATGGATGACTTGATTATTACAGGTGATAGTGATAGTGGGATTGCTGAAGTCAAGGGCTGTTTGAAGATGAAGTTTGAGATGAAGGATTTAGGTGAGCTAAGGTACTTCCTTGGCATTGAGGTGATCAGATGTGATGATGGTATATGGCTGTCCCAAAGGCAGTATGGCTTGGATATGTTGTCCAAGTATGGTATGACAGCATGCAAATCACTTTCAGTCCCATTGGAGCAGAATGTAAAGTTGAGTGCTGATGTTGGGGATGAGATAGAAGACCCTACTATGTTCAGGAGGATAGTGGGGAGTTTGATCTACATTACCATTACAAGGCCAGACTTGAGCTACGCTATTGGTCTTGTGAGTCAGTTTATGCTAGTACCTAGAAAGCCACATTTGGATGCAGTCAGATGCATATTGAGATATGTGAAGTCCACATTACATTATGGACTTTTCTATAAGGCAAGTACAGAGGTATAGGTGTTTGGATACACAGATGCAGATAGGGCTGGTAGTATGTCTGATGGAAGATCTACCAGTAGATACATGTTCTCTCTTGGTAGTGCAGCAGTTGCTTGGAGCAACAAAAAGCAATCTATAGTTGCTTTGTCGAGTACAGAGGCTCAGTATAGAGGTGCTGTTGTTGCAGCATGTGAGGTAGTATGGCTGCAAAAGTTATTGGTTGATTTGGATGTGCAAGTGGAAGGTCCAGTTGTCATTTACTGTGACAACATGAGCAATATACAGTTGGCTAGGAACCCTGTGTTCCATGCCAGGACAAAACATATTGAGGTACACTACCACTTTGTAAGAGAGAAGGTAATAGCAGGTGAGATTGGCTTGGTGTATGTCAGCACACAGGATCAGATAGCTGACATCTTCACAAAGGCATTGGGTACATAGAAGCTTCAAAAGTTTCGAAGCTTACTTGGAGTTGCAGAGATGCAATTGAGCTTGAGGGGGAGTGTTGAGATGGCAAGCTCAATACATGTGGACATTGATGGTGGACCGCCTGGTTAGATGGGTCCACACGTCTACACTAGCACGTCGGTGGTCGTTATGACTCTCACATGGCCACTGACTCATTACTTATTATATTCAGGTTGTTACACCTATTTACAGCTGGCATAGTTATAGCGCCAGTAGACTAGTTTAGGCGATTATGCATTGTTTGACTTAGTAGGCCACTTTCCTTTATGTTGTATCTTATCTATACTTTGTGTACATTGTAAAGAGTGTGGAAGATGAAGAAGAAATCAGTAAGAAAACGTTTTGGCCTCCATCTCTCTTCTTGTCTCTTGAGTGAGCTTCTCCTTGTGTATTCTGTGTGTGTTCGGTGCATCATCTTGAGCAACTCCCCCCACCACGCGATTCTTGACATATCTGAGTCTTGATGACAAGAGAAAATTTATTGTAGTTACATCTCATGGATATGTTCTAGGTTTTTCCTAAGCACTTGGTATATTCTAGATCACTGGAGCTTGTACGGCTTATTTCTTGTAAGCTCAAGTTCTCTTCAAGTTCTGTTGGGACAATTGATATAGTTATGTCCAATGTTGTGGCACTCAGGGCATCGGTGTTTAGGGTGCTTTGGACATTCCCTTTTGAAATGACCTAACTCCCTGCAATAGAAACAACGCGGAGCTTTATCACTTGTGGTCACAAGATTCTTGGTTGTCCTTTGCAGGATTTTCTTCTTTAGACCAAAGTGTCCTAGGATTCTTTTAGCAGATTGGAGTGGTCCTTTATCTTGGAAACTACATTTCTAGATTGTCCTGTCCTTAGTTTGGGACTGAGCTCCATGGAAAATTGGCTTTGCTTGTAATACTAAAGAATACTTCCAAGCATCGACATTCTGGTAAGACCCAATCTATATTAATTGAGAAGAAATGACTTAAGAGAAATTCATTGCACATTATAACTATCATTCCTTGCTAGAGTATTCCTAATCATTTGCAAGTTCTAGGCTCAAAATAGATGCAACTCATGTTACTCAAGTTAACTGTAGTTACAAGAGTAAAGTTTTATTCCGATACAAGCTGTATTTCATGTCGACAAAATTTCTAGGATTTCTAATAATCTTGAAGTGGTGTAGTAGGTTCTAAGTCTTTGTCTTCGTCTTATTCCTCTATATATCTGAAGACTGCACTTGTATAGCTTCGTTTTCTTGGAGGCTCCGTATCTTTTGGACTTAAGTTAGGGCAATCTGCTTGGACATGTCCTAGTTCATTGCAATGGAAACATTGACGGTAGGGACATCTCCTACGGATGTGCCCTATCTCTCCACATGTATGGCATCTCTTACCTAGATCTCGAGAGTCATCTTTACTACAATTTTTTTATTTAAATTCTTGGACGATTGGATTCGCTCAGAGTAATGCGTCTTCCAAGTCTGTGGGACGCATTGCTTCAAGACGGTGGTTCAGAGGAGTGTTTAGGCCATGGCAAAACTTGGATACTTGCTGCGTAATATCCATAGGTGGTGCATATTTTAGTAGGGTTACAAACTTTGAGTAGTAAGCTTCCAAAGTTAATTCTAGTTGCTTTATCTTGAAGAATTCACTCATCTTCAAAGTTTGGTAGGTTGCGGAAGGTATCATCCACGTACAACATCTTTCAACTGAACCCAAGTAACAGTGGCTTCAGAAATACCTTGATCTTTGCACCATTGCTTCCAGCATAACCGAGCTTGGCCAACTAACTTAAGTTTGGCTATCATTGCTTGATTGGTAGAGGCAATTCCCGAAGCAAAGAAATAGTCATCCATCGACTCAATCCATATCTCTGCCTCTGCTGCGATGTCTATCCCTTCTCCATCAAACTCGGGTGCCTTAATTTGCTTGAGAAGGAATTTCTTCTCTTGCATGTCAACATTCGTGGGTGCAGAAGGTGCCTAACAATCAAGCCATACTGCTTAGGTTATTTTTTTTAGGATATGTCTACAAACCATACATTAATCAATCACGTATCATTACAAAATTTTTCTCTAATACCAACTGTGAGGTGCCCGCCCATAGGCTTTCCAGGCACTCTTTTAGCAGTCTATCGAGAAACGAATCTAAGCATCGCTGCCCGACACTCCTAGGGAATGTTCCGAGTTTTGTCGCCTAGGGTTTCTTGAATCTACCTCGCAACAGAATGTTCATGACCGAACCCACTAGGAACCCGAATTTCAGGTTGATCCTAGTGGGTTCGGTCGTGAACGTTCCATTGCGAGGCGGATTCGAGAAACCCTAGGCGAAAAAACTCGGAACATTCCCTGGGAGTGCCAAGTAGCGACACTTAGATTCGTTTCTCAATAGGCCGCTAAAAGAGTGCCTGGAAAGCCGCTGGGCGGGCACCTCACAGAACTTGGCTATTTACTTCCCTAGTAGAGAGAGCTAATCTTTCCCCAACATGTACTAGCTAAGTGGTCGGACTTCCCACATATGTCACATTTAACATTTGGATAATTCCTAGGGAAATGTTGGCCCCCACTCCACTCCCTATCAAATTCTATTACTTCTTAAGGAAATTAACATCAATGACTATTTTCCTATATTGTTCACTAATCATGTTAGTATAGTGCTGCATCATATCCTTAACTTTGCCAAGGACATTCGATGCACTTGACTCATAGCTGCAATCATCTACCTGTCGTTCCATTGGCCTAACCACTTGATTGGGAATTGGCTGTTGATTCCCTAGGACAATGGTAGGATTTATTGTTTGGCTTTCAAAATTTGGTGGAGCCATCTGACTAGCCATAGGCATGGCCACACGAGGAGGAGCTAGCAACATGGGTACATTTGAAATTATGCTTCAACATTTTGTGGAGCCATTTGACTAGCCATAGGTATGGTCACACTGGGAGGAGCTGTCAACATGGGCACATTTGAAATTATACTTCCTCTCCCATTAGGAGGACTTATGGGCATCCCTTAACCTCCATTTGTTAGTGCTAAAGTGTTTCCAAGCCCTAAACTCAGATTCTATTTTTCCCTAGAGGTATAAGCCGCTTGTATTTGCGATTTTACCTCCTCTACTATTGCAATGGCCGTATCAATGCTGACAAGAGAAACACTACTCAACTACACTTAAATGTTAAAGTCTAGCCCATTCAAAAAGTATTGCAACTGAGCAGTAGTTGGAATAGGAGTATAGGTTTGCGGCCTATGGAATACTTCCTTTTTTTTCTTGGCATACCCATGGACATTCTCGTGAGGTTCTTGACGTGTAACATTGAGGATATATAGCCAATACTGATCTCCCCTTTCAAGGGCAAACCCTCTTTGAAAGGCTGTAAATAATAGATCAATCATAGTTATGGTTTCAGACTCTATGTTGTGATACCACACTGTAGCTCATCCTTTCAGAGTCATATTGAAGAACATCATCAAGTGTCCTTTATCTTGAATTCAACAATTAAACATTAACTTTTGGAATTCATTAATGTGAAGTTTTGCATCTTCCTTTGCTAATCCATTAAAAATGGATAGAGGAAACCCTAAGACTGGTAACTCCAACATCCCTATTAGGATTGCAATGGGTTGTGCCATGGTAACAACCGGATTCGTTAAAGGAGTTTGAACAATTGGAAATATCACTCCACTTGAAGTGGATGGATTAATTGGAAAGGGGGAAATACTAGATCTTCCTCCCCCCCTAACAGACTATGAGTGGAGATAGGGTTACTAATACCTTGCCCCTCTAAGGATATTGGACCACTCCTTTGTGGAGAATATCTTCTAAAAATTTTAGCCTGCCATCTAGCCTGTTTAGCTCTTTCTTGCTTTTGAAGCTCAGCTTGACAATCTTTGGACTCTATCTCACTGCCTTTTGGTATGCACTAATGAATTGGTCCCTATATTGATTGAGATTCAAAAATCACCACTCATTAGTAGCTCCCAGTAAATCCACCACTTGTCGAGACCTAAAATGGGCCCAACACTAGCTCTAAGCACTAGTCGGGCCTCTATTACTCACCTAAAACCACCCCGCATGGCCTCGCGGCCAGGAACATCTAAAAATTTTGCATGTGGAGTAGTTTTCCTAGTTCAATTAATATCTCTCTCCCCACTTCTCAAAGGGAGTCTCTAAACATCTTGGTGTTACACACCACATAGCACACATATAGGGAGCACCCCTTGGTTGATCACTGCGGCTCCACTATGACTCTCCTATACCTTGGGGATTAGCCCCAAGATGTGCCATGAACATAAAACACTTTCAAAAAAAAGTCCAATCTTTTGATAAATCAATCCAGGAGATGACATATATAAACCTCACCAAATAATTCCCAAGGAATCAAATATCTAGCCCTATGGCTTGGGATACCTCACACTCTCAGCATCGGGTCATCACTCATACAAACACGTGCTATGCATCCAGGGTACGATACCATGAGGTGCATCCGTGCAAGGGTGAATATGACTATGGTGCTCAAACAAATATTCAATAAAAATCAACGACATGAAAGTGTGAAAACAATTCTTTTCATGATTTCCTTTTCAATGCGAATGCTTCGTTGCTAAGGGCTAGCACCAAGTTTCCTTGTGCTATTACTATCCTTAATTTCAAAAAATTGCACAATCTATATGAAATGCAACTTAAAACATCATCATTAATGTACTTCAACTACTCAACAACCCCCTTACTTCCTACCGTTTAAGCTTTTGCTTGCATTAATAGGTGTAGGCATGGCTTTTAATGTATTTTTCTTTATTAGAAGCCATAAAAACTCGCTCTAACAAAAAAATGGGGTTGAAATAATTCTAAACCTCATGCTCCAGCTCCATCATATGATCACACACATTAATCTTATTTTTCTTTATTTTTATGATACAAAAAACTTAAATCTCTATTTATTTATAGAAAATTATGGATTTTTAGATGTAGATTGATTACTCTTATAGAAAGTGATTTTTAAAGCATATTTTATTCCATGGAAATGACAAATGCACACCAAAAACCCAAAAACTGTATATTTTTCCTTAAACCACCTAGTCTGGGTTTTGCGTGTTTTGCATACAATTATTATATGACTGATTTTTTATGATTTTTCTAATGTGACTAATCAAATAGAGAATTGGAAATCAAATCCAAGAATTACTAACCATTTCAAACAAGAATCCATAATAAAATAATAAAATTATTTTTCTCATAAAATCGCTCATTATGACGTGCATATTTCGATGTTGCAGGCCTACTGAAGCTCTTCCACAGTTGTTGATGATCTTTCCAACTTTGATTCATGTGTCTCTCCACTCTTACTTCATCATTTGCCCAAAACCATCCATCTTAGCCCATCCCGCTCTCTTTTACATTGATCCATAAGAACATTCCACGAGAGGAGAGAGGAGGGAGGAGAGAGAAAGACTAAAATAGATCTCTTTGTTTAATGCATCATTTTTTGTGATTTCAATAGCAATGAAGAGAAAAAAAATGGTGGATCTCATAGCCAAGAGCACTCCTCATGAGATTGATGATCAGAAAAATGGATTTTTAAATGATTGGAGAGAGCGTTGAAAACATGCCCCCCCCCCCCCCCCCCAAGAAATGTTTTTTTCTTCATTCCACAAGCTTAAACTCAAGTTTAAAAAAAATCTAGATCACTTTTGCATATTCACACTTCTTGCCAAGTGAATTTTTTGCTTTCGAGGGGGCAACATGCTCATAATTGAGATCCACGTGGAAGGCTAGCTTTGTGATGTCAATATCTATAAACCTAGCATCCACCACACACTTTCAAGCTTTCGGAGCATGTAGTTGCTTCATAATGTGAAACCTTGTGGGGAATAAATGGGGGGTCAAAGGGACTTCGATTGACAAATTGAGACTTGCATTGGCTTCCTGGCATGGAACTCCATCTCAGAAAATTCAAGCTCATTGATCCACAACCGTTTCATTTTACATGAAAATTTGGTCTTTTACGGCCTCTTAGGCTCTTTTCCACTTCAAAAGTTGTCTCTAAAATCCACTTTCACTAACCTTAGCTAGGAACATAGGGTCTATGTCACATCACATAGCCAACCTCCATGCATAGGCATCTACAATGATACCTGAGCTCTTAATCTTGCTTGGTATCCTTAGAAGTCTACAAGCTACCCCACAACAAATCCACCACCTATTCAAAGAGAGGGAGAAATATAGACACGTGATGAATCCATCAAAATAGAGGGTAGTCTATCCTCATTCTCTCATTATTCCATAGATACAAAATAACATGCACAACAACTAAGTCACATACTACACTAAAGAGACATGTCACTAACTAACCACACAAACTAACTATGGTTGCGTCAAACTGACTCATTTATTATGCCACACATGATAGGTGACAAGCAAGGGTATAGTTGTCTAACTAGGGTTAGTCATAATTGAGGTTGAGCTTCATTTTCAACACTCCCCCTCAAGCTCAAGTCAACTGCTACACTCCAAATAGCTCTCTAAAGTAGATTAATATATCTCTACCAAGAGATTTGGTAAAGATATTAGCTACTTGGTCTTCAGTCTTCACATGAATCTAGTCTCTCTTTCCTGCAAGCACCATCTCCTTGATAAAGTGATAATGAACTTCAATGTGCTTGGATCTAGTATGGTAAACTGGATTGCTAGCTACCAAAGCACACTACTCATGTTGTCACAATGCAATGGGACTTTCCTATCCATCTGTATGCTCAAGTCATTTGCAATGTCAAGAGCCAAACAACTTCACATGCAGCTAAGGATGCACCTCTATACTATGCCTCTATGCTAGAGAGAGAAACTGTAGACTACTTTCTACTACTCCAATAGATTATATTGATACCAAGACTAAAAGCATAATCACTAGTTGATCGTCCATCATATGCACAACCAACCCAATCAACATTTGTGTATCCTATCAACTCAAGTGGCTTTCCATACTCATTAAACAATCCATGCTCAGATGTACCCTTAACATATCACATAGTCCTCCTAAATGTATCCAAGTGAGGCCTCTATGGTTTCTACATAAATTGACTAATCAACCCCATTGAGTAACTGAGGTTAGGATGCATAATAGTAGGATATATCATGCTGCCATTTTAGCAACTAGGCTAAAAGTTTTCTCATAATCAAGTCCATACTGCTATGCATAACCTTGGCAAACAACCTTAATTTGCATATCTCCAAAGGCCAATGTGCTTTGCATTTCACCTTGTATATCCATTTGTAGCCAATGGGTGTTTTGCCATTGAGAATTCTTACAACTGCCATTTTAGCAACTGGGCTAAAAGTTTTCTCATAATCAAGTCCATACAGTTGTGCATGACCTTTGGCAACCAACCTCACTTTGCGTATCTCCACGGCCCATGTGCTTTGCATTTCACCTTGTAAATCCATTTGTAGCCAATGGGTGTTTTGCCTTGAGGCAATTTGACCAAATCCCAAGTGTAATTTTCAGTCAATGTAGTGTACTCTTCATCCATAGTTGTGCAACAATTTTCATCAACAACCGCTTCATTGAACTTTGTCGGTTCTTTATGACCCATTACTTTTGTCATGTAAGCAAAGTGTCTAGCTAAATATCCATTGTTTCAGCCCCAAATCTTGCTAAATATCCATTGTTTTAGCCCCAAATCTATGTCAAATGCATAATAGGACCGGATTGTCTTATACAAGAATAGAGTAAACTACATCAAGTAGTGCAAAAAATACCTAATGCCTCATCAAGCAACTAGTAAGAAACTTAGAAATAATGACATAGAGACATAGAGCTACACTCTACAACACTCATAATGGAAAATCAGATATAGAAATCAAAATATAAGCTAGAAATAAGACAGAATCCCAGATATAAATCATGGTGTCCATTGTCATATTGCCTTGATAATCAAGAAAATCCATCAAAAAATTGGTCGTCATCAAGAATGATGATCCATATGTGAGAAAGATACACAATATCTCTTCAAGTCACTTTTTTCAATTGCCTACAAATTGCACTTCATGAGGCATTTTGAGACTGCTTTACACCACATAGAACTACTATGATTAAGGTTCTAAACCATTCTAAGGGCAAACATAGTGTGTTAGTTCAATGGCTAACATCCACTATAAGTCAGCCTATCAATAGGCTTTCTAACTCTCTCTTACATTCTCAACTATGGTATACCTATTTTGCCTAACTCCAAGTGTGGTAACTGATGGTACAAGAAGTTCACTATCTAAGTTGTCACCCCGAGGTGATTGATAACTAGAAGTAAGTGGCCAAGTAATATCTTCAAACATTTTTCCTTTTCCTTTATACGATCTCCCCTCACTGATATATTCGTGTTAGTGGACATAGAACCATGATTGCACAAGTGAAGTGTCCATGGACTAATAATAGATGATGTATGTTCTATAGGCCTGCTAATAGTGGTATGATACATAGTATAAATCTTACCATGAGTACCATCTAGTAGTCCATTAGAACTAACCACATTTTGATTGCCATACCACAAAGTTAATTCATCAAACTCAACATCTCTGCTAACCAATGTCTCACGTGTAGAAGGATTGTAGCCTTTGTATACTTTCCTATCATAATGCATATCCAACAAATACATACTTGACTGCCTTCAAATTTAGCTTCTTCTTTTTCTCATCTAGTATATGCATATAGGAAATATATCCAAATACTTTTAAATGGATAATATCAGGTGTGTGCCCACACAATTTCTCATAAGGCATAATATTATGAATACCAGATGTAGGAGTCCTATTCAAGATACACATTGTAGTCACAAATACTTCAGCCCAATAATAGTTCAAAAAATTCTTCTTATTTAGCATAGCTCTTGCAACTTCCATAAGCACTCTATTTTTTCTATTTTCCACTGTTGAGAAATTAGGCAAGCACACTCAGCGTAGCCTCTTTGTATGGAGCAGTTGGTGGGCCAAGGGAAATGCAAGCAATCCAAGAGAAGGGATTGAATCCCATAAGCATAGTGGTGAAAAGTTCTTCCTACCAAAAGACTATAAAGTATTGTACTTGCCTACCATTTGAATGGAATGTCATTGTACTTTTTTTCCTTTTAGTCAATGTCATTGTCTACACACACAAGATTGTGTTTATGAGTCCAAGCTTCCATCTTGGAACCTAATTCACTGTGTGAAACTCATTATCTCAAAGTTAATGTTATCATGAGTCTTATCTTTCTCTTCCATCCACCATAGCCATGCTCCAGATCCATGCATTCTAATAGCCACACCATTTTGTTGCAGTGTATAAATGCATTTTAGCTACCTTTTCATGCCATACTCGGCTAGATACCTCGGCTAGATACCTGTGAAATTCGCAAGAGACATAGTCACCTCCTCCTTCAGATCTCAAGCTGCATGAGATATAACACACCCAAACTCACTTTCATTATGGTTTTTGAAATCTTTCAAAACATCTAGCACTTGATCCTTGTGCTTCAAAATATACAGCCAAGTGTATTTGCTAAAATCATCAATAAAGGAGACATAATATCTTGCATCACTAAGTGATGCATTGTGTGTTGGACCCCAAACATCTGAATGCACCGATTGCAATGGTCTATTACTATTCCTAATATGCCTAACAAATGGAGACATTGCTTGCTTCCCAAACTAGCAAGCAAAACATACATGTTCAAATTGCATATACTTGAATTTTGGCAAACTAAGAAAAATCTCCTTTTACTACATGGTTTTCAACCATTGTATGTTAACATGTCCAACGTGCTTATGCCATATTTTTGTGTCTCTAATTACTTCACTTTCATGAGAAAACATGGTTTCCTTTAGTTCAGGAATAGTAGCATCCAAGGTAAACATCATCCATCCCTTTTTCCTTTCGCAATTACCTCTCTTGCAACCATTTCCATTCTCTTCAATAAAATAGTCATATCTATTTAATTTGACCTACAGATTCTACTAAATAGCCATTTGTCCAATAGAGAATAATTTTTTATAGAAAATACATGTAAAACATCATAGAGACTCTTTTTCTTTCCTATCATCCATGACTAATGGTATAACACTTGTATGCTTGATGTTATGTTGTGTATCATTACTTGTACATACATAGCCATGAGAGCCTACACTTATCTCATCAAACCACTCTCCATGTGGGATCATACGATTTAGGGCACCTAAGTCAATGTACCATCTTTCATCAGCTTGTAGGCATATCCTTTGATAAATATGTCATGACAAACAACCTATCTAACTGATCATTAGTAGCATTAGTAGAGGACGCATAGATACCATGTCGTCTACCCTTATTTTTTATGCCATCCTAATTTTTATGATAGTATTTTGCTATATGTCCACACCTATCACAATAATTATAATCTTCATCTTTGTTCAACTAATCAATAGACCATCAAGTACCATCTCTATCTCTAGTTGATCTCCCCCTATCTCGAAAAGACCTTAATTGTCTTCGACCTTGTGCATTTTGATTGTTCCAAAAATTTTGTTGTTGTTGCCCACAATTATTTTGAGTGTCACCACCACCTTGATAGGCTCCTCGAGCCGTGCCACCTATAGCTCTATGGCTAGAGTAAAAGATGGTATCTCTACTTTGAGAGGTTCTCAAACCTATATTCAACCCAAGTTTGACTTCTTTAGGAAGCAACAATGCAAGAAACTCATCCCAATTAGGGGATTCTCATGTTACAAAAATAGATTTGTCAAGGACTTTGTACTCTTTATTCAAATCATTCAAGATAACTACAACCGTATCATCATCCTTGACTATCGATCCAATATAATCAAGATTATCAATAATGGTTTTAGTTTAAGTGGTGCAAACCTATATGCTTCTATCATTTCTAGTCATGTTATTAAACTATTGCTTAATCTGAATTTTCCTTGCATGTATTATATTCCCATAAATTTTCATAAGAATCTCCCATGCATTCTTCAGAGATCGATAATAAGTGATTTTCATGGCCATAGCATCTGATATGCATAATGAGAACCAATGTAGGACTTTACTTGCTCTTACTATCCATTGTTTATGAGCTCTCTGCCACTCAAGATTCTAACTTATATCTAGAAGTTTTGGTTTAGCTTATCTCCAATATAAGTCCCAATAACCTCTTCCAATCAAGAAGTTTTACATTCTTAACTTCCACAATGAAAATTTCTTATTGTCAAATTTCTCCCCCACAATCTGGGTAATATTATCTATACATGTTGCACTTGCCATGATGTTGCAGTCAACTATTTAGAGTAGTAAAGTGGTTGTCTGCTTAGGGAATAGCAATGCCTTCAATAGTCTACAAAGGCCTATCACAATTTACTAACTATAGAAGTAAATATTTCACAACAAAGTTGAGCTTCTCATTCACTTTTCAACTTTATATACAAAACCCTAAATCCCTTTTTGAGCGGTCATCCCCTTATCCCCTTTTTTACATGGCCAACCGTGGCCTAGGCCCTTTTTCCCATTGTCCTTTTATATTCCTATCTTCCTTTCCACTGTCCATCTACATTTACAAATTGCATAGGTGAGAGCGCGGTGCTCCTTAAATTAAATCACGATGCGCTTGCGCTCTTTTACAAAAGTATTGACTTGCGCTTTTCCTTGTGCCTCTTTCTCCCTTATTTGGGACTTTTCTGCGCTTCTTGTGTTTTTAGATTTTCCTTGTGCGCCTCTATCTTCCGATTCACTTTTCCTTGGCCTTTTTCTTCTGCTTTATCTTTTCCATATTTTCCACCTTATTCGTTTGATGGTTAACATCTGATGAAATGGTAATGAACTTCAATGTGTTTAGATCTTGCATGGTAGATGGGATTGCTTGCAAGCATCACACTGCTAAGATTATCACAATGCAACTTCACTTTGCTATCCTATTGTATCCCCAAGTCATTCAGTAACTTTAGCAGCCAAATAGCTTCACAAGCCGCGAGGGCCGCACCTTGTACTCAGCTTTTGTACTAGACAATGCAATTGTAGGTTGTTTTTTACTTTGCCAGTTGATCATGGTGCTGCCCAATCCAAATGCATATCCACTAATTGACCTCTTTTCATAGGCACAACTAGCCCAGTCAGTGTTATTGTACCCTATCAAGTCAAGGGGTTTTCCATATGCATAAAACAACCCATAATTTGTAGTATTCGTTACATATCTCATGATTCTCCTGACTGCATCCAAATGTGGTTTGCGAGGCTTCTGCATGAATTGATTGATCAGCTCCACAACATAGCTCAAGTCAGGTCAAGTAATAGTCAGGTAGATCAAGCTGCGCACCATCTATCTATACATGGTAACATTCTCTATCTTAGTCCTAACATCAATCTATAGTTTGATATTTTGGTCTAGGGGTGTATCCATAACCTTACATTCAGCCATACCATACTTCTATAACATGTCATAATCATATTGCTTCTAAAATAACCATATGCCTTGAGGTGTAGACACTACCTCAATTCCCAAAAAATATTTTAGCTCACCAAGATCATTGACTTTGAATTCAGCCTACAACAATGACATTATTTCAGCCACCTTACTCTCATAATCTCTAGTAATGATTAAATCATTGACATAGACAACCAGAAACACATAGCCATGATTTGTCTTCTTAAAAAATAAGTTGTGATCTCCATCACCCAATCTAAATCCATGCTACTATAAGTAATTGCTAATTCGAGCATTCCAAGCTTTGGGTGTTTGTTTTAGCCTATCATGTGTTGGCAAATCCGGATGCACATAGCCTTCAGGCTGCTCCATATAAACTTCTTCCTATAAGGCACCATTTAGAAATGCATTTTTTACATCCATTTGCCATGACTTCTAGCCTTTAGCTACTACCAATGCAATGGCTGTTCTAACTGTTGCCATTTTAGCTATAGGGCTGCAAGTCTCCTCATAGTCAAGGCCATACTGCTATGCATACCCTTTTGCGACCAGCGTGGCCTTATAGCGTTCCAATGACCCATCCAACTTGCATTTAACATTGTACACCTATTTGCAAACAATGGGGACTTTTCCTTCAGGCAACTAAACCAAATCCCATGTTCCATTTCAGCCAAAGTTGAATACTCTTCATCCATGGCAGCACACTAGTTCTCATCTGCAACTGCCTTATCAAATTTAGTGGGTTCTTTGAAACCTATCACCTTAGTCATATAGGCATGATGACGAGCTAAATATCCACTGTATGAAAATCTATCAACTGGTCTTCTCACCTCTCAGATCTCCTCAACTGTGGCTCACTCTGAGATTGCCCTCTCATGAGGTGATACATACCAATTCTACCTTGCATCAGGCATCATAACATAAGGAATCCCCAACTCACTATCTAAGCTATCATTGTTTGATGACTCATAACCTATAGTAAGTGGACATGTTACATCCTCAAACATCTTTTATTTTCCCTTATCCAATCTCCCCCTCACTAAATGTCCATTTTAGTGGACGTAGTAGTGCGATTCCACAACTGTCATGACCAACTGACTATAGATAACACATCACCTGTCATTCATAGATGTACCAACTACAGGGGTATTTTCAGCATTACTTGTGCTAGTTGATCCATTAGCAGGCATTGCAACTGGATTCCCATACCAAGAAGCCATCTCATCAAAGGCAACATCTTTGCTTATCAATGTCTCATGAGTAGACGACACATAGGATTTATAGGCCTTCCTATCTTGTGCATAACCCAAAGACACTCTTGACAGCCTTACGATCCAATTTCTTTCTCTTTTCATCCAGAATATGCACGTATGCAATGCATCCAAATACCTTTAAGCGCCTAATGTTAGGTTTATGACCATATAACCTCTCATAAGGTGTTACATCATGAATCCCTACAGTAGGGGTTCTATTCAGCACATATACAATAGTCACCACTACTTTAGCCTAGTAAGCATTAGGAAAACATTTTTCATTCAGCATGGTTCGAGCTGACTTCATCAGTACCCTAATTTTCCTCTCTGCTACACCTTTTTGTTGTGGCGTGTAGTTGAAAGTAAGCTATCTTTTGATCCCATACTTTTTAGGATATCTGTCAAACTCTTTAGAGACATATTCTCTACCTCCATATGACCTAAGACAATCAATATAGTAGCCCAACTCATTTTCAACATGCTTCTTGAAATCTCTAAATGCATCAAGCACTTTTTCTTTATGTTTCAATATGTACAGCCAAGTGTACTTGTTGAAAACATCAATGAAAGATACATAGTAAGGAGTACCTCCAAATGAAGCATTATGTCACAGACCCCAAACATCAGAGTGTATCAACTACAAGGGTCTTGAGCTATTCTTCACATGTCTCATAAATGAAAATCGTGTTTGCTTTCCAAAGTGACATGCAAGACATACATGGCCAAAGTCATTATACTTGAATTTGGGCAATCCACCTCTTTCTGCTGCATAGATTTCTGCTTTCGAACATTAACATGGCCAATCCTATTATGCCAAATCCCAACATCTCAAATAGTACCCCCATCATGTGCAAACATGACTACCTTAAGTTTTGGAATGGTCATATCCAATGTAAACATCCCCTCGAGCAATTAATTTGCAGCCATTACCATATTCATCAATAAAGAAACCATCTCTATTGAATCTAACTTGCAAATTTTATTCCAGCATCTGTCCAATAAAAGATTCTTTACGATTGATGGTACATGCAATACATCATGTAGGTTCTTTTTCTTGCTATGACGCATCATCAATGGAACAACTCATGTGTGCTGAATATCATGCTGGGTGTCATTCCTAGTACAAACATAACCCAGTGAACCTGCAGCCAACTCATCAAACCACTCTCCATGGGGTGTCATATGGTTAGAAGTCCGAGGTTCAATGTACCATCTCTCATCTTTGTTCTGCCTAGGTGCATTCTTGGACACATGCTGCATGGCAAACAACCTGTTACCTTGCTCATCATGAGCACCACTAGAAGATGCATAGTTCCCATGTTGTTCGCCCTTAGCCTTCATATCTCCTTGCTTCTTATGAAAATCCTTTGCAATGTGCCCATATCTGCCACAATAATGACAGTCCTTGTCCCTATTGGACCGATCATTCGACTGCCAGGATCCACCACCTCTACCTTGAGGTGATCTCCCCCTACCTCTAAAGCTGCTAGATCCATGCTAGCCCTGTGTATTTGTGCCATGCCAATTACTCTGCTGCTGCTGCTATCCATAGGTGTTTTGAGTGTCTCCATGACCTCGAAAAGAGCCATGACCTCCACCGCTATGCCACGTTGGCTAGAATAAAGGATAGTGTCTCTACTTTGAGATGTATTAGAATCTATATTCAATCCAAGCTTTACTTCCTCATGCAACAACAAAGCAAGCAACTCAGCCCAATTAGGGGGCTTAGGTCTAACAAAAATAGATGTATCAAATGCTTAATATTCCTTGCCAAGTCCATTCAGAGTGACAACAATCATATCATCCTCAGATACATGTGATCCAATAGTGGCAAGCCGGTGTGCTATGGTCTTAATTTCCATCATGTAGGCCTGGATGCTTCTGCCATTCCTACACATGTTGTTAAATTGCTGTTTCAGTAAACCTTTCATGCAAGTGTTACATTTCCATAGTTCTTCATGAGTATGTCACAAGCATACTTTGAGAAATCACATCCAATGATCTGTATTGCCATAGCATTAGATATACATAAGGAAAACCAATGTAGCACTTTACATGCTCTCTTTGTCTACTGTTTATGAGCTCTTCTTTAGTCATGTGTTGGTCATTCAGGCAATTCAGGTTTAGCTTCATCACTAGTGCATAGATCCCAATATCCTCTGCCAACCAAAAAGTTCTTCATTTTGAATTTCCACAATGAAAAATTCTTGCTATCCAACTTCTCACCAACAATTTGGGTAGTGTTGTTAGTGCCCTGTGCATTTGCCATGTTGCAATAGACAATGTCTACCAATACTCCCTGCAAGCCAACAAGTATCATTGACAATCTACAATCTTTGACTGTTTAGGATAGTTTTCTACAACAAATTCACTGTTAAAACTAGAGTATTTTGTTCCATCAACATCTCAAAACTATCCACAAACATGTGGCATAACCCGTAGGTACATCGGTCAATACATAGACCATGTAGTTGCTTTAAGTCTATATCATGCAACCTCACTGCAGTTAAGCAAACATGCAGTCTGCATTTTGTAGGCTATAAATGACTAGCAACTAATTTACAGCCAAAACTGAGGTGTATGCATGTCATACATGTCCCAAAGGCTCACAGACAACACACATCAATGCATATTCATCAAGTACAAGTGTGAAGTATCTTGCCTGCAGGTTGCAATCAGCAAATACTCAGCAAAACAAAGTTTATCCAGCTCCAAAATGTCTTCAAATCACTTCTTACATTTGCTTTTAATGTGTCAGGGTCAATCCATACATACAACCATAAACACTCTATCTTCAAGAAGCAAAGTCATGGACTCCATTCCTTGCTTGTAACGAGCCAAGACACTTTAAATGCATTTGTTTTCAGCTCTAGAATTCAGTTTTTAGTAGCATTCAATGCTTTCCTTAGTCCTCTAGACATTCAGTAGACATATCCCAAGTCATATAGTTCATAGGAACCAACCAATGTCAAGTAATACTTCAAGTATAGACAATGCTTGCTATTCACAGATCTATGTTAATTTTCAGCTTGTAAAGGGCTCCTAGATCTAAATATTTTGACCTCCAAATTTCAACTCCAAGGCACAAGAACAAGTGCATATGTCTTTATTGCATATATACCTATGCTTCAATGATGCCAGAGTACATGTCAGAGAGCTTTAGTGTGTCAAACATGGCTAATGTACAATAGTTTAGCCCTCATTCTAGATTTGTAAAATTGTTCACACATCCCAATGATGAGCTCAACATCAAGCATTTGATGATTAGATGCTTTCAACACCTTCCAAAGGTGTGTGCACAAGCAATAGACAATTCCAATAAGCTCCCAATGTATGATTTGCAGGTAGGAAAGGAGGCTGCCTCAGTAGGCGTAATCACGTAGTTCAGGCCAACAACTTCTTCTTCTTGTTCTTGATGATGATGATGGTCATGAGTAGCACTACAGTGCTGAAAAAGGCCTTGGAAATCCCCCAAAAAATCTTTGATCAACTATTACATGAATGGAAGCCACACAAGTTTGGTGCATACCTTCACAAAAGCTCAATGTCAACTTGTTCTTTCAAATGACACATATTATCTCCAAGATCTAGGGTTAGCTCAACTATTGCCATGCTCCAAAGAGCCCATCCATGATGGCTATGATACCATATTGGAAGAGAGGGAGAGACAGAGAGTGGAGCAAAACCATGAGCTTTAGCTCATCTTCTTCTTCTTCTTCACTATTCCATTATCTGACTACTCACTGAAAGAGAGAGTATAATAGGTTGTACACTAACCATCATGTAACTATGGTTAGATCAAGTCTACACTGACTTATTCAATGTCACACACATGTACAGCTATATCTAGCTAATGTCGGTTAGTTACACACATAAAGAGATACGGGTGGAGCTTGATTTCTAATAGATATGTTATAGGAGATGAAAAGCATGAGCTGTTGGTGAAAAAAGGGCATGTTTTACACAACATGATGTTGCACTAGCAAGGTGAGGGCTATGGGGGGTTTCTCCAACTTGCTTGAGAAGGCTCAAGAGTTCCCAAGAAGAATGCAACTGATAGGAAACTCGAATGGAGTGGATATGGCTGCCAACAAATAGATGACTGCTATAAGTATTCGAATGGAAGCTGAGAGTGTGCCAGACCAAGCTCAAGATTGCGAAGAAGAAGGCTCTAATACTAGTTGAAGGGAGGTGAGCCTTGAAGTGGAAGCGTGAGTGGGAGCAAGAGCTATGGTGGAAGAACCAAGAGCAAGAGAGAGACACACACATAATGTGGAAACTCCAACAGTCATAATGTATGACCGGCCTTCCGTTTATTCAAATGTCACTAAAAGAATAAATAATGAAGTGACAGTGATGGACGATTTCTGCTTGCAATGTGCAAGTGTGGATATTGTTAGTGTAGTAATACACGGGCAGCTAGGCAGAGGCACCTTTACCCCAATAGTGTCCACACCTGTGGTGGCTGTAAGAGCACTTAGCTCATATAGGTTATTCCTCCTTTTTAACCTTTGTCGACAATTTTACGAGCACTGTCGATAATTTTTGCACTTGTCTTTGTGAACCTCACCTCATGGTCTAGATCAATTTATAAATTAACTGATATCAAATTTCTCTTAATCTCTAGAATATAAATACATTTGAAAGATTCTTGAGTTGAAAGATTATTGAGTTCATCATTTGCAGTAACAAAGGAAATAATACATGTGCTCTCAACAAGGCATTTTGCAACATTCCCAACCATCACAGTGATGGATTTTAATAAACACTTCATAGAACTATACATACCATTCTTGTTGGTCATGTGATGAGAGGTACCACTATCCAATACCCATGAGTCAATGTTAGATATTTCTTGCACCAAAGAACACACTTCCTCAATGGTCTCCATGAATAACTCCAACTTTGCTTCAATTGTATTAACTGTCTCCTTCGATTGTCTCCTTTCCTTTAGTCTTCACAGTGCTATTCTTTTCATTTGCCTTCTTGACACGACAATCTACAATTGCATGTCCTTTATTGTAGTAGAAGCACTCTCTTTGAAAGTTTTTCTTACCACCATTCTTCTTTTTGTCACCATTGGTAGAAGAACCACCTTTGCCTTTTGCATTGGTAGAGAATGTAGCATCTCCACTGTTGCTACCTTCTCAGGCTTTAAGCCTCAACTCGTCCTCCATTAATAGTGCACAAAACTCCTCAAAAGTCAAAGCTTGAGGTCTCACTTGAGTGTTTAGAGCAGTTACCAATCCATCAAACTTTGGTAGAAAAATTTGAAGACACCTTCGAGCTAGATCCTCACTAGTCTTTTGTATCCTAGTGCCAATCATTTGGTCACATAGATTCTTGATCCGAGTGATGAACGCTTTAGTTGTCTCTCCTTCGTCAAACTTCTCAACTCGAAAAGCGCATTTTTTGAGAAAAAAATGAAGATTTTGTTGGCTTCGAGTGGAAAAAAGAGATTCATGTGGGATTAATTTTTTATAAAAAATATCTTTCAACTATGAAAATCAATCAATAATCATAGATAAAAAAATAACCTTTTTTTTGAATAAATAAATAGGGAAAAATAGGAAAAAATAGATAAAATGGATTTTTGTGCTTTAAAAATTAAGAAAAAATATGATTAATGTTTGTGCATGTTTAGCAAGGTTGAGGCATGAGGTATAGCCTCAAATCATCCTTTTTTTTGTGTTTTAGTGTGTCTTTATTGCTTTATACACTAAAAATGACAAAAAAAACAAAACCCTACACTTATGCAATGATGCAATACATAAGCAGTAGGGGGAAAAGAAGGGTTATGGAAGAGTTGAAGTGTTGAAAATGAAGTAAAGCTAGATTTTTTGGTTGTGCACATCGTATAGGGAGATAATCATTTAAGTTTAAAGAGACTAGTAGCACGATTAAGTTTAGAGCTAGTCTTTAGCAATGCAACAACAACATATAGATTGAAAATCATTGAAGGACTAGTTTTACACTACTCCGATTTGTTGATTTGTTTTAGAATAAAATTTTTGTGCACAACATGCATCCACATTTACATTTTTCATGCCACATGGTACAAAATCCTGGATGCATAGCACCTGTATGCCAAACATTGACTAACGCTGAGAGTGTGAGGAAGTCCTTGTGTAGGATAGATGAGCGATTCTTTAAGATAAGTTCAGTGAGGAAATATCAACTCCTGGATCGTTCGATAAATCACAGAGTGAAGCTTGTATGCTTGTTCTTTATGTTGGAGCAGTGCATCTTGGGGGCAATCCCTGAGATGTAGGAGAGCTGCAATGAGGCTGCGATATTGGTTGTTGCCTTCCGTAGAGAGTTTGCACCTGAGAGGGGTGGACAGTATTGGTTGCATGTCTTGAATCTAGCACTCCAGGAGCCAAATGAGAATATCCATGCCTATGCCAAGAAACTAAAGCAAGTTCTTCGTAAACTTGATACTTATATTCCCATTCCACCAGTTGCATAGTTGCAATATTTCCTACATGGATTAGATTTCAACATCTAGGTGCATCTCAGTAGTGTCACTTTGGCCGACATTGACAATGTTATTACCCAAGTAGAAGGAGTAGAGTCATGCTTGTAAGTGGCTTATGTAGCAAGGGTAAATTGGAATGGCAATAATTTGGCACTGACCACCGGGAGTCAAGGGGACCCCATGTCAAATGCGAATGAAAGAGGGAGCATCATGCCAAGTTTGCCTATGTTACCAGCTCCTCCTAGTGTGACTATTTTGATGGCTCCACTGAATGTTGGAGGCCAAACATTCACAATGGTTGATTCCCAATCAAGTGGTTAGGCCGATGGGATGGTAGATAGACGATCATGGCTATGAGTTAAGTGCCTCAAATATCCTTAGTGAAGTTAAGGATATGATGAAGCAGTACACTGACATGATTACCGAACAGTATAGAAAAATAGCTGTTGATGTCAATTTCCTTAAGAAGTAGCACAATTTAATAGGGAGTCGACGCCTTGAAGAGGGTGCCTCCTCAAGATTCAGCTGTAAGTGGTGTGGTGGCCAAAATTTTCCTAGGAATTTTCCAAATGTCAAATGTGATATTTGTGGAAAGTTTGGCCACTTAGCTGCTACTTGTTGGAGTAAGATCAGTTCTCTCCAACAAGGAAGTAAACAACCAGGTCTAGTCAATCACCGTGCACAAGGGAATAATCTCTAGCAAGATGATGGACCAAGACAAATACTACAAAGAGAAAAGGTTACTGTGGATTTGCCCCATGGTAGTGGAGTGAGCCTTATTGAGGATGTATGTGTCAATGGCACTGAAACTTCTAATCTACGAGTCATAACAAGAGGTCAAAAGACTAGAGAGGGTCACAAAGGAAATGTAAAACCTGTCGAGGGAAACCCTAAGCAAGATGTGAGGGGAAAGCAAGCCCTGAATCCTGATATGGAAGTGGACCTCTAGGGCTTGTTGATAGTAAATTTGATCTTGATAAAGATAAAGAATTGCTAAGAAAGAAGGTAAAAGTTAACAAAGAGGCACCAAAGCCAGTCCAAAGACCAAAGGAGAGAATGGTTTGGTGAGAGAAGAGAGCTTTGACCAACTACAATGACTTTGATTTAGCAAGTTCTCTTTGCAAAGTTAAACGAGATGTGAATCTCCTGCAACAACTGATTAAGCTGTCTCTTGGAGTATGCAAGGAGTTCAAGAAAATCCTACATATTGGGTATATTTTAGAACCTTTGGGTGTAGCATGAGTAGGAGAAGATTGGTTTGAGCATGCTGAAAAGCATTGTCCCAGGGTTCCAGCATATGTGGATGGAATATTAGTGGAGCATGCTATCATGGACACTAGATCCTCTGCCATATCATGAGTTCAAACTTGTTGGAGAGGCTAGGTCTAGAAATTCAAAAAGATGGCTCCACACTTCTTACGATGGATGAGGACAGTCTAAAGCAACCAGAAGGTTGCATCACTAAAGTCCACGTTACCGTTGTAAGCGTGGAATGCTATCTAGAATTTAGGGTGATAAGGTTTGCAGGACATCCTAGCTATCGAGTTTTGCTAGGTAGGCTATGGATCTTACAAATAGACTGTCAAGTTGATATACTTGCTGGTCGAGTGATTCTAGGTAGAGGTGCCAATCGTGTAATAGTGGATGCTTACCATGAATCTCCATAGAGTGAGATAGCTCCTTTATCCTCTACTGAACTCGAAATAGTAGATAATCCATCTGGTCGTGAGACATCATCGAGCCATGGATCTAAAGAAGGATCCACTATAGAGGAAATTTAATAGATAACTTTGAATGAGCCGATAAAGCCGCAGGATAAGATAAGAGACGCGGATGTAATTGAGTTGGACCTTGGTACACCAAGTGATTTGTGGGCAATTAAATTAGGTTCCATGCTCAGTTCGAAAGAAAGAGAGGACTATGTGTCCTTAATTCAAGAGTGTTGCAACATCTTCACTTGGAGTTATGACAAAACTTAGAGGCATTCCTCCCAGCCTGCTGGCTATGCATACCATTCCTCTAAAGGAAGGAAGTTGACATGTATGTTAGAAGGTAAGGCGCATGCCTTTTGAACTAAGGGGTGGACTCTTTGAGGAGCTACAAAAGTTGAAGAAAGCGGGTTTGATCTTCCATGTTCAGCATATTGAATGGTAATCACTAGTTGTGATTCAGAAGAAGAAAAATAATCAAATTTGGCTTTTCGTAGACTTTAGAGAGCTGAATAAGTAGACAGTTAAAAGGATTACTACCTATTGCCATTTATTGACCAACTTTCGGATCAATTAGTGGGTAGGGAAATATATTCTTTCATGGATTACTTTGCGGGGTATAACCGAATGGTGATTGCTGAGCAAGACAAGTTAAAAATGACATTTATTATTGCTTTCGATACCTTTGCATACCATGTGATGGCCTTTGGTTTATGCAATGCACCTGGTTCATGGAAAAGAAGAGCTGATAAGACCTTTGGTGATATTTTCCCAGAGGAGTTGAAAGTATTTATTGATGATTTGGGGGCAGCCACCGTAAGGGATAGATAGTTGATCATTCTAAGGAAGTGTTTTGAGCATTGCAAACAATGTTTTATAGCTCTTAACCCATGGAAGGGCGTCTTTGGAGTACCCTATGGGCTGTTTCTAGGCCATGTGGTTAGTTCAATAGGAATCACACAACTGACCCTGAAAAGATAAAGGTCATAGTTGCTATGAGTCCACCACATACTCCAAAGGAGGTACATAGCTTTCTGTCTCATCATTAGGGTATTATTGGTAGAAAGAACATTGCCACTAATAAACCTATTGTCCTTTGATTGTCTGTTTGCATGGAGTGATGCTTACAAAGTATCTTTTGATAATGTGAAGCAAGAGCTTGCCAAAGCATCTATTTTAATAGCACCTAAAAGGGGCAAAATGTTTAATATAATTTCAGCAGCAACAGTGCATAGTATTAGCTACTATTTGGCCCAATTTTGGGAGGAAAAATGATACCATATTTGATAGTGTTTGCTAAGTCAAAAGTTAGGCATATCATAAATTAACTACACCTTATGGAGAAGTTGTGCCTTGCGATGGTATTTGTGACTAAAAAATTTAGGCACTACATTCTTTATGAGAATGTGGTTTTTTATACGAAGTTGGAAGGACTTAGAATGTTACTAAATAAGTTACAGCCGCCTGATCGTTTAGCAAAGTGATTAATCACTTTGCAAGAATTTGATTATGAGATTAAGAGCAAGCCACTGAAGCTACAAGGAATTGTAGAATGTCTTGTGGATTTCGGAGAGCCAAAAGAGGTCTTAGCTGAAGGAAGCGACATGGAAACATTGTTTAAGATTGATACAGCTTCTATTTCCTCCTGATATGTTGCTATAATGTACTATCTATCTACAAGAGAGACTAGAGCTACTCTATCAAAATCCGAGAAGAGAAAAATTAAGCAGCAAGCTTTAATATTTGTGTTAATCGTAGGAACACTATATCGGCAGGGTGTTGATAATATCTATCACTGATGTGTGATGCCTGATGAGGTTCCATTCATCTTGGAGTAGTGCCATGACTCCGGTTGTGAAGGGCACTTTGCTGGGTGGTTGGTGGCATAGAAGGCCTTAAGAGCTGGATATTGATGGCCGTCCATCTTCCAAGATTCATTTGAGTATATTAAGAGATGCGATACTTGTTAACGACATGATAGTAGGGAGAATAGGAAGTGACCACTTACCCCGATTATGGCTATACTTCCATTTGAAAAGTGGGGCATCGACTTTGTGGGTCCTATTACTCCATCGTCCACCATGCAAAAGTGATATATTATCGTTGTGATTGACTACTTTACAAAGTGGTCAAAAGCATGAGCAACAAGGAAGGACGATGCAAAAGAGACTGCCAGTTTTCTATTGAAGCAAATTATATGCCAATTTGGTCTACCAAGAGAATTAGTATCGGACCGTGGAACCCATTTCCTAAACAAGGTGATTAAAAGCTTGACTTAAGCATGGAAAATTAAGCATAACAAGACGACTTCTTATAACCCGTAAGTAAATGGGCAATTTGAAAGCACTAACAAGCAGCTTGTGGATATTCTATAAAAAATAGTGTGTGAAAAGAAGTGTGACTGGGATTAAAAATTGCATGTGGCAGTGTCTGCATATAACACAGCGTTTAAACGAGTCATTGGTCACACCCCATTCAAATTAGTTTATGGGTAGGAGTGTGTCTTGACCTTAGAGATTGAGTTATCGACCATAAGATTTGCAATCAATCATTCTTTGGTGATGAGGATGCCCTATTTGAGCGTTTTATGACTCTGGCCCACTTGGATGAGCTCAAATTGCAGAGTCTGTTGCGTTGCTAAGCATCGGATGAAGTGGTTGCACAATTTAAAAGCAAAGAAATATACCTTTAAGAAGGGGTGATTAGTTCTTTATTATGATGTACGGAGAGAACTGTTTGGGATGGTCCCTACAAGATTGTAAGAATAGGGAAGAATAAATCCACGGCATTACTGGCTGATCTTGAGGGAGTGGAATTAAAAAATAAGGTTAATCTTAATAAGATTAAATCTTATTATTTCTAAATGAACTAACGAAATAAATGCCTTGCAAATCAATACTGGGCTGATCAAGAACCTGCAAGAGATGAAAGAGGTTGATGGGGGGGGAATTTCCTTATTTGGAACACCCATACTTGGAGCGGAGATATCATCAGGGGAAGCTTAGGTGGAGTAAAGGATATAAGGTGATTGAGCAAGAGGATGGATCATTCGTTTGGGAAATCAAAGTCTTCTCTCATCACTGCTTACGAATCTTGACAAGCATCCCTGTTGCATTCAATGAAGAGGGTGGGATGAAGCCTTCAGTACATCCTTTGAACATGCTCAATTTTGATTATCATAATTATGAGTAGAGCTGACCATGGCTGGCTGTGTGAACCCATTGTGGACGTACACAATGTACTTTGATGGAGCGTCCAGGGGTCCCAACAAGAAAGGGAGTATAAGGGTAGTTATTAAAGACCCTCGACGTAGAGTCGTAATGAAGTTAGCGGTTTATCTTGGGGTTGGATTTACCAATAACATGGTGGAATACAAAGCTTTAATCATGGGATTAAATACTGCTAAGAAAGGTGGTATCAATTAGTTGTTAGTAGAGGGGGATTTCCAGTTGGTATTGAACCAACTAAATGGGACATACACACTTCGAAATCCTATTTTCTCTATGTATTATCGCACTGCTATGACCCTGCTGGACGAGTTTGAGAGAGTGTCTCTTCAGTTGGTTCCACGTTATTGGAATCAGTTTGCGGACTCCTTAGCAAACTTTGCTTATGAAGAAGACCTTTTCTTTAACTGTGCTCCTAGTTTTGATATCTCTATGGATGATGAGATAGGACGTGGTTGATTATGGGGGCTTTTATTAGAACATGCTCTATATGGCAAGTGATGGTTAGTATGAGTAATGCAAAGGGTGACCGAGAACCACTTACCTTTGTTAACTTGGACCCATAGGTTGGTTATATGACATGTTATGCGTACACCTCTTGCTATTTATGCAGGAGGTATGATTCACAATTTGATGCATTTAGTTTAGGACGGGAGTCCTATTTTCTCCTTGGGATAGAGCATTTGGTTGTCTATAATACGATTTTCCAAGGGGGGATATATATGAGCTAGTTTGCTTGATTTCCTTAGGCCAAAAGAACCGGTTTAGTCACGTTTTAATGTTTTCTTTCTTTAGGATAAGAAGGGCCAATTCATTTGTAGTGAAATGTGCTATTTCTTTAGGCCAAGAGGGTCATATGTCCATTTGGTGCAGGTATGTTTAATGGTTTACTATTTTAGTGATTGCATCATACAGGTTGATGAAGTCATTGGAGGGAGCCTTTGCTATGGAGAAGCTTCTCGTGACCATTCCATGTGGTTTTTTCCCCTTTCTGAGTTTTCTCTTACGTAGATAATGATATATGTGTATGTTAGGGTTACTCTTTTTTTGTTTGTTGGGGACCAGAAATCAAGGCATGAAGTCCTAGGTTTAGGTTATGTATGTCTATGGGAGGTCTGAGCAATTGTTGCCCCCTGCAAAGGCATTGTCAGGCTCTAAAAGACCTATTTTCGATGACAATCCTAGTGACGCTGTTCTGCTGACCTACTAGGCGGCCATTCTTAGTTGTGAGGCAGTTCAAAAATCCTGCTAGAATAAATATATGCAAAGAAGTAAAGCCCTAAATAGCTGAAGAATATAAATATACAGAGGTGTGTAAAAAGGGGTTCTAACCCTTATAAGAATAGACAAGGAAAGAAAGAAAAATCCTCGAGCATTTGTTCGTCGCCTTGCAAAGGCCTGGTAGGTTCTTGGGGATGAGTCATGCCTTGTCTTCCTTGGGGTGGCATCTAGCTGAAAAAATAAGAATAAGAGAAGGTTGGAGCAAAAATAAAAGTGAGTGTTAGAAAATGATTAAGTATCACCTTGCGAGGGCTTGGTATGTTCTTGGGTACCGAGATAGGACCTGAGGCCAATGCCTTGTTCTCCTTAGGTCACTACTCTCAGCTCCCTTCTTTTTACATGCCCGAGTATGGAAAATAAAAGCCTAAAAGGACAAATGTGCTAAATGCCAATATTGCTTGATCAAGCTTTAGGAGTCCCCACCTAGGAGGAGCTCATGGTTGAGTTGTCCTTAGTTAGGTAAGTAGTTCAAACAACCACTTAGGATGACCTCCTTGATAGTTCTTTTTAGCTTGGCCGTGTCGGAGCAGTTGGTTATTGACTAGCTTTGGACTTTGTGTCAGATTATGCTAGGCCTACTCCTCGTGGATTTCATGCCTTGGTTTTGTCAGGAGATAAGGTGAAAGCTGTGATGTGTTTTGTTGTGTATTTTCTATATCAACTTGATGCTCTTTGTGGTTACGTTTGTGCAAATATGTTTGTGGGATTCGACGGGTTGAGTTGCCCTACCCGTGGTCGCCAATGAGCGGTGGATTTTTGCCCCAGAAAAGTGCTCAAATTTTGTCAAAAAATTTGAAACTCAAAGGAAAATTGAACCTCATCGAAGGCGGCAGAGGTAATTGCGTCGATTTTAAGCGGCAAGCAAAAGATTGGTTTCAAAAGTGCTTTAAAGATCCATCAAGCGACAATTGGGGAATTTTCAAAATTTTTTTGAGTGTCCGATCAAACTTCAGGAAGTGGCTGGCAGTGGGGGACTTTGAGTTGGCCAGGCAAAAATTTTCGGAGTATTAAACGGACGCCAAACGCAGAGATGGTGGTGCCCGAGGCAAAGGCCAAAGTGTAGAATGAATGTGAAGGGACTTATGGCAGAGGGGGCAGAGTCACATCCACCGCACTTTCCTTAGGTTGCTTAGTTATCTAATTACCTACCACATTATGTTTGACATGCAAAAACAACTTCCTTAATTAACCAAGGTTCCTTCACGTAACTTAAGCACTGACATAGAAAAACAATGTCAAGCAAGTTCCTTTTTCAACATTTGATCTTTATTTACCATAGTCTTTGGAATACATCAAATATCTTTATTTACCATATTCTTTGGAATACATCAAATATCTTGACCAAGGGCTATCCCAGCAATCCTCAGGATCGCTACTGCAATTTTTACCCGCGTTGACTAGTATACGGGCCTTGAGATCCCATCTCGAGTCACATTGGCCTCTTGTGAAGGATCCGGAGGCAAGGAATTTACGGCCAGAGCCTCCCCTGGCACCCAAGCGTCCTCCTGCTCCAAGCAGTACCCACGGAGAGACCTCTTGCGACAGGTTCGGTCCACATACCCGGCACAGCTAACAACCCCCTTGAATAGGGTCAGGCAGACAATCGGAGGTAACTGAACCTGCCTCTCCCTCTAGGCTTTGAACCTGAAGCATTAGTTGTTTTTCTTAAATTAGTTCCTTGAGCAAAGAAGTACAAACAGTGCACCTAAGTGTACAATCACGAGCATTCCAGTGGTCGTTCGTATGGCCAACTGCTAAGGTGTGATTCTTTTCCCCGAATACTCCCAGCATTCGATCCTGGATCATTCGCGACTTGGCAAGATCCCAAAGGTTTAGCAAGATGGGTTGCTTGTTTACCCTTTTTTCTGTCAAGATTGTGGGAGAGAAGGAAGGAGTCTCACTTGTAGCTTTCTTGCTTGCACAATGGGGGAATACACACACACGTGGAGGCTAAAAACAGTTTTCCTCTTCTTAGTTGTGTGTAAGCAAAAAGAACTCAAGTACAGAGAAATAGAAGAACCCTATATATGGGTCTCAAACCAAACTCAACTAACTAAGGTGGCATACTAACTGAGCCACGAACTAGAGTAGATAAGGATAGTTGTCATCTAGCTATTATTCATGGGCGGTGTACCAACCGCATCTGCAACTAACAAGTCGATGACACAAATGCACAACGGTCACCCTGGCATATCACGAGTGGAGCTCGATATCTCAACACTCCCCCTCGAGCTCAATCCCAATTCCTACACACGAAGTAGGTCTCTGAACTTATGCAGCTTCTCTGTGCCCAATGCCTTCATGAATATGTCAGCTACCTGATCCTTTGTGCTGACATAAACTAGATCAATAAGACCTAGTAAAACCCTCTCCCGCACATAGTGATAATGCACCTCAATGTGCTTTGTTCTAGCATGATAGACTGGGTTATTTGCCAAGTGTATACTGCTCATGTTGTCACAATAAATGACAACTGGCCCATCTGTAGGCTCATGCATATCATAAAGTAGCTTATGCAACCAAGCTACCTCACATGCAGCCATTGCTGCACCCCTGTACTCAGCCTCTGTGCTTGACAAGGCAACTGTAGGTTGTTTCTTGCTACTCCCAGTGACTGCAGCACTCCCAAAAGAGAACACATATCCACTGGTAGATTGTCTATCAGAAATACTACCAGTCCAATCAGCATCAGTGTATCCATGCAACTGTATCTGAACCCCATTCTCATAAAATAGTCCATACTGCAATGTGGACTTCACATACCTGAGTATGCGTCTAGCCGCATCCAAATGCGGTTTCCTTGGAGCCTACATAAACTGACTTACCAATCCAACAGCATAGCTCAAATCTGGCCTGGTAATAGTCATATAAATCAAACTTCCTACTATGCGTCTGTACATAGTAGGGTCTTCCAAAAGCTCACCTGCATCTGCGCTCAGCTTCACATTCTGCTCCAAAGGAACTGAAATAGGCTTACAGCCTGTCATCCCATATTTGGACAGCATGTCCAATCCATACTACCTCTGCAAGAGGGGTATCCCACTTGGTGATCTAATCATCTCAATGCCCAAGAAATAACGCAGCTCTCCCAAATCCTTCATCTCAAACTTCTACTTCAATAGCATTTTCACATGAAAGGATATCTTCATCACTATCACCTGTCATAATCAAATCATCAACATAAATGACAAGTAGCATAATACCTTTCTCTGTTTTTCTCACATAAAGTGAGAAATCTGCCTTGGAAATTTGAAAGCCAATAGTGACAAGATACTGTCCTATCTTATCAGACCATGCTCTAGGTGCTTGCTTCAAGCCATACAAGGCTTTCTTCAACCTGCAAACAAACTCAGGATGATCAACATGCACATAACCTGGTGGCTGCTCCATATAGACCTCTTCTTGCAAATCACCATGCAAGAAGGCATTCTTTACATCCATCTGATGTAAAGACCATCCCTTTGATGTAGCCATAGCAATGATTGCTCTTACGGTTGCCATCCTTGCAACCAGGCTGAATGTTTCTTCATAATCAATGCCATATGTTTGTGCATATCCCTTGACTACTAATCCTGCCTTGTATTTGTTCACAAAACCATCTGCATTGTGCTTCACCTTATAAACCCACTTACAACCAATTGCATTCTTATCTTTAGGCAAAGGTACCGATTCCCATGTAGCATTTGCTTCCAAGGCATCCATTTCTTCATCCATGGCTTTCTCCCATTTTTCTTTTCCCATGGCTTGCTCAAAAGAAGTGGGTTCTGGTTCCTGTATCACTTTCACTATATAGGCATAGTGAATGGCTGTAAATCCATCATATTTCAGCCTATCCACAAGATACCTAGCTCTGGTAGACCTGCGGAAAGTAGGCTCACTTCCAGGTGCTCTCAAAAGATCCCTGGTCTTCCTTACTCTAGGTGTAACAACAGAAGGAATACCCAACTCATCATCAATGCTCTGTTTAGAGCCACTAGATTCACCATCCACATAAGAGTGACCTACATTGACATCAAACATGGGCTGATCTACCTTCTCTTTTCCTTTTCGTGATACCTGCATACCACTATCTGCATTGCTTTGAAGAGATTCTCCTAATCTCAATATGCCTGTCCATGGCGAAGAATGTGAACCAATGCTAGAGGACACTCCAGGTCCACTAATTTGCTGAAGAAGTCAAGGAATTTTCTCAAATTTTCAGCCTGTCACAAGCTCTCAGATCAAGCCATTCCATGATCCAAGTTTATGTCAAAATACCCAAGAAATATGACATGTCTTCTACCAAGCATCAAGTGCTACATTCAAGTTCAATGTACATGCCAAAGAGCATCCACAAATGCAGACATCCAAAGTGTATAATGTCACTGTAACTTCAATGATAATTTAGCCCTGTGTATTCAGATCTGTACATGTCTATTACAGCTCCCACATGAGCTCCCACAAGAGCAATAGCAAGGTATACCCTTCAAGAACCTTCCTTGGTATGCATCCAAGCTCTATGCCACGTGACAAGTGCTAGACTTCTTGAATCTCAGCCAATGAGAGCAGCCTGTTCATAGGCACAGTCCACACAGACTATTCAAAGTATATTCAGATTAGATTTTCCAACTTGTTGATGCTCAATGGAGCTTTGGTGAGTCTCCAGACAAGCCACACTCTTGGTAATACTCAGTAGAGTCTTGGTGAGCAGTCCATGTACTGAGCCTCAGCCATGGAGTTCAACCTGAAAACAAGCGCAAACACGCAGGTCTGCCAGGAGTGTACAACAGCACCATTTGTTGATAATGACCATGATAGGGCCCACACTAATGCTCAATCAAGCCTTGAAAGACTCCTCAACAAGCTACAACTCCTCCTTCAAGCAATAGGAATCCAATGCTTCACAGTACATACCTCTGTGTGACCATTGATGGAAATGACAGTCAGTCCTCTTCCTTTTCCAGCTCTTCAGGTCACTCTTCAAGTCTTCTTCTTCAGTGCATTCCACCAGTGAGCCCATTCATGGCTCTGATACCATGCTAGATTTCATGGAAGCAGGAAGGAGAGCAACACAGAGTGAAGCAACATGCTTCCTCTCTCTATTCTTCTTATTATTCATTTAGCACACACATAGTGCATATACAACCTAAGGTCATAAAGACCATCCACACTAGAAGTAACACCGACTTATTTAATACACCTAACTGATCTAGCCAGACTAGCTGTGTCCAACTCATGTCGGTCAAACACACATGTACAAGCTTGATATTCTAACATGCTCCAATATATATCATAGATTATGAAGAGACATTCAGTCCAATTGCTAGGATGGCAAATGTTAGATGTGTGATTGCCTTGGCAGCAGCCAAATGTTGGATTTTGCAGCAAATGGATGTTAAGAATGCCTTCTTGCATGGTGAATTGCAAGAAGAAGTGTATATGGATCAGTCAATAGGTTATGAGGATTTAGAGCATCCCACATATGTGTGCAGGTTAAAGAAGGTGCTCTATGGGCTCAAGCAAGCACCTAGAGCATGGTTTGACAAGATTGGAGAGTATCTTGTTAATATTGGATTTTGTATTTCCGATGTTGATCACTCACTTTATGTGAGAAGGGGAGATGTAGGTTTGTTCATCATAGTCATTTATGTGGATGACTTAATTATTACAGGTGACAATGACAATGGGATTGCTGAAGTTAAGGACTTCTTGAAGAAGAAGTTTGAGATGAAGGATTTGGGTGAGCTGAGATACTTTCTTGGTATTGAGGTGATCAGATGTGATGATGATATATGGCTATCCCAAAGGCATTATGGCTTGGATATGTTATCCAAGTATGGTATGACAGCATGTAAGCCTCTTTCAATACCATTAGAGAAAAATGTGAAGTTGAGTGCTGACGTTGGGGATGAGATAGAAGACCCTACTATGTTCAGGAGGATAGTAGGGAGTATGATTTTCATGACTATCACAAGGCCAAACTTGAGCTATGTTGTTGGCCTTGTCAGTCAATTTATGTAGATGCCTAGAAAGCCTCATTTGGATGCAGACATATATTGAGATATGTGAAGTCCACTTTACATTATGGAATTTTTTATAAGGCAGGTAATGATGTACAAGTCTTTGGATATACAGATGTTGATTGGGATGGTAGCATGTCAAATAAAATATCTACTAGTGGATTCATGTTTTCCCTTGGTAGTGCAGCAGTTACATGGAGCAGCAAAAAGAAACCTACAGTTTCTTTATCGAGTATAGAGACTGAGTATAGAGGTGATGCTATGATAGTATGTGAGGTGGTATGACTGCAAAAGTTATTAGATGATTTGGATGTGTAGGGAGATGGTCCAATTTTCATTCATTGTGATAACATGAGCAGCATACAATTAGCTAGGAATCAAGTGTTCCATGCTAGGACAAAACACATTGAGGTGCGCTACCACTTTGTGAGAGAGAAGGTACTTGCACGAGGGATTGACTTGGTATACGTCAGCACACAGGATTAGATAGCTGACATTTTCACAAAGGCATTGGGTGCAAAGAAGCTTCAAAGTTCCGAAGCTTACTTGGAGTTGCAGAGATAGAGTTGAGCTTGAGGGGGAGTGTTGAGATGGCAAGCTCCACACGTGCGGACGTTGATGATGGACCGCCTAGCTAGATGGGTCCGCACGTCTACATTTAGCATTTTGGTGGTCATTATGATACTCATATGGCCATTGACTTATCACTTATTACATTTAGTTTGTTACACCTACTTAGAGCTGGCAAGATATAGCACCAGTCGATTGGTGTATTCTGTTATGCAGTGTTTGACTTAGTAAGCCACTTTCCTTCATGTTGTATCTTATCTGTACTTTGTGTACATTGTATAGTGTGTGGAAGAAGAAGAAAAAATTAGCAAGAAAACGTTTTGGCCTCCATCTGTCTTCTTGTGTTCTTGAGTGAGCTTCCTTTTGTGTATACAGTGTGTGTTTGGGATAGCAACTCAAGAAAGTCCCCCCACCACATGATTCTTGACAACATTGACTCACCCACCTTGTGATTAAGACTAAACACTCTCAAATCATTTCTAGGCACTTATATAGAATAGTGTAGGATGGTCTTTTTCAAATATATGTATGCAAAGATGAAATTGGCATGCTGCTATGAGAAGTGCATTGAGAATTTTAGATGGCCACTTTGATACAAATGCTACGGCAAGGAAGGTATTACATTCTCAAATTTGATTATGTTTAAAGATGTGGCACACTTTGTCAAACATTGTGATAGGTCTCAATGACAAAACTTCCAATCTAAAAGGAAAATATGGATCTCTCTCTTGTATTTGCCTATCCACCCTTCAAAAAGTTAGGGTGTCCTCATTGCTTAGTTTTCACAAGTACACTACATAATTGTGGCAATGTTGGGTGGAGAGTAGCATCACTCAAAAGAATGATGCTCAAATGGTGGTCAAAATCCTAATGGGAACAAGTCATTTCCTAATTTGGCTACCCCATCAAGATTTTGAATAACTAAGGGAATATAGTAATTGAAAATCTACTATCCACATTCTTGGTCCTACATTAGAAATTTCATTTTTACTATCCTCAAGAAAATTATTAACTAAAATCAACAAATAAGTTCCTTATCAATGTGGTAACTAAGATTGTTTCTAACTCAATACTATATTTGGATCATAAGCTCATGGTAGTTTTATGGGCCTATTGGACTGCTGCAAGAGAGCCACAAAATAGACTCCCTTCAAGCTCACATATGGAACAAATGTCATTATGTCAATAGAATTCATGGTTCCCAATCTTTGAATTGTAGTTCAAGAATGATGGGAAGATAGAAAATCTTGGGCTAACCACCTGATTGAATTAGAATACCTAATAGAAATCGGCCTCTTGGCCATGCATGCATTGCTTGTTGAGAAGCATAGGCAAAAGGCTTAGTTTGATAAGCATGTAAAATAGGCATAGCCTTTCATAAATGGGATCTAGTGCTTTTATATTCCATCAATGGCCACAAGTAGAAACTCAAACTCAATGGGATCAAATCTTATCATAGCCAAGCTATTATTGGACAAGAAATGTGGAATTGGAAATCCTAGATGGAGAAAGAATTGGAATCTTTAATGTAAGGAGAATGGAAGTTGCATAAAAAAGTACTACCCACCAAGGGATTATCTACATAAGCCTCCCATGTAAGAACATAACACTATTATTAAATCCATCATGGTGATAGAGCAAACATAGTATGAGCAACTAAGCAACAAACATAACTAGTTATCTTCATCAAACCCTTCTCCCAAAACCACATATAACAATATCAATGTAGTTTCCATTACTAACATCATAGACTCCAAGGATGAACCCATCATACCACCAACCTTCCTTTGATTTTGGTTGACTATAGTAAATGATGTTGTTACTAATGGCTTGATTGACAAGGGATCTGAATTCA
Source organism: Lygodium microphyllum (assembly GCF_053477565.2). NCBI lineage: Eukaryota > Viridiplantae > Streptophyta > Polypodiopsida > Schizaeales > Lygodiaceae > Lygodium > Lygodium microphyllum. Next base: position 124,919,400 of record NC_141159.1, on the reverse strand, counting down.
ATATCCCCCCATAGTTTTAGTAGAAAGAATTGGGTCAATTGAAATTAACTCCCATCAATGCAAACTAAACCCCTATTGTAGAAAACCCTACTCCTGGTTAACAAAGTACAAACTGATTCTTATGCTAGAAACTAAAAGAAATCGTCTCCTTTTCTATGCCTTACCAAACACAAACGTGATAGGTTTGAGATAAGGATGATCCTTTGAATACCAAAGAAGCTATAATATAAACTATGTTGACAAACAAATCCACTTATATCTCTCATAATTATGAGTCAACTTTGCCTTCATCTTAGGAAAATAAACTCTAGGATACATGTCAACTACCAATCTTATCCCATCATCTTAGCATTTAGTTGGTAAGTCAAATAGAATGCTATTAAAACAACTATTGGTGGACAATCTATGAGGATGAGCCCATCATATCACAAGCCTACTTCTACGTCTAACTTACCACATTAAATATTATTGCTATTGATGGCCTAATTAATAAGGGATCTGATTTCAATATTCCCCCATACTTTTATTCAAAATAATTAGGCCAACCACAATTAGCTCCCATCAATGAAAAACTAAACCTTTACAAGGGAGAACCCTACTCCTTGTTAGGGAAGTGCAAACTAATGCTTATGGTGGAAACTAAAGGGATTCCTTTCTCCTTCTATGTTTTACCAAATAAGAAAGCCATAGGGATTGAGTTGCTCCTAGGATGACCTTGTAACTACATAATGCCAACTAGATTGACAAACGAATCCAGTTCTTTCTCAAAATCACAAGTCATCTCTGTTAAATGATGTGAATCTAGGACATGACACAAGCTATGGTGGATCAAAGATGAAGACCAAGTTCATAATGACATGGACAAGTAGAGACCAACTATTACACAAGTGAATTAGGTTCCAATATAGATTAGCTTGGACTCATAAACACAATCTTGTGTAGAATTGACAATGACAAGACACTTAACTGAAAGTACAAAGCATCATGATATTGTATTCATTTCATAGTCAAGTACAATGCTTTATAGACTTTGAGTTGTTCCACTCTCCTCACTGTGCATATGGGATTCAGGATAGCTCCTCTTGGAGCATACATCATTTGTCTATTTCTCAACACCCCCCCTCAAATGATGAATCTCTACCCTTGCTGGCTTTTGTCCCCCCTGCATACAAAGATGGACTAGGAGACTAGCTCTATGGCACCCTAGTCAAGTTAAGTCTTGAAAATTTACATTTTTGGTAGGGTTTTTACAAAGTCAAATCCAGAAAGATCCACTATGGGAAAAACATACAATAAATTTTTTTCAAAACAATCTATCAGAGTTGTTGATGGTAGTGGAAGCATATTCTTCTTCTTTTTCTTCATTCATGAACTGGTTCTGGTGATGATCACTTTTCACTTGTTGGGCTCTTTTCTTGTGGAAACATTCACTAGCAATATGGGCAATTTTACCACAATAATGACATGTCATCCGATTCCTGTTGTCGGTGTTGAATCCTCGACCTCTTCCCTTGGGTCCAATAGCTCCTCTAGTGTATAAGAGGTTTTCTCTTGAGCTGGTCTCTTTTATATCTTTGCTTTTAAATTTTCTTTCTCCATCAAGCAGTGAGTGCTCAATATCTTTGAGTGAGAGACTTGGAACGTTACTTAGAGTAGACTCAAGGTTTTCATATGGATCCTTGTTTACACTTGCAAGCAGTATAGCTATTGCTTCATCTTCATCAATATTCTTTTTAAGAGTTGCAAGCTGAGTTTTTAAACTCTTAAACTTATTAATGTGTATGGTCATAGAAGCACTGTCTTTGATATCTAGTTTATAAAACTGCATGAGAAGTTTTACCATTGAATTCTTTGCTTGGGTACCAAACATTCTATCAAGTTCCTCCCAGGCGGTTCTAGCATTTCTAATGCCATATATATGATGTAGCACATCATCACTTAGTCCCCAGGAAATGATGCCTAGTGCCTTATTATTCATCTTCTTCCATTCTTTGGATTTGAAGTGGTCTTCTTCAACGAACCCGTCTTCATCATCTTCCTTCTTGTTATCGGCATCATCTTCAAACAGGTCCCATAAGTCCTTTCGCATCAGGTGATACATGGTATTTTCCTTCCATGCATGAAATCCTTCACCATTGAATTTAGGTATTTGCTCAATCTCTGCCATGTTGCCAAACTTCAGTTAACTAGCAAAATATTGTATTTTAATGTGTCAAGAGACACAAGAGAATCAGTGTCAAATTGACACTAGTTGATTGTTAATGGATACTAGTCGGTACTTGATCTGCTTTCTCTCAGGAACTTTGTGGATGGCTTCTGAGCTTCCTTGGACACTTCCAGACTAGTAATGAACTTCAGAGAGTATTCCTCAGTGATTAAAATCACTATTGATGATGGTAATGAGAAAAGGAACAAGGTTGCCAAGCTTTTCAAATTTCTGGATATGGCTTCCTCTAGGGTTTCAGATAGCCGACTGTTCTTTCAGTTCATGCACCTCAACGAGTTGACCATTGCCCAAGATATTGCATGGGATAGTGAGCTTCAAAATCCCTATGCTCATAGGGTCGATTGCGAACCATACGATTGGCGTCAACAGTACAATGGTGGGGATACGCATAGATAGGACAGCATGTTTCGATTTGTGTAATGTTGGAGCTGGGAAGCAGTAATGTCATCAATTGAGGTGCTAGGATGAAGCTCTTGAGCAAGGGAAGATACCTCCAGAAGGAATCACTTGAAGATATGGCCCGTAGAGAGAGATCCAAGAGCTCCAAGGTGGGTAGGTGCAATCTGGCTATGGCTGCCACAAGGTCCAACTGAGATTTGAAGTTGAAACTGGAGATATGAGCTGAATGTGGGCTGGTTAGAGATCATCAGAGGTGAAGGGAGACTAGAGATTCAGAGTATGAGCTGTGCCATGCCCAACTAGGCTCTGATACCATGTTAAATGATGCAGATCTAGGACATGACACAAGCTATGGTGGATCAAAGATGAAGACCAAGTTCATAATGATATGGACAAGTAGAGACCAACTATTACACAAGTGAATTAAGTTCCAAGATAGATTAGCTTGGACTCATAAACACAATCTTGTGTAGAATTGATAATGACAAGACACTTAACTAAAAGTACAAAGCATCATGATATTGTATTCATTTCATAGTCAAGTACAATGCTTTATAGACTTTGAGTTGTTCCACTCTCCTCACTGTGCATATGGGATTCAGGACAGCTCCTCTTGGAGCATACATCATTTGTCTATTTCTCAACAATCTCTTCCCTTTAGCTCAAGAAAATTAACTCTAGGATACATATTGGTGACCACTCCTATTCTACCATCTTAGTATTCAGCTAGTAAGTCAAATAGAAATATACTAAAACAACTATTGGATTCTCAAGTCAAGAACTTGTAATTGATTAGAAGGCACCATCATCTACTCAACTTCAATGGAAGCCCAAGAATGAGCCCAACCAAGCCCATGGTCCCCTCAAGCCATCAAACCATTGTGTAGATATCCAAATTGGTACTAGTAATGATACTGCACATCCGATTGTGCAGATTGGAAAAATTCCCTTGTCTATGCAGGATGGGAAAAAGAAATACCTGTCCGATGTATTTCATGTCCCGAATATCACCAAGAATCTGGTTTCTGTTGGTCAAATGATTGAGCAGGGCTTGCAGGTCAGATTTAATCCTCATGGATGCTTTGTTGAGGATATGAAAGATAAAGGTCGCTTGATAGCAAAAGGAAAGAAGAAGGGCAGAATGTTTACATTGGATGCAGACATGTCTGAATTGAGTGCAGCAATGTTTGCACATGGGACCGGTGTAGTTGCAGATATTGATATCTGGCATAAACGCATTGGTCATGTTAATGTACAGCGACTTAAATCAATGCAGGCCCAAAATATTGCTGCAGGATTGCCTAGATTCAAGGTTGCAGAAATGCATAAGGTATGTGAAGCCTGTCAGTTTGGAAAACAGGCAAGGAAACCATTTCCTAGACATGTTCAAGAGAGTAAGAAGCCATTGGAATTGATCCAATCTGATGTGTGGACTACTAAAGCTGCATCTCTAGGAGGCTGTCATTATTTTGTTACTTTTATTGATGACTATAGCAGAAAAGTTTGGGTGTATTTTATGAAAAAGAAAAGTGAAGTTTTTGGGCATTTCAAAACTCTTAAAGCTATGGTTGAAAAAGAAACAGGCCTGCAAATAAAATGCCTAAGGTCAGATGGAGGGGGAGAGTACCTCTCAAATGAGTTTGCAAGGTTCTTGCAGGAGCATGGCATAAAGCAGCAATATTCATACAGTCATACCCCACAGCAAAATGGAATTGCAGAAAGAAAAAACAGACATACTGGAGAGGTGTCTCGTGCCATGCTCAATGAAAAAGACCTGCCAGATTTTTATTGGGCTGAACCAGTTGCTACAGCAGTCTACATAATGAACAGGACTCCCACTGCAGCAATACATGGAATGACTCCAGAGGAGAGGTATACTGGTAGGAAACCAGATATTTCTCATTTGAAAATTTTTGGTTGCATTGCCTATGTACATGTGCCAGATGAGTTGAGATCCAAGTTGGATCCAAAAGCTGAGAAGTGTATCTTTATTGGTTACTCTCTGCAGCAAAAAGGGTATAGATGCTATAACCCTTCTACTCGTAAGTTTACAGTGAGCAGAGATGTTGTTTTTGATGAGATGAGTAGCTGGTATAAACCAGTAAATGTGATTGATGATGTAGATGCACAAAATGGTAATGCTGCACAGAATTCACAGCAGCAGTCACAAGATATTAGTGGACCTGGAGCGTCCTCTAGCAGTGGTTCACATTCTTCTCCATGGACAGGCAGATTGAGATCAGGAGAATCTTCTCAAAGCAATGCAGATAGTGGTATGCAAGTATCACGAAAAGGAAAAGAGAAGGTTGATCAGCCCATGTTTGATGTGAATGCAGGTCACTCTTATGTGGATGGTGAATCTAGTGGCTCAGAACAGAGCATTGATGATGAGTTGGGCCTTCCTTCTATTGTTACACCTGGAGTAAGGAAGACCAGGGATGTTTTGAGAGCACCTGGGAGTGAACCCACTTTGCGCAGGTCTACCAGAGTTAGGTATCCTGTGGATAGGCTGAAATATGATGGATTTACAGCCATTCACTATGCATATATGGTCAAGGTGATACAGGAACCAGAACCCACTTCTTTTGAGCAAGCCATGGGAAAAGAAAAATGGGAGAAAGCCATGGATGAAGAAATGGATGCCTTGGAAGCAAATGCTACATGGGAATTGGTACCTTTGCCTAAAGGTAAGAATGCAATTGGCTGTAAGTGGGTTTATAAGGTGAAGCACAATGCAGATGGTTCTGTGAACAGATACAAGGCAAGATTAGTAGTCAAGGGGTATGCACAAACATATGGCATTGACTATGAAGAAACATTCAGTCTGGTTGCAAGGATGGCAACCATAAGAGCAGTCATTGCTATGGCTGCATCAAAGGGATGGTCTTTACATCAGATGGATGTAAAGAATGCCTTCTTGCATGGTGATTTTCAAGAAGAGGTCTATATGGAGCAGCCACCAGGTTATGTGCATGTTGTTCATCCTAAGTTTGTTTGCAGGTTGAAGAAAGCTTTGTATGGCTTGAAGCAAGCACCTAGAGCATGGTCTGACAAGATAGGACAGTATCTTGTCACTATTGGCTTTCAGATTTCCAAGGTAGATTTCTCACTTTATGTGAGAAAAACAGAGAAAGGTATTATGCTACTTGTCATTTATGTTGATGATTTGATTATGACAGGTGACAGTGATGAAGATATCCTTCATGTGAAAATGCTATTGAAGCAGAAGTTTGAGATGAAGGATTTGGGAGAGCTGCGTTATTTCTTGGGCATTGAGGTGATTAGATCACCAAGTGGGATACAGCCCTTGCAGAGACAGTATGGATTGGACATGCTGTCCAAATATGGGATGACAAGCTATAAGCCTATTTCAGTTCCTTTGGAGCAGAATGTAAAGCTGAGCGCAGATGCAGCTGAGCTTTTGGAAGACCCTACTATGTACAGACGCATAGTAGGAAGCTTGATTTATATGACTATTACCAGGCCAGATTTGAGCTATGCTGTTGGATTGGTAAGTTAGTTTATGCAAGCTCCAAGGAAATCGCATTTGGATGCGGCTAGACACATACTCAGGTATGTGAAGTCCACATTGCAGTATGGACTATTTTATGAGACTGGGGTTCAGATACAGCTGTATGGATACACTGATGCTGATTGGGCTGGTAGTATTTCTGATAGACGATCTACCAGTGGATATGTGTTCTCTTTTGGGAGTGCTGCAGTCACTTGGAGCAGCAAGAAACAGCCTACAGTTGCCTTGTCGAGCACAGAGGCTGAGTACAGGGGTGCAGCAATGGCTGCATGTGAGGTAGCTTGGTTGCATAAGCTACTTTATGATATGCATCAGTCTAGAGATGGGCCAATTGTCATTTATTGTGACAACATGAGTAGTATACACTTGGCAAATAACCCAGTCTATCATGCTAGAACAAAGCACATTGAGGTGCATTATCACTATGTGCGGGAGAGGGTTTTACTAGGTCTTATTGATCTAGTTTATGTCAGCACAGAGGATCAGGTAGCTGACATATTTACGAAGGCATTGGGCGCAGAGAAGCTGCGCAAGTTCAGAGACTTGCTTGGTGTGCAAGAATTGGGATTGAGCTCGAGGGGGAGTGTTGAGATATCGAGCTCCACTCGTGATACGCCAGGGTGACCGTTGTGTATTTATGTCACCGACTTGTCAGTTGCAGACGCGGTTGGTACACCGCCCATGAATAATAGCTACATGACAGCTATCCTTATCTACTCTAGTTCATGGCTCAGTTAGTATGCCACCTTAGTTAGTTGAGTTTGGTTTGAGACCCATATTTATGGTTCTTCTATTTCTTTGTACTAGAGTTATTTTTGGCTTACACAACTAAGAAGAGGAAAACTGTTTTCAGCCTCCACCTCTGTGTGTATTCCCCCATTGTGCAAGCAAGAAAGCTACAAGTGAGACTCCTTCCTTCTCTCCCAAAATCTTGACAGCCTTGTACTACAACCTCTATACACTTTGTGAGGCCCCTATTATAGCCTCTAGATGTCCCCATGTTTGAGGTACCCACAATTAACCTTTTCCACAATAGCCTCTGGTGTTTTTCCATGTCTATGGTGTGCCCACACTTTGCAGGTGTTGCTTTCATTAGAGCCTCTACATGCTTTGTACTTCTAGTTGTGATTGAGGAGGGGTGTTGAGATATTTGCAATCACACCTACTTCAGTCTCTTTAGATGGAGCACTGAGGGCTCAAGACAAGAATCCCATAAGCACAGAAGGAGTATGTGCTACCTAAACTGTAATATTCCCATGCTCCCCATAGGAACCCCCTAAGAGAAAATTTTTAAATTTTATTTTTTTTTACCCCCTCTCTCTCCCCCTGTCTGCATGGTGGGGAGAGAGAGTGTGTGTGAAAGTAATAAAGAGAGGGGGGCATGCAACCCCCCCAGGTGGCGGGAGGACATCATCTCCCCCATATCACCTCCTCTATAAAGCCCCCCCATGGGGGCTCGTCGTCAAGGGGGGAGAAGCTCCCCCCCCCTCCCTACGGACTATCCGAGTGCCCCCCTCTCCCTCTTGCATCATCCTCCCCCTCGTGTCGAGATGCTACCCCCCTGGACATCCACCAAAGGCTCCCCCTTCTCCCTCGACGGTATGCAGCGGCTCTCCCCCCCCCCCTCCTCCCTCGACGGTATGTAGTGGCTCTTCCCCCCCCCCCCCTCCCCCCCCGTGATCACACATGCAGGCCTTGATCCAGGGACTTCAGCGCCGGCCCATCTCCATCATCAAGGAGAAGAAGGAGAATAAGTGGGAAGAGAGAGAAGAGGGAAGAGAGAGAGAGAAGAGGGAAAGAAGAAGAGAGAAGAGAGAAGAAGAAGAAGAAGGGGTAAGAAGAGAGAGAAGAGAGAATGAGAAGAAGAGGGAAGAGATAGAAGAGAGAGAAGAGAGAAGGAGAAGAAGAAGAGAAGAAGAGGGAGAGAAGGAGAAGGAGAGAAGAAGAAGGAGAGAAGGAGAAAAGGGAAAGAAGAAGAAGAAGAGAGAGAAGAGGGAAGAGAGAAAAGAGGGAGAGAAGAGAGAGAAGAGAGAAGGACAAGAAGAAGAGAAGGAGAAGAAGGGGTAAGAAGAGAGAGAAGAGAGAAGGAGAAGAAGAGAGAAGAGAGAGAAGAAGGGAATGAGAGAGAGAAGAGAGAAGGAGAAGAAAAAGGAGAAGAAGAGGGAAGAGAGAGAAGAAGGGAAGGAGAGAGAGAAGGGAGAAGGAGAAGAAGAAGAGAAAAAGAAGAAAAGAGAGAAGGAGAAGAGAGAAGAAGAAGAGGAAGAAGAAGAAGAGGAAGGGAGAGAGAGGATAAGAAGAAGAAGGTGAGAAATAAGAGAACTTGAAGGGACATCAGAAGACGACATTGACCACCCCCCCTAAAAAATGGTGTCCTCTAACCCTCCTGCTATACTTATTGCTTTTTGTTCATGGTTTCTCTTCTATACTTAAAGTGCATGATTATGAAAACTCAAGTGCGTGAGTTGCATGAAATATTGACTAGCCTAGTACATGAAATATTGTCATACGGAATCTTGCATTATTTTCATGAAAATGATTGGAGCCTCGCATCGAAAGAGATAAAAATACACCCCTATCAAAAAAATGCAATAGCATCCTAAGATTGCAAACCAATTCTTCATGCGCAAGGATGATATAGTACATTAAATAACAGTTAGATCATGCACATGTCGATATATGTTAACTTGAGAGATCCTTGTCCGATAGATGAAGATTGGATAACTATGGCTAATCAGGTTGGAATCTCGTTAATGTACTCTTGGTGATGTACTAGCAATATGGGTTGCACTTGGTGACATGTGATATTAGATAACTACTCTAGGAATTTGGTTGATCTTCTACCCCTAAATAGGTGGCCATGATTAATAAAGTTCAAGGTGAAATCACTTAGATCATTTAAAAGATCTAGGAGGAATTTGTTAAATTGACCTTGCAAAGCCCTAACCCAAGGGGGAGAGTGATCTTTAGGGTAATCGATTTATGCTAAGCATGTTGCTTGGAACTGCTGAAATGGATTCTAAAGAAGGTCGATCTTGTTAAAGATGGATTGTTGACCCAAGTTATGCTTGGTTGTTTGAAAAGGTTGTAAATCCCTTGAGCAAGTGTTTTGATACATCCAAGTTAAATTCTGATTGTGCATGCAATGGGATTGCGATGCCTTGAAGCAAGAGGTTGTGCATTCAACTATTTGTTAATGTAGTTTTGGATGTTAACCCAAGTGGGGTGTGATTGATGATTGCATGGCCGGGTCTGAGATGACTGATTGCCATGGAAACAAAAGGGATGTTTTCCCTAGTAATTGTTTTTAAGCTGGTTGCTTTAGCTGTGGATGATTTCCTAAAGGGATAATTAAGAAAGGATGGCGCTAGCTACCCCCACGAACCGCCAAACCCTAACCAAGGGGGTTATGAATCCGCACTAGGAATGTGAATTGAACCAGCCTCGAGAGGTCTCTCCCTCAAAATTACTTGGCATAGGAGGACGCTTGGGTGCTAGTGGGGGGCTCTGGCCGTAAATCCTAATGTAAAATATAACACGGCGCAGCGAACAATATCTGAGAAATAGATAGTGAGTACACAACAGATAAGAGGAGAATCAGTAAATTCTTTAGCTCCAAACAACTGATACAAAGATGGCTCTGTCCACCCGTGCGCTTCCACTGTGTGAAGCTTAGATGGCGATCTAGACAGAAGATAGGTGAAGAACTTAAGGCTAGCTGGAACAACTCCTCTAACTGGGTGAAAGATGAATGATAGATGGCTGTGAAGGGGTTTAGCTTTTATAGCCTGCGAAGGCTGTGAGGTTGGCCTGACTAACCTACCATATAAGCCTCCACTAGTCGGCCAGGGAATATTCCCTTTACCGTCGGTCGGGCGTGTTGCCCCAGGACCCCCGCCAGGGGGGCCGCTGGCCCCCTAGGACCCTCTAGCTAGGGGCTGCTTCCACGGTCCCCGGACCCCAAAATAGGGGCCCCTTTTAACTCCCTTACCCCGCAACTTGATGCAATGTGCCTCGAGTTGCTGCCAGCTTAACCACTCTATCTAACCTAAAGACTAGACCCACAACGGTCACCTTTTTGCCATCCGGTCACATAGACCTCATCTGATATACAAAGTCAGGACCCGGGTTCACATTTGGCTTCTTCTCATAATGGGGGCCTTACAACTTTGAGCACCATGGATCATTGGTAGCACCTAATGAGGGTGGGACATTGATCATATCTAACACCCAATGCCTCCAAGCCCTACACAAGTGTTCTATGGCCTTGATACTAGTTATAAGGCGGAATCTTGGGAGGATAAACCTTCGGGTTTTTATTGCCAGAAGACAGAAGGATTTTTATACGAAGGCAGAAAGGAACACTTAATTCTCCTGTATGGGTGGGGGACAAACATTAATCTGAAGATAAGTTAAGGAAGTGTTTGATCTTGTTTTATCTTGTTTTCATGTCAATGCCCTAAATTATGTAAAGGAGCCCGTGATTAACGGGCTAATTAAGGAAGGTGCTTTTATATGTCAAACATAATGTGGTAGGTAATTAGATAACTAAAACAACCCCTGAGAGAAGTGTGGTGGATGTGACCAATGGGTCTGTCCTACAAAAGGGTGGCCTCGGTTAGCTAAGAGCTTTCCTCAAGGGAAATGTTAACGAGAAATGTTATGAAAATTTGAACTTCAGGTCGATCCTAGTGGGAATGGCCAGATAAGTTCCGTTGCGGGGCAGACTCAAGAGTCCCTAGTTGGCAAACCCTATGTCATTCCTTGGGAATGCTGGGCGGCGTTTTCTAGATAGATCTCTTGATGGACCGCTAAGATGTGTCCCGTGAATTGAGGAGCGGGCACGTTACAGTTGGTATCAGAGCAAAACTGCTCAAGCTAAGGGCTATGCTACATCATCAGAGTTGTGCAGCGGAAGCGGTGTCAAAGAGTTTACCATTTATAATATAAATTATGGGATTCTTATGAACACAGAAGAGCTTCACTGGAAGTTATATGAGGAATTTACATACAAAATTCAGACATTGTTATCCAATAACCACCTTAGTTACACAAGATCTTTTGTATTTAGCATATAATTTTCAGTTATACCATGTATATTTATGAAAAATAAGTCTATGGGAACCTACAACTTGGTCAACTGGAAGTAATTGACAATCTGTAGGATAAATCACATTGATTCAGGTGCAAAAATATGGTCAAAACTCAAGAAAATTGCCAAAAGTTGCCAAAAGTCCACTAGGTTCACATGGGACCTGAAGTAATAGACTTAAGTGACTAGCAAGTGACCTGGGTAGGTCAAAAAGTGATCAGGGGCTGACCAGGGAGCAGCCCGCATTTTTCGATGCAAAATGCGGGCTGCATAGTCTGATGCACAACTGGAGAGATCTGGAGCTATGGTGCATGATTTGGAGAATGCAAACTGAAGAACAACAGGCCCATAAACTGTAGGAGTAAACATGGTGAGATCTCCACTTCTCTGCCCATTTGGTCTAACAAAAATACATGCTGAAACAGTCTATAAAAGAGGAAAATCTGAGAGAAAAGGAATCAGCTTGCTCTTATGTACGACTTCTCTCATTTTGTCTACCTTATTCTTGGTCCAATGAAGCCCCAACTTGTACCCAAGTACTTGAGTGACTTTGGGGCAAGCAAAGGGTGAGGATTTTGAAGGTATATGGGCTGTTATGGGCTGAAATAACCAGTCATAAATAGGGCAGCCCACTGTTATGGTCCATTTTTATGAGTAAACAAGAGATTTATGTGGTTGTAATGGAAGGAAATGACCTCTTTTCATTAGGACTTTGATGATTAATGATTGGAAGTGCTTCTTCATGAGTTTATGCACTCATTTTGAGCTTGATTATGGGCTGGAATTTTCTGTTTTAAAACACGGCTAAAGCTAAAATTATGCTTCTTCAATTCATTTCATGTATCTTTGGCCCAAATCTTGAATGCATTTGAATCTATCAACAAAATACTTGTTCCAAAGGGTTGAAATCCATCTATGTACTTGAAATAAATGCCATTAGATCTTGCATTTGATATTCATAATTGAATTGAGAATCTGAAAATATCCTTTATGATATGATGTATGTATCCAGAGGCATTTGATGTAATCAAGATAGACTTATTTCTTCCGATCATGTTTGCTAAGTACATAGTGAAAAAGCTTGAATTCTTCTTTCGTACCTAAATCATTTCTAAATCCTAGATCTTATTAAACCCCAATCTATCTCCACTTCCTGAACCTTGAATCCTAAACTCCTCTTCTGCACTAAAGCCCCAGTGGTAGACCTTCAACCCTTAACACGACGACAGTGGTGAACCCGACGTGAAGGTCTGCTGCGGAAGAAGAAGTCCAATGGGAGAATCATCGAGTTCGGGAGGAGATGCCTTGCATTATTTGGTTCATCTAATGCAAGAAAGCCAACAACAACAGTTGCAATTTCAGCAGCAGTTGCAATTACAACAACAACGGAGACAAGAAGAAGAGCGGATTGATGCTGCTGCCATTAAAGCCTTAGAAGCGGTTGGACAAGAGCTCAAGCAATTTAATGGGCAAAATGTATCCTCTTTTATCCGCCTTTATACTGACAAGATGGTCTTCTTTGGAGTCCCTCAACATGCTTGGAGCCGTTATTTTACCCGCCTGGCTGTGCATGGTCTCTAGGACCGGATTCATGGTCTTTTCCAAAAAGATGCAGGATGGACTGTGTTCAAGAAGGCTCTTCGAGAAGAAATTTTCCTTGAAGATTCTGGCCTTATGACAAAGAAAGTCTTCACCGAATGGGTCGAAAGGCCCAATAAGGGTCTAACCGCTACTGCTCTTCATCGAGAATTTGAAAGCAAATTTGCCCAACTAGATCCTGATGACCAACAAGGTATGGAAAGTCAAAAGATTGAATTATTTCTAAAGATTGCATATTCTTCTCTTCAGGAGAAATTAACTGATCGACTTGAAGACCCTGACTCTAAGTCGGGATTGAAGACTTCTTGGAGTGATGTCACTGAAGCAGTTAATATGATTGCTCGAAGAGAGCGATTGCGCCTAAGATGGGGATCAACCCCTGCAACAACTGAATCTATGAAGGAGCTTGTTCCGGTTTCTCGACCTCCTGCCTCTATGGCCGAGCAACCAAGAAATTCTACTATTCCTTCTCCAAAGAAGGATGTCATGGACAAGCTAATTAAAAGCATGCGGGATCTCCATCTTAATCTAACGGAAATTAATTCTAAAGTAGAAAGGCTTGATGTAAAAGTAGAAGAAAGGGGTCGGTCAATTGCCCAAAGGCCTGCACGAGAAGGCTTCAAAAGACGCTGCATTTGGTGTGATAGCCTTTAGCATGACAAGAGGGAGTGCGGTGCATTTCGTGAAGCTGAAGCACAAAAATTAGTCTTTTGGAAGGATGGTAAAATTCATGCAACCAAAACCGGGCTTCCTCTTGAGCCAAACTTCGCCAATGGCGGCATGAAGAAAGATTGGAGGATTTGGCAACAAGAACGGCCTATGCAACTGTTGCTGCTGCAACTTATGGACTGCAAATTGAGCCAACTAATGAAATTGTTAAAGCATGTAAAACTAATGCAAAATCTAAAGTGTGGTCGCAGGCCTTGGAATGCATGGAGCAAGGCAAGGTAGCTAAAGATTATTTAACCACTGCCAGTCAATGTATTCGAGGGAGAACCGATTGGTCCGAGCCTGTGGATTCATTTTTAGCTTTTGCTCGGTTAGCTGAAATTAATAATCAAGAAGCCATGATAGAAGAAAAGAGAAGAAGAGAAGAAGATGTTGCCGGTCCTTCTTCTTTAGGACCGACTAAACGCATAACAAGAAGTAAACCAGACCAACAGAAGGCTGCTGAAAATCGGCCGCCACCAGAATTTGACATGGAAGATGCCCCTCAAGCAAAGAAGACAGAAGGAAAAAGGAAAAGAAAACATCCCAGTTACAAGTTGTAGTCTGACATAGAGACCGCAACGGATCTTAAACGGATTTCATGATGTAATAATTGATGTAATTAAATGAAAAAGACAATATGTTGGTGAGGAAACTGAAGAATCTGTACATGCTTTTTTGCGAGTACTTCAAGTGTATTTGCAGGATGAAGAGAAGCTGAAAACTCAAGGGATTCGATTGGAGGCAATCAAAGAATTGATTGTAGCCATAGAAGCCAAAGATGAAAACATTTATGAAGCAGAAACTGAAGAAGCCATTATGGTAGGAACTTCTCAATGTAAAGTGCAGCCCATGTATAAGAATGAGACTCTTCTTCACAACATGCAAGAAGAAAGTGAAGCTCACTTTATTCCTATTAGTCACTACTCCCGTACCCATTGGGCAAGGGCGACTACCGAAACTATTGTTAAAATCGGTGAAAAGGAAACTCCATGCATTGCCCTTATAGACCATGGTTCGGAAATTAATGTTATGTCAAGAAGTCTCTATGAGAATGGTGGATGGCCCATTGATGTGGACCCACGATGGCGCATGAAGGCAGCCAATAACTCTTCTGGTGATCTTTATGCAGCATGTCCTTATGCACAAGTTACTATTGGTAATGTAAAAGATGAATTTCATTTCTTTGTTCAAGATTCTTGTAGTTATCCTATCATTCTTGGACAACCATTTATTTTCGAGTCTCATTTAGAGACAAAGGCTCTTGATGATGGTTCATCATATGCTCGGATAAGAAGCAAGGATAATGATAAAGCTGTTCAATTCCTAACTGTCTATGTTAATCACCACCGAAATAGGGATTGATTGAGAGATCATCCTATTCCTCCTAATGCCTGATAATTTAAGGGTTTTCGGGTAGTGCTGCTATAAGTGGAGGCTATGGCAGTGCATCATGTCACAAAAAATTGCCTCCACTTATAAAGGAGGCAAGGCCAAAAGCTGATTTGCAGGTTTTAACAGCCAATAGTGTGGGCTATTATAAATAGTTTTTAGCCATGAACAGGGCTGAAAGAAAGTATTTGAGTCATATGGAGCAAGAGCTGAAGCAAATTGATGTTTTACCTAAAGATGAAGAAATATCAGGACTATTTTATGGACTGAATTATAATGATACAATGGCTGAAATTTATACAGTTGTTCATGCAGAAAATCAAGCTGAAAATCAGTCCATACAGGTATGTACATTGGATATGTATGACATAATTCAAGAATTTG
This sequence comes from Lygodium microphyllum, assembly GCF_053477565.2. Classification (NCBI taxonomy): domain Eukaryota; kingdom Viridiplantae; phylum Streptophyta; class Polypodiopsida; order Schizaeales; family Lygodiaceae; genus Lygodium; species Lygodium microphyllum. Next base: position 124,904,070 of record NC_141159.1, on the reverse strand, counting down.
CAGATTATGAAGCTTTTGGACAACCAAACAAGGATGAAGTAAGAGTAGAAACAAAGTATAAAACAGTTGATAAGAAGGTCAAGCTAGTAGCTACTCCTCTACTGCCTGAAAGTGAAGGACTGGCAGAAAGGGTATCCAAGCAGCCAAGCCTTCGTGATCCTAAAGATATTGGTCACCAATTTACAGCAGAAAGTCTACAAAAGTTGAAAATTGGTGAAGACTCTTTCCTTTTGCCGGCTGAAAAGAAAATCTTCATGCAGATGTTAAAGAATCATGGAAAAGCATTTTCATTTCAGCCACATGAAATTGGCTGTGTGGATCCAAGCATTGTGGCACCAATGGTGATTTTTACGGTCCCACATGTTCCTTGGAATCTTAAACCAATTCCGGTTCCAAGGGCTCATTTGTCAAAGTTATTAGAACTTCTAAATGAAAAGATAAAAATGCGAATATTGGAGCCATCTTCAGCTCCATATTCCAATCGATGGTTTACCATACCTAAGAAGAATGGATCTTTGCGATTCATTCAAGATTTACAACCCATCAATAAAGTCACTATTAGAAATGTTGGATCAGGGCCAATTGTTGATGAGTTTGCTGAAGCTTTTGCAAGAAGGGCAATCTATTCCATGGGAGATTTATATTCAGGCTACGACCAATTTCAGCTTACTTTGGAAAGCCGTGACATTACCACAATGAAGACACCTCTTGGCCTAGTGCGCATGTGTACTCTACCTCAAGGGGCTACGAATTTAGTAGCTCACATGATGAATGCTATGAATAAAGTATTGAGGGATTATATTCCTCAATTGACTCTTCCTTTTCTTGATGATGTTCCAATCAAAGGATGTGAAGTTCATAAGAAAAATGAAGAACTTAATGAACTTGGATGTTGAAAGCTTGTTTCTGATCATATTAATGATTGTGCTCAAATCTTGTCTAAATTAGAAGAAGTCCATCTTACTCTTTCAGGAGCTAAATCTGTTTTTGGAGTCGAAGAAGTCCTTGTGGTCGGTCATATGTGTGGTCCATATGGCCGAAAGCCTTCCCCATCCAAAATAGATGCTATCAGCAAAATGCAGGAAGAATGTACAAATGTTTTAGAAGTGAGAAGATTTCTTGGTGCATGTGTCTTCTACCTTATTTGGATACCACATTTTGCCCATGTTGCTGAAAGTCTTTATCAGCTTCTAAGAAAGGGCCAAAGGTTTATATGGGAAAAAGAACACACTCAGGCTATTCGAAAACTCAAGAAAATGCTGATTTCAGCCCCCACTTTAAAGAGGGCTAATTACTCTAATGGACAGCCCATTATACTCACAGTGGACACAAGTCCTATTGGAATAGGATGGGCGGTTGGTCAAGACGACCTTGAAGGCAATAGATATGTAATCCGCTTTGGAGCGAAGGTTCTTAATGAGCGACAAAGAAGGTATGCTCAAATTAAAAGAGAACTTTGGGGAGTAGTAATTGCATTAAAATGTGACAAGGAGTACTTTATGGGTGCACATGTTACAGTTGAAACAGATTGCCTTCCACTCTTTAGCATGATCGCCAGTTGTTCCACTCCCGACATAGCCATGCTAAGATAGATAGCCTATAAAAAATCATTAAATCCTGATTTGAAACATATTGCAGGTAGAGATAATCCAATTGCTAACATGCTTTCACGTGCCAGATATATGGATAAAGAAGAAATGATAGATGAAGAAGAATCAGAGTTTATAAATGATGCTGTTAATGCAGGTATAACAAAAATTACAGCAAGAACAACAGGTTCAGTTGCTAAAACAAATTTTACATCAGCAAGGAAGGATGAAACAACCAAACAAGGACAATGGACAGCTAGTAAACAGCATGTTCAATGTTATGTTATGGTTTGTTCACACTTTAAAGAAGAATATTATGCAGATGATTGGCTAAAAATTGGCCAATTTTTTAGCACTATGACAAAGAAGGAAGATTGGACTAATGAAGAGTTCAAGAGAATTAAGAGAAAAGCTTATGGTTTTTTTTATTAAAGATGGTTATCTTTGGAGGCATGTGAAAAAGAAAGGAAGGGCGCATGTTCGTGTCTTAGGAGACAAAAAGATACAAAGACAGGTCATGCAAGAATTTCATGAAAGCCTCTTGGCTGGTCATAGAGGCTTATGGGGCACTTTTGCCAAAATAAAAGAGAAATTTTGGTGGCAAAACGTGTATAAAGACATTGAGCATTTTGTTGAGTCTTGTCATGTTTGTCAAATGTATTCTATGGTAAAGCATAGAGATGGGCTTCAGCCTACCTATCCTTTATCCATTCACTATAGATGGGTTATTGATTTAGTAACCATGCCTACAGGAATTTGGACCATGAAATATCTAGTACTTGCTAGAGAAGATCTCACAAATCAAGTGGAAGGAAAGGCCTTGACAACAAAGTCTACTCATGCTGTTTGTAGATTTTTACTTGAAGAAGTATTTTGCAGGTATGGATGTGTTGCTAAAGTAACTACTGATAGAGGGGAATTGGATGCCGATGAGGCTCGCCATTTCTTTGCTCAATTGGGAATTAAGCTATCTCTTACTTCAGCCTACAACCCTGAAGGCAATGGTAAGAGTGAAAGAGGTCATCAACCAATTCTTAAAGCTTTAGAAAAATCATGCAAAGAAAAGTTGAGGGAATGGCCTAAAATGCTACCATTCACATTATGGGCTGATAGAACTACCCATAGTGTAGTGACAGGATATATGCCAGCTGAACTTATATATGGACAACCACCTGTTATGCCTATTGAGGAATCCATTGTCACATGGAGTATCCTGCCTTGGGATGAAGGCATGAATAAAGAAGAATTGTTGTCTTTGTGCATAAGGCAACTTGAAAGAAGGCCAGAAGATGTCAAAACAGCCATTGAAAGGCTGAAAACAGCAAGATTAAAGAATAAGAAGAGGTTTGACAAGCATCATCGACTCCATCCTAGAGCTATTCAAGAGAATGATTGGGTTCTTGTCTATGATAGCAGCCTGGACAATCAATATAGTGCTCATAGGAAGTTAGCCAAGTGATGGTTTGGACCATATGTTGTAAAAGTAGTACATAATAATGCTACTTACTCTTTGGCTGAAATGGATGGGACCATGATTAAGATTCCAATAGCTGGGAAACGAATCAAACTCTTCAAACGAAGAGAATCTTCAACTTATGAACTTGATGACTTAGATATGAGCCCTCTACTTGAAGACATGCAGGAAGAAAAAGACTTAAAGAATGAAGATGAAGAAGAAGACCCTCCTTGACCTGTAATCTTATGAAATGGCACATGCCGGAGGATGTGCAGGTTAGGAGGGGGTGAATGTCAAAGAGTTTACCATTCATAATATAAATTATGGGATTCTTATGAACACAGAAGAGCTTCACTGGAAGTTATATGAGGAATTTGCATACAAAATTCAGACCTTGTTATCCAATAACCACCTTAGTTACACAAGATCTTTTGTATTTAGCATATAATTTTCAGTTATACCATGTATATTTATGAAAAATAAGTCTATGGGAACCTACAACTTGGTCAACTGGAAGTAATTGACAATCTGCATGATAAATCACATTGATTCAGGTGCAAAAATATGGTCAAAACTCAAGAAAATTGCCAAAAGTTGCCAAAACTTGCCAAAAGTCCACTAGGTTCACATGGGACCTGAAGTAATAGACTTAAGTGACTAGCAAGTTGTTAGATATGATCAATGCCCCACCCTCATTAGGTGCTACCAATGATCCATGGTGCTCAAAGTTGTAAGGCCCCCATTATGAGGAGAAGCCAAATGTGAGCTTGGACATTGGTTGAGTCCTGACTTGTATATCAGATGAGGTCTATGTGACCGGATGGCAAAAAGGTGACTGTTGTGGGTCTAATCTTTGGGTTAGACGGAATGGTTAAGTTGGTAGTAACTCGAGGCACATTGCATTGAGTTGCGTGGTAAGGGAGTTAAAAGGGGCCCCTATTGTGGGGTCCACCAACCTTCAGCGAAGGCAAGTTAGATAGTACAAACTACACCTTGTGGAAGTTCAAAATTACAACTATCCTTGATTCTTATGAGCTTCTGGAGATTGTGCTGGGGACTGACGCAGAACCACAGCCTACCCCCGACCCATCAAATCCTAGTATGATGATTCCTCCGAATGCAGATCTTCTACGAGCTTGGAAACGAAGGAATGTAGATGCATTGTGTGCCTTAGTTACAAGCTATTCTAACAGTGTTTTGACTCTGATTCAGCATACAACCAAAGCGTCAGAGGCTTGGAATGTACTAAGGAGTCAGTACGAAACGCGAAACCAAACAAGGATTCAAAACTTGGAGAATCAACTAGCAGCGGAGAAGTTTGCTGAAGGAGAGACGGTTGAAGCATTCATCACTCGGATTAAGAATCTGCGCGACCAGATGGCTGGCGCTGGGATACAAAAGACTAGCGAAGAGCTAGCTCGGAGGTGTCTTCGAATTTGTCCACAAAAGTTTGATGGACTAGTAACTGCCCTTAATACTCAGGTGAGACCTCAAGCTTTGACTTTTGAGGAGTTTTGTGCATTATTAATGGAGGAGGAGTTGAGGCTAAAAGCCCGAGAAGGAAGCAACAATGGAGATGCTGCATTCTCTGCCAATGCAAAAGGCAAAGGTGTTTCCTCCACCAAAAATGATGGTGACAAAAAGAAGAAGGGCGGCAAGAAGAAGTTTCAAGGAGAGTGCTTCTATTGTAAGAAGAAAGGACATGCAATTGCAGATTGTCGTGTCAAGAAGACAGATGAAAAGAATGGTACCCTTAAAAGTAAAGGGAAAGAGACAGCCAATACGGCTGAAGCAGAGTTGGAATTATTCATGGCGACCATTGAGGAAGTGTGCTCCTCGGCGCAAGAAGAATCGACCACTGACTCTTGGGTGTTGGATAGTGGGGCCTCCCGTCACATGACCAACAAGAAAGGTCTATACAGTTCTATGCAGCCTCTACAAGAATCCATCACTGTGACGGTTGGAAATGATGCTAAATGCCCTGCTGCGGGCACAGGTACTATTTCTTTTGTTGCTGCAAATGGTGAAGTCAAAAAGCTTTCAAATGTGTTGTATGTTCCCGAAATCAGGAGAAATCTCTTATCAGTTGCTGCCATAACTGATCTTGGTCATGAAGTGAGGTTCAAGAAGACAGGTGCAGAAATTATTGATAGTGCTGGCACAATTGTTGGCAAAGGAGAAAGAAGGAACAACCTGTATGAGCTAAGTGCTCTTACAGCCACCGCTGGAGTGGGCACAAGTAAGCTTTGGCATGAAAGGTTTGGACACATCGGATTTGCAGTATTGAAGGAGATGCAAAAGCAAGGTATGGTTGCTCACCTACCTACAATAACTGAATTGAAGGAACCATGTGAAGCTTGTATGATGGGCAAGAAACAAAGAAAGGCATTTCCACAAGAAAGCAAGAATAGAGCACAGGCTCCTCTAGAGTTGGTGCATGCTGACTTGTGTGGTAAGATGCCTACACAGGCCTTGGGGGGATCTTCTTATTTTATGTTGATTGTCGACGACTACAGTAGGAAGATGTGGGTGTACTTCCTTCGTGATAAGGCTCAAGCTTTTGGTAAGTTTAAAGAATGGCTAATACTTGTTGAGAATGAAACAGGGAAAAGTGTGAAGAAATTTAGAACAGATGGTGGTGGTGAGTTCAACTCAAAGGAGTTTGAAGGCTTTTGCAAGAGCAAAGGGATCAAGCGTCAATTGACGACGCCTCACACACCTCAGCAGAACGGTGTTGTGGAACGCAGGAATCGCACCATTGTGGAGATGGCAAGATGCATGCTAAAGGGCAAGGGATTGCCTAACCATTTTTGGGCTGAAGCTGTTAATACTACAGTCTACATTCTAAATCGGAGCTATACAAAGGCTCTCAAGGGAAAAACACCTCATGAGGCTTACACTGGTAAGAAACCATCTGTTTCACATTTCAGAATTTTTGGATGTGAATGTTATGCACATGTTCCAGATGAGAAGAGAAACAAGTTACAACCAAAAAGCAGAAAATGTATCTTCTTGGGTTATAGTGATGAGCAGAAGGCTTACAAGTTATATGACCAAGAGGCAAAGAAGATCATCGCGAGTCGTGATGTGGTGTTCAAGGAGGAGCCGCATACAATGGAGGAGGAGAAGGCAAGTTCTTCCACTTTATCATCAAGCGAAGAAGTAGTCCATTATGAACCTGTCTCGAGAGCTATCCCTATCCTTAAGGAGGAGGAAGAATCATCTTCAGATGATGAGGAAAAAGTTCACCAACCTAACATCACCCCACCGGAAAAGCCATTGCCGCGCTGGGTGAAGCAGCTCTATGACCACAATAATCCTATGCCTGCATCTGTTGAGGAGAAGGCAGACAGACCAATGAGGTCTCAGAGAATAGAGGAGCAAAGGAGGGCTTCTGCTCACATAGTCAATATGGCCTTGATGGTTGAGATTATGAGAGAAGTAAAGGAGCCAACTGACTTAGAAGAAGCACTTGCAGATCCATCATGGAAGGCTGCTATGCAGGCAGAGTATGACAGCATACTGAAGAATGACACTTGGGAGCTAGTGGATCGACCAGCAAAGCGGAAGGTTATTGGCACCAAGTGGATCTGGAAGGTAAAGTACAAGGCTGATGGTACCTTAGAAAAGTACAAAGCTAGACTGGTTGCCCAAGGATTTTCACAAGTTGAAGGGTTTGATTTTCAAGAGTCATTTGCCCCAACTACCAGAATGACCACTATTCGCACGGTACTTGCAGTAGCTGCCCATGAGAAGTGGCCAGTGTACCAAATGGATGTTAAGTCAGCGTTCTTAAATGGTGACCTCAAGGAGGAGGTGTACGTGGCTCAGCCACCAGGGTTTGAGGCCCCCCATTCTGAGAACAAAGTGTGTAAACTGAAGAAGGCATTGTATGGGCTGAAACAAGCCCCCAGAGCATGGTACCAGCGGATAGATAGGTTCTTTTTAAACCTAAACTTCAAAAGATGTGCCTCAGATGCTAACTTGTATGTTTACAGGGATGGTAAAAAGTCTGTAGTGATTGTCCTATATGTGGACGACCTTCTTATTACAGGTGACTATGAAGATATGATCAACCAAACTCGAAAGGCTTTGAGTTCTGAGTTTGAAATGACAGACTTGGGCTTGCTATACTATTGTTTGGGGATTGAAGTCTAGCAAGAGCCAGGAAAGATCTTCATCTCTCAGAAGAAGTATGCATGGGAGATCTTGAAGGCATTTGGCATGACCGAGTGCAAGGAGATAGCTACACCTATGGAGGTGAATGCAAAGTTATCAGTCGAGGATACATCAGCACTAGCAGACATTGGGAGGTATAGGAGGTTGGTCGGCAGTCTGATCTACTTGTGTAACACTAGACCAGATATCAGTTTTGCTGTTGGTGTTTTGAGCAGGTTCTCAAACAAACGTCATGAGAGTCATTGGAAGGCTGGGATGCGGGTGCTCAGATACTTGAAGAAAACTCTTGACTATGGTATCACATACAGTTTCGGAACTTCTCTTGTGGGGAACTGTGACTCAGATTGGGCAGGAGACATTGATTCCAGGAAGTCAGTTTCTGGTTATTGTTTCTCTTTGGGTTCAAGAATTTTCTCTTGGATTAGTAAGAAGCAACCAACAGTGGCATTGTCTTCTACTGAAGCAGAGTACAAGGCAGCTTGTTTTACTGCATGTGAGGCCGTATGGTTGAGAAGGATTCTATGGCATATGGGAGTGCAGGATGAAGAACCAACTGTGCTAAGATGTGACAATCAGAGTTGCATCGCCATTGCCAAAAATCCAGTGTTTCATGCACGCACCAAACATATAGAGATCCAGTATCACTATGTGCATGATTTGATGGAGAATGGGATAGTGGAATTGGTCTACTGTCCAACAGAGGAGAATGGAGCAGATATCTTCACCAAAGCACTTACGAAGGATCTGCTTCAAGTTCATCTTCAGAGACTCGGCATTGGGCCGAGGAGATAGTTCACCTATGGGTGGACATTGAGGGGGGGTGTTAGATATGATCAATGCCCCACCCTCATTAGGTGCTACCAATGATCCATGGTGCTCAAAGTTGTAAGGCCCCCATTATGAGGAGAAGCCAAATGTGAGCCCGGACATTGGTTGAGTCCTGACTTGTATATCAGATGAGGTCTATGTGACCGGATGGCAAAAAGGTGACTGTTGTGGGTCTAATCTTTGGGTTAGACGGAGTGGTTAAGCTGGTAGCAACTCGAGGCACATTGCATTGAGTTGCGTGGTAAGGGAGTTAAAAGGGGCCCTGGCTGACTAGTGGAGGCTCATATGGTAGGTCGGTCAGCAGGCCGACCTAACGACCTTCGCGGGCTATAAAAGCTAAACCCCTTCACAGCCATCATACACTCATCTTTCACCCAGTCAGAGTTGTTGTTCCAGCTAGCCTTAAACTCTTCACCTATTTTCTATCTAGATCGCCATCTAAGCTTCACACAGTGGAAGCGCACGGGTGGACAGAGCCATCTTTGTATCAGTTGTTTGGAGTTAAAGAATTTACTGATTCTCCTCTTATCTGTTGTGTACTCTCTATCTCTTTCTCAGATTCTGTTCGCTGCGCCGTGTAATATTTTACACAAGTGACCTAGGTAGGGCAAAAAGTGACCAGGGGCTGAGCAAGGAGCAGCCCACATTTTTTGGCGCAAAATGTGGGCTGCACAGTCTGATGCACAACTAGAGAGAGCTGGAGCTATGGTGCATGATTTGGAGCATGCAAACTGAAGAACAACAGGCCCATAAACTGAAGGAATAAACATGGTGAGATCTCCACTTCTCTGCCCATTTGGTCTGACAAAAATACATGCTAAAACAGTCTATAAAAGAGAAAAATCTGAGAGAAAAGGGTTCAGCCTGCTCTTATGCACGACTTCTCTCATTTTGTCTACCTTATTCTTGGTCCAATGAAGCCCGACTTGTACCCAAGTACTTGAGTGACTTTGGGGCAAGCAAAGGGTGAGGATTTTGAAGGTATATGGGCTGTTATGGGCTGAAATAACCAGTCATAAATAGGGCAGCCCACTGTTATGCTCCATTTTTATGAGTAAACAAGAGATTTATGTGGTTGTAATGGAAGGAAATGACCTCTTTTCATTAGGACTTTGATGATTAATGATTGGAAGTGCTTCTTCATGAGTTTATGCACTCATTTTGAGCTTGTTTATGGGCTGGAATTTTCTGTTTTAAAATAGGGCTGAAGCTAAAATTATGCTTCTTCAATTCATTTCATGTATCTTTGGCCCAAATCTTGAATGCATTTGAATCTATCAACAAAATACTTGTTCCAAAGGGTTGAAATCCATCTACGTACTTGAAATAAATGCCATTAGATCTTGCATTTGATATTTATAATTGAATTGAGAATCTAAAAATATCCTTTATGATATGATGTATGTATCCAGAGGCATTTGATGTAATCAAGATAGACTTATTTCTTCCGATCATGTTTGCTAAGTACATAGTGAAAAAGCTTGAATTCTTCTTCCATACCTAAATCATTTCTAAATCCCGGATCTTATTAAACCCCAATCTATCTCCACTTCCTGAACCTTGAATCCTAAACTCCTCTTCTGCACTAAAGCCCCGGTGGTAGACCTTCAACCCTTAACATGATGACAGCGGGATGGGTCCTAACCCATAGGTTTTAGAACCCAATGATAAGTTCTTATCAATGAACCCTAAGCGCAATCGAGATGAGGATATCTCGATTCCTCTAAGGGGGAGAGGATGTAATATTCATGTGCTCCCCATAGGAACCCCCCCAAGAAAAAAAATTCAAATTTAAAATTTTTTTTACCACCTCTCTCTCCCCCTACCGACTACATGGCGGGGAGAGAGAGAGAGAGTGAAAGTAATAAAGAGAGGGGGGCATGCAGCCCCCCCAAGTGGCGGGAGGACGCCGTCTCTCCCCCCCATACCACCTCCTTTATAAAGCCCCTCCATGGGGGCTCATCGTCAAGGGGGGAGAAGCTCCCCCCCTCCCTGCAGAATGTCAGAGCGCCCCTCCCCCTCTCACTGATGTGTCATCCTCCCCCTCGTGTTGAGAGCTTCCCCCCCTGGACATCCGCTAGAGGTTTCCCCTCCTCCCTCGACGGTATGCAGTAGCTCTCCCCCCCTGTCATCACAGGCACGCAAGCCCTAATCTAGGGACTTCAGAACCGGCCCATCGCCATTGGCAAGGAGAAGAGGTGGCAAGAGAGAGAAGAGGGAAAGAAGAAGAGAGAAGAGAGAAGGAGAAGAAGAAGGGGTAAGAAGAGAGAGAAGAGAGAAGGAGAAGAAGAGGGAAGAGAGAGAAGAGAGAGAATAGAGAAGGAGAAGAAGAAGAGAAGAAGAGGGAGAGAAGGAGAAGGAGAGAAGAGGAAGGAGATAAGGAGAAAAGGGAAAGAAGAAGAAGAGAGAGAAGAGGGAGAGAAGAGAGAGAAGAGAGAAGGAGAAGAAGAAGAGGAGAAGAAGAGAGAAGAGAGAGAAGAAGGGAAGGAGAGAGAGAAGAGAGAAGGAGAAGGAGAAGGAGAAGAAGAGGGAAGAGAGAGAAGAAGGGAAGGAGAGAGAGAAGGGAGAAGGAGAAGAAGAAGAGAAAAAGAAGAAGAGAGAGAAGGAGAATAGAGAAGAAGAAGAGGAAGGGAGAGAGAGGATAAGAAGAAGAAGGTGAGAAATAAGAGAACTTGAAGGGACATCAGAAGACGACATTAACCACCCCCCTCAAAAATGGTGTCCTCAAACCCTCCTGCTATACTTATTGTTTTTTGTTCATGGTTTCTCTTCTATACTTAAAGTGCATGATTATGAAAACTCAAGTTCGTGAGTTGCATAAAATACTGACTAGCCTAGTACATGAAATATTGTCATACAAAATCTTGCATGATTTTCATGAAAAGGATTGGAGCCTCGCATCGAAAGAGATAAAAATATGCCCTTATCAAAAAAATGCAATAGCATCCTAAGATTGCAAACCAGTTCTTCATGCACAAGGATGATAGAGTACATTAAAGTAACAGTTAGATCATGCACATGTCAATATAATGTTAACTTGAGAGATCCTTGTCCGAACTCTAGCCGATAGATGAAGATTGGATAACCTATGGCTAATCAGGTTGGAATCTCGTTAATGTACTCTTAGTGACATACTAGCAATATGGGTTAGCACTTGGTGACTTGTGATATTAGATAGCTACTCTAGGAATTGGGTTGATCTTCTACCCCTAAATAGGTGGCCATGATTAATAAAGGTCAAGGTGAAATTACTTAGATCATTTAAAAGATCTAGGAGGAATTCGTTAAATTTACCTTGCGAAGCTCTAACCCAAGGGGGAGAGTGATCTTTAGGGTAATCGATTTATGCTAAGCATGTTGCTTGGAATTGTTGAAATGGATTCTAAGGAAGGTCAATCTTGTTAAAGATGGATTGTTGACCCAAGTTATGCTTGGTTGTTTGAAAAGGTTGCAAATCCCTTGAGCAAGTGTTTTGATACATCCAAGCTAAATTCTGATTGTGCATGCAATGGGATTGCGATGCCTTGAAGCAAGAGGTTGTGCATTCAACTATTTGTTAATGTAGTTTTGGATGTTAACCCAAGTGGGGTGTGATTGATGATTGCATGGCCGGGTTTGAGATGATTGATTGCCATGGAAACAAAAGGGATGTTTTCCCTAGTAATTGTTTTTAAGCTGGTTGCTTTAGCTCTGGATGATTTCCTAAAGGGATAATTAAGGAAGGATGGTGCTAGCTACCCCCCACGAACTGCCAAACCCTAACCAAGGGGGTTATGAATCCGTGCTGGGAATGTGGATCGAACCCGTCGTGAGAGGTCTCTCCATGGAAATTACTTGGCGTAGGAGGATGCTTGGGTGCCAGTGGGGGCTCTGGCTGTAAATCCCAATGCCTCCGGGCCCTACACAAGTGTTCTACATGACTCAAGATGGGATCTCAAGGCCTTAATACTAGTTACAAGGCAGAATCTTGGGAGGATAAACCTTCGGGTTTTTATTGCCAGAAGACGGAAGGATTTCTCTACGGAGGCAAAAAGGAACACTTAATTCTCTTATATGGGCGGGGGACAAACATTAATCTGAAGATAAGTTAAGGAAGTGTTTGATCTTGTTTTCGTCTCAATGCCCTAAATTATGTAAAGGAATCCGTGATTAACAGGATAATTAAGAAAGCTGCTTTTATGTGTCAAACATAATGTGGTAGGTAATTAGATAACTAAAACAACCCTCGAGGGAAGCGTGGTGGATGTGACCAATGGGTTTGTCCTACGGAAGGGTGGTCTCGATTAGTCAAGAGCTTTCCTCAAAGGAAATGTTAATGAGAAATGTTAGGAAAAGTCGGATTTCAGGTCGATCCTAGTGGGAACGGCCGGATAAGTTTTGTTGTGGGGCAGACTTGAGAGTCCCTAGCTGGCAAACCCCATGTCATTCCTTGGGAGTGCCCGGCGGCGTCTTCTAGATATATCTCTCGATGGACTGCTAAGATGTGTCTAGCGAATTGAGGAGTAGGCACGTTACATAGACTTTCCTATGAATCATTTTACTTGCTTGTCATTTTCATATGAGATGAATACAATGTCATTGTTAGTCTTATACACAATAATGTGTTTATGAGTCCAAGTCTCAATCTTGGAAGCTAATTCACTTGTGTAAAAGGTCAAGTCCTTGTCTTTGTCTATGTCATCATGATCTTAATCTTCATCTTTCATCCACCATAGCATCTGCCATGCTCTAGATCCTGCATCTTTTACATCTTGTCCTAGCCGCACTTACCCTTCGGTATAGTTTTGGATAAAATCCCCACAATATGATTGTTGGTGCTCTCTACTTATCCATTTTCTTAGGAATTAGATGGGGTTTTTTTTTAATGTCTAAGTATTAGAGCTTCAATCAAGGCTTCTATAACCTTATTCAAAAAATTTGTCCCACAATTGGACACCAATTCCTTAGGTGGATTGAAATGGCAAACTATTTGTTCCATAATGAAACTAGCTATCTCCTTGGCATTGTTTTTTATCATAGCTTGAGTTTGAGACCATTTTGTAAAGTAGCCCATTGCCACAATTATATAATACTTCCACATGTAGTACATAAAGGATGCACAAGTCCAACACAATCAATTCCCCCCTTCTCAAAGAATAAACTCACAAGAATAGAAATAAGTAGTCGCTTATGATTTTCCCTAGCGATGTGTCTCTAACAGATATCACAGAACTTAAAATATACAAAAGCATCTTGCAAAACCATCAGCCATCAATAACCAACACGGAAACCTTTCTAAGTGGTAAGCCATCCAACAAAATGGCCTCCACATGTTGAATGATGACACTCCTCTAAAATAAAGGGTACTTCATCAAGTACCACACAATGATGATAAATCTCATCCACACCTTTATTGTATAAAGCACCAACTATTATTGAAAAGTGAAGTGCCCTACCAATTGATCTAAAATCTAATCATAAAGGACATAGAATAATAATTCTTCACTATTTGCTTGCTCAATTTCTTAAAATCAACAGACATGTGGATTTGATTTTTCTTTTTTTTTCCCATTACTACTAGTGAGCACCATTCTATATGTTCAACATGAAATATTAGAACAACCTTCCTTAAATGCAACAATTTCTCAAAAACAAGCTTTGTCAACTCAAAAGGAATGCGTTTAACCTTCTGCCTTTTGGCCTTACTACCTTTTTTCAATGGGATCATATGCATGGCAACAAAAGGGGGAATCCCTTTCATCTTGTCATAACTCCATGATATATCCCTAAAGTCTTGTAGGAGTTCCGTATAATTTGCACACTCATCAGCAGATAACATAGTGTAGAGTTTAATGGGTCGGGGATCATTGGGAGTCCCAAGATATCCAACTCTATCACATCAGTATCGCGAATCCTATCCTTTGCCTCTATTGGCTTATTTATACATACTTGGTGAACCTCCTCAACGGTAGAACCCTCTTCAGAATCACTAGAGCTCGAGGTTTCAACAGCTAAAGTTCCCTCGAGTGCCTCCCCTTCCATCATGAGAGGTAATGTCCTTTATGCATCCAAAATTACTCTACTTAACCTATGCCCAAAAATTAGTCGACCAATTGGGATATCCACCAAATAATCGAAATATAATATCTAAGGACATCCAAGAAACAACTAATAACTTGGCCTTCCAAGAAATCAAATAATACATAAGTCAAGGACACACTCAATATTAGCAACCATCACATGTACTTGCATTACCATTCCTTCTGGTTGTCTTAGGCTATCATCCTCCATTTTTAAAATGGTCATAATATCCTTTTGGATTGGTAGACCTAGGCTCTCCAACAAAACCATACTCATAATGTTTACGGATGAGTAGAGGTCCACCATTACATTGTCTATCAAGATTCCATTGAAAAATATCCGCACCCTAGGGTAGTGCTCCTCCACATGATCCCACCATTCACTACCCACTCAATGGATATCAAAAGGTGCTATGGTGTAACCCATTTGTAGGATTTTCTTGAACTCCTTCCAAACATTTGGTGACAATTGGATTAATTGTCTCACAAACTCAAAACTAGTTTAACTTCACAAAGCATGTTTGCTAGGTCAAATTCACAAAAGTTTTCCACTACCAACTTCTCTTTCCATGCCAATCATTATTTTGGATTCTTGATAATCTTAGTACCCTTCGTTTTCTTTCAATTTTCATTTCCTTTTGACCACATGCTCCTCTAAAATGCCCGCATTTGAAGAGGCCCTACCTAGGCATCCAGCACCTCATTTTTATGGCTACTAAGTTTAAGATTAACTTTGCTCATACTAGGGTCATCTTTCTAAGTGTCTTTTCCTTTTTGACCCCTAGTTACCACCCTAACATTGTTAGGAGATTAACTCTCATTGATTGGCAAAGTTTCAACTAGGCTTACCCCACTGGGCATTTCCTTGAGTGTGGCTTTACCCCTTTGCATAATTTTCATAAAACATCACCTTCTCATAAAGAATATAATGTCTACACTTATTGGTGGTGAATACCATAGCCAAGCAAACCTTCTCCAAATAGTTGTAACGAAGCTTTGAAATTTCTAACTTTCGGCTTGTGAATGCATTGGGATGATAAAGTTGTGCCTCCCATATTTGGGATAGACAACAACTAATACTACACCTTGTCATAGCCATAAATATATAGAAAACCTTACCCCTTTTGGGAGCTTTTAAAATTGATACTTTGGATAATTTCATTTTAACATATTCAAATGCCACTTTGCATGCTTCTATCCACTCAAAAACATGGTTGTGAGATAAAGAATTTGTTAAGGGTAATGAACGTTCACACAATGCATTAATGAATTAATGATAAAATCCCATAAATAAAACAAAATTATGAACTTGTGTTGAGATATCGAGCTCCACTCGTGATATGCCAGGGTGACCGTTGTGCATTTATGTCACCGACGTGTCAATTGCATATGCAGTTGGTACACCGCCCATGAATAATAGCTACATGACAGCTATCCTTATCTACTCTACTTCGTGGCTTAGTTAGTATGCCACCTTAGTTAGTTGAGTTTGGTTTGAGACCCATATATAGGGTTCTTCTATTTCTTTGTATGAGAGTTCTTTTTGGCTTACACAACTAAGAAGAGGAAAACTCTTTTTCAGCCTCCACTTTTGTGTATATTCTCCCATTGTGCAAGCAAGAAAGCTACAAGTGAGACTCCTTCCTTCTCTCCCACAATCTTGACATGGTATGAGAGCCTTGTTCGTGGTAAAGAGCTCAAGAAAGCAAGCCAAGCTTGCCGTGTTCTGGTAAGAGGAGTAGTGTTGCTTTCATTTTCTGTTTTGGGAGCAAATCTTTGCAGGTAGCACAGCCGAAAATTGCAAGAGTGCATTGTCTCAGGTTGAGACGCCCTTCGCGGTGAAGCAAGAGGGCAGTATATGCTATGGGCAAGGGCTTTAGCCCTTGGCAACCCTGTTTTTTTGATTTGAGGCCATTTCGGGGCCTGTTTTGGAGGCGGAAGTTTTCTGCACGCACTCAGGAAAAGACCCAGTTTTATGCTGTGCGACCACTGTTCTACAAGTCGGTGAAAAGTTACTGTAGAAATTGCATTGTATGCCTGTGCACAGAGACATTGGAAGTTACAGAATCATCCTTGTTGCTTGTTGATGCAAAATCGTCACTAGAAAGTGACTGTGTGGTCAAATACCATTTTCGTCAGTTTTGCAGATTTGCCCTTGTGAGGGTGAAGCTGTGTTTTTTGCAATGACAGAATTTTTTGCAATGTTCTGTAATGGCGTCTGATTCTCTTTCATAGATTGTCACTGAAAAGCTTGACAAGAACAACTTCCAAGCATGGAAGTTTAGAATGACAAATTTCCTTATGGGAAAAGGATATTGGGAATTTGTTACAGGAAATGAAGAAGAACCAGTTCTTCTTGATGTTCCCAATCAACAGCAGGCATTTAAAGCATGGCATGAGAGAGCCAGGAAAGTTATGTATTGGCTGTCTATCAACATTTCAGACTCTATGATTGTGCATATTCAGGATGCAAGTACGCCAAAGGAGGCATGGGATACTTTGTCAAAAATGTATAGCACAAATACGCAAGCCAGGAAAATGCAGCTCAAGCAAGAGTTGCACAATGTGCAAAGAGAAAGTATGAGCATCAATGACTACCACATGAAGGTGAAGAAGATTGCAGATGCACTTGCTTCCATTGGGTCGCCAGTGGAAGATGATGATTTAGTTTCCGTGACCTTGAATGGTCTAGGAAAGGATTATGCACAATTCCGAACATCCATTTCCGTCCGTGAAAGATTTCCTGATTTTGAGGAGTTGATTGCTCTTCTAATTTCTGAGGAGCAGAGAAATGGTGGTGCATCTTCTTCAGGAGAAACTTCAAAAGAAGTTGTCTTCTACTCAAATGCTGGAAGAGGTAGAGGCAGAGGTAGAGGAGGCCGATTTGGAGGCCGTGGTAGAAATCAGAATATGCAGCAAACTCAAGAAAACCAGTCCTATGGAGGAGGACGTGGTAACTCTAGAGGCAAGGGGAGCCAAAGAGGTCGTGGTGGATGGCAAAGAGGCCAAAATGCAAACAGCAATGTTGAATGCTACTACTGTGGTAAAATGGGTCATATGGCTAAAGACTGCTATAAAAAGCAGAATGACATCATGAATGGGAAATTGCAACAAGGGAATTATGCATCTTCTAGTAGACAAGGTGATGACAGAAATGAGCATTTGTTTATGGTGCAGCACATGAACAATTCTGTGACAAGTGTAGAAGAAAGCAACGATGTGTGGTATGTTGACTCAGGTGCATCAAACCACATGACAGGTCATGCAGAATGGATGGAGGATGCAAGGAAAATGGAAAAACCAGGATTTGTGGAGACTGGTGATGATACTGCACATCCGATTGTGCAGATTGGAAAAATTCCCTTGTCTATGCAGGATGGGAAAAAGAAATACCTGTCCGATGTATTTCATGTCCCGAATATCACCAAGAATCTGGTTTCTGTTGGTCAAATGATTGAGCAGGGCTTGCAGGTCAGATTTAATCCTCATGGATGCTTTGTTGAGGATATGAAAGATAAAGGTCGCTTGATAGCAAAAGGAAAGAAGAAGGGCAGAATGTTTACATTGGATGCAGACATGTCTGAATTGAGTGCAGCAATGTTTGCACATGGGACCGGTGTAGTTGCAGATATTGATATCTGGCATAAACGCATTGGTCATGTTAATGTACAGCGACTTAAATCAATGCAGGCCCAAAATATTGTTGCAGGATTGCCTAGATTCAAGGTTGCAGAAATGCATAAGGTATGTGAAGCCTGTCAGTTTGGAAAACAGGCAAGGAAACCATTTCCTAGACATGTTCAAGAGAGTAAGAAGCCATTGGAATTGATCCAATCTGATGTGTGGACTACTAAAGCTGCATCTCTAGGAGGCTGTCATTATTTTGTTACTTTTATTGATGACTATAGCAGAAAAGTTTGGGTGTATTTTATGAAAAAGAAAAGTGAAGTTTTTGGGCATTTCAAAACTCTTAAAGCTATGGTTGAAAAAGAAACAGGCCTGCAAATAAAATGCCTAAGGTCAGATGGAGGGGGAGAGTACCTCTCAAATGAGTTTGCAAGGTTCTTGCAGGAGCATGGCATAAAGCAGCAATATTCATACAGTCATACCCCACAGCAAAATGGAATTGCAGAAAGAAAAAACAGACATATTGGAGAGGTGTCTCGTGCCATGCTCAATGAAAAAGACCTGCCAGATTTTTATTGGGCTGAAGCAGTTGCTACAGCAGTCTACATAATGAACAGGACTCCCACTGCAGCAATACATGGAATGACTCCAGAGGAGAGGTATACTGGTAGGAAACCAGATATTTCTCATTTGAAGATTTTTGGTTGCATTGCGTATGTTCATGTGCCAGATGAGTTGAGATCCAAGCTGGATCCAAAAGCTGAGAAATGCATCTTTATTGGTTACTCTTTGTAGCAGAAAGGGTATAGATGCTATAACCCTTCTACTCGTAAGTTTACAATGAGCAGAGATGTTGTTTTTTATGAGATGAGTAACTGGTATAAACCAGTAAATGTGATTGATGATGTAGATGCACAAAATGGTAATGCTGCACAGAATTCACAGCACCAGTCACAAAATATTAGTGGACCTGGAGCATCCTCTAGCAGTGGTTCACATTCTTTGCCATGGACAGGCAGATTGAGATCACGAGAATCTTATCAAAGCAATGCAGATAGTGGTATGCAGGTATCACGAAAAGGAAAAGAGAAGGTAGATCAGCCAATGTTTGATGTGAATGCAGGTCACTCTTATGTGGATGGTGAATCCAGTGGCTCAGAACAGAGCATTGATGATGAGTTGGGTATCCCCTCTATTGTTACACCTGGAGTAAGGAAGACCAGGGATGTTTTGAGAGAACCTGGAAGTGAGCCTACTTTGCGTAGGTCTACCAGAGCTAGGTATCCTGTGGATAGGCTGAAATATGATGGATTTACAGCCATCCACTATGCATATATGGTCAAAGTGATACAGGAACTAGAACCCACTTCTTTTGAGCAAGCCATGGAAAAAGAAAAATGGGAGAAAGCCATGGATGATGAAATGGATGCCTTAGAAGCAAATGCTACATGGGAGTTGGTACCTTTGCCTAAAGGTAAGAATACAATTGGCTGTAAGTGGGTTTATAAGGTGAAGCACAATGCAGATGGTTCTGTGAACAGATACAAGGCAAGATTAGTAGTCAAGGGGTATGCACAAACATATGGCATTGACTATGAAGAAACATTCAGTCCGGTTGCAAGGATGGCAACCGTAAGAGCAGTCATTGCTATGGCTGCATCAAAGGGATGGTCTTTACATCAGATGGATGTAAAGAATGCCTTCTTGCATGGTGATTTTCAAGAAGAGGTCTATATGGAGCAGCCACCAGGTTATGTGCATGTTGTTCATCCTGAGTTTGTTTGCAGGTTGAAGAAAGCCTTGTATGGCTTGAAGCAAGCACCTAGAGCATGGTCTGACAAGATAGGACAGTATCTTGTTACTATTGGCTTTCAAATTTCCAAGGCAGATTTCTCACTTTATGTGAGAAAAACAAAGAAAGGTATTATGCTACTTGTCATTTATGTTGATGATTTGATTATGACAGGTGACAGTGATGAAGATATCCTTCATGTGAAAATGCTATTGAAGCAGAAGTTTGAGATGAAGGATTTGGGAGAGCTGCATTATTTCTCGGGCATTGAGGTGATTAGATCACCAAGTGGGATACAGCTCTTGCAGAGGTAGTATGGATTGGACATGCTATCCAAATATGGGATGACAGGCTGTAAGCCTATTTCAGTTCCTTTGGAGCAGAATGTGAAGCTGAGCGCAGATGCAGGTGAGCTTCTAGAAGACCCTACTATGTACAGACGCATAGTAGGAAGCTTGATTTATATGACTATTACCAGGCCAGATTTGAGATATGTTGTTGGATTGGTAAGTTAGTTTATGCAGGCTCCAAGGAACCGCATTTGGATGCGGCTAGACGCATACTCAGATATGTGAAGTCCACATTGCAGTATGGACTATTTTATGAGACTGGGGTTCAGATACAGTTGCATGGATACACTGATGCTGATTGGGCTGGTAGTATTTCTGATAGACGATCTACCAGTGGATATGTGTTCTCTTTTGGGAGTGCTGCAGTCACTTGGAGCAGCAAGAAACAGCCTATAGTTGCCTTGTCGAGCACAAAGGCGGCGCAGCAATGGCTGCACGTGAGGTAACTTGGTTGCATAAGCTACTTTATGATATGCATCAGCCTACAGATGGGCCAGTTGTCATTTATTGTGACAACATGAGTAGTATACACTTGGAAAATAACCCAGTCTATCATGCTAGAACAAAGCACATTGAGGTGCATTATCACTATGTGCGGGAAAGGGTTTTACTAGGTCTTATTGATCTAGTTTATGTCAGCACAGAGGATCAGGTAGCTGACATATTCACGAAGGCATTGGGCACAGAGAAGCTGCACAAGTTCAGAGACCTGCTTGGTGTGCAGGAATTGGGATTGAGCTCGAGGGGGAGTGTTGAGATATCGAGCTCCACTCGTGATATGCCAGGGTGACCATTGTGCATTTATGTCACCGACGTGTCAGTTGCAGATGCGGTTGGTACACCGCCCATGAATAATAGCTACATGACAGCTATCCTTATCTACTATACTTCTGGCTCAATTAGTATGCCACCTTAGTTAGTTGAGTTTGGTTTGAGACCCATATATAGGGTTCTTCTATTTCTTTGTATGAGAGTTCTTTTTGGCTTACACAACTAAGAAGAGGAAAACTGTTTTTCAACCTCCACTTTTGTGTGTATTCCCCCATTGTGTAAGCAAGAAAGCTACAAGTGAGACTCCTTCCTTCTCTCCCACAATCTTGACAACTTGCCCTTGCCTAAGGCAAGTGGGTGGGATTAAAGCCACAATAACAAACACACTTTCAAGCTTTCGACACTATGCAATACTCACAACATCGCTCAAAGCATGCACATAGAATAATCAATTGTCTTTGATGATTCATGATAGCTACCCCCAATTCATCTATGAAAACCTTTAGATCTTCAAGGGATATATCATCAAAGGTCTTGTTCATCATTCTTTATTAAGATCCAAAAGCATTGCATAGGCCAAAAACCATCAAATGGTATGCAAAAGTGCCAAAAAAATCATGAATTTCATCTTTAACTTATCCTCTTTAACTATGGCCATCTAATTATAACCCACGAAAAACTCCATGAAATAATATATCTCTTGCACTAGAAATTGATCTAAAATCTAATCGATAAAGGACATAGGATAATAATTCTTCACTATTTGCTTGTTCAATTTCTTAAAATCAACAGACATGTGGATTTGATTTTTCTTTTTTTTTCCTTATTACTACTAGTGAGCACCATTTTATATGTTCAACATGAAATATTAGAACAACCTTCCTTAAATGCAACAATTTCTCAAAAACAAGCTTTTTCAACTCAAAAGGCATACGTCTAACCTTCTTCCTTATGGCCTTACTACCTTCTTTCAATGGGATCATATGGATGGAAATAGAAGGGGGAATCCCTTTCATCTTGTCATAACTCCATGATATATCCCTAAAGTCTTGTAGGAGTTCCGTATAATTTGCACGCTCATCAGCAGATAACATAGTGTAGAGTTTAATGGGTTGGGGATCATTGGGAGTCCCAAGATATCCAACTCTATCACATCAGTATCGTGAATCCTATCCTTTGCCTCTATTGGCTTATTTATACATACTTGGTGAACCTCCTCAACGGTAGAACCCTCTTTAGAATCACTAGAGCTCGAGGTTTCAACAGCTAAAGTTCCCTCAAGTGCCTCCCCTTCCATCATGAGAGGTAATGCCCTTTATGCATCCAAAATTACTCTACTTAACCTATGCCCAAAAATCAGTCGACCAATTGGGATATCCACCAAATAATCAAAATATAATATCTAAGGATGTCCAAGAAACAACTAATAACTTGACCTTCCAAGAAATCAGATAATACATAAGTCAAGGACACACTCAATATTAGCAACCATCACATGTACTTGCATTATCATTCCTTCTGGTTGTCTTAGGCTATCATCCTCCATGTTTAAAAGGGCCATAATATCATTTTGGATTGGTAGACCCAGGATCTCCAACAAAACCATACTCATAATGTTTACGGATGAGTGGGGGTCCACCATTACATTGTCTATCAAGATTCCATTGAAAAATATCAGCACCCTAGGGTAGTGCTCCTCCACATGATCCCACCATTCACTACCCGCTCGATGGATATCAAAAGGTGCTATGATGTAACCCATTCATAGGATTTTCTTGAACTCCTTACAAACATTCGGTGGTAATAGGATTAATTGTCTCACAAACTCAGATCTAGTTTAATTTCACAAAGCATGTTTGCTAGGTCAAATTCACAAAAGTTTTTCACTACTCTCTTTTCTTTCCATACCAATCATTATTTTGGATTCTTGATAATCTTAGTACGCTCCTTCTCTTTCAATTTTCATTTCCTTTTGACCACATGATCCTCTAAGTTGCCCTCATTTGAAGAGGCCCTACCTAGGCATCCAACACCTCATTTTTATGGCTACTAAGTTTAAGATTAACTTTGCTCATACTAGTGTCATCTTTCTAAGTGTCTTTTACTTTCTGACCCCTAGTTACCACCCTAACATTGTTAGGAGATTAACTCTCATTGATTGGCAATGTTTCAACTAGGCTTACCCCGCTGGGCATTTCCTTGAGTGTGGCTTTACCCCTTTGCAAAATTTTCTCAGGGCCCTCTCCTTTAGTATTATCATTATTCACACGATGGTTCACAAGACCAAGTTGTTGACTACCTTGCTGGAGAGAGCTAACCCTACTCCAATAGGTAATGGCTAAGTGACCAAACTTCTTATATATATCACATTTGACATTAGGAAATTTATGAGGGAAATGCTACCCACCACACCACTTACAGCTAAATCAAGATGGGCCCCCATCATCAGGGTTCCTAGTACCCATCAGGTTTTGCTAATGCTTTAAGAAATTAACATCTATGGTGATCTAAAAATATTTCTTGGTGATTATATCTTGTAATGTTTCATCATATCCTTTATTTCCTCTACAATATTTGACCCAAAGGATTCATAACCAATGGTGTTAGGAGCTACCCTCTCACTAAGTTGCACAGCTTGTAGAGGGGTTGCTATCGAGATTGACACTTGGTTTACAAAAAGAGCTCTTTGGCTCATTGATGGCTTAACAACATTTGGAGGAGCTAACAACAAAGGCACATTTTGCATCATGCTTCCTCTACCATTTGGATTGATCACAAGGGTACTAATTGCACCTTGATCTCCACCAACAACTAATTCCAAAATATTTTTTGGGACTAAGTCTCAAATTTAGATTTGCCCTCGACATATAGGCCACTTGTAAGAAAGACTCTACTTCCTCTACTCGAGTTATAGAAGTATTTATATTTGCTAAAGGGAGACTAGTCAACTACTAGATATTAAAGTCCAATCCGTGCAAGAAGTATTGCAATTGGGCCACCGATGGGATAAGGATAGAGGCTTGCAACTTGCAAAAGACCTCTTTCATCTTCTTGGCATATGCTTGGGCATTTTCATGGGCTCTTGATGTCTCACATTTAGAATATTCATGATATTCATCTTTTCATAGCCCTTCCCCCTATGGTTCATGGTTTTACATTCGTTGGTAAGTATAAATAGTATTTTTTAAATGTGTTTTTTATATATAGAAAGTGATAAGTACACACTTTAATATAAAGAATGGGGATAAATTGAGGCTAAACCTCATAACCTAGCCCCACCATACATTCAAGGACATATTCATAATTTTTTGTACTTTTTCCATGTCTAAAATATATTTTTCCTCAAATTTCTTGATTTTTTTCTAATTTATCTTTTTATTTACTAATGATTTATCCAATTTTTAAACATATAGAGCTTGCATGAACCAAGATGTAGCATTGTTCTACATTTAACCCCATACGAATACCAAAAGGACCATGAAAAATCATAAAACCCTCCATTTTTCCAAAATCTCGCAATTCTCACGTTATGAGTTTTCCTAATTTTCACTTTTAATTATATGAACAACAAAGAACCAACTGATAATTCTAATTTTTCAAGTGTAAGCTATCATATTCAATCATTTGAAACCATTTCTCATAATATGTGCAAAAGATTCATCATAAAACAACCAAATCAAGCAGTTACACATTTAATTTAATACGAATCCACATGCATTTCAAAGTCAAGAAGTTACTAATGCTCTTCCATGGCCCCGTTGATGCATCCTCAACCTTCAATTTATACTCCATAACACTTAAGCATCATCACATGTTCAAGATCTACCGCTTCAACCCATCCCCCTCTCACATAGATTGAGCCATAAGAAGAAGGTGCAAAGAGGATAGAGAAAGAGGAGATATAAAGAGTGATTTCTGAATTTTCTATTTATTCCATCATTTCTTGCGTCGTTTGTGGCAATGCGGAGCAAAGAAATCGTGCATCTCAGGCCCGAGAGTATTTCCCATCTCTCACACTACTGCAAATTACTGAATCGATGGATTTGAGATGGTCCCTCCCCCCCCTCCCCCCCCCCCTCCTGGTTTTTTTTCTCTTTTAAGAGATGTTAAGGCTTTAAACATTAAATCAAATTAAGCAATTTACTTTTCCTCACATTCACACTTGTCTTTAAGTGGTTTGGGCCTCGTTGGAGGGGTAAACAAGCTCAGAATCGCGATCCAACTAGACAATTGACTTTATGGTATTGAAATCTATCAATTTGGCTTTCTTCATGCTCTTTTTGGCTCTCGGATCTGATAGCTACTTCATAATGCCAAACCTTGCGACTATTGAATGGGGGTTCAAACAACCTCCAATTGACAAACAAATACTTTCTTTGGGGTCCTATGGCATTGAAATGCATCTAGGAAAACTTGAACTCCTTGATCCACAATTGTTTCATTTTCCATGAAAATTTGCTATTTTATGCCTCTCGAGGTCTTTTTGCACTTTAAATCGACTTCAAAAACCTACTCTCATTTGGCAACCACAAGATAGGGCAACTCATCCCATTGAATCCACAAGCTAGCTTGCACATTAAGAAACCATAAAGAGCATCAAGCTGCTTCAAAGAAGAATACACAACAAAACACAAACACAACACTCACCCTAACCCCTAACAACATCAAGGCATGAGGATCCACAAAGGATAGGTCAAGTATAATCTAATAGAGATCTAGAGCTAGTTGCTAATCAACTATTCCAACATAGACCCGCTAAAAATAACTATCAAAGAAGTCATCCTAAGTGGCAGCTTGGCCTACCTACTTGACCTAGGATCCCACAGTAGTCTTATTGTTTTGTATGCAATGGTATCTCCTCAGTCCTCATAGTTAATAAGTCTTATGTCAAATCAAGAAACTGATCATGAAGACAAGATTGTGGTTTTCATTGAGTAATGACAGAGGAGTTCAACCTTGAAGAAAAAATGTGTGGAGTGGGACACCTAGCACTCTAGCTATTAATAAACCTTTAAAATATCATTAGTACATATCAATCGACCATAGAGTTAGTAGCAAGCTGTGGACTAGGAGATTATGCTAACGTTGTAGGGGCAGTAGCACACCTCATGACATGCATAAACTTCATTATGGAAACTATGATCCCAACACTAGGTCTAGTGTACTACTTTACAAGTTGAGGAATGCACAACAATATGAGGAGAGAAAGGGAAATTAAGAGCTCGCTTTGGAGTTGATAGAAGAGTCCCTAGGGAGCCAAGTAGATTTAAGGAAATGTGAAAAGCTACAATTAACCACTCAAGTGACTAAAAGATATTAGGATGTACTAGATGTAATCCAAGATTGAATCCTCTCTAAATCCATGGTAGAGAGTCAAGATTCTCAGCTCAATTCTTGCACTACTACCTATTCATATTTAATAGGCCATACTATTGAAACAAGGTTTCCAAAAACATTGATGGAAAATATACTTGCATGTAACATTGTGAAATAAGAACTACGGTTGTAATGCATTTGTGATTCCCTTGTGCAATCACACAAAGTCTTATAACATAGAAGCAAAGCACTAGTAATGATGGCAATGATCTCACAATCGTCAATTCCATAGGTTTGGAAGTCCCTATTGGAATATCATAGTTGTAGTACAAAAAGATGTGCATAAGATGGAGAATGAGAACTCACAAAGTACAAGAAGAAGGTCTTGCTTATTCAATTGCTCATGAAAGTATAGCTGGTACACTCTCTCTCATCTATTGAGAGTAACCCTTGGCCATGTTTGTATAGCCTTATTGGAGCAAGGGTTAGGGTTTCCCCTATCGTCTAGTCCATTCACACCTCACCTTCCCTCATGCACCCCTACTTACACCAGACTCCCATACTATACTTCTAACACCCTGCCCTTAATGCCAAGGTGGCATTGGATTATATAGCATGTTAGATGTCCCTCCCCCCTCAATCAATCAATGGGATGCCTTTAATAAAGTAGGCTACAAGGATGTTTATGGAAAGATGATACAAAGAATACTAGAAAATACAATCATCAATGTTTGGAGCTTTAAAGACAAAGTTAGCTTCCAAATCTTTGATCGATTCTGTGGAGTTAGGGCACATGCTTGTAATATTTTCAAATTTCTTACATTTGTTACACTTTATTTTGTTGGGAAATTTCTTCCAACTATTGCTAACAAGATGGCCCTTTTTGTTGTAGAATGAACACTTAGGTGAAGTGATATGCACAAGGATTTGGTCACATGAGGCTGGGGTAGATGCTTCACTGAAACCCTTGGTTCTTTTCTCCTCATCCAAATAAGACTAAATGACACTTTCAAGTGTAGGATTTGGTACATATGTTAGATTATTTACAAGAGTTAGGAAGACTTTCCTTATAGCTTTTAAAAGGATTACAATGGTAGCTTGTTCAACAACTTGAACTTGAACTAAAGCTAGTTGGGCCATTATCCCCTTCATGTGGGAAATGAACTTCCCCAAGTCCTCTCCTTCCTTATATTCAAAGCTGAAGAAATCTATCTTGAGGAAGAGCAAGATGGATGAACTTGGGGAATCATTAATTGTTCCTTTGGATAGTGTTCAACATGATAAAAATGTAGATGTCTTGCTTGATATGTTGCTACATGTGTTTCTTGATTATGAAATTGGATATACATTGCACTTGGCATTTTGATTATATAATACAAGTTCTTGGTATTGATGCTATTATGCATGACTTTAATTTTGATTGCATCTATTTGATTCCCTTTGTTTGTGTGAAAGTGGGAAATTACCATTCCCAAAGCCTATGGTTTGAACCTTTAGAACTAAATAGAAGTATTAAGAGACAAAGAGGGAGAATATATTTATCAAAGAAAGCATGAATTTAAGGTTAGAAGCAAGTGATGGGGAAGAAAGAGGAAAAAAAGGACGGACATCAAGAAGAAATAAGGGGTAAATGAAATAATGAAGAAGAGGGTTGTTTTGAGGCTTAATAGGGATCATCTTTTAGAGGAAGAGTAGGCATGAGTTGTCTTTAAAGAGGGTTAAACTATTATGATTAAGTGGAGACCTAAACTATTCTAATAGATATATACAATGATGTCCTAAATCAACAAAGGTAGTACAAGTCTAATTTGATGCATTATAATAGGGATGCTTTAAATCTTGATTTCATGGCTTATTTATGTTGTGAATACAAAGGGTTGAACTAACATAAAATAGGATTGAGCAAAGAAGAGTGAGGCTTTTCTTAGACAAGAATAGGGGTTGTTATTGACCTATAGATGCATATCGGATTGTGTATGAACCCGCTAGATTACTCATATTCAAATAGGGCTAATAACTTGGATTGTACTATTCATAAGACTTCAAAACTAAAACATATGCTTATTTTTGTTGGGTTATACTCTTTTATGAATTGCAAGGCTATCATATATATGATTTCAATTTGTTTTTCTACTATAGAAAATTAAACCCTTCTTCTCTTCTCTTCTTCAAATCGTGAAATCTATCTCTTTCTACATAGAACTCTCACAAGTTGAGACCTCCTGTCTTCTTGGCCATACATGCAAAGTCTCTTGGCAACATGCAAAGCTTCTTCCATTATATTTTATAGCATACTAGAAGACATCATGAACAACCACTTTCCTTATTGTTGTACACATTCATTCTACCCATAGTCATCCATCTAATTGTAGGAATTAGTGAAAGAATATCCTCTCAATAAGAGGTGTCTCCACCAACCACCCATCTAGTTATTGAATGAATAACCTCTCAGTAAGGGGTATCTAACCCACACCCTACAACCATTCCTTGAAGAATGAGACTGAAAAAATCAAAATAATAAAAGGGAAAAAGGAAATAAAGAAAAGAAAATACATGGAAAAGAAAAGGAATGGATAACATAAAAGGGAGCACAAGCTCAAGACACACTCACACATACACTACACCTAAGGGACCTCAAGCTAGATGCATTTAGTGTTTTTATTTGGCTGACTCCATCTTAATCACCTGGCCCTTTCCTCCTCCACAACAATACTCTAAGCACATTAAGGGTAGGGCATTCCAAGCTTTCTCAAACAACCTATGACCTTGGTAATTACCTTGCATTATAAAATATTACAACAACTAGATTCTCAAGTGTGGAATAATGTTCCTTGCTTGCTTAAAATTTAACCTGGCTCCAAATTGCACTTACACAAGCACTTTGCATTACACAATAAGGTAGTCACAATCCCAAGGAGTGCACATTGACTATTGGTACACGAAAGACCATGAAGATCATCCAACAATATGGGTGGCCATATGTTCTCTATCCCTCTCATGCATCACCTCTTCTACAATAATACCATGCCC
The DNA here is from genome assembly GCF_053477565.2 of Lygodium microphyllum. Classification (NCBI taxonomy): domain Eukaryota; kingdom Viridiplantae; phylum Streptophyta; class Polypodiopsida; order Schizaeales; family Lygodiaceae; genus Lygodium; species Lygodium microphyllum. The sequence goes on along the minus strand of NC_141159.1, from coordinate 124,875,073 downwards.
ACTAAGTCATCGAGCCACAACCTATACCAATTTGAAGTGATGCTTCCATGTTCTCTAGATACTATGAGGAAGGCAACTCTTCTAGCTTTCTTTAGTATGTAGAAAAACATCAATTTTGCATATATCCAAGATTACTTGTTTTTTAATAAGATATATTTTTTTAAATATGAGATTCAAGACTTGATAGGCTTATCATTTGTCAAGAATCACATGGTGGGGGGACTTGCTCAAGATGCTGCGCCGAACACACACAGAATGCACAAGGAGAAGCTCTCTCAAGAGACAAGAAGAGAGATGGAGGCCAAAACGTTTTCTTGCTAGTTTCTTCTTCTTCTTCCACACATTTTACAATGTACACAAAGTATAGATCAGATACAACATAAAGGAAAGTGGCCTACTAAGTCAAACAATGCATAACCGACTACACTAGTCGACTGACGCTATAACTATACCAGATGTAAATAGGTGTAACAACCTGAATATAATAAGTAATGAGTCAGTGGCCATGTGAGAGTCATAATGACCACCGATGTGCTAAGTGTAGACGTGTGAACCCATCTAACCAGGCGGTTCATCATCAATGTTCGCATGTGTTGAGCTTGTCATCTCAACACTCCCCCTCAAGCTCAACTGCATCTCTGCAACTCCAAGTAAGCTTCGAAACTTTTGAAGCTTCTCTATACCCAGTGCCTTCGTGAAGATGTCAGCTATCTGATCCTGTGTGCTGGCATACACCAAGTCAATCTCACATGTAGTACCTTCTCTCTCACAAAGTGGTAGTGTACCTCAATATGTTTTGTCCTGGCATGGAACACAGGGTTCCTAGCCAACTATATACTACTCATGTTGTCACAATAAATAACAACTAGACCTTCCACCTATACATCTAAATCAGCCAATAACTTTTGTAGCCATACTACCTCACATGTTGCTACATCAGCACCTCTATACTCAGCCTCTGTACTCGACAAAGCAATTGTAGGTTGCTTTTTGTTGCTCCAAGTAACTGTTGCACTACCAAGAGAGAACATGTATCCACTGGTAGATCTTCTATCAGACATACTACTAGCCCAATCTGCATCTGTGTATCCAAACACCTATAAATCTGTATCTGCCTCATAGAAAAGTCCATAATGTAATGTGGACTTCACATATCTCAATATGCGTCTGACTGCATCCAAATGTGGCTTTCTAGGTACTTGCATAAACTGACTCACAAGACCAACAGCGTAGCTCAAGTCTAGCCTTGTAATGGTCATGTACATCAAACTCCCCACTATTCTCCTGAACATATAGTAGGGTCTTATATCTCATCCCCAACATCAGCACTCAACTTTACATTCTGCTCCAATGGGACTGAAAGTGGTTTGCATGCTGTCATACCATACTTCGATAACATATCCAAGCCATATTGTCTTTGGGACAGCCATATACCATCATCACATCTGATCACCTCAATGCCAAGGAAGTACCTTAGCTCACGTAAATCCTTCATCTCAAACTTCTTCTTCAAAAATTCCTTGACTTCAGCAATCCCATTATCACTATCACCTGTAATAATCATGTCATCCACATAGATGACTATGATGACCAAACTTGCATCTCCCTTTCTCACATAAAGTGAGTGATCAGCATCAGAAACATAAATGCCAATATTGACAATATACACTCTGATCTTGTCAAACCATGCTCTAGGTGCTTGCTTGAGCCCATAGAGCGCCTTCTTTAACCTACACACATACGTGGGATGCTCTAAATCTTCATAACCTGCTGGCTCATCCATATACACTTCTTCCTTAAAATCACCATGCAAGAAGGCATTCTTCACATCCATTTGCTGCAATCTCCAACCTTTCGTTGCTACCAAAGCAATCACACATCTAATAGTTTCCATCCTAGCAACTGGACTGAAGGTTTCATGATAATCTATGCCATATGTCTAGGCATAGCCTTTTGCAACCAGCCTAGCTTTGTACCTACTAATAGAACCATCTACATTGTGCTTAATCTTATAAACCCACTTACATCCAATATCTTTCTTGCCCTTCAGCAATGATACTAGATCCCAAGTATTATTGGTTTCTAATGCAGCCATCTCCTCATCCATTACTACATCCCAATGAGTTTGACCAACAGCATCCTCAAAACAAGTGGGCTCAACATCCTCAACTAGTTTCACCATATAAGCATAATGGTGAGATGCATAACCTTCAAAACCAAATCTTTTAACAGGGTATCTAACCCTGCTAGATCTGCGTACGACCAGATCACTCAATGGAACCTTTACATTACTATGAGCTCTCTGTACACCTGGTGTCCTGACAGAAGGAATGCCAAGCTCATCATCCAAGCTCTCTGAGCCACTAGAGTCTCCATCAAGAACTGCATCAATGCCATCTGACACTTTATTCTTTCCTTTGTCTTTACCTGTAGTGCTACTAGATGCACCTGAAGATGTAGAGCTACTCCTTAGTCTCCCAAACCAAGGACTACCAGATGATGTCTCTAGTCCACTAAGAGTCCATGATTCTTGCTTTTCAGCCTGCACATAAGTGTCATGATCATCATCATCATCCAATGCATCACCACTAGATGCATACCAACTGCTCATTTCATCAAAGATGACATCCCTGCTCACTCTGAACTTACATGTGACAGGGTTATAACAACGATACCCTTTCTGCTCTAAAGAGTATCCAATAAAGACACATTTTTCTGCCTTTGGATCAAGCTTCTTTCGTAGCTCATCTGGCACATGAACATATGCAACATAGTCAAATACCTTCAAGTGCGATACATCAAGCTTCTTGCCAGTAAAGCATTCTTTAGGATTCATCCCATAAACTGCAGCTATGGGAGTTCTGTTCATAATATAAACAGCAATATGAACAGCCTCAGACCAAAAATACTTAGGCATATTCTTTTCAGCCATCAAGCCATGTGCAACTTCTGCAATATGCCAGTTTTTCCTTTCTGCAACCCCATTTTGCTGTGGGGTATACCTGCATGTGAACTGTCTCTTTATCCCATGAGACCTTAGAAAATCACTGAACTCATTCGAAAGGTACTCTCCCCCTCCATCTAACCTTAAGCACTTTACTTTCAAGCCTGTTTCTCTTTCAACTGCAGCCTTGAAAGTTCTAAAGTGCTCAAATGCTTGACTCTTTTCCTTCATAAAATATACCCACATCTTTCTAGAACAATCATCAATGAATGTGACAAAGTATGAACTGCCTCCAAGAGATAAATTTTGTATAGGCCCCCAAATGTCTGTATGCACAACATCAAGGATATTTCTACTTACATCTCTGTCATGTGAAAAGGGTTGACTTGCCTGCGTACCAAACTGACATGGTTCGCATACCTTATGAAATTCTGCAACTCTAAATGTAGGCAAACCTAACCCTTTGGATTGCATTAATTTCAGCCTTTGTACATTTGCATGTCCAATGTGTTTGTGCCAAATTTCAATATCTGCAACAACACCTTTTCCTTTAGCATACATAGCAGCATTCATAGTAGGAATTCCAGCATCCAGAGTAAACATACGTCCAACTCTACTTCCCTTTGCAACTAACCTGCACTTGTCATTGAAGTCTTCTACAAAGCAGCCCTTTGCATTAAATCTGACTTGCAGCCCTTGCTCTACCATATGATCGACTGACACCAAGTTCTTTGTAATAGATGGCACATGTAATACATCTAAAAGAATCTTTGTCTTACCATCATGCAAGGACAAGGGAACTTTTCCAATGTGTGAAATTGGGTGGCATGAATCATCACTCGTCTGCACATAACCTGCATTTTGCAAATCCTGCATCTCTCCAAGCCATTCTGCATGGCTGGTCATATGATTGGATGCACCTAAATCAACATACCAAACACCATCATGTGTTCCCTTTCCTGTAACAGCATTCAGCATATGCTGCATAACAAACAAACATTCATTTTTGTCTTCATTCTGTCGTAAAGACGATGCATAGTTTCCTTGCTACAACTTACCACTGCAAATATCATCTTTCTTAGCATAATTTGGGCTGCAATATGACCCGTTTTGCCACAGTAGTGACACACAATACAAGAGTTGTTAGAACCTATGTTCTGCCATCCATCTCTTCCTCTAAAGCTCCCCCTGCCTCTAAAGTTACCATGACCTCCTGAAACCTGCATATCGCCAAATTGCTGATTCAATCTATTTTGCTGGTTGTCACTACCACGTCCTGTACCATGGCCTCTTGAAGAGAACCTGCCACGTCCCCTTCCTAAACTGGAGTAGAAAGCTTGGACCTGTTCACCACTTTTTTAGATGTCTCACTCTGCATGTTGATCTCTTCAGTGATCATAAGGGAGACCAACTCATCAAAATATGGAAATGGCTTTCTGACAGATACGGAAGTAACAAAAGACTTCCAAGCCTTTTCATTGTTAAGTCCACCCAAGGTAGACGACACCAAATCATCATCATCAGGCATTGCATCAATCGCTGCCAAGGCATCTGCAATGCTCCTTACCTTCAGTGCATACTCATTGATAGGCATCTTCCCTTTCTTTAATGTATTCAACTCTTTCTTGAGTTGAATCTTTCGTGCCTTTGTATTTATGGAAAACATACTTTCAAGTATGTTCCAAGCTACATATGAATTCTCTGCATTTCTAATATGTCCCAATATATTATTGTCAATTACTACAGACAACCAATACATGACATTTTTGTCTTTTGCATTCCATTCCTTTCGTGCCTTTGTCTCTTCTGCAGTTCGAGGATCACTCACCTCTGGCTCCTTTTCTTCACCTGAAACAAACTCGTAGAGGCCTTTTCCAATAAGGAAGTTCGTGACACGAAACTTCCATGAAGGGTAGTTGTTCTTGTCGAGCTTCTCAATGATGAGGTTTCCACTGTTCTCTGCCATTATCAAAAAACTAATACCAAATAGCAAGAAAATCTTCTGCAACCCTCGACCTGTAGTCCATAGCAATATACTAGATAGCCTTTTTCATTGTCTGCTCAACAATACATGCAATCTGCAACTAGTTTGTAGATAAACCTTGTGTTTATTCGCTAGTAAACACCTTTGAACTTACACATCTGAAATATGTAACCTATGCATCTGTATACGACAGACACAGCTAAAATTGTAGGGTATCTCGAACTATTGTCCGCAACCTTGCGGCTCTAAAACGAGGCCTGAAACGGCCTCAGATGCCCAAAATAACTGCGGGATAGCCCTAGTGGACCCATCTAACCAGGCGGTCCATCATCAATGTTCGCATGTGTTGAGCTTGTCATCTCAACATCGTTAACTTTAATGTAGAATCTGGGTCATGTGTAGTTGAGATATAAGGAATCCTAGCAAGCTTCCCACCTCATTAGATATTTCCTATGTGACTCAAATGTGTGGGCTTTCTCTTGGATAGGTAGCTAGCCATTAGAGAGAGCCAATTTTTCTATTTATATGCACACATTCAGAGAGAAACCTCCCTTTCCATCTTCATGATCCTTCCACTCAAAATCCTTTAGCAAAATATACAAGTGTTCATTAAGATTTTGGCACACTATAATCCCTTAATTCAATGCATTCTTTCCCTATAAATGCACAGCCAACCAAGACACGAGTGTAATTACCTATGGCTAATCCTCAAAGAATCTCTTAATTTGAGATAGATTAATGTCTAGGGAGTGTAATTTCCTCCACCCATAGTCCACCCCTCCAATCTTGGGGTAGTCACATGAAAGACCAAGGAATGAAAATTTTTGCTCTTTGGCCACCATTAAATCACCATAGAAAGGCTAATAATACATGTGTCAACTTCCTTGTGAAGGACAAGGGAAGCAAACTGAATTTTAATGTCTTGCATGATATCTTCTCTAAGACCCAATCAATTCCTTCCTACTAGACAACCAAGATTACTAGATATCATTCCAACATCTAGTAGCTTGAAAGTGGTACCTTGTAGCCATGGTAGCTCAAGGAAGGACTCGTAATTATTTAGTACTAGCTCTATCTTTCCAACATAAATGATAGAATCGTATAGGTAAGCAAGCTCAACAATATAAGTAAGAAAACCCTCTCAAAGACCAAGATTTCCAAGACTTCTTATGCTTCCACCTAAGACCTTATTATCTATGATATAGGTAAGAAAAACCTCTCAAAGACCAAGACTTATTATACTTCCACCTAGGACCTTGTTATGTACTACCCTTAATAAGGGATCAATGGTTGAAGGGAAGGTGAAAGCATCGGAGGTTTGAGCCATGGTGAATGGAGCAAGAGAGCAAGAGAGAGAGATATAGGATGTGGGAACTCAAATAGTCATAATGTGTGACCGGAATCCCTTATTTTATTAGTTATTGAAAGAATAAATAATAAAGTGACTACGATGGGTGCCCACCACTTGCAATGTATAGGTGTGCAGTGTCAAGATTGTGGGAGAGAAGGAAGGAGTCTCGCTTGAAGCTTTCTTGCTTGCACAATGGGGGAAGACACACAAGGGTGGAGGCTGAAAACAGTTTTCCTCTTCTTAGTTGTGTAAGCCAAAAGAACTCTAGTACAAAGAAATACAAGAACCCTATATATGGGTCTCAAACCAAACTCAACTAACTAAGGTGGCATACTAACTGAGCCACAAACTAGAGTGGATAAGGATAGCTATCATGTAGCTATTATTCATGGGCGGTGTACCAACCGCATCTGCAACTGACAAGTCGGTGACATAAATAGACAACGATCACCCTGGCGTATCACGAGTGGAGCTCGATATCTCAACACTCCCCCTCGAGCTCAATCCCAATTCCTGCACACCAAGCAGGTCTCTGAACTTGCGCAGCTTCTCTACGCCCAATGCCTTCGTGAATATATCAGCTACCTGATCCTCTGTGCTGACATAAACTAGATCAATAAAACCTAGTAAAACCCTCTCTCGCACATAGTGATAATGCACCTCAATGTGCTTTGTTCTAGCATGATAGACTGGGTTATTTGCCAAGTGTATACTACTCATGTTGTCACAATAAATGACAACTGGTCCATCTGTAGACTCATGCATATCATAAAGTAGCTTATGTAACCAAGCTACCTCACATGCAGCCATTGCTGCACCCCTGTACTCAGCCTCTGTGCTCGACAAGGCAACTGTAGGCTGTTTCTTGCTGCTCCAAGTGACTACAGCACTCCCAAAAGAGAACACATATCCACTGGTAGATCGTCTATCAGAAATACTACCAGCCCAATCAGCATCAGTGTATCCATGCAACTGTATCTGAACCCCAGTCTCATAAAATAGTCCATACTGCAATGTGGACTTCACATACCTGAGTATGCGTCTAGCCGCATCCAAATGTGGTTTCCTTGGAGCCTGCATAAACTGACTTACCAATCCAACAGCATAGCTCAAATCTGGCCTGGTAATAGTCATATAAATCAAACTTCCTACTATGCGTCTGTACATAGTAGGGTCTTCTAGAAGCTCACCTGCATCTGTGCTCAGCTTCACATTCTGCTCCAAAGGAACTGAAATAGGCTTACAGCCTGTTATCCCATATTTGGACAGCATGTCCAATCCATACTGCCTCTGCAAGAGCTGTATCCCACTTGGTGATCTAATCACCTCAATGCCCAAGAAATAACGCAGCTCTCCCAAATCCTTCATCTCAAACTCCTGCTTCAATAGCATTTTCACATGAAGGATATCTTCATCACTGTCACCTGTCATAATCAAATCATCAACATAAATGACAAGTAACATAATACCTTTCTCTGTTTTTCTCACATAAAGTGAGAAATCTGCCTTGGAAATCTGAAAGCCAATAGTGACAAGATACTGTCCTATCTTGTCAGACCATGCTCTAGGTGCTTGCTTCAAGCCATACAAGGCTTTCTTCAACCTGCAAACAAACTCAGGATGAACAGCATGCACATAACCTGGTGGCTGCTCCATATAGACCTCTTCTTGCAAATCACCATGCAAGAAGGCATTCTTTACATCCATCTGATGTAAAGACCATCCCTTTGATGCAGCCATAGCAATGATTGCTCTTACGGTTGCCATCCTTGCAACCGAACTGAATGTTTCTTCATAGTCAATGCCATATGTTTGTGCATACCCCTTGACTACTAATCTTGCCTTGTATCTATTCACAGAACCATCTGCATTGTGCTTCACCTTATAAACCCACTTACAGCCAATTGCATTCTTACCTTTAGGCAAAGGTACTAACTCCCATGTAGCATTTGCTTCCAAGGCATCCATTTCTTCATCCATGGCTTTCACCCATTTTTCTTTTCCCATGGCTTGCTCAAAAGAAGTGGGTTCTAGTTCCTGTATCACTTCGACCATATATGCATAGTGAATGGCTGTAAATCCATCATATTTCAGCCTATCCACAGGATACCTAGCTCTCGTAGACCTGCGCAAAGTAGGTTCACTCCCAGGTGCTCTCAAAACATCCCTGGTCTTCCTTACTCCATGTGTAACAATAGAAGGAATACCCAACTCATCATCAATGCTCTGTTCTGAGCCACTGGATTCACCATCCACATAAGAGTGACCTGCATTCACATCAAACATGGGCTGATCAACCTTCTCTTTTCCTTTTCGTGATACCTGCATACCACTATCTGCATTGCTTTGAGAAGATTCTCCTGATCTCAATCTGCCTGTCCACGGCGAAGAATGTGAACCACTGCTAGAGGACGCTCCAGGTCCACTAATATTTTGTGACTGCTGCTGTGAATTCTGTGCAGCATTACCATTTTGTGCATCTACATCATCAATCACATTTACTGGTTTATACCAGCTACTCATCTCATCAAAAACAACATCTCTGCTCACTGTAAGCTTACGAGTAGAAGGGTTATAGCATCTATACCCTTTTTGCTGCAGAGAGTAACCAATAAAGATACACTTCTCAGCTTTTGGATCCAACTTGGATCTCAACTCATCTGGCACATGTACATACGCAATGCAACCAAAAATTTTCAAATGAGAAATATCTGGTTTCCTACCAGTATACCTCTCCTCTGGAGTCATCCCATGTATTGCTGCAGTGGGAGTCCTGTTAATTATATAGACTGCTGTAGCAACTGCTTCAGCCCAATAAAAATCTGGTAAGTCTTTTTCATTGAGCATGGCACGAGATACCTCTCCAATATGCCTGTTTTTCCTTTCTGCAATTCCATTTTGTTGTGGGGTATAACTGCATGAATATTGCTGCTTTATGCCATGCTCCTGTAAGAACTTTGCGAACTCATTTGAGAGGTACTCTCCCCCTCCATCTGACCTTAGGCATTTTATTTGCAGACCTGTTTCTTTTTCAGCAATAGCTTTAAGGGTTTTGAAATGCCCAAAAACTTCACTTTTCTTTTTCATAAAGTACACCCAAACTTTTCTGCTATAGTCATCAATAAAGGTGACAAAATAATGACAGCCTCCAAGAGATGCAGCTTTAGTAGTCCACACATCAGAGTGGATTAATTCCAATGGCTTTTCACTCTCTTGAACGTGTCTAGGAAATGGTTTCCTTGCCTGTTTTCCAAACTGACAGGCTTCACATACCTTATGCATTTCTGCAACCTTGAATTTTGGCAATCCTGCAACAATATTTTGGGCCTGCATTGATTTAAGTCGCTGTACATTAACATGACCAATGCGTTTATGCCATATATCAATATCTGCAACTACACCGGTCCCATGTGCAAACATTGCTACACTCAATTCAGACATGTCTGCATCCAACGTAAACATTCTGCCCTTCTTCTTTCCTTTTGCTATCAAGCGACCTTTATTTTTCATATCCTCAACAAAGCATCCATGAGGATTAAATCTGACCTACAAGCCCTGTTCAACCATTTGACCAACAGAAACCAGATTCTTGGTGATATTCGGGACATGAAATACATCGGACAAGTATTTCTTTTTCCCATCCTGCATAGACAAAGGAATTTTTCCAATCTGCACAGTAGGATGTGCAGTATCATCACCAGTCTCCACAAATCCTGGTTTTTCCATTTTTCTTGCATCCTCCATCCATTCTGCATGACCTGTCATGTGGTTTGATGCACCTGAGTCAACATACCATACATCATTGCTTTCTTCTGCAATTTTCACAGAATTGTTCATGTGCTACACCATAAACAAGTGCTCATTTCTGTCATCACCCTGTCTACTAGAAGATGCATAATTCCCTTATTGCAGTTTTCCATTCATGATGTCATTCTGCTTTTTATAGCAGTCTTTAGCCATATGACCCATTTTACCACAATAGTAGCATTCAACATTACTGTTTGCATTTTGGCCTCTTTGCCATCCACCACGACCTCTTTGGCTCCCCCTGCCTCTAGAGTTACCACATCCTCCTCCATAGGATTGGTTTTCTTGAGTTTGCTGCATATTCTGATTTCTGCCACGGCCTCCAAATCGGCCTCCTCTACCTCTGCCTCTACCTCTTCCAGCATTTGAGTAGAAGACAGCTTCTTTTGAAGTTCCTCCTGAAGAAGATGCACCACCATTTCTCTGTTCCTCAGAAATTAGAAGAGCAATCAACTCCTCAAAATCAGGAAATCTTTCACGAACTGAAATGGATGTCCGAAACTGTGCATAATCCTTTCCTAGACCATTCAAGGTCACAGAAACTAAATCATCATCTTCCACTGGTGACCCAATGGAAGCAAGTGCATCTGCAATCTTCTTCACTTTCATGTGGTAGTCGTTGATGCTCATATTTTCTCTTTGCACATTGTGCAACTCTTGCTTGAGCTGCATTTTCCTGGCTTACGTATTTGTGCTATACATTTTTGACAAAGTATCCCATGCCTCCTTTGGCGTACTTGCATCTTGAATATGTACAATCATAGAGTCTGAAATGCTGATAGACAGCCAATACATAACTTTCCTGGCTCTCTCATGCCATGCTTTAAATGCTTGCATTTGCTGTTGATTGGGAACATCAGGAAGAACTGGTTCTTCTTCATTTCCTGCAACAAATTCCCAATATCCTTTTCCCAAAAGGAAATTCGTCATTCTAAACTTCCATGCTTGGAAGTTGTTCTTGTCAAGCTTTTCAGTTACAATCTGTGAAAGAGAATCAGACGCCATTACAGAACACTACGAAAAATTTTGTCACTGCAAAAACTCAGCTTCACCCTCACAAGGGCAAATCTGCAAAACTGGCGAAAGTGGTATTTGACCACACAATCACTTCCTAGTGACGATTTTGCATAAACAGGAACCAAGGATGATTCTGAAACTCCCAATGTCTCTGTGCACATGCATACGATGCAATTTCTACAGTAACTTTTCACCGACCTGTAGAACAGTGGCTGAACAGCATAAAACTGAGCCTTTTTCTGAGTGCGTGCAGAACCCTTCCGCCTCCAAAACAGGCCCCAAAATGGCCTCAAATCAAAAAAACAGGGAAGGGCGTCTCAACCTGAGACAATGCACTCCTGCTTCACCGCGAAGGGCGTCTCAACCTGAGACAATGCACTCTTGCAATTTTTGGCTGTGCTACCTGCAGAGATCTGCTCCCAAAACAGAAAATGAAAGCAACACTACTCCTCTTACCAGAACACCGCGAGCTTGGCTTGCTTTCTTGAGCTCCTTACCACGAACAAGGCTCTGATACCATGTCAAGATTGTGGGAGAGAAGGAAGGAGTCTCGCTTGAAGCTTTCTTACTTGCACAATGGGGGAAGACACACAAGGGTGGAGGCTGAAAACAGTTTTCCTCTTCTTAGTTGTGTAAGCCAAAAGAACTCTAGTACAAAGAAATACAAGAACCCTATATATGGGTCTCAAACCAAACTCAACTAACTAAGGTGGCATACTAACTGAGCCACAAACTAGAGTAGATAAGGATAGCTATCATGTAGCTATTATTCATGGGCGGTATACCAACCGCGTCTGCAACTGAAAAGTCGGTGACATAAATAGACAACGGTCACCCTGGCGTATCACGAGTGGAGCTCGATATCTCAACATGCAGGTAGTGTCAATGTAGTGAAAACACAGGCAACATAGACACGTGTGTCTTTACTCTTCAAGAACCTTCCACTTAAAGGCAAATGTGTGTCTAGTGAGGAGAGAGAAAAAAAAGTAACAAAGTGAAAATATACATAAAGTGCAACAAAATGAGAAAAGACATCATCTCATGCAATGCCCATTAGCTTCCTAAGGAAGGAAAAATGCTCTGTTGAGATATTTTTAGTGAGCAAATCTACAGGATTTTGGTCAATTGTTGAGAACTTGACAAGCTCAACTAACTTGTTCTCAACAACCTCTCTAATAAAGTGGTAACACACCTCAATGTGCTTTTTTGTCACATGGAAGACCAAACTAAATAACACTCATAGAATCCAAATGTAGTGTAGGAATCACATCAATAATACCAAGGTTTGCAACCAGAGATCCTCTTTGCAAGCCTCAATGGCATACTCTACCTCTATAGTGGATAGGACTATGTATTTTTACACCTTTGGACATCCAAAAATCACCACCTCTAGAAAAGTTCAAGACATAGATAAAGGTGGACCTCCTATTGTCTACATGTCTTACATAATTAGAGTCAATATACCCCACAACTCGTATATCTTAGCCACCATAACATATGGGCATATCTGCAGTGCCTTTAAGGTACCTCATGGTACCCTTCAATGGCACCTACCAAGGGTAGCCATATAGCATGCCACAACTCCTACAACAAATGTTATTGCAAGATGAGTGGCTATTATGGCATATATCAAACTATCCACTATAGATGCATAAGGGATCTTGGCCATCTCAGCCTTCTTCTCATCAAACTTGAACAATCGGGATGACTAACCTTCACATCAGAAGGCAAAGTATAACTAATAGGCTTAACATCTTGCATATAAAAATACTCAAGAAACTTCTAGATGTACTCCTTTAATAAAGGACCCCTTAGAGAGGTCCCGTGTGATACGCAACCCAATAATAGGCAATCTACCCTTTAGAGAGACAACATTATAGTAGACCTATTTAGAGAGTGAGAAAATGCTGGTAGATTTACATAAGTAAGAGCATCCATGCTTTATACCCTCATGTCTCAATGGCTTAATTTGCAATTGTTGCACCAAGACTTGTCATACTTGTGTCTTCAAATTATAATAACAAAACATTTATATGTCCTCCTAATAAGAGAAAGTTATAAAAGTTGATATAATAGATAAACAAATCATTTCTTATTCTCACCGTTTCTAATAATAATAGCCATACTATGGAAAGTCTTCTTAAATAGTTGTAAGAGGTGCCATCTAGTTTGTCAATGTTAAAGATAACAGTATAGATTGATATAAATGATAGCAAATAAGCTAAAATTGAGACTAAAATAATGTCTAAATAGATGAAATCAACAAAGATTAGGGTTATCCACTAATTGTCAGTAAATGGCAATCAAGTTAAAGCATTTGCCCTCATAGATGATGCATAAAATTGCAATTATAGCTGCTGAAAATTATTAAAGTAGTAAAAATCAAAGCCATGTGTGAGAAATCAATCTAATAGAATCCAATCTACAATTTCCATGTATATCCTGCAAGAAGGAGGGTATGTATGAATAACTAGTAGTCACTAAGTATGCAACTGGTACTACGAAACTATCAAACCCAATGTAGTGGGACCTCACTCTCAACCGCCAAGACCCATGGACTGCTTATTGTTTCAAGCATTTCGAGCAAGAAAAAATGGCTATCTCTCACCTAGCCAATGCGCCTTCAATCCTATGAGTGTAGTGAGCTTACCTTGATGCTCGATGGAGTAGCCTCCTCCCTCAAGCTCTACGATAGCTCCATGATTGAAGATGCAAGATCAAGCATCCCCAATCCTCCACCTTGCTGCATCCTCCATAGCCATGCGTGTGAGATGAGAGAAGAGAAGAAGCAAAGAAGATAGAAGAAGATAGAGAGCTTCTCCACCATGGTCCCTCACCCTCACTCACTCACTCCCTCACACTCTCACACTCCCTCTCTCAAGCACAAGCACAAGCAAGCAAGAAGAAGAGAAGACAAGAGGAGAAGAAGAGACCATTTTAGCCACACACCAAAGAATGAGCTCCTCATTAAATTTTCAACTTTATATACAAAACCCTAAATCCCTTTTGGGCTGTCATCCCCTTATCCCCTTTTTTACAAGTTCGGTCGTTTTTCCTATTGTCCTCCTATCTTCTTAGCTTCCTTTCTACTATCCATCTACCTTTACAAATTACACAGGAGGAGCCTGGCACTCTTTTACAAAGAGTTTTAGGGGCACCTTACATTCAAAAATGCACTTTTTCCTTTGACTTAGCTTTTGAGGCCACCCTTATACTTTCAACTATTTCCCTTCCTGCTTCTTCCATTGTGTCTAATTTCCTTCTAGGTCACTTGTTTTAGGTCCCGACTTGCGCTTTTCCACTTTTTCCTTTTTCTTTCTTGTGTTGATGTTAACATTGCCCCCCTCTTAGCCTAGTGCCAGTCCCATGGCACGAATGGATAGTAGTTGAAAGGTGGGATGGGTGTAGCCAAATGGTTTTTTTGAGTTGGTATACAAGCCCTTGCGGGGGATGGTATTGGATGGATAGGCCCTTAACATTGAATATGGTGTTGGGGTTGATCCCTCCTTGATGCTGACGTCCTACCATGGTGGTCTGTCCGGTTCTGTAAGTTGTAATTGGTGACTAGCCACTAGATTTCTATAAAGAAACCACCTAGGTCAAGCTCTTCACCATGTCTATGGTTAGTGCTTGCCTCTATCATATTCATGGTGTTGTACGAGATACGCCTAGGGGATTCGTGAATGTTTCACAGGGATGCTAAGCAAGATAAAGAGAACTCAAGATGGACGTAAACTTGTTATACAAATTGAAGACCTTAATAAGAAGAAGTTTGATTGTTGCTGATTAGAAGCATAATATAGTAGAGAGATCACCTGTCCTTCTTTTGAGTTGCTTTTAAAGTTCAAAGATTCTTGTCTTCAAGAGAGGAAATATTGACATGGATAAGCATTAAAATGGATGATTGAAAATGTTAATACATAAGGGAATCCATGATATCAAAGATACAAAGTTAAGCTCAAGAAGATTTGATGGGATCTAAAATGGGCCGGCATTGGCTATGGCACTAGCCAGACCTCATGCACACAACAAATAACCCCACCACATGGCCTCGTGGGCCAGGAGAGTCTAAAACTAACTTTGCACTAAATCCTTATGAAAATTTTGTGTTTGTATCCAATATGTAGTCCAACGTTCACCTTCCCTTCTCCTCAGATGGAGATCCCATAACATATAGGCATAATGCCTCGTAATACACACATAGGGAAGCACCTCTCGACTGATTGCCATGGCTCCACTGCAACTCTCCTACACCTCGGGGATTGGCCCCTCAATGCGTTGCTCCAAAATATTAAACATAACGCAAAAACTCCACTCTTTTCAGCGTGATCCAGGAGATACCATGTTTTCTCACCAATGATTTCTCCCAAGAAATAAACGGCTAACCTATGGCAAGGAAAATCTTACCCTCTCAAGCGTAGATCAACTATAATTCAAACAATTGCTATGCATGCGAGGAATAGATACCATGTGTATGATCAATGCAATAGTGGATGTGTCATCGTGCACAAACAGTTATGTTTCAAAATCAGCTATGTGCTAGTATGGAAACAGTCTTTCCATGAATTCCAACTAATACGTATATGCTTTGTTGCAAGAATCTAGCATCAAGGTAAACCTTGTGCTACTAGATCCCTAATTTCCAAATAAGCTATTTCCTAAATGCTATGCATAGAAAAAACAATCAGAATTTGTATTATTTCAGCCTGCCAACTGTTGCACAAAATCTTGCTCCCCCTCACCGTTTAAGTTTTGCTTTGTTGCATAGGTGTATAGAGCTTGTTTTGTCATGGTTTAATTTATAAAAAGTAATAAGTCACGCACTATGACAAAAAGATAGGGTGAACTGAGGCCAAACCTCATGCTTTGCCACTACCATACATCCACAACCACTCATATATTTTTCCAAGGCATGTTCCTATTTTTTTCTTATTTTATTTCAATTTTCTCTATTTTTCCAATTAAAAATTGATATATTTTCAGAGCTATGGCTCTTGATTCTTAGAAAAATAGAAATATAGATTTTATTGGCATTTTATCCCTTGTGTATTGGTTTATCCCACCCGAAAACACCAAAAAACCTCATTTTTCTCATAAAAACCGTGTTTTACGAGTTTCTAAAAATTATTTCCAGCATTTTGACTTTATGTTTTCTTATTTTTCCATCATGGAAGAATTTAAAAAATATTAATAAACATGTCTACTAATTTTCACTCCGTAAGAACAACATTGACTCAATCAAATGTCAAAAACAAGCAGTTTTCCTTTGTAAAATGGCATTACCGGTTTTTTCCCTCTTTGCGGGTTTTAAAATTTGATGCGAGACTGCAAATCAGCCCTCATTCAATGCTCAGCCCACCTCTAAATAGAAAACTCCATCCCTCCACCAATCCGGACAAGCGGTCTTCAATAGATCTTCAATCTTCTTCATGGGCATGAGCTACCTCTTAAGGGGAGAGAGAGGGAGGAGAGAGAAAGACTAGATCTACATCTCCACAACCGGGCAGCCATTGGAGAGCGGATTGGAGCGATGGAGAGTGAGGATAGGAAGAAGAATAGGCCCAAGATCAATTGGGGGGGTTGTTCTTTGCCCCCATAACCCATCTCTCCTCCATATGGATTCATGGCACCTTCTTTCTTCTCTATGTGAAAAAAATAACGCCCCCCCCCCCCCCCCCCCACATTTTTTTGATTTTTGGGGCTCCCCAAAGGGAGCCCCTAAGGGTCACACCCTTTGGACTCTCCTAAAGTCCTTTCCCACTTGGCATTTTGGCATTTGGCCTTCCGAGCACTCCCTCTTCCATGTCCGGTACTCGAATTGTGGTCTCAAAAATCCTGGGCGTTTGTCTTGAAGTCCTCCATTACTAGGCATCTCCCAAGGTCTCGTTTGTCATGCCAAAAAATTATGAAAATTCCCTGACCTCCATCCAGTGGCTCTTTTGAGCACTTTCCGGGCATTGCCGCTTAAAATCGTACTGGTTGCCACCGCCACCTTCGACGAAGTCTATTTTTTTTGTGAAATTCGTAATTTTTGGATATTTTTAAGAACTTCTCGGCATCAAAATTCATCTATCATTGGCAACCACGGAATAGGTGACTCAGCTCGTCGAATCCCACGAAGAGATCTGCACATAAATACCACCACAAAGAGCATCAAGCTGTTAAAAAATAGATACACAACAAAACACATCACAACTCTCACCCTACCCCCTGTCAAAACCAAGGCATGAAATCCACGAGGAGTAGGTCTAGCATAGTCTGGCACAAAACCCAAGCTAGTCGCTAATCAAATGCTGCAACACAGCCAAGCTAAAAAGAACAAGCAAAGAGGTCATCCTAAGTGGTGGTCTGAACTACCTACCTAACTAAGGACAATGAAACCAGGAGCTCCTCCTAGGCAAGGACTCCTATAGCCTGATCAAAAGGTATTATCTTTTTTAGCACAGTTTTTCCATTTTAGCGTCTGATTGTCCATACTTGGGCATGTAAAAAGGAGGGAGCTGAGCATAGTGACCCAAGGAGAACAGGGCATCGGCCTCAGGCCCTGTATCGGTACCCAAAAACCTACCAAGCCCTCGCAAGGCAACACTTAATCCTTTTCTAATGCTCACCTTTATTTTTGCTCCAACCTTCCTTTATTTTCTTTGCTTTTCAGCTAGTTGTTGCCACCCCTAGGAAGACAAGGCATCGGCCTCGAGTCTTACTCATCCCCAGGAACCTACCAGGCCTGCACAAGGTGATGAACGACTGCTCAAGGATTTTTCTTTGTTTTCTATTGTTATAGGGGTTAGAACCCCTTTTTACACACCTCTGTATATTCATATAGTTTCCTTTCTTTCAGATATTCAGGGTTTCTCCTTCTTCGCACATATTTGTTTTAGTAGGCTTTTCGAACTACCTCACAACTAAAAGAAACTCCTAGAACAACCGCCTAGTAGGTCAGCAGAACAGGGCTACTAGAATGCCCTTCTAACACACGTCTTTTAATGCCTGACAAGGCCTTGGCAAGAGGCAATGACTACTCAAACCTCCCTCAAACATGCCTAACCTACACCTTGGACTTCATGCCTTGATTGCCGATCCCCAAAAAGAAAGTGAGAGACCCTTACATACACATGTATCATTAATTGCATAAAGGGAAAGACTCGAAGAGGGGACAAAACCACCTGGAATGGCCACAAGAAGCTTCTTCATAGCAAAGGCTCCCTCTAGCGACTTCGTCAACCTGTATGGTGCAATCATTGAAACAGCAAACCATTAAATGCACCTACACCAAATGGACATAGGGCCATCTTGGCCTTAAGAAGTAGCACTTACACTACAAACTAACGGGCCCTCTTGGCCTAAGAAAATCAAACATTAAAACCTAAAAGCAACTAGCCCTCTTGGCCTAAAGAAATCAAGCAAACCAGCACATAAACATCCCTCCTTGGAATAAGCCGACTATACAAAAATATGCAAATTCCAATGGGAAAAATAGGGCTCTTAGCCCTAAACTAAATGCATCAAGTTATGACCAATACCTCCTGCATGTATAGCAAGAGGCGTACATATAACATGTCGTTTGATCAAACTATGGGCCCAAGATAATAGTGGTAGATGGGTCTCGGCCACTCTTCGCATTACCCATATCAGCCATCACTTGCCATATAATGCGTGGTCTGATAACATTCCCCACAAGCGACCAGGTCCCGTCTCATTATCAATAAGAACATCCGGACTAGGACCACAGTTGAAGAAAAGGTCCTCCTCATAAGAAAAATTTGCTAATGAATCTGCAAACTAATTCCAATAATGTGGAATCGACTGAAGAGAGACAATCGCAAATTCATCAAGTAGGGTTATAACAATTCAATGATACATACGAATGATGGGATTCTGGACTATATATGTCCCATTTAGTTGATTCAAGATCAGCTGCTGGGAATCCCCTTTTAACTGCCTAATGCTACCTTTCTTGGCAATATTTAGTCCCATAATCAAGGCTTTATACTTCACCATGTCGTTAGTGAATCCTACCCCAAGATAAGCAGCTAATTTCATTGTAACTCTATGTTGGGGATCTCGGATAACTACTCCAACACTCCCTTTTCTATTAGGGCCCCTGGATGCTCCATCAAAATGTAACGTGTACATCCACAATGGGTTTACACAGCCAACCATCACGAACTCCTCTATTCATAAGTGTGATAGTCAAAATTCAACATATTGAGAGGATGAATAGACGGCTCCATCCCACCCTCGTCATCAAACTCAACAGGATGCTTGTCAAGATTTGTAAGCAGTGATGGCAGAAAACTTTACTTTCCAACACAAAGGTACCGTCTTCTTGCTCAATCATTTTGTATCCTTTGGTCCACCAGATAAGTTTCCCCTAATGATATCTTTGCTCTAGATATGGGTGCTCCAAATAAGGGATTAACCGCCCCATCAACCAATTTAAAGCTCTCTTGCAGGTCTCAAATTAACCACAGCATGGTCCTACAATGCATTTAGTGCATTAGAATACTCAAAAATAATAAGTTTTAATCTTATTAAGATTAACCTTATTTTTAAATTCCATGCCCATCATCCAATAAAGTCGTGGACTTATTTTTACCTATCCTAACTATCTTGTAAGGGCCATCCCCAACTTCCCTGGAAATAGCTCCCTACGTGCATCGTAATATAGAACTAACTACCCCTTTTTAAAAGTATATTTCTTTGCTTTCAAATCATGCAACCCCTTCATCCAATGTTTAGCTACCTCCTGGTGCAACAAACTCTGCAATTTGAGCTCATCCAAGTGGACTATAGTCGTAAACCGCTCAAATAGGGCATCTTCATCACCCAAAGAATGATTGATTGCGAATCTAATGGTCGGCAACTCAATTTCTAGGGGCAAGACACACTCCTCCTCGTAAACTAATTTGAATGGGGTGTGGCCAGTGGCTCGTTTAAACGTCGTATTATATGCCCAAACCGCCACATATAATTTTGTATCCCAGTCCCCCTTCTTTTCAAAGACTATCTTGGATAGGATACTGATTCGGGTTTTTTACAACCCGGATTATTACCACAAAATTTGGCCAAAGCCCCTATCAAGAGCTTACCATATCACTTTGGGTTTACTCTTCAAGCACTAGGTATGCTACATTGCTTCTCGATTATGATAACTCTAGCAAATGGGGGGAACAAGTTCTTAGGAGGCATGTCAATGTAAAGGGTAAAAGGAATGGTTATCTTAGTGAAGATGAAAATGGATTACACCTAGGAGTTGAGTGAATGCATAGATTTTTCAAAGGACTAGCCTCCAACTAGGCATGGGCTCCGTCTGCATCACTAAGATTTGGAATCTATCACCATCATTAGAGGACACCTCACCCTAGCACATAAGTCAATATCCACATCATGGTGCCATTTGGATCTTACATAAAATCTTACAAGCATGGACCCCTTCTGTCACATGCTTATATGTATTTATATATATATGGGGGACTATAGTCAAAGCAGCTTTTGGAAGCGGTTTTTTATAATCTTAATAACCCCCAAGAAAAAGAGAATTTCAAGAAAATTCACGCGTGGCCCGATTATTTTCGACCTGGTCTACAAAGTTGCAGAAGAAACTTTTTTCAGATTCTTCACGGATTTGAAGTTACGAAGGCGCAAACTGCTGGCTATATGCAATTTGCTTCTCTCTTTCACCATACCAACTTTCCACTCTATCCTTCTTGTAAATATATTATAATAATGTGCTTTGGGCACCCACCTCTTGTAATCTAGCTCCATTTCTCTATTTTGTCTACCACCACCCTTGGCTTCTTGCATGATGACCAAGGTGGGGACTTGTCCCATCCACTATTCTCCATATTTTCGAAGATGCCATACATCATCTAGGATTATGTTAATCAAGAAGATTAACTTAATCTAATTCCTCATGGAGGCTATATAAAGAGCCCATGGAGAATGAAGAAAGGAAGGAGGGCAATGACAAGCCCATGAGATCACTCTAGAATACCCTCATCTCTTATAGGTGAGCTATGAGTGAGTTCTTTTATTATGTAGCATGATGGCAAGCTTCCTCTACCTCTTCTCCTATTATCTCCCTCTCTTCTCATCTTCTCATTCCATGTAGCATAATGGCAAGCTTCCTCTATCTCTCCTCCTATTATCTCCCTCTCCTCTCATCTCTCTCCCTCTTATTCTAATATGGTGTCTAGTACATATATTCTCTCTTGTAAATTTGTGTCTTGGTTCTCTTGATTCTCTTTGAGAAAAAGAATATCCTAGCCCATCCTCCCTTTGACTAGGTGGTGCCCCTCTTTAGTTCTCTTAGTGATGATTGGAGGTTGGATGGGTAAGAGGCAACCCGTTCATCATTTCATCCCTCATTTTTTGTGCCCCCACTGAGGACATTCTCAACCACAATTCTCTACCTCCTTATGTGGGACGATACAACACATGGTGGTACATCCTCTACAACAAGTTCCCCAAGTGGCTCTTCCTCAACGCCTTTACCAACTGTTTTTGAAGCTGGTTGAAGTCTATGACTCCCACAATGGTCTCCCAAGGAAGACCAAGAAAGGAAGTATGCCTATCGGATGACGGCACATATGCAGGTAAAAGGTGTTCACCTTAGAAATTCCATTCTCTCACAATGGAAAAAATCATGTTGCCATCAATTGCTAGGTTCTCATAATTGTGGTGAGTGTTTTGCAAACAAAGTAAAGGCCCTTCCGGGAGGTCCTCATCTCCAAATCATCAAATCCATCTCTCTCTCTGGCCTAATCCACATCAAAGGAGGACAACTATGCATGAATGGTGTGGAGTTTTGTAGAAGTGCAAAGTATGAAGACTACCTTCAACTGTTGTTAGCTCGAAGGTTGGGTGTGGGTGAAAAGGTGGCCATCACATCTTATGAAATATATGTCACCGAGGATGGACACACTAAGGCAAGAACAATCACTGGTGAGCAAATTCTCTGTATAGCAAAGTTGGTGGGTTCTAGAAAGAAACACTCTAGGGAAAATCCTTCATAATTCAAGAAAGTGCATTCCCTCTACTCCCTTAAGTAGTCTCCACTCATGAATAATAATAATGGCCCGAATTTCTACACCTTCCACTCTGTACAAAACATCCGAGTTAATGTATGCATAAGTAGGAAGATTTTCTTCCAGCAGTGTCTTGTCATATACTTTGGGGCTGAAAGATTAAGGGAGATTCTTATATCACCAGAACCTATAATCTTCCCAATGCTAGACTACAATGCATCCTTCCATGTACATGTCTTTATCTTATTATAATAGTTTATCATGAATCACCACGAGTTATATGGACCTATCCATCCACTTGCTATGCAAACTGTACATATTGTAGCTAACACAAAGCTTAGATTCCAAGGCATTATTAGAAGCATACTGGGGCCTAGACGTCTTGCTGAAATCAATGCATCTGTGAACCCATTCATCCTTCCCCTCATAAAATACAACTTAAGTCTAGACGTGTTCATCTTCGTACTCTACTAAGGCAACATGGCATTTCCAAGTTTTTTTGGGCACAAAGGGGAGAAAGCTCTAGACTTTTTGGATGACTTAGAAATGGCCTTCCTAGTCACAGGCTAGGATGATGAAGCAACCAAAGTACGGGCCTTCCCTTTAGTTCTAAAGGGTGATGCTCAAGTGTGGTATCAAGCTCTCTCGGAGGCTACAAGGGGTAATTGGGAGGATCTCAAGACCGCATTCATGCACAAGTACCAAGATACAGAGCCACCTGAAGATATTTGGAGACAACTCTTAGATCTTCGCCAAACCTTACCAGGGAAGTACCAAGAATATGAAGGCATATTTATAAAATTTTGGGATAAATGGACAGCCTCCTTAGCCGAGGGAGAAAGAATACCTGATTCCTTAAGAAAGATTGTTTCCTAGCGAGACTCCATCCTCTACTAAGAGAGAAGGTCAAAGGAAAGTTTCCCACTTCCTATGAAGAATCAATCACTTATGCGAGGGAGAAAGATAGAAAATTGAAGTATCAAGCCCAGTTGAAGGGGGGAGTTGAGCCCATGCAGGTTTTACCAACCATGCCAAGGCCTAGAGGAATAGTAGAGGCCCCACCTGAACCAGAGATGCCACAGCAAGAGCTCCTACAATGCATTACTAATCAACTTGAAAGCCTTTCGTTAAATTTGGTGCAAGGAGTACGACCCCCTCCCCTCATAAATGAAGGCAATCGAGGTCCAAGGAGACAAGAAAGAGAATATGTTTGCTATAATTGTGGGGAGACTGGCCATGGTATGTACTTTTTCCCTCATCCTAGGCATTTTCCAGGAAATGGTTTCCAACCAAGGAGGGGACAACAAGTGACACCACCTAGGGAAGGTTTGTTCCACCGAATCCAGGGCCTCCACCACCGGTTCAAGTTCTCCAGCATCCTCGACCACTTGCAGAGGTGCCGCCCTTGCCTGTCCAGCCGCCAGAGAATCATGATGTCAAGATAATTAGTTTAGATGAGAGTGATGTCAAAGGGAAGGCCAAAGTAGTAGAGGTTGAAGCAATGCCGATGAAGAAAGCCCATAAAATTGAGAGAATGGAGCCTACACCACCAAAGGAGGTTGAAAATATGGAAGAGGAGGCAGAGTCATCAATGGCTGCAAAGACACACAACAGTAAAAAGAGGAGGGCTCGCTCACGCCGACACATTGAGCCAGATGATTTTTCCCTAGGTAAAGGTACTAGAGCTTATGACTTACTTGCTGATGTGAGGAATCAAGGGCCAAAAATTTCATGGCCACAATTACTACATCTATCTCCAACAGTGCGACGACAATGGTCCAAGATGGTAAGCATTAGACCCATGAAGAATAGACATGTGAATGCAATCCAGGCTAGAAAGATGAAAGATATTGTGCCTCTAGTGGAAGCCGAAATCAATGGGCAGAGAGTGTCAAAGACATATGTGGATGGAGGTGCCAAGATTTGTGTCATGACGGAAAAGTTGATGCATCATTTGGGATTAGAGGTAAATGAAACTACTAAATTTGGGGCCAAAATGGCTAACAATGTAGTAGTAAATTGTTCAGGAGTTATAAAGAAACTCAAGGTAAAGGTGTGTGGAGTGCAATTGGAGCTTGACATGTATGTGATGCCAGTGAAGGGGGACGGCTATCCGCTCATTCTTGGGTGACCATGGTTAATGGGAATGAAACCAAGACAAGATTGGAAGACAGGGGCTTTAGAGCTAAGGCCACAAAAGGGGCTGCAGAAAAAATGGAAGAGCACTATCTACAACATGAAGGAGGACCGACAGGAGGATCTTGTGTTAGAGACCACCGCTAATGAATGGAGTTCCAGCGAGGGTTGGTCATCTATGACAAAGGGAGAGTCTTCTAATGAGGAGGAAGAAAGCTCTCTAGAAGTGATGGGGATTACATTAAAAGGGCCTTCTAGTAGTGAAATTCCACAGCAGCTTCCAAAGGTCGAGAAGGAGGGGTTAGAAAAAATGTTGGCCAAGGATCTATCAGTTGAGGAGAAGGCAGCCTACATGGAAGTTGTGATAAAACACTCTACACTTTTTATTTCTAATTATGAACACATCACAAGTGTGACAGCAATACAACATCACATTAATCTAAAAGAGGGAGCACGACTGGTGGTGCAACGACTACGACGGTTGGGAGTAGTTCAACAAAATGCTCTACTCACTGAGGTGCAACGACTTTTGAAGGCAGGATTCATCTATCCAATAGGGGACTCAGAGTGGGTTTCACCTATGGTGGTGATACCCAAGAAGAATGGAAAATGGAGGATTCGTGTGGACTACAAGCCGCTAAATGCTGCAACAAAGAGAGATCACTTTCCTCTTCCCTTTCAGGATGAAATACTCAACAAGGGGCATGAGAGATACACTGTTTGTGATGGGTATTCAGGTTATTTCCAAATCTAAATAGCTGAGGAGGATCAACAAAAGACCACCTTCATTACACCTTGGGGTTGTTTAGCTTACAAAGTAATACCATTTGGATTAACAAATGCCCCAGATACCTTCCAACGATTCATGAATTATGTCTTCTAGCCATATTTTGGGAAATCCATCAGGGTCTTTATTGATGATTTTTGTATTTATAGTTCTAAGGCTCTACATCTAGGGAAGGTGGATGAAGCTTTCAACCGCCTCGCACAAATGGGGGCAGTTAAACCATGAGAAGTGTCGCATTGGCGAAAGCATTGTAACTTTGTTAGGGCATGTCGTAAGTGAGAGGGGCATTGAAGTAGATCCAAACAAAGTTAAGGCCCTATTGGCAGTGCCATCACCATCTTCTGTGAAGAAACTAACCTCTTTCATTCAAAAGGTGCGATATATGGGGCGGTTCATTCATCTCCTCTCCCAATTAATATTTCCACTGCAACAGTTAACCCACTCTGAGGAGCTCCTGTGGAGTGACGAAAGCGAAAGGTGCTTTCACGAGGTGAAGAAGGCTCTTAGCACCCTTCCTATAATTTTACAGCCTTGTTGGGATCGTGAGTTTTTTGTCAATCCGAGTTTTGGGGAAGATGCTCTAGGGGCAGCACTAATACAAAAGGATGGTAAAACTGGCCTAATGAGGCCGGTTTACTTTTCTAGTAGAGTAATGACAGCATCAGAACGAGGGTACAAGATGGTCGAGGTGATGGTTTTGTCTCTAATGTTTGCTGTAAGAAAGTTTCATCCTTATCTTCTCCCTAGGCCATTCACAGTGATCACGATGGAAGAGCATTTTCCCTATGCCTTACAGCACATGGATGTTTCAGCCAGAATCGCTAAGTGGGTGATACAACTCCAAGAGTTTGACTACACCTTCAAGGTGGAGGATTCTACTCGAGCTTGCCTAGCTGATTTGTTGACCTATAAATTCCATCAAAAGAAGGAAAAGGAGAAGGGAAAGGTAAAAGAGGAGACATCTCCTCTTGAGGAGCCACCATAGGTGGATAATACCCATGCCCTCTACTTTGATGGGGCCTACAAGCGTATTAAAGACAAAGTGGCAGTAGGAATAGTGGTGTTCAGTCTCGAGGTGACAAACTTTATGGAGAAGGTATCAGCTTGGAGGATATCCATTCTAACAATGAGGCAGAATATCAAGACTTGCTTATAGGTTTGAGGTGGTGTCTCTCACATTGTATCACTCGGCTTAATGTTTTTGGTGATTCTATGCTAATTGTTAAGCAAATGAAAGGAATCTGGGCTTGTAAAAATGATAACTTAGCAGTGAAAATGAGAGAAGCTAAAACTCTCATGAGAAAGCTACAGAAAGCCCAAATCTATTTTGTGCCAAGGCGCACAAATGGCGACGCAGATGCTCTAGCAGCTGAAAAATTGAAAGAGGTAATGGTGGGCATCATTGCAGTAAAGCTTCCCTTGTTTCAAGGTAAGTTTCAACTACAAGATGTGCTTTACTTTCTTGAGCATGGTGAGGCACCTACACATATGAGTAAGAGTGAGAAAAGGTGGCTAGCTACTAAGGCCACTAAATACCGCTTGATAAATGATGTGTTGTATTGCAAAGAAAAGGATGCAGTGCTTAGAAGGGTGCCAACAGCAAAGGAGATTATGGATGTGATTAAGAGCTGCCATGAGGGGGTTTGTGGCGGACATTTTGCTCAAGAAATAACCAGCAGGAAGATTCTCCAAGCCGGTTTTGTGTGGCCTAGTCTACATCGAGATGTGCAACATTAGTGCCGCACTTGTGACGATTGCCAAAAGGCCGGACCAAGAAAGCTAGTGCATGAGGAACAAAATCCCATAACTACATATGGCCCATTTGAGAAATGGGAGATTGATGCAATAGGACCACCCCCACGAACCCAGTCTGGCAAGGAATACATCATAATGGGTGTGGACTACATGACGAGGTGGGCAGAGGCTTCAGCAACTAGTAGGATCACAGCCCAAGAAGTGGGAAAATTTGTGTTTGAAAATATTTGTTGCAGGTTTGGCACACCTTTGGAAATTATCTCTGATCGGGGTCCTGGTTTTAGGGTGAACCTAGTAGGGGAGCTAATGGAAAGGCTAAAAATCAAGCATAGGCATTCTACTCCCTACTACCCACAGTGTAATGGTTTGGTCGAAAAAGTGAATGGGCTGATTTGTAAGATAATTACCAAGCAAGTACACATGCACCCCAAGCACTGGGATAAAAAATTGAGTGCAGCTCTTTGGGCCTACAGGACTTCATTTAGAACCTTGCTTGGCTATACTCCATTTCACCTCGTCTATGGCCAAGAGGCTTTGCTTCCTATAGAGGTGGAACTGGCCAGTTTGAGTGTTTTAGTAGCCAGTCAAGAGAAGAATCAAGATAAGAAGTTAGAGGAAAGGATCTTGGATCTACAGAGGCTGGAGTTAGACAGAGAAGCAGCAGTCCAACACTATTACATGCAGGTTGAAGAGAGAAGGAAGACATTTAATAAGAAGCTGGCTAGCAAACACATAAGGGAAGGATCACTTGTGCTACATTATGATAACCGCTTTGATAACAGAAAGGATGCTAAACTTGTGTTCAAGTGGGAAGGGCCATTCATGGTCATAAGGAGATATCCAAATGGCAGCTAGGTGACATGGATGGGAAGGTTCACAAGTCAAGGTAAATGGATGGCAAGACTGAAGCCTTATTTTCAAAGAAATATAAACACTTTGGAGCAGTCATTCAATGAAGAGCCACCAATGAGGGGGTACAGTCCTCCTTGCTCTATTGGACCATCATTATTAAGCTAGAGGCATGAATACCTCTAGCCTAAGGGGAGGGCTAATGATCCGGGTTATTTACAACCCGGATTATTACCACAAAATTTGGCCAAAGCCCCTATCAAGAGCTTACCATATCACTTTGGGTTTACTCTTCAAGCACTAGGTATGCTACATTGCTTCTCGATTATGATAACTCTAGCAAATGGGGGGAACAAGTTCTTAGGAGGCATGTCAATGTAAAGGGTAAAAGGAATGGTTATCTTAGTGAAGATGAAAATGGATTACACCTAGGAGTTGAGTGAATGCATAGATTTTTCAAAGGACTAGCCTCCAACTAGGCATGGGCTCCGTCTGCATCACTAAGATTTGGAATCTATCACCATCATTAGAGGACACCTCACCCTAGCACATAAGTCAATATCCACATCATGGTGTCATTTGGATCTTACATAAAAGCTTACAAGCATGGACCCCTTCTGTCACATGCTTATATGTATTTATATATATATGGGGAACTAAAGTCAAAGCAGCTTTTGAAAGCGGTTTTTTATAATCTTAATAACCCCCAAGAAAATTCATGCGCAGCCCGATTATTTTCGACATGGTCTACAAAGTTGTAGAAGAAACTTTTTTCAGATTCTTCACGGATTTGAAGTTACGAAGGCGCAAACTACTGGCTATATGCAATTTTCTTCTCTCTTTCACCACACCAACTTTCCACTCTATCCTTCTTGTAAATATATTATAATAATGTGCTTTGGGCACCCACCTCTTGTAATCTAGCTCCATTTCTCTATTTTGTCTACCACCACCCTTGGCTTCTTGCATGATGACCAAGGTGGGGACTTGTCCCATCCACTATTCTCCATATTTTCAAAGATGCCATACATTATCTAGGATTATGTTAATCAAGAAGATTAACTTAATCTAATCCCTCATGGAGGCTATATAAAGAGCCCATGGAGAATGAAGAAAGGAAGGAGAGCAATGACAAGCCCATGAGAGCACTCTAGAATACCCTCATCTCTTTGAGGTGAGCTATGAGTGAGTTCTTTTATTATGTAGCATGATGGCAAGCTTCCTCTACCTCTTCTCCTATTATCTCCCTCTCTTCTCATCTTCTCATTCCATGTAGCATAATGGCAAGCTTCCTCTACCTCTTCTCCTATTGTCTCCCTCTCCTCTCATCTCTCTCCCTCATATTCTAATATGGTGTCTAGTACATATATTCTCTCTTGTAAATTTGTGTCTTGATTCTCTTTGAGAAAAAGGATATCCTATCCCATCCTCCCTTTGGCTAGGTGTTGCCGCTCTTTAGTTCTCTTAGTGAGGATTGGAGGTTGGATGGGTAAGAGGCAACCTGTTCATCATTTCATCCCTCAGATACTTGCAAGCTGCTTATTGGTACTTTCAACTTGTCCATTTGCTTGCGGATTATAGGGAATCATCTTGTTATGCTTGATTTTCCAAGCTTCAGTCAGACTTTTGATCACTTTATTTAAAGAGTTCCACAGTTCGATACTATTTCTTTTGGCGGACTCTTTTGCATTGTCCTGCCTCATCACCCGTGCTTCTAACCACTTTGTAAAGTAGTCAATGGCTACTATAATATATCTCTTCTGAGTAGTAGATGATGGGGTAATAGGACCCACAAAGTTGATGCCCCACTTCTCAAATGGAAGAGTAGCCATAATAGGCATAAGTGGTCGCTTCCTGATCTCTTGACTGTCATGTCTTTGACATGTATCGCATCTCTTAACATATTCAAATGAATCATGGAAGATGAACGGCCACCCATAACTACCTCGTAAAGCCTTCTATGCCGTTAACCGCCCAACAAAGTGCCCTCCACAAGCGGAGTCATGGCACTCTTCCAAAACAAAGGGAACCTCGTCAGGCATCACACATCGGCGATAGATATCATCAACACCTTGCCGATATAGTGTTCCTACAATTAAGAATAATTTCAATGCCTGTTGTTTAATTTTCCTCTTCTCCGATTTTGATAAAGTAGCTCTAGTCTCTCCCTATTAGAAAGATGGTGTGTTATAGCAGCATACCAGGAGGCAATAGATGTCATATCAATCTTGAACAAAGTTTCCATGTCACTCCCTTCAGCCAAGACCTCTTTTAGCTCTCCAAAATCCACAAGGCATTCTACAATGCCCTGAAGCTTCGACGGCTTGCTCTTAATCTCGTAATTAAACTCCTGCAAACTGATTAACTACTTTGCTAAACAATCCGGCAGCTGTAAATTATTCAACAACAATCGAAGGCCTTCCGCCTTCGTATAAAAAACCACCGTCTCATAAAGAATGTAGTGCCTGAACTTTTTGATCACATATACCATCGCAAGGCACAACTTCTCCATATAGGTATAGTTAATTTTCGATACACCCAACTTTCAACTAAGAAAGGCTATCGGGTGGTACCACTTTTCCTCCCAGATTTGGGATAAGCAGCAGCTGATACTATACATGGTAGCTACTGAAAACATATAGAACATTTCGCCCCTTTTTGGAGCTTTTAAAATAGGTGCTTTGGCAAGCTCCTACTTCACATCATCAAAGGATACTTTGCAAGCATCACTCCATGCAAACTAACAATTAAAGGATAATAAGTTCATCAGTGGCAACGTTATTTCTGTTAGGGAATTTATAAACCTTGAATAATACCCTACTGATGATAAAAAGCTATGGACTTCCTTTGGAGTACGTGGCAGACTCATGGCGACTATGACCTTGATCTTTTCAGGATCAGTCACAATCCCTATGGAACTGACCACATGGCCTAACAAGATCCCATAAGGGACTCCGAAGATGCACTTCCATGGGTTAAGAGCTATGCAAAATTGTCTGCAATGCTCAAAACACTTCCGTAAGATAATTAATCATCTATCCCTTACAGTGGCTGCCCCCAGATCGTCAATCAAATACTTTCAATTCCTCAGGGGAAATGTCACCAAAGGTTTTTTCGGCTGTTCTCTGCCACAAACTTGGTGCATTACACAAACCAAATGCCATCACGTGGTATGCGAAGGTACCGAAGACAGTAATAAACGTCGTTTTTAGCTTATCTTGCCTAGCAATCACCATTTGGTTATACCTTGCAAAGTGGTCCATGAACAAATATATTTCTCTACCCGCTAGTTGATCCAAAATTTGGTCAATAAAGAGTAACGGGTAGTAATCTTTAATAGTTTTCTTATTCAGCTCTCTAAAGTCTACATAAAGCCGGATTTGATTATTCTTATTCTTCCTGATCACTACTGGTAAACACCATTCTGTATGTTGAACAGGGAATATCAAACCTGCTTTACGCAACTTTTGTAGCTCCTCAAACAGCTCGTCCCTCAGTTCAAAAGTCATGCACCTTACTTTCTGACGTACAGGACGGGTACCTTCCTTTACAGGAATAGTATGCACTGCTAGGCTAGGAGGAATGCCTCTAAGCTCATCATAGCTCCAAGCAAAAATGTTGTGAAACTCTCAAATTAAGGACACACAATCCTCTCTTTCTTCCGAACTGAGCATGGACCCTAATTTAATTGGCTGCGAATCATTTAGCGTACCAAGATCCATCTCAATAACGTCCGTGTCTCTTATCCTATCCTACGGATCTATTGGCTCATTCAAAGCTATCTGGTAAATGTCCTCTATAGTGGGCCCTTATTTAGATTCATCATTTGATGATGTCTCACTACTAGATGGATCATCTACCATTTCTAGTTTAGTAGAGGATAAAGGAGCTCTCTCACCCTGAGGAGACTCAGGGTAAGCATCCACTATTACACGATTGGTACCTCTACCTAGAATCATTCGACCAATGGGTATATTGACCTGTCAATCTGTTCGTAAGATCCATGACCTACCTAGAAAAACTCTATAGCTAGGACATCCTGCAAACCTTATCACCCTAAAGTCTAGATAGCATTCCACGCTTGCAACAATGACATGGAATTTAGTGATGCAACCTTCGAGTTGTCTTAGACTATCATCTGCCATCCTAAGAAGCGTGGAGCCGTCTTTTTGAATTTTGAGACCTAGCCGCTCCATCAAGTCTGAACTTATGATATTGACAGAGGATCCAGTGTCCATGATAGCATGCTCCACTAATATTCCATCCACATATGATGGAACCCTCGTACAGTGCTTTTTAGCATGATCAAACCAATCTTCGCCCACTCTAGCTATGCCCAAACCAATCTTTTTAGCATGATCAAACCAATCTTCGCCCACTCTAGCTATGCCCAAAGGCTCTACAATATATCCAATACGTAGGATTTTTTCTTGAATTCCTTGCGTACTCCTGGGGATAATTTAATCAATTGCAAGAGATTTACGTCTGGTTTGACTTCACAAAGAGAACTTGCTAAGTCAAAGTCGTGGTAGTTTGCCAAAGTTCTCTTCTCTCGCCAAACCATCCTCTGCTTTGGTCTTGGGACCGGATTTGGTGCCTCTTTTTTAACTTTTGCTTTCTTTCTTGGCAATCCTTTATCCTTCTCGAGATCTACTTTACTATCAATAGGCCTGAGAGGTCCACCTTCTATGTCAAGATTCAGAACTTGCTTCCCCCTAGCATCTTGCTTAGGGCTTCCCTCAACACGTTTTGCATTATCTTTTTCACCCTCTTTAGCCTTTTGGCCTCTTGTTATGGCTCGTAGGTTAGAGTTTTCAGCATCATTGACATGTACAGGCTCAATAAGGTTGACTCCACTGCCATGAGGTAACTCCTCTACAACAGCCTTTCCTCTTTGTAGTATTTGTATTGGTCCATCATCTTGCTTGGGATTATTCCCTTGTGCGCAATGGTTAACTGGACCTGGTTGTCTACTTCCTTGTTGGAGAGAACTGATTTTGCTCCAACAAGTAGCTGCTAAGTGGCCGGACTTTTCGCAAATATCACATTTGACATTCGGGCAATTCCTAGTGAAAAGTTGGCCACCACACTACTTACAGCTGAATCTTGAGGGGGCACCCTCTTCAGGGCGTCGACTCCCTACCAAATTTTACTGCTTCTTAAGGAAGTTGGCATCCATAGCTATTTTTTGATACTGTTCAGAGATCATATCAATATAGTGCTTCATCATGTCCTTAACTTTACCAAGGACATTAGAGCCACTCGACTCATAGCTGCGATCATCATTCTGTCGTCCCATTGGCCTAACTACTTGATTAGGGATTGGCCGCTGACCTACTGGAACAACATTCAAGTTTGTTGTTTGGCCTCCACTATTTTGTGGGGCCATCTAACTATCCATAGGCATAGTCATGCTAGGAGGAGCTGGTAACATAGGCAAATTTGGCATGATACTCCCTCTTCCATTTGCATTTGACATGGGGTCCCCTTGACTCCCGTTGGTTAAGGCCAAATTATTGCCATTCCAATTTATCCTTGCTATATAAGCTGCTTGTAAATGGGATTCTACTTCTTGTGCTCGTCTAATAGCAGTGTCCACATCTGGCAAAGTGACACTACTCAATTGCACCTGGATATTAAAATCTAACCCATGCAATAAATATTGCAGTTGGGCAGCTATTGGAATAGGAATAGAGGCTTGCAATTTGTAAAAAACTTCCTTTAACTTCTTAGCGTATGATCGGATGTCCTCATGTGGCTCTTGACGTGTTATATTTAATACACGCAGCCAATATTGTCCACCCCTCTCAGGGGCAAACTCCCTTCGGAAAGCTTCGAAGAATAAATCAGTGGTTGTTATGGTTCTGGCTTCTAGGCCATGATACCATATCATAGCTCTTTCTTTGAGGGTCATATTAAATAACATCATTAGATGTCCTTCGTCCTAGATGCGACAGTTGAACATTAACTTTTGGAACTCATGAATGTGCAGTTCCTTCACCCCTCGAATACAATATTAGTGAGTTTGGGAATCTCCCGATTCCCATTTCTTGAATACTAAAAAGGTGGCACCTGGATAACATGCCCATAAGTTTCTCAAAACCATATTATATGACCAATCATTGGAAAGCACTTGAAAAATGGAATCTTTTGAGCTATAGAGCGCTCAATTTGGAGTTATAGTGTTCAAGTTATGACAAATCCAAAGATTTCACCACGTGCCCCAAACCTATGGGAACTTCCCATATTCCCCAATATGATGTTCTCGATGAAAATACCCTAGTAAACAAAAATTTTGCTATGTATAAACTTTTTTTCGAGAATCCTCAACACCCAATTTATTTTGAAGCATGAAATCAGAAACCTCACAATACATCGCCAGACAATGGACCTATAAGACATATGACAACTCTTGATTGTTAGCATTTAGCAATACCGAAAGTTCTTCCATGGTATCTGAGCATGAAAGGCCATTATAGAGACCATCTATCTAGTCTTCTTCCTACAAAACTCCTGCAACCATCAATTCTTTTTCTTTTCTTTTTACGTATTTCATGGCAGCTCTAGGCATATCAAAAATATATTGAAAACACAAAGTACTTCCAATGGATACACCATAAACACATGAGGAAAAACTACTGCTGCTAAGAGGTAAGAGCTTTCCTGAATCGTACCACCATCGTCTCACAAGACAGTGGTACCTAGCAAAAATTTGGCTCTCCTGTTGGAAGAGGGGAATCCCTCAAAGAATCCTTATTTCTCTGATGATTGATGCAAACAGTCATGAACTGGACAGGAGCTCTCTTCCCATCCTTATTTTGGATCCATGCATAGGCAGACCCGTCATCCAGAACCTTAGTCTTCATCGGAACTCGGTAATAAATGGCTACACAAAAATAATAGGATAAGAACAATAGTTTTGTACAAAGAAATGTCTCACCCACATCCCCAATAGAAATCTTCAAATTTAGACAAGCAGCATACAAATCTCCTACAATGTTGTTGGCCGCACACATGCGCCATCCATGATCCACATCAATGGCCATCTACCAATATCATATAAACCTTGCACAATAACATTAATCTCGGAACCATAATCCAAAAGATCAACACAAGGAGTCTCAGTATCACCAATCTTGACAACAATTTCTATAGTCATATGAGCCTAGTGACTTCAAGAAAAATGGCTATGAGGCACCAATCTAGATGCATCTTTGCTCTCATCATATTGTACGGGTTGAAGTAAAGGATGAAGAGACTTCTTAGATTGCATACATAGAACTCTATCTATAAACTCCTCAATATTCTCCTCTTTAGAATCAATGTCCTCAATCTACAATCCATAGAGAATAGCCTTGGCAACAGCTAAACCTCTTGATGGATCATATCCTATGTTGGCTCTTCAATAATTTGATGTTTTCTTTTTATGATGTCAATAATAACATCATGAAACTCTCTTTCGGGAATCCCCAAGACTTCTCCAAGTGTAAATTCAATTTTGAAATTAAGAATTCGATCCTCAAGTACCTTTTTCAAGTCTGTGGATGTCTCGATGTCAAGTAGCAGCTTGAATCCAAGTTGCTTTTTCAGCTTTGAATCCTTTGTCTTTGGGGCCTTTTGTTCTTCTTGTACTTTTGGCTTCTATACGTCGGTCATACTCTGCTCCCGTCCAGAATGAAGAAGGCTAAAGAACTAGTTCACCCCTCCTAGTTTCCCTCTTTGATCCTTTAGGTTGATAATTATCTCTTTTGCACTTTTCTTCAACAAGTGCTTCAAATCCTTGAGATTTTGCAATGTATACATAGATAGAGAAGACATCTATGTGATCATTCCGTCTAGTCCCTTTTCTAATTGCATCTCCTATGAATGAAATTTCAGATGATGAAGCTTTACCTTTCTTTTCTGTGTGCAGTTCATAGGACCATAAAGGAGACTTATCTTTCGGCAACTGCTCCAATTGAAGACCATAGGCAACAACTTCTCTTGCTTCTTTTTGCTGCACATAAGAAGAACGTAAGAGAGATTCCTTCAATAATTTGTTCATACCTCCTTTGCTGAAATTCATTTTAAGCGGTTGCTCTTATCTCCAAAACATATCATTATGTCCTTCCACAACACCAACTTCAGTCTTTTCGCCTCTTCAAAGTCTTGATAGTCCTTGCACTCATGGTCTGGACTATCGCACCAGATGCAACGGCATACTCGATCACTTCTGGAAGAATTCATAGCCGTAGAAGAGGATGGGACAAAAATTGGAGCTGGGTTGAGTGGTTGTTGTTCTCTTCTGACCATCTTTATTTGAAGATCTTTCAAGTTCTTTGAAATTTCTTCCACCATGTCTTCAACTGTCGGTTTGGCAGATGGTCTGACAACTGCAATAGGAATAGGCATAGGCATAGGCATAGAATTAGGCATAGACATGGGATGAGAAGTAGGAGAAGAGGTGGAAGAAGCAATAGGAGAAGTAGGAGAAGTGGAGGTAGGAGAAGACATCACTAGAGGTGTTTGCATACCGTTTTGTAAGCGAGCTTTCCATCTCTCCCTTTTCATCAATGTGGAAACCGCATCAACAGCATCTTGCCAATTTGTCTTCAATCCCATAGGCTACATACAGTCTTCAAGAAGCTCTCCCAACTCATCTTGAAGTGCAGGATCAGTCACCTGCAAGAATAACTCCACTTTCTCCGAGTTTAGGGCTCTTTTCTCAAGTGCATCCAACTGTTGTATCGCTCTTCAAACTCGCGCAATAACTCGAAAGCAACAAGTCCTTCGTTGGGCGGATAGACCCACTCTCTGAATGTCTTCCGTGTAGCAATACCATAATCCTCCAAAACAATACTCATCTTTGAGCGCCTTCTTGAAGACATTCTAGTTTAGATCTTGCACAAATAAATCATTCACTCCAACCGGCAAAGCAGGTGTGACAAGTTGTAGGAAATAATTACTCCAATTAGTAGGAACTCCAAAGAAGCGCATCTGACTTTCAAAAGTTTTAAGATAAGCTAAGACATTGTGTCCATCAAATAATTTACATTTGCTTACCACAGCCTCAATCGCCTTGGTTGCACCATGCGTATGCTCTTGTTCTTGATGCAGCATTCATTATTGATCCAATTGTTGCTGATGTAATTGTTGTTGCTACTGCATAGATAACTGCATCTGCTGATTCTACATCATAATAGTTGAAGAAAGAGTCTGCAATAAATTCTTCATCTCATCAATTGAAAAGGAAGAAGCACTCGATGATGAAGTGGGTGGAGTATTTGAAGAGTCTCCCATCTCGACAATCAGAAGCAATGCTTTCACATCAGGTTCACCAAGTGTCGCATGGGATACGTGTGGGGGGACTTGTAAATGTCACTCGTCACAGGGACACTAAGCAAGATGAAGAGAACTCAACATGGACGTAAACTTGTTATACAAATTGAAGACCTTAATAAGAAGAAGTTTGATTGTTGCTGATTGGAAGCATAGTATAGTAGAGAGATCACCTCTCCTTCTTTTGAGCTGCTTTTAAAATTCAAAGATTCTTGTCTTCAAGAGAGGAAATATTGACATGGATAAGCATTAAAATGAATTATTGAAAATGTTAATACATAAGGGAATCCATGACATCAAAGATGCATGCAAAATCAGGCTTTCAGCTTTTCTTAAGTGCACTTCAAGTGTTGGAAAACAATGCGGGTGCAAATACAAGATAATGATTGGAGCTCTCACACTCTCGTCAAAGTTCTCAGCCTAATGGGGCTTTATGCTCAGTTACCGACTACTTTCTCTAGTTTCTAGGGTCTGTGCTATGTCGTTCTACTCAGTTGGGCTACAATCTATGCATTGATTGGCACGGTCAGTCAGTTGTGGTTTTCTTTTTTTTTGGATATAGCCTCGGTCAATTCTCAATTTTTCAATTCTCAGAATCAGACGGGCCACTTATCAACTTCGATCAATTCTAGGTTCATTCCATTCTAGGCTTCGTTCGTCTTATTCTCATAATCAAACTGGCCAAATTGGATGGGGCCGATTCTCTTAGGCCAACATCGAATTTTTGGTGGTCCAATTTTCGCCAATCAGATGATCCAATTTTCTCGTTTGATTTCTTTGTCTGATTTTTAGTCGTTCGAATCGAATGGGCCAATTTTCCCCCAAGGCAATCAGACAGGCTAATTCCGTGTGACGATTTTCCCAAGGTGACAAAAATCAACTCAATTCTAATTATTTCGGTCATGAGGGGTTGCACAAACTTCCAAAATGTAAAGTAGACCCTAATGAAGGATTTTATATACCTGGAATAGCAACTAAACTCCAAAATACAAATCAACAAACAAATCAAACCTCTTGCCCTATTATGACAACAAAAACCCTAAAACTTTTTCCTTCAATTTCTTAGTCCTAACCTACTCCAAATGCAACAAAAATCAAAAACAAAAAACTGAAATGATTCCTCCTACTTGCTTAATCATCAAAAAACCAAAATACTTACTTGTTGCCAAGATTAAAAACCCAAAAAATTCCTACCTATCTCAAGCTCTGATTCGGGGATCCCTTACTTCATTGCTTGATTTGGGGCGCGCAAGCGCTCAAACTTGAATCCGTTGGTCCAAGAAACGGAACCAAAATGTAGTGGGAGCTCATGCTCAATCGTCAAGACCCATGGAGGACCACTTATTGTTTCAAGCGAGCACAAATGGCTATCTCTCACCTAGTCGATGTGCCTTTTTGATCCTACAAGTGTAGTGAGCTTATCTTAATGCTCGATAGAGTAGCCTCCTCCCTCAAGCCCTCCAATAGCTCCATGATTGGAGATGCAAGATCAAGAATCCTCAATTCTCCACCTTGCTCCATCCTCCATAGCTAGTGTGTGAGAGGAGAGAAGAGAAGAATAGAAGAAGAGAGGAGAAGATGGAGAGCTTCTCCACCACTGTCCCTCACTGCCACTCACTCATTCCCTCACACTCCCTCTCTCAAGCACAAGCACAAGCAAGCAAGAAGAAGAGAAGACAAGAGGAGAAGAAAGACCACTTTAGCCACACACCAAAGAATGAGCTCCTCATTCACTTTTCAACTTTATATACAAAACCCTAAAATCCCTTTTGGGTGGTCATCCCCTTATCCCCTTTTTTACATGGCCGACCATGGCCTATAGGCCCTTTTTCCTATTGTCCTCCTATCTTCTTGGCTTTCTTTCTACCATCCATTTACCTTTATAGTTTACACAGGAGGGAGTCTGGTGCTCTTTTGCAAAGAGTTTTAGGGGCACCTTGCATTCAAAAATGCACTTTTGCCTTTGACTTAGCTTTTGAGTCCGC
This sequence comes from Lygodium microphyllum, assembly GCF_053477565.2. Classification (NCBI taxonomy): domain Eukaryota; kingdom Viridiplantae; phylum Streptophyta; class Polypodiopsida; order Schizaeales; family Lygodiaceae; genus Lygodium; species Lygodium microphyllum. The sequence goes on along the minus strand of NC_141159.1, from coordinate 124,836,110 downwards.
CCTTGCTCTTTCAGCCATTTCCCTTCCTACTTCTTCCATTGTGTTTGATTTCCTTCTATGCCACCTCTTTTAGGTTGTCCTAACTTGTGCTTTTCCACTTTTTTCACTTTCTTCTTGTGCTAAGGTTAACACCCAATGTGTCAAAGTGGGATACATCCAATTGGAATAACTATCATGCATATAGTAGGTCTCAAATATGATGGAAGAGAACTATAGATACACAACTGACTTAGCAAGTGTAAAGAATCTCAATTCATAGCCAAGCAAGATGAATACCTCACTAACACCACATTCATAGAGATAGGTGCTAGCTCAAAGCATGAGTCAAATCAGTCCATTAAGCAACAACTACAGTCAAAGAGCATTTGGAGAGCATAGACATAACTCAACTGAGTGCACAATCTCACAAAAGTAAGTTCAAGCTCAACTCCAAATATCCAAAGCTCTATGTATCTATTTAAAAGAATCCAACCAAGCCATTTGAATTCAAGGTGCCTAATGAATGACTATTGATGCTAAATTGAAGAGATGGATTTTGTGATGATTGGGCCCTAGGGGGCTCTGTTGGCAGTAAGGACCTATGTGGTTTTGCAAACAAATGTCAAAGATGGACTAAGATTGATATATAAGAGTATAGTGAGGAGGTCCTCAAGCCATTGGAGACCCCTCACAATGCTCAACGTAGCCTATAAGTCTATGGCATATAGAATGAAACACTATTACACCAACTTTTGCATGACAGGTAGTATGGTTTTGTCTAAGGAGGGAAATTTCATAATGTAATTGTGACCTCATTCTATCCATTGATCTTGTAGCTATTAGTGGGGGAAATTTTTCCTTAGTCAACATGGGCTTTGACAAGGCAAGGCCTATGATTGGATTAGATGGCACTTTATTGTGATTGTGAGGACATGAATGTGATTTGGCCTTACTTTTTGTGCAATGATCTCTATTTCTTTTAGCATTGCCACCTCTAGAAACTCTATCAAAGGAATCAGCACATTAAGATTTGAAATCAAGAATTTATTTTGAAAAAGAATTTGACTTCACTTCCATTTTCTCTTGCTATCATTGGTAGTAAAGGCACATGTGCCTCCATCGCCCGTGTTTTCACTACATTAATAGTACCTACACACATGTACACTGCACGTGGTGGTAGGCACCCATCACTATCACTTCATTCTTTATTCTTTTAGTGAATAATAGAATAAGGGAGGCTAGTCACACATTGTGACTATTGGAGTTTCCACATCCTGTGTGTCTCTCTCTCTTGCTCTCTCACTCCATCTGCCATAGATCACACCTCGGGTGCTTCTACCTTCTCTTCAACTAGAATTAGAGCCATAGTTCAAGGTGCTTCTCCTTCATTTTGCTTCAGCCCATATCATTTTCTATAGCTCATTATTTCAAGGCAACCATGGTCTCCCTTTCTCAAGGTATGTCGTGATCTCAACTTGTTCTAGGGTGGTTTCACCTTACTTCAAGACCTTTTATAGATCACATTCTAGCATTAGCCAAGATTCAAGACCTTCTTAATTCATGTCCATAGCATTGGTCAAGCTCCATTTGAGCCCAACCTAACTATCATACACTCCAATCCATTAGGTGCAACATGTGTGCGTTTTTTTTTCAGCATCCCGTTGTGGACTTCTAGGAGCTATACACTCTCTTGTGTAACCTCTAGTACTTGGACAACACTCTTGGGCATTGGGTAAAGGCTCTCGACATTGCAAACTTGGACTTAAGCATGACATTGAAGTGATATACTTCATGCTATCATCAACCAAGGATAGCCATATCTCTACCTGTTGGTGCTTACTAATGCTACTACAACCTATATACTAATGTTGGATCATTGGAGTATGCTTGGATGATGTCTTGAGTGCCCTTGGCTTCACTTTGAGCTCTCATTAGCTTTGATTTACCAGAGTTTTTATTGATGTATATTGTGGGTAGCATGTTTTAATACACACAAGGGCATCATACACTTCATTCTCTGGAGCTCTATTGATGCTTGTATGCTTGCATATTGATGTTGGATCATTGGGGGTTATTATGTTGATGTGTTTGAATGATTTTTGGATTGATTTGACCTTGAAATATCTTAGATTTCACTATTATTTGGGTGCTATAATAACAAGGCAACACATCATTTTATCAATGCATCTATATGCCTCTTTCTCTTGGATGTTATTTGGTGCACTCTATTAGATGCATTGATGTCTAACATGGATGCTACATGCTTGATTATCCTTATTGAGAGCTGTTGAGTTGTGATTTGGGCTTGGTTATATTAACATTGGCTATGATTTATGCTATTGTGGCTGCTACTTTTGATGCTGTACTAAGAGCTTGAATAAGATAATGGGCTTTATGCTCCTGAATGCATGTCACATGTATCTTGATGTGGATTTCTACTATAAAAATCATCTCTCTATTCTTGTTTACTTTTAGGTAGTCAAACTAGAACTTAGAATGGGTTTCGACAATAAGGCTCTCAATTGGACCTTGAACTTGAAATCAACATAACATTGTAGAACTTCATGGAAAGGGCCAAGTCTCCAACTGTGTGTGTGCCTCCCATGATGGTTGGTAGATGGCCTTGGGAACCTTAAGGCATTGAATGACACTTTTCCCTTTAAATTATGGACTACTAGTAGAATGAACCTGTCCTTCCTCAAAGGAAGGAATAAAGCAAGGCCACACAGGAGGGCACCTCTATAAGCATTAAGAACCCCACTCACATATGGGAAGAAGTTTATATATTGGTGATGCGTATGTTGATGCCTACTAGTCAATGCACATGCCCATGCTTATTATGCAAGTTCATTGCCTCAATTCTTATTTAAGTGCAAATGTCATGTGTGTCAAGAATCAACTATATATGTTAAAATGCATTTGGCACAACCTTCAATATACTAAATACCTATCTTTTGCATAAGCCCTTAGCTTTCTAGTTGGAACAATTCACCTCGTAAAATGACTTATATGTGTTGCTCCTTATACAAAGCATTGGTGAGTTTTTGCCATGCACCATTGGAGGATGAATGCAATTGTTTATGAAAGATGATTTGGGTTAGGTTTCATGATTTTTGGATGGATAGGATTTGGTACATTCTGTTCATGTCATTCAGGACCTTACAACCAATAAATTATTAGGATATTACATTGCATTATTAGAGGAACATGTGGAGGTTTTTTGTAAGTCTATATGTAATGTGTATGTTGTATTCCCTAGCAAATCATAATTCTAAAATATTTGAAATCAAGGTAACATATACTTGATAAAATCACCCAATTAAACATACCACCTACTAATAATATCATTAAAATTTAAATGAAATTAAGGCAACATATACTTGATAAAATCACTCCATTAAACATACCACCTACTAATAATATCATTAAAATTTAAATGACAATTTAAAAAATGGCCTAACATTATTGCAACAAGCACAAGTGGATTGATTAGTTCTTAGTTGTGTAATTTTGCTATTTAATTTATGATATAGAAGCACATTAAATATTGAGGTTGATACTTTGCATTAATTTTGATGTTGATAACTTTATGAAAGAAGTGATTCAATATTAGCCATACAAATAAGGTGTCCATCATTGTGACCTGCATTAAATATCAAGGTTGATACTTTGAGTTAATTTCGATGTTGATACCTTCTAAGGGGAACCTAAAAATATTGAAATTTGAGCCATCAATACTTTTTTCTCTTTATTCAATCAATAATTATCATGGAACGTGTGGTTATGAATGTCAAAGAAACTCATATACCAATTTCCTCCATTGAACTTTATATAAAGATGCACTTTTACATTGGCCTCACAAATAAAGTGTCCACGTGATCACTCTCATTTGCATGTGAACTGAAACTTGAAAAGTTCGAGCCACCAGTACCTTTTGTTTCTTTATTTGATCACTACCTATGGTGGAAAGTGTAGCTATGATTGTGTTACTCAATTTCTTTGGTTGAGCTTAGTGTAGATTTCTTGTGTACACAATGTAGGCATCATTCCATGTTCCTACCTTTCTACAACTTTTTATTATCTTCTTACATTGATAGGAAACATTGATAGGATTATTAATATTACCATTATATCTCTTTAACAATGTGAAGAAGAAGAAGATTTAAAATTATAAATACAAAATCCTTTTGAAGAGTCTCTTGCATGGCGATCAATGATGAATTTACCATTGTTTAATGAGCATTGTGTGTTAAGCTTATATATAAGTCCATAGATTAACTTCTATGTGAAATAATAGAAAGTTCATCTAAGGATGAAATATTTATGGTAACATGCATTAGGGACAACCTTGAATATGATGGGAATTCGGCTATGCATTCTAATACATAATAATAGTAAATTCCATTAAGTTTGTATTTAGTAATTTGCATTTCCATTTTTTCATTTTCATCCATTTACAAAGTAGAGTAACATGTTACAATGCACAATAAAGGATGTGATTCATGATGTGCTAGCCAAAGGTAGTTTACATCAAGTTTGAAGTAGTGTAGATTGTTGAAATTTAATATGTTGCAAACTATTTGGTGTGAAACTTACAAGAAAAAATCTATCATGATGTTCTTATATTTCTACCTTACTGATTGTGACATTTTGGACTTTGAATTCTATGAAAGGTGAACATACTATATGTTAACATTTACAAATCATTTGATTTTGTGAATCTACATGGGAGGTGATAAACTTAATCTTTTTGATACTTTCATTAGTGACATATATGCCACATCAGTCAACTTACATTTCAACACATGGCTATTGCAACATGTACAAGTATAGACCACTAGGGGATTAGTGCTAAATTCTACTACTTGATGTATAATGGATAAAAGTAATGTATTCTATTCATGACAGCATTTGGTATCCCCCTAACAAATAGTGTGCCACACATGGTCGGTGCATGTTGAAACTAATTTTGAGGTTGATACTTTCCATGCTAACAGAAACTCAAAAAAATAGGTATAATTATTCTTTTTCCTATACTAGATTTTTATTTTTGTAAAACAAATAATAATTTCCATGTAGCTTTCTTGAATTGATCAATTCTACACGTTTTCAAGGCTTTTGTGATTAGTCTTGTCAACCTACTATTGTGATGTTAAATTACATTGTTGGAGTGGCTTTTTTAGGGGAGTTGTTTTATAGGCATGTTGGGTTGTTCACAAACTAACTCGCTCAAGAGCTCACTTGAGTACTCACCCACTAGCTTCTTTACTACCTAGCTTACATCCTATATACCTTTCTTAACATGATAAGTGAACAAGGTACAAACTAAGGGTTAGAAATTCACAAAAGAATAAATCAATAGGGTAACCACTTCTTGAGGATCCATGGTGCGAAATTCTTATTTATTAATGAATTCATTTTTTATGAGCAATGATGGTTGTAACTCAAGTTAATGAGGGTTGAATGTTTAATGGAAACAAATATGGAAGTGCTCTATAGTATGCAAATATATTATGACTAAAGTTTCATTAAGAGATATATACATGAAAATACTAATGCATAACCTTGTTCAAAAATGTTCTATCCCTTGATGGATCATACTAGAGTTTACTTTCTCCTAAAAATAGGAAATATTTTGTTTAGAGCTATTATTTAATATTAGAAACTAGATGCCACTTTATATACACTTTTAAAACTATAGTTGGTCCAAAAGGCCACTACTAAATAAGAGAACTAATCTACTTTTGCAAACTATATGTGAAACAAATTGGAATATGAAAAGAATGGCATATGGGAGATCTCTCAAGAACCACTTACCCCAAAAGAATCCAAGGAACATACCTAAACAAATTGCTAGAAATGCTCAAAAAATTCACTTGTTATAATATACTTGAGGAAATACAATAGACCAAAGATTCACTTCCTAATGTTACTGTTAAAATATGCGGGATCTAAAGCATGGCTATGGCAGCTTGTAAGCATAGAATAAACTCATGATGACATTGACTGAAGAACACAACTGTTACACAAGTGAATTAGGTTCCAAGATTGAAGCTTGAACTCATAAACACAATCTTGTGTATTAGATTGACAAGTACAAGAGTGACACTAACTAATAAAGGAAAGCATCATCATCATGTATTCATTCATCTATCAAAAGTGGTAGTCAAGTACAATGCTTTATAGTTGTTGGATGGGTACAGTTTCCCTTTCTATGCATATGGGATTCCTGCAGCATGCATGTCTTCATCCTAAATTGCCTCATACAAAGAGGCTACATTAGGTGTGATTGCTAATATCTCAGTACCCCTCCTCAATCACAACCAGAAAGTACAAAGTGTGTAGAGGCTTTAGTGAAAGTAACACCTACAATGTGTGGGCACACCATAAACATGGCAAAATACCAGAGGCTGTCGCGTAGAAAAGGCTAAGTGTGGGTACCACAAACATTATGGACATCCAGAGGCTATAGCAGGGGCCTTACAGAGGTTGTAGTACAAGGCTACATGAGGAGTTTTACAAGCTTATGATAAAGACATTTGGGCTAGACATTACAAGGCTAAAAATTTCAGTAAAAAATAGGATCAAGGACCGTGAGGCCCTTGTGGTTTTTAGCATTTCTTTTGACATAGATCTTCGATTCATTGTAGTTCTTCTTGTCTAACTTCAAGTACTTGTACTTCACTTTGTTTGCCACTTCAAAGTCTTCATGATTTTTATGCTTCTTCTTCTTCTTATTCTTGTTCTTTTGGTCCTCTTGATCTGCTTCTTGATTGACTTTGCTTGCAATAGTTGCATCAGTCTTTATGTCCATGTCCCCCGCAAAAGCAAAGGTATCATTATCTTTGAGGCAGCATAAATTTCTTCAAAATCGTCAAATACATTCATTGATTGCTCTTCAAAACAAGTAAATCCATCCATCCCTGCAAGCGGAATAAACAAGTCTTCTATGTAGTTGAATTGAGCAACAAGAGTAATGTTACTCTTCACGAGAAGCATCTTCTTAAAAGACTTGATTTTGGTCATTCCCATGATGGAAATCAACTTCAAATGACTGAGAATAACCAACAATGAGTTGATCTTTGTATGTGTCAAAAGACACAAGCAATGGCAGTGAAGTATCAAAAGATACTAGTTTGAAATTTGATGTTTGTTGCTTGAGTTTGACTTGATGATCTTCAAAAACTCTTCATGGCTTCCCCTCCTTGCTAATTTGATGGTTGAATACTTGCTGAAAACTTCATATTAGAGTGGCCTTGGCTTGGTTTAAGTGGCAGGAGAGAGAAAATGCAGGAAAAATGAGCTTGAAGGTAAGTGGCTATGGTTGTCCTGTCAAAACAGGGACCATAGCGATTGGTAAATGAGCTCCCACAAGCTCCACAGGTCGAATCTGCTCAAACCCTTTAAGATAGAGGACCCTCACTAATGGGCCTAACTCCCCCTAAGAGGGTTTGTACTCGTTTTGCCCGAGTTGAGAGATCTAAGCCTTCAAAGTGGTCGCTATCAAAACTACACCTAGATTTGGGAAAATGCAAATGCCAAGAATGGTGTGCATCAATCTCCTTGATTTTTGTGCCAAAGAAGTTGTGCCTTGACCTAAATAACAACTCTCAAGAAGAAATCTTGAAGAGATATGGCCTGGTTGATGAGATATGGCTACTCCAACAAAGGTAGATAGGTGCTGTCCACATACACAGTTATGGCAGTGACTCTGAAAAGAGGCAATGCTGAAGCTATAGTTGCCCAATCTCAATGATTGAAGTGCCAAGGAAGATCTCTAGAAGTAGAGAAACACTTCTCCAGAAGGAAGTTCAAAGAGATTTGGCCTGTGGAGAGAGATATGAAAGCTTCAAGCTAATAGGGTGCTACTGGCTATGGCTACCATGGAAGCTTCATTGAAGGTAGAAATGCAAATGAAGTTGGAGATAGGGTCCATTACTCAAATTGAGCTGAGCAGAGATGAAATTCCAGAGAAACACTTCTTCAAAAGGAAGTTCAGAGAGGTTTGGCCTGTGGAGAGAGATATGAAAGCTTCAAGCTGACAGGGTGTTGCTGGCTATGGCTGCCATGGAAGCTTCATTGAAGGTAGGAATGCAAATGAAGTTGAAGATAGGGTCCATTACTCAAACTGAGCTGAGCAAAGATGGAAAGGACCTGAGAGGAGTGAAAGGAGAGTTGGGCCATGCTCAGTTGAGCTCTGATACCATGTTAAAATACGCGGGATCTAGAGCATGGCTATGGCGGCTTGTAAGCATAGGCTAAACTCATGATGACATTGACTAAAGATCACAACTGTTACACAAGTGAATTAGGTTCCAAGATTGACGCTTGGACTCATAAACACAATCTTGTGTATTATATTGACAAGTACAAGACTAACACTAACTGATAAAGAAAAGCATCATCATGTGTTCATTCATCTATCAAAAGTGGTAGTCAAGTACAATGCTTTATAGTTGTTGGATGGGTACAGTTTTTCCTTTTTGTGCATATGGGATTCCTGCAGCCTGCATGTCTTCATCCCAAATTGCTTCATACAAAGAGGCTACATTAGGTGTGATTACTAATATCTCAACAGTTACAACACAAAGGCCACAAAAAATCTAGCAATGCACATATAAGAGCATGCTCACTTCTCAAATAATTTGGGAAGAAAATAACTAATATAATCAAAATAGGGATTAGGTAGAGTACGGATTGGAGAATAAAGCAACTCTCATAAAGAATAAGGTCACGGCTTACTAAAGTTATGCACAACATTGTATAAAATCTAGTGTAACTAAAGAACAAGGGCATGGATAACTTTAAAAAGCACCAACTAGAAGACTCGAAGCCAAGACATGTCATCCATCTTGCCAAACATCCAAGGTATGTTCACAATGTTTATGAACTCCCATACAACAATGAGCCACCTCTCCACTATGCATGACATATGGCACTATGGCCTTTACACAATTCTTCACATGTTGAGAGGCAAATCATATACAACACTCTTACACTATATTGTCGTTCATATAATACTACATTTTGTCTCTTAATCACATGCTTCTTTCATAGTGTTTCCTAAAATAAAGTTGTGAAGCAACAACAACACATGAGGAACAAAGTTTGGAATCATAATAAAAGCAAATATAACTACATAACTCAAATAGGCTAGGCATATAGTTACTAAGATGAACATCAAATATGTAGCTACATGCTTTTGGTCAATTGTTAAGCTTGTGTACTCATATTCAAATCATTTTCAAGTGCATTATTATCAACCCATAAGCCCCAAAAATGACCTAGGTAGTGTATTTACTATAATAATTTATAATAATAAATATAAAATTACATGACAAAACCTGTAAGTGAAGCAAGAGCAAGCTAAGGTGAAGTATTTGATGTTACTTATTACTTCTAAGGAAATGAGACAAGTAATGACTTTCATTCAAAAGGTGAAGTACCTAATCCAATTTACTGCATTAGCACCCCAACTTCTACTCCCTCTTCACCAAGTAGTAAGGTTGGAACCTTTGCTATGGATGAAGGAGTGCGCATAGGTGGTTCTCAAGGCAAAAGAGGTGTTAGGAAGTTTGGATAGTTTACAACCTCCAAACTAGAAGAAAGACTTTTACCTGAATTCTTCTCTAAAAACAAATCTTGTTGGAGTAGTTTTACTTTAAAAAGGAGAATGATACAAGCTTGTCATGCCAAAAGATAATGAGAGGTAGAAAAGAATTTCTTATATGCACAATAGATTTCAAGCATATCTATTGCCTTAACCTTTTGTGCTTTTGATGAGTTATTCCCTCTTACCTCAACTAATGAACAATTCCAAGCTAATAAAGAGATTAATAAAGTGGGTAATGGAGTTGGAAGAGTTTCAATTCTCTTTTCTTGTGGATGAAAGTATCAAGGTAAACTTTTAGACTTGTTCATGTATCGAGAGGACCCTAAAATGATTGCAAAAAAAGAAGTGCAAAAGTCCCCCAATAGAATCACTTGTTATAGAGAATGACTTCACTCTATTTCTTGATGGTTTGTATATAGAAGAGCACACAAAGAAGCTTTTTGAGGTCTTGCGTTAGACAGCCCAAATGGACAGAAAACAAGGATTTAAGTTGGAAGAGCAAAGTAACAATGAGGGAAAGTAGGCAATATTAGATAAGACATTGCAAGTAGTCCATGATTTGAGAATTAAGTGGTTGAGGGTCAAAGGAGGATGGTTTGGTAGTGTTAAAATAAGTTCTAGGGGTGTGGCACATGAAAAATTCTAAGTGAAAATTGAGGTGCAATAGGATAAGGAGACTCTTCCATATACTTGAAGCATGGAGCTAAACTCATGTTGGCACAAAGGTGAATGCTATTGCCCATGAAGTGGCACAAGAAGATATTAGAGTAACGTTTTCATTTTTGTTGAGCAAGAGAGTATTTGGCCCTAAAAGAAGAAATTCTCTTAACAAGAGTCATTCCTAAGGAGATGGAGAAGAAAAATAAGACTCCTTTATCAAAAGAGCAAGGAGGTATATAATGGTGAATGACAACTTGTTCATGAAGGGAGCTAATTTATTTCTAAGACAAGTACCATAGAGAGAGGAGATTTATAAGACTTTTAAGAGAATCATGAAAGGGCTTGTGGAGGTCACTTTTCCTTCAAATACACTCTTTAGTGGCCTAGATATGAAGGGATGTTAACCATTGGTGTAAGTCATGCTTGCAAGTGTCATAAGACAAGTAAAAGGATTGAAGTATGAAATTAGAAGCTCTATTTTGTGTCACGGTAATATCTTTAAGAAATGAGGAATTGATGTTATTGGCCCATTGCCTATGACAACCAAGAAAAGTACTTATACTCACTATAGTGGATTATCATACCAAATAGGTCTAGTCTAGAGCAACTACTAGAGTTAGGAAGAAGGATGTTGAAAGATTTATCTTTGAGGAGATGTATTGTAAGTTTGGGGTACCTTATAGATCCTATTAGTCTAAAGGTGTGGGTTCCAAGGAGACTTGGTGGATTTCTTGTGTGAGAAAATGAAGATCAATGGCAAGTATGTTACACTTACTATCCTCAATACAATAGTATGAATGAAAGATTCAATGGAAAGCTTATGAGAAAGATGACCATGGAGATTAAGAAGCCTTGAAATCTAGAGTTACCAAGTGCATTATGGGCTTACAAAATAGTAATAAAGAGTGATGTAAGCTTTCAATTTTCCAATTGGTGTTTGTTAAGTAGTTTCTCCTCCCTATTGAAGTTAAAGTTTCTTATTTGAAGGTATTAATGATAATGTATTATGGGACTCGAGATATATATCAAGATAACCTATTGAAACTAAAAGGAATGCAATTGGATATGAATTTAGCCTTGGAATATTACAAGACAATGCAAGAAAATCAAAGTGAAAGGATGAATCTAGGATCTGTATGGAAGAAGGCAGCTTGGTATGAAGTATAACCATAAGTTTGATCATAGCTTTCAAAAGAGCTAAGGGTAAATGGATACAAGATAGATAAGTATGAATCTAGGATCATGATAGTGCTAAGAGACATCATGAAAAAGAAATTTCCCTTGACTATCTATTAGGATTTTTTTCCCTAATGATCCTATATTGGATTGGAGGTATGACTATCTATTATGACTATTTTCCTAATCCATATTAATGTTCTATTGGACTGGGAGAACGAGAGGTGCTAAAATAGAAGTATAGCTATGGAAGAATTGAGGATGAAGCTAAGGACTAGTTATGCAAGAGGACATGCTAGACAAGATGATGATGAAAGTAAATAAGGTTGCATGTGTGTGCATATCAAAGGCCCAAAAACTTCAAGAGTATGTTCATGGAGGTATGGAGGTGGATCATGGACACAGGGGATTCACTAATAGTAATAAGGAGACATCACCTGCATGTAAGAAATATATGAAAATACCCCTTATCTACCCCCTATTTATGGGACCTTACCTTATAAAATGCACCTTCGTTCCCTTAAATAACCCCCCTCCCTTACACTCACGTGGTACCATATGGTAAACCCTAATGGACCCCCCGGGATCATGGATTATGAGCTATCTTTGCAAGTTGATGAAACTTTGGAATTGAATTATCTCTCAAGGATTCTGTAAGAGCTTCTACCTGTTCACTACCTTTGAAGCTTGCAAAGGATTATGAAACTCATGTTGTTTGTGTGTGGGCCCTAGGTTAAGAGTTTGATTTTGTTGGACAAGGACTATGATTATGAAGGAGCTATTATGTTTAAAGCAGCAAAGTTTTTCTTTGTTTCCCTATGCCTAAAATCATGTCCTCCCCTAGGAGTCAAACTAGGATCTCAAACTTGGAGAATTAACTAGTAGCAATTTGTTGGAGGAAAGACTGTTGAAGCATTCATCATCTAAACCAATAATCTACGTAACTAGATGGTTGTTGATGTTAGGATACAAAAGACTAACGAGGAGCTAGCTCAATAATGATGTTTGAGAAATAGTCAAGTAAAATGGAGACAAATGTAATTTCTTCCACTTCATCCTTTGTTTCAACCCCAAATCTATGCAGAGTGCAAAAAAATAATAGGGTTGAATTGCCTCACATAGGAACTATACTACTTTAGGCAATATAGAAAGTACATAACGTTGTATCATGCAATCAACCAAAAACTAAGATACAATGACATAGAGACATAGAACCACACTCTACAATACTTATAATGACAAATTGGAGATACAAATTAGAGTATATGCTAGAAATAGATAAGAAATATAGATAAAACATGGCATCAACTATTAGATCTCATACAATATCAAGAAAATCCATCATACAATAGGTTGTACTCATCAATAATGATCAAAAAACATAAGACACCCATAATATCTCTTCAGATCACACTTGAAAACTGCCTACATAATATCTCTTCAGATCACACTTGAAAACTGCCTACATAACTACACTTCATGAGGCATTTCAAGTCTACTTCATGCAAAAATAGTAAAAATTAAGGTTCTAGACCATGCTAAGGCAAACACAATGCATCAAACCATGGCTAATAATTGGCACAACTCGATGGATGGCTGGTACAACCATGACTCAAACCCTTGCATGGTGTGTCATGGTGTCAAATGCCTTATCCAAAACTATCATACCTAATGAGAAAAATTATGATTTATTTACATCCTTGCACCATGAACTAAGCCACAAAGAGAAACAATAAGTGGAGCCTCTCTAGTAGGATACTTAGAGCCCTCTACTGTGATTGCATAATCCCCTTAAAATACTATCACAAAATGTAGGCATACACATCATAAGTATGACTTTTTTAAAAATAAATTCTAAGAGGAGTACAAGAGACCGTCATGAGCTATGAGGCTCATGAGCATCACAAGAATCGGTGATAGACTGCTCCTATGCATGTTGCTCATGTGATACAAAAGGTAGAACATCAACTTCATGAATCTTATCTGATGTAAGCTCCCTTATCTTAACATGTTTACTGATATCATGCAAAACTTCAATAATATCAACCTTCACAACATCATAATCCAAGGATTGAATCTTAGTATTTTCATGCTACTTGACACTTTTCAACTTTGTAATCATACCCAAAAGTCTATCATACTCAACCTATATTCCTTCAAGCTTCTCGTTGAGAACATCCTTCTCATGAATCAATGCTTTCAAGATTTCAGAAACAAATGACTGTTGCACAATTGCATATGGCCAAGATATCACTTGACACATTCTCCCTACAATGAAAACCCATTGATCATACATAATGCTAACCAATGTATTCCTCGTCACGGTAATAATAGTATGCATAAACAGTGATCTATTAAGATGTACATTCAAATTTAGTAGCATCTAAACCCTTTCATCAATATCTTGACTTTGTTGCATGGTGTTAATGGTTACTTTCTCGAGACAACTACTTCCCTGCATCAACTCACCACTTTCATGTGCCAGGTTAACTATCACTTGCAATGGTGAACCCACTACCTATAGTAGTGAACTTACCACTTCCAATGGAAACCTTTTTTTTAATTGCAATAACCTTATTTCTTTTAGTGGTGTTGTGATCTCCCACAACAAGGTTGTAATTTTCTTCATCAAGATTGCAATTTCAATGATGTCCATAGAATTTTGCACTACTATTGCTTCATGCACTTCAGTAGTGACTTGCATAAAGTTGATTCCCACTACTTGTTGAACGTGTGAATCCTTTTGTTACTTATCATAACCAACCTGAATTATTATTAGCAGCCTATATCCATTAATTGCAAGTTTAATAATGTCTCCTTGCATTATAGCTAGAATGAAAGTATATGCAAATATTAATAGGTAATAAGCCATAGTTCTATGCTACAATCATTTCAATGAAATAACCCAAGGCTGAGAACTCATTATATACAATGACATCCATAATATATCATAGGGAATGAAGATACAAAACTATAATAGAATGTGTAGATTACCACGCTAATGGTACACAATAATTGCTTTATGATCTACATCATAATCCCCCATGACTTTGGTCTATATTAGATTATTTAAATAATCTTCTTGGACATCAATCCAAACTAACATAACATATATTTGCTAATTGTCAAACTCTTGAGACTATTGATTTCCAAATTTCTTCTATAACTTTTATTTTTTAGCTTGTTGTAGCACTTTTTGCTACTATAAGAGTTGCAAGAATATAGATTGTTGTTGTAAGAATAGTAGGAATGTTGGTTGTTGTTGTAATCATAGGAAAAATTCAGCTTACTACTGTGGGTATAGGAAAAATATAAACTATTGCTACAAGAAGTTTGGTTGCTGCTATAGGAAGTCAAGATACTGCTGCAAGAATTCAAAGTTCTACTATAGAAATTGCTAAGATTTAGGTTCTTGCTAATCATTGTGAAGCTTTCTTGACACAAAAAATTATAACATACTCTTGCTACAAGCATAGACCTCATATAAAATTAGCACTTTCATGCTCAAAAACCAATCAACATGAATAATATCAACTATTTCTACTGCAATATAAATTGCATAAATATCCACTGTAGGTATTTGCGTACTTTCAAATACTCTAACTTCAACGATAGACTAATCAGAGTCCTCAAAGACTTCATAAATATTATTCTAAATTGAAACATCAACAACATGATTATGCAATGCATAGAGATCCTCAAGAATAACATCTTGACTTGAAGCATGAGAAAATACCAACTGTATATGTAAATTAAAAATCTCATTATCCTTTTGTAGAACAACTTTCTCAAGAGCATTAATAACTTCAAAAAAATGAGAAACCTAGAAATCCATTGCATTCTTTGGTTGAGAAACCTCCTACAATAGTAATGCTTTCTCTTCTTGAAGCTGATTGATAATAGACAAAGTTTCAATTGCTACAACATTGGTGGCATTTCTCTCCTTTTCAAGTTCAACAAAAAGCCAATGAATCATCTCAATTGGAGATTGAATCATAGAGTGTACCTCATCCAGAACTTTAGAAAACCCATACAAACTAACTACATTATGCAATTCTTCATATTCAACCAACTTCTACAAAGGAAATGTAGTGCCAATCTTGTAATCTTACTCTTCTAGCAAATAAATTACAGATCTAATCTTACAATCCCACAATTTCAGTTGCACTCCGACCAAAATGTATTATAAAATAAAGTGAAACACTAACTTGTTCTTGAGATCAAGCAATGTAAAGACCTGCTCCTAGTGCATTTCTTCAAGTTCTTGCAAAGTTCCTTCATTGAAATCCAACTTAGTAGCGGATAATTAGCATCGATAAGAGAACCAAGAAAATCATCCACAATGGCATTCTCATTGCAAAAATCATAATCCTCAAACTTATCACCCATAATAGCATTATTTTCTTGAATACATAGCTGGTCTTCTTGGTCACCAATTGGATCATCTTCATTGTTCATAACTTCAAACTTTTTTTCCTCTTGATTTGATTAAAGCTTATTGGAAACATAGAACCATACTCTACAATACTAATAATGACAAATCATATATAGAAATCAAAGTGTATGCTAGAAATGGATTAGAAATAAAGAAAAACCATGGTGCCAACTATTAAATCTCATGTAATCTCAAGAAAATCCATCATACAACATGTCATAATCATCAAAATTATCAAAAAACATGAGATACCCATAATATATCTTCATATCACGCCTAAAAACTACCTACATAACTACACTTCATGGGGCATATAATTGAGGCATTTTAAATCTACTTCATACATGAAATAGTAAAGATTAAGGTCCTAGACCATGCTAAGGGCAAACATAGTGCATCAAGCCATGGCTAACAATCCTCAAGCCAAGAAGTAGTACACTATGAATATATACTAAGAACTATCCATATCCTTAAGTAGGAGGAAGCATTTTCTTCTAATGTTGATGAAGAGAAAGTTCACAAACATGCCATCATGCCACTAGAAAAGTCAGAATAGGTGAAGTAGCTATATGATCAAAACAATCCTATGAAACAAGCACAAATGGACTAAGGAGGCCTAGGATAATAAAGAAGCAAAGAAAGGATTTTGCTCACATAGACAATACAACCTTGATGGCTAAGATTATGAAAGAAGTAAAGGAGATGGTTGATTTGGAAGAAGCACTTGTCAATCCAACAGGGAGATCAACTATACAAGTTGAGTATGGCAACATAATGAAGAATGACATTTGGGAGCTAGTGGATGAGCTAGCCAGAAGTATGGTTATGGGTACCAAGTGAATGTGGAAGGTAATGTACAAGGCCAATGGAACCTTTAAAAAATACAACTTGATTAGTTGCATAGGTATTTTCATATATTGAAGGGTTTTATTTTCAAGAATCGTTTGCTCCAACTAGCAAAAATGACCATATTCATGCAATACTAAATATGGATGCTCACAAGAGGTGGCCAATTTACCGAATGGATGTTAAGTCAAGTTCTTAAATTTTGACCTCCAAAAGGAGGTATATGAGGCTCAGCTATCAAGGTTTAATACCCACCATCTAAGAAGAAGATTTATAAGTTCAAAAAGACATTGTATGGGCTGCAATAAGCCCTAGAGTATGGTATTAATTAATAAGTTTTGTAAAGCTCAAACTTCAAAAGATGTGTCTCAAATGCTAATATACATGTTTATTATTATTATAATATGACTCAAATGCTAACTTCTATATATAGTATTATGAAAATTACTATAAAAATCCTTTTTTGGATTTTTAGATTCATCTCCCCCCTATTGTAGCAGTTGAAAACCACCTTCTAGACAAAACTTACTTAGTAGAGTGATTCTCATGTTGATCTCTCTTTTTTTTTAGAGAGAGTATGGTTTACCCCTTTTAAAGGTTTATCAGCACTCCAATTCCAAGAAACGAATGATAGATTGGACGATGCTCCACAAGGTAATGCAAAGATTCACTAGACAACAAGATGATACCTTTGATGGATGATATTGTAACCCTTCACCATATAAGAATATATTATTAACCTCAAAATTCATGAAACACCAAATACAAGAAGAGTGAAAACAAATACAAAGAGTACACTACACAAGATTGGGTACAATCTTCCCCAATCCATTGGTAAGCACCTCCTTCATACATGTATTAATAGATTTGTATTATCTTTTTATATTGAAAATATCTTTTGTGCTCAAAATACATTGACAAAGTAACCTTCTTGCGATTTTATTTTTTCTTGAAAGTCATGTTTCTGGCATAGTAATATCTAACTCCTATCTAATAAACATATTCTAAGGTTTATAAAAATAATTGTCTAGCCTTTTAGTCTGAACATAAACTTACAATCAAAGAAATAAATTACACATGTATGTATAAAATAATTCCATGCTAGAGAGCACCCAAGAATATAATATTTTTTTGCTAATGAAGTGGCAAAAAATAATGAATCTTAGTTCATTAAAATGCACTCTAATCAAAATAATTACTTCGCACAAATCTATATAATAAACTACTCACCAAAACACACTACACATTAGTTCCCTACCATCAATCTATTAAGCATAATGCAACAAGTGTTACATGTGATACCTCAGGTAATAAGTCACAAATCGTGCAACGAATAGATAATGAAAATAAATATAAATAAATAAATAAATAAAATCTATTTGGTACTTGATTTGTGACTTGTGAGGTCACACATGTAATATTAGTCATATTGTGCTTGTTAGATCAATGACAATGAACTTATGTGTTTTGTGTTGTGGTAAGTAGGTTATTAGAGGAAGTTAAATTAGATTTTCTTTTAAGTAGAGTAGATTTTAATGTGTAAGAATTAATTATTTTTAGGTGGTTCACTAGCACTTAATTATTATATTTTTTTGTTCTCTCTAGCATGGAATTATGGTATGCACACACACGCTTTATTTATTTGATCATAATTTTGTGCAAAGCCTAAAAAGGATAGACATTTATTTTTGTGAACCTTAGAATAGGTTTATAGAAATTAGATATTATTAGGCCAAAAGCATGGCATTCAAGCAAAGAAATCAAGAAGTCTAAAAAATGTACTTTTTTAATGTAATTTAAGCACAAAAAGATAATACAAATCTATTTATACGTGCATGGGGAAGGTGCTCACCTATGCATAGGGGAAGATTATACGCAATCTTGTATCATGTACTCTTCATATCTATTTTCTCTCTTCTTCCAATTTGGGTTTTATGAGCTTTGAGTTAAAATTTTATTGTTGTATGATAAAGAACTAGATGGCAAAATATTGTCATAATTTTCATATATATGGACAACCATTTATTACATGTGATTATGAAGATATGATCCATAAGGCTCAAAAGGCTTTAAGTTCTAAGTTTAAAATGATAGAGTTGCTCTTATTATATTATTTTTTGGAGATTGAAGTCTAGCAAGTGCTAGGAAAGGCCTTCATGTCTCAAAAGAAGTATGCATGGAAAATCTTAAAAGCATTTGGTATGATCAATTGTAAGGGGATAGCAACATTTATAGAGGTTGATGCAAATATATTATTTGAGAATATTAGTACTGATGGTAGACATTGGGAGACAATCTCCTCTAATTCAATACAAGATCAGATATCAATTTTTTTTGTGGTGTTTTAAATAGGTTCTCAAACAAACGATGTGAAGGTATGCTCAAATACTAAAGGCAATTCTTACTATGGTATCACATATAGTTCCAAACCTCTTTGCTTAGGAACTATAATGTAGATTGGATAGGAGATTCCAAGATGTCAGTTTTTGGTTATTATTTCTCTTTGGTTTGAAGAATCTTCTCTTGGATCAGTAAAAAGCAACTAGCAATGGCATTGTCTTATATTGAGGTAGAGTCTAAAGTAGCTTATTTTGTTGCATGTAAATCAATAGTTAAGGTGTATCCTATGCTATATGGGAGTGTAGGATGAAAATCCAACTATGTTAGGATATGGCAATCAAAGTTATATTACCATTTCCAAAAATCTAGTGATCCATGCACCAACCAGACATATGTGTGCAATATCATTATATGTGCATGATGCAATCAAGGGTGGAATGCTAAAGTTGTTCTATAATATAATAGAGAAGAATGGAGCAAATATCTTCACCAAAGCTCTTAGGAAGGATCTACTTCAAGTTCATTTTTAAGGACTCAACATTGGGGTAATGATATAGTTCACTTGTGGATGGACATTGAGGGGGGTTGTTCAATATGATCAATGCCCCTCATCCTTGTAAGATGTCATCAATGATCCATGGCTCTCAAAGCTGTAATGCCCCCATGATAAGGAGAAGCCACGTGTGAGACTCAGGTCCTAACTTATACATCAAATGAGGCTTTTTTGATAAAAGATGACTTTTAAGGATCTAGCATTTGGGTTAGATAGACTAGCGAACAATATTTGCTACCCAAGGATATCTACATAACAAGAAAAATGAAGTAAATAATCAATTACTACATGGCAATAATATTGAAGTCCTTCACCATACAATATAATGATCAATTATTAGTCAAAATCAAAATAAACACAAATTGAATATGAAAGAAAATAGAGATAAGAAAATTAAAAAACTATTCATGTTACGAGGTGGCACCTACGCAAAGGGATGCGCACCTTAAATGGTTCTCCTTTGTGTGTACATTGGTGGGATGAGCACCTTAAATGGTTCTCCGTCAATACGGGGCCCGTTCCTAAGAATTGTCTTGGGCAAAAGGTCGATGGGTACGCCTATCCTTTTCGGGTGTCGATGCAAGTGTGAACGTGGGTGATACCATTTTATTCACACGAGTATTAGCATCTTCGTGAATTAATTATTGTATGGAATTCCAAATTAATTGATTTATGTGGCTAGCTACAATTATTCAGTTGGTTATTATTCTAACATGATTTTCTAAATTTTTGGCAGATGATGTGTAGAGTAAGGAGAATTGGAAAGGTGCACCACGTGCAAGCATTTTAAATATTATTTTCTCAAGAATTTATTTGGAAATTATTGGATTATTATATTAGACACACCGCTATTTCTTATCAAGCATGCACATAGCCTCTATGTAAATATTTATTATCAAAATAGATTTTTAGAATATATGTCCAATAAAATATTAATGGTTCTAGAGAGTTGTGGGATGCACAACTACTAGCATCCATTAATTCAGATTACTCTATCTCTTTTCCAATACACTCAAACTCTTTATGCAAAGAGTGATTGTAAAGGGCCTAAATCTTGGGCAAAGAAGATTTCATAATATTATTATGAATACGGCATGGAGGGAGCTGTCCACTTCATGTCGAGGGGAGATTGAACCCAATCTTGTGTCATTTCATCTTACTTTACCCTCTCTTTTAGTCTATTTTTAATTTCTCATGAGTCGTATGCAACTTTATGAGTAAAAGAGAGAAATAGGGAGCTTCTTCCATTCACTACGCACAAACCACGCATCCGTTGCTCGCAACAGTGGTATCAGAGCCCAGCCTACCTCTTGGGCTTCCAATCGCCTACCCTCTGGCGTGAAGGCGAGCCCTCTGCTGCAAACGGGCTCTACAATCAGTTTCATTGAGAACCGACTACACGGCTGGATTCCTAGGCCTTCAAAACCCCCAACCCCTCTATCACAGTCAAGAAATTCTGTTATTTTCCTAGACATTGAAGAAGACCCACTCCCACATCATGGCACCATGTTTCATGAAGAACTGGAGCTTCAAGGTGATTAGCAAGAATAATTAAAGCCTAATTAAAAGCTTTGCTTAATCTTAATCAAGAGCTTAAGCTCTATTTTGATTTCAGGGGGGGGGGGCATTTTTTTTATGCCACGACAGCATCCATGACATCCTCTTGTCCTAAAACGTCAAGTTTTTTTTAAGGCTTAAAGCCTTATTAAGCAAGTTACATTACTAACTTACATAATCAACTTCAACTTCTCTTACTCCGTGTCATACATAGACTCTGCAAATCTTCACAAGTCACAGCTGACTATCTCTTCCATAGAGGCTGTTCTCACGCAGTTCTTTCCAGCTTCATAAATTTCACAAATTTTCCATTTAAAAACTTCGCCTTTCTTGCCTACTTTCATTCATAATTTCTTGTCCAAAGACCGTTTAAAAACTTGATCTTACACACCAAAATTCTTCAACGACAAGCAAGGCGTCTTTTCATTTGCAAGGTGTCCTAAATCTCCGGATTTCTCCATCAAGCAATCATGGCCAATTTCGACTCTACATCACCGCTTCCTAAGCCAACCTGGCATAGTGTATGGATTTAATATCCATGCAACTTGAAGAAGAGCGTCAACACCGCATACAACTGGAGCAAGAACTGAAGTCCCTCAAACGTCCTGCCACTGAAATTTCTACCAACGACGACAACCTAGTTCGTGCCATCAACACTACTTTGGATGTCCATGCTAGTCGAAAGGAGTCCAAGATAAGCAAGCGTACATTCAAATTTAATTCTTTTGATGGTCTTAAAGATGGTTGCAAAATTTTGTCATGGTTAAGTCAGTTTGAAGCTTATTTTGACAATGAGAAATATTCAGAAAGTGATAAAATTAAATGTGCATCTCATTATTTTATTGAGAAAGCTGCATTATGGTGGGATGTCATGCGTAAAAGCATTGATCGTCCTCTCACATGGAATGACTTTCACAGGAAGGTTCTTGCAAATTTTCTCCCTGCACAATTCGAGCTCCGCATACAACAACAATGGGACCTATTCATGCAACGGGAACGTGAGTCTATCCCTCAATACACAGAAAGATTTTGGAGCACTCTCTTGTAGCTCCAAATGGTGGAGCTAGTGGTCGAGTCTACCTTCAAGAGAAAGTATTTGTCCGGCTTAATCCATCCAAGCCGAAGTCAACATGTTCAAGCCCAATAACTTGGACGAAGCCATATCCCTAGCTCACGACGCTGAAAAGAAGCAATCTAAAAACCGAAGGCAATTTTCGGCATACAACGGTAACAACATGAGTAAAAAATTTCGTTTTAATTCTTTCCGTAACTTCAATTCTCAATATGGAAAGAATCGTTTTAACAGAGGGCCATGGATGCGAAATGTTCTTAATAATCATGGTCAATCAGTTTCCAATTTTAAACCTCCCAATCTACCTTCAAATTTGCCTAAATCTAGTGAACCTAAAAATGTTAACCCAAGTGTCTCCAATGCCATTTTCAAAAATGTAATTTGTTATAATTGTAAGCGTCCTGGTCATATTGCGAGTCGTTGTTCCATGGGCAACACCCGTGATTGGAAGAAACCCACAGCACATCTGAATTTTCTTGGAGCTGAAGAATCCAACGAAGACCTTGAAGCAATGCCCAACTTCGATGAGGCTACACTTATGGGCAAAAATTCTAACGAACCTGAAGACCTTGCTGGTGAAATTTCTATGCATGCCTTATTAAAAATGCGATGTAAAATCAATAATAATGATATGATTGTTTTGCATGACGATGGTAGTACTCATGATTTTGTTTCAAAAAAAGTAGTTAGCAAATTACAACTTAAAACTATTCCATCTGCCTATAAAATTAAGACTGCATTTCTAGGACAATGATATAAT
Source organism: Lygodium microphyllum (assembly GCF_053477565.2). Lineage (NCBI taxonomy): Eukaryota > Viridiplantae > Streptophyta > Polypodiopsida > Schizaeales > Lygodiaceae > Lygodium > Lygodium microphyllum. The sequence continues at coordinate 124,813,119 of NC_141159.1, read as the reverse complement.
GGTACTAAAGTTCATAATTTAGAAATTAGTATTGGATCTTATAAGGAAAAGCGAAATTTTTTAGTAGCACATTTTCAATCTGCTAACATAATTCTAGGAATGCCATGGCGTCACCAATTCAACCCCAATATAGATTATAGCACACACTCAATGCACATTGAACACAAAGGTAAACAAATTTTACTCGAATGGTTAATAAAAACCAAATTATTTCCTATTATTAGTCATACATAGGTGAAGCGAGCTTTGCGTAAACAATCTAAAGCTTTCTTCGTATGGATTAATGAAGTTGCTGTTACAAAAACTGAACTAACTGCAAAGCAACAGCATTTTATTGCTAAATTTTCTGATTGCTTTTCTAATTATTGACCTTTACAACTTCCTCCATCGTGACCCGAAGGCCACCACTTCTAAGTAGAAAATTAATTCGTCCAAGTAGTTCACCTTTTGGAGCTCCTGTATTATTAGTTTTTTTTTTTAATCAAACTTGCCGCATGTGTATAGATTATAGAGCACTTAATAAAATAATGGTTAAAAATAGGTATCCAATACCTAGAGTAGACGACCTTCTAGATAAATTACAAGGAGCAATAGTGTTTAGGAAAATTGATTTAAAATCAGGATATCACCAAGTTCGTATGTCTACTCTTGACATTTTTAAGACAACTTTTCGTACACAATTTGGACATTATGAATTCTTGGTAATGCCCTTTGGGCTTAGCAATGCACTAGCTACATTTAGTAGAATGATGAATAGAATATTTTTGCATTTTTAGTATTGTGTAATAGTTTTTTTATGACATTCTTGTTTTTAGCAAAACTAAAAAAGAACACTAAGAACATTTATCTTTAGTGTTTAGTTTGTTCAAACAAAACCATCTATATGCTAACCCTGACAAAAGTTCTTTCTTTCAATCTGAAATAGAATATTTAGGTCATATCATATATGTCAAAGGCATACACGTAGATCCACGTAAAATTGAAGAAATTAAGTCTTGGCCAACACCTAAAAATGTACATGAAGTTCGTTCATTTCTAGGACTAGCTAGCTTTTATTGAAAATTTGTTAGAAACTTTTCATTGCTTGCTTTACCGTTAACTCTTTTGTTAAAGAAAGATCTTATTTATTGTTGGGGCGACAGCCAACAACGATCATTTGAAATACTTAAGCATGCACTCACACACGCACCATTTTTGCAGTTACCAACCGACCATTCTTTCTTGTGGTTATTATTGATGCAAGTGGTTCTAGCATCGATGCAGTATTGATGCAAGACAATCACCCTATAGCATACTCTAGTTGTAAACTGAAACCTTCTGAAGTTAAATATAGTACATATAACAAGTAATTATTAGACGTAGTTCATGCATTGCGCATATGGAAGTATTATTTAATGGGTTCGGAGTTTATGATTAAAACTTATCAACAGAGTATTAAACATTTATTGTCACAACCACAAATATCTGATAGACACATACAGTGGGCATCAAGGGGATGAAACCACCTAGAATGGCCACAAGAAACTTCTTCGTAGAAAAGGCTCCCTCCAATGACTTCATCGACCAATATGATGCAATCACTAAAATAGAAAATCTTTAAACATACCCGCACCAAACAGATATATGGCCCTCTTGGCCTAAAGAAATAGAACATTTCACTGCAAACTAACTGGCCCTCTTGGCCTAAAGAAATCAAGCAAACCAGCTCATATACATCCCCCCATGGAAAATCTTATTAATACACAATGGGAATGCCCCATCCCAAGAAGGACATAGGGATCTTGTCCTAAACCAAATGCATCAAATTATGACCCATACCTCCTGCATAAATAGCAAGAGGTGTATGCATAGCATGTCATCTAGCCAACCTATGGGTCCAAGATAATAGTGGTACATGGGTCTCGGCCACTCTTCGCATTACCTATACCAACCATTGCCTACCATATAACGCGTGGTCTGATAAAATTCCCCACAAGTGACCAGCTCTGATCTCATTATCAATAATAACATCCGGACTAGGACCACAGTTGAAGAAGAGGTCCTCTTCATAAGCAAAATTTGCTAAGCAATCCACAAAGTGATTCCAAGAACGTGGAATCAGCTGAAGAGATACTCTCTCAAATTAATCAAGTAGGGTCATAGCAATTTGATGATACATGCAAAGGATAGGATTCCACAGACTTTGTATGTCCCATTTAGTTTATTTAAGATCAGCTGGGAATCCCCTTTTACTAACAACCACTGAATACCACCTTTCTTTGCAATATTCAGTCCCATAATCAAGGCTTTATACTCCGTCATGTTGTTGGTGAATCCTACCCTAAGATAAATAGCTAATTTCATTATAACTCTACATCAAGGAGCTCTGATAACTACTCCAACACTTCCTTTTTTATTAGGGCCCCTGGACACTCCATCAAAGTATAATGTGTATATCCACAATGGGTTTACACAGCCATCAAGAACTCCCCTATTCGTAATTATGATAGTCAAAATTCAACATACTTATAGGATGAACTAACGGCTCCATCCCACCTTCTTCATTGAGCTCAACAGGGATGCTTGTTAGAATTTGTAAACAATGATAGCAGAAAACTTTGATTTCCCACACAAAGGTACCATCTTCTTGCTTAATCACTTTGTACCCTTTGCTCCACCAGATAAGCTTCCCTTGATGATATCTTTGCTCTAGATATGGGTGCTCCAAATAAGGAATTAACCGCCCCATCTACCAGTTTAAGCTCTCTGGCACGTCTCAAATCAACCCCAGCATAGACCTGCAATGCATTTACTTATTAAGATTAACCTTATTTTTAAATTCCACTCCCTGTAGATCAGCTATTAAAGTCGTAGACTTATTTTTACCTATCCTGACTATCTTGTAAGGGACATCCCATCTAAGTTCCCTGGAAATAGCTCCCTATGCGCATCGTAATATAGAACTAACTATCCTTTTTTAAAGGTATATTTCTTCACTTTTAGATCATACAGCCGCTTCATCCGATGCTTAGCCATTTCTTGGTGCAACAAACTCTGCAATTTAAGCTCATCCAAGTGGGTTAGAGTCGTAAAACACTCAAATAAGACATATTTATCACCCACAGAATGATTGATTGCGAATCTTATGGTTGACAACTCAATTTCTAAGGGCAATATACACTTCTCCCCATAAACTAATTTGAATGGGGGTGTAGCCAGCAACTCGTTTAAACATTGTATTGTATGCCCATACTGCTACATATAATTTTGTATCCCAGTCCCATTTCTTTTCAGAGACTATCTTGGACAGGATACCCACAAGCTTCTTATTGGTGCTTTCAACTTGTCCGTTTGCTTGTGGATTATAGGTGGTCGTCTTGTTATGCTTGATTTTCCAAGCTTAGGCTTGTAATCACTTTATTTAAAAAGTGGGTTCCACAGTCGGATACTATTTCCTTTGGTGGATTGAAATGGTAAATGATTTGCTCAAGTAGGAAACTAGCAGTCTGTTTTGCATTGTCCTGCCTCGTCACCCGTGCTTCTAGCCACTTTAGCCAAGACCTCTTTTGGCTCTCCGAAATCCACAAGACATTCTACAATGCTTTGTAGCTTCGATGGCTTGCTCTTAATCTCGTAATCAAACTCTTGCAAAGTGATTAACCACTTTGCTAAACAATCAAGCGGATGTAACTTGTTCAGCAACAATTGAAGCCCTTCCGCCTTCGTATAAAAAACCACCTTCTCATAAAGAATGTAGTGCCTGAACTTTTTGGTCACAAATACCATCGCAAGGCACAACTTCTCCATATAGGTGTAGTTAATTTTCGATATGCCCAACTTTCAACCGCCAAGACCCACTGACCGCTTATTGTTTCAAGCGTTCCAAGCCGAGCACTAATAGCTACCTCTCACATAGCTGACACGCCATCCATATCTATGGGTGTAGTGAGCTTACCTCCATGCCGTTCGAGTTACCTCCTCTCCCGCGCACTCCGGTAGCTCCACGATCCAAATGCAAGCTTCAAGCAAGCTCAATCCTCAAGCTCCACGCTCCAAGCTCCATTGCCGCGAGCAAGACAAGAGAAGAGAAGAGAAGAGAAGAAGAGAGGAGAAGATGGAGAGCTTCTCCTCCTCGGTCCCTCACCCTCACACACTCACTCCCTCACACTCTCACACTCCCTCTCTCAAGCATATGCTCAAGCAAGCAAGAACAAGAAGAAGAAGAAGAAGAGGAGAGCTACTTTTGGCCACATACAAGAATGAGCTTCTCATTCACTTTTCAACTTTATATACAAAACCCTAAATCCCTTTTGGCCGGTCATCCCCTTTTCCCCTTTTTTACATGGCCGGCCGTAGCCTAGGCCCTTTTTCCCGTTGTCCTTCTATCTTCCTAGCTTTCTTTCCACCGCCTGTCTACCTTTACAAATTGCACGGGTGAGAGCCCGGCGCTCCTTGAATTAAACCATGATGCGCTTGCGCTTTTCCTCGTGCGCCTTTGTCTTCCATTTCTCTTTGCCTTGGCCTTTGTCTTTATCTTTTGTTTTAGCTTTCCGGATTTTCCATCGCCCGGCACTCTTTTACAAGATTTCAGGGTGCACCTTTGTATTTTAAAATGCGCCTTTTCCTTTTTGCATTTCCCTTGGACTTTTAAGGTTGCCCTTGCACTTTTGGCCTTTTCTCCTCTTCTTTCTTTAATCGGGCTACCTTTTTTCCGCCTTTGACCTGCATCTTTTTTATTTCCTTTTGCTTTCTTCGTGTTGGGGTTAACAGTACCATTTTTCCTCCCGAATTTGGGCCAAACGATAGCTAATACTATGCATTACTGCTGTTGAAAATATATAAAACATATCACCCCTTTTAGGTGCTTTTAAAACAGCTACTTTGGCAAGCTTCTGCTTCACATCATCAAAAGATACTTTGCAACCATCACTCCATGCAAACAAAGAGTTAAAGGACAATAGGTTCATCAGCGGCAATGCTCATTCTACCAGGGCATTTATAAACCTTCGATAATACCCTACTAATGACAGAAACCTATGTACTTCCTTTGGAGTGCGTGGTGGACTCATGGCAACTATGACCTTGATCTTTTCAGGGTCAGTCGGCGATCCCTACTGAACTAACCACACAGCCTAACAATAGCCCATAAGGCATCCCAAAGACGACTTTCATGGGTTAAGAGCAATGCAAAATTGTCTGCAACACTCAAAACACTTCCGCAAAATAATCAACTGTCTTTCTCTTATGGTGGTTGCCCCCAGGTCATCAATGAATACTTTCAACTCCTCCAGGGAGATGTCACCAAAGGTCTTATCAGCTATTCTTTGCCACGAACCAGAAGCATTACATAAACCAAATGCCATCACATGGTACGCAAAGGTACTGAAGACAGTAATAAATGTCATTTTCAGCTTGTCTTGCTCAGCAACAATCGCTATTTGGTTATACCCCACAAAGTAATCCATGAACGAATATATTTCCCTACCCGCTAGTTGATCCAAATTTTAGTCAATAAATGACAACATGTAGTAGTCTTTAACAGTCTGCTTATTTATCTCTCTAAAGTCTACGCAAAGCCAGATTTGATTATTTTTCTTCTTCCTGATCACAACTGGTGAACACCATTCAGTATGCTGAACAGGGAATATCAAACCCACTTTTCGCAACTTTTGTAGCTCCTCAAACAACCCGTCCCTTAGTTCAAAAGGCATACACCTTAATTTCTAATGTACGGGCCAACTTCCTTCCTTTAGAGGAATGGTATACACAGCCAAGCTAGGAGGAATGCCTCTAAGTTCGATCGTCATAACTCCAAGCAAAGATGTCATAGAACTCTTGAATTAAGGATACATAGTCTTCTCTCTCTTTTGAGCTCAGCATGGAATCTAATTTGATTAGCCATGAATCATTTGGCATACCAAGGTCCAACTCAATTACATCCGCGTCTCTTATTCTATCTTGCGGCTTTATCGGCTCATTCAAAGTTATCTGATAAATATCCTCTACAGTGGACCCTTTTTTAGATCCATCACTCGATGACATCTCACTACCAGATGGACCATCTACTATTTCTAGTTCAATAGAGGATGAAGAAGCTCTCTCACTCTGAGGAGACTTAAGGTAAGCATCCACTATTACACAATTGGCACCTCTACCTAGAATCACTCGACCAGCGGGTATATCGACTTGGTAGTCTATTTGTAAAATACATGGCCTACCTAGCAAAACTCAATAGCTAGGACGTCCTGCAAACCTTATCACCCTAAAGTCCAGATAGCATTCCACACTTGCAACGGTAACGTGGACTTTAGTGATGCAACCTTTTGATTGCCTTAGACTTATCATCAATCATCCTAAGAAGTGTGGAGCCGTGTTTTTTGGATTTCTAGACCTACCTCTCCATCAAGACTAAACTCATGATATTGACAGAGGATCCAGTATCCACGATAGCATGCTCCACTAATATTCCATCCACATATGTTGGAACCCTAGGACAATGCTTTTCAGTATGATCGAACCAATCTTCTCCTACTCGTGCTATGCCCCAAGGTTCTACAATATACCCAATATACATGAATTCCTTGCATACTCCTGGAGACAATTTAATCAATTGCAGGAGGTTCACATCTGGTTTAACTTCCCAAAGAGAACTTGCTAGATCAAAGTCGTGGTAGTTAGACAAAGCTCTCTTCTCTCGCCAAACCATTCTCTCCTTTGGTCTTTGGGCTTTGGTGCCTCTTTTTAACTTTTTCCTTCTTTCTTGACAATTCTTTATCCTTCTCGAGATCAACTTTACTATCAACATGTCTTAGAGGTCCACCTTCCATATCAGGATTCACGACTTGCTTTCCCCTAGAATCTTTCTTAGGGTTTCCCTCGACAGGTTTTATATTTCCTTTGTCACCCTCTCTAGTCTTTTAACCTCTTGTTATGGCTCTTAGATTAGAAGTTTCAACATCATTGACATGTACAACCTCAATAAGGCTGACTCCACTGCCATGAGGCAACTCCTCTACAGTAGCCTTTCCTCTTTACAGTATTTGTCTTAGTCCATCAGCTTGTTGGAGATTATGCCCTTCTGTGCGATGATTAATTGGATCTGGCTATTTACTTCCTTGTTGGAGAGAACTCATCTTACTCCAACAGGTAGCATCTAAGTGGTCAAACTTTCCGCAAATATTGCATTTGACATTTGGACAATTCCTGGGGAAATTTTGGCTACCACACCACTTACAATTGAATCTTGAGGGGGCACCCTCTTCAAGGCATCGACTCCCTATCAAATTCTGCTGCTTCTTAAGTAAATTGATATCCACAACTATTTGTCTATACTATTCTGTAATCACGTCAATGTAGTGCTTCATCATATCCTTAACTTCACCAAGGACATTTGAGACACTTGTCTCATAGCCACGATCGTCTATCTGTCGTCCCATCGGTCTAATTACTTGATTGGGAATCAGCCGCGCTGACTTATTGGGACAACATTCAAGTTTGTTGTTTGGCCTCCACCAGTCAGTGGGACCATCAAACTAGCCATAGGCAGAGTCACACTAGGAGGAGCTAGAACATAGGCAAATTTTGCATGATACTCCCTCTTCCATTCGCATTCGACATGGGGTCCCCTTGACTCCCGTTGGTCAATTCCAAATTATTTCCATTCCAATTTATCCTTACTGCATAAGCCACTTGCAAGCGTGACTCTACTTCTTCTGCTTGGGTAATAGCAGTGTCAATGTTGGCCAAAGCAACACTACTCAGCTGCACTTGGATGTTGAAATCTAATCCATATAGGAAATATTCCAACTCTATAGCCAGAGGAATGGGAATATAAGTATCAAGTTTACGAAGAACTTGCTTTAGTTTCTTGGCATAGGCCTGGACATTCTCATTTGACTCCTATCATGTTACATTCAAGACACGCAACCAATAATATCTACCCCTCTCAGGGGAAAACTCTCTACGGAAGGCTGTGAAGAATTGGTCCAATGCTAGTTATGGTTTCATCGTCTAGATCATGATACCATACTATTGTCCTTTCTTTTATTGTCATGTTGAAGAACATCATTAAGTGTCCTTTGTCTTGGATTTGATAGTTGAACATGAGTTTTTGAAACTCATTAATATGGAGTTCTCCATCTTCTTCTACTAACCCATGGAAGATGGGCAAAGGTGCTCCTAATGCCGGTAAATCCGGTGTCCCTACTCGAATTGCAATGGGTTGTGCCATGGCTACAACTTGATTGAAAATAGGAGTTTGTGTAGCTAAAATGACATCCCCACTTCAAGTGGATTGATTGACTGGAAGAGGGGAAGTATTAGGACTTCCTCTTTCACTCAAAGGGCTACTTGTGACACTTGGTTTATTAAAACCACTATTGCTTATGTGTATTAGGCTACTCCTTTGAGTAGAATAATGCCTTAGAATCTCAGTCCGCCATCTAACCCTCTCAGCACGTTCCTCTTTTTGTATTTGGGCTTCACAGCTCTTGTCAGAGGACATAAACTGACTATTTGGTTCCTGGAGACCCTAGTTTCGAAACCACCACTTATTGGTGGCTCTCGACAAATGCACCACCTATCGGGACCTAAAATGTGCCAGACATTGGCTCTCACTAGCTGGACCTTTAAGACACACAAGACACCCCACACGGCCTCGCAGCCAGGAGTATCTAAGGCTCACACTACACTAAACTCTAGTATCGATTTTGTGTTTGTAATAGGACACAATCCAACATTTACCTTTCCCTATTCCTTAGAGGGAGATCCCATAACACATCAGTATAATTTACCACATATCACATACACAAGAGGTAACCTCTCGATTTTGAAACACTGCGGTTTCACTGCAGCTCTCCTACATCTCGAGGATTGGCCCCTTGATGCACTGCCTCAACATATAAGACACATGATACATAGTTTACTCTTTGATTTATCGAACAGTCTAGGAGTTCATATTTCCTCACTCAACTTATCCCAAGGAACCGCTCGTCTCACCTACAGCAAAGGACTTCCTCACACTCTCAATGTTGGTCAATGTGTGGCATACAGGTGCTATGCATCTAGGATTTTATACCATGTGGCATGCAAGATGCACAAGTGAATGCTTATTGTGCTTAAACATTTATCATTAAAAATCAGCAAAGTGGAGTGAAAAAATCAACCCTTCAATGTTTTTCAATCTACTCGTTGTTGCTACGTTGCTAGAGACTAGCACCAAGTTACCTTGTGCTACTAGCCTCTTTAGACTTAAATTTTTATCGTCCTATATGACATGCACAACCAGAAGATTAGACTTTACCTCATTTTCAGCACTTAAAGGCTTCCACAACCCTTCTTTTCCCCTATCGCTTATGTGTTGCATCGTTGCATAGGTGTAGGGTTTTATTTTTTTGTCATTCTCAATGTATAAAGCAATAAAAAATGCACTAAAACATACAAAAAAGGGTGAACTAAGGCTATACCTCATGCCTCAACCTTGCCAAACATGTACACACATTATCCATATTTTTCCTTATTTTTCAAAGCACAAAAACTTTTTTTTTCAATTTTTGCTATTATTTTCTATTTATTTATCAATGCATTTACTGTTTTTTTTATTATCACAATTGAGAATCACTCATTTTCCACATTTCATCCCTTGCATCATCTTTATCAAAACCTAAAATGACAAAACACCCCATTTTCTTTGTAAAATGCGTGTTTTTTGGGTTTTAAGTAATTAGTTATGACCATAAATTATTACAGGTTCTGCATTTTCCCATGTGCAACCCTCAAACATGATGCAAAACACGCAAAATCCCATTTTTCCTTTGTAAAATGCAGTTTTCGAGTTTTAGAAAATTATTTTCAGCATTATGTATTCTTTTTTTTTTCACACAAGCCTCAAACAAATAGCAAACAACATGTCTACCAACTTTCATCCAATATGAACACCATTTGACCAATAAAATCTCAAAAAAGAGCCATTTTCCTTCATAAAAGAGAGTTACCGTTTTTTTTTTTGTTGCAGGTTTTTAAAATCTGATTCGGGACAACAAAATAGTCCAACATTGATGCTTATTCCTTCTCCAATCATCCGTCTTCAGCCCCACTTGATTCAGAAGCGATCTAATACGCCGTCGGACAAGCATTCACCAATCGGGCTTCTTCCACATGAATTGCCTCTTAGGGGGGAGAGAGAGTGGAGAGAGAAAGACTAAAATAGGATCTTCCAATCCATGTAGCCATTTCAAGATCGGATCAGTGCGATGGAGATCGTAGGAGAAGAGAAATAGGCATGTACTATCAGTTTGACATGGTGCATAGAGGCTCCATAGCCTCTCTCCAAGAAGGCGTCATTGTTTTTGCTTGCGCGGGTTGAAAAAACACCCCCCCCCCCCCCACACGTACTGATTTTTGGGTTGAGAGGCCTCAAAGGTCACCCCCCACCCCTTACTCCAAGGACATTTACACTTGGTTTTTTCTTTGGGCCTCTTGGACCTCCCCACTTAAGGCACTCTCATTTTCTCGTAATCAAATTTGATGCCTAGAAAAAATATGAAAAATACGAAACCGTTGCTTCATCTTTAAGGAACTTTAAAATCCCGTCTTCCACTTCTTCAAAAAATGGTCTACTTCGCATCTTGCGCTTCCAAGTGAACTCAACTTTCGCATAAACTTTGAGTTTCCCCACATCTTTTCCTCATTTTTTTATCTTTAAACCCACATCTCACTCAAAAATATATTACCATTCAAATAAATGGTGATAAATTTAGGAAGCTAATTCCCTTTCAAAGTCTTTAAAAAGAATAGGGGAGTTTCTCTAAGGCCTTCCAAATGAAAAGCTGAACAAGTCTTCAAATCTTAGGCATGGTGGGGATAACAAAAAACGAATAGCAAAGTTCTCCCCCATTGTGACATGGCATTAACCCACTTCTCCCCACAATATAGATCCACACTTCCTAATAGCCATTTTGCACTACAATGAGCAAGGAAAAAGAAATAATGAAATGGGCCAATTCTCTTGGGCCTTGATACTACATTTGTCAAGGATAATAGGAAAAGTATGAGAAATAGTCAATGGCACAAAAAATTGAGGTTTAGTGTAAACTAAATTGTAAAGATCTTACAAAAAATGTATAAAAGTGGTAAATGCATGTAATTTAATTTCAATAATCCTTCCAAACATTTGAGGCTTTTGTATCTGGTACCAAGGATGTCTTTTGTGTGCAATGCCTTAGGCAAGATTGTTGCTAGGGCTTCTAGGAAGCTCTAATATATCTCTTTTGAGGTCGTAAATATTTCACTTGAATCATATTATATATAGATATTTTTTTTCTTTTAATTTATTTTTTTCCTTTCAACACTATAACAAGGTTATTCATATATATATATATATATATATATATATATATATATATATATATATATCTCTCTCTCTCTCTCTCTCTCTCTCTCTCTCTCTCTCTCTCTCTCTCTCTCTCTCTCTCTCTCTCTCTCTCTCTCTCTCTCTCTCTCTCTCTCTCTCTCTCTCTCTCTCTCTCGGAGCACTCTACCTATAGGGAAGGTGAAGGTGGTTTAGTAAGGTGAAGTTTTGAGTGGTCAAGGTAGCATTCAGAGGGGTGATGAGGGCTTCAAGATGCCTTGAGGAGGGAAGGAGGTGTAAGGGCTTTGTAGCTATACCATGGTGTTTCTGCTAAAAACACCTATATAGGGAGTCGTAGTGACTCTAATCCATGCTTGGTTTCCAATCTACATGTGATTCCCTATATCCAGTGGTGAATCATCACATGTGTGGCATCACGAGGGTGTAGTCTTGGGATGTGCCTATTTTGTATCATTTCTTTCATTGAATGTGTCATGTTGAGTGAGTGATTGAGTGAAAGTGCATTACACTTGGTATCAAAGAAAATCTTGCTAGGAGTTAAGGAGTGCTCATGAAAGCAACATAGAAGATCCAACATGTCGCAACATCCCACTTCATGTTGCCCCACATTAACCCTCGATGTGACAACCCTTGGTACAATGACCCTTGACATGAAAACTCCGACACAAGTCACCATCTAAAGATGCAATGCAACTTCCCCACAACACAACCACCATCCAAAGGTGAAAAGATGGCTTCTTCACAATGACAACACTAGGGTGAAGGCACGAGACCCCACAATAACATGGAGGACAGTGAAGAGAATGCACCCATCCCGATGATTGAAGAGAGGAAGAAGACCTAAGGTCAAGAATAGAGAGAATCTCAAGAAGAAAAAGTAGTTGAATTGGAGAGGCAATTGGAGGGCATGTCATGCTTGTTAGACTCAATTTCTAAGAATAGGAAAATGAAGGAAGAAGAGGAGGAAAAGTGAAGAAAGTTTGAAGAGGAGAAGGGTACATGGATTGGTTGAAACAACAATAAGAGGAAGAGAAGAGATGCAAACTACAAGAAGAGCTGGATAGATTAGCACATAGGTTAGTTAGGAAGAAAACGTTTAGGAGAGCTCAAGATACAAAGAAGGACAAGAAGAAGGAATCTAAAGTAGGAAACAAGAAGAAAGACAAGAGGCAAAGCAACAAGGATGAAGAGGAGAGTGAAAGTTTAGATGACTATGGCAAGTTCAAGATGCTTCAACCCACTAAGTACAAGGGGGAGAGAGACGGGATGATTTTGAAGAAATGGATTGCACAAGTAGATAGATACTTGAAGTACTCTAAAACCACTAAAGATAGGTAGGGAGAAGTGGTAGCCATCTATCTACAAGAGGGCACTACTAGTTGGTACCTACTAGAGCAGGAGTAAGGAGTCATTGTCTTCTCATGGGAGGAACTACAAGAAGACCTCAAAAATTACTTCATCTCAAAGATGGAAACATTCAAAGTTAGAGATGAGTAGAGAAATCTCAAGCAAGCACAAGGGAAGATGAAGGAGTATGTTAGGAAGTATAGATAGTTGATGATGCAACTACCAAACATTGACATAGAAGATACAAAGTTACATGGATTCCTATTTGGCATGTAAGAGTGGGCCAGTAGAGACGTAGAAAGAGAAGAACCAACTAGTCTGGCAGAAGCCATGTGGATGGCGGAAAGATTAGTAGACTTAGAAGCGAGGAGGACACCCTAAGGGAGTCAAGATAGATTCAACACCAACGTCACTTCCAACTCTTAGACCTTGAGATCCAACCCCCCAAGGGACCTCATCTCAAAGATTCAAAGTCAAACCTGAGGACACTTCACAACAACAATCATCCTTGGTGCCAAGAGGAGCATTTGGAAGGTGGGGAAACAACCATTACATACCAACCCCTAGAACATCCTACATGTCTGCAGGATCAAGCAGATCATGGTGGAAACCAGAAGAACAATGGCATGGTGACACTTGATATAGCCTCCCCTGAAGAGCGAGAGAGCCAATACATGAAGAGAATCTGGACTTTGAGCATGACCATGTTGAGGAAGATCAATTGCAAAAACCAAGCCCCCCTCTACAAATACAAGCATGACCAGAAGAGCAAGGGGAGGAAACTATACCCCTAAAGAGAATGGTGGAAATGAGGCAAAACTAGAGAGAGCATGTAAAGCTGGCATGGAGAAAACTCCAAGCCAAGCCGCTACAAGTTCCTCATGTGGCCATTACTCAAGCATAGGAGTGCAATCCTATGGACTAGACCTAGGAACTAGCATTATGGGAGTAGTGGGAGAATCACAGCCAACCATTTGAATTTGCCCACACCTTCACCTTCCCTGGAACACTAGACAGAGTATTATCTCCAAGGGTGATGAAGGAAGTGATAAAAGTTTCGGCTAGGTTGGGGAAGAGATGGTCAAAGGAGAGAATTAGACACCCCACAAGGTGGCAATAGAAGCCTGCAAATTATTGGGAGGACAAGGTGATGGAGGTACCCATGAAAATAAAGGGGCATAAAGCACAACCTAAGTGGTATAGAAACATCTAGGACTCTAACTTAAATGCTTGGATGGCATTCTATAGCACACTATCATATGAGAGAAATGATCCTACCTACCTTCCATATCCGCAAAGAATTTGAGTTGATTTCAACGAGGGGGTTCATGGTAGGTATGACTTCCCTAAGATCTACAATGTGAATGTTGTATCTCTGGAGGGATGCTCAGCCTTCACTGAGAGGGACCTCCACCCATCCATAGCTGTTGGGGGTAAAGACGCCTCCGCCTAGCTACCCGTGTATTACTACACTGACAGTACCCACGCCTGCACACTACAGGAGGTGAGCTCCCATCACAGTCACTTTATTCTTTATTCTTTTAGAGACAAATGAATAAAGGGAAGGCCGGTCACACATTGTGACTGTTGGGAGTTTCCACATTGTGAGTCTCTCTCTCTCTCTCTCTCTCTCTCTCTCTCTCTCTCTCTCTCTCTCTCTCTCTCTCTCTCTCTCTCTCTCTCTCTCTCTCTCTCTCTCTCTCTCTCTCTCTCTCTCTCTCTCTCTCTCTCTCTCTCTCTCTCTCTCTCTCTCTCTCTCTCTCTCTCTCTCTCTCTCTCTCTCTCTCTCTCTCTCTCTCTCTAGCCATAGCTCTCATTATGCAAGTTTTTATCCTTCTCACCTTTCAACTGGTATCAGAGCCAGGTTGCTTGAGCATTCGACTCCTTCAACATTCATTCGAATCCCTACACCATTGGTTCTCACTCTTGGTAGCCATATCTGACTCCTTCGAGCTCTGATCACTCCTTGGCTTGCCGAGCACCTACCCGGTCCATTTGGGCACCCTCAAGGCATTCCTTTAGAGGTATTGAAGCATTCTTTTGGCCCCTACCTGATTAGGCTTGACAAGGCTTTGCGTAGGCCTTCTTTAGGCCCTACTTGAGCCCCCCTTCCACCCCACTAATGCCATGTGGACCAGCAACATCAGCCCTATTTGGGATATAGCTTGAAGACCTGTAAAAATTTTATTTTTTGCTTTAGTCCTCCCTTGGCACTCATTGGCAGCTTGAAAACACTTCATTTGGCACTTGGGAACACCCCCTTGATGCTCAGCATTGGTGGTTATCATTGGCATTGATTTGTGGACTGATTTACCTCAATCCAATACTATTTTCCACAATCCATAGGCAGCCACAAACAGTATTACACCAGCACTTTATGTTTATGCTTGGTTGGCATTAACATTTGATACCTGGTTGGTCCCGAATGGTCCCCGAATGTTAGCAGAATGTATGCCTATTGATTGGCCATCATTTGGAGCTGATTTAGTGGCCTAAAATACTCAATTTTACACAGTAAATCATTGTTGTACACTCCAGGGCTGAAGCTTATTTAGTCACTTTATGCTTTGCCTATTGGTCATAAATGCTTCTTCCCGTGTGTTTCATATGACTATTGGGATGCAAATGAAGGTTGGAAAATGCTTTGGATGGTTCCAGAATGTTTTTTGAGCCTTGTTTGAGCTTCGTATTGGTTGGCATTTACTTGACATTGGTCTACACTGGCATGTTTTGTGATAGAGGTTATACCTATGGTCTATGTATGACCTGTTAGTACATTCTTGATGCTTATGTTACCTACACATGCTAGTTAAATTGTTTGGACTTGAATGCTAATGGAGCTTCATTTGGGCTTGACTTTGGATATTCTAGAGCTTACTTTGGTCTTGCTTTGTCTCATCAGAGATTGATTGGGATTGTCTTCATAACATTGGATGCTATCATTGAATACTTAACGGCTCATATGCTCTAGATGTCTTACTAATGTATGATCTTGGATACTCTATCCTAGTGCTCTTACATGCTTTGTTTGAGCTTCCTTTCTTGACACTTACGGCTTTTATGCCAGTGGGAGCATCTTTGTACACTTATCAGACATTGAGCAATGCGGCTTATGCATATTAAGATTTTGGATCTTTGAGACCATGATCTCCTCATGGATGGTGTATAGTTGATATATCTTGGTCCATGTAGATGTACTTGGGTTGATTCGGCTTTGTATTCATTGAGCAGACACCGACTTGTGTCAGGTCTTGGCAGTGGTATGTACATTTTGCCCTATTGATTGGGGGGTGTACCGACTTTACTAATGGACTTTGTCTGACATGCTTGTATGTTGTCTCATGTTCGTTTGACTGTTACATGCTTGTTGATGCCCGCTTGATCTTGGTTTTGCATTGACAGTCAATGAATATTGGGTTTTGTCTACTATCAGTCCTCATTGTACATTGCTGTCATAAATTACAGCAAGCTATATCTCCAATCTGTCATTTATTTTTCATGCCAAATCATCCTGGCTTGATGTACTTTTGATGGTACTTGGTGGGCAGCATCATTAAGTACTCATTTCTTCTCATTTTGCCTTGGTTTTTGTGGTTTTTTTGTCATTTTCTATAGTTTATAACAAGCAATTTTGAACTGTCTGCACTGTTTCAGCTTGCAATATGGCATCTTTTTCCATTGACAGTGCTATTTTCAACATCATTAAGCTTGATGGTATGAATTATGCCTATTGAAAGAGCCAAGTTTGGCATATATTGGAGTATAAATCATAGATAAAGCCACTAAGGTTGAGTGGAGAGCAACCTAAACTATGACTAATAACGAATGGATGGAGCTTGATGAGTTATGCAAGTCCACCCTCATCTTATCTCTCACTGAACACGTGCATTATAATGTGGTTGAGGAAGCACAAAGTGTTTGGTAGCTTTGGGATAAGATCAAGAACCTCTATGACAAGCAAAGTCCTGCAAGCCAAATATATTGGTTAAAACAGCTGGATCTGCGCATGAAAGAGAATGTGACCATGTCAGCTCATCTTAGCCAGTTTCATGCTATTCTTAAGAACTTGGTTTCACAGGGCATTAATTTCAAAGAGGATGTAACTCCGTTGTTCTTGCTTGGAACTCTTAATGAGTCTTGGGATGTATTCCGCACTGCCTTATGTGCTTTTGCCACTACTCTGAAGCTATCTGATGTTAAGAGCTCTCTTCTGCAGCAAGAAGAGATAAACCGTAACAATTTGCATGCCTCTCATGTGTCTCATGCTTTGGCAGTTAGAGGCCGATATGATGGAAATGCAAAGAATGACCGTGGTAATGGCCGTGGACGAGATTCGTAGAAATCTCAGTCCAATTCATGTGGCAAGTCGCACAGTAGGTCTCATGGGAGAAATGCAAATCTGACTTGTCATCATTGTGGGAATAAAGGCCACAGTGTTATGAATTGCGCAATGAAAGGTGCAAAGACAAGGGGAAAGAGAAAGTGCAAGAAAAGTCTTCTAATCACAGCATAGTACATGCTAAGTCAAGTGTTAAAATTGAAGGGATCAATGTTATGCAGCCCGAGGATAGTGATGAGGATTATATCCTTGTAGCTTCATCTAGTGCTTTGCATAGCCAAAGATACACTCTATGTATTCACAGTGTTGGCTCTTGGACTCACTTGTATCCTTTCATGTAACATCTTTCCGAGAGTGGTTCCATTCATACTTTTCTGTTTCAGGTTCTGTGCGCTTGGGTGATGACATGCCTCTTGAGATTGTCAGTATTAGTGATGTTAGGCTGTAGTTTCCTTCTGGTAGCAATTTTGTTATGCATGATGTATGTCATGTACATGCATTGACATGCAATCTCATGTCCATTGGACAGCTTGATGATGCAGGATATCATGTATCTTTTCAAGACTGTGCAAGGAAGATTACTTGTGGCAAGCTTGTGCTTCGAGAGGTGCTAAGGCTGGCAGTCTCTACCCCTTAGTTGTTTCTGGGTCTATAGTTGATCATATTTTGTATGTGGGGTCTTTACCTCATGTATCTCTTTGGCATGCTCATTTGGGACATACGTCTATTAAAGAAATGAAAATGCTTTCTAGTTTGCAGTACTTACCACCCCTTGACTATTCTCATTTTGATTCTTGTGATCATTGTCTTTATGGCAGGCAGACTAGGTCTATGCATAAGAAGTTTGGTATGTCACACATGAGTGAGCCCTTGGCTTTGGCACATTCTGATGCTTGTGGGCCCATGCCCTATCAGTCTACGCATAAGAAGTTTGGTATGTCACACATGAGTGAGCCCTTGGCTTTGGCACATTCTGATGCTTGTGGGCCCATGCCCTATCAGTCTGTGGGTGGTATGAAGTATTTTGTTGCCTTCATAGATGATTCTTCACTTAAGGTATGGGCTTATCCCATAAAGAAAAAGTCTGATGTCTTGGAAATTTTTCAGAGATGGCTTGCTTTGCAGAAAACCAGTCTAGGCATAGGCTGAAATGGCTTAGGACAGATAATGGGGGTGAATATGTATCATGTGCTTTTGAGCACTTATGTGATGAGAGGGGTATTGAGCATCAATTGACCACCCCTTACACCCCTCCCCAGAATGGTATGGCTAAGCGGATGAATAGGGCCATCGAGGAAAGGGTTCACAGTATGCTTAGCCATGCAGGCCTACCCCAGCACATTTGGACTAAGGTAGTTACGATTGTCGTGCATATCATTAATAGATCGCCCTATCGTAGTGGCATTGATTATCAGGTTGTAGAGGAGGTATGGAGAGGATAAGAGGCACATTTACATGCCTTTGGATGTGAGGCATTCTACCATGTGCCCAAGGACAAGTGTAACAAGCTAGATCCTAAGAGTGTTAAATGCATATTCCTTTGTTATGGAGATGCATGAGAGATGGGTTACCATCTATGGGATCCGCAAGCATAGAAAGTCATCCACATCCATGATGTAGTCTTCCATGAAGACAAGATGCATAGGCAGCCTGAGAGAGTCATGGAGATATGCAATGTTATATTTTAGGAGGAGCCACATGGTCCCATACAGCCTACTGGACAAGCATGTAGCAGTAGTAGATGCTCATGGCCAGGGTGTTGGGCAGAATGTTGGGCAAGCAATAGAGCCTGTAGTGCAGCATTCTACTAAGATAAGCACCCACCTAACAGATTTGAGCCCTCCATGCACTATGTCTTGGTTACAGATGCAAGAGACCTCTCACCTCTGTGATGAGGCTATACACAGGGGTGATAGATGTTAGATATGATCAATGCCCCACCCTCATTAGGTACTACCAATGATCCATGGTGCTCAAAGTTGTAAGGCCCCCATTATGAGGAGAAGCCAAGTGTGAGCCCGGACATTGGTGGAGTCCTGACTTGTATATCAGATGAGGTCTATGTGACCGGATGGCAAAAAGGTGACCATTGTGGGTCTAATCTTTGGGTTAGACAGAGTGGTTAAGCTGGTAGCAACTCGAGGCACATTGCATTGAGTTGCGTAGTAAGGGAGTTAAAAGGGGCCCCTATTGTGGGGTCCGGGGGCCGCGGAAGCGGCCCCTGGCTGGGGGGTCCCAGGGGGGCCAGCGGCCCCCCTGGCGGGGGTCCGGGGGCAGCGCCCCCGGCCCGATGGTAAAGGGAATATTCCCTGGAATATTCCCTGGCCGACTAGTGGAGGCTCATATGGTAGGTCGGTCAGCAAGCCGACCTAACGACCTTCGCGGGCTATAAAAGCTAAACCCCTTCGCAGCCATCTCACACTCATCTTTCACCCAGTCAGAGTTGTTGTTCCAGCTAGCCTTAAGCTCTTCGCCTATCTTCTGTCTAGATCGCCATCTAAGCTTCACTCAGTGGAAGCGCACGGGTGGACAGAGCCATCTTTGTATCAGTTGTTTGGAGTTAAAGAATTTTACCGATTCTCCTCTTATCTGTTGTGTACTCTCTATCTCTTTCTCAGATTCTGTTCGCTGCGCCGTGTAATATTTTACATGGTATCAGAGCCCAGGGGGCTCTAGAGATCGGAGAGCGTGCAAGAGGCAAAGGCTTCAACAGCAAAGAGAAACGATGTCGACTCCGGGAAGTAGTTCTGGCGCATCAGGAAGCGGTGCAGGAGGTGGTGCTGCTGTACCGGCTATTCAAACACTGAGGATTCGTCCACCAACCTTCAGCGAAGGCAAGTTAGAGGGTACAAACTACACCTTGTGGAAGTTCAAAATTACAACTATCCTTGATTCTTATGAGCTTCTGGAGACTGTGCTGGGGACTGACGCAGAACCACAGCCTATCCCCGACCCATCAAATCCTAGTGTGATGATTCCTCCGAATGCAGATCTTCTACGAGCTTGGAAACGAAGGAATGCAGATGCATTGTGTGCCTTAGTTACAAGCTGTTCTGACAGTGTTTTGACTCTGATTCAGCATACAACCAAAGCGTCAGAGGCTTGGAATGTACTAAGGAGTCAGTATGAAACACGAAACCAAACAAGGATTCAAAACTTGGAGAATCAACTAGCAGCGGAGAAGTTTGCTGAAGGAGAGACGGTTGAAGCATTCATCACTCGGATTAAGAATCTGCGCGACCAGATGGCTGGCGCTGGGATACAAAAGACTAGCGAAGAGCTAGCTCGGAGGTGTCTTCGGATTTGTCCACAAAAGTTTGATGGACTAGTAACTGCCCTTAATACTCAGGTGAGACCTCAAGCTTTGACTTTTGAGGAGTTTTGTGCATTATTAATGGAGGAGGAGTTGAGGCTGAAAGCCCGAGAAGGAAGCAACAATGGAGATGCTGCATTCTCTGCCAATGCAAAAGGCAAAGGTGTTTCCTCCACCAAAAATGATGGTGACAAAAAGAAAAAGGGCGGCAAGAAGAGGTTTCAAGGAGAGTGCTTCTACTGTAAGAAGAAAGGACATGCAATTGCAGATTGTCGTGTCAAGAAGGCAGATGAAAAGAATGGTACCCTTAAAACTAAAGGGAAAGAGACAGCCAATACGGCTGAAGCAGAGTTGGAATTATTCATGGCGACCATTGAGGAAGTGTGCTCCTCGGCGCAAGAAGAATCTACCACTGACTCTTGGGTGTTGGATAGTGGGGCCTCCCGTCACATGACCAACAAGAAAGGTCTATACAGTTCTATGCAGCCTCTACAAGAATCCATCACTGTGACGGTTGGAAATGATGCTAAATGCCCTGCTGCGGGCACAGGTACTATTTCTTTTGTTGCTGCAAATGGTGAAGTAAAAAAGCTTTCAAATGTGTTGTATGTTCCCGAAATCAGGAGAAATCTCTTATCAGTTGCTGCCATAACTGATCTTGGTCATGAAGTGAGGTTCAAGAAGACAGGTGCAGAAATTATTGATAGTGCTGGCACAATTGTTGGCAAAGGAGAAAGAAGGAACAACCTGTATGAGCTAAGTGCTCTTACAGCCACCGCTGGAGTGGGCACAAGTAAGCTTTGGCATGAAAGGTTTGGACACATCGGATTTGTAGTATTGAAGGAGATGCAAAAGCAAGGTATGGTTGCTCACCTACCTACAATAACTGAATTGAAGGAACCATGTGAAGCTTGTATGATGGGCAAGCAACAGAGAAAGGCATTTCCACAAGAAAGCAAGAATAGAGCACATGCTCCTCTAGAGTTGGTGCATGCTGACTTGTGTGGTAAGATGCCTACACAGGCCTTGGGGGGATCTTCTTATTTTATGTTGATTGTCGACGACTACAGTAGGAAGATGTGGGTGTACTTCCTTCGTGATAAGGCTCAAGCTTTTGGTAAGTTTAAAGAATGGCTAATACTTGTTGAGAATGAAACAGGGAAAAGTGTGAAGAAATTTAGAACAGATGGTGGTGGTGAGTTCAACTCAAAGGAGTTTGAAGGCTTTTGCAAGAGCAAAGGGATCAAGCGTCAATTGACGACGCCTCACACACCTCAGCAGAATGGTGTTGTGGAACGCAGGAATCGTACCATTGTGGAGATGGCAAGATGCATGCTAAAGGGCAAGGGATTGCCTAACCATTTTTGGGCTGAAGCTGTTAATACTGCAGTCTACATTCTAAATCGGAGCTACACAAAGGCTCTCAAGGGAAAAACACCTCATGAGGCTTACACTGGTAAGAAACCATCTGTTTCACATTTCAGAATTTTTGGATGTGAATGCTATGCACATGTTCCAGATGAGAAGAGAAACAAGTTACAACCAAAAAGCAGAAAATGTATCTTCTTGGGTTATAGTGATGAGCAGAAGGCTTACAAGTTATATGACCAAGAGGCAAAGAAGATCATCGCGAGCCGTGATGTGGTGTTCAAGGAGGAGCCGCATACAGTGGAGGAGGAGAAGGCAAGGTCTTCCACTTTATCATCAAGCGAAGAAGTAGTCCACTATGAACCTGTCCCGAGAGCTATCCCTATCCTTAAGGAGGAGGAAGCATCATCTTCAGATGATGAGGAAAAAGTTCACCAACCTGACATCACCCCACCGGAAAAGCCATTGCCGCGCTGGGTGAAGCAGCTCTATGACCACAATAATCCTAGGCCTGCATCTGTTGAGGAGAAGGCAGACGGACCAAGGAGGTCTCAGAGAATAGAGGAGCAAAGGAGGGCTTCTGCTCACATAGTCAACATGGCCTTGATGGTTGAGATTATGAGAGAAGTAAAGGAGCCAACTGACTTAGAAGAAGCACTTGCAGATCCATCATGGAAGGCTGCTATGCAGGCGGAGTATGACAGCATAATGAAGAATGACACTTGGGAGCTAGTGGATCGGCCAGCAAAGCGGAAGATTATTGGCACCAAGTGGATCTGGAAGGTAAAGTACAAGGCTGATGGTACCTTAGAAAAGTACAAAGCTAGACTGGTTGCCCAAGGATTTTCACAAGTTGAAGGGTTTGATTTTCAAGAGTCATTTGCCCCAACTGCCAGAATGACCACTATTCGCACGGTACTTGCAGTGGCTGCCCACAAGAAGTGGCCAGTGTACCAAATGGATGTTAAGTCAGCGTTCTTAAATGGTGACCTCAAGGAGGAGGTGTACGTGGCTCAGCCACCAGGGTTTGAGGCCCCCCATTTTGAGAACAAAGTGTGTAAACTGAAGAAGGCATTGTATGGGCTGAAACAAGCCCCCAGAGCATGGTACCAGCGGATAGATAGGTTCTTTTTAAACCTAAACTTCAAAAGATGTGCCTCAGATGCTAACTTGTATGTTTACAGGGATGGTAAAAAGTCTGTAGTGATTGTCCTATATGTGGACGACCTTCTTATTACAGGTGACTATGAAGATATGATCAACCAAACTCGAAAGGCTTTGAGTTTTGAGTTTGAAATGACAGACTTGGGCTTGCTGCACTATTGTTTGGGGATTAAAGTCTGGCAAGAGCCAGGAAAGATCTTCATCTCTCAGAAGAAGTATGCATGGGAGATCTTGAAGGCATTTGGCATGACCGAGTGCAAGGAGATAGCTACACCTATGGAGGTGAATGTAAAGTTATCCGTTGAGGATACATCAACACTAGCAGACATTGGGAGGTATAGGAGGTTGGTCGGCAGTCTAATCTACTTGTGTAACACCAGACCAGATATCAGTTTTGCTGTTGGTGTTTTGAGCAGGTTCTCAAACAAACCTCATGAGAGTCATTGGAAGGCTGGGATGCGGGTGCTCAGATACTTGAAGAAAACTCTTGACTATGGTATCACATACAGTTTCGGAACTTCTCTTGTGGGGAACTGTGACTCAGATTGGGCAGGAGACATTGATTCCAGGAAGTCAGTTTCTGGTTATTGTTTCTCTTTGGGTTCAGGAATTTTCTCTTGGATTAGTAAGAAGCAACCAACAGTGGCATTGTCTTCTACCGAAGCAGAGTACAAGGCAGCTTGTTTTGCTGCATGTGAGGCCGTATGGTTGAGAAGGATTCTATGGCATATGGGAGTGCAGGATGAAGAACCAACTGTGCTGAGATGTGACAATCAGAGTTGCATCGCCATTGCCAAAAATCCAGTGTTTCATGCACGCACCAAACATATAGAGATCCAGTATCACTATGTGCGTGATTTGATGGAGGATGGGATAGTGGAATTGGTCTACTGTCCAACAGAGGAGAATGGAGCAGATATCTTCACCAAAGCACTTACGAAGGATCTGCTTCAAGTTCATCTTCAGAGACTCGGCATTGGGCCGAGGAGATAGTTCACCTATGGGTGGACATTGAGGGGGGGTGTTAGATATGATCAATGCCCCACCCTCATTAGGTACTACCAATGATCCATGGTGCTCAAAGTTGTAAGGCCCCCATTATGAGGAGAAGCCAAGTGTGAGCCCGGACATTGGTGGAGTCCTGACTTGTATATCAGATGAGGTCTATGTGACCGGATGGCAAAAAGGTGACCATTGTGGGTCTAATCTTTGGGTTAGACAGAGTGGTTAAGCTGGTAGCAACTCGAGGCACATTGCATTGAGTTGCGTAGTAAGGGAGTTAAAAGGGGCCCCTATTGTGGGGTCCGGGGGCCGCGGAAGCGGCCCCTGGCTGGGGGGTCCCAGGGGGGCCAGCGGCCCCCCTGGCGGGGGTCCGGGGGCAGCGCCCCCGGCCCGATGGTAAAGGGAATATTCCCTGGAATATTCCCTGGCCGACTAGTGGAGGCTCATATGGTAGGTCGGTCAGCAAGCCGACCTAACGACCTTCGCGGGCTATAAAAGCTAAACCCCTTCGCAGCCATCTCACACTCATCTTTCACCCAGTCAGAGTTGTTGTTCCAGCTAGCCTTAAGCTCTTCGCCTATCTTCTGTCTAGATCGCCATCTAAGCTTCACTCAGTGGAAGCGCACGGGTGGACAGAGCCATCTTTGTATCAGTTGTTTGGAGTTAAAGAATTTTACCGATTCTCCTCTTATCTGTTGTGTACTCTCTATCTCTTTCTCAGATTCTGTTCGCTGCGCCGTGTAATATTTTACAGGGGTGATAGACACTCCTAGGAGAGGGCTATATAGTCTAAGATAGACTCCTTGCATAAGAATATGACTCAATTTCCTTGCTTGCTAGCAAGAAAGCTCTGCCATGCAAGTGGGTGTACAAGCTAAAAAGGCTAGATTGGTAGCAGAGGGTTTTAAGCAAGAGCATGGTGTTGACTTTGATGAGCTCTTCTCTCATGTGGTTAAGATGACCACCTTGCACTTAGTCTTGGCTTTAGTTACTGAGCTTGACTTGGACTTGTACCAGATGGATGTCAAGACGACTTTCTTACATGGGGACTTGCATAATGAGATTTATATGGAGCAGCCTAAGGGCTTTGCAAAGCCTAGCAGGGAGCACCTAGTGTGCAAGTTGAAGAAAATTCTTTATGGCTTGAAGCAGGCACCTAGGGAATGGTATCATAAGTTTGATGCCTTTATGCAGTCACAGGGCTACAGCCATAGTGCTATGGATTGGTGCTTGTACACAAAGAAATCTCATGATGGTTCTTTGCTTATTTTGGTACTCTGTGTGGATGATATGCTATTAGCAAGAAAATCTCATGATGAGCTAGATGCTCTTAAGGATCAACTCAAGAAGAGCTTTGAGATGAAGGATCTTGGATAGGCCTCTCACATACTTGGTATGTGCATTAGATGCGACAAGCATCAGGGATTCCTCTATTTGTCACAGAGGGAGTACATTCATAAGGTCCTTGAGTGCTTCTGCATGCAGGACGTGAAGCCTATTGATTGTCCATTTCCTTCTTATGTGGAGGTATCACAGGCTGATTGTCCGCAGACAGATGAGCAGAGGGCTAAGATGGCCAAGATTTCCTATGCATCCGCAGTGCGCAGTCTTATGTATGCCATGATAGCCACTCGTCCAGATATTGCCTTTATAGTTGGTGTTGTGGCACGCTATATAGCTACACATGGCAAGAAGCATTGGGATGTCGTGAAGGGTATCACGAGGTACCTAAAGGGCACTACAAATATATGCATATGCTATGGTAGCCAAGATATAGGAGTCATGGGCTGCACTAACTATGATTATGCAGGACATGCAGATAGTAGGAAGTCCACTTCTGGCTATGTATTCACCTATGTTGGAGGTGATGTCTCTTGGATGTCTAGAGTGCAGAAGTATACGACTCTTTCCACCACTGAGGCCAAGTATGTTGCAGCCACTGAGGCTTGCAAGAAGGCCATATGGTTAGGCCGTTTGGTTCATGACCATGGTGTTTATGATATCCCTACACTGCATTCGAATTCTATGAGTGCTATTCAACTAGTCAAGAATCCGATCTTCCATGCAAAGATGAAACACATTGAGGTGGGGTATCACTTCATATGGGAGGTTGTTGAGGAGGACAAGTCTCTTGACCTTGTCAAGATCTTGAATGACCAGAATCCTGTAGATCTACTCACCAAAAGCCTCTCTATGGACTGCTTTGCCTTCCTTGATGGGCGTGGGATGAGATGACGTCTTCCCTCATCCTGTTGTACATGTATACATGTACTGTCTTTTCTTTTTCTTTTTCACTCCTCACTAGGGCAGATTTTCCTTTAAGTGGGAGGTTGTTGGGGGTAAAGGTGCATCTGCCTAGCCGCCCATGTATTACTACACTAACAGTACCCACGCCTACATACTATAGACGACAGGCACCTGTCACCGTCACTTTATTCTTTATTCTTTTAGTGAAAGATGAATAAAGGGAAGGCCGATCGCACATTGTGATTGTTGGAGTTCCCACATTGTGACTCTCTCTCTCTCTCTCTCTCTCTCTCTCTCTCTCTCTCTCTCTCTCTCTCTCTCTCTCTCTCTCTCTCTCTCTCTCTCTCTCTCTCTCTCTCTCTCTCTCTCTCTCTCTCTCTCTCTATCTTTCTCTCCCACCATAGCTCTCACTATGCAAGCTTCGATCCTTCTCACCTTTCAATAGCAAGCTTCCTCAAAAAATTCTCTTCTTGCCTAGATCATGCCTTCATCACCACTTGTAATTATATCTGCCTCTTGCGAATATAACTTTTAAAAAACCCGATTGTAGAGTAAGACCGGTTACCACTCTTCTTTTTTGACATTAATGCAGGGATAGATAGTTGCACAATGGTTCGGGCTCATGATAAGAGTCCCCCCTCTTGCCAGCATTTTGTATTAGCTCACTAGAAGATATGAGCGATAGTAGGTTCACTAGGTGCAACCACCCATTTTTCTCCACCTCGCCTCTCAATGTAAGAATAAACTTGAAGAGTTATATGTAAAACGGAGCTTTTCTAAGCAAATCCCTCAAGCCTTCCCTCAACTTGGCCCCTACCCATGAATAGGATGCCACTTGTAATTTTATTTTATTTTAAGAGTAGGAAAGTAAAAAAAAAGATGAAAAATAAGTGAAAAAGAAAATGAAATAAAAATGAAATCCCTCCATTTTTACTTTATTATTATCACAACCACTACACCTAGGGGCCACCCTAGCCCCTCCCCTACTCCACATCTTAGGCCACATCAAGGGTAGGACATTTTGATAGACTAGTCTCCCTTAGTCACACACAACACCTCCCTTTGCACCAACTGGGTCCTCAAGTGTGGAACAACACCTTACACTTGTTCAACCCATCTCCCAATTCTACCATCACTTGCACATTGCACTGCATGGTACGGTAAACACACTCCCCAAGGAAGTGCACTCATTCTTCTTTTCAGTACATTGTGCGGCATCACAGTAAGCCAACAACTACAAAGATCTTCTCCAACCACCGATCTATCTCCAACATTACCAATCTTAAAACTTGCTTCGCAAAGCATCTTCAACATGACCAACCTCCCAAAAGGTTCCAAGAACCATTCCACACCAATCCTCAATATTTTCGGTCCATACCATCAAGTGTCATTGGACTAACACTCATCTAGGAGGGGGATAATGCTAACCACCCGCTATGGAATCACCCATGTACACACTAAATTAATGAAATGCCCGAAAAGGATAGGCGTCCCCATCAACTTCTCGCACAAAGAATCCACTTTATGTATGAACCCCGGTCAACAAAGTTTACGGAATCCACCATGGCACGGAATCCACCGTGAAATATGCCTCCTGGCATCATACCCCTGGGGTGGGATAGCAATTGTCCTCAATTGCTATTAGCTCAATGTGGAGCTAACAGAGTGGGAAAAGCATTTAAGTCTCTAGCGTGCATCCATTGGGCCTCTTCAACAGGATGGTTTTTAAACTTGACCAAATATCTAGAATATGTACGGCCAGTTCTAGTGGTCATAAAGTCAGTATCTATGATAGCTTCAGGTTCAAGTATTTCAATCTCTTCATCTAACAAATGTGGGTTTTCATAAACAGGGTGTACAGGTAATTGGCCTCTAAAGGGTCGTAATAAACTAATGTGAAAGGTATTGTGAATTTTCCAGTGTGGTGGTAGTTCTAACTTAAATGCATTGTCATTGATTTTATGAATGATCTTGAATGGTCCATAGAATCTAGGTGCTAATTTCACAACTGGGTATTTATCTACACTTTGTAATCTACGTTTTTCTATTCTTAACCAAACATAGTCATCAACTTTGAAATTCATGGCCTATTTTTTCTTATTGGCTTGTTTTGTATATGACTGCTGGGCTTTGGCAATCATGTCTTTAACCTCATAAAAAATAGTAGCGTGCATGTTGGCAATATCATCAGCACTCTGAATTCTATTTGATAAAGATGCAACAGGTGTAGACAATCTATAACCATAAATCACTTCAAATGATGCTTTCTTTGTAGCTGTGTGTGGTATATTGTTATATTCAAACTGCAGTAAATACAAATGTGTATCCCATGTCTGTGGTTTAGAAATAGTGTAAGCACGTAAAAGATCTAAAATAGTATTGTTAGTGGCTTCTGTTTGTCCATTAGTATCAGGATGAAATGCAGATGAGAAATCAATCTTTGTTCCTAGGTTAGCAAACAAAGTAATCCAAAAATTATTACAAAATCTAGAATCACGGTCAGAAATGACAACTTTTGGTAATCCATGATTAGTGAAAACAGTTTTCAAAAATAATTGTGATGCCTGAGATGCTGTTAAAGTTTTCTTGCATGGAATGAAATATGCTTGTTTACTAAACCTGTCTACAATAGTCCAAATCATATCATGGTTAGCTTTAGTATTAGGTAAACCAGTAATAAAGTCCATAGAAACCTGTTCCCATGGTCTTGATGGAATAGATAAAGGCATAAGTAAACCATACTATTTACCATGATGTCTCTTAACTCTTTGACAAACCAAACATTCAGAAACAAAGTTAGATACATCAGTGTCCATATGTGGCCAATAAAAATCTTCAGTCAATGTACGTAAAGTAGATATGATACCTCTATGACCTTGATATGGAGGACAATGAATCTCATTCAAAACAAAAGATCTAAATGGAACTGTACACATAATCTCTTTTCATAAAACATGAATCCATCATTATAAGGCAGTGAATCAATAGGAATCCAGTTATTTCCAACTAATTTATTCCAATCAACATGAAAAGTAATGTCCTGATGATAAGTATCTTTCATAGGGGTTAGAGAATCAAATTATATGACAAAGATATTATGAATGGTCGGTTTTCTACTTAAAGCATTAGCTACTACATTTTCTTTTCCTGGTTGATATTGGATAAGGGGATGAAAACTCTGAATAAAAGCTGTCCATTTGATATGTCGGTCAGATATTTGGGGTTGACTAAGTAGATGTCTAATGCTTTGTTGGTGGTCAGTCTTAATCATAAACTCAGAACCCATTAAGTAATGTTTCCATTGTCTTAAAGCTTGTACAACAGCTAACAATTCCTTATCATATGTGGAATATTTAAGTTCGAATGGTTTCAATTTACAGCTAGAGTAGGCTATGGGATGATTATATTGCATAAGTACGGCTCCTATTCCAGAGCCGCTAGCATCAATAACTACTAAAAAGAATGGTTAATGCATGTTTCAATAAATCAAAAGATTTCTGTTGATTATCAGACCAATGATAAACAATACCTTTCTTCAAAAGTTTAGTCAAAGGCAAAGCAAGTAATGAAAAATTTCGCACAAATTTCCTATAAAAACTTGCAAGACCTAGAAAAGAACGTAACTCATGTACATTTTTGGGTATAGGCCAGTTCAATATTGCTTCTATCTTCTTAGGGTCAACCTTAATACCTTCTAATGACACAATATGACCTAGATATTCAATTTCTTATTTGAAAGAACTCACTCTTTTCCGGATTAGCATACAATTGATTATCTTTCAACAACTTGAAAACCAAAGACAGATGTTCATAATGCTCTTTCTCATTTTTACTGAATACCAAGATATCATCAAAGAATACTATAACACAATGCTAATATTTCAAAAACATACGATTCATCATTCTACTAAATGTAGCACGTGCGTTAGTCAATCCAAAAGGCATCACTAGAAATTCATAATGACCAAATTGTGTTCTAAATGCAGTCTTGAATATGTGAGATTTATCTTATCTCACCTGATGATAACCAGATTTAAGATCTATTTTACTAAATATGGTAGAATCTTGTAGTTTATCCATAAGATCATCTACCCTAGGAATTGGATATCTATTCTTTACAGTAATCTTATTTAGGGCACGATAATCAATGCACATGCGATAGGTATTATTATTCTTCTTTACCAACAAAACAGGTGCGCCAAATGGAGAACTACTAGGTCTGATTAATCCTCTATTTAATAATTCCTCAACTTGATTTTGAATTTCTTTCTGCCCTATCTGGTTATGCCTATATGGTGCTTTACAAGGTGGTTGTGTACCAGGAATTAAATCTATTTTGTGGTCTTCAGGACGTGAAGGAGGTAGTCCAGGTGGTAAATCTTCAGCAAAACAATCTTTAAATTGTGCAAGGAATTCTTTATGCCTAGGGTGCATATGTTTTTCTTTAGCTTGAAGTTCATTCACCCAAATTAGATAAGCTTTATTACTTTTGTGTAATGCACATTTAGCTTGAGTATGAGTAAGCAGTGGAAAATTATTAGATGCGTGCATACCATACAATGTAATGTGTTTTCCTTGAAAATGAATTTTAATTGAATGTGTGGAATAATCTATGTCAGGATTATGCTGATGACGCCAAGGCATACCTAGGATAATATCACTGGAATGTAATGGTACGACTAGAAAATTCATTCTTTCAATATATTCACCAATTTGAATTTCTAAATCATGCACCTCTTGTGTTCCATTATACCCTGTGCCTAAGAATGCTGCTTTAATGTGATAATGCATAGGAACAGTTTGTAATTTCAATTCTTTCACTAACTTTGCAGAAATAAAATCATGTGTACTACCATCATCATGCAAAATAATCTTTTCTTTTCCATGCACTAAACATTTCATTGTCAACAAAGAATGTGGAGTTGGCATATTTGATAAAGTATCCGAAGGAGTAGTAATGTAGTCCTCATCTTCCGTAAAGTCAGGTATTTCCTCATGTTCTTCATCTTCCATTGCTCCAAGATAGTTGATATGGACATGTGGCTTCTTCAATTGGCAATTGGCTGCTAGATGTCCAGGTTGATGGCATTTGTAACACACTATAGGTTTGGCTTTAAATACATTGTTTGCAATGGCGGGAAGTCTAGGAATATTAGGATTTGGTTGTGAAGATGGCTTAGGGTTTTGATTGGTATTTGATGGATGGCAAAGGAGGTGGTTTTGTCCAAGACTTACGGAAAGATGATGAAGGAAATCGACTTTGATTGAATCTTCTAAAATTTGAATTGAATTGCTTAGAACCATAGTTACCATTTGCTTGAAATTGTTGTGGACGCTTGTCTCTTCCTCGAATCTTATCTTCAATGTCATGAGCTAAAGAAATTGCATCTTCAAGAGTTGCAGGCTTGAACATATTGACTTCAGCATAGTAATGCCCAAGTAATCCAGACATATACTTGCGCTTGTGAGTCGCTTCAGGTACGTCTTCAAGCATGTGTAGTTGGAGTAAGGCATTCCAAAAGCGTTCGGTGTACTAGGAAATAGGCTCACGATCTCTTTGCTGAAGAAGGTCCCATTGCTTTATGGCTTTTTCATGGAATTGTGGAGGAAGGAAATTTTGCATAAACTTCTTTTTGAAACTCTCCCAGGTAGTGGGACAATCTATTCTCTTACGAACCACGGTCTACCAAAGAGATGCTCTATCCACTAAATGATTAGTGACACACTTGATTTTATCTTTTTCAGCGTATGTCTCTTCATGAAAGTAATCATCAAACTGACTGATGAATGCAAGAACAGTCTTTCCATCTCAAGTTCCATTGAAAGTACAGAATTTGAAATTTCTTTTACTTATATTTGTTTCTTTGCGGATGGATTGAGCTTCAAGAGTCGCATCAATGGTTCGTCGGATAAGATCTTCGGATTGTGGTCCATCTTTGTCGGTAGTCGATCTTTGTAAATTGGCCAATTGAACTTGCAATGCTTGCCGGGCTCTTCGTTCTTCATCCAACTGCATCATAATTAAATCCAACTTTTGTTCCATGGTAGGTTCAGGAAGATCGCCTTCAGCCATTAAATCATCCATATTTTGTTCCGTCATCCTGTAAAAATTCAAAAGACCTCACACTCTCAAAATCCAATTAGCGGGATGAGCGTAGCTCAAAGTCGGGTGTACAAGGCTTATAAATTTTTGTTTGGCTTTCACGGTCTTCGACTTTTGCGGTTGCGGGATTTGAAGTCTTCGTAAAATCTGCGTATGATCTTCTGCGTGTACTGAAACTAGTTCAGCAAGTCTGCGTATGCGAACAGAGTCTTCCAGGGAACAACTTTGCAGTTCGGTGCTTCTGCGCAGGAACAGTCCTTATGGGAGTTTTTGGAATAAGTCAGTTTTGACTTCTAGGAACTTGATTGACTTGCAAAGTAAATTTGAACTTGTAGAACTTGCAGGCTTTGAAGACTTGCAGAACTTAGGAGATTAAGAATCTTAGTAGCTTAATAAGATCTGCGTGATTATCGTGGACTTGGACGTCTGGCTGTCGTTTTGATGCCGTTTAGTGCATACTCTTGCCGTTTTTTGACGGATTTTATTCCTGAAGCTTTTTAAAGCTTCTTACTAAGCTTTTTACTAAAGCTTAATTAACTTTGAAGTTAGACTTGGAGATATGGAAGCTTATCTCTTCTCTGTTGAAAAACGACTTGGAAGGAGAGATATAGGAGTGGTCCTCTGCTTCCTCAGGCTGGTCCTTCGCGATCAGAGGCTGTAGACAGAGGTTCTTGACCGCCAGGAATCCATCTGTATCAACCGTTCGCGATGAGACTGACTGTAGAGTTCGATCGTTCCAAGAGCTCCGCCTTTGCACAAGATGGGTAGTGATTGGAATCTCTCGATCTCAGCTTCGCTCTGATACCACTGGTGCACAGATCATATGTTGTATGCTCGCGTAGTGAACACCGAAAGGTCCCCAAGAACAAAAGAACTCTACTTTTTGCAGAAAACTCAAGGTAGAAAGCATGCACGACATGAACAAGAGACCAATTGGGTGCAATCTCCCCCCATGCCTTGTGTGAGCGCTCCACAAAGCATGTATTTTATGTATTAATCATCTTCAAGCTCAAATAATAGCCCAAATTACAAAATAGCATGCTTTTGGCTTTTGAGTTTGCTTTAGCACAAAATAGAAATAAAGATAATAGGCGGGCGCCCAAAGAGTCAGGCATACCCAATACAATGTCCAAATACAAATATCATAATCGCGCGCCCATGCGCATACAAAATAATAAATAAATATCCAACGCCTTAATAAATAGGTGTGATAAAATATAGGTGCCATGCCTAAGGTATGCGCCCATCAAAATATAAGTGATAACTCGAATACACGCTATCCTCCAATGCTTTCCTCCGCCACTGCTGCTATCTCTATACATCAACTGAAGCATTCACAATTGTTAGTAAAATAATACAATTAAACCGACAAAAGTGAATACTTAGCAGTCTTCAGCTACATAAATAAATCAACTGGTTAGAAATCAATCCTAACCTTAATTTATCACGAGTGCGCACTCTAAACTCATAAACGTTTATTAATTTAATATGTATTTTACGGAATCACCCATGTACACACTAAATTAATGAAATGCCCGAAAAGGATATGCGTCTTCATCAACTTCTCGCACAAAGAATCCACTTTGTGTATGAGCCCCGATCAACAAAGTTTACGAAATCCACCGTAAAACCTCACGAAATCCACCGTGGCATGGAATCCACCGTGAAATATGCCTCCTGGCATCATATTCAAAATGTCATTGAAAGAATAAGGAATGAAGTGGCAATGATGGGTGCCCATCACCTGCAATGTGCAAGTGTGGATACTGTCAGTGTAGTAATATACGGGCAGGTAGGCACATGCACATTTACCCCCAACAACCTCCCACTTAAAGGCGAATGTGCCTGGAGTGAAGAGAGAATAAGAAAAAAAAATGACAAATTACAATGTGTACATAGAGTACAATAGGATGAGGAATAGAGTTCATCTCATCCAATACCTATCAACTTCCTAAGGAAGGCAAAACACTCTAGTGAGAGACTTTTCATAAGCAGATCTATAGGATTTTGATCAGTTGAGATCTTGACAAGGTCAATAGACTTGACCTGGTGACCTCTCTGATAAAGTGATACTGCACCTTAATGTGCTTTGTCTTCACATGGAAGACCAAATTCTTAGCTAGTTAGATAGCACTCATAGAATCCGAATGTGGTGTAGGAACCATGTCAATCATAGCAAGGTCTGCCACTAGACAACCTAACCAAAGATCCTCTTTGCAAGCCTCAATGGTTGCAACATACTCAGCCTCTGTAGTAGAGAGTGCCATGCAAGGTCTGCCACTAGACGACCTAACCAAAGATCCTCTTTGCAAGCCTCAATGGTTGCAACATACTCAGCCTCTGTAGTAGAGAGTGCCATGCATTTTTACACCCTGGACATCCAAGAAACCATAGCACCCCTAACAAAGGTAAACACATAGCTAGAGGTGGATTTTCTACTGTTTGCATGTCCTGCATAATCAAAGTCAATGTAACCCATGACTCCTATATCTTGGCCACCATAACATATGCACATATCTATTGTGCCAAATTTTCTCCCAAAGATCCCATGCAGACTGCCCATCTGTGACAACATTATAATAAACTTGCTTGTTGAGGGTCAAGATAATTGTGGGCCTATAAAGCTCATCTAAGTCATCCCATACATCCTGATCATGTCCTTTAGGCTTAATGCTTTTAGATTTGATCAGCCTAATCTAAGATTTCTACACCAAAACCTACCAAATTTGGATCTTCAAATAGCCATAATTACTGCCATCCAACTTTTCAATGTTGAAGATGGCACTGTCATTTGAATGACCAGTCATACTCCAAGAAAAAAGAGACACAATACAAACCAAACAGGTTGTTGTAATACCTACAAAGAGCCCCAAAACCATTGCTCAAATCGGTCCAGTAGAATCTAAACCAATAACATATGATCCCCCAAGTATTCGATAATAAAACATATGTATATAGGCATCCCGAGAAGCATATACAAGCTCCAAACATTGAAGATATGGCTATCCCTGTTTTATGACAACATGATGCCCTATTTGCACAATTAATAGC
This sequence comes from Lygodium microphyllum, assembly GCF_053477565.2. Lineage (NCBI taxonomy): Eukaryota > Viridiplantae > Streptophyta > Polypodiopsida > Schizaeales > Lygodiaceae > Lygodium > Lygodium microphyllum. Next base: position 124,777,838 of record NC_141159.1, on the reverse strand, counting down.
TGAAGCTCAATTACTCAAAACCAATGCTCAATGTTAATGGTCAATGTTGAGAGGAGTGGTAAATAGTGCCAAATCCTTTGTCCAATGCCGGGGAGTAGTTGAGCAAGCACAAGTGCTTAAAAGTGGCCACATTTAAAAAAACGTATTTCTATTTCTAGCCTTGAATATTGAATTGAATGCTCCTTGAAATAAGCTCAATGTAGACTCAAGATTTCCCTAAGATAGCCTCAATAGGTCCTAAGAAGTCCTAAAGGAATTAGAGCTCAATATGAACCTCAAGAGGTGGACCTATGGTTACCAATGGTGAAAGCCTAGTATAGATAACTCCAATGAGAGCTACAGCAATGCTAGATTAAGCTCAAGCTCACAAAGAATGTGGCTTTGATACTAGTTGGAGGGAGAAGCCCAAGTGGAAGCACATGCAATCGAAAGAAAGAGAGATGTGAGTTATGGCAGATGGAGCAAGAGTGCAAGAGAGAGAGAGACTCAAGATGTGGGAACTCCAATAGTCACAATGTGTGACCGGCCTTCCCTTTATTCAAAATGTCACTGAAAGAATAAAGAATGAAGTGACAATGATGGGTGCCCATTGGTTGCAGTGTGCAAATGCGAATATTGTCAATGTAATAATACACATGCAGCTAGGCACAAGCACCTTTACCCCTAACAACAAGCAAGGAAGAGATCGGGTAGCACTATCATGAAATAGGCCAAGTGGGTGCAGAATAGATAGGGCAGCAGCAGCAGGTGGTCTTTGTCAGTGCGCAAAACAAGCATGGCACAATAGGTGATGTTGGGTGGTGCTTCTAGTGGGCGGGTAAGATAAATGGCCATGACAACAACCACATTAAGAAGAGAGGGGAGAGGGAAGACAAATTGGGTGGAGAGAGAGAGAGAGTGTGTGTGTGTGTGTGTGTGTGTGAATATATATATATATATATATATATATATATATATATAGAAATGCAGGTTGCTTAGAGAGAGAAAGAGACAATGAAGGAGAGAGACTGTGTGTGGTTGTGCACAGAGAGAGAGAGAGAGAGAGAGAGAGAGGGAGGAGGAGTTTTGGGAGAGAGGGAGAGAAGAAGAAAGAAATTTAAAGAGAAATTTTATGTAAGAGATTTAGGGTTTTCTCAGAGAGAGAGAGAGAGAGAGAGAGAGAGAGAGAAAGAGAGAGAGAGAGGATGAAGAAACTTAGGGTTTGGAGAGAGAGAATGAGTGTGAAACTAGAAAGAGAGAGTGCATGTGTGAAGGGCAAATGAAATAGAGAGAGAGAGAGAGAGAGAGATTGTGTGTGTGTGTGTGTGTGTGTGAAAATAAAATGAGAGAGAAAGTGTGCCTGTGTGTGGTTGTGTGGAGAGAGAGTGTGTGAAAATAGAAAGAGAGACAAAGAGTGAAGAGAGAATGAAATAGAGAGAGAGAGAGTGTGTGTGTGTGTGTGTTTGTCCATATGTGTGTGTCTCTGTAAAAAGAGAGAGTGAAAGAGAGAATGAAGAAATTTAGGGTTGAGAGAGAAAGAGAGAGGAGAGAGAGAGGGGGGAGTTTTGGGAGAGCAGAAAAAAGTTGGAGAGAGAGGGAGAGGAGAAGAAGAAATAAATAAATAAATTTCAAATATATTTTCAATGAGAGATTTAGGGTTTTCTCAAAGAGAGAGAGAGAGAGAGAGAGAGAGATTGTGTGTTCGTGTATAGATAGAGAAAGAGAGAAAGAAATTTAGAGAGAGAGAGTTGAAGGGGAAGAGAGAATGAGGGGGGAAAGGGGGAAATGGGTTTTTAATTAAAAAGAGAAGAAAAAAGAGAAAATGAGAGATTACAAGTGAAAGAGAGGAGAGGAGATGGGGTTTTAATTGAAAAAATGAGGTTTGGAGAAGAGAGAGAGAGAATGTGTGTGTGTGTGTGTGCGTGTGCGTGTGTGAAAAGAGAGAGAATGAAAAAATTCGGGATTGAGAGAGAGAGAGAGAACAAAGGGTTTTGGATAGAGAGAGAAAGCAGAAGGGTTTTTGGAGAGAGAATAGAGATTTTTAAAAAAGAACTTAGAGAGAAAAACATGAAAGAGAAAAAAATAATTATAAAGGTAAGGAGAGAGAGAAAAAGAAGAAACAAATTAAAACCAAAAAAGGAAAAGAGTAGAGAAAAATTAAAAAAATGAATTGTCGAGTGAAATTGGCATTGGATTTGGTTGCCCTTCAGCTTTTTTTTGCACGATAGTTGCTATTTACTTTGGGTCGAACATATATATATATATATATAAATGCGCATTGCAATTTGTGGCTTCAAAGATCCCAAGAGGTTCTGTGGCGGGTACAGGACGTGAACGGGATCCTCGTCAGCTGACGACGGGATATCTCCCTTTTTTATTTAACTAATTGGAAAGAAAAAGAAGAAGATCAATCAAAAGCCGGTTGGGTGATGGATCATGACAGTCGATTCTCGTCCTGGAATCTGCTTTTACGTCTGGGAAAAACGAACCCCCGGGAAAGAAAAGAACAAAGAAATCAAAATTCAAATGCCCAGACTCCGAAAAAGTGCAACGCCTCACGAGTCACGAGAGAGAGGCGGCGTCACGGTCACCTCCTACTACCTAGCCCTAGGATCCTTCCTCCGGCTGTCTCAACACCGCATCCACCAAAAAAATAAGGCTACAGATTTCGGAGTCGCAAATTCACGCTTTTACTAAATATAAAATAAAGGCCCGCTCTAAAATCCAAGCTCTAGAGATGAGCCACGTGCACGCAGAGATTTGCCGGCACTACCGAGTATCTAACAACACTAATAAGAGCCGTGTCGCACGCGGTTGTAGTGGTAGACCTCCTTACCCGTAGGGATGGATCATGGAGGCCCACCGACTTCCAAGGGCAAGCAAGGTAGGTCGAGTACCTAAACGGACTTTAACGGACTACATATAGGACCAGTTCCCACCAACCTAGTGGTTTCCAACAACGGTGCACTATCGTATTGCCCTTTTATGAGAGAGAGAGAGAGAGAGAGAGAGAGAGAGAGAGAGAGAATGAATGAATAGCCCTTTTCTTTAATTTTCTTTTAAAACTTTTAAAAACCCTTCTTTTTCAAAAAGTAGGATATCCACACTTCTAAGCCTTGAAGTAGGCCACTTAACTGAAGTTGTTTCATACAGTGAGTAATCTTTTCGAGACAAGCACTATCTTATCATTGCATCATTGTACAAACATATGCCCTAAATAGTAATGCTAACAAAAACTTGTTTGCAAGTGCACATTATTTGTAGTACATATCTTATCTAATTTGAGTAATGAATCTTTTGTTTATATAGAAAATACAAATTTCAGAGCATTTGAAGGTTGTGCCATGGATACAACGAAAAAACAATTGATAGGTTTACAAGAAAAAGGCTTGTATGTGCAAGCTGGTTGCAAATCTTCATGGACCATGTTTTCTCACCCATGGCTTGAAGTGGAATCAAGTGCAAGTCAAGACACCATGGAAACCTACATGTTTGTGATTTCCAAACCAAATCGCATCTTGGCTACAAACTAAGCCCCAGTGGCACCAAGTCTAGAATCAACATGGAAAGGGTTAGCATGCTTCAACTCCTTTAGACTAGAGTAGAGTATGAACCAAATGAAGTGGTAGCTACTTATTAGCAAACGTCAACACTTGCACGCATTCTCTCCCCATGATTTAGCATTCCCTCTCCTCAATATTGCCATGGGTGGGTTTCACCTAGTATTTTCCACGACACATCATGATGATCGTCAAAGTTATGTTATTGACTTGCATGTGCCTCGACTCTTAAAACTTTTCTAAACTATTGTATCTAAGCTTTTAAGGATTCAACCATCTAAAGGCATCAAAGTTCTCACATGAAGGGAAAATAAAAAGCATAAGCATCCAAGTCAAGGCATGGTTCAAGCTTGCCTATCCTACCCCATGAGTGGCACCCTTGTTGGTGGGACAATAGCAAGTGTTGCATGTTAAGTCATGATTGGGTGGCTTCTAGTTGTCATGTCATTTGTGGTGAGCTCAACCTTTGCAGTGAATGATGGTGGTAAAATTCTACCAATCAATAAGAAATTTATGCATTTTAGAAAAGGTTTTCCCATCCTAAAGGAAAGATAAAATTTGGGAGAAAACGCCAATAAACATGTTAGTATTGTGCATATTGCGTGTATACTGGGCCTTTTATTTACTTGTAATTGGATGTATTGTGTGGCTTCTTTATGGGCAGCCTAAAGGTACTTTAGTGGACTGACCCGTTCTCTCACACCATAGATACATGTGCCTCTCCTCAAATTATGTGAGGGAGCTAAAAACAATAGAGAAGAGGTGAAGGAGGTCTAGGTTGGCAGCCTCTTCCATGCAGTGTTGGCACACTTTGCTCTCATATTTATAAAATAGATATGTTTCCCATAATTGACCTCGTTTTCATTGTCTTCACTCTTATTCATGTGTATCATATTCTTACCTCACGTCCTTATTGCTTTTGCTTTTATTCATGGGTATTCCTCACATGGTATTAGATGGTTAGCTTTGAATCTTGATCCTTAGCCATGATTCTTGCTTTGCTTTGAGGTGCTAAATTTGCACTTGATGCTTGAGATTGTTTAAGTAGCCAACATTTAAGGAAGTTTTCATCAACTAATGCCTCCCTCTCATGTTTCATGTAATGAAAGGTAAGACCATTCAAGGAATGTTTGCACCCAAAAAGTACAATTTTGTACTTTTGAATCAATTTGTTCCTATCATCTAGTATGTGTAGATATGGCATGACACATTTAATAAATGAGTTTGAGATTATCATACAATCTAGTGAGTGGCTCCTATGAAAATTTCATACGCATCAAAGAGACAAATATAGCAAAAAATAATAACAGTTTGGGGAGAACAATAAGGTTGATTCAATAGTAAACAATATAGCCACCAAGAAATATTTTAATGTGCAATGCTTATAAATACATCTAACTTATCACAAAAGGCACGCTTAAAAATTTGGAAAGAAGAGAACATAGCTAAGGTATTATTAAATTGTGTTAGATAACCGACAGAATCCATTAAGATAACTTGATAACGTGTGGGGAGAGATGTTGGATGACCACTACACGTAGACATTTAGACATTCAACGGATTATTTAGTGAATATAAATAGGCCTTCCAACTTTCGTATGGTGGTTGGAGTGGTAGACCATATATGAAATATGGGGCTATGAGATTATATACATATATAGTAATATAATATATCCTTCTCTTGGGAGCATGCACACAACTTATTCTTGTCAGAAAAGCTCCATGTTGTCCATGTCAACCTATCTACCCACATGTGGGTTCACCTCTTTATGGTGTTGGTAGGGTCACCAAAATCATATGATCACAAACAAGCTCATGCTTGCACACATTTCATCGGTGAACTTATCCTTGGTCCTAGAAAACTAGCTCAATGTGAAACAAACAAAAGCATACTTGCTACAAATACTCTTCACATAGTTAGTATCTTTCCTAGGACACGGAAAAGGCCAAAGGGATAAAGTGATTTCACAAAGATTATTGTAGTAGCACGGTCCTCCCACTAGGATTCATCCTTCTAGCATCAAGGACTTCACATCTCACAACACTAGGTGTGCTTATTCTTCTAATGCAAGTAAAGAAACAGTAAAGACAAGTAAAAAGGTGGTAACATGAGTGTCAAATATAACCATTTAAATGTTAAATGCTTCGCTTTCATTGCCAAAGCATCAAGAAGAGAAAGTGTAGAACTCAACATCAAAATGAGTGGATGAACACAAACAACATTCCCTTTACCACAACTAAAGTTATTTGTTGAATGTGAAAGTTGGAATGCATGCCTTTCTTCTTCATAAATGCATGTGATAATAAAAGTTGGGGTCACTCCAATCTCGTGAGTTATAACATTTGTCCATGTATAGAATTGGAGAGCATCTCTAATTATTTCCATGTTGTTTGACAAGGTAGGACATCTTCCAAAGGCCATCTTCCTTTTGTTCTATATTCTATAGTTGGCTACTCAAATAGCTCCCTGAAGCCAATTGAGGAGGAAAAGTTTGACATCTCACATTTATTAACATCTCTTTGACATACCTTGTACCATATAGGAATGTTGGGAGGAAGAAATAGATAATCAACTAATGAAATTGAGTTCTTTTATATTGGTATGGACTCATAAGACTCACTACTAGCATAGAGATGCCACCCATGTGCACAACACATGTGAAAAACACCCCCATACCCTTTAAAGATCCCTCTACCTATAGCACCCCACCCCCCTCCAACACACACACACACACACACACACACACACTCTCTCTCTCTCTCTCTCTCTCTCTCTCTCTCTCTCTCTCTCTCTCTCTCTCTCTCTCTCTCTCTCTCTCTCTCTCTCTCTCTCTCTCTCTGTGGATTAATCGGTGCTCCTCCACTTGCCACGCCATCACGCCACCGTGTGCCCCCCCACTATGCCTATCTCTCCTCCACCCCATGTGCCATGACACAGCCCGTGTCCTGCATGCCACCCCCGCTTCACATGTTGGTTCATCTCTCTCTCTCTCTCTCTCTCTCTCTCTCTCTCTCTCTCTCTCTCTCTCTCTCTCTCTCTCTCTCTCTCTCTCTCTCTCTCTCTCTCTCTCTCTCTCTCTCTCTCTCTCTCTCTCTCTCTCTCTCATGTGTGAGAGTTTGAAAAGGCCAATTCAAATTTGAGTTTGAATTGAATTGGCTTGGGCATGTGTTAGTTTTGGGTAGGCTTGTGGAGGTTTGACCTTTCATCAAATCTCCAATGAAAATAATAGATAAGTATCGATTTTGTATTATTTTGGAAAAAAAGGCATGCAACATATTATATAGCTAAAGTGAAAAGAAACCATATAAGTTACAACACATGTGAAGTGATCACATAAAAAGTTTTTTATAGATTTTCACTAATATTAGCCTTAATACCTCTTGTGCACCATTGATATTTACATCTTAGCCTCCTAAATAGTTATAGACCCAAATACTCTTATTCAAGGTTGAATAAATAAAAAGAAATAAACAAAACCAAGCATTACAAATCGTCCATAAACCACATGTGGCTCTTATAACAAACTAGTTTAAAAGGAAGAGAACTAAGTCTTATACTGCCTCCTCCAGCCTTGCACGTGTAATCAAGGACTATTTCAAAATCAAAGGAATACAAAAATAAATGTCATCTTATAATATATATATTGAAAACCTTCAGTTCATTCATTAAGATATACAAAATGGCCAATGAGCTAATGCCATTGGTTGTTCAGAAGGTGATGTTCTCACATTAAAATCTTACAAATAACAACGATTACTATTCTTTTTAAGAATCCCCCTACCTTGAGAAATGAAGCTTGGGAGTTAGAATGTTTAGCTCAATGGAAGGTAGGATCCTGAACTCAATATGATTGTTGCATTAGGATACATATGAATCAATATTTTTCAATATGCAAATGATGCATTATGGGAGAATTTGAATGCTAAAGTTTTAGCCATTAAGGATCCAATAAGGCTATCAAATTTCACCATGGCATTGAGGCAACTACTACTATATGCATGCATAGGCTTCTAGATAGTTTCTTAAGTTTCTAGTATTATGATGATATTATGTTGTATCACATCCTTTGTGCCATATATGAGAAAGGAATCTCTAAATAACAATCATAAGAGCTTCTTAACCCTGAATAGAGCATCACATAAGTTAAGCCTTGTCAATTGTTGCCACAAAAGCTTGAACCACAAATAATTTTCATTCTCTTTGAACATACCATGGCTTAAATTTAACAAGATCCCCAATATTTTATGTGATAGCTAACTTTTTTGAGATAGCTCATTTATTTGGAGTAAGCCTCAAACTACCTTAGATTCAAGTATTTTATATTTAGTATTAATGAAAAACAACAAACAATATCTTTAAAAAGATGTGTCATTTGATAGGTGTGAATTTCTTTGCTTCTTTTGACAGAAAAGTAGTAAAAAACAAGCATGACACCCACCAAATTGAGGCCTTGAAAGGGATTGTGTGTTTCTAACCTCTAAATCCACCACCATATAACAAAGCATAAACGATTCCCAAACTTTCAAACATGCTATCAAATGAGAATGGCTTGTGTAATGTGTTTGCATGATTGGTAAAATCAACATCATTATCTTCGCTTTATCAACATCTAGATTACCTTGGATTATTTGTAATAATGAAATAGAGCTTTGATAGCCTTAAATGGCTTCCAAATGCCTATAGGGGTGAGAGAGAAGGAGAGAGAGAAAACATATTCCATAAGATGGTGTGAAGCAAATGAAGGGACCAAAGATGATAAGTTCATCTTATCAAAGTATTACAACAACATGCATCACAAGTCATAGGTTCATTCTTTGATAGATGGCTTCCCAAATGGGGCCCAAATGAAGGTATAGGACGTGGGTTATAGCTAACATTGAAATTGCCAAATGTATCCCTTTATATATGGGATTAAGTAAAGTCCTAGCTCATCTAGATTTAGAAATTTCCCTTAAGAATATATTTTGTTATGAGAGTTTTGCAATTCTAAAAGAATTTGTTTTACTAATTTTGCAATAAGAATAATGGTTTTACAAGAATGAAATCCAAATATTATTTACTTTATAAGAATAGACATTGCATTTTTAAAGGGGGATCATAAGGAATTAAAGCTTTTACAAAATTCTTAGATCTACTTTGTCATTTTTATCATTAAAGAGGTGTTGTGAATATCCTAGCATGACTAATTTTTTTATATAATGTGAGATATGATTAGATAGACAAATATTTGCATCATCTACTCCAAAAGGAGGATATCGCATGTAGCAAGGATCGAACTAATCAAGCCTAGCCAAGTTCTTGGAAACTTTATTAAATAAATGACACTTCTTCATGCGTTTCTTAATAAATGGGAGGATTTCACTTTTAATAGCCTCCAAAAAGTTCTGCAAACATAGAGACTCCAAAACTATTTGCCTACAGACCTAAAGACTCCCCTTATGTATCTTAGAGAACTTGAAATGTGAGACTAACCTGTCAGCCACTCCACAAATCAAATCCCAAAGCTTAGTGGTTTCTTCATCTCACTTCCCTTGGTCCTCACCAACAATGGTTATCCTAAAGCTCGATGAACCATTGAAATTGGCTATCAATACAGCTTCTCAATAGACTCCATAATCTCTTGGCTTTGATGTAGTCCCAAAAAAGGTTTTGATGTGATTTTGATACTCAACCACACATCACACAAAGACAAGAGACATGCAAATGCTTAGAGCACTTATCTTTTCTTGGCAAGTGCCCTGTAAGGATCCTTCAAAGCATAATATTAATTCGATTCAAAAGTGTTTTACAAACCCTTTTGAGGTAATGCTCTCATGTGCTCCAAATACTACAAGGAAGGTGGCCCTTCTAACCTTTTTTAGTATATAAAACATCTCATTTCTACCCAAAGCTATGTCATTGGTTGTTTTGCAATGTAAAAGGGATTTTTGTTTGCACGAGATTCAAAACTTTGTAGATTTATCATATAGGAAGTGGGCCATTTGCACTTCTGATGAGAAAACACCAATTTTACCCAATCTCCTTCTTTCCTAGAAAGTCCAAATGTAGAAGAAATCTATTAGACTATGTGTAGTCTCAGATTTAAGGGACCCCCAACAATCTTCCCACCTTATTTGATCTTTCTTAGCCAAGTACTTGGACATGCAAGCTTATCTTTGCTCGATTGGTAGCTAACCATCCTAGAAAGCTGGTTATGATGTCCATTTATACATATTTAGAGAGAATTCTACCTTCTCATCCACACCACCCTTGCACTCACAATCCTCTACCAAGGTAGACCAAGTCTCCAATAATCTTTGGTGGGTGCACTTCAAGCCCTTAATTAGGGGTACGATTTCCCTAGAAAAAAGCACATTTGAGAAAGATAGGCTACTTCGAATTCCCCTAATGATATGGGAATTAGAAATGAAGCATTTTAATGCAACTACCCATGAATAATCCTCATGAAATCTCTTGCTTCAAGATATAAACAATGTGATGGGACTTGGAGTGTAAGCTCTCCACACATGCAAGCCCACCCTCTACTTTTGGTGCAATCACCATAGACCAAGGGATGCTGATTATTGTTTTTTGGCCATTGAATGACTAGAGAAAGGTTTGAGATACCTTGCTCACCTTTCTGATCTAGATTTGGAAAATGGAAGAATATTAGCATCAAAAGCTATTATGGGCAACAGGATCACCTTCAATATTGTCAACTTGCTTGTGAAGGAAAAGGGGAGAAGTTTGAACTTTGATGTCTTGTAGGCTATCTTTCCAAGAACCAATCAAATATTTTTTAGGCAATGAAGCCCTACTAGATAGCCAAAGGTATCTGAATATAAATCAAGCATTCATTGTCAACTTGAAGGTGCTACCTTCTTGTAGCCATGGCGGTAAACTCAAGCTAGGAGCAACTACTCATGACTAGCTCCATCTTTCCAACACTAATAAACCAATTAGGTAAGCAAACTCAGTGTATACTTGTATCAAACCATCAAAAGATTCTCCCTCAACCAAATTTAGATGGGAATTGTCATCAGTAAACACATGAGAGTAGAAATTTTGACCATATGGGAGACTAAGACATGTTATGTTTCCACCTAAGAGCTTCTTATCTATCACCCTTTATAGGTGCTTAATAGCCAAATCAAAGAGAAGTAGGGGAAGTGGACATCCTTGTCAAATAGAAAACTTGATCTCAAAACTTGAATTGATGCCATTGATAGATATCCTAGAGGTGGTAGAACTAAAAGGGGTAGATCTTCTTATAAAGATTAGGGCCAAATCCCATTCATTTAGCACAACCAAAATGAAGTACCAACAGACATTATCATAGGCCTTGCCCAAGTCCATGTTGACTAATTCAAACTCTCCCCCATTAGTAGCTACAAGATCAATGGCCAAATGAGGTTCATAAATGTATCATGAGTTTTTCTTCCTTGGACAAAATCATGCTGCCTATCACGTAGAAATTGGTGTAGCAAGTGTGAGATTGTTTAGGCCATTTGCTTGGACATAGCCATATAGGCCACATAGGATCCTTGTGAGGGGCCTCAAGCTTGTAGGCCTCCTCACTATACTCAATATTGGCCTACCTTCTACATTCATTTGCAAAATAACATAGGTATTCACTACTACAGAGCCCACCAAGGCCTAATGATTCCAAAATCCATCTCTTGAATGAAGCAACATTAACCATTTTTTGGGCATCCTAAATTCGAATTGCTTGGTTGTATTCTCCAAGCACACTATTTCGCCTCTTCTACTAGAACAATCATCTCTCTCTTCTTCTTTGCTTTCAAGGACTTGAACTAGAACTTAGAATGAATGTCATTAACAAGGCTCACAATTGGACCTTAATCTTGAAATTAGCAGAACATTAAAGCATTTCATGGAGGGGGCAAAGTTGACACAGTGCATGCCTCACATGATAGTTGGTGGATCACCCTAGGCACCTTAACATGATAAATGAGGGATTTTCGTTCAAATTGTTGATTCTTAGTAAATTGAGCCTTTCCTTCCTCAAAGAGAAGGAATATTGTGAGAAACTAAAGGAAACTTGGAAGGAGGCCTATTTGAGCATTGAAACCCCCACTTGCAAATGGAAAGATGTGGTCATAAACAAGCTACTTTTGTAAATTTCTACTACATATGTTGATATCCACCACTAGTTAATGCACATGCCTATGCTTATATGCACATGCATTGCATCAAGTCTTATTAGAAATGCAAAAATACCAAGTGCACCTTAAGCATGAACTATGTATGTTAACATGCATTATATACAACCTTCAATGTACTAAATACCTACCTCTTTCATGAGCCATCAACTTTCTATTATTGATCTCTTTTGCTCCTTGCAAAAATCACTCATGACATTTCTAGTCACGCATCATTATAATAAGAGTGCAATCATTTATGAAAGACGATTAGATCAAATTCCACTATTTTGGGATGGTCAAATTTTGGTATGTTTGTGTTATACAGTACCTTACACCCACTGAACTATAATGATAATAAATTGGATTCTTGGAGGAACATGTGGAAGTTTTTGTTAAGTCCATATCTATAATCTGGACGTTTCCAAATAATAATAATAATCTAGAAAGTTGAGTTATATCAAACATATGGCCTAACAATATTGCTTTCAAACAAATGACTTAACATTATTGCAACAAGTGCAAGTGGGCTAAGCAATTCTTGTTTATTTTAGTCCACTGCTTGATGTATGACAAAGAATAAAGTGATACTTTTCCTATAGAAAAAAGTGCTTTAATATTAGCCCTACAAATAAAGTATCCATGTGATCACTTGCATTAATATCAAGGTTGAAACTCTGAATTAATTGTGAGTTGATACCTTCTAAGGGAAACTTGAAAACATAAGGGCATCATAATAAGGAGCCACTAGTTGTTTTGGTTTTCATTTTCAACATGCTTTTGTAAAATCCACAATCAAAATTACTTTCCAGCTTATCTTGCTGATTATTTACCTTATGACCTATATGTCTTTAACAATGTGGATGAATAAGAAGATACAAAGCTATGGTTTAGGTCGGTGATAGATGATGGAGGTAACATTGGTTAATGAGCATTGTGTGTTAAGTTGATATAGGTCCATGACATTGATTTTTGTGTGAAATGATAGAGAGTGCAATCCTAGGATGAAGTATTTATGTTAAAATGCATTTGAGAAAACCTTGAGTATGATGGGAACTTGACTATGAGCTCTAATACCATAATATTCAAAATGATCCATTAACTTTGTACACTGTAGCAAATATTCCCATTGGTTACTTTTCCTCCTTTTGCAAAGAGGTATATCAAGTTATTAGAAAGTGCATCTTAGGATGAAATATTTATGTTGGCATGCATTTAAGAAAAACTTGAATATGATGTTGCTCTAATACCATAATATTCAAAACGATCCATTAACTTTACACATAATAGTGTGTATTCCCATTGGCTTCTTTTCCTCCTTTTGAGAAGAAGTATAATAAGTTAATATTATCCCTGTTGATTAGATAAAGGATGTGATTGGTGATGTGTTGGTCAAGGATGGTTTGAGGCAATGTAGATGGTTGAGTTTTAATATCAAAGCGTGTTGGATGAGAAACTTAAAAGAATTAATACACTATGATATTCATATTTCTAACTTATTGATTATGACCTTTTGGATCTTGAAAACCATGAGGGGTAACCATTTTCTAAATTAACATTTTCAATTCTGTTGATTTTGTGAACCTATGTAGAAGGGGGTAAGCTTAATCTTGTAGGTATCTGATCAGTGAACATATGTTATATGGAATATCAAATTACATCTCAACACATGGCCTTAGAATATATGTGTAGAATACAAGACTACTAAATGGACTAAAGCCAAGTCTACTACTTGGTGTATGATGGATAAAGTTTTATATATTTTTATAAGTTAAAGCATTTGATATAACCCTCACAAATAGTGTGTGCATGGTCAATGTAGGTTGCACCTAATTTTGAGCTTGATATTTTGCATGCTAAGGGGAGCTCAAAGAAAATAGTAGCATTATTCTTTTTTTAAATTCTAGATATTTCTTGGAATGAACAATTCTACACGTTTCCAAGTCTTTGGTCGCTAGTCTTGTCAATACATTGTTGCATGATTAAAGTGCATTGTTGGAGTGAATTTGTTAAGGGAGTCTTTTGACGGCCATTTTGTTTGCTTACTAATTAGGTCACTAACTAGTCTCTTACCACCTAGCTCACCTCCTATATACCTTGTTAACTTGATAAGTGAACAAGATACAAACAATGTGTTAGACATTCACAAAAGACTTAATCATTAATATAAACACTTGCTTGAGGATCAATGATGCCATATGTAAGGATCAATGATGGTTGTAACTTAGATTCATAAGGGTTGCATGTGAAATGGTAATAAATGCGAAAGTGCTATATTGTATGGGAAGTTATTTTGGGCTAGAAGTTTCATAAAGGGTTACGAATGTGAACATACTAATGGATTATCTTGATCATACATGTTCTTTTTGGATATTGTGGTTAACTTCATCCATCAAGCTCTTCACCTCAATAAAGGGAGTGGCATTTGAAGCAAATGTTGTTCCCCTTGATAGATAAGCTAGGTGTTGGAGTTTTTTTTGTCCTACGAATAGATCGAGCTTTGTTTAGATCTATTTATTACCATCAGAAATTAGATGCTACTTCTGTGCACTTCCAAACTATTGTTAGGTAGAAATGCCACTTGTAAATAATCATTGAATACATTAGAGAGCCGATCTATTGGTAAGTAGAATCCATTTAATGGCAGTGGAAATACATGAGACCTTTTCTACTCACAAGTGGAGTCCACTTTTGCATGTTATAGTATTGGTAGATGCGTGAACAAGGATTGTCACTCAAGCATGTAGCTTGTTAGTACATGAATAAAGTACTTTGGATATTAGCATTGCCTAGTAGTGTTTTGTGCAATTAGGTAGGAATAATGTATTTTGAGAAAACATTACATGTGTTAATTGTAGGGAGATATAAGTGGTGGATATCATTTTTTCTTGCTTTTAAGAAAAGAAATGCATATTTCTTTGGTCATCTGTTACTACTTGACATAGGGCCATTGCCATCCAATGTGCATCTCTCCTCTCTTTTACTTTCTAGTCTCCTATTTCCTTTGTGCTTGATCACCTCCTCGAAGTCAATTACATGTGGAAGCCTTTGATTGCGTGCCAAACGAACTCCTAAATAGACAAATCTACTTAATTAGACTATGTGCCAATTTGAGTAACATGCCATCGATGAACCGATGTTGGAGCAATAATCACCAAGAGGCAATATGTGATGGTGTCAAAGGTGAATCAGAAAGACAAGTTAAGGCTATTATGTGCACAACTTATGTACTAAATAGGTGTCCCGCCAAAGTTGTTAACCCTCTAACGAACAAGGTGGAGAATCCAAAAAATCTAAAGTAGAAGACAAGGCCAAGGCAAAAGTGAAACGGAAGACGAAGGTGCGCCGAGAAAAATATAGAAACACAAGAAGTGCAAAAAAGTCCTAAATCAAGGAGAGAGGCGCACAAGAAAAAGCGCAAGTCAATACTTTTGTAAAAGAGGGCAAGGCGCCCCATTATTTATTTTAAGAGCATCCATCAGCTCTCACCCGTGAAAATTGTAAAGGTAGATGGGCAGTAGGAAGGAAGCTAGGAAGATAGGAGGACAATGGGAAAAAGGGCCTAGGCCATAGCTGGCCTTGTAAAAAAGGGGATAAGGGGATGACCGCCCAAAAGGGATTTAGGGATTTGTATATAAAGTTGAAAAGTGAATAAGAAGCTCATTCTTGTGTATGGCCAAAAGTAGCTCTCCTCCTCTTCTTCTTCTTCTTCTTCTTCTTGTTCTTGCTTGCTTGAGCTTGTGCTTGAGAGAGGGAGTGCGAGAGTGTGAGGGAGTGAGTGTGTGAGGGTGAGGGACTATGGTGGAGAAGCTCTCCATCTTCTCCTCTCTTCTTCTCTTCTCTTCTCTCCTCTTGCTCGCGGAAATGGAGCTTGGAGCATGGAGCTTGAGGATCGAGCTCACTTTGAAGCGTGCACTTGGATCGTGGAGCTACCGGAGTGCTTGGGAGAGGAGGCAACTCGATCTTGCATGGAGGCAAGCTCACTACACTCGTAGAGAGAGATAGTGCGTTGGCTATGTGAGAGGTAGCCATTAGTGTTCGGCTTGAAACGCTTGAACAATAAGTGGTTCGTGAGTCTTGGCAGTTGAGTGAGAGCTCCCACTATATTTTAGTTTGGTTGTCGGGACCAACAAATTCAAGCGTTGAGTGCTTGCGCGCTCCAAATCAAGCATTGAAGTAGGGTTTTTCCCTGAAGTGGTGCTTGAGGTAGATAGGTAGGAAGTGAGAGAGTTTGAAGAGATATTTGATCTCATTAGCAAGTAAGTTTTTGGTTTTTGGATTTGGAAAAGTAGGTTGGATTAGTGTAGGCGTTTTCTTTGTGATTTGGATGCATTGGGATAGGAAAAAACAAAGAAAAAAGAGAAAAACAAGCATTAGGGTTTCTGTTGTCATAACAGGGCAAGAGGGTTTGATTTGTTGCCGATTTGCATTTCGGAGTTTATTTGCTATTCTAGGTATATACAACTCTTCCCCTCTATCCATAGCTTTGATCTGGAGGTGCATGTGATATATCATGACCTAAATCGTGTGATTCGAGCAATTTAATATTGTGTTGGCCAAAATTGTGCTGCATTCGGTGTGTGCGAGTGACAACGATTCTAGGCCGAGTCCTAGAATCGGTCCTCAGCCCTCCTGTATTCAGCCATTCGGCCCACTACCACTTAGATGCCCACTGCTCGGCCCACTTGATTCGGCCCTCGACTCGTACTAATCAACCCGTCCGAATCGACCATTTGGACCAACTTGGCATTCGGCCCACCTAACTCGGCCCTCGGTCATTTGGCCTGAACCCATTTGGATGAACCACTTGGCCCTTGACCCAGTCGATTCGGTCTACTACCATCAACCATTCAGCCCTCGGACAACCACATTCGAATGGGCTGAATTCGACATTCGAACCAGTTGCATTCGACCCTTTCTCATTCGGTCCTCGGCCATTTGGATGGGCCCAATTGGATATTCGGCCCCTACAATTCGGACATGCTGGGCCGAATTTGTATTTTTTTTAAATTTTTAGCATGTAGACCCTAAAACTGACCTAAATACCATATAAGCATAAAAGCACGTCATAGATCTATCATTGGGCTGAAATCTAGAGCAAGTAGTTCAAAACTTGGCTATGAATGGTCCTTCAAATAGCGCATGGTATTTAGCATAACGCCCCTGTGGGCCGGAGGGGACTATCCCCCCCTCCCCCAGACCCCCACAGTCTGCCCTCTTCACACCTCCCCCAAGTAGGCTGGAGAGAAAATGCGCGTCATGATAGGTCCTCCAAATTAGATCCTAGTGTAGTAATGGCTCTACACAAGCATAGATTCTCACTTACAAAACAACAACCAAAAGCCCATACTCGAATGACAAACAGAGACCCTCGAACCTCAATGGGCTAATCTAGCCAACAAGGGCAAAAAGGCCATGCCACAAAAACACATATATGTTGCATTCGAACTATATCTAGTCAAGGCAGAATGCAACAACATCAAGCTACAACTGTGAGGATGACTAGACATGACAATTCGCACTGCACAAACGACCCAAGTCATCAGTAGAGAATCCACATCTGGTTGTGCAGTTGGGACTTAGAGGCATGTATCAAAAGTCTTGAACTTATAAGCCAAGAAACGAAAGATGAAGACATAGTACCGCTTGCTTATCTTAGGGTCAAACTCATCGCAAAAAGAGAGCATTGTGTCGATGCTCTCATTGATGAAGGAGTTGATTTTAATATCTTGACCTATGAAGCATGGACCCTACTAGACCAATCAGAGCTCACATCGACTAATGCAAATCTTAGTCCTTACAGGGAACACCTACAAGTACTTATAGAAAAGTACAAAATCCTTATAACTATTGAAACAAAAAGCTTGTCCTATTCCATGTTCCTCCAAATAGTGCTAATTGTGGAAAGGAAATCCTCCTAGGAAGACCCTTCAAAATGGTGATGAAGTGTGAGGCCGATTATGTAGCACAAAGAATACACTTGACACTAGTGGGTGTGAGGATAATCACAACCTTTAGTAAGGGTAACCTAATCAAACCTTGAGGGAAAGACAAGGAATATTCCGACATACCAGAAAAGCCTAGTAACAAGAGCAAGGACTTGTTGAAAGAGTTGATATAAGCACATGCTGAATAGAGAGAACTAGTGAGTGAGGCCATAATTGAAACAAGAAGGTCAGGAGACAATGCCAAGGATAGGCTTGGGACTTACAAATATTGTAGAAGACCACAAAAGAAGCCCAAGCCTTATAGACAAAGGTATCGATGGAGAGCCATCTCAATGCCATGATGGATATCCAAAGCGTTGCTACGTGCTCAAGGGTATTATGTAGGTAATCGATGGATTTGGGTATCAAAGCCCCCTACTCAACCACCTCTATCAGCTACTATTGAAGGCCAGATCGTATCAAAAGCAAAGAGGCGGAGGAAATCTAAACGAAAATCCAAGTCTCGAGTCAACAACATTGGAGTGATTGAGCTCCTCATGATTGAAATCTAGAAATCAAACATGACTATTTGAAAGGTATATCCTCAATCTAGCATGATTAACAAGCAGATGTCAAATATAACTGTTGAGTGTGCACAAAGACCACTAGTGCCCGAGGAGCCTTTGACTTCCCAAGAGGATAATGAGCACCACAGGCACAATGCTGCTCATGATAAGACTGATTGCTCAACAAAGCAAATGGCAGAAGCGTCTAGTAGCCGCGATCAAATCTTTCAGCTAGTGACAAGTCCACCTAGGAGTCCCAATCTCCTACACCCTCTTTCCCTATATGGACACAGGAAGCACAACAATAGTCGTCAAGTGCAGCTACTCAATCCCAATTTCTATCTCCATCTGAGCTTCCAAGGGTCCAAGATGCTGGACATGACACCACCCTTAGGTCTCAGCCTGTGCTAAGGATATGCCTGTGCAATCCACCGTAACTAGCTCTGCACAAATGAATGCGCAAAGGGAAACAAAAACACGACCACTTCTAATCTGCTTAAGGACTTGACACCACAGTCTACCAATAGTGGCCAGTCCACTAAAGTAACCACTACTACTTCCCATTAGGAATCACCACAGTCATAGCCTTTGGCCGTGATGATGCCCCTTGTTGCGAAACATGTCCTTAGCAATTCACCTGTGAAAGAGGTGTCGTAACCAACATCCTTGATACCTCCAACACTTTTGAAAGCACCTAAAGCAGCCTAGACTTGAGGAGAAATCTCTCAAAAATTTGGCCAAGGAGATGGCGCATCTGACCAATGAACCAAAGATGAAGTACCTGATGAAGCTTGATCACAAGCTGATAGCCATCACACGTGCATACGTCCACGTGGACATTGGAAGGCCAACACCAGAGCACACAAAGCTCATAGCCGAACCCCTAACTTGGGATGAGCAACAACATGTTTACTCCTGCTATGTAGCTTTGTTGAGGAAGTCATAAAGGACATCCCTAAGGCCACAACTAGAGAATTACACTTTTGATACCTTCACTCTATACTGCTCAATGTGAGACAAACAAGGAAAAGCTCAAACCAATCAAACAAAAAGGGAAAGGACAAGATAACTTTGTACAGAAATTGTACTCCAACCAAAGTTTTTGGTAGCCAAAATTGGCCATCGATGACTAATGACACTCGCTGAGCAAAGGAAAGCCCTTTGGACATCAATAAATGATCCCACATACATTGCCCCAACCTCATTACGAGTGTTGGAAGTGGTCCATGAGGTCCAACTTTTTGCCACCATTGTCCAAAAACATCCCTTGTATGATAAATTGCTTCTAGAAGAAGATCTACACGTGGCTACCAGGCTAGGAGTAGGGAGCATGGTACTTGATGTTAGCACATATGTCTTCTACCTCACTCAAGACCTTGCAATCCTAGATCTCTATGCTTTCCATCAATACAACCCTGACTTCTTCAGCTGGTTTCGTCATCCAAGAAGCCTACATGACAGGAACCCTAAAGCATCTCTTGGTTCTACACTAGAGTCACCCAAACTTCCACAGCAAGAAAAACAGCTCTAAACACAACACCTGCTCTGATAAGAAGCAATGGAGGCATGTTCCAAAGGGTAAGAACAAGAGTCTAGAGTAAACACTGACCATGAACAACTGCCAATGCAATTGGATGAGGGGATAAATGGAGGGGAATTAGTTGAAGAGATAGACTCTCCAAAAAGAGAGGCAGTTGAACCCTCACAACCTAGCGAGCCTGTTCAACAGGCGGCGACTATGTCCCATAAGGATATGCCAGAAAAAGAGAATGATGAGGGCCACCAACCAAGCACATCAATGACGACTGACCTAGTTCTGGGTCCTGAGTCTTCAAAGGATACACCTCGATTACCCAAGAAAAGGAGGAGAAAACAACAAAAACAATGGTAGTTATAAGTGGCTATAGACGCCAAGAAGATTGAGACCGAGAGAGCTAAAGAGATGATGAATAAAGCATTGAGTCTACCCATGAATGAACCCATTGCCATCTATCCTAACAGCGGTGAAACCTCAGACACATCTGTGCATTTTGATAAATCAAAGCAACCATTACCATCAATGGTTGCTTGCAATGCTCAATCCACGGATAACAGAACTTATATTGGCCAATCAAGAGTGGATACAACATTGTCACAACATGTTGACGAAACTAAACCAACCACATCCGAGGAGAACCATGACACAATAGCAACAAAGCCTCAGGAGAAACATGAAAACCCCGAGAACAAAAGCAATCCTAGCATTGACCAATCTTGCTCATCTAGGCCCGAGCCCCCAGCTATGCTAAAGCCTAGGGAAACTCCCAAAGCCTTGCATGAGATGGCAGTCGAGCAAGCCATCATCGAACATAGAAGTATCATAGAGTGCTTAATCGAGTTGGATGCCAAACTCAAATTATTTGCATATGCATACGTCCTTGCGGACATGGGAACATTCCCCAAGGAGCATCTTGAGGAATATTTGTCATATCCACTATCCTGGGAAGACCAAGAATATCTTAACGAGCACTATGACAAGCTCCTACATGAACACATGCAACTCATCTCTGGGGAGGAGGCCGGTGAACTACGCTTAACTGTGACATTCAATGAAGCACTTTGCCAACCAAATCTCTTAGAGATAGAGCAGCTAAAGTGACAATCAAAGGGTCGAAGTTAATTTGAAAAACATTGGTTTGAAAACCATGCTACAATGGCCAAACTTGGAGGCTAGATTATGACAGTCTCTCAGAGGAGCAACTAGCCCGATGGTGGTCTCGAAGAGACCTGACCTATGTGGCCCCAACTTCCTTTCAAGTACTAACTACCATTCAGGGTATGGACTTAGCTAGAACTAGCCAACAAAACTCTCTGATTTATAAAATTCTCATTGAGAAGGAGCTACATGTTGCCAGTAGACTTGGACAAGGCACCATGTTGCTCGATGTTGCAAAATATCTGTTGTTACTGAGTAGGCTGCCACGATTACTGGATACGTATGCCACACTCCAGTACAATCCTGAGTTCTACAATTGGTTTTAATCCTCATGAAGTGGCATGAATTCATAAACGTGTACATAAATAAACAGTGTGTTTTGTGACTATGTATAGATAATACCAAAAGAAGCAAAGTACACACACAAGCAATGATAATCAAGCATAGGTGATATGCATCAAAGTCAACACTATGGGAATCAAATAAGTGATGTTTTTTTGAGCTGCACCTGTTCATTATGGTTGAAGCATATGCCTTTCATGTACTCTCACGAGTTGCCAAGTGAATGTAGGATGACTCAGGTCTTTGCACGAAAATGTTCAATGTCCAAGTCACCACAAGAACACCAACCCCACAAGAACCATTATGGAGAAAGTGACAGCAATACCAAGAAATAAAGAGCGGTGACGAAAGCCCCGCTGGAAGAGAAAATCACCCCTGCAAAAAGTACACATTGCATTTGAGCATGGCCCAAAGCATAGTCATTGGCTACTCTCCCTTTCCTTGCCAAACTCTACATCTGGCTCACTCAGTTGCTACCTCAATTATTCTGATGTCTCACATGTTACAAATAGGAACTCGAGATGGTAGGCCAACTTCCGTTCTCAGAGGAAGAGAACAACATGTATTGATTGGCCACTAAAACACAAGTCTACAACCAACCAAAGTACTACATCATTAGCAATTTGAGAGAGCTAGTGAATAAGGAAGGCGCGATGAGACAAATAGTTGGCCAGTGCAATCTCCACAGAACATGGAGAAGGTTGGCAAAAAAATCGACCACAGGAGATGCATAAAATTCCCAAGAACTTTCGATGAAAGAAGGAACATTAACATGGTGGCCATCAAGCACCCTACCATTCGCCTGCAAGTTAAAATGGTCCACATCCTCTTCACAAGCCAGAGATGTAATGCTCTTAGGAACAAAATAGGTGTATCATTTCTGGAGAGTCTTGCAGCCAATGCCTTAGACGAGGAAAATTGAAATGTCTACGTCCAAAAGACAATACATGCATTGGCAAAGGTACTAGCCACAACACCAAGGGTGGTAGAAAATGAGTCTCCGGCTACTATAGCGGAGTCCAAGAGGAAACAACCTGCCTCTGAGGCTTCGGCTGTAAGATTTGGAGGAGTGTTAACTGCCATCATTTGGGAAACTCTAGGGGAGGCAGAAAGAGAAGTAGCAAAGAAGACCCCAAAGCCATCGCCAATCCAAGAGGAGCATCACTCTCCCACCCCATCAAGCCCAACCATCTCACTTTTAGCAGCAGGAGAAGAATAGGGAGACAAAGTTCACAAGGAATAGCTAGACAACATGGAGAGAGTTACTTAATAAAAAGGAGAATGACTAACCATCTCAACATCAAGAGAGCGAGAGGACAATTCATGAGCAATAAAAATTGTCAAGTCAAGGGGAGAGGAAAAGATCACACTCACAAAATCCCCATAAGAAGAACTCGATCCACCTCCAAATAAAATAGAGAGTTGCAAAGGGTGGAGGAGGAATCGAAGAGACTAGAAGAAGAGTGCAGGAAAACACCAAAAAGAGGAGGAAGAACGACTAAAGGGAGGAGCAAATTGCTCTAACGAAGACGGAATCAACAAAGATTTAGCCTGCAAGCTGGCACATCACTGCAACATGGACTCCATGCCACGACAACTAAGCCTAACATTGGCTTAGGAGTAGAGGAGCAAGGTACTCCCGTAATCTCAACTGACTGAACCTCATAGGAACTCTCCTTGCTAGGGCTTGGAGCCAAAACAACAAATGCAGTCCCCTCAATAGGAGCCATTAGAGCTGGTCCAAGAAGAAGTGTGTGGCTCTAAATCAAATCAACAAAAGAAAGAACGCTCTTAGGTCCCCTCGAAATGTAACTACTATAGAGCACCAGGATGATGTCTAGTGTGCTCCCTCCCAATGCATCTCCAAAACAAAAAAAAAGAGAAAGAAAAAGAAAAGAGAAAACAAACAAAAGACCCACACAAAGCAAAAGGAAATGAACAATGAGCTTTTCCATGAATATCAGAGTGCCACAAACATTGCACCTAGGGGTCCTCAAGTTAGGCATGTTCGATGACCTTGGTCAGCCGGCTTCATGCCCAGCTCCATGCCTAACCCTCTAGCCCTTCATGTCCCCCCACTTCACTCTTAGGGCACATCAAGGGCAGGACACACCTAGGGAGTTTGTGCTCACCTATGGTTAGATCTGTCTCCCTAAGTGGCACCCATAGCACCTCCTCTGTACACAAACTGGGTCCTCAAGTGTGGGACAACACCACAGGCTTCCCTGAGGTTCCGACCCAACTCCCAGTTTCACTAGTATGGACACCACGCAACATTGCACAGTGAGGTAGACACACCCCTAGGTAGTGCACTTCCTTTTTCTTTTTTCGGATATACTCAATAATGGCAATTAATCACCGACACTGAAGGTCCCCACTACCCGATCAAATCTAATCTCGGCTTCCGCAATCTGATCTCGGTGTCAATGAACTCAATTATGCTACACCGTGTTGTCAAAATCACAACAACTGATGTCTCAAGAATCCTTCAACTGTACTTCTCAACATTGACCCAAGTGAACCCTCACTTCATTCACACATTGCTACGAGGAACTAGATCAGCAGTCTTCTAACTAGGTACTATCTAAGTATGCATGTGCACTCACACGATATCTGTACCACAATCTATACATAGTTTGGGTCCTCAAGGCAAGACAAACTACGTCTTGTGCACGATACGAAGACTAGCACTAACCCCTAGGGAGAGACCATATGAGAGGTTTTCAATTGCAAGTATTGAAGACTCCAACGAGAGTACTGTCAACTCTTCATCAACACTCAACTCTAAACTCTTGTCCTTCATCATCATGCAAGGCCGCCCAAGAACATCACATGCAAAATCCCCAAAAACCAACACCTGTGCTAGCCATGAGTGCAACTCCCAACAAAGAACAACCCTATCACCAACTACAACAACCCTATCACCAGCCAATAATGCCAACAAAGTACCACCAATGACCTTCATCCCCACCACCACCAAAATTCCTCCACAGCAAATCACAACAGTCCCTTCCACCCATGTCTTCCATGAATGCCAAAGCTTACTACCTACGACGGTGAGTGCCATGGGATTGGCACTCATCTAGGAGGGGGGTAATGTTAACCCTCAGACAAACAAGGTGGAGAATTTGAAAAATCTAAAGCAAAAGACAAGGCCAAGGCAAAAGTGAAACGGAAGACGAAGGTGCGCCAACAAAAATCTAGAAACACAAGAAGTACAAAAAAGTCCTAAATCAATGAGAGAGATGCAAAAGAAAAAGCGCAAGTCAATGCTTTTGTAAAAGAGAGCAAGGCGCACCATGATTTATTTTGAGAGCACCGATGGGCTCTCACCCTTGCAAATTGTAAAGGTAGATGGGCAATAGGAAGAAACCTAGGAAGATAGGAGGACCGGCCTTTTAAAAAAGGGGATAAGGGGATGACCGCCCAAAAGGGATTTAGGGTTTTGTATATAAAGTTGAAAAGTGAATGAGAAGCTCATTCTTGTGTGTGGCCAAAAGTAGCTCTCTTCTTCTTCTTCTTCTTCTTCTTCTTCTTCTTCTTGCTTGCTTGCTTGAGCTTGTGCTTGAGAGAGGGAGTGTGAGAGTGTGTGAGGGTGAGGGACCGTGGTGGAGAAGCTCTCCATCTTCTCCTCTCTTCTTCTCTTCTCTTCTCTTCTCTTCTCTTCTCTTCTCTTGCTCGCCAGCAATGAAGCTTGGAGCGTGGAGCTTGAGGATTGAGCTCGCTTGAAGCTTGCACTTGGATCGTGGAGCTACCGGAGTGCTCGAGAGAGGAGGCAACTTGATCGAGCATGGAGGTAAGCTCACTACACTTGTAGAGAGAGATAGCACGTTGGCTATGTGAGAGATACCCATTAGTGCTCGACTTGAAATTCTTGAACAATAAGCGGTCCGTGGGTCTTGGCAGTTAAGCGAGAGCTCCCACTAGAAAAGCATTGCAGTCAGTCACACCATATGCATGGCATGCCAAAAAGCCATCTATTGCTCACTTGTGTGTTTTTGGTTGCCTACTTTATGCATTAGTACTTGTGTAACGTTGCAAAAAATTAGATGACAAGGCTATGAGATATAGCTTTGTTGGTTAGAATTTAGAAAGCAAGGTCACATGCTATCTCATCCACAAACCAAGTGAAATTTGGTCAATCATGATCTCATTTTTAGAGATATGCTATAAAACATTTACTTTCATGCACTGAGGAAACAATTGTACACCCACAATACACATATGACACTTTGTTGCCTCTTTTTTAGTTGTGGAAATAAAATGCACCAAATGAGGTAGTTTTCAATTGAGTTTTATCCTATGCAAGTTCTACTAAGTCCACAGATCCATCTATTTCTCATGCTAATATGAATGATGCAGTTTGTTAATGAGAGCAAAGATTGAGGAATCCAAGACCATTCCAAAATGGATGGTGCAAACATTATGACACTATTAATTGGGTGTCAGCTTTGTCTAGTTGTACTTATTCTTGCTCTCATAATATGTCTCATGTGTTAGGTTGTTATATACAATGGATGTTTCCCACATATGTGATGCAGATGAGTATGTTACTTTTGAAGAGGCACAAAATTGGATGGAACTATGTGATCTAAGTATAATGCTATTGTCAAGAATAGCACTTGGTTCTTGTGTGACTTACCTCTTAGGAAAAAGTTCGTTAGTCCTAAGTAAACCCTCTTCTTGTCTTCCCTATCGATGGAAATTCACTTCATATATTGCAAAACATTGAAGAGTTCCTTGAGAGTGGGAAGAGCAACAAGTTTTTAGGTGCTAGGGTTTAATTGACAGCAAGGTGGGAGTTGGAAGGTAAACCCCAAACAAGTTTTTCTTCTTAGTGCAATCGGTTAAGCTTAAAAGGGAGAGTATCCTCATGATTGAAGATCCTAATGGCAATTTGGTAAAATTGCTTCAATGTTTCATAATCATATCCCATATATTATTAGCTCTACTCATGATAATAGGAAGATATTGTGGAAAAGATGAATTTTTTTATATTGATCTCATATCTTAAGATAGATATCAAGGTGGCACTATTTCTAAAGAGACCCTTCACTATGAATGAAGTGGGGTATGCCCTTTGCGGCATGAGATGGGATAGATCTTGACAGCAAAATGGCTTTCCCTTGGTGTTTTTGTTAAGTTATGGCTATCTGCAATAGAGCTCTTTATTGTTCGCTAACTCATTTTGGGATGATGGGTGTATTCTCTATCTCAATCAACCATGGGGTGATCAAGAAGATCCCCAAAGGGGTGGACAAGTTTAGGCCAAAGCATTTGTGTCCTATCAAAATGTTGAACACAACCTGCAAGGTAATGTCTAAATTATTAGCTCTACAGATTAAGTTTGTCTTGTCTAAGTTTGTTTGTAAGAATCAATATGGCTTTATATTCAATCATCATAAGTTCCAAGATCCCATCATGAACATTGAATATTCTTCTTAGCATGGAGTGGACCTCGGAAAATGGAGGTGATTATTTGCTAGTGAATGTGGATTTGGACAAGACCTATGATAGCGTTAATTGGCAATTAATTCTAAAGATGTCATACTATTCTAGAGATCAACATAAACAAGATAGAGGTGCTTTATGTTGGATATGGTGAGTCCCCCTCCTTGATTGCAACAATTTCATCATAAGATTATTAACAAGGATGGGATTTTTTGGGTATTTGGGTTGTCCTTTAGGCATGTGTATCACTATACTTTGGATACTTGAATTGTTTTATGCCAAGTTCTTAGCCAAGTTTAAGTAGAGGTCAAAGGTGCAAGTGGGTTTTGTTGAAAGACTTGTCATGCTTAAAAATATCGTCACTCTATCCATGGTATTTCCTAGGTCTTTGTTTCCTTTCACCAAGAGTAAGTGGAGTAAACTAGAGATGGTCTTTAGAGAGTTTCTCTAGTTCTTTGGGGGTGAAAAAATATACCGTACATTTTCATAGGGTCAATTGACTACTCTTAAAAGTGTGCAGATGGAGCCATGTTGAAGAGTCTATAGTAGAAGGCTTAGCAACTTGCATGGAACCTGTTTGAAAGGGTGGATGGTAATTGGTCCTTTTTTCTCAAGTGTTTTAAATTGAAGGCATTCCTCTACCAAGTGGTAAATGGCCTTCTCTACAATGGAAGGAATGTCTTTTTTGTAAGGGCATCAAGCTGCATGTCAAGTCTTCTAAGATGCTTCAACCCTAGCCAAAACATGGAAGGAAATCTTGAATGAATGCAACTAAAATGAAGAGCTTGGTGGTCATGATGACTCTTCTTTGACACACGTTATTTGGCTACAAGGGGTGTATGTGAGATGCTCCTTTTTGTCCATTTATTCTAAGGGCATGTAGTGATGGCGTGACATTTGGGATTCAAATGAATCTAAGTTCTTGGATCTCTAGGAAACAGTGGATAAGTTCTAATTGGATGAGAAAGAAACCATTTAGGTTTGCAAGGTCCTAGAAATGGTTAGGGAATCCTAGCCCTTGATGCAAGTTGAAATAGAGAGATCCTTTCATAAAATAGTATACCAATAGCCATGGGAAACCACTCACGATTCTAAGGAAAAGACAAGACTATGTAGAGGAGGATTCTAGATGGATTCTCTATGTCAAGGAAAGCTTGTCAAAGAAGGAAGCTTGAGGCACCTAAGATGTTGAAGGAACAACTTAAGCATGCTTGGTTTGCAACCTTATGCCTTCTTTGTGGAGAGTTGTATATGGAAAGTTGCCTCCCAAGATGTTATGGGTAAGTTCAAAGAGATCTCTTTGAAATGCCTTTTCTATAAGTAAGAGGATGAATATTTTGTGGCATACACTTTGGGGTTGTAGGGAAGCAAGGTCGTTTTGGTGGAAGGTTGTGAGGTTTATAAAGGATGTGGGTTTACATGATGTGGTAAAATGAAAGCAAGTCCTACTTGGGGACAAGGGTTCTCTTAATGAGGAATCTAGGAAGGCATGGAATATAATCAAAGTTGTAAGTATGAGGAGGATCTAGGGGCTAAAAAATGATTTGTCTTTTTGGAAGGACAAATAAGAAGGTGTCGACAACCGACTTAACTTCTAGGGCCATGTTAGAAGCTACAAGAATCATGTCTTGTTCAGCTAAAGTGGATGATACCTATCCTACTTAGGGTGATGTAAATCTTTCCTCCCTTTTTATTGGCAAACAACTTACCCACTACTCTACAAATGCTAAGAGGATTGCAATATTTAGAGTCCATCTAATGAACATCTATGAATGTCTAATGGCTGGTTGGGAGGAGAATCACAATATTCAAAGTTAGTCTAATGAATGTTTGGAAACAATGCAATGGAAACATACCCTTGGAATCATTTATCAATGGTTTTGTCAATAGGTCAACAATCAGCACAATGACTCTTTGGTAGGACTTGTGGGGATAAAAACCAACCTTACCCTTGATTGTGCATTGAACAAAAAATCACCATAGATGAGCCTAAGAATGGTAGTAACAATGAGCATTTGTCACCATGACATTGTTGTTGCTTTTTTTTGTTGAAAATTGTGTTTGGGAAGTCTTACAAATCTTATGGGGCCATTTGGGAAAAGGACCAGGGATAAGGTCCGAGGGACATTGACCTTTCCCAAATGAACCAAAGATGAGGCCGGAGGGACATTGAGCTTATTAAAAAGATGACTTATTGAGTAACATTTTTGTAAGAAATTACGATTGGCAAGTTTGGTGAAAATTATGATTTGGTGACTTTTGCAAAATTTAAGGGGCGTTTGGGAAAAAGGATATATTCGGGATTTTGGAGGATGCTCTTAAGAGTTTTATTTTTCTTGAAATTTGAGGGGTGTTTTAAGAATTCCTAAATTTGGTAATTTTCTCATTTTCTTCTCGGATTCTCTCTCTCCCTTTTTATCCGAGTGCAAGGGTAGCATCTCAAACTTCCAAGGGAAGCGCTCGTGGTATGTGTGCCTTTTGGGGAAGCGCTCGTGGAAGGAAAGCATCGTATGCACCTACCCTCACAAAAGAGAAGGCTCAAGGGAAGCGAGCAAAACCCAATCAGTCGATCAATAAAAATGGGATATTTCTCACCCTCTCTCTCGAACTCAACCTCAAGTTTGCATCAGACGACTTCCTTCACATGTCTTTTCTCGTTTATTGGTTTACGATCACGGCTTGTTCTGTCGCCCTTTTTCTTTCTTCACTGCTCGCTTTTGTCAAAATACCGACCCAATATCAAATTAAAGGACCCTTTCAATCCCATCGATTTTGCATGTGCCTCTCTCTCTCTCTCTCTCTCTCTCGATTGCATCATCGCCTCTGTCAATACTCCGAAGTCTATCTGTCTCAATTGCATCACACAACAGAAGAACTGGTCACATTCACTTTCACTTACACAGAACCCATTTATCAAGAGGCACATAAAGACACATAGCCTGCAGTGTCCCACAATCATTCCATTAGCTCAGAATTTTCATCAACTTCACGAGACTGACTCAGAAAAGAGAGGCAGCCCCCCACAGTAATTTGCATCAGCTCATATTCAGCATCACCTGCTCTTCAAGCAAGCAAACCCATAATTAAACCCAACTGGAACTTTGGAAGATTAGGAGCAGCAGCAGGAGGAGGAGGATTAATCACGAGGAGAAGCATTCCCTTTGCTACCATGTCCGATGATTCCTCTTCTGCACCCCACAGCTGTACCACATCGTCGTCCTCGTCCAGGCGCACGAGGATCGGCGAATATGAGCTCGGACGCACCCTCGGCGAGGGGACCTTCGCCAAAGTGAAGTATGCGCGCCACATGCGCACAGGCCAGCAGGTTGCTATCAAGATCCTGGACAAGGAGAAGATACTCAAGCACAAGATGGTTGAACAGGTGTGTGTCTACAAATCTCTCCTTCAACAATGAGGAAAATTTTGACAAAGGGAAATGCATCATTTGTAAGCTCAATCATGGTTCTTTTTTATTGTATACTCGATAGATTTGGTGACTTGTTACATTTAACTGCACTGTTTCTCCCACACGCCAACACCATCCATTAAGAATCTCTCTATGCGGAAATCTTTTGTTAAGCTGTGGGAGGTCAATTTTCGCATATGAATTTCTCAATCTGCATAGTTTTATCTGCACAGATCAAGCGAGAAATCTCTACAATGAAGCTAGTGAAGCACCCCAACATTGTGCAGCTGTATGAGGTATGTTTAGGAATTGCTACAGGGTTTAAAGTTTTTCTGCATGGGTAGGAGCATTCAATGGCTGCAATTGCACGTGTTCAGGTGTTGGCTAGCAAAACCAAGGTTTATTTCGTTCTCGAATATGTCACCGGAGGTGAACTGTTCAACAAAATCGTGAGTTTTCTCCCTTATTGTTACAGTAGGTGTATTCTTTGGTTTACAGGAGTGGATGGTTTTGGTCTATGCTCAGCTATTAGCTGTATATGAAATCTTGCGTTGCAAACGATTAATTTCCAGAAACGCCAAGGAAAGCTGCCAGAAGCTGAAGCAAGGAAGTACTTCCAGCAGCTTATCAATGGAGTGGACTACTGCCATAGCAGGGGAGTCTATCACAGAGATTTGAAGGTTGGGGAAATATTTCGCTTTGGGACTAGCTTTAATCATGTCTATCATTGCCGCAGCACGGCATTTTTTTTGGTTGCACTTGAAGCCAGATTGTCTGTGCCTTCCACATTTGAATGAAACTGGTCCGATTTCCGTTTTAAAAGGAGTGTTGGAGTGTCATAAGCCCATTGTCACCAGATACTGATTTGGAGATATTTGTGTTTTCCAGCCAGAGAATCTGCTGCTGGATGCTGATGGTGTTCTGAAAATATCCGATTTTGGCTTGAGTGCGCTGCCTGAACAATGCAGAGTAAGTCAAATAGAAGTTTAAGGATGGTTAACAAATGCAGTAAGAAAGCATTTACAAACACAATGGGCATGCTGGAAGATACCAGGCAGCAAGAACGACAATTACTCCTTGTAGAGTTACCATGGATTAAAATACTGCCATAGATGTCATTATTGCATACACCACATAATTTTACTGGAAATGTACTGTGTTGGCCATGTATCTTAGTCTCTTCTTTGTCCTTGCACAGAAAGATGGACTTCTGCATACTACCTGTGGAACACCAAATTATGTTGCCCCCGAGGTATTGCGGCAAGCATGGCCATTGTTTTTTAGACTTAGATTATGTTATGGTTCTCATTAAAAACATATCGAGATACTAAGCAGTTGCATAATGGATCTCTCTCCCTTTGGGTTCTGTGAATCAGGTCATACATGACAAAGGATACAATGGAGCTAAAGCAGACCTCTGGTCCTGTGGAGTTATTCTGTTTGTTTTGATGGCTGGACATCTTCCATTTGATGACAATAATTTGCTTCAGCTGTATAAAAAGGTGAGTTGCAGCAGGATGCAGAAACTAGGAGTATGGCAGTTTTTCAGGAAGTGGAGTTGCATATCATCACAACTTCTTTGTTTCATTACTTCTGAGTAGTTGACTTGGCTGCAGATACGAAGAGGTGACTACACATGTCCTCCATGGTTTTCTCCAGGCGTTCGAAATTTGATCTCAAAAATTTTGACTCCCCATGTTAAGAATGTAAGTATCCCAGATCACATTGCTTCGTGTTGGTTTACCTGCTAGTTTTTCTCTGATTATATCAGCTTTTGCAATGTTTTATATAGCGCATCACCATATCGAAAATCCTTGAAGATCCATGGTTTAGGGAAGGATACAAACCTGCAATCAAATATGAGGTTAATGAGGAAATCAACCTCGATGATGTGGATGCGGTTTTTAGTGAGTCGAAGGTATTGGATACTTAGAAGTCAAGACATTTTAACAATTTCTTGAATGCTTTTCTAGCCTTATCCTTGTCAGTTCTACCTGGAAATACAATGTATTTTTAAAGTTCATTCATTTGTAAATGGGACATACTCCCTTCTGAAACATTGTTGGGATACTTGATGCAGGAACATCTTGTTGAGACTAAAGCCTCTAAGCCTGCTCATCTTAATGCTTTTGAGTTGATCTCCCTCTCCAGAGGCCTGAATCTGTCAGGACTATTTGAATTGAAAAAGGTCAGCAATCTACAGCTTGTTTTGCTTGCGGAAGTTGGGACATTTATTTGTTGTATCTCCAATTTAGGATATTACTCTGGCAGTGTTTCTCTCCTGGGATGTGTTTTGCTTATGTCCGTGCATATGTGCTTCTTCCTTCAGGGATTGAAGCGAGAAACTCGCTTCACATCAAAACATCCAGCCCCTGAGATCATTTCAAAGATGGAAGAGACTGCAAAGCCTCTTGGCTTCAATGTCAAGAAGCGTGATTATAAGGTACTGTGATAGGCTAATTGGTTTATTTGCAGATTGCTGTCCTGTGTGGTATTTTGCTGGCATCGAAAGGCAAAACGACCATTCTTTGCACATAGCTTAGAGAATACATGTTTGGGAACAGTCACATCCACGCGATTTACATACTTGGATCAAGCATGAAAGGAGTGAGCTTAAGCTCCTACTGCAGACTTCAATCTTAGGAAGTTGTAGTGTCACATCAGTGACAATTGAGCTCGGATTTAACTAAAACTTGGTCTTGTGCTAAACTCAGATGAAGCTACTAGGGGCAGAAACAGGAAGGAAAGGGCCACTTTCAATAGCAACTGAGGTAAGACTCTGGGAAATGAGAGAATTGCGCACAGTAGCATGTTGAAAAATAAGTAGTACACATTCTGCTGATGCCTGATTGGCAATAATCTGAAAAAAGGAGTGGCTATGTTTTAACAGGTCTTTGAGGTTGCTCCATCTCTTTTTGTTGTCGAGGTACAAAAGGCAGGAGGCGACACCCTAGAGTATCACAAGGTGCCACAAGCAAAATTTCTACACCAGCAATGTTTAATCCTTTTCTGTACAATCTTTAATACTTTCGTATCCTTCAATGCAGTTCTGTCAGAACTTTTCAACAGGATTGAAAGATATTGTCTGGAAGACAGAAGGCGACATGTAATCAATGGCAAATCATTGCTCAGCAGTGAATGTGGCAAGCACTTTCCTTTGAAGCCCTGGGGCTAGTTGAAGCTCTGCTGTGCTTCAACTAATGTCATTAGGTCCAACCACATTCAATTGCTGCTGTAAAGTACTGGATGGGATTAGGCCATCCACATACTCAATTTTGCTGGGCTGACATGCTTTACTAGGTGTAGCAGGAAATCAACTGCTTTGTTTAACACTGGCAAAGAATATCAAGCAGGTATACACTTTGCGTACAACATGCCAAGTGGCATTGTGATTAAGAAGTTGCCAGGGCTCTTTATGTAGCTTTTCCAAGGGCCTGTCAGTCCAGTAAGTGCAACTATGCTCAAAGCTGAGACTGTCTCTCAGCACATCAACTGGTCGGTGGTGGAATCATAAACATTTCATTCATTCTTTTGTATATTGGCCAGGACCAGTTTGGCAAATGTTTTAGAAGGACAGGAGGCCAGTATATCAAAAGCTATTTCCTAAATAGTTGTAAACCAAGGGAAGGAATGGAAGGCTCTGTAAAAGGAGTCCCAACAGGGACCAATTCTGCATAGCTACAGTGCTTTATGCCTTCTCCTTGGGTAAATATTCTCAGTTTCCGAAACTTGGTGCCGGTTGGCACTTCAAAGGGAGTTTTATGTTCAATTCCAGTAGCCTTCTGGAGGAAAGAGTACATGTGATTATGTTATAATAAAGCTTTGTTTACAATAGACATGTAAGATGATGATGGCATACAAGCAGTTCAGAAACTTGTATTGGGGCACCTCTTGTTAATGATTTGATGCTTATTGTCAATCTGTCATGCATTGGAAACATGGCTGCATCCGGAATGCATATGGAATTGGAGTTATTAACTCTTAGGGCCTCCATAAATTTCTAACAACTCGTGAAATACATGGCGATAAGAGACACTCACTGTGTTTCTAGGGTTGAAAGATCTCATCTATCCAAGTTGGTACTACAAACACCTGTTGCAAAATTTGGAGCTGATCTTTAACTTACTATCACTGGATACAGTTTAGGATGGGCCTAGCGCTAAATCTGAATCTTTGATGTAGACCGTTACAGTACACATAGCCTTAACATCGTATCTTTGATATGCAAATTGATTGATTAATAACTGTATTGGGGCTGGTGCATGATTTTAAGAATCAAAATTATAAGCACTGGGCTGATCCATGAGCTCAATATTTTGAAGATTGTCAAAATCTGCAGTACATGAGAGTCAGAAGCATAAGTGTGGAGCGCGCTGTGTACAATGAGCTGTACTTTTTTTGTAGTCAAACCAGTATACCATAGCAAGTCTGTGTGAGAATGTACAAATAAATGGAAGCATGAAAAGACCAAGCATAAATACTAGCACAGAGAGATGAACGCAAGAAATTCAGGATGTTAAGGCAATGAACACTAACACAAAAAGATGAAACATGACTCATGATGAAAAGGCAATGGAATCCACAGAGAGGAGCATGAGATGTACAGTACAATAACCCCAACATGCTAGGAGAATGATGACCACCAGTAGTGCCTAGAGTCTCCCACTCTCAAAGGATGCAGTGATGCACAATACAACGAAGATGGGAGGTGAAGTGTGAAAAGCTAGGCCTCGGGATGCTGCCCGAGATTCTATGTTGGCAATGTGAAATGGGCTAGTTGCCCATAAAGGCATCCCCTGAAAGCCAAATAAAGTGCTAGAATCCATGAAATGTACATTGCTAACATGCTCTCTTCAATCATGGTAATTAATACAATGAAATAATCAATGATGGTAGGCACATAAGCGGTAATGATGCTCCACCATGTCCTATACCATATCAGGTATGCTAGAAACTTGTAACATTGTAATGCATACAACAATGACAAGTAGAGATGACCATGGATACTCATGCTGTAGGTGGTAAAGCCACTCCTAAGGTGCCATGAAAAGATAAAAAATGTCAATGTTGATCATACTCCGGCACTATAGAAAGTGGAAATAGGTGAATCTTGTTGTTTGTACGAGGATGATGAATAGGTGGAGTCATCATTGTCCATCATTGCCTTCTTCTACAAGCCCACTAGATTCTTGCAATCCTTTTGACAATGTCTCTTCTTGCCACAAAAGCAACACTTTCCCTTCATCTTGTCATCCCTCATTGAAATTGCAAAAGCTCACATGCATTAGTTGCTAGCTTGATACAACAATCACTCCTATAACTTAAGTGTGGTTCATGCTCCAACAATGTAGATGCCACATGCTAAAAGCTTACTAGATCCAATGAAGATTGAGCCCTCAAGGTATTGGCCACAACATCAAACTTGGGAGTTAGCTGGTAGAGCATCTTTCACTAGATGCTTTTCATGAAGGGCAACTCATGAAGTTGATCTTGAATAGTCGTCACTTGGAGAAGATAGGAATAAATGGAGTTCATTGGCTCAAACTTGATGGTCAAGAGCTCATGGTACAAAATGATAGTCCATATGGGTGATGGAGTCTTGTATGTGTGGTGAAACTTTATCCATACCTCAAGAAATGTCCCATAGGAGGTGACTATTGGTAGAACTAGATTTGAGATGCATTGAACAAGAGCCAAGTATGTTGTAGCATTATCCAAGAACCAATCAAGAATTGCTTCTTCCTCGATCCAACCAAATGATAATAGCGAAGGTTGATGAGGACAATGAGTTGATCCCAAGAAGATATACCACAATCACTTCTATTCAAATCATGCCTTCATAATCGCACTCCAAGTAGAGCAGCCAATCCCTTTACACTTACCATTTGTGTAAGTAGAGATGTGGTACAATATGCCTAAACAAAGATAGAAAGGAGAAAGGGTTTGAGTGAGATACTCGGGAATGCTTGGAACACTTGTGGTGGTCAGATAGCCAAATTAGTCAAAAGTTTAACAATTCAAGATTCAATTCAATCACACACAAGTAGACAAGAAAGCATAGAGAATGGAACAATATTGAAGTGACTATAGTGATGACAGATCACAACAACCAGTCCATGAGACCCTCACTTAAGAAGAAAATAGAAAGATGAGCATAAGATTGATTAGATTCATTACAATTTAGATTTACCATAATCAAGAGCACTAGGCCCAAATATTGAAGCTCTAACATTTAAAGAATAAGAGGTGGCAATAGAATAGCCTTGTTGATAGTAAGACAACCCAAAACACATGGTTTTCAACAATAAACTCAAGTAAGGAAACGTGTCATTGAGCTCAAGTTGCCAAGGGAAGGAATAGGCCGCCCTACAGTGGATGAAGGGTTTAGAGACCAATTGTAAGGTGTAGCAGCTCCAACAATAGTAAAACACAACAATTCCAAACATGTAGCAGTTAATAAATATTAGCAAACAACACAAAAATCAGGGGTCCTAGTTGTTTGATACCAAGTAAGAATGCGCAAATGAATGGAAGTGTGGAAAGATAAAGCATAAAATTTGATACAAAGAACTTTAACTCAAAATGAACAAGCAAGGGAACCGATAAAGAGAAGTACAACGAATAGAGTTAGAAACACTTTGTTGTACCGACCCACCCACCCATGAATTAGAGAGAGGGTGTTAGCATTGTACATTTCATGGGTGTTGAGCTCTTTATTAGGCCGTGTATTGGGTGCCATTATGGGTAGTTGGGTGATCGCACACGTGTTACAGACACATTAAATTGTATTTAAAATAAACCCCCCAAAGTCACGTATGTATGCACTCAAGTGCTACATATCATGTAATTGTAACAATGAACTGCATCAGTAGAGACCAAGTCAAGTCAAGTCGTGTCAAGTCTGAGAGGGGCTGGGCTACGTTTCTGACTCACCATGCATTAACGGATTAACTTAACAATGAATTGTGTTTAATGGATTATCTAATAAAAAATGAGTTGTTAGTTTCACCCACCCACTTCACCACACTGTAGGACGCTGAACATTACGTGGGATTTGGGATTATTCATCTGACCTTGGTCCATATGGTGTTTATTCTATTTTTAGTCAGAATATTTTGTTCAATCATGATTTTTTGAGTTCGTGTCTGGGCTACAGTATGTGTGCCATTTTTTTTAAATTTTGCGTGCTTGATACGGGGTCTCGGGTGCATGTTTGTTGCATAGCATGAAGCTTTTGGTCACATATGTGCGTAGGTCATATCGAATTTTCCGTAGGATGTGGTTTGTTTGGAGTGGTTCGGTCCAGTCAGTCTTGTCCTGAGTCTATTTCCTATCGATGGTCTGAGTGGAGATTTTGTTTGTGGGTTTTGCAGGTTTTCTATTTGTCTTCCTGGTTGTGTGTATGTGGGTTCTTTGCTATAGTCTGAATGACACCTACTTCTACCCCTCCGATTGTGGTACAACATGTTCCCCTCGCAGTCCATGATTATTCCCTCCTTTTAGAGGTGGATTGCATCCGATGTGCAGATCTCCACCCATTTGTTGCCCTCACATTGCTGTTTGTGGATGAGAAACTTTGTTACTCCTTCTTGGCTTCTTACAAAAACCATTCTGGTCTGGTTTATAACCGCACCTTTTGTTTATCTGTAGCTAATATCAGTGAAGCATTGTGCTTGCCCATTTCTGCTTCATTTGTGCCTAGTGGTAACCAGTTACTCACTGCTGAAGAGATTGTTACGTTGATGAAGAAGGAAACTTCTATCCCCTTGCTCCTTAACCAGCTCATTAATAGTTCAAGGGTATCTATTGCCCATATCTCTTCTCCCATATGGAAGCAGCTATGTTAGTTCCTCCAAGATCGATTTATGTCGAGCAAGTATGTATCCAAGTATCTATCCAAAGAACTGTTCACAGCTTCTGTGAAGATTCTAGAGGGTGCTAAGTTCAATTGGGCAGGCTTCCTATTATCCAAGATGGATTAACATTTCCAATGAGTATGAAAGGGTCAAAACAGTAATGTCTCCTATGGTGCCTTATTACAGAGAATCCTCACTTTTGCACCTCCTCATGGCGGTGTTCCATTGCCCGATCCTGCTCCTTTACCAGTGCAGCCTACATCTTCAGTTCCTTCTCCTTGGCCTATGCAACCTATTTCAGAAGATGAAGAGTCCCCTATTGTGTTTTCTTGCAAGAAACGCCTTTGCACGAAGGGTCCTTCCAATCCTCATGTACTAGATTCCCTGGTACAAACATCCACTCCTGCTATTTCTGGTAGTGCACTTCCTTCATTCCTCTCCTGTACCAATCTATTTGCAGCCCAAAAGGAAGGATAGTCAGATTTGTAGATTCCTTCATCTTTACAAACCATATTATCTGGACCTACGCTTCCATAGATGGTTTCAAATGTCCAGTCTACTTTGGGAACCTCCCTCATTTCTTGTCTTCAGACACTATACACAAGTGTTTACACTTCCATGCAAGACAAGATGGATTCCTTAACCAATCAATTGAGTAAGGCACTAGAGGATCTGTCTTTCGAAAGGGCTACACACAGTGATATCCATAACCAAATGACTACTACCATAGCCTTAATGGATTCACCGAAGGTAACCATTCAAGAGCTGAAATCTAAGATTGCTAAATTGGAGGAGGAGAATGCATCTCTGATGATTGAGAAAAATTCTGCCCTTGAGGAAATGGTCACTTTAGCTAGTAAACTTGCTACTAGTGAGGAACAATTGCAGCACTCTCAGGAAACTGTAGAGTCCTGAAAGAAACTTATTGAAGAACTTAACCAAAGAGTATTTGTTCTTTCTGTTTCTCCTCCCGCTCCCATATCTTTTGCTTTGTCTTCCAAAGAGGAGCTTGATTACTTGCAACAAAAAGCTAAACTATGTGATGGGTTCTCAACTAAGGTTGAATGCCTTTAGCAGCGTATGGATTGCATACAGAATGATTTTGTCTATTATACTGAATTGGTGTCACCTCCTCCTTCCTTTTAGGTGAAGTATAACCATTAAAGATTTGCTTTATATATATCCTTAAGCAATGTGTATTTGGAGCCTCCAGAGGATGGATGGTCAAATCTATGGCCTGCAAATCTCTTGCGAGCTGTTTTTGATCACTTTGTGGATGAGGTGATTTCCCATGAGGTCTAATTACTATCTTTCATGTATCTTACAGGACATTTACAAATCTCTGATGAAGAAGATTTGAATGTTTATGTGGGAGATGTTATCTTATAGCAGGCAGTGATGTATGTGCACTCAGTTGAGCTTCTGCTAGCAGAGAGTTTGCGAATCTATCATGATTAGACATTTTGGTGTAAGGGACATACTTGGCATCCACCTTTGGAGGATGTTGCTTTGGAGCCTTGTCGACTTAGAAATGTTTTTCATAAATCTAATATTCAGCCTCTATAATCTCACTTATTGAGTTTTATTGCTAATCACCCATTATTTACTAAGTTTTTTTTAAAGACCTTAATTTTCGTTGTTCTATTTATCCCTTAGATCCTCCAGATCTTCTTTCTTATTTCCTCATGTCTTATCATTTCTCTCTTTTTGTTTCTCTTCTTTCATCTATCCTGACACCATTCATCTCTTATCCTTTACCCCTTCATGATTTTCTCATATTTGTGTTTTTACTACATGTCTTTTCGTTGCTGATCCTACATTATCTCCTACTCCTTCTGAACCTCCACCTACCGTTCCTCTTATTTCTTCTTTTTTTCCAGCAGAATCCCTTCATACCTTTTTGATGTATTCTCCATCTTTTCCACCTTCTTTATCCCTTCATTTACCTTCCTTTTATGATCTATCCTATCCTCCATTACAATGTTTCCCTTTTATTCCATTCCTTGCAAACCTAGATCCTTCATTGTCACATCCGTCATTATGTTTACTGATGAGCCTCCATCAATCAATGCATCTAAAATAAAGCATCCTTCTATCCATATACTAGTCTCTAGGGTTCCAGAATCTAGGAAGGCGTTAGCCACCTCCACTTCCTTTGCAAGTTCTGAGGCCTTATGGGACTTTGTTGTTATTGGGGAAGCAATTGTTAGTCCGCGTCTTCTTGTCAAGATGCTTTTGAATATCTTTTGGCAACTAGGAGATAGCATCAGCAATTTTCAGAAGGTTAGGTTAGGTTTAAAGGTGTCTAGGTCTTTGACCAAATCATACTCTTTGATAGGATCCACAGGCTTTTCCAATCGACTAGGAAATGGGGTGTTAACCCCAAGCCAACAAGGCGGAAGAATGCCCAAGCCAAGAAGGTGAAAGAATGAATGAAAAAGCGGGAAGAAGATGAAAAAGGAGCAAATACATGCAGGCGGCCTCTAAAGCTAAGCCAGGGCCAAAAGCATAATTTTCAATGAAAGGCGCCTCAAAAACTCTAAAAACTCTTATAAAAGAGCTCCAGGCTCCCTCCTGTGCCACTTGTAAAAGAATAGACAGGTATAGGCTTAGGGCATGAAGTAATAAGAGAGAATTAGAAAAAAAGACCTTGCCACAATGGCCAGTCATGTAAAAAGGGATAGGCGCCCATGGGGTTTTAGGGTTTGTATATATAAAGTTCAAAAAGTGAATGGAAGCTAATTTTTTGGTGTGTGGCTAACAAGAGCTCTTCTCTTCTTCTCTTCTTCTCCTCTTCTTGCTTGTGTGTGCTCTTGAGAGAGGGAGTGTGAGGGAGTGAGCGTGTGAGAGTGAGGGATCAAGAGGGTGAAGCTCTTCACCATCTCCTCTTCTCTTCTTTTCCTCTCTTCTCTTCTCTTCTCTTGCGCGCGTGGCTATGATAGATGGAGCTTGGAGATGGAGGAGGCTTGAGGATGCTTGAGCTAGCATCTAGGATCGTAGAGCTACTGGTGTGTGCGAGAGAGAAGGAAACTCATATCGGCATCAAGGTAAGCTCACTACACTCATAGGATCGACGACGTGTTGGCTATGTGAGAGGTAGCCATTAGTGCTCGCTTGGAACGCTTGAAACAATAAGCGGTCCGTGGGTCTTGGCAGTTGAGTGTGAGCTCCCGCATTTTGGTTCCATTGCCAGGACCAACAGATTCAAGCTTGAGCGCTTGTGTGCTGCCTCATATCGAGCATCGAAGTAAGGGATTCGTCCTTGAAACGGAGCTTGAGATAGGTAGGAAGGTTGGGTGTTTTGATCTTGGAAACAAGTAAGTATTTTGGGTTAGTTAGTTAGTTTGATGATTGGAAAATAGGGATAAATCATTTCAGTTTGTTGCTTTCGATTCTTGTTGCATTTAGTGTAGGATAGGATTAGGAAATTGAATCAGAAAGGGTAGGGTTTAGTATTGCAAAATAGGGCATAAATCATGCAAAAAATGACAAAAAGCTTGCTTGGGATGCTTAATGTCGGCAAGTGAGTGATTGGGAGCATCAAAGCCTTACCCGAGAGGGGGTTTAAGAGCCAAGAGGCCAAGGGAGAGCTTATTTGCAACCATTGCAATGAGAGAGAGAGAGAGAGAGAGAGAGAGAGAGAGAGAGAGAGAGAGAGAGAGAGAGAGAGAGAGAGAGAGAGAGAGAGAGAGAGAGAGAGAGAGAGAGAGAGAGAGAGAGAGAGAGACCTCGCAAAGATTCAATTTGATCTCGTCATCGGAGAGCCTACCGCTCACCCTAGGTATACCAATCACTTCCCTTGGTGCCTTAGTTGGGATATGGAAGTTTTTGCTTGGAGTGATTGACTAAATCGTGAGATTTGATCGAAATCGTCATCCCGCGGCATTCATCGTGCCGTGTTCGGCCCGTTCGAGCGACCATTGTTAGGCCGAGTCCCAAACTCGACCCTTGGACCCTTCCATTTGGCCCGCTCGACCTGAAAACCCTAATTGGCCCTCGGCCCATAGTCCACTCAGCCCGCCCAAGTGAAGGCACTCGGCCCTTTGACCAACTTGACACTCGGCCCGAAGTCCACTCGGCCCCATTTACCATTTCGGTCCTTGGCCTAGGACCCGACTTAGCCCTCAGCCCAATACTTGACTCAGCCCGTTCGAGTCACACCACTCGGACCTCTGCCCGTGAAAAACTTTTTGTACTCAGACCAGTGCGATTCGGCCCATCCAAGTTACCCACTCGGCCCCTGCAATTCGGACCATTTGGGACGAGTGTGTATTTGCCTCAATTTCTCAGAAATTTGACCTGACCCAGCTAGAGCTCAGTAGGCAAACTATCACAAGCCCTCCTGATGCTCAGAACTTGATTTTGGCGTGCGGAATTTAGACAAAATCGTAAGGCACAGCCGCTTAGCAGTTTGAGTGGGCTGTTGCGATACCTAGAAACCTAGAGACCTAGAGGCAAGCCGCTGAGCCATAAAACCCCGATTGGATCCAAAAACGAGCAAGGCAATGCAATCGAAAAAGCCCTAAATCCTATCAAGACGGCCAGAGAATTGATCAACAAAGCCTATGAGACTCAAAACGAAGCGAGAGCGCGTAAGATGCTTAGGGTTGTTTGCCGCACTCACCTTGAATTTCTGCACTTGAAGTGCACTTAAGGAAAACTGAAAGCCTGATTGAGCACAAGTGCACTAGAAAGAACACACGCACTGAGTGGAGATAAATTGAAGACTGTATTTAATAAGTCAAGGAACTCACTCAGATAAGCCACTCAAGGAACCC
Organism: Lygodium microphyllum; assembly: GCF_053477565.2. NCBI lineage: Eukaryota > Viridiplantae > Streptophyta > Polypodiopsida > Schizaeales > Lygodiaceae > Lygodium > Lygodium microphyllum. The sequence goes on along the minus strand of NC_141159.1, from coordinate 124,735,136 downwards.
ACAAATAGGAGAGAACCCACAGACAGAGACAAACCATCAACACGCAAAGTAGGACCAAGCAAGCAGCCCAAACGAAGTGGATTTGACAAACCTACTCAACTTGATCGATAGCTTGGTGGAGCACGAGAACTCGACTATGGCAGAAGAAAGCTCAGACCGCAGGTCTAACGAGAAACTCGACTTAGGCGTCTTCCTAGAGGCTATTCGGCAACTGGTTAGCAGCTATGATGCGCATGCCCGGTATGAGCACCGTGGTCGGACAGCAGATGCTATCATCGCAGACTTAGAAGAAGAGAGAAAGCTAGTCCACAAGGCGTTGCAAAGCATAGCCGCATACAATAGAGACCAGCATGCCAAGAGTCAAAGGCAAAGCACGGAGTTGCGTGAGGTGTAGTGAGTGCTGAACTTATCTGGCAGAAACCAAACGGATCACAAGAGAGCCCTAGAAGGAGACTTAACGTTGAGAGAGCTTCTTATGAAGCAATTGTTAGACAACACTGCAGCAGAGCAAAGTGCTGCAGCATTGGCGACCTCACTGCTGGCAGGATTAGGAGCAACCCAAGGCTCTTAAAGCCAGTCTAAAATCCCAATAGTTGCAAAGCAGCTCGACAAGCACCAACCCCACGACGATTCATACAGCTTTGTAGAGTAGTTCGAGCAAGTTTGCGAAGCCAACGGCCTCAGTGACCTGACTCAGTGCTCTCAAGCATTTGGGCTCTGCTTAGGTGACAAGGGTAGTTCTTGGTATACAAGCTTAGATGCCGCAGAGCGAGCAAATTTCAATAGCCTCAAGAATCTCTTCATTAAGAGATTTGCCGAGCTTGGATACTCTGACAATCTGCTAATACAACTGATGAATGTCAAGTAAAAAGAGAAAGAGGAAATTCACGATTATGTAACCCACGTGAGGAGCCTCTTCAAGAGAATCCCTATAGGCGAATGACCAACTGAAAGAGCAGTTTCAACTGTGTTCATTAGCGGAATTCGAAACAAGGAACTGTATAAGGCTTTGGTAGCCAACTTGAACTTACAGCAAGACCTGCTAGCTAGAGTTTTTGAGGAAGCCATTAGAGTTAATGATCATTTGAAAGAGCGGAGCTCCAGGAGCTCCAATTCAGAAGAAGCCAACTCGCGAAGTTCAAAAAGAGCATCAGCCTCTAGTGAACGACCAGCCCCATCATCCCAAGATAAGGGAAAGGCCATCGAGACGAACCAAGACTTGGCTGATGTCAAGATGGAGATAGTCAAGATGCAAGACCTATGGAGATGACCAACGCGGCCACACGTCCAATGTGTGTACTGTGGAAGAAACCATTTGCTGACCGAGTGTCAAGACCCTCGGTCAAGACCTTGCGCTAACTGCGGCATGTTCAGTCATGACATTGTGCATTGCAGATTGCCTAGGGGACTTCCGTACTTCCAACCATACGGTCAGTCTTACCTAGCAAACAGGCCACATCCACTCTTCGAAAGGGGAGCCCCATTGGCCCTTCCTGTGCCTAACGACATTAAGCCAGCTGTCCCTAGGGTGGACATAAACCCTACAGGTATACCTAGACCACCTGGTCCCTATGTGACCCATCCACTGAGTGACGCTCTAGTCCACTGCGTGGAAGAGCCAAATGAGAAAGAGACTTACTTATACCCGTATGTCTCTCACGACGACGAGGGCAACACAATCCTTATGGACTATCGACTAGTACCAGTGATGGCGTTGGGGAGAGGATGAGGTAGAGGCCTAGGAGGGTAGACGCAGGATCCAATCATCTGTTGGACTTGTGGTCACTCGGGTCATGTCTCATCACGTTGCCCCGAGAGGGAGCAACAGAACATAGACAAAGCTAACCTAAGGTGCGTTGAGTGCGAAATCACCCATCTCTTCGTCGATTTCCCAAAGGGGAAACCTTCTGCAAGTTCAGCCAACGTACCATCTGTTCCATTGGGGCTATTTGGTGTCGAGAACCTTGATGGGGAGGCCACACCCATCCCGTTGCGGGTCATGACCAATGCCCAGACGAAGTAGGCCGGCATATCACTACCGAGACCCAACAACCTCGATGTAGCCTCGATAGGGAAGAAGAGCCGCAGGCGAAGGAAAAAGAGGTCGGAGGCTAAGATTGCACTGAAAACTGAGAGTGCTACAACTCTGCTTGTTGGAAAGAAGGTCACGAACGCAGAGGTAGAAACTTCAGCCCCCAAGACGGTCGAAAAGGTAAGTGCCAAGGTAGGGGAGTACCCGTATTCGAAGCACCAACTTGAGGCCATAGAGAAAGTGAAGGACTGGGTGAAAGAGGCCCAAGAGTACTTAAGGGATGCTGAGCCCATCCTAGAGGATGAGATTGATGATCCCACCAACATGAACAGGGCGGTCTCACCCCCTCGACCAAAGTCAGGAGATGCAACCACACCCCAGGCAGCACCCCTTAGGCTAAGCCTTGATGCTGCAGGCCCACAAATCAGTCACAGCCATTGGCCAAGACAATCCGGTTTAGGAGAGGGACGAGCAGCTAATAGCCTCCTTACCATGCTAGTGACCACCCTTGTGACGTTAAGCTTGGGAGACCTGCTTAAGCAGCATCCCACCCTATGGCAAGACCTCAAGCAGTGGGTTGAGAGGCCACGAGAACAAGCTGCGGATCTGGATGATCATGATGCAAAAACCCAAATACCGAGTCTAATGCTGCACTCTGTACCAAAATCCTTGCACGTTAATGCTTTTTGGGAAGGCATCGAGATGCATGCAGTGTTATTAGTCCTAGCCTTAGGCGACACAACGTGAAAGGGGATCGTAGACATGGGAGCCGAGGTTAGTGTGCTGAGCCACGCAGTACTATAGACCTGGGGAAACCCACCTATTGAGACCGCTCGGTTTAATGTCACATTAGCAAACGACACGAGAGTGAAGCCATTCGGGGTACTTAAAAATTGGCCAGTGAAAATCGCAGGTGTCCAGTTCTCTGTAGACTTTATAGTCATGAAGGGGGTGGACTACGATATCCTGTTAGGCCGACCCTGGATGCACAATGCCATATTTATTGAAGATTGGGGTAATGGCTTGATCTTCTTAGGCAACAGGACGGAAGCTGTGAGGGTAGAGATGGACACTTGGAAGACCTCACCAGTTGACTTGGATGCCATCTCTGCGCGGGATGCTCAGGGGTGACGCTCAAGTCAAGAAGTCTGATGGGTCGTTGACTAAGTATATCCCATGCCTAGAGGATGAGTGATATTGGGTTGCATGTCCTTGCTACAGTCGACCTGCCGTTCTCAGATCAAGAGCCATATGAGCAAGATATCAAGATGATGGGTACGACTGACGGCACGCCCTCTGTACCAGTTTGCATGATGGAAGGAACCCTTCTTGGGAGACCTAAGCTCATCACCTTCGAAGTGCCAAGCAATAAGAGAGAACTCCAGGAGGCTCTGGAATACTTAACAGACAAGCTGGCTGACAATTCAGTAGCAAACGTCAAACCACTCCAAGATCTCTTAGGCGAATCCAAGTGGCAATGGACCAGGGTGCATGACTTGAGCCTTATGTACAACTAGGCCCTAGTCCTTGATCAACGATAAGAGATATACCAAGCCCTAGGAGACAATGAGCAGTCTGACACAGCTGACTCTGATAATAAGTATGAAGATTGCCAATCCTTTAGTGATGGAAGTGAGGGTGAGATGGACACGGTAGAATACGACACTGAGGGACATGAAATAGAACAAATACGGGCGGACTCCAAGCCACAAAAGAGAAGTGTCTACAGGATAAAGCAAGGAATCATGCGCGTGGATTATGATCGCGCTTGGTTAGAACACGTAGGATCCATAAACCTTGAGCAAGCAAGTCTAGCTCAACCAGGAGTGACACTAGTGCTTAGGATAGAATCACCATCTGAACTACAACCACCAGGGGAGACCCCCTCTTCTAGCAAAGATGGAAAGTTCGACTCTGAGTTAGAGGTAAGCTTGGATAGCGACCCAGAAATACCTAGGCCGCCCAAGACAAAAATGCACCAACGGGGACCTACCCGTCCACCTGAGGCACAGATGATTGAAGCAGGAAAGGGCGAACCAACCCAGGGACACACGAATAGATGAATAGCGAAAATTGCGGGACGTCCCTAAACGATTTACGAAATTCAAGAAAGGAGATAGGGTAGTGATCCTGTTGGGTGAGAAACGGCAAGGGCAAACGCGCGAACCAATTGAGGGACCAACCAGGGTCAAGGAGGTAAACTTAGCCTGGGAAGGGGAGACACCCCAACCAGCCTTCATTGCCGATGACTTGATTGAGGAAGAAGAAATGAGTCTTGTCACTCTCTTGCGAGAGTATGTAGATGTATTCGCTTAGTCCCTGGAAGACCTTAAAGGGGTAGACCTGAGTGTAGTGACTCATAAGCCGGTGAAGTAGCGACCGTACCCAATGAATCCAAAGCACGCTCATGCTATCAAGGAAGAGATTGATAATCTGATGAGAGCAGGATTCATTTATGAAATTGAGCACACGGACTGGGTATCACCCATAGTCATCCTGATGAAGAAAAACGAAAGAATTAGAGTGTGTGTCAATTACAAGAAGGTGAATGCTGCTACTAAAAGAGACAATTATCCATTGCCATACAGCGAGCACATGCTTGAAAGAGTGGCGGGCAAGGAGGCCTACAGTTTTCTAGATGGCTTCTTAGGATACAATCAGGTGCAAGTGCATCCTGCCAACAGGCATAAGACTGCCTTCGCCACCAAGTGGGGCGTCTTTGCTTACATAGTCATGCCTTTCGGGTTGACTAATGTCCCTGCCACCTTTCAATGTCTCATGTGCACCATATTTAAAGACATGCTTCGCAAGGAGTTGGAAGTCTTTGTCGATGACCCATGCGTTCACTCGACCTCGATGGAACACTTAAACAAACTCCAAGCAGTCTTTGAGCGGTGTCACCTATATCGTCTCTCCTTGAACCCCTTGAGATGCCAGTTTTTGGTGAAGCATGGATGCATCCTTGGCCACGTGGTGTTGAAGAACAGCATTGCCACTGACTTCTCAAAAGTCAGGGTTATTGTCGACTTTCCACCCCCAACCAACTACAAGGGAGTTCAATGCTTCTTAGGCCACACGGGATACTATCGACGGTTTCTGCTGAATTACGCATTGATAGCTAGACCTTTATACAAGTTGCTAATTGTCTTTGAATGGACTGAAGCATGCCAACGAGCATATGAAGAGTTGAAGAAGGCTCTAACCACAGCACCAATTCTACGAGCCTCAGATTGGACCATTACCTTCCACATGCATATTGATGCTTCTAAATTTGCTGTGGGGGCAGTGTTGTGCCAATCTGGCGAGCACAACCTAGACTATCCAGTGAGCTTTGCTAGCAGACAACTCACTGAGATGGAAATGAACTACTCAACGAAAATAGAGGGCTTGGCCATGGAGTTTGCTATAAAGAAGTTCTAGCATTATCTATTGGCTTCACCCTTTACCTTCTTTGTGGACCATCAAGCCTTGCTATACCTAGTGAATAAACCTTGCACTACAGGACGCATAGCTCGGTGGCTCCTTCTGCTTTTGGAGTTTGACTTCTTCCTGGTTGTACGGAAGGGAAAACAACACTACATGGCTGATCATATGTCACGCATCCCCACAGGAGAAGCCGTTGGAGAAGGCATTACTGATGAATTGCTAAATGCCCACCTCTTTAATCTCTCCAGTGAGAGAGATTTATTCAAGGCCGATCTAATGCCATATTGGACAGATGACATAGTCCAAGTGCTTGAGCACGGATTGCCTGAACGACCGATAGAGAAGGTAAGGTTGAGGCGACTTATTCTCAAAATCCAACCCTACCAGTTGATAGTAGGCCAGCTATATCGCTTAGGGCAAGATGGATTGCTGTGCAGATGCATGTGCGAGCATGAGATGCATGACGCTCTCTCAGAGGCACACAGTGGAATTGCTTTGGTGGACACTTTAGCGGAGACAAAACGGCCCGTAAGGTGTTGCAGTCTCAACTATGGTGGCCAATGTTGTTCCGTGATGCCACATAATTTGTTAAGCATTGTGACAAGTGTCAGCAGACAAAGGTCTCGATTCGCAAGGATCAAATGGAGTTGACCACAATCATTGCACAACAACCCTTCGAAAAATGGGGAATCAACTTCATAGGACCCATTAGCCCCGCTGCACAGTATTCGCAGGCCAAATACATCATTGTGGCCACAGACTACCTAACAAAGTGGGCAGATGCGAGAGCAACACGAAAGAACGATGCTCGAACGACTGCCAAGTTCTTGTGGGAGTAGGTAATCTCATGATTTGGATGCCCCATCGAACTAGTCAGTGATCAGGGGACACACTTCATCAATGAAGTAATAACGCATCTCCTATCCACCTTTCTAATTATCCATCGGAAATCCTCTCCATACTACCCTCAAGCAAATGACCATGTAGAATCCACAAATAAGATTCTTGTCAACATCCTAACTAAGGTAGTCTCTGCCTCACGCAGCGACTGGGATAACAAGCTGATGGCAGCCTTGTGGGCTTACCGCACAGCTTATAAACAGATAGACCCCCTTTAGGTTGACCTATGGAACTGAAGCAATTCTCCCCGTATAATGCTTTGTGTCTAGCCTACGAATTGCACTTCAGGAGCAATGGGAAGGAAAGGAGGCATGGATGCAACGCCTAGTTGAGCTCAAACGCCTCTCGGAGACTCGCCTTCTAGCCACTCATGCACTCATATGTGAGAAGGCACGACGAAGAGCTGGTTTGACAAGCATGTCAAGCAACGCGACTTCGAACAAGGCGACTTAGTGCTCCTATACTCAGTTAAGGGGCATAAGCAAAAAATGAACTTTAGGGGTCTTAGACCTTTCATAGTCCGTGTGATCAGCGGAATGGGCAACGTCGAGCTCGAGACTCTAGAAAGTGAGGGAATAGGCTTCTTCAATGGCAATCGTGTTAAGAAATACTATCCTCCCACACATCCTTTGCATGAGTCACCAATGTTGGAAGCGCCTGTCAAGGTACGAGTAGCCACCATTACAGAAATCAATGACTAGGATGAGGAAACCATGGAGTCTACATACCTACACATCACGGTCACTGCCAAGCGAACATGCATCTTCAATGCCTTAATTGACGAGGGAGCAGACTTCAATGTCTTGACTCACGATCATTGGACCCAACTTGGCAAACCACCACTACAACCCACTAACGCCAAATTAAGCCCATATGGGGGCCGCTCATATGCACTTCTCGGTAAGTGCAGGGCCGTGGTTTCTATCAAGTTTGAGACTGTACCAATGATCTTCTGTGTGCTGCCAGATGCCAAGGATGCAGGCACGGATACGCTGCTAGGGCGAACCTTCAAGAAGCAAACTCGTTGCAATGTTGATTATGAGTTGCAGCGCATTCACCTCGCCATAGGCAACATTCGCATTGATACAACTTTCAACAAGGGCTGGGCGATATCACCCCAATCCGCACGACCACCGGTAGAACTATTAGCAGCCAAATCTAAGGAGAAGGGTAGTGCTCGGCCACCACCCACCACCTCTTAAGAACCGCTGCTTGTGGCAGCAAAAGCTAAGGCTCAACAGCCTAGTTTTCAATGGAGGCCTAAACAACGCAACCACGCCTAGGAGTCATCGCACACAACCTCATAAGATCCGAAGCTCTAAACCTAGGACACCAAGGCGCAATTATAGAAATCAGCACATAATCAGGCAAAGGTGGGTCCCTAAAGCCCTCCTGCATGCACAAGGCTACTATGAGGGGAATACATGGATATGGATCCCTAAAGCTCACACGGCCAAGGGCACCACTCGTATGCTACCCCCAAGCCTGATCACCCCCAGCCCCATAGAACCTCAAAACCATAAACCACAGTACTCCCCAGGCCCACATCCATCAAGCTCATCCACACACATGCCCAAGAGAGTCGAACAAGCCTATCGGCCCAAATGATAGACATTGTCACATGAGCCATCACCCGCTAGAGCCCATCCGACTACAATGATCCACTCTAAAGGTAGCAGTCCATCAGAAGTAGCTGCTACTTCCCCAGCCCAAAGCCAAGAAGCCCAACCGCAACCTCAAGAACACCCGCAACCACAACTATATATTGTCAAAGTCTCTAGTGCTATCAAACCCCAACCACCAGCATGTCTTAAACCCTCCTATCAGCGGAAATAATTTTTGACACTAGCCTCAGATCTAGCCGAAGATACAGGGGATGATGTGGTTGATTGCATTAGACGGCTTGATGCCACCTTCAGAGAGCTAGCTCTGAGCTACGACCGCTTGGACTTAGGCTTGTTGCCCGAGCCTTTTGCAACCAAAGTTTACACGATGCCTTGTTCTTAGGAGACGTTTGAACTTGCCTTTGCAAAGGCAGCAAACTCCGCTGCTATATTGCTCAACAGTAAGATCTCTAAAGAGCAAGCCCTCAAACAACACCTCATCATGTCATATGATCAGCGAACCACTTCTGCCATCACCGACCAAGAAATTGTAGAATTATCAAAACTTGCCAAGACTGAATCCCCATTCTTGAGGCACTGGTACACTCTTAGGTTGTAATGGGAAGTAGAAGGGTACAGAGTCATGACAAACGCTGAGGAGCAGCGTCCGCAATCAAAACAGCAGAGTATGACTCCACTTATGTCACGCCAACCTTGTATAGAGTGTTAACCACTCTTCAAAACCGCCCCTTGGAAGAGCACATTAAGGGACACCCTTACCTTGATCGCTTACTGACTGAGTAAGAGCTACACATTGCTAGCCGCGTCGCCTGCGATGACTTTTTAACAGATGTTCTCACTTACATTACACACGTGGGCACTCGACCTTTTGATCTAGATGCACACAGCTCAGTTAGAGTACAACCCCGATTTCTACACTTGGTTCCTATGCCTGTAACTCCTAGGCCCATTGCAAAATGTCCTCGACCTCCAAAAATTTCAATTCTAGGAAGGATTCTTCTCGAGTTGGGAGGGGAGGGAAGAGGTAAATCAAATTAAAACCAAGGAAATGTTGAGAGATCGAGTTCCACTCGCGATATGCCAGGGTGACCGTTGTGCATTTATGTCACCGACTTGTCAGTTGCAGATGCGGTTGGTACACCGCCCATGAATAATAGCTACATGACAGCTATCCTTATCTACTCTAGTTCGTGGCTCAGTTAGTATGCCACCTTAGTTAGTTGAGTTTGGTTTGAGACCCATATATAGGGTTTTTCTATTTCTTTGTATTAGACTTCTTTTGGCTTACACAATTAAGAAGAGGAAAACTGTTTTCAGCCTCCACCCTTGTGTGTATTCCCCCATTGTGCAAGCAAGAAAGCTACAAGTGAGACTCCTTCCTTCTCTCCCACAATCTTGACATGGTATCAGAGCCTTGTTCGTGGTAAGGAGCTCAAGAAAGCAAGCCAAGCTTGCGGTGTTCTGGTAAGAAGAGCAGTGTTACTTTCATTTTCTGTTTTGGGAGCAAGTCTCTGCTGGCAGCACAGCCGAAGAGTGCAGGAGTGCATTGTCTCAGGTTGAGACGCCTTTCGCGATGAAGCAAGAGGGCAGTATATGCTGTGGGACAAGGCTTTAGCCTCGGCAACCTTGTTTTTTTGATTTGAGGCCATTTCGGGGCCTGTTTTGGAGGCAGAAGTTTTCTGCACGCACTCAGGAAAAGGCCCAGTTTTATGTTGTGCAGCCACTGTTCTACAGGTCGATGAAAAGTTACTGTAGAAATTGCATCGTATGCTTGTGCGCAAAGACATTGGGAGTTACAGAATCATCCTTGTTGCCTGTTGATGCAAAATCGTCACTAGGAAGTGACTGTGTGGTCAAATACCACTTTCGTCAGTTTTGCAGATTTGCCCTTGTGAGGTTGAAGCTGTGTTCTTTGCAGTGACAGAATTTTTTGTAGTGTTCTGTAATGGCGTCTGATTCTCTTTCACAGATTGCCACTGAAAAGCTTGACAAAAACAACTTCCAAGCATGGAAGTTTAGAATGACGAATTTCCTTATGGGAAAAGGATATTGGGAATTTGTTGCAGGAAATGAAGAAGAACCAGTTCTTCCTGATGTTCCCAATCAACAGAAAATGCAGGCATTTAAAGCATGGCATGAGAGAGCCAGGAAAGGTATGTACTGGCTGTCTATCAGCATTTCAGACTCTATGATTGTGCATATTCAGGATGCAAGTACGCCAAAGGAGGCATGGGATACTTTGTCAAAAATGTATAGCACAAATACGCAAGCCAGGAAAATGCAGCTCAAGCAAGAGTTGCATAATGTGCAAAGAGAAAATATGAGCATCAATGACTACCACATGAAGGTGAAGAAGATTGCAGATGCACTTGCTTCCATTGGGTCGCCAGTGGAAGATGATGATTTAGTTTCTGTGACCTTGAATGGTCTAGGAAAGGATTATGCACAGTTCCGAACATCCATTTCCATCCGTGAAAGATTTTTTGATTTTGAGGAGTTGATTGCTCTTCTAATTTCTGAGGAGCAGAGAAATGGTGGTGCATCTTCTTCAGGAGGAACTTTAAAAGAAGCTGTCTTCTACTCAAATGCTAGAAGAGGTAGAGGCAGAGGTAGAGGAGGCCGATTTGGAGGCCGTGGTAAAAATCAGAATATGCAGCAAACTCAAGAAAACCAGTCCTATGGAGGAGGACGTGGTAACTCTAGAGGCAGGGGGAGCCAAAGAGGTCGTGGTGGATGGCAAAGAGGCCAAAATGCAAACAGTAATGTTGAATGCTATTACTGTGGTAAAATGGGTCGTATGGCTAAAGACTGCTATAAAAAGCAGAATGACATCATGAATGGAAAACTGCAACAAGGAAATTATGCATCTTCTAGTAGACAGGGTGATGACAGAAATAAGCATTTGTTTATGGTGCAGCACATGAACAATTCTATGACAAGTACATAAGAAAGCAATGATGTATGGTATGTTGACTCAGGTGCATCAAACCACATGATAGGTCATGCAGAATGGATGGAGGATGCAAGGAAAATGGAAAAACCAGGATTTGTGGAGACTGGTGATGATACTGCACGTCCTATTATGCAGATTGGAAAAATTCCTTTGTCTATGTAGGATGGGAAAAAGAAATACCTGTCCGATGTATTTCATGACCCGAATATCACCAAGAATCTGGTTTCTGTTGGTCAAATGGTTGAGCAGGGCTTGCAGGTCAGATTTAATCCTCATGGATGCTTTGTTGAGGATATGAAAAATAAAGGTCGCTTGATAGCAAAAGGAAAGAAGAAGGGCAAAATGTTTACATTGGATGCAGACATGTCGGCTAGCTCCCCTTCTTTTGCCTAGCTCTCCTAGAGGATATGAACGACAGCTAGTTCAGTAGGTGCAATCATCCCTTCCTCTCCACCACCTCCCTCCACGTCTACATGAACCTTAAAGGATACATGCAAAGCCATCAATTTTTGAGCAAATCCATCCGACCCCCTTCTCCACCTAAATCAGACGAGGAAGATTAGGTACAGGCTGCCGTTCTACTAGTGTAATACTATTCCAAAAAAAAAAGAAAAAAAGAAAACAAAAGGGTAAAAGAAAAAGAAAAAGCATCCAAGGAAGAGCAAGCAGAACATTACACATGGAATGGACAAAACAACTCACTTACAGAAGCACTTAGCACCACATAAAGCACGATCACTGCACCTAGGGGTCCTCAAGTTAGGCGTGCCCGGTGGCCTCGATCGGCTAGCTCCGCTCCTAATCCCGTAGCCCTTTTTGCTCCCCCACTTCACGCTTAGGGCCCATCAAGGGCAGAACATACCTAGGGAGGTAACACTCGTCTATGGTTAGACCTGTCACCCTAAGCTACTTGCACTGCATCTCCCTTTGCACAAATGGGGTCCCCAAGCATGGGGTATCACCCAAGCTAGCCTGTGGTTAGACCCAACTCCCTATTCCACCAGCACGAGCATAATGCACTACACAATAAGGTAGACACCCCCCTTAGGTAGAGCACTGCACCCTTTCCTTCCAAGCATCACAAAGGGGACCAACCATCGACTTCGGAGGCCCCTGTCAACCACTTGCTATCCATCTGGCTTCTCCAACAAACCTTGTTACCAAGCTTCCACAAGCACCGAGTTTACACCTGGCCCTGCCCTTACATGACTACTTCGCCAACTGCCTCTTAAACACCAACAGTCGCCAAGAGTACCATGGGGCTGGCACCCGTCTTTGGAGGGGGGTAATGTTAACCCCAAGCCAAGAAGGCGGAAGAATGTCCAAGTTGAGAAGGTGGAAGAATGAATGAAAAAGCGGGAAGAAGATGGAAAAGGAGCAAAGACACGCAGGCGACCTCTAAAGCTAAGTTGGGGCCAAAAGCGTAATTTTAAATGAAAGGCACCTCAAAAACTCTAAAAACTCTTGTAAAAGAGCGCCAAGCTCCCTCCTGTGCCACTTGTAAAAGAATAGATGGGTGTAGGCTTAGGACATGAAGCAAGAAGAGGGAATTTGAAAAAGGGACCTTGCCACAATGGTCGATCATGTAAAAAGGGATGGGCGCCCATGGGGTTTTAGGGTTTGTATATATAAAGTTCAAAAAGTGAATGGAAGCTCATTCTTTGGTGTGTGGCTAACAAGAGCTTTTCTCTTCTTCTCTTCTTCTCCTCTTCTTGCTTGTGTGTGCTCTTGAGAGAGGGAGTGTGAGAGTGTGAGGGAGTGAGTGTGCGAGAGTGAGGGATCAAGAGGGTGAAGCTCTTCACCATCTCCTCTTCTCCTCTCCTCTTCTCTTCTCTTTTCTTGCGCGCGTGGCTATGGTGGATGGAGCTTGGAGATGGAGGAGGCTTGAGGATGCTTGAGCTAGCATCTAGGATCGTGGAGCTACCAGTGTGTGCGAGAGAGAAGACAACTCATATCAGCATCAAGGTAAGCTCACTACACTCGTAGGATCAACAACGCGTCGGCTATGTGAGAGGTAGCCATTAGAGCTCACTTGGAATGCTTGAAACAATAAGCGGTCTGTGGGTCTTAGCAGTTGAGCGTGAGCTCCCACATGGGGCCGCGCCTACTTTTATCTTCCCTTTTTCTTCCAGGAGCGGCAACATATGCACTTCTTCGTCATGAGGATGGAACGTTCTCTTTTGGAACTATGAGTTCTCCTTTCTTTGCTCGTGTTATTGTGGCCACTTCCAATTCCACCAAATTAAAAGCACGTTCTTGGGTTTTCTAGTGGGTATCAAAAGTAGATTTGACAGGAGCTAGACTTGGACAATCTTTTGCAGTATGGCCTTGTCCTTTGCATCAGCTGCATAAGGGCTTATAATCCATAGATCTTCTAGGGTTTGGACAATTTGGGGAGATATTACCCTTTTCTCCACATCTGTAGCATTCCACCTCTAATGTTTGACCACCGCCAGACTGTCGTCCTCTGTAACTTTGAGAGGGAAACCTCCTTGGACCGAAATCAGGACCAAACTCCCTAGGCTTTGGTCCAATGTCCTGCATTGTCATTTTAGATTCTAGTAAGTTGAATCTTTTGTTTTCATCTTTCTGTCTTCGTTCGTGCATCTCTTTCAAAGAGCAGATATCCTCTGTATGGTTCTTCCTCAAATAGTAGGAACAAATGGTTCCAAGAATGGTTGGTTTTCGAGCACATTCAGTGGCTAAATGTCCCACTTGATGGCACTTTCAGCACCATGTATTAGAACGCATCACATCTCTCCCACCTCTCGTAAGAATGGATATATTGGCGGTATTCACCTTCAACGTCTGTAGCTACTTTGTAATCACATCCATAAGCTCTTTCTTGATACTTGCGACTGAGTTGGATAAGTAGTGCTTCACATTTTCACTTCCTGGAATACTTGTAGTAGGGTTTTGAGAAGCTTCTGTAATTACTGCATATACAAGTTGGGTTGATCCAAGAGTTCCTCTCTTTTGGTTTTGATTCAGAGCTTTTGTTGAGACTTGGGGTTGTTGATTCTAGTGGGTAGGATTCCACTGTTGTTGAGTCACCATTGGAGAAACTGTTTGAGGCCACTGTTGTGGTTGAACCATCATTTGAGGCATTTTTGTATGTGGCCACTGTGGATTAGGTGCATTGTACTGCGACATTGTTTGCAACTGGGGATAGGGGTAGGAAACTATCTCTAGGACTGTATTTGGTGGGTATACCATTCCTAGCATGGAGGAGGTAAGACTCCTCTTGCTGGAGTCATTGACAACCTTGCTTCAACTTCGTCATACAATCTTGCACCTTCCATTGCAGCTTGCACATTGACTGGTCTTCCTAATTCCAAGAACTTGCGAACTTCTAGTTGTAGGCCTCTCAAGAACACTCCTTTCTAGATGTCTTCATCCAAATGATGGTTAGTCCATCTCTTCAGGATGGATTCCATTCGCGAGACATAAGCTTCTACTCTTTCTCCAGAGGAATGACTTAGGTTCATGAACTTCTCTCGCATTCGCTCTTCAAAACCTTCACTTCTAAAATTAGTGAGGAAGGCCAACTTCAGGTTGTCCCATGTGCCAAAAGTTCCTGCTACTTGTCTCTCATACCATTGAAATGCTGCACCCTTGAAAGTGGCAGGGAATATCGCTAACAAATGCTTAGGGGTTCTGGCATTGTTAGTCACACATGCTACCATAAATTCTGCTACATGAAGATCGGGGTCTTCATTGTACTCTCCCTTAAAAATTGGCAATGAAACTACATTTGCTGGCCTGCCATCAATATTTCCAGGATGAATCTGACTAGGAAGGGGACCTTGAGTGACCATGGGGACTTCTGTAAAGAGTGCTTTTAGGGCGTCAAAGGAGGCTTCTGCTGCAAGCTTGTTCTCAGCCTTGATTCTTGCCTTCTCTCTTCTCACGTACCTCTGGACTCGTTCTAACGCTTGCCTCTTGATTGCGTCATTCATTAGGGGGTTGGCTCCAACCAGTTGGTCTGTACTCAACATAATAGAATCATAGAGGGACTTCAATCTCTAGAGGATTCTTTGGCCAACATCTCTTCTACTTCATTCTTTTCAACATCTCTGAATTCGGCTTCCAAACCACTATAGAGGTTGAGATATTCCATTCTGAAAGTATCAAAACTCATTCTTCTTAATATCTTTGTTGTGTTATCATTATAATAATGCCAGCTTCTGAGGGTTTCAATAGTGTATGTTGTGAAAAACACTCTGTCTATCAACTTCTAGTGGATTGTTAATTGAATTCAGAACACCAAGCATCCCACGTATCTTGCTATTGAGTATCCACGAACAAATTCCAAATCTTTTCTTTCTTGTTTTTGTGAATCTCCATAGACCACGACTCCTGAAGCTTCTTCACGATCTCCCACTTGATGATGTCTTGAAACTGCTCAATGAATGTCAAATCTTCCATGGATGGTCATTCTCTCTGTTTCTGCTCTTCAGTTTGTTTCCAAACAATTTGCCACTAAGATGCACATCTCTGTTGGTTCAACAGGAAGAGGAAATAGTTCACCACATAGAGCTTGCATCATGATGGTAATATGTTTTCTCCATTGTGGGATGAACTTCTTGTAGAAAGTGGCTTTGGCAATAAGAATCTCCAACTCTTCAGTGGAAGAAGGAACTTTGCAAACGTCCATTGAATTCTTCTCTTCTTGGCAATTCCATTTTCTTTATTTTCAGCCTCTTTTGATGCTTGTTGATGGCAAGTTTCCCCGGCTGCGCACCAAAATGAAAGCAGCCCTCCCATAACAGAAAATAAACACGAAACCAAAGTAGAAGCATGAAAAATCTATGCACATGGCTATGGCATTAATCTCAAAACCACAACAGAACCTGAAATCTCTATCTCTTATTGATAAATAGAAACATTGTCTTCATCATCCTCATTAGATATTACCATTTCCATCACTCACAAGAAAGAGAGAAAGGAGGGGGAAAGGGAAAGAGAAACTTTTGAAAGAGAGGAGAGAAGGGAAGAGGAAAAATTTGTTTGCACCACCACAAGGGAGAATATGCGATTGGAGAAGAGAGAGGGAGGGGAAAGATGCACATAACAACTCGTGCACTCCACCCAACCTCTTCCCCAAAAAGCACACCCCTTCGTATTTTATTTGTTACAAAATCACTAAAATAATATCCCACATAAGGGGGGGGGGGGCACATCTATTAAAGTCAATGGTATGCTTTCAAGTGTTACGTGCATGCATTTGTAAAGGGTAGGAATACTCAAAATTAAAGGCCAAAGGCCTTATAATATCAAATGTATCAAAGTTTCAAAGAAATAATAAAATACGAAGGGGTGTGCTTTTTGGGGAAGAGGTGGAGTGGAGTGCACAAGTGGTTATGTGCCTCTTTCCCTTCCCTCTCTCTTCTCCAATCGCATATTCTCCCTTTTGGTGGTGGAAAAAATTTGTCATCTCTCCCCTCTGTGCAAAAGTTTCTCTTTACCTTTCCCCCTCCTTTCTCTCTTTCTTGTGAGTGATGGAAATGGTAATATCTAATGAGGATGATGAAGACAATGTTTCTATTTATCAATAAGAGAGAGAGAGGTTTCAAGTTTTGTTGTGGTTTTGAGATTAATGGCACAGCCATGTGCATAGATTTTGCACGCTTCTACTTTGGTTTCGTGTTCATTTTCTACTGTGGGAGGGTTACTGTCATTTTACCCTCCCGCGATAGAAAATGAACACAAAACCAAAGTAGAAGCGTGCAAAATCTATGCACATGGCTGTGCCATTAATCTCAAAACCACAGTAGAACTTAAAACCTCTCTCTCTCTTATTGATAAATAGAAACATTGTCTTCATCATCCTCATTAGATATTACCGTTTCCATCACTCACAAGAAAGAGAGAAAGGAGGGGGAAAGGGAAAGAGAAACTTTTGCACAGAGTGGAGAGAGGACAAATTTTTTGCACCACCAAAAGGGAGAATATGCAATTGGAGAAGAGAGAGGGAAGGGAAAGAGGCACATAACCACTCGTGCACTCCACCCCACCTCTTCCCCAAAAAGCACACCCTTTCGTATTTTATTATTTCTTTGAAACTTTGATACATTTGATATTATAATGCGCTTGTTAATCGAGTAGGTGATCTTGGATTAGCTCTTGGCATTATTTAGCCTTTAATTTTGAGTATTCCTACCCTTTACAAATGCATGCACGTAACACTTGAAAGCATACCATTGATTTTAATAGATGTGGCCCCCCCTCCCCCTTATGTGGGATATTATTTTAGTGATTTTGTAACAGTGTAAATGTTATCCCCTTTACAAAAGATGAAATTATGATATATGCATGGACATTTTTGTGCCTTGTTTTTATGCTTTTTTTGGTGTCATCATATTCCTCCCACACTGAAATGTGAAGCATCCTCGTGAACCTTTTCAAAGAAGAACCACTATCTAACATAAAACACTTCCAAAATTGTTAGTAAAATAACTTTGATTGCGAGGCCTAGCCATAGTAGGGTATGGGACTCCAAATCCATGACCACTAGAGTAAGGGAACTTCTTCCTCAAATACTCCCATACTGAAAAGGTTTACTATTCTTCAAAAGAGAGGGTTCAATCTTCCACAAGGAATTACAAGCACAACTTCTCTATCCAATGGAGAAAGAAATATGACTCCATCACTTAGCTCAATAATACTTAAGGGAATTGGGGTTTGTTGTTGTCTTTGAGCCTTTGCAAAAATGTTTCATTTGAAATGGATCTCTCCTATAGGCTTATGTGTGAGGGGAGAGAAACAAATTATGGGTTACCACCTTGGAAAGGACAAAACTAGGAAGTATAAAATTAACAAGGGTGGGGATGGAAAGGTAAATGGTGGTAATGGTAGAGGTGTTTGCTATTTTGAGGTGGGGTAATAATTTACTTGCTTGTGATGATGTGGAAAAGATTTTTTCAAAATGCAAAGAGGGAAAAAGTAGGTGGCATTTTGTTTTTGTTTTTGTTTTTTGGTTTTTTTTGGGAAAAAAAGTGAGAGAGGAGGAATAGGCCACTTGAGTAGGACATGAGTCAATGTTTGGTCCTATTTCTCATAAAGGTTAAAGGTACTCATTATTTCTTTCACTTACCTTAGAAAGGGCACTACAAGATATAGACATTATAGCGACGTTTAAAGCGACGAAAATACAAACAACAAAATTTGCCCCCGTCGTCGCAAAAAGCGTCGTTATTGACGACGCCATAGAATCGTCGCTATATGCGTCTGCGACGCATATAGCGACAGTTACAGAGAATTTGCGACGCTTATAGCGACGCCAATAGCGATGCGAGCAGTAAATTTGCGACGCAAATAGCGACGGTAACAGATAATTTTTTTTTGGTGGCAGGGCAGCAAGCTGCCTTGCCACATATAGCACTGTGTGCTGTATGAGAGCCATACAAAATAGTTTCTGCACTGCTGCATACAAAGCGTTTGCAAACAAAAAGAATGTATACTGAAATCATAAAACTGATACATGAAATAAATACATGATCGCATAAAATGCGATTGGTACAATCATAAAACAATATCATTAATACATAGAAAATGTCTACATAGATCAGGCAACTAAAAACTAAAGGTGTGTGAGCTCTAAGGATCCAAGGGCAAGCTACAAATCCTCGTCCCCCGAAAGCTCGTCCTGCTGCAAAGGAGCATCAAATGGATTCTGCAGAAAAAGAAACAACATATCAATCCACCATACAATAATGCATTCAAATATCTCATGGTAACTACGGACAAGAAAGATGAGTGACTTACAGGACCGCCGCGTCTATATAATCGGTTGATCAATGCCCTGAGACCGTGCCTCTTTGCATATCGAGTCTCAAGGCCTTGCGGATCACAATTTGTAATGGAGTGCTGCAAAGAAAACAAAATGCTAACTGTTAGAAACATGATTGTCAGTACAAAGAATATCTCAAAAAAACAAATAAGCAAAACAAAAGAGAAACTTACAAAGTCCTCCAAATATGTCGTGTGGCCACCACTCCCAAGATGATGCACCGATCCAGCCTCGATTCGTGCCCTCGGTGCCTCCCACTGTTGACTCCAACGTCCTAGTGAATTTGTAGCCTCCTCCCTCAGTCGACGCCAGTTGTCTGCATCTAACCACTCGGGCTTTGGAGCCCCACTCTTGATTGCCTTGCGTGCGTCGGATCGTCTATGTGACATGTATGCACGCATGCAATCCATCATCCAGCCCGTAGAGAATCTATTTACTGCGGCTGGCACTGGGAACTCCTCGTGCAAGGATGCTACTATGTAGTCCTTGCTCCCCTCCGGTATGTTCCTCCAATGATCCAAGACGTTGTGCCGAAAAACTTGTTGGCACAACTCCCTCATGCGAGCCATCACCCTCCTCCCCTCATCATTCATGATAATGGCTCCTGACCTACTATCCACTAGGTATCCATAATCCCTAGGAGTCTGCCTAAGATGGGCCCTCTCCCATCTCTGTCCACACTCCTGGGCATATCCAGGAGACCCATGTACATCCGGTGTACCGACGGGGGTATCCTCTCCCGGAGTGCCACTCAAAGGGGTGCCACCAAAAGGAGTGCCACCAAAAGGCGTGCTATTTGCCGACGGCTGCGCAAAAGCCGGAGTAACTGGACTGGACGTCCCCACAGGTGTGACAAATCCTGGAGGTGACGCAGCTCCAGCTGAATGACGAGACGGAGACACCACGTCCGTGTCTCCACAGGAGCACTCCCATGATCCTCCTGCAGTCGCAGTCCCTCCCTTTGGCCCAAGTCGCGAGCGTCGAGATCGTCTGCTCGAAGCTGAAGCATCTGATCGCACTGAAGCTGATCTAGTTGAAGCTGATCTAGCAGAGCGCCCTGACGAAGAACGAGACAGCTCCTGATCTGCCATCTCTCTGAATCTCGCGAGCTGATCTGGAGACATGTGTGCCATCATGTCCTGAAACTCCTCATCGCTCATCCCTCGACTCATCCTAAAAATGTTGATACCTGCACAGATAAAAAATGATGTTAGAATAATCAATTTAAACTATACAAAGCACATTAATATAAATCATTTTTGAAAAATCCCTCTTAAAATGCATATCTTATCTACCTTTATGGAAGATCTAAACAACGAATTGAGTAATATAATTCTCCAAGAATGAAGTATTCTATGGTCCCATGTTAATCTCCTGACACAACTCTACATACACTGGAAGGTCGATAGACATGTCACCATAAAGGAACGAGTCTGCCTCGTTCTCAAAAAATTCTACGACTTCTGTATTTTCATCATTGTTAGCCGATGCGGGCTCCAAGCTTGCGGTGGCGTCAACCCCTTGTAATATCGATACCTCTATTTGCATATTTTCTTCATCTATGCCTAGAACATCACTTTGATCATATACTCTCGCACCTCGAGGAGTTGAAGTTATAACATACCACCATCGAGGTTGTCAGGGGTTTGGATAGAAGATTACCTGTTCACAAACACTTACAAAGCGAGTTCAAACCATTGTGACATAAACCATGTCCACAAGATGGACATCCATCGCGTATGGACAGGTCCAGCAATCTCCACTTCGTCCACAAGATGCACAAGAAGGTGAACTTGTATCGTGAGCATGCTAGTGGGCAGGTATTTCTCAAAGAGACAGACCGTCTCAACTGCTCCCCGCCTTGCGGATTCAATAGAGGACGTCTTAATCTCTTTCTGTGAGATCCATTGCACCAAAGTCGACAACTTGTAAATGGCCCTGCGAATTTCTGGAGTAAGGCATCCTGCGATCGCGATCGGTAGGACAAACTGCCACAAATGAGAAAGCATTATATGATATGGACCACTTTTCAAATTGCAAAATGCCCACGCTAATTACAATCCATTCTGTTCACAAACCTGACATATCTTATGCCAATCATGGGATTTTAGCCCAGACATTTGGTCATCTTTAGAAAATGCGGACCTAAGAGAACGCATCATACCCGTCGGAGTGCGGATAGACTTGATTACTTGCTTCACAATGCGCTCTTCTTTGGTAGACAAAACCCAGGGAGCGCGAGGAAGCTGCACTCTCCCTTCAGCACTCGACTATGGCCAAAGCGCCTCCATCTTACCTACCTCCTTTAAATCCATTCGTGACCCTATAGTGTCTCTCTTTCCTGTGATGTGGTCCCATAGCAAGCTGCCCACATTTTTGAAAATATGCATGGGATCCAACAAGTGGTTGACCTGTAAGTGGGTCCAATATGGCAACTCGTAGAAAACAGAGAACTGTCGCATTCCATTTGGATGTGATTCCGGGTTTACCATTTTCAGCTCATACCAGCTTGCAGCGTTCATACGTGCTGGAGGTCGTCCAAGAAAACCTTCCCTGAGTTCATGATCCTCTGGCAAGAAAGCGGCGTGTCCTTGGTATACCATCTTCTTCATGGTTCGTGACCTTCGGGAGTCTAACTGTGGCCCACACAATGGACATGTATGATAACCTGAGGTAACCAGACCTGTAAGGCGATCCAAGACCTAGTGAATACTTGATTGAATGAAATAAAATATAGATATTACCAGCAAGAACAAAGGTCTGCTCACCTGAGCACTCTCCCAATCCCGGAAAGTCATGCATCGTCCACATGAGAATGGCTCGAATATTGGCTGACCGTCGACCATCGCGCCTGCTCATATCTTGCACCATGACCCCCTCCTCCCACAAAATCTTAAGCTCATCGACTAATGGACGAAGATACATGTCCATATTTTTTACTTTGTAGCGGCCCAGGATGAGCAAGCTAAGGATGAGATGTCCTTTCTTCGTAGAAAGCCATGGAGGGATGTTGTAGTTGACAAGCACTATAGGCCACACACTGTAAGAAGTCGAGCGCAGACCGAATGGATTCACACCATCCATGGCGAGACCGAGCTGAAGATTCCTTGGCTCTCGCGCAAAGCCTGGGAAGGTAGAGTCAATGTGGCTCCATCCACGCGAATCCACTGATATTCATTGAACTCCATCCGTGGACCTATTCTGCACATGCCACATTGTCAAGCTTGCCATGGCAGACGTGCGAAACATGTGGTTTATGCGGGGGATGAGTGGAAAGTGTCTGAGAACTTTTTGAGGGATGGTTTGTCCTTGCAAGTCTTGTCGATACTTGTGAGCACCACACTTTGGACATGTCTCCATAGTCTCGTATTCATCTCGAAACAATATGTAGTCGTTGATACATGCATGGATGTTATTGTAGTCCATGCCAAGCTTCCGTAAAACATGTTGTGCATCATCACGAGACTCAAGCATGGTATTTGCAGGTGGTAATATATGATATTTCAATAACCTGAAAAAAATCATAACACACCTTGAAAAAACACAAATGTTTGCAATAATACTGTTAAAAAAAAAACAATGAAGCCTGTGTGCAAGGTACCTGAATAACTCAGTCACACTCGTATCACTCCAACCGTATTTTGCTTGCACACTTAAGAGTGCAAGCAATGTCTTCAACCGAGATACTCGGCACCCATCATATAATGGTATGGATGCTTCCTCTCTAAGCGGGTCAGATGTCTCAACATCCATGGGAATCAATGCATCGATCATTGCCTCCATCTCAGGCTCCAAGATTGTAGGCAGGTCGGGAAGGTTGTCTGTCTCCTCTGGCATTGACGGTATAGATGGGCCTTGCGAGTGGTCGATTGGCTCCTGCAATCCATCCATTGCACGTCCATGAACTCTTCTAATTGGCCGCAAAGGGTGCACTCCCCCTTGGGTCGAGACATCACCCCCCTGGATAGAAAATTTGCCAGCAAGACCCAATCTTATTGTGTATGGTTTTCAATTAGCTTGAGAGTACAATGCATGATTAATATTAACTTCAAATTACCGTTTGCTGAAAATCCGCAATCGCCTGATCAATGATCTCAGATTGAAACTCGCCAAATCGTCGTACGTGTTCTATAGACAATCGACGTTTTCATCTAATTGCCAACTTGCATTGAGAGTAAGGACATGGGACACGCTAATTAAGATACGTCTCGCGGTCTTGAACAATAAGACCTTCTTCGTTTTCCATCTTATCTACATTACAGCAAACGAGGCTTAAATGGATAGCTTTATGGAGATGTACGTCAAGTTGCAAGTTGACCATAAATCTTGCATTGTATATAGTAGTTGAGAGATATTCCGATGTTATATCTCGGCCTTGTATCATGCTCAAGGATTTGTTTGTTGTCCCGGTAGATAATTATTTGTTATATCTCGACCTTGAGTATAAGTAATCCATTTTAAAATTAATGCGCGCCATCTATGAAATTTAATAACTATAGTAATAAAATTTATTTCAATCAATTCTACTCATAGTCATAAGACCTGAGAGAAATTATCCTATACTCAATTTAAGGGTTTCTTCTTCTATAACAATACTTTTGGGTTCATTTTGATGAAGTATCTTAATGACCATTAGCTAAGGTATCATTTTCTTTTAGTCCTTCCGTTGACTAGTTGGCATGATTTCTAATTTGGCATACCTATAAAGTTAATACAAAAACAATGAATTATGCATATCACAATTAGATCCCCTACTTGGACATTATGAAGGAATTGACCATTTTTAAGCCATCTTAAAGAGTTACCAATGTACGTGGCCCATGGCAAAGCACATTGCATACCATTATCAATAAGTCTATTATCTTAAATTTCCTTCCCCTCCCTCTCCCTCTCTTTCTCTTCCTCTCTCTCCCTCTCCCTCTCTTTCTCTCACCCTCTCCCTCTCCCTCTCCCTCTCCCTCTCTTTCTCTTCCTCTCTCTCCCTCTCCCTCTCTTTCTCTCACCCTCACCCTCTCCCTCTCGTTCTCTTTCTCTCCCTCTCTCATTTCCTTCCCCTCCCTCTCCCTCTCCCTCTCCCTCTCTTTCTCTTTTTCTCCCTCTCCCTCTCTATCTCTCTTTCTCTCTCATTTCCTAAACAAGCAAAAAATAAAGTGATTTAAACATCCTCCAAGCAAAAGGGAGAGGGAGAGATACAATGCACTCTCCCTCTCTTTCTCTTTCTATCCCTCTCTCATTTCCTTCCCCTCCCTCTCCCTCTCACTCTCTTTCTCTCTCATTTCCTCTCCTAAACAAGCAAAAAATAAAGTGATTTAAACATTAAACAAGCAAAAGGGAGAGGGAGAGAGAGAATGCACTCTCCCTACTTCTCCCTCTCTTTCTCTTTCTCTCCCTCTCTCATTTCCTCCCCCTCCCTCTCCCTCTCTTTCTCTTTCTCTTTCTCTTTCTCTTTCTCTTTCTCTCCCTCTCCCTCTCCCTCTCTTTCTCTCTTACTCTCTCATTTCCTTCCCCTCCCTCTCCCTCTCTCCTAAACAAGCAAAAAAGAAAGTGATTCAAACAACAAACAACCAAACCCGTCGTGAGAGAGAGAATGCACACACTCTCTCTCACCCTCACCCTCTCCCTCTCGTTCTCTTTCTCTCCCTCTCTCATTTCCTTCCCCTCCCTCTCTCTCTCCCTCTCTTTCTCTTTTTCTCCCTCTCCCTCTCTATCTCTCTTTCTCTCTCATTTCCTAAACAAGCAAAAAATAAAGTGATTTAAACATCCTCCAAGCAAAAGGGAGAGGGAGAGATACAATGCACTCTCCCTCTCTTTCTCTTTCTATCCCTCTCTCATTTCCTTCCCCTCCCTCTCCCTCTCGCTCTCTTTCTCTCTCATTTCCTCTCCTAAACAAGCAAAAAATAAAGTGCTTTAAACATTAAACAAGCAAAAGGGAGAGGGAGAGAGAGAATGCACTCCCTCCTTCTCCCTCTCTTTCTCTTTCTCTCCCTCTCTCATTTCCTCCCCCTCCCCCTCCCTCTCCCTATATTTCTCTTTCTCTTTCTCTTTCTCTTTCTCTCTTACTCTCTCGTTTTCTCTCCTAAACAAGCAAAAAAGAAAGTAATTTAAACATTAAACAAGCAAAAGGGGGAGAGAGAGAGAGAGAATGCACTCTCCCTCTCTTTCTCTTTCTCTCCCTCTCCCTCTCCCTCTCTCTCTCTTTCTCTCCCTCTCTCTCCCTCTCCCTCTCCTTCTCTTTCATTTCCTCTCCTAAACAAGCAAAAGAGAACGATTTAAACCTTCAACAAGCAAAAGAAAGAGAGAGGGAGACTCACCAATGAGATATGGCGAGCGTGGGGCGGCTTCTCTTTGCAATGAGGGCTCCTCCTCTTCTTCGCGAACAACGGCGGTGGCGGCGGCGACAGCAGCAAGTCTTCTTCCTCTTCTTCTCTCACAAAGCCTTCACTCTCTCCCTCGCTCTCGCTCTCAAAAGTCGAAGCAAAAGAAATGAAAACGGCGCTCGGGTTTTGGCCGCACTTTTTTTCCTGCGGCGTCGCTATTGGCGTCGCAAATAGCGACGCCAATAGCGACGCCGATATCCGCCGTCGCTGTCGCAAATTGCGACGCAAATAGCGACGCCAATAGCGACGCCGATATCCGCCGTCGCTAATCGGCGTCGCTAATTGCCCAATTCCTTGTAGTGGGGATAAGCATATTAAATCTTAAAAGAACATTATTATTTGATTAATCAAAGAGATAATAAACCCTATCTCCCATATTTTGTGGCTATTGAGGTCTGAGTAGTGGCCGCATGGAGGTCATGGACCATTTTTCCCTTTCTTCTTCTCCGAGTGCCTCCAGCATAGCCTACTCCACCTCAATTCTCTCTCATAATCTATCTCCCCTATTCGCATGATCAGTACCATTGACATCCCCTTGGGAAGGAGTGTGCCATGTTTGCATTATATTTTTGGTAGATACTTGAGGTGAGACGCTAGTAAGAGAGGGCATGAGACATGGCAAGTGGAGGATGCAAAGGGCATGAGATATGGCCCTCTTCTATTTTCTATTTGGTCTATCTTTTCAATTGGGAATGACCTCTTTCTTCCCTTCGCTTCCTCCTTCTCTTTCAATCTTCTTCTTCTTTGTATTTTGCCCCTGCCACGATGGCACGTGTTTTGCATGGAGGCCAAGAGGTTGTGTCGAGCAGTGGAAGACGATGATTGTGATTACAAATAGACTAATTTCCATCTCTCTTTCTCTCTCTCTCTCTCTCTTGCGCTGCTTGTTTGACTGCAGTCGAAAATGAGCAATGCTATATCGACTGCTGGTAATGATGAAACCATAGAGCATTTTTCTCTCGATCTCGCTCACCTTCTTGTGGTTGACCCCCTCGATGCTTTCTTTTCCTCCACCTCTTCAAGCAGGGATGACATCATGCAAGTTTGCCTCAAACGAGGTGAGCAGGCTGTGCATGTGCTTGCTGTGAAGCTATTCAACCTTCTATCAACTATTAAAAAGATTGCTCAGCTTGTCAATCTGCCATCTCCCACCACCCAAGTGCCCAGAGAAAAGCCTCTTCCTAAACATAGACCACCAACTAAGTGGGATCATTTTCATCTATCGCTTCCTTCCATGGTGGCCATCTCGTTACAGGACTCCATCCATGGGATGTATGACGACTCTGTTTGCAAGCAAGGGCAAGGGTTTCATTATTGGCTTTTTTCTTCCTCGTCGTCTTCTTCCTCATCGTCTTCTTTCCTTTCTCATCTTTTGCTAAATCCTCAAGCCTTGTGAGCTTGAAGTAGGGCGCGTGTGCTGGTTGTGGCGGTGATGCACACATAGCCTTGCAACACCTATCCGACAGGGGATAAGAGTCATTGTGTTGCCTGCAAAAAGGAGAAGAGAAGAAGAGAAGGGATGTCGTTGGTGGATTAGTCGCTAGGACTCATACGGAAGGTGCTTGTATAAGTAGGGCTTGATTGACTATGGAGAAGGGAGAAAGGGTTGAAGGGGGATATCCAGCGAAGAGGACAAGAGGAAGATAATTTTTGAAGGGGCAAGTTATTTGTTTGTTCCCAGATACATGTGTATCTGCTTCTTCTTCCTTTTCTTTTTTTTGCAATCCATTGTCCAATAATCTTGCTCTTCTTGATTCTGGCTATGAAAAATAATAGCAAAATTAAACCATTGGATCGGAGAGTCTCGTGATTCATTAGACATGGGCCTTTCTTCTTCTTCTTTTTCTTATTTTTCTTTTGTCCATTCTTGCAGTGGTGTATGCGTGCTTGGAGCAGGGGTTGGAGAAAAGACTTGATGGGAAAGCCGTCCTTGTCTTCTTCTCCTTCTCCCTAATCCTCCCCTTGAGAAACCACAAACACAAGGAGGCAAGAAAATAGAAGCTAAACAATATAGAATAATAATATTTTCAACCATAATAAAACACAATCTCCCTTCTTCTTTTGTGCACTATGTAGTGTGTGTCACTGCATTCACATTTTCTATTAGCAGATGATCTCCCCCCTATTGTAGTTATTGAGATCAACTTCTTTCCCCGGCTGCGCACCAAAAACATGGAGTCCCAAGAGGAACACCAAGGAAAAGGGGTTTCTACTACAAGAAAATCTATCTTGTAACATCAACAAGCTTTTGTTTCATCCTTTAGAGAACCACAACAAGAAAAAGAACCACTTTTCACGCAGCATCATAGTAGATATCTCCCATGGATTTAATAGAATCAACCATAATCTTCAACATTTTCACAGAATCCATCAATAGAACAAGGAACGTAAAAGAATACACCATTTTTGAATGGAAATAATCACATACGATTCATTTTCATTGTCTTCATAGTTCTCTCTTAATCTCTCATAGTAGATACATTGTTTTTAGGCATAGAATTGAGTTTCTCTCACTTCTCTCTATCACATACTCTTACTCTCTCAATAATACATCATAGCCTCACTACAATACTCAATAATGACACTCAATTCTCCTCTCTTGGTCATGGATACACCTCCCAAAAGGTATGTCAAATGCGAAGACGTACCAGAGACATCATAGTGTCTTGTGAGATCTGGCTTTTGTCACTGTTCTTCTGTAACCTTTTGTGAATCTTCAGCAGCTACTTCTTCACTTCAATTAGCTTGAATAGAGCTTCCATTCATCCTTTCCTAAAACAAAAACACTTCCCAAAAAATCCATACATCCAACATAACACTCAATAGAAATGAACAAAACAGACCACAGAGATAGAAATACAGAACAACAGAGCCATAGAACCTTACAGAAGATCAACAGAGACCATAAAAACCATAAAAACCAAACTAATACCAATTCAATATTTCATAAATCTTTTAACACAACCTCAACCATCCCTCGAAACATTCATTCAATCATCTCAACTACCAAAACAGAAGCAAAATAGAAGAAAATCAGACCTTACAGAACCAAACATAAAAAATTACAGAACCCTATAGAACAACATATCCTTATCAAAAACCATCATAAACCCTTCAAACATACTCAAACCATTTCAAACACTTCAAAACATCTTTAAATTCAAAAAATCCATCACAAAAAACAACCATTCAGCAACAAAAACAAAAAATTAGCTCAAAAAACATATAATTTCAGCACTCAACATATCCCCACACTTAAAAGGAAGCGTCCTTGCGACCTCAGAAAAAAATGAATAAAAGCTCCACTATATGCTAAAAAGAATCTTCAATCTAACTCAAATCACCAACTACTATCATGACCCCAACATATCAGCTTCATAGAACCTGTATTTAAAATACATATGAAAGGAAAACCAATAACACCAAAAACCATTCCAATACCATAAAACCAAAATAACTCAAACTATTAAAGGATATAAGAGTTCAGCATCCAAATTCTCACTGCAACCATGTTATAACCATCATTAGCAATCTTCACAGCTTCATCTTCATCAGCTCCTCACAATATAAAAAACAAACAAGACCCAACACAAAAAATACCCATATACAAATATAGTTTGAATGGCACAAATCCCCAAAAAATTGGAGAGAAAGAAGAAGAATCCATTAAGAAAGAGAGGATACAATCATGAAAACCCTCCTACTAAGTAGGATGAAGTTATTTTTTCTTAAATTGCATACTAAATTTAAGACGGTCTAAGGCTTTGTTCTCATCTACAAAGTATTAAGGTACATTTTGGAGGAAATGTAGACAACACATCCTTTCCAGTAAAATTATGAACCTAGTAGGGAAGGCCTGTGCAAAGTAATACAGAACATCCATGTGAGCAACAGCTACATCCTCATTTGGATTAATTAGCAACTATGGGATACTCTTTCGAGTATTCAGGGTGGACTATTGATGCATAAAAGCAAGATACCAGCAAAAATGAGCTGCAATGCGAACATTGGTATCCCCAGAAGTAACATATACTCTAGCAAAATGGAGGTAAGAGTTCGAACATGTTGTAGAAGTATCCTAGGGACCCTGGAATAAAAGGCCTTAAACACCGATCCTATCATAGAATCATGTAGTGTCCATTGTCATCAACGAAGTATGTCACTATCATACCCTGGTGTATCCAGCACTCTTTGAGGAGAAAGGTTAATGTAATCGGATGGAGAGGGCAATTGAATAAAAGGGGAACATTGTAATGGAGGATAGGATAGATCATAAAAGGAAGGTAAATGAAGGGATAAAGAAGGTGGAAAAGATGGAGAATACATTAAAAAGATATGAAGGGATTCTACTGGAAAAATAAAAGGAATAAGAGGAATGGTAGGTGGAGGTTCAGAAGGAGTAGGAGATAATGTAGGATCAGCAATGGAAGGACATGTAGCAAAAACACGAATATGAGAAAATCTTGAAGGGGTAAAGGATAAGAGAGGAATGGTGTCAGGACTAGATGAAAGAAGAGAAACATAAAGAGGGAAATGATAAGACATGAGGGAATAAGAAAGAAGATCTGCAGGATCTAAGGGATAAATAGAACAACGAAAATTAAGGTCTTGAAAAAAGGACTCAGTAAATAACGGGTGATTAGCAATAAAGCTCAATAATTGAGATTGTAGGGACTGCATATCAGATTTATGAAAAACATTTCTGAGTCAAGGAGGCTCCAAAGCAACATCCTCCAAAGGTGGATGCCAAGTATGTCCCTTACACTAAAATTTCTCCTCATGATAGGTTTACAAACTCTCTGCTAGCAGAAGCTCAACTGAGTGCACATAAATCACTGCCTATAAGAAGACATCTCCCACATAAACATTCAAATCACTGCCTGTAAGATGACATCTCCCACATAAACATTCAAATCTTCTTCATCAAAGATCTGCAAATGGCCTGTAAGATACATGAAAGATAGTAACTGGACCTCATGGAAATCAGCTCATCCACAAAGCGATCAAAAATAGCTCTCAAGAGATCTGCAGGCCAGAGATTTGACTATCCATCCTCTAGAGGCTACAAATCCACGTTGCTTAAGGATATATATAAAGAAAATCTATGTTCGTTATACTTCACCCCAAAAGGAAGGAGGAGGTGACACCAATTCAGTATAACGGACAAAATCATTCTGTATACAATCCATACACTGTTGAAGACGTTCAACCTTAGTTGAGAACCCATCACATAGTTTAGATTTTCGTTGCAACTGATCAAGCTTCTCTTTGGAAGAAAAAGCAAAAGATACAGGATCGGGAGGAGAAACAAAAAGAACACCCACTCTTTGGTTATATTCTTCAATAAGTTTCTTTTGGGACTCTACAGTTTCCTGAGAGTGATGCAACTGTTCGTCACTAGTAGCAAGTTTACTAGCCAAAGTGACCATTTCCTCAAGGGCTGAATTTTTCTCAATCATCAAAGTGCATTCTCCTCCTCCAATTTAGCAATCTTAGATTCCAGCTCTTGAATATTTACCTTCTATGAATCCATTAAGGCTGTGGCAGTAGTCATTTGGTTATGGATATCACTGAGTGTAGCCCTTTCAGAAGACAGATCCTCCAATGCCTTACTCAACTGACTGGTTAAGGAATCCACCTTGTCTTGCATGGAAGTGTAAACACTTGTGTATAGTTTCTGAAGACAAGAAGTGAGGGAGGTTCCCAAAGTAGACTGGACATTTGAAACCATCTGTGGAAGCATAGGTCTAGATAATATGGTTTGTAAAGATGAAGGAATTTGCAAATCTAAATGTCCTTCCTTTTGGGTTGCAAATAGATTGGTACAAGAGAGGAATGAAGGAAGGGCATTGCTAGAAATAGCAGGAGTGGATATTTGTACAAGGGAATCTAGTATAGGAGGATTGGAAGGGCCCTTCGTGCGAAGGCATTTCTTTTGAGAAAACACAATAGGGGATTCTTCATATTCTAAATTAGGTTGCATAGGCCGAGGAGAAAGAATTGAAGATGTAGGCTACAGTGGTAAAGGAGTAGGATTAAATAATGGAACACCACTAGGAGGAGGTGAAAAAGTGAGGATTCTCTATAATAATACACCATAGGAGATATTACTGTTTTAACCGTTTCGTACTCACTGGAAATGTTGATCCATCTTGGATAATAGGAAGCTTGCCCAATTGAACTTAGCAGCCTCTAGAATCTTCACAGAAGCTGTAAACAGTTCTTTGGACAGATACTTGGATACATACTTGCTTGACATAAACCGATCTTGGAGGAACTGACATAGCTGCTTCCATATGGGAGAAGAGATATGGGAAACAGATACCCCTGAACTATTAATGAGCTGGTTAAGGAGCAAGGGGGTAGAAGTTTCCTTCTTCATCAACGTAACAATCTCTTCAGCAGTGAGTAACTGGTTACCACTTGGCACAAATGAAGCAAAAATGGGCAAGCACAATGCTTCACTGATATTAGCTACAGATAAACAAAATGTCTGGTTATAAACCACACCAAACTGGTTTTTTAAAGAATCCAAGAAGGAGTAACAAAGTTTCTCATCCACAGACGGAAATGTGAGGGCAACAAATGGGTGGAGACCTGCACATCGGATGCAATCTGCCTCTAAAAGGAGGGAATAATCATGGGGACTGAGAGGGGAACATGCTATACCACAATCAAAGGGGTAGAAGTAGGTGCCATTTAGACTGTAGCAAAGAACCCACACACACAAAACCAGTAAGACAAATAGAAAAGCTGCAAAACCCACAAACAAAATCTCCACTTAGACCATCGATAGGAAATAGACTGAGGAAAAGACTGATTGGACGAAACCACCCCAAACAAACCGCATCATCCTACGAAAAATTCGACATGACCTATGTACATATGCGACCAAAAGCTTCATGCTATGCAACAAACATGCACTCGAGACCCTATATCAAGCACGCAAAATAAAATAAAAATGGCACACATACTGTAGCCCAGACACGGACTCAAAAAATCATGATTGAACCAAATATTCTGACTAAAAATAGAATAAAAACCATATGGACCAAGGTCAGGTGAAGTGGATGGGTGAAACTAACAACTCATTTTTTATTAGATAATCCATTAAACACAATTCATTGTTAAGTTAATCCGTTAATGCATGGTGAGTCAGAAACGTAGCCCAGCCCCTCTTAGACTTGACATGACTTGACTTGACTTGGTTTGTACTTATGTAGTTCATTGTTACAATTACATGATGTGTAGCACTTGAGTGCATGCATGCGTGACTTCGGGGGGTTTATTTTAATTACAATTTAATGCGTCTGTAACGTGTGTATGTGTGCACTTGTGAACGGAGTTTAGTTTACAAAAATTAAGTGGGTTGCAAAGGTGCATGTGCAACGGTGGGGTTCCTTTTAGAATTAATGTTTGGTTCATTTTAATTATAAGTTTATGAGGTGCATTCTGGTAATTGGGTGTGTGCAATGGTCAATGGATTTTATTTACAATTAATGGTGTGTTATGGTGCAAGTGAGAGAGGGAAAAAAGAAAGGAACCTGGCAATGTATGGGTGGACACACGCAAGGTTGGAAACCACGTCCTCCAAAATGGAATGTGCAATCCACACAAATCCATAAAAACGAACAAAAGGTTGATTGACAATAGTCATCCTGTTGGATAGAAAAAAATGAAAACTAACTAACACCTTGACTAAACAAAAACAATGATACACATGAACAAAATAAAGGAGAAGATGTGGATTGGAATTTTGGTGGGATATTTTGATATGTGTGGTTTTAAAAAAAAAATTGTGTTGTTTTTGTTTGTTGTTGTAAAAAAAAAAACAGTAAATGGAAAGGAGGGTTTGTTTCTGTTTGTTTCATTGGTTTGGTTTGTGTTGTTTTGGTGTTTTTTTTAAAAGAATAACCAAGAAACCAATTTGTCCCACTATGAGGGCTGAAAGTCATTATGTTTCAACGTGATGAAAATGCCTGTTTCATGTTTGGGAGTTTCAAAGGATGTGTTTATGATAATTACATTGTCATAAGATTTTCTAAAAAAAAAAGTATTTTCCAAAAAATATTTTAATAATTTTTCATTCTAAAAAAGTGTCTGAAATGGAAAAGAAAATGAATGTGATTTTCTTGATTTTTTTCTTGATATTTAGGTATCTTTCTAGAGTTTTTATCAATTTTCATCATTTTGTGAATAACTGTAGGCAATTTGGAAATTTTAAAAATTAATTAATGGAAAATTTTGTGAATAATGGTATTTTTATAAATTTCCACAATTTTTTTTTGTTTTTTTAATTATGTATTTTAAAAAAAATAGTTTTGAAATTTCGAGCTAATTTTTTGTTGTTTTTGCTGAATGGTTGTTTTTGGTGATGGATTGTTTGAATTTGAATATGTTTTGAAGTGTTTGAAATGGTTTGAGTATGTTTGAAGGGTTTATCATGGTTTTTGATAAGAATATGTTGTTCTGTAGGGTTCTGTAATTTTTTTTGTTTGGTCCTGTAAGGTCTGATTTTCTTCTATTTTGCTTCTATTTTGGTGGTTGAGATGGTTGAATGAATGTTTTGAGAGATGGTTGAGGTTGTGTTAAAAGGTTTATGAAAAATTGAATTGGTTTTAGTTTGGTTTTTATGGTCTCTGTTGATCTTCTATAAGGTTTTATGGTTCTGTTGTTCTGTATTTCTGTTGCTCTGTGGTCTGTTCTGTTCGTTTCTGTTGAGTGTTATGTTGAATGTATGGATGTTTTGGGAAGTGTTTTTGTTTTAGGAAAGGATGAATGGAATCTCTATTCAAGCTAATTGAAGTGAAGAAGTAGTTGCTGAAGATTCACAGAAGGTTACAGAAGAACAGTGATAAAAGCCATATCTCACAGGACACTATGATGTCTCTGGTGCCTCTTCGCATTCGACATACCTTTTGGGAGGTGTATTCACGGCCAAGAGAGGAGAATTGAGTGCCATTCTTGAGTATTGTAGTGAGGTTATGATGTATTATTGAGAGAGTAAGAGTATGTGAGAGAGAAGTGAGAGAAACTCAGTTCTATGCCTAAAAACAATGTATCTACTATGAGAGATTGAGAGAGAACTATGAAGACAATGAAAATGAATCATATGTGATTATTTCCATTCAAAAATGGTGTATTCTTTTATGTTCCTTGTTCTATTGATGGACTCTGTGAAGATGTTGAAGATTATGGTTGAATCTATTAAATCCGTGGGAGATATCTACTATGATGCTGCGTGAAAAGTTGTTATTTTCGTTGATGTGGTTCTCTAAAGGATGAAACAAAAGCTTGTTGATGTTACAAGATAGATTTTCTTGCAGTAGAAACCCCTTTTCCTTGGTGTTCCTCTTGGGACTCCACATGAAAAGCATCAAGCTGCCACTAAAATTATACTCAACAAAGCACAAGAATAGCTCTCACCCTACCCCTTGATAAGATCAATGCATGAAGATCCACAAGGGGTAGGCCTAGCATAATTTGATAGAAATCAAGAGCGAGTTACTAACCAACTACTCCAACATGGACTGGCTAAAAAGAACTATCAAAGAAATCATCCTAGTGGTGGCCTGAACTACCTATCTATCTAAGGACAATTGGACTAGAAACTCCTACTAGGCCCTCGCTCTTGTAGCCGGGTCATCATTAATTTTCTCTTAACACATTGGTCTTTCAAAATTTCCATACTTGAACATGTAAAAAGGAAGGATTTGAGCGTAGTGACCCAAGGAGAATTAGGCATCGGCCTCAGGTCTTGATTCGGTAACCAAGAACCTACCAAGCTCTCGCGAGGCAACACTTAATCTTTTCTTATTTCTCTCACTTTTTTTTTTGCTCTAACCTTCCTTATTTCTTTAGTTCAACTAGCTCTGCTACCCCTAAGAAGACAATGTATCGATGACTCATCCTCAAGAACCTACCAAACCTCCACAAAGTGATAATCAACTACTTCTAGGATGTTTTTCCTCTTTTCTTTTATTTTCTTTTCTAGGTTAAGGGGTTAGAACCCCTTTTTACACACCTCTATATTTCTTTATTTTTTCAAGAATTTTCAGATTTTACTCTTCTTTATACTTTGGCATACTTCGCTATCTATCTCACACTAGCAAGGACTCTTAAATTAGCTACTAGTAGGCTAGCAGAATAGGGTCACTAGGAATGCCTTCTAAAACATGCCTTTAATGCCTAACAATGCCTTGACAGGAGGCACACAACTACTTGAATCTCCTCCAAATCCATTTAACCAAACCCTAGGAAGGAATTCCTTGTGCTTGATGAAAATGTCATGATAGGCCTTACATCGTACTTGAGTGGTTTCCATGCACTGCAAGGCCATTTGCTGAATCTCTTCTAAATATTCCAAGTGTAGGAGGCAGTGTTGCACTGACTCATAATCTCCCAAGCATTCTTTAACTGCCACTCGCAAAGATGGCTTCTGTACCATACACTAGGAAAGGGGTCTGTCCTGTAGCAGCCTTATGGGAGGTTCTATATTCCCAGAGGGCCTTTGTAAGTCAATCGTCCCAATCACAATAATGTGTGGCAATCGTTCTTGTCAAGGTCGAGTAGAGGACACGCTTAGTGACTTCAACTTGGCCATTGGCTCTGGGGTAGTAAGGAGTGGACTTGCGATGGTGGATCTTATGCAGTTCCATCAACTCTTCCATGATCTTGTTAAGGAAATGAGTACCTGTGTCACTTACTAGCTCGAGGGAACTGCCAAAACGAGTAATAATATTATTGTACATGAACATGCTATGCTGTTACCATCATCCCGCTTCAGAGCTTTAGCTTCACACCACTTTGTGACATAATTTGTACATACTAGGATGTATCTATTCTGCTTCCATTTTAGTAGGCGGATCAATGGGACCCACGAAATCAATCCCCCACTTCTCGAATGGCTTTAAGGGAAGAATAGGTTGTAATGGCATGGCACTTGTTTTGGTGGGTTTTCCCATTCGCTTACAAGCATCTCATCTCTTGTAGTAGTCATGTGCATCCTTGTGGAGGGTCGGCCACCAATATCCTGCTAACAGAGCCTTCCTGGATGTTGCTTCTCCTGCGCAGTGTCCACCACATGGTTCGTCATGGCATGCTTTCAATACAATGCCGATTTCATCTCGTGCAACACATTTTTGCAACACTTCATCTTTGCCTCTCTTGTATAGTGCACCACCTAGCAAGGTGTAGGGGACTGATTCTAACAGAAGCTTCTTCTTATCATGGCTTGAGATACCAAGAGAATAATGTTGAGTTTCCAGGAGATTGGCTATATTTGCATACCATGGAGTAACTATTTTGACTAGAAACAAGGAAGCATCAGGAAGGTCTATATCATCTTGTTCCTCTTCTGTAGTTTGAGGGATCCGTGACAGATAATCGACTAGGACATGGGAACGCCTAGGCTTAGTGACCACTTCAAAATCAAACTCCTGGATGGAATAGGAGCAACCATCTCATCAGCCGTCCTTTGACATCTGCTTTTTTCATCAGGAAGGACATGGCTTCATGATCTACGTAGAACTTGAAATGCATTGATAGTAGATATTGTCAAAACTTCTCCAGTGCAAACACCATTTCTAAGCACTCAAGCTTTGTCACTGTGTAGTTCTACTCGCAGTCGGTTACTTTCTGACTTGCATAATAGATTGACTGATCTAATTTAGAGGGGCCCTTTTGACATAGGGCAGCACCTAGCCCTTCAATTGATGTATCTGTTTGCACATGGAACTCATTCGTCCAGTTAGGAGGCTGCAATATAGGTGCTTGGATGAGGAACTATTTTAGGGTATTAAAGGCTTCTTCATAGTCATAAGTCCAAAGGAAATCCTTATCTTTCCTTAGGAGCTTGTGCGGAGGGGCTGCCTTGGTTGCAAAATGTGCAATAAATCTTCTGTAGTAGTCCACATGGCCAAGAAATCCTCTCGGTTGCTTGAGGTTTGTTGGTGCTGTCAAGGCGGCAATCTTCTCAACCTTTGTCGAGTTTATTGCAATCCCTTATGCAGAGACAATATGGCCCAAAAGAACTCTTGATGAGATGCCAAAGACACATTTGTCAAGGTTGAAAGAAATTCCATACTCTCGGCATCTGTCATAACATTGCTTCAGGTGTCCCCAATGCTCATGGATTAAGCTATAGACATAGAAGTCACCAAGATACACCTCAATGAAATCATGCAGATGATTCTAGAATGCATCTATCATTACTCGTTGGAAGGTGGCAGGAGCATTACAAAACCCAAAAGACATCACTCTATAGGCATAAGTCCCCCATTCTGTTGTGAAGGTTGTTTTGGATTGGTCCTCTTTTGTGATTTGGACATGGTTATATCTGCTGAATCCATCTAAGAGGGAATAGAGCTCATGACCTGCCACTGTGTCCAATAGTTGGTCTGCGAAAGGGATAGGAAAATGATCCTTCTTCGTCTTCGAGTTTAGCTTACAAAATTCCACACATATTCGAAGTTTCCCGTTCTTCTTGGGTACTACCACAATGGGTGAAACTCATTCACTGTTAGCCACGGGATAAATAAACTCTACTTCAAGAAGCTTCAATAATTCAGCCTTTACCAGATCTGAATAATTAGGATTCATATGCCTTTGTCTCTGCCTCACAGGTTTGGCATCAAGCTCTAGGTTAATGTGATGTTGACATACTGTGGGATCAATCCCCTTTAGATCTTTGTAGGACCAAGCAAACACATCTAAGTTCTCCTTCAATAGATCTTGCAGAACCACTATTTCTTCTTCTGGAAGATTGAGACCCACTTTCAGATGACGTTCAGTACCATCAGTATCCAAGAACGCCACTTGCCTTTCATGTTCCACTTCACAGATAAATGTCCCACGGATTG
Organism: Lygodium microphyllum; assembly: GCF_053477565.2. Lineage (NCBI taxonomy): Eukaryota > Viridiplantae > Streptophyta > Polypodiopsida > Schizaeales > Lygodiaceae > Lygodium > Lygodium microphyllum. The sequence goes on along the minus strand of NC_141159.1, from coordinate 124,697,171 downwards.
CTTTTGGATAGAGGTCTGACTCCTTCTAAGGAGTAGTGTCATCGTCTAATGTTCCACTAGAACTAGTGTCCTCCTTCTGAACAGATGACTCATTTGTCTGTTAAGATTGCAGGAAGGGTATCAGAACTTTGTTTGTTTCTGTGTGAGTGGTGATTTCTTCTGGACTTAAGGATTCATCTTTAGAGGATGCGTCTAGGAATGTCACATAGCATGGACCTTCTATAAGCCGTGGCTCTGATGGCTCTGGCTTCTATTGACAAGAGGCATCATCATCCTCTTTTCTCCAGAATGATTGGTTAGGGCGACAAGAGCCACTAGTGAACTTAATTTTTATACCTTTGATCCATTGCTTATGAAAATTCTGCATACTTTGTGGTCCATTGGTCAACCCAAATGGAACCATGGTCATTCCATCTAATACCCCAAGATCTTCGACCTCTGAGGTCTCTATAGGGACATCAACAAGATCATCCACTATCAGAGAAACTTCTTCATCTGCACTTTCATAACCTGCTTTGTTTTCTTCCTCATCATTTTCATCCTCTTCCTCTAGAGGCTCTGTCTCTACTTCTGTAGAGGCTACGTAGGAGAAGAACAGATCCTTCGCCTTTGTGTCTACTTCTGCTTCTGCCTCCATCTTTGGCTCTGTCTCTACGACTGCCATGTAATAGGAAGAACAATACATCCATGCTTCTATCTCGTTGTTAGAGGTGATTTTAGTAGTCACTTGGAGTTGAGGCAGGAGGTATTCTCCTATGGACAAAGACTTTTCTTCCTTCGGTAGTTGGCTTACAGTGACCACTGTCAAGGACTGTGCCTCTATTTTCTTGGGAAAGATCTGTTTAACAACCTCTTCGTCTCCTGATGTACCATATGTTCCTTCATTAGAGGAGTCTGTTATGACTTTGATGGATGTGGATCCATTGCCTTTTTGCGATCCATACAATTTCAACACCACTTTATGGGGTCCTCTGCCTAGGGTTAGGGTTCCCTTGAACCAATCTGTCTTGGCTCTTGCTTCAAAAAGCCAAGGTCTTTCCAACAACAGAGAGTATGAGGTCCCATAAGAATTTGGTTTGACCACCAAATATGTCAACCAATAGTCTCTTCCTGCAAGGGTGGTTTTTACGTATGGGAGGATGCCTAATGGTTTAATTATGCTTTGGTCTGCCAATCTGATAAGCCACTATGTAGGTTGAATTCCTTGCAAACCTAGATCCTTCATTGTCACATCCGTCATTATATTTACTGATGAGCCTCCATCAATCAATGCATCTGAAATAAAGCATCCTTCTATCCATACACTAATCTTTGGGGTTCCAGGATCTAGGAAGGCGTTAGCCACATCCACTTCCTTCGCAGGTTTTGAGGCTCTCTTAGACTTTGTTGGTGTTGGGGGAGCAATCCTTAGGCCACGTCTTCTTGTCAAGATACTTTTGAATCTCTTTTGGCAACTGGGAGATAGCATTAGCAACTGTCGGAATGTTAGGTTTGGTTTGAAGGTGTCTAGGTCTTTGACTAAAACATATTCTTTGATAGGATCCACATTCTTTTCCAATCGACTAGAAAATGAGACCACACCCACTTTTATCTTCCCTTTTTCTCCCAGGAGTGGCAACATATGCGCTTCATCCTCATGAGGAGGGACTTTCGCATCCTCTATTTTCGGGACCTCTGGTCCTGTCTTTGCAACTGTCTCTATAGCTCTCTGTGGCTCTATGGTGCTCTGTACTTTCTTATTTTGGATTGCATTGTTCTGTTTTTCCCGAGGGAGGTTGAACTTCACCGTTTTTGCAGAAGGAATGTTCTCTTTTGGAACTACTGGTTCTTCTTTCTTTGCTCGTGTTATTGCGACCACTTCCGATTTCACCAAATTGGAAGCAGGTCATTGGGTCTTCTGTTGGGTATCAAAAGTAGACACTACAAGGGAATGGGGCAATAGCGATGGCCATTTGCGACGCAAAAAAGCGGTGTCGCTAAAAGCGTCGCTATTTGCGTCGCTAAAAGCGTCGCTATATACGTCGCTAATATTAGCGACACAAATAGCGACGTATATAGCGACGCTTTTAGCGACGCAAATAGCGACGCGTATAGCGACTGAAATAGCGACACAAATAGAGACGCAAATAGCGACACAAATAACGACGCCGGTCTGGGGAAAAAGTTTTGAAAACCCGAGCGTAACATTCGCCGAGAAAGAAGAAGAATGAGAGTAGCGCGAAGGGATTCTTCTTCAAGCTTTGAGGTAAGTACATTATCTAGTCTCTCTTTTTTTTTCTCTTTTCTTTAATTCTCTCTTTCTTTATGTTGATGAAGAGTGTATAGAGAGAAGAAGTGAGAGAGATCAATGTGCACAAGGGAGATTGAGAGAGAGAGAGAGAGAGGTCGCTGCCACAACCAATCCACCACAAAAAGAGAGGGGACAACTGCAAAGAAGAAGGAGGGAACCCGTGAAGGAGAATAAGAAGAAGGAGAGTAGCGCAAAGGGATTCTTCTTCAAGCTTTGAGGTAAGTGCATTATCTATTCTCTTTTTGTTTTTCTCTTTTCTTTACTTCTCTCTTTCTTTTTGTTGATGAAGAGTGTATAGAGAGAAAAAGTGAGAGAGATCAACGTGCGCAAGGGAGATTGAGAGAGAGAGAGAGAGAGAGAGAGAGAGAGAGAGAGAGAGAGAGAGAGAGAGAGAGAGAGGACACTACCACCGCCAATCCACCACAAAAATAGAGGGGACAAATGCAAAGAAGAATGAGGGAACCATTGCCACTACCATTGCCACCACAAAAATAGAGAGAGAGAGAGAGAGAGAGAGAGAGAGAGAGAGAGAGAGAGAGAGAGAGAGAGAGAGAGAGAGAGAGAGAGAGAGAGAGAGAGAGAGAGAAGCTGCCATTGCCACTACCATTGCCACCACATCCACTAAAAGGGAGGGGACAACTACAAAGGAGAAGCCAACCTCTGTCTCTTCTCCATCTTTGCCTCCTCGAGCTTGCATGACAGGTACCAAGCAAGCATCTCCTCATTTCTCGGCCATGGAGAGGCCTCATGCCAAAGCCTGCTACCTGGAGTACAAGGTGGAGCCTCCTCTAGTGTAGCAACAGCTACTCCCCATAGAGCACAACGACCACTAGAGAAGAAGAGGAGATGGAAACCAGGCACGAGTGTGAGACAGCCCACCAGTAGGAAGGTAGACTGCTACAGCTATGACGATAGAAAGAAGAGCCTACATGATATACCACATGTACCTTCTATTACCAAAAATATATTGTCGATTGGACAGATGGCAGAATGAAATTTGCAAGAATCTAGTGTCGGTTGGATAGATGATTTCAACTGATACACATGGCTGTACATTCGGAAGTACAAGGATGAGGTACTCAATGTCTTTAAGCAAATGAGTTTATAAAGAGAAATGCAAGTCAGATGGTTCGTTGGAAAGGTATAAAGCTCGGCTCATTACAAAGGGATATACACATCAATACAGCCTAGATTATGAGGAGACTTTCAGCTCGGTTGCTAAGATGGAAATGGTGAGAATAGTCATTGCATTAGTGGCTTCTAAGGGCTGAAAATTATGAAAAGTGGATGTCAAAAATGCATTCATGAATGGTGACTTGCTTGAAGAGGTATATATGGAGTAGCATGAGGGTTATGTATACAACCTGAGGTGTATATGGATATAGCTAGCAACCCCGTCTATCATGCTAGATCCAAACACATGGAGATTCATTACGATTTCATTAGAGAAATGGTACTTGTAGGACAGACTGATCTACTTCATGTGACGACACAAGACCAGGTAGCCGATATCTTTACCAAATCACTTGGTAAAGAGAAATTTGTTTGTTTCATGGATCTACTTGGAGTACAGTAACTAATCTAAGCTCAAAAAATGGAGTTTGAGAAGGGGGAGGATGAGCTTGATTCTTTTGATCTTAAAACACCTCCATCCATTGAGATTGAGGGTGAAGACAAGAAAGAAGAGATAGAAGATGACTTAGACGTAGGTAAAAACAAAAAGGAAGAAGTAGATCTTAGAGATACTACCACTCCCTATATAAGGGTTTCTGGCTCCAACACCATGGTATAACTCTTACAGATGTCCAAATGCTCCCCCAAAAAGACTTGAACAATGTTGGAATAAGCTGGAGTAAGCAGAAGATCAATGGGACTTATTCAATGGGACTATAATGAAAGCTTGAAGTGAAGCTTTTCTTCTTGGGCCTAATAAATGATAAAAAAGCTCCTTGATTAATACTTTTTTGAATTGATTATATCTAGCTTTTGTAATCACAATCTCTTTTTTTTCTCGGGCCTAAGTAAGTGATGAAAAAGCTCCTTGCGAAATACCTTTTTGAATTAATTATATCTTGCTTTTGCAATCAAAGGATTCAGTTTTTTTAAAATAATCTGATACACAATTTTTAGACATTAGATGTAGCTGACATTGGCAAATGAATTATGCAAGAATATTTAGTGCATATAGCTAGAAGGGTGGCATGCCCTGCCACCTATTTTTTTTCCCCTCTGTAACCGTCGCTATTTGCGTCGCAAATTTACTCTGACCATCGCTATTTGCATCGCTATTAGCATCGCTATTTGCGTCGCTATTAGCATTGCTAATTGGGTTAGTGACGCAAATAGCGACACAAATAGCGACGCATATAGCGACGCAAATAGCGATCGATCGCGTCGCTAATAGCGACACGAATAGCGATGACGGGGATAATTATTTCCATGAATAATTCCGTCGCTTTAAACGTCGCTATTGGGTCTATATGTTGTAGTGAGATTTCATAGGGGCTAGACTTGGATAATATTTTGCAGTATGTTCTTCTCCTTTGCATTGGATGCATAAGGACTTGTAATCCAGAGATCTTCCAAGGTTTGGATATTTCAGGGAGATATGACCCTTTTCTCCACATCTGTAACATTCCACCTCTGATCTCTGACCATCCCCAGACTATCGTCCTCTATAACTTTGAGAGGGAAACCTCCTTGGACCAAAATTAGGACCAAACACCCTAGGCTTTGGTCCAATGTCCTGTGTTGTCATTTTAGATTCTAGTAAGTTGAATCTTGCATTTTCATCTTTCTGTCTTTATTCATGCATATCTTTCAGAGAGTAGATATCCTCTGTATGGTTCTTCCTCAAACAGTAGGAACAAAAGGCTCTAGGAATGGTTGGTTTTTAGATACATTCAATGGCTAAATGTCCCGCTTGATGGCACTTTCCCCACCATGTATTAGAATGTGTCACATCTCTCCCACCTCCCATAGCATTGGATATGTTGGCGGTATTCACCTTCAACGTCTGTAGTTGCTTTGTAATTACATCCATAAGCTCTTTCTTGATACTTGTGACTAAGTTGGATAAGTAGTCCTTCAGATTTTGATGCCAGGAGGCATATTCCACAGTGGATTCCGTAAAATTTTATTTTTGGGGCTCATACACAAGGTGGATTCTTTGTGCGAAAAGTCCATGGGGACACCTATCCTTTTCGGGCGTTTTGTTAATTTAATGTGTAAGTGGGTGATTCCATAGCGGGTGATTCCGCAAAATACATATTTAAATTAATAAATGTTTATGAGTTTAGAGTGTGCACTCGTAATAAATTGAGGTTAGGATTGATTTTCTAACCAATTTATTTTTGTAGCTGAAGACTGCTAGGTATTCACTTTTGTTGGTTTAATTGTATTATTTTTCTAACAATTGTGAATGCTTCAGTTGATGTGTAGAGTGAGCAACGGTGGCATTGGGAAGCATTGGAGGATAGCGTGTATTCAAATTATCATCAATTTTTGATGGGCGCGTATCTTAGGCATGGCGCCCATATTTTATCGCGCTTATTTACTAAAGCGCTTGATATTTATTTATTATTTTTGTCTGCGCATGGATGCACGATTTAAATATTTGTATTGGACATTGTATTTGGGTACCGCCTGACTTCTTGGTGGGTGCCCAATAGCTTTAATTCTTTTGTGGCATAAAAGCAAACACAAAAGCTAAAGCATGCTAATTGTAAATTGGGATATTTTTTGAGCTTAAAGATGAATAATATATAAAATACATGCTTTATGGAGCGCTTACACAAGGCTTGGGGAGAGATTGCACCCAATTTGTCTCTTGCTTCATGTCGTGCAAGCTTTTTCATTGTTTTTTGTGAAAAAAGTAGAGTTCTTTTGTTCTTGGGGACCTTCTGACGCTCAGTACGCGCGCATACGACGTCTGATCAGTGCACCAGTGGTATTAGAGCGAAGCTAAGATCGAGAGCTTCCAATCGCTTACCATCTCACGCGAAGGTGGAGCTCCTGGAACGATCGAGCTCTACAGTTAGTCTCGTGGCAAACGGTCGATACCAACGTGTTTCTGGAAGTCAAGAACCCCTTGCTGTACACTCAGATCGTGAGGGACCGGCCTCTGCAGGCAGAGGACCACGCGGGAAGATCCTTTATGAAGTCGTTGGTTCTTTTTTCTCAGATAAGAAATTTTCTACCATAGCTTTCAAAGCCTTAAAGATAAGCAATAAGGCTTAAAAAGAAGCTTAACTAAAAGCTTCATTATTCCAATTCATTCGTGTGCGGTGGCAACACGAACTGGTCGTCGTCGAATCGGGCGAGGACATACTCAGGTTCTCAAAATCCAAGCTAAGTCATAAAAGCTTAAAGCTCCAAGTCCTCTAAGTTATCCAAGTCAATAAGGTCCTACAAGTCATCTTCAACAACTATCATAAAGGTAGTTCGTATTCAGCAACACACGACTCACTTTACTACTCTCTGGAAGCCTCTGTTCACACTTGTGAACTGACAGAAGCAGATTACAACAATCAATCATCAATACGCAGTCTATACGCACAATTATTTTCTTGGAAGACGATTGTAACATCGAATTTTACAATCATAAAGGAGAAATACTACAAAAGCCAAACAAATATATATATATATATATATACAAGCCTTGTAAACCTGCCTTTGAGCTACGCCCATCCCGCTAACAAGGTTTCGAGTGTGTTAGGTCTTTTGGAATTTTGCAGGATGACTGATCAAAACATGGACGATTTTATGGATGAAGGTGATTTACCCGAACCAATAATGAAGAAAAAGTTAGATTTGATTATGATGCAGCTACAAGAGGAACGAAGAGCACGACAAGCTTTGTAAGCTCAATTGGCCAATCTGCAACGATCTACCACCAACCAAGATGGATCGCAACCTGAAGATCTTATACTACGTACCATCGATGCAACACTTGAAGCCCAATCCATTCGGAAAGAAACAAAGATAAGTAAAAGAAACTTCAAATTTCGTACTTTCAATGGATCACGCGATGGAAAGACTATCCTTGCTTTTATTAGTCAATTTGATGATTATTTCCATGAAGAAACATATGCTGAGAAAGACAAAATTAAATGTGTCACTAACCATTTAGTTGACTGAGCATCCTTATGGTGGACTGTGGTCTGCAAAAGCATTGATTGTCCCACTACTTGGAGACTTTCCAAAAGAAATTTTTGCAGAATTTCCTTCCTCCCCAATTCCACGAAAAAGCCATCAAGCAATGGGATCTTCTACAACAAAGGGATCGTGAACCTATTTCACAATATACCGAACGTTTCTGGAATGCTCTATTGCAAATATGAATGCTCGAAGATGTATCTGAAGCAACTCATAAATGCAAGTTTATGTCTGGCCTACTTGGACATTTTTATGTGGAAGTCAATAGGTTCAAGCCAACAACCCTTGAAGATGCAATTTCCTTGGCCCATGACACTGAAGACAAAATTCGCAGACGAGACAAGCAACCACAACAATTTTCAACTAATGGTAACTTTGGTTCCAAACAATTCAATTCAAATTTTCGAAGATTCAATCAAAGTCATTTTCTTCCATCTTCATTTTGTAAATCTTGGACACGACCACCTGCCTTGCCATCAAACACAAATCCAAACCCTAAGCCATCTCCATAGTCAAATCCCAACATTCCTAAACTTCCTGCCATTACCAATAATGTATCCAAAGAAAAACCCATAGTTTGTTATAAATGTCATCAACCTGGACATCTAGCAGCCAATTGTCAATCCAAAAAGCCATCCGTCCATATCAATTATTTGGGAGCAATAGAAGATGATGAACGTGAGGAAATGCCGTCGGACTTTACAGAAGATGACGACGACATTGGTACTACTTCTGATACTTTGCCAGGTATGCCAACTCCCCATTCCTTATTAACAATGAAATGTTTTGTGCATGGTAAAGAAAAGACTATTTTACATGATGATGGGAGCACACATGACTTCATTTCTGCAAAATTGGTCAAAGAATTGAAATTATAAATAGTTTCTACACATTATCGCATCAAAGTTGCATTCCTAGGTACGAGATATAATGGAACACAAGATGTGAATAATTTAGAAATTAAAATCGGTGAATATACTGAACGAAGAAATTTCTTAGTTGTACCTTTGCAGTCTAGTGACATTATCTTAGGAATGCATTGGTGTCATCAATACAATCCTGATATAGATTATTCTACGCATTCAATTAAAATTTATTTTCAAGGAAAACAAATCACACTGCATGGTATGCATGCTTTCAATAATTTTCCATTGCTTACTCATACTCAAGCTAAACATGCATTACGTAAAAGTAGTAAATCCTATTTAATATGGGTGAATGAAATTCAAGCTAAAGAAAAACAGATGCATCCTAGGCATACACAATTTCTTGCCCAATTCCAAGATTGTTTTGCTGCTGATTTACCACCTGGATTATCACCTTCACGTCCTGAAGATCATAAGATAGATTTAATTTTTGGAACACAACCACCATGTAAAGTACCATATAGACATAACCAAATTGAACAGAAAGAAATTCAAAACCAAATAGAATAATTGCTTAACAGAGGATTAATTAGACCTAGTAGTTTTCCATTTGGTGCACCTGTCTTATTAGTGAAAAAGAAAAATAATACCTATCGCATGTGCATTGATTATCGTGCCCTAAATAAAATTACTGTTAAGAATAGATACTTGATTCCTAGGGTAGATGATCTTATGGATAAATTACAAGGCTCTGCCATATTCAGTAAGATAGATCTTAAATCTGGATATCATCAAGCAAGATTGGACAAATCTGATATATTCAAAAGCGCATTTAGAACACAATTTGGACACTATGAATTTTTGGTTATGCCTTTCGGTTTAACTAATGCACCAGCCACATTCAGTCGTATGATGAATCGTATATTTCTGAAACATCAGCATTGTGTCATTGTTTTCTTTGATGACATATTAGTTTTCAGTAAAAATGAGAATGAGCATTATGAACATTTGTCTTTAGTTTTTAAGTTATTAAAAGACAATCAATTATATGCTAACCCCAAAAAGAGTGAATTCTTCCAAATAGAAATTGAATATTTAGGACATTATTTCATCAGAAGGTATTAAAGTCGACCCTAAAAAGATAGAAGCAATTTTAAATTGGTCGATACCAAAAAATGTGCACGAATTACATTCTTTTCTAGGTCTTGCTAGGTTTTACAAAAAATTTGTGAGGAATTTCTCATTACTTGCATTATCTTTGACAAAACTCTTAAAGAAGGGTATTGTGTATAATTGGTCTGATAATCAACAAAAGTCATTTGATTTGCTGAAACATGCTTTAACTCACGCTCCTGTATTACAATTACTTGACTTCAATAGACCATTCTTCTTGGTAGTTACTGACGCTAGTGGATCTGGAATAGGAGCAGTCCTTATGCAAGATTCTCATCCCATAGCTTACTCTAGCTGCAAACTCAAATCATCTAAACTTAAATATTCTACATATGACAATAAATTGCTAGCCGTAGTACAAGCCTTACGTCAATGGAAACATTATTTAATGGGATTTGAATTCATGATCAAAATTGACCAACAAAGCATTAGACATCTCCTTAGTCAACCACAAATATCTGACCGACACATTAAATGGGCCACTTTTATTCAAAGTTTTCATCCCATTATACAATATCAACCTGGAAAAGAGAATGTTGTTGGCTGATGCTTTGAGTAGAAGACTGACAATTCAAAATATTTCTGTGATATCATTTGATTCCCTTATTCCTATGAAAGATACTTATCATCAGGATCCTACTTTTCAAGCTGATTGGAATAAATTAGTTACAAATAATTGGATTCCTATTGATTCATTGTCTTAGACTAATGGATTTATGTTTTATGAAAAAAGATTATGTGTAACTGTTCCATTTCGATATTTTGTTTTGTATGAAATTCATTGTCCCCCATATCAAGGTCATAGAGGAATTATATCTACTTTGCGTACATTGATTGAAGATTTTTATTGGCCACATATGGACACTGATGTATCTAACTTTCTATCTGAATGCCTAATTTGTCAACGAGTAAAAAGACACCATGGTAAACAATATGGTTTACTAATGTCATTATCCATTCCATCATGACCATGGGAACAGATTTCAATGGATTTTATCACTGGTCTACCTAACACTAAAGCTAACCATGATATGACTTAGACTATTGTAGACAGGTTTAGCAAACAAGCATATTTTATTCCATGTAAGAAAACCTTAACTGCATCTCAAGCTGTTCAATTGTTTTTGAAAATTGTTTTCACTAATCATGACCATTCAAGATCATACACAAAATCAATGACAATGCATTTAAACTAGAATTACCACAACATTGGAATATCCACAACACCTTCCATATCAGTTTATTACGACCTTTTAGAGGCCAATTATCTATATACCCTGTCTATGAAAATCCTCCTTTGCTAGATGATGAAACTGAAATCCTTGAGCCTGAAACTATTATAGATACTGACTTTATGACCACTAGAATTGGCCGTAGATATTCTAGATATTTGGTCAAGTTTAAAAATCATCATGTTGAAGAGGCCCAATGGATGCACGCTAGAGACCTAAATGCTTTTCCCACACTGTTAGCTCCACATTGAGCTAATAGCAATTGAGGACAATTGCTATCCCACCCTGGGGGTATGATGCTAGGAGGCATATTCCACGGTGGATTTCGTGAGGTTTTGCGGTGGATTTCGTAAAATTTTATTACCGGGGCTCATACACAAGGTGGATTCTTTGTGCGAAAAGTCGATGGGGACGCCTATCCTTTTCGGGCGTTTTGTATATTTAATGTGTAAGTGGGTGCTTCCATAGTGGGTGATTCCGCAAAATACATATTTAAATTAATAAACATTTATGATTTTAGAGTGCGCACTCGTAATAAATTGAGGTTAGGATTGATTTTCTAACCAATTTATTTTTGTAGCTAAAGACTACTAGGTATTCACTTTTGTTGGTTTAATTGTATTATTTTTCTAACAATTATGAATGCTTCAGTTGATGTGTAGAGCAAGCAGCGGTGGCATTGGGAAGCATTGGAGGATAGCATGTATTCAAATTATCATCAATTTTTGATGGGCATGTATCTTAGGCATGGCGCCCATATTTTGTCGCGCTTATTTACTAAAGTGCTTGATATTTATTTATTATTTTTGTATGTGCGTGGGCGCACGATTTAAATATTTGTATTGGACATTGTATTTGGGTACCGCCTGACTTCTTGGTGGGTGCCCAATAGCTTTAATTCTTTTGTGGCACAAAAGCAAACACAAAAGCTAAAGCGTGCTAATTGTAAATTGGGCTATTTTTTGAGCTTGAAGATGAATAATATATAAAATACATGCTTTGTGGAGCACTCACACAAGGCATGGGGGGAGATTGCACCCAATTTGTCTCTTGCTTCATGTCGTGCAAGCTTCTTCATTGTTTTTTGTGCAAAAAGTAGAGTTCTTTTGTTCTTGGGGACCTTCTGATACTCACTACGTGCGTATCAGTGCACTAGATTTTCACCTCCTAGAAGTACTTGTAGTAGGATTTTGGGAAGATTCTATAATTACTGCATACACAAGTTGGGTTGATCCATAGGGTCCTCTATTCTGGTTCTGATTTAGAGCTCCTGTTGAGACTTGGGGTTGTTGATTCTAGTTGGTAGGGTTCCACTATTGTTGAGTCGCCATTGGAGGAACTGCTTGAGGCCACCGTTGTTGTGGTTGAACCATCATTTGAGGCACTGTTGTCTGTGGCGACCACTATGGATTAGGTGCACTATACTGCGTCACTGTTTTTATGTGGGGATAGGGGTAGGGAACTGTCCTTGGGACTGCATTTGGTGGGTATACCATTCCTAGCATGGGAGGAGGTAAGACTCCTCTTCCTGAAGTCATTGACAACCTTGCTTCAACTTTGTCATACAATATTGCACCTTCCACTGCAGCTTGTAGATTGGCTGGTCTTCTCAATTCCACAAACTTGTGAACTTCTGGTTGTAGGCCTCTGAGGAACATTCTTTTCTGGATACCTTCATCCAAATGATGGTTAGTCCATCTCTTCAGGATGGATTCCATTTGCAAGACATAATCTTCTACTCTTTCTCTAGAGGACTGGTTCATGAACTCCTCTCGCATCCGCTCTTCAAAACCTTCATGCTTGAATTTAGTGAGGAAGGCCAACTTCAGATCGTCCCATGTGCCAAAATTTCATGGTGCTTGTCTCTCATACCATTGAAATGCCGCGCCTTTGAAAGTGGCGGGGAAGATTGCTAACCAATGCTCGGGAGTTCTGGCATTATTAGCCACATATGCTACCATAAACTCTGCTACATGAAGATTGGGATCTTCATTGTACTCTCTCTTAAAAATTGGCAATGGGACTACATTTGTTGGCCTATCATCAATATTTCCATAACGAATCTGACTAGGAAGGGGACCTTGAGTTGCCATAGGAACTTTTGTAAAGAGTGCTTTTAGGACGTCAAAGGAGGCTTCTGCTTTCTGCAAGCTCGTTCTCAGCCTTGATTCTTGCATTCTCTCTTATTATGTACCTTTAGACTCGTTCTAGCACTTGCCTCTTGATTGCGTCATTTATCAGGGGGTTGGCTCCAACCAATTAGTCTGTACTCAACAGAATAGAATCAGAGAGGGGCTTCAGTCTCTGAAGGATTCTCTGGCCAACATCTCTTCTACTTTCTTCTTTTCAACATCTTTGAATTCGGCTTTCAAACCATGGGGAGATATTCCGTTCTGAAAGTATCAAAACTCATTCTCTTTAGGATCGTTGTTGTGCCATCATTATAAAAATGCCAGCTTCTAATGGTTTCAATAGTGTATGTTGTAAAGAACGCTCTATCTACCAACTTCCAGTGGGTTGCTAATTGGACAAACAGAAGATTGTCAGAACACCAAGCATCCCACGTATCTTGCTGTTGAGCATCCACGAACAAATTTCAACTATTTTCTTTCTTGTTTTCGTGAACCTCCACTGACCACGACTCCTGAAGCTTCTTCACGATCTTCTACTTGATGATGTCTGGAAACTTCTCGATGAATGCCAAATCTTCCATGGATGGTCATTCTCTCAGTTTATACCCTTCAGTTTGTTCCCAAACAATTTGCCACCAAGATGCAAGTTTCTGCTGCTTTAACAGGAAGAGGAAATAGTCCACCACATAGTGCTTATATCATGATGTTAATATGTTTCTGCCATTGTGGGATGAACTTCTGATGGGAACTGAAATGGGCCGGCACTGGCTATGGCACTAGCCGGATCTCATACTCATGACAGACAAACACACCCTCACGGCCTCACGGACCAGGAGTGTCTATCTATTGCTAAAGGACAAACTGCCCTAAAGCCTAATCTATGCATTTATAGTTTATAGTCCAATGTTTCCCTTTTTCTAGACTCCTCAGAGGGAGAACCCATACACATTGGCAATGCCACGATCACACACATATGGAGGCAACCTCTCAGTAGAAACACCACGGCCCTACTACAGCTCTCCTATATCACAGGGATTAGCCCTTTGATGCGCTGCTCAACATATAACACAATCGAACACAAACTCCTCTATTTTATATTTCTCATATTTCCAGGAGATATACCATGTTTCCTCACTTAACAGTCCCTTAGGAAACCGACCCTCTATCCTATGGCAAGGGATAACCTCACACTCTCAATCGTGGGTCAAATTCCTAAGAAAACAATTGCTATGCAGTCCAGGAGCTTTTCCTTTGATACCATGAACCATGCATAGTGCATAGTGTGAATTGTTTAGCGCACAGACAAAAGAAAATCAGCATTGTGCATCGTGTGAAACCAATCTTTTCATGATTTCCATGCTAACGTTTATGTACTGAAAAGAGAAAAGACACCGAGCCTTACGCTCATGTTGCCTTTCCCTTTATTTTAAAACAACGTCCTATAGGCATGATGCATCACATAAATCAGATTTAAGATTATACTTTGATGCTCAAATTCCCCTCTCACCCTACCGTTTAATGTTTTGCATTCGTTGATAGGTGAAAGAGTCATTTTATGTGTATTTCCTTATAAAGAAAGCGGTTAAACACGGACGGAAACATAGAAACGAGGGTAAACCGAGGCAAACCTCATGCTCTACCTTCATTATACATTGCACAAACACACATGTAATTTTTTGGAATTTTTCTTTTACCGTTTCCTAATTTTCTCCCATTTAAAATCCATTTTCACCATTTTTTGGTATTTTTTCTCTATTTTCTTCAATAAAAAATGACTAGAAATTAAGATTGATTGTGGTCTATGGCCCTTAGGTTCCTTGACATCAACATTTCAGGTTTATTGGCATTATGTCTCATATTTCTCATTTATTAAAAAAAAAATCCCATTTTACCCCTTAAACGCGTGTTTTACGGATTTTATACCATTAACTTCAGCCATATCACTTATGATTTTCAGATTTTCAAAGCATAAACTATTGAAACTCATAGTAAACAACATTATAATGCATAATCAGCCCATGGGAACAATGTTTCATCAAAGAAATAACATAAAAACTCATTTTTCCTTCATAAAATTTGAATTACTGCTTAGGCTTCATGTCTCGGGATCTCGGTTTTGGTGCGGGACTGCGGGTTAGCCCACATTCAATGTCCAGCATCTTCACAATCAGCAATCTTCATGTTTACATCGATCCGGGAGCAATCCGGTCCCAACTGGACAAGCTTACCTTCACCATTTTTCAGTTTCCTCTTACACACAAGAACAGCCCCTTAGGGGAGAGAGAGGGAGGAGAGAAAAAGACTAGAATTGGCTCTCTTCATTCAAGCCACCATTGGACGGGTGAAGACCAGCGATATGATCAGCAGAGAGAGGAAAGATCAGGGGTAATGTCGGTTGGGTGGGTTACTTGCAGGCTGCCATCTCCATTCATCAACATGAGGGCACATTTTTCGGGCGTCAACAGGCGCCATCTCCCCATGTTTTTTGTCATGATTTCTCTCTCCATGATTTGTGCTAAGTTTTATCTTGGCATGAAATGCTCCAACCCCCCCAAAGGTCATGCCCATTTGGCCCAAGGTTTGTCCACCTCTTCATATATTGACCGGTTTCTTGGCTCCTTCCTCGTCCGCCATCCGATTCGAGTGCTGTAAATTTCTGCGCGTTCGGCTTGACATCCCACACTAACTAGAAACTCCTAACAACCCGCACGGCAGTCTGAAAATTTATAAAAAATCAATGAGTATCGCTTAGACACCTTTTAAAAGTCGTATTTCACTTGTTGCTTAAAATCGTCCTAGCTGGAGCGGCCACCTTCGATGTTAAATATTTTTCCCCTAAATTTCAAATTTTTTGGCCATTTTTAGGCACATCTCGGGCTCAGAACTCCTCTCTCTATGGCGACCACGAGATAGGGCGACTCAGCCTATCGAATCCCACAATAGATCTGCACAAAACAACCAAAGGAAGCATCAAGCTGATACAAAATAGATACACACTAAAACATAGCATAGTGCTCACCCTACCCCTTGACAAAACCAAGGCATGACATCCACAAGGAGTAGGCCTAGCATAATCTGATAGAAGGTCCGAAGGTAGTCACTAACCAATTGCTCCAACACGGCCAGACTAAAAAGAACTATCAAAGAGGTCGTCCTAAGTGGTGGTCTGAACTACCTACCTAACCAAGGACAACACAACCAGGAGCTCCTACTAGGCGATGACTCCTATAGCCTGATCAAGAAGTATTTTCTTTCAGCACATTTCTTCTTTTAGGTCTTTATTTTTCCATACTCGGACATGTAAAAAGGAGGGAGCTGAGTGTAGTGCCCCAAGGAGAATAGGGCATTAGCCTCAGGTCCTGTCTCGGTACCCAAGAACCTACCAAGCCCTCGCAAGGCGACACTTAATTCTTTTCTGACGCTCACTTTTATTTTTGCTCCAAACTTCCTTACTTTCTTCTTTTCCAGCAAGACACCACCCCTAAGAAGACAAGGCTTCGGCCCTGGGTCTGACTCGGCCCCAGGAACCTACCAGGCCTTCGCAAGGTGATAATCAATTGCTTATAAATTTTCCTTTCTTTTCTTTTCTATTTTTATAGGGAGTTAGAACCCCTTTTTACACACCTTTGTATATATTTATTTCTTTTAAATAGTCAGGTTTTTTTCCTTTATCATCATCATTTTCCTTCGGTAGGCTTCTCTAACTGTCTCACAGCTAATAAGAACTCCTAGAACAGCTGCCTAGTAGGCTAGCAAAACAGGGTCACTAGGGCTCCCTTCTAAAACAGGTCTTTCGATGCCTGGCAATGTCTTTATAGGAGGCAATGACTACTCAAACCTCCCTCAGACATACATAACCTAAACCTGGGACTTCATGCCTTGGACGCCGGTCCCCAACAAGAAAAGAAAATCCCCCAACAAGTACATCGACACATATAGCAGAAAACACGGTACTCATAAAGGAGAGATATCACCTGGATAGGACCACGAGAAGCTCCCGCACAACAAAAGGCTCCTTCCAAGCTCTTCTTCGATCCTGTCTAGCACAGTACTAAAACAAGAAACCATTAACCGCACTTGTACTAAACAGACAACTGGCCCTCTTGACCTAACGAAATAAAGCACGCCACTACAAAACTTGATCGGCCCTCTTGGCCTAACGAAATAAAATAGTAAAACCTTGCAAAATGGGCCCTCTTGGCCTAACGAGATCAAACAGAATAGCACCTACACATCCCTCCCCGAAATAGTACAGATATACAATAAAATGCTCCTTTCCAAGGAGGAAAAATAGGGCCGCAGCCCTAAACTAAATGCATAAGGTTATGACCCATCCCTCCTACATATATAGCAAGAGGCGTATGCATAACATGTTGTCTAATCAACCTATGGGTCTAAGATAATAACGGTAGATTGGTCTCAGCTACTCGTTGCATCACCCATATCAACCATTGTCTGCCATATATTGCATGCTCTGATAACATTCCCCACCAGCGACCAAGTCCTGTCTCATCATTGATAACAATATCCAGACTAGAACCACAATTGAAGAAAAAGTCTTCTTCATAAGTAAGATTTGCCAATGAATCTGCAAACTGATTCCAGTAACGTGGAATCAGCTGAAAAGAAACTCTCTCAAACTCCTCAAGTAGGGTCATGGCAGTTCGATGATACATACAAAGAATAGGATTCCACACTGTGTATGTCCCATTTAGCTGATTCAGGATTAACTGGGAATCCCCTTTTACTAACAACCGCCGAATACCACCTTGCTTGGTAATATGCAGTCCCATAATCAAGGCTTTATACTCCGCCATATTGTTAGTGAATCCTACCCCGAGATAAGCAGCTAATTTCATCGTAACTCTACATCGGGGATCTCGGATTACTACTCCAACACTCCCTTTTCTATTAGGGCCCCTGGACGCTCCATCAAACTATACTGTGTACGTCCATAATAGGTTTACACAGCCTACCATCACGAACTCCTCTATTCGTAATTATGATAATCAAAGTTTAACATGTGACTGACGGGTCCATCCCACCTTCTTCATTGAACTCAACAGGGATACTTGTCAACAGTCGTAAGAAATGATGGCAGAAGACTTTGATCTCCCACACAAAGGTTCTGTCCTCTTGCTCAATCACTTTGTATCCTTTGCTCCACCAGATAAGGTTCCCTTGATGGTATTCCTTTGAGTATGTTAAGGTGCTCCAAATAAGGAATTAACCGCCCCATCAACTAGTTGTAAGCTCTTTTGCAGGTCTCAAATCAGCCCCAGCATGGACCTGCAATGCATTTTTCCATATTAGCATACTTAGAAATAATAAGGTTTAATCTTATTAAGATTAACCTTATTTTTAAACTCTACTCCTTGCAGATTAGCTAATAGAGCCATAGACCTATTTTTCCCTATCCTAACAATCTTGTAGGGGCCATCCCATCTAGGTTCCAGCTTCCCTGGAAACATCTCCCAATGCGCATAATAGTACAGAGCTAATTGCCCTTTTTTAAAGGTGTACTTCTTCACTCTGAGGTCGTGTAATTGTTTCATCCGACGTTTAGCTACCTCCTGGTGTAATAAGCTTTGCAATTTTAGCTCATCCAGATGGGCTATGGTCGTGAAACGTTCAAAGAGAGAATCCTCATCTCCCAAAGAGAGGTTAATTGCAAACCGTATGGTTGTCAACTCGATTTCGAGGGGTAACACACACTCTTCCCCATAAACTAATTTACATGGAGTATGGCCGGTAGCTTGCTTGAACATTGTATTATACGCCCATACTGCCACATACAACTTCCTGTCCCAGTCTCGTTTCTTCTCAGAGACTATTTTAGACAAGTTCCCCACAAGCTGCTTATTAGTACTTTCGACTTGCCCGTTTGCTTATGGATTATAAGGGGTCGTTTTATTATGCTTGATTTGCCAAGCTTCAGTCAAGCTTTTAATCACTTTATTCAAAAAATGGGTTCCGCGGTTCGACACTAATTCCTTTGGTGGACCGAAACGGCAGATAATCTACTCTAAGAGGAAACTTGTAGTCTCTTTTGCATTGTCCTGCCTCGTCGCCCGCGCTTCTGACCATTTTGTAAAATAATCAGTTGCTACTATAATGTACCTCTTCTGGGTAGTAGACGACAGGGTAATAGGACCCACAAAGTCAATGCCCCACTTCTCAAATGGAAGGATAGCCATGATAGGCGTAAGTGGGCGTTTCCTATTCGCTTTGCTGTCATGTCTTTGACAGGTATCACATCTCTTAACATACTCAAAGGAATCTTGGAAGATGGACGGCCACCAATATCTAGCTCTTAAAGCTTTCTGTGCCGTCAACTGTCCTGCGAAGTGCCCTCCACATGCAGAGTCATGACATTCTTCCAAGATAAAAGAAACCTCGTCAGGCATCACACATCGGCAGTAGATATCATCAACGCCCTGCCGATATAGTGCTCCTGCGATCAAGGAAAACTTCAAAGCCTGTTGTTTTATTTTCCTCTTTTCTAATTTTCATAAACCAGCTCCAGTCTCTCGTGTTGATAGATAATGCGTGATAGCAGCATACCAAGATGGGATAGAAGCTGTATCAATTTTAAATATTTCCTCAATATCACTTCCTTTAGCCAAAGTCTCTTTCGGCTCGCCAAAATCCACAAGGCATTCCACAATACCTTGCAACCGTAGTGGCTTACTCTTAATCTCATAATCGAACTCCTACAAAGTGTTTAACCACTTTGCCAAATGATCAGGCGGCTGTAGCTTGTTCATAAGCAATCTAAGTCCTTCCACCTTCGTATAAAAAACTATGTTCTCATAGAGGATGTAGTTGTGTCCCAAAGACCATCGCAAGGCACAGCTTCTCCATGTAGGTATAGTTGATCTCTAAAATGCCCAATTTTC
This sequence comes from Lygodium microphyllum, assembly GCF_053477565.2. Lineage (NCBI taxonomy): Eukaryota > Viridiplantae > Streptophyta > Polypodiopsida > Schizaeales > Lygodiaceae > Lygodium > Lygodium microphyllum. Next base: position 124,677,422 of record NC_141159.1, on the reverse strand, counting down.
GACTAGCAAAAGCTATTGGATGATACCACTTTTCCTCCCAGATTTGGGCTAAACAGCAGTTGATACTATGCATGGTGGTAGAGCTAAAAATATATAAAATACATCGTCTCTTTTAGGTGCTTTTAAAACGGGTGTTTTTACTAGCTCCTGTTTCACATCCTCGAAAGCTACCTTACAAGGGTCGCTCCATTCAAATAGACAGCTAAAGGATAATAAGTTCATTAATGGCAACGTCCTTTCTAGCAAGGCATTTATAAACCTCCGATAGTACCCTATCAAAGCTATGAACCTCTTTCGGAGTGCGTGGTGGGCCTATAACGACTATAACCTTGATCTTTTCAGGGTCAGTTGCAATTCCTACTGAACTGACCACATGGCCCAGCAATAACCCATAAGGCACTCCAAAGACACACTTACGTGGGTTGAAAGCGATACAAAATTGTCTGCAGCGCTCAAAGCACTTTCTTAAAATAATCAACATCCTTTTCCTCACAGTGGCTGCCCCCAGGTCATCAATAAATACTTTCAACTCATCTGGGAAAATGCCACCAAAGGTCTTGTCTGCTGTTCGTTGCCATGACCCAAGTGCATTGCACAAACCAAAGGCCATCACATGGTACGCAAAAGTACCAAAGACAGTAATAAAAGTTGTTTTCAACTTGTCCTCTTCTGCAATTGCCATCTGGTTATATCCTACAAAGCAATCCATAAATGTATATATTTTCCTACCTGCTAATTGATCCAAAATCTAGTCAATAAATGGTAACGGATAGTAATCCTTAACCGTCTGCTTATTTAGCTCTCTAAAATCTACACATAATCGGATCTGGTTGTTTTTCTTCGTCCTGATAACAATTGGTGAATACCATTCTGTGTGTTCTACAAGGAAGATTAAACCAGCTTTTCTTAACTTCTGTAACTCCTCAAACAACCCGTCCCTCAATTCAAAAGGCATACGCCTTACCTTCTGACGCACAGGACAACTGCCTTCTTTTACAGAATAGTATGAATAGCCAGGCAGGGAGGAATGCCTCTCAGCTCATCAAAACTCCAAGCAAAGATGTCGCGGAATTCTTGAATCAAGGACACATAGTCCTCCCTTTCTGCTGAACTAAGCATGGAACCTAATTTAATTGGCCGCGAATAATTCGGCGTGCCAATGTCCAACTCAATCACATCAGCGTCTCTTATCCTATCTTGCGGCTCTATTGGCTCAATTAGAGTTATCTGATAAATATCCTCTGTAGTGGACCCCTCTTTAGATTCATCATTGGATGATGTCTCACTACCAGATGTATCATCAGCTATTTCTAAATCAGTAGAGGATAAAGGAGCTCTCTCACTCTGAGGAGACTCAGGGTAAGCATCATGTCTATTACTCGATTAGCAAGACTCGATAGCTAGGACGTCATGCAAATCTTATCACCCTAAAGTCCAAGAAGCATTCTACACTTGCAACTGTAACATGGACCTTAGTAACACAACCTTCTGGTTGTCTTAGACTATCATCAGCCATTCTAAGAAGGGTGGAGCTATCTTTTTGGATGCCTAGACCCAACCTCTCCATCAACTCTGAACTCATGATATTGACGGAGGACCCAGTGTCTACGATGGCATGCTCCACTAATATTCCATCCACATATGTTGGAACCCTAGGGAAATCCTTTTCAGCATGCTCAAACCAATCTTCCCCTACTCGTGCTATGCCCAAAGGTTCTACAATATACCCAATACGCAGGATCTTCTTGAATTCCTTGCATACTCCTGGAGATAATTTAATCAACTGTAAGAGGTTTACATCTGGTTTGACTTCGCAAAGAGAACTTGCTAAATCAAAATCATGATAGGTAGCCAAAGCTCTCTTTTCTCGCCAAACCATCCCAGCTTTGTGGCTTCTTTTTTAGCTCTTGCCTTCTTTCTTGGCACTTCCTCATCCTTCTTAGGATCGACTTTTTTGTCAACAGGTCTTAGAGGTCCACCTTCCATGCCACGATTCTGGACTTGCGTCCCCTTATCCCCTTGCTTAGGGTTTCCCTCAACTAGTTTTCCCTTATCTTTATCGACCTCTTTAGCCTTTTGGACTCTTGTCACGACTCGTAAGTTAGAGGTTTCAACGTCATTGACGCGTACAACCTCAATAAGGCTGACTCCATTGCCTTGTGGCAACTCTTCTATAGTGATCTTTCCCCTTTGCAGTATTTGTCTTGATCCATCATTTGGCTGCAGGTTATTATCTTGTGCTCTATGATTGACAAGACCTGGCTGTTTACTCCCTTGTTGGAGGGAACTAATCTTACTCCAACAGGTAGCAGCTAAGTGGCCCGACTTCCCACAAATATCACATTTAACATTTGGATAGTTTCTAGGGAAATGTTGTCCGCCACACCACTTACAGCTGAAAATTGAGGGACCACCCTCTTCAGGGCATTGACTCCTTATCAGATTCTGCTGCTTCTTTAAGAATTAACGTCAACAGCTATTTGTCGATATTGTTCAGAAATCATGTCGGTATAATACTTCATCATATCCTTAACTTCGCCAAGGACATTAGATGCACTCGACTCATAGCCTTGATCATCTATCCGTCGTTCCATTGGCCTAACAATTTGATTGGGCATTGGTTATTGACTCACAGGAACAACATTAGGGTTCGAAACTTGGCCTCCAACATTTGGTGGAGCCAACTGACTTGCCATAGGCATAGTCACACTGGGAGGAGCTGACAGCAAAGGTACATTTTGAACCATGCTCCCTCTCCCATTAGGGCTATTCATAGGCATCCCTTGACTTCCATTTGTCAATGGTAGGTTGCCTCAGGTACTAAACCCGCATTAAGATTTATTCGAGAGGAGTAGGCCGTTTGTAATCGTGCTTCTACTCCTTCTGCCCGCCTAATGGCGGTATCTATATCAGCCAAAGCCACACTGCTCAATTGAACCTAAATATTGAAATCCAATCCATGCAAGAAGTATTGCAATTGGGCAGCCAGCAGAATAAGAATGTAAGTTTGTAACTTACGAAACACTTCCTTAAGCTTCTTCACATAGGCTTTCACATTCTCATGGGGGTCTTGGCGTGTTACATTCAAGACACGTAACTAGTATTGGCCACCTCTTTCAGGGGCATACTCTCCTCGGAAAGCTGTATAAAATTGATCAATTATGGTTATGGTTCCAGACTCTATGCTATGATACCATACCGAAGCCCTTCCTTTTAACATAATATTAAAGAACATCATAAGATGTCCCTCATCTTGGATGCGATAATTAAACATTAGTCTTTGGAATTCACAAATGTGAAACTCCGCATCTTCTTCAGCTAACCCATTAAAAATGGGCAAAGGAACTCCTAAAGCTGGAAAATCCGGCGTCCTTGTAGGAATTGCAATGGGTTGTGCCATGATGACGATCGGATTCACAACAGGAGTTTGAACTGATGGACTCACACCCCCACTAGAAGTGGGCAGACTTGGTGGAAGAGAGGAAGAACTTACGCTTCCTCCTACACCTAAAGGACTATGTGCAGCAGTTAGGTTACTAAGACCACTGCCTCTTATGCATATCAGGCTACTCCTTTGAGGAGAATAGCGACTTACAATCTCTAACCGCCTTCTAGCCCTCTCAGCACGTTCTGCTTTTTGTATTTCGGCTTGACGGTCCTTGTCAAAGGACATAAACCAACTTTCTTGGTTCCTAGAAACCCTAGATTCGAGAATCACCACTTATTGGTAGCTCCCGACAGACGCACCACTAATGGGACCTGAAATGGGCCAGCACTGGCTATGGCACTAGCCGGCCGGACCTCATACTCATGACAGACAAACACACCCTCACGGCCTCACGAACAAGGAGCATCTATCTACTGCTAAAGGACAAACTGCCCTAAAGCCTAATCTATGCGTTTATAGTTTATAGTCCAACATTTCCCTTTTTCTAGACTCCTCAGAGGGAGAACCCATACACATTGGCAATGCCACGATCACACACATATGGAGGCAACCTCTCGGTAGAAACATCCTGGCCCCACTGCAGCTCTCCTACATTGCAGGGATTAGCCCTTTGATACGCTGCTCAACATATAACACAATCGAACACAAACTCCTCTATTTTATATTTCTCGTATTTCTAGGAGACATACCATGTTTCCTCACTTAACAGTCCCTTAGAAAACCGACCCTCTATCCTACGGCAAGGGATAACCTCACACTCTCAATCGTGGGTCAAATTCCTAAGAAAACAATTGCTATGCAGTCTAGGAGCTTTTCCTTTGATACCATGAACCATGCATAGTGCATAATGTGAATGGTTTAGCACAGAGACAAAAGAAAATCAGCATTGTGCATAGTGTGAAACCAATCTTTTCATGATTTCCATGCTAACGTTTATGTACTGAAAAGAGAAAAGACATCGAGCCTTACGCTCATGTTGCCTTTCCCTTTATTTTAAAACAACGTCCTATAGGCATGATGCATCACATAAATCAGATTTAAGATTATACTTTGACACTCAAACTCCCCTCTCGCCCTACTGTTTAATGTTTTGCATTCGTTGATAGGTGAAAGAGTCATTTTATGTGTATTTCCTTATAAAGAAAGCGATAAACACGGACGAAAACATAGAAACGAGGGTAAATCGAGGCTAACCTTGTGCTCTACCTTCATTATACATTGTACAAACACACATGTAATTTTTTGGAATTTTCCTTTTACCGTTTCCTAATTTTCTCCCATTTAAAACCCATTTTTCATCATTTTTTGGTATTTTTTCTCTATTTTCTTCAATACAAAATGACTAGAAATTAAGATTGATTGTGAGCTGTGGCCCTTAGATTCCTTGACATCAAAATTTCAGGTTTTATTGGCATTATGTCTCATATTTCTCATTTATTTTGAAAAAAATCCCATTTTACCCCTTAAACGCGTGTTTTACGGGTTTTATACCATTAACTTCAGCCATATCACTTATGATTTTCAGATTTTCAGAGCATAGACTATTGAAACTCATAGCAAAAAACATTATAATGCATAATCAGCCCATGGGAACAATGTTTCATCAAACAAATAGCATAAAAATCCATTTTTCTTTCATAAAAATTGAATTACTGCTTAGGCTTCATGTCTCGGGATCTCGATTTTGGTGCGAGACTGCGGGTCAGCCCACATTCAATGTCTAGCATCTTCACAATCAGCAATCTTCATGTCTACATTGATCCAGAAGCAATTTGGTCCCAACCGGACAAGCTTTCCTTCACCATTCTTCAGTTTCCTCTTGCACACAAGAACAACCCCTTAGGGGAGAGAGAGGGAGGAGAGAGAAATACTAGAATTGGCTCTCTTCATTCAGGCCACCATTGGACGAACGAAGACCAGCAATATGATCAGCAGAGAGAGGGAAGATCGGGGGTAATGTCGGTTGGGTGGGTTACTTGCAGGCTGCCATCTCCATTCATCAACATGAGGGCGCATTTTTTGGGTATCAACAGACACCATCTCCCCACGTTTTTTGTCATGCTTTCTCTCTCCACAATTTGTGCTAAGTTTCATCTTGGCATAAAATGATCCAACTCCCCCAAAGGTCATGCCCATTTGGCCCAAGGTTTGTCCACCTCTTCATATCTTGATCGGTTTCTTGGCTCCTTCCTCGTCCGGCATTTGATTCGAGTGTTGTAAATTTCTGCGCGTCAAGCTTGACATCCCTCACTAACTGGCGATTCCTGACAACCCGCACGGTAGTTTGAAAAATTATCAAAAATCAACAAGTGTCGCTTAGGCGCCTTTTAAAAGTCGTATTTCACTTGGTGCTTAAAATCGTCCTAGTTGGAGCCGCCGCCTTCGATGTTAAATATTTTTCCCCTAAATTTTAGGATTTTTTGGCAATTTTTAGGCACATCCCGGGCTCAAAACTCCGCTCTCAACTTCTTGTAGAAAGTGGCTTTGGAAATAGGAATCTCCAACTCTTCAGTGGAAGAAAAAACTTTGCAAACATCCATTGAATTCTTCTCTTCTTGACAATGCCATTTCTTTTATTTTCAGCCTCTTCTGATGCTTGTTGATGGTAAGTATTCCCTAGTTGCGCATCAAAAACATGGAGCCCCAAGAGGAACATCAAGAAAAAGAGGATTCTATTGTAAGAAAACCTATCTTGTAACATCAACAATATTTTTTTTCATTCTTTTGATGACCAAAACAAGGAAAACAACAAATCTTCATGCAGCATCATAGTAGATATCTCCCACGGATTTGATAGAATCAACCATAGTCTTCAATATCTTCACAGAATCCATCAATAGAACAAGGAACATAGAAGAATACACCACTTTTGAATGGAAATAATCACATAGTATTCATCTTCATTGTCTTCATAGTTCTCTTCTCTCAATCTCTCATAGAAAGATACATTGTTTTGATAGAATTGGTTTTCTCTGACTCTCTTTGTCTCTCTCCATCAATAATACATCATCTCCTCACTACAATACTCAATAATCACTCCTAATAATCCTTCTTAGGTCGTGGATATCCCTTTCAAGAGGTATGGGAGGTATGAAAGGGCACTAGAGCCACTACAGTGACTCTTCATAGCTCACTATTATCATTGTCATTCCAGTCTTCTCTTCAGTCTTCAACAACTACTTCTTCCATTTGTTTTAGCTCGTTTGAACTTAGATTCATCCTTTCAAAAAGTTATAAAAATTTCCCAAAGTCACACATAAATTCTATAGAACACTTATAGAAGATCTACAGAACAAAACAAAACAAGAATAGAGTAGAGACAAAGGCTCTACAGAAGGTCTACAGAGGGTTATAGAAGGTCATCAGAGAACATTAGAACCTCATAACTCATACTAAAACCATCCAAAACTATAAAAAACTATTCAATAAGCTTTCAAAAGACCTCAACCTTCATCAACCATCAATCCATGCTTCATACAGAAGAAAATCAAAACAAAATAGAAGCTAAACAGAAGGTATTAGAACCAATCGGAACCTCAACAAAACCTATCAAAACAACATAGAGCCTCATATTTCTAATGAGAATCATCATGAGCTTTCAAAACATAATCAATATCATCCAAAACACTTTCAAAAACTTCCAAAACAACCAATCATCACTCAAAATCCATAAAAAATCAACCATTTAGACCTCAAAAACAACAAAAATCAGTCAAAAATTCGGTATTTTTCCACTCTCAACAATGACCAATCCTCTTGTGCCAAATTTCAAGGTCTCTAATAGTTCCCTATCCATATGCAAACATGGCTGCTTTTTTAGCTAAGGCAATGTAGTATCTAGTGTAAACATTGGACCATGTCTTTTTTCTTTGAGCAATCAAATCGCAACCATTGCCAAATTCCTTTATAAAGTATACCTACAAGTTCTACCCTCTCATCTCGCCAACTAAAAAAGATTATTCGTAATAGAAAACACATGTAATACATCATACATACTTTTTTTAAAACCATTATGAATTGCCAAGGGAACTACGCCCTTATGCTCAATATATATACTATATTGAGTGCCATCTCCTAAACAAACATACCCATACTTATTTTGAACCATGTCAATAAACCATTTCCCATGTGGTGAGATATGGTTGGATGCCCTAGTCAATATACCATATATCATTTGACTTATTCTCTTTAGTAGCATGGTTCTGAACATACATCATAGCATACAACCTATCACTAGATGCATCCTCAGCATGACTAGATGAAGCATAATGACCCTGCCGCTTGCCTTCCTGATTGGCTTGCTTCTTCCACCATTCCTTGGCAATGTGGCAATACTTTCCACGATATTGATTGTTCTTATTCTTGTTTACATTTTCACGCATAGTCTCCAGCTGTGCCATGATCCTCTGCCTCTAGAGTTGGATCTTCCCCTCGCTCAGAAGTATTCACCACCTCTAGCATTGTGTCCCTATTTACTGATTATTTATATTTTGAAATGTATTATGTTGAGTTCCTTGTTCGAGGAGAGAATCCTTTGCTTCCATAGCTAACATAGCCTCTTTGATTCGAATAAAAAACTATATATCTACCTTTAGAGCTACTTGAGCATGTAGCTAGTGAAGTTTAATCTCTTCATGACAAGAAAAGCAACTAGCTCATTGAACTCATGCATTTTCTATGGTACTAAAATGGATGTATCAAATGAATTATACTTTGGTTCAAGACCATTCAATATAATTGCAACTAGATCATTGTCATCAACCTCACCTATAACAATTGCTACCTGATTTAGTGATGGTCTTTATCTCTATTACATAATCTTGTATGGACCATCCTATCCTGTCCATGGTATTAAACTTTGCTTCAATTTATTTTTGCATGCACTAGTGGTAGTGCCATATTACCACATCAAAATGTCCCATGCATCTTTTGGTGACTTGCAATTCATAATTTGCATGACCATTTCATCAGAGATACATAATGAAAGCCAGTGCAAGACTCTATAAGCATGTTTAAGCCATGCATGATGTGCTCTTCTCTATTATTCCGCCACCATAGGATTGCATTTTGGATGCTTAGGTTCAACTTCTTCACTTGTCACACTAGATTCCAATAAGAGAATTTTACAACGGAATTTCCATATAGCATAGTTGTTGTTATCCAAATTTTCACCTACTGTTTGAGTGATATTGTCACTCATATCAGCATATTTGCTATGGTTGTAGCTCTATGTATTCACTGTAGTATTCAAACTATTAATGCATGACTCCTTGCAAACCAAAAGCACTCCTTTCAATGACACAATGCTTGCATAGCATTCAAGCAACACTCGTACACTCTCTACTTAGTCTAGTATAGTTCATTTTAGTCATAGAGCAATCATTAGTATGTTAGAAAGTATCCATAGATTTCAACTACATGACATATATATACTTCTTTCTTCCATCTATGATAGTTTTAGTTTTAGAGTGGTTGCACTAGTGTCTTTGTTTAGTAACTATTAGTATTTTAGCTTAGTAGCTTTCTATACATCTCCGGACATTTGATACAATATCCCATGAATGATAACATACTCATGTAGACATCATTTACTACATATCTCTTATACAGACAAGCTTTCCACAATAGATAGACAAGCAGACTGTGAGATAATGACATTTAATTCTCTATGACAGTGAAGCATTCTCAGCTCAAAAATAGCTCAAGGACATGTTAGGAAAGTGCATAACCATTGAGAGTTGATATATGGACATATGAGTATCAATGCTTGTACATTCTTTAAGTATAAGTAAGAAAAAAAACTTCAAATAGGTTTTAACCAATAAGTAACCTATTGAACCAACCTACTATGAGCCAAGATGAGCATTCAATGCTCATGAGCATCCATAAACAAACCATTGATCATATAACATCATACTAGCATTTATGGCTAGCATTGTGAGCTTCAATGAACTTTAGTTCAAGAGTTATGATAGTTTTGGCTTGTATGATTGCATAAAGTCTCACACATGTAGATTATAAGTGATCACCAATTCATCCAAATGCTACCCAAATGTACAAACATTTTGCCACATTACTTGCTAAACGTCTCATGTTGTTTAAGTGTGCAAAGTGAAGCACACAATTGGTGACATTCATAGAAATTTTAGATAGAGAAAAATAGGCACAAAATCCAAGCTAGCTTTAGATCAATTCTTCCTTAAATTTCTAATGCTTGATGCTGCCATTATGAGCATTACACAATATCCTTAGTATCCCACAACTATCCTCAGAGTTGGAAGGATAATCAACAGGATCTTTGTTAGCTACCATGATCAATGGATAATAGGTCCTCTACAACAGTCCACACTTAATCTTCACATTGTCTTGGTAGGGTGCAATCATTGTTGAACTCATTGTTACTCCTCACTTGCTTCAGTATCCAACACTCAACATTACTACTTCTCTTCCTTCAACTGATGTCCAATGGCTGATTAGATGAGCCACCACACATGCCTCTTGCCTTTCTAGTTTTAGCAGACTGAAGTCTACTCAAATACTATGATTAAAATGCAAGAGAGAAAGTGTAGACAAAGAAATGGAGTAGACCCTAAGAGCAATGTGCCCTCATCTTCTTTCATTATTCTTCAACATCAGTAACACCCACACAACTATCTACACTAGTGTAAATGAAGATAGGTCTAACTTACTAACCTTATTAATGACACACACATGGATACTAATAGCTAAGGTCTATAGATGTCATGTGAAGATCAATACAATGGTAGATGAGCTTGACTCTCGACACATCATACTCATTATTGTTTTGCTAGTAGATGAAGGTCTTCTACAACTATTACAACTGCATTTTACATCAATGCATGCCACCTTTCTGTTCAACTAGCCATCTCTCACTTCTTTATCACATAATTTTCTTAATATAAGGTTAAAATATCAAAAGACAATAAAACATGAACATAAGGTTAACATATCAATATAGGTAGCCTCATTAGTTTTTGTTTCTTTCTTTTCTGCTGTACATTGAGTGATTCTATCAATTGAATTTCTTCATACACATGCCGTTGTCATAAGGGATTATTATCGCACTTTATGAATAAGTGTAACATCTACATGATGATTTTCTTTTCCACTAAATATGACTAATAGCATGCAATCCTTAATTGGGTAAAGCCTCTTTCTTTGTGCATCAAAATTCGAAAATCCTAAGTTAGCATATTGCCAAAGGTGCTATATAACCGTATACATCAAAGCACTATTGAATCGAGCATGTGTGAATGCACCCTCAACTTAGGGAACATAAGCACTTACTCTTATAAGGGAGGGGTACTCATTTCAACACATCAAGAGCTATAGGAAGTGCCACCAAGGTGTTGGAAATAGAAAACTAGTCTCAACATATCACCTGTGCATGAATCGTGGGCTAGTTTTCTCTAGTAAGTGTGGATTGAATTTCCAACTCTCTCTTTCAAGCCATACCTTGGTTGAGGATGCCCTATTAGAAATTTGGTGAGGAGCACATCTCCCCTTCCTGGAAAGTCACCCATCCTAACATTGTTCATGCAACACCCTGGAAAACCTTAAGGTCATGGATGACCTTTTATATTGATCTATATAATCATGAAATTCTTCCTCTATTGCCCTATCATTTAAACCTCCTAAAGTAGAGTGTTGTCTACTCACTAAAGAAGAAAAAGCATGCCAATACTCAGTGGAAAAGAGCCCTAAACTAGATCATATTTGAAGAGCTAAGAGAGTGTGAGTTCCCTTGCATTCCTGATTATATATGGGCAAGTTGCTCTTGAAAAGAGTTCCGTATTTGTAGTCATATTGAAATCTACATTTGGTTCTTTTGGAGCTCTATTTGTTCTTGAGACTTGTTTATTGCCCCATCCCTAGCTCTCTAGCACTTTAAGACAAGCCCTTTAGAGTAGAGTATAGATCATCCACTAATGGTAGTATGCATCATTTATAAAGGACACTTAAAGGCAAACAACTTGGAAGATCTACTAGTATGAAGCCCTTAGTGGCACATTTAAGAAGTCACATCTTTTGTTGTTGTCTAAATCTTTGACATGATGAGTGTTTCATGATCATAGGATAAAGCCTCCCCAAACCTTGTGAATAAGTTCAGATTTTTGATACTACAAAAGCATTGTTTTGTACAAGGGTGATATTGTACTATGTGGTCTTTAACAAGTGATAGGAGAAAAATGGAGGTCTTTGGTGTAACTGATGCACATCAACTGTGTATGAGGATCATGTGAAGGAATAACTCGTTCATATGGATCATAGAAAGGGAAATGCAACGAGAAATGCTTAAACGATCATATTGATCGTGTGAATTAGGGAAATGCAACGAGAAATGGCTTACAATAACTCATTCACAAAGGCATAAGATGCATGCGCTAACGTGTGTTGGCAATGCAAGCTAGCAACTAGAATCCAAATTCCTTACCGATCTCACTGCAATCGCGTGGGCTTGTACCTGCGGTGCGTGCGACAAGGGAAGTGCTTAGAAGGCTACGGAAACAACTTTATGCAACCATGTGAGGGAGTTGAGACAACTCTCGTTGTTTGTGATTCAGCTGATGGACTGAACATTGTACGACATTACCATCATGCTTGAAACAGGTACTCGTCACGTATAATTCTTGATCTCATTCTATCCGTGGGCGAAAATGATGAAAAGCGAAGCCCTAATTGAAAAGGTGATTAATGCATGCAGGTTTATTACAATTATAATGGACGTGTATGATCAGGTACCTGCAGTACAGCGCCTTAATCGACATGTGAAGCTCCATTGACGATGAAGCTGCTGCTGCTGCAGCTGCGCGCGCCTGCGCGGGGAGAGAGAGAGAGAGAGAGGGTGCTGTCGAAAATGAGAAGGCCATCGGATGATATATATTAATCGAAAGCAAGCACGTTGCGCTAATCCGTCGTGATCCTTCAGCATGTTGGTTCCGGCCTGTCGGTAGTTACTAGATCAATAAAGAAAGAAGCTATCCCACCAGAGCTTCCTTCTCTTTCTGGAGAGGATGTACTTTCGCCTTATCATTCTTAGTCTCAGCTTTTGATCGCACTAAAATATTAGGCCGAATTGATTTCGTAAATTGTCACCATCCTTGCAAAAAACATGGTAGCATCTCACTATTAATTATGAGGGAGAAAGGGATACGTTTTGCTCGACTCCAGACATCTGAGCAACCTGAGGTCCCAGAATCTAAAGCACAAAATCTCACCCACTAGACCTACTTCAAAATGGAAATACTAGAGGGTTGAAAGACAACCTCTTGCTCATCAACTTGCAAAACATCCATTTCATACTACAAGCTCGGTTAGCCCCATATGCCTTCATAATCCTAGTATGATCTTTAATCATACACATTATTTGCTTGCTCTAATGTTTTTTATGCACGTTCTCCTCCGCATCATATTCTAAGTTTTCAAATGACTTCTTTACATGCCTCAAGACTACCAAAGCAGAGGTCATTTCATATGTAAACAATATCAAGTTGTTTAAATGTTATTAGTTCAAATTATGGGAGTGTGAACTATTAGCATAATGTTTTGACAGTATACACTGAAGCTCCCAAATGCAAATATTGGAGATAATCTAATTCAAACCTTAAAAATAAGAGAAGTAAGTATTTAGGGCATCATGGATTTTTGAATTTGAACCAAGCTACTTTAATGAAGGAAATGACTAAGTCATCCAAAAAAGTAAACATCAAGTCTAGTGGAGATTGATGTAAGGCTCTTGAAATCAAGAGCCCTTGAGATAGCTCCATTGTATCCCCATATTTCCTTTTAAGACTAAAAGACCAAGATTCTTCATATTGCACCTTAAACTCTCTATGGGGTATATAGATAAAACAATCACACGTAAGGGAAAAATGGGACCATATCCATTCTATAAGTGCATGGAAAACTTAGATATCCTTGTATTTAAAAAAAAAGCATGAACTTCATTCACTAAAAATCACCCTATGTAGTTTCAAAATATATAATTGTTGCAAAATCCAAGGATTCATTTCGTTGAGTCTAGGCTTGAACCTCCCGTTATTTTAAGATATGTCGACCATCCTTTAGTGACTATTCATTCTAATAGTTTCTCATTTCTTTGACTACTTATCGCTTGATTTTATCTTTCATTTTCGCCCAGTCACATAGTGTTTAGATCATATTAGTTATACCAACAACTAGCAAGTACCTAGTTAATGCCCTTACACTTGTGAAATGGCCTATGTACAACTTGTAGACTATCATTTCATACGATTTGAAGCTTGCCAACAGTCAATCAATGAAGAGACATAAAGTAGGCACCATATATGTGTTTATTATATCAAAATTCTAAACATTAGAGGTGAATTGTTGCACATATTATACTAAAATTATTTCGTAGAATATAAATGTGTAATTTGAAATCATTCCAAATAGGAAGAGAAGTGCACTAACATTATACTAAAACTTTTCATGTCAAGGAAGCATCATACTAAAACCTAAATAAGGGGAAAAGCAAGACTTGTGTCTAAAACAACAAAAAATGTAAATTTCATGTACTAGAATTGAGATTATTTTATTGATGCAGTTCAAGCATGCACACAATGGTTTTTAATGTTCCTTTCTAAGCAATGAGCTTTTTGATACTCCCCTTTCTCCATGAATGAAAATTGTAATGTGGAAAAAATGCTAGGCTACATTAATATGAATATGGGATTAATGTAATACAAAAAATATGGGACTACTATATAATGGGCCCTAAAAGCACAAGGTATAATATCAAGACACATAAGCAAATAAGTAGATTAGTTTATTAGATTAAGGAAAAGATTCATATTTCATAAGGAAGAATTATATTATATACATAGAACCTTTTAAATAAGCCCTAGTACAAACTAAAATGTGGCTTGGCTCCTTGGTGAAAGTTGAAGATATTTGAGTTACTCAATCCAAAAATCCAACTCAAAAATTAATACATTCATTTAATAATAAAAAATTGATAATCATAATTATGAATATTAGTATTTTGTAACTCATAACTAATGTAAAGTTTAATAATTATTTAATTGCTAAAACTTATAATTAGAATATATAATTTTTAATAATTATTAACAAATTAAAAATGTAGTAATTCAACCATTATCTTTAAATAATAATTTAATAATTATAATTAATTATTTATTTTAATAAGCATTTAAAATTTTAACAATAATAATATATTTATTATTAATAAGTAAAATGTACAAATAGGAAAGCATAAAAATTATCTAACTTAGATAATCATACTTATTAATTATAATTAATAATTAGTAATTTATTATTGATGTTACGTGCAATTTAATTATTTTTACAAAATGTTAATGGTTTCATGGTAATTAGAGTATTGTATGGATTGAATGTGATATTACTACTATGGCCATATAAATGCAAACTAGTAAATACATGCATCTAGCTTTTGCTTATCCTTGAGGGATTCTATATATCAATTGAAAGGCATCTATATAGGGGGATTATCTCTATCTCCTTGTAACATGCTCCAGATTGCATCTAAAATGACTGGAGTTCTCAAAATGAAACATGTGTTTTGCATCTAGGAATGTCTAAGTTATACGCTATAGTCAATCCCCTTATCAATACAAAGTTCATACAATATTTGATACATGAAATCATGATTGGACAATCATTGAGTGCTCCCAATTGTTGGCGGACGTTAAATCCATTGGTGAGATTATTAGATTGAGTTTGGAAATGCCTTATCGCATTGTGCTAGCCACCACCCAACTTTTTCATAATATGATCTCCTATTGTTCGCTTTGAGCATTTTTTGATAGCTCGTAGGACTTTTGGGCCATTACAAATACAAAAATCAATTGATATTTCCACAATCAACCTTTTGGGTTGACAATGGGGTAAAATTGATAGTGTCATTGCGTTAGGAATGGCTCAAAACTCTCATTTAGGTTTGAACAGTGCTCAAAATGGACATTAGGAGGCCAAGATATGAAAAAATGAAAAAGGTAACCGAAGGACCAACACAATGTAAGGGGACCCTTTGTTTTGAGCATTTTTTGATCTCGGTAGGGATTTTTGGCTATTCTAAATGCAATGGCACCATTAGTTTTGCTCCATTATCCACATAAAATGTATGTTTGGTACTATCGATTGATTTTTTAAATTGGAATGGGCCAAAAGCTCTGTTAGGTATCAGAAAAGGCTCAAAACAAACATATGAGACCAATTTATGGACTATCAGGGTGGTGATCTGCACAACATGATAAGACCTTCATGGTGGGCTTTCCCCTTGAATTGTGCAAGCCTAGGGGACCCCTAAGGCTTTTGGATGCCCCTCCTTCATGTTGTGTATGTACAATGTGAGAGGGGAGGCACTTGGAGATCTCAAGGGCCCCTCTCACAATGTGTGGATCTAGTCTTGCATTATGTGGGGCCAGGTTCCTGTTGTGCGAATCCTAGATCCACACAATGCAAGGGGGACACTAAAAAATCTCAAGGACTCCCCCTCATGTTGTGTGGGTCTAGGCTCACATTGTGTACGTCTTGGACTTACACAACACAAGGAGGGGTGACTTGAAAATCTTGAGAGTTCCCCCTCACATTATGTGGGTCTGAGAGACTTCAACCCTCCCTCCTCTCCCCCCTCCCATAAGTTGCAAGGGAAGATTGTCTCATGACATGCATACATTACATTCATGGTGCACGTCAATTGGTAGGCCTTTCCTACCACACTCATTGATGAGTAGTTTGATGACTGGTTCACTCTCCACCACTTTATGTAGGCTCTCAAACTATCAAAACTTAAGTTCTTTGTACTTTATTATTATGTATTAAACTTGTAATGCACCTTTTCTTTTATTGGTGAATGGGAACTAGAAAGATCCCTTGGTTTTCTTAATGATATTGTCCTATATCACCATATTGTAAAATCTTAAAATTGAAATCTTGGCCACTAAATCTTCTTAGAAGTGCTCCTATAAATAGTAGATAGCTTGTTCCCTTATATAGACCCCATTGTACAAAATTTAGAATAACTTGTTTTAGGATGCTGCAAATGAAGCATACTATACCTCAAAATGAAGCTCTTTACATTTACTTTCAGTTTATGTAAGTTTCACTTTGTTAATATGAATAATACTATCCGAGGACTATTTGCAATAGAGTAGAGCCAAATTTTAGATAATGTTCTACCAAAAAAACATCTCAAAGATAGGAAAACTCCTCCAAAATGGGTGCTATTATCCAAGATGCTCCTTCAAGAGATAGACCCCTCCATTTGATCAAATACTCCTAGTTCAAGATCTAATCTTCTTCTCATATAGCCCTATTATTTTCTCAAGAACATACTAAACAAGGCTCTCTTCAAGATGAGCTATCAAGCTCATTGTTACTATAAGGACAAAATATACACCTTATAAAAGCCAATTTAAAAGTAAGAGAAACCTATATACCATGTTTAAGGTATATCAAGAATCAGGTGGTGGGGAGACTTGCTTGAGTTGCTACACGAAACACACACCATACACACAAGAGGAAGCCCACTCAAGAACACAAGTAGAGAGATGGAGGCCAAAAAGTTTTCTTGTTGGTTGTTTCTTCTTCTTCCACACATAATACAATATACACAAAGTATAGATAAGATACAACATAAAGGAAAGTGGCCTACTAAGTTAAACACGAGGCCAAATAGTGCATAACTAAGTATACTAATCGAGTGGCACTATAACTATGCAAATTGTAGGTAGATGCAACAAACTAAATATAATAAGTGATAAGTTAGTGGACATGTTGTTGAGATATCGAGCTCCACTCGTGATATGCCAGGGTGATCGTTGTGCATTTATGTCACCGACTTGTTAGTTGTAGATGCGGTTGGTACACCGCCCATGAATAATAGCTAGATGACAGCTATCCTTATCTACTCTACTTCGTGGCTCAGTTAGTATGCCACCTTAGTTAGTTGAGTTTGGTTTGAGACCCATATATAGGGTTCTTCTATTTCTATGTACTAGAGTTCTTTTTTGTCTTACACAACTAAGAAGAGGAAAACTGTTTTCAGCCTCCACCCTTGTGTGTATTCCCCTATTGTGCAAGCAAGAAAGCTACAAGTGAGGCTCCTTCCTTCTCTCCCACAATCTTGACATGGTATTAGAGCCTTGTTCGTGGTAAGGAGCTCAAGAAAGCAAACCAAGTTTGCAGTGTTCTGGTAAGAGGACTAGTGTTGCTTTCATTTTTCTATTTTGGGAGCAAGTCTCTGCGGGTAGCACAGCCGAAAAGTGCAAGAGTGCATTGTCTCAGATTGAGACCCCCCTTCGCGGTGAAGCAAGAGGGCAGTATATGTTGCGGAACGGGCCTTTGGCCCTTGGCGACCCTGTTTTTTTGATTTGAGGCCATTTCGGGGCCTGTTTTGGGAGCGGAAGTTTTCTGCACGCACTCAGGAAAAGGCCCTATTTTATGCTGTGCGACCACTATTCTACAGATCGGTGAAAAGTTACTGTAGAAATTGCATCGTATGCCTGTGCGCAGAGACATTGGGAGTTACAGAATCATCCTTGTTGCTTGTTAATGCAAAATCGTCACTAGGAAGTGATTGTGTGGTCAAATACCACTTTCGTCAGTTTTGCAGATTTGCCCTTGTGAGGATGAAGCTATGTTCTTTACAGTGACATAATTTTTTTGCAATGTTCTGTAATGGCGTCCGATTCTCTTTCACAGATTGTCACTGAAAAGCTTGACAAGAAAAAACTTCCAAGCAAGGAAGTTCAGAATGACGAATTTCCTTATGGGAAAAGGATATTGGGAATTCGTTGCAGGAAATGAAGAAGAACCAGTTCTTCCTGATGTTTACAATCAACAGCAAATGCAGGCATTTAAATCATGGTATGAGAGAGCCAAAGGAAGCATGGGATACTTTGTCAAAAATGTATAGCACAAATATGCAAGCCAGGAAAATGCAGCTCAAGCAAGAGTTGCACAATGTGCAAAGAGAAAATATGAGCATCAATGACTACCACATGAAGGTGAAGAAGATTGCAGATGCACTTGCTTCCATTGGGTCGCCAGTGGAAGATGATGATTTAGTTTCTATGACCTTGAATGGTCTAGGAAAGGATTATGCACAGTTCCGAACATCCATTTCCGTCCATGAAAGATTTCCTAATTTTGAGGAGTTGATTGCTCTTCTAATTTCTGAGGAGCAGAGAAATGGTGGTGCATCTTCTTCAGAAGGAACTTCAAAAGAAGCTGTCTTCTACTCAAATGCTGGAAGAGGTAGAGGCAAAGGTAGAGGAGGCCGATCTGGAGTCCGTGGTTGAAATCAGAATATGCAACAAACTCAAGAAAACCAGTCCTATGGAGGAGGACGTGGTAACTCTAAAGGCAGGGGGAGCCAAAGAGGTCGTGGTGGATGGCAAAGAGGCCAAAATGCAAATAGCAATGTTGAATGCTACTACTGTGGTAAAATGGGTCATATGGCTAAAGACTGCTATAAAAAGTAGAATGACATCATGAATGGAAAATTGCAACAAGGAAATTATGCATCTTCTAGTAGACAGGGTGATGACAGAAATGAATATTTGTTTATGGTGCAGCACATAAACAATTCTGTGACAAGTGCAGAAGAAAGCAACGATGTATGGTATGTTGACTCAGGTGCATCAAACCACATGACAGGCCATGCAGATTGGATGGAGGATGCAAGGAAAATGGAAAAACCAGGATTTGTGGAGACTGGTGATGATACTGCACATCCTATTGTGCAGATTGGAAAAATACCTTTGTCTATGCAGGATGGGAAAAAGAAATACCTGTCCGATGTATTTCATGTCCCGAATATCACCAAGAATCTGGTTTCTGTTGGTCAAATGGTTGAGCAGGGCTTGCAGGTCAGATTTAATCCTCATGGATGCTTTGTTGAGGATATGAAAAATAAAGGTCGCTTGATAGCAAAATGAAAGAAGAAGGGCAGAATGTTTACGTTGGATGCAGACATGTATGAATTGAGTGTAGCAATGTTTGCAGATGGGACCGGTGTAGTTGCAGATATTGATATCTGGCATAAACGCATTGGCCATGTTAATGTACAACGACTTAAATCAATGCAGTCCCAAAATATTGTTGCAAGATTGCCTAAATTCAAGGTTGCAGAAATGCATAAGGTATGTGAAGCCTGCCAATTTGGAAAATAGGCAAGGAAACCATTTCCTAGACATGCTCAAGAGAGTAAGAAGCCATTGGAATTAATCCACTCTGATGTGTGGACTACTAAAGCTGCATCTCTTGGAGGCTGTCATTATTTTGTCACTTTTATCGATGACTATAGCAGAAAAGTTTGGGTGTATTTTATGAAAAAGAAAAGTGAAGTTTTTGGGCATTTCAAAACTCTTAAAGCTATGGTTGAAAAAGAAACAGGCCTGCAAATAAAATGCCTAAGGTTAGATGGAGGGGGAGAGTACCTCTCAAATGAGTTTGCAAGGTTCCTATAGGAGCATGGCATAAAGCAGCAATATTCATGCAGTCATACCCCACAACAAAATGGAATTGCAGAAAGGAAAAACATGCATATTGGAGAGGTATCTCGTGCCATGCTCAACGAAAAAGACTTGCCAGATTTTTACTAGGCTGAAGCAGTTGCTACATCAGTCTACATAATGAACAGGACTCCCACTGCAGCAATACATGGGAATACTCCAGAGGAGAGGTATACTGGTAGGAAACCAGATATTTCTCATTTGAAGATTTTTGGTTGCATTGCCTATGTTCATGTGCCAGATGAGTTGAGATCCAAGTTGGATCCAAAAGCTGAGAAGTGCATCTTTATTGGTTACTCTTTGCAGCAGAAAGGGTATAGATGCTATAACCCTTCTACTCGTAAGTTTATAGTGAGCAGAGATGTTGTTTTTGATGAGATGAGTAGCTGGTATAAACCAGTAAATGTGATTGATAATGTAGATGCACAAAATGGTAATGCTGTACAGAATTCACAGCAGCAGTCATAAGATATTAGTGGACCTGGAGCATCCTCTAGCAGTGGTTCACATTCTTTGCCATGGACAGGCAAATTGAGATAAGGAGAATCTTCTCAGAGCAATGCAGATAGTGGTATGCAGGTATCACGAAAAGGAAAAGAGAAGGTAGATCAGCCCATGTTTGATGTGAATGTAGGTCACTTTTATGTGAATGGTGAATCCAGTGGCTCAGAACAGAGCATTGATGATGAGTTGGGTATTCCTTCTATTGTTACACCTGGAGTAAGGAAGACCAAGGATGTTTTGAGAGCACCTGGGAGTGAACCTACTTTGCGCAGGTCTACCAAAGCTAGGTATCCTGTGGATAGGCTGAAATATGATGGATTTACAGCCATTCACCATGCATATATGGTCAAAGTGATACAAGAACCAGAACCCACTTCTTTTGAGCAAGCCATGGGAAAAGAAAAATGGGAGAAAGCCATAGATGAAGAAATGGATGCCTTGGAAGCAAATGCTACATGGGAATTGGTACCTTTGCCTAAAGATAAGAATGCAATTGGTTGTAAGTGGGTTTATAAGGTGAAACACAATGTAGATGGTTCTGTGAATAGATACAAGGCAAGATTAGTAGTCAAGGGGTATGCACAAACATATGGCATTGATTATGAAGAAACATTCAGTCCGGTTGCAAGGATGGAAACCGTAAGAGCAGTCATTGCTATGGCTGCATCAAAGGAATGGTCTTTACATCAGATGGATGTAAAGAATGCCTTCTTGCATGGTGATTTGCAAGAAGAGGTATATATGGAGCAGCCACCAGGTTATGTGCATGCTGTTCATCCTGAGTTTGTTTGCAGGCTGAAGAAAGCATTGTATGGCTTGAAGCAAGCACCTAGAGCATGGTCTGACAAGATAGGACAGTATCTTGTCACTATTGGCTTTCAGATTTCCAAGGCAGATTTCTCACTTTATGTGAGAAAAACAAAGAAAGATATTATGCTACTTGTCATTTATGTTGATGATTTGATTATGACAGGTGACAGTGATGAAGATATCCTTCATGTGAAAATGCTATTGAAGTAGAAGTTTGAGATGAAGGATTTGGGAGAGCTGCGTTATTTCTTGGGCATTGAGGTGATTAGATCACCAAGTGGGATACGGCTCCTGCAGAGGCAGTATGGATTGGACATGCTATCCAAATATGGGATGATAGGCTGTAAGCCTATTTCAGTTCCTTTGGAGCAGAATGTGAAGCTGAGCGCAGATGCAGGTGAGCTTCTGGAAGACCTTACTATGTACAGACGCATAGTAGGAAGTTTGATTTATATGACTATTACCAGGCCAGATTTGAGCTATGCTATTGGATTGGTAAGTCAATTTATGCAGGCTCCAAGGAAACCGCATTTGGATGCGGCTAGACGCATACTCAGGTATGTGAAAACCACATTGCAGTATGGACTATTTTATGAGACTGGGGTTCAGATACAGTTGCATGGATACACTGATGCTGATTGGGCTGGTAGTATTTCTGATAGATGATCTACCAGTGGATATGTATTCTCTTTTGGGAGTGCTGCAATCACTTGGAGCAACAAGAAACAGTCTACAGTTGCCTTGTCGAGCACAGAGGCTGAGTACAGGGGTGCAGCAATGGCTGCATGTGAGGTAGCTTGGTTGCATAAACTACTTTATGATATGCATTAGCCTACAGATGGGCCAGTTGTCATGATGCAAACAATTCCTTTGATCGTATGAATGTAAAGCAAGATAAACAATGCAAATAGCAATGCACCTCTTCATCATCAAATATAAAATCTAAATGAAGTAGGAATTTGGATGTCTTCATTGTGTAAGTCCATCCTCAATTATCGCAGTTTGCACATTGACCCTACCTTCCTAATGATTAAAAGTTCACCATCCATCCAAACATTATTATCTTGTAATGAATTTCTACAAAACTACCTCATATCTTGGTCTAAAGGCACCATTTTTCCACAAACATAGTGCCATATTTTATTTAAAAATGTCATTATGAAGTTTTGAGTGGAAATCATGTATTTGTAGACAACAGAATCTAGTTGCACCTTGTAGGTTATTCCATCTTGTATCTTTGTATCCTAGCATACATCCACAAAATCTATGATATTGTCTACATCTAGGTGCTTCACTAGGGACATGATTCTTGAGGTCTAGACTTCAATGCTAGAGAAGAAGTCCAGGAAAATGGCTATAGGCATAAACGTGGATATGCTTTGACTACTTGAAATGTTGGGATTTAGGAATTTTGGCACGTTGTGAAATATTTTGCACATGTAACTGTCACTTATTCTAGAATCTGGTAATAGACACTCCCTACTCTTGAAATCTAGAAGGGAAAGTCTAGACAAGGCTCCCCATTGCCCACTGGAGGACCAAAGTGGCACTGGCTAAGAGGGGCATATTTTTTAATGACCATTTTTACATACCACCTTCTACCACTCCTAGACATTTTATGGATACAAGTCTGTGAACATCAAATGGTCTTGTCAGTTTACAAGGTGAATAAGAAACATGGACCCTCATTCATACACAAAAAATAGATGCAAACAAAATGAACCAATAGTTTGGTCTATGGAGAGTGAGATTAGAGGCAATTGAATCAAGATGAAGTTTCTTATTCATGAAAATATGCATCACATACACTTTTTTGATTATCTTCATGGATCCACCAAGCCTAAGATCCATTACCCTACTCTTCCAACATTATAAAAAAGGGTTGGCTATCAAAGATCTCTCTTCTGATTACTTCATTGTGAGATTATCCAACTTCCCTTTGTTATGGTCTAGGGCCACCTATCCTGCTCATCGAGCATACTGAAAGTGACTATGGACTCAATTGAAAATATGCATCACATACACCTCCATGGAGTAGGAAAATGGAGGGCAAAGATGTGCAGTTGAGTGAAGATAAAACAAATAGAAACTCCAAAGTGTGTAGACTAGAGGCAAGAGAGAGGAAATGAACATTTAGCACTCAAAGATTTCAAATGAGGAGAGGTTTTTGCCACCTTTTTTCCCCTCAATAAGAGAAATGGCTAAAATATGATAGAAACCATTACTATTGGAAAGCAATAGTTACTCTACTCATTTCAACAAAACTAAAAATATAAAGAATAATAAATTTATTTTTTGAGAATATGAAAATGGTTTTCGAAAAAAAGTTCCATCATGGAAGCCCTCTCCTCATTGATGGAACACACAGTCTCTCTAAATTCTAAAAGGCCGAAAAATGATCTCAAACTCCCACTAATGTGGATTTTAGAACTATCACATAAAAAGGGATATGTCCACTCATATGCTCACCACTCGCAAAAGCCAACCCCTAACCAAGCATGGTGGGGATACCGATATCACAGCCCCAACCTAACTAGATGGGTTCCTAAGGCTCTTCTCAAGGCCCAAGGTTACTATGCTAGCAATAAATGGATATGGTTGCTAAAAATCTCACATAATACTTCCATAGTACCCCAACCACCTAAACTTAAGAGCACCCTACTTCCATAGCCAAGAAGACAAGCAACCAACTTGCAAAAAGTTGTGACCCACTAAGCCCTCAAAACCAAACTAGCCCATTACCACACTAGTTGCCTTTGATTGTGAGATAAAACCAATTGTTGCTAACATTATAGCCCATTCTATTCCTCTAGCCCAACATCAACTAGTAAGTACAAGAAAACCATTCAACCTTGATGACACCCTCATTGTGGCACCAATATTAAGCCAAGATCAAATCATCATACATCTTAATCAAAATAGGCCAATAAATCAGAGTCTACTTGCATCGCCAATAAATCCCTCTTGCAACAAGTGAGAAAATGAAGTGGGAAAAGAGCTTGAGATAAAGAAGCTATGGTGGATTAGGGTTGCAGAAACAAGTCGATTAGGTTTTTAGTCACTATAGCTCATAGACGCAATAATGAGTGGATGGTGTAGAAAGAGAAGAAAAAAGTAGCAAATTTCTAAGAGTTTGATTTAGCTAATCATTTAATATGTGAAGTAAAATGGATATGCATCTTTTATAAATAATTCACTTGCCACCTAACATTCAAAAAGGAATTCAAGAAAATCCTGCATATGGGTTATATTATAGAGTCTATTGGTGTCAAAAGAGTGGGCGATGAATGGTGGGAGCATGTGGAAAAACACTACCCTAGGGTGCAAACTTACATTGATGCCATTTTGATAGAAAGTCCATTGGTACACTCGAGCTCTTTTGTGAATATTATGAGTATGGATTTATTAGAGAGGCTAGGTTTTCCCATAAAAAAGGATATCACCACTATCCTAAAAATAGTTGATGATGTTTGAGGCAACCAGAAGAAATGGTGTCTTAAGTGCATATGACTATAGTGCATATTGAGAGTATTCTTGATTTCTGTGTTATTCAATTCACTAGGAGGCTAAGCTATCAATTGCTAGGAAAGGCATGGATCTTACACTTTAATTGTTTGGTGGATATTCAAACTAGTTGATTAATCTTTGCACATGGGTTGAAGAGAAAAATATTGGATGCCTACCCAGAGTGCCCATTGAACAAAATAACACTACCTCCCACTATGGAATGGGAGGCACCTGGGAGAACCTTTGCCATGGGAAGTTAGAGCTCTAGTGATTCTAATGAGTATTCCACCATAGAAGAAGTCTATCAAGTGTGTTTGAATGAGATGATAGGGGTTAAATATCAAATTTCTAACTTTGATGTGATGGGGTTGCATATTGGAACTCCTAATGATTTCTTCCGAATCATGCTCAACACTATATTATTGGATGATGAGTTCATATACTATGTGACACTCATAGGAATTTAGAGACCTATTTGCAATGGAGCTATGATGAATTGAAAGGGATTCCCTCTATTCTTGCCATGCATACAATCCCATTGAAAGAAGGTAGCAAGCCTATGAGACAAAAGGTTAGACACATGCCTTTTGAGCCGAGAGAGTCTCTTTTTGAGACATTGATGAGTTTGAGGAAGTTAGGTTTAATCTTTCTTCTTGATCACTTCGAATTGTTTTCACCGATTGTGATAAGGAAGAAACAAATTAGTCAAAACTTGTGCATGGACTTTAAGGAGCTGAATAAGCAGACAATAAAAGACTACTATCCTCTACCCTTTATCTATTGGACTTTAGAATAGTTGGCAAAGGGCGATAGATATACTTCTTCATGGATTGTTTTGTAGGCTACAATTAGATATCCATAGCTCAGAAAGTTAAGTTGAAAACGACATTCATTATAGTATTTGGTACCTTTGTGTACCATGACATGGCTTTTGGTTTATGTGATGTTCCTAGATCCTAGCAAAGGATGGTTGACAAGACATATGCCGATATCTCCCCTAAAGAGTTTAATGATTTTATAGATGATTTGTAGGCTGCTAGGATCCACAATAGACAACTCATTGTTCTACAAAAGCACTTTGAGCATTATCATGAGTAACATATAGCATTAAATCATCAAAAATGTGTATTTGGGGTTTATTATTGGGTCATGTTGTGAGTGCAGATGGCATTTTCACTGATCTAAATAGGTAGCTACTATTGTGGCCATGATCCCACCTACCAACCCTCGTGAGGTTCACTGCCTTGTTTCATCTCTGGGCTATTATTGTTGGTTTATTAACACTTTGGTTGAGTGCTCTTGCCTCTAACAAATCTCTTGTTGCACATCCATATTTTTAAATGGATAGAACCATGTAAAGTGGCATTTCAAGATGCCAAGATGGAACTATCCAAAATTCCAATATTAAAAGCTCCCAAGAGGGGTGAGGTATTCAATGTCTTCATGATTGCAACAGTACATAGTATTAATTGCTACCTAACTCACATTTGGAAGGCACAACTTTATCAACCAATTGCTTTTGCAAACCGAAAGTTGGCTATTTTAGAGCTTCCTTATAGTTATTTAGAGAAGGTCTACTTGGCTATGGTATTTACTACCAAGAATTTTACACATTTTATGCTTTACCAAAAGATAGTGTTTTTCACAAAGGTTGAGGAGTTATGTCTACTATTGAATAAGCTTTAACCCCTTGATTTCCTAGCTAAGTGATTAATCTCTTTGTGAGATTTTGACTATGAGATTCTAAGAAAGCCACCAAAATTGCAAGAAATTTTCAAATGTCTAGTATCTTTTGGTGAGCCTAAGGAAGAGTGGGATGATACCAGTGAGACTGTGAGGATCTATGTAAGATTGATGCACCCTCAATCCCATCATGGTATATATCTATCATAGCCACTCTCCATGAGAAGTCATGTGGTTAGAGGTGAAGAAACCTATATACCATACATCATTGTTTGATGAATCATCAATAGTCATAATATTTAAAAAGTGATATATAACAAACATTGTTCACTTTTGTCATCATTGTTTTTGCTATAATGGATACACAATTATCTTATTACTTTTTTTCATTTCTAAATTTCTCATTTTTAAAGTAATTTTTAGAAATGTGGAA
This sequence comes from Lygodium microphyllum, assembly GCF_053477565.2. Taxonomy (NCBI): domain Eukaryota; kingdom Viridiplantae; phylum Streptophyta; class Polypodiopsida; order Schizaeales; family Lygodiaceae; genus Lygodium; species Lygodium microphyllum. The sequence goes on along the minus strand of NC_141159.1, from coordinate 124,650,496 downwards.
TTTTTTACCACAATGCAAGCACTCTCTACTATCACCAAAATTCTATTGCCTATTAGAATTTGCAACTTGCCCTCTTTGGCTCCCCCTTCCTCACGATTTTCCTCCTCTATTTTGTTGTACATTATAACCTTGACCATGACTACTATCTTGGCCTCTTTCATGACCTTGACCTTTGATAGTAGAGTAGAACACCTCCTCGAAATTATTTTTTCTTTGTGAAGAAGAAGAATCCAAGCCAAGGTTCTTCTCCTCAAGTATCAATATAGAAATTAAGTTTACAAAATCAAGGATATCATCCCTTGTACTCATAGTGAGTTGAAGCTATTATATTCATCTCCAAGTCCATCTAAACATGCATGCACAACTTCATCATCATCAACTATCACAGTGATAGTTCCAAGATCTTTTACAATACTCTTGAACTTCAAGGCATAATCATTAATGGATAGGTTCCCTCTTTTCATTCGGTTCTTAGTTTGACTTGAGCTATAGCTTTCTAGCCTTTGGATTTACTTCAAATAGCCTTGCCAAATTCTTTAATGCAATAGCTAGGGTTGTAGATTCCTATAAATATCCGGTCATGCTATCTGTGATACTGACGGTCAGCCAACACATGACTTTAGTTTATATCTACTCCCAATCTTTCTTAGCTTTATCTATTTTACAATAGCATTTCGTGTAGGAACTTCAGGTACTATTGCCATTGTCTTTCAATGTAATTCCAAATACCTTTGCCTTGGAAGAAAACTTTCATCCTAGACTTCTATGCAATAGAGTTTTTCTTATCAAGCTTCTCGTTAACAATTTGGTTGAAGTTGTTAGACATTTTGATAAAACAAAAAACCTTGTAAAAACTTGCAATCTACAAGCTTGGGGAAGTTACTATATGTATATCCTCTACATCACGTGCGTTCAAGGCCTATTTATAAATATCCTTATCTATGAATTTTTCTTAAATAAAAAACAACCCTTTTCTATTCAATCTATAAATAACCCCTTTATATTACACCCTTCTATATGCAAAAAGTGTATAGAAATGGTATTTTAAAAATACCTTATTTTGAACCCATGTGATGCACACATATATTCACGAGTAACTTACCCGAGTTTGCAAGCAAGCTAATACCTAGTGTACCACAACTAAACACAAAATCCTTTTCATTGAGTGCACAACAATAACTACAATCTAAAATTTGTATGTAAATTCATTTTGTGTCTACAACCCAAAAAACATCCACAACCTTATAGATTAAATATCTATAAATTATGCACCCATAAACGATGAACACAGCTGAAATTGCAATATACCCAAAAACTATTGTTGGATCCACTTGAAGTTGATAACATAGGCCAAAATGACCTCAAATACTAAGTTTCACTATTCTTTTAGCTCATCAAGTTTCACTGCAAATCGGAGATTGCAACCCTCTCAACCTCAAGAGCCTCCTGTGGCTATAACTTAAGGTAAAATCCAACAAGGTGGAAGAGCTTCTTATGATTTGATTGCTTATATGCTCCAACACCTTTATCTCAGCCTTCAATCGAGCTCCACACAACCATGAGACAATTTTGATACCATGAAAACAGATAAGAGGGGGAAGAAGTGAAGTAGCCAAGAGCACACATACACAATAGCAATGGAGACTTGAGAAAATAGAGAGATAGAGCTGAAATCTTTTTCTTCTTATTTCTTCTTCTTCCACACAAAAAAATACTAATTCTACAACTTGATAAAATAATAATATAAAAAGTACCACAACGTATGTATATGCAATTACTAAGTGTAGACCCACTAGAAAAGAAGAGGTGGCACAATAAATGTGCCATAACCAAGGATGCACGACATGGATGTAGTCTAGTTGTAGAATCACCTGCATATACTCATGGTGGTCAACTAACATGCAATGAATAAAATCATTTCATATCACCAAGGTATGTACTATATACAAGCTCATGTAGAGCTCACCATCTGACTGAAGCTTTGAAAATTGAGCACAATAAAGCTACACCTTATAACCCCCAAGAGAATGGGTATAGAGAGAGCACCAATTAGCATCTTATGGGGACTTTATCCAAGACTATATCAGAGGGAAAGCATGATTGGGATAAGAAATGTTATGTGGCTATTTGGGCTTATAACACAATGCTCAAAAGAGCAATAGGCTATACCCCATTAAAGTTAGTACATGGGAAATAGTATCTTGCCCTTGGAGATTGAGTTAGCTATCATGAGATTTCCTTTAAATCATTCTTTAAGTGAGGTAGAAACACTACAAGATTGGTCCAACTTTTTACTGCATCTTGATGAAATCAAATTGCAGACTTTGTTGTATTAAGAGGTAGGAAAGAAGTAGATAAAAGTATTAAAGACTAGAGTGAACTTCAATAAGCTGTATCCCTATTATGTGTAGAGGTTGACATAAGACTTGGTGCCTTTGTTGGTCTCCTAGGACCTAACTTAAAATTACAAAGTGTGCCAAGGCAATTGGATGAAAAAAGTCATTCTTTATCTTGATTAACCATACTTAGAGCAATGCTATCACCATGGTAGACTCATTTGGTGGAGTAAGAGTTGGGGCCACCTTTCTTTTGTGAGGTATCTTACCTAGTTAAGAGAATCCAATTTGATTGCTTATCATGATAAAGTCCCCTATTGTGTAAGGGGCTGGGTTTTGACTGCAACCTATGGGATAAAATTTAGTGCAAGTCCTATCATAAAGAATCAAAAGAAAAAACATTTGTGCTAGAAGATATTTGTCACCTTGCAAGGGCTAATTGGTAGGTTCTTGGGTTCAAGTCACCTAATGCCTTGTCCTCCTTGGGATGAGACCTAGTTTTGGGGTTAAAAGAGGGATTCAAAAAGGAATAAGAATATGGTTTTAGTAGGTGCTTGGGTTCAAATCAGGCCAAAGGCTGATGCCTTGATCTCCCTAGGCTACTATAGTCAAAGAAATGAGCCATTCCCACTGAGGAAAATCAGGCCTAAGGCCAATGCCTTAATCTCCAGTGGGCACATGAGCCATCCCCACTAAGGAAAAAAAACAAAAAAAAGAAAAAAACTCTATCTAATGTTGGAATGACAGTAAATTAGTGTTTATTTTCTTTGGCATTAGTAAATTCTAAGTGATAAGAAGTTTACCTCACCCTCTTTCTAGTTCTTGTGACCCTTATTTTCATATACCCTAGATCAACCATAGCCCTTATTTTCATTCTTTCATATTGGAGATACCTCATTACTAAAGTTGAGGAATCAATAGAGCAATGCATGGTGGCAATTTTCCTTATTCAAGCTTTTATCAAATTCTTTGTCCATGGATGAGGTAAAACCTTTCCTCGATCCTTTGATTATATTCAATTTTATGCATATTGCTGAACCTAAAAGCTTTCTTTTCAATCAATGCACTTCATCCATGTTTTCTAAATTAAAGTACTATTTCCATGTTGAATTATCCATCAAGGAAAAAGATGGATGCTAGATGAGGTAGGAAGAAAAAAGAGAGGTGACCCTTGCTTGCTACATAGGACTCAAAAGAGGTGCACAACCCAGCATGAGGGGGAAATTTGCACACTCCTCAATGATCCAAAGCCCATCTAGGTAACCCTATCCATTATTTTAGCCCTCACATAGGAATCACATGTGTAGGATTGAATACAATAGATTTTCTAATGAAATAGGGCGTTTTGAGGCTCCAATAGCGAATTCATATGTCATCAGAGATAACATATAAGAAGTTATAGGTATTATAGGGTTCTATAGTTTATTTTCACAATAGATATAGGTATTACAAGATATTATCAAGATCCTTCTATATAGGTGAAATACATGTCTCACATGATAACACTCACTACCTTCAAGTGCACAATGGCTTATACAAGGTTTGTAGGCCTTGTTGAGATGGCAAGCTCAACACATGCAGACATTGATGATGGGCCATCTGGCTAGATGGGTCTGCACGTCTAGCCTTTTTACATGGGTGGTCGTTCTAATCCTCACATGGCCACTAACTTATCACTTATTATATTTAGTTTATTACACCTACCTACAACTGGTATAGTTATAGTGCCAGTGGATTAGTATAGTCAATTATGTATTGTTTGACTTAGTAGGTCACTTTTCTTTATATTGTATATTATCTATACTTTGTGTACATTTTATCATGTGTGGAAGAAGAAGAAGAAACCAGTAAGAAAATGTTTTGGCCTACATCTCTCTCCTTGTGTTCTTGAATGAGCTTCTTCTTGTGTGTATGGTGTATACCCAAGGATGTCACTCATAAATATATGTATGTATCATGTGGATTCAACATATGGGATTTTAAAAATAAAAAATTTACACATTTTTTTACATACAAAAGGGTCCCATATAGAGGGGTTACTTATATATTGAATAGAAAAGGGTTATGTTTTATTAAGGAAAATTTCACAAATAAGGATATTTATAAACATGCCTTGAATGCACATGATCTAGAGGATATACATATAGTGAATTACTTATGGGTGTATATTTGGTGCAGCAGCTCAAGCAAGTCTCATTGCCATGCAATCCTTGACATGGTATTAAAGTGGCATCACTGAGAGAGGCTGGTTTTGAAGGCTGAATTTAATGAGAAGAAGCAAGGATTCAAGCAAGCAATCAATAGGTAAGAAGCTCTCCCATTATTCCACTCTTTCTCTTGGATAGTGCATGTGGAGGCACCAGAAGCAGGGTAGAGTAAAACTCTCAGATTGCTATGAGATTTGGTCTATGAGAGCATAGCATTGTATATTTTGTAAACAAGCCCTTATACAGGCTTGCCCCTGCTACTTTTCAGGATATCTGAGATCATTTTAGGCCTCGTTTAAGACACGCAAGGTAACAAACAATAGTTTTAGGGCATGCTACATATGTGGACCAAAAATGGGCCCGACACTGGCTCTAGGGCTCTAGCCATGCCTCCTAAACTTACCTAAATAACCCCACAGTCTCATGACCAAGAGCGTATTGACATTATGAACTAATTTAACGAAATAATGTCTTTATAGATAAAATCTTTAGATTGTAGTCCAATATGTTTCCCTTCTCGACTCCAAGTAATGAGAGTATCCAAACATAATGGTGTCTAGCACCTCGTAGTACAAACAAAGAGAGCACCCCCAGCTTATTGCTGTGGTCCCACTACGGCTCTCCTACATCTCAATGATTAGCCCCAGGATGTGTCATTTCAATATAAAGCACACATTCAACATAGTCCTCTCTTTATAATATTGGTTCTAGTAGATAATTCAATGCTCACCACATCAGTCCCCTAAAGGAAATGATTATCTAAACCTATGTCTTAGGGAACCTCACACTCAACATGGATCAATCGTTCGAAAACAAGTGTTATGCATATCATGCAAATAATTCTCTTGATACCACATATGGAAATGTGGATGCAAAGTGAATGGCATAGAGTACACAAACAAGTAAAATTATTGATGAAAAAGTGTGGATGTGCATAAATAATTATTTTTATGACCACTCTAGCACAATGCATCATTGCTAAGGCAACAATAAAATCATCAATTTTTGCTCTCTTGCCTCTTTTGATCTTTTAGACTTAAAATAATTAGATCCTATATGTCAAGATATGCATAAAATTAGTATTTCACATAATATTTAACTCCTCTCAATCCCTTTCCCCTACCATTTAAGGTTTTTCATTAGATGGTAGGTGTAAAGAGTACTTTTATGTGTTTTTCTTATATGAAAAGTGATAAATATGCACTTGGACATTAGAATGGGAATAAAATGAGGCTAAACCTCATTCCCTAGCCTCGTCGTGCATTCATGGACACATTCATACTTTTCTGTAATTTTTTCATGCGTAAAACCTATTTTTTCCTTTTTTTTCTTTGGCCAAAGCCTTGAGTATTTTTCTTTACTTTTCTACATATATTATTGTATTTTTTGGTTTTTTTGAGTCAAGACATTAATCCCCACTCTAATCCATGTTCACATTTAATTTTATTTCACATAAACAAGATTTGATTGCTTGAAATAACGAAAAACATCATTTTTTAAAATATGCTTTTCGGATATTTGAAAATCAATAACTTATGATTTCAAATAAAAATTCAAAATTTTATGATACACAACCCTCAAACATATTGCAACCAAGCATTAAACAAATTTTCATCACATATGAACAAGGTTTGCATTGAGAAATGCCAAAAAATATTCAAATTTCCATTAAAAAGATACTTATCACAATTATTCGGGTTCCAAGTTTCAAGAATTGAATTTTTGGGCAATCAGTGGACCTGTCATTGATCCTCAAATTGCGGTGGTCATCATTCCTCAATGTCGGCATGATTCCATCACAATCCGATTTAAGCCTGACAATCGGTCTTCATTTCGATTTCTATACATTTACTCGTGCATGACTCACCTTCAAGAGGAGAGACACAGAGAGGAGAGACAAAGAATTATTTTGGTTCTCTCTCTAGAATCCACCATTTTGTAATCAAAGATAGGAAAAATAGAGGGAAGAAATCAAGCACGAGGTAGCTATTGTCGAATTATAGAAGTCTGTGTCATCCCCCTCATAGCCCCCTCCATGAATCATGATGATGGCACCTTCTCCCTACTCGCGCCCATTGAACGAATGCTTCACCCCATAATTCGTCAAATTTTGGGCTGCAAGGACCCCCAAGGATCATGCCCTTTTAATTCTCCACGTCAATTTGACCCCCCCAAGTTCCTAGTCTTCAACTTCTCCTATGTCCAACGTCTGATCTGTAGTTTGAAAAATCTTATTTGTTCATCTTGATGTCCCAAAGTACCTAGATCTCATCCCACTTCATTGGAACACCCAAAAAAATTATGAGAAATCTGTAACCACTACTAAATTTGTCTTTGAAAGTAGTTTGAATTCCCATCTTTCATGACCACTTAAAATTATCAAATGTGTGTCCTCCGCTTCCTTCGAGCTTTGATTTCAACCTTGAATAGGAAAAATTTGCCACATTTTTAGCTCTTTTCTGGTCCTTAAATCCACTCTCATTGCAATTTCGACTATGTCGATCAGAAGTGGGTACACATGTTACAAATTTCAAATCTGTAAATTTTGAGGTGTTTATCAAGAAACAAACATAAGTTTTATGTGCAAACAAGTTGTAGATTACATGAATTATTGAGTAGTTAATAAAAAAATATTTCTTGGTATATTGTTGTGCACTTGTTGTGAAAGGTTACAAAATATGTGCTTATTGTTTTGTATCACTTTAGTGATAATGACAGAGAAAAATGGAAACCCCCTCATTAAGAAGCTGGATAAGAACAACTACCCATCATGAAAGTTTTATGTGACAAACTTTCTTATTGGAAAATCCTTTATGAGTTTGTTTTAGGTGAAGAAAAGGAGCCAGAGCTGAGAAACCTTCAGACTACACCGATGAATGAAAGGCATGGAAAGAATGAAATGCAACCAACAAAAAGGTGATGTATTGATTATTTGCAGTCATTGATAATATTATGTTGGGACCTATCACAAATGCAAAAACTTCACATGGAGCTTGGACAATTTTTGAGAACATGTTTTCAACAAATACAAAGGCACAGAATATTCAACTCAAGCAAGAGTTCAATACTTTGAAGAAAGAGAAAATGTATGATCAATGTGTATGTTTTGAATATGAGAAGCATTGCAGATGCTTTGGCAGTGATTGATGCAATGCCTGATGATGATGATTTGGTTTTATCTACTTTGTGTGGCCTTAATAAAGAGAAGGCTTGGAAATCATTTGTCACTTCTATATATGTACGGAAGCCATTTCCAGATTTTGATGAGTTGGTTTTTTTCACAATTACCAAACAAATCAATATGCAAGGCGACTCATCTGAAAGAAATGGTGAATAGGTTCAAGCCTCAGGGAAGTTACTATATGTATATCTTGTACATCACGTGCATTCAAGGCCTATTTATAAATATCCTTATCTGTGAATTTTCTATGAATAGAACATAACCCTTTTCTATTCAATCTGTAAATAATCCCTTTATATTACACCCTTTATATGTAAAAAATATATAAAAATTGTATTTTAAAAATACCTTATTTTGAACCCACGTGATGCACACATATATTCATAAGTAACTTACTCGAGGTCCAAGCATTTTATTCAAGTTTGGGAAGGGGATGTGGAAATCCTCTTCAAGAGGATATGGTATGGAACATATTGTTGATAACCAACAAAATATGTTAAATCAGTAATTCAATGAAATCCAGGTTTCAGGAGGCCATGGAAACTTTAGAGGTAGGGAGAGCTCTAGAGGAAGAGTGGATGGAAAAATAAAGAATTTGGTAATTCTCATATTTTTTGTCATTATTATGGAAAAAGTGATCATATTGCAGCCCATTGCTATGCTACGAAGGATGATATCTTTAGTGGTAAATTGCAGTAAGGAAACTATGCATCGTCTTCATGACAAAATGAAGACAAAAATGATATTCTATTTGTTATGCACTATATGATGAATGTTATTATAGGGAAGGGGACATATGATGATGGATGGTATGTCGATTCAAGCGCATCTACTCATATGACCAGGCATACTGAATGGTTTGGAGAGATGTAAGATTTACAAAGTCCAGGTTATGTGTAGACAAGTGATAATTCATGCCACCCAATCTCACACATTGGAAAGGTTCCCTTATCATTGCATGTGATGATTGGACAAAGAGTCTACTAGATGTATTACATGTTCCATCAATCACAAATAATTTAGTATCTATTGGCCACAAATGATAGAGCAAGGATTGCAAGTTCAATTAAATACAAAAGATTGTTTTGTAGAAGACTCTAATGATAAATACAGGTTTGTCGCAAAAGGAAGTAGAGTTGGCCGCATGTTTGGAATTCCTACAATGAATATTGCCACATGTCTAAATGCAAAGAAGTAGTTGCAGATATTAAAATATGACATAAATGTATTGGATGTGTAAATATGCAAAGGCAAAAATTAACATAGTCCAACAAATTAGTTATAGGGTTGCTTGCTTTTAGAGTTACAAAATTTCACAAAGTGTGTGAAATGTCACTTTGGTAAGTATGAAAGACAACCTTTTTCACATGATAGAGATGTGAGCAGAAATATATTGGATGTTCTACGTACCGATGTTTGGGGGCCTACACAAAATATATCTCTTGGTGGCAGTAATACTTTCTCATGTTTATTGATGATTATTTATGGAAGCCGTCGGTATATATCTTGAAGCAAAAGAGTGATTTATTTGAGCCCTTTGAAACTTTCAAGGCTACTGTTGAAATAGAAAGAGGCTTGAAAGTTAAGTGCTTTAGATCAGATGGACGGAGGTAACAAACAAGCATGTGTCATTTCACGCAATGAGGTCTCATGGGATAAAGAGACAAGTTACTTATAGGTATACCCCACAACAAAATGGGATTTCTTTTGCATAAAGAAAAAACATGCATATTGCAAAAGTTGCATGGGCATTGATGGATGAAAAGAATATACAAAAAAATTATTGGTTTAATGCTACTTATAATGTTGTCTATATTATGAACAAAAATCCCACAACTATAGTTCATGAGATGACCCCGAAGAATACTTTACATGCAAGAAGCTTGATGTATCACACTTGAAAGTATTTGGTTGTATTGCATATGTTCATGTATTAGATGAGCTGCATAAGAAAGTTGATTCAAAGGCTAAAAAATATATTTCTACTAGATACTCTTTAGAGCAGAAAGGGTATCCTCATTACAACCATGTCTCAAAGGTGAGTTCAGAGTGAGCACGGATGTTATTCTTTATGAGATAAGTAGTTGGTATACATCTAGTGGTGATGCATTAGATGATGATCTTCATCATGATAGTTATATGCAAAAAGAAAAGCAAGAATTATATAGCCTTAGTGGACTAGAAATATAATCTAGTACTACATCTATGGTTAGCCCTTAGTTTGAGAGACTAAGGAGTAACCCTACATCTTTAGGGGGATCTACAAGTGTTGTACGTAAAGACAAAGAAAAGAAGAAAGTGTTGGATGGTAATGATGCATCTACTAGTCATTTAGGATTTGGTGGACATTCTAGTGGTTCAAAGAGTTTGGATGATGAGCTTGGTATTCCTTTAGTCAAGACACTAGGTGTATAGAAAGCACATGGTAATGTAAAGGCCCCATTAACATATCGAATGGTATGCAGGTCTAGCAAGTTCAGATACCCTATTAAAATATTTGGCTTTGAAGGTTATGTAGCTTACTATTATAAAGGTAGTCGGGGATGTTAAGCCCACTTGTTTTGAGGATGTTGTTGGTCATGCTCATTGGGATGCAATAATGGATGAGGAGATGGCTTCATTGGAAGCCAATAAGACTTGGGATTTGGTACCCTTACCTAAGGCAAGAAAGTTATTGGCTGTAAAAGGTTTACAAATTCAAGCATAATGTAGATGATTCAATTACCAAGTATAAGGCTAGATTGGTTGCAAAAGGTTGTGCTCAAACATATGCCATAGATTATGAAGAGACATTTTGCCTGGTTGCTAGGATGGAAAATGTCAGATGTGTGATTGCTCTGACAGCAACCAAAGGTTGGAATTTGCAAAAATTGGATATATAAAAATACATTATTGCATAGTGAATTACAAGAAGAGGTGTATATAGAGCAGCTAGCAAGTTATAAGGATGTAGATCATCCCATATATGTGTGCATGTTAAAGAAAGTACTATATGGGCTGAAGCAAGCACCTAGAGCATGGTTTGACAAGATCAGAGAGTATCTTGTCAACATTGGCTTTTACGTTTTTTATGTTGTTATGTGAGAAAGGAAGATATGGGCTTTGTCATCATAGTCATCTATGTAGGTGACTTGATTATTACAAGTGACAGTGACAGTGGGATTGTTGAAGTTAATTATTTTTTGAAGAAGTTTGAGAGGAAGGATTTGGGTGGGTTGATGTACTCTCTTGGTATTTAGGTGATCAAATGTGATTATGGTATATGGCTGTCCCAAAGGAAATATGGCTTGGATGTGTTATCTAAGTATGGCATGACAACATTAAGCCTCTTTCATTGCCATTGGAGCAAAATGGGAAGTTGAGTGTTGACATTGGGGATGAGATAGAAGACCCTACTATGTTCAAGAGAATAGTGCGAATTTTGATTAAATGACTATCACAAGGCGAGACTAAAGTTATATTGTTGACCTTGTCAGTTAGTTTATACAGATACCTAGAAAGCCTCATTTGGATGCAGTTAGACACATATTGAGATATATTAAGTCCACCTTATATTATGGACTTTTTAATGAGATAGTTAAGGATGTACAGGTGTTTAGAGACACAGATGTAGATTGAGATGGTAGCATGTCAAATAGAATATCTACCGGTGGATTCATGTTTTCTCTTGGTAGTGTAGCAATTACATGGAGCACCAAAGAGCAACCTACAATTGCTTTATTGAGTATAAAGGTTGAGTATAAAGATGTTGTTATGGCAGCATGTGAGGTGGTATGGCTACAAAAGTTATTGGGTGATTTGGATATGTAGGGAGATGGTCCAATTGTCATTCATTGTGACAACATAGCAGCATATAGCTAGCTAGAAACCGAGTGTTCCATGCTAGGATAAAATACATTGAGATGCACTACCACTTTGTGAGAGAGAAGGTACTTGCAGGAGAGATTGACGTGGTATATGTTAGCACATAGGATCAGATAGCTGACATTTTCACAAAGGCATTGGGTGCAGAGAAGCTTCAAAATTTTTGAAGCTTACTTGGAGTTGCAAATATATAGTTGAGCTTGAGGGGGAGTATTGAGATCGCAAGCTCAATACATGCCAACATTGATGATGGACCACCTAGTTAGATGGGTCTACACATCTACACTTATTACGTTGGTGGTCATTTTGATCCTCACATGTGTCAAGATTGTGGGAGAGAAGGATGGAGCCTCACTTGTAGCTTTCTTGCTTGCACAATGGGCGAATACACACAAGGGTGCAGGCTGAAAACAGTTTTCCTCTTCTTAGTTGTGTAAGCCAAAAAAGAACTCTAGTACATAGAAATAGAAGAACCCTATATATGGGTCTCAAACCAAACTCAACTAACTAAGGTGGCATACTAACTGAGCCACGAACTAGAGTAGATAAGGATAGCTGTCATCTAGCTATTATTCATGGGCGGTGTACCAACCGCATCTACAGCTAACAAGTCGGTGACATAAATGCACAACGGTCACCCTGGCATATCACGAGTGGAGCTCGATATCTCAACACTCCCCCTCGACCTCAATCCCAATTCCTGCACACCAAGCAGGTCTCTGAACTTGCGCAACTTCTCTGCACCCAATGCCTTCGTAAATATGTCAGCTACCTGATCCTCTGTGCTGACATAAACTAGATCAATAAGACCTAGTAAAACCCTCTCCCGCACATAGTGATAATGCATCTCAATGTGCTTTGTTCTAGCATGATAGACTGGGTTATTTGCCAAGTGTATACTCTCTCTTGATGTCTGCTAGGTCGTCCCAATAAGAAAAGAAAAGAGCTTTGCATGTAAAGAGATAGCAAACAATGTTGTGCACCTACGTTGCCATTAATAGCCTAGGAGAGCTACCTTTGAGGACTCCACAATTACATGACAACGGGCGCTTACTTGCAAGATTCAAGGAGATACATCTAAAATCAAGGCTTGGACTATGAAAGAGAGATACATATCATCATCGCCTAAGAAGTCCATCTACACCCAACAATAAAAAAATGAAGCTAGCCTCACTCCTATAAAGACATCTCGGGGAAGTTACTATATGTATATCAAAGACATCTCGGGGAAGTTACTATATGCATATCATTCCTCTACATCAATGCATTTAAGGCCTATTTATAAATATCCTTATTTGTGAATTTTTCTTGAATAAAACATAATCCTTTTCTATTCAATATGTAAGTAACCCCTTTATATTGCACCCTTTTGTATGTAAAAAATGTATAAAAATAGTCTTTTAAAAATACCTTATTTTGAACCCACGTGATGCACACATATATTCATGAGTAACTTACCTGAGAAAGAGATATAGCTACTGCAATGATAGTGACAAAGATAGATAGAGATAGAGAGAGAATAAGAAAATAGAACAAAATTTGTCTAGACATAAAGTAGAATAGGCTAAAGTTTAAGAATCACAATTCACATTTGGATAACACGTTCCCTAGCTCTCAACACTTATTTTGTATCTGGAATCATTCCATACTTCTATCCAAGACTATCTTTACCGATTGGTTTTCTCTTTCTTGGGATACCAAAATTGGTAGTTTTCGGTACTTCCTTAGTACCATTACTATCTCTCTCATTGTACCATTATTGGTAGTCTCGGTACTTTTGAGTACCAAATTTGGTAGTCCTAAAAGAACTTTCTATGGAATTTGAGTAATTTTTGTACATGATAAATAGGTTCATAAATGTAGGTCCCTTGTTCCTCATTTGAGTGTTTTCTCATATCACTGCGCTCTGGTTCACTTTGCTTCATGAAAAAATCATATTAAAACTAATTTTCATTGATAATGGCACCAAATTTGAATAGTCTACACTTGGAGGGTCACAACCAAGTAATATGGGGGCTGTCACCCCATGAAGGTGACTCTCTCACTCGGTGGTGATCCATATGACATTCAGTGCACACGAGGGTCAACACCAAGCAAAGTGGGGCCCTTTGGCCAAGGGAGGGGCCTCCTTCACTTTGGTGGTGACCCTTGTGGGATTCATCGCACATTATGAACACTTAAATTATAAAGAAAATAAACTACTACACACTTGGAGGATCACGACCAAGCGAAACAGGGGCTGTCACCCCAGGGAGATGTCTCTCTCACTCGGTGGTGACCCATATAGCATTTAGTGCACATGAGGATCAACACCAAGTAAAGTGGGTCCCTTCGGCCTAGGGAGGGGCCTCCTTCTCTTGGTCGTGAACATCATGGGGTTCATTGCACACAATAAACACTTCAATTATAATCAAAATGAACTAGCATTTTCACAATTATAGACACATGCATTTTTCTCAAAAGAAAGGCAAATGTTTCACAGGGATTTTGTACTCAAGAAAGACTATACCATCACATAAATGTCAAAATCTATAGCAAAATGTATGAGAACCTTTCTTTTTATTTTTGTTGCATTTTCATTTCCATTCAGAAAGTGCACCAAAAAAATTACAACATAAAGGCCTTGAAGGCCAGTTTCAAGAATCTCATTGAGGATAGGGACCAAAACTTCAAGAGGAGTATGGCTAGGTTGTTTGCAAGGGCGGTCAGGTTGTCCTTGGGGTTGTCATTGTTGGGATGGGGGGAAAGGTTGTGGCTAGGGCTAGGAGGATTGACATGCTTCCTCCAAATCATGCCAAATAGCTTTCAATCTCTGTGGTCTCCTCTCCAGCACTTTTGATCCACTCTCTACAACTTGTCTCGATTCAACCCATTGATGAGCCTCTTTCATGGCCTTCTCATGACCTCTTATGGCATTTATCGCCTCTTCCAGAATCCTTACCTGCTCTTGTTATCATTCCTGCCTCTTTTGCAATCTCTCTCTCACAAGCTCCTCTCTCTACAATACCTCGTCCTTGTAGTGCTCAGCAATCGTAGATGCAAAAAATTCAATGGTGTGATGATGTTGATTTTCTTGACTTCAAAATTTGAGTAGCTGCCTATATGAACATCTTGTGCCAAAGGAGAAATTACAAACTACGAGCTTCTATTGGAAAAACAAGCTTGCATCATAAAACCCACTCACATTTAGAAGACCTTATATAACCTTCAAAAGGAGAAATGCATTGAGGTGCATCCTCCATCCACAATTGATGTCTCCAAGGTCCTATTATGTTTTGCACAATCCTTGTACTCAAATTACATAAAAGAGTTGTTACAAAAAAAAAAAGAATGCTCTCTATACATGCCACAAGTTTACCTTAGCCCAAGAGACACAAGTGAAATTATTTTAGGGTCAAAACCTTCAAAGTGCAAGGGCCAAATCTCGAATGAGAGACGTAGATACTTATTGTTGGGTACTTTCATGGTAGCCCCTATCAATAGTATTTTTAAAATAACAAATGTTTTTTTGGACATCCTAGAATATCAAACTCCAGTGAGAGATATTCAATCATCAAAGTACATAAATCACCAAAACAAAGTTTAAAAAATCTAGGTCTAGGCAGACATGCAATGTTGTTTAATCAAGCACTTATTTTTCTGAGAGTAAAAAATAAAGATAGTTCACACATCATCAGTCAAGATGTAACTCCATTGCTTCAAAGCATCCATCCATTAGACTTTGTCATCTTGTAGGGGATGTGATAGTAGCAGGTCAAGATAATATAGAGATATCTAGATCTCTGGTGGTAGCAGTGATATTACAGAGCTATCAAATGCAAAGGGCACAAAAATATATTATTTAGGCAACATACCAATGAGATCAATGATTGAGATGTCCCAAAAACAGATGGCTAAAACATACTATTGGAGGGTAGGAAGGATGGACTTGGTTAACTGCCCTTCATTAGGGAGAGTAAGCACTCCAATGTCCACTGCATCCAGCTCCACAATCTGTCATTGTTCTCTCACAGATACAACTATCCTCGCTGGGGCCAATATCTCCCCCATTGCCACCGAGCATGAGGATGAGGCTGAGGTCATTTTGGAGGGCGAGCTCCCTCAAAATCATAGGATGTCAAGGGAGTTAAGATGGAGATAGAGGTGCAAGAAGGTGTTGGTGAGGATGGATGGCAAGAAGCAAGTTGGGTCCATGTGCTCATTGAGGATGATTGCAGACGGTATAGGTCATCTTGAAGGGACTCATCCCTAGGGGGGACTTGTACTTAGGTGGGTTGGCCTAATGAAGGGGATCCTTCCTAGGGGGATCGACATGGAGGGACTCATCCCTGGGTGCTCCACGTGGAGGGCTCATCCTTGGGTGGCTCGACATGGAAGGACTTAGGGGTGGGGGGATTGGGGCTCATGGGCATGGGGGGCTTTGTGTGATGGGGCTTTGTCTTGAGTGGTTCGCCTCGATCTATTGGGAGGGCCATCCTTAATGGAATCCTCTTTCAGGGGCTCATCCCTAGAGGGCCTCTAGGGGTGGGACCTAGAGGGGTTTAGAGTGGTGGGGACTCGTCCTAGAGAGGCTCAAAGTGGTGGGGCTCATCCTAGTGGAGATTGGAGTAGTGTGGCTTGCTCATCTTGGAGGGGCTTGTAGTGATAGGGCTTGAAATGGTGGTGTGGGACCTAGAGGAGCTCAAAGGCTAGGAGCTAGATAGGCTCTAAGTGGCAGGGTAGAACTTGGAGGGGGTCGAGGGCTGGGACCTAGAGGGGCTTGTCCTCGAGGGCTTGGAGGGACTAAGTATGATGGGAATCTGTCTGGTGGGCTAAGATTGGAGGTGCTCGGTGGGCTAGTCATTGGGTCTAGATGGGGCACTTCTATTGCTCTATGTAAGTGCGTATCTCTCTCATGTGGGATAGGGTATCTCGGTCTGGATCATCGATGGTGAAGAGGCGGAATGACAAGAATTTCCCACATGCATTCGTCTAAGATATCAACAAGATTAGGTAGTCTATCATACCATAGCTAGAAATGGTGCAATAATCTGTTGACATCTCTTGGCATGACAGCCACCTTGTGAGCATGGGCGGCAATAAAATATGCATCCTCAAAAAACTTCACGAGGAATTTCTCTACAATTTGTTGAAGAGATAGAATTGTAGACACAGTACCCATCTGTTCTCCATTCCTTGCATATTTCACAAACCAACCTTTGGAACTACTGGCATATTATTGTAGGCTACATGAAATTTTCTATCATTGGTAGCTCTCCTAGCACTACTCGTCTTAGTGAGCCTAGTATCTTATGCACCTTGAGTGGGATGGAGGCATCAAGCTTGAACCAAAGACAGTACCAAGTGATAGAGGCTATTGACTTACGCTTACGAACTACACACTAGGAGAAATTGAGTCTCAAGGACAATAACATGGGACAAGGATCACCACCAAGAGAGGGAGGCTTCCCCTAACAATGGATAGCCGTGAACTGTTGGTTGCTGGTGACCATTGGAGACAATAACACTAGATGAGGATCACTGCCAAGTAATGGAGTTTTTCCTTGGTAGTATATACTGGGTAGCCACGCACCACTTGGTAGTGACCATCGGGGATACTTATAGGGGAGGAGGGCAACCAACATTCCATAGGGGTTTCCCTTGCGAATTGAGGCTAGGCACAACTTGGTGGGGACCTCAAAGACACAAAATACATGCCATCACATCAAGAGAGACTTAATTTGGCAATGGATTATGACTTCTACTAGAAATGGTTGGCCATACACTGCTTGGTGGGGACCATCGAAGTCAATAACAAGGGATGAGGGGTAGCACTGAGTGAGGGACGTAGCCTATGGAAAATGGTTTGCCACTCATCGCTCCGTGGTATCCTTGAAAGACCATCCACCAAAAACACCATATTGGGGAATATGGGAAATTTTCATAAGTTTGGGACATGTGGTCAAATCTTTGGATTTGTCATAACTTGAACACTATAACTCCAAATTGAGCGCTTTATAGCTCAATAGATTCCATTTTTCAAGCACTTTCCAATGATAGGTCACATCATATGGCTTTGAGAAACTTATGGACATGTTTTTCAGGTGCCACCTTTTTAGTATTCAAAAAATGGGAATTAGGAGATTCTTAAACTCACTAATATTGTGTTCAAAGCAAAACCCTGGTGCAAGGTTCATCATCATGGGGAAAAAATATCAAATATATAGTGCAAGAATATTTTTTAGAAACAAAAAATGTCCTTATCGGCAAATAGTTCATGATGGAAATGGCAATGTAGTGGCAAAATCTCTTTGTTGGAAGGCCGATTCTTGGTGTGGATGGTTGAGAGCTCGGGTAAGTTACTCATGAATATATGTGTATATTATGTGGGTTCAAAATAAGATATTTTCAAAACACCATTTTTATACATTTTTTTACATATGGAAGGGTATAATATAAAGGGATTATTTACAAATTGAATAGAAATGGGTTATGTTTTATTCATAAAAAATTCATAGATAAGGATATTTATAAATAGGCCTTGAATGCATGTGATGTAGAGGATATACATATACTAACTTCCTTGAGGGTGAGAGATACACTCTTTTTAAGGAAGGGATTAATACGAGGGCTAAACATATGGATTTACAATTAGAGGTAAAGTAGAGGGCCAGGTGAAGGTGAGAGTAAGAAATCTATAAAATGTGTGCAAAGTCCAGTTTTGGAGAACTATTGCAGTAACTCATTTATAGTATGATGATCAAGTTTTTTGCTAGTCGCTAAAACTAGATCTAATGCATGAAAATGACATTTGACAAGATCTAAACTATTGCTCTGATACCAATGTAAAGAAGGCCTATTCTACCATGGAAATCAATAAGAAAACTAATGAGCTAAACTAAGAAAATAATAGGAAATAACATAAAATGCTTCAATCATGGCCATGCCATAGACATCTTCCATTATTTGATAACACAACGTACCCATGGAAGTTGAAATCAAGATACAAGAAATAAAGCTTGGTACTCACCTCAAGATGGTGATGGACAAGAGATCTCCCAAAATTAGTGGAAGTGCCAAACAGATCTGCCTACATTAGCACTTCTTACCTTTTATAGTAAACCCTAGTACCATCATGGCTAAGGTATTTACATTGTTTTTTTTTTGAAAAGGTAAGTGAACTAATGTGGCTAATCTACTTCATTACAATTCACATGCTTCATGAATCTCTTTCCCAAACCCATGTCATGCAGGAACTAAATCATAAACCCCCAATCAAACCCATCTGGACAGCATTATCAAACTATGTGTTTAGAAAATAAAATCTTATTTTAACTTTTGTGCATACTCAAATCCCTCTCATAATGCAATTATTAAATTACATATAAATATCACTATATGAAAGTCTTTTTTATTTTGGATCCATCTATCTAAGTGGGAAAATTTTTTACGATGCCTATTTTAAAATAAAAAATACTATAAGGTTATGTGAAACAAGTTATGGGCTTTTAGTTGGATAGATTATATTGGCCATCCCTCTTATGGATGAGTTTAGTTACCCGTTGGTCAATGCCTTCTAGGAGGACTCACAACCTCATAGATTCCTTGCGAACTTGCATCATAGCATTGAGGGGGGTACGTTTCAAGCCACAAACTATACAAGTCCAAGAAAAGAATCAAGACAAATGGAAGATAGAAAGATTTCAAAAGGATTATGTGTATTGCTCTTGAAAGTCTTTGCACAACTATAGCTATACCCTCAGCCTAGAAACATTGCATCATAGTCAATTACTTGGACTAAACACTTCCACAAAGAATACTTGGACATTCCATGCAATCCAAAAGAATTCTACTATAGTAGTCCATTAAGAAACAATGCCCATTTGGTATCCCAAAGCATTCACCAACTGTAGACAACTTGGACACTCTATATGCAATCCAAAAGAGTTCTACTACAATATTCAGTGAGAAACAATGTCTCTTTGATAGCTCAAAGTTTCCATCAACAGTAGACAAGTAGAAGCCTTAAGTAGGAAACCCTGTACAAAACCTTGAGAATAGTAGTCACATCCAAAACTTGTTGCAACTTGTTTTCTTGCTAACGTTTTTGTTTGAATTGAGAATATGGTCATCTAGCTACTCATATCAATCAAAGTAAACCTAGGCTATAAGGAAATTTGAAAAATTTGTGAAAATCATCTCTCATGGATGACTTTTTATTTTTTTTTCGTAATTTAACATGTAACCACACGACATCCACCCCCTCCAAATTTGCACATCCTCTTGCATGTACCACGATTACTCATCTTCATCTCGAGGATTCACTATCAACTCAAACTTTTCCTCTTTCACTCTAAGGTATTCATTTTTTGCAAGCTCTTTTCCCTCTTCTCTTGCAATATTATCATGTGGTATATCATCCATTAAGTCTTTCATCACCTATTCTTTTTCTTTACTACTCTTAAACAAGTGAATCCTCTTACTTGCTATGGATATACTCAAGTTAGCCCCATCTAATTTTGTCATATCATATGTTGCATTATCTTAAATATTATTTACTATGTATGGTCCAAACCACCTCTTTGACACATTTTGAATGGTGCTATGTTGGTTATCAAGGCGACTGTCATATACTAAAACCCAATCTCCTTCTTCAATACCTCTAGGTCTCAATCTATGTCTAGTATTAAATCTCTCCTTATTCTACAAACTTGCCTTTTTGAGTCTCTACACTACTCTCTAAACATCTTCACTCTTCTCTCAAGTTGTTGAACTCTTAGAGTTAAAAGCTCTTCTCTAGTTGTGTCATCCTACAGTGGCAACATACTCCAAGTAACAACAATAGTCTCTATGGGCATCACTGGCTTTTGTCCGTACATAAGTTTTGCAAGCATATAGTAGGTAGTCAAATTATGTGTGGCTCAATCTACTTGTAGATCATAAGGCAACAACCATGGTCACTCCTTGATCTTTCGTTTGCAAGCCTTAACTAGATCCTTGACTATAGGAGGATGCCCTCTTTTTCTCTTTCCATTCCCATTTAGGTTATAGGCTAATATCAAGGCTAACTTGGTGACAAGCCTAGAGAAAAACTCCCTTGCTTCATTAGCATCTAGCTCACCTCTATTACAGTCACTTTGCCTATACACCCATACGTGCAAAACTCCTCTTCAAGAAGGAACTTACATACAACACTAGTGCTCTTTGTCCTCAATGCTCTAATTGCCACTTGATTGGTTAATTCTACTCTTGCCAAGACAATGTACCTCATCTACCATAGGTCAACATGCATAATCATCAAGTCGATCATCCACTTGTACTAGAAAGATAGTGGATAAGTAGGATGCAACTCATCTCTATGTTTGACTAAAGAATACACTTGAAAATATTAGCATGTCTCAATATACTGGGGAACCTCTCTATACATTCCTTCCACCAATAGTGTTCTTTTAATCTCTCAAAGGTCTCCCACACTCCTCTATGACCTACCTACAAGCTTTTATGAAAGCTCTTCATCACCTACGCTTGAACAGATCTATCATAGACTACTCCCAATGGAAACCCACCTCTCTATTTTGGGTATTTCCATAATAGCCCATCCTTCAGAAAGTATCGATAGGCCTTTTGTCTAATTCTCTTGAACTTTACATTAGTTCAATTATCCTTTCTAGTTAATGTGCTCAAGCACTATCCAATTTGCAACCATTCCTCTACATATGATACTTCTTCAAAAGCTTTGAATGATGATACATGACATACATGGTTTATAGCTATGGCTAAAATTTTAGCCTCGTCATCATGTGCAAGGTAAAGTCTCCTCATCCTCATATCTTTCTCTTGATAGCATATATGTAATTAGTTTTTCTTTTCCTAAAATATGCTTAAACACAGGGTTCATAGATTTATATGGGCTATCCATCTAAGCATAGCAATGTTGAGTGTAAAGCAATTAGTAATCATCCCAAGGCAAGGACAAATAATATGTCTCTACAACAAGAAGAGTTCCAACAAGTTACTCTTTATCACACTTTAGGACAATCACTATGCCCCATATCTCTCACTTAATCTATGGATATCTACTTTTTCTATCATTTAGGAATTTGGATCTAAATCTCACTGCATACCAATTCCCATCTACATCGTCTTTCCCTACTGCTCGTCCAATCCCAATGGCACTAGTATCCACTATAATCACTATTGGTCTATCACATGCATAGCCTCCTTTCCTAAGCATCAATGTAGCCTACAATAATTCGTTAATCTCTCTCATTTCCTTGTTATATCTTCTATCTCAAAATAATTTATGCCGTTTCTTGAGAAACTAATACAAATAATTTGCAATATGAGCAAATTGTGGAGTCCTAATTATATACAAGTCACATACACCAAGAAATATCCTTGCCTATGACACTAACAAATAACTCTCCACAATATTCTCTTTAGGAGGGGAAGGTCTCCTTCCATATGGACCAGACATATGCCCATATGCCCAACTATAAGTACCTCATTCACTTCAAAGATTGACTTGTTCCTTGACAATGTCAATTTTACTTTCTCCAATTTGGATAGAACTTTCTCACAATTTGCCATATGCTCCATAATAAAAAACCTACAACTCTAGCTATTCAATGCCTCATTTTTTTCTTTCTTTGCATATCCTTTTATTGCTTAGAACACTATATTAGGAAATTTGGGAATTTACATGCAATTTGGAACCCCCAATACCTTTATTATTTGATTATAAGGTTAAGTCCTGTTGTCTTACTCAAAGGTGGAGTCTACCCTAAATATTATATAAGCTACCTTCCCAAATCCCACTTTCAAATATGGATCAAGATTAAGCCATATGGTCAATATTTATCACTTATTTAAAATTGGGACTTGAGAAATTCCCAAATTCTCTAATATGATGTTTTAGGGATATAATCTCTAAGAACCTTCTTCTTTGCATTCATCATGTGAACCACATAATTTGTAGCTCACTATGATAGAGTGCACATCCTAAATAAGCCCAAAGGAGTATTCATGTAGTCAAATATCTCCTTTCTAAATCCAACTAGAATCAGACATATCTTGAGTAAAGATCAACTTTAAAAAAAAAGCTCTACCTACAAAGGCCTCAGCAAACTTATCCACTACTAGCCTACTCCAACATTCTTGATGTTGGTTACTTTATTTATCAACTGCATGTCTTGGATAAACGTGAGAGCTGTGTTCCTTTTGGGCATTGTAAACCATCCTTTGAATAAGGTTAAAGAATCCCCATTCTGATATTCTCATTGGTATCGTAAAAATAACCATGGGTGCTACCTACCTTGGATCTACATATCCAATCTCATGGGCATTGAAAGCAAACACCTTGCTATGCCTCATAATGATCTCCTCAAAATAATCTCTCTTTATGGGAAGAAGAACCTCCCCATTTCCAATCTTTAACTCTTTCAATGACTCTATCAAAAACTTATGTCCAATATTCTCTAGGTTTCTCAAGTCTGGTTGCCTTGCTACCCTCTTCATCTTCTCATCACTATCAGGAAGCAACAGACCTCCAATAGGCTTTATCTTCTTATCCACTATTTTATATTTCCCCTCAACTATGTCTTAATCTCTCTCCTCAATCCACAACCATTTTTGCTACATAAAATAAACAAGAACATGATATATATCCAAATCAAAATCACCTTGCTCCTCTAAACATGGTTAATATTTCTCCAACAATATCTATACATGAAAGACCATCATATATCCTTGTAATGTTTTCATTGACTTCTCAACACTCTCTTTTCTATGAACATACTACTTGGTAGCTCTAATAATCTCTATAACTCTTTGATAACTCAGGAAAACTTTTGCAAGTAGTCCAATGAGTCCACAAGAAAAAGCATCAATGCCTAAAGGTGAGAGATTTTTCCTTCCTATACCACCGTTGACTCACCTAACGATGGCACTTAATGAAAATATGGCTATTTCAGGGGCAAAGGATAATCCTAGAGTTTATATTTGTTCTATGAATGCTTTACATATACCGCCATAAACCAAATATCCCATTTCCCATGTTTATTCCTAGCTTCTACAAATGTAGATCCAAATCTCACTGCATGCCTATTCCCATTTGCATCATCTTTCCCTATTCTCCATCCAATCCCAATGGGATTAGTATCCACTATAATCAATATTGGTCTATCACATGGGGCTAGAATGGTGTATAGATAATGGGATTTATAGATTGAATATTTTTGGTGATTCCATGCTATTGATCCAACAAATTCAATGCACTTGGAATTATAAGAGAGGAAATTTGGCTAGTAGATTAAGGGAGGTGAGAAGTCTTGTGAAGAAATTTAAAGATATATAAGCACACTTTGTTCCAAGAGACAATAAGCAAATTGCAGATACCTTGGCTAGTGAAAAAGTGGGAGATCATATGGTGGGAGTTGCAAAGCTACAAGATGATTAGTTTCAAGGTAGTGAACATCTACATGACATTGTTTATTTTTTGGAGACATGAGAGTATTTGAATCACATAATTAAGGAGCAATGAAGGTGGCTAACTCAAAAGGTAGTTAGATAATGACTCATTAAAAATGAGATCTATTGTCATAAGAAAATGATCAAAATTTTTCCAAGGTCCCATCTTGCAATGAAATTATTGACATTTTGGAAGCTTGCCATGATGATGGAGTATGTGGAGGTTGTTTTCCCCATGATATCACTAGTAGGAAAATACTCCAAGTAGGATATATTTGACCAAGTCTACATCGGGATATGCAATTTTGATGCAAGGATTGTGATGTGTGCCAAAAAACAAGGCCAGGGAAGCCCACTCATGAACCTCAAACACCTATTAAATCATACATGTCATTTGAAAAGTGAGGGATTGATGCAATTGGCCATCTTTCATATAATAATGCTCAAAATGAATATATCTTAGAGGGAGTGGACTATAGGGCTAGATGGGCAAAAGCTATTGCCATAAGTAGAATCACTGCCAAAGAAGTGGAAATTTTTATTTTTGAATCTATTCATTGTTGTAGATTTGAAACTCCCCTACAAATTATTTCAAATAGGGACCAGGCTTTTGTGGAGATCTTAAAAGGACCTCATGGGTAGGATAGGTATCAAACATAGGTATTCTACTTCTTAATATCCCCAATACAATGGGTTAGTAGAGAAAGTAAATGGAATGATTTGTAAACTCATTAGTAAACAAGTTTATGATAAGCCTAAGACTCGGGACAAGCATTTGAATGTAGCTTTATGGAGCTACCACACCTCATTTAAGACATCTTGGAGTTCACTCCATTTTATTTGGTCTGTGGCTAAGAGGCGCTCTTGCCCATTGAGATAGAGCTAGCTAGCTTTTTTGCAAGTATTGGAGAGAAACAATTTTAGATTTAGGGAGAAGATCAGACAACACATTCTAGACCTTGAAAGATTGCAATCAGACAAGGAAAAGGATATTCAACATTATGCTACCCAAGCAGGGAAAAAAAGAAAGAAGTTAAATGGACAAGATCCTAAATAAGAAGATTATGAAAGAGTCTCTTACACTTAGGTATGATAAGAGGTTTGAAGATAGGAATGATTGTAAGTTTGAAGCCAAATGGGAATGACCTTTTGTTGTACTAGAGAGATACTCCAATGGTAACTATGAGTTGTAGGATATCTAGGGTAAGATGCATAAAACCAAAGTGAATGGTTAGAGGTTGAAATCCTATCATTATAGGGTCTTCTACCAAGGTGTGTCTTCACGAGGGAAGAACCTGTGAACCTATCGACACCAACAAAAACTTGAAGGTGAAACTAGAGGCATGAATATATCTAGCTTGAGGGGAGGTCTAAATATCATGGATATATTTCACAACCTTTTATTTTTTCATGTGAACCTCCTTTTAGAATTACACAAGGTGTACATAGCTTTTGGGTACATAGTTGAAGCCTTATATAGGAACCAATGTTTATAAAGGCATACACTTTTCTACCAAGTAAGAGTGATCTACTTTTCTCTTAGAAAATTCCCTTCTAGAAGTAATCGTCTTTGGAAATATTTATCTACAATTATTCTAGCGTGGGGCTTGGATGGATTCAGAGGTGAGCCACATGACATTAGAAAAACCTTGGAGTGGTGTATAAGAGTCTCCTCACATTTAAGAAAATAGTGCCAAGCATACACGAAACTCAACATGAGAAGACAAGGGGTTATGCAGACACCTTATCCTATACTTCATCACCCTCCTTATCCCCTCGGGAACGTTACTATATGTATATCCTCTACATCACATGCATTCAAGGCCTATTTATATATATCATTATCTATAAATTGCTCTTAAATAAAACATAACCCTTTTCTATTCAATTGGTAAATAATCCCTTTATATTACACCCTTCTATATGTAAAAAATGTATAAAAATAATATTTTAAAAATACCTTATTTTAAACCCACATGATGCACACATATATTCATGAGTAACTTACCCGATCTTATCCCTCACTTCATCATACCCTCACCCTCTCTTACTCTTGTCCTCATCCTCTCTCATTCTTTATCCCTCCATTATCCCCTTACTCTCCATTTCACTACCCCGAGCCCCTCCACACTATTATCCTCTTCATCCCTTCCCCCTCTTTCTCTTCCTACATCGTCACCACCATTATCCCTCCACTTATGTGTAGTTGTTTCCCTAAGATTTTGAGTTGGGATACATTAGTTGAGTCTAAATGCTATCATCTTTAATTATTTGCTTCATATTGTAACACATCCTCTCCTCTCTTTCACTTTTAGATCATCATCGCTCTACTCATGTGTATAGAAAGTGCCCTAGAGTCTACTTTCATTTAGCTAGGTGGTGCCTTTTTTGCATCCCCCCTTAATGTGAGGAGATTGATCCCATTTTTGTAGAGGCCACAAGTACTCATTCTCTCTCTCATTGCATTTAAGTGAACACCACATCCAAACCAAGTGATGTGGACTATTTTTAACTTTGTTTCATTCTACAACATCAATGAGGCAAGGGTGATCGAGCAAGCTTAAAGTAGGAGCCAGACAAGGGAAGATACCCCAAGTGCAAGAGATTACGTGTGATCAAAAGAGGTTGAGAAAGCATGAGTGTAAGGTGCACCCCAAATCATAAATGGCTTGCACATATACATGCAATGGTCCCTCTTTAAATGACGCCCATAATGACAAGGGCACCCCTTTTTAAGATTCTAATTTCTATATCCCTTTATCTTAGTGGTAGTGGTGGGCCATAATATGATCTCCCATGAGGATCAATGGCCCTAATCAATCAAGGGAGAGTGAGGATTAATGGCTCGAATATATGTGGATGTTCTTAGTCTACAATACTTTCTTGTTACTTTTTGTTGAACCCCTGGGAATAAGCACGTGTTTTGGCATGCATCCAAAACAAAGCTAAAAATTTTCACATGTTAATGCAAAAACACTCATTACAAATTTTCCACACCCTTAATAGATTAATGTAAAAGCACTAACTATTACGAGCTTTCCACATTGTTAAATCATTGCTATATTCGTCGCTATCTACGTTGCTATCAACGTCGCATATGCAAAAGAGTTACAATAACATGTACAATGCTCGTCTCCATGAAGGCAAAGTGTACTTGAATCCATAAGGCTGATAAATAAAATAAATACAAGATCGCGTACTAAAAGCGACGGTACAATCATGGCAAGATACAAAAGATGATAATAAGATAGTGTAGAAAAAATTCCGACATAAATCACATGGCCAAAAAAGAAGAGGATGTGCGCTCCACAGATCCAAGGGCAAGCTATAGATCCTTGCCATCCGAAACCTCATCGTGCCGCAAAGGAGCATCAAACAGACTCTAAAAAAAAAGAAACAACTACACATCAGTCTACCATATAATAATGCATTTTAATTAAAATTAGTAACTATGGACAAGAAAGATGAGTGACTTACTAGACCGGCATGTCCATACAACCGATCGATCAATTGCTGCTGTCTCCAACATCCTAGAGAATAGGTAGCCTCCTCCTTGAGTCAGACCAGTCATCTACGTCTAGTCACTCGGGCTTTGAGACCCCGCTCTTAAGTGCCTTGCATGCATCCGATCGTTTCTGTGACATGTACGTATGCATACACTCTATCATCCAACCTGTGGAAAACCTATCTACTGTGGTGGGTACCAAAAACTCCTCATGCAAGGATGCTACTATGTAGTCCTTGCTCCCCTCCAGTATGTTCTTCCAATGATCCAAGATGTTGTGCCGAAAAATTTGTTGGCACAACTCTCTCATACGAGCCATCACCGTCCTCCCCTCATTATTCATGATGATGGCTCCTATCCTATCATCTACAAGGTATCCATACCTCTCTAGGGTATGCCTAAGGAGTGTCCTCTCCCACACCTATGACCACGCTCCTAGGCATATCCAGGAGACCCCAGTACATCTGGTGTACCTATAGGGGTAGTATCTCTCAAAGTAGAATCCATAGGGGTGCCACCTACGGACAGTTGAGAAAAAGCTGGAGTGACTGGAGTAGACGTCCCCATAGGTGTGAAAAATCCCATAGGTAATGCAACTTCAACAGAACAATGAGATGGAGACATTGTGTTGGTATCTCCATAACAACCACTTGAGCCACGCTCTCTCGAACCTGCACGAGAGCGAGGAGTAGCACCTGTATACCAAGTCGACTGCGAGCTCATTGCATCCACGTCTCTGTAGCATCCCCCATAACTACTCCCTCCGTCCGGCCCAAGTCTGGAGCATCGACCTCGTCTACTAGAAATTAATTAATTCTTTAACTGCTTTAAGTTGAATTCCTTGTGAAGTCAGCTTCTCTTCATCCTGCACAAAAACTCGAAGAACTTGCAAAAAAGCATACACTGTTTCTTCATCACCAACATATTGTCTTTTCCTTTTGATTACATTGATAATTACATCATGGAATTCACGTTTGGCAATTCCAAGAATTTCGCCTAAGGTGAATTCAATTTTTCTTCCTAGAATTCGTTCTTTTAGGACTCATTTGAGATCGGTTGTTGCAGATTCTATGTCAGACTGCAATTTGTAGCCAGGCTGCTTGCCTTTCTTATTTTCTTTGATCTTCTTTTTTTGTGTCGCATCTTCCATCTCTCGATCTGGGGTTATATTTTCAACAAACTTTGGTTGTTCAGGTGTTCTTCTAGTTACCCGTTTTAGAGGGCCAGAAGAGGAAGGCCCTGGTTCATCTTCTCTTCTTCTCTTTTCTTCAATCAAGACTTCTTTATGATTGACGTCACCCAAATGTGCAAAGGTAGAAAAAGAATCTACCGGTTCTTTCAAACCAGTTACTCCTCAAACATACTGACTAGCGTTAGCCAAATCTTCTTTGGCTGCTTTACCACGTTCCATTTGATCTAGTGCCTGCATCCATACTTTAGATTGCACATTAGCTTTACATGCTTTCAAACTTGATTTAATTGGCTCAATTTCTAGCCCATAGATAGCTGCATCAATTACTGCATAGGCATTCTTTACAGCTAAATCTTCTAATCTTTTCTTCATTTCACCATTGCCAAAATTTGGCTCCAGTGGAAGACCAAGTTCAGGCCACATGAATTTTTCCATCTTTCCAAAAGACGAGCTTCTATGCTTCAGTCTTACAGAAGGCTGAATACTCCCTTTTGTCATGTTGTTGGCTGTCACACTAAATACAGTGCCTCTTAAAGCCTTCTCTCATGGGTCTTTGAGTTGATGCTCGTCCTCACTCTTCGACTTTTACATCTAGTTTCTCTACTTTGGAACTAATTTCTGTAAGATTTAGATGAAGGTCACGCATGCTTTTAATGAGTTAATCCATTACATCATTTTTAGAAGGAATAGAAGAAGAAAGAGTTGGTTAATTAGTCAAAGGAATAGGGGATTTTGAAGGTGGAACAAGCTCCATCAATGGAGTTGTTGAAGTTGAAGTAGAGCCCAATCTTAGTCGCATCCGCTCTCTTCGAGCAATCATGCTAACTGCATTAGTAACATCTATCCATGCAGTCTTGACTCCTAATTCGGAGGTAGCATCTTCTAGGCGATCAACAAGCTTCTCTTGCAGAATGGGATTTGCAGCCTTAAGGAATAATTCAATCTTTTGACCTTCCATACTTTGTTGGTCTTCAGTATCAAGTTGTCTAAATTTACTTTCAAACTCATGGTATAGAGCTATTGCAGCTAAACCTTTGTTGGGTTTTTCAACCCATTCACTGAAACTTTTCTTCGTCATGAGGCTAGAGCCTTCTAAGAAGAATTCTTCACGTAGGGCTTTTTTGAATGCAGCCCAATCCACATCTTGTTGAAAAAGACCATGGATTCTTTCTTGAAGACCATGCTTGGCTAGTCTAACAAAATAATGACTCCATGGATGTTGTGATACACCAAAGAAGAGCATTTTTTCAACATATAAGGAAATAAAAACATATACATTTTGACCATTAAATTGTTTTAATTCATGCCCAACTTCCTCTAAGGCCTTGATAGCTATGGAATCAATCTTCTCTTTGTCTTGCCTTTGTTGTTGTTGTTGTAACATTTGGATTTGTTGTTGCTGAGTCTGCTGCAGTATGTGCACCAATTGTTGTAGAGTATCTCCTGAAGAATCCCCCATCTTGGAGTTATCTTACACCGACCTTCATGTCGGGTTCACCAATGTCGCAGTGCGTAGGGTTGAAGGTCACCACAGGGGTTTGGCAAGAAAAGAATGTATGGGGGTTCAAGAGCTTTAACTTTGAAGATGGTAGAGATAAGAGAAGGGTTGAAGGTTTCAAGCCGAGTTCTTGAAGATAAGAGACAACAGGGTGTAGGTAGATTCAAGGAGAGGAGTAGATGAAAGAGAACAGGTTCGAAGAGATTGAAGATGTAGAAGAATACTCCCAAAAAGAATTAGAAAATATAGAAGAATACTAACAGAGATGAAGCCTGTCAGTTTCTTTCAGCATTATGAGAAAATATAACTCTAATAGACAAAAACGTGTACAAAATAATACCTTCCTCTATGCTGCTCAGATTGCCAATTTTATGCTTCCAATGGCTTTGAAAGGGGGGTTAAATAACAGGACACTTGGCCAGAATCCTGCTAGATCACTTCTTCTTCATCTCCCACTTTCGGAGTGCCGTTCACTGCCTGAAAACAGCGATCGCGCGTCGCGCGATTTTGCTAATCTCTTTTTTTACACAAAATTCTCTCAAGTTGACTAAAAGCTACATGCTTTCTTTTAGATGTCCTTCTAATCTAGAAGTTATCTATAGTTTTATGGATTTTTACAAGAGATAATATCTAGAATATAAAAAATTAACTAAAAACTTGTCCAAAAAAATCTAATATTTTGAACCATGGATACTAATACTAATGCCTAAATTGGCATTGGCTCTCTAAATCTAAAAGAAGCCACACTCTAGATTTTTTTTACACGGTGTGCGCATAGTGGCATGATAATGTGGTCAGCAAGATTAGATCAAAATGCATTTTCTTGAAGTTCTGTGTGATAAACATAGAAGGTAAGGCCAAGAAGAGGGTAGAATATTGCTACTGTGGCTGCTGTAGAGGAGCCTACTAATCTTTGTAGAGGATCACTGTACATTAACTTGGGACTGTCTGCACTGCTCTACAAGTGT
This sequence comes from Lygodium microphyllum, assembly GCF_053477565.2. Lineage (NCBI taxonomy): Eukaryota > Viridiplantae > Streptophyta > Polypodiopsida > Schizaeales > Lygodiaceae > Lygodium > Lygodium microphyllum. The sequence goes on along the minus strand of NC_141159.1, from coordinate 124,619,298 downwards.
GGAGGTTAGCTCCTCCTTTAGTACTTCCTACTATGGAGATTAAGTCAGCACGGTAGAGAGAAGCTCCATGGAATTCCTAGCAACATAAAAGAATCTCTTTCCACAGTTCAAGTGTGTAGGCCTTGCTGCTATTCCACTCTGACACAACACCAAAACTTGCTCCTGTCCCCGGAACTAGATCTGTACTTTGCATCCTTGGAGGAGTAAAGATCAAGGCTAAGCTCTCCACATATCGACCAAGAAAGTGGACTCCTCTTGTTCTTAAGTTGTTATATGTCTCTTTAAATAAAGGAAGGTAACGCAACTCCTTAGTGGATTCTCCTCAAGATTTGATAAGTTTCAAGGCCTTCTCATGGAAACTCGTAGGAGTTTAGGAGATCAAGAAACACCTCAAAGGCCTCTAGAGACACGTGTGAGGCATGAAATATTGACAATACTGAATGTGCTCAAAGCCATGACCTGATACTTTAGTATCTTTATACTCCAAGATAGGTGCATCAATATTGACCTTTATTAAGGCTTCACAATAAGCAATTGCTCAATCCTTCATCCAATCCAGTTCTCCAACAATAGTTAATGTAGGAGGCATATGTTTCAAGGGGGGTTTTTGGTCAATGAGGAGAGGAATATGACTACAGGATGATCACGAGTATATTCTCCATCTGCAACAAAATTTGCTATATTACCTCCAAAACTTACTCTAAGAAATACACACCTAGAGGGATCCCCATGGGTAGCAAGCCATGGCTCCACAACTGTTGAACCACCAAATGAGTCGACTAATTCCATGTGAAGATTTGGCCAATGAATAAGTGATCCATTATAAGCAAGACTAGATGAAACATGGCCAAGAGAGTCTGATGCATCACACAATGAAGGAAAAAGACGAGCTATTGTGTTTTGGTTTCTAGATGAAGATTTACCTAAAATCCACATTCATTTGTCCATGGCAACTAGTATTCTCTCTGAAGCAAATTGTTGACTCGAAGAAATTGCAGTTTCCTGGTGCATGTTCAACTCCCTTGAGGCCTATAGTTGTTCCACCAACTAGGATTTGTTCTCCTCAGTCTTGACTTCTTGTTTTACATCACCAAGATGTTTAGAAACCAGATTCATTCCTTCATGGATCATCCAAGGAGATAGACTTGATCATTAGAGATATTACTCATTGCTACTATTGTGGGTCTTTGGATCCTTCAGATTTCATGATTGTACTTGCAAGGGAGATTCCAACCTTTGTTTTACCAACAAAAGGCATAGGGGTCCCTCTGTTGCCTCGTGAATGAGAAGCTTTTGGAGGCTTGATAATGGGTGCTTTGAGAAAGCGACTTATCATTTCCATCGAGCTGATTTAGTTACTAGTGGAGAAAACCAGTAAGATTTCGACTAGATCTTCTTCAGGAGTGTCATCACTAATGCAAGAATCAAACACAAGGGCTACATCCTTCTCAACTGACAGAACTTGTGTACTTCTATTTTTTTGGCTCAAGTTCCAGAAAACTATTTTGGTGGATTATTATACCCAACTTCTACATACATTTGTGTGGTCTTCGTATAGTCTGTCTCCCACAAATTGGTTGAGGCTTGATCAAACTCCATGTCATTAAACACAAACAATTGTTGGATCATGAAGATAAGTAAGTTAGCACTCATGGTGGGAGCCTGAAGTACCTTGATCAGATTCCAACTTCAAATATCTACCATAGAAGCCATGGAAAAAGGGTAGGTGATGTCATCATTGTATTGGCTAGGAGGAGGAGAGATGGAGGATTCTCATCCTTGGAGACAGAAGGCATAGCTAGTTCATCTCTTCCAATAAGATATAAGGAAGATTTGAAAGGTCACATTGCACATGTGGTGAAGAAACACATTTGACTTTTTTGTCATTCATCAACACTTGGCACTTCACTAAGGCAGTGTGTTTGTAGACCTATCAATGTTTAGCATGAATAACACAGTTCAACACAGCACAATTCAACACAAGCACATGTTTATTTGCCCTCCTTGGCTGTGTTCTATGAAGGGTGCCATTGGCTAGTGGTTTTTCATTCACCACAATAGGTTTCTCTTTAGATACATTCAGCTTTATCAAGGAAAAGCCTTGCATTCAAAAGGAGTTTGTAATTCCCCTTTACCCACATCAAAAGCCTTGGTCTGTCTCACTGTTATCTTTAGAAACATTCAACTTTAATTCATCTATTTCAATAAGATATGAGGAAGATTTGAAAGGTCACATTGCACATGTGGTGAAGAAACCTCGGGTAGTTCACTATATGTATACCCTCCATATCACGTGCGTTCAATGCCTATTTATAAATATCCTTATCTATGAATTTTTTCTTAATAAAACATAACCCTTTTCTATTAATCTATAAGTAACCCCTTTATATGGGACCCTTCTATATGTAAAATATGTGTAAAAATGGTATTTTAAAAATCCCTTATGTTGAACTCACGTGATACATACATATATTTATGACTAATCTCCCTAGGGAAGAAACACATTTGGCCTTTTGGTCTTTCATCAGGACTTGGCACTTCACTAAGGCGATCTCTTTGTAGAGCTATCAATGTTTAGCATGAATAGCATAGTTCAATACAAGCACATGTTTGTTTTCCCTCCTTGACTGTGTTCTATGAAGGGTGTCATTGGCTAGTGGTTTCACATTCGCCACAATAGGTTTCTCTTTAGAAACATTTAGCTTTATCAGGGAAAAGCCTTACATTCAAAAGGAGTTTTTAATTCCCCTTTACTTGCATCAAAAGCCTTGGTTTGTCTCACTGTTATGTTTAGAAACATTCACTTTTAATTCATCTGTTCCAATAAGGTATAAGGAAGATTTGAAAGGTCACATTGCACATGTGGTGAAGAAACACATTTGGCCATTTGGTCTTTCATCAGGACTTGGCACTTCACTAAGGCACTTTATTTGTAGAGCTATCAATGTTTAGCATGAATAGCACAATTCAACACAACATAGGCACATGTTTATTTGCCTTCCTTGGCTATGTTCTATGAAGGGTGTCTTGCTAGTGACTTGCATTGACCACAATAGGTTTCTCTTCATTAACATTCAGCTTTATCAAGAAAAAGCCTTGCATTCAAAAGGAGTTTGTAATTCCCCTTTTCCCACATCAAAAGCCTTGGTTTGTCACTGTTATCTTCAAAAACATTCATCTTTAATTCACCCTTTCCTGGCTCCTTCCACACTCCACCTAAAAATTCATACAGAGTGGCATCTAATGCATAGACTTCATTTTCATGCTCTTCTCCTCTCTGGAAAGGAATTTGTTGGAACTAAAAAGTTGTCCTGGATTGAGATGCCATTACACCTCTAGTCGAGTTACTAGAAGTTGCGTTAGAGAGTAAAGAAGAGCCTTTGGTATTCACCAAAGCTATTGAGGAGCTCAAAAAGTTGCCATTGCTAGCTTCAATGAAGGCAAAGGCAAACCCTGAATTTGTACAAGAAGTAGAACTAGATGAAAATTGCTAAAGGAATCAAAGCTTGAGATTGAGGTAGGAGAAGGTGTTCCAAGAAAAGGGAAAATAGAACTAGAATGAACACTTCTAGAAGATGACTCTAAAAAGTGTGGAGATAGCATTTACAGATGAAACATTTTTAGACAATCCGGAAGTGCAACCTTCAGCATTAGCAAATTGATTATCTAGTGTCTGAACTTCTGAGTTGTCCTCAATTCTGTGGTGCTATTGTATGCAAATTTGGCCATTGTAAATCCATATGCAAACTAAATTTTGGGAAATAGGAAAATCTGATAGATGGATTATTTAGACAAATGTTTGATAGAGAATACAAGGCTTGCTAACTAATTGAGTACAGTGCTTTGCTGAATATCTACTTTAGTCGCAAACTAGTTGATCAATCTAAAAGAGATTATTTTCCCTGCTTTGGCTACTTGCAACTGAAAATGAACAACACTGAGCCACCATTTGCTATGCATTTGGAGTAGTGATGCAAGAACAACAAGTATACTATGCAAACAAACAGCATGCTTATCATGTAGATTATGAAGAATATGCAATGTATGGACATCAATCTCATGATCAATAGCATTATGAGCCACAATCTTCTTGTCATGGATATTATGGACAATAGTATGACTATAATCTGCAGTTGTATTATGACCATGAGTACAATGAGCATTGGTATGACCAACAACATGCATATGAGAGTGATGAGGAACTCTATTGAATTGCAGCATGCAAGTGATGGTCATAATATTTTTGGACAACAACAACGTTTCAATCAATATGTTTATGGTCAGCCCCAAAAGCGAGGACACCCTTTGGAGTCATTTTGGACACTCTTCCATGAATGAGAAACATGTGGGAAGGCCACAAGGATTTGAGAATGGTTTCAACCCTTTTGATATGCATACAAATGGACAGTCATACATGAATGAACATCAACATGTATATGGTCATGATCATGGATATGAGCAACATTATGCTAGTGAAGATGGGCAGCATGTTGATCAGTACTTCTATGATGATCAACCATCCCATAGTCATTATTATGATGATGATCAACCATTTCATGGAGATCAGCATTATGTTAGTGGAAATGAACGTGGTCATGACAACGGAAAACCCTTTTATCATGAGAAGTGTGACAGTAATAGTGGCTGGCATGATGTTATTTGAGGAAAACTCTTAACCAATGATGATATTAGAGGACTACATGCACACGGTTTATGTTATAGATGTGTTGAACCAATATCTTCTAATCATAAAGATATATGTAGGAAAAGGAATGCTGAAGTGATGCTATTTATAGAGTTTTTAGATAATGAAGAGGAAGATGAAGAGGCCAAAGAGGAAGTGGATTGTAAAGTCCAACATGGAGAGTCTTACAAATTCTTTGAAGTTGATCATGATGCCTATCAGTTTTCTAACATACATCATGCTAAAGACCAAGTGAATGTAGTAATTGAAGAGGGACATGTAAAGGAGCTTCATGAATCCATACACCAATCTATGGACTCAAATGACATGTTCTCAATTGATGACCTTATCTTTCCATTTGATCCGCGAGATCATGTGGATGCTTCCTTGTTTCCATTTGATCTGGGAGGCAATGATGGGATATATTTTTCTATAAAGGGAACTTATGGTTATGATGACTATTTTGATGGTTATCCAATTGACCTTGGGGGCATATTGGACTTCAGTGACTTTCATTGTTGATGGGTTGTAAATAAATCTTGCAATATTGATTCCTTACCATATTCAATCATCCTCTCTAAGGCTTCACGATTCCTTCGAAATAGTGGGATTATTGTAGTTAGAGGACAATGGATAGCTTGTTGTGTGAATTTTATGTCATGAATTAAATTTCCTTAACGACATTAGAAGTGGTTTTGATGGTATAAGCTGATGCCTTGGGTTGTGTACTTCATTTTTATACCTCAAACACTCAATTTGGACACTCTAGTCAAATGTTATGGCAGTTTTACAAATTCAGCCTTGTTTGGACACCAAGCAGTCATTTCATTGTATCAGATTCATTATGAGATTTCTTCATGGGAAGTGCTTCCACATGCTTATGGATCTTCACCGACATGATTTGCTTCATTAATAACTTGTCTATTGCCCCGTTATCTTCAGTTTTGAGGAAAAACCATCTTTGGGAAGGGACGGTTTGTAATGAAGTAAATTAGCCACATTAGTTCACTTACCTTTGCCAAAATAAACCATGTAAATACCTTAGCCATGATGGTACTAGGGTTTACTATAAAAAGGTAAGAAGTGCTAATGTAGGCAAATCTTTTTGGCACTTACACTAATTTTGGGAGATCTCCTATCCATCACCATCTTGGGGTGAGTACCAAGCTTTATTTCTTGTATCTTGATTTCAGCTTCCATGGCTATGTTGTGTTATGGTATAATGGAAGTTGTATATGGAATAGCCATGGTTGAAGCATTTCATGTTATTTTTTTAGTTCAGTTCATTAGTTTTCTTGTTAATTTCTATGGTAGAATAGGCCTTCTTTACATGAATATTCTTTTTCCAAATGCAAATGCATGAGTTATAGTCAGTGGTGAGATATCATTCCATTTATCTCTTCTTAGGTTCATAAGACAAGCATGTCCTTTAGCCCCTCCCTCTTTTCCATAACTACTGCAAATGCACTAGGCTGGTTAATAGAGAATGAAATTCGAGGTAAAACAAAAGTAACCAAACTATTCAATAATGAAGATATGGTGTTAAGCCAGTTTGGTGATGATAAAAATGCTACAATTCAGACTAACCAAACCTTAATAGCCTATGTTTCGGATCACCTTAAGACATTTTGCTTAGTATCATGATCAATAAAGAGCCTAGCAAAAGCTGGAATTAAGAGACTACTAAACCCTCCTGGTGAGTGGTTGATAGTGCAAGATGTTAACTTATAGAAGAGAAAAACATCTTTAGACTCCTAGGCATAGCCACGGGTTTCTATATCCCACTTAAATGAAGATCAAATTAGGTGTTGGACCAAGTAAGGAAAATATCACAGGCCTAGGAAGGACTCCAATGTAGCTTTGATGTGAGGATAGTAGTTCTAAAACACATTCTCATCCCATCCACCACTTACTTCCTTTCCTACTAGAAGCCAACCAATGCAGGCCTTAAAACATTGAAAATCTTGCCCAAAAGATTTTACTGACTAGTGATGAGGAAAAGTTTAAGATGCTTAAGGTCTTGTGGGAATATTGCACTCATTTGCTGAAAGGGGAAAGTGGACTTGGTCCCCCTAATCTTGCAATGATAGCAAGCAAGTTGGATGTTAGGTAGATGGTAATAAGATTTTATAATGAAATTGGGATTAGGACTATATCTATCCATGAAAGCTTCAAATTTCAAGTTAAAAGGGGCCATAGATGGAAGATGGAAAGAGCTAGACCTGATGTTTGTTGCTTTTGGATAGATGAATGTGACCGTCAAGTTAAAAGGGTCCCTAGATGAAAACAGCTAGACCCAATGTTTCTTGCTTTTGGATATATTGGCAATGTGACAATCAAAATCTTTTTACCATTAATGAAACATCCATGGTTGGCATGGATGCTACATAAAGGATTGGCAACCCTCTTACCCATTATGAACTTTACTTTAACCTAGAGTTTGCAAGACTCACTGTGGTTTGACATCTTTCATAATGCCCTTGAAGTAAATACATTGAAAAAGTCCCATCTAATGTTCAAAAAATGTATAAAGAGTTGGAGAGAGATCTAGAACTTTAACAAAAGATTGAAAGCAACACGATCTAATAGTACAAATCTCCCCTCAAGTACAAATAAAACTCAATTTAATAATCAAATTGTTGAACCCATACATAGTTGTAAAATTGGCGTTGTTGTGCATGCCAAAAGAAACTGATAAATTGCTTAGGAAAATTGAGAATGATCGAAGAGGAAGTCTACATAGAACTTGAATATGAAAGAAGATTCATATAAGCAAAGACACCATTGAATCAATCTTACCAAGGCTCTGGTAAAAGAAGCCTACAACTAGCTACTATCGTACTTTCTAGGTAATGCTCCATCCTAGAAAGTAGCTTTGTATTTAGTTGTTTAAAGCAACCTAACTAAGTAGCTCAGAATCACACCAACGGTTAAGCTTCCCATTTTCCCAAGTTTTACTAACATTACTTTTTAATACACCTTAGCATCTCTTCCCAAAGGAAAAAAAGTGAGAGGCGGATGGATAAGGTTGTTGACTATCAAAGCTTACATTTGTAGGATATTAGTATCCTCTAATAATAGATGAGCCTCTTTACTTTTATCACTTGACCCATCCACAAATATCTTAAAATATGTAAGCTTATACCGGATGTTCTAGCAAACTTGCGACCTCATATGCAGCTCATGTCTAGTAACTAGAAGCGTGATCTATATCTAATTTATGCATGCCTTGCTTAAATATCAAGGGGGTTGAGCAATTTACTACTTGAACCCAAACAAGCTTACTTTTGGTTCCTTCTTTCAATTAATGCAACACGAGACGTGTTTTCCAAAACCCGATGAGATATGTGAAGGATAAGTATTTTCTGATTTTCAAGATTAAGATCATGTTCGCAATATAATGGAAGACTCAAGTGGGTGTGAAACGAAGTATAAACGTATTGATATCACAACCAAGTACGTGTTCACTGTCCTGTACATATCTGTAGCTAGTATCATCAGGTTTACAGGTATTAAAGAATCCGTATCCAAGCATGATGATCACGATCACACTCACAACATACATACAAAGCTAATGATTATCGTAGAGTAAGCCTCGACGTATTTAATAAGCTGCTAAATAGTGAGGGACAACTCCCAGTGATCTGATCCATTTGATGACTAGATTCTAGTAGCGGATTGTGCTATCTTCTTGATCCTGAACATTTTCTTGATCATGATTAGTAAATAAGCCTATCATTAGGCAGTCCTGGGCCAGTAGATGATCAAGCAGGCTTGCAGAGGTTGTCAGGAGCCTGTCATAGTTATCATTATCGTCATCATCAAGAGGATCGATAGATCTAGTCGACTTGTCATAGTGGGTAAGGGCTTCTGGTTTGCCACATCCAATATCTTGCTCACCTCTGTATTTATAATCATGCTCGATTCCATAATTAGTGCCTCCGAGCTCTAGTACAGATGTAATGTCAACTGCAGAGTATATTGCCTCATTAGTAATGGTTCTCGCAGGTAGCTTTAGTTGAAGCGAATCACAATCTGGTAGTGATGTAAGAATAGAAGCATTGTGGCCGGGATTAACAGTTGGAAGAAACTGTTGGGGTGCATGCTTAAGATTATAATCACTCCCCATGTTCGGGATCACGATGCCTGCAAGGTGATCCAGGCTTAAGGCGGGCATTATATGAGTATTGCAGTAGAGTTGGCCTGCAGTATTTTGGTTCATATGCAGATGAGCTGCAGTAGTCTGCAAGTCGTTCCATGGAATAGTGTGAGGTGGTGGAGATGCAAAGTCGGGCATGATGGATGATGATGACGATGACGATGAAGATGAAGATGGTGATAATGAGGCCATTAATGGCGAGGAATTAGGTGTCAATGCGCCTGATAAGGGAAGCTGCATATAAACTGAAGGTGGCCTACCGAAGCTCCTGCATCTGTCAAAATACAGCTCTTTATCATAACCAACGTTGACCATGCCATCGAGTGTGTACTGATTGTTGGCAATACTACTTGTTGTCAGCTGATCATCATTATCATCATCATCATCATCAGCCGGTGTTGATTTAAGCACTCCGTTCTTGATACCCGTGGAATAACTAGCAGAATATTTTTGGCCCTCCTTTCTAATTTGCTGAGAATGAATATCCTCAGACTGTATTTGATGTGGATGAAGACGATGACGATGATGATGATGGGCCGATCTCTGCACATGAGAACTAGACCTCCGCTTGAGCACTGAGTTCCAGAGGTTCTTCACTTCATTGTCGGTTCTCCCTTCCAAATGGGCAGCTATTTCACACCACCTGTCAAGCAATTCGTGTACACTTGCAGATTAGATAGCTTTCTAAGAGCTTTTATGGAGGGTTGAATTGAAATGCGGCATAGAGGCGCCATTGGCATGGCACCATCGTGTCCTCGACTTTTATAACAAGACTGCGAGATTGATGACTTTGATGGTTACTTATTTAGGACTGCCTCGAATCGAATGATCTTAGAGATTAAAATGGCTTATAACCAATGCTCTGAGGTTTACTCTCAGTTGAATGTTACTGGAATCATAATAAGAACACTACTCATGCGGCTTTTTTTGAAGTTTGATATACAATAACTACTGACTCCATGGTTGTATTCTCTCAGTCTAGGCTACATAAGTTCTAACGACTAGCTGCATACTGCATTCTCTCAATCTAACCTACATAAATTCTACTTAGTAGTTCCATATTTACATTCTGTCAATTTAGCTTGCACAAGGTTTCGTTTTACTTAGGTATGCTAACTATCCACTCCACATTTCCATTCTGTAAGTCTAGCAGCCTATATAAGGTTCCATTGTTATGTAGTTACACTATCTATGCATGCATCCACCCTACCTTTCTGATGTGTCTTTTGTACTACGGAGGAATGAACTTGCATGCCTTAACACATTTTATGGTCATGTAGTTCAAAGATAGAAAAGGATACACCGCATTATAAGGAGACATGACTATGTCTAATTTCATGGAACAAAGTATCTCCATATTTTTGCTATTCGATTTGTAAGAGAGAGTTTGCAATGTACCATTAGGAAAATAAAAGAAGGAATCAAATAGAGCCTCATGGGTTGTCTTAATCACTAATAGAAGACTCAACTAAAATATAGAATTTAGTGCTAATAAGTAGATGTTATTAGCTATGTTCCAAGAAAAAGCATAAACATCTAGCTGATGTGATCAAGTCCAAGTGTATATGTATCAAAGAACTCAAGTAATTGATAGTGTGCATGGTATATCTTAGTAAAGTATATTTTTCATAGATCTGGGAACCCATCACTCACTCTAGGAATCAACCCCAAAAATTTTTACCACCACTAGCCATGGTATCTTTAGCACTCATTATAGTACAAAAATATTAGAAACTACCAAATGAAAGAGATGCTACTTGTGAAAAGGAAAAGTTAGAAGCACTAGCTTCTAATAAACAAATCTATGAATCAAGCAATGGTGTTAACCCTCACAAGAAAAGTGAGGAGGCTACTGAAGAGAAATTGAAGCAAAGATGATCATGAGATGGTGCCAAAACCCAAACTTTTTCCTATTCTTTCTAGAAGCTTAGCATTTATACTTGAAACTGTTCGTTCATAGGAAGCATATGTTGAAGTTCTAGAGAAAAAATTCAAGGATGTGATGTTTCTATGAGAGCTAGTGTCCCTCTTGTGCAAGTTGTAATCATTTGTGGAGCCACCATTGAAGACCCATGAGTGTGACATACATGCATTATTTAACTCACTTAGGCTTGGTCCAATTAAGCCTTGTTATATGCATGAATGAAGAGAACGATTGGCCTAGAGCCACAAAGAAGGGCAAGGTGCCCAACTTTGAGTGCAAAACCTAAGCCTAATACTAATGTATAAAAGGTGACAAATTAATGAGGATGAGAGAGAGAGTGAGAGAGCCATTGAGGATCAGAAGCTCTTCTCATTCCTCTTCTTCATTATTATCTTCTTTACCTTCCTCTCTTCAGATGGAGTTCCTTAAAGTGAGCGATCATTTGACAAGTGTGCAACTTAAATTGTGAGACATCCTTTCTTGCATACTAAACTTGGTTGCATGAAAGCTACCTCACCATCCTCCAAAAAAAAGCAAAAAATGCTTCAATAATGGTATTGGAACACTAGTTGATCATGAGCACATTACTACACAAATTTCTTACCTATGGCCCTTGCAATAATTGCTACTAGACTTGCTATAAATGCTTCAAAAAAGGTATTGGAACATTGGTGATCATGAGCATATTACTATATCACAAATTGCTTACCTATGGCCCTTGCTATAATTGCTACTAGACTTGCTGCCAATTGCCCTAACCTCAACCTAGTAACATAATTAAGCACCCCTATCATTATCATCAAGCAACCTATGAAGCCTTATTATATGCATGAATTAACAAAAGGATTGGTCTAGAGTCACAAAGAAGGGTAGGTTGCCCAATTCTAAGTGCAAAACCTATCCCTAATCCTAATGTATAAAAGGTGAAAAATGAACGAGGATGAGAGAGACTGAGAGAGCCATTGAGGTGAAACTCTTTTCATTCCTCTTTATCATCATAATCTTCTTCTTTACATTCATCTCTTGCACAACTAGAGTTCCATGAAGTGAGCAAGCACTTGACGAGTGTGCAATTTAAATAGTGAGGCTTCCTCTCTTCCATACTATAATTGGTTGCATGAGAACTAGCTCACCACCCTCCAAAAAGAAGCAATAAATGACTCAAAAAAGGTATTGGAACATTGGTTGACCATGAGCATATTACACAAATTTCTTACCTATGGCCCTTGCTATAATCGTTACTAGACAATCACCTTCACCTCAACCTAGCAACACAATCTAGCATCCCTATCATTGTCATCAAGCATCCTATTATTATCATCAAGCACACTTTTGTGGCTATCATAAAGTTCCCACTACTAGGGAGTGCTTGATCACCATGTCAAAATAGCTACAATCATCACCCTCTCAACCCAAGCCTACACCTCTCTCATCATTGACATAGTCCCACTACTAGGGAGTGCTTGATCATCATGTCAAAATAGCTACCATCATCACCCTCTCAACCCAAGCCTACACCTCTCTCATCATTGACATAGTCCCTAATAGCCTTAGATCAAGCACCCTCACATGAACATCATCAACAAACCATGACCAATAAAGGAGTAGAGGATAAAAAGAGACATATACTTGTGGGGGTAGCTAGGGGCTACAACAAAGAAATAGAAAAGGAGGCACACTAAGTGTAGTAAGAGTAAAGGGGATTGGATTCAACATTGTAGAGGCCAACATCAAATTCTCAAGATTAAGCATGATGTTTCAAAGTCATTTTCTATTCATGTTCTCCTTTTTCTATTCTTTCTTGACTAATTTGGAATAACGCAATTGAAATAGTATGCTACATGCCTTGGAGTCCATGCCAGCATTTATGACTCACTCACTCACTCACTCATAGATTCTCCCTCTTCCCTCTTTCACCAACCACTCATGTGCTTGTCCACATAAACCACTTGCATGCTTAAGGACCCACATGCTCAATTAAACTATCCACTCGCATGCTTAACTCACTTAACCCACTCTGGGTGCATCATGTACTCAGTCACTCATGAGCTAGGCCCATCACCCACTTGTGATCTCAATTTAATCCACTTTCTCATGAGCACTAACTCCTATCTATCTAGTTGTGTGATCATTAAATCTCCTTTTCACCCACCCACTCCTACACAACACACACCGCTTGTGTGCTCATCATCCTCATGCTCCACTCATGTGCAAGGTTCAAATCACCCACTTGTGAGCATCAAAATTCACATTACATTACATCACTATCCACTCTTGTCCTCATTACCCGCTCACCCATTCACGCACTTGATTGCACCTCATGTAAATGCAATATACTCATTGAGATCTCAAACATGTGGAAACTAAGACATTGTGGTTAGGTTCAATCAATATGAATCACCCTTTACCCTAATCACACTTTGATTCACCCATTCACCCGTTCATGCACTTGATTGCACCTCATGTAAATGCAATATACTCATTGAGATCTAGAACATGTGGCAACTAAGACATTGTGGTTATGTTCAATCAATAATAGTCACCCTTTACCCTAATCATATTCTGTCTTTATTGAGACAATGCCACATCACTCAAAATCCACTCCTGAGAACAACTAGTTGAGGTCACCTATCCATAGACAAGCCCATCTCTTTCAATTGATTTGAGAACTTGAAATCAAGCTAACTTGGGCATCTCTTGCAATGCTCAAATCAAACATTTAGTCTAGCCTATAAGTGTATAAAAAGCTATTGGGCTATAGCAAACAAGCCTCCAAGGTGGATTGGTCATCCGACCCTCAATCACCACAACTTCTAGACCTCTTTTGAGTCACTTAAAGAGTGACCTATATTCCCTTGAGAGACAAACAATAAGATCCGCATAGCCATGCTTTACAAGCCTACTTGTTTAGAACTAATTGCATATGTAAGCAATCAAAGTTTCGTTTGACGTATGAAACCAAAATTGGAATTTGAGCTAGTAAGAAGTGACTTGCATGGTCAAGTAAGTTAAAAGCCTAAGTCACTCACACATTACACTCCTTTTCACATATTTGAGACAACTTGGTTGAGCCCTAGAATACTTCATTTACAAAAAGTAAAAATAATTTTTGAGCAAAAGGACACTAGCACACATACATATTGTACATACAACATAAAGGAAATGAGGACAGCTTGTACTTGCATATTGAATTACATTTGAAAGTTAAAGTGAATCATGAAAATTTGTGGGAAAAACCAAATTACATAATTAACATAACAAACTTCACGAAAAAGGATGAGACCAAAATAAAACCTTGAAGGGATACTTTATTAATGGAAGAACTACATATAAAATCAAAACAAAGACACAACCTAAACACATTCAAAAAAACAAAAACTCATCAAAGGAAAAACATGTTGTGAGGATTGAGCCTTAAAAAACCCTAGAGAAAATAAGGATAAAATTTGCAAAGGGTCTCCAATGAGTTATTTTGTTAGCTAAGAGCCAAGAGTCATGGGTTCATGTGCTTACATAATAGTTTGAAGATCTCAAATCTAATGGGAGCAATCCTAGTCCTGAGTGCACCTCAGGAGATCATGAGATCAAAGTTATCTAGTTCCAATACTAATTGATAGATTTATCCACCTTCTATATGAAGAGGCAATCTCATACAAAGCTAACACTATGGATGATGTTTCATAAGTCTTAAGGGAGTCTGAGACAACTTCCATGCTATTATGGTCTTTGATCTTACTAAAATGGCCCACAAAATCATACAACAATGACTCTTCACCCTAAAGGACTAAAGTAAGAGCACTTTAGCAAGTTTTTTAAGGTCAAAATAGGTATTGAGTAGTAAAAAGCTAAGATGCAATAGGAAGTCAGTGACATTAGCATATTGATCTTGAGCATAGGTCTAGCCGAATAGTCCAATGATTTGTACAAAACATTTCCAAGATACTTGATAACTTGAACATACTCTAATGAGGTTCAGAAATGGTAAATACATTACTAACAAGGCTTGGTATCACATCAAGAACCAAGGCCCATAGTCCAAGGTAAGTACATAGCAAATGGTGCCCCCTATAGCTTCATATAGTAATTTGAGCAAGTATGCAAGGCAAACAACCTCGTCTCTAAATCAAAAGAGAAAAGAATAAATCACCACAACTTAAGACATATTGACTACCTTCAAACAATAGCAAGTAGAGCTCTATAAACTCGTGGAGGCCATTAAGCAACCACAATCTTAAGACAAGGCATGATGCGCATACATTAGAGTAGAGACCATCTACCATCAAAAGTTTCTAGACTAATCAAGCATAAACATTTTGTGGTTACTTTCTCCATTATACAACCTGATATAGAGCCTAAAGAATGATTTTCTACCTTGCTCCATGTGCAAACGGTTGTTATCTAGATCCAAATAGAGAGCCACTTTATCGAGGAGAACAAAATTTGGCCTTATCCACTCCACTTAACTAACTGCCTCTAGAGTAGATATTAACCCCTCAAGAATACCTATACCTTTAAGTTCTATTAGGATTCATCCTCCTAGAAATTCTCCTATGATTTTTAATTGAGGAATCCCTAAAGGAAGAAATGTATACTATCACCCGATTCCTATCATGATGCTAGGATGTGGTAGGGAAAGAGGAATAGTCCAACCCCATGAGACAATAGAATGCTAGACTTGAAAATAAGTAGGTGATGTGTCCTCTAAATGTTATCAAGAACTAAAACCACCTAGGGAATCACACATATGTAATCCAAATTTCCTAAGAAAAAATCTTGTTTGATGAAATACAATTTGGTACCCCTAAATCTCTTCAAACTAGAGGTGATAAATGACAAGGACAACATCTTGATACCTATCAACACCATCATAACGGCCAAAAGTAAGAAAAGACAAGTTAGCATTATCAGCCCATCTAGTAGATCAATGATAGGAAAAAGTATCTAAATGAAAGGAGAAGTCATCATTCTTTGGATGTGCATAGCAGCTCAAAGAGGAGGAAGAAATGATTTGAACTTAAGTCCAAGAGGGAAGGAATAACTACAATTCCTAAAAGAGTAGTCATTTTAAGTGTAGAGATTTGTACTACTGCACCTTGCATAAAAAAGGTTGCAGTAGAGGCAAATTGAGTGAATATCCTAACCCAAAGTGTCAACTAGAAGTGTTTGACAAGGTCAAGAAATAGATTAAGAAGGCATAAGTGGAGTTCTAGGAAGAGAAGGTATTGGAAGGTAGAAGTGCACTTGGTTTATCCATCGTTGTACATCAACTCCAATCATTCTTCCCATACATTTTGGAGACCTAATCTGGAACCACATGTTCAAGAAGCACTCTAGAGCACACCCTTGCACAATGGTATAGCCACAACATTAGGACCAATATTTTCCAATTTTGATCATTAGATCAAATTTTATCACAACCCTAGCCTTCACCAACGTGATTGTCCTATAAAGCACCCTACTAAAGGGAATCCAACTATTTGGAAGACTTTGAAAGCGTGGGTCAAAGGATTCAAGATCGGTATAGCAAATTCTTACAAACCTTAGTGGGGTGACATACCTAGCCTTATCCTAACTCCAAGTCAAGGGACACTAGGACTAAACACATTTTGGGAGGGAAGTGAGTGTCATTTCAACATTCTTATGGAAGACCTAGATGATTGTATATGAGAGCAGATCATTGATACTAGAGCATGAGTAAGCATTATAAATTGAGTAGTTCTTGAGGCTCAAGGAAATTATTCCATCAAGGAAGTGCATTTCAATTTGAATGTACCATATGCATTTAAGGTCTACCCATTAGGAGTACTAAAAGAATAACTTACCAAATCTTCAAAGTATGAAGTTCTATGTTAACTTCATGGTTATACAAGAGCTCACCTTAATTTGTTACTTAGATGCCCTTGGATGTAGAATGCAAGACTTGTTGAGGATTGGGATAATGGTCTAGTCTCCTTGGGAAAGAAAAAAGTTGTCTTTTGAGTCAAGATGGAATGCTAGAAAACCACTTGAGTGGACTTGAATGTAATCAAAAGCATACTAAGAGAAGAAAAAAATAATTCTCTTGCATAAGAACCACTTAATAGGTACCTTACTTGTTTCAAGGATGAATAGGACTAGAAGCACACTCTTGCAATGTTAGACCTACTCTTCATGGAATGAGGAGAGAATTGTGAGGCTCTTCATTGGAAGAAGAAGAGTATTGTGAGGCTTATAAAAAAATTTCTCAAAAGGGAACGCAAGGGCCCATTGCACACATACTCAAACCTCAAATAGAAATGTTCTCAATACCTATAGTCTGATAAAAAATAGCCCATTAAGGTAGCCTAGCGACAATAAAATGCTCTTGCACACCCTTTGCTAGAATATGACCTTGGAAAATACTTACATAATGATGAGCATGCCTCAAGGAAAAATGCAAGGCTAACCTATTGATTGATATAGAGCTCTTGGAAAGTCCCAATTAGCAATGGACTAGGCTACATCAAATGTTGATCAAGTACTAGAATGACTTATTTACATTCCTAAAATAGATTTAGTACTTTGAGGAGGAAGAAGACAATGAAGTAGAAGATGAAACATTAGTGTAGAAAGTGCTAAAGACTCTAACGTTGAATCTATTTACTATCACAAAAATGGAAGAGTAATCAAAACAATCTTGGCAAATCCAAAACCCTCCAAAGTTGAAGTTTTTCTTATCAATATGTGTAAATCTTAAAAACAATTGAAGTTACAATGGTCAAAACACTTATATGTCTTGTGAAGAAGGTGGATAAAGAATACTTAGCTTAGACTCTGATGCTAGACATCAACAAAAACCATAAGCTGTCTCTAACCACATTAATTAGGGGATCATATTATAATTATTCTTAGTGCAAAGAGACAAGGAAAATAGAGCAAGCCCATTGAAGGGCTTGCAAAAATGAAGGAGATAAACCTCACAAAAGATGGAGAAACACCAAGGTTATTACTAGTGTAGTAGACCTCACTAGCAAGAATGAGAACAAGCTAATGAACATGGTCAAAGAGTACTGAGATTTGTTGGGCAAGAACTACATAGATGTAAACGATATTGTGACGTCGCGCGTCCACCACTACAAACCTAAGGGTGGAGTTTTTCACCAGGAATTGGAACTCATTAGTCAACGTCATTAGGAATTTTTTTTCCATTGTGTGTGGCTTTTCATTTTTTTTTTCACTTTGAATTGTCAGTTTGAAAATTTGATTGCTTGGTTCCATCCTAAATATTTTGTGTTCCCTGAGTAGTACTAAGGTGCAAATAACCGTGTGTATGTCTGTGTGTGCTAGCTCATAAGAATGCTTGGGATCCTTAGGAAAGGGTATTCATTCACCCTTAGACTTGTGTGCATTGGGAAACATATCGAGGAGAGATAGTCTTAACCCCAAATCCATGTTTTTGGTGTATGTTACCAAGCTTCTCAAAATGATGAAGACTATTACTAGTTTGAGGAGAAGGGAGACCTTTAGCAGAGGAGTTTACGACTACAGCATTCCATGAAGCACATCATTCATCATCAACTCCAATTTCTTCATAAGGACAGGTATGTTCATTATTCATGATAGAACAGGAGAGCAATAGCAGTGCTATCTCACCAATGATGATTTCGCATGTCAATTAAACCACTCAAAATACACTAGAATAGGTGGCACTTAATGAAAGATGGTGCTAGACTTAGAGAATCATGGAAGCTTTTTGATCAAGGTATGCTAGCTTTTCTAGCTCTTTTAGCTAGCTTTAAAAGCTTGTCTTTATGCAAGCTTTTGACTTACATGAGCAGGGCTTTCGAAGATAGGCAAGGTAAATCAGATCCAACTTATGTGCTTTTATAGCCATGATGTTGCTATGTTAACAAAGGAGAGATTCTTGGCCTATTGAAGCAGAAATAAAAAGCCCATGCATTGTATTGAGGAGTTAGAGAGCTCTATAAGGAAGAGATGAGGAAAAACAAAGGCTTCGCAGGGGGATACTAAGTCAAAATTGGGAGGCAGCATGGGCCAATTGATTTGCATTGGGTTCCTTGATAGGAGCTGATGCAGGAAGATTTAAGAAAAAGAGAGGGATCAAACAATGAGAAATTACACTGCCAAGCCGAGCTACTACATCAGCTACTGTGAAGTAGTTAAACTAGAGTGTTAAAGATTTTATTGTTCATAGACACAATTGTCAGGCAGGTAGAAAGACTTCGACGTCAACTATTTGCTATGGACAAATAAAGATGACTGCAAGATCAAGATAGAAGAAATCCTTTGAATGCCTTGATGCACTATGATGAGTAGATCAATACTCTTCAATAGCTCTAAACACACCAAAGAAGAAGAAAGGTGGCCTCATACTGCAACAAAAGAAGAGGAGGGTGTGCTTTTTAAGTTTTGCAGGTATAGGAGAGCTGGAGGCCATGCTATTGGGACCAATTTTCTTTTGCATCGATTGCCATGAGCATGATAGCTTGTTTGTCTAGTAAAGGAAGAAATGGAGCAGGCAAGTTAGGTTTAAAGTGTGTGTGGTATAGGAAGCAGAAACAACAATCTTACAATCTGTTGCACGAGAGAATCGGCAACAATAATAGAGGATAGCTTCCCCTGCTAAGAAGAAGAGCATCGTACGCCTTAGCTAGTCCCCATCAAGTGGCGGTCGTCAGTACACAATGTCAAGGAGAGGGACTGGGAGAGAGAAAGAAGAGAGAGAAGACTACAGAGAAGAAGAAGAAGAAGAGCAAAAGAGAGAGAAAGATGGGTATGAGGAGAGAGAAATACTAGAAATGAAGAGAGAAAGACTGGAAGAGAGGGAGAGAAGACATGGAAGCTTGGAGAGCAAGGTGAAGGAGAAACAAGACTTGTATTAATTATTTGATAATGAAAAATTAAGTCTCTCTCATCTTATATACCAGCCAATGTAGCTAGTATTTCCCCGTTATTAAGTCCCCCTCTCTTACATTCCATTCCCACCGGAAGCTTTTTGCCCTCAAAAACAATTTGGGCATGTGTGGTAACTGGGAGGGGCCGATCATCTGCGGCATTATTACAAGGGTATACTAATGAATGAGAGGTATTATTGTGTATGATAGGTCATGGGGTATGTACGATACATGCACCTTATTGGGGAGTTATAAACATGAGTTTTGACCCAAATATCTAGAGTAAATGTAGGCTGCAGACAATGGAAATCATATTGTTTACTACAGGACCCTACTGTAGTGAATCTGTCATAACTTTCTGTGGGAGGCTCTGAATGGGGTGTTCTATACATCAAAATGAAGCTCTCGAGAAGTAATTTCAGCCCATGTATGGTAAGCATTGCTATCCGTAATGCAGAATACAATCTGCTTTAAAATAGAGTGTTGTCTGCAATCAGTCTGGAGGAAGACAGGGCCATAGTTAGCTAGATTTCAGCCAAATTTGCTTCTAAAAGGTATGGAAACTCTTCCAAAATTGAAGTTGGCCTCCAAGAAGCTTCCTCGAGTGGTAAACCTTGCCACTTAATCAAGTATTCCATGATCGAGCGAGAGCAAAGCCTCTTTTCCATTTGTCCTATGACTTTTTCGGGTATGTATTGAATGATGCCTTCTTTATCTATCGGTGGGAGTTCCTCAACATAGTCCACTGCTGAGCCAATGAAGGGCTTCAACTAACTCACATGGAAGACATTATGGATCTTTGTAGATGGGAGTAATGCCAATTTATATGCCAAGTCTCCCACTCTCTTGATAATCTTGTATGGTCCATAGAACGTGTGTGCCAACTTATTGCTAGACTCATCTTTAAGTGAGGCATATCTAGACTTAGGCACTTTCAAGAGCACCAAATCCCCTTCTTGGAACTCCCTATCCTATCTTTTGTCATCAGCATAAAGCTTCATTTGATCTTGAGCTCTCTTCAAGTTAGCTTTACACTGCTGAAGTAAGGCATGCATTCTATTCAATTCTTCCATGCTTTGTGGATTTATTTTATCATTGAAGATAATCACAGGAAGGGGAACCTTGTAGCCATACAAGGCCTCAAAATGTGAAACTCCAATGCTAGCATGTGTAGAGTTATTATAGGCAAACTCAACCAAATGTAACCATGAGTCCCAAGCATGTTGCACATCATGACAGAAATGCCTCAAGTAAGTTTCTAGCCATTTGTTAACCCTTTCTATCTGACCATCTATCTATGGATGGTAAGCAGTGGAAGGGGCTAATTGAGTGCCCATAGAGCTAAAAATTGCCCGCCAAATGTTACTCATAAACTTAGCATCTCGGTCATGCACAATGACCTGTGGTAAGCCATGTAATTTGAAAACATATTCCATGAATTGGCTGGCTACTTGAGAAGCATTATACTGAGTCTTTGTGGGAATGAAATGGGCTTCCTTTGTGAGTCTGTCCACAACTACATAGATGCTGTCCCAACCTTTCTTGGTCACCGGTAGGCCGGTAATGAAGTCCATAGTGATGTGTGTCCACTTGCCTTTAGGCATAGGCAATGGCTGAAGTAAACCAAATGGTTTTAAGGTGTTGTCCTTATTTTATTGAAAAGGCATGCAGCCTAAGACAAAGTCTTTCACATCTCTTCAAAGGCCCTTCCAGTAAAAGCTTTTAGAAAAATTTTCATAGGTCTTAAAGACTCCCAAATGACCAGCTATAGGGGCTGAATGCATCTCCTTATGATTTTCTGCTTGAATGGGGAGGCATGAGGGATGGCAATTCGGCCATTATACCATAAAAGCCCATTTTTCAACTGATACGAAGAGTTTTCCACACATTGTCCTTGTTGTAATTTCTGAAATACATTGCTGAAATCAACGTCTAATAGGTAAGCCTCCTGAAGCTTATGTATCCAATCATTGTGTAACTCCATGATAGCAGAGACTTTACATGCCGACATCCTAGACACGGAATCAACCACTACATTGTCCTTCCCACGAGTGTGAGTGATGTCAAAGTCATAGTTCTGTAAGGTGTCTATCCATCTCCTCTGCTTCGGAGTCAGATTTGATTGAGACAAGAATTACTTGAGTACTATATGGTCGCTTTTCACTCTAAATCGGCTGCCATACAAATAATGATGCCATTTCTTGATGGCATGAAGGATGGCCAGCATTTCCTGATCATAGACATTCATAACCCTCTCATTTTCAGCTAGCTTTTGGCTCTCAAAAGCTATGACTCCATGTTCTTACAGCAAGATTGCACCAATTTCTCTCCCACTAGCATCACACTGAATGGTGAATTCCCTAGAAAAATCAGGGCATACCAAGATAGGGACTGAAGTAAGAAAATCTTTCAGCTGATTAAAGCTTGTATCTGCCAATGCATCCCAGAAAAATGCTTCTTTCTTTAGCCTATTAGTGAGAGGGGCTGCAATAGTGGCATAGTGCCGAATGAATCTGTGGTAAAATGAGAAGAGACCCAAGAATCCTCTCAAAGAGGTAGTATTTGGGGGTGTGGGGCAATCTCTGACACACTGCACTTTCTTTGGGTCAGCTCTAATGCCTGCCTCACTGACAATGTGTCCCAAGTACTCAACCTCAGTCCTAGCTCTAATGCCTGCCTCACTGACAATGTGTCCCAAGTACTCAATCTCAGTCCGCATGAACAAACACTTTGCCTCCTTAGCAAAGATTCTATGCTATCTAAGTATATCAAATATCTGCCTCATGTGCATAAGGTGAGCTTCCTTTGAGAGACTATAAATGAGGATGTCATAAAAAATACCAATACAAATTTGAATAAGTAAGGCTGAAGTATTTTGTTCATGAGGCTTTGAAACGTGGCTAGTTCATTGGTCAAGCCAAAGGGCATGACTAAGAAGTGATAGAGCCCATGATCAGTCCTGAATGCAGTCTTTATCTCGTCCCCTTCATGTATGCGTATCTGATGGTAGCCGGATCTCAAATCAATCTTTGTGAAATACTTAGCTCCCTTCAACTCATCTAACAGGTCATCTACCCTAGGAATAGGGTATCTATTCTTGATAGTGATCTTATTCAAATCTCTATAATCAATGCACATCTTGAAAGTGCCATCTTTCTTTTTTACTAGCAAGACATGTGATGCAAAAGGGGATGAGCTAGGCTCAATGAATCCCATATGTACTAAATCCTTGACCTGCTTGGCCACTTCTTCTCTTTCACATTTGGACAACCTGTAAGGGGGTCCATTGACCGGCTTGGAATGGGGCTCCAAATCAATGGGATGATCAACCGCTCTCTTGGGAGGTAATGCTTTAGGTAACTAAAACAAATCTCTCCGCAAGTAGAGCCGTAAGGGCTGAATTATCATGCATTTTTCAGGACTGATCTACATTTTCCTTGTTTAATTACAGCACAAAAATCTCGAAGTATTTCTTGAACTCTTTCTTGAGCTGTTTGGCTGTAATAAGCTGAAATTCACTGCTTTTTTAATTCCATGTAGGTAAACAAGCTGTCCAGCCCTAGAAAACTGCATGTACAACAATGAAAAATCCATGGAAATGGTGCCAAAGTTTTTAACTAATCGCACCCCAACACAATGTCTATTGGCCCCATGTTGAGTGCAATCAAATCCACTTTTTGCTCATAATTTTCAGCAAGCTTAATATGTACAACTGGGCATACATGAGTACTAATTTCCTCACTCCCATTGGCCACTTGCACCCTCATTGGTTGCTGTAAATCAGAGACAAAACATTTTAGCCTGTCCATGACTACTCTATTTATGAAACTGTGTGTGCTACCACTATCTACCAAGACAAATACAAATTCCAACCACCATAACCTGCCCCAAACTGCTCGGGCCTTACAGCACTTCTTTGTTGCCCAAAATGTGACTGCACATGTCCTCTTTACTGCCCAAACAGTGGTTGAGACGCCCCTCTTTGCTATCCATGCTGAAATGAAGCATCTCGGTGGTACTTACGAGAGTACCTCTTAGCCAACTCAATAGCTTTGAACAAATCTGATGGACTTTGGGCTGAAACATCAGCCGAGAGTTGGGGATCCAAACTGTAAATGTACTTGTGAAGCTTTGCATCGTCACTAATGGACTCAACATACATTGTGCGATTGAGGAATTGGTTTGTGTAGTCATGCACCGTCATCCCACGTTGCTCTACGCCATACCATTGCCTTGCAAGCTTCTCCTTCTCAACTAGAGATACAAAGACTTGAATCATAAGAGCTTTGAATGCATCCCAAGTGTCAACAAGCTACTAATTTTCCCTCTTTATGTACCGCCACCACATGTGGACAAAGCCCTCTACGTGTATTGTGGCAAAGTGTATCTTTTGATCATCATTTCTTAGCATTATGTCAAAGTAGTCTTCAAGCTTCAAGAGTCATTCTTCTAATTCAGTCGGGGAGGACGATTGGCCATTGAACTTTGAGTAGATGATTTTGTCTCTCAACTCCCTTTCATGGTTGGGGGGCTGTCCCATATACCCAAAGTGGGGCTAATCCATTGGGCTGCCAAGAAATGACCCATTGTTCGAGTGATTCCTTCCAAAAGACGGCTGAGCACGCATAGGTGGCATGGGCGCGGGTGGTGGCTGAGAGTTACTTCTCATCCCATTGTTTGTGGGCTTCTCATGCCTTTGTGAGGGCTCTCCTTGCTCAAAGTTGATGTTGGGAATGCCCGCTCTTCCCAAAATACCTTGGGTACTTGCATAGGCTGCATTCACGGATGGGATTCAGCTTGCATGCTTGGTCTATCCTCTTTTTCCTTGCCTTTCATTTGGGAATCCATCCACATTGAGAACTTGGCTACAAGTGCTTCCATGGTAGAGGTCATTTGGCGCATCTCCGTCACCATTTGAGCTTGACCTTCCATTACTTCCCTATGCCTCTCCGCATGTCTAGTCTCGTGTGAACTGAGGGTATAATTGAGTGCACTAAGACTTCCCATGGAGTGAGAGAGGTCTTACTCTTCAACCTCAAAGTTGGTGTCATCCCTCCGGTTGTGCACATCTCTTATCTATTGCTGAAGATCTTCATTTTCTTTGTTTTTCCCCCTATTACCCGCCATGCCTAGGTGCAGTCCCGTGAGACCACCTGTCACTGTTTTGGCTATAACTAGAGCTAGACAACTCCGATTGACTTAATTTTTTGTTCAAAACGGAGGCAGAAATGCCCTCTTCAAGATGATCATTGGCACGAATTCCCAAGTTGAATATAGAAATTTTTATAATCCGAAATGTGGGACTATTCTGTGCAGTCCAGCACACTGTCCACACCTAGAAAAGGCCTATTTTGGGCTGTAGGTATTTAGTATACTCCAAGTGGGTATCCAAAACTGAGCGGGGTTCTTGGAAATTCCTAAAGGTGCTCTCCAAGGTTAGCACCTCAATTCTTGGGAGTGACAACAGTTCTGCAAATGCAAGCAATTTCTCTACAGCACCCTGAAACAGTCACAAGAGGGCTGAAATTGGGTTCCCCTTCTATTGCACTATGGGATTCACTGTTTGCATAGCATCATGCATCACTTGAGCATCCCTTAGAATTTTTGGCATTAATTCAACATTACTGAGCATAAGAATAAGCATTCCCATGACCATATTAAACAAGATAGGCTCTCATACATGCATAATCACTATCATTACTGCATATATGACTGCATAGGTGTATCCAATGAAACATACATCCATCTTCAACCCAAGTAAAGCAATGCATTCCCATACATCACTGCATACATAGCTGCATGTGTATCTAAAGATACATTTGCTGATGCATTTGCTGAGGTACATCCATATATCCCATGCACACAAGAGTGTATCATGCCATAGTCATCAAAAATTCCATCATGCCAAGTCAATTTCTCAATTTCCCAAGAAATACTTGCACCTGCAAATGAGTTTTGGGCTCTAATCACCGGGATGTGGGTAAAGTTCCCCCCAGGCCGGGTTGTGCATCCCTTTAAGGTCTTTGATGGCAAGGGGGGGTCACCCCTCTTTTGTCTTGCCACCTCACCTGGCATCGGGCTTTTCCTCACCCGAAATATACACGGCAGACATTTATTAATTAAACACCCAGCATGAGATGCATTTTAGGAATGGAAATTTTGGGCTTTTCATGAAGTGCATGGAATTGGAATTGGGAATAGGGATAGAGAGCTTACCGGCAGTGACTCACTGCCAACTCACCCTTATACAATGGATTTCTTAATCAATTCTTGGCTCAGCCAATTCACAAGAAGCCAAATGAGTTATGGGTAAGAAAAAATATAATCTCAATGAAGCTTCAGTATGAATAAAATCCATTCCAATGCCATAAGATCAAATGAGAATGACTGAGATTAATATTCAGCATGCATACAATGTTTGGGACTTCTATTACCTACTTTGACTCATGCATCCTCTCAAACAAGTGGATAAGATTTAACAAGAGGCTTAATGGGAGAGAATGAGAGCCAAGAATCCGTTACCTTGTGTTGTTTGATGAAGATTGTAGCCACTAATGCCACTTCAGTGGAGCTACTCAGGGCAATGGATGTACATCTGCTTGTACTTTGACAAGAATAGAATTTAGCATTTGGTCGGGCTGCTACAGATTTAAAGACAGAAGAGTTGCAAGACAAACACAGTTGCTTGCAAAAAGGGAGATATGATCTTAGCAATGACAGGACTCTGGTTGTAGTTGACAGTGGCAGCGGTGGGCATGCAGTCTTCAGAAGATATGTCTGATGAAGTTTTGTTGAACGATTCCCCTTCAACTGTTCTCTGGAACAAAATCAAAGCCGATAGAGTTGTACCATGTCTCAAAACACACGGTCTATTGTTGCAAGAAAATAATTCACTGTTATCAACACTTCTTCACATCCTTTCTCGTACAGGACCCCAACTACAATCATAGCCTACATTCACTTGCCCATTGCTATATACATGTGCATCAAAACCTACTTCTTCTCTAACTATGTTTAGAACCCCCTTCTTTTAGCCCACAGTTCTCTAGCTGAGGTTTTTGATGATGCCTAGTTCTACAGGACTGGCCATTGCCAGAAATTTTAGAATCAAATGAAATTGTGCCCTCACTCAGCTTTGCTCATGCCTTGTAATTTAAGTCATAAGTCGTGTCTTTGAAACTATGCCCTCACTCAGCTTTGCTTCATGCCTTGTTATTTCAATCATAAGCTGTATCTTTGGATGATGTACATTAGCTTCCCTATCTGACTATCGTGTAAACCCATTTGAGGCTTTATTGTCATCTGCTGCCACAGGTTCTAGACAGGCTACAATAGCAAGTACAAGCCAAAACCCAAGTATGGGGGTTACCCTTCTGCCACCAATGCCTTTACCTGCCAAGTGTGATCATGCAACAAGAAGGTACAGTAGCCCTTGATCCCAAGATTAAGAGGATTAGTTGACAGCTGTGAGATTAGAACCATCCTTCTTTATATTCCCACCTCAACAGATCCTTGAAGCTGACGTGGTCCTCTCACAGTAGAGACTGATGTTTCTATGCAACCAATTGGGAAATATGCTCACAAACCTTGAGGTAGATGAGACTCAACATTCTGGTCCATCTTTGTATACAACTTCCCACACATTTTACACTTATAACTAGACGATTACAGAAAACTTTGATGAGCACTTTCACAGAGGTACAGTTGCAAATGGTCACCAGTGCAATGGGAGCATGTCAACAAAATAGCTTGATTGCCCATTTGAAGAATCTAAGGAGAAGAAGACATGATGGAAGAAGATGATCAGTCCTCTTCCTCTACTGTCAATGCCCACCATCAACAAGACAACAATTGTGGATGCCATGTGGTCCTTGCCCATGGGGAGCTGCACAAATAACCATGCAAGAACTTGCAAAATGAGGGCTTGCTGCTAAGATAGTACCGCCTCCAATAATAAAGTATGCTTGTTCATTGCCTTAGCCTGCACCTAGGAGGTCGATCTTCTAAAGCGCTTCCTTAAGCTAGGAGGTTTATACCTATTAGATCAGTGGCTACAGGAGACATCTCAAACTAGCAGACGGGAAAATAGAGCCAATGCCAAGGAAGGGCACACTGCTAATGTTCCTCCTCATGCATGAAAACTTCAGTCATGATGTTCTTCTAGTGTCAGGCATGGGTTGCCAAAAACAATCCACTGTTCTTGACAGCTACTTCATAGATCTGTACCTGGCAACTTCTTCAAAATTCACTGAGGCCTTGCTGTGTGGCTGCATTTTTTTCTTTAGCAGTCCCCTATGAGGGCTGCTTCTGGAGGGTTGGGGATGATCACTACAGCCTATACACTACTTGGTTGGTTGCTCTTGAATTCCAGAAATGCAAGGAAGAAGGCTAACACTCCATGGAAGAGAAGGGAGCAAGATTTGGGGCTGATTACCTCCGTGGATGCTTGCAAGAATCTTGAGAAATGAGGAGAGAGAAGATCCTACCTGAAAATTAACGCCAACTAGACTTTCTTCTAACTCCTATGACCATGGTTACTAAGAGTTTACCTTCAAAATGGGCCAAAAATGGCCCACGAGCTACCAAAGTTGGTCTTCCTTCCTCCAAACTTGGTCCAAGCCACCATTAATGCTCTTTCTTGTAGCCCTTGTGGTCCAAAAATCTTTGGGAGCTCCCCTACTGCTCCCTGTACCTATGTACCTGTGACTCAAAATTCCATGTGACTAGAAAGTTGTAACTGGGTAAAATGAAGGACTAATTGGGACCAAGAACCTAGGCTCTAATGCTCAATTGTCAAGGAGAAGGACTGAGAGAGAGAAAGAAGAGAGAGAAGATTGCAAAGAAGAAGAAGAAGAAGAGTAGAAGAGAGAGAAAGACATATACAAGGAGAGAGAAAGACTAGAAATGGAGAGAGAAAGTCTGGAAGAGAGGGAGAGAAGACATGGAAGCTTGGAGAGAAAGGTGAAGGAGAAAGAAGACTTGTATTAATTATATGATAATGAAAAATTAAGTCTCTCTCACCATATATACCAGCCAGTGTAGCTAGTATTTCCCCATTATTAAGTCCCCTTCTCTTACACACAAGAGGAAGAGATCAACATTCTCTACTTTTGAGAGGCATTATCAATAGCTGAGAGAGATCTATGCATGGAGATAAGGAGATAAACTAGCCATCAATTTGTAGGAATTGGAATATTAGGTTGAAGAATGGAGTCACAGGTTGGCAGATTGACTTGAAGCTAGGTCAAGTTTTGAATCTAGAGGAGGGATCAGAGGGGGAATATTGGGGTCTGAAAATCATCAAGTATTTTGGTTCAAAATCAAGGCGAGAGCTGGTCTAGTGAAGACGGTGGCAGATTTCCTACAGCATCTGGTTGCTTGAGAGCACAAGAAAAGAACTACAGGAGTGGCACCACCCATCCTTAGGTCCTAGAACACAAACACCCGAGTGGGCAGATTTGTAGTCTCGCGAATTATTGGATCACAACTTAATCTATTGGGTAAGAAAAACACCACTAACATAGCTCTGCTCTAGATAACCACTTCCTGCTAGTCGGTCAAGCACAAAGAAGGACCAAACAACTGAGCTCAAGTGCAAAGACACGAGTGATACTAGAAGCTGCTAATGGATATCAAAACTGGTGTAAAGCACAAGATGGACAACCATGTTTTCACAAAGAGTATTGTCTAGTTTTTTCATCCTCCCACTTCTGCATTCAAAGTGAATTGATCTGAATCCAAAAGCCAAACCAACAATCACATGAGGAGCTTCAGAGGCATCAGTCCACACTGGGTGGGTAGATATGGAGATAACATCAAGCTTGGCACTCCTCACATGGATTTAGAGGCATTCAAAAAGATAAAAGAGGCTTCTATGATTAGGCGCATCTTTTCTCTATATCATTAGTAGTACCACAACAATTTGATCATGTGGATCCAGTATATGGAAGCATCACAAGATGCAGACTCCACTATCCCCTCCCTTGACCATGAGTCTTTTGCACATGTACCTTCACCATACATTTAATCAATGAGTTTGTTTCACATAGGCCTTGTTCTAGCTTCTTCTTTCTTGCTTGAGTTGAGTACTCTTCATAATCCTTTGCTCCCATATCGCATAGCGTCCCTAGGACAAGCGACCTTCACAAACTTCCATGCGTATTCCATTTGACATTTGGTCAACCCAAGGTGAAAGAGTCGCTTTTGTTCATCGAGATGGGAGAGCCTTTGAATAACCCACCCTCATCATCGATTTTTTCTTCCTTTTCGACCTAGGAGATGAAGACTTCATTACAAACTCTTTCTTCAACCATTATGGTGCAAAATCAGTAGATACAATTATCTATGCAGTAGTAGTAGCAATTGGATCAACAACGACTGTTGCATCAAGAATAGGAGCATACGCTTTGTGCAACCAAGGCGATCAAGGCTGTGGTTTGTGAGCAAAAATTATTTGATGGTTGGAATGTTTCAGCCTACATTAAGACCTTTGAAAGCCATATGCACTTCTTTAGAGTTCTGACCAACTAGAGCAACTATTTCTTACGGCTTGTTGTGCCTGCTTTTGCAGGTTAGAGTGACAAATTAGTTTGTACAAGACTCTAACTGGGATACTTTCAAGAAAGCACTCAAGGTTGAATATTTTTTGGAGATGGTATTGCTACGCAAAAAAGATTTAGAGAGTGGGTTTCTCAGCCTAACAAAGGACTTGTTGCTTTTGAATTGTTGTGGGAGTTTGAAGAGTGATATAACCAGTTGGATGTACTAGAGCAAGAAGCTCTGAACTCAAAGAAAGTGGAGTTATTCTTACAAGCGACTCATCCTGCACTTTAGGATGAATTGGGAGAGCTGCTAGAGGACCATACGTAGCCTATGGGATTGGCGACGTATTGGTAGGATGCTATCGATGTAGTTTCTTCACTAATGAAGAGGCAAAGATGGAAGGATCGCTTGTAGAACAATGGGATACCATCACCAATAGAGATGTCTTCTCCTACCATGACTTCTCCTACCTCTCCTCTTGCACCATCCCACTACTTCTCCTATTTCTCTGCCTGTGTTTACGTCTATGCCTATTCCTGTTGCGGTTGTTAGAGCATCGGCAAAACCGACTGTTGAAGATTTGGTAGAGGAGATATCAAAGAACTTTAAAGACTTACAAATCAAGATGACTAGAATGGAGCAGCAACTATTCAGCCCAAATCTAGTTTCAACCCTAACTTCTTCTACTTCTACAAATTCTTCCAAGAGTGATCGTGTCTATCATTGCATGAGGGATCATAGTCCAAATCATGAGTGGAAGAACTATGAATATTTTGAAGAGGAGAGAAGGTTGAAGTTGGTGGTCTGGAAAGATAAGATGATATGTTTTGGAGATACAGGGTAGCCGATAAAACCAAAATTTGGTAAGGGTAGTATGAAGAAATTGTTAGAGGAGTCCCTTTTGCACTCTTCTGATGTGATGTGAGAGTTGGTAAAAGAAGCTACTACGTATGGCCTTCAGTTATAGCAGTTGGCGAGGGAAAAATCTACTTTATGGTCCTATGCACTGCATGCAAAAGGGGAAAGCTTCAACATCCAAACTTTCACCCATAGATGATGAGATCAGACTGGATGGGATGATCAAGTCGATGTCTTTTCTATCTATGCCTATATGGAAAAATCTTTGGGATTTGAAGCACTTGATGAGGAGAACCGGAAAAGGGATGATGATCAACTTGAAGGTTCGAAGAGGGTGACTAGGAGAAGTGATCCAATTTCTTAGCATTCTTCTTCATGACCGGAGCTGAGTATGGCTGATGTTTAGAAGCTGAAAGTATAGGAATATCAAAAATCCCCGAAGGCAAAGGATTTGAAACCGAAAAAGTAATGTGGATTCAGGCTGCTTTTTGACATTAAGACAACTACAAACTTGAAGAAGGTGCTCGAGGATCAAATTCTTAACTACAAAATTGAATTTACTCTTGGAGAAGTCTTGGGAATTGCCAAAATAGAATTTCATGATGTTATCATTGACATCATTAAAATAAAATGATAGATTATTAAAGAGCCAACACAAGATATGATTCAACAAGAGGCTTTAGTAGTTGCTGAAGCTATTATCTATGGCTTGTGGATTGAGGAGATTGATTCTAGTAAGGAGATTACTGAGGAGTCTATAGATGAAACTTTATGTATGCAGTCCAAGAAGACTCTTTAGCCTTTACTTTAGCCCATTCAATATACGGAGAGTGAGGATGCACCTAGATTGGTGCCTCACAGTCATTTTTGTCACAATCACTAGGCTCGTGTGACTACATAGATGGTAGTCAAGCTTGGTGAGATGGAGACCCCTTGTGTTGCTCTTTTGGATCATGGCTCCAATGTTAATATCATTGTGCATGGATTGTATGATACTACTAGATGGCCAGTTGATGTGGATCATGGTTGGCGCATGCGTGTGGCCAACAACACTGCAGGAGATTTGTATGCTACTGTCTGAACTTGAAGATTTCTATTGGAGATGTGGATGAGATTTATCATTTCTTTGTGCATAATTCTTGTTCCTATCCTATTATTTTGGGACAGCCATTCATTGTTCAGTTTCAAATGGAGACTAAGGTTCTAGATGATGGGTCTAGCTATGCATGGATCTGAAGCAAGGATGGAAAGAGGGATGTCTAGATCATGATAGTTTGTGCCAAGAATCAGCGGAATAAGGATTCTTTGAGGGATTCCCCTCTTCTAGCACACGAGAGGTGGATTTTTGGAGGTGTGTCTGCTGAAAGTACTTTGTATTTTCAACATATTACAGGCATGCCTTGAGCTGCCATGGAGTACTTAAAGAGAAAAGAAAAAGCATTGAAGCTTGCATGTCTTTTACATTATGAAGACAGGTAGATGGTCTCTATGATGGACTGCCATGCCCAGATACTATGGAGGATCTTTTAGCATGGCTGAAAATTGAAAATCAAGAGTTGTTATATGTCTTATAGGTCCATTCTCTAGCAATGAATTGTGAAATTGTTGATTTCATGCTGCAAGAAAATTTGGTTGCTGAGAATTCTCAGCAAAAAGTGTTCTTTGTTGAAATATTTCAACAAAAAGATTTACAAGGTGTTGTTTATACATAGAAAAAATTGTGTTTACCAAGGTATTTACAGCAAGGGCTGAAATTTGCAAGTTGTAGCAAAGAAGCTAGAATACAGACAAAATATAAGACAATTGTCAAGAAGGTCAAACAAGTTGTAGGACTCCTACCTTTGGATGGTGATAAGATGATTAAGAGAGCAGCTATGCAACCTCCTTCATGAGATCCTGTAGGTATTGGACGCAAGTTCTCAGTCGAGACCCTAAAAGAGATGAAGATTGGGACTGCATATTTTTTACTTCCACCAGAGGTGAAATGTTTTGAGGAGATGTTAAGAAAAAATGGGAGAGCCTTTGCTTTTTTTCCACATGAGATAGGATGCATTGATCTTAGGGTTGTGACGCCTATGGTTATTTTTACCATTTCATATGTCCCTTGGAATCTATGGCCTATTCCTATGCCTAGGGCTCATTTGCCTAAATTGGTGGAGCTTTTGAATGAGCGGATTAGGATGGGGATTTTAGAACCATCTTCACCTCCGTATTCTAATAGATGGTTCATAGTTTCCAATAACAATGGGACACTCTGATTCATATAGGACCTATAACTGGTGAATAGGGTCGCTATACAGAATGTTGGTACAGGACCTATTGTGGATGAGTTTGTAGAGGTTTCTGATAGGCGTGCTACCTATTCACTTGTGACCATTTCGCAGAGGCTTTTGCTGGACGTGCTATCTATTCACTTGGCGAACTTTATTTTGGCTATGACCAATTCTAGCTTGCCCTTAAGAGTAGAGATTTGACTACAATGAAGACACCTGTAGACCTTGGAGTAGAGATTTGACTACAATGAAGACACCTGTAGACCTTGTTCAAATGTGTACATTTCCACAAGAAGCTACTAATTCGGTTGCTCATATGATAAATGGGATGAAGAAGGTCTTACGGGATTTTATTCCATAGCTTACCATGACTTTCATTGATGATCTGCCTATCAAGGGTTTTTTGGAGAAAGAGAAGGATGAGACTTTAGATGATCATGGGTGTAGGTACTTTATGGCCTTGCATATCAAAGATGTTGAGAGGATTCTTTGCAAGCTGGAGAAAGTGAATTTGACCTTGTTGAGGCTGAAGTTTATTTTTGGTTTCGCAAGAGAGGTTTTGATTGTTGGACATATGTGTGGATATTATGGCAGGAGGCCTTTCCCTCCAAAGGTTGATGCCATAGAGAAGATTGCACAAACTTGCTCTTCTACTTCAGAGGTTTGCAGGTTTCTTGGAGCTTGTGTATTTTATCTTATTTGGATTTCCTCATTTTTCTCATATTGCATACGATCTCTACCAACTATTGAGAAAAGAGCAGTGTTTTACTTGGGACATGAGACACACTAAAGCTATGCAGAAGCTAAAGAGATTGTTGAGAGCTAATCCAACTCTTCGGAAAGAAGTTTATGAGTGTGGGAGACCTATTATACTCACTGTTGATACTAGTCCTATCAACATTGGATGGGCTGTTGGCTAGGACAATGTAGATGGGAATAGGTGTGCCATTCGTTTTGCAGTGAAAATCCTAAACAAGTGGCAGTGCATGTATCCACATATTAAGAGGGAGCTCTTGTTAGTTATCATAGCTCTCAAGAATAATAAAGAGTATTTCATTGGTATTGATGTGATGATCGAGACTGATTGCTTGCCTCTTCTAGGTATAATCAGGTGTGGTTCTACTATAGATATTGCCATGTTTAGATGAATTGGGTACATAAAAACCATGAATCCTTAGTTCATGCACATAGTAGGTAAAGACAACCCAGTAGCCGATATGATTTCACGAGCAAGGTATGATGATATGGATTCTTCTTGTATTGATGATGTTGGATCTTTTAGCCATGCATGCTGATCATACTTGTCATGTATCTACTTTGGAGAGATTTGATGAGTCTTTGTATATAGGAGAGTATTTGCAGATTGGCCGTTATTTGAGTACCATGTCTAGACAGGATGGATGGACTAATGTGGACTTAAAAAAAACCATAAGGAAAGCTTATGGTTTCTTTTTGTGGAGTTGGTTGCTTTGGAAGCATCCACGGAAGTGAGGAGGAGAGCTGTTGAGAGTTGTATGTGATAGAGCTTCACAAGTGCAAACCATGAGAGAGTTTCTTGAAAGTCTTTGGGCATGACATAGGGTTGTTTGGGTATTCTATGAGAAGATTAGAGAGGGCTACTGGTGGAGAGGCATGCACAGAGATATCTCATAGTTTGTTAAGACATGCACTGATTGTCAGTTGTTTTCTTCAATGAGGCATAGAGATGAGCTTCACCCTACTTACTCGCTATGTATTCACTACAAGTGGGTTCTTGATTTGATTACTATGCATGTTGGATTGTGGCAGATGCATTACATTATTTTGGCATGAGAGAGAATCTCAGGAATTAGGTAGAAGAAAGAGCATTGAGGATGAATACTACTTCAGTGGTCTGTAAGTTTTCTATTGGATGATGTTATTTGCAGGTATGGTTGCATTAGAAAGATTATAGTAAATAGAGGTGAGTTGGATGTTGATGATGCTATGAATATTTTCTCTCACCTTGGCATTAAACTTGCTTTGACTTCAGCATATAATCTAGAAGGCAATGGGGAGAGCAAAAGAGGTCATTTGTTGATTATGAAAGCCTTGGCCAAAGCATGCAGTGGCTGCATGGGTCAGGGAGTGGCCTAGATTGTTGCCTTACACCTCATGGGCTGTTTACACTACCCACAATGTCACCACAAGTTTTATGCCAGCTGAGTTGATGTATGGACAAAACATAAACCAATCATGCCTATAGAGACTTGCATACTCACTTGGAGTGCTTTACCATGGCAGCAGGATGAGATGACCAGTGAGGATCTTTTGGCTCTTCATATTCGTCAGTTGGAGAGGAGATCTAAGGATATTGAGAGAGCTGTCTAGAAGCTCAAAGAGTCTAGAATTTCCGGCAAAGACCGATTTGATAGTAGACACAAATTGAGACCTACAGAGATTGAGGAGGGAGATTGCATGTTGGTCTACAATAGTAGTCTAGACAACCAGTACAAGGCTATCCGCAAGGTTTCAAGATGATGGTTTTATTGGGGTAAATGGCTCTTGGGAATTCCTGTGTACACTAACTGCCCATATTCTTTATTCATATATATGAGATAGTGCAATAAGGCTGTCATATATATATCATTATTGACAACACCTATATTGTGTGTGCTCTTCTCTCCTGCATCTTCCTCTTCTCTTCTCCATTGCCATTGCATCCCCTTCAATTGGTATCAAAGCTTTGGATGAGAGCTTGATCGTGAAGCTTTGCCCAAGATTACTTTAGCGTGGATTAAAGACCTAGAGCTTGGAGCTTCAATGCTAGCCATGGCTTCTTCCCCTTGAGGTAAGATTTCATCTCTTGCCTCTCCCGGCCCTCATAGGCTCTTTGTAGGTGTTCCTTGGCTTCATTCCGCACCTTATATGTCTCCCAGTTTCCCCCTTATCCTCAAGATAACCAGAAAGTCCCACAGTAGCAGCTCACGTTTTTCTTTTTTGCATGTTTTAAAATCTAGCTCAAAAATCCTATTTTTTCTCATATCTTGCACATCCAGAACCCGATTTAGGCAAGGTAAGAATCTAACTTGAGGTTTTGGCATGCTCCAAATGCAATGGGGATGATGTTAGATCTGCCAAATTCTGATCACAGAATGTTTTGCAATAGATCTAAGTTTGATTTACAACAAGAAAATGTCATGCTCTTAGCTTATGTGATGCTCCCGAGGCTTGGTATTTGATGCCCAAATGCTTTGGGAATGTTTGCCCAATGTTTTGAGATGCTTTGGGACCTGGTTTGAGCTTCTATAGCTTGATTTATGCAGGGATTCATTGTTGTACATTGTTTGGGCAGCAAAGGTTTATCAGGGACGTCTTATGCATAATGCTCTTTGTTGACATTTGAGTATTCTGTTAGATGTATTGATGCTTGGTCATCATGGTTTATGCCCAGATATGCTATTTGAGAGCTATTGAGCCTTGATTTGGATGTGGACACTTCATTGTTGGTTGGGATTTATGCTATCTTGGTTGATAGGTTATTTTACCTCCAGTTTGGTTATGCCTATGGTCTACGAGTGCTCTCGACTACTCGGGATGATATGCTGATGTATTTGGATGATACCACTTTGATGTTTATGCTCTCGGATGCTTCTTGAGCAAAGAGTAGAGCTTAATTCTTGGTTCACTATCATTTTCTTTGCAACTCGCATTTCACTTGACAAGGTTTATGCCCCGTGCTACCCATTATGGGACTGATCTCTGATGTGGATACTTTTGGGTTCGACTGTAGTATGGTGCATGTTTGGGCTTGAATCGACTTGCATTTGAGAATTTTTTGGAGTAGTTTGCATTTGGTCGGCTTATCATTTATGCAACTTGGCTACTATTTGGCCCTTAGTACCCCGATTATGGATCTTGGATTTACTTGGATGCAGATACATGTTTCAGCAATGCTTGCTCCATTGTCTTGGCAGTTGGTTATTGAGCTTTCATTGCTCATTGATACTTGGTTCTTTACGTGTTACTCCTTGATCAGTGGACTTCTTGACAGTGCTTGGATTTAACAGTTATGGCTTTGTTGCTTCTGTGTTGCCTAGCCTTTATGCTAGTTGGGTTGCTTTTGCACAAACAGATCAGAGAGCAATTGCTCTTGATGCTTACCTGGCTATGCACTTTATCTACTGCCATGTACTTTTTAGAGTCACTTATTTGGATATTGTTGTACAGATACTTGGGCTTTTCTTGGAGCTTGACTCTTGCCGGTCTTGGCTTGACTTGGCCTTCCCCAGATGGCATTATGTATTGTAGAGCTATATGTATGCCTATGGTTATGGGGGCTGATTTCATGTTTGAATACCATATGCTCTTATGAGAGATGTCTTATGCTTTACTGTACTGTGGTTGGTTATGTCATGCAGTTGGCTACGACTCTTCTTTATGTGCCAGGAGCTTTTGCATCCTTAGTTGATGGCTTTATGTCCTCCCATCCGTTGAGATTTTGTGAGCCTTTATAGCACACTTCTACCATTGATGTACTTGTAAATGATTGTCTTTATGAGAATGTTCCCTCTGTTGGGATAGGCCTTGACTCCTTGAGCTCCTTGGATGCTATTGATAGCCAAATTTATGATGGCTTGGATTCCTTGTCATCTTCTATAGGTTTTTCAATTACAGATGTTGTATGCTTCCATTTTGGAAAGCTTGGGCATGTTTTAAAAAAATGTTTTAGATGGATTAGAGAGCATGAGAGACAAATAGAGACTCGACATGAGCAGAGAAACATAGATATAGCAAATGCAACATGTGTTACCACTCTTACTAGTGGTGAGGTATGTGCAATTACCCATGATGATGCATTTGAGCATATACTCATGTCATCTTATTTCCCTATAGCTTAATTCCTCAGTGATCAAGCCTATGCGTTTGATTGGCTTTTGGACTCTATGGCATCTTGTCATGTTACCCCTCATAGAGCATGGTTCTCTTCTTACACGAACATTGACGAATGTATTGATTTGGGCCTTGAGCAATCTTATGCTATTGTTGGTATAGGGGATATACACCTAGCTTTTCTTAATGGGACTTCTTCTATGCTCAGGGATGTTTTACATGTTCCCATGCTACGTAAGAGCTTGACTTATGTCTGTCAGTTGCATTATGCAAGATATACTATTTCTCTTCAAGATAGGTCATGGAAGATCTGTTGTGGTTGCTTGGTTTTGGCTAGAGGTTCTAGAGATGGTTCTCATTACCCAGTGCATGTCTCTCATGTGGGAGATTCTATGGTTATA
This sequence comes from Lygodium microphyllum, assembly GCF_053477565.2. Taxonomy (NCBI): domain Eukaryota; kingdom Viridiplantae; phylum Streptophyta; class Polypodiopsida; order Schizaeales; family Lygodiaceae; genus Lygodium; species Lygodium microphyllum. The sequence goes on along the minus strand of NC_141159.1, from coordinate 124,580,733 downwards.
GTTATTTGAACACCACATGCATTATTATAGCATTATTGCCTAGGCCATATGCACCATAGAGAGATGGAGCTATTATCTTGTATGGGTTCCTTACTACCTCCTATGTCATATGTAGATCTTGATGCTTGCCTTGATTGTACTCTTGGTCCTTGCAAAGCACCCTTGGCTTATGGCGATCATGTAAGGCATGCTCCTCTAGATCTTGTCCATGTTGTAGTATATGGACCTATGCCTTCCCAGTCATTTGGTGGAGTGTTATATTTTGTGACCTTTGTGGATCGTGCTACCTATCGTGTTTGGGATTTTCCATTGGTACAGATTGAGGATGTTGTAGTTATGATTGATAGCTTTATGGATTCTATTGGTTGTAGGCCTAGGTGCTTGCAGATGGATTATAAGAGTCATGCCATCTCTCCTAGCTTTCACTCGTATTGTCAACAGTCTGGCATTGATTTCCTATGCCCATGGTATTATGGGATTGCTCATGGCATGTGCCTCACTCTACAGGTAAAGGTTGCTTCTATGCTTACCACAACTGGGTTATCTTATGGCTTTTGGGCTGAGGCCCTTATGACGACAGTCTACTTGCTTAAAAGAACGTCATGTCTGACTTTGGATGGTATTATACCACACGAAGCATGGAGTGACATGAGACCCTCCTATGATTACTTGAGAATGTTTGGCTACCAGGCATTTGTATGTATGCCAGATATGCCTATGTCTCGCAGATGTATCCTCCTTGGTTATGGAGATGGTGACTTTGAGGCTTATAGGTTATGGGATTTGGATGCCTAGCAAGTTATACGTAGTTGTCATGCTATCTTTTATGAGACGCAAACATCTCTCAAGCCTCTTGATGCGCATTCAGTGCGCTTTATGGTTGATGCTATAGTCGTATGTCAGTCTTCCACTTTGTTGAGGGCACATACTATCTTGAGACCCCATCTGACATATGTCCAGGATGTTGGCTCTTCTTCTATGATTAACTTTGGAGAGTCTATGTGCTCTCAATTGTCTCCTATGCGCCATGTTGATGCTATGCGCTACTCTGATGCTTATGCATTACAACCTTGCACTTATGACTTGTGCTTGCTTCATGAGAAGCATTCTTGGATTGCTCCGTTGTATGGAGCTGTGGGATCGCTTATCTCTTGGATGTCATGGACTCGGGGATGCTTGACTCTTCTTTCAATGAGGTTCCTACTTATTGCACAGCTCGCTTTCCATATGGGTGTTGGGTAAGATGTCATGATTCCTCACCTTGTCTCTTTTCCTTTTTTCTTTTTTTCTTTCACTCCCTGGCCCATTGGCCTTTTAGTGGGAAGTTTTTGGGGTAAAAGGCCCTTAGGCCTGCTCGTGTACACTAACTACCCATATTCTTTATTCATATATATGAGAGAGTGCAATAAGGCTGTCATATATATATCATTCTTGACATCGCCTACATTGTGTGTGCTCTTGTCTCTTGCATCTTCCTCTTCTCCTTCTCCACTACCATTGCATCCCCTTCACGTTTGGGCCTTATTTGGTGAAGCATATCCATGAAAATGCTACATATTCCTTAGAACATCTTGATGGTACGGCCTTGCAGATACTGATTGCAAGAAAGAGAATTGAATTGTTCAAGAGGAGACATGATGCAGCGTATGTAGATGAGGAGTTGGATGATGAGTTTATGATGGACTTGAGGTAGAAGATGATGTAGACGAGGATGTGGATATTGTAGACAATTTTGCACAGGATGAGGAGATTGCAGTGCCTATCGATCTTGGCAGTGATGAGGATGGGTAGCTATGGCCCATCCAGAGGATCTGCAGGTTTGGAGGGGGTGGATGTCGTGATGCTGCACATCCACCACTGCAAACGTGAGGACGGATTTTTTTGCTAGGAATTTCAACTCATTAGTCAACGTCATTAGAAATTTGTTTTCCATTTTGTGTGGCTTTTCGTTTGCCATTCAATTTGAATTGTCAGTTTGAAAATTTGATTGCTTGGTTCCATCCTCAATTTTTTGTATTTGTTGAGTAGTACCCATGCACAAATAACCATGTGTATGTCTATTTGTGTGCTGGCTCATAAGAACGCTTGGGACCCTTAGAAAAGGGTATTCATTCACCCTTATACTTATGTGCATTGGGAAACATCTCAAGGAGAGATAGTCTTAACCTGAACTCCATGTTTTTTGTGTATGTTACCAAGCTTCTCAAAACGATGAAGACTATTATTAGTCTGAGGAGAAGGGAGACCTTCAATAGAGGAGTTTATGGCTTCAGCATGCCATGAAGCACATCATTCATCATCAACACCAATTTCTACATATGACAACTATGTTTATTATTCATGATAGCTCGAAGGCAATGGATGACCAAGAGAGCGACAGCACTGCTATCTCACTAGTGATGGTTTTGCATGTCAATCAAATCGCTCAAAATACACTAGAATAGGTGGCGCTTCGTAAAAGATGGTGCTAGACTTAGAGAATCAGGGAAGCTTTTTGATCAGGGTATGCTAGCTTTTCTAGCTCTTTTAGCTAGCTTTGAAATCTTGTCTTTATGCAAGCTTTCAGCTTACGCAAGCGGGGCTTTCGGAGATAGGCAAGGTAAATCAGATCCAACTTACGTGCTTTTATAGCCATGATGTTGCTATGTTAATAAAGGAGAGATGCTTGGCCTATTCAAGCAGAAATAAAAAGCCCATGTGTTGTATTGAGGAGCTAGAGAGCTCTGTAAGGAAGAGGTGAGGAAAAACAAAGGCTTCGGGGGGAGGGGGGGGGATCTTGAGTCGAATATGGGAGGCAGCATGGGCCGATTCGACTCCTTGATAGGAGGAGCTGAGGAGGGATATTTGAGAAAAAGGGAGGGATCGAACGATGATAAATTATAGTGCTAGGTCGGGCTGCTGTAGCTGCCGTTAAGTTAAACTACAATGCTAAAGACTTTGCTGTTCATATACGCAGCGGCCAGGCAGGTAGAAAGGCTCTGCCGTCAACTGTTTGCTGCGGACAAAGAAAGGTGACTACAAGATCAAGATAGAAAAAATCCTTTGCATGCCTTAATCCGCTGTGAGGAGCAAATCAGTGCTCTTCAATAGCTCTAAACAAACCAAAGAAGAAGAAAGGCGACCTCATACTGCAACAAAAGAAGAGGAGGACATGCTTTTAAGAACTTCAGGTATAGGAGAGCTGGAGGCCATGCTATAGGGACCAATTTCCTTCTGCGTTTGCAATGAGCAGGATAGGCTGTTTGTCATGCAAAGGAAGAAATGAAGCAGGTATTGGCATATAAACAAATACGTCCATAATATTCTGTAATATATATATATATATATATATATATATAACTACATTTAAATATGAAACGTCGTAGGTAGGCTGAAAGGTCGCCGCCACCTTGTATATTTGAAACAACACAACTATTCAATCATATAGTTGGCTTCTGTCTCGTGTGCACTCTCTCTCTCTCTCTCTCTCTCTCTCTCTCTCTCTCTCTCTTATTCTCTATTCAGTAGTTGTCTACATGGTATCATTCACTGACGACTACTAGCCGACTGGATACCTAGCTCTCTCACGCTTCTCCTGCACTTTGCTTCTTGGTTTGATCCGGACTCATCAAGAACCCATGGTGGTAGCGAGTACTTCATCCACCATGTCCAAGTTTTACGAGATCGAAAAGCTTCAAGGACCCAATTACTTACCCTGGAGTTTGCGCATTAAGATGGTCCTTGAAAAGGCTAGAAATTGGGGTGTGACGAATGGTTCTGAACTTGACCCGGCAAAATAGACAATTGTTCCTAGTGCTGCACCGCCTACTCTTGATGAGATTGCTGCTTGGAAGAAGAAAGATCTTGAAGCCCGCACTGAAATCATCCTGCACCTTGGAGATCACCAATTACAATTGGTTCACACACTCGACACTGCAGTAGAGATGTGGACGTTCTTGAAGACACAGTACCAACAAACAAATGTCGTCTCTCAAGTACTACTGCACAAGCGCTTGAATGAGGTCCAAATGGCGTCCTATGTCACAACCGAGGCATTTCTTGAAGCATGGCAAGCTACAAATGACAACCTTTTGATTGCGGGACTCAAGCTCCCCGAGGAGGTTCAAGTAAATTTGCTATTAAATGTGTTACCTGACTCCTGGCAATCTTTTGTCTCACAACATTCAAATACGGTTAACTTGACACTACCAACTTTGCTGGCAAATATTAGATAGGAAGATCAAATTCGGAATCGGCGGACTACTACACTCTCTATCACTTCCAACACCTCTTCCACCACTCCCCTAGCTATGCTTGCACAGGAGGCTCTCGCCCTAATTCTCGCTTCCGCCCTCTCGACAAAATCCATCTCACCAATCTCAATCGCTTTTTCAGCCTAATTCTTATCCACGATCCTCCTTCTCTCGACCATCTTGACAACCATTCATGCCAACCCCTCATACTTCTTGCTTTCGCAACAATCAAAGAGATTCAACCTCCCCTAACACTATTCCTATCTATAATTTTTGTCATCGTAGGGGTCATGTTGAGCGCCAATGCCACACAAAACGGCATCAAATTTGCTCTTCAAACTTTCGTATGAATCCAAACCTAGCCTATGGGGATGATGATCTAAGTGATGATATGACCACTATGCACCTTTATGCTGCCATTGCCACTTCCACCTCCCATGCTGATGATTGGTACCTTGATACCGGGGCTACACACCATATGACGGGAACCCAATCTTGGCTACGTGATTATCACCTTGTAACCTCTTCACTTGAGGTTCGACTTTGGTGATGACTCTCTTTATAAAGCTACTAGCAAAGGATCTCTACATTTGTGGCTACCCAATGGCACTCCTACCATAGTCCCTGACATCTATTATGTCCCTGGCTTGAAAAAGAATCTTCTCTCAATTGATGAGCTGACCAAACATGGCACTACTGTGGAATTTCAACACAATTATTGTGTCATTAAAACGCCTTGTAGTTCTGGTGTTCCTACACACCTAATTTGTTCCAAACAAGGCAAGTTATACCCTCTTAGCCTTGAGGTACACAGTTGGGACATCCTCATGTTCAAGCGATGCATACCATCCAAACTCATCGGATGGCTACAGGATTTACACCTAATTTCAGCCACATTTCCTTGTGCAAAGCTTGTATCTTTGGCAAGATGACACGAACCAAATTCCCTCGATCCAAGAGTAAGAGCAAAGATCTCTTAGTGCTGATCCACTCAGACCTTTGTGGCCCCATGCCTATTGTTTCTCTTACAGGCTTCTCTTACATCCTCAGGAACACAGTGTTGTACTTTCTCAAGCAGAAATCTGAGGTGCTTACTCATTTTCAACACTACAAGACATTTATGGAGCGCCAACTCAACAAGCCCCTTTGTTGCTTCCGGTCGGATAATGGTGGTGAGTATATTTCAAATGCTTTCAAGGCATATTGTAATCAAGAGGATATTTTACATCAACTCACAGTTCCCTACTCTCCCCAACAAAATGGAGTGGCTGAAAGAAAAAATCGCACATTGTTGAATGTTGTGTGTGCCATGCTCCTTACTGCTAGTGTCTCCCAATCCTTTTGGGAGGAAGCTACTGCTATTGCTTGCTATGTACAAATTTGACTCCCTACAAGCACACTTCCAAACAAAACTCCCTATGAACTATGGACTGGTGAGAAACCGAACATCTCTCATCTACGCATCTTTGGGTCACCTTGCTACACTCTCATTCCAGCAAATAAGTGCGACAAGCTCTCCTCTCATGCTCAACGAGGCATTCTTGTTGGCTATGGTGATTGATTTGGAATTAAAGGACACCGGGTCTATCATTCTACATCTCACACCTTCTCCTTTAGTTGTGACCTCTTCTTTCAAGAGCATGTGCTGATTGTGACTCCTTCTAATGTTGAACCTTCATCAAGATCCACTCCTCCAAACTTGCCCACTTCATCCAACACTACTACATATCCTAGTCCTTCTTCGGGAGTTCCTGAGATGTTCACCACAATTCTACTAGATGCACTCCTCCTCCTCTACCTCTCCCACCTCCAGTGATTCCTCCTCTTGGTCCTCAACCTGCCACACCAACTCCTAGAGAAGTGATTTCACCTGTTCTTTTGTCTCCTACACCAAGCCTCTCAACACCAAATATTCCTACCACTCATACACATTGCATGTTCCATTCTTGTCATGATGTTTCTCTAAATCATAACTCTAGCCCTGTTGAGCAACCTAGTACCTCAAGAGTTCCTCGAAATCCCTTTACCCACCTTCATTATGAGAGCCCTGTGTTCCAACCTTCTAATCAACCAAGCTCTTCCCGCGCTCACTCCTAATCATGAAGGTCCTTATTCTTGAAGTACACAACACCTTTCAAACCCTCCATCTCACTTCTCATCCCATAACACACCCTTTTCTGAAAGTCATGTACCTCCAAACTCTCAACCCTCCACTTCTACCACCTCATCTGAGTCTCCTCCAGCAAAGACTCGAAGCCTATCTAATATATTTGCTCACCTTAATGTTGCTATGGCTATGTACTCTTATTCATTTTCAGCACCTGATGATTATGCTCTTCCCCTTGATGGCACTATTAGCGTTGTTGCTGCTCTTGGCTCACCTGATGCTTACCTTTGGCATGCTGCCATGGAGGCTGAAATGGCCTCTATAATACACAATAATACCTAGGTTCTTGTTTCTCTTCCTTCACATCGCCATCCCATAACATGTAAATGGCTTCTTCGATGCAAATATCGACCTGATGGTTCTATTGAGCATTATAAAGCACGGCTTTTGGCTCGGGGCTTTTCTCAAGAACATGGAGTAGACTATTTGGAAACCTTCTCCCCTACCCTTCGCCCTGCCTCATTGCATACATTGCTAGCTGTTGGAGTGCAATATGACTTAGAAATGTACCAAATGGATGTTGAAACTGCCTTCCTCAATGGTGAGCTTGAGGAAGAGATCTATATGGTTCAGCTTGCCCATTTTATACATCCGGACCACCCAGATTATGTTTGCCGCCTATTACGGTCCTTATATGGCCTGAAGCAATCGCCTTGTCAATGGAATGCCTGCTTTCACTCCTTTATGTAGTCCATTCACTTCCAGCGGCTCCAAACTAATGTTTCCGTATACCTTCAACATCGCGGTCAACACTTTGTCATCTTGGCTCTCTACGTTGATGACATTTTCTTACTAGCAACATCTATCTCATTAATAAACAAAATAAAATCAGAACTTACTGCTACATTTTGCATGAGTGATGGGGGGGAAGTAAGTTACATTCTAGGCATGCAAGTATTAAGGCATCGCCCAACACTCACACTCCATCTCACTCAAGCAAAATTCGCAGAAGGCATTGTAAAGAAGTTCAATACTAACTTGCACAAGCTTTTCTGGACACCACTTCCATTGATTCGACATGAAAAATACACATTGCTAGAGACTCACACAATATTATGGAAGCATGATCCTCTTGCTAATCTATACCGAAGCGTTCTTGGTAGTATTCGCTATCTAGTTTCATGTAATCGACCTAATTTAGCTTTTGCCTCTGGCATGCTTTCACGATATATGCATTCTCCACAACATGAGTGCTTATTGCTGGCTAACCGTCTACTTGAATACATAAATACTACAAAGCACTTTGGTATTACATTTCGAAGGGAGAATACAACTGGTGGTCTTCAAGTTGTTGGTTACACAAATGCAGATCGGGCCACAAATTGAAAATCGAGGCATTCAATTGGTGGCTTTGCCTTCAGTCTTTCAGGAGGCACCATATCATGGAGGAGTAAACGTCAAGAAACTATCTCTCTTTCAAGTACTGAGTCAAAATATAAGGCAGCATCTGAAGCTACAAAAGAAGCTTTATGGATTAACAACCTTCTAGCCGAGCTTGGCTTTCATGTTCATCTTCCTATTGTTCTACATTTTGATTCTATGTCAAAGCATTGGTGACTTATACTATGAACCCTCACGCCAAGCTAGTCAAACAAAAGACTTATCCTATGAACCCTTACCATGTGTACCATATACAAGAAGAATTGGATGCACATCTCAATGTAAAATTCATGTATGAATTTGCCTATATGGACAAGGTTTCACCCACCATTGTGGTACTCAAAATGAATGGGAGGATTGGAGTATATGTAAATTACAAGAAAGTGAATGCTACTACTACAAAGCGGGGCCATTATCCACACTACCCTAGAATGACCACATGATTCATGGACCGGTATAGGAAAAGAGACATACAACTTCCTTGATGGGTTTGCAGACAATAATCAAGTACAAGTGCATTTATTGACAAGCATAATATAGCCTTTCCTATGGAATGGGGAGCTTTTGTATACATATTTATGCCCTTCAACTTATCTAATGCATTGGTGGCCATGTTCCAACATAACATGTATAATTTTGAATGACATGATATGGAAATGGCTTAGGTATTTGTGGATGAGGATGGACTCATCTTTGACCTTGTTATATCCAAACATGGAAAGGTAACATATACAATAAAAATAGGAGTGATAATAGATCTATCACCTTGAGTAACATGAAAGAAATTTAATGCTTCATAGGGTATATTGGATCTTATGGGTGCTTTGTACTTAATTATGCTTCAATAGCAAGGCATATTTACAAAAAAAAAATAAATGGAAATGGGCCAAGAGGTGAGGAGTTTCAAACCAAGTATAATCAACTCCAAAAACTCTGAGAGGAAATTCTACCTCAAGAATGCCTTTCCATATCTTGTAGCCACCCTTCTAGTCATGAGAAGGAGCCAATGGTTAGCCTACCTCCAATGTTTGATGGAAAAAGATCAAAGTTTAAATTTTCTTTGGAAAAGATGTAGTTGCTCATTCGCATGTATCTTGAGTAGTATCGTAATGATGCTTCTCAATAGGGCTTATCACTAGACTCCTCTCAACTGCAACCCTCCCTTGGTTTACACTTTTACTTGAGAAGGAATCTCCTCTAATTTATGATTTCAAAGCTTTATTCAAGAATTCTTAGCTACCTTTGGAGACAATGATACACTAGAGTTGTCGATACTAACATAAAAGTCTACGTTAAGGATTTAGATTGGCATTGACTTGTGCATCCTTTTAATTTGACTTTGCACAATGATAATTTTATTAGGAAAGTTCATTTTGGATTGAATGATGATATGAAAGATGATTTATTGACAATCCCAAGGACTCATACATTAAGTGACTTTGTTCTCGAGAAATAGGATGTGATAATCAGTCATTTGAGAGACATCAAGAGAAGCACCATGGGGCAGCATCAAGCCTAGATGCCATGACAAACATGGCATCCCAAGGAGGACAACAAAACAATATCAAGCCTATATAGACTGATTTGACTCATTTCAAGCCATTGTTAGCTCAAAAGAAGAAATGAAGTTGATCTCAAGGATTATGTTTGTATTGTGAGGGACCTCGGTATATGCCTCAACATTTTCCTTAAAAAAGGCTACAAGTACAAATCTTCACTATACCCTCATTTCTATGAAACATAGATACTCAATCACAATAGGGGCAATGTGGCTAGATGAAAATCAAGAACTCTTAGACAACCCCTTCTTGTCTATTGAGAGGCTAGTTCAAGTTTTATATTGTTGATAAGATTTTATACACCACATCACCAACAAGATGTTAAAGAACTTTTGGATTCTATAGCATGTGCATGTTTCATGGATGAGTAGTTTGCTAGGTGATAAGATATCATGGTTGTGAAGAAGTCTAGCAACGTAGTTCCTATAGGAGTTATAGACATCCATCCTCTTGCTTCAAGTGATGTCAAGTATGAAACTCATCCTATAAAAGTAATATCATGAGACTTTTAAAATTATAGTATTCAATATTATATGCCACCCAAGAAATCCACTAATCATTCATCTACCTTGGTTCCAACTACACAATCCCAATATCAATTGGAGATGTCAAAAGATGACCAAGGCCAACACAATTTACTAAAAGGGAGAATGCAAGACCAACTTACATTGGGGAGTAAAGGTACTCATCAGAGCAATCAAGAAAAATATTAATTTTCTATCATATTATTTGCCAGCTCATAATAAACGCATGCAAGCTCTCCCACTCTAATATAATGATTATGAAGATGTGTTTGAGAAGTAGAAAGAATATATGCTTCTCAAGCATTAACCTTATGATTCTTCCATTGAGTTGCAAGAGGGAGCTCAACCATCTTTTCGCCCAATCTATAAGCTATCTCCAGATTAATTATCGTGATAATATATTTTAATGACTATCTAATATTTTCCAAGAATCAAAAAGCTCAAGAGCATCACACACGATTAGTTCTTGATAAGCTACGTGAAAATAGCTTGTATGCTAAATTGAAAAAATGCTTCTTTTATGAACTAGAAGTGAAATTCATTTGATATATTATCTCTCAAAATGGAATCTTAATGGACAAGAAGAAGGTGAAGATTAGTCTTGAATCAAAAACACCAAGATCCATTTGAGATATGCAATGCTTCTCAGGATTTGTAAACTTTTACGGGTATTTATTAATAATTATTTCCAAGATCATTGTGCCACTCATGCAATTAACAAGAAATGATAAATTTATGTGGAACTCTAATGCAAAATAAGGATTGTTAGACACTTAAGCAAGTCTTCACTATGGCCCCCATATTGATAGATGTACATCTATGCAAGTCATTGTTCTTGGAGATTGACACATTATATGTTGCTCTTGGTACAATACTATCCTTTCTTAAGCTAGTGATGATGCTAAGTACATCTAATGGATTTTCATTGTAGAAAATTCTCAACAAGTGAAAGAAATTATGAAATTGATGATTAAGTTTTGGCTATTATTGACTCTTTTGAAATATAGAGGCATCTTCTAAAGGGGCACCCACAAAATTACAATCTTTACAAACCATAAAAATCTAGAGTGATTGATGGGTTCTTGAGTCTCAAATTGACAGCAAGAAAATGGAGTACCTTTCTTTTTAGATTTGATTTTGCCATAATATATTGACCTAGAAACAAATAAGGTAAACTAGATGCATTGCTTTGATGCTCCTATCTTGCACCTAAAAATAGAGTTCATGACCCCATAAGATTCTATTCTCTTGAAACTTGGATAATTTCAATTTTGTACACTAATACGCAAAGATTTCGAAGATCTGACGTTTCTTCTATATATCAAGAGAGAAATTTCCAAAAGATTTCAAAAAGTTTTAAAAGATTTTAAGAAGATACTAAGTAAGTATTTGAAAGGTTCTAGATGAGTGATTGCATCAACACTTATATTAGTATTTTTTACATAATCACTTATCTCAGCAATAGTTATGTCATCAATCTAGAAGCTTCTCCTAAAACTCCCTAGCTTTAGTATAAATAAGAATCCTAAGCTATAAACCCTTCAATCCTATCAACACCAACTATGAGGCTCCTATGAGGTAAGTCCTCTCTAGTTCTAGATTAAGCAATGTATCTATAGTTCCTATCTTGTCTTGTCTTATCTTTGATCTAGTATTGTATTGAGTTCTTGGCTTGTATCAATCTTGTATTGAGAAATATATTATTATACTTCATCCTTTTATCATAAATAAATAAGTTTTTCTTCTTCTTCAAGTAATCTCTTATCATATATGAGGTGATAATCCTTATTCTTGTCAAGTTTTTATCATTCTTGTAACAATGAGCACAAAATGGATTTTTTAGTGGACTATGTCCAAACATTTTAAAATCTAGGGAGGTACTAACTACAAAAATTCATACTATGCAAATCTATAAGCTATAGTTCCATGGCTTTAATTAACAAAGTGAGTCACATATATTGTCATGTTTAGATATATTTGGAAAGGAGTTCGCCTAAAATTTTATTTATTTACTCTCTTGTTGCATAAAAAATAAAACTTGTTTTAGACTTGATTCATTTGACATGTGAATAATGACATCTATAGATGTACCCTTAAGTTTTTCTCTTAGTTCACAAAACGTATCTATTTACTCATGACTAGATCTTTTTCTTTCTAATGTATCCTAAATCTTCATGTTGTGGGCTCATCTTTTGGGTCATAAGTGATCTCTGTGCAAAAATGAATAAGGAGGTATGTTGTGGACTCATCTTATGGGCCATAAGTGATCTTTGTGCAAAAATCAATAAGGAGGTATGCAATTTTTATGAGATTACATATTTCAAAACAAACCTGCCTAGCTTAGCTAGGCTTGGTAAATACTAGCCAAAGGATCCCTTCATAAAACCCTAAGAATGTAAGAGGTGGAGCAAGAGAGTTGCACCTTTTCATCATTTGTACACTAATCTGATGTTGAAAGCTTGTCTCCCACCTACCTTGGACACATTAGAGGTCCATCATATTGAGGGAATTGTGGCTTGTACCATATGATTTTACCCATAATTAGTGACCTTCCATGGGTGCTTCACTGCTTAGTAGATCAAGTGTAGCTACATAGGCAATAGTTTGAAGTGTCTATTTGTGTCTTCTCATTTTTTTCCATGACGTGTCCTTGCAATAAGTGTTTAACTATGTGGAGCCTCCTTTCATTATGATCTAGCTCCAAGTCATTCTTTTTCCATCCTCATTATCTTTGTTGTGTGTCCCTCTACTTTCTATATATTTAGTGTGATGAGTATCTAACTCTTGTCCGGATGACTATGCTATAATACATTACTCTAGTTTATTTATTTGAGTTTAACGGTTGGCTTCTTGTATCATGGCTTGTTATATCTCTTATTTACCTCACCTTACATGCCATTAATCCTTGATCCTAGCTTCTATATTGGTTGGTTAGAGTAGTTTTTTGTCTTACTTGTATCAATAAAAACCCTCTATGTTGCTTGTATTCAATACTTATTCAAAGCATCCCTAATATATGGATGTTTCATCAGTGAGTTAAATCCTTTGCTTATTCAATGTTTTAAAAATTTGGTCATATTGTATTATTGTTATTAAAAAAAGAAACATGTGTGTTATATAGAGAAGTTTTTAGCTTCATGAGTATCTTCCTTATAGCCTTATGAAGGCTACATTTCCTACCAACCAAGCCTAAAAGAGCTACTATATTGCTTAAGAACTTAGGCACACTATAAGGAAGTCTTACAAAAAAAGTAATTCGTTTCTAACTTGCCATACACACTTAATGAGTATGGCTCTAAAAATAGATCATACAATAAGAAACTTCATTCAAGATTCCCCTATCTCCAAGTAAAACCTAATTCTAGCTTAGTTTGGTTTGAATTACCATCCTCTCAGAAGCATTGAATTCAATACTTCAACATCCTTTCACCTCAAGAAAATCCCACAACACATGCTTGGCTATCCACCTCTTTTGTTGGTAAAAACATAAAGTGGAGATTTATCCAAGAATTGTAACTTATCTTTTGTCAATATCTTGTGTCCCACTACTCTCCATGAAGTCAAATTACGATTAAAGGAAGGAGTAGCCTTCCATGGTCTAATTAATATTTTCTTCCATGTTGATAATGTTCCTCTTCTCTCCTCCTTCATCCAATATTTTTTACACTTTCAATAAACAAGAGTTGTCGACTACTTCAAAGTCCTTATGTTGCATAAGGCATCTTATCTCTTTTCCTCTACAATTCTCCCATCCTTTTAAGTCTACCAGGCCTCTCCTAAAGTAAGAAGTAGGACATGAGACCTTCTTTCATAAACACTTGCACCAATTAATTGCGCTCTTGTGCTCTGCATCACTACAGTTGTAATCCCTCTTCAAGGAATCCATCTACCTCCAATTTAGCCTAGGCCAGTCACACATATCAATCCACCGCTTGACCCCTTTTTATTGAACACTAATATCAACAATGTCCTATTCTCACTAATACGACAGAAGTCATCAATAAATACTTTAGACTATCCCCAAATATTTTGCATTAGGGATGCATCTCCTCTTCCCTCTCATACTTCCTGTACTTAGTCTTCAAAACATCTCCATCCAACTATTACATAGCATTTTTGTTGTTTAGGATCCCTTTATCTTGACTTTGATATTCTTATTTAGTAATACATCTTGATGGCTTATCTATGGCAGGTCAGACTGTGCATCTATGAGCCAATCCCTCATTAATATTGCATGTGGTTGATGGGCATCCAATCTTTCCACAAATTGGGAGCCCAATCTCAAATCCTTCCCATGGAGACTCTCCAATCCAACTTCATCCTTCTCTATTGGCATTGTAAGTTGTCTCTAGGACATTATTGCAATGCCCTTTTTGCTTTGAAAAGACTTGTAGAAAGTTGTGCGTAAAGACTCTAACTTCGTCAATGACCTCTTAGGAAAGGGTAGATTAGTAGCATTAAGAATCATGATCAAAGTCATGCAAAACTTCAGATCTCCTATGTGGCTTAGTAGAAATCAGCTAGAAACCCATCCAATCCAATTGATCTTCCCTTTTTCTTACTCAAAGCATATATATATATATATGGGAAAGATTATATTTGTTATGGAGAACATAAACTCATTTTTGGAGACTTTTCACCATTTTACATAATCAATCTCACAAACCATGGTAGACCTTATTAATCCCCCACTAGTTCCCACAAGGATGCATGCGCCTTCCCTCTGAGAAGTAGTCGATTGGGAAAAACAATGGTCATGTTAGCATTGTTCATTATGCAAGAAAGGAGAGCTCCCAAGGGAAATGACCACTGATTTGAAGGTGGGCTGATTTGAAGGTGAAGAGTACTTCAATTGGCTATATACGAGCAATGTATCAAGTTGAATGAAGATACCCTACTAGTTCCATATTGCGCTAGTCTCAATGTGATGTACTCTAAATGCACTTCAGTAACTATCTTGGAGATTTCCATTTAGTAGATTTTCATTATGTTCTCTAGCAATTATTTTGATTGCCATGAAAGTAGTTTATTTATTTTTGTCTTATTATCACTCGTTGTGTGCACCCTTGTGCCATATTATGTGAGTCTAGGCTTGCCGGAATTGAATGTTACTACATCTGCGACTCTCTCTCAGTGTCTAGTCTGAAGTTCGTGTCGTGCCCTGCAGGACTCTTCCACCACGAGCTGAACAACAATTATCGAACCCGTCACCCAATGACCACAGCGCCTCTCTCTCTCTCTCTCTCTCTCTCTCTCTCTCTCTCTCTCTCTCAATGTTCAAGGGAGTATGTCACCTGTTTCCAAGCTTGGCCTGAAGCTCTAAGATCGTCTTGATCTCGTTGGTGGAGAATTTTCCCTTCTTGAGTCCAGGTCGCAAATGGTTCAGCCATCTTTGCCTGCAGCTCCTTCCACAGCGTTGCAGCCCTAATTTACAATAGATACGATATCCAACAGTTGCTCACATGTCAACTAAGGTCGTTATAACTTAATCCTTAAAACTGGTAGTCATCTGTGGTCTACAGTTATCTGGGCCGCTAATCATTCTTAATCCATTACCGTATCTCAGGGTAGCGTGGTCGAGCATTGCTGAAACTAGCAAAATATAGATATTAGTAATAATGAAGTAGAAACTGATTAATGTACCTGCTCTCTCAGCTATGTCGCTCCAACTTCCATTCACGTACTTGGCGATGGAATACCGCAGTTTCTCGTCTTCCTCTGGGGACCATAAGCCTTTCTTCACCATGATTCTGACAAAGGATTGATGCACTTATAAGTCATGCAGGTGTTGGAGTATCACTGAGTTGATCAGGTTGTCCTCTGAACCAGGTAAATTCAATAATTAACTTGCGACGGAAATCTGGAAGTTCCCTCCACGTGCACAACGATGGGTATACGTATGCTATAGTAGATAACAACTCCCGAGTCCTACATTAAGTTTGTAGGCTGTAGCTGGATTTTGAATCGATCAATGAGGTGCTTGCCTTATACTCATTGGCTATGGACCCCCGCTCCACTGCTCATCAAAACTTTTTTATCAGGCAGTAAAAATGAAGGGTTTTAATGCACAAAAGCTACATGAAATGTTGATTTTATAACTAAAACAATTAGAAAACCCATCTGTATTTTTAAGGGTATAATAAAATTCCAACCGGTATTTTAGGATTCCGGCTGGTACAAATACACTAAAATGTCGTTGCTTGTTAGCACTATTCATGAATCACAACCTGAATCACCTTATCCCACAGTGGCGTTACCTGTAAGCATGTCCAAAATAGATTTACCATGTTCTCTTCCTTTCATTGGCAAAGCAAGACCCCTCTGCGTTTGCTCCATTCTTTTCAAGGTTGGACCTCTGTGAGAATATCTGAAGCGGGCTAGTGTTGCTTAAGCATTTCCATAGTTTCTCTCATTCAACTAATGTTCTACTAGTTGAGAGAAAACTCGTCTTGGAGTACTCATGGATGCTTAAAGTTAAGCTCTCCTAGGTCCTACATGACTCACCATCTCTTGATTCCTTTCTTGCTAAGCTATCTAAAGGGGCTCAAGTGAGAGAAATTGGCAAGATATCATCCTTACAAGCAACCTTGCAAGCCAAGGATGATAGAACTAAATGAGGAGTCCCATTTGATGCTACTACACTCCTTCCACTTCAGCTTAGAAATAATCGACAGCCATGCATTTAGCAAAGCTTGAGCACATGAACTTTATCATCCCCAAAGAGCCTATTGCCAGTTCAAAAAATTACAATCTATTGGTGCAATCCTAGGCATCGGTTGCCAAAATTAAAGAAGCACTAGCCACTATTGATGTCCATCAAGGTTTTAAAGCCAATAGATAGGTAGATTCTAAGCATTACTACACAAGGGCTCTAGACAAATCCCCTTCATTGTTCTTAGGTGACCATTTTCCCTTAGGATATATCCAGGTATATTCTAGCCTCTCTGAACCTCCACATAAAAGTCACTAATGCATAATCTCTCTAGTAAGCTCGAATGATCCTTAGAAAATAGAAAGATAGAGGCCATATAGACCATAAAAGAAGCCAATAAAGTTTGCACAATCAAGATTGGCAAGAGAGCCTTGCAACTATATCGGCCCATACTATAAACTTAACATTGAGCTTCTCGTAGAACAAGTTCTATAGGTCTTTGATCATCGTGACTCGTGACTACAATCCCAGGGAGCCAACCTTATTGATCTATGGTCATGCATGACCCTATTAGCCAAAGCCATGTCAAGCAACCAATCTAGGGTTTCTTCCAAGCTAAGATAGAGTAAGTTAGTTTAAATTCATGAAATTTAGAGTCTAAATCCTTGAAAGTCATCGAAAACCCTCCAAAAATATGTTTGATCAAGAAGAGTTAGAAGTTCATGTGAGCTATGTATCAGAAAAAAATTGGACTACAAAATGGACCTTTTGGGGGGTTTCACTCATTCTCTCTCCTAAAACATGGGGCTACAGTGAAATCTTTGTGAATGAACTTCAAATTTGTTGGACCTTGGACATTTAGAATATACTTTTTGAGCTCTTTCCATTGATCTATAGTGTGTGGTGAGATTCTATATGTGAGTCAAATGATTCCAAATTGATGTAACCACTTGATGTGACATCCATGGAGGGTGGATGTCACATCAAGGGGTAACATCAATTTGGAATCTTTTGAAATATGAAGAATCTCATTGCTCAATACGTATCGATAAAAATAGCTCGATGAGTAAATATCTAAGGTCTAACAAATTTGGAGTTAGTTTACAAAAAATTCATTTATGACTTCAGTTTTTAGGAGAGAGAATGAGTGAAACCCCCTAAGAGGCCAATTTTTAGTCCAATTTTTTCCTAATGATACCTTGCCCTATCATTCTCAATCCTAAGAAAGGGCTTATTGATAAGTGTAAATAGTAAAGGGGCTATCGGGTAGCCTTGTTTCAATAAACATTCAAGAAGAACTCTCTATTGATAACCACTTATTCCAATGCATCTACAGGCATAGACAAAGAAGGATGCCAAATATATTGTAGAAATAAGTGCAAAGCCCCAAAGCAAGTATAAGCTTGATAAATAATGGCAACATAATTCTATTAGACTTTCTCTAATTCCATACTTGTAAACCTAACATTTTTTATTTTCACTCTGCCACTACAACAAGCAGCAGTTATAGACACGCTTGGTACACGCACATAGTCGGGCGCGTTTAACTGTGCGTATATAAGCGTGTCTATAAGCACGTGTATATAGACGCAATTCGTGCTCTATATACTGCACGTGCTTATAGACGGGCTTTTAGATGCGCGCACAGATGCGCACTAAAATTTTAAAAAAATTTGAAAAATATTGCTGGTGTGTCGTTCTTTTCAAAGTAGTCCCATCTTGCATTTCTTTTGGGTTTTTTTTTACAGACGCACGACACAAAGAGAGGAGAAAGGAAGAGGCAAAGAAGAAAGGGTAAAGAGAGGAGGAAGCAAGAGGCAAAGAGAAAGGAGAGGGAGGAGAAGGAGTTTGTAGCCCTGTCGCCACCCATCACAACACCGATTCAAGGTGAGTCCTTCTTCTTCTTCTTCTCTCTCTCTCTCTCTCTCTCTCTCTCTCTCTCTTTCTCTCTCTATCTTTGCTTTGAGTTGTATTTTGCTACCTTCTTAGCTTTTGGTATGTTTGTTGCGACGAGGAGAACAGCCAAAGAGCAAGGAGATGGAGGAGAAGAAGGAGTTTGTAGTTGTGTCGCTGCCCATCACAATAAATATTCAAGGTGAGCCTTTCTTCTCTCTCTCTCTCTCTCTCTCTCTCTCTCTCTCTCTCTCTCTTTCTCTGTTTACTCTGAGTTGTATTTTGGTTCCTTCTTAGCTTTGGGTATGTTAGTTGTTGCTTGCTTTTCCTAGTTTTATTTTGTGCTTCACTGCTAATTCGCGTCTACAAGCACGTCTGATATACAGAGTAGACGCACTCGTAGACGCGCAAGTGTTGAAGATCCATGAAGCCTCCTAGGTTTTTTTGAGTTTTGCGGAGCTGGTGCATGTAAGAGTGCATCTGATCCACAGAGTAGACGCGCCTGTAGATGCGCTCGCGTTAAACAACCACACCTCCTCTGAGGTTTTTTTGAGTTTTGTGGACTTGGCGCGTGTAGGAGCAATTTTTTTGTGCAAAATATGCACACACAGAGAGAGAGAGAGAGAGAGATAGACAGACAGACAGACAAACATATAGAGAGACAAACAGATAGACATGTAGATAGAAATACTCACTACAATGCAATGGCACCTTAAGTGTAACGGGTCCTAGCTTATAAAATCACCTTTTTTTTTGCTGTATTAGCTACCTTGTAAAATTACTTATCTCTCACACTGGTAGTACATGATCTTTGCAATGGACTTTTACGAGAAGGGCTCATCATAGATAAGGTATCTTTTGTTATTGCATGAGAAGTATGGCTAATATTCTTGAGTAATGTTCTTGTGTTTTCCCCAAACACACAAAATTTGATGGGGGGGAAAAAAAGCCAGAGAGCATGTGGTTGCATGGCAACCACATGGCAACCACATGCTCTCTGGTTTTTTTTTCATACATTGTTTTGCGCATCTATATTTGCATCTAATTTGCAGGTGAAATCATATCTATGTGCGTGTGTATATGCGCATCTATATGTGCGCGTATATGTGCATCTATAAGTGTGTCTATATGAGCATCTATATTCGGGTGTATATGCGCGTCTATATGCGCATGTAGTTTTCATTATAAGCACGCTTGTAGATGCGAAATTTTAGACGCGCTAGTAGATGGTAATAAACATGCCCGACATTTTTAAAGACAATTCAAATATTGCGTCTACAAGTGCGTCTATGGAGCCTTTTTGTTGTAGTGTGTGTAATCCTTGCTAATATCTACATTCATAACTACATCACAATCCTTATGTCCTGAGACAAATCATACCATTGCATGTATGTGATCTTAGCTAGGAGGAACGTATCACACAAGTTTTGGGAAACACGTTATAGATGACATTTCAGATTGTTATTGGCCATCAATGCAAAGGGATGCTTTTGTCCCATGCCCCTTCAAAATGAGCTTCACCAAGCTTCAATTACTAAAGTGAGCAATTGTTCTAGTGTTGTGGATATGATTCAAAGCATTTCTCATGTCATCAATAAATATGTCCCATAAATATTAATAGAATTCTATAGCACTGAGTCTCAAAGAATTCCCTCTCTTCAATCTCTGCATTCCACAAATTCTCCCATTTCAGTGGGTCCTTTTATTGACGGCAATGCTTCATCTATAATGGACTTCTCTTGGAGCACATTGAGGAAGTTTCCAAGCCAATATCCTACTATTTTCCCACCTTAGGATCAAGCCCCTTAATAGTAACCAAGTATTTAGAAATCATATTCCCAATAAATTTAGAATAAGTTCATCATCACAATACACCTTGCCATATAGACGTCAACTCTACCTTGACTGGATTGTGGTGTTGTTGTGCAGATTGAATGCAAAAATCGGTCTTATTCAGTTCCCTAAAAAGTGATAAATTTCTAAAATCATTTTCCAAAGCAATAAGTATACCTTCCCTTTTTTTACCTACACTAACTACTTGATGCCTCCTCGAAGACTTAAGCTACATTGGGTTCTCGCAATCTTTGGAGTGGTTCCTAAATAATCCTTATAGTGCGAATGATCAATAAGAGTTTCACTCAAAGGTGAATTTGAAAGCAAGAAAAAGTTCGTAATCAAAGAAACAATTTACCTTGAATTATAAATCTACTTTGTTTACTATGTTACGTTCAAGTCAATAATGAACTTACTTGCCAGGTTATTTTCAAGTCTAAAAAGAGGCATGATATTGGAGAGATGGAAAATAATAGATAGATAAAGAGCAATGCATCATCTTCTACCTCAAGTGCGATAGCATGGTCCTTGTATAGAATACTGTGTTAGATTCCATCCTATATCATATTTAGGATCTAGTGAAGCTTGCTAGATGAGGTGATGTGGCGAATAGCTCCCAATGTAAGTCTTGATGATCATGCTAGTTTAAAACAAAAGTATTGAACATAAAAGATTATCTAAGATAAGCATGGAAAGATGAGGCTCAAATGTAAATGAAATGAATTTGGAAGGAGTGATCACATGGTGAAGGAATCTAAGATGATGCACAACAAAAGAAGAAGCTTCCTCTCAAGGCAAGGGAGCTTGTACACACTATTGAAGGAGCAAACCCTTTCTATGGTGCCTTCTCAAATAATGCTTCAAAGAGATTGATGCATTGCTCTTGCACATGTGTTAATTTCTTATTAATTTGAATAGTAATGTATCTACATCTCATCTCATGGCAAGTCTTTAAGACCCTTTTTGTAACTTTTATTTGGTTCAATAGCAAGAGCAATATTGAAACACCTACATGAAAATGTAATAATCAATGCAAAATTACACTTGATTTTATAAAAAACCTAAAAAATTTGATATCCAAAAACCTAATCACATTATGACTTTATGTTAATAGTGTCACAATGTAGAAACAACATGCACCAATGCTTGAGCCATCTTTCATGTGCTCCAACTATAAGGTCAATGTAAGCTACATGATAGCATTATACTGGCAAGAAACCATATGAGTACAAACACAAGTCCTATCATTAGAGGACCAAGTCACTTTGATTGCTTTACTTTTCCTAAGGCTCAATGATACTATAGGGATATCATAAAAACATTGACACCAAAACAAGTAAAGTGTTTTCAACCACTACCACTACTCCTTCCTCAAAAGCAACAAGAACAAAGGAAGTACAACAAAGGACACCTAGTAAGAAAGTGGAAAAGCATTCCTAAAGGACTAAAGAAGAATGAATCATTATCAATACTAAGCATAGGAGTGTGTTTCCTTTTAAAGTGCTCAATGAGCAATACAAGGAGAGACTATCTCATAGGTTATACACTTGCAAAAAATGGTATCATGGAGTTCTACAATTGCAATTCACAAGGATGGCATGTTACATGCTAAGGCAAGTGTGACCTAGTTGAAGGTATGCATCAACACATTTTAGGGAACACCATGTGATTGGTAGGTAATTGACCTAGATAAGAAAATAAGTAACAAGATTGGAGCAAAGAGAAAGAAATTGATGTTTTTCAAGTACAAATAAGATCTCTTAAGACTATAATTCTCATATGCTCATAGTCTCTAGTTTTTCTCTCTAGAAGGTAGGACAAGGGTGTTATGTTCTAAAAGGCCTAGAACCTTCAATTTCATAGGTGTTATAATGTTTAATTAGGAATCCTATATTATCTAACCATTTAGGCATTTAGAGACATAATGGGTGTCCTTTAATGGGAGCACATGAGTATGATAAAAAAGGATCGAGAAGTAGGTGAGGATGTTGAACTAGATTCCCTTGATGATTGAGATAGTGAGCCTCTAGGAGCATGTATGTTTGGGTGCCAACAGATCATATATTATATCATTTAAAAATGTCAAAATTTTGCATGGCACTCTAGAGTAGGAGTCTATCCAAAGTGGCCAAGAAGCTTTGACTAAAACCCAACTATCTTGTTTGCCAAGCATACATGCACAAAGTTTTATGGGACACTTATGAGATACATGGCTCCAAGTTACTTCTTCTAACTAGCCTCTTAATAATCGACCATCTTTTGTCTTCCAAGTTGCAAGAAATGCCATATCAATATATGCCCCATTCTCGATTCTTATCTCTTACACCCACCATGCCTAAAATACATAGTTGTAAATTTTCATAAGTAAGACCAATCCTCCCAAGATGGGGAAAATTGTTTGTCCAAAGTTTCAAATCCAAGCATCATCCCATACCATGTGCCTTGGAGTTCTTTCCTTTAGTTTTTCTACAGAGTGCATCATGGCTACCACCAGCATCCACACAAAATTTCTATCTCTAAATGAGAACCTTAGAGACCATATGCATGTGAAAACCTGCCTAAGATCTTATTGATACACGTCAATACTCTAGTACACCCTTCTCATCTTCTCTATGTTAGGATTCCCTCCTCTACCCATCAAGTAGAGGATTGTAGAATTCAAATATGACATTAGTGCTCTAAATGTGACTCTAATATATTAGGCATATGGGTAGCTAAGTGGATCAACCATTGTGAAGATAAGTTTAGAAGAACCATTGTGGGCTAATCTTAGAGGAGGGGTGCCTAAAATGAGGCTTGTTTCCCTTCAAAAAGCTTAATATGCTCCATCTTTCACAATTGACTCACTTGAATTGTTATGGGCTGAGGTTGTCTGGAGGTACACATTCTTCAGACGAGGCTTGTTGTTCTTCGATAAGAATCATAATTGGCTCCATCCTTCACCATTCCACAAGTACTTGAGTGAGTTTGAAATTCATAGGCATGAAAATGCGGAAGAAAAATTGAATTAGATCTTTTAAGAGCAAGATATGGATGAAGCATCAATAGTTACATACCTTTATAATAACAAGAATTACGATTTTAAAGGCATTTGGATATAAGGGAAGAAATTCTTCCAAATAATGAGACACGTGGTTCTCATTTTCACTTAGGGCTCACCCGGTCTAATTGTTTGAGCAAGCTAACGTGAGACCCTCTAATTTTTTGCTCTAGGTGATCGCATGCGAGAACTTGCCTTGTCCATAGTGGGTTGCCACCTTTGCGTACCCATACCTAGAGTGGTTTGCTTGTCTGATTGAAGCACACTAACATAGACTAAAATTACATATGCTAAAGCCCTCTTCGAGTTTTGAACTCCAAACCTAGATAGTCAGAAACGAAGAGGAATAGAGAGCGGCTGGCCATCAGAACCAGAACCTAGATCCATATCGTCATGTTGCAGAAATCATTCCAGGCTCTTGGCAAGCACAGAGCTAAGGGCCGAGACGTCTATGGGTACTGCATGGTGCTATAAGCAGCTTGCCATAAACAATCGTTTTGTAACCGCATGACTAAGTACACTAGAAAGCAACTGTGAATAGGTGAGTAGAATTAGGGTGTCACGCGGCCTACTGACCTACATGGAGCTTCATTGTAACTGCCATCATGAAGACCCTATAAATATATATGGCTAGAGAATGAGAAGGTGAAGCGCTACCAAGATGGAGAGCTAATGCAGATAACTGGCATTTTTACTAACTAAATACTGGTCGAGCAAGTCCTACTCAAACGGAAGGGAATACATCAAGGCGGTGGCCGACTATGTATACGAACTGTACGCCGGCCCTGCCCAATTTTCTCGCAAATCAAGCCAATGATGGAAGTGCACCGCCGACCACCTTCGACATTCCTGAAACTGGATTTTAGCCAATCTTGCGCCAAGTAATTATGACCATCGACGACCAAGCAAATAAAATTGTGGAAGGGTCATTGACAGAAAGGATTTACACTGCATGACGTTAACAATTATATCATGAGCGGCTCTAGTAATTTACCTGCAGTACAACAACACCTTCAGTGGCTGCTGCAGCTCGATCCACAAATATTAAGCTGCTGTTGCGGCGCGGAAGCGAGAGAGAGAGAGAGAGAGAGAGAGAGAGAGAGAGAGAGAGAGAGGACGACGGCTCGAAAATGAAAGAGTCGGAGGAACAATATAATCAGAGCCCGCAATGTTATTCCTTGTTAATTCCTCATTGTTTTTTTTTTTTTTTTCCCAAGCCTACGCGTCAGTAGAAACGTTTTCTTTATCTTATTATCGCACTTTCTTTCTTTTCTCTAATAGGCCCAAGCGATTGTCATCCTCCTTGCCAAAAGCATGGTAGCATCTCGCTATTAATAATGAGGGAGAAAGGGATATGTCTTGCTCAAGCATAGACATCGCAGCAAACTTAGGTCCCATGGACTAAAGCACAAAATAGCGCCCACTTTAGCTACTTCAAAATGAGACAAAAGGTGTTCAAAGAAAAGCTTCTACTAAGCAGCTTGCCAATGTACATCCATTTCACACTACAATCCATATCCATCCTATAATTGTCAGCTATACGTGCCATTCACTTATTCAACATTTCCTTGTGTAGTGTGTGAATATCATATTGTACTTAATAGTTGGTGATGTCTCATTTTCTAATCTCTAATCTCTTCCATAGACAAATGAAATGCATGTTCTTAATGAAGTAAGGGCATGGAGAAATAATAGATATGACTCTCTCAATACACATTAAAGGAATCAAAGGGAGGTTCTTTTACACACATATAAGAGTCTCAATTTGACGATGTTAATCATGCCCTTACCCATTAACCATCATAGTACCATGTTGTGATTGTAGTTACTAGTAGCTAGATGGTTTGGTAGTACATAATGATAGCACAATGGTTTGTAGCAGTAAGCATTATCCAAAGTTGCTAGATGACAACTATATCGATATTTGAAAACTTGAGACAAAATGAGTAAACTTAGCATGGTTGATTTTTCCACCTATACATGTTTACGACAAGAATCCACTCCCAATCTATTGACAAGGCAAGTCTAACAACCGTACTACTCTTAGGTAAAACAACTCAAAATGAGCTCTTAATCTTAAATATTAGTGCTTTTGTTACAGCTTCCCCCTTCACATTCAAAAAGGAATCTATTGATCCCAATGGGTAGTTTTAAAAACATGCTTATTTTTGGATGAGAACTATGACACTTTCACGAAGGAAATGGCTTGTCATGAGACAAAAGCAAAACATTAAATCTAGTGGCGATTGATGTAAGGTCAATTGACAACTAGGACATTTGATAGATTTCTATTGTATCTCCACATGATCATAGATGTGATAGTACATCACTAGGATATAGTAGGAGTTGGAACCTCATCACTTGAAAAGGCCTTAGTATAAACCTTGATGTCCTCATTTCAACAAGTTTACTTTGGAAATCTCCATGATTGTACATTGAGAATAGCGCCTCTACTATTATAACTTGATCTTGATCTTGATTCCACGGTGAAGTATTCAAACACAAGGTGCTTCATTTTAAGACTCTAAGACTCGATGCATAGCATGTGTTCCATTCTTTACTTCTCTACATATTTCCCAATCACATCTCTTAGAAAAAGATAGAATAGTTGTACTATATTTAACATGTTGCGCATGTCACTCTATAATGTCTCAATTTAAAGAGAATGACCATCTTCTTTACTATTGTATATCTTCAAACATGTTATATCAATATAAAGTAGACTTGAACATCTTAAATACACCTTAACCCTTGTTTAAGCACCCACTTGAGTTATTTATATTTGAAGGAACTACCTTCTCTATATCAACTTTAGGTATGCTACTCTAAAATTCACAATATGTGAAATTGAAATCTTGTATGCATCACCATCAGTACTAATCTTTCCTTGCTCTTTTCAATAACTATGCTAGGTTGTACAACACAAATAACCTAGTGTGGTCTCTTACAAGTCTTACCATAGCTATAGCATTGTCCTTTAAATACTCAAAAGGACACATATTATGACTTCTTATGTTCAAGCTTGAAAACGTAGTTCAAGGTATAACAATCCTCAACCAATTTCCTAGATGTCGTGTATCTAGCATCATAGCACAAAAACACCTACACAAACAATAGAATACAATTTGGAAGTTTCCATTTATTAGATCCTTTTTAATCTAGAAATATGGCTAGCTCAAGTTTTTCTCAATATAATGAAAGGTCAAACATGTCATTGTCCTTTTATCTAAAGCCTCAAGAGATACAATCAAATCTTGTATATCTCACATATCCATACTTTAGCTCTTCCCTAAGAAATAACCAAATTATTTCTAAACTCAATTTCATATGGCCACCATGCAAGATGATTAATCTAGGCTATGGTCAATCTAGTGAAAGTCTTGCTATGTTTAAGATATTTAGATTTATTATGTTTAAGCTATAACAATCCTCAACCAATTTTCTAGATGTCGCGTATCTAGCATCATAGCACAAAAACACCTACACAAACAATGAATTACAATTTGGACGTTTCCATTTATTAGATCCTTTTTGATCTAGAAATATGGCTAGCTCAAGTTTTTCTCAATATAATGAAAGGTCAAACATAACATTGTCCTTTTCTCTAAATCCTCGAGAGATATCATCAAATCTTGTATATGTCACATATCCATACTTTAGCTCTTCCCTAAGAAATAACCAAATTATTTCTAAACTCAATTTCATATGGCCACCATGCAAGATGATTAATATAGGCTATGGTCAATCTAGTGAAAGACTTGTTATGTTTAAGGTATATAGATTTATTATGTATCTAGCATCATATCACAAAAACACCTACACAAACAATGGAATACAATTTGGAAGTTTCCATTTATTAGATCCTTTTTAATCTAGAAATATGGCTAGCTCAAGTTTTTCTCAATATAATGAAAGATCAAACATGTCATTGCCCTTTTCTCTAAATCCTCCAAAGATATCATCAAATCTTGTATATGTTACATATCCATACTTTAGCTTTTCCCTAAGAAATAACCAAATTGTTTCTAAACTCAATTTCATATCACCATCATGCAAGATGATTAATCTAGGCCATGGTCAATCTAGTGAAAGACTTGTTAATTCTGTGAGATAATGACAACCTACCATCTTGTAATATCTTTTTAGTTGAATGGCACAAATACTCATGTATGGCAATGATAAATTTTGTTTCTCCAAAGTACGTGGCATTTTGTTGTGACATGTGTATTGAATATTAGATTCATTTCCCTTTTTCTTCTCTCTCTCTCTCTGTCTCTCTCTCTCTCTCTCTCTCTCTCTCTCTCTCTCTCATTGTCATGCCTTAGAGTCCCAATAAAAACTCTTGTTATATAATGATAGTTTTTGTCAAATAGTAGAGACAAGGAAACACAAAATGAATTTTCTCTTGAAATGACTTATCACCATTGGCCCATTTACCTATTGTTAAGAACATAGGCTACTTGACAAGGGGTTTGCAATTCAATTCCTCATATAAGTGGCCTAGAAAAGGTACCTTACTCTGTGTGTGTGTGTGTGTGTGTGTGTGCACGTGCGTGTGTGCATACGTGCATGCGTGTGTGTATGTGTGTGTGTGTGTGTGTGTGTGTGATATGCCTTAGAGGCCTAATAAAAGCTCTTGTTATATAATTGAAAAGGTGAAATGAGAGTTCCAACAAAACCAATTGTATTTTTTGTTAAGTAATACAAAAAAGGCAACACAAAAGTAATTGTCCCTTGAAATGCTTTATCACCATCGGCCATCTATCTAGTGTCATCGGCTTCTAGACAAGGGGTTTGCAATTCAATTCCTCATATAAGCAGCCTAGAAAGGCGGCTTACATTATGCTTTTGGCAATTAGATCATGAGATCATCCTCACTACTAGAGATGGAGAACACAAATATGGTAAATCAATGCTCTCTCCCTTCATGCACCAAAAGTCCTCTGAATGTATGAAAAGAAAAAGTTTCACAATTATCATCTCAAAAGTGAACTATTATTTGAGACTCTTATAATCAGAGTTCATATTTTTCTTTTTTCCTACCAAATAAATTCCAAACTTCTCACACTCTTCTTTCACTATTAGTGTCGCTATAGTTGGCTTGATATAGTGGTGGTAGTAGTGATGCAACTTACTAGTTATAAAGAACATAGGATAAAACTACACAAACACTTTCATTTTCTTAGCAATATTGATGATGAAGATGAGGGAGGAAGAAGCAAGTGAAAGGAAGTAAAGAGAAAGTCATAGACTCCTCTTCATTCCCTTATTTCTTCTACTTCTCTTACACTTACTTTTATTTTGTGTTGTCATATGTGTATGTGGGCCTCTCAAATTAAAACTACATAGATACCAAATAATCAAGAAGTAATATAGTAAATACATTATTGCATCACTTATTCTTTTCCACTTTAACAAAGATTAAGTAAATAATAATTAAGCTTTGATCCTCTTTCTCTCACACTAATAAAAACATTAGGTGGGTGGGTGTGTGTGTGTGATTAAAAAGTGGTCAAGTATTATTTAACCCATTTGAATTACAAAGAAAGTGAGAGACAAAAGTAGTGGTCAATTACTATGCATTTCATTTTATTTTACATCAACTAGTATCCAATTAGCAATTATGATTCGTATTAGTGTTCAACAAATAGATAAATAGAGTATATTTATTATTAATTAGTATCCCATGAATTATGGTGATTAATTATTATGTAGTTACTTTAGTTGTTACTAGTTAGCATTTAATAAGTTTAAATTGTGTTTCCTTTTATGTGTTTAAGAGACACATCAAAACAGAGTTAATGAAATTGTTGCTATGTGCATGTAGACATTGATATTTGAGCTTAAATAAAATATTTTTGATTCTTTGTAAACTATAGTACACTACAAGATACATGCCTTATACCGACATTTAAAGTGACGAAAATATTCATAAAGAAGTTTGTCCTCGTCGTCGCAAAAAATGTCGGTATTGGTGATGCCATAGAATAGTCGGTATCAACGTCATTATCAGTGTCAACGCTGATACCGATGCAAATAGTGACGTTGATAACGACACTTTGGGATGCATGTTGCAACGCTGATAGTGATGCGTGTAGTAAATTTGCGATGCTAATAGCGATGGTATATAGCACTATGTGCTTTATTTGGGCCATACAAAATAGTAATGTGTACAATGCTTGTGTAAATAAAGGCAAAGTGTACTTGAATCATAACACTGATACATGAAAAAAATACATGATCGCATAATGAAAGTGACCCGGTACAATCATGGCAAGACACTACTACTACATAGAAAATGCCTACACAAATCATGTGACCAAAAAAGAAGAGTATGTGAGCTCCAGGGGATCCAAGGGTGAGCTATAGATCCTCGCCATCCGAAACATTGTCCCACTACAAAGGAGCATCAAACGAAATCTGCAAAAAAAGAAACAACTACACATCAATCCACCATACAATAATGCAATTTAATTAAACTTAGTAACTACGAACAAGAAAGATGAGTGACATACAGGGCTGCTGTGTCCATACAATCAGGCGATCAATGCAGTGAGATCATATCTCTCTACATATCGAGTCTCCAGGCTAGTAGGATCGCGGTTTGTAATGGAGTGCAGCAAAGAAAACAAAATACAACTGTTAGAAACACGATTTTCAGTTACAAAAAAATAAGCAAGAAGAACAAAAGAAAAACTTACAAAGTCCTCCAGATATGTCCTATGGCCGCCATTCCCAAGATGATGGACCACTCCGGCCTCCAGTCGTGTCCTCGTTGCCTTGCACTGTTGTCTCCAATATCTTGGAGAATCTATAGCCTCCTCCCTGAGTCGGTGCTAGTCATCCGCATCTAGCCACTTGGGCTTTGAGGCCCCACTTTTAAGTGCCTTGCATGCATCCGATAGTTTATGTGACATGTACGCACAATGCACTCCATCATCCAGCTCGTGGAAAACCTATTTGCTGCGGCTGGTACCAGAAACTCCTCATGCAAGGATGCTACTATGTAGTCCTTGATCCCCTCCGGTATATTCTTCGAATGATCCAAGAGGTTTTTCCAAAAAACTTATTGGCACAACTCTCTCATACAAGCCATCACCCTCCTTCCCTCATCATTCATGATGATGGCTCCTATCCTATCATCTACAAGGTATTTGTACTCCTTCGGGGTATGCTTAAGATGTGTCCTCTCCCACCTGCGACCACGCTCCTGGGCATATCTAGGAGACCCCTATACATCTGGTGTACCTACGGGGGTAGTATCTCTCTAAACCACTTTCTCCGTCTAGCCCAAGTCTGGAGCGTCGACCTCGTCTCCTCAAAACTGAAGCATGAGAGCAAACTGAAATATATCTAATAGAATGGCATGATGGTGCCCAAGACAGCTCCTGGTCTGCCATATCTCTGAATTGAGCCATCTGATCTGGAGACATACATGTGAAGATTTTCTGTAGCTCCTCGTTACTCATTCCTCTACTCATTGTGATGATCTAAATATCCACAAAGGTCACCTACACAAACAAAAAATGACGTTAGCATTATCAATAGAGATAATACAAAGCACGCTAATATAAATCTTTAAAAAATGATCTTACTTAAAAATGCATATTTTATGTACCCTTATAAGCAATTCGTCAACGAATTGAGTAGGTGGATGCTCCAAGTACGAAGTACCCTATGGTCCCATGTCAATCTCCTGACACAACTCCGTATACACTAGAAGGTCAATAGACATGTCACCACAAAAGGATGAGTCCACCTCATTCTCAAAGAATTATTGGACTCTTGTATTTCCATCATTGTTGCCTGACGTTGGCTCCTCTATATACTCCAAGCTTTCGGTGGCTTCCACCCCTTGCAATATCAATCCCTCTATTTACATACTATCCTCATCTATGCTCGGAACATCCCTTTGATCATATACTCTCGCACTTTGAGGAGCTGAATGTATAATGTACCAGCATCGAGGTTTTCGAGGGTTTGGATAGAAAATTACATGTTCAAAATCACATACAAGAGAGATTTAACTATTGTGACATGTACCATGTCATAATACAATTTAAAAAAACATGAGTTCTTGCACATGTTCGCAATGGGCTGGCAACACAAATGTGTCATGCAAATCCGTCCTTTTTTTAAAAAAATCTATTTTGAGAAATCCAGATAGGCCTCGTTGAACTGTTACTCTAGCTCCTTCAAGTACCACTTTGAACCACTGCACATCGAATAGGATCATGGAGAAGCTACGGTAATCCACCGTGACAATACTTTGCAAGTTCCTAAAATACTCTATCTCATCTATAACTGTATTTGGATCCGTTGCTCATCCTCTAGTCTCTTGCTCAAACTTTTCCATGATAGCACAATCTGTTGTGGAGCGCATTTTGTCAATACGCTCCACGCGAAAATTCTGTCCTCGCGACCAGATCGCACTATATATTTTGTAATGTACATTGAAATACTCGATTAGTTGTCACATATGAAATATAGATATGACAAATCCTAAACACGTCATCACCTTTGGACTACATCCCCTCAAGAATTTCCACTCCTCGGTTGAGACCTCCGCCCCTTCGTGAGACGTTGCGGTCAAAGCTCCTTGCAACCATCCCGTTGACATAAACAGTGGCATCTGCTCCATGCCCTTGGGATATCGAATCGGTCGATGGCCCAAACTACATTGAAATTCAGATCATGCTTCCTTCGGATCTTTCCTAGCTTCCAAGTACCTAGCGAGCCACGTCTCCATGGAGGCATGGTGCAACATACAAAAGTGATTCACTTTCTCCTCCATTGCAGCATCCATTCTTTTGTCTACCACATTTCCAACCACCACATCTTTGGTCAGTCTATCATCGTCCTTCAACGACCATAGCATATTGTTGTCTAAATCGAGTGTTAGTAGCCATTGTGAAATATGCACTAACATCTCATACACCAACCAACCTTCGGCCATGCTACATTCTGGCTGAGCTTGTTGTCACACAAAGCCTTTCATGATTTTAATGAAGCACTCCAAGAAGAACATCCATCACGTATGGGCAGGTCAAGCAATCTCCACTTTATCTACAAGATGCACAAGAAGGTGGATTTGTATCGTGAGCATCCTCGTAGGCAGGTATTTCTCAAATAGATATACTGTCTCCACTACTCCTCGCCTTGCAGATTCAATAGAGGACGTCTTAGTCTCCTTCTATGAGATCCATTGCACTAAAGTTGACAATCTATAAATCGCCCCACTTATTTTTGGAGTAAGGCATCCTGGGATCACGATCGATAGTACAAACTGCCACAAACAAGGAAGCATTATGAATAACAACCACACTCCAAATAGCAAAATACGCAGGTCACTTAGAATCCATTCGTAGTACAAATCTGACATATCTTATGCCAATAATGGGATTTTAACCATGATAATTGGTCGTCTTTAGAAAATGCAAACTTGAGAGGACACATCATACCTGTCGGAGTGCGGATATACTTGAATATTTGCTTCACAATGCACTCTTCTTTAGTGAAAAAACTCAAGGAGCGCGAGGTAGCTGCAAGTGACCATCATCAGTACTTGACTGCAGCCAAAGCACCTCCATCTTGCCTACCTACTTCAAATCCATTCATGCCCCTATAGTGTCTCTCTTTTCTGTGATGTGGTCCCATAGTAAGCTGCCCACATTCTTGAAAATATGCATGGGATCCAACAAGTGGTTGATCTGTAAGTGGGTCCAATACGAAAACTTGTAGAAAACTGAGACATGTCGCATCTTGTTTGGATCTGACTCCGTGTGGTGACTCCGTGTGGACCATTTTTAGTTCGTACCAGCTTTGTGCATTCATACGTGCTAGAGGTCATCCAAGAAAACCTTCCCTGAGTTCATGACCCTCTGGCAACAAAGAAGTGTGTCATTGTTATACCATCTTCTTCATGATTCATGTCCTTCGAGAGTCTAACTGTGGCCCACACAATGGACATGCATGATAACCTTAGGTAACCAAACCTATCCCAATACCTCTATCCAGTGAATACAAACTTGAACAAGCTATGATAGATATTACCAATGAGAATGAAAGCCTACTTACCTAAGCACTCTCTGAATTCTGGAAAGTTATGCATGGTCCGTATGCGAATGGCTCGAATATTGGCGGACCGTCGACTATCGCGCTTGCTCATATCTTGCAAGGTGACCATCTCCTCCCACAAAATCTTAAGCTCATCGAGTAATGAACGAAGTACACATCCATATTTTTTACTTTGTAGCGGTCGGGAATGAGAAAGCTAAGGATGAGATGTCCTTTCTTCGTAGAAAGCCATGGAGGGATATTGTAGTTGATAAGGACTATAGGCCATACACTATAAGAAGTTGAGCGCAGACCGAATGGGTTCATGCCATCTATAGCAAGATTGACCCAAAGTTTCCTTGGCTCTCAGGCAAAGCCTGGGAAGGTAGAGTCAATGTGGCTCCATACGCATGAATTCGTTGATATTCATTGAACTCTATCTATGGACCTATTCTACACATACCATGTTGTCAAGCTTGCCATGCCCGACATACGAAACATGTGGTTTATGCAGGGGATAAGTGAAAAGTATCTAAGAACTTTTTGAGGGATGGTTTGCCCTTGCAAGTCATGTCGATACCTGTGAGCACCACACTTTGGACATGTCTCCATAGTCTCATATTCTCCTCGAAACAGTATGCAATCGTTGATACATGCATGGATGCTATCGTAGTCCATGCCAAGCTTTCATAAAACATGTCGTACATCATCACAAGACTCAGGCATGGTATTTGCAAGTGGTAATATATGATAATTTAGTAACCTTTTAAAAAATCATAAAACACCTTGAAAAACAACAACAACAACTACTACTACTACTACTACTACTAGTTTTTTATCCATTCATTCTCTTCTCTCCTTCCATCTCTCTCTTTCTTTCTCTTTCTTTATTATGTTGTATGTTTATTCCCTCTCTCTCATTCCTTCTTTCTTTTTCTCTTTCTCCCCCTCTTTCATTTCCTTTAACAAAACATCTCTCTCTCACTGCCACTGCCACTACAATAAATAAGAAAAGAAGAAAAACCAACAACAACAACAACTACTACTACTACTACTACTACTACTACTACTACTACTACTACTACTCTACTACTACTACTACTACTACTACTACTACTACTACTACTACTACTACTACTACTACTACTACTACTACTACTACTACTACTACTACTACTACTACTACTACCACCACCAAGAAAAGAAGAAAAAACTACTACTACAACAATAACAACAACAACAACAAACAAGAAAACTAAACAACAATAAACAAGAAAAGAAAAAAAACAATAACAACAACAACAAACAAGAATACTACTACTACTACTACTACTAAACAAGAAAATAAGATGTTAAAGAACAATATCTTACCCTCTCTTTGTTTTTTATCCATTCATTCTCTTCTCTCCTTCCATCTCTCTCTCTTTTTCTCTTTCTTTATTATGTTGTATGTTTATTCTCTCTCTCTCGATCCTTTTTTCTTTTTTTCTTCCTCCCCCTCTCTCATTTCCTTTAACAAAGCATCTCTCTCTCTCTCTCTACCACTACCACTACCACTACAATAAACAAGAATAGAAGCAACAACAACAACAACAACAACTACTGCTACTGCTACTGCTACTGCTACTGCTACTGCTACTGCTACTACTACTACTACTACAAAAAACAAGAAAAGAAGGAAAAAACTACTACTACAACAATAACAATAGCAACAAACAAGAATCCTAAACAACAATAAACAAGAAAATTAAAAAAAAAAACAACAACAACAACAAACAAGAAAACTACTACTACTACTATTCGACTACGACTACCACAACAACAAACCACTACAATAAACAAGAATAGAAGCAAAAACCAACAACTACCACTATAATAAACAAGAATAGAAGTGAAAACAACAACAACAACTACTACTACTACAAACAAGAAAAGAAGGAAAAACTACTACTACAACAACAACAATAAACAAGAAAACTGCTACTACTACTACTACTACCATGACTACGACAACTATTCGACTACGACTACCACAACAACAAATCACTGCCACTGCCATAAACAAGAAAAGAAGAAAAAACAAGAAAATAAGGGAAAAAAAAACAACAACAACAACAAACAAGAAAAGAAGAAAAAGAAATAAAGAAATAAAACAACAACAACAATAACAACAACCTCTCCCTCCCTCTCCTGCTCGTTCTCTCTTTCTCTATTATGTTTAATGTTTTCTCCCTCTATCTCTCTTTCATTTTCTCTCTTCCTCTCCCTCTCTCATTTCCTCTCTTTCTCTCTCAATACACATGATTTTTAACAAAAATAAGCAAAAGAAAAGAAGAAAAAGTAAAAACAAAGTAAGAGGGAACAATGCACTCACCGCAAAGACTCGATGATGAATTCGGTGACTCCTCTTCGCCCTCCGTACACTTCCTCCTCTTCTTCGCAAACAGGCAACCGCGGTGAGAAGCTTTCCTTCTCTCTCTTTCTCTCCCTCTCCCTCTCAAATGCAAGATGGAGGTCGCTCTCCCTTTCACTATCTCTTTCGTTCGTTCACGCAAAATGACATGCTCAAGTTTCAGCCTGCGTTTTTTTGTCTGAGTACCATCACTATTTGCGTCGCTATTTGCCTCACATTGGCGATGCAAATAGCGATGCCGCTAATTTATGGTGGAAACCGTTGTTGCTATGCGCATATATCCTTGTAGTGCTAAATTTAGACAATAGTAGTTAAAGGTATTCGTATTTTTAGAATAATGGTTTAGCTTGAATGAAGGTTATGATTAGTAATCTAGTTGAGATTAATTAGGATTTTTTCATGCTTAACATTTATAATAAGTTATTAAATTGATCAAAGTAGTGATAATATTGGTATATTAATTACCTTGATTAGAGAGATCATAAATCTAGTAATCTAGTATGATATAGTTAACATAACTCCAATCATTATGTTTACAAAATGATTAACATGTTTATTCAATTAACATAATTATATTAGTGATTCTAAGCTTCTTAAAGTCTTGAGGAGTTCTTATAAAAAAGTATGTATATATCTTGTGCATTAAAACTATAATTAAGAATACCCTTTCTTGAATTTGAGCTTAATAAAATGACTCCTTTTTCTTTACAAACTCAAAGGTTCTTTTTAAAAAATGTGTTGACAAACCCCCTTTTTAATGTAAAACTCTTCTCAAATTCTTTGTTTAATAAACTCCTTCCATTGATCTCTCATACTATACATAGATATTTCTTAGTGACGTCTCTAAGCTTAGAGAACCAATTAGAGTAATGATTAGTTTGCTTATACTATATTGACTTATCTAACTAATTTAATTAGACTAATTGAAACAGTAATCGTTATGAAGTAGTTAAAGTTGCAATTCAAATAATGACAAATCTAATAATATTAGTTGAAATAACTTGATTAAAGTAATGATTGTGTTTGGAGTAATTAAAATAATCAATGAGATAATTTGACTAGTAGGTTAGTAAATTTAATTTAGTGTTTAGTAGATGGATAGAATCATCATTATTATTCCATTAATTGAACATACACATGATGTAGTTACAATTGAGTGCCAATAAGCATACTTGATGGATTTGAATAGACGCATCCCTTAAATACATGACTTATCCCTCAATCCAACTACTTGAACCTTCAAGTTATCTAATATCCAACACATGGCATACATGAGGAACAAAAAGTCACAATGACTAGTTATTATCCAAATCACTAGAATCATCTAGAGAGTAGGTTCATTTGGAGCAATGACAATAGGAACAAGCATAGTTGGAGTAGGTTGGAGTGTACAACTTAGCATTAGAGCTACAGCTAGATCAATCAAGTGGGTACATAGAAGTTCCTGTTGATTTTGAGGAGTAAAAGCTGGAGCAAGAGTAGAAGGCTAGCAATGAAATAGGGGTGGACCAAAATGCTAGGCTAAAAAGGCCATAAAGTGATGATAATTATATAGATGATACTCCATAACAGCATGAATTTGAACTCAAACTTGAAGAGAAGAAATATTGTAAAGGACATGGTCGAATGCCAAAGCCTTGACAAACCTTGTCACTTCCCACAACTGACTCTAGCCATCATGAATAATAAAAATCATGTTGGACTACACTTCTACCTATTGTAATAGTTTCTCCACCTGATGTTACAATTGCCTCAACTAAAGGAGGTGTCATGTAGACTCCATCTAACTCCTTGTGAGAGAACATTTATACTAAGATAATTTCAGCTATAGGTCCATTTTCTATA
Organism: Lygodium microphyllum; assembly: GCF_053477565.2. Taxonomy (NCBI): domain Eukaryota; kingdom Viridiplantae; phylum Streptophyta; class Polypodiopsida; order Schizaeales; family Lygodiaceae; genus Lygodium; species Lygodium microphyllum. Next base: position 124,543,139 of record NC_141159.1, on the reverse strand, counting down.
GAGTATCTTGAGACACTAGGCTCATCTTGGACAAAGCATCCATTGCCCCCTTTGAGAGCTTGGAGGGAAGGCGCTTTGAACCCTTGTTTGGCACCTAATTTGATAGAGCATCATGATCAATTCTACATCATTGGGAGACTTAGAGAAGTAGGGACCGAGTTAGATAGATCATGCAAAGGAAGGGCCAAGGAAATAATCTGCATAATAGTGGACTCAACAAAAGATGATGAAGATGCAACAATATTTGATGAAAAACACTGAAGTATCTAGAAATACACTTGTAAAAATAATAAGATAAGGTCCAAATATCTCCTACATATCTCATTGAAAAGATGTTAATGCAAATTTGAGACCAAAACACATCATTGTGCACATGCACAAAAGGGAATGGGGACATAGCAATAGAAGGTTGCAGCTTTTTTTTTGGCATCACTATTTTATATTGCTATATGCATTACTATTTCTATCACTATACATGGTTGCTAATAGAAATGGTGATACAGAAGCTAATACCAACAATAATAGCAATGGTTATATATGGACCCTGATAGACTAAGGCTAATATTGACTGTAATAGCGATGACATACAATGGAAAGAAAGGCATCCGATGTAGACCACGTTAGTTTCATTATTGTGAATGAGCATGAAGGAAGAAAGAAAGAGTAAGATAACGTGAATGAAAGTAAGGGAGGTTGAGAGAGAGAGAGAGAGAGAGAGAGAGGTATCCCTAAAGAAGGAGAAGATGACTGCAGAAGTGGAGAAGAAGAAAAGGAGGAGAAAGGTCGTGAAAGAGAAGAAGAACAAGACCGTGAATGAGTGCTTCTTCAAGCTTTGAGTTAGGTCTTTACCTCTCTTCATTTGGTTTTCTTTATGCATTATGATGCTTAAGAGAGGGAGGAGGACAAATAGAGAGGGGAAAGGAGACGGAGATGGAGAGAGAAAGATAGAAAAATAGAGTTATGTTTTTATTTTCTTTTTTCTTTATTTTTTTAATGCATTATGCTTGTGAGAGAGAGGGAGGGAAAGAGAGGGGGGAAAGGAGATGAAGATGGAGAGAGAAATTGAGAGATATATATATATATAAATAGAGAGAGAACAGGAGAGAGGGAGAGAAACAGAGAGAGAGAGAGAGAGAGAGAGAGAGAGAGAGAGAGAGAGAGAGAGAAAGATGAAGGGAGAGAGAGAGATAAGTAGAAATAGAACTAGAAATAGAGAGGGAGAGAGACTAAGAGAGGGGAGAGAGAGAGAGAGAGAGAGAGAGAGAGAGTTGGGATGCCACATGGGCCCCTTACCACCTCTTGAGTGTCCTTTGGTTGCATCTCAACTAGCCTCCGGCCATTCTATTTTGTCATGGGGCATATGGATTTTATCATCAATGTTACCGTCATCATCATTGTTTCCACCTTCTTCATCCGTAGGGGCATCACCTTCATTGTTCTTGGGCTCATTGTTATTAGCTTCCACATCCTTGTTGGCTTCTTCCTCTCAAAAGACTCTTCTTGCTTACAAGATCTTTTTAAAGTCTCCAAGCTCTTTATTGATGGAGGAACTTTGAGCCTTTGGATGGACGAGGGAGAAAAGGGCATGGAGATGATGAGTTTATGTTGTTGCTAGAGACATCTCATATGTAGGATAAAATTGGGGATCTCTTTGCCTTCCCATGGTGAAAAAGTGAAAACTTGTCTTTGGCCTTGGCCTAGTAGTGGAAGAAAAGAAGACAACAATAGAAATATGAAATAGGAAATGAACTAAATGAGCTCTATTTATTATGAAATCTAGTATTGGATTTGAGTTTCACATGTAGTTTTACATGCATGCCCATTTTGACCTTGTCATGCACCATGTTACATGTGTATTTACTACAAATATGTTTCATCACTTTTCCATAGTATGCACATGGATTTGTTTCCAAAAGATTTAGCCAATGTAGTAGCCTTATCAGCCTCCAATGTGATGGAGTGACTAAAGATACATTAAAAAAACCAATCAAACATTTCTAAAAGGTAGCTTTTCTTGAGCGACCACCTCTATGACAATTGTTCTTGAAATATGCACCACAAGCTTGTACTGAGACTTTTTGATACCTTGGGTACTCCACATTTCCAATGATCCATATTTCTCCAAAAAGTATGATTGATGATCATATAATATATGCTACAAAGGTATGGAGCATTGACATTAAATTTGGAGCGTCAATGGATCCAAATATTGAAAAACATACAATAGTAGAGTTGAAGATGTCCCATGTAGAGGGTGATGTTGGTTTCTCCCCATGCATTAACAACTAGCTTTGTAAAATCATTCACCACTTTCTAAAATTCAACTTGAGTGGAGTGATCTATTAATGTTTTAGCATTATATACACTAGCTTATCAAAAGAATGCTAGGCATCCTCGAGACTATAGTGTCTTTCCAAATCTATATTGTATTTGCATAAATCTTTCCACAGCTCTCCCCCTTCAACTTTGATAGCTTGCTAGTCATATTTCTCAAGAATCTCCTCACATTTATTCCACTCATTATTATTTAATGTGCTATGTCATAGGTTAGGCATGATGTTTTCTGATCCTTTTTAATATTTACCTTGCCTCCATGTACACCTAATGAATTTAATAGCTCTCCTAGACTTTCTCTTAATAGCTGCTTCACGTCTGAAGGGAGGCTTCATTGTGTATACATAATCAATATGCAACTTCAATAACTTATCAAATATGTACATGAGGCAATGAAAAGTGCAAAAATGAACATTCTCAATATTAATTGAAAATATTGATTTCTAAATCTTGTTAAGATGTGACTTATTTGGTGGTGGCTCTCTATTGCTAGCTAGTGATCCTCCCTTCCAGGCAACATTATCTACGGCCTTAGAAGAATTGTTTGTTTTCATGCAAAATTGATAAGGAAATTATACGGATACCTTAGTATCACAATTGAACATACACTTTAGAGTCTTGAGATCAACACTAAAGTGTTAATTAATATTGAATTTTCCAACTTCTTCCATATATGGCTTCTTGTTGCTTGTTTTCTTGGAAATTATTGTCAAGATTGTGGGAGAGAAGGAAGGAGTCTCACTTGTAGCTTTCCTGCTTGCACAATGGAGGAATACACACAAAGGTGGAGGCTGAAAACAATTTTCCTCTTCTTAGTTGTGTAAGCCAAAAGAACTCAAGTACATAGAAATAGAAGAACCCTATATATGGGTCTCAAACCAAACTCAACTAACTAAGGTGGCATACTAACTGAGCCACGAACTAGAGTAGATAAGGATAGTTGTCATCTAGCTATTATTCATGGGCGGTGTACCAACCGTATCTGCAAAACTGACAAGTCCGTGACATAAATGCACAACGGTCACCCTAGCATATCATGAGTGGAGCTCGATATCTCAACACTCCCCCTCGAGCTCAATCCCAATTCCTACACACCAAGCAGGTCTCTGAACTTGCGTAGCTTCCCTATGCCCAATGCCTTCGTGAATATGTCAGCTACCTGATCCTCTGTGCTGACATAAACTAGATCAATAAGACCTAGTAAAACCCTCTTCTGCACATAGTGATAATGCATCTCAATGTGCTTTGTTCTAGCATGATAGATTGGGTTATTTGCCAAGTGTATACTACTCATGTTGTGACAATAAATGACATCTGGCCCATTTGTAGGACTGATGCATATCATAAAGTAGCTTATGCAACCAAGCTACCTCACATGTAGCCATTGCTGCACACTTGTACTCAGCCTCTGTGCTCGACAAGGCATTTGTAGGTCGTTTCTTGCTGCTCCAAGTGACTGCAGCACTCCCAAAAGAGAACACATATCCACTGGTAGATCGTCTATCAGAAATACTACTAGCCCAATTAGCATCAGTGTCTCCATGCAACTGTATCTGAACCCCAGTCTCATAAAATAGTCCATACTGCAATGTGGACTTCACATACCTGAGTATACATCTAGCCGCATCCAAATGTGGTTTCCTTGGAGCCTGCATAAATTGACTTATCAATCCAACAACATAGCTCAAATCTGGCCTAGTAATAGTCATATAAATCAAACTTCCTACTATGCGTCTGTACATAGTAGGGTCTTCGAGAAGCTCACCTGCAGTTGCGCTCAACTTCACATTCTGCTCCAAAGGAACTAAAATAGGCTTACATCCTGTCATCCCATATTTGGACAGCATGTCCAATCCATACTGCCTCTACAAGAGCTATATCCCACTTGGTGATCTAATCACCTCAATGCCCAAGAAATAACGTAGCTCTCCCAAATCCTTCATCTCAAACTTCTGCTTCAATAGCATTTTCACATGAAGGATATCTTCATCACTATCACCTATGATAATCAAATCATCAACATAAATGACAAGCAGTATAATACATTTCTCTCTTTTTCTCACATAAAGTGAGAAATCTGCCTTGGAAATCTGAAAGCCAATAGTGACAAGATACTGTCCTATCTTGTCAGACCATGCTCTAGGTGCTTGCTTCAAGCCATACAAGGCTTTCTTCAACCTGCAAACAAACTCAGGATGAACAGCATGCACATAACCTGATGGCTGCTCCATATAGACCTCTTCTTGCAAATCACAATGCAAGAAGGCATTCTTTACATCCATATGATGTAAAGACCATCCCTTTGATGCAGCCATAGCAATGACTGCTCTTACGGTTGCCATCCTTGCAACCGGACTGAATGTTTCTTCATAATCAATGCCATATGTTTGTGCATACCCCTTGACTACTAATCTTGCCTTGTATCTATTCACAGAACCATCTGCATTGTGCTTCACCTTATAAACCCACTTACAATCTATTGCATTCTTATCTTTAGGCAAAGGTACCAATTCCCATGTAACATTTGCTTCCAAGGCATCCATTTCTTCATCCATGGATTTCTCCCATTTTTCTTTCCCATGGCTTGCTCAAAAGAAGTGGGTTCTGGTTCCTGTATCACTTTGACCATATAGGCATAGTGAATGGCTGTAAATCCATCATATTTCAGCCTATCCACAGGATACCTAGCTCTGGTAGACCTGCGCAAAGTAGGTTCACTCCCAGGTGCTCTCAAAACATCCCTGGTCTTCCTTACTCCAGGTGTAACAATAGAAGGAATACCCAACTCATCATCAATGCTCTGTTCTGAGCCACTGGATTCACCATCCACATAAGAGTGACCAACATTCAAGTCAAACATGGGCTGATCTACCCTCTCTTTTCCTTTTGGTGATACCTGCATACCACTATCTACATTGCTTTGAGAAGATTCTCCTGATCTCAATCTACCTGTCAATGGCGAAGAATGTGACCCACTGCTAGAAGATGCTCCTGGTCCACTAATATCTTGTGACTGCTGCTGTGAATTCTATGTAGCATTACCAATTTGTGCATCTACATTATCAATCGCATTTACTGGTTCATACCAGCTACTCATCTCATAAAAAACAATATCTCTGCTCACTATAAACTTACGAGTAGAAGGGTTATAGCATCTATACGCTTTTTGCTACAGCGAGTAACCAATAAAGATGCACTTCTCAGCTTTTGGATCCAACTTGGATCTCAACTCATCTGGCACATGAACATAGGCAATGCAACCAAAAAATTTCAAATGAGAAATATCTGGTTTCCTACCCGTATACCTCTCCTCTGGAGTCATGCCATGTATTGCTGCAGTGGGAGTCATGTTCATTATGTAGACTGCTGTAGCAACTGCCTCATCCCAGTAAAAATCTGGCATGTCTTTTTCATTGAGCATGGCACGAGATACCTCTCCAATATGCCTGTTTTTTCTTTCTGCAATTCCATTTTGTTGTGGGGTATGACTACATGAATATTGCTGCTTTATGCCATGCTCTTGCAAGGCAAACTCATTTGAGAGGTACTCTCCCCCTCCATCTGACCTTAGGCATTTTATTTGCAGGCCTGTTTCTTTTTCAACCATAGCTTTAAGAGTTTTGAAATGCCCAAAAACTTCACTTTTCTTTTTCATAAAATACACCCAAACTTTTCTGCTATAGTCATCAATAAAAGTGACAAAATAATGACAGCCTCCAAGAGATGCAGCTTTAGTAGTCCACACATCAGAGTGGATTAATTCCAATGGCTTCTTACTCTCTTGAACATGTCTAGGAAATGGTTTCCTTGCTTGTTTTCCAAATTGACAGGCTTCACATACCTTATGCATTTCTGCAACCTTGAATTTAGGCAATCCTGCAACAATATTTAAGGCTTGCATTGATTTAAGTCGTTGTACATTAACATGACCAATGTGTTTATGCCAGATATCAATATCTCCAACTACACCGGTCCCATGTGCAAACATTGCTGCACTCAATTCAGGGATGTCTGCATCCAATGTAAACATTCTGCCCTTCTTCTTTTCTTTTGCTATCAACCGACCTTTATTTTTCATATCCTCAACAAAGCATCCATGAGAATTAAATCTGACCTACAAGCCCTGCTCAATCATTTGACCAACAGAAACTAGGTTCTTCGTGATATTCGGGACATGAAATATATCCAACAGGTATTTCTTTTTCCCATCTTGCATAGACAAAGGAATTTTTCCAATCTGCACAATAGGATGTGCAGTATCATCACCAATCTCCACAAATCCTGGTTTTTCCATTTTCCTTGTATCTTGCATCCATTCTGCATGACCTATCATGTGGTTTGATGCACCTGAGTCAACATACCACACATCGTTGCTTTCTTCTGCACTTGTCATAGAATTGGTCATGTGCTGCACCATAAAAAAATGCTCATTTCTGTCATCACCGTGTCTGCTAAAAGATGCATAATTCCCTTATTGCAATTTTCCATTCATGATGTCATTCTACTTTTTATAGCAGTCTTTAGCCATATGACCCATTTTACCACAGTAGTAGCATTCAACATTGTTGTTTGCATTTTGGCATCTTTGCCATCCACCACGGCCTCTTTGGCTCCCCCTGCCTCTAGAGTTACCACATCCTCCTCCAAAGGACTAGTTTTCTTGAGTTTGCTGCATATTCTGATTTCTACCATGGCCTCGAGATCGGCCTCCTCTACCTCTGCCTCTACCTCTTCCAGCATTTGAGTAGAAGACAGCTTCTTTTGAAGTTCCTCCTGAAGAAGATGCACCACCATTTCTCTGCTCCTCAAAAATTAGAAGAGCAATCAACTCCTCAAAATTAGGAAATCTTTCACGGATGCAAATGGATGTTCGGAACTGTGCATAATCCTTTCCTAGACCATACAAGGCCACAAAAACTAAATTATCATCTTCCACTGGCAACCCAATGGAAGCAAGTGCATCTGCAATCTTCTTTACCTTCATGTGGTAGTCATTGATGCTCATACTTTCTCTTTGCACATTGTGCAACTCTTGCTTGAGCTGCATTTTCCTGGCTTGCGTATTTGTGCTATACATTTTTGACAAAGTATCCCATGCCTCCTTTGGCATACTTGCATCTTGAATATGCATAATCATAGAGTCTGAAATGTTGATAGACAGCCAGTACATAACTTTCCTGGCTCTCTCATGCCATGCTTTAAATGCATGCATTTGCTGTTGATTGGAAACATCAGGAAGAACTGGTTCTTCTTCATTTCCTGCAACGAATTCCCAATATCCTTTTTCCATAAGGAAATTCGTCATTCTGAACTTCCATACTTGGAACTTGTTCTTGTGAAGCTTTTCAGTGACAATCTGTGAAAGAGAATCAGACGCCATTACAGAACACTACAAAAAATTATGTCACTGCAAAGAACACAGTTTCAGCCTCACAAGGGCAAATCTGCAAAACTGACGGAAGTGGTATTTGACCACACAATCACTTCCTAGTGACAATTTTGTATCAACAAGCAACAAGGATGATTTTGTAACTCCCAATGTCTCTGCGCACAGGCATACAATGCAATTTCTACAGTAACTTTTCACCGACCTATGGAACAGTGGTCGCACAGCATAAAACAGGGTCTTTTCCTAAGTGCGTGCAGAAAACTTCTGCCTCCAAAACAGGCCCCGAAATGGCCTCAAATAAAAAAAACAGAGCATGTCAAGATTGTGGGAGAGAAGGAAGGAGTCTCACTTATAGCTTTCCTGCTTGCAAAATGGAGGAATACACACAAAGATGGAGGCTGAAAACAGTTTTCCTCTTCTTAGTTGTGTAAGCCAAAAGAACTCAAGTCCATAGAAATAGAAGAACCCTATATATGGGTCTCAAACCAAACTCAACTAACTAAGGTGGCATACTAACTGAGCCACGAACTAGAGTAGATAAGGATAGCTGTCATCTAGCTATTATTCATGGGCGGTGTACCAATCGCATCTGCAACTGACAAGTCGGTGACATAAATGCACAACGGTCACCCTGGCATATTATGAGTGGAGCTCGATATCTCAACAATTATATCTAGATATGGAATATGTTAGAAGATCGAAGAGAGAATATTATGTGTCTCCTTGGGCACTTCGGTTGCTACTAGCCACCAAATTTCCTTTTTTGATTGCACACTAAATGGTTGAACAAGCATGCTAGCTTTTGTATAGGCTGTGGTGTAATGTTTTGATAAAAGATGGTTCTCCAATTTGAGGATATCCTTTTCTGCAACCAAGTTAAGTGTATAGCCTAGAAACCCATTATAACTATCACCGACGAACCTCAACAATGAAGAGCTATTATAGAAAGGCGGAGTGCTATTTTTTCTAGGATCTTTGGGATATAGCCTGCCATCTAACCAAAGATCAAGATTCTTCTTTTCTTCAAACCTGAGTATATGTTTCATAGACTTTGTGTAATGGGTTTTGTTATCTTCCTTATTGGTTCATACTCACTATCCAACTCAATATGAAGATGATAGAGAGGCCTTTTACTAGAGCTATAGAGATCATTGGATAACTGATCCATAGCTAAGGATGTGATTAGAAGATTGGATTGAAAACGTATGCAAATTAGAAACAAGAAGGAAAATGAAGAATAAACTAGTAAGGATGGGAAAGAAAGAAGAGAGTGAGAATGGAGGGAAGTAATCAAACATCGGAAAAAATTCAAATTGAATATTATTTTTCACTTTAATGAGGATGAGTAAGGTATTGATTATGACAATCTTTGTCACCTTTATGGTGGCCTAGATTTCTAGGTTTGATGTGACCACGAGAATATTGTGACAATGACTTATTAACAATTTTTTATATATTTACATACCAAAATATATTTTTTAAAAAAATAAAAAAATATTTTATTTCCTAAAATATTTTTTCTCTCTCTAGATTGCTTACAAGGCATTTTTGAGACCTCAAATCTCCCCTAATGCAAGGACGTTAAAGAGGCCTTTTGAAGCCTATCAATAACACTACGACAAATGGCCTATTCATCCTTAGACATGGCTAGTAGCTTCTTCAAGTGTTTTTTAAAATACACATTTAAAAAATAAATATAATTAATTAAAATTTTTATATAAGTTAGATAACGAAGAAACATAATATTACTAATGTATTACCATATAGTGAGTGAAGTGTTAATTACTCCAAGCTTTTATCATTTTTGTTTAGTGTTTCTTGAACTTTGTCTTTCTATTCCAAGCCCTCCATCATTAGCATGATTCTTAACTACATAATGTAGGGATTTCCATTGATTATATTTAATGGTTGAGCCCCCATTTATAGGGTTTATCTGGCCAAGGTTTCCATGAAAGCCTAGGAATCTTCTAGCCTTCACCCCACCAATAGATGACTTTTTAGAGACAATTTCCATCCTTAGACTAAGGAGGATCTAATTCAATAACATTATTACCTCCATGCAACCCAATTTTAGATAAAACTTGCTCAATCATTGTTTTAGTATCTTTTCTAGATGATAAGGGTTTTAGCTTCATGAGAAAACCCTATATAAAGATGAATGAGCCTTTTAATTATTCTACAAAGTGCACAAAGTGTACATATATGGGAATTCACCAAAGGAATATCTAAAGCTGACTTGAAGAGTGAATCTTTGATATGCCTAGAGGGGGACTCTATTTCAATTGCTAAGCTCAGCAGTGCAATCAGAGGCATAAAATATAAGTAGGGATATCTAGAACTGGCTTCTTTTGACATATTCGCATACACTTGAGTGTGTTCAAGTCACTAGTTATGTGCCATTTGACCTTGTAGCTCCCAAATCCCTTAATGAATAGCTATTCTTCTACTTATTATTTCTTAATTACATTAGGTATTGAATGTTAGAAATCAAGCTCCACCCGTCAGTTTGTCTTGGTGTGTAACCGACATCTGTGACAACTAGGTGTGTGCTGTCTCCATGTGACTACAGTGAATAAGTCGGGTTTGTGTTACTAGGTGACCTGACTAGAGTTAGTCAGTCTAGTCAACACTAAGATTAGGTTACTTTACATTGTATTGTGTGCTTTTCAGTTTAGTGTGGAATATGAAGAAAAAACTTTGAGAGCGTAAAGGCTCATGGATATGGTGTTTCCATGTCTCTCTCTCTCTTCTTTGAACATGGTATCAAAGCATTGCCAGGTTGAGCTCTCTGGAGCAGGAGGAAGTCAAGAAGACTTGCAGGAGTGGAAGATCAAGGGTTCTCAAAGATAAAACAAGGTGTCATTGTGATGGAAGGTAGGCATTGTGTGATTGCCTACTCTATGGCTCAAGCTACAGTTTGTGGCTTGTTTAGAGCCTTGTGAAGGGGGTATTAAGCACTAGTGTGTGCTCCATCATCATCACCACCATCAAATCGAGCTATTGGAGCAGAGGACAGATCTGTGCAAACTACGCCTATTTTAGCAAACATCTTCGTGGGCTGGAAACATCATATGCAAGTGATATGAAGTGGCTAAATGCCTGATAGAGACTAGTGGAAAGTACTTGAAGAGTACAAGGTGTGAATGCTTATGTGAGAGCTCACTTATGAGCTGAAAACAAAGATCACAGGTCTTTCATAAACAGTGGCCTGCTATATATAGCCACTACAAAGCATATACACTTGTCTAGCATGAGCTTGAAGCACGGTACATACCCAGAAGCATCACTGGAGCCAATATGTATGTCGAGAAGCCATATGTACTGAATGTAATGCACTTGAGCTGAAGTTGCTCACTGAAATCACTCAGATCTGAAGTATGTTAGTGGTTGAAAACTATCATACACAGTAATGACAAGCATTATGCATTAGTGAAGCAATACAGGTCATCTTGGGGGTTCTATCATCTATATGAACTGACCTATACATGCTGGATGTATGGAGGATTGAAGCAAGCAATGAGCATCATTGAAAATTGAATTCTGAAGCTGAAGTAAATGTAGTCACACTGTCTTGGTTAATTACAAACAGTTCATGAATTTTATGCCATTGGTCAACGAAGACAGGTTGTCTCTGCCTACTCAGATGCTCATGTATTGAACTTGCCACTACATATGACATGATTGGAAGACATTTTTGGAGCTGCTTGGAGCTTGTTATGCTGAATTTTGGTTGACTACAATCTGCAACTAAATTTGTTAACACTTGTATGTGCTAGTTATGCATTGTTCTGTGCCTCTATGCTCATGTCTTGACTGCCAAATGTACTAGGAGCTATCTGGGAGGTTTTTGAACATGTATGACATGATTACCACTCAGTTTTGGACTTGAAATTGCTGCTGGTTACTCACAATTTACAGTTTTCACATTGCATGTATGTACCCTAGCAGTGAGGTTACAGAAGCTTAAGCTGAAGCAAACACATAGCTTATGTATTGACAGTTATACCTACAGATGAGACCACTTGTTTGTGGGTTGTTTTGGGGTGTCAATGGGCTGAAATACCCTATTTTTTCCTGCAATTTAGTGCAGAAAACTGTCATAAACTGTTACGGATTGAACTTGGTCAGTCATTCTTATTGGTCTGCAGGGAGTCAGGCACTTGATAGACAGTCTATTGCATCATGGCTAATGCACATGGGACTGACAATATCACTCAGATAGTTGGAGAGAAGTTGGACAACAAGAACTTTGCATTATGGAAATTCAGAATGAAAAACTTTCTGGTTGGAAAAGGTTATTGGGATCTATGTACAGGAGATGAGGCTGCTCCTAAGTTGCCTGCACAGAATCCAACTAATGAACAGAAAAGAGCTTACAGCTATGGAATGAAAGAGCATGCAAGGTGCTGCATTGGTTTTCTCTATGTATATATGATGTTATGGTAATTCAAATCACTGGATGTGAGACTCCGAAGGATGCTTGGAACATACTGATGAAAAATTATGGAACTATGACACATGCAAGGAAGATCCTATTGAAACAGCAGTTCAACAACATGTCTAGAGAGAGCGGAGTTTTGATGCCGAGAAGTACTTAAAAATAGTCAAAAATTACGAATATCAAGGGAAAAATATTCAACATCGAAGGCGGCGGCTCCAGCTAGGACGATTTTAAGCACCAAGTGAAATACGACTCTTAAAAGGCGCCCGAGCAACACTTGTTGATTTTTAATAGTTTTTTAGACTGTCGTGCAGATTGTCAAGAGTTATGGACCAATGTGGGATGTCAAGCTGGACGCGCAAAAATTTACAGCACTCGATTTGGACACCGGACGGGGAAATGGCCACAAAATGGTCAAGATATGAAAAGGTGGACACTTGGGAGGCCAAAATTGGGCATGCCTTTTGAGTTTGGACCCTCCCCCCCAAAATTTTATGCACCTCTTGATCAAAAAAAGTGGAGAGAGAAGGAAGACATGGCGTGATCAAGAAATGGCGCATTTTTCGCTCTCTCTCCTCTCTCATCATGATTGTGGGCTGTGAGTACCCCATGGAACAGACATTGGGGCTGATCTTCTCCCACTTGGCCGATCTTATCGCATGTCTTTGCCCGTACAATAGTGGCCTGAATGAAGAGAGCCAATTCTAGTCTTTCTCTCTCCTCCCTCTCTCTCCCTTAAGGGGTTGTTCTTGTGTGGAAGGAGACAATGAAGAATGATGGAGAAAAGCTTATCCCGATGAGACCGGATTGCTTTCGGATGGATGAAGACTTGAAGAGTGCTGTTCTTGAAGATGTTGAGCATTAAATTCATGTTGAAAATCAGTCCCATAATCAAGACCAAGAAATCGAGACCTGAAAATAAGCGGTAATGCTATTTTTATGAATGAAAATGTTATTTTTATGCTATTTGCTTTATGAAATCTTGTTCATATGGGATGAAAGTTCTTTATGATATTGTTTGCCATGAGTTTGATTAGTTTATGCTCTAAAAATCAGAAAATATAAGGCTACATGGCCGGAATTAGTGTTAAAATACATGAAAACACACGTTTTAAGGGTAAAATTGGGGTTTTTGCTATATAAATGAGAAATATGATATGTCACACCAACTAAATCTGAGTTTTTACTATCAATGAACCTAAGGGCCATAGCCCACAATAAACTTTCATTTTCAGTCATTATTTATCAAAGAAAAATAGGGGAAAATGCCCAAAAATGGAAAAAATGGGTTTAAAATTAGGGAAAAATAGAAAATGGCCTGAGGAAAATTAGGAAAATTTATATCTATGTTTGTGCAATGTATAATGATGGCAAAGCACGAGATTGGCCTCGGTTTGTCCCCGTTTCTATGTTTTGTGCATATTTATCGTTCTTTTAAAAGGGAAAAATGCATAGAAACCCTATCTATCCGATCAATGATGCAAAATGCTAAGAGTTGGATGAAAAGGGGCTGAAACATTGAAAGATAAGAAAAGATTTGATTTATGCATTGCACTTGGCATATAGGAAATGGTTTAAATAAAGAGGATGGTAGCATGAGCATATGACTCGGTGCCTCCTTTCAACGCAGCACGCGCTAGTGAAATTTATGGAAAGAATGCTTTATGCACAATGCACGATGCTAATTTTTCTTTTGTCTGAGCACATAGCCATACATGATTTTCATTAAGCATAATAATTAATAGATATCAGAAAAACCTCCTGGATGCATGGCACCTATCTTCCTTAGGTTGAGACCAATGATGAGCATGAGAGGATGTCCTAAGCTGTAGGTTAGCCGTTGGGTCCTAAGGGGAAATTGTAGTGAGGAATGGTACATCCTAGAACGTAAAATATTGGTATCTTGAGAGAAGTTTGCGCTCGTTTGTGTTATATGTTTAGCAGCGCATCAAAGGGCCAATCCCTGCAATGTAGGAGAGTTGCAGTGGGGCTCCGACTATTAGTCGGTGGAGTGCCTCCATATGTATGTGATCGTGGCATTGCCAATGTACTTTGGGTTCTCCCTCTAAGGAGTTTTAGGGAAACGTTGGACTATAAACTATAAATGCAGGAATTAAGCTTTAGGGCAGTTTGTCGTTCAGCATTAGATTGACGCTCTTGGTCCGCGAGGCCGTGAGGGTGTTTGTGTGTCATGAGCATGAGGTCCCAGCTAGTGCTATAGCCAGTGCCGGCCCATTTTAGGTCCCATTAGTGGTGTGTCTGCCGGGAGCTGCCTATAAGTGGCGGTTTTTGAATCTAGGGTTTCAAGGGACCCTAAAGTATCCATAAAATGGGGTTTGTTCAAGGATGGAAAAAGTTGGCTTTCCCTATACAAAACTTACTAATGGACTTGGTTAGTTATGTAGAGCACGAGTCCTCTGCAAAAGATAATTTATGTGATGAAAAGAGTAGCCAATCAGTGGTTATCCCATCCTCTAATACGATGACATGGGCCGAGGTTCGCATTGGTGTGGTCTCTACCCAAGAGAAATCATGTTTAACCATCCATCAACCTAGAGGGCATGAAACAAGCGTGTTAGAAACTAGGGTAGTTATGGCATCAACAAGTTATCATGCTAAAGCCATGATGCCATGGGAAAGTGCTGATATATGATGGAATATGCTTGTGGTTGAAACATCCCGTGTAATGAGCCACCATGACGACATAGTAGGCATCATAAGGATGTTAGAAGCCCTAGCTATTAAGGGAAAACCGTTGCTTAAAAGGCACGGTTCCCAAGTTTTAAGAAGTGATAATGATAAATCTGCTTTCGATAAGGACCAAAAGCTCTTATATAAACCCGTTATGGACTTTCCTTTTAAAGGGAAAAGTATGGAAGATCCTCTAAGAGGGGATCAAAAGGACATGTTGAAATTTATAGGACTCCCTAGACCACTCAGTGAGTTAGCAGAAAGGGATGTCAATGAGGGTACTAACCTCCCTACACCGAAAATGGTGGGGATGGAAGAGGTTAAAGATCCTAAGAGGCTAGACCAAGATCATGATGAATATGAAGATTTTAATGACCCAGTGTTGATCCCAAAAGGGAGGACTGAATGTCCTCCTCTTTATAGGGATCTCCCAGTGTTTTATGGGTTGCCAAATGAGGATCCGATGATTCATTTAAGAGAATATGACCTAACTTGCATTGCAAGTGGGTTTGATGATATACATCGGATGCTTGTATTCCCGAGTACCCTAAAGAGAGAGGCAAGGAAATGGTACTGGAGCCTCCCAAGAGGGTCAATCAAATTATTTGAGGAGTCTTGTGATAGATTTCTAGATGAGTATGAAAAGCAGCTCCCTATGATTCAGGTCTTAGGGCAGCTTATGCAGTTTAGACAGGAATCTTATCCTTCTATTAAAGAGTATGCTAGAGCCTTTGATAGTACTCTTAGGCTTTGGCCAAGAAGAGCCAGTGCACTACCAGATGATGTGCTATGTGAGCTCTTTCTAAATGGCTTAGAGATTAATACACAAATCCAAGTGGGACTGCGGAATCCTAAGTCATTAAGGGAAGAAAAAATGCATGCCATTGATTAT
Source organism: Lygodium microphyllum (assembly GCF_053477565.2). Taxonomy (NCBI): domain Eukaryota; kingdom Viridiplantae; phylum Streptophyta; class Polypodiopsida; order Schizaeales; family Lygodiaceae; genus Lygodium; species Lygodium microphyllum. Next base: position 124,527,392 of record NC_141159.1, on the reverse strand, counting down.
GAGGGTCATATTCAGAGATGTTGGAAAAACTTTTGGAGTTTTCCCCGCTCAGTGCAAGTGCATCCTAGCTTCCAACCATTTCTGCAAGAAGACAGCTCACTTGTTGATACCAAGGCATCCTATGAGGGGAACCTTGGTGGCCAAAATTTCAAATCAGAAAATGGCCATCCTATGAGTAGTAATGACATGCATCTCCGTGAATAGGTGCCAAGCCATGTAAGTCCCATTAGGGCTTGCAACACTTCCACGAAAGGTAGTTTTGATGGCAATATGGATCGCACCAATGGGACTATAAGTGTTGATAAGAATTCTGTGTGTGGTTCTAATTTTGTTTCTAGTAAGGCTCTTGAGAGACCTTTGGTGTTGGAATCATGCTTCCGGGTGGATGTTGTTCCCTCCAGTGAAAGCATGGTTCTTATGGAAGAAAATTTGCAGTATGGACGTAAACAAGTAAAGACATATTTTGTAAAGAGGATGCAAAATGCTAAAAGTCCACCTGTGCTTCACAAATTTCATAAGGATGTGAGGCCATTTGGCCATAGGATAAGTTTGCATTGAGTTCGTTAGACCAGTGCAGCAAATTGAGGGAATGCAAGAATATTAAGGGAAATGTGAGCTGGGTTTGGAGACCCAAAAACTCCAAAAGTATGGCAGGAGTGTCGGATGTAAGGCCAAGGTTCCCATCTAGATATATTTTATCGAACCCCCAAGTGGATAAGACTGGATATACATCTGACAATATACACTGCCTTGGGATACACCCATGTGATGTGCCTGGGCTTGAAGCTCTACCTAGTTTGGGTCGCAGCACTGATCTATGTGAAAACCCAAATAGGGTAGGCTCGAATGAGTATAAAGCTATGATTATTTCTGCCAAAGGATCCACTTAGCCGCTTGAACGACCAGTTTATTTGGATGACAATAAATATGGGACATGCAAGCTCACTAAGGCCGTTCATTCGGCTCATAGTGCCCAAGAAGGGATCGACCTTATTGATGGAGCATTTGTGGAAAGGCTTGGACTTGTAGCTCTACAAAAAAAAACCCTAAGGTCAAAAAATACAAGATCAAGCTTTTAGCTAACTTGCATGAGTAGCATGGGGCTAGTCGACCTATGATATGCTATCCTTGGCACCCTGGGTAGTCTGATAGGGTGTGATGTATATGCCAAGGACATCAGTATTATGTGGACTAAAATGACCTATCTAGTTTTAAGCTAGGAAGACTAGATGCTTTGGATATTACGTCCAGATTTCGTTAGGCTAAGAGGGCCAGTTGTCTGTTTAGTACAGGTGCGGTTAATGGTTTCTTGTTTTAGTTCTGTGCTAGACATGTTTGAAGAAGAGCTTGGAAGGAGCCTTTTGTTGTGTGGAAGCTTCTCGTGGCCCTATCCAGGTGATATCTCTCATTTACGAGTAACGTGTTTTTATGCTGTATGTGTCTGTGTACTTGTGGGGGATTTTCTTTTCTTGTTGGGGACCGGCGTCCAAGGCATGAAGTTCCCGGTTTAGGTTATGTATGTCAAAGGGAGGTTTGAGTAGTCGTTGCCTCCTGTAAAGACACTGTCAGGTATCAAAAGACCTATTTTAGAAGGTAGTTCTAGTGACTTGTTCTGCTAGCCTGCTAGGCAGCCATTCTAGGAGTTCTTGTTAGTTGTAAGGCAGTTAGAGAAGCCTGATAGAAGAAAAATAATGATGCTAGGGGAAAAGAAACCCTGAATATCCCAAAAGACAATCAATATATACAAAGGTGTGTAAAAAGGGATTCTAACCCCCTATAAAAATCGAAAAGAAAAGAAAGGAAAATTTATAAGTAGTTGATCATCGCCTAGCGAAGGCCTGGTAGGTTCCTGGGGACGAGTCAGACTCGGGGCTGATGCCTTGTCTTCCTAGGGGTGGTGTCTTGCTAGAAAAGAAGAAAGTAAGGAAGGTTGGAGCGAAAATAACAGTGAGCATAAAAAAAAGGATTAAGTGTTGCCTTGCAAGGGCTTGGTAGGTTCTTGGGTACCGAGACAGGTCTTGAGGCCGATGCCCTGTTCTCCTTAGGTCACTACGCTCAGCTCCCTCCTTTTTACATGTCCGAGTATGGAAAATAAAACCCTAAAAGAAGAAATGTGCTAAAAGCAAATACTTCTTGATCAGGCTATAGGAGTCCTCGCCTAGTAGGAGTTCCTGGTTTTGTTGTCCCTAGTTAGGTAGGTAGTTCAGACCACCACTTAGGGCAACCTCGTAGATAGTTCTTTTTAGTTTGGCCGTGTTAGAGCAGTTGGTTAGTGACTAGCTTCAGACCTTCTATCAGATTATACTAGGCCTACTCCTTGTGGATGTCATGCCTTGGTTTTGTCAGGGGGTAGGGTGAGCATTGTGCTGTGTTTTAGTATGTATCTATTTTGTATCAGCTTGATGCTTCCTTTGGTTGTTTTATGTAGATCTACTGTGGGATTCGACAGGCTAAGTCGCCCTATCCCGTGGTCGCCAATGAGAGCGGAGTTTTGATACTGAGAAGTGCTTAAAAATAGCCAAAAATTACGAATATCAAGGGAAAAATATTCAACATCGAAGCCGACGGCTCCAGCTAGGACGATTTTAAGCACCAAGTGAAATACGACTCTTAAAAGGCGCTTGAGCGACACTTGTTGATTTTTGATAATTTTTCAGACTGCTGTGTGGATTGTTGGGATTTACGGGCCAATGCGGGACGTCAAGCCGGATGCGCAGAAATTTATAGCACTCGATTTGGACACCGGACGAGGAAATAGCCACAAAATGGTCAAGATATGAAAAGGTGGACACTTGGGAGGCCAAAATTGGGCATGCCTTTTGAGTTTGGACCCTCCCCCCCAAAATTTTATGCACCTCTTGATCAAAAAACGTGGAGAGAGAATGAAGACATGGCGTGATCAAGAAATGGCGCATTTTTCGCTCTCTCTCCTCTCTCATCATGATTGTGGGCTGTGAGTACCCCATGGAACAGACATTGGGGCTGATCTTCTCCCACTTGGCCGATCTTATCGCCTGTCTTTGCCCGTACAATAGTGGCCTGAATGAAGAGAGCCAATTCTAGTCTTTCTCTCTCCTCCCTCTCTCTCCCTTAAGGGGTTGTTCTTGTGTGGAAGGAGACAATGAAGAATGATGGAGGAAAGCTTGTCCGGATAAGACCGGATTTCTTCCGAATGGATGAAGACTTGAAGAGTGATTTTCTTGAAGATGCTGAGCATTAAATGCATGCTAGAAATCAGTCCAATAATCAAAACCAAGAAACCGAGACCTAAAAATAAGCGGTAATGCTATTTTTATGAAGGAAAATGATATTTTTATGCTATTTGCTTTATGAAATCTTATTCATATGGGATGAAAGTTCTTTATGATATTATTTGCCATGAGTTTGATCAGTTTATGCTCTGAAAATCAGAAAATATAAGGCTACATGACCGAAATTAGTGTTAAAATACATGAAAACACGCGTTTTAAGGGTAAATTTGGATTTTTTGCTATATAAATGAAAAATATGATATGTCACACCAACTAAATCTGAGTTTTTGTTGTCAATAAACCTAAGGGCCACAACCCACAATCAACTTTCATTTTCAGTCATTATTTATTTAAAAAATAGGAAAAATATCCAAAAATAGAAAAAATAGGTTTAAAATTAGGAAAAAATAGAAAATGGGCTAATGAGAATTAGGGAAAATTATATCTATATTTATGCAATGTATAACGATGGCAAAGCACGAGCTTGGCCTCCGTTTGTCCCCATTTCTATGTTTTGTGCATATTTATCGTTCTTTTAAAAGGGAAAAATGCATAGAAACCCTATCTACCCAATCAATGATGCAAAATGCTAAGAGTTGGATGAAAAGGGCCTGAAACATTGAAAGATAAGAAAAGATTTGATTTATGCATTGCACTTGGCACATAGGAAACAGTTTAAATAAAGAGGATGGTAGCATGAGCATATGGCTCGGTGCCTCCTTTCAACGCAGCACGCGCTAATGAAATTCATGGAAAGAATGCTTTATGCACCATGCACGATGCTGATTTTTCTTTTGTCTGAGCACATAGCCATACATGATTTGCATTAAGCATAATAATTAAAAGGTATCAAAAAAACCTCCTGGATGCATGGCACCTGTCTTCCTTAGGTTGAGACCAACGATGAGCATGAGAGGATGTCCTAAGCTGTAGGTTAGCCGTTGGGTCCTAAGGGAAAATTGTTGTGAGAAATGGTACATCCTGGAACGTAAAATATTGGTACCTTGAGAGAAGTTTGTGCTTGTTTGTGTTATATGTTTAGCAGCGCATCAAAGGGCCAATCCCTGCGATGTAGGAGAGTTGCAGTGGGGCTCCGACTATTAGTCGGTGGAGTGCCTCCATATGTGTGTGATCGTGGCATTGCCAATGTACTTTGGATTCTCCCTTTGAGGAGTTTTAGGGAAACGTTGGACTATAAACTATAAACGTAGGAATTAAGCTTTAGAGCAATTTGTACTTTAGCATTAGACTGACGCTTCTGGTCCTCGAGGCCATGAGGATGTTTGTGTGTCATGAGCATGAGGTGCTAGTGCCATAGCCAGTGCCGGCCCATTTCAGGTCCCATCATCTAGGAATGGCAAGAGCATCTAGGTGTATACCACGAAGATTAAGACCATAGCTGATCAACTTGCTACCATTGGCTCAAGTGTATCAGAAGATGATATGATTGCTATTGCCTTGAATGGCTTAGGCAAAGAGTACAAAGCTTTTGACACTTCCTTTTCTGTCAGAGAAAAGCCCCCTAGCTAGGAAGAGCTAGTTGCTTTGTTGCTGCATGAGGAAGTCAAACTTGGTTTGAATACAAGTTCTAGTGCATCTCAGAGTAGAGACACTGTGTTATACTCTAGCCAGCGTAGCAAAGGATCTAGAGGTCGTGGTTCATTTCAAGGTCGCGGTGACACTCATAATGCTTATGGATAGTAGCAGTAGCAGAGTAATTGGCATGGTGCAAATACACAAGGCCAGCGTGGATCTAGTGGGTTTAGAGGCAGGGGGAGATCACCTCGAGTTAGAGGTGGTGGATCTGGTTCATGGCAATCATCTGATCAGTCCAACAGGGACAAGGATTGCCATTATTGTGGCCAGTATGGACATATTGCAAAGGATTGCTACAAGAAGCAGGGAGATATGAAGGCAAAGGGCAGACAGCATGGGCACTATGCATCTTCCAGTGGTGCTCATGATGAGCCAATTGATAGACTCTTTGCCATGCAGCATGTATCCAGAAATCATCGAGACATGATAGAGATGACAGATGGTACATTGACTCTGAAGCATCAAACCACATGACACCACATGGAGAGTGGTTTGATGAGATGGTTGCAGGTACACATGGTCATGTATGTACTGGGGATGACACCCAACATGACATAAAGCATAAAGGGATTGTTCCTCTTATGATGCCTGATGGCAAGAAGAAATGCCTGCATGATGTATTACATGTACCAATCATAACAAAGAATCAGTTGTCTGTGGGTCAAATGGCAGAACAGAATTTGCAAGTGAGGTTTAACAAAGATGGGTGTTTCATTGAGGAGTATGGAAATGGCTGCAAGCTAATTGCCAAGGGCAAAAGAGATGGAAGGATGTTTACTTTGGATGTGACCATTCCGGGACTTAAGGCAGCCATGTTTGCTCATGATGAGAGTGCCATTTGGGATGTAGAGATTTGGCACAAGCAGATTGGACATGTCAATGTACAAAAGCTGAAATCTATGTAGTAGAAGAAAGTAGTACTTGAATTACCTAAATTTAAGTATAATGATTTTGGTCATATATGCCGTGCATGTCAGTTTGGGAAGCAGGCACGGTTTCCTTTCATGAGAATGTAAAAAATAGCACTAGGCCTTTATAGTTGGTGCACTCTGATGTCTGGGGTCCTTCACATAGTGCTTCTTTTGGCGGTGCACGGTATTATGTCTCATTCATTGATGATTTCAGGTACACTTGGCTTTATATTTTGAAGCATAAGGATGATGTGTTTGATGCATTCAAAGACTTCAAGAAGCATGCTGAAAATGAATTGGGCTGTTACATATCATGTTTGAGATCAGATGGAGGAGGTGAATATGTCTCAAATTACTTTGACAGGTATCTTGCTAAATATGGGATCACAAGACAGCTCACATGTAGTTATACACCGCAGCAAAACGGTGTTGCAGAGAGGAAAAACAGGGTTTTGATGGAGTCAGCTAGAGCTACGCTGAATGAAAAATGTCTGCCAAATGGTTATTGGGCTGAAGCAGTGATGACTGCTGTCTATGTGCTAAATCAAACCCCTATAGTAGAGATTCATGATGTCACTCCGTATGAGCGGTTGTATGGTCATAAACCTGATATTTCGCACTTGAAGGTATTTGGCAGCATTGCATATGTGCATATACTGGATGAGAAGAGGAAGAAATTGGATCCTAAGGCAGTGAAAAGTGTGTTTATAGGATATGCATAGGAACGGAAAGCTTATAAGTGTTATGTACCTTCTTCGCATGAGAAACTCATAAGCAGAGATGTGGTATTTGATGAGTTAGCATCCTGGTATGGGAATCCTGTTGCAGTGCCTACTGATGGCTCACCCAGTATGAGTCATGCTGAAAATACTCCTACAGAGATTACTTCCATGAGTGGTCAGACAGGTGATGTATCATCTACAGTGAGTCCTTGGACAGGACGATTGCGAAGTCGCACTACTGACACGGATATGTCAGTGAGGGGGAGAACAGATAAGGGAAAGGAAAAGGTTTTTGAAGATGTAACAGGTCCACTCACTGCAGGTTATGATTCATCTAGCAATGACAGCTTAGACAGTGAATTGGGGATTCTGTCTGTTATGACGCCAGGTGCTAGGCAGAGCCGTTATGTGCCGCCTCATGAGAGGCAAGCTCACAGTGAGCCACAACTGAGGATATCAGAGAGGGTCAGACGACGTGTTGACAGGTATGCTTACACTGGATATTCAGCCCGTCATTATGCTTATATGAAGAAAGTAACAGGTTTTAGAGAACCAAGTAAGTTTGATGAGGCAGTTGCAAATGAGAATTGGCGTGCTGCTATGGATGAGGAATATTCAGCTTTGGCTGAAAATGGTACATGGGATTTGGTATAGTTGCCTGAGGGAAAAACACCTATTGGATACAAGTGGGTGTATAAGGTGGAATATAAATCAGATGGATCATTTGAAAGATACAAGGCCAGGCTGGTTGCAAAAGGGTATGTGCAGCATATGGTCTTGATTATGAGGAGACTTTCAGCCCTGTAGCAAAGATGGCTACAATTAAAACTATGATTTCTTTGGCAACAACTAGAGGCTGGAAACTATGGCAGATGGACGTAAAGAATGCCTTTCTCAAAGGAGAATTACAGGAAGAGGTTTACATGGAACAGCCTGAAGGCTATGTGCATCCAGAATTTCCAACACATGTATGTCGGCTGAAAAAGGCATTATATGGGCTGAAACAGGCACCCAGAGCATGGAATGCTCGCATTAGCAGTTATTTGTAGCAACATGGTTTCCGATTGGGAGATGCTGATCATAGTCTGTTTGTGAAGAAGACAGATAGTGGCTATGTTTTCCTGGTTGTCTATATTGATGACTTAATCATTACAGGAGATGACGAAAATGGGATTGTTGAAATAAAGACATGTTTATAGGCTGAGTTTAAGGTCAAGGACCTTGGAGAGCTGAAACATTTTTTGGGGATTGAGGTTGTCTCTACACCTCAAGGCATATGGCTGCTACAGAAGCAGTATGCTCATGACATGTTACAGAAATATGGTATGGCTGATTGCAAGCCTATGGATATGCCTTTAGAGCAGAATGTCAAGATGCAGATTGACATTGGGACAGAGATTGAGAACGTTACTATGTACAGACAGATGGTAGGCAGCTTGATCTATCTCACGATCACTAGACTTGACTTGAGTTATGCTATGGGGCTGATCAGTCAGTTCATGCAAAAGCCTCACAAACCACACTTAGATGCAGTCAAGAGAATTCTGAGATATGTAAAGAGTACCAGAGATCATGGCCTGTTTTATGCATATGGGAAACCCCTTGACTTGATGGGGTACACTGATGCTGACTAGGTTGGTTGCACGTATGACAGGAGGTCAACCAGTGGCTATGCATTTGGATTGGGTAGTAGCCTGATCAATTGGGAGAGTAAGAAATAGCCTACAGTTGCATTGTCCAGTACAGAAGTAGAGTCTCATGGTGCGGCCTTAGCGGCCTGTGAAGCTAAGTGGTTACAGAAGTTGCTGAATGACTTGGGAATACGCTTGGACAGCAAAGTCAAGCTGTACTGTGACAATTTGAGCAGTGTCATGTTAGCAAGAAATCCTGTATATCATGCAAGATTGAAACACATTGAGGTTCACTACCATTTCATCAGGGAAATGGTTTTAGCAGATCAGATTGACTTGGAGCATGTGAAGACTCAAGACCAGGTAGCAGACATCTTTACCAAATCACTTGGTAAAGATAAGTTCATTCACTTTAGAGTTTTTGGTTTGAGCTTGAGGGGGAGTGTTAGAAATCAAGCTCCACCCGTCAGTTTGTCTTGGTGTGTAACCGACATCTGTGACAGCTAGGTGTGTGCTGTCTCCATGTGACTACAATGAATAAGTCGGGTTTGTGTTAGTAGGTGACCTGACTAGAGTTAGTCAGTCTAGTCAACACTAAGACTAGGTTACTTTACATTGTATTGTGTGCTTTTCAGTTTAGTGTGGAATATGAAGAAAATACTTTGAGAGCGTGAAGGCTCATGGATATGGTGTTTCCCTATCTCTCTCTCTTCTTTGAACATTGAAGTCGAATGAAAAACCCAACATAGTATATCAAAATCCACTTTGTGTACTTCAAAAGCTCTTAGACACCAAATATTGTGTTCAAATTGAACACGAAATAATATTCAATCATTGTAATGACATAATGAAAGTGCTCTACTCATCAAGGTAATGGAGACCCTTTCTAATTTTTTAAACTTGAAAATCTCACTTTCATCAAGTTTAGTCACAAGCATGGCTATTCCTTCTACCTCTTCTAAAATACAAATCATAGAATCTTATTACCAAATATTGTAGGGTCAAAAAGTTAATAGAAATGTTATTAAATTGATTGAAAAGAACCTCTTTCTTCTTACTCTTAAAGCTGGCCTTGATATGGGAAGACTCACCCACAAATTCTATCACTTTACCATTAACTCTTTGTCTAATTACAGTCTTCACTATAGATAGCCTTGGAAGTAAACAATTGTGTAGCGGACCTTGTTTCATATTTGATTGTATTAGCTAGAAGATTTGTGTATATGAAACTTGACTAATATCAATACTATCCAAAGTCTTTAGCACTGGCTCAAAATCCAAAGAATGATGCTTAATGAAAGAATCCAAGCATTATCTCTTTACTCTTTTGAATTTATTCTTCTTAAGGACATCCTTCGGGATTATTGAGAGAAAAATGTACTATTATAAGAAAAGTTATATTCAACTTTTCTTAAGTAAAAAGATGTAGCTTACTACTTGGATTCTAACTGCAACCGCCTCCTCGTTTGATATTCTCAATATTCTTGCGAGTTCTTTGTCGAGTTTGAAGACCTAAAATAGTTTCTTTTCATTGGTATGATTTGATTTGTTTCTCTAATGAAAAAATATATATATTGATAATCTTGTAGTTTTTGCAACAACTCATCTCTATTTTTTGTTACTAAGTGATTCTCTAATCTAAAAACATCCTTCTCTGCAACAAGATTAGGCATATAGCCTAAAAATCCATTATAATGATCACCAATAAACCTCATCACAATAAGAGTTGTTATAAAAATGAGGAGTACTATTTTTTATAGGATCTTTGGGATATAACCTTCCATCTAATCAAGATCGAGATTTTTTTAATCTTCAAATATAAACACATGTTTCACGGACTCTAAAATAGTGTTTGGTTTTATTATTTTCCTGAATTGGTTCATACTTACATTTCTAACTTAATGTGAATATGATATTGAAATCTTTTACCAATGCTCAAAGATCATTGGATGATTGATCTATAGCTAATGATGGGATCTACAACTTTGAGAAGGAAAACTATGTGAATTCAAATAACGAAGAAGAATGAGAAAGTAACTAGTAAGGAGGAGAAGAAAGAAAGAAGAGAATGAGGATGGTGGGAGATAACCAAATGCTAAAAAAGTTCAAATTTAATTTTTACTTTTACTTTTATCAAGAGAAGATAGGATCTTCATTAAGTTAATAATTGTCATCCTTTTGGTAGCCTAGATTTTTACATTTGATGCAACCCATTAGCATATTATAATAATGACATCTTAATGATTTTAGATATATCTATTGATCAAAATATAAATAAAAATTTATTTTTTTATAAAATATTTTCTCTCTCTAACATCTCTTACATGGCATTTTTGAAAACTCAAATATGTGCTTATACTTTTAAATCACCATGGACAACCTTGGTGAAGAAAACAATGAAGAAGATGAGACTAAAATCATGGCAATAGGGCACTTTCTTTAGAGTTAGTGTGGGAAACCTTAGTAAAGAAGATTATGAAGAATATGAGACTCAAATTTTTCTAGCAGTAGGGTGCCTACTTCAAATGACGATTAGCAACTATTGTATTAATCAAGAAGTCAATTGTAATTAGCAAGGAGGCAATTACGATAAGAAAAGTGTGGCCTTTCCTAAGTGACCTTCTCAATAGGCAAGCTACTTCAAGTAGTAGCAGATGGTGAAGAGGAAGACAACGAGGGCCATTGTATTTTCATAGGCAACCGGTGTTAACAGCAATAGCCCTTTGTGAACCTACATGCCTAGTGAGGTGATGAGACAATTGTAAAGAATCGAGATAATGGCTACAGAGAAAATGATGATGAGGAACCACCTACTTTTTCTTGTTTCCTACCTTACTTTCTATTTTCCTTTAATTGATAATAAAAAATAGCATCATTGCGAAATTGGTCTAGTGCTCAAGCATATGCAAAAAACTCTTGTGCATGTAAGGTTTTTCTCTCTCAATCATAACACGCATATGTTCATGCATAGGAGCATTTTTATCCCCATTATTTGTTTCTTCTTTCTTAGAGATGATATTTTTGAAACACACAAATGAGATTATATAATGTACTCTTAATGCATTCAATATATTCACATTCTTCCTTTTTAAGTGTAACACGTATATGTTTCTTTTAATATCCCCTTTGATGATCTCTTGGTTATTGAAAAATCAATTCTACTAAACTCAGGGTTTCCATAACCTTTTTACTATAGCTTCATATGTTATGATAAGAAGAATCATGCCAAAATTTATTCCATGTAAGATGAAGAGTTTTCTTCCAATTAACAAAACATGAGACCTAACCAATTTATGTGTGTTTTCGAGTAGATGTACGAGCACACTCTCCTATTCCAGAACACAAAGCATGTGAGTGACTTCCACTTCATAGTATCCTTGGTCCTGGAAGTAATACAAAAATATTGCATTATGTGAGCTCAATGTTGGGGCTAATTGATACACTCTTATTATTTCAAGGGTTTTAACCTATGAAGCACTTAAGCTAGCTCTCACCTCGTCACTTATATGATTTACGAACATGAGATTTGCTTGTAGTGAGCTTGCTAGGCATTAAATCAAGCATGACAGAAGCACATGGAAAAACTCCACAATCCAAATGAGTGCACTTTGATCACTTATTACGACTTGCACAGTTAGGCATTGGACTCTCAACAAAATAATAACATAAGTCGTTACAAAATCATTCAGAAATTTATGGTCCTCTTTTCTCTCTTTTCTACTTTTAGTTAATCTTCCTCTCAGCATAAGTGCATTAGAGCTCTTTGATGTTGCATTATTCTTTCTATTCACCTCCTCAATGAGTAAACTGCTCTTAACATTAGCACTAATAAGATTGCATCATGCAGGTGTAGAGTTACTCATACCAATCTTGAAGGTATCCCTACTCTAAGGAAATGTGACTAATAAGAACATTGCCTTCATTGAATCATGAGAGACAATCTTCTAATATGTTAGTTGGCTAAAAATAGTGTTGAACTCATTGAGGTGATTAGACATTAAAACCCCTCCTTCGTGTAGAGATCAATGAGTTTTTTGGGTTAAAGAGTCTACACTTTCTTTTTCATAGAAGTCAGTAATATTTGTCCATACACCATATGCACCTTTCGTGTATTTCACATTAAAATATATGGACTTTGAGAGTGTCAATGTAATAGTGGAATGTGCTAGCTCATCCGATATATTTGGATTCATGTCCTCAGGCTTGATGCACTATATTTGATTAGCTTTATCTGCTTCTTTCTAGACCAATCCATTATTTCACTTTCTCTTTCCAATATGAAGAGTTTACTCCATCAAGCTTTTCAATATTGAACATGCATTCTTTGAGCTTGATAAAAATCCCATAATAACAAAAGTATGTCTGTACACCAAAAACATCAAGATATACCCAATTGCAATCTCAAAACAAACTAGTGGGCAGTGAACAAAGTGCCTCACAAAGCCAAGCAATGACTAGTCAAATATTGAACTAGCATAATGCAAAAATGATATTTTAGCACTCTCAAAGATATATGAATTTGCTGCAAGCTTTCTCAAGTATTTCACCTATCTTTTGAACATAAAATAACCATCTGAGACCAAGTACATGTAAATTGCCCTCAAAAATCAATTTCAATCCAGATAATCTCTACAAAATGATCATAAAATAGTGTGGCAAATCCTTTAAGATGGAAAATCCATCAAAATATATGTGCAATCCAAAGCTTAGAGTAATCCGAAATCCTTTGAGTGTAAACAGATTGCAATCTGTTAAGGTTTTAAATATTACAAAAAGTTTAAGGGGATGCTTTTGGAGCTAATGGTAGCAAACATGCATTAAAAATGTGGCATCAATCTTGAGATAGGTCATTTCTCTCCAAGAAGGCAACATTTTGGGACTCTGTAAACTTTGTAGATCAAGCCAGATATCCCAAAAAAATCAATCTCTTCTCTTCTCTATTTCTAACAGAACCATGAAAAGCCTCTTCTTAAGGCCCCATCTTGAGCCCCTAGCTTGCAAAATAAGCGGGCCCCTTACTTCCAAGAAACAAGTTGCCCCCCACTTAAGCAAGTTGTTCACTTGGATATATCAAAACCTTGTATTAAGATACCAACCCGAGCATCCAAATCCAATCCGTTTTTCTCCAATTCAATCCCATCCACTAATGGTTTCCTAAATCAATGTCAAAATGGGCTATTTCTACTCCAAATAAAGTCTCAATGGCTCAAGACTTAGACTAGGTCATGGTGATGAGAACAATACATATATCAAGGTGTAGGCAACAAGTATCAATGTTAAAGAAAAATTGTGAATTCTCAACCTTTGCAAAAAAGCTTCACTCCTCATGCTCCTTGCTCCAAGGATGAGCTCCCATGAATATTGAGCACTGTTCTAATACTAGCTGAGAGGGAAGCAATGGTGGGTTATGAGATAGATGCTATAGATTGCAAGAGGGTTGAGAGAGAGAGAAAAACACAAGATAGTTATGTGGGTATAAAAATAATGGTACTCTTATTCTTTATTTTATTCACTTATATAAATAGAAGTTGCAAGGTGAATGGAGATTGCACAAAGAGAGAGAGATGAAATGAAATGATATATTAACGTCTACAAAAGGCCAAAATGACCTATGAGACCATGAGTTACAATCATGTGTATGATGGTACAGCTGTCTGGGCAAAATATGTAGCACAAGTAGAATAAGAAAGGAAACTAACTATGGCTATGTGTAAAACATAGAGCTCTATCTAGTAAAAATGAGCTCCAAAATGGTACAATCTCATGCTGGTATGGAGGGGCTAGCTCTAACCCAAGCAATAATCCCATGTCTCTGCCTATGAAGGTGTTGTCGGTGTCTGTGTCGAGGTCTAGGACGTTTGGATTGGCTAAGTTGAATGGCTCAATCACTCAATACTCCTTGTCTGAGAGAGAGAGAGAGAGAGAGAGAGAGAGAGGAGGAGGAGGAGGAGGAGGAGGAGAAGAAGCTATGTTTATGGTACCTTCAATAACTCTCTTGTGAGGATCATGTTATTATCTTATCACTCAAAAAATAAATAATGAGTATGTATATATATAATTAGGGTGTGTGAGTAAAGTAAGTTACCAACCACATTGGCCTTTATCCCAACAATCTCCCAAACTAATGGCCAATGTGCCTTTAAGGGAAACAAAAGAATGAGAGAATATGTGAGGTATAACATATGTGAGTTTCCCTCACCCAATGGTCATCAACTCCTTGCAAAGTACAAACTTTTTCGAGGGAAAAATCTTGGTGAGAAAGTTTGTAGGGTTATCATAAGTATGAACTTTGATCAGCCCAACTCACATATCCTTAAGAATATGATGAATGAATTGATACCTCACTTCTATATGCTTGGTTTTCATATAAAACACAAGATCATTTGTCAACATGATGGCACTCTAACTATCACTGTGTAATAATGGTATATCTTCACAAAGGCCCAAGTCTCCCACTAGACAAGTCAGTCAAATGGCTTCTTTGCACACCTCTATGGCTAAATACACTCACTTTAGTGGTAGATAATGCCACACATTTCTATAAGTGAGACATGCATGAGATTGCACCACTATACAAGGAAAAGACATATCATGTGGTTGACTTTTTCCTTGCATAATATATATCTATCTATCCAAGTACAGTGCTGCTACTTCTCCCAAAGCATGTCCACATATCTCATGTACCACTCAAGCACCTTAAGTTGCCTTTCACAACTTCCCGATGCTTCTTGCTAGGATTTGTTGACATGTACCTACTCATAACTCCCACTGCAAATACAATGTCTAAGCAAGTAGCTATCATAGTATGCATAAGACTATCCACACATGATGAATATGGAACCTTTGCCATTTTAGTCTTCTCTCATCAAATTTGGAACAATTATTAGCAGTAAGTTTCACATATGGAGGCAATGAAGTACTAATTTCCTCCTCCCCTCCATATTGAAATGTTGCAACACTTTTGATATAATCCTTTTGGGACAAATAGAGTGATCTCTTTGTCCTATCATTGATTATGCATATTTCGATAATGTGGTTTGCATGTACTAAATCCTTCATTTCAAAGGTTTTCATTAAAAGTTTCTTTAGGGCATCAATATCATACTTATTTTTTCTAGTTAACTATCAACACATCATCCACATAAAGAATCAATGCCATTAAGCTGACATCTTTAGCCTTTCTATTTTATAAGAAATGATCTATCTCACTTCTCTTATAGCCATGGTACTACATAAAGGCATCAAACTTATTATACCATTCCCATGGGGGCTTAATTTAATCGATAGAGACTCTTATTTAGTTTGTAGACCAAGCTTTTCTTTGCTATGTTCCACAAAATCCTCTAGTTACTCTACAAAGATCACGATGTAGAAATGCTATCTTGGAATCCAATTTACAAGACCCATATCATCCTTAGCCACCAAGGCAAGTATAATGCAAAGAGTAGTCACTTTCACTACATGTGCCCTAACCTTGCCTTGTACTTTGGTTTAGCATCACCTATAGCCTTCAACTGATAGATCCACTTAGATGGGAAAGCATTTTTTCCCTTTGGCAAAGAACCCAACTCCCAAGTCTAATTCTTCATAGTGGCATCCATTTCAAACTCCATAGTTAGCTCCCACTTGAGCTTATAATAAGATGGCTTTCCACGGTCTATCAACATCACATTGTCAAACCCAAGCTAAAATATCTCAAGCAAACGAGAGATAACAAGTAGATCTATGTAGCGTAATGGGATAACTTAGAATGGGAATTTTAGCCTCTACTATTTCTTTATGAGGCATCATATGACTCTCAATTCGCTACTCAATAAGTCTCTTTACTTCTTGCTTACTAATTGAAGCATCACTTATGCCCTCTATCTACACACTTGGTGCATTGACACTTGCCCTAAATGGCAAAATAATAGGTGACACTACTACCTGCTAGAAAGTAACATTTCTTGTTTCCACTTCCTTAAGAGACACCTTATACATATTCTTCATATTGGTGATCACATCATTATTATGGACAATATTTCCACCTTATGAATCCCAAAGGTGATAATCCATCTCGCCACTTTGTCAATAGCCCAAAAAAATGTACTTAGTGGATTTTCGTTCTAGCATACTAGGCTTTTCTTTTGGCACATGCACATAAGCTTCACAACCAAACACTCTTAAGTGATCATAAGAGGACTTCCTACCCAACCATACCTATTTAGGAATGCTATCATCCAAAGAAGTATCAGTAGACCTATTTATCAAATGTACAAGAGTTGCCATAGCATTAGCCCATATCCTTGAGTAAGACTAACATTAGACAACATGTTTAACATCCATTCATTTATCATCCTATTCATGTGCTCTCCAATACCACTTTGGGCAAGATTACCAAGTGTTGTGACTTTCCTTTTTATCCCACATGCTTCATAAAAAATTAGAAAATCATAAGAGACATATTCTCCATCATGATCAATTCTTAGATACTTAAGCCTATTGCTAGACTAATTTTTGTAAGTACTAAAATTTTCTAAAAGCAAGACAATGCCTCATTTTTCCTACCCATAGTGAAAGACCTCCTAGCTACATCATCAATGAATGCGATAAAATAGGATGCTCCTCCTATAGTCCTTGTAGGTATAGATCCATATATATATCATTATGCATTAAGTCAAGTGGCTCTCTCCTTTATTTAAGTTTTTCTTATGGGCCAAACATGCACACTTTTTGTGTACAATGCTCACAAATAGAAATATCAAAAAAATCAAGAAAAGGAAAATAACTCAAATGAACGAACATTTCCATTCCTTTTTTAGATACCCAACTACTAGTGATGCCATAAAGATAGATTTGGTTACTCGATTATTGCAATTATATTCTTTTTGAAAGAAGATATATGAAGGAGATACAAAATATTACATTTTGCTCCTTTAGCAAACCACAAATGATCCCTTGTGAACTTTCCATGAATGACTCCCAAAAGTAGTAGAGTATCCTAAGTCATCCAATTGACTAGTTGGTGCGCAGATCAAATGTTGTATGCGCGCGTGTGAATGCTGAAAGGTCCCCAAGAACAAAGAACTCTACAAAACCTTCATAAAAGCAAAAGAGAGTTGGCATGACATAAGAAAAAAAGACAAATTGGGTGCAATCTCCCTCCATACCTTATGTGAGCGCTTCACAAAGCATGTATTTATGGATTTATTTATCTTTAAGCTAAAAAATAGCCCACTTTACAAATAGCATGCTTTTGGCTTTTATGTTTGTTTTTGCCCAAATATAGAGTAAGGTGTTTGGGCATCCAAAAAGTCGGGGGGCTGTGCCCAAATACAAATGTCAAATAATGAAATATTTAACTGAGCGCCTATGCACATACAAGATAATAAAAGTTTTGTTAAGCGCTTTAATAAATAAGTACGCTTAAATAAATATTGGCTCCATGCCTTTAGTAATCAGGTGTACACCCATAAAAAATGGTAATTCTTCTAGGCATTTGGATTCACACCCAGTGCTAACCAACGCCATCACCGCCTACTCTACACATCAATTGAAGCATTCACAATTGTTAGAAAATAATTAGATAAAACCCAACAAAAGTGAATACCTAGCAATCTTTAGCTACAAAATAATTAAATAGGTTGGAACTCTATCCTAACCTTAATTTTATTCGAGTCCGCAGTCTAAACTCATAAACGTCCATTAATTTGATATGTATTTTGCGGAATCACCCATTGTGGAATCACCCACGTGCACATTAAATTAATTTGACACCTGAAAATGACAGACATCCCTGTCAACTTCTCCCACAAGGAATTCACCTTGTATACAAGCCTTGGCAAATAAATATAATCACGAAATCCACCGTGCATGGAATACACTGTGGAATATGCCTCTTGGCATCATACCCCCAGGGTGGGATATCAATTGTCCTCAATTGCTATTAGCTCAATGTGGAGCGAGTAGTGAAGGGTAAGCACTTAGATCGCGGACGTGTATCCATTGGGCCTTTTCAACATGATGATTTTTAAACTTAACCAAATATCTAGAATATAAAAAGATAAACTTTGTGGATCTCATCTTTAGGTTAGATAGAGTAGTTAAGCTGGTACTAAGTTGAGAAACATTGTGTCGAGTTGTGTGGTCTAGCTCAATAATAAATATAATATTTCTTGGAATTTTCATTGGCTGATTAGGGAAAGTTCATAATATAGTGGATAGGCCAAAACCACCTTCCCGGGCTATAAAAGGAATATCCCCTTCAAAGTTATAACCAATCTATATTTCACCCACTCAGAGTTCTTCAAGCTAGCCTTAAGCTCTTCACCTATCATCTATATAGATTGACATCTAAGCTATATAGTGGGAGTGTACGAGTAGACAAAGCCACCTTGTCATACTTTTTTTGGGATTGAAGAATTTTATGTTCTTCTCATATTTTTTGTGTATCTCTACTCCTTGCTCAGATTATGTGCATTGCACAATGTAATTTTTACATTAAATGCATATGTAAGATAGTGTTGAGGCTTGTCATCAAATGTTTTAGGTGTGCTTTAGCATTTTTAGGTAGTAGGACCTAGAATGAAGGAGACAAGACATCAAGGGTTTATTGGCCCACTACAATTAGAGTAAGTAGACATGATTGCTTAACCCCAATGTTGCTTAGTTACATACTTGCACACCTTACAATCAAAAGAAAATAAAAAATCAAGATGCAAAGCTTTAACATCATGCCTCTTATCATGAAACAAAAAAAAAAAGTCATAGATAGTAGGTGACAATAAGCAAGTGTGTATAGTGATAAAGATGATAAACCATGAGGAAGCTCTAATAGTGAGAGGTAGAAAAGGAGCTGAAATTCTATCTTTTGACCAAGCTGAAGCAATCCGCACACAAATTTTCTCATGAATGGCTTGCAACCACGTTTGTATGTCAAATTTTACTAATACTATGCTTGCACGTAGCCTATTTATAAGCCCTTAATTTTAACAAGTCAATTGACTTTTGAATTCTCAATGACAAAAAAAATATTAGTTATTTTGATGTTTTCTTTTTGAAAAAATGAAATATAGTGAGAGTGGAATTTTGATGCCGGGAAGTGCTTAAAAATAGCTAAAAATTATGAATATCAAGGGAAAAATATTCACCGTCAAAGGCGGCGGCTCGATCTAGGACGATTTTAAGCGCCAAAGTGCTTTAAAGGCGCCCGAGCAACACTTGTTGATTTTTCATAATTTTTCAGACAGTCGTGCAGGTTGACACGAGCTACTGGCCAATGCGGGATGCTAAGTGGGACGCCCAGGATTTTTCAGAGCTCGATTCCGAGTCCGGACGGGGAAATGGCCAAGAAACCGGTCAAGATACGAAGGGGTGGACAAAATTTGGCCAAAATGGGCAAGTCACCTTTGGGAGCCCAAATTTTAAATGTAGCATGAAACTTTCATGCAAATGAGAGATGCAAAATCGTGGAGAAGAAGGCGCCATACTGCGCCCGAAAATTGCGCTTGATGATTGATGATCATCATGGCAGCCTGCAAACAACCCCTGCAACTGATCACTGCCCCTCATTCCCTCCTGGATGCCAATCATTTCGCCGCCCTTCGCCCGTCAAATGATGCCCTCTTTGAAGATCTCTGATTTCAGTCTTTCTCTCTCCTCCCTCTCTCTCTTCTAAAGGCAAGTTCATGTGGGAAGAAGAAGGAAGAAGAAAGAATGATGGAGGCTTGTCAAGCATGGATCGAATTGCTCCACGGGCTGGAAATGGTGATTTGTGATTGTGCTGGACATGAAGTGCTGCTGATTTTCAGATTTGCATCCATGGACATGAAACCCGAAACACGCAAATAAGCGGTAATTCAAAATTTTCAAAGGAAATTTGAGATTTCATGGCTTTTGATTGATAAAATGTTGTTCATGTGGGCTAAAAAATGTTTATGTTGCTGTTTTCCATGAGTTCTTGCTGATCATAATCAGAAAATCAGAAAAATATGCATCTTGTGGTTCAAAATAATATGCTAAAACACGTAAAATATGGAAAATCAAGGGAAAATGATGGTTTTGGGCATAAAAATGGAAAAATGAATAGGAACATCAATTAAATTTTCATTTTTGCTGCGAGAAAGAACTAAGGGCCACAGCCCATAACCTATTTTGAATTTTCAGTAATTAAGTAATGCAAAAAATAAGGGAAAATAGAGAAAAACCATGAAAAAAAGGGGAAAAATGCATTTTGGGTGCGGAAAATTAATGATAAATAAGAGCAATGTTTGCGAATGTTTGTGGGGACTGAAGCATGAGGATTTGCCTCAGTTCAACCCCACCTTCTTATTCTAGTGTGGTTTTTTCCGCTTTTTATACATAAAATGATGGCAAAATGCCCTATAAACCCATACAACAATGCAACATTTGATCGATGGGAGGGTAGGATAGTTGCAACATGTCTAAATGCCGTATGAGATGATGGAAAAGTTGCTGATTTCTATGCATAGCATTTAGGACGGATAATAATTATAAAATAAGAGCCTAGTAGCACGAGGGTTTCCCTTGGTGCTAGGTTTGTGCAACGCCGCATAAGAACGGTAGTTGAAAATCATTGAAAGGATGTTTTCCACATGTGCACAATATTGATTTCATAACTGTTTGAGCATTTGGCATCCACAATATGCATAAATCATGGAAATATTTAAAGGTATCAGAAATCGTGGATGCACAGCAATTGTTTTCATTAGGACATTGACCTACGTTGAGTAAGAGACAGGACACCCTAAGCCATAGGCTAGTTGTGGGGTCTAGGGAAAAGAGAAGTAAGGACAATGGTACATTCCTATATACGATTAAATGGTACCTTGAGTGGACTTTTGTGTGAAATGTTTATATGTTGAGCGACGCATTGAGGGGCCAATCCCCAAGGTGTAGGAGAGTCGCAGAGGGTTGATGGCATTCAGCCGTAAGTTGACACCCTAAGCCATAGGCTAGTTGTGGGGTCTAGGGAAAAGAGAAGTAAGGACAATGGTACATTCCTATATACGATTAAATGGTACCTTGAGTGGACTTTTGTGTGAAATGTTTATATGTTGAGCGACGCATTGAGGGGCCAATCCCCAAGGTGTAGGAGAGTCGCAGAGGGTTGATGGCATTCAGCCGTAAGTTGACACCCTAAGCCATAGGCTAGTTGTGGGGTCTAGGGAAAAGAGAAGTAAGGACAATGGTACATTCCTATATACGATTAAATGGTACCTTGAGTGGACTTTTGTGTGAAATGTTTATATGTTGAGCGACGCATTGAGGGGCCAATCCCCAAGGTGTAGGAGAGTCGCAGAGGGTTGACGGCATTCAGCCGTAGGAGGAACCCCATGTGTATGTGATTCGAGCCTTTTGGCTATGTGAATATGAGCCAGTGTCGGCCCGTTTTTAGGTCCATCAGTGGTGCGTCTACCGGGAGCCGCTTAAAAGTGGCGGTCCTCGAATCCTGGTTTTCTAGGGACCAACTTGCAGTTTATGCCAAAGGATACTGAGATTGATCCGTTATTTATTGATAAGCATCGTCTAGCAGAAATCCAAAAGCAAGAAAGAGACGAAAGAGCTAGGCAACGTGCTAAAATTTTTAGGAGATATTCCCCTAAGCGTAGCGGTGCTGAACCCTTAGGAGGGAGTGGATCTAGTGGTCTTGGGACCACAAGCAGTAAGTTAGGAGAAGGTGGAAGCTCTAGTGCTCCCCTTCTTTCCATAATCCAATCTATATCAAGTGCGGGAGGTGTAACCTCACCGTACCCTATTCCTAGTGCAAATCCAATCCTCGTCATGGCGCAGCCTATTGCAATTCCAGCAGGAACGACGGATTTACCGGCTCTAGGTTACCCTCTACTCATTTTTAATGGGCTAGTTGAGGAAGATGCGGAACTCCACATTAGGGAGTTTCAAAAGCTGATGTTTTACTGTCACATTCAAGAAGAAGGGCATTTAATGATGTTCTTCAATATGACTCTCAAAGGAAGAGCCGCTATATGTGATGCCAGGAGGCATATTCCACGGTGGATTCCGTGAGGTTTTACGGTGGATTCCGTAAACTTAGATGACCGGGGCTCATACGCAAAGAGGATTCTTTGTGCGAGAAGTTGATGGGGACGCCTGTCCTTTTCGGGCGTTTCATTAATTTAGTGTGTACATGGGTGATTCCATAGCGGGTGATTCCGCAAAATGCATATTAAATTAATAAACGTTTATGAGTTTAGAGTGCGCACTCGTAATAAATTAAGGTTAGGATTTATTTCTAACCAGTTGATTTATTTATGTAGCTGAAGACTGCTAGGTATTCACTTTTGTCGGTTTAATTGTGTTATTTTACTAACGATTGTGAATGCTTCAGTTGATGTGTAGAGATAGCAGCAGTGGCGGAGGAAAGCATTGGAGACTAGCGGGTTTCCGACCTTTGGATATATTTTGATAGGCGTCACGCCTATATTTTGATTATGTCTATAGAGACATCGATTATTTATTATTATTTTGTATGCGCTTATGCGTCTGGATATGTTATTTTTATTTGGACATTGAGATTGGGCGTGCCAGACTCTTTGGGCACCGTCCATTAGCTTTATTTTCCTATTTTTGGTAGAAAGCAAACTCAAAAGCTAAAAGCTTGTCATATTTTTGTAATTGGGCTATTTTTGAGCAAAAAGATTGGAAATATATATTAAATACATGCTTTGTGAAGCGCTCACACAAGGCATGGGGGAGATTCAACCCAATTTGTCTCTTGTCTCATGTCGTGCTTGTTTTTACATTGGTTTTTGTGCTAAAAAGTAGAGTGCTTTGTTCTTGGGGACCTTTGGGAATTCACTACGTGAGCTACCTGCGTCCGATCTGCGCACCAGTGGTATCAGAGCGGAGCAGAGATCAAGGGCTTCCAATCGCTACCAATCTCGGGCGAAGGCGGAGCTCCAGGAACAAACGGTCTCTACAGTCAATCTCGTCGCGAACCGTCGATACAGGCAGACTTCTGGCGATCAAGAACCCCTGTTTCCACTCTCAGATCGCGAAGGACCACTCTCTGTTGGCGGAGGACCACTCCCTCAACTCCATGAACAAGTCGTGATAGAACAGTGAGAAATTTCTAATCTTCTTCATTAACAAAGCTTAGTTTTAAGCTTAAGAAGCTTATTAGCTTCAAAACGTCAAATCGTGGCAAGAGGAGGAGCAACCCGAAAATTCCGCGCTGTGAAAAAACGGCCCCCCCCCCCACGATTGAAAAACGGCGGCCTCTGTCCACTTTCTTAAGCTTATTAAGCTTTAAGCTTAACTAATTAAGCTTAAGTCCTACTATACTCTGCAAGTTCTACTGGGCAGACAAGTCTGCAAACTCTCGGTCACGCACTTCAGAAGTCAAGTTTCGCAAGTCGACACTAATCAAGTCCTGCAAGTTCTGCAAGTCGGCTAAGTTCAGCAAGTCAACAACCCTGCAAGTCTGCTAAGTCTGCAACTCTGCAAGTCAGACTAAATCAGAACTGACTAGTGCTTAAAACTCATAGAAGACTTGTTCGTTTGCAAAAACTCAGAACTGGAAAGTTGTTCGCAGCAAGCTGTTTTACCTATCTACAAGTTCGTTGAAGTACTTTCAGCAAACGGAGACAGAAATATTTCAGAATTTCTGAAAATTGAAGAAGAAAATACCCAAAAATACATAGCCTTGTAACCCCAAATTTGAGCTACGCTCATCCCGCTAACTGATTTTGAGTGAGAAAGGTTTGTTGAGTTTTACAGGATGACTACCCCACATATGGATGATCCTATGGCTGAAGACGATCTACCCGAGCCTACCATGGAACAAAAGCTGGATCTTATCATGTTGCAATTGGAAGAAGAGCGAAGAGCTAGGCAAGCCTTGCAAACGCAATTGACAAAGCTACAAGGAGCGTCCACTGATAAAGAAGAACCCCAAGCTGAAGATTTGATTCGCCGTACCATCGACGCTACTCTTGAAGCACAAACCATCCGCAAGGAATCCAAGATAAGTAAACGAAGTTTCAAGTTTCGCACTTTCAATGGCATAAGAGAAGGAAAGACTGTTTTATCATTCATTAGCCAGTTTGATGACTATTTCCATGAGGAAACTTATCCTGAGAAAGATAAAATCAAGTGTGTTACTAATCATCTGATAGATAGAGCATCACTTTGGTGGACTGTCGTCCGCAAGAGCATAGAATGTCCTGCTACATGGGAAGATTTCAAGAAGAAGTTCATGCAAAATTTCCTTCCACCGCAATTTCATGAGAAGGCTATCAAGCAATGGGATTTACTTCAACAACGCGATCGTGAGCCTATTCCACAGTATACAGAGCGTTTTTGGAATGCACTTTTACAGCTACGCATGCTTGAAGACGTACCAGAGACGACACATAAGCGGAAGTACATGTCTGGACTTCTTGGACATTACTACGCTGAGGTGAATATGTTCAAGCCTGCTACCCTTGAAGATGCCATCTCCTTAGCTCACGACACCGAAGATAAGTTACGCGGAAGAGATCGAGGACCACAGCCATTCCAAGCAAACGGTAATTATGGATCTAAACAATTCAATTCAAATTTCAGAAGGTTTAATCCAGGTTGTTTTTCATCACCATCTTTCCGCAAGAATTGGCCTAAACCACCCGCATTACCATCCACTGTCAATCCAAATCCTAAGCCTATCCAACAAGCAAATCCAAATATACCCTGACTCCCAGCCATTGCAAATAATGTGACCAAAGCCAAGCCCATCGTATGCTACAAGTGTCACCAGCCAGGCCATCTCGCAGCAAATTGTTATTCAAAGAAGCCATTAGCACATATCAACTACCTTGGAGCTATGGACGAGGACGAGCATGAGGATATGCCGGACTTCACTGAAGAAGAAGATGATCCTACTACTACTTCCGACACTTTACCAGGTATGCCTACTTTACATTCATTGTTGACTATGAAATGTATGGTGCATGGAAAAGAAAGAACTGTATTGCATGATGACGGTAGTACGCATGACTTTATTTCAGCAAAATTGGTAAAGGAATTGAAATTGCATACAGTACCTATGCACTATCGCATAAAAGCTGCATTTTTAGGCACTAGGTACAATGGCACACAAGAAGTTCAAAATTTAGAAATTCAAATTGGTCCATATATTGAAAGAAGAAATTTCTTAGTTGTCCCATTACAGTCTAGCGACATTATTCTAGGAATGCCATGGAGACACCAACATAATCCCAATATAGATTATTCCACACACACAATGAATATAAATTTTCAGGGAAAATCTATTACCTTATTTGGTATGCATGCATCTCATATGTTTCCATTGCTTTCGCATACTCAAGCAAAACGTGCACTACGCAAGAATACTAAATCATATCTCATTTGGGTGAATGAATTGCACGCAAAAGAAACTCATATGCACCCTAGGCATAAGGAATTTCTTGCATATTTTAAGGATTGTTTTGCAGAAGACCTACCACCAGGTTTACCTCCATCACGTCCAGAAGACCATAAGATTGACCTAATACCTGGCACACAACCACCTTGCAAAGCCCCATATAGGCACAATCAAATAGAGCAAAAAGAAATCCAGACTCAAGTAGAAGAATTACTAAATAGAGGTTTAATTCGACCTAGCAGTTCTCCATTCGGTGCACCTGTGCTCCTAGTCAAGAAAAAGAATAATACTTATCGGATGTGTATTGACTACCGATCATTAAACAAGATCACTGTAAAGAATAGGTATCCTATACCTAGAGTTGACGACCTTATGGACAAACTGCAAGGATCTTCTATATTTAGTAAAATTGACCTTAAATCTGGATATCATCAGGTGAGGCTAGATAGATCCGACATATTTAAGACTGCATTCAGGACACAGTTTGGCCATTACGAATTCTTAGTTATGCCATTCGGATTAACTAATGCACCTGCCACTTTCAGTAGAATGATGAATCGTATTTTTCTAAAATATCAATATTGTGTGATTGTTTTCTTTGATGATATTTTAGTGTTCAGTCAAAGTGAAAAAGAGCATTATGAGCATTTATCATTAGTTTTTCAATTACTGAAAGAAAATCAATTGTTTGCAAATCCTGACAAGAGTGAATTCTTTAAGACAGAAATAGAATATCTAGGTCATATTGTATCAGAAGAAGGAATAAAAGTTGATCCTAAGAAAATTGACGCAATATTGCATTGGCCTATTCCTAAAAATGTACATGAATTACGTTCATTCCTTGGTCTTGCTAGTTTCTATAGGAAGTTTGTACGTAATTTCTCATTACTTGCTTTACCATTGACCAAACTTCTTAAGAAAGGCATTGTTTATCAATGGACTGAAAACCAGCAGAAATCCTTTGATTTACTTAAACGTGCATTGACCAATGCCCCTGTCCTACAATTGCCTGACTTTAATAGACCATTCTTTTTAGTTGTGACCGATGCTAGCGGATCAGGAATAGGAGCCGTGTTAATTCAAGATAACCATCCAATAGCATATTCTAGTTCTAAGCTGAAACCCTCTGAGCTCAAATATTCCACTTATGACAAGGAACTCTTAGCAGTTGTACAAGCATTGAAACAATGGAAGCATTATTTAATGGGTTCAGAATTCATGATAAAGACCGACCAGCAAAGCATTAGACATCTACTTAGCCAACCCCAAATTTCTGACCGCCATATCAAATGGGCTTCATTCATTCAAAGTTTCCATCCTATCATTCAATACCAACCTGGAAAAGAAAATGTAGTTGCTGATGCATTGAGTAGAAGACCTGCAATTCATAATATTTCTATCATATCTTTTGATTCTTTGATTGCTATGAAAGACACATATCACCAGGATATTACTTTTCATTCTGATTGGCAAAAATTAGTTCAAAATAATTTCATTCTTGTTGATTCATTGTCATATAATGATGGATTCATGTTCTTTGAAAAGAGACTGTGTGTTACTATTCCATTCCGATCTTTTGTTTTAAATGAAATTCATTGTCCCCCATATCAAGGTCATAGAGGTATCATTTCTACATTACGCATGTTAACTGAAGATTTTTATTGGCCGCATATGGATGCAGATGTGTCTAATTTTGTTTCTGAATGTCTGATTTGTCAAAGAATAAAAAGACATCATGGTAAACAGTATGGGTTATTAATGCCTTTATCTATTCCATCTAAACCTTGGGAACATATATCTATGGATTTCATTACTGGATTACCAAATACTAAATCTAACCATGACATGATTTGGACAATTGTAGATAGATTTAGTAAGCAAGCATATTTCATTGCATGTAAGAAAACTTTAACAGCATCACAAGCAGCACAGTTATTTTTGAAAACTATTTTTACTAACCATGGATTTCCGAAAGTGATTATCTCAGATAGAGATTCTAGATTTTGTAATAATTTCTGGATTACACTGTTTGCAAATCTAGGCACAAAGATTGATTTTTCATCTGCATTTCATCCAGAAACAAATGGACAAACAGAAGCCACAAATAGCACTATTTTAGATTTTTTACGTGCATACACTATCTCTAAACCTTAAACATGGGATACTCATTTGCATTTATTACAGTTTGCTTACAATAATACACCGCACACATCTACAAAGAAAGCACCTTTTGAAGTTATTTATGGACATAGATTATCTACACCTGTTGCATCTTTGTCTAATAGAATACAAAGTGCCGATGATATTGCTGTTATGCATAACACTATTTTTGATGAGGTAAAGGATATGATTGCTAAAGCCCATCAATCATATACCAAACAAGCCAATAAGAAAAGACAAGCCATGAA
Source organism: Lygodium microphyllum (assembly GCF_053477565.2). Classification (NCBI taxonomy): domain Eukaryota; kingdom Viridiplantae; phylum Streptophyta; class Polypodiopsida; order Schizaeales; family Lygodiaceae; genus Lygodium; species Lygodium microphyllum. The sequence continues at coordinate 124,499,490 of NC_141159.1, read as the reverse complement.
TTTCAAAGTTGATGATTATGTTTGGCTTAGAATAGAAAAGCGTAGACTGCAAAGTGTAGATAGACATCCAGTTGTTAAATTAGCCCCTAGATTCTACGGACCATTTAGAATCATTCATAAGATTAATGACAATGCATTCAAGTTAGAACTGCCATCACATTGGAAAATTCATAATACCTTTCATATTAGTTTATTGAGACCATTTAGAGGACAATTACCTATCCACCCTGTCTATGAAAACCCACCTTTACTAGAAGAAGAGACTGAAATCCTTGAACCAGAAGCCATCATAGATACTGACTACATGACCACTAGAACTGGCCGAAGGTATTCTAGATATCTAGTGAAATTTAAGAACCATCCTGTAGAGGAAGCACAATGGATGCACGCTAGAGACTTAAATGCTTTCCCCACTCTGTTAGCTCCACATTGAGCTAATAGCAATTGAGGTCAATTGCTATCCCACCCCGGGGGTATGATGCCAGGAGGCATATTCCACGGTGGATTCCGTGAGGTTTTACGGTGGATTCCGTAAACTTAGATGACCGGGGCTCATACGCAAAGAGGATTCTTTGTGCGAGAAGTTGATGGGGACGCCTGTCCTTTTCGGGCGTTTCATTAATTTAGTGTGTACATGGGTGATTCCATAGCGGGTGATTCCGCAAAATGCATATTAAATTAATAAACGTTTATGAGTTTAGAGTGCGCACTCGTAATAAATTAAGGTTAGGATTTATTTCTAGCCAGTTGATTTATTTATGTAGCTGAAGACTGCTAGGTATTCACTTTTGTCGGTTTAATTGTGTTATTTTACTAACGATTGTGAATGCTTCAGTTGATGTGTAGAGATAGCAGCAGTGGCGGAGGAAAGCATTGGAGTCTAGCGGGTTTCCGACCTTTGGATATATTTTGATAGGCGTCACGCCTATATTTTGATTATGTCTATAGAGACATCGATTATTTATTATTATTTTGTATGCGCTTATGCGTCTGGATATGTTATTTTTATTTGGACATTGAGATTGGGCGTGCCAGACTCTTTGGGCACCGTCCATTAGCTTTATTTTCCTATTTTTGGTAGAAAGCAAACTCAAAAGCTAAAAGCTTGTCATATTTTTGTAATTGGGCTATTTTTGAGCAAAAAGATTGGAAATATATATTAAATACATGCTTTGTGAAGCGCTCACACAAGGCATGGGGGAGATTCAACCCAATTTGTCTCTTGTCTCATGTCGTGCTTGTTTTTACATTGGTTTTTGTGCTAAAAAGTAGAGTTCTTTGTTCTTGGGGACCTTTGGGAATTCACTACGTGAGCTACCTGCGTCCGATCTGCGCACCAATATGGTATCATGGTTTAGAAGCCGGAACCATATTGAATATTAATGCATTTTATGGAGCTTTTCGAAGGGAGTTTGCCCCTGAAAGGGGTGGGCAATATTGGTTGCGTGTACTCAACATGACTCGCCAAGAACCACATGAGGATATTCGTGCTTATGCGAAGAAGATAAAAGAGGTTTTCCGTAAGTTGGACACCTCTATTCCTATCCCCGCAGCTGCTCAATTGCAATATTTCCTACATGGTTTGGACTTTAATATCCAATTGGAGTTGAGTAGTGTCCCCTTGGGGGATATAGATACTGCCATTACACGAGCACAAGAGGTGGAATCTCGACTACAAGCAGCCTATGCTTCTCGAGGCAATTCGAATATGGGTTTAGTATTGGGAAACCATATGGCAATGGCCAATGGCAGTAGTAGTCAAGGGATAGCGATGGCTAACCCTAATGGGAAAGGGAACATGATACAGAATGTGCCTTTATTACCAGCTCCCCCTAGCGTGTTGATGCCTACGGGCAGTCAAATGGCTCCAAGTGGTGGAGGCCAGGCGGTCAATTCTAACACCATGCATGTGGTTCAACAACCTGTGCCTAATCGAATTGTTAGGCCGATGGAACGACATGGCAATGACCAAGGCTATGAGTCGAGTTCTTCCAATGTTTTTGGCGAGGTTAAGGACATGATGAAGCATTATACCGACATGATTACAGAGCAGTATCGATAAATAGCCGTGGATATCAACTTCCTTAAAAAACAACAAAATTTGATAGGAAGTAGATACCCAGAGGAGGGTGCACCGTCGAGGTTTAGTTGCAAATCGTGTGGCGGGCAGCACTATCCAAGAAATTGCCCAAATGTTAAGTGTGACACTTGTGGAAAATCTGGCCATTTAGCAGCTACTTGCTGGAGTAAGATCAGTTCCCTCCAGCGTGGTAGTCGGCAGCCAGGGCCTGTTAATCATCGTGCCCAAGGAAATGATTCCCAGCGAGAAGATGGGCCTAAACAAATACTTCAACGACCAAAGACTATAGTGGAGGAGCTACCAAGTGGTAGTGGAGTTAGTTTGATTGAGGCTGTATGCGTTAACGACGCTGAAACCTCTAATTTGCGAGCTGTTCTTACAAGAGGTCAAAAGGGTAGAGAGGCCGACAAGGATAAGCCTGTCGACGGAAACCCTAAACAAGGCGACAAAGGAACGCAAGTTTTGGATCCTTCCATGGAAGGGGAACCTTTGAAGCCCGTGGAAAGTAAAGGCGATAAGGAACCACCAAAGAAGAAGGTGAAAGTTAAAAAGGAGGCATTGAAGTCAGTTTAGCGACCTAAAGAGCGGATGGTTTGGCGTGAAAAGCGAGCTCTATCAAACTATCATGAATTCGATTTGGCGAGCTCTCTTTGCGAAGTCAAGCCGGATGTGAATTTTTTGCAGCTTATTAAGCTTTCCCCAAGAGTACGCAAGGAATTTAGAAAGATCCTACGTACCGGTTATATCGTAGAACCTTTGGGTATTGCACGAGTTGGTGATGACTGGTTCGAGCATGCTGAGAAGCATTGCCCAAGGGTTGCAGCCTATGTCGATGGGATATTAGTAGATTATGCCATTGTCGACACGGGATCATCTGTTAACATTATGAGTTCTGAACTGATGGAACGGTTGGATCTTGCGATCCAGAAAGATACCTCCACAATTCTCAGAATGGCAGATGATAGTTTGAGACAGCCGGAAGGCTGCATTACTAAGGTCCATGTCGCTGTTGCAAATGTAGAATGCCTATTGGACTTTAGGGTGATTCGTTTTGCAGGCCGTCCAAGTTACCAAGTATTACTCGAACGACCTTGGATCTTGCAAGCGGACTGCCAAGTGGATATACCCACCGGTCGGCTAATATTCGGCAGAGGTGCCCAGCGTGTGGTGGTTGATGCTTATCCTGAGTCCCCGCAAAGTGAGAGAGCTCCTCTATCTTCTACAGAATTGGAGACATTAGAAGATTTATCTACCAGTGAGACATCATCGAGTGATGAGTCCAAAGAGGGATCCACCACGGAAGACATCTATCAGATCACTTTGAATGAGCCGATAGAGGGACAAGAGCATATAAGAGATGCAGATGTTATCGAGCTAGACCTTGGTACACCTGATGATTTGCGGCCAATCAAATTAGGTTCTATGCTCAGCTCAGCAAAAAGGGAGGACTATGTGGCCTTGATCCAGGAATTCCGTGTTATCTTTGCCTGGAGTTATGATGAATTGAGAGGTATCCCTCCTAGTATTGCTGTTCATACAATTCCATTGAAAGAGGGCAGTCGTCCTGTACGGCAGAAAGTAAGGCGTATGCCTTTCAAACTGAGGGACGGCCTGTTTGAAGAGTTACAGAAGCTTCGAAAAGCGGGTTTGATTTTTCCTGTGCAACACACGGAATGGTGTTCGCCGGTTGTGATTAGAAAGAAAAATAATAATCAAATCCGATTATGTATAGACTTTAGGGAGCTGAATAAGCAGACAGTTAAGGACTACTACCCCTTGCCATTTATTGACCAGATTTTGGATCAATTAGCAAGTAGGGAGATATATTCGTTTATGGATTCCTTTGCAGGATACAACCAAATGGCAATTGCAGAAGAGGATAAGTTGAAAACAACTTTTATCACTGTATTTGGTACTTTTGCGTACCATGTAATGGCCTTTGGTTTATACAATGCGCCTGGTTCGTGGCAACGAACAGCAGATAAGACATTCGGTGACATATCCCCTGAGGAGTTGAAGGTGTTTATTGATGACTTAGGGGCCGCCACCGTGAGAGGAAGGCAGTTGATCATTTTAAGAAAATGCTTTGAGCGCTGTAGACAATTTTGCATCGCCCTGAACCCAAGGAAGTGTGTTTTTGGAGTACCTTATGGGCTGTTGCTGGGTCATGTGGTCAGTTCAGTAGGAATTGCGACAGACCCCGAGAAGGTTAAAGTTATAGTTGCCATGGGTCCACCACGCACTCCAAAAGAGGTTCATAGCTTTCTGTCTTCGGTTGGTTACTACCGTAGATTTATTAACGCCTTGGCAGAAAGAACGTTGCCACTTACAAATTTATTGTCTTTTAGCTGTTCGTTTGTATGGGGTGACCCTTGTAAGGTAGCATTTGAGGATGTGAAACAAGAGCTAGCAAGAGCGCCCGTTTTAAAAGCACCTAAAAGAGGTGAGGTGTTCTATATATTTTCAGCAGCCACCATGTATAGTATCAGCTGCTATTTAGCCCAATTTTGGGAAGAGAAGTGGTACCACCCGATTGCTTTTGCTAGTCGGAAGCTAGGGGTATCCGAAATCAATTATACCTACATGGAGAAGCTGTGTCTAGCGATGGTCTTTGGGACCAAGAAATTCAGGCATTATATTCTCTATAAGAAAGTCGTGCTTTATACGAAGGCGGAGGGACTTCGATTATTGATGAATAAGCTACAGCCACCTGATCGTTTAGCGAAGTGGTTAATCACTTTGCAGGAATTTGATTATGAAATCAGGAGTAAGCCACCAAGGTTGCAAGGCATCGTGGAATGTCTTGTGGACTTTGGGGAGCCGAAAGAATCTGAAGGTAGTGACGTGGAGTTGTTATTTAAAATAGATACGGCATCTATTCCCTCATGGAATGCTGCAATAACGCATTATTTATCAACAGGAGAGGCGGGTTCCGAATTATCTAAAGCTGAGAGAAGGAAAATTAAGCAGCAAGCGTTAAAGTTTGCTTTGATCGCAGGTACATTATATCGGCAAGGGGTTGATGATATCTATCGCCGGTGTGTGATGCCTGACGAGGTGCCATTCATTTTGGAAGAGTGCCATGATTCTGCTTGTGGTGGCCATTTTGCTGGACGTCTTACAGCATAAAAGGCTTTAAGAGCAGGTTATTGGTGGCCTACCATCTTCCAGGATGCATTTGCGTATGTTAAGAGATGCGATATTTGCCATCGACATGATAGTCGAGAGAATAGGAAACGACCACTCACCCCTATTATGGCGATACTTCCATTTGAGAAGTGGGGAATAGATTTTGTGGGTCCTATTACTCCGTCATCGACTACACAAAAGAGATATATCATTGTAGCAACTGACTACTTCACAAAGTGGTCAGAAGCACGTGCAACAAGGAAAGATGATGCTAAAGAAACTGCTAGTTTCCTTTTAGAGCAGATAATATGCCGGTTTGGTCCGCCAAAAGAATTAGTGTCGGACCGCGGAACCCATTTCCTGAATAAGGTGATCAAAGGTTTGACAGAGATGTGGCAAATCAAGCATAACAAGACAACCCCATATAATCCGCAAGCCAATGGGCAAGTTGAAAGCACCAACAAGCAGCTTGTGGGCATCCTGTCTAAAATTGTGTCGGAAAAGAAACAGGATTGGGATAAAAAGTTATACGTGGCAGTGTGGGCTTATAATACGACCTTCAAACGAGCCACTGGCCATACCCCGTTCAAGTTAGTATATGGGGAGGAGTGTGTCTTGCCTTTAGAAATTGAGCTGCCGACTATTCGGTTTGCCATCAATCATTCTTTGAGCGATGAAGACGCACTATTTGAGTGCTTGATGACACTGGCACATTTAGATGAACTTAAACTGCAGAGCTTATTGCACCAAGAAGTGGCAAAGCGCCGAATGAAGCAGCTACATGACCTCAAAGCCAAGAAATACACCTTCAAGAAAGGATAGCTTGTTCTGTATTATGATGCACGAGGAGAATTATTTCCAGGCAAGCTAGAGCCTAAATGGGATGGGCCCTATAGGATCGTTCGAATAGGAAAGAATAAATCCATAGCCTTGTTAGCTGACCTTGAAGGGATAGAATTTAAAAATAAGGTTAATCTTAATAAGATTAAACCTTATTATTTCTGATTGCACTAATGCTATGACTGCCTTGCAGGTCTAGGCGAGATCGATCAAATATCTGCAAGGAAATCGTGATAGAAGTTGATGGGTCGTCTGATCCCTTATTTAGAACACCCATATTTAGAACAAAGGTATCATCAGGGAAAGCTCATTTGGTGGAGCAAAGGATACAAGGTGATTGAGCAAGAAGGCGGGACATTTATTTGGGAGATCAGGGTCTTCTGCCATGACTGCCTACAAATTTTGACGAGCATCCCTGTTGAATTCAATGACGATGGAGGGATGGAGGCTACAGTCCACCCATTGAATATGCTGAATTTCGATTATCATAATTACGAGTAGAGTTCCGGATGGCGGGATATGTAAACCCTTTATGGACGTACACCTTGTACTTTGATGGGGCGTCCAGGGGTCCATGAAAAAAAGGAAGTGTAGGAGTTGTCATCCGAGACCCCCGACGACGCATTGTCATAAAGTTAGCTGCTTATCTCGGGGCGAATTTTACCAATAATATGGCAGAATACAAAGCCCTGATAATGGGTTTGAATGTGGCAAAGAAGGTTGGTATCCATCAGTTATTGGTAAAAGGGGATTCTCAGTTGGTTTTAAATCAACTCAATGGGACATACATGATACGAAACCCCATCCTTTGTATGTACCATCATACTGCCATAGCCCTGCTAGCCGAATTCGATAGAGTGTCTTTTCAGCTGATTCCACGGAATTGGAATCAGTTTGCCGATTCCTTGGCTAATTTTGCGTATGAAGAAGACCTCTTCTTTAATTGTGGCCCTTGTCCCGATATATCTATTGATGGTGAGAAAGGACCCGATCGTTTGTGGGGTATGCTTTCTGAACATGCCCTCTTTGGCAGACGATGGTTGATCTGGGTGATGCAGAGGGTAAGCGAGACTCATCTCCCTTTATTATCTGGGACCCATAGACTCATTCGACGACATGTGATGCGAACACCTCTTGCCATATACGCAGGAGGGATAGGTCATAATTTAATGCACCTAGTTTAGGGCTACGAGCCCTGTTTCCTTGGGAATGGTATGCTTTGATGTCTATCATCATTGTTTCCAGGAGGATGTTATGCGTAGTAGTGTTTCATTTCATTAGGCCAAGAGGGCCATTTCCCTGTCTCGTGCAGGTGCGTTTAATTGGGTTTTTGTTTTAAGTTCTGTGCTAGACAGGTTTGAAGGCAAGCTTGGAGGGAGCCTTTGTCGCGGCATCGATGGACGCTTCTTGTGGCCAATCCAGGTGATATCTCTCCTTTATGAGTACCTTTCTTTCTTGTTATATGCGTATTTGTACTTGTCGAGGGGACACATTTTTGTTGGGGACCGGCAACCAAGGCATGAAGTCCCAGGTTTAGGTTAAGTATGTTTGAGGGAGGTCGGAGTAGTTATTGCCTCCTGCAAAGACATTGTCAGGCATCGAAAGACCTGTTTTAGAAGGAAGTCCTAGTGGCCCTGTTCTGCTAGCCTGCTAGGCAACCGTTCTAGGAGTTCTTATGAGTAGTGAGGCAGTTAGAGAAGCCTACCAAAAGATAATAATGATGATGCCAAGAAATCCTGAACATCCTAGAAGATGACTATAAATACGAAGGTGTGTAAAAAGAGGTTCTAACCCCTATCAAAGAAAAGAAAAGAAAAGAAAATATATAAGCAGTTAATCATTGCCTTGCGACGGCTTGGTAGGTTCCTGGGGATGAATTAGACCCGGGGCCGATACCTTGTCTTCCTAGGGGTGGCTTCTTGCTGGAAAAAAAAAATGACAAAACAAGGAAGGTTGGAGCGAAAATAAAAGTGAGCATTAGAAAAGGATTAAGTGTCGCCTTGCGAGGACTTGGTAGGTTCTTGGGTGCCGAGACAGGTCCTGAGGCCGATGCCCTGTTCTCCTTGGGTCACTACGCTCAGCTCTCTCCTTTTTACATGCCCAAGTATATTGATCCAATAAAAACCCTAAAAGAAGAAATGTACTAAAAGAAAATATTCTTTGATCAGGCTATAGGAGTCCTCGCCTTGTAAGAACTCCTAGTTGTGTTGTCTTTAGTTGGTAAGTAGTGCAGGCTACCACTTAGGGCGACCTCTTCGGTAGGCTTTTTAGTTTGGCTGTGTTGGAGCAGCTGGTTAGTGACTCACTTCGGATCTTCTATTAGATGATGCTAGGCCTACTCCTTGTGGATGCCATGCCTTGGTTCTGTCCAGGGGTAGGGGGAGCATTGTGCTGAGTTTTATTATATAATTGTGTTGTATCAGTTTGATGCTTCTTGGGTTGTTTCTGTGCAGATATGTTCGTGGATTCGACGGGCTGAGTCGCCCTATCCCGTGGTCGCCAATCAGAGCGGAATTTTGGTGCCGGGAAGTGCTTAAAAATAGCTAAAAATTATGAATATCAAGGGAAAAATATTCACTGTCAAAGGCGGCGGCTCGATCTAGGACGATTTTAAGCGCCAAAGTGCTTTAAAGGCGCCCGAGCGACACTTGTTGATTTTTCATAATTTTTCAGACAGTCGTGCGGGTTGACACGAGCTACTAGCCAATGCGGGATGCTAAGCGAGACGCCCAGGATTTTTCAGAGCTCGATTCCGAGTCTGGACGGGGAAATGGCCAAGAAACCGGTCAAGATACGAAGGGGTGGACAAAATTTGGCCAAAATGGGCAAGTCACCTTTGGGAGCCCAAATTTTAAATGTAGCATGAAACTTTCATGCAAATGAGAGATGCAAAATGGTGGAGAAGAAGGCACCATACTGCGCCCGAAAATTGCGCTTGATGATTGATGATCATCATGGCAGCCTGCAAACAACCCCTGCAACTGATCACTGCCCCTCATTCCCTCCTGGATGCCAATCATTTCGCCGCCCTTCGCCTGTCAAATGATGCCCTCTTTGAAGATCTCTGATTTCAGTCTTTCTCTCTCCTCCCTCTCTCTCTTCTAAAGGTAAGTTCATGTGGAAAGAAGAAGGAAGAAGAAAGAATGATGGAGGCTTGTCCGGCATGGATCGGATTGCTCCACGAGCTGGAAATGGTGATTTGTGATTGTGCTGGACATGAAGTGCTGCTGATTTTCAGATTTGCAGCCATGGACATGAAACCCGAAACACGCAAATAAGCGGTAATTCAAAATTTTCAAAGGAAATTTGAGATTTCATGGCTTTTGATTGATAAAATGTTGTTCATGTGGGCTAAAAATTGTTTATGTTGTTTTTTTCCATGAGTTCTTGCTGATCATAATCAGAAAATCAGAAAAATATGTATCTTGTGGTTCAAAATAATATGCTAAAACACGTAAAATATGGAAAATCAAGGGAAAATGATGGTTTTGGGCATAAAAATGAAAAAAGGAATAGGAACATCAACTAAATTTTCATTTTTGCTGCAAGAAGGAACTAAGGGCCACAGCCCATAACCTATTTTGAATTTTCACTAGTTAAGTAATGCAGAAAATAAGGAAAAATAGAGAAAAACCATGAAAAAAAGGGGAAAAATGCATTTTGGGTGCGGAAAATTAATGATAAATAAGAGCAATGTTTGCGAATGTTTGTGGGGACTGAAGCATGAGGATTTGCCTCAGTTCAACCCCACCTTCTTATTCTAGTGTGGTTTTTCCCGCTTTTTATACATAAAATGATGGCAAAATGCCCTATAAACCCATACAACAATGCAACATTTGATCGATGGGAGGGTAGGGTAGTTGCAACATGTCTAAATGCCGTATGAGATGATGGAAAAGTTGCTGATTTCTATGCATAGCATTTAGGACGGATAATAATTATAAAATAAGAGCCTAGTAGCATGAGGGTTTCCCTTGGTGCTAGGTTTGTGCAACGCCGCATAAGAATGGTAGTTGAAAATCATTGAAAGGATGTTTTCCACATGTGCACAATATTGATTTCATAACTGTTTGAGCTTTTGGCATCCACAATATGCATAAATCATGGAAATATTTAAAGGTATCAGAAATCGTGGATGCACAGCAATTGTTTTCATTAGGACATTGACCTACGTTAAGTGAGAGACAGGACACCCTAAGCCATAGGCTAGTTGTGGGGTCTAGGGAAAAGAGAAGTAAGGACAATGGTACATTCCTGTATACGATTAAATGGTACCTTGAGTGGATTTTTGTGTGAAATGTTTATATGTTGAGCGACGCATTGAGGGGCCAATCCCCAAGGTGTAGGAGAGTCGCAGAGGGTTGACGGCATTCAGCCGTAGGAGGAACCCCATGTGTATGTGATTCGAGCCTTTTGGCTATGTGAAAGGGACTTCCTCTGAGGAGTAATATTGGGTTAGGATCAGTTGGACTACAACGTATTACAAACGCAATGTTTAGGAAGGCAGAGATTTTGATAGACGCTCCTGGCCGCGAGGCCGAGGGGTTGTCTTGTGCGTAGTGATGAGGCCTGGCTAGTGCATGAACCAGTGTCGGCCCGTTTTGAGGTCCATTAGTGGTGCGTCTGCCGGGAGCCGCTTAAAAGTGGTGGTCCTCGAATCCTGGTTTTCTAGGGACCAACTAGCAGTTTATGCCAAAGGATACTGAGATTGATCCGTTATTTATTGATAAGCATCGTCTAGCAGAAATCCAAAAGCAAGAAAGAGACGAAAGAGCTAGGCAACGTGCTAAAATTTTTAGGAGATATTCCCCTAAGCGTAGCGGTGCTGAACCCTTAGGAGGGAGTGGATCTAGTGGTCTTGGGACCACAAGCAGTAAGTTAGGAGAAGGTGGAAGCTCTAGTGCTCCCCTTCTTTCCATAATCCAATCTATATCAAGTGCGGGAGGTGTGACCTCACCGTACCCTATTCCTAGTGCAAATCCAATCCTCGTCATGGCGCAGCCTATTGCAATTCCAGCAGGAACGACGGATTTACCGGCTCTAGGTTACCCTCTACTCATTTTTAATGGGCTAGTTGAGGAAGATGCGGAACTCCACATTAGGGAGTTTCAAAAGCTGATGTTTAACTGTCACATTCAAGAAGAAGGGCATTTAATGATGTTCTTTAATATGACTCTCAAAGGAAGAGCCGCTATATGGTATCATGGTTTAGAAGCCAGAACCATATTGAATATTGATGCATTTTATGGAGCTTCTCGAAGGGAGTTTGCCCCTGAAAGGGGTGGGCAATATTGGTTGACTCGCCAAGAACCACATGAGGATATTCGTGCTTATGCGAAGAAGATAAAAGAGGTTTTCCGTAAGTTGGACACCTCTATTCCTATCCCCGCAGCTGCCCAATTGCAATATTTCCTACATGGTTTGGACTTTAATATCCAATTGGAGTTGAGTAGTGTCCCCTTGGGGGATATAGATACTGCCATTACACGAGCACAAGAGGTGGAATCCCGACTACAAGCAGCCTATGCTTCTCGAGGCAATTCGAATATGGGTTTAGTATTGGGAAACCATATGGCAATGGCCAATGGCAGTAGTAGTCAAGGGATAGCGATGGCTAACCCTAATGGGAAAGGGAACATGATACAGAATGTGCCTTTATTACCAGCTCCCCCTAGCGTGTCGATGCCTACGGGCAGTCAAATGGCTCCAAGTGGTGGAGGCCAGGCGGTCAATTCTAACACCATGCCTATGGTTCAACAACCTGTGCCTAATCGAATTGTTAGGCCGATGGAACGACATGGTAATGACCAAGGCTATGAGTCGAGTTCTTCCAATGTTCTTGGCGAGGTTAAGAATATGATGAAGCATTATACCGACATGATTACAGAGCAGTATCGATAAATAGCTGTGGATGTCAACTTCCTTAAAAAACAACAAAATTTGATAGGAAGTAGATACCCAGAGGAGGGTGCACCGTCGAGGTTTAGTTGCAAATGGTGTGGCGGGCAGCACTATCCAAGAAATTGCCCAAATGTTAAGTGTGACACTTGTGGAAAATCTGGCCATTTAGCAGCTACTTGCTGGAGTAAGATCAGTTCCCTCCAGCGTGGTAGTCGGAAGCCAGGGCCTGTTAATCATCGTGCCCAAGGAAATGATTCCCAGCGAGAAGATGGGCCTAAACAAATACTTCAACGACCAAAGACTACAGTGGAGGAGCTACCAAGTGGTAGTGGAGTTAGTTTGATTGAGGCTGTACGCGTTAACGACGCTGAAACCTCTAATTTGCGAGCTGTTCTTACAAGAGGTCAAAAGGGTAGAGAGGCCGACAAGGATAAGCCTGTCGACGGAAACCCTAAACAAGGCGACAAAGGAACGCAAGTTTTGGATCCTTCCATGGAAGGGGGACCTTTGAAGCCCATGGAAAGTAAAGGCGATAAGGAACCACCAAAGAAGAAGGTGAAAGTTAAAAAGGAGGCATTGAAGCCAAATCAGTGACCTAAAGAGCGGATGGTTTGGCGTGAAAAGCGAGCTCTATCAAACTATCATGAATTCGATTTGGCGAGCTCTCTTTGCGAAGTCAAGCCGGATGTGAATTTTTTGCAGCTTATTAAGCTTTCCCCAGGAGTACGCAAGGAATTTAGAAAGATCCTACGTACCGGTTATATCGTAGAACCTTTGGATATTGCGCGAGTTGGTGATGACTGGTTCGAGCATGCTGAGAAGCATTGCCCAAGGGTTGCAGCCTATGTCGATGGGATATTAGTAGATTATGCCATTGTCGACACGAGATCATCTGTTAACATTATGAGTTCTGAACTGATGGAACAGTTGGATCTTGCGATCCAAAAAGATACCTCCACAATTCTCAGAATGGCAGATGATAGTTTGAGACAACCAGAAGGCTGCATTACTAAGGTCCATGTCGCTGTTGCAAATGTAGAATGCCTATTGGACTTTAGGGTGATTCGTTTTGTAGGCCGTCCAAGTTACCAAGTATTACTCAGACGACCTTTGATCTTGCAAGCGGACTGCCAAGTGGATATACCCACCGGTCGGCTAATATTCGGCAGAGGTGCCCAGCGTGTGGTGGTTGATGCTTATCCTGAGTCCCCGCAGAGTGAGAGAGCTCCTCTATCTTCTACAGAATTGGAGACATTAGAAGATTTATCTACCAGTGAGACATCATCGAGTGATGAGTCCAAAGAGGGATCCACCATGGAAGATATCTATCAGATCACTTTGAATGAGCCGATAGAGGGCCAAGAGCATATAAGAGATGCAGATGTTATCGAGCTAGACCTTGGTACGGCTGATGATTTGCGGCTAATCAAATTAGGTTCTATGCTCAGCTCAGCAGAAAGGGAGGATTATGTGGCCTTCATCTAGGAATTCCGTGATATCTTTGCCTGGAGTTATGATGAATTGAGAGGCATCCCTCCTAGTCTTGCTGTTCATACAATTCCATTGAAAGAGGGCAGTCGTCCTGTACGGCAGAAAGTAAGGCGTATGCCTTTCGAACTGAGGGACGGCCTATTTGAAGAGTTACAGAAGCTTCGAAAAGCGGGTTTGATTTTTCCTGTGCAACACACGGAATGGTGTTCGCCGGTTGTGAATAGAAAGAAAAATAATAATCAAATCCAATTATGTGTAGACTTTAGGGAGCTGAATAAGCAGACAGTTAAGGACTACTACCCGTTGCCATTTATTGACCAGATTTTGGATCAATTAGCAGGTAGGGAGATATATTTGTTTATGGATTCCTTTGCAGGATACAACCAAATGGCAATTGCAGAAGAGGATAAGTTGAAAATAGCTTTTATCACTGTATTTGGTACTTTTGCGTACCATGTAATGGCCTTTGGTTTATACAATGCGCCTGGTTCGTGGCAACGAACAGCAGATAAGACATTCGGTGACATATCCCCTGAGGAGTTGAAGGTGTTTATTGATGACTTAGGGGCCGCCACCGTGAGAGGAAGGCAGTTGATCATTTTAAGAAAATGCTTTGAGCGTTGTAGACAATTTAGCATCGCCCTGAACCCAAGGAAGTGTGTTTTTGGAGTACCTTATGGGCTGTTGCTGGGTCATGTGGTCAGTTTAGTAGGAATTGCGACAGACCCCGAGAAGGTTAAAGTTATAGTTGCCATGGGTCCACCACGCACTCCAAAAGAGGTTCATAGCTTTCTGTCTTCGGTTGGTTACTACCGTAGATTTATTAACGCCTTGGCAGAAAGAACATTGCCACTTACAAATTTATTGTCTTTTAGCTGTTCGTTTGTATGGGGTGACCCTTGTAAGGTAGAATTTGAGGATGTGAAACAAGAGCTAGCAAGAGCGCCCGTTTTAAAAGTACCTAAAAGAGGTGAGGTGTTCTATATATTTTCAGCAGCCACCATGTATAGTATCAGCTGCTATTTAGCCCAATTTTGGGAAGAGAAGTGGTACCACCTGATTGCTTTTGCTAGTCGGAAGCTGGGGGTATCCGAAATCAATTATACCTACATGGAGAAGCTATGTCTAGCGATGGTCTTTGGGACCAAGAAATTCAGGCATTATATTCTCTATAAGAAAGTCGTGCTTTATACGAAGGTGGAGGGACTTCGATTATTGATGAATAAGCTACAGCCACCTGATCGTTTAGCGAAGTGGTTAATCACTTTGCAGGAATTTGATTATGAAATCAGGAGTAAGCCACCAAGGTTGCAAGGCATCGTGGAATGTCTTGTGGACTTTGGGGAGCCGAAAGAATCTGAAGGTAGTGACGTGGAGTTGTTATTTAAAATAGATACGGCATCTATTCCCTCATGGTATGCTGCAATAACGCATTATTTATCAACAGGAGAGGCGGGTTCCGAATTATCTAAAGCTGAGAGAAGGAAAATTAAGCAGCAAGCGTTAAAGTTTGCTTTGATCGCAGGTACATTATATTGGCAAGGGATTGATGATATCTATCGCCGATGTGTGATGCCTGACGAGGTGCCATTCATTTTGGAAGAGTGCCATGATTCTGCTTGTGGTGGCCATTTTGCTGGACGTCTTACAGCACAAAAGGCTTTAAGAGCAGGTTATTGGTGGCCTACCATCTTCCAGGATGCATTTGCATATGTTAAGAGATGCGATATTTGCCATCGACATGATAGTCGAGAGAATAGGAAACGACCACTCACCCCTATTATGGCGATACTTCCATTTGAGAAGTGGGGAATAGATTTTGTGGGTCCTATTACTCCGTCATCGACTACACAAAAGAGGTATATCATTGTAGCAACTGACTACTTCACAAAGTGGTCAGAAGCACGTGCAACAAGGAAAGATGATGCTAAAGAAACTGCTAGTTTCCTTTTAGAGCAGATAATATGCCGGTTTGGTCCGCCAAAAGAATTAGTGTCGGACCGCGGAACCCATTTCCTGAATAAGGTGATCAAAGGTTTGACAGAGATGTGGCAAATCAAGCATAACGAGACAACCCCATATAATCCGCAAGCCAATGGGCAAGTTGAAAGCACCAACAAGCAGCTTGTGGGCATCCTGTCTAAAATTGTGTCGGAAAAGAAACAGGATTGGGATAAAAAGTTATACGTGGCAGTGTGGGCTTATAATACGACCTTCAAATGAGCCACTGGCCATACCCCGTTCAAGTTAGGATATGGGGAGGAGTGTGTCTTGCCTTTAGAAATTGAGCTGCCGACTATTTGGTTTGCCATCAATCATTCTTTGAGCGATGAAGATACACTTTTTGAGTGCTTGACGACACTGGCACATTTAGATGAACTTAAACTGCAGAGCTTATTGCACCAAGAAGTGGCAAAGCGCCGAATGAAGCAGCTACACGACCTCAAAGCCAAGAAATACACCTTCAAGAAAGGATAGCTTGTTCTGTATTATGATGCACGACAAGAATTATTTCCAGGCAAGCTAGAGCCTAAATGGGATGGGCCCTATAGGATCGTTCGAATAGGAAAGAATAAATCCACAGCCTTGTTAGCTGACCTTGAAGGGATAGAATTTAAAAATAAGGTTAATCTTAATAAGATTAAACCTTATTATTTCTGATTGCACTAATGCTATGACTGCCTTGCAGGTCTAGGCGAGATCGATCAAATATCTGCAAGGAAATCGTGATAGAAGTTGATGGGTTGTCTGATCCCTTATTTAGAACACCCATATTTAGAACAAAGGTATCATCAGGGAAAGCTCATTTGGTGGAGCAAAGGATACAAGGTGATTGAGCAAGAAGGCGGGACATTTATTTGGGAGATCAGGGTCTTCTGCCATCACTGCCTACAAATTTTGACGAGCATCCCTGTTGAATTCAATGACGATGGAGAGATGGAGGCTACAGTCCACCCATTGAATATGCTGAATTTCGATTATCATAATTATGAGTAGAGTTCCGGATGGCGGGATATGTAAACCCTTTATGGACGTACACCTTGTACTTTGATGGGGCGTCCAGGGGTCCATGAAAAAAAGGAAGTGTAGGAGTTGTCATCCGAGACCCCCGACGACGCATTGTCATGAAGTTAGCTGCTTATCTCGGGGTGAATTTTACCAATAATATGGCAGAATACAAAGCCCTGATTGCGTATGAAGAAGACCTCTTCTTTAATTGTGGCCCTTGTCCCGATATATCTATTGATGGTGAGACAGGACCCGATCGTTTGTGGGGTATGCTTTCTGAACATGCCCTCTTTGGCAGACGATGGTTGATCTGGGTGATGCAGAGGGTAAGCGAGACTCATCTCCCTTTATTATCTGGGACCCATAGACTCATTCGACGACATGTGATGCGAACACCTCTTGCCATATACGCAGGAGGGATAGGTCATAATTTAATGCACCTAGTTTAGGGCTACGAGCCCTGTTTCCTTGGGAATGGTATGCTTTGATGTCTATCATCATTGTTTCCAGGAGGATGTTATGCGTAGTAGTGTTTCATTTCATTAGGCCAAGAGGGCCATTTCCCTGTCTCGTGCAGGTGCGTTTAATTGGGTTTTTGTTTTAAGTTCTGTGCTAGACAGGTTTGAAGGCAAGCTTGGAGGGAGCCTTTGTCGCGGCATCGATGGACGCTTCTTGTGGCCAATCCAGGTGATATCTCTCCTTTATGAGTACCTTTCTTTCTTGTTATATGTGTATTTGTACTTTTTGAGGGGACACATTTTTGTTGGGGACCGGCAACCAAGGCATGAAGTCCCAGGTTTAGGTTAAGTATGTTTGAGGGAGGTCGGAGTAGTTATTGCCTCCTGCAAAGACATTGTCAGGCATCGAAAGACCTGTTTTAGAAGGAAGTCCTAGTGGCCCTGTTCTGCTAGCCTGCTAGGCAGCCGTTCTAGGAGTTCTTATTAGTAGTGAGGCAGTTAGAGAAGCCTACCAAAAGATAATAATGATGATGCCAACAAATCCTGAACATCCTAGAAGATGACTATAAATACGAAGGTGTGTAAAAAGGGGTTCTAACCCCTATCAAAGAAAAGAAATGAAATGAAAATATATAAGCAGTTGATCATTGCCTTGCGACGGCTTGGTAGGTTCCTGGGGACGAATTAGACCCGGGGCCGATACCTTGTCTTCCTAGGGGTGGCTTCTTGCTGGAAAAAAAACATGACAAAACAAGGAAGGTTGGAGCGAAAATAAAAGTGAGCATTAGAAAAGGATTAAGTGTCGCCTTGCGAGGACTTGGTAGGTTCTTGGGTGCCGAGACAGGTCCTGAGGCCGATGCCCTGTTCTCCTTGGGTCACTACGCTCAGCTCTCTCCTTTTTACATGCCCAAGTATATTGATCCAATAAAAACCCTAAAAGAAGAAATGTACTAAAAGAAAATATTCTTTGATCAGGCTATAGGAGTCCTCGCCTTGTGGGAACTCCTAGTTGTGTTGTCTTTAGTTGGTAAGTAGTGCAGGCTACCACTTAGGGCGACCTCTTTGGTAGGCTTTTTAGTTTGGCTATGTTGGAGCAGCTGGTTAGTGGCTCACTTCGGATCTTCTATTAGATGATGCTAGGCCTACTCCTTGTGGATGTCATGCCTTGGTTCTGTCCAGGGGTAGGGGGAGCATTGTGATGAGTTTTATTATATAATTGTGTTGTATCAGTTTGATGCTTCTTGGGTTGTTTCTGTGCAGATATGTTCGTGGATTCGACGGGCTGAGTCGCCCTATCCCGTGGTCGCCAATCAGAGCGGAATTTTGGTGCCGGGAAGTGCTTAAAAATAGCTAAAAATTATGAATATCAAGGGAAAAATATTCACCGTCAAGGGCGGCGGCTCGATCTAGGACGATTTTAAGCGCCAAAGTGCTTTAAAGGCGCCCGAAGGACACTTGTTGATTTTTCATAATTTTTTAGACAGTCGTGCGGGTTGACACGAGCTACTGGCCAATGCAGGATGCTAAGCGGGATGCCCAAGATTTTTCAGAGCTCGATTTCGAGTCCGGACGGGGAAATGGCCAAGAAACCGGTCAAGATACGAAGGGGTGGACAAAATTTGGCCAAAATGGGCAAGTCACCTTTGGGAGCCCAAATTTTAAATGTAGCTTGAAACTTTCATGCAAATGAGAGATGCAAAATTGTGGAGAAGAAGGCACCATACTGCGCCCGAAAATTGCGCTTGATGATTGATGATCATCATGGCAGCCTGCAAACAACCCCTGCAACTGATCACTGCCCCTCATTCCCTCCTGGATACCAATCATTTCGCCACCCTTCGCCCGTGAAATGATGCCCTCTTTGAAGATCTCTGATTTCAGTCTTTCTCTCTCCTCCCTCTCTCTCTTCTAAAGGCAAGTTCATGTGGAAAGAAGAAGGAAGAAGAAAGAATGATGGAGGCTTGTCCGGCATGGATCGGATTGCTCCACGGGCTGGAAATGGTGATTTGTGATTGTGCTGGACATGAAGTGCTGCTGATTTTCAGATTTGCAGCCATGGATATGAAACCCGAAACACGCAAATAAGCGGTAATTTAAAATTTTCAAAGGAAATTTGAGATTTCATGGCTTTTGATTGATAAAATGTTGTTCATGTGGGCTAAAAATTGTTTATGTTGCTTTTTTCCATGAGTTCTTACTTATCATAATCAGAAAATCAGAAAAATATGCATCTTGTGGTTCAAAATAATATGCTAAAACACGTAAAATATGGAAAATCAAGGAAAAATGATGGTTTTGGGCATAAAAATGGAAAAATGAATAGGAACATCAACTAAATTTTCATTTTTGCTTGAAGAAGGAACTAAGGGCCACAGCCGATAACCTATTTTGAATTTTCAGTAATTAAGTAATGCAAAAAATAAGGGAAAATAGAGAAAAACCATGAAAAATAGGGGAAAAATGCAGTTTGGGTGCAGAAAATTAATGATAAATAAGAGCAATGTTTGTGAATGTTTGTGGGGACTGAAGCATGAGGATTTGCCTCAATTCAACCCCACATTCTTATTCTAGTGTGGTTTTTCCCGCTTTTTATACATAAAATGATGGCAAAATGCCCTATAAACCCATTCAACAATGCAATATTTGATCGATGGGAGGGTAGGGTAGTTGCAACATGTCTAAATGCCATATGAGATGATGGAAAAGTTACTGATTTCTATGCATAGCATTTAGGACGGATAATAATTATGAAATAAGAGCCTAGTAGCACGAGGGTTTCCCTTGGTGCTAGGTTTGTGCAACGCCGCATAAGAACGGTAGTTGAAAATCATTGAAAGGATGTTTTCCACATGTGCACAATATTGATTTCATAACTGTTTGAGCATTTGGCATCCACAATATGCATAAATCATGGAAATATTTAAAGGTATCAGAAATCGTGGATGCACAGCAATTGTTTTCATTAGGACATTGACCTACGTTGAGTGAGAGACAGGACACCCTAAGCCATAGGCTAGTTGTGGGGTCTAGGGAAAAGAGAAGTAAGGACAATGGTACATTCCTGTATACGATTAAATGGTACCTTGAGTGGACTTTTGTGTGAAATGTTTATATGTTGAGCGACGCATTTAGGGGCCAATCCCCAAGGTGTAGGAGAGTCGCAGAGGGTTGACGGCATTCAGCCGTAGGAGGAACCCCATGTGTATGTGATTCGAGCCTTTTGGCTATGTGAAAGGGACTCCCTCTGAGGAGTAATATTGGGTTAGGATCAATTGGACTACAACGTATTACAAACGCAATGTTTAGGAAGGCAGAGATTTTGATAGACGCTCCTGGCCGCGAGGCCGAGGGGTTGTCTTGTGCGTAGTGATGAGGCCCGGCTAGTGCATGAGCCAGTGCCAGTCCGTTTTTACGTCCATCATATAGGGTTAACGATAGGTTCGTACATTAGAGTTTCATGCTTTTCTCAAATCATCACCTAAAGAGCAGAATATAACGTCATTTCATGCATACACTTAATGGGATTGGATGTTAAATGATACTCTAGTTTTGGGAACATCCATTGTGCAAAAATCATATACTTTACACTTCAAGCTTATGAAATTGCTCTAGTTCACTTAAACCTATAAGGCCAATTAGTCCACGTTGATGAGTCAAAATATACCTAGCTAGGGGTAGGGTACATGATGCTAAGAATAAGATTCATGTAGACATAAGTCACTAACACATGTCTTAGGGGCCCTATACCAAGTGAGTGGATGAAATATGTTAGCTTTCATATAAGGAGGCTAAGAGTAGATAGATGGCATGCAACTATGCAAGACTAGGAGAGTAAGTAGATGACCCATCAATATATACTATAAATGTATGTCATAGCTCTTATAGATTCAAACCCCTCATGGCTAAGAGAATATGTTGAGCTATGAATCGATAGAAAAAATGATAAATCATAACATCTATGGTATGATCAATGCAAGGCTAGGAGAGTAGTCCACATATACTCATAGCCCCATCAACATTACAAAGATCTTTATATCCATCTTCCCTTTTGTAACATGCCTGCCTTTTGATGTCTAAGCGCATTTTAGCGGTCCATCGAGAAACGAATCTAAGCGTCACTGCCTGGCACTCCCATGGAATGTTCTGTGGTTTGTCGCCTGGGGTTTCCTGAGTCCACCTCGCAACGGAATGTTTACAGCTAAACACACTAGGATCGACTTGAAATCTGGGTTCCTAGTGGTCAAAATCTCCTAATAGCATTCTAGTGTCGAGTCTTGGACATCCTACTTTACGCAGACATACCCAAGATGAAGCAGACCCATGCCACACTTGGTTCAAAGAGGATGGGAAACGAGAGGGATGTGCCACTCAACCTCTCTGCCCATAGGGCATAGTTCCACGCCGGTCCCCTAAAATGGCATGGATCGGATTCTAACCTAGCAATGTCTGAGGTCCAAAAATGGTAAAACCTCATGAGAAGCCTCCTAGATCTTTGGGACCACCCTGCCATAGGATGGACCCATCGAGGTTCCGCCCACCTGCTTCCCTTGGTAGCTTTAGTTTTCTAATTAGATCCTATCACATTTATGTGTGACATTCAAAGTCAGCTTCCTTAATTAAGCCTTTTAGGAACAAGGTTTGTTCGCGCAATTTATGGCACCGACACGACTACAGTGCAAGCAGTCCTTTGATGAACAAGTTTCTTAACTTATTTTCTAGTTAATCTTTTGTCTCCTACCCATACAGGAGAAGTTAGGTATCCCTTCTGTCCAATAGAAGTACCGGGTCCAAATCACATGGTACCATAATTTCCATATAATATCTAGAATAGGATCTTCCAATGCCCTAGATGTTGGACTCACGATAGTCTACAACTCCGTTCTGGACTGGGCAAGGGGTGTCCACAGTTCCATTGATCCCAAGCGACCTAGAAGTGAGACATACTTTTCGTGGTTGGCCTTTTCACCACTCGACCTTTGGCCCATGAATTGAGCAGTGCCCTCTCATCAGGTTGAAATGCGACATGACCTTGGAGATGATCCACCCGCGCAAAATATCCTTCCTTAATTAATCCAATTACGAATCAAGCACAATCAAGGCAATCATCTTAATATCATCTTCCAAGAAAACATTCCTTTATTCCCCATGAAAACTTATCATTACTGACCCCTGCCATGTATTTACCATCAAACAAAAGTAATTGGAATAATAATCCAAACCACAATCCAAAAATTAGTTGATAGTAAAGGCATTTAGCATGTTGTTAGATTAACCAATAGAGAACTGGTATTCATTTCCAAACATTACAAGAATAGACACGATAACATTTCCTTAGCACATTTGCTCTCCCCCTTGGGATCAAAGGGCGATACTATGTAAAATGTTTCTTAACACTTCCTTCCCTTAGATAAGCATAGGTTAAGGGTTCAAACATTGTACGTGACATAAGTTCTATAGGTCACTTACATTGATCAATAATACAACCTTGGATTGACGGAAGTCATAGTTAACATAAGGGTTTTCAAACATCTCAGTTTCAATCCTTATGATTAATTTCTTGTACTAGCCCCTAGTCACACCATGAGGCAACAAGAAATTATTTCCATATATCAACATGCTATAAATGTGTAAATACTTGATAAGATAAGTGCTAGATAATCTCATGTAACTGGACTCTAACAGGCCTAGCATTGAACTAGAATCTAGGGTTCCTTGTTATTTGGGCTCTTAGGCTAGGTACTTTTGAAGTATCCAAACTTTAAACTAGGACTTTCCTATTCACGATTCTTAATGTCATGTTCTTTTGGCAACTGTGCTAGTTGTAACTCTTGACTATGCTTTATCCTAGCTCTTGTATACACAACCTTCTAATGTTATTCTTTAAGTCACTATACCATTCATAACCCTTGACTAATTCCTCCTTATCATTGCGCTATTAGAAAATAGGTCGTGTGCAACTAAGTTGGGTTAAAAGGGACAATCAAAATGCCAAATTATAATAATAGAATAAGTTCAAGCTAATCCTTTGCGTGAATTCATGCACACACTGAAGTGATATAGCATATGGCTCACGAATAGGGAAGATGGTAATTTGTACCTAGATATTCGGAGATGGCTTAACCATATCCAATGTTGCATTTGTATTGATGGTAACACCCTGACCAATGGCTCCATTTTTTGATGCAGGATTGCCATTGGTGCGTGTCTCCCTCTGTTTGGGACCCATACCTTCAATCTATAAATCTCTATCTCCCTCTCCCTCATTAGGGAGAATAGCGGGTCGAGACGACTCTCTTCTATTGTGAAAAAAAGGGGGGAAGATAAACTCACGGAGATGAGGCTATGGGTAATCGCATGTGATCACCCTCTAAGGAGGGGAAGGGGAATGGGATCCTTTAGAGAGTCTCTCTCTTTTTTTTTTTGTAAATTTAGAGAGTCTCTCTCTCTCTCTCTCTCTCTTCTTCTTCTTCTTCTTCTTTTCTTCTTCTTCTCCTCTCTCTCTCCCTGTGGGAGCTTTTTCTCAACTGCCAAGACCCACGTACCACCTATTTCTTCAAGCATTCCAAGCAAGCTCTCATGGCTATCTCTCAATTAGCCAACGCGCTGTCGATCCTCTCGGGGTGTAGTGAGCTTACCTTGATGCTAAAATGAGTTTCCTCCTCCCTCATACAAGCCGATAGCTCCACGATCCTAGATGCTAGCTCAAGCATTCTCAAGCCTCCTCCATCTCCAAGCTCCATCCACCATAGCCGCGTGTAAGACAAGAGAAGAGAGAAGAAGAGACAAGAGGAGATGGTGAAGAGCTTCACCCTCTTGATCCCTCACTCCCACACACTCACTCACTCCCTCACACTCTCACACTCCCTCCCTCAAGAGCACACACACAAGAAAGATGAAAAGAAGAAGAGAAGAAGAGAGGACTCTTGTTAGCCTCACACCAAAGAATGAGCTTCCATTCACTTTTTGAACTTTATATATACAAACCCTAAAAACCCCCATGGATGCCCATCCCTTTTTACATGATCGGCCATTGTAGCAAGTTCCCTTTTTTTAATTTCCTCTTCTTGCTTCATGCCCTAAGCCTATACCTGTCTATTCTTTTACAAGTGGCACAGGAAGGAGCCTAGCACTCTTTTACAAGAGTTTTTAGAGTTTTTGAGGTGCCTTTCCTTTAAAATTTCTCTTTTTGCCTCAATTTAGCTTTAAAGGCCGCCTCTATGCCTTTGCTCTTTTTCCATTCTTTTTCCACTTTTTCCTTCATTTTTCTACCATTTCGATTTGAGGTTAACATTACCCCCCTCCGAGGCGAGTGCCAGTCCCATGGCACGTCGAGCTGTTTGTTGGGGAAGGGTAGGCGGTTGGCAAGTTGTTGGTTAGGCAATGGTAGGGCCATATGTTGGGCTGCCTTGGAAGCATGGGCAATGATGTCAAGTGGATGATGGGGCATCCGAAGTTGATGGTGTGGCATATCTTGCAGTATCTGAAAGGAGAAAGTGTGGTGCTCTACCTAAGGGGAGTGTCTGCTTTACCATGGGGTGCCTTCTACTCATGCTAGTGGAACGGGGAGTTGGGTCATAGGTAGGCCTGGGTGATGTCCCACACTTGAGGACCCCATTCATGTGGTAGGGAGGTGCGGTGAGTGTAGTGTAGGGTGACAGGTCTAACCATAGGCGAGTGTTACCTCCCTAGGTGTGTCCTGCCCTTGAGGTGCCCTAAGCGTGAAGTGGGGGCAAAAAAGGGCTAGGGGGTTAGGAATGGGGTCGGCCAACCGAGGTCACCAGACGTGCCTAACTTCAGGATCCCTAAGTGGAGGGATTGTGAGCCATGTGTCGCGACCTGCGTGTGGATTTGTTTTTTTTTTTTGGGTTTAGTATTAAGGAATTGTTAGTCCTCATCCTCAGGAGGGGGTGGTGAAGGAGATTTAATGGAATGGCTCAAAAATCTCCAGCTCGGCATGAAATTCTTAAGGTTCAAGTGAACCTGGAGGGGAGTGGTGGAGAGGAAAGGATGGCTGCAGCGAGTGAACCGGCTATCGCTCATGTCTTCAAGAAGAGCTAGGTAGAAAGAAGGGAGGAGATTGGCTCACATCATCAGGCGGGTCATCGCACAGCTCTCGATTGCATTAGGATAAAAAAAGAGCAGGGGAAGGCCATGTGGTTGGGGTGGGGTCTTGCCTAAGTAGGATTTTTAGGAGCTTAAGATAGTTACAAGTGGTGATGAAGGTAGGATTCAGGCAGCAAGAGGAGAAATCAGCGATAAAGCTTGTCATTGTGGCATCTAAGCTGTCGGAGGCGAAGGTGAGGGCTTAAGCTAAAGTGGTGGTACAGGGATTGTATATTACAAGGAAGTCGTAATGGCCATGTGCATTTGCATCGAAGTCTACTCCTATTCGTTGAGGGTATGCCATGTAGGTAGAGTCGTTCCTCTCTGAAGGGAGAGTGTTACAAAAGGCCATCCATGAGAATACGTTGTCATCGTAGATGTGCCTTCACCACAGTGGTTGGCACTCGTATTCGAGCACGGACTGAGGCACTTCAAAAACTTTTTTCTGCTAGTATTCCACATCCTCGGTGCCTTTGAGGGTGCAATTATTCTCTCTTTCCTTCAGCCACTATTGGCTTAGTCGGCTTTTGACGTTGATCACCTCGCCCATTATTTTAGTGGGAAGAACTCTGCATAGGGAATTGGGGATGAGGAAGCTAAAGGTGAAGGGCTGCTTCTCCTATTCTTGTCTCTCCTAGAGTATGAGCTCCGCATGAAAACTGGGAGGCATGCCATTTGGGCATGGCGGGAGGGGTACAAAGGGCTGGGCCATAGGGTTAGCCCTTAATCTTTGTCTAGCTTCTTCCACCAATTTCCTCCTCTTCTCCCTCAAGGTGGTTTTCCTCTCTACAGATGTGTCTGCTAGCTGCCCTTGCCATTCAAGATGGGGTGAAGGCGGTTGTGGAATCACTTCTTCTTCGAATCTACCTAGGTCGATGTGTAGTTCTGGCTCACCTATGTTGTTCCTCTGGGCTTAGACCCATTGTAATGGGTTGGGAGGGCATGTGTAGCCCTGCTCGCAGGGCTCTGCGTGTTATGCTTAGTTTCTTTTTTACTGCCTCCAAGGACTCCGCTTCCTCCTCATGAGTGGCATCCATCAAGGTGTTCAAGAAGATTCGTTGTTGAGTGTGGAAGGCCACTTGGGCTGCCTTAGCTCTGCCTTCTACTAGGATTTTCTCTTTCTCCACTAGAGCTAGGCGATATGCCAAGGTCTTCACTCTTTGCTCATTTTGGCCTACCCACTCTTCAGTCCTCTTTTTCATTTCTTGCATGCCTTCTCCATGTCTTTGCACACACCAAGGTTATGAGCCTCTGCTCTGCTGATCTTCCAACTCTCTGCTCATTCGCTCCTGCTCTTCTCTCTCGAGGCTCAACCTTTTGGTCATTGTTTCCATTTCTCGGTGGTGGTGCTCCTCTTTTTGTTTCCTCCCTTCCTCCCCTGCGGCAAACTCCTTCATGCCCTGTTCGATTCGCCCTACTTTTGCTGCTAGATCCTCTGGTTGCATGATCAGAAGGTTACATTCTTTTTGCATCTTCTTGAGCGCTTGATTTTCATCTATGAGTAGTTGCTGCTAGCTTTGCTCCTTTTCTTCTTTGGTCTTTAGTTCCCTCTTCAGGTCAAGAATTTCCTTTTGTTGCGTAGCCATTTGCTCTGTTGTTCTATAGACCGACGAATTGCTTCGACCATGTCTTCCTCCTCTTGTCTTCTCAAGTCTGCCTCCTCTTCCATAACTCTTCTTTCTCTATCTTCTTCTATTTTCCTTGATTCCTCAGCCAACATTTCAGCTTCTTCCTTCTCCTTCTTTTTCCACTTCGTCGCCTCTCTCAGGGATTCCTTTTTTGCTCTTTCCAAATCTTCTTCTTCCTTTTTCCTGCCCACCTTCTGTTTCTTCTTCTGAGTTGCCTTCCCAGTGAACTTTTTTTTTCTTTGTCCGGATTGAGCCTCTCATTCCTCCTTCTCTGTCTCAATTTCTATTCGGTTGCTTGATTGCTCCTCCTTTTGATGGGTCAGCAACCTGTCTGGGGTCTCATATGCTCCTTTGCTTCCCTGTTGGGCCTCTTTCACTCACAGCCTCTTGGATGATGGCCGTCAATATGCTTCCATACCCGATGAAGGAGGCTTTTGAGGAAGGTTTCTTCCTCTCCACATTATTAGATGCGGGGGATTCTCCACCTACTTGTTTGTTGCCTAGGGCTAGTGCTTTGGCCACTTGGTCTATTTTTTTGTGCACATAGCCATTCCAATCCATTTTGTCCAAGGTGTGGGCTGCCACATTCTCCAGCATAGGTACACTGATCTAGTGAATGAGGGAATTGTAGCGTTGGCTGGAGAAAAGGGTGTGCACCAACTTTGCCTGTATGCGAATCTCAGTATCGGGGATGTCTTATATGCTGATGCCGTTTTTTGTCAAGACTTCTTTCCTATTCATCTTCAACAAGGTATACACATCCTTCTTATGTTTTTTCTCCACCCTAGGTTCCAGCCCTAGTGCTTTCTCCACCACAGGGCCTGGTTTAGTGGTACCTACACTTGTCGGGCAGCATTGTCCCCCCTTCCCACCGTCACCATTCTGCATTCTCGGTCGGGGTTGTACATTCTCAAGAACTCTACACACTTCTTGTGGTCAGGTTCCTGTGCAAACTTCTCTAGGTTCTCTTGATATCGTAGGAACAAGGCATCGTGCGAACTTCCGTCTCTAAGGCTCTTGTAGTAGCAGGCCTAAGTCCAAGCGGTCATAACTTAGAGCCAGTGACAAGAACGTGGCATCTAAGCATCTAAGACAAGCAATGACATCATCCCCTGTGTCTTCGGCTACGTCTGTAGCTAGAGTTAAGAATGATATCCGCTCGTAAGATGGTTTAAGGCCCGCAGGTGGTTGGGGTTTGATGGGGCTAGTAAGATCAATGGCAGATGGTGGTAGTTGACCATGAAGCAGTGGTTGAGTCTCGTGGATAAGTGTCATAATAGTGGCTGCTACGGATGGGTTGCTATACTTGGATTGGGTTTGGCAAGTCTTATTAGCATTAGCAGGGGTTGAAGGGGGTAACGTTGTTTGGGGTTTGGGCCGATAGTCTTGCTCAACTCTTCTGAGCTTATGCATGGGTGAGCTGGTAGGAGGCAGGTTCGAGAATGCTGCGGCTTTTGGTTCCGAGGTTTTACAAGGCTCGGGGTGATTAAGCGCAAGGGTGGCATTTGGGTGATGTCGTGGGCCGTTTTGGCCTTAGGGATCCATAGCCAGGCATTTCCCTTATAGTAGCCTTTCGCTTGAAAAAGGGCTTTAGGAACCCATCTTGGCTTGATCATGCTTTGATTTCTGTAACTGCATCTCGGCCTTCTGGGTTTAGAGTTTCTTGTGTTACGAAGACGTGGGCATCTAATCCTAGGCGACAAGTGCAGTTGTTTAGGCCTCCATTGAAACTTGGATTGTTGGGCCTTAGCTTTTGCCACTGTGAGGCGGCTTGTGAGACTTGGTGGATGGTGGTTGAGCAATAGCCCTCCATAGACTTGGCTGCAAGTATTTCTACCGGTGGCCTTGCGGATGGGGTCGCATAGCCCTTGCTAAAGGCTTTGTCAATATGGACGTTGCCTATGGCGAGATGGATGTGCTGCGACTCATAATTGACATTGCCATGAGTTTGCTTCTTGAAGGTTCGCCCTAGCAGCGACTTTCTGCCTGCGTTTTTAGTGTTTGGCAACACATAAAAGATCATTGATACAGTCTGAGACTCAATAGCAACAACGGTCCTGCACTTGCCGAGAAGTGCATATGAGCAGCCCCCATATGGGTTTAATTGGGCATTAGTGAGCTATAGTGGTGGTTTACCAAGTTGGTTCCAATGATCGTGAGTTAAGACATTGAAGTCTGCTCCCTCATCAATCAAGGCATTGAAAGCGCATGTTTTCTTAGCAGTGACCATGATGTGGAGGTATGCAGGTTCTACGGCTTCCTCATCCTCATCATCAATTTCCAAGATTGTGGCGACTCGTACCGTGACAGGGGGTTCCAACATTGGTGGCTCATGTAGTGGATGTGTGGGAGGGTAGTACTTCTTAATGTGACTGCCATTAAAGAAGCCTATGGCCTCGCCGTCTAAAGTCTCGAGCTCAATATTACCGATTTGGCTGATTGCACAAACTTTGAAAGGCCCAAGACCTCTAAACTTCATTTTCTACTTGTGTCCTTTAATTGAGTACAGGAGCACTAAGTCGCCCTGTTCAAAGTCGCGTTGTTTGACATGCTTGTCAAACCAGCTCTTGCGTTGTGCATTCTTGCGTATTAGCACATGAGTGGCTAGAAGGCGTGTTTCCGAGAGGCGTTCAAGTTCAACCAGGCATTGTGTCCATGTCCCCTTTCCTTCCCACCATTCTTGAAGTGCTATTCTCAGGCTAGGAACGAAGAACTCTACTAGTAGAATTGCCTCAGTCCCATAGGTTAACCTAAAGAGAGTCTAGCCGATAGCCATTTTATAAGCTGTACGGTAAGCCCACAAGGCTGCCATCAGCTTGTTATCCCAGTCGTTGTGCGAATCAGAGACTACTTTGGTCAGGACATTTACAAGGATCTTATTTGTGAATTCTGCCTGTCCATTTTCTTGAGGGTAGTATGGAGAGGATTTTTGATGGATGATCAGAAAGGTGGATAGAGATGCGCTATCACTTCATTGATGATGCTTACCCTAGTGGCCACCACAGTTGAGACTACAGCACCTTGCAGGCTGTCGTGTCTCTGCTAAAGTGTCCTCCAACAATCCCGCTATGCACTTCTGTGAGCATATTGTGTATCTCATGCTCGCATATGCATCTACGCAATAACCCGTCTTGCCCTAACCTATATAGTTGGCCTGTTAACAACTAATAGGGTTGGATTTTGAGGATAAGTCGCCTAAGTTGGGCCTTTTCTATTGGTCGCTCAGGAAGTCCATGCTCTAGCACTTGGACAATGTCATCTGCCCAGTATGGTGTTAGATCAGCCTTGAATAAATCTCTTTCGTTAGAAAAGTTGAACAGATGGGCATCTGGCAATTCATCAGCAATGCCTTGTCCAGCGGCCTCTCTCGTGGGAATGCGTGACATGTGGTCAGCCATGTAATGTTGTTTTCCCTTTCGTACAACCATGGAGAAGTCGAATTCTAAAAGAAAAAGGAGCCATCGAGCTATGCATCCTATAGCGCAGGGTTTGTTCAATAGATATAGCAAGGCTTGATGGTCCATGAAGAAAGTAAAAGGTGTAGCCAAAAGATAATGCTGAAACTTCTTTACAGCAAATACCATGGCTAAGCCCTCTCTCTCAGTCATTGAGTAGTTCATTTTGGTCTCAATGAGTTGTTTGTTAGCAAAGCTCACTAGATAGTCGAGATTGTGTTTGCCAGGTTGGCACAGTACTACCCCCATGGAAATTTTCAAAGCATCAATATGTACATGGAAGGTAATGGTCCAATCTGGGGCTCGTAGGATCGGTGCAGTAGTTAGAGCCTTTTTCAATTCCTCGTACACTCATTGACATGCATAAGATGATCAACAACTTATACAAAGGTCTGGCAATCAATGCATAGTTCAGCACAAATCATCGACATAGTATCCCGTATGGCCTAAGAAGCATTGAACTCCCTTATAGTTGATTGGAGGTGAAAGATC
Organism: Lygodium microphyllum; assembly: GCF_053477565.2. Taxonomy (NCBI): domain Eukaryota; kingdom Viridiplantae; phylum Streptophyta; class Polypodiopsida; order Schizaeales; family Lygodiaceae; genus Lygodium; species Lygodium microphyllum. Next base: position 124,468,904 of record NC_141159.1, on the reverse strand, counting down.
AACAACAACCCTGACTTTTGAGAAGTCTGTGGAAATGCCATTCTTTGACACCACGTGCCCTAGGATGCATCCATTTTTCACCCAGAACTGGCACTTTAAGGGGTTCAGGGAGAGATGATATAGGTGACACCGCTCAAAGACTGCTCGAAGTTTGTCTAAGTGTTCTCGCTAGGTCAAGTGAACAAACGAGTCATCCACGAAGACCTCCAATTACTTTCAAAGCATGTCTTTAAATATGGTGCACATGAGGCAATGAAAGGTGGCTGGGGCATTAGTCAACCCGAAGGGCATGACCATGTAAGCAAAGACACCCCACTTGGTGGCGAAGACAGTCTTCTGCATGTTGGCAAGATGCACTTGCACTTGATTTATCCAGAGAAGCCATCCACCAGGAAGATGTAGGAATCTTTGCATGCCACTCTTTCGAGCATATGCTCGGTGTATGGCAATGGGTAGTTGTCTCTCTTAGTGGCAGCATTCACCTTCTTGTAATTGATTCACACTCTAATCTTTCTGTTCTTCTTCATCACTATGACTATGGGCGACACCGAGTCTATGTGCTCGATTTCGTAAATGAATCTTACTCTCATCAGCTTGTCAATCTCCTCTTTGACTGCATGAGTGTGTTTTGGATTCATCAGGTACGATCGCTGCTTCACCGGTGCTGCGTTTGGCATCATGGGTATGTTATGAGTCACTACACTCAAATCCATCCCCTTAAGCTCCTCTAAGAACCAAGTGAACATGTCTATATACTCTTGCAAGAGAGCAACAAGACTCGTCTCCTCTTCCTCAGTCAAGTCATTGGCAATTAAGACTAGTCGAGGTGTCTCCCTTTCCTGTGCTAGGTTCACCTCCTTGACCTTAGCTGGTCCCTCGATGGGTTCACTCGTTTTCCCTTGGCATTTGGCACCCAACACGATTACTACCCTGCCACCCTTCTTGAACTTTGTAAATCTCCTCAAGAGATCCTGCGGCTTTCTTTGTTCTTCCGTTTGTGCGTCCCTAGGCTGTTTTGCCCTATCTTCCTTCAACCATCTGCGCCTCAGGTGGATGAGTAGGTTCCCCTTGGTGCGTCTAGTCTTGGATGGTCTAGGTATCTCTAGGTCGCTATCTCAGCTCACTTATAACTTGGAATCAAACTCACCATTTTTATTAGAAGATGTAGTTTCTCTTGGCAGTCGCAGCTCAGAGGGTGACTTTGTTCTAAGCATTGGTGTCCTACTACCTGCTTGGGTTAAGCCTGCTTATTCAAAATCTATGGCTCTTGTGTGTTCCAACCACGCATGGTCACAATCCATGCACATGACCCCTCATTCCATCCTAAAGATACCATTTTTTTGTGGCTTGGAGTCTGCTCGTATCTGTTCTATTTCTCATCCCTCAGTGTCGCATTGCACCGTGTCTATCTCACCCTCACTTTCATCATTGAAAGAATGACAGTTTTCATACTCATCATTGGAATCATCTTCATTCGACTGCTCATCGTCTCCTAGGTTTTGGCATATCTCTTGTCTCTGGTCAGAGGCTAGGGCCCCATTGTACATGAGGTTTAAGTCATGCACCCTAGTCCATTGCCACCTTGGTTTGTCTTGGAGTGGCTTGAAGTTTGCTATTGGGTGGATTGCTAGCTAGCATGCCAGTCAAATACTCTAGAATCTCTTGGAGTTTCTTCTTAATTGGCACTTGGAATGTGACAGGCTTAGGTCACCCACAAAGGGTTCCTGCCATCATGCAGACTAGTATGGAGGATGTGTCTTTTGTCTTACCAACTACCTTGATGGCTTGCTTGTATACCTCATGATTTTGAGAATGGCAAGTCAATCATAGCAAGGACATGCATCCATTCTCACTCATCCTCCGAGCATGGGATATACTTGGTCAAGGGCCCATAGGACTTCTTGACTTGAGCATTACCTTTAAGAATTGTGGAGATGGCATCCAAGTCAACTAGTGAGGTTTTCCATATGTCCATATCTATCCTCACAGATTCCATTCTATTGCCAAGGAAGATTAAGCCGTTACCCCAATCATTGATGACTCTGGCATTGTGCATCCAGGGTTAGCCTAATAGGATATCGTAGTCTGCTCCCTTCATGACTATAAAGTCAACTGAGAACTAGACACTTGCGATCTTCACTGGCCAGTTTTTAAGTACCCCGAATGGTTTTACTCTCATACGGTTTGCTCGTGTGACATTGAACCTGGCGGTCCCACAAGCAGGTTTTCCCACGTTTGAAGCACTGTGTGTCTCACTACACTAACCCCTGCTCATGTGTCTGCAATCCCCTTTCTAGTTGTGTCACCTAGGGCTAAGACAGGTAAGACCACATGCGTCTTAGTGCCTTCCCAGAAAGCATTCACGTGCAAGGACTTAGGCATAGAGTATAGCGTTAGGCTCGGTATTTGTGTCTTTGCATCATGGTCATGCAGGTCTGTGGCAGCTTGCTCTCATGATCCTTCAACCCACTACTTCAAGTCTTGCCATAGGGTGGAATGTTGTCTAAGTAGGTCTCCTAGGCTCAGACGCCTCACAGGGGTAGTCACTAGCATGGTAAAGAGGTCATTGGCTGCTCGCGTCTTTCTCCTATTCTTGATTGTCCTGGCCAATGGCCGTGACTAATTTGATGGCCTGTAGCGTCAAGGCTTTGCCTAAGCGGTACCACTTACGGCACAGTTGCATCTCTTGATTTCAATCGAGGATGTGAGACTGGTGTGCGTATGTTGGAGATATCTTTGATCTCGTCCTCTAGGATGGGCTCACAATCTTTTAGGTGCTCTTGGGCCTCTCTTACCCATTCCTTCACTTTCTCGATAGCCTCTAGTTGGCGCTTTGGATGCGGGCACTCCCCTACCCTAGAACTTTCCTTTTTGGTTGTGTTAGGAGCTAAGGTTTTCGCCTCTGCCTCAGTGACCTTCTTTCTAGCAAGTAAAGTAGTGGAAGTCTCAGTTTTCAGCATGATATTAGCTTCGGGTTTCTTCTTTCTCCATCTATGACTCTTCTTCTCGATCGAGGCTCCATCTATGATCAAGGCTGCATCAAGGTTGCTTGGCCGTAGGGTTGTGAGTACGGGAGTCTTCTTGGTAATTTGCAATGCGCAACGTCACGACCAAATATACGCAATTTAGCGCAAGGTCATGACCTAGGGTCTTGACACTCGGCCGACAAGTGGTTTCCACCATAGTACACACATTGGATGTGTGAGCGCATTGGTCGTCTCAACATATCCTATAGTTTGGCATCTCTATTTTTACCTCAGTCAAGTCTTGGTTGTCTCACTAGCTTTCCCTTTGTCCTGGGCTATTGGACCTGATCGTTCACTAGAGGCTGACGCTCTCTCTGAACTCTGCGAGTTGGTCTCTTCTAAATTTGAGCTCCTGGAGCTCTGCTCTTTTAGCTGGTCGTCTACTTGAATGGCCTCTTCAAACACCCTAGCTATTGAGTCTCCCTGCAAGCTTGAGTTGCCTGCCAAGGCCTTATACAACTCCTTGCTCCGTATTCCACTAATAAATACAGTGGATATCGCTCTTTCGGTAGGTTTTTCACCCATGGGGATTCTCTTGAAGAGGCTCCTCACGTGGGTGACTGAGTCGCAAATGTCCTCTTTCTCCTTTTGCTTGACATTCATCAGTCTCACTAGCAGATTGTCAGAGTATCTGAGCTTGGAGAATCTCTTGATGAAGAGGTTTTTGAGGCCATTAAAGTCTGCTCATTCTCTGGCATCTAGACTCATGTACCAAGTCCTACCCTTGTCACCTAAGCAAAGCCCAAATTCTTGAGAGCATTGAGTCAAGTCGGTGAGACCACTGGCCTCGCAGACTTGCTCAAATTGCTCTACAAAGCTGTATGGATCGTCGTGGGGTTGGTACTTGTCGAGTTTCTTTGCAACAATGGGGATTTTAGACTGGCCCTTAGAGCCTTGGTTTTCTCCTAATTCCGTTAGTAATGATGTCGCTAGTGCTACAGCACTCTGCTCCGATGCTGTGTTATCGAGCAGTCGCTTCATGAGAAGCTCACTCAATGTCAAGTTTCCTTCCAAGACTCTCTCATGATCGATTCGATTCCCACCTGCCAGGTTTAGCAAACGTTGTGCCTCACACAATTTAGAGTTCTGCCTTAAGCTCCTAGCATGCTGGTCTTGGTTGTATTTCACTATGCCTTGCAGTGCCTTGTGGGCTAGCTTTCGTTCCTCTTCCAAGTCTGTTATAATGGCTTTTGCCATTCTGCCGCGGTGTTCATACCAAGCATGCACATCGTAGCTGCTTACCAATGAATTGCCTCTGCTAAGTCAAGTTCCTCGTTCGGCCTATGGTTTGAGCTTTCCTTTAACATGATCGTGTTCTCGTGCTCCACCAAGCTGTTGATCAGGTTGAGCAAGTTGGTCAGATCCACTTCTCTAGTGCCTCTTGCTTGGTCCTACTCTATGCTTTGGTTGTCTGTTTATGTCTTGGAATCTTCTCCTATTTGTGGGTTCCTTGAGGTGTTTATTTGAGTGAGTTCCTTGACTTATTGCATCCAATCCTCAATTTGCCTCTACTCAATATGTGTGTGTTCTTTCTCGTGCACTTGTGCTCAATCAGGCTTTCAATTATCCTTAAGTGTACTTCAAGTGTGGAAATTCGGGATGAGTGCAGAAAACAAGTATCTAAGCGGCTTACGTACTCTCTCACTTCGTTTTAGGCCTAATAGACTTGTTGACCTGTGTCTAGCTGTCTTGTCCGTTTTTAGGGTTATTTAGGATCTTTGGCTCAGCTGGCAATCGCTAGGACTTTGGGTCTAGCAATAGCCTACTCGAGCTACTAGGTGACCGTGTCCTATGAATTTGCCTATTCCCTGCGCCAGAATCGGGTTCCACGCCTCGGGGGTACTCAAAAAGTTTTATGTGGCCGGAGAATTTGGAAAAATCTTGACTTGGCCCAACTCGTCCAAGTTGCAGGAGCCGAGTTTTGTTGAGAACCAGCAATCACACTCAAACAGCCTCTTTGTATGGAGCCTCAGGGTCAAGGATATGCAGGCTAACTTATCCCATATGCACAATGGTGCCTACTGCAATTTCCTACTTTCCTATAAAGCATTGTACTTGCTTCCTTTCTTAATGCAATGATAGTACTCTTTTCTTTTCAGTGAAGTGTCAATGTTATTGTCCACATACACAAGATTGTGTTTATGAGTCCAAGTCTCAATCTTGGAACCTAATTCACTTGTGTAATAAACAGTGTCCTTGTCTTCTCCATCATGAGTCCACACTTCTCATTTGATCCTCCATAGCTTCCAATTTTGCCATGCTCTAGATCCCGCATTTCTCACATGGTATCAGAGCCCAGTTGGGCATGACATTGCTTGTCTAGCCTCTCTTGATTCCTTTCAACCTCAGTCTAGCTCAATGTCAGCTCATGATTTCATCTCCCAACTCTACTCTCACTGAAGCTTCCATGGCAGCCATAGCCAGCAGCACCCTGTCAGATTGAGCTACTTATATCTCACTCCATAGGTCAAATCTCTTGGAGCTTCCTTCTAGAAAAGTATTCCCCAACTCACAAAGCTTCCCTCTATCACATCAATCCAGGACATTGGACCATCTAGAGCTCAGCATTGTGAAAATCCTCAATCTCTGCTCTGTGTCTGCCATAGTGAGATAGGACCTACCTTACTTGGAGCTTCCATAACTCTTCAACCAGGCCATTTCAGCCCATGTTTTCTTCTAGAGAGTTGTTCCTCTGCTCAAGGCACTTCATCTTGGCACAAAAATTGATTGCATTACTGCACCCTGGCTCCAGCATTGCGAAAATCACGGAATTCTGTCAGAATTGTGCCTGCTTCTGTTCGATGTGTCTGCATGCTTCATACAGGCCACAATCTTGACGATTATGATAGGGCTTTGGTAGCCCATGAAGTCAGCTTCCTAGGCATGTAAAAATTTTTGAAAATGATCAAGTGTAGCTCCTGCAATCTGAGAAAAACCAGGCCCCTGTCTCAGAAACCCTAATTCCACCATAGCCAAAGCTTCAAAATTCTGACATTTTTTCTCTCTCACTGAAGTTATCAACAGTGATTTTAATCACTGAGCAATACTCTCTAAAGTTCATTAAAGTACTGTCACTCAAATCTGAAGGTATCAGCATCAAATCAAGAAGGGGAAGATCACTTGGATTTTAAAAGAGTAAAAGACTTTTGCAGATTTGGTATTCATTGACACTCAGTTAGTGTTTTTTTTAGCACTTGTGTCTCTCAACCAATTCTTCTGTTGCTCAAATCTAATAAGTCTGAAGTTGATTTGCTACTGTTCCCGTAAGTCTAACATGGGCAAAGACTCTCCAAATGCTCGATTCAAAGGAGTCGGGTTCCACACTTGGCAAACCCGCATCAAGCTCATCCTGATGAAGAAGGGTCTCTGGGCCATCACAAATGGCAAAGAAAAGAAACCTCGGGACGCGGACCTTCAACTACTTGGCAAAAGAATGATGACAGAGCACATGCCATTATCAAATTGGAGCTAGACGACAGTTATATCCATCATGTGGATAACTGTGAGACCTCACAGGATACATGGAAAAGACTTGACACCCTGTTCTGTGCACAATCTAAATCATCAAAGTATGGTCTCCTGATTGAGTTCTTCAGGCTTGAAATGAAGTCCAGCACATCACTTGCCACACATATCAATTACATGGAAGGACTCCTAACCCAACTTGCAGGAATCAACATTAAAATGGATGAAGATGTTTGCATCGGTGTTCTACTTAAGAGTTTGCCTCCTGAATATAATAATGTATCAATAACTTTAATCAACATGCCAAATCCTGAACTTGTTGATATCCAGGCATCATTGTTAGAAGAAGAAAAGAAGCTAAAAACTAAAGAATAACCAAGTACCTCTAGAGATAAGCATGCATTATATGTTGGCAACAGGTACAAAGGCAAGAAGGATCAGCTCTTCTGTGACTTCTGCAAAAGGACCGGACACACCGAGAAGTTCTGCCACACAAGAAAGAGATCCCAAAAGGCCTATCTAGTCGCAGTCAAAGAAGAAGAAGAAAATGGAGCAAAGGAAGAAGAAGATGAAGATGAAGACCACCAGGATCGGAAGGACAAGACTCATCAGTCCTTGTACTCTCATAATTTTGATAGACTGTTTTAAAATCCTTGTACTTCCTTGCCCTAATGCTTTCTGCCATAAGCTTTGTAAACTCCTTATGTAACTTGGCATTACAATCCCTATACACTTTGTGAGGCCCCTGTTACAGCCTCTGGATGTCCACCATGTTTATGGTACCCACACTTAGCTTTTTTGTGACAGCCTCTGGTGTTTTGCCATGTTTGTGGTATGCCCACACTTTGCAGGTGGTTCTCATTACAGCCTCTACACACTTTGTGCCTTTTCTAGTTGTGATTGAGGAGGGGTATTGAGAATCAGCAATCACACTCAAACAGCCTCTTTGTATGGAGCCTCAGGGTCAAGGATATGAAGGCTAACTTATCCCATATGCACAATGGTGCCTACTGCAGTTTCCTACTTTCCTATAAAGCATTGTACTTGCTTCCTTTCTTAATGCAATGATAGTACTCTTTTCTTTTCAGTGAAGTGTCAATGTCATTGTCCACATACACAAGATTGTGTTTATGAGTCCAAGTCTCAATCTTGGAACGTGATTCACTTGTGTAATAAACAGTGTCCTTGTCTTCTCCATCATGAGTCCACACTTCTCATTTCATCCTCCATAGCTTTCGGTTTTGCCATGCTCTAGATCCTGCATTTCTCACAAGTGTGTCACTCAGATGGGCCGAGGGCTCGGGCTGAGGGGCTGAATGGAATTGTGGGCTGAGGAGATTCACTCCAAGGGGCCGAGGGCCAAATGGTAACTAGTCCGAATGGGGTTGGCCGAGGGCCGAATAGTAAATGGTCCGAATGGGCTGAGGGCCGAGTGGCCGAGTGAAGTGGGCTGAGGGCCGAATGGTGAATTCAGAAGGGCCGAGTGTCAACTTGTCCGTGGTGTTGGGCCATGTCGGCAGGGCTGAGGGCCGAATTTTAAAGTTGGTCTGAATGCTTCACTTGGATGGGCCAAGTGAAAGGCATCCAAGTGTAGTTGGACGAGGGCCAAATGGTCTGAGGGCCAAATGGTTTGAGGGCCGAATGGCCAAGTGATCCGAGGGCCAATTTTGGGACTCGGCCTAGAATCATCGTCACTCAGTCGGGCCAAGCCGTGTGCGATGATGGCCGCGTTGGGGATGATTTTGTTTAATCTAACATTCCGCACAACCACCAAGCACGCCGCCTTCCAGATCACAACAAATACATAGCAAGGAGGTCCTGACGTACCTGAATCGCACAAAGAACTCCCCAATGGCAAGATCAAATTGAATCAATGCTAGAAGCACACTCTCACTCTCTCTCACTCTCTCTCAATGTTAGGGCATGAAATGAGCTCTTCCTTGTCCTCTTGGCTCTTAAGTCCCTTTCCGGTTAAGGTTTTGGGGACATCACTTGTCAAGATTGTGGGAGAGAAGGAAGGAGTCTCACTTATAGCTTTCTTGCTTGCACAATGGGGGAATACACACAAAGGTGGAGGCTGAAAACAGTTTTCCTCTTCTTAGTTGTGTAAGCCAAAAAGAACTCGAGTACATAGAAATAGAACCCTATATATGGGTCTCAAACCAAACTCAACTAACTAAGGTGGCATACTAATTGAGCCACGAACTATAGTAGATAAGGATAGCTATCATCTAGCTATTATTCATGGGCGGTATACCAACCGCATCTGCAACTGACAAGTAGGTGACATAAATGCACAACGGTCACCCTGGCATATCACAAGTGGAGCTCGATATCTCAACACTTCCCCTCGAGCTCAATCCCAATTCCTGCACACCAAGCAGGTCTCTGAACTTGCGCAGCTTCTCTGTGCCCAATGCCTTCGTAAATATGTCAGCTACCTGATCCTCTGTGCTGACATAAACTAGATCAATAAGACCTAGTAAAACCCTCTCCCGCACATAGTGATAATGCACCTCAATGTGCTTTGTTCTAGCATGATAGACTGGGTTATTTGCCAAGTGTATACTACTCATGTTGTCACAATAAATGACAACTGGCCTATCTGTAGGCTGATGCATATCATAAAGTAGCTTATGCAACCAAGCTACCTCACATGCAGCCATTGTTGCGCCCCTGTACTCTGCCTCTGTGCTCGACAAGGAAACTGTAGGCTGTTTCTTGCTTCTCCAAGTGACTGCAGCACTCCCAAAAGAGAACACATATCCATTGGTAGATCGTCTATTAGAAATACTACCAGCCCAATCAGCATCAGTGTATCCATACAACTGTACCTGAACCCCAGTCTCATAAAGTAGTCCATACTGCAATGTGGACTTTACATACCTGAGTATGCGTGTAGCCGCATCTAAATGCCGTTTCCTTGGAGCCTGAATAAACTGACTTACCAATCCAACACCATAGCTCAAATCTGGCCTGGTAATAGTCATATAAATCAAACTTTCTACTATGCGTCTGTACATAGTAGGGTCTTCCAGAAGCTCACTTGCATCTGCGCTGAGCTTCACATTCTGCTCCCAAGGAACTGAAATAGGCTTACAGCCTATCATCCCATATTTGGACAGCATGTCCAATCCATACTGCCTCTGCAAGAGCCGTATCCCACTTGGTGATCTAATCACCTCAATGCCCAAGAAATAACACAGCTCTCCCAAATCCTTCATCTCAAACTTCTGCTTCAATAGCATTTTCACATGAAGGATATCTTCATCACTGTCACCTGTCATAATCAAATCATCAACATAAATGACAAGTAGCATAATATCTTTCTCTGTTTTTCTCACATAAAGTGAGAAATCTGCCTTGGAAATCTAAAAGCCAATAGTGACAAGATACTGTCCTATCTTGTCAGACCATGCTCTAGGTGCTTGCTTCAAGCCATACAAGGCTTTCTTCAACCTACAAATAAACTCAGGATGAACACCATGCACATAACCTGGTGGTTGCTCCATATATACCTCTTCTTGCAAATTACCATGCAAGAAGGTATTCTTTATATCCATCTGATGTAAAGACCATTCCTTTGATGCAACCATAGCAATGACTGCTCTTATGGTTGCCATCCTTGCAACTGGACTGAATGTTTCTTCATAATCAATGCCATATGTTTGTGCATACCCCTTGACTACTAATCTTGCCTTGTATATGTTCACAAAACCATCTGCATTGTGCTTCACCTTATAAACCCACTTACAACCAATTGCATTCTTATCTTTAGGCAAAGGTACCAATTCCCATGTAACATTTTCTTCCAAGGCATCCATTTCTTCATCCATGGCTTTCTTCCATTTTTCTTTTCCCATGGCTTGCTCAAAAGAAGTGGGTTCTGGTTCCTGTATCACTTTGACCATATAGGCATAGTGAATGGCTGTAAATCCATGATATTTCAGCCTATCCACATGATACCTAGCTCTTGTAGACCCATGCAAAGTAGGTTCACTCCCAGGTGCTCTCAAAACATCCCTGGTCTTCCTTACTCTAGGTGTAACAATAGAAGGAATACCCAACTCATAATCAATGCTCTGTTCTGAGCCACTAGATTCAGCATCCACATAAGAGTGACCTGCGTTTACATCAAACATGGGCTGATCTACCTTCTCTTTTCCTTTTTGTGATACCTGCATACCACTATCTGCATTGCTTTGAGAAGATTCTCTAGATCTCAATCTGCCTGTCCATGGCAAAGAATGTGAACCACTGCTAGAGGACGCTCTAGGTCCACTAATATCTTGTGACTACTGCTGTGAATTCTGTGCAGCATTACCATTTTGTGCATCTACATTATCAATCACATTTACTGGTTTATACCAACTACTCATCTCATAAAAAACAACATCTCTGCTCACTGTAAACTTATGAATAGAAGGGTTATCGCATCTATACCCTTTTTGCTACAGAGAGTAACCAATAAAGATGCATTTCTCAGCTTTTGGATCCAACTTGGATCTCAACTCATCTGGCACATGAACATAGGTAATGCAACCAAAAATTTTCAAATGAGAAATATCTGGTTTCCTACCAGTATACCTCTCCTCTGGAGTCATGCCATGTATTGCTGCAGTGGGAGTCCTGTTCATTATGTAGACTGCTGTAGCAACTGCCTCAGCCCAGTAAAAATCTGGTAGGTCTTTTTCATTGAGCATGACACGAGATACCTCTCCAATATGCATGTTTTTTCTTTTTGCAATTCCATTTTGTTGTGGGGTATGACTACATGAATATTGCTGCTTTATTGCTCCTGCAAGAACCTTGCAAACTCATTTGAGAGATACTCTTCCCCTCCATCTGACCTTAGGTATTTTATTTGCAGGCCTGTTTCTTTTTCAACCATAGCTTCAAGAGCTTTGAAATGCCCAAAAACCACTTTTCTTTTTCATAAAATGCACCCAAACTTTTTTTGCTATAGTCTTCAATAAAAGTGACAAAATAATGACAGCCTCCAAGAGATGCAGCTTTAGTAGTCCACACATCAGAGTGGATTAATTCCAATGGCTTCTTACTCTCTTGAACATGTCTAGGAAATGGTTTCCTTGCCTGTTTTCCAAATTGACAGGCTTCACATACCTTATGCATTTCTGCAACCTTGAATTTAGGCAATCCTGCAACAATATTTTGGGCTTGCATTGATTTAAGTCGTTGTACATTAACATGACCAATGCGTTTATGCTAGATATCAATATCTGCAACTACACCGGTCCCATTTGCAAACATTGCTGCACTCAATTTAGGCATGTCTGCATCCAACGTAAACATTCTGCCCTTCTTCTTTCCTTTTGCTATCAAGCGACCTTTATTTTTCATATCCTCAACAAAGCATCCATGAGAATTAAATCTGACCTACAAGCCCCGCTCAACCATTTGACCAACAGAAACTAGGTTCTTGGTGATATTCGGGACATGAAATACATCCGACTGGTATTTCTTTTTCCCATCCTGCATAGACAAATGAATTTTTCCAATCTGCACAATAGGATGTGCAGTATCATCACCAGTCTCTACAAATCCTGGTTTTTCCATTTTCCTTGCATCCTGCATCCATTCTACATGACCTGTCATGTGGTTTGATGCACCTGAGTCAACATACCACACATCGTTGCTTTCTTCTACACTTGTCACAGAATTGGTCATGTGCTGGACCATAAACAAATGCTCATTTCTATCATCACCCTGTCTATTAGAAGATGCATAATTTCCTTGTTGCAATTTTCCATTCATGATGTCATTCTACTTTTTATAGCAGTCTTTAGCCATATGACCCATTTTACCACAGTAGTAGCATTCAACATTGCTGTTTGCATTTTGGCCTCTTTGCCATCCACCGCAACCTCTTTGGCTCCCCCTGCCTCTAGATTTACCACGTCCTCCTCCATAGGACTAGTTTTCTTGAGTTTGCTGCATATTCTAATTTCTACCACGGCCTCCAGATCGGCCCCCTCTACCTCTGCCTCTACCTCTTCCAGCATTTGAGTAGAAGACAGCTTCTTTTAAAGTTCCTCCTAGAGAAGATGCACCACCATTTCTCTACTCCTCAGAAATTAGAAGAGCAATCAACTCCTCAAAATCAGAAAATCTTTCACGGACGGAAATGGATGTTCGGAACTGTGCATAATCCTTTCCTAGACCATTCAAGGTCACAAAAACTAAATCATCATCTTCCATTGGCGACCCAATGGGAGCAAGTGCATCTGCAATCTTCTTCACCTTCATGTGGTAGTCATTAATGCTCATACTTTCTCTTTGCACATTGTGCAACTCTTGCTTGAGCTGCATTTTCCTGGCTTGCGTATTTGTGCTATATATTTTTGACAAAGTATCCCATGCCTCCTTTGGCGTACTTGCATCTTGAATATGCACAAGCATAGAGTCTGAAATGTTGATAGACAGCCAGTACATAACTTTCTTGGCTCTCTCATGCCATGCTTTAAATGCCTGTATTTGCTCTTGATTGGGAACATCAGGAAGAACTGGTTCTTCTTCATTTCCTGCAACAAATTCCCAATATCCTTTTTCCATAAGAAAATTCATCATTCTGAACTTCCATGCTTGGAAGTTGTTCTTGTCAAGCTTTTCAGTGACAATCTGTGAAAGAGAATCAGACGCCATTACAGAATACTGCAAAAAATTCTGTCACTACAAAGAACACAGCTTCAGCCTCACAAGGGCAAATCTGCAAAACTAACGAAAGTGGTATTTGACCACACAGTCACTTCCTAGTGACGATTTTGCAGGAAACAAGGATGATTCTGTAACTCCCAATGTCTCTGTGCACAGGCATACGATGCAATTTCTACAGTAACTTTTCATCGACCTGTAGAACAGTGGTCACACATCATAAAACAGTGCCTTTTCTTGAGTGCGTGCAGAAAACTTCCGCCTCCAAAACAGGCCCCGAAATGGCCTCAAATAAAAAAAACAGAGCAACCTAGGGCCAAAGCCTTATCCCGCAGCATATACTGCCCTCTTGCTACACCGCAAAGAGCGTCTCAATCTGAGACAATGCACTCTTGTACTTTCGGGCTATGCTACCCTGCAGAGACTTGCTCCCAAAACAGAAAAATGAAAGCAACACTGGTCCTCTTACCAGAACACCGCAAACTTGGTTTGCTTTCTTGAGCTCCTTACCATGAACAAGGCTCTGATACCATGTCAAGATTGTGGGAGAGAAGGAAGGAGTCTCACTTGTAGATTTCTTGCTTGCACAATGGGGGAATACACACAAAGGTGGAGGCTGAAAACAGTTTTCCTCTTCTTAGTTGTGTAAGCCAAAAAGAACTCGAGTATATAGAAATAGAAGAACCCTATATATGGATCTCAAACCAAACTCAACTAACTAAGGTGGCATACTAATTGAGCCATGAACTAGAGTAGATAAGGATAGCTGTCATCTAGCTATTATTCATGGCGGTGTACCAACCGCATCTGCAACTGACAAGTCGGTGACATAAATGCACAACGGTCACCCTGGCATATCACCAGTGGAGCTCGATATCTCAACATCACTCACTTGCCGACATTAACATCCCAAGCATTCTTTTTTCCCATTTTTGCATGACTTGTGCCGTGTTTTTCCCTGTTTTACATCAACATACCCTACGCTTTTCCTATCCCGTCTCCTAATCCTAACCTACTCTAAATGCAACAATGGTCAAAGGCAAAAAACTGAAATGATTTCTCCATCTTTTCCAATTATCAAACCAGCAAAATAACCCAAAATACTTACTTGTTTCGAAGATAAAAAACCCAAACTTCCTACCTACCTCAAGCTCCGGTTCGGGGATGAATCCCTTACTTCGATGCTCGATATGAGGCGTGCGAGTGCTCAAGCTTGAATCCATTGGTCCCGACAACGGAATCAAAATGTGGGAGCTTTTGCTCAATCGCTAAGACCCACGGACTGCCTATTGCTTCAAGTGTTCCAAGCGAGGTCTCATGGCTATCTCTCACTTAACCGACGCACCGTCGATCCTCTCTAGGTGTAGTGAGCTTACCTTGATGCCAAAATGAGTTTCCTCCTCCCTCACACAAGCCGGTAGCTCCACGATCCTAAATGCTAGCTCAAGCATCCTCAAGCCTCCTCCATCTCCAAGCTCCATCCATCATAGCCACGTGCGAGACAAGAGAAGAGAAGAGAAGAGAGAAGAAGAGAGAAGAGGAGATGGTGAAGAGCTTTACCCTCTTGATCCCTCACTCCCACACACACACTCACTCCCTCACACTCTCACACTCCCTCCCTCAAGAGCACACACATAAGCAAGATGAAAAGAAAAAGAGAAGAAGAGAGGACTCTTGTTAGCCTCACACCAAAGAATGAGCTTCCATTCACTTTTTGAACTTTATATATACAAACCCTAAAAACCCCCATGGGCGCCCATCCTTTTTTACATGATGGGCCATTGTGGCAAGGTCCCTTTTTCTAATTTCCTCTTCTTGCTTCATGCCCTAAGCCTATACCCATCTATTGTTTTACAAGTGGCACAAGAGGGAGCCCTGGCGCTCTTTTATAAGAGTTTTTAGAGTTTTTGAGGTGCCTTTTCTTTAAAATTACTATTTTTGCCTCAGTTTAGCTTTAGAGGCCGCCTCTACGCCTTTGCTCTTTTTCCATTCTTTTTCTGATTTTTCCTTCATTTTTTCTCCATTTTGATTTGAGGTTAACACTCCCTCTTCTTCTTCTTCTTCTTCTTCCCCTCCCTCTCCCTCTCCCTCTCTCTCTTCTTCTTCTTCTTCTTCTCTTCTTCTTCTCTCTCTCTCTATCGTTATCTCTTCTTCTTTAACTTCTTCTTCTCTTCTTTTCCCTATTCTCTCCTCCCCCTCCTCTTCCTTCTCCTCCTCCTCCTCCTCTTCTTCTTCTTCTTCTTCTTCTTCTTCTTCTTCTTCTTCTTCTTCTTAGAATATCAAGCTCCTCCTACTCTTGAGTCAATCTATCTTTATGTGTGTGATCGACATTAGCTAGATACAACTATACATGTGTATGACATTCAATAAGTCGGTGCTCAGTGACTTAACCACAGTTAGTCTTGGTTAGTCATACCTATGTGTGTAAGTCTCTTTCAGTTAGTATGATGGAAGTATAATGAAAGAAGAACAACAATGAGCTAAGGCTTATCTTTTGCTCCACTCTGTCTCTCTCCCTCTCTTCACCCATGGTATTAGAGCTTGAATGTGTGAAGCCTGAAGGCTTGGCAGTGGCAATTTGGCATCAAGACATCAAATATGAAGAAAACATCATCAAAGTAGACTATGCATGTAGCCCATTTTTTTGCAAAAGCTATATCTTGGTATAGAAACGGTTTTTAAAGAAAGGGCCCTCAATTCTTGACCATTTTGATGTGGTTGTAGCCCACAACTTTGCAGAAGAAAGTTTTTTCAAATTCCACATAGATTTTGAGATATTCAGCACAGACCTGTGCAGACTGGCTGTTTACTACAATAAATAGGAGGTGATTCTAGGGCACTAGTGGCTTTCATCCTAACAATGTATATGCCCTTATTATCATGCATTTGAGCATGATATTGGAGTGTTAAATGCTCAGTTTTGGGGTTTATTTGCAGGCTAGAAATAGTGAACTGGTTGCTATCTTGAATTTGGAAACAATATACCTACATGGTTGAAGTATTTGTGATGCTTATTTGATACTAACAAATGCTTGGATCATACCACTTGAGTGGTAGATGCTTTTTGGGATATTGTGAGTGCTGAAAGTCCAAAGTTTGGACCGATTTTTTGCTAGTTATACCAAGGTATTGACTGGTTATTGTCTGTAGGAAGGATACCTATCATCTTGCAATATATTCTAACCGATTGGACATGTATCAACTCTTGCATAGAGATGGCAACTGAATGAGGTTTTTTGGGGCAGTTTTGAGGTCTGAATACTCTTATTTTAATAGAGAAAATACTGTTGGTTATAGCAATGGGCTAGTTGTATTTGGTACTGCTACTTGTATACATTACAAATATTGATACTTGTATGGACATAGTTTGTTACTGGGATGTTTTGCCACTACCATAAAATGTTTTGAACTGATTTGAGCTTGGTTTATGCTTAGTTTACTGTGGTTTTTCATTGTTGAAATATAGTTTACAGCAAGTAGGTTGTCAAGAAAACTATCTTGAACTGCAGGAAACTATCATGAATAGCAGGAAACTGGTCCTAAACTATAGGAAAAGGAGTAAGATACTTAGATGTTGTATACATCACTTAATTCCTAAGCTACAACTATGGAAAATGCTCAAGGAATTGACAATATCACTCAAATTATGGGAAAAAAGCTGGACAACAAAATTTTTGGTTTATGAAAGTTTTGTATAAAGAATTTTTTGGTTGGTAGAGGTTATTGGGACTTATGCACAGGTGATGAGGCTAAACCTGAAATACATAAAAGGAATCCAAAAAGTGATTAGAAAAGGGCTCATAAGCTATGGACTGAGAGAGCATGCAAGGTGTTACATTGGTTTTCCTTATGTATATCAGATGCTATGGTTATATAGATTATTGGATGCAGTTCCCCAAAGGATGCATGGGACATACTCATGAAGAATTATGGAAATGTAACATATGCAAGAAAGATTCAGCTAAAGCAATAGGTCAATAACATGTCTAGGAATGGCAGAAGCATTCAGGCCTACACTACAGAGATCAAGAACATAGTGGATCAGCTTGTCACCATTGAATCTTCAGTGTCTGAGGACGATATGATTGCAGTGACATTAAATGGACTTGGAAAAGAGTATAAAGCATTTGATATGTCTATTTCTGTGAGAGCTCAATCCCCTGATTGGGATGAGCTGATTGCTTTACTACTGCATGAGGAAGTTAAGCTTGGGCTAAATACAAGTTTGTGTACGTCTCAAAGCAGATACACTATTCTTTACTCTAGCGAGCGTTATAGAGGTGGTAGAGGCCATGGCTCTTTTCGAGGACGAGAAGACACTCGAAACACTTATGAACAGAATCAGTAGAATGCCTAGCATGGAACAAATACACAGGGCCAGCATGGATGGTGGCTTTAGAGGTAGGGGGAGATCACCCCATGGTAGAGGCGGTGGATTTGGTTCATGGTAGTCAAATGATCAATCAAATAGAGATAAGAATTGCCATTACTATGAAAGATATGGACACATTACAAAGGATTGTTACAAGAAGCAGGGAGATATGAAAGCAAAGGGCAAACAACATGGGCACTATGCATCTTCTAGAAGTGCTCATGATGAGTAGGTTGACAGATTATTTGCCATGCAACATGTGTCTAAGAATGCATCTAGGCAGAACAAAAATGAGAGATGGTACATTGATTTAGGGGGCTTCAAATCATATGACACCCCATGGAGAATGGCTTGATGAGATGGTTGCAGGTTCACATGGTTATGTGTGTACTCAGAATGACACCCAACATGACATTCACACACAATACTTGTTTCATTTTTTATGCCTGATGGCAAGAAAAAGAGTCTGCATGATGTACTACATGTACCTACAATAACCAACAATCCTTTGTCAGTTGGACAAATGGTAAAATAGAATCTGCAACTGATATTTAATAGAGATGGATGCTTTGTTGAAGAGTATGGTAATGGCTGCAAATTGATTGCTAGAGGCGGAAGAGATGGCAAAATGTTTAATCTTGATGCGTCAATTCCAAAATTAAAAGCAGCCATGTTTGCACATGATGATGGTGCTATACAAGATGTTGAGATATGGCATAAGCGGATTGGCCATATGAATGTACAAAAGCTGAAATCTATGCAGCAGAAGGAGATTGTGCTTGGACTGCCTAAGTTCAAGTATCATGGCTTTGGACATGTATGTGATGCATGTCAGTTTGGAAAGCAAGCACGATTTCCATTTATGAGACATGTACGAAATAGCTCACGACCCTTGCAGTTGGTACATTCAGATGTATGGGGTCGGTCTCATAATGCTTTGTTTGGTGGTGCTCATTACTATGTATCCTTCATTGATGATATCAACAAGTATACTTGGCTTTACATACTAAAACATAAGGGTGATGTGTTTAGTGTATTCAAGGACTTCAAGAAGCATGCTGAAAATGAGTTGAGCTGTAAAATTTCATGTCTTAGATCAGATGGAGGTGGAGAATATGTCTCTAATTACTTTGATAGATACATTGCTAAACATGGGATCAGAAGATAGTTAACTTGCAGCTATACACCATAGCAAAATGGTGTAGTAGAAAGGAAAAATAGGGTACTGATGGAATTGGCAAGAGCTATGCTAAACGAGAAGAGTTTGCCAAATGGTTATTGGGCTGAGGCAGTAGTGATTGTTGTCTATATGCTAAATACAACCCCTACATCAGGGATTCATGATGTAACTCCATATGAGAGGTTGTCTAGTCATAAGCCTAACATTTCACACTTGAAGGTATTTGGCAGCATTGCATATGTGCATGTTCCTGATGAAAAGAGGAAGAAATTGGATCCTAAAGCTGTGAAGAGTATGTTTCTTGGTTATGCACAAGAATAGAAAGCTTACAAGTGTTATGTACCATCTACACATGAGACATTGATTAGCAGAGATGTTGTTTTTTATGAGCTGGTATCATGGTATGGTAATCCTATTGCAATGACTACTGATGGATCAACCAGCACTAGTTATGTTGAAAATACACCTACAGTGAGTACATTTATGATTGGTCCTACAGGTGATGGGTCATCTACAGTAAGTCCTTGGTCAGGATGCTTGCAGAGTCATACTCCTACATCCACGGATACATATATGTCAGTGAAGGGGAGATTGGATAAGGGAAACAAAAAGATGCTTGAGGATGTGATAGGTCCACTTATAGAAGGTTATGAGTCATCTAACATCGATAGTTTGGATAGTAAGTTGGGCATTCCGTCTATTATGATACCTAGAGCAAGGTAGAGTCATTATGTACCTCCTCATGAGAGGCAAGCTCAAAGCGAGCCACAATTATGGAGATATGAGAGAGTCAGAAAACCAGTTGATAGGTTTACATACATTGGTTATTTAGCCCTCCATTATGCATATATGGTTAGTGTGATAGGCTACAAATAACCTATTGGAAGAGAGGGAGAGCAACAGAGTGGAGCGGAAGATGAGCCTAAGCCCATTGTTGTTCTTCTTCCATTATTCTTCCATCATACAAACTGAAAGAGACTTACACACATAGGTATGACTAACCAAGACTAACTGTGGTTAGGTTAACTTATTGAATATCACACATGTGTATAGCTGTATCCAGTTAATGTTGGTCACACACATAAAGATAGACTGACTGAAGAGTAACAGGAGCTTGATATTCTAACACTTCCCCCTCAAGCTCAAACCATTTGATAAACTCCAAGTAGATGTCTGAAGTATATGAAATTTTCTTTACCAAGAGACTTGGTAAATATATCTGCTACCTAGTCTTTCTTCTTCACATGAATCAAGTCAATCTTCCTTGTAAGAACCATTTCTCTGATGAAATGGTAGTGAACCTCAATATGTTTAGACCTAGCATAGTAGACAGGATTGCTAGCCAACATAACACTACTGAGGTTATCACAATGCAATCTCACTCTACTTTCTAGCTGTATTCCCAAGTCTTTCAGTAGTTTCATCAACCAAAGTGCTTTGCAAGCTGCTAAGGCAGCTCCTCTGTACTCAGCTTTTGTACTAGACAATGCAACAATAGGCTGTTTGCTTTCTAGCTATATTCCCAAGTCTTTCAGTAGTTTCACAACCAAACTGCTTTGCAAGCCGCTAAGGCAGCTCCTCTCTACTCAGCTTTTGTACTAGACAATACAACAATAGGATTTTTCTTACTCTTCCAACTAATCATACTATTGCCCAATCCAAATGCATAACCACTAGTTGACCTCCTGTCATAGGCACAACCAACCCAATCAGCATCAGTAAACCCTATCAAGTCAAGAGATTTTCCATATGCATAAAACAACCTATAATCTATAGTACCCTTTACATATCTCACGATCCTCCTAACTATTCTAAATGTGGTTTGCGAGGCTTCTACATGAATTGACTAATCAGCCCCGTTGTGTAACATAAGTCAGGATGGGTAATAGTCAATGGGTAATAGTCAAGTATATCAAGCTGCCCACCATATGTCAATACATGGTCACATTCTCTATGTCTTTCCCAACATCAATCTGCAGCTTGACATTCTGATCCAGAGGTGTCTCCGTTGGCTTGCATTCAGCCATACCGTACTTTTGTAACATGTCATTAGCATATTGCTTCTGTAGCAGGCATATACCTTGAGGCGTAGAGACTACCTCAATTCCAAGAAAATACTTCAGCTCACCAAGGTCTTTGACTTTGAATTTAGCCTATAAACATGATTTAATTTCAGCAATGCCCTCTTCATCATCTCCAGTGATGATAAGATCATCTGCATAAACCACTAGAAACACATATCCATGATCTTTCTTCTTCATGAACAGACTGTGATCTCTACATCACCCAATCTAAATCCATGTAGCTCTAAATAACTGCTGATCCGAGCATTCCATGCTCTAGATGCTTGTTTCAGTCCATATAAAGCCTTTTTCAGCTTACATACATGTGTAGGAAAGTCGGAGTGAACATAGCTTTTAGGTTGCTCCATATATACTTCCTTAACCAAATCACCATTCAAGAAAGAATTCTTGATGTCCATTAGCCATAATTTCCATCCTTTGCATGCTACCAAAGCAATGACAGTTCTGAGTATTGCTATTTTAGCCACCAGTGTGAAAGTCTCCTCATAGTTAAGGCCATATTGTTGTGCATACCTTTTTGCAACCAGCCTAGCCTTATAGCTTTCTAACAAACCATTTGACTTCCACTTAACCTTGTACACCCATTTGTAGCCAACGGGGACTTTGCCTTTAGGCAACTAAACCAATTCTCATGTCCCATTATTAGCCAGGGCTACATACTCCTCATCCATGGTAGCACACTAGTTATCATCTGTAATTGCATCATCAAACTTTGTAGGTTCTTTGTAACCTATCACACTAGCCATATATGCATAATGGAGGGCTGAATAACCAATGTATATGAACTTGTCAACTGGTTTTTTGACTCTCTCAAATCTTTGTAACTGTGGCTGACTTCGAGCTTGCCTCTCATGAGGCGGTACATAATGACTCAACCTTGATCTAGGCATCATAACAAATGGAATGCCCAACTCACTATCAAAACTATCACTACTGGATGACTCATAACCTGCTGTAAGTGGACCTGTCACATCCTCAAGCATATTTCTTTTCCCTTATCCAATCTCCCCCTCACTGACATATCTATGTCAATGGATGTAGGAGTATGACTCCGCAAGCGTCCTGACCAAGGACTTACTGTAGGTGACCCATCACTTGTAGGACCACTCATAGATGTACTCACTGTAGGTGTATTTTTAACATTACTAGTGCTGACTGATCCATCAGTATAGCCACTGCAACTGGATTACCATACCTCGATGCTAACTCATAAAAAACAACATCTCTGCTAATTAATGTCTCATGTGTAGATGGTACATAACACTTGTAAGCTTTCCGGTCTTGTGCATAACCAAGAAATACACTCGTGATAGCTTTAGGATCCAATTTCTTCCTCTTTTCATCAGGAACATGCACATATGCAATGCTGCCAAATACCTTCAAGTGTGAAATGTCAGGCTTATGACCATACAAACTCTCATATGAAGTTACATCATGAGTCCCTGATGTAGAGATTCTATTCAACACATAGACATCACTACTGCTTTAGCCCAATAACCATTTTGCAAACTCTTCTAATTTAGCATAGCTCTTGCTGATTCCATCCGTACCCTATTTTTTCTTTCAGCTACACCATTTTGCTGCAGTGTATAGCTGCAAGTTAATTGTCTTTTGATCCCTGTTTAGCAATGTATTTATCAAAGTAATTAGAGACGTATTCTCTGCCTCCATCTGATCTAAGACATGAAATTTTATAGCTCAACTCATTTTCAGCATGCTTTTTGAAGTCCTTGAATGCATGAAACACATCATCCTTATGTTTCAGTATGTAAAGCCAAGTATACCTTTGAAATCATCAATGAAGGATACATAGCGATGAGCACCACCAAACGAAGCATTATGAGATGGACCCCATACATCTGAATGTACCAACTGTAAGGGTCGTGAGCTATTCCATACATGTCTCATAAATGGAAACCTTATCTGCTTTCCAAATTGACATGCATCACATACATGTCCAAAGTCATGAAACTTGAACTTAGGCAATCTAAGCACAATCTCCTTCTACTGCATAGATTTCAGCTTTTGTACATTCACATGGCTAGTCCGCTTATGCCATATTTTAATATCCCATATAGCACCATCATCATGTGCAAACATGGCTACTTTCAATTCTAGAATTGACGCATCAAGAGTAAACATTTTGACATCTCTTCGGCCTCTGGCAATCAATTTGCGACCATTACCATATTCTTCAACAAAGCATCCATCTCTATTAAATCTCACCTGCAGCTTCTGTTCGGCCATTAGTCCCCAACTGACAAAAGAATCTTGGTTATTGTAGGTACATGTAGTACATCATGCAGACTCTTTTTCTTGCCATCAAGCATCAACAATGGAACAATTTCTATGTGCTGAATGTCATGTTGGGTGTCATCCCTAGTACACACATAACCATGTGAACCTACAACCATATCATCAAACCATTCTCAATGGGTGTCATATGATTTGAAGCTCCTGAATCAATGTATCATCTCTCATCTCAATTCTGCCTAGATGTATTCTTAGACACATGCTGCATGGAAAACAATTTGTAAACTTGCTTATCATGAGCATAGAGAATGTGACCATGTATTGACAGATGGTGGCTAGCTTGATATACTTGACTATTACCCATCCTGACTTATGTAATGTAGTGGGGCTGATTAGTCAGTTCATGCAGAAGCCTTGCAAACTACATTTAGAATAGCCAGGAGGATCATGAGATATGTAAAGGGTACTACATATTATGGGTTGTTTTATGCGTATGGAAAATATCTTGACTTGACAGGGTGTACTGATGCTGATTGGGGTGGTTGTGCCTATGACAGGAGGTCAACCAGTGGTTATGCATTTGGATTGGGCAACATCATGATTAGTTGGCAAGGTAAGAAACAACCTACTATTGCATTGTCTAGTACAAAAGCTAAGTATAAAGGAGTTGGCTTATCGGCTTGCGAAGTAGTTTGGTTGATGAAACTGCTAAAAGACTTGGAAATATAGCTAGAAAGTAGAGTGAGATTGCATTGTGATAACCTCAGCAGTATTATGTTGGCTAGCAATCCTGTCTACCATACTAGGTCCAAACATATTGAGGTTCACTACCATTTCATCAGATAAATGGTTCTTATAGGGCAGATTGACTTGATTCATGTGAAGACTCAAGACTAGGTAGTAGACATATTTACCAAGTCACTTGATAAAGAGAAGTTCATATACTTGAAACAACTACTTGGAGTTTATCAAATGGTTTGAGCTTGAGGGGGGAGTGTTAGAATATCAAGCTCCTACTACTCTTCAGTCAATCTATATTTATGTGTGTGACCGACATTAGCTGGATATAGTTGTACATGTGTGTGACATTCAATAAATCGGTGTAGTTAGTGACTTAACCACAATTAGTCTTGGTTAGTCATACCTATGTGTGTAAGTCTCTTTTAGTTAGTATGATGAAAGTATAATGAAAGAAGAACAACAATGAGCTAAGGCTCATCTTCTGCTCTACTCTGTCTCTATCCCTCTCTTCCAACACTTCTTCTTCTTCTTCTTCTTCTTCTTCTTCTTCTTCTTCTTCTTCTTCTTCTTCTTCTTCTTCTTCTTCTTCTTCTTCTCGCCAGACTATGGTAGAAAGGGGGAAAGAAGAAGTCACCATCCCGACCTCTCTTTCTCTCTGTCTCTCTCTCTCACCTTCTCTCTCTCTCACTCTATTTCCCTCACTTAGTCTGTAGCAAGGGGCAAAGAGGTGGTCTCTCCCCTTTCACTTAAGGAGGGTGGTTTTATAGGGGAAAGGTGGGGTATTATTAGGGGGGGGGGGGGGAACGTGGAGAGGAGGTGGCATGGTGGTAGGCCCGTGGCCTCTCCTTTATTGTTGTCTTTGTCATCTTTAGCTTCTCTCTCACTGTCATCGCCTCCTTTTTCCTTGACTTCATCACCTTCCCCTTCTTCCTTAGTGACATCTACTCCTTCCATGTCGACAACTCCTCTTCCCCTTCCATGTCATTTGTGGCATCATCATCATCTCCTTTTCCCTCCCCCCCACCCTCCGGCACCTATCGTTGGTGATGATGGGGGGTGTTCATATGGGGGGGTATTACACCTTTGTTGCTCCTAAGATTTTCATGACTAAAGATATTTAATAGTGTGTTAAAGCGTCTAAGACTTGTACTTTGAGATCTATTGTCCTTTAGATATCTGAGAGATGTTGTTCTCTATTAAATTCATATCTCATCCATTTTCTAAAAACATGAGTTATATATGAGTTGCAAATCAAAATTGCAAAACTTTATCCAAAATGCAAATATTTGGACATTATATTTTTTTAATTTGATGCTGATCACGAGAATACATATATGTATATACATATGAAGAGGTTCACCTAAGCCTTTGAGTATTTTTATTTCTTTATTCATTCCAAAAGCTCATTCCATTTTTGTATTGTACTATAATATACAAAATTTCTAAGAACTAATGGCAGATATGAATATTGTTAAGACTTCAAGCTCGATCTACTATCTTTGGTATGACCATACCTGACACTTAAGTTGTCCAGTTGTACCACACTATGCGGACATTAAATAAGTTGGTGCTTAGGACTTAACTGCTTTGGTGTTGATCCGGGTTTTTTACAACCCGGATTACTACCACAAAATTTTGGCCAAAGCCCCTATCAAGAGCCTACCATATCACTCTGGGTTTACTCTTCAAGCACTAGGTATGCTACATTGCTTCTCGATTATGATAACTCTAGCAAATGGGAGGAACAAGTTCTTAGAAGGCATGTCAATGTAAAGGGTCAAAGGGATGGTTATCTTAGTGAAGATGAAAATGGATTACACCTAGGAGTTGAGTGAATGCATAGATTTTTTCAAAGGACTAGCCTCCAACTACACATGGGCCCCGTCTGCATCACTAAGATTTGGAATCTATCACCATCATTAGAGGACACCTCACCCTTGCACACAAGTCAATATCCACATCATGGTGTCATTTGGATCTTGCACAAAAGCTTACAAGCATGGACCCCTTTTGTCACATGCTTATATGTATTTATATACATATGGGGGACTAAAGTCAAAGCAGCTTTTGGAAAGCCTTTTTTATAATCTCAATAACTCCCAAGAAAAAGAGAATTTCAAGAAAATTCTCGCGAAAGCCGATCGGTTTCGACCTGGTCTACAAAGTTGCAGAAGAAACTTTTTCCAAATTCCTCACGGATTTGAAGTTACGAAGGCGCAGACTGCTGGCTACATGCAATTTTCTTCTCTCTTTCACCACACCAACTTTCCACTCTATCCTTCTTGTAAATATATTATAATAATGTGCTTTGGCCACCCACCTCTTGTAATCTAGCTCCATTTATCTATGTTGTCTACCACCACCCTTGGCTTCTTGCATGATGACCAAGGTGGGGACTTGTCCCATCCACTATGCTCCATATTTTCAAAGATGCCATACATCATCTAGGATTATGTTAATCAAGAAGATTAGCTTAATCTAATCCCTCATGGAGGCTATATAAAGAGCTCATGGAGGAAGAGGGAAAGAGGAGAATGACAAGTCCATGAGAGCATTCTAGAATACCCTCATCTCTTTGAGGGAAGCTATGAGTGAGTTCTTTTATTATGTAGCATAATGGTAAGCTTCTTCTACCTCTTCTCCTATTATCTCCATCTCTTCTCATCTTCTCATTCCATGTAGCATAACGGCAAGCTTCCTCTACCTCTTCTCCTATTATCTCCCTCTCTTCTCATCTTCTCATTCCATGTAGCATAATGACGAGCTTCTTCTACCTCTTCTCCTCTTGTCTCCCTCTCCTCTCATCTCTCTCTCTTATATTCCAATGTGGTGTCTAGCACATATATTCTCTCTTGTAAATTTGTGTCTTGGCTCTCTTGATTCTCTTTGAACATAGGGATGTCCTAGCCCATCCTCTCTTTGGCTAGGTGGTGCCCCTCTTTAGTTCTCTTAGTGAGGATTGGAGGTTGGATGGGTAAGAGGCAACCCGTTCATCATTTCAGCCCTCATTTTTGGTGCCCCCACTGAGGAGTTCTCAAGCTATGCTCTACAACTTCCATGAAGAAAGAAACATCTAAGGAGTTGTCCTCTTCTTCAACGAGTGTTTGTCAAGAAATCACTAAGTAGGAATCTTCATCAAACCCTATTCAAGGGATTCGGCGCTCAAGAGTACCGCAATGGTCTCCAAAAGAAGCTCAAGAGAAGAAGGATCTTTATCGACAAACGGCACGTATGCGGGTAAAGCAAGTTAATTACACGCATCCTTCTTTGCTTCATGAGAAATCTTGCTCTCATCAAGTCTCTACGTCAAGGCATTGTGTTGAGTGCTTGGTGTCTAGTGTAAAGACACTCCCTACGGAGCTTCGTCTTCAAGTGGTGAATGCGCTTTCAAATTCGGGGATTAACAAGTTTTTGGAGGGTGAGTTACACATCAATGGTGTGCGGTATTGGCGAGAGGCTACATATGGTGATGCGCTTCAACTGCTACTAGCAAGAAGACTCAAAGTAATTGAAAAGATAGCTATCGAAGCCTATGAACTTTACAAGGCTGATGATGGTCACACAAAAGCTACGCTAATTAGTGGTGAGCAAATCCTTCGCATCTCTCGAATAGTGGGATCTAAGAGGCCATAGCTTCAACGACACGCTTCATAAAAGTTTGTAGTGTACATTTGTAGTTAATGCATAAATGACTACTCCTACTTTCTACAACTTTCAATCGGTTCAAAACATTCGGGTGGATGTGTGCATTAGTAGAAAGATACATTTTCAGCAAAGGTTGGTCTTCTATTTTGGAGCTGAGAGGTTGAGAGAGATCTTGTTGTCACTTGATCCCATAATACTCCCTATTTTGGATTATAACATCTCCTTTAATGTGCACATATTCATTCTACTCTAAGTGTATCCCATGAACCATAGGGACTTGTACGGACCTATCCGTCCACTTGCTAGACAAACCGTGCATATAATTGTTAGCACAAAGCTCAGGTTTCAAAATGTTATAAGGGTCTTATTGGGCCCTCGTCGTCTTGCTGAGATTAATGCATCTGTAAATCCATTTATTCTACCCTTAATAAGATATGACTTGGGCCTAGACGTGTTCATCTTTATTTTGTATTGAGCTAGGCCAACATCTTCCTATCATGGCTTTTCCAAGTTTTTTTGGGCACAAAGGGGAGAAATCTCTGGACTTTTTGGATGACTTAGAAATGGCCTTCCTAGTCACAGGCCGGGATGATGAAGCAACCAAAGTACGGGCCTTCCCTTTAGTTCTAAAGGGTGATGCTCGAGTGTGGTATCAAGCTCTCCCAGAGGCTACAAGGGGTAATTGGGAGAATCTCAAGACCGCATTCATGCACAAGTACCAAGATACAGAGCCACCTGAAGATATTTGGAGACAACTCTTAGATCTTCGCCAAACCATAGCAGGGGAGTACCAAACCTATGAAGGCATGTTTATAAAATTGTGGGATAAATGGACAACATCTTTAGCCGAGGGAGAAAGAGTACCTGATTGCCTTAAGAAAGATTGTTTTCTAGCCGGACTCCATCCTCTACTAAGGGAGAAGGTCAAAGGAAAGTTTCCCACATCCTATGAAGAATCAGTCACTTATGCGAGAGAGAAAGATAGAAAATTGAAGTATCAAGCCCAGTTAAAGGGGGGAGTTGAGCCCATACAGGTTTTACCAACCATGCAAAGGCCTAGAGAAATAGCAGAGGCCCCACCTGAACCAGAGATACCACAGCAAGAGCTCCTACAACGCATTACTAATCAACTCGAAAGCCTTTCATTAAATTTGGTGCAAGGAGTGCGGCCCCCTCCCCTCATAAATGAAGGCAATCGAGGTCCAAGAAGACAAGAAAGAGAGTATGTTTGCTATAATTGTGGGGAGACTGGCCATGGTATGTACTTTTGCCCTCATCCTAGGCGTTTTCCAGGAAATGGGTTCCAACCAAGAAGGAGGGGACAACAAGTGACACCACCTAGGGAAAGGTTTGTTCCACCGAATCCAAGGCCTCCACCACCGGTTCAAGTTCTCCAGCATCCTCGACCACTTGCAGAGGTGCCGCCCTTGCCTGTTCAACCACCAGAGAATCATGATGTTAGGATAATTAGTTTAGATGAGAGTGATGTCAAAGGAAATGACAAAGTAGTAGAGGTTGAAGCAATGCCGGTGAAGAAAGCCCGGAGAATTGAGAAGATGGAGCCTACACCACCAAAGGAGGTTGAAAATACGGAAGAGGAGGCAGAGTCATCAGTGGCTACAAAGACACGCAACAGTAAAAAGAGGAGGGCTCGCTCACGCCGACACATTGAGCCAGATGATTTTCCCTTGGGTAAAGGTACTAGAGCTTATGATTTGCTTGCTGATGTGAGGAATCAAGGGCCAAAAATTTCATGGCCACAATTACTACATCTATCTCCAACAGTGCGGCGACAATGGTCAAAGATGGTAAGCATTAGACCCATGAAGAATAGACATGTGAATGCAATCCAGGCTAGAAAGATGAAAGATATTGTACCTCTAGTGGAAGCTGAAATCAATGGGCAGAGAGTGTCAAAGACATATGTGGATGGAGGTGCAGAGATTTGTGTCATGACGGAAAAGTTGATGCATCGTTTGGGATTAGAGGTAAATGAAACTACTAAATTTGGGGCCAAAATGGCTAACAATGTGGTAGTAAATTGTTTGGGAGTTATAAAGAAAGTCAAGGTAAAGGTGTGTGGAGTGCAACTGGAGCTTGACATGTATGTGATGCCAGTGAAGGGGGATGGCTATCCGCTCATTCTTGGGCGACCATGGCTAATGGGAATGAAAGCCAGACAAGATTGGGAGACAGGGGCTTTAGAGCTCAGGCCACAAAAGGGGCTGCATAAAAAATGGAAGAGCACTATCTACAACATGAAGGAGGGCCGACAGGAGGATCTTGTGTTAGAAACCACCGCTGATGAATGGAGTTCCAGCGAGGGTTGGTCATCTATGACAGAGGGAGAGTCTTCTAATGAGGAGGAAGAAAGCTCTCTAGAAGTGATGGGGATTACATTAAAAGGGCCTTCTAGTAGTGAAATTTCGCAGCAGCTTCCAAAGGTCGAGAAGGAGGGGTTAGAAAAAATGTTGGCTAAGGATCTATCAGTTGAGGAGAAGGCAGCCTACATGGAAGTGGTGATAAAACATTCTGCACTTTTTATTTCTGATTATGAACACATCACAGGTGTGACAGCAGTACAACATCACATTAATCTAAAAGAGGGAGCACGGCCAGTGGTGCAGCGACTACGACGATTGGGAGTAGTTCAACAAAACGCTCTACTCACTGAGGTGCAACGACTTTTAAAGGCAGGCTTTATCTATCCAATAGGGGATTCAGAGTGGGTTTCACCTGTGGTGGTGATACCCAAGAAGAATGGAAAATGGAGGATTTGTGTGGATTACAAGCCGCTAAATGCCGCAACTAAGAGAGATCACTTTCCTCTTCCCTTTCAGGATGAAATACTCAACGAGGTGGCCGGGCATGAGAGATACACTGTTTGTGATAGGTATTCAGGTTATTTCCAGATCCGAATAGCTGAGGAGGATCAACAGAAGACCACCTTCATTACACCTTGGGGTTGTTTTGCTTACAAAGTAATGCCATTTGGATTAACAAATGCCCCAGCTACCTTCCAGCGATTCATGAATTATGTCTTCCAGCCATATTTTGGGAAATCCATCAGGGTCTTTATTGATGATTTTTGTATTTATAGTTCTAAGGCTCTACATCTAGGGAAGGTGGATGAAGCTTTCAACCGACTCGCACAAATGGGGGGGCAATTAAACCATGAGAAGTGTCGAATTGGCGAAAGCAGTGTAACTTTGTTAGGGCATGTCGTAAGTGAGAGGGGCATCGAAGCAGATCCAAACAAAGTTAAGGCTCTATTGGCAGTGCCATCACCATCTTCTGTGAAGCAACTAACCTCTTTCATTCAGAAGGTGCGATATATGGGGCGGTTCATTCATCTCCTCTCCCAATTAATATTTCCACTGCAACAGTTAACCCACTCCGAGGAGCTCCTGTGGAGTGACGAAAGTGAAAGGTGCTTTCACGAGGTGAAGAAGGCTCTTAGCACCCTTCCTATAATTTTACAGCCTTGTTGGGATCAAGAGTTTTTTGTCAACCCGAGTTTTGGGGACAATGCTCTAGGGGCAGCACTAATACAAAAGGATGCTAAAACTGGACTAATGAGACCGGTTTACTTTTCTAGTAGAGTAATGACAGCATCAGAACGAGGGTACAAGATGGTCGAGGTAATGGTTTTGTCTCTAATGTTTGCTATAAGAAAGTTTCGTCCTTATCCTCTCCCTAGGCCATTCACAGTGATCACGACAGAAGAGCATTTTCCCTATGCCTTACAACACATGGATGTTTCAACTAGAATCGCTAAGTGGGTGATACAACTCCAAGAGTTTGACTACACCTTCAAGGTGGAGGATTCTACTCGAGCTTGCCTAGCTGACTTGTTGACCCATAGATGCCATCAAAAGAAGGAAAAGGAGAAGGGAAAGGTAAAAGAGAAGACACCTCCTCTTGAGGAGCCGCCACGGGTGGAGAATGCCCATGCCCTCTACTTCGATGGGGCCTACAAGCGTATTAAAGATAGAGCGGCAGCAGGAATAGTGGTGTTCAGTCCCATAGGTGACAAACTTTATGGAGAAGGTATCAGCTTGGAGGATGTCCATTCTAACAATGAGGCAGAATATCAAGCCTTGCTTTTAGGTTTGAAGTGGTGTCTCTCACATGGTATCACTCGGCTTAATGTTTTTGGGGATTCTATGCTCATTGTTAAGCAAATGAAAGGAATCTGGGCTTGTAAAAATGATAACTTAGCAGTGAAAATGAGGGAAGCTAAAACTCTCATGAGAAAGCTACAGAAAGCCCAAATCTATTTTGTGCCAAGGCGCACAAATGGCGACGCAGATGCTCTAGCAGCTAAAAAATTGAAAGAGGCAATGGTGGGCATCATTGCCGTAAAGCTTCCCTTGTTTCAAGGAAAGTTTCAACTACAAGATGTGCTTTATTTTCTCGAGCAAGGTGAGGCACCTACACATATGAGTAAAAGTGAGAAAAGGTGGCTAGCTACTAAGGCCACTAAATACCGCTTGATAAATGATGTGTTGTATTGCAAAGGAAAGGATGCAGTGCTTAGAAGGGTGCCAACAGCAAAGGAGATTATAGATGTGATTAAGAGCTGCCATGAAGGGGTTTGTGGTGGACATTTTGCTCAAGAAATAACCAGCAGAAAGATTCTCCAAGCCGGTTTTGTGTGGCCTAGTCTACATCGAGATGTGCAACATTGGTGCCACACTTGTGACGATTGCCAAAAGGCTGGACCAAGGAAGCTAGTGCATGAGGAACAAAATCCCATAACTACATATGGCCCATTTGAGAAATGGGGGATTGATGCAATAGGACCACTCCCACGAACTCAATCTGGCAAGGAATACATCATAATGGGAGTGGACTACATGACGAGGTGGGCAGAGGCTTCAGCAACTAGTAGGATCACAGCCCAAGAAGTGGGAAAATTTGTGTTTGAAAATATTTGTTGCAGGTTTGGCACACCTTTGGAAATTATCTCTGATCGGGGTCCTGGTTTTAGGGCGAACCTAGTAGGGGAGCTAATGGAAAGGCTAAAAATCAAGCACAGGCATTCTACTCCCTACTATCCACAGTGTAATGGTTTGGTCGAAAAAGTAAATGGGCTAATTTGTAAGATAATTACCAAGCAGGTACACATGCACCCCAAGCACTGGGATAAAAAATTGAGTGCAGCTCTTTGGGCCTACAGGACTTCATTTAGAACCTCGGTTGGCTATACTCCATTTCATCTCGTCTATGGCCAAGAAGCTTTGCTTCCTATAGAGGTGGAACTGGCCAGTTTGCGTGTTTTAGTAGCCAGTCAAGAGAAGAATCAAGATAAGAAGTTAGAGGAAAGGATCTTGGATCTAGAGAGGCTGGAGTTAGATAGAGAAGCAGCAGTCCAACACTATTCCATGCAGGCTGAAGAGAGGAGGAAGACCTTTAATAAGAAGCTGGCTAGCAAATACATAAGGGAAGGATCACTTGTGCTACGCTATGATAACCGCTTCGATAACAGAAAGGATGCTAAACTTGTGTTCAAGTGGGAAGGGCCATTCATGGTCATAAGGAGATATCCAAATGGCAGCTATAAGCTAGGTGACATGGATGGGAAGGTTCACAAGACAAGGGTAAATGGATGGCGACTGAAGCCTTATTTTCAAAGAAATATGAACACTTTTGAGCAGTCATTCAATGAAGAGCCACCAATGAGGGGGTGCAGTCCTCCTTGCTCTATTGGACCATCATTATCAAGCTAGAGGCATGAATACCTCTAGCCTAAGGGGAGGGCTAATGATCCGGGTTTTTTACAACCCGGATTACTACCACAAAATTTTGGCCAAAGCCCCTATCAAGAGCCTACCATATCACTCTGGGTTTACTCTTCAAGCACTAGGTATGCTACATTGCTTCTCGATTATGATAACTCTAGCAAATGGGAGGAACAAGTTCTTAGAAGGCATGTCAATGTAAAGGGTCAAAGGGATGGTTATCTTAGTGAAGATGAAAATGGATTACACCTAGGAGTTGAGTGAATGCATAGATTTTTTCAAAGGACTAGCCTCCAACTACACATGGGCCCCGTCTGCATCACTAAGATTTGGAATCTATCACCATCATTAGAGGACACCTCACCCTTGCACACAAGTCAATATCCACATCATGGTGTCATTTGGATCTTGCACAAAAGCTTACAAGCATGGACCCCTTTTGTCACATGCTTATATGTATTTATATACATATGGGGGACTAAAGTCAAAGCAGCTTTTGGAAAGCCTTTTTTATAATCTCAATAACTCCCAAGAAAAAGAGAATTTCAAGAAAATTCTCGCGAAAGCCGATCGGTTTCGACCTGGTCTACAAAGTTGCAGAAGAAACTTTTTCCAAATTCCTCACGGATTTGAAGTTACGAAGGCGCAGACTGCTGGCTACATGCAATTTTCTTCTCTCTTTCACCACACCAACTTTCCACTCTATCCTTCTTGTAAATATATTATAATAATGTGCTTTGGCCACCCACCTCTTGTAATCTAGCTCCATTTATCTATGTTGTCTACCACCACCCTTGGCTTCTTGCATGATGACCAAGGTGGGGACTTGTCCCATCCACTATGCTCCATATTTTCAAAGATGCCATACATCATCTAGGATTATGTTAATCAAGAAGATTAGCTTAATCTAATCCCTCATGGAGGCTATATAAAGAGCCCATGGAGGAAGAGGGAAAGAGGAGAATGACAAGTCCATGAGAGCATTCTAGAATACCCTCATCTCTTTGAGGGAAGCTATGAGTGAGTTCTTTTATTATGTAGCATAATGGTAAGCTTCTTCTACCTCTTCTCCTATTATCTCCATCTCTTCTCATCTTCTCATTCCATGTAGCATAACGGCAAGCTTCCTCTACCTCTTCTCCTATTATCTCCCTCTCTTCTCATCTTCTCATTCCATGTAGCATAATGACGAGCTTCTTCTACCTCTTCTCCTCTTGTCTCCCTCTCCTCTCATCTCTCTCTCTTATATTCCAATGTGGTGTCTAGCACATATATTCTCTCTTGTAAATTTGTGTCTTGGCTCTCTTGATTCTCTTTGAACATAGGGATGTCCTAGCCCATCCTCTCTTTGGCTAGGTGGTGCCCCTCTTTAGTTCTCTTAGTGAGGATTGGAGGTTGGATGGGTAAGAGGCAACCCGTTCATCATTTCAGCCCTCAGTGTGAATGGTCCTTTGTGACCTTAGGTTGTACCTTCACTAAGTAGTGTGTGGAATGATAATAAAAGTGAGAGAGCACTCTGCTCTGACTGTTGCTTCTTCACTCTTGTCTTTGTCTCTGATTGTTAACATGGTATCGGAGCACCCATGATTGGGCTCTGTAGAGTGCATACAGGAAGAAGACCTGAAGATTGAACTGTCAGGGTTTAAGAGAACAAAGGATTGACTCTAATTTTCCTATGTTACAAGGTAGGCATTATCATTGTGACTTGCCATTGCTTGAAGGAGGACTTGTGACTTGTTTGGAGCCTTGTAAAGGCTTGGTTGATCATCATTGAGTGGATATACATCAAAGTTATCATCAGTGTGAAGAAGGAGAAGCCCAGATCTGTCCACGCAAACTGTGCCAGGTTGCTAATCTGCATATGCTTGCTAAATCATCATATTGGAAGGGAATGGAGCACTTAAATGCTTGCTAAATCATCATTGGAAGATGGGTTATTGTCCTAGAATGCTAACCCTTGATGTAGAGCTCATCTATGAGCTGTGAATGTTGACCACAGATATGAAAACTGTGAAGATCTGTTGTAATCAGGGTGCATATGGCATACACTTGATTCTACTCAAGAGCTTTGAGCTTCTTGGCATGCTCAGGAGAACTTGTTGAAGCATATACATGCTCTAGGAACCATATGTATTGACTGACATGGTTGTGGATTGAAGTTATTGACTGAAATGCTCAGTTTTGAGAAGTCATTGACAGGCTAAAATTTGTCATGGGCAGTGTGAGATGCATGTATCACTACACTCTGAAATGTATCAGTCACTCTAGTTAGCTCCAGGTACACGATGACTTGCATATGTCTCTCAAATGCTGTGAGCATTGAAAAGGGAGTTGAAGCAAATGTATGAAGCTGAAGCAAGATGATTTGACATGGTTCTTGAATGTCATGAACAGTAAATAACCAATAAATGCCTTCATTGCTACTGACTCTTAGAGATAGATCATTCTTGGATGAGGTCAAGGTCATGTATTGAGTTCTATGCATGGTAGCATAAGGTTATGGCATTTTGCAAAGTCTTTTGGACTGAAATACCTTGACAATGACTATTTTTTTTAGTGGCTGAAATATACAGTAGGTATATCTTGTTTTGTACTTGCAACAAATGTCATACTCTATGTCAGAGTGACTTGAGTGGGAACTCATATGCAGAGATAGATCTCTGAACTGCTGCAAGCATTATGGGACATGTATGACATGTATAATCAATGTTTTTTGCCTTAAAGTTACAACTGGTTACTCACAGTTTACAATTTTCAGACTGTATGTATTTACCCTAGCAGTGAGGTTGCACGAGTTTAAGCTGAAGCAACTAGATAGCATATGTATTGACTATTATACCTACGGGTTAGACCACTTGTTTGTGGATTGTTTTGAGTTGTCATTGGACTGAAATACCCTATTTTTTACTGCAATTAATTGTAGAAAACTGCCGTAAATAGTTGAGGATTGAACTTGGTTAGTCATACTTGTTGGCTTGCAAGAAAGTCAGGCAGTGACTAAATATTGTCTGGTACAATATGACTAATGCAGAGAGGGTTGACAACATAACCCAGATAGTGGGGGAAAAGCTTGACAGTAACAATTATGCCATATAGAAGTTTCACATGGAGAACTTAATAGGGAAAGGCTACTGGGAGTTAGTGACTGGAGCGGAAGCTGAACCTGAGCTCCCAGATTGACCTACGGCTGATCAGAGATGATTACACCAATCTTGGATAGAAAGAGCTCGTAGAGTCTTGCACTGGCTCTCTTTATGTATCTTAGATGCCATGGTAATGAAGATAATGAACTGCAGCTCTCCTAAGAATGCATGGGACATTTTGGTCAAGTACTATGGCACAACCATAAGTGCCAAGAAGATACAGTTGATGCAGAAGTTCAACAACATGGAGAGAAAGAGCAGATCTATATAGGATTATGTCATGGAGGTTAAGACCATTGCGGATCAGTTGGCATCTCTTGGTTCACAGGTTGAAGATGAAGACATGGTTGTTGTGACTTTGAATGGCTTGGGGCCTGAGTATAAGTCTTTTGACACTTCTGTGTCTGTGAGGGCTGAAATGCTTGATTTTAATGAGTTGGTTGCATTGCATATATATGAGGAGGTTAAACTTGGCATGGCTACAGGGTCAAGCAGTTCTAAAAATAAGAATGCCATTTTTTTATTTGAATCAGCGCGGCCGTGGCAACCGTGGTGGTAGAGGCTATGGATCTGGCAGAGGAGGCCATCAGAATGCATCCTATGGCAATAACAACCAGCAAGTATCAAACACAAGAGGTGGTGGAAACTTTAGAGGCAGGGGGAGATCTAGTCCTAGAGGCAGAGGCTCCTGACAGCAACAACGTCCATCTGACAATCCCAATAGGGATAAGGATTGTCACTATTGCAGGAAGTATGGGCATATTGCCAAGGACTGCTGGAAGAAGCAGGGCAATCAGAAGAGCAAAAAACATGGACATTTTGCTACATCTAGTTAGGGAGATGATTTCTCAGGTGATAGACTGTTTGTCATGCAGTATGTAAAAGACAGGGCTACTAAAAAATGCACTAATGATGCAGTTTGGTAGTTTCAACTGAAAATGGTTTATGGCTGATGCAGAAGCACTATGCCATGGAAATGTTGAAGAAGTATGGCATGGATAAATGCAAACCATTGGATACACCTCTTGATCAGAATGTCAAGCTAGACATGAGCACTGGAGCTGAAGTAGAGGATGTGACTATGTACAGGCAAATGGTTGGCAGTCTGATTTACTTGACTATCACTAGGCCTGACTTGAGCTATGCTGTAGGGCTCATAAGCCAGTTTATGTAGAAGCCTAGAAAGCCACACTTGGATGCAGTTAGACGCATTATGAGATATGTTAAGTCCATTGTAGAGTATGGGCTGCTTTATGTCAGAGATAAGCCCTTGAAACTCATTGGATACATGGATGCAGATTGGGCAGGATGCTCATATGACCGTAGATCTACGAGTGGATATGCTTTTGGATTTGGTAGTGACATGATTAGTTGGAGGAGCAACAAGAAGCAGCCTACGGTTGCTTTGTCGAGTACTGAGGCAAGTACATGGGTGCTGCATTGGCAGCATGTGAGATTTCATGGCTGCTCAAGCTTATGGTTGATTTGGACATGCAGGTAGATGCTCCAGTGAAGTTACTATGCGATAATCTGAGTAGTGTAATCTTGGCCATGAATCCAGTATATCATGCCAGAACAAAACACATAGAGGTACACTACCACTTCATCAGAGAGATGGTTCTTGAAGGATGAGTTGATCTCATGCATGTAAAGATTGATGAGCAGGTTGCGAATATCTTTACCAAGTCCTTGGGTAAAGATAAGTTCAGTATTTTTAGACAAGTGCTTGGTGTACAGATGTTGTCTTGAGCTTGAGGGGGAGTTTTAAGACTTCAAGCTCAATTGTAGGTAGCCAATCGGAGAGATCATTCCCTAATCATCCATACATGACATATAGGATATTGTTGACATTTCTTAGATGCTTTAAAATTGAGGTAGAGGGTTGACATATATGTTAAAGCATGATTAAACTCTCTAGAGTTCATAGATAATAGTGCAAAGGTATTGAGGTGGAAAAAAGAGCTATGGGGAGGATTGAAATCTCTAAAATTCATAGATAATATTGAAAAGCTATTGAGGTGGAAAAAGGAGCTATGAGGAGGATGTAGAAGGGGCTATAGGAAGTGCATACATATGGAAGAATAAGATATTTAACTCAGTGTAACATCACTAGGTTAGGTCTTTTGAGCATTGAGAGAAGATCAATAGCATTTCAAAATATCAAGAGGAGGTCCTATATTGGCACACCAACAATATAGTTACAAGGGAGAGGAAGAAGAGAGTGGTCTTGTGCTTAGATAGTATCCTAGTTGATCATATAGTTGCCATTAGTTTCCATTGGTTTTAGTGAGTTGTGTTTTATCTCACACTAGTTCATTTGTTGAGGTTTTGATATAAGTTGAGTGGACTACACTCAAGAAGCCCTATTTAAGACTAGTTAAAAGATTGGAACTATCCAAAGGCTAGCATGCAATGGAGGACTAAATCCAATAGAATGGATTCTGAGGGATTTGGATATTAGTGATGAGAAATATGTAGCCAAACATTGATGAATTCACTCTCACTCTTTCAAGCATCCAAATCATGCAGCACAACTACCTATCCACCTCTCACAAGGTTACTCTCTCTGCCCCCTCTCTTACTCTTCATGCATGCCTAACTCTCCCATTTCCATGAAGTAAGAAATCTCACAAACAAGGCATTAGATCATGAGTTGTGATAGTAGGCATCACTTTCCTTACTTTATTTGAATGTATGAACTCAATCCAATTTTTATGCTCCCACAAGTTGTGATAGTAGGCATCACTTTCCTTACTTTATTTGAATGTGAGAACTCAATCCAATTTTTATGCTCCCACAAGTTGAGTAAAGTTAGAAAAATAAAATGAGAAACTCAAAAGATAAAGGGGGAAGCTCTCTCTCTCTCTCTCTCTCTCTCTCTCTCTCTCTCTCTCTCTCTCTCTCTCTCTCTCTCTTTTCCTATTAATTACACTTACTTTGTTTGAATGTATGACCTCAATCCAATTTTTATGCTCCCACAAGTTGAGTAAAGTTAGAAAAATAAAATGAGAAACTCAAAAGATAAAGGGGGAAGCTCTCTCTCTCTCTCTCTCTCTCTCTCTCTCTCTCTCTCTCTCTCTCTCTCTCTCTCTCTCTCTCTCTCTCTCTCTCTCTCTCTCTCTCTCTCTCTCTCTCTCTCTCTCTAGCTATGCTAGAAGGATGAGAACAAGACAAGAAAACAAGATCTCTCAAAAGTTTGCATATACAAGAATGACATTCCTATTTCTTTTTTGAATATAGGTGATCACTCATTGTAACCATTTTCATTAAAATCCTACCATTGTAATGTGTGCAGGTTGTTGCTTGCAAAATTTTCCATTGTAATGCACAACTATCATTGGGCTCGAAGTATTTACTTGCAAGTATATTGTAAACAGATAGAGTTTCCAATTGACATGCATGATGATAGTTGTCTTACCCACATGAATTAATCATTTGCATACAAGTGAACCAATTTTACATTAAATGTCGTCTCATCTTGAAAGATTTTCAAATTATCCTTAGAAATACATAACTTGAAATCTTAGTTATAATGTACTATTTTTTGTAGTTCTAGAGCCTACAATCACTTTAAATTTAATTTTGTAATATTTGGGCTCTCAGTGGTGGTCTTCAATTTGTAATTTTAAACTTTCCAATCTCCTCTTGATGTTTTTAGGCATTACAACTTCTCATAGTTGTTAAATTTTTTTTCAATTTCTATTTTTAACAGTTGACTCCTTTAGGCTTTCCAACTACGTCTACTTCGCCTTTTAACCTTTCAAATTTTCCCTTTAAGATAACTTTGAGTTTGGACCTCATCTTTGATTTTTGTCCCTCTTGCTAGTACAATTTTTGTTAAACATTTGCAATTACCCTCTTGCTAGTTTGTATCAATCCCATAGTGGTAGATAGAAGACATTGAATTCTTAGTTTGAGTATGAGTTGTTAGCAACAAACATGTAAGAATCAAGCCTAGCATAGGTCAATGGGCTTATGTAAGGGACTTTCCCAACTTCACAATATAAGCCATGCACAAGTTCAGATATAGCAATGAAGCCCAACACATCCATGCCATGGGAGGGAAGAGAAAGTCTAAATGTAGGGCAAATAATATGTGTCAATAAAGACCACATACAAATTTGCACCAATAAGAGGAACTTACTTCAATTTCATCAAGCACCACCATTTTTAGGGGTAGTCCATCAATTGGCTAGAGTTTTCTTTTTCCATGAATTCTAAGTTACAATTAGCCTGCCACACACTCAAAGTTTCAATTACCATGAGTGGTGCAAGTCAACTTGCATGTGTCATGGCTCTAAGTCATGTACAAGGTACTTTTTTTGGGCTCAAAAGTATTGCCTCTATCATGTTACTTGAATAAGGGGCATTTAAGAAATTTCAATTTCGATAAGGGCTTGCAAGCAAGGTGTAAGGAAAAAGAAATGTATTTGTGTAAAGCCACACTATTTTCCTTTTTTATTTTTTTGGTTTGGAGTGATTACTTGATCAGTGCGCTCAAATTTGAAGGTTGTAATACCCTTTCGAAGGGGTCTAGACCTTCTCAAAAAGGACTTTCAAAAAATTGACCTTCCAAAACAATGATAGTACATGATATGCCCTTCTTGTTAGAAAGGCAATGTGAAGTTTTCATTATCAATACAAGGGTCACTTTAAACATGCCCTTCAAGAAAAAAACCAAGTTTTAAATAAGAAATACAAACTTTTTTAAACACTTCAAAAATATCAGTCATATATGGTGGGCATGAGAACGGGTCTCTTTGTTAAATCGTAAGCCAATGTGCCTCATCTCATTGGCATACATTATGTAGCACACCAAGAAGGTTTGGAAATCAAAGGTACATCCGATTATTGTTTTCAAGAGTTTAAATACGTAGATAAATTTTCTAATAAACTTAGTGAATGATTGGGGGATTCATCTCTAATTCGTCGATAAGAATTGTGAAAGTTCATGGATGCATTCTTAACCTAACAATATGGAGTCCTAAAAATACATGGGGTACTATGGCTCTCTAGAGGGAAGGTTATGTGAATGTAATTTTATTTATCTTAGTATGCTTCATTGCATTTGCATCTCTTTGTCGGGCAGTTGAACTACTATACTCTTAGTGATTTGAATTGTGTCATAGCTATAGGTTGGAAGATGGAGGAGGGAACATCAAGTGTGGAAGTTGAGGAAAGGAACGTCTCTCTCCATTTCTTTCTTTCTCAACCATATCATGTCATTGAAGGTACATTTAGGAGGAACTCTACCTAACTCTTTAGAACACCTTATATGGGTTGCACTCCTTTTTACCTTATACTAGTTGTGTCCTTTCTACTTTGTATCAATAGCCATAACTGTCATGTAGCTTATATTTGTTGAAACCTTAATTTAATATGAGTGCACTCTAAACTCATAAATGTCCATTAATTTAAATATGTATTTTATAAAATCACCCACCATGGAATCACCCACGTGCACATTAAATTAACTTGATGCCCAGAAAGGACAGGCATCCCTATCAACTTCTCGCACAAGGAATCCGCCTTGTGTATGTGCTCTCGTGATGTTATGAGGACACAGTGTGAAAAATTATGGAATGCATCATCATCCAACTTCTTTATTGATCTAGAGAGTCAATGTGATCTAAGCCATTGGTACTAGTGTGAGTTGCAATTATTCGAAAATATTAGATTTTTGGATAATTTAAGCCTATTTTTGATATTATTTATTGTAAAAATTTGTAAAAGTTAGAAAAAAAGCTTCTAGATAAGGATGGCATGCAAAAAGCTAGTTACTTTTTTAGCCAGTTAGGAGATTTTTCATAAAAAAGACATATTGACAAAATCGCGCGCATTGCGATCGCTATAAACAGGTTGAAAACTGCAAATTGAACTGAAAGAAGAAGGAGTGATCAAGGAGATTCGTGCCCATGTGTCCTCTAGTTTTACCCCCCTTTTGAAGCCAATGGAGCCATCAGATTTGGGTTTCGGGCAGTAGAGAAAGAGCTGATTTTTTTAATCCATGTTTTTGGTCTACGAAGGAGCTCTATAAGAACTAATGCCTAGAGATTGCTTCTGAGTAGTGCCAAGATTCTAGGTTCTTTCAATACATATTGATTCAATTCATTGTGATTTGTCTTTGTAGTGTTTACCACTTGGGTATTCTCTATCTTCTCTTCCTTCTCCTATCTCTACTTCCTTCTACTTTAGATCCCCGGTGGATTCAACCTTTCAACAAAAACCCCTTCGACATTGGTGAACCTGACGTGAAAGTCGGCGGAAGGCGGGTAGACATGGGTGACTTATCACGAGGCATAGTTCCAGCAATGAGTTCTATGGCGGATTTGAAGCAGCTTATTGACAGGTGTTCTTAGATAATTGAATTTGGAGATGCAGATATTGGTTTCAAAAAGTTTTTATTGGACACATGTAGACAGTTGTATGAGCAATAGAAGCAGATAGAAGAGCAAGGACAAAGCATGCTGGAAGAAGTGAAGACTAAAAGAGAGGATTTGATCAGGGATTATTTTCAGTGGATGACACAAGAATTGGGTTTCTTTGATAGGTCATATGCAGCAACATATCTCAACTATTTTGACATAGCGATGCAAAGGCGCGATGTGCCTAAGGTACAAAGGGTTGTCTATTTTCTCCAGCTGGTGCAACAAAATCTTAAGGACCGAATTGAGGTTATACAACGAAGGCATGATGCAACTTGGAAAGGGTTCAAGGATGCCTTGAAAGAAGAATTCCCTGAGTCTGACAATGTTGATACGCATGTGCATGATAGCAATGATGGAGATGTCTTGCCTACTGCAGTTTCTGTTGATGTAGATGATATTGGGAGTTTATCCAGTGATACTTCTTTACAGGTGAATGACCATGTGCATGAGGCACATTCCTTACTTGATGCTCTAGTTGATGAGTGTTTGC
This sequence comes from Lygodium microphyllum, assembly GCF_053477565.2. Lineage (NCBI taxonomy): Eukaryota > Viridiplantae > Streptophyta > Polypodiopsida > Schizaeales > Lygodiaceae > Lygodium > Lygodium microphyllum. Next base: position 124,425,661 of record NC_141159.1, on the reverse strand, counting down.
AAGAAGATGTTACCCTGTGGAAGGCTTCTGATGAAGCTATAGTCGAGGTTGTCTATTCAAAGTTGGTGGTTAAATTGTTTGCTCCAGAAGTGAAAGTGAATGCAGCTTGTGAATCTATGAAAGGTTTACAAGAGACTACTGAAGATATAGAGATCCACAAGGAAGAAACAGAAGTGTTAGACCAAAGGACTATGCAAGAAACATCAGACTCTCTGGCTACTTTTTTGCATGTAGATGACAAAGAGCATGTTGGCAACATTGAGGTATTTTATGAAGAGGCAAAGGGATCCATGTGTGGTTCAGGTGAGACTCACTTGATTTCTAATGCAGGTGATGACTTTGATACTGCTGCTATGGATGAGGCTTGTGCTCAAGAGGTTCCACAATATATGGAGCAGGGTAGTCAACAAGATGAGAAGGATGCACTAGATGATTGGACAAATGCCTTGGAGGATGCCGTGGTAAGGGATGATGAGGATGCACAAGAAATTATGAATATTTTTCTTGATGTGCAAGAGGCAGAATCATTGTTTTCTATTGAGCAGTCGGTTCTTGATGTTTTATGTGATACAGTAACACAAGAAAAGATGCTTTGGTAGAGGAAGTATCAAAAACAGGGGATGCCGAGGAGAGTGTGCTTCAAGGGACCATGTCTATGGCTCTTATGCAGTCAGAAGACCTTGCTAGTGAATGTAGGATGCCATTTGATGCTTTGCTAGGAACTATAGTGGATACCTTATTTCTAGATGCTCATGATGCTATGGATGGCTTGGATATGGATGATGTTCTAAAGATCTTGGATGTGAAAAATCAAGAAGTAAAGTATCAACATGGGTTGCTTCCAAAGCAGTGGATATAGAAGGAGCAAGGGTGTTGTTATGTCTATGAAGATGGGCACAATGTGAGTATGTTTATGGTATCTAGAGGGTCTTCAAAAGCGAAGCTATGTGGCTTGAATACGTTGATAAAACCTTATGATCTAGGAGGGGCGAGTTTGGATGGTGAGATGTTCCTATGTTGGATGGAAGAGCATTGGATTTTTTATCATGGAGGTGCTTTGTCTATGCGGCAGTTACTTTGGAAGATAATGTTGTGGCCCTTTGATCCAGGAGGACTATTTTGTGGTGCATACCGGAGGATGCGCAGGTTCATAGGGGGTGGATGTCATGATGTTATGAGGACACAATGTGAAAAAGTATGGAATGCATCATCATTCGACTTCTGTATTGATCTAGAGAGTCAATGTGATTTGAGCCATTAGTACTAGTGTGAGTTGCATATATTATCCAAAAATACTAGATTTTTGGATCATTTTAGCATAATTTTGATATTATTTATTGTAAAAATATGAAAAAGTTAGAAAAAAGCTTCTAGATTAGGATGGCATGCAAAAAGCTAGTTGCTTTTTCAACCAGTTAGGAGTTTTTTCATGAAAAAGACAGATTGACGAAATCGCACGCATCGCGATCGCTGTAAACAGGCTAAAAACTGTAGATTGAATCGAAAGGAGTGATCTAGGAGATCCGTGCCCATGTGTCCTCTAGTTTTACCCCCCTTTTGAAGCCAATAGAGCCATCGGATTTGGGTTTTGGGTAGCAGAGAAAGAGCTGATTTTTTTAATCCATGTTTTTGGTCTACGAAGGAGCTCTATAAGAACTAATGCCTAGAGATTGCTTCTGAGTAGTGCCAAGATTCTAGGTTCTTTCAATACATATTGATTCAATTCATTGTGATTTGTCTTTGTAGTGTTTACCACTCGGGTATTCTCTATCTTCTCTTCCTTCTCCTATCTCTACTTCCTTCTACTTCTAATCCCCTGTGGATTCGACCTTTCGACAAAAACCCCTCCGATAGCACCCCGACAAATAAATATAGTATTACAGAATCCACTGCAAAACCTCATGGAATCCATCGTGGTCTCACGGAATAAATGCAAATGTGTATCCCATGTTTGTGGTTTTGGAATTGTGTATGCACGCAAAAGATCTAATATTGTAATGTTAGTAGCTTCTGTTTGCCCATTGTTCAGGGATTGGTAAAGGCATTAACAAACCATATTGCTTACCATGGTGTCGCTTAACTCTTTGATAAATTAAACACTCAGATACAAAGTTAGAAACATCAGATTCTATCTGTGGCCAGTAAAAATCTTCAACCAATGTAGGTAAGGTAGAAATAATACCTCTATGGCCTTGACATGGGGGACACTGAATTTCGTGCAACACAAATGATCGAAATGGAATAGTTACACAGAACCTTTTCTCATAAAATATAAATCCATCAGAAGAAGACAATGAATCTATTGGAATCCAGTTATTTGCAACTAATTTATTCCAATCAGCTTGAAAAGTGCGGTCTTGGTTATAGGTATCTTTCATAGGGGTAAGGGAATAAAAAGATATAATGGAGATATTATGGATACTTGGTCTTCTACTTAAGGCATCAACAACAACATTCTCTTTTCCAGGTTGATATTGGATAAGTGGATAAAAAATTTAAATAAAAGCATCCCATTTAATATGACAGTCAGAGATTTGTGGTTGACTAAGGAGATGTTTGATACTTTGTTGGTTAGTTTTGATCATGAATTCAGATCCCATTAAATAGTGTTTCCATTGACGTAAAGTTGTACTACATCGAGCAATTCCTTATCATAGGTAGAATACTTGATTTTGGATGATTTTAGTTTGCAACTAGAATAGGCTATGGGATGTGAATCTTGCATCAGGACAACTCCTATTTTAGATCCACTAGCATCAGTGAGACTACTAGCAAAAATGGTCTATTAAAGTAAGGTAATTACAATAGAGGGGCATGGGTTAAAGCATGTTTCAATAAATCAAAAGACCTTTGTTGATTATCAAACCAATGATATACAATACCTTTCTTTAGCAATTTTGTCAAAGGCAATGTAAGAAATGAAAAATTTCTCACAAATTTTTTGTAAAAGCTAGCAAGACGATCTAGGAAGAGAACGTAATGTTTTTAGGATCAACTTTAATACCATTAAAAGAAATAATATGTCCTAAGTATTTAATGTGGGTTTGAAAAAATTTACTATTTTCAGGGTTAGCATGTAATTGATTCTCTTTCAATAATTTGAAAACCAAAGATAAATGTTCACAATGCTCATTCTCATTCTTATTGAAAACCAATATGTTATCAAAGAAAACAAGTACACAATGCTAATGATTCAAAAATATGTGATTTATCATATGACTGAATGTGGCTGGTGCATTAGTTAAACCAAAAGGCATAACAAGGAATTCATAATGACCAAATTGAGTTCTAAATGCAGTTTTGAAAATATAAGGTGTATCGAGTCGTACTTGATGATATCCAGATTTGAAATCTACTTGCTAAATATTGTGGCTCCTTGTAGTTTATCCATGAGCTCGTCTACCCTAGGGATCAGATATCTATTCTTAACAGTGATCTTGTTTAGGGCACGATAATCAATGCACATCGTATAGGTATTATTTTTCTTCTTGACTAACAGGGACATGTGCAACAAAAGGAGAACTACTAGGCCTAATAAGTCCTTGGGTTAACAATTCTTCAACTTGGGCTTGGATTTCTTTCTGTTCAATTTGATTGTGTCTATAAGGTGCTTTACATGGTGGTTGAGAACCAGGAATTAAGTCTATTTTATGATCTTCAGGATGTATAGCTGGTAAACCAGGTGGTAAGTCAGTAGCAAAACAATCTTTAAATTGTGAAAGAAATTGTGTGTGCTAGGATGCATTTGATTTTCCTTAGCTTCAATTTCATTCACCCATACTAAGTATGATTTGCTACCTTTTCTTAATGCATGTTTAGCATGTGTGTGACTAAGCAATGGAAAATTATCTAAAGTGTGTATACCATGTAATGTGATTTGTTTCCCATTAGAATGAACCTTCATTGAATGTTGGAATAATCTATATCGGGGTTATATTTATGACGCCAAGGCATTCCTAATATAATGTCACTAGGTTGCAAAGGCACAACCAAGAAATTTTATGCGCTCAACATAATCACCAATTTTAATTTCTAAATCATGAACTTCTTGTATACCATTGTATCTAGTACCTAAGAATGCAACCTTGATGCGATAATGAGTTGAAACAATATGTAAATTCAATTCTTTGACCAATTTTGCAAAAATAAAATCGTGTGTACTCCCATCATCATGAAAAACAATCTTTTCTCTACCATGCACAAGACATTTCATCGTTAATAAAGAATGAGGATTTGGCATACTTGGTAAAGTATCTGAAGTAGTACCAATATCGTCATTGTCTTTCGTGAAATTTGGCATTTCTTCAGGGTCTTCATCTTTAGTCGCTCCCAAGTAGTTGATGTAAACAATTGGCTTTTTGGATTAATAAGTCACCGTTAGATGTCTAGGTTGGTGGCACTCGTAGCAGAATATAGGCTTGGCTTTGGAAACATTATAAGTAATGGTTGGGAGTTTAGGTATGTTGGGATTTGGTTGGAAAGATGGCTTAGGATTTGAATTTGTGTTTGATGGTAAAGTAAGGGGTTTGTCCAAGATTTACCGAAAGAAGATGGAACAAAGAGATTTTGATTGAATCTTTGAAAGTTAGAATTGAATTGCTTTATACCGATGTTACTATTAATTGGGAATTATTGCGATCACTTCTCTCGTCCTCCAATTTTTTCTTCAGCATCATGGGCCAAAGAAATCGCATCCTTGAGAGTCATTGGCTTGAACATGTTCACCTTCTCATAGAAGTGACCAAGCAAACCAGACATAAAATTGCACTTGTGGATCGCCTCAAGCATATCTTCAAGCATTCAAAGTTGTAATAAGGCATTCCAGAAATGCTCAGTGTATTACAAAATAGGCTCATGATCTCTTTGTTGCAGAAAGTCTCACTGTTTGATTGCTTTTTCATGGAATTGAGGTGGAAGAAAATTCTGCAAAATTTTCTTTTGAAAAGCCTCCCAAGTAGTAGGACAATCAATACTTTTGTGGACAACAGTCCACCATAACGATGCTTTGTCCTCCACTAAATGGTTAGTGACACACTTGAGTTTGTTTTTTTCGACATACTGCTCTTCATGGAAATAATCTTCAAACTAACCGATAAAAGTGAGGACAATCTTTCCATCACGTAGCCCATTAAAAGTACGGAATTTAAAATTTCATTTACTTATCTTGGCTTCTTTCCTAATAGATTGTGCTTTGAGTGTCGCATTGATCATACGTCGTATAACATCTTCGGGTTGTTGTCCACCTTGATTGACAGTAGATCGTTGAAGAGTAGCCAATTGAGCTTGCAAAGTCTGATGTGCTCTTCGTTCCTCTTGAAGTTGCATCATAATTATGTTCAATTTTTGCTCCATCGTTGGTTCCGGTAAATCACCTTTCGGCCATAAAATCTTCCATATTTTGATTGGACATCCTACAAAATTTCAAACAACCTCACACACTCAAAATCTTGTTAGTGTGATGACCATAGCTCAAGGTTGGGTCTACAAGGCTTGCTTCTTTTTTTTTTAAATATGGCTTTTTGCGATCTTTCTTCTTTGCAGATACAAAAATTGATGAAGTCCTTCTTCCAACGAATACTTCGTCCTTGTAGACTACGTATAGCAATCGGTTTGCTGGAAATTGGCCCTGTCAGAGTGAAAATACGAACAGGGGCTTGTTGAGGCTTTCGATAGTAGTTCATCAGGGTAAGCACAGTGTGAATGATCGCTAAGGAGGAGAATTAAGCTTTAAATTTGTAAGCCTTAGTAAAGCTTAAAAGAAAACTTAAGATTTAGTTAAAAAGCTTTAAGGAATCCAATTTTTTTGACAATAGGATGGCGTCATGTCTTGGATGACACCGATGTCGTGGAGTACATCCTCCTACCGTCGACGCTGAAGTTTGAGGGGTTAAGCTTTCTTTAATAAAGTTTATTAAGATTTATAAGCCATTTGACTAATGAAAATTTTTTATCTCTGAGAAAAAAAAATGACTTGATAAAGGAACTTCTCAAGTGGTCCTTTGTTGACAGAGAGTGGTCCTTCGCGATCCAACAGCATAGTAGGGGGTTCTTCACCGCCAGGAACACACTGGTATTGACAATTTGCTGTCATGAGCTTGACTGTAGAGCCTGTTCATTGCAGGAGCTTTGCCTTCGTGCTAGATGGTAAGCGATTGGAAGCCCTTGATCTTAGCTTCGCTCTAATACCACTGGTGCGCAAATCAGTTGCAGGATGCATACGTAGCGAGTGCCGAAAGGTCCCCAAGAACAAAGAACTCTACTTAAACTCAAAAAATAAGAAAGAAGATTTGCACGACATGAGGCAAAAAGACAAATTGGGTACAATTTTCCCCCATGTCTTGTGTGACTGCTTCACGCAAGACATGTATTTATAAATTTATTCATCTCAAAGCTCAAAAATAGCCCAATTTTACATAAGCAGGCTTTGGCTTTTGTGTTTGCTTTTATCCAAATAAAGAATAAAGCGGTTGGGTGGCCCAAAAGTCGGTTGTGCCCAAATACAGTGTCCAATAATGAAATATTTGAACAGTGCACCCATGAGCATACAAAATAATAAATATTTGTCAAGCGCTTCAATAAATAAGTGCGCCTAAATAAACATTAGTACCACGCCTTTAATAATAAGACACGCGCCCATAAAAAATGATAATTTATTCTCGATAATTTGAGTACACACTATCGCCCAATGCTTCCCAATGCCACCACCGCCTGCTCTACACATCAACTGAAGCATTCACAATTGTTAGAAAATAATAAAATTAAACTGACAAAAGTGAATACCTAGCAGTGTTCAGCTAAAAAATAAATAAATAGGTTGGAACTCTATCCTAACCTTAATTTAATACAAGTGCACTCTAAACTCATAAACATCCATAAATTTAAATATGTATTTTGCAGAATCACCCGCCATGGAATCAACCACGTGCACATTAAATTAACTTGACGCTTGAAAAGGGGGGCAAGCATCCTTGTCAACTTCTTGCACAAGGAATCCACCTTGTGTACGAGCCTCAAAAAATAAATATAGTTTTACGGAATCCATGGAAAAACCTCACAAAATCCACCATGGTCTCACGGAATCCACCATGGAATATGCCTCCTGGCATCATCTACCACTTCGGATTGGCAAAACTAGTGTCAATAGAGAAGTCAAAGCTCAAAGCTAAGGCACTTGGTTGTTGTTGCCTATTCCTTGGGCAACCGATTTGCAATAATCTAGAGTGTGGGTAGTCCAATTGGAGGTAGGGTAACAAGTTTGAACCTGGCTACAAAGGCTAATGCAGAGTGGGAGTGAGAGGAAGCGAAGTCGACAATAGCACTTTCACCCTACTATGGTGGATGGGGCAGAGTTGGAGTGGATTGAGGGTGTACATGCAGAGGAGACTTGGCATCAGAGTCTGGATAATCTAGTTTGTCAAGTAGAGGCCAGAGCTTAGAGCAGGAGTCGATCATGGTGGCTTAGAGTTCTTATTTAAGTTTTTTCCATTGGCCAGCCACTCCCGCTTTGTAGTTGCACTTAAGTTCTTCAATTATCTCTAGGTAGATCGAGGTCACACCATGTAAGTTCTCTACTCCAACCACATGCACTTGGAGAAAAACATTCTCCCACTCCAACTTCTAGGCATTGCTCCTAATATCATCAGGAAAGGATAGCTGCAGCTATTGGTATGTTTCCATCCTTTGTTAATGTTCCCAAAGAGAGTGGCATTGTTAATCGTTGGTCTATCCAAATTGGACACACATGATCTATAGCTTGGTTCTTTTCGGTATAAATGCACTTTAGATATCTTGTGAAGTTTGATATTTAGGTGTCATATCATTTGTATTAGGTGGATCATGAAAGAAGGAAGTGCTCTATTTTGTGCCATCTTTTCTATTGTTTTCTATGTGTTTAGAGTGAGGATTCTACTATGTTTGTTGTTTGGGTTCTGTAGTTCATAATGTTTCAAAGTTCTCTGTTCTATTGCAGTTTTAGGATGTGCATTTTTTTTGTGATGTAATAGGACCAGAAACACTTGGTGACCCTACCCTATTCTATTCGCACTAGAAAAATGCAAGGTGAGGGTAAGTGAAATCAATCAAATTATGTCATGTTGTTGCAGTCTCATGCAATGCCTTGTTGCACCTGGATGTTGGGTGATTATGGTAGTTGTAGCCTATCAAGGGGTGCGCTTGGCATGTCTACATGATGGAGCAGTTCTCCTTTATAGTAAATGTCATCCTCACGTGCTCCAAAGCAAGATGGATTCATGCTCAAGCCAATTGCAAATGGGAAGAATTGTAGCATGCTTGAGGATCCTCGACACATGAAGAAGTAATCATCATCAACATTCTAAGGTGCAAGCACAAGATGCAAGTTTGTTAGGAGAGGCTTCAGGTTTGAAGGAATATATTACTTCTTTTATGAGTACACCTATTGATCTATTGCACCTTCAATAGCTTGTCTTAGGCAATCACATTCTTAATCAAATTGTTAATCCAAGGAGGTGATTACAATTTAACCCATTATCACCCCCACCTCTTGAGAAACTTGTTTCTCATACCATGACTCAACCAAATCCCCTAGTTAAGTAGACCAAGTTTTATGATCGAATGAATGAGGATCTTGATTGGCATGTAGCACAGTTTGAAATCCATTGGGTTGTAGGTGGTTATGATGCATTGTTAAATGTTTAGATAAAGAAAACTCAATTTGCAACCACTTTGCAAGGCAAAGATATGGATTGATTTAGTGCAAATTTTTTGAATCATTCCTTACTTATTTTAAAAAGTGTTTTTCTGTTGTAGTTTCATAGGGATAATACCCCGGGTGATGTGTTGGAAAAAATCAAATTAATCAAGTAGAAAATGATGCTAGTGGAAGATTATGCACAACTGTCTAAAAACTTGTCAAATAGGTTGGATTAAAATAATAGATTAACTTTGGATATGCAAACTCATTATTTTTTGAAGGGGCTAAGTAGAAAGATTTTAGGGAAATTGCCAATGTGGAGATTAGAGCATAGTAGACACAAGATGTTTTGATTCAAGCGGCCGCACGGGTGGAAAAATGACTTGGTTTTGAAAATTCTCGCAAATGTAGAGATGCAAATTTTGATTCAAAAAGTGATAGGGATAGTAATTCCAATGATGAAGAGGAGTCTAAAGATGAAAGTGCTGATTTAGATTTCGAATTTGATTTAGAGTCTGATGATTTTGATGATGAAGATAGAACAAAAAATAAAAAGAGGCATACTAAGAAATCAAAAAGTAAGTGATAAATGGGAAATCGGTGCAAAAATAGGCACAAAAATGTGCTCAACATGGGAACATCTTTTGTGAGATAGCATTTTGCTTTTGTAACTCTTGGCAAAAAAATCAAATATGAAGCAATGTAAAATGTGTAGTCCAAAAGGCTCACACTATAAAATATCGTGTTAGGAAAAGGGATGGTCAAACACTTTTGTCTCATGCTAAAAATGAAGGGTCTCAAAGACCTTAGTCTATGTATGCATTTTCAATTTTAATATCAAGAAAAGGAGACTTGTTGGGTGATTTTTGGAGGTGGGAGGTTGAGGTGGTTACAACCTCTCTCTTCCTTTATCTTCTCATGTCATGCTTCATTTCCCTCTCTCCTCATTTGACATAACTCTCATTTCTCATTCTTGTTTCTTTCTATCTTGTGCTCCTTTGCAAGATCTCATGGAGAGTGAGGAAGAGGAAGAGGGTGAGGATGGCAATAGTGGATAGATTTTTTGTGTGCCTTATATTTTCTTGTGTGTTTTGAGGCATGGTTCTTGGTGAAGAAAAAGGTTTCTTGCAAGTTTTTGTGGCCAACAAGTGTACTTGCATCCTCTACTTGGCCAATTTGAGCTTCTCTTTGTGCCATGGCAAGGTGCTCTTCAGTAAAAAGAAATCCTCCCATAAAACCTCTAAATCAAAATTTCATTTCTAAAAAAATCTATTAGTAATTGGATCAAAATATAAATGAGAAATTGAAAGCTTTAGGAGTCTTTGGGACAGAAAAATAGAGGAAAAGTTGTCAAATTTGCAATAGAGTTGGCCATGAAGCTAAGACTTGTTGGTATAATCCTAATGTGAGAAATCCACAACCACCTTACCAGAGTACATCAACCAGCAAAAGTGGTTCATTAAGTTGCTATAGACAATAGGATGCATAGGGGGTTTGGAGGACCCCAAAGATTTTTAAACAGACCCACATGACCTGGAGCTCAACATCAACCAAAAGGCAATAAGGATCATGTCACTACTACAAAGTCTAAGGACATTTCGTGGGGTTGCAATGTGAATTGTGGGTTAGGCATAGAGCTAAGAGAGGAATTTTGATAGTGAAGAACTGCAATGAAGGATGGTCTGTAGGAGTGCCTCATCTACAACCACTAGCCCTAGTCACTATTGCAATTATCAAAGTTTTTCCCAATGAGCAAGTAGAGATGTAGGCTTTGAGGAAAATGTGAATATAGAATTATTACAAGAATCCCTTGAAGTTTAGAAGGTCAGGTTGACACCAATGTAGCATGTGGATAGTATTCTAGATATACACACTCGATGTGATTGTTCCACCTATATGGTGGTTAAAGATTGTTAAGAAGATGCTGAGGCAATGGCCTTTATGAGAGCCTAGAAGAAGAGAAATTTTAGATTGGGAATTTCAAAAAGATGTTTGGAATCAAGTATTTTTTCAGTTGCAATAGTTGTAGAGGCAGGGAAGACCTACAGAAATAGAAAAGAGGTTCAGGAGGAGAATGTTCTAACTAACCTTGATGAATCCTAGTTCAAGAAATCTACTATTTCACAAACAACAATACTTGAAGTAGGAGGATTTGAAGTATTATTCTAGGCTTTTGTTACTTCATCATTGCACTTGACACTTGGACATGTATTGGATCTAATTCCTGTATTTAAGGAGAATTTATTGCAGAAGCTAAAAGAAGAGTGCAAGAGTCTTATTAGCTAGGAGCTGGGTCTAGAGCTTGTGGAGGCCATATGTCGTGTGGTAATTCCAACTCAACAATTGATGGTAGATTATGAAATCCCCACAATTCAGGTTAAGTATATGAGCACGATGTTTAATGAAGTTCTTTTGGATGGTGGATCCTGAATTAATATTCTTCCACAAGCAGTTTACTTATCTACTAAATGGGTTGAGTTAGCTCAGCACCATTTCAAGAGAAGATGGTTGATCAATAGAAATTTCAACCATTAGGTATCCTAAAGAATCAATTAATTAGGATTGTAGAGCTGAAGTTAAAAGTGAGTTTTGTGGTTTTGCACATGGATGATTTTAATGATTCTTACCAAATGCTACTTGGAAGACTGTGGTTCAAGCTGACCAAGATAAAACAAGATTGGTGTTTAAGATTTGTGATTATTTCCCATGGTACAAGGAAATCAAACTTTGTGCACAAGGCAAGATGATGGTTAAGTCTAGTTACTGGCCTATGGTTTTCTTAAACAATTAATTTAGCTCTTGATGTTGAAGATGATGAGGAAGATCTTTTTCTCCAAGCTAATCCTATAATAATTTCTATTTTTGAAATTGATGTGGATAGGATAGTTCAAGAATACACTTCTATTTATGAAGTACACAGATCCCCTATTGATCCAAAAATTTAGGAATTGGCCCTAGACCTACAAGATTTTGTACTATAGGAACATGATGTATAGGTTCAGATTGTAGACTAGTCTTGCACTACTAAAGAACAAGAGGAATTGGCCCAAAAGGCTATCGTTGAAGTAGAGGAAAATTTGATTGTAGGATGTGGCATTTAGCCCATGTTAGAAAAAAGATGAAGTGGAAGAACTAGATTTATATTTCACTGAAATTTCAAAACCCATTAAAGTTAGTATTTTTGTGGATCCTAATTTCAAGGAGTAATTGCTTGTGCTATGCAAGGAATTTGTAGATATCTTTGCCTAGGAACACATTGATATTTTGGGGATTTTACCCTAAAATTTGTTAGCATCACATTAATTTGCAATAAGATGCCAAACCTATTGTTCAACATTGTTACAAGATGAATCCCAACTATAGTAAACAAGTAAAGGAGGAGCTAGGATGATGTAGCGGGTCACCTAATGTATAGTTTCATTGACAAATTTTCAAGATATAATCAAATCCATATATAAAGGAGGAGCTAGTTCTTTCGAGTTTCAGGGAGTCGAACAACAAACTTTTGACCCTTACCTAACTTCTTTTATGAGACTTTTCCTTGAGATTTCTATGTGTTTGGCATAAAGGAAGATCACTTGCAACATCTAAGGCTGTGTTTTTAAAGGTCTTGATAAATTTGGCTCTCCCTAAATTCCTTCAAATGAGTCTTTATAGCCAAGCATGGAGTTTTACTAGGACATATTATTTCTAAAGAAGGCATGGAAATTGACCTATGGAAGATTGAGGTAGTGAGCAAAGTTTAGACCCCCAAGATAGTTCCAAAGGTAATGCGATTGGTTGGTCAAATTAAATGGCATAGCAAGCACCTCTGCTACCTAGTTGATATCTATACTCTACTTACCATGTTGACCAAGAAGGGGGTGCATTTTGTATGGAGAGACACTCAGAAAAAGTATTTTGAAGCACTGAAGAAAATGTTGGTGGTTGCACCCATTCTATAGCCCCCCCTAAATGGAGCCTCCCTTTTCATGTTTTTGTGGATGCTTCCAATGTGCACTATCAGTGTAGTTTTAATGCAGGATGCAATCCCAGGCTGATTCTGGACGATTTATTATGCAAGTCAAAGGTTAAGTGCTATAGAGAAGAATAATTCAATGGACTAAAAGAGATCATTTCATCTAGATCATCATGCCCTACTTTATTTGTTGAATAAGCCACAACTAATTGTTTGTTTAGCCCATTGGATGTTGCTTTTGCAAGAATTTGTTTACTCAATAGTTCATACTCTTGGAAAGGAGCACACGATTGTTGATTTTTTTAGCAGACTTGATGTATAGGAGCAATCAATAGGCATTGATGATCAATTACCTAATGCTGTTTGTTTAACATATAGGTTTACAATCCTAATGCATATTATGATTAATTCCTAAAGTTTTTTCTTTTGGACAACATGCTTGATTCATTAAGTTCCAGTCAGCAGAAAAAGCTGGCATTGTGTAGTAAGTCTTTTCAAGTTTTTTTGGTCAGCTATATAGAAGGGGGCCTGATGATGTTTTGAGAATATGTGTTTCAAAAGAGGAATAGTGGGTAGTTCTTGAAGAAGCTCATGGTGGGATTTTAGGAGGGTATTCTTTGAATGAAGTTACATGTCCAAATATTTTGTAGGCCAGTGTGGTGGCCTACAATTTGAGGATGCATATCAATTTGCTAAATCTTGTTTGGTTTGTGCTAAGGAAGGCCAACCCAATCCTAAGATCGTATGAAGAATCACCCTGTGCTTCCATTAGATCCCTTTCAAAAATGGGGGATTGATTTTGTAGGCCCAATCAAACCACCTGCAAGATATACACAAAGCTGGTATATTCTTATTTGTACAGATTGTTGTACCAAGTGGGTGGAAGAAAAAACCCTCAAGGATAATATTGCTAGAAGTGTTGCTAGTTTTCTATATTCCAATATCATGATGCATTTTGGATGCCCTATTGAGCTTGTTAGTGATTAGGGCAAACATTTATTGAACAAAGTAATTGTGGCAAAGTAATTGTGGAGCAGGCTTGTAGCCATATGATTCTACAAAAGAAGTCTACTCCCTATCATCCACAGGCCAATCGAAGGCCAAAAGTTTGAATAAATATTTTTTGAGGATTGTGAAGAAATTTTTTGGGGAGAATAGAACAAATTTGGATCAAAAGCTAACAACCCCCTTGGATAGGGTCAGGCAGATAGTCACGGAGGTAACTGGTACTGCCTCTCCCTCCAAGCTTTCAACTTGAAGCATTAGTTATTTTTCCTGAATTAGTTCCTTGAGCAAAGAAGTACAAACAGTACACCTAAGTGTACAATTATGAGCATTCTAGAGGTCGTTTGTACGGCCAACTGTCAAGGTGTAATTCTTTCTCCTCGAATGCTTCCAACATTCGATCCTGGATCAATCACGACTTGCCAAGATCCCAAGGGTTTCGTAAGCTGAGTTGCTTGTTTACCCTCTTTCCCTTGATTTTGACATCAATTGGGCTCTGAAATAACCTCTGAACAATCCAAAATCAGTACTGATTAAGTGTTGTTTTGGACACTTGCTTGGTGAGGTTACCACCCTCACCTGTTCCTGCTTGGGGACAACAAACAACTGCTCTTGTTCTTGGAGAAAGGAGGCTCTTTCCTCGTGCAAATCTTTGTGGACTTTTTGCACTACATATACAGTTACAATATGAATGATCCCATTTCATTTAGTATATAGGTTGGAAGTAGTGGTGCCTATGGAATATGTTGTACCATCCCTTCGTGTTGCTATAGATTTTAAATTGGATCTAGAAGAGTCTATTCAACCTAGGTTGGAGCATCTTTTGCGGCTTGATGATGATTGGATAGTCGCATGGTAGAGATGACTCCTACCCTAGGTTACCTTTGAAAGGAGAAGCCACACCAATGGAAATGTTCAATGAGACAAATGTATCAGGACTTTGGGGAGATTATAGGAACAAGAAAGGTGTATACTCTTAAGGAGTTGCCACTGCTTAGGAAGCTCCATCTTTTCCTATTCATAAAAACGATCATGCAACTGATGAAAACAAAATCTATCGGTTGTGACACATATGGGATCTTTGTATGTTGAAAATGAGGGTATCCCCAATGGGTTGGTGTAGTTTATGAATGACAAGATTAGGTATGAAGTGTATTTAAGGGACAATAGAAAAATTGAACAGCATGTTTTTTTGGATATGGTTTGGGAGCTTTGTATGATTTTGTAGCAGACATGTAGCCTGAACTTTTGTAGCATGTTCCTGTGGCACAGAAAGAAAAGGGGAAGTTGTCATTGATGTCTCACAAGCTGCCTAAGCATGATAAGGATGTGGTGGACAATCCTTCTACACTGAAGACACAAAGCATTGATATGAACGTAGAGGGTTGTTAATAATGTGTCTGAAGGGGGAAGTCTGGATCTTACTATTGATGCATTTTATTTAGCATTAATGGCAAAATTTGTAGTGAAAAAATTAGACTTAAAGCTAGGCAAGATTAATTTGGACACAAAGTTTGCTATTGTCCTTAGTCCACCTTCTACTAGTGTGATTAATATTCGAAATTTGGGAGATGTCAAGTTAGGATCATCTAGTAGTTCTGTAGAAGTGTAGCAATTGAAAATTCCAAATATGGATGTTTATGTGATTCTAGAAAAGTTTGTAGGAAGTTCATTATTTCATTAAGCAGTTACCATCTCTGGTTTCAGTGGAAATGTTTGTTTACACAGAGTTGAAATAGTGCTATGATCATGAAATTGCAAAGGTTGTGGAATTATCTACATACTTACAACTTGTTAATAGGGATCATGCAACAGAGAAGGAGACATTGTAGAAGGCTTAGAATACCTTATAGAAGCAGTTGGCATGGACTAAATTGTTTGTGACGTAGTTTAAGCGATGGTCACAATATTTGAATGTAAAAGTTGCAAAAGAGTGCTCTATTCTAGCTAAATCTAATGCATAATTGTTGGCTAAATGTCAAATATTAGAAAAATAGTTAATGCAGCTGCACATTTGGAAACATAGGTGTTGCGTAATTTAGATCTGGAGATAGAGGGTTTGGTTACCATAGTAGTTGATCACTAGGAATTGTATAATCATATTTTGAACATTATTTAAAAAATGTGGAATAATATTGTTGCTTGGCTAGGAGTTGTTGTTAATAGGCGGTATGAAGTTTTACGTGGATCTTTTATTTTGTGAAGATGCTTACTTAAGGTTAATGAAGATCATTGTAATCAAATTGGAGAGCTGTAGAATGAGATAGTTCTAATGTAAAAACTTCAAAAAATAGTGCAAGCAAAGCTTAATGCCTAGGGGATGCACCTATAAAAAATCATCTATGTAATGTGCATTCAAAGAGTATTAAGAAATATCATTTCTTTACATGCTATAAGTCCATAAAATGACCCCTTTTACTTTACTAAACTTACAAGTTTTTTTCAAATTACAATTAAAAATACCATTTGTAATATAATCTTGTAAATTTTACTAAATAAAATATCCTTTCCTTTGAACTCACATGGTATCTTACATGTTTTATAAGGTGGACCCCTCGAGGCTTAATACTACTAACCAAAAAGTTGATGATTTGCAAAAGCAGTTAGTTGAATTTAAGGCTTTGCATAAGAAATCTATAGATGTGTAGTTTAAAGTCATTGAATGTGGTTTTGATTTCAAATTTCATAGGAAGGAAATTCCTAAGATTAAACTTGATAATCATAAAGGTTTTGAGATGCAGGTTTTTGCATTTCCCATGCAATAAAAGATGTTTGAAGAGGTTTGGTTTAGGGTTATGATATTTTGCAGGATGACGATGATGTTTCAGAATTTTTCTTAAACATTGAAAATATGAAGATATACTTGGTTCTGATGATTCCAAGTTATTTATAGTGGATTTTACTATAGGGTTTTTGCAATGTCCTAAAGATGGCACTATGCAGGTTTTTGTACCTGAAAAGGTTACAGTATATGTTGAATGTGTAATGAGGGAACTATTATGGGATCACTAGATTGTGCTCGAGAGACTAGACTAGATGCAAGATTTGTTACAAAATGTGTGATTCAAGATAATCCGACATAGGGGGATAAGGGACAATGACAACTTAACAAGTTATAAAAAATCCGACAACCCGAGACCATAGGTATGGACAACTTGACTCGATAGGATATGAAGGATCCCACAACTCAGGACTATAGGTATGGATACAAGACACATCAGAATTACAAGTTCGTCGATGGGGATGAAGAAGATACAAGACAGTACTAGATAAGATCTCGTACTACAAGATTACAAGGTGACAAGACAACATGAGTATAATGGAAGACAAGACAAGACTAGATACCATGACAAGACAAGAAGTAGAACTAGAACTCAAAGTTACTTACTTGGAGGTCTCGACTCTTTGAGCTCCCAAGACTAGCATTGGCTTAGGAGCTCTATGGAAATCCCCTCCTTTTATATGTGTTGGAGGGTGGTTCAAGATCTTCTAGAATATTCATGACGACATCATTGACGATGCAAGTGATGACATGGCATATCTTGTAGAAGGTTCTATGATGACATGGCAAGGGTGGGTTTGCATGGTTGGCTCAAGGATGTCCTTTCAAGGGTTCATTTGCATGGGGTGTAGATTCATATGGCATGAGTAAGGATTAATCTGTACACTTGATCACGGCATGTCCATGACATCACCCCTCCTCTAGCAACGAGTTCCATGAGGAGTAGCTTGGTGATTTGGTCCAAGTTTTGTTGGATTCCTCTTGTGAAATTCATTTACTTTGAGAGGTACTCTTTGGAGATATTATATACATTCCCAAGTGCGATCATTGATGTCATATCCTTTATAGTGAATAGGGTATTCCAATCAACCTTGGGAGATCCTCGAGTCTAATCAGGCTCAAATTCTTCATGATCTTCAATCTGGATAGGTGGTGGGAGATTAGCTCTCTCTCCCCTCAGTGGTGAGCTATGGTATGGCTCAAGTAAGGAAACATAGAAGACTAGGTGGATCTTCATGGGTCTAGGGAGTTAGAGTTGGTAAGCAATTGGGTTGATCTGGTCTATGATAGTGAAGGGCCCAAATCTTTGATGGTCTAGCTTGGTGGAGGGCCATGTTTTCTAGAGGTTATGCCTGAGTAACCATACTTTATCACCAAAATTGTATGCTGGATGTTGGAGGTGATGCTAGTTCGCATAGTGCTTGTACTGATTTTAAGCCTTTTGGATTTGTTGCTTGAGTTCTTGGTGTATATATGCTAGGTATTGACTTTATCTTGGGTAATATGGCTCTTTACTTGATTGGATAGATGTACATCCATCCTTGGATGTTGGCCATAGTTTGCAAAGGAAAAGGTGTGCTTGATAGATGCATGGAAAGTATTGTTATAAGCAAACTCTGCAAGGGAGAGAGCTCATAACAATCATTCTGATGGTAGTTAATAGTGCATTGGAGATATTGTTGGAAGACTTGATTTACCCATTCTATTTGATTAGCTATGGGTAACTTAACTTGGACTCCAAGGAGGTTGCAAAGGCTCTTCCAAAAAGTAGATATGAATTGGGGACCCAATCATTGATGATGTCGTCTAGGAGTGCATGTAATCTAAAAATGTATTTGAGGAAGAGTCTAGCAGTAGCTGTGCCCGTGGTGATGGTCTTGGTGATAGGGATAAAATGTGCCATTTTTGTGAACCTATCTATCACAACAAAAATAGATTCATATTTTTTTGATTTGGAAAAATCTATTATGAAATTCATAGATAGCCGCACTAGAATGGGCAAGGGTTGCAAGAGGCCATGTGATTTGTGATAAGGTACCTTGGCCCTGTTGCACATATCACATGATTTTATAAATTCCTTAACTTCTTTCCACATCTGGGGCCACCAAAAATCTCTTGAAAAATCTCTAAGGTCTTATTATTTCCAAAGTGTCCTACTGGGATGTCATGGTATTGTTGGACTATCTGGACTCTTGGACTTCTAGAGGGATGTAAAGTAGATCCTTATTGTATAACAATCCATTAGTTTCTTGAAACTCACAAAATTCATTTTCTTTTTCCTTTTGATTTTTTCTCTTGATATTGTTGGCCAAATCATCATACACCAAGGCTTCATGGATTAACTTGATTTAATTTACCATATTGGGGAATATGGGAATTTCCCATAAGTTTGGGACACATGGTCAAATCTTTGGATTTGTCATAACTTGAACACTATTACTCCAAATTAAGTGCTCTATAGCTCAATAGATTCCATTTTTCAAGCGCTTTTCAATGATAGGTCACATCATATGGATTTGAGAAAGTTATGGGCATGTTATCCGGATGCCACCTTTTAGTATTCAAAAAATGGGAATTGGGAGATTCCCAAACTCACTAATATTGGCCAAGATAACCTTGTTAATCCATGCACCAAGGTTATCATACTCGAAGTGACCATACCTTGTGTAGAAGGCTTCATGGATTAACAAGGTTAACATGCACCAATGTTATCTTGGTGACAACAATTGGAGATGGCTGCTTAGCTGGAGGTGCTCTAGGGCTTGAGTAGTATTGCTTGTTGTTGATCAAAAGCTTCTTCTCCCTTCTTAGGTGCAAGGTAGGATCTTCTTGATAAAGCATTTGATTTGCATTATTACCGTCCTGGGCGATAGGTGATGACAAGGTCAAACCTAGATAAGAAGTTATTCTAGTGGGATTGTCTTCGATTGAGGATGCAGGTTGTCATAAAGTATTCAAGATTTTTGTGATTTGTATATACTATAACTTTATGGGCTACACCCTCTAGGTGATGAGGCCAAGTATCAAAGGCATCTACAATGGCAAGGAGTTCTTTGTCATGGATCTCATAGTTTATCTCTAGAGTGGAGAACTTCCTTGAGTGGAATGCCACTAAATGCATATGATCATCATCTCCATGCTGGGACAAGATGGCTCCTAAGGAATAGTCTGATGCATCAGTCTCCAAGAAAAAGGGCGGATTTGGGTGGACTAGGATTAGGGAAGTGATGAAATTGGTCTTTAAGGTCTGGAAGGCCTTTGGCTTCTAGGGTCCATGAGAACTTTGAGTTTCATGTGAGTTTGGTGAGTGGTGTGACTATCTTTGAGTAATCCTTGATAAATATCCTATAGAAGTTGGCAAAGCCAACGAAACATTGGACATCGCAGACACATGTGGATGTTTGCCAATCATGAATAGTCCCAATCTTCTCGAGGTCCATGAAGATTCCTCTCTAGGAGACATTGGACCTCAAGAATTTCACTTTTGTTTGATGGAAAAAACACTTTTCAAGTTTTGCATATAGTTCTTTTTCTCCGAGCTTTTCCAAAACTAATTTTACATGGTGCTCATTCTCCTTTGGACCTTTTGATAATATCAAGATATCATCCAAGTATATAACTACAAATCATCTAGATGATCTCAAAAGATATCATTCATCATATGTTGAGACACATCAGGAGCATTGGTGAAAACTGAATGGCAAAAAACATACTCGAAGTGACCATACCTTGTGTAGAAGATTGTCCTCCATTTGTCTCCTTCTCTAATCTGTACAAGATTGTAAGACCCTTTTAGATCAATCATTGTGAAGATCTTGGCTTTTCCAAGGCATTCCAAGAACTTTGGTATCAACATCAAAGGGTATCGATTCTTGACTCCTATCTTGTTGAGTCCTTGATAATCCACACACATTCAAAGTTACCAGTCTTTCTTCTTCATGAATAGAATTGGAGCTCCAGCAAGAGACTTCGAGTCCCTAATGAACCCCTTGGCTAAGTTATCATCAATGTTCTTGCATAGTTCAACTAGTTCATCAAGGAATAGCATGTAGATGGGTCCAAAAGATGGTTGAGCCCCCTCATGGAGTTCTATAGCACAATCATATGGTCTGTGCTCGAGCAAGAGATCTACATTCTTGAGTGTATGGTTAATGTGAAAGGATTGTGGCCAATGCATGTATGCTAGGTTAACAAAACAAGCTATAACAAGACATGATTAGAATGGGTTTTTGGAGATACCATGGTGCCATCACAAGTATGAGTTAATGAGTGAGACTTATAAATGAACATCACTCATCAAGACTAGTGACTTTTGGTAGTCACTTAATTTGCAAGCAAGCAACTAGTGGGGGACAAAATCCAGAATTCGATTGCAAAGGAGTGGTAAGTGTTGGGAGATATGACAAATAATGTATGCTCTAGGAAGATATGCTATGTATACCATAAGCAAAATGAGGAGAGTGGAACAACCCAAAGGCCACATAAGCATGTACTTGGTTCTTATTTCAATATAATGCTATTGTACTTTGTACTTTCAATGTCTGTCCTTGTCATGTCCTACTCAAGATTGTGTTTATGAGTCGAAGCACTTAATCTTGGAACCTAATTAACTTGAGTAGCAGTCATTGTCTCTTGTCTATGTCATCATGGTTCTAGTCTTTGCCTTCTGACCTCCATAACCAGCCATGCTCAAGATCAATGTTTCTCAACATGGTATCAGAGCCATGGTGTGCATGGTTTAGCACTTCTCATAGCTTCTCCAGCTCCCCACAACCTCAGTCCACCAGCTTAGCTCCATCAAATGATTTCATTTCTCACCTCATCTTCATCTACCTTGTTATTTTCCATAGCCAGCCTGTAGCTACCCTACTTGGAGTTCTTATATCTCTCTCTATAGGAAAAATCTCATTGAGCTTCCTGTTGGAGACTTCTTGTTGGTAGGGCGCACCATCCTACCGCCTTATAGCTCGACATTATGTGTTGCTATAGGAGCCATCATTACAGAAATTTGTCATTACTGCATGTTCTACTCATGCATCTGTTCATATGACATGTTCTCCCTACACATGATGCCATCTATCCTACATTTATAGGGATTTTTAAGCCCACCTCATAGGCCCTCTATCCACCACAAATCTCCATAAATGATTGCATGTACATGCTAATGTTAGTGAAAAACCAGTTGGCCTGTCAATCCTATAACATGGTAGCCATAGCCATTGACCTTATACACTTCATTTTCTCACTCCTCTCAGCTCATTCAAGTGTTTGCCACTTTGATCTAGTGCTTCACTTAGTTCATAGCACTTCACTCATTTTCTCACTCCTCTCAGCTCATTCAAGTGTTTGCCATTTTGATCTAGTGCTTCACTCAGTTCATAGCACTTCAAATTAATAAGGAGGGGAGAAATCATCCAATGACATCAAGCTCAACATCAAGTTCTTCAAAGCATACTATCTTTTGATACTCATTTTAGTGTTGCTTTGGCACTTGTCTTTCTTGACACCCAATAACAAATCATTTGCTAGTTTTAGTTCAGTTCTTGCAATGACAAAAATCAAGATTTTTAATGTGAAATTCCCAATTGATTAAATTCCTTATCTCATTGTAAAAGGATAGACACTACCGGAGTATACTTGCACTGTAAGACCTCCTTCAAAATGTTTGAACTTGAGCAGATAGCCAAATTCAATGGTGAAGGCTTTCATGCCTGGAAAGAAAAGACAATGTACAATCTCATGAGGAAAGACCTCTAGGATCTATTTGAGGATGATACATGAGATGCAAATGGCAAGAAGGAAGATGATGAAGATGGGGTCATTGAATAAGTCCAGCTCAAGACAAAAGAGTGGAAAAAGATGAACAACAAGGCTCTAGGCATCATTTCTTGGGGACTATCTAATGATGTATTGCACCATATCTCTGGCATCAAAGATGCAAAAAAGGTATAGGATGAGCTTGGTAGGATCTTTGGAACTCAAGCTAAAAACTCAAAAGTAAAATTGCTCATGCAATTCTATAAGCTAGATGTAAAGGATGGTTCTTCTATGACCATGCACATTAACAAGTTTAAGAGCCTAAAAACTTAACTTGCAACTTTAAAGAAGGACATAGATGAGGATGAGGCCATAGCAGTGCTACTAGCAAGTGCAAATCAAAAACCATATAAGAACCTTGTTTCTACCCTTAGTAATGTTCCTAATATCTCACTCAAAGCATTGAGCATTCTCTACTTGATGGAAAAAGTAAACTTAAAAACAAGGATGCAAAAGAAATCATCTCAAAAGACAATCACTTGTACACCAAGGGAACTCATGGAGCAAAAGGACGTGGATAAGGATTCAATACCAACAACAAGGATTGGGTCACATGTCATTATTATGGTAAGACTGGGCACACATGGCCAATGAATGTTTCCATAAGAAAAGAGCACAATAGGTGTAGAATGCTAACCATCAAAATCAGTTCATGACTGAAGAAGATGCTTCCACTATGACAACAATTTTTATATATTGTTTTGAATGAATTTTCATTGTAGCTTTCCCATTGTAGATGTTGTGTTTTCCCATTGTGGATTTTGTTTCCCTTAGTAGATTTTCTTTGTAAAAGACCCATGCCAGTCTCTCAGGCTATGTCATCATGTAGGGGGGGGGGGGGGGGGGGGAAAGCTAGCAACAAGTGTAGGAACTCATCATTTGAGGGGGGTGTTGAAAGATATGACAAATGATGTATCCTCTAGGAAGAGATTCTTTGTATCCCATAAGCACAGTGAGGAGAGTGAAACAACCGAAAGGCTACATAAGCATGTACTTGGTTCTTATTTCAATGTAATGCTATTGTACTTTGTACTTCCAATCTTTGTCCTTGTCATGTTCTACTCAAGATTGTGCTTATTATTCCAAGCACTTAATATTGGAAAATAATTCACTTGAGTAATAGTCATTGTCTCTTATGTTTATGTCATCATGGTTCTAGTCTTTGCCTTTTGATCTCCATAACCAACCATGCTCAAGATCCATGTTTCTTAAAAATAAGGGAATACAGTTTGGTAGGGAATGGGCACTAGAAGCCTTCAGCATGATAGTGATGTGGCAAGAATCCATTGATAGGCTTTGACAAGATTACCCTATAAATTGGTCAAATGGAAGGAGCTAGTATTAGAATCATGAGAGACCTAGAAAGGACCGCTCCACTAAAATTTGAGTTTGCCTAGAAGCTTTCCCATCTAAGTCTTAAAGACTAAGAGGAGTTGATCCTTTTGAAAAAGTGGTTTCTTGGACAATCTATCCACTTGGTGCTTATGTGGAGCTTGAAGTAGTTCAGATAAAATATAGGTGCTACGAATCTAGTCTTCCTCCAATTGTGCAATGGCTTCCATCTAAAATGAAAGAGATTCCTCCAAAATGAGCTAATCTTGTACCACAAGTTGTAAACTCGATACTTAATACTCCATTGGTGTAATGGCTTCTGGACCAAATGCTAATTTGTGCGAAGTCATGTAGGTAGCAACCTTGAAGAAAGTTCGAAAGGCCCATAAGCTATAAGGAGCTTGCTATCCCAATCTTTTCTATTTTGACATGGCAACTTGGTTAAAATTTTACACAGGATATTGTTGGTTGATTCGGCTAAGCCATTATATGGAAAATAGTCTCAAGGGGTCCACCTATAAGAAATCATCTATATAACATGCATTTAAAGGATATTAAGAAATATCCATTATTTACATATTATAAGACCTTTAAAAAATGATCCCTTTACCTTTACTAAACTTACAAATTTCTTTCAAATTGTGATTAAAACATCCCTTTTGTAAATATAATCCTTTAAATTTTACTAAATATAATATCCTTTCTTTTGAACTCGCATTGTATCTTACATGTTCTATAAGGTGGACCCCCCTAGGCAGATAGTAAGGAGAATACTTTTATGTATAATAAGAAAAAATAAGGTGAGCTCTTTGATGACCTTATTGACAAAGTGTGTACATGTGTCATTAACCAATTCAATTAGAACTCCATACCTAGTGAGAATATCCCAAAGTACAAATTTAGTGACTAATTTGGCGATCTTGTTTGGGAGAGCCCATAGTTATATCCATTTTGTGCAATAATCAATTGTAATTAGGATATACTTGTTTTTTGTATAAGCAGCCATTGGAGAGATTGGATCAATAAATTTCATATCCCATTTTTAGAAGGGATCCAAAGGTAGCATTGGTTGGAGTAGCAAGCAGACTCTGCTGGCTCCAGGGTCTAACCTAGCCATTTGTAGGAATTGCACTATAGGACCCACTTTCGGGCATCACCATGCATGGTCGGCCCCACCACAAGCATCATCTAAGTAAAAAAGTGAGTCAATTTGTGCATGGTGAAGGATCCATCATGTAATTGGAATCAAGAGTTGAATGATGTCATTTTAATCAAAATTAAATCTTGTAGCTATCCTTCATCATCCAATTTGACTAATGAATGAAGGAAATTAACACCTACTGAAGAGGCACGAAATGCAACATGAGCACTATATTTCATATGATCTATGCTAGTTAGGCATGGCATTTCGTATAATATGATCTATGCATTGTATAAAATTTCAAAATAGCCAAACATATTCAATAAAACAAATAGCTATGCAAGTCTATTCTCAATAGCATCCCTCTACTTTGTTATATGGATGGTTAGTATCCAATGCTTAAATGTGAAAAACTATACTAGTAGTAATTAGTTATTGGAAAACTATTAGAAGACACAAATATACTCATATAATTTTGCAATATCATCATCAAATGGCCTCTTTATAGGAATTTTCTTCCATAAAGGATGCTGCTAGTTGGATTTTTCGGCTACATATGTACTTTCATAATCATAACCCTATATGGCTAGGGATTGCAATTACATATAATGATGTGGGATTTTTTATGTGTAATTGTGAACTATAAGAGCTGAGTCATAGCAATTGGTTTGGACTTGATAGATATATTTAGCAACATATAGCATATGGCATACACCGCTCAATATTTGAGGCATTTTAGTTTGAAGATAATGATTGGTCATGTCTATGCATTGAGTCATAAGGAACAATCCTCTAAACACTTCATTTTCATGGTGTCTTGATAACATCCAAAAATGGTTACAAATTGAAATCATGGGTGGAAAAATATTATATGTGAACAAAGTGTGAAGAGTTTTAGAAGCTTTTAGAATTTAAAATCCCAATAGGGAGCGAGCACTATACCAAGCTATGAAGAAAAACCTTGCAAACTTCTAATACTTTTCTAGCTAGGTTAGAAGACTACCTCTTCACATGTGTGTAAACTTTGGTTTCTGTCTATCTTTCCACTTTATTGTCTATGAGTGAGAGTAAAGGAGAGGGAGTATGAGAGTATGTGTGGAGTGAGGAACATGGTGACAAGAATCTCTTGCATGCTTTCCCCTTCTTTCCAACCCATCTTCTTGGTGAGTTGATGGACCAAGAAATATGGAAAAATATAAATATCGTAGTCCCCTCTACATGAACTAAAACCCTTTAAGCTAATTGATTTAATTTAATGGTTGCAAAAATGGGTGATTTGGCTAATTCTAAAGGCATACATAATTGTCTCAATTTTAAGTTTTATACTGGACAAAATTCCTTAACCTTGACATGGAGAGCGGACCTCTAAAATTGGTAGAAAGTAAAGTCGATGCCAAGAAGGATAAAGAGTTGCCAAGGAAGAAGGAAAAAGTGAAGAAGGAAGATCCAAAGCCGGTTCAATGACCAAAGGAGAGAATGATCTAGCATGAGAAGAGAGCTCCAACGAATTATCGCGAATTCAATTTGATAGGCGCTCTTTGTGAAGCTAGACCAGATGTGAATCTCTTGCAGTTGATTAAGCTGTCTTCGAGAGTACGCAAGAAGATCCTGCATATTGGGTATATCGTAGAACCTTTGGGTATAGCACGAGCAGGAAATGATTGGTTTGAGCATGTTGAAAAGCATTGCCCAAGGGTTGTAGCCTACGTTAATGGAATACTAGTGGATCATGCTATCATAGATACGAGATCCTCTATAAACATCATGAGTTCAAAATTGATGGAGAGACTGGTCTCACAATTCAAAAGGATGCCTCCATCATTCTTAGAATGGCTGACGATAGTCTAAGGCAACTTGAAGGTTGCATCACTAAAGTCCACATTTGTGAGCAAAAATGAGCGGCCGGGGACATGATGCTTCATGAAGTCAAGTGGGATAACACATGCAAATATCATTTTTTGTCTTTCTAACACTTACCAATAGCGGGAGTTAGGTTGATAAATGGAAATTCCAAGTGGTATCATACATGTTTGACATGTGGTTGAGATATTTCAATTTTGAGACACGTGATTTATGCAGGAAGAGAAGAAAATGTGTTCTCATTTCAGATTTTGAGTCTCTGAGTGGAATTTTACGTGGCAAGGGACATGTTTGCTATCTAACAATTAAGGGGAAGCAAGGGGAAACTTGAAAAATCTGGGAGGTCCACTAGGGTTTATCGTATGGTACCACGTGAGTGTAAGGGAGGGGGTTATTTAAGGAAAGGAAGGTACATTTTATAGGGTAAAGTCCCATAAATAGGGGGTAGATAAGGGGTATTTTCATATATTTCTTGCACGCAGGTGACGTCTCCTTATTACTACTAGTGAGTCCCCCGTGGAAAAATTAAGGGAAAAAGCAAGAACGTGAGTAGTTCTCTTTGGATAAAAGAAGAGAAGAGAAGTGTTCGACACAACACAACAAACAAGAGGGAGAGAGAGAGAGAGAAAGAGGGAGAAGAAGAATCTTGCATGCTAAAGAAGGGAGGAATCTAAAGCTCAAAAGAAGAAGAAAAAATTGTCAGAAGAAAGAGACCATGAAGTTGAAGTTATTGAAGTTGTGGAGCAAGATGGTAGGGCTACTAAAGTCA
Source organism: Lygodium microphyllum (assembly GCF_053477565.2). NCBI lineage: Eukaryota > Viridiplantae > Streptophyta > Polypodiopsida > Schizaeales > Lygodiaceae > Lygodium > Lygodium microphyllum. The sequence goes on along the minus strand of NC_141159.1, from coordinate 124,398,326 downwards.
ATGGGCTGATGTGAGTTCTTAGTTTTCAGATGATGGTAGTAAGAGTCTTCCTTTTGTCTTGTTTTCTTCTACTACTTTGTGGGATAGAGAGTAGATAACAATGGTAAATGGGTCTCAACTACTCTTTCCATTATCCATACTAACCATCACCTGCCATATAAAGCATGTTTTGATAAAAGTCTCCATAATCGACTAGGTCTATCTCATCATCAATGGGAATATCTAAACTAGGACCATAGTTGAAAAAGAGGTCTTCTTTATAAGCATAATTTACTAAGGACGAATTGAAAAATTGATTCCAATATCGTGGAATCAATTGAAGGGACACTCTCTCAAACTCATCGATCAAGTTCATAGTAGCACAATAATACATATGAAAAATGGGATTTAGTATTGTGCACATCCCATTTAATTGATTCAAAACCAATTGGGAATTTCCTTTTATAATAACTGGAGAATACAACCTTAGCAATATTCAATCCCATGATGATCAAGGCTTTATATTCTACCATATTATTAGTAAATCCTACCCTAAGGTAGGTAGCTAATTTCATTGTGATTCTATGTTGGGGATCTCTAATGACTACCCTAATACTCCATTTCTTATTGCAACCCCTTGATGCTCCTTATCCCAATCTCATTTCTTCTTTGATACTATCTTCGATATAATACCCACAAGCTATTTGTGGGTAATTTTAACCTACCCATTAACTTGTGGATTATAAGATGTCATTTTATTATATTAAATTTGACATTGCTTTAGTCAGCTCATAATCACCTTATTTAAAAAATGGGTTCTACAGTCCTTGACACTAACTCCTTTGACGGACCAAAGTGGCAGATAATTTGCTCAAGCAGGAAGCTAGTAGTCTCATTTGCATCGTCCTTCCTTGTTGCTCATGCTTCTGACCACTTTGTAAAATAATTAGTTGCCACTATGATATACCTCTTTTGTGCAGAGGATGACATGATAATAAGACCCACAAAATCAATACTCCACTTCTTGAATGGTAGTATAGCCATAATAGGAGTCAACGTGCACTTCCTATTCTCCCTATTATCATGCCTTTGATATACATCACATCTCTTGATATATACAAATGCATCTTTAAAAATGCATACTATCATGTCTCTCCTATAGATAGATAGTGCATTATGGTAGAATACTAAGATGGAATGGAAGCCGTATCAATTTCGAATAGACCCTCATGGTGGTCACTACCTTCAACTAAAATTTCATTCAGCTCCTTGAAATCCATAAGACATTTGAGGATGCCCTGCAACTTCGGTGGCTTACTCTTGATTTTATAATCAAACTCCTGCAAAGTCATCAAGCACTTTGCTAGGTGGTCAAGTAGCTGCAACTTATTTATCAATAGCCTCAACCCCTCCAACTTCGTATAACTTCTCCATATAGGTGTAATTAATCTCGGATAACTCCAATTTATGGATAGCAAATGCAATTGGATAATACCACTTCTCCTCCCAAATCTAGGCTAAATAACAACCAATGCTATGTATTGTAGTTGCTAAAAATACATACAAGACCTTAGCTCTTTTGGGTGCTTTCAAGACTGTCACTTTCACTAGTTCATGCTTTACATCCTCAAAGGATACTCTACATGGGTCACTCCAAATAAACCCAAAATTAAAGGATAGTAGGTTCATCAATGGCATGTCCTCTCTGCCAGTGCATTGGTAAATCTTTGATACAATCCAACTAATGATGACAGAAAGCTATGTACTTCTTTAGGAGTACATGGCAAACTCATAGTAGCGAGCAATAAACTTTATCTTTTCCCCAAGGGGTCCACTAGGATTTACCATATGGTACCACGTGAGTGTAAGGGAGAGGGGTTATTTAAGGGAAGGAAGGTACATTTTATAAGGTAAGGTCCCATAAATAAGGGATAGATAAGGGGTATTTTCATATATTTCTTGCACGCAAGTGACATCTCCTTATTACTACTAGTGAATCTTTTCAAGGTTAGTCATCGTAATACTAGCTAAGCTAACCACATGGCACAATAGCAATTTATAGGGACTCCAAAGACATACTTTCTTGGATTAAGAGCAATGCCCTTGTGGTGGCTGCTCCTAGATCATCAATAAATATTTTCAACTCCTTTGGGATAGTATCACCAAAAGTCTTATTAGGTGTATGTTTCCAAGAACTTGGTGCATTGCATAACCCAAATGCCATAACATGATATGCAAAGTTTCCAAATATAATGATAAATATTATTTTCAACTTGTCTTCCTCCACAATAGCCATTTGGTTATATCCAATAAAGCAGTCTATGAATCAATAAATGTCTCTACTCGGCAAGTCATCAGAATCTACTCAGTAAATGGCAGTGGATAGTAATCTTTGACCGTCTGTTTATTGAGCTTCCTAAAATCTACGTAAAGATGGATTTGATTATTATTCTTTCTCATGATAACTACTGGAAAACACCACTTCGTGTGTTGTATAGGAAATATTATGTCAACCTTACACAAATTTTACAACTCCTCAAATAGTCCATCCCTTACTTCAAAAGGCATACGCCTCACTTTTTGTCGCACAGGGTGGCTACCTTCCTTCAAAGGAATGGTATGTAGAGCTAATTTGGGAGAAATACCCCTTAGCTCATCATAACTCTAGGCAAAGATGTCACATAATTCTTGAATCAAGGACACAATTCTTCCTTTCTTCCAGATTGAGCATAGACCCTAATTTTATTGGTCATCACTCACCCAATGTACGAGGTCTAGCTCAATCACATCTACATCTCTTATTCTATCTTAAGCTTCTATTGGCTCATTTAGAGTCACTTGGTAGACATATTTTGTCGTGGATCCCTCTTTTGATTCATCACTTAAAGAAGTCCCACTACTGTCAAGAATCATTTGGTGGGGGGACTTACTTGAGCTGCTACGCCAAACTCACTCTGTATACATAAGAGGAAGCTCACTCAAGAACACAAGAAGAGAGATGGAGGCCAAAACGTTTTCTTGTTGATTTTTTCTTTTTTTTCACACACTATACAATGTACACAAAGCATAGATAAGATACAACATAAATGAAAGTGGTTTACTATGTCAAATAGTGCATAACAGACCACATTAATCGACTGGCGCTATATCTTTGCTAGCTCTATGGCCATGTGAGTATCATTATGACCGCCAACATGCTGTGTAGATGTGTGGATCCATCTAGCTAGGTGGTCCATCATCAATGTTCACACATGTTGAGCTTGCCATCTCAACACTCCCCCTTAAGCTCAACTCTATCTCTGCAACTCCAAGTAAGCTTTCGAAGCTTCTCTACACCCAATGCCTTCATGAAAATGTCAGCTATCTGATCCGTGTGCTAACATATACCAAGTCAATCTCTCCTACAAGTTCCTTCTATCTCATAAAGTAGTAGTGCACCTTAATGTGTTTTGTCCTAGCATGGAACACTGGATTTCTAGCTAATTATATGCTGCTCATGTTGTCACGATGAATGACAACTGGACCATCTCCCTACACATCCAAATCACCTAATAACTTTTGTAGCCATACCACCTCACATGTTTCCATAGTAGCACCTCTATACTCAGCCTATGTACTTGATAAAGCAATTGTAGGTTGCTTTTTGTTGTTCCATGTAACTACTGCACTGCCAAGGAAAAACATGAATCCACTAGTAGATCTTCTATTTGACATGCTACCAGCCCAATCTGCATCTTTGTATCCAAAGGCTTGTACAGCCTTACTTGCCTCATAAAAAAGTACATAATGTAAAGTGGACTTCACATATCTCAATATAGTCATGTAAATCAAACTCCCTACCATCCTCCTGAACATAGTAGGGTCTTCTATCTCATCCGCAATGTCGACACTCAACTTCACATTTTCCTCCAATGGTACTGAAAGAGGCTTACATGCTGTCAAATCATACTTGGATAACATATCCAAGCCATACTGCCTTAGTGATAGCCATATACCATCATCACATCTGATCACCTCAATACCAAGAAAGTATCTCAGCTCAACTAAATCCTTCATCTCAAACTTATTCTTCAAGAAGTCCTTAACTTCAGCAATCCCATTGTCACTGTCATCTGTAATAATCAAGTCATCCACATAGATGACTATGATGACCAAACCTGCATCTCCCTTTCTCACATAAAGTGAGTGATCAACATCAGAAATAAAAAATACATTATTGACAAGATACTCTCTAATCTTGTCAAACCATGCTCTAGGTGCTTGCTTCAGTCCATAGAGTGCCTTCTTTAACCTACACACATATTTGGGTTGCTCTAAATCCTCATAACTTGCTAGTTGCTCCATATACACTTCTTCTTGCAATTCACCATGCAAGAAGGCGTTCTTAACATCCATTTGCTACAAAATCCAACCTTTGGCTTGCTGCTAAGGCAATCACACACCTGACAGTTTCCATCCTAGGAACTAGACTGAATGTCTCTTCATAATCTATACCATATGTTTGAGCATAGACTTTTGCAACCAGCCTAGCCTTATACCTGCTAACTGAACCATCTGCATTATGCATGACTTTGTAAACCCACTTATACCCAATAGCTTTCTTACCCTTACGCAAGGGCACCAAATCCCAAGTCTTATTGGCTTCTAATGAAGCCATCTCCTCATCCATTACTGCATCCCAATGAGCATGACCAACAGCATCCTCAAAACAAGTGGGCTCAACATCCTCAACTAGTTTCACTATATAAGCATAATGGTGAGCTGCATAACCTTCAAAGCCAAAACTTTTAATAGGGTATCTAACCCTGCTAGACCTGCATACCAGTGGATCACTCAATGGAGCCTTTGCATTACTATGAGCTCTCTACACACCTAGTGTCTTGACAGAAGAAATACCAAGCTCATCATCCAAACTCTCTGAGCCACTAGAATCTCCATCAACTTCCAAATGATTACTAGATGCATCATTACCATCCAACACTTCCTACTTTCCTTTGTCTTTGCCTACAACACTTATAGATACACCTGAAGATGTGGGGCTACTCCTTAGTCTCCCAGACCAAGGACTCACTGTAGGTGTAGTATAAGATGATGTTTTTGGTCCATTAAGACTCCATGATTCTTTCTTTTCTTTCTGCACATAGCTATCATGATCATTATCATCATGTAATACATCACTAGTAGGTGCATACCAATTGTTCATCTCATAAAAAATAACATCCTTGCTCACTTTGAACTCACCTGTGACAGGGTCATAATAACGATACCCTTTCTTCTCTAAAGAACATCCAATAAAAATGCATTTTGCAGCCTTTGGATCAGGCTTCTTCCCTAATGCATCTGGCACATGAACATATGCAACCATTACGGGAGATTTGAGGTCTCGAAAATGCCCTGTAAGCGATCCTAGAGAGAGAAAATATTTCAAGAAATAAAATTATTTTTTTATTTTTAAAAACTTTTATATTTTGGTAAGTAAATATATAAAAATTTGTTAATAAGTCATTGTCATGATATTCTCGTGGTCACATCAAACCTAGAAATCTAAGCCACCATAAAGATGGCAAAGATTGTCATAATCAAGATCTTACTCATCCTCATTAAAGTGAAAATAAATATTCAATTTGAATTTTGTTGAATGTTTTATTACTTCCCTCCATTCCCACTCTCTTCTTTCTTTTCCATCCTTACTAGTTTCTTCTTCATTGTCCTTCTTGTTTCTAATTCACATAGTTTTTCAATGCAATCTTCTAATCACATCCTTAGCTATGGATCATCCATCTAATGATCTCTGTAGCTTTAGTAAAAGGCCTCTCTATCATCATAGTGAGTATGAACCAATAAGGAAGAGAACAAAACCCATTACCATTACTACAGAGTCTACGAAACATATACTCAGGTTTGAAGGAAAGAAAAATCTTGATCTTTGGTTAGATGGCAGGCTATATCCCAATGATCCTAGCAAAAATAGCACTCCGCCTTTCTATAATAACTCTTCATTGTTGAGGTTCATTGGTGATTGTTATAATGGGTTTCTAGTCTATACACTTAACTTGGTTGTAGAAAAGGATGTCCTCAAATTGGAGAACCATCTTTTATCAAAACATAACAACGAGTTACTGCAGATGCTAGAAGGCTATCAACAGAGGATTCATTTGTCGGAGAAATGCATCAAATCTTATCAACAAAAGCAAACTATTTTAGGATTTCGAAATCGACAAAGAGCTCTTAGAAATATTGAGAGTCTCAAACCAAGAGGAGGTGGTTATAGTAAAAGAATCCAAGCAATAAGGTACATTTTTGTTCCACCTTAAAAATATGAAATATGACTTTGTTTATAATTAATTGTATTGATTCGTGATGTTGATTTTGTTTAGGTATCTTCTTCAACCGAATGCAAGTGAAAGAGATTATTTCAAACTATAATCTCAGTTTTATTATCATCTTCTTCCTTCAATAGTTTCAAAAGATATTTTGGAGAAGAAGAAATTTAAATAGGCAAAGAAACAATGCTTGGAGTCATTTATAAAGAATCTCTCTTTGGATACTAAGTTAGTGTAGAAGACACTAGATAATATTGGTATTAGTTAAGATGCTTATATACAACTTTTCCAGCTTTTATAGTCAAATATAAAGCAAGAACAAGTACGTAATTGCATACTTCCAAGGCCATCTGTGATTAGAACTATTAGATAAAGAGTAAATAACAAGGTGATGGAGATTCCGGGTGAGCCTTTCCATATCAAAGCTAGCTTCACACACAAGAAAAATGAAGTTTTATTCAATGAATTTAACAATATTTTCGTTGACTTGCCTACCCTACAATGCTTAATGATTAGATTCTATGACTTGTACTCACTAGAAGAGGCACAAGGATTGGCTAGATTTGTGGTTAAACTTGATGAAAGTGGAATTCTAAAATGTACAAAACTAGATAGGATCTCTATTACCTTGATGAATAGAGCACTTTCATTAGATCATTACAATCACTCAATGCCATTTAGTGTTCAATCGCAACACAACATCTGGTGGCTAGGAGCATTCAAAGTAGATACATAGGATTTTGATATATTGTATTGGATTTTTCATCGAACACCAATACCTGATGTTATTAAGAGACAACAAGTAGGAGAAGAGCTATTTGTTGAAGGATTTGGGAACTATAGCACCACGAATTCCAAGAAGGACTCAATGCCAAGTGAGAGATCAAGCCCAAGCACTCAGGATAACGGGAAGGGCACTGATTCAAGGAAAGAGCTAGCAGAGATGAAGATGGAAATGGCTAGATTGCAAGAGATAATGCAACGACCAACCCGCCCACATGTCCAATGTATGCATTGCGGTGGAAACCACTTGCCAGCTAAGTGTCAGGACCCTAGGTCATGACCTTAGACTAATTGCGGTAGGTTCAGCCATGACACCATGCATTGTTGACTACCTTGGAGACTCCCATACTCGCAGCCTTATAGTCAACCCTACTTTGCAAATAGGCCAATGAAGTTCTTTGAAAGGGAAGCCCCATTTTCCCTCCCATCACCTAACAATGCTAAGCCAACCATCCCTAGGATGGAGATAAACCCTACAGGTATCCCTAGATCACGTGGACCCTACATAACCCATCCATTGAGTGATACTCCAGTCCACTACGTGGAGGAGCAGAATGACAATGAGCCTTATGTAAGCCCTTATGTGTCATACAATGAAGAAGGCAATGAAGTCCTTATGGACTACCGTGACTAGTACCACTGATGGCATTAGGTAGAGGGAGAGGTAGAGGCCTAGAGGGTAGATGCAAGAGGAATCATGTGTTGGACTTGTGATCACCCAGGACATGTTTCTTTGCATTGCCCCAAGAGGGAGCAAGCTAATAGAGACAAGGCTAAACTAAGATGCGTTGAGTGTGGAATCACTCATGCCTTTGTCGATTTCCCTAGAAAGAAGCCATTCTCTAGTATGGCAAATGAGCCATCAGTCCCATTGGGGTTGTTTGGTGTTGAGACACTCTATGGGGAGGTCACACCCATCCTGTTGCATGCCATGATCCACGCACAAACAAAGTAGCTGGCATATCATTGCCAGGGCCTAGCAATCTTGACACAACCTCAATAAAAAAAGAAGAGTCAAAGATGGAGGAAGAAGACACATGATGCTAAGGTCATGCTTAAAATTGAAAGTTCCAAGACATTGCCTACTAGAGAGAAGATCATTGACACTGAGGCACAAACATCAGCTTTGAAGATGGTTGCGATGGGAAGTGCTAGGGGGTCGGGGACTACTCCAACCCAAAGCGCCAGCTCAAAGCCATCGAGAAGGTGAAGGAGTGGGTGAAAGAAGCCCAAGAGCACCTCAAAGATGCTGAGCCCATATTGGAAGACGAGATCAATGATCTCTCAGCCATAAACACATTGATCCCACCCCCATGACTAAAATTGAGGGATGCGATTGCACCACAAGCAGTGCCGCTTATTCAAAGTCTAAATGCTACGGGCCAACAAATTCTTCAAGGCCATTGGCCAGACACCGTAGGGTCAACAGAGAGGCAAGTAGCTAGCAACCTTCTTAATACATTGGTGACCACCTCTATGACTCTAAGCTTAGGAGACTTGCGTAGACAGCGTGCAACGCTATGACAAGAGCTAAAATGGTAGGTTGAAGAATCAAATGAACAAGCTGCCACAGACTTGCATGAGCACAACATGGAAACACAAATACCTAGCCTAACGCTGCACTTCGTACCTAAGTCCTTGCATGTGAATGTCTTTGGGAAGGTACAGAGATACATACAGTCCTACTAGTCTTAGCTCTTGGAGATGTCACAAGAAAGGGAATCATAGATATGAGAGAAGGAGTTAGTGTGCTAAGTCATGCGATGCTCCAAACTTGGGGTAACCCATTGTTCGAGACTATTAGGTTCAATGTGACATTGGCTAATGAAATGAAGGTAAAACCATTTGACATGTTAATGAATTGGCCAGTGAAGATAGCAGGAATCCAATTCTCTATTGACTTTACAGTCATGAAGCGAGTGGACTATGACATCTTGCTAGGCCAGCCGTGGATGCACAATGCAAGAATCAAAGAAGATTGGGGAAACGGTCTCATCTTCTTGGGCAATCAAATAGAGGCTGTAAGAGATGAAAAGATGAAATGGACACTTGGAAGACTATGCCGGTTGACCTAGATGCCATCTCCACCATGCTAAAGGGTGACAACCAGATTAGGAAATCCTATGGGGCCTTAACAAGTATATCATGTATCCTGAGGGCGAGCAAGACTGGATGCATGTTCTTCCTACCATCGACTTGCCATTCTTGAACAACAAGGAGTATGAACAAGCCATCAAGAAAATTGGCAAGACCAAGGACACACCCTCAGCACCACTCTGCATGATGGTTGGAAGCCTACGCAAAAGACCCAACCCTATCACATTCCAAGTCCCGAACAATAGAAGAAAGTTCTTGAAGATCCTAGGATATTTGATTAACAAGTTGGCAGACAATCTAGCAACTAATCTCAAGCCACTCCCAGATCTCTTGGATGAGCCTAAATAGCGATGGTCCAAGATGCACAATTTAAACTTGAGGTACAATTGGGCTTTAGTCCCCAACCAACTAGAAGAGACGTATCAGGACTTGGGAAACAGGGAGCAATCATACAAAGACAACTCTGATAATGGATATGAAGATTTCTACTCCTTTAGTGATGAGCGCGAAGGGAAAATAGAAACTATAGAATACGATAATCGGGTATGTGTAATAAAAATAATAAGAGTTGAATCTAGATCACACAAGAAAAATTCATTTAGGGAAGGGAGAGGAGTCATGGGCATGGACTGTGACCGAACCTGCTTGGAGCACATAGGCACAATTAACTATGAGCACGGAGGCCTAACCCAACCAAGCGACAAGCCATTGCTAAGAACATACTCACCTTTCGAGCTACGACCACTAGGAAAGACTCCCTCTTCTAGCGAAGACGAGGAGTTTGATTTTGACTTGGAAGTCAATTCAGAGAGTGATCCTGAGATACATTGACCTCCCAAGACTAGACGCACTAAGGGGGACCCACCCATCCACCTAAGACGCTAAAGATTAAGGGAGGAATGATAGAAGTTGCCTAAGAAAACACATATAGAAGAGCAGCGGAAACTGCAAGACCTACCAATGCGATTCACAAAATTCAAAAAGGAGATAGGGTAGTGATCTTGCTGGGAGAAAAATGATAGGGGCAAGCAAGTGAACCAATCAAAGGACCCGCCAAGGTCAAGGAGGTCAATTTAGTAAGAGAAGGGGAGACACCCTAACTTGTCTTTATAGCAGATGACTTAGCCAAGGAAGAGGAAGAAAGTCTCACTACTCTCTTACAAGAGTATATAGATGTCCTTGCTTGGTCACTAGAGGAGCTCAAATGGGTAGACTCGAGTGTAGTGACTCACAATATACCCATGACACTAGACACAACACCAGTCAAGCAGCGACTGTATCCCATGAATCCAAAGCATGCCCACACTATCAAGGAAAAAATTGACAAGCTAATGAGAGCAAGATTCATCTACAAAACTGAACACACAGACTAGGCTTTGCCCATTGTCATCGTGGTAACGAAGAATGGAAATATTAGAGTGCATGTCAATTAAAAAAAGATAAACGTGGCTACAAAGAGAGATAACTATCCATTACCATACATCGAGCACATGCTCGAGAGAGTAACTGGAAAATAAGCCTATAATTTTCTAGACGGCTTCTCGGGATACAATCAGGTGCAAGTGCATCCTAATGACAGGCATAAGACCACGTTCGCCATTGAATGGGGCATCTTTGCCTACATAGTCATGCCTTTTGGGTTGACTACGCACCAACTACCTTCCAATGACTAATGTGCATAATATTTGAAGACATGCTTAGGTAGAAGCTAGAGGTCTTCATGGATGACTTGTGTATTCACTCTACTAGGAGGGAACACTTAGACAACAGTCTTTGAATAGTGGCAACTATATCATCTCTCATTGAACCCCTTTAAGTGCTAGTTTTGGGTGAAGCACGGATGCATCCTAGGGTTGGTGGTGTCAAAGAACGGCAATGACACAGATTCCTCAAAGATCAGGGTTATTCTCGATCTTCCATCCCCAACTAATTACAAGGGCGTTCAATGCTTCTTAGGCCATACAGGGTATTATCGACTGTTTGTGTTGAACTATGCATTGATTGCTAGACCTCTATATAAGCTATTGATCATATTGCGCATATGAGGAATTGAAAATGGCTCTGACAACGGCACCAATTATGCTAGCCCTAGACTAGACACTCGCGTTCCATGTGGACATTGACACTTCAAAATTCATCGTAGGAGCTGTGTTGTGCCAGCTTGGTGAACATAACCTGGACTACCCAGTGAGCTTTGCTAGCAAACAATTCATTGAGACCAAAATAAATTACTCAACAACAAAGAGAGAGGGTTTGGCCATGGTGTTTGCCGTAAAGATATTCTGACATTATCTTTTGGCTACATCTTTTAACTTCTTTGTTGACCACCAAGCCTTGTTGTATCTGGTTAATAAACCTTGCACTGTAGGATGCATTGCTCAATGGTTACTTCTACTTTTGGAATTAGACTTCTCCGTGGTGGTACGTAAAGGGAAGGAATACTACATGACTAACCATATGTCTTGGATCCCCACATGAGAATCTGCCAAGCAAGGCATTGTAGACAAACTGCCAGACGCACACCTATTCAGCCTCTTTAGCAAAAGTGATTTGTTTAGGCCCGACATGATGTTGTATTGGGCAGATGACATAGTCCAAGTACTTGAGCAGAGACTACCTAAACAACTAATAGAAAAGGCCTGACTTAGGCAGCTCATCCTGAAGATCAATAGGTTGGGGAAAGATGGGTTGCTGTGCAGATGTGTGTGTGAGCATGAAATGCATGACATACTCATAGAGGCACATGGTGGAATTATAGGAGGACACTTCAATGAAGACATTATAGCCTACAAGGTGCTGACGTCCTAGCTGTGGTGGCCCACTCTTTTCTAAGATGCAACACGATTCATAAGGCATCGTGATGAGTGCCAATGGACTAAGGTCCCCATTTGTAAGAATCACATGGAGTTGACCCCAATCATTGCATAACCAACCTTTGATAAATGGAGAATTGATTTCATCGGATCCATTAGTCTTGCTGCATAGTATTCACAAGCTAAATACATGATTGCCACCACCAATTATCTAACAAAATGGGTGGAAGCACGTGCTACGAGAAGAAATGATGCTCAAGACCATGGCCAAGTTCTTATGGGAGCAAGTGATCTCTCTATTCGATTGCCGCATCGAACTTGTTAGTGACCAAGGCACACACTTCATCAATAAAGTGAAAGATCATCTCTTATCCACCTTCCTAATCATCCATCGGAAGTCTTTACCTTATTATCTCAAGAAAATAGCCAAGATGAATCCACAAAAAAAATCTTGGTGAATGTCCTAACCAAGGTGGTCTCTGCTTCGCGCAGCGGATTGGGATAACAAGTTGATGGTGGCCTTCTGGGCCTACCGCATGGCTTATAAAAATAGCTGTGGGTTAGTCTCCCTTTAGGTTGACCTATGGAACTAAGGCTATCCTACCCTTAGAGTTCTTCGTTCCTAGCTTGATGATAGCCTTTCAAGAGAGATGGAATGGGAAGGAGGGCATGGATGGAACACCTGGTTGAGCTCAATGCTTATAAAAAACTTGGCTTCTAGCCACCCATGCGTTAATATGCGAGAAGCCAAGACACAAAAGCTGTTTTGACAAGTATGTCAAGTAGTGAAACTTTGAACATGGCAACTTAGTACTGTTGTACTCAGTCAAGGAACATAAACAAAAAATGAAGTGTTGGGGGCTAGGTCCTTTTAGAGTTTGAACCATCAGCCAAATTGGCAATGTAGAACTCAAAACCCTAGAAGGTGAGGGCATAGGCTTCTTCAATGGTAGCCGCATAAAGAAGTACTTCCCTCCTACACACACCACTGCATGAGCCTCGAATGATAGCATCCCCTGTCAAAGTACGAGTAGCTACTATCACTAAGATGGGCGATGAGGAGGAGGAAGCTGTAGAACTAGCTTACCTAAGCCTAATAGTCACTACCAAGCACACATGCACCATCAATGCATTGATCGATGAGGGAGCTGACTTTCATATCTTAACTCATGATCATTCAACCCAAATTGGCAAACCATAGTAAAAGCCCACTAATGCTAAGCTTAGCCCATATGGGGGCCTACCATACACACTGTTCGAAAAGTGCAAGGCTATAGTTTCTATCGATTCTGAAAGTATGGCAATGATATTTTATGTATTGCCTAACACTAAAGATGTATGCGTAGAGTCGCTGTTAGAATGAACCTTTAAGAAGGAAGCTTGTTACAATAATGACTACGAGTCATGGCTTATCCATCTATAGCCGTGGGCAACATCTGCATAGTTACAACTTTCAACAAGGGAAGCATGACTCCTTCTAAGTCCATAAGGCCACCAATAGAGAAACCCATTATCAAGTCTAAGGAGGGGGGTCGTGACTCATCACAACCCACCAAGCCTCAATGTAAGCAAACCGCTGAACCCAACACTAAACCCCATGAACCTCAATTCAATGGATACCTAAACATCAAGGATTGCCACTTAGAAATAGAAACCCACGGCCTCGCAAGGCTAATGGCCCACACTCAAAATCTAGGAGGCCATGACAAAACTATAAACATTGATGTATGGGTAAGCCACGATGGGTCCCAAAGACCTTATTGCAAGCGCAAGGCTACCATGACGGTAACACCTCGATTTGGCTATCTAAATCCAAAACAACCAAAGGCCCTACTCAAACGGCACCCTCGAGCTTGACAACACAAATCATTAAGCTAGAGACACTCATGCCACAAGAGAATCGGGCCAATAAGTACCTAGAACCTTTAAAGCCTAGATCAACAGGGCCTAAGCAAATCTATCGCCCAAAACCGCAGCCTGCTACTAACAAACCGCCCAGATCTAGCACTGATGGTTCCCTTCAAACCTCAAAAGCATCTAGTAGCATGACAACCATAGCTACAACCAAACCCATCAAACATGAGGCTAAGCTACAACCTCAGGAGCATACCAAGCAGCAACCATTAGCTACTAAACTCTCTAGTTCTATCAAAACTCAACCACCTACTAGCCTTCGACCCTCCTATGAGTGACAATCAATTCTAACCTTGGCTGCAGACTTATGAGGGATGACTTGGTTGTTTGCCTTAGATGCTTGGACACTACTTTCATGACATTGGCTAAAGGCTATGATCGACTAGACTTGGGTCTCTTGGAAGAGCCTATAGCAACGAAAGTACAAATACTCCCTTGCTCTTGGTTGCTAATTTAGAATATAATCTAAATTTCTATGCTTGGCTCATGCGAAAGTAAAACACTAAGATTATGTGCTGAAGGCCCTTCATCCTCTAACCCTTTAATCCTCAGAAGGATGCTTCTCAATTCAGAAGGGAGAGGGAGTAAGGTGAATCAAACCAAACACATAATGAAAACAATAAAGGAAAATCACACATTAGAAACCTCAATGGTAGGATGAAACAACTTGTGAGTGTGGAAAAGGTCAATAAAATTTGAAATCAATAGACTAATTGGAGGAAAAGTCAACTTCTACACTCAAGCAATTTAGTTCAGAAAATATGTACTTGTTTTCTTTTGCTTGTGACTATTCTAAATAACACTAATGGTGAATATGGTTTCATGAGAGGCGCCCATCATGGCAGGCCAAGAAAAGGCAAGAAAACTACATTTTTCAGAAGAAGAATAGGTCTTTCGGTGGCATAACTTTAACCTAGAAGACATGGCCATTGAAGAACGGGCTATGAGGCAGATCATTCAGCAATGCAATCTGCAAAAATACATGGAAGCAGTAGGCTAGGGGTTAGACTATATCCAATGTGTAGAGTTCTTGCAGACCTTCCACAAGAACCATAGCATCGTAACTATGCATGAGGGAGAGGAAACTCATCGGGTGTAGATTGAATTGACCCCAGAGCTAGTAGAAAAAGCATTGGGCTTGGCAAATAAAGTAGAGAGGAAGCCGAAAAGAGATGTATATGCCTTGCTAGGAATGGACAAGGTGAAGGTCCACACCGACAACGACGTCAGCTTGGCAGATATTTTGGATCCCGAAATCTAACTCCAAGCCAAGATGGTGCATGCATTGCTTTCTAGTCAGAGATACAACACCATCATGATCCGCATTAATGTCCCCTTGTTAGAGAGCATTGTAGCACGATTGCTAGATGAGGTGAACTTCAATGGTTTTGTGAGGAAGACCATCTAGACCTCGGCAAAGGCTTTGGCAATAGGAGGACATCCCGTTGGAGGAGAATCCCCTGCCACCAAGGCTAAAAGGAAAGCTTCATATTCAAAGGCCTTAACCATTGGATTCGGTGGGGTCCTTACTGCCATTATCAGGGAAGCCTTGTGGGATGAGGGCAAGAGGGAGGATAAAGAGTTGATGAAACATTAAGCAAGTCGCCACCTCACCAAGAACAAGAGGCATAGCCCAGTGAAAGGTCGCTAAGTGAGGAAGAAGAAAACAGGGAACAAGAAGAGCAGACTAGTCGAGAAAAGGCCAAGAAGATGAGGAAGAAAATTGCACAAGAAAATCAAGAAGAGGAGAGGAGGAAAAAAGAGAAAATGGACTTGCAAAAGACTTGAGGGAGTCCAAAAAGACAGAGGAGGAAATAAGGAGAAAGGAGGAAGAGGAGGAGGAGTTGAGAAGAAAGGAGAATAACGACATGGCCCTTGCAACGTGCAAGTCCATTGAGCAGCAAACTAGGCAAGACAAAGCGGAGCCCATGAACTTGCTTAGAGATGAAGGGCGGAGCTCAAGCACCCATGTGCTAGAGTTCGTGCCACCTGCAATGCGAGAAGGCAAGGGCAAGGCCCCAATCACCCCCACTCTCACTCTCCTAGCACCCGCCACCATTACCACAATGTCCACAGCTAGTTCTACGATCCATGTGGATGCCAACAACCTAATGGCTTGGGTATAGTACTTTGTGAATAAGGAAATGAGCCAAGGAGAAGGAACCCCTCTAGCACAAACCAAAAGGCTAGCAGTAGTGGACGCCAAGTCAAGGCAAAACTCGAGGAGGGAAAAGGTGGTAACCTCCATAACTTGCATCCCCGCAACAGAGAGATTGCTTGCAAAATACAATGAATATGTCAAGGAGCTTCTCTCTCAACTAGAGAAAGCCAAGGAGGAGAAAAAAATCACAGTAGCAAAGCTAGAAGCCAAAAAGGAGGCCATGATTGCATCCCAGTCCGCAAATAGCCATGGCCCAAAGGGAACTTAATGAGGTGAAGGAGCAACTACAAGCTAAAGAAGAGATATAAGCTGAATGGTAGGCAAGACTCGATGTAGAAACCAAGGCAATATGGTACCTGCGAAGATACAATGAAGAGATTGTGGGACTCTATGAAGATCTGCAAGCTAAAATGGAGAAGATCACTTAAGTCATAAAAGAGTTGGAGGTGAAGAGCACACAAGTACGAAAGAGAGGTGGAAAGATTGGCATAAGAGGTAGCCTTGTCATAGGAAGAGTAGCAGAAGCTAAGATGAGAAATGAAAAATCAAGAACAAAGACTAACAATGTTAGCTCAGAGGTAGGGGGAAAGCCTAGAGGACATGAAGAGGAGAGTGGAAGAATGGGCCAATCAAAATGAAAGGAGAGTTAAAACCTTTTCACACCATCTAGTTTAGGTGGAGAAAGACAAAACATTGGTGGAAAGCAAAGTAGCAGTTGTCCACATGAGTTTCGAGGCCAAGCAACACACCTTCCTCAATATGCTACTCGATGTCACTGAGATAGAGAAAAGGGAGGCCATTGAGACAATTAAAAAGAAGCTTGGGATTGCATGAAGGGCTTGAAGGCAGTCCTGCAAATGCCGGCGTAACCAGTGGGAGTCCGCCTAAGCTCCAAAGAAAGTATTTGTTGTAAGCAAGCCTGACCCCACAAGAGGTGGATGCATTAGGGTTCGCTGAAGGGGCGTAGCAGGAAGCTTGACACGAGAAAGAGACTAGATTGAACCTTGAGATGGGACCTCATGAAGAGGAATTAGTCCTAGATCCTCCCTCCTCACCACAGCCAATGACCAATAGTAGGGGGACACCTCCAAAGAAAGAAGAGCTGCAAGGAAAAGGGTGAAGGCCAACCCTATACACATACCACATGCGCCTATTCCATCGAACCAGGATATAGTCCCAGTAAGTTTCCATGCTGATTTTGTGATCTGGGAACAACAAGAGACGTCCAAAACCCCTTCCAATTGAACTTCAAGTTCCCCGCTAACTTGCGTAGGGTTTTACCAGTCAAGGTGGTGGAAGAGGTAATCAACATTGGAAGCAGGCTCGAAGAAAAATGGCTGACGGAGAGAAAGCAGAACCCACCCTTTAAGGCACAAAGGATGCATAATTTTGGCAGGATAAAATTTTGGAGGTCTCAAGATTAATACTGGCAAGTTGTGAGTGTCGGCCTACATGGAGAAGGCGCCTCTGTGACTTAAATATGGACACTTGGGTGGCATTCTACAACACCCTCCCATTCGAGTGAAACAACACACATTCATGCCATACCCTCGCAGAATGGGAGTGGATTTTGACCCCAATGTCCACGACCGGTATGACTTTCCCGTGATCTACAATGCAAATTGTACCACGTCCGAGGAGACCCTTCACTTCACCCCTAAAAATCTAGGTGACTCTATAGTCTGTTTTGTAAATGAATTCTCCTCGTTCCCTAACATCGCATTCATTACTACCTGTGATTACCTTAGGCTACTTAGGATCCTACTTAGGCAAAATCCCACCCACAAGAACACAACCTTCCATCCCTTTTCTTTGTTCCCAATGCCATAGACAGTTGCGCCATGGCTTCGACTAATAATGTGTAGCACTTTTCTCCCCTCGTTTTTTTAATCCATTCTAGAGGATATGAATGATAGCCACTTTACATGTTGCAATCATCCATTTCTCTCTACCACCACTCTGAAAGAACCTGAAGGGGTACTTGCAGAGTCGGTAATTCCTAAATAAGTCTCTTAGGCCTCCTTCTCCACCCCACTGAGATGATGAAGCTTAGCTCTCGTCTTGCCCATGTAACTTATCCCAAGAAGAAGAAGAAGAAGAAGAAGAAGAAGAAGAAGAAGAAGAAGAAGAAGAAAAGGAAAGACAAAAACCAACAGCAAGAAAGTGCAAAACAAAAAGGTAAACAAAGAGAATAGAAGTGGCAAGAGAAATCACATGAAGATGCAATGAGCTGCACATAGGTCATAGTCACTGCACTTAGGGGTTCTAAAGTTAGGCATGTCCGGTGGCCTCGGTCGGCCATCTCTGTGTCTCTAACCCCGTATCCCCTTTTGATTCCCCACTACACATGCTTAGGGCACATCAAGGCCAGGATATACCGAGGGAGGTAACACTCTATGGTTCGACCTGTCACCCTAAGCTACACACACCACACCTCCCTTATGCAAAAAATGAGTCCTCAAGCGAGGGACAATGCCTGGGCTTGCTCCCAATCCCACTAGCGCAAGCACCATGCACCACACAACAAATTGAGCACACCCTCAGGTGGTGCACCTTCTTCTCTTTTTAGGTACAAACAAAGGCCCCAATCACTAGCTCCAGAGGCCCCATCATCCATGCAATGCACTCCCCATCTTATATGACAACATCACCATGCAAGCAAAACAAAGCCGGGAGGTAGCCCCAATCAAAAAGTGAATCAAGAAGCTCATTTGGAACATTGCAAGAGAAGGCAACCGTGGAGGGCTAGGAGATGGATCCGTCTAACACCATATTCAATTTTAAAGTTGGATCTGCCCACTAACCTTTCTCCACACATGGATCTATCCAACACCATATTCAATTTTAAAGATGGATCCTCCCATTATCCTCTCTCCACAGAGGGATCCGTCCAACACCATATTCAATTTCAAAGGATAAATTCCCTCACGGCCAGTAGCAAAGAGGGACCTATTCCAACTTGATCTCCAATTTCAAGAGCTTTAGAGGAAGAGGTGGATGGCAGAACATAGGTTCTAACAACTTTGGTATTTTGTGTCACTGCTATGGCAAAACATGTCATATTGCAGTCCAATATTGTGCTAAGAAAGATGATATTTGCAGTAGTAAGTTGCAACAAGGAAACTATGCATCGTCTTCACGACAGAATGAAGACAAAAATGAACGTCTATTTGTTATGCAGCATATCCTAAATGCTGTTACAGGAAAGGGAACACATGATGATGTTTGATATATTGATTTAGGTATATCCAATCATATGACCAGCCATGCATAATGGTTTGGAGAGATGCAGGATTTGCAAAATACAGGTTATGTGGAGACAGGTGATGATTCATGCCACCCAATCTCACACATTGGAAAAGTTTCCTTGTCCTTGCATGATGGTAAGACAAAGAGTCTTTCAGACGTATTATATGTGCCATCTATTATAAAGAACTTGGTGTCAGTCGCTCAGATGGTACAGCAAGGGCTGCAAGTCAGATTTAATGCAAAGGGTTGCTTTGTAGAAGACTTCAATGAAAAGTGCAGGTTGGTTGCAAAGGGAAGTAGAGTTGGATGTATGTTTACTCTGGATGTGGGAATTCCTAATATGAATGCTGCTATGTATGCTAAAGGAAAAGGTGTTGTTGCAGATATTGAAATTTGGCACAAATGCACTCGACATACAAATGTACAAAGGCTGAAATTAATGTAGTCCAAAGGGTTGGTTACAGGTTGTCTACATTTAGAATTGCAGAATTTCATAAGGTATGCGAATCATGTTAGTTTGGTAAGCAGGCAAGACAACCCTTTTCACATGACAGAGATGTAAGCAGAAATATCCTTGATGTTGTGCATACAGATATTTGGGGGCCTACACAAAATGTATCTCTTGGAGGCAATTCATACTTTGTCACATTCATCGATGATTGTTCTAAAAAGCTGTGGGTATATTTTATGAAGGAAAAGAGTGAAGCGTTTGAGCACTTTGGAACTTTCAAGGCTGTAGTTGAAAGAGAAACAGGCTTGAAAGTAAAGTGCTTGAGGTCAGATGATGGAGGGGGAGAGTACCTCTCGAATGAGTTCAGTGATTTTCTGAGGTCTCATGGGATAAAGAGATAGTTCACATGCAGGTATACCCCACAGCGAAATGGTGTTGCAGAAAGAAAAAACAGGCATATTGCAGAAGTTGCACGGGCATTAATGGCTGAAAAGAATATGCCCAAACATTTTTGGTCTGAAGCTATCCATAGTGGTGTCTACATTATAAATAGAACTCCCACAGCTGCAGTTTATGGGATGACTCCTGAAGAATGCTTTACTGGCAAGAAGCCTCATTTGTCACACTTGAAGGTATTTGGCTATGTTGCATATGTTCATGTGCCAGATGAGCTACGGAAGAAGCTTGATCCAAAGGCAGAAAAATGTATCTTTATTGGATACTCTTTAGAGCAGAAAGGGTATCGCTGTTATAACCCTGTCACATGTAAGTTCAGAGTGAGCAGGGATGTCATCTTTGATGAAATGAGCAGTTGGTATGCATCTAGTGGTGATGCATTGGATGATGATGATGATCATGATACTCACGTGCAGGCTAAAAAGCAAGAATCATGGACTCTTAGTGGACCAGAGACATCATTTGGTAGTCCTTGGTCTGGGAGACTAAGGAGTAGCTCTACATCTTCATGTGCATCTAGTAGCACTACAGGTCAAGACAAAGGAAAGAATAAAGTGTCAGATGGCATTGGTGCAGTACTTGATGGAGACTCTAGTGGCTCAGAGAGCTTGGATGATGAGCTTGGTATTCCTTCTGTCAAGACACCAAGTGTACAAAGAGCTCATAGTAATGTAAAGGCTCCATTGAGTGATCCGATGGTACGCAAATCTAGCAGGGTCAGATACCCTATTAAAAGATTTGGTTTTGAAGGTTATGCAGCTCACCATTATGCTTATATGGTGAAACTAGTTGAGGATGTTGAGCCCACTTGTTTTGAGGATGCTATTGGTCATACTCATTGGGATGCAGTAATGGATGAGGAGATGGCTGCATTAGAGGCCAATAAGACTTGGGATCTAGTATCATTGCCGAAGGGCAAGAAAGCTATTGGATGTAAGTGGGTTTATAAGATTAAGCACAATGCAAATGGTTCTATTAGTAGGTACAAAGCTAGGCTGGTTGCAAAAGGCTATGCCCAGACGCAGAGATTATGAAGAAATCTTGAGTCCAATTGCTAGAATGGCAACTGTCAGATGTGTGATTGCTTTGTCAGTATCCAAAGGTTGGAGGTTGTAGCAAATGGATGTGAAGAATGCCTTGTTGCATGGTGATTTGCAAGAAGAAGTGTATATAGATCAGCCAGCAGGTTATGAAGATTTAGAGCATCCCACGTATGTGTGCAGGTTGAAGAAGGCGCTCTATGGACTCAAGCAAGCACCTAGAGCATGGTCTGACAAGATCAGAGAGTATCTTGTCAATATTGGCTTGGAAGAAGAAGTTTGAGATCAAGGATTTAGGTGAGCTAATGTACTTCCTTGGCATTGAGTTGATCAGATGTAATGATGGTATATGGCTGTCCCAAAGACAGTATGGCTTGGATATGTTGTCCAAGTATGGTATGACAGCATGCAAACCACTTTCAGTCCCGTTGGAGTAGAATGTAAAGTTGAGTGCTGATGTTTGGGATGAGATAGAAGACCCTACTATGTTCAGGAGGATAGTGGGGAGTTTGATCTACATGACCATTACAAGGCCAGACTTGAGCTATGTTGTTGGTCTTGTGAGTTAGTTTATGCAAGTACTTAGAAAGCCATATTTGGATGCAGTTAGATGCATATTGAGATATGTGAAGTCTACATTACATTATGGACTTTTCTCTGAGCCAGGTACATATGTACAGGTGTTTGGATACACAGATGCAGATTGGGCTCGTAGTATGTCTGATAAAAGATCTACCAGCGGATACATGTTCTCTCTTGGTAGTGCAGCAGTTACTTGGTGCAGCAAAAAGCAATCTACAATTGCTTTGTCAAGTACAGAGGAGGTTAAGTATAGAGGTGGTGCTGTTGCAACATGTGAGATAGTATGGCTGCAAAATTTATTGGCTGATTTAGACGTGCAGGTGGAAGGTCCGGTTGTCATTTATTGTGATAACATGAGCAGTATACACTTGGCTAGGAACCCAGTGTTCCATGCCAGGACAAAACATATTGAGGTACACTACCACTTTGTGAGAGAGAAGGTACTAGTAGGTGAGATTGACTTGGTGTATGTTAGCACACAGGATCATATAGCTGACATCTTCACGAAGGCATTGGGTACAGAGAAGATTCAAAAGTTTCGAAGCTTACTTGAAGTTGTAGAGATGCAGTTTAGCTTGAGGGGGAGTGTTGAGATGACAAGCTCAACACATGTGGATATTAATGATGGACCACCTGGTTAGATGGGTCCACACGTCTACACTTAGCACGTTGGTGGTCATTATGACTCTCACATGGCCGGTGACTCATTACTTATTATATTCAGGTTGCTACACCTATTTACAACTGGCATAGTTATAGCCCAGTCGACTAGTGTAGTCGGTTATGCATTGTTTGACTTAGTAGGCCACTTTCCTTTATGTTGTATCTTATCTATACTTTGTGCATATTGTAAAGTGTATGGAAGAAGAAGAAGAAACCAGCAAGAAAACATTTTGGCCTCCATCTCTCTTCTTGTCTCTTGAGTAAGTTGTATCTTATCTATACTTTGTGTACATTGTAAAGTGTGTGGAAGAAGAAGAAGAAACCAGCAAGAAAACGTTTTGGCATCCATCTCTCTTCTTGTCTCTTGAGTGAGCTTCTCCTTGTGCATTCTGTGTGTGTTTGGTGCAGCATCTTGAGCAAGTCCCCCCACCACGCAATTCTTGACAGGTAATGTTAATCCCAGCTCAAGACGGAAGAAAAATAAGTAAAATATTGAGGCAATGGAAGAGCAGGACGGAGAATAAGCAAAGGTGCAAGGACGGCCTCTAAAATCAAGCTAAAGACAATAGCACATTTTTAAGTGGAAGGAACCCTAAAATTTTTGAAAAAGAGCTCCAAGCCCCCTTCTATGAAAATTTTAAAAGGGTAGACGGGAATAAAATAAGAAATAGGTCAAGTAGAAGGGAATGGAAAAAACGGCCTTGCCATAATGGCCAGTCATGTAAAAAAGGGGATGGGTGTCCATAGGATTTTAGGGCATGTATATAAAGTTAAAAAAGTGAATGAGAGCTCATTCTTTTAGTGTGTGGCAATAAGAGACTCTTCTTCTCATCTTTTCTCTTTTCTTTCTTGGGTGTGCTTGAGAGAGGGAGTGTGAGATTGTGAGGGAGTGAGTGTGAGAGGGTGAGGGATCAAGGAGGTGAAGCTCTCCACCATCTCCTCTATTCTACTTCTCTTCTCTTTTCTTCTCTTGTCACACACATGGCTATGGGAGGATGGAGCTTAGAGGAAGAGGCTTGAGGACGCTTGAGCTTGCATCGAGAACCCTGGAGCTACCGAAGTGCTTGAGAGAGGAGAAACTCAATCAGGCATCAAGGTAAGCTCACTACACTCGTAGAGAGGAAGATTGTGTCGGCTATGTGAGAGGTAGCCAATAGTGCTCGCTTGAAATGCTTGAACAATAAGTGGTCCATGGGTCTTGGTGGTTGAGCATGAGCTCCCAACAATGTTCTAGTATTACAAAAGTAATGACATCATATTTTGTATCTCTATCCAAGGGTTTATTCATGTGAGCTTTAGAAGGGACATGTTTTAACACCCTCCTTGACTCAAATAGCAGGCTAAAAAGAAACAAATTTGGCCAAGTGGCACTCTTGCCCTACATTTTGTCCTAGATTAGACTAAAAATAATTAAGATAACTTGAAAACAAACATCTTGAATGTTTAAAGTCTCATGATTCTCTCCAAAAATCTAGGCTTACAAAGTAGAATCACACATTTGGAACTTTGAAGTTTCATGGTTTTCTTCAAAATCTAGGACAACAAAAAGCTAAAATATATATAATAATAATAATACATCTAGAACTTTAAAGTTTCACAGTTTTCTTCAAAGTCCAATATTACAAAGAAACAGAGGACTTGCCTATAAACCTAAACCTAACCAATACAAAGTAAAGATCTTAATCAATTATAATAAGATTGGAAGAAGATCCATATGGAAAGTTTTCAACACAATTTTTGGTCCCGTATAACATCCAATGGTTTAGGAGACACTTAGAGGAGAGTTAGAAGCATATGCATTATGCTTAATTTTATAGACCAAATTACAATTGATAGCTTTCTTTCCCTTAGACAATGGTACTAGATCCCAAGTCTTATTGGTCTCTAATGCAACCATCTTCTCATCCATTGTTGCATCCCAATGAGCATGACCAAAAACATCCTGAAAACAAGTGGGCTCAATATCCTCAACCACCTTTACCATATAAGCATGATGGTGAGCTACATAACCTTCAAAATCAAATATTTTAATAGGGTATCTAACATGCTAGACCTATGTATCTTTGGATGACTCAGTGGAGCCTTTACATTACCATGTGCTTTCTATACACATAGTATCCTAACTAAAGGAATACCAAGCTCATCATCCAAAATATCTAAACCATTGGAATCTCCATCAAACCCCAAATGACTAGCATATGCATCATTACCATCTGACACTTTCTTCTTTCCTTTGTCTTTGCCTGAAACACTTGTAGATACACTTGGAGATGTAGGACTGCTCCTTAGTCTCCTAGACCAAGAGCTAACGGTAGATATAGTACCAAATGATATTTCTAGTCCACTAAGGATTTCTATTTCTTGTTTTTCTTTCTGTACATAAGTATCATGATCATGATCATCATTCAATGCATCACCACCAGATGTATACGAACTACTCATCTCATTAAAAATAACATCCCTACTCACTCTGAACTCCCCTGTGAGAGGGCTATAGCAATACTCTTTCTACTCTAAAGAGTACCTAATGAAAATACAATTTTAAGCCTTTGGATTAAGCTTCTTTCATAGCTCATCTATCACACGAACATATGCAATACAACCAAACAATTTTTAATTAGTGTCCAAGCATAGCTGCCATAAAAATGACGATCGGTGTACTCAAAGCTGACACAAATAGACAACAAAATCACTTTCAACATACGACATCCAAGTTGTAGAGCGATACATGTTTATAACATAGACATCAAATAATAAATATACTCAAGACTCAATCCCGTATGTATATTACTGAAGTAAGAATCAATACATCAATTAGGACCAAATGGTCTTGATATAATTCTTTGAAAATAGAAGGGAGCTAGATGCTTATAAGATACAATGACCAAGGGAGAATTACTTCCCAATACAAGGATTGGGGGGTAGTACAATATAAGCTCTAATGTGAGAGCACCTCAAATGCCAATCTCAGGGAAGTAACTATATGTATATCCTTTGCATCACATGTGTTTAAGGCCTATTTATAAATATCATTATTTGTGAATTTTTCATGAATAAAACATAACCCTTTTCTATTGAATCTTTCAATAACTCCTTTATATTACACCCTTCTATATGTAAAAATATATAAAAATGATATTCTTAAAATGCCTTACTTTGAATCCACGTGATGCACACATATATTCTTGAGTAACTTACCCAACATGCCAATCAAATAAGACTTTGTAGAAAGACTCAAGAAGGATATGGCATTGAGAAAGAGGACCATTTGTTACTCAACCCCTATAGCTATTCATATGCTTGGAACAATGGTGATTCACTTCTAGTATATAGGCTGTTGCTTGCAATGTGACATTCTCTCCACCCATGTGCCATGCATGGTGGCCTTTACTGAATCTGCACCCATCGGCTCCTTAATGCACCATTGGTGACTCTAGCTTAAATGCCACTAAATGTCACATCCATTAACATTGGCATGCATGGTGGACTGGCATATGTAGAATTACTCTCGTTGATGTTGCCCTTATCCTCTATGTTGGGTGCATCATTAGCTTGGAATTGGTAGTGGAGGTGGGGCAAGTAGGGCCAATGGAAAAAGTGGAGGTAGTAGGAGGTGAGGTGGGTTGGGATTGGATGAGGGCCAAAATTGAGCTACTACTGCTCTGAGAGGTGGATAGGGGAGTGGTAGGAAGGGGTTGTCCTAGAGGTGGTGCTACTAGAGCATAGGTCCATGCAAGTCTAGAGAGAGGCTATGGAATATTATTATGGATAAGCTCCATTGCTAGATTCTCCAAGTAAATAGCACTAAGCAGGATTTGCTATTGCAATTGATAATCTTGGAGCAGAAGTCCCTCATGGTGGCCTAGAGTTTATGTTTTAGCTTCTCCTAGTAGTTGATCCACACTATCTTGTAGTCTTGCTAGAGTTCAATGATATCTAAGGAGAGCAGAGTTGCACCATCTAGGTTCTCTACTCTATCTACACGTGCTTGGAGAAAAACATTCTTCCTCTCCTACTGCTATGGGTTCGTGGACTTCAAACATTGTCAATAAAGGCGAGTTGGGTGTGCTCGCATGCCACCAACCATTGACATTGGTCATGAAGGGAAAAATATTTCTAGTAGAGCTACTCAGAGAGGGTTGTATTCTCCTCCTTGAGGTGATCGCCTTGCATGGTGAGCTCCTACTGTTGGTGCTGTTGCACGGTCAAGAACCCATTAATGAAGTTTAATGACCGATATACCATTTTCTGACTAAACTTAGATGAGGACAAGTGGTGAGGGTATATTAGAGGGAGAGGGTGGGCATTAATGTCAGTGTGAGCTCATTTTCTCACACATGGCACATGGGGGACTTGTTCTCTTATTGTGGGTCCTCCTCTCTCTACCGCTTATGGCCCTTTAACTTGAGGAGGGTGAGCTTGGTGGAGAGCTAGTGGAAAAAGTGGAGTTCTTGGGTGAAGTAGATTGTGCAGTCTGCTAGTGGGAGTGATCTTGGGTAGTGCCCTACTCTATGAGGGCATTCTCTAGTCCATCCTCCTTTTTGAGGAGCTGGTCTTTGCTATTCTCCATGGTGGGTGGTGCCTCCTTTTAAAGTCCTTGTCCTCTTGAATTCTCCATGGCTCGATGGGGTTGGGGATGGGCTTTGAAGGAGTTCATGTCTCAAGGTGAGATTGGGAATATTTGCCACTAATGAGGCAAGGAGGTAGGGGGTCAAAGTAGGGTATGAAAAGAGGAGAGTGAAGTGTTTCCCACGTATCACCTTCATGGCCTTGATGTTGGATGGATGATAGGTGACACAGTTAGCCTCCATGAATGGGAGATCCTAGTTCCATGCAATAGAAATAGAAGAAGACAAAAAGAATAGACAAGCTACCTTCTTCCAAATGCTAAATGCCTTCACCTATAGGTAGAGCACATCAACCAAGAACTTGAGGGTCTTTCACTTTGATTTGTGTGGTGCAAGGAGGTTTCTCAATCGATAATCTTTCTTAATGATGGGGTCAAAGATCTCTTTGACCGCCTGGTTGGATAATATGTGTGGATTGGTCTCACCTTGGTTTGGCAAGGCTAGCTTCTTATACACACAATGGGTGGAGAGGTTATAATTATAGCCCTGGAGGTAGATGATGGTGCTTCTATCAAGCTGCTCTAGGATGGATGACAGAGTCCCATGGGAGGGTGACAAAGTGAGTAAGTTGCAGGGCATTAAGCCATGGTTGTGTGCTATTGATGGCCTCAATGGGAAAATATACCTCCTTGGTGGTGAACTAGAAGTCCACCATGAAAGTAGCACCTAGGAAGAGTGATGAACAGGCAACACAGAGAGAGCTGATGGTGAAGCTAAGGTGATGAATACAAATGGGAGATGAAAAATAAGGGTGGTGGTAAAAAAAAAACTTCTTAAAATTTTGTGGAGTTACTGTGAAAGGCTTGTGGCCAATGCATGTGCACCACATTAGAAAAATGGACCATAACCAAGTATGATGAGTGAGATTTTTGAGGAACCATGCCGACATTGGGGATATTATCAAATGAGTGGGTACCATAAATGAGTATCACATCAACACAAATGGGGAATTTTAAGAGCCATTCAATTTGGAGTAGGTGACTAGTGGGTATGGAATGCCAAAATTTGATGGTGAAGTAGAAAGAGGCGAATCCAATGTGATTAGAAATGGGCACTAGAAGTCGTCAACATGGTAGTGGCATAGTCAAAATCCATTGATACGCTTCAGTAGGAGCTTTCCCTTTAAATCTATCAAGTAATATGAATTAGTGTTAGAATCATGAAAGACCTAGAAAGGACGGCTCTACCAAAATCTGAGCTTTCTAGGAAGTTTCTCCATTTGAGCTTTAAAGACCAGGATGAGTTGGACCATCTAGAATAGTGGTTTCTTGGACATCTGGTCACCTTGGTGTTTCTGTCGAGCTTGGACTTTAGACATGATATACGTGCTACAATTCTAATCTTCTTTTAATTGGGCTATGGCTTCCATTTGGAATAAAAGTGACTCATTTGGAATGAGCAAATGCTTCATCGTGAGGAGTCAAAAACTAGAGACTACAAATTCTAGGGAGGTAATGGCTTTTAGGCCAAATGCTAGTTTGTATGGGGTCATACTGGTGGTGAATTTGAAGGATGTGCAAAAAGCCCATAGTGTTGCAGGAAAGGTACTAACACAAAACCTTGTTGGTGGACTTAGCTAAGCTATTTACTTGTGTGTAGTAAGGAGAAGATTTCTTATGTATAATTAGAAAGAATGATGTGAGATCCTCTATCACCTTATTTATAAAATGTGTACCTTTATCACTAACAAATTTGATTGTAGTGGCATAGCTTGTGAAGATATCCTTAAAGAGACATCTCGCAATAAACTTTGTCATTTTGTCTGGATAGGGCCTATGCTTCAACCCATTTGGTGCAATAATCTATTACTGTCAAGATATATTTGTTTCTTGTGTATGCCACAACCAGAGAGATGGGACTTATGAAGTCCAATACCCACTTCTAGAAAGGTTTCAAAGGTAGGATTGGACAGAGTGGCAAGTAGTCTTTGGCTCTATGCTAGCCTAGTCTTTGACAAGAATCACAATGTTGGATCGACTTGCGAACATCACCATGTATAGTCAGCCACCATAATCTAGCTTACTAGATTCTGTAAGTTGTGACTTTAGCAACAAAGTGGCCATGTAGTACAATTGTCCCTTGACCATTTCAAAATGTTGGCTTTGGAGAGCTGGTTGTTTCTGTTGGCCTTTCTAGAGATGATGCAAAGATAATTTGATTTCCAAGATAATCATCATTTCTTCATACCACAACCATGGAGGGTTGGGTCGGCACATTCACCTCTATGACAAAGGGTTGGGTATCCAGGAAGCCATCTTATACACTAGTGAGTGGTTCTCCATATCCAGGCGGGATAGAAAATCTGCAATGACATATTGGATTTTGAGATGATATATGACACTGTATTCAAATTCCTGTATCATGAGGATCCATCGGGCGAATCCACCGTCGAAATTTTGTTGCTTGACCAAGTAGACTAGAACCAAATAATCTACATAAAAAAGATTAAAGGTATGCCCTAGCAAAGAATACTAAAAGCTCAATGGAGTAGATCATGCCCAGACACTCTCCTTGATTACTGAATATTTTTTCTTAGCATTAGATAATAACACTATATTAGAGAATTTGGGAATCTCCCAAGTTCCACTCTTAAATTAGGAATAAATTTTTGACCATGAGGAAAAGTCTTAATCCCTTTTTTGAAGATGGAACTTGGTACTATCATCTATATAGTATCTAGAAAAAGTTTCACCCTCAAGGAAGGGGGTAACAATTAATTGACCATGTGACCAAATATTGACTATCCTATAAATTCCTAAAGTATATGAAAATTCCCAAACTCCCTAATAGAGTGTTTAATCTTTTGTTGGTATAAAACACACATCTCAACCAACCATTAGTATCCCCCTACATAAGCATGCTACGAATAGCAATGTCAAATGCATCTAAAAATACATGGACGCTCTTCGCCAATCTGGTAGAATCACAATACGAGCTTTTGAGAGCAAGAGCTAGTGGTATCATAATGCCAAGTTGGCTTCTTCATTCCATTGACATATTGATTTTTTCACATGCACTAATTTGTTGAGTGGAAAAGCTAGATGTGCCAAAAGACGCAAGTGGTGGCCATGCCACCGAATTTGGCCTAAAAAATGGAGTAGCGTAGATGACAAATCTAGTACTAAAGCTTGCATAATTTCTACCACTTTTTTGGGATCCATAGTAATGCCATTTTATGAAATGATGTGACCTAATAAAATACCACATTGAACAACAAATATACATTTGAGTGGATTTAAACTTAAACTTACCTCTCAACATTTGGTGAGGCAAAGCTAGTAGGTGAAGCATAGCCTTTCCAAAGACACTAAAATCATCCAAGAAGACCCTCAAGAAAGCCATGAGATAGGGCTCGAATATATCCTACGTGTCTCTCTGAAAGGAGGTTGAAGCATTCTTGAGACTGGACAATACCACTATGCATACATATACTCCCCATGTAGTAATGAAAGCACTTTTAGCTTGGTCTTCTGGAGCAAGGTGCACTTGATTCTATCCAGTCAAACCATTGAGAAAGAAGTACATCTCATAGAAAGATACTTTATCTGGCATGCTAGCCAGGTAAGTGATAGGGAAAGGATTGGGGATTGTGGCTGCATTAAGCTTCTAGTAATCCACACATATCTAGAGCTTCTTGTTGGTACAATGACAATCCAAGATATTCAATGTATGCAATCTACATGGGCAATGAAACCTACTCTCAATTTGACCTACTTAGCTATGTGAGAGTTCATTCTATAGAATTTCATTCGGACTAGAATAGCATTTGATTTCAAAGGAATCCAATGCTAATAGAAATGAGGATCTATCCCTTTCATATCTAAATATTCCCATGCAATGACATCCTTGATTTTGGTCAGCAAATTTATCAGTTACTAACAAAAGGGTACTTGCAATTTAGCATCGGTTTGACTTTTTCTCGGATTCCAGATAGATGGTGTCCAACTCATCTTATTTTACTCTTGTTACTTTTTGCATCTACACCTCAAACTCGTGGTCTTGATTTAAGATTTCATTGATGTCAACATCAACAATCTAGTTAGTGTTGGTGTTGTATTCTGTGCAATCTAGGCTTTAAGTTTTGGAGTTGTTTGGATTGTTGTCCTATTTTAGCTCCATCGCGGCTTAAGGTTGCTGACTTTGGGGTTGCATATATTGTTCTTTGATTTGGAGAATATTGATGAGACACAATGGTTATTGGTCAACATCATTAGCCTTCAAGAACTCCTATTCTGCATTATCACTTAGACCCTTGACCATGTCGAATGTGGAGCAAATGGAGCAACATTGGTCAAGAAGACCATTACCTTGTGATGGTTTCTTTGGATAGTTGGTTTATCCTTATCCCAGTTATGACTAATTTTTACTTTTGGCATAGCCAAGGCCTTTCCAATAGCAAGCGGTAAGCTTTGCTAGCATGCTCCATATTTACACAACTAGTAAGGAAACTACAAAATTGGAATGTGTTGATTTCTAGAAGTAGTAACTTGATAATGCCCAAAGGTTGTACTCGTTGCTAATGGGCCATCCTCACTAGGAAGGGGGCTGGTTCCCATTCTATTAATCCCAGTTGTTGGCAAGTTGCCAATGTGATGATATTCACCCATGATCTACTATCAAGCAAGATGTTATGGATAATCTGGTTCTTGCATCAAACATGAATCACTGAAATGGTCGGATCAGCTAGGGGGGTTGCTAGAACTGGATCTTATGGAATGTTTTCTTCAAGCCATGGGCCTTGAAGGTGCTACTTCCAATTTAGGTAATATCAACACTTGGGTTGAATCATCTTTAGGAGATGATCATTGAAATATAGAACGAGGTTGAGCAAATTACCTAGTGAAATAATAATATTGATGAGGTTGTGCTTCGAATGAGTCCGTGAAGTGCTTGACATGTTCCCTTTTGGTGTTGCGGGTATAGTCTCCTTTTTCTGACTTCCACTACCATTGGGGTTAGCATCCCAGGTTTTTCTCTACCTTTGTCTGGGATGATCCTTTGGATTCTTCTTGTTAGATTTTTTGGAGTGGATATCTGGGATTTGACTTTTTTGCTTGCGAGGGTGAAATGTGGCAACCTTCCTTTTTTATTTCCATGACTACTATCTAAATTCCTCTCTCCACTAGGTTGTGGATCTTGTCACACAACTTGTTTGTTTTTCTCCCATCTTCTTGGTGCCAAGTCTGACTCAGATGGATGCTTAAGTTAGGGTTTGGATTTTTCCATGCTAGGTGGGAGGGAGTCTTTGGATACTATTGCATTCCCTAAGTGGGTGGGATATGCTGAGTAGAATGCGACTGCTTGGAGCTACCAACCAGATTTATCCTTTGAATTCAAACTCAGGGCCAAACGTTTCATGGTCGTCAGTGTGCTTGTAGTCCATCTTGCCACCTGCTAGTAAACTTTCTCCTGCTTAGCCCACGAATGGCTACAATGTGACATCCTTGTAGGTCTTATTGGACCGAGTAATCGTATGCATCTATGATTCATACAATTCCTTAATCTCCATTATATTGGCTCCGTATATACATGTTGGGCTTTGTGCTTGTCTAATTTGAGCACCATATGCTTGAGTATTTCAACACTCAGCTTGTTAATGGCCATCATCCATGCAAAATAAGTAATGTTTAACAAAGGGTTGGAAATTTCCTCAGACACTTGCACCTCTATTACACCCACCGTTGTCGCATGGAATAATATGCGTCGGGGTTTGTGAATGTCGCTCGTCACAGGGACACTAAGCGAGATGAAGAGTACTCAAGATAAATTCAAGGATGTATACTTGTTGTACATGTTGAAATCCATAATAAAGAAGATGTTTAATTGTTGTTGATTGGGAGCAAAGTAAAGGTAGAGAGATCACCTGTCCTTCTTTCAAACTACTTTCATAGTTATCTTTCACAAAATATATTCAAATATTCTGGCTTACAAGTGAGGATAAATTGTCATGGTTAGGCATGAAAGTGGGTAATAGAAGTGATGGAACTTCCAAATACGATCCCAATGGAAGAGTTTCATTTGAATACCTTCAAAATAAGGCTCACAATGTAACACCTTGAAATATGTCATATAGATGAAGATGTCAATATCGTTTTGTGCTCCTTCGAATGCTTTAAACATAATAATGGCGAAGCTGTTGATGTAACTTTAGAAGGTGGCCTGGCCTATGGTGGAAAGCAGCTAATTACAAAGCCTCAGAATCCAAACTGCTCACATATTTATGCATCTGATTCCAAACTGTATTTGGAGAGCTTTAAGACACCAACGTAGGGCAAAGAACGATAGCGCTCAGCAAATCCATTTCATAACTCACAACAAAATCATCAGGACACTCAAACCCTTGATAAAATCTACGACCACTTGGAAGCTGTAGTGGAATCTTTTTGCAAGAAACTTTGTCAAGAGGTGCATGTATTGAAACCGATTCTGCCCCCATTGGTGGCAACCCCGATGACAACAAGAGGCTTTGTGAGAGCGGACTTGCGAGATATATTGGTGAAGTCGAGCTCTTTCACGCGCTCCTGGATGTGCAAGGGGCTCCATAGGATCCATTGCATATTGTGTTCTTCTCGCATTCACCATTGTTACTGCGTCTTCGACTTCGTCTTCAGTTTCGTCACCTCCTTCGCTTGTCGTCATTACTGTAGCAACTTCATCCCTTCATCGCAGCAGTGTGCGAGTTGCTGCTTTCTTCAGCTTCTCATACTTTGGCTTTGCTGCGGCCTCGGTCTCTGCTTCAGCTTCGTTTGTCATTGCTTCGTTTTCCCCCTCATCACCTTTGGCCTTTCTGCCTCCCGTCGTCCTTTGTCTTCAGCACTGTTGTCTTTGTTATTAGCACGTTCTTCGACTGTTATGTCGTCTCGTTCTTCTTCTTTTTGTCTCGCCTCGTCACCTTCCTTGTCGCTATAGCTTCTCTCCTTCATTCACCTCAACTTCTTGCCGTCTTCAACTTCATCAGGACTCATCCTCGTCTTTTGCTGCATCACCTTCCGTTGTTTCCTTCCCGTCAAGCATCGACCTCCTTCTTATAAATTTCTGCCACTTCTAAATAGCTCGCGGCTTTCTTAGCATCCACTTTTGCCATTGCCATGTCATCATCCTGATATAATTGTCTTTCCATCAATCACATTGTCACATGCTTCGTCAAGTGTCATTGATTAAGCCGCCTTCAACACCTTTTGCCTCACATGCTTGTGCATCGCAGGGTCATCCTTAGTGGCAAAATCTCACATGAAATGGGTCTATCGAAAGAGGGAGAGACAGCAGAGGACACATGCGTAGTGGATTTTGGCTTAAATGCAACCTTCTTCTTAGCTCCCTTCGCATAGTTTGGCTTCATTGACTTCTTTGAGTGTGTTACATATTTCCACCTTTCGTCCATATCGGATGTATATCTCCTCTCTTTGCAATAGCATTTAAGCTTTAACCCTCTTAGCAAAGCCTCTCTTTACCTTCAAGAAAGTTCCAATATTGTGCAATAACTTCAGATTGGGATAGCCTTAAATTTTTTTGAAGACCACAGGGTAGTATTTGCGCTTGTCATACCAAATCTCCTTCCTTTGTTGTCCATGATGGTCATTAGGGATAAGCGGAGATGATTCTTGATGAGGAACAAGAAGCTTGAATCAAGCCTCTCCATTGGCACTAGCACTACTAAAATTCACCTCCAAGTCAAACTCAAGTGCTCGGCACAATCTATTTATCCAATCAATAAGCCAATGGTGCACTTTGATTCAAAATTCTGTTGCAGATGAGTAACTTGAAATTCTTCTATAATTAGCATTATTGAACCCTTTTGCTTCTATTTTTACTTCCATAGGTCCTCTTTCTCATATTTCGAATGAAACCTTTCATCCACAACAATAGCAATATCTCCTTATTTATTCATAATGATAAGGTTGATAGGCTCCATGCAAAGAGAGGGAATAGACAACGATGCCTGTAGCCCTTTTGATAGTGGAATACTGGAAATGCTTTTACCGTACTTCTTTCATGTTCCTTTGATGTTCTAGGAATTGGCCAAAGTCCATCTCTTATTCAAACAAAATCCCCCAAGACCTCCCATCTTTGAATCGCGTCATATTTTTTATTCTTCAACAAAGGCTGTAACTTTGAGAACCCAAATACCTCTTCATATGAATTTGTTTGTCATGTAACATGTCCTAGCAAGAAAATGCTTTGAAATAGAACTTTGTGTCCAATCATTCATGATTTGAGAATTAAAAGTGTCGGATCCATGTGATGCAAGCAATCAAACGATGTTCTACAAAAATTATGTATGCATTGAAGAGAATGTGCCTAGCCTATCGACACGTGTTCGTGCATCATGCAAACAAAAAGACACACAAAAGATACATACAATGGAAATATAAACTCCTAAGGACGCTGACTAATGTGATAAATTTCTTGGCGAAAAACACTACCCTCAGGTTTGCAATGGTGGACGCGCAGCATCACAACATCTGCCCCCTTCAAACCTGCACATCCTTTGAGCCACAGCTACTCATCCTCATCACCACCAACCTTAACGGTCAATGCAATCTCTTCATCTTCTATAAAAGCATCTGCAATGTCCACATCTTCATCTTCATCATCTCTTGGCTCAAGTCCATCATAAGTTGCATCATCCAACTCCTCGACTGCATAGGATGCATCATCTCTTCTTTTGAATAGTTTGATTCTCTTTCCTACAATCAGAATCCGCAAGGCCATACCATCAAGCTCTACTAAGAAAATGTAGCATTGTCATGGACATGTTGCACTAAATAGGGCCCAAACCATCATCTCGAAACCTTGTGAATAGCACTATACTGGTTGTCTAGACTACTGTCATAGATTAACACCCAATCTCCTTCCTTAATCTCTTTAGGTCTCAATCTGTGTCTGCTATCAAAGTGGTCTTTGTTGCCAATCCTGGCCTCTTTGAGCTTTTGAATTGCTCTCTCAATATCTTTAGGTCTTCTCTCCAACTGACAAATACGAAGAGCCAAAAGATCTTCTCTAGTCATCTCTTCTTGCTGCCACGGTAAAGCACTCCAAGTGTGCAAGTTTGTGTAGGCATGACTCGCTTCTGCCCATTCATCAACTCAGCTGGCTTATAATCTATAGTCACATTGTGAGTAGTGCGATCAGCCCATAAGGCATAAGGCAACAACCTAGGTCACTCCCTGACCTATCCACCGCATGCTTTGGCCAAGGCTTTCACAATTGGCAGATGGCCTCTTTCGCTCTTTCCATTGCCTTTTGGATTATATGTTGAAGTCAAAGAAAGTTTAATGCCAAGGTGAGAGAAAAAATCCCTAGCCTCATCAGCATCCAACTCACCTCTATCTGCAGTAATTTAATTTTTCCAATACATCCATAAATGCAAATAACATCTTCCAACAGAAACTTACAAACCACTGAAGTAGACTTCGTCCGTAATGCTCTCCCTTCCAATTGATTTGTGAGATCTTCTCATGCCAAAACAATGTAGCACATTTTGCATAAACCAACATGCATAGTAATCAAATCAAGAACCCACTTGTAATGAATATATAGCGGGTAGGTAGGATGAAGCTCATCTCTATGCCTCACTGAAGAGAACAACTAGCAATCAGGGCATGTCTCAACAAACTGTGAGATATCTCTGTACATGCCTCTCCACCAATAACACTTTTTGATCTCCTCAGAGGCTGCCCAAACAGCTCCATGCCACACCCAAAGACTTTCATGAAATTATTTCATGATCCACACCTGTGAAGCTCTATCATAAACAACTCTCAATGGTTGTCCTCCTCGCTTTCATGGATGCTTCCAAAGTAGCCCACCTCGCAAGAAGAACCCATAAGATTTTCTCTTGATCTTCTTGAAGTTTACATTAGACCATGTTGAGATGTTTGCAATCACACCTACTTCAGTTTCTTTGTAAAGAGC
The DNA here is from genome assembly GCF_053477565.2 of Lygodium microphyllum. Lineage (NCBI taxonomy): Eukaryota > Viridiplantae > Streptophyta > Polypodiopsida > Schizaeales > Lygodiaceae > Lygodium > Lygodium microphyllum. Next base: position 124,361,272 of record NC_141159.1, on the reverse strand, counting down.
AGTGAGGGGTTAGGACTAGAATCACATATGCACAGTAGAAGAAGTGCTACCATTCAGTTTCCTATAAAGCATTGTGCTTGCACTCTTTTCTAATGCCATGATAGTACTCTTTTCTTTCCAGTAAAGTGTTTGTGTCATTTTCCACACACAAGATTGTGTTTAGGAGTCCAAGTCTCAATCTTGGAACCTCATTCACTTGTGTGAAAGTTGGTCTTGTCAGTGTCTATATCTTCATGAGTTTGGTCTTTATCTTTCAACCTCCATAGCTTCCACATTTCCATATCCTAGATCCATATTTTGACATGGTATCAAAGCCCAATCGAGCATGGCCTATTTTACTCTTTGCTCTTCTAGCTTCTCTTTATCTTTTCCCAGCTCAGTTTGAGTTCATGACCTCATCTCCAGCTCCAATTCCACTTCCATCTCACTTTGACCTTCATTACACCCATAGCCTGCAGGACCTTGCCTCCTTGGAGCTTCCATATCTCTCTTTATAGGCCATATCATTAGGAGCTCTCTTCTAGGAGTTTATTCATTTGCTGAAGGCACTTCTGTGTATCACCTTAGAGCTTGACATTGGTCATCACAGGGCTTAGCATTATGAATTTTCACTGTCATTGTCTAGATGTGCGCCTCAGACTGTCATAATGCTACCGTCGCGTTTGGAGTCCACGATCTGTATGCTAGTTATGGGGCTTTGGAAGCTCTATATATAAGCCTTCTTCAACTCAGAGATCTCTTGAAATGATGGCTTCTGTGAGCTTCTACATTAGAAAAAACAGACCCTTGTTTGAAACCCTATTTTGGACTCAGCCACCCAAGCTTCAAGCTCATTCTTCTCTCATTTTCTCACTTCTGTCTACTAAACCTGAAGTTCCCAACATCAAATCAAGGAGGGGAAGACTTAGATTTGAAAGATCTTGAAGGATTTTGAAGGTCTGAAGACTTAAGGAAGAAACTATAGACATAGTGTCCATTGACACTCACCTAGTGCTTCTTGGCACTTGTGCTCAACTCTTTTGATGCTGAAATCTAAGAATTTTGGTGCTGATTTATTGTTTCTCTAGCCATCCAATATGGGAAATGAATCTCCAACTGCTCGCTTCAAAGGAGTCGGGTTTCACACCTGGCAAACCCGCCTCAAGCTCTTCCTAATGAAGAAGAGTCTTTGGGCCATCACCAGTGGACAAGAGAAGAAGCCCCGAGATGATGCCTTACCAGCTACCTAGAAGAAAGTTGAGGACAAAGCACATGCCATTATCAAATTGGAGCTAGACGATAGCTATATCCACCATGTGGATAAGTGTAATACTTCACAAGATACATGGAAGAGACTTGATACCTTGTTTGGTGCACAGTCTAAGTCATCAAAGTATGGTCTCTTGATTAAAAATTTTAAGCTTGAAATGAATTCCAGTACATCACTTGCCACACATCTAAATAACATGGAAGGACTTCTAACCCAACTTGCACGAATCAACATTAAAATGGAAGAAGATGTTTGCATTGGTGTTCTTCTTAAAAGTTTGCCTCCTGAATATAATAATGTATCAACAACTCTAATCAATATGCCAAACCTTGAGCTTCTTGATATTTAGGCATCACTGTTAGAGGAGGAAAAGAAGCTAAAAAATAAGGAAGAACCAAGCACCTCTAGAGATAAACAAGCATTATATGTTGGGAACAGATATAAAGGCAAGAAGGATCAGCTCGTCTGTGACTTTTGCAAAAGGACCGAACACACCAAGAATTTTTTTCATGCCAGAAAGAGGTCCCAAAATGCCTATTTAGTTGTTATCGAAGAAGAAGAAGAAATTGGAGAAGAAGAAGAAGAAGAAGAAGAAGACCACTAGGAGAAGGAAAAACCTCATCAGTCCTTATATTCCGATAGACTCTTTTAGCCTTGTATTGCCTAACACTAATGATTCAGACATAAACTTGTAAAATCCTCATGTAGCCTTGTACTACAACCTCTATATACTTTGTGAGGTCCTTGCTATAGCCTTCCCTGGATATCCATCATGTTTGTGGTACCCACACTTAGCCTTTTTTGCGATAGCCTCTGGTGTTTTTCCATATCTATGGTGTGCCCACACTTTGTAGGTGTTTCTTTCACTAAAGCCTCTACACATTTTGTACTTCTGGTTGGATTGAGGAGGGGTGGTGAGATGTTTGCAATCACACCTACTTCATCTCTTTGTAAAGAGCAGTGAGGGCTCAAAACTAGAATTCCATATGCATAGTAGGAGAAGTACTACCACTCAGTTTCCTATAAAGCATTGTACTTGCACTCTTTTCTAATGCAATGATAGTACTCTTTTCATTTCAGTAAAGTGTTTGTGTCATTGTCCACACATAAGATTGTATTTATGAGTCTAAGTCTCAATCTTGGAACCTAATTCACTTGTGTGAAAGTTGGTCTTGTTCAGTGTCTATCTCTTCATAATTTTGGTCTTCATCTTTCAACCTCCATAGCTTCCACATTACCATGTCCTAGATCCATGTTTTGACAGATCATCCATCCTCTCTAGACATGGTACTCAAATAACGACCAATCTGTAAATACTCCCCTGTATACAAAGACTTATCAAAGCTTTCCAAAGTAGACACATGACAAATATGATCATTATGTATGGTTGAAAGATCAGCCCCATCATTAGCATCATTAATGCAAGAAAAATCCATACCATCATACCTCGCTCGTGAAAGCATATTAGCTACTGGGTTGTTATTACTTGCTATGTGCCTGAACTCAGGATTCATGGATTTTATGTACCCAATCCACCTAAGCATGGAAATATCTAGAATAGAACAACTCGTGATCATACCTAGAAGAGGCAAACAATTAGTCTCAACCACCAACACCAATGAAGTACTCTCTGTCATTCTTGAGAGCTGTGACAACTCTTAAGAGCTCCCTCTTAATCTATGAATACCTACACTGTCACTTGTTTAGGACTTTTTCCCCAAACCTAATAGTATACCTATTCCCATCTGCATCGTCTTGGCCAATAGCCCATCCAATGCCGATAGGACTAGTATCAACAATAAGAACAATAGGTCTCTCACACTCATAATCTGCCTTTCAAAGAGTCAGAGCAGCTCTCAAAAATTTATTTAGTTTCTGCATAGCTTTAGTATGTTTTATCTCCCAAGAAAAACATTTCCCTTTCCTCAAGAGTGGGTAGAGATCATTTGCAATATGAGCGAAATGAGAAATTCAAATAAGATAAAACACACAAGCTCTAAGAAACCAGCGAACCTCTGAAGTAGAAGAGCAAGTCTTCGTAATGTTCTCTATGGCATCAACCTTTGCAGGAGAAGGCTTCCTGCCATAATATCCACACATATGTCCAACAATCAAAACTTCTCTGGCTCCAAAAATAGACTTCAACCCCGACAATGTCAAATTTTCTTCCTCTAGCCTGCAAAGAATCCTTTCAACATCTCTAATATGTGAAGCCGCAAAGAACCTGCATCCATGATCGTCTAAAGAATCATCCTTCTCTTTCTCCAAGCAACTCTTGATAGGTAAATCATCAATGAAAGGCATAGTAAGCTCAGGAATAAAATCTCGTAGAACCTTGTTCATCCCATTCATCGTATGGGCAGCTCAATTAGTAGCTCCATGTAGAAGCATATACATTTGGAAAGGCCTAAAGGTTTCTTCATCGTAGTCAAATCTCTACTTCTCTCAAGGGAAAGATGGAACTGATCATATCGGGAATAAAGATCACCAAGTGAATAGATAGCACGTCCAACAAAAGCTTTGTAAAACTCATCCACAATAGGTCCTACACCAACATTTTGAATAGTCACCTTGTTCACTAGCTGTAAGTCCTGTATGAATCTGTCTGTCCCATTCTTCTCAGGAACTGTGAACAATCTATTGGAATATGGAGCTGAAGATGGCTCTAGAATTCCCATCTTGATTCGCTCACTCAAAAGCTCCACCAATTTGGGTGAGTGAGCCCTTGGCACAGGAATAGGCTGTAGATTCCAAGGGACATTCGAAATGTTAAAAATAACCATAGGTGTTACAATCCTAGAATCAATGCATCCAATCTCATGTGGAAAAAAAGTGAAAGCTTTTCCATGTCTACATAACATCTCTTCAAAATATCTTACCTCTTCAGGAAGTAGGAAATATTTGGTTCCAATCTTCATCTCTTTCAGTGTCTCAGCTGAAAATTTATGTTTGATACCTGCAAGATCTCGTAAAGGAGGTTGAAAAGTAGCTCTCCTAACCATCTCATCATTGTCCAAAGGTAGCGGTCCTGCAACTAGTCTCTAACCTTCTTGTCAACTGTCTTATATTTTGTCTGAACTTTGGCTTCATTGCTAAAACTTGCAAAATTCCACCCTTGTTGAAAATACCCTACTTTACACAAATTTTAATGTGTATAAATAGCAACATCGAACTCTTTTTTGTTAAATATGTTAGCAAAGAATACTTTTTGTTGGGAATCCTTAGCACCCAAATTATTTCCAAGAATGAAATCAACAATTTCGCAATACATCGCCAGAGAATGGACCTGTAAGACATATGACAACTCTTGATTATTAGTATTTAGCGATATTAAAAGTTCTTTCATGGTATCTGAGCATGAAAGGCCATCATAGAGACCATCTATCTGGTCTTCTTCCTGCAAAACACCTACAAGCATCAATTATTTTTCTTTTCTTTTTACACACTGCCTGGCAGCTCTAGGCATATAAAAAACATGCTGAAAACACAAAGTACTTTTAGTGGATACACCATAAACACATGAGAAAAAATTGTCACTGCCAGGAAGTGAGAGATTTCCCTAACTTTTACCGCTATTGTCTCGCAAGACATTGGTACCTAATAAAAGCTCTCCTATTGGAAGAGGGGAATCCCTCAAAAAATCTTTATTTTGCTGATAGTTGATATAAACGGTCATGGACTAGACAACTCTCTTTCCATCCTTGCTTAGGATCGACCCATCATCCAAAACCTTAGTCTCCATCCGAGACTCAGCACAATAAATGGCAGTTCCAAAATAATAGGACAAGAACAATATTTTTGCACAAAGAAATGATAATACTCACTCACATCTCCAATAGAAATCTTCAGTTTCAGACAAGCAGTATATAAATCTCTTGCAGTGTTGTTGGCCACATGCATGTGCCAACCATGATCTACATCAATTGGCCATCTACTAGTATCATATAAACCTTGCACTATGACATTAATCTTGGAGCCATGATCCAAAAGAGAAACATAAGGAGTCTCTGTCTCGCCAAGCTTAACTACAGTCTATGTAGTCACACGAGCCCAGTAACTACGAAAAAAATGGCTATGGGGCACCAATCTAGGCACATCTTTGCTCTCATCATATTGCACAAGCTAAAGTAAAGGATGAAGAGACTTCTTGGACTGCATACATAGATCTCCATTTGTAGACACCTCAATAGTCTCCTCATTCGGATCAATCTCCTCAATCTGCAACCCATATAGAATAGCCTCTGCAACAGCTAAGGCCTTTTGATGGATCATATCTTGTGTTGGCTCTTCAATAACCTATCGTTTTCTTTTAATGATGTCTATGATAACATCATGAAATTCTCTTTTGGCGATCCCCAAGACTTCTCCGAGATTAAATTCAATTTTGCAATTAAGAATTTGATCCTCAAGTACCTTTTTCAAGTCCGTGGTGGTCTCAATGTTGGATAGCATCTTGAATCTAGTTTACTTTTTCAGTTTCCGATCCTTTGTCTTTGAGGCCTTCTGATCTTCTTGTACTTTTGGATTTTGTACATTAGCCATACTCTGCTCTGGTCCTGAAAAAGAAAGCTGAAGGACTGGATCACTCCTTCTAGTCGCCCTCTTTAATCATTCAGGCTGATCATTATCTCTTTTCTGCTTCTCTTCAACGAGCGCTACAAATCCTTGAGATTTCACGATGTAAGCACAAATAGAAAAGACATTGACGCAATCATTCCATCCATTCCCTTTTTTGATTGTATCTCATATAGCTAAAAGTTCAGATGATGAAGCTTTACCTTTCTTTCCTGCATATGCAGTGCATAGGTCCATAAAGGAGATTTGTCCTTCTGCAACTGCTCCAATTGAAGACCAACTGAAGACCATAAGCAGCAGCTTCTCTTGCCACCTCTCGCATCACATAAGAAGAGTGCAAAAGAGACTCCTCCAATAATTTCTTCATACCTCCTTTACCAAAATTTGGTTTAATCGGTTGCTCTGTATCTGCGAAACATATCATCTTGTCCTTCCAGAACACCAACTTCAGCCTTTTTGCCTCTTCAAAATCTTGACAGTCCTTCCACTCATGGTCTGGACTATCACACCACATACAATGGTGACACGATCATTTCTAGAAGAATTTATAGGAGTAGAAGAGGTTGGGGAAGAAATTTGACCTTGGTTAAGTGGTTGTTGCTCTCTCCTAGTCATCTTAATTTGAAGATATTTCAAGTTCTTTGAAATTTCCTTGACCATGTCTTCGACAGTCGCGGTTTGGCAGATGGTTTGACAACCACAGCATGAATAGGCATAGAAGTAGGCATAGTCACTAGATGAGAAATAGGAGAAGTAGAGGATGGAGCAACAGGAGAAGTAGGAGAAGTCAAGGAAGGTAAAGACATCACTGATGGTGACTGCATCCTGTTTTGCAAGCGATCCTTTCATATTCGCCTCTTTGTCAATGTAGAGACCACATCAACAGCATCTTGCCAATCCGTCTTCAATCCCATAGGTTACCTTCAACCTTCAAGAAGCTCTCCCAACTTGTCCTGAAGTGCAAAATCAATTTCCTACAAGAATAACTCCACTTTCTCCGAGTTTAAGGCTCTTTGCTCTAGTGCATCCAACTGGTTGTATCGTTCTTCAAACTCTTGCAATAACTCAGAAGCAAAAAGTCCTTTGTTGGGCTAATAGACCCACTCCTTGAATGTCTTTCATTTAGCAATACCATAATCCCCCTAGAAAATATTCATCTTTGAGCGCTTTCTTGAAAACATTCTAGTACAAACAAATCGGTCACTCTAACCTGCAAAGCAGGAGTGGCAAGCTATAGGAAGTAGTTGCTCCAGTTGATAGAAAATCTGAAGAAGCGCATCTAGCTCTCAAAGGCTTTAAGATAGGTTGAAACATTCCGTCTATCAAGCAAATAATTTGCGCTTACGAACCATAGCCTCAATCACTTTGGTCGCACCATGTGCATACTTTTGTTCTTGATGTACCATTCGTTGTTGATCCAATTGTTGCTGATGTAATTACTACTACTGTTGCATCAATAACTGCATCTGTTGATTCTACATCATAATGGCTGAAGAAAGAATTTGCAATAAATTCTTCATCTCATCAATTGAAAAGGAAGAAGTACACTACAACATATACATGCTATAACGACGTTTATAACGATGTTTTCTTTATGTATGAAAAATATCCCCGTCGTCGCTATTAGTGTCGCTACAAAACCGTCGCTATTTGCCTCGCTATTTTCGTCGCTAATTAGCGACGAAAATAGCGACGGTTACAGAGGAATTTTTGACGCTAATACCGATGATTGTAGAATTATTTTCTGACGTTGATACCGACGGTTGCAGAAAAAAAAATTTGTGGCAGGGCTGCATTTGTCTAAGAGACAATTCCTGCTGTCAAAGAAGTTAGACAATCGATCCCAAATAATGACAAGACTTTGCAAACAAGTACTTTCATGACATTAATTAACACAAATATGCACTGCATTGATAAAGAAAATAACAGAACTTAAATTGAGAAGTGCTACTACGACAAAGCAAATATGTATACACCTGTACATCAATATGTGGTGAATAACATGGAGATGTGTATATGGAGTCATGCTATAACATAGAAGTCCGAATCATATACACTTAGCTATTACATATGGAGGATAGAGGCCATAAGGCCTTACATAATACAAGATGGGGAGTAATCCTATGTAGCCTAATCTACTCTCTACGACTCATCTGCATTAGAAAACTCCTCTCGCTGTGGTGGCATACCGAAGGGAGTCTGCAACAGCAAATACATATATAATTGTGAGTACCAAATACAAACTAACATATAATGACAGATTTCTCAAATCAGGAATGATATTTATTACTACTTACCGGTCCTCCGCGAGCATAGAGCTTCTCGATCAGGGCGCTCAAGCAATGCTTCTCCCCGTATGTCACCTCTAGTGCATTCGGGTCGCGATTCGTAAAACCTTGCTATGGCACACAAACATTGAAAAACAACGTACCTGAGATTCATGTTCAAAATACATACATCAACATGGATGTCATTAAATTAGAGTACTCTACCCTATTAATACTTACGAAATCTGCCAGGAATGTTGCGTGGCCACCGCTATCAAGGTGATGCATCGATCTTGCATCCAAGCGCGCCTTTGCTGCGTCCTTCTGCTACTTCCACTTGTCTGGAGTGGATGTCACCTCATCCTGGAGATTACTCCAGTCCTCTGTATCCAGCCACTCCTGCTTCGATTTGCCCTGCTTGACTGCTTCGCGTGCATCAAACCGCCTGTGCGACTGATAGTCACGCATATGCGTCATCATCCACACTCTCGAAAATCTATCATTGCTAGAGGGCTGAGGGAACTCTCGATATAATGTATCGATTATGTACTCCTTGCTGGCATGTGGGATCTCCTTCCACTTGTCTGTAATATTGTGCCGAAATACTTGCTGTCACAACTCATGCATCCTAGAGATGACAGCTTTTCCATCATCATTCATGTATAAATGGCCAGTGGCCTTATCTATGAGATACGAGTAACCTGCAAGATTTTGCAAATGGTTACTTTCATGATATTAATACAAATGTGTCAAACACAACTTGAATTGATGAGTGCTATCGCGAAAAAGGATGTGAAAATACATACCTGGAGGAGTGGATTTCATGTACTTCTTGTCGGCCCTAGGAGTGATCAGTGGGGTGCGTGAAGGAGTGATCGGTGGGGTGCGTGAAGGAGTGGGAGTAGTAGACGTCTGCCCGCCACCGCCAGTGAAAGACGGTGTCGACTCCCTGGTGGCAGTGCGAGTGGGAGAGACTGCATCTGTATCCCCACAACAGGAGTTGCCTCCTCCTTGACTATGTGACTCTGAAGCAAAGCGAGACCTGCGACTACGTCTACTAGAGACCGAAGCATCGAACCCCGTCTAGAGTCTGCCGATCGTGCTGAGGTGGAACGGGAAAGCTGTGCATCGGCTCTATCTCTGACCCGTGCTAGCTGCTCCGGTGAGAAATGCGCTAGCATCGCGTCAATGTCGTCATCTGTAAAATCGCGACTCATCTTGCCGTCCGTGCCCAAATCCTAAACCTACACATACAAGGAAAAAAAAGTCAATTAGATAATGAATTGCAAGACATAATAAAACTAAGACTAATTTGCAAGACTTCATTTTAAAATAATAATAAAAATTAGATAATACAAAACACCATACTCCAAAAACATACAAACTGTCCTAACCGATTTGCAAAAAGTGGCATTGCTATAGTGGGAGGAACATTTTGATCAAGTCACTTTTGTTTAGGGTTCCACAATCTCATCTTGACATAGCTCAGTATACACCGGGAGATCTATACAAAATTCTCCACAAAATGAGGACTCTACTTCATTTTCAAAAAACCCATCCTCTATCTCCATAGGTGAGATGTCTTGGTCCTCTAGGCGCTTCATCCTAGTTTCTTGTATGCCTTCTGTCATTGCCGCTATTAAAGGTGTCTCTTCTACGATCGATACGGGGGTTCTGGCAAACACGGGGATACTCCTAAATGTCATGGGAATGACATACCACCATTGAGGTTGTTGCGGATTAGGGAAAAAGACGACCTGATCCATATTACGATTAGTATAAAAGTCCACTTTAATGAGATTAGTATAAAACTCCATATTACGATTAGTATAAAACTCCATATTACGATTAGTATAAAAGTCCACTTTGAGATTGCTAAAGTGCGTCAAGTATTAGGGACTCTTACCTGCTCACAATGATTTGGCAAAACAAATGTATCACTCAAATCAGTCCACTTCTTCGTTGAGTCAATCTCAACAAAGCCACTGGCCCTCGCCGAACAGTTGTACCTGCTCCTTCGAGAGTAACCTTGAACCATTACACATCAAATATGGTCACGGAGAAACTTCGATAGTCCACTGCAAGGATACTCTGTAAACATCCGGAATACTCCATCTCTGCAACTACACAGTTTGGATCTATGGCACGTTGTCGGCTTTCCTCCATCTCTGCAACATTGCCATCACTACACAGTCCATCTCTACAACATTGCCATCACTACACAGTCCATTGTCGAGCGTAACTTGTCGATGTGCTCTGCTCTGAAATGTCGTCCACGTGACCATACTGCACTATGGACCTTATACTCGGAGAAGAACAAGTATATTAGTTGTGATTTGCAGTATAGATTGTAATTTCTTGGGATTGCATCTATACCTTGGGATTGCATCCACGTGAGAAGTTCCACTCTTCTTCAGTAATTGTTTCTCCATCTTGAGATGCTTTGGTTAGGGCCTCATGTAGCCATCTAGTCGACATGAGTAGAGGCATCTCCTCTAAGCCCTTCGGATATCGAATGGGCCATTGCTGCGTACTCCATCGAAAGTCAGATCTTGAAGACTCTCGCTCAGCTCGAGCATCCTCATACCGTTGCAGCCACTTCTCCATCGTAGCACTATGCAACATACAAAATCGGTTCACATTGGACTCCATGGATGCGTCCATATTCTTCTCTATTCCATTTCCCACTAGGACATCTTCATTCAGACGATCATCCTCCTTAAGTGACCATATCAAGCCTTTGTCCCGGTCCACAGTGGACAACCACTCAGAATGTACACTAAGGCCTCCGACACTAACCAACCTTTAGCCATGCTACCCTCAGGACGAGCCCGTTGTCGCACAAATCCCTTTAAGGTCTTCATGAACCGTTCAAGGAAAAACATCCATCGACTATGGACTGGACCTGCAACCTGCAATTCATCTACAATATGCACTAGAAGATGGATTTGTATCGTGAGCATGCTAGTGGGAAGATACTTCTCCAAAAGACAAGCAGTCTCTACTGCAATGCATTTCGCGAATTCAATCGATGATGTGTGAATCTCTTTTTGGGAAACAAACTGAACCAACTCGGACAATTTGTAAATGGCTGTCCGTACCTCCGATGTCAGAGACCCCGCGATTGCGATCGGCAATACGAACTGTAAAAACCATGTAATTAATATTGTGTATAAACAAACGGAGATTCTAAAATCTAATATGCAGAATCATGCCATACGTGGCCTCATACCGTACATACCTGACACATCTTATGCCAATCATGGGATTTGAGTCCTATCAGTTGGTCATCCTTTGTGAATGATGTCTTGAGAGAACGCATTAGGCCAGTCGGCGTGCAAAAGGACTTGATGTTTTCCTTTACTCGTCGCACTCCATTGCCAGACAAAACCCAAGGAGCGTGTGGCAATTGCACTGGACCGTTGACGCCACTTACAGGCCAATATGGTTCCATCTCTCCCACTGCTTTCAAATCCATCCTCGCTCCTAGTGTGTCTCGCTACCTAGTGAGGTGGTCCCATAGCAAGCTACCCACATTCTTAAAAATGTGCATGGGATCTAAAAGGTGGTTAATTTTCAGTTTTTTCCAATAAGTCATCTCATAGAAAATTGAGAAGCGTCGCATTCCACTGGGAAGCGAGTCTTGGTCCACCATCCTATGATCAAACCAGCTCAGTGCGTTCATTCTTGCAGGAGGGCGACCAAGAAATCCTTCTCTCATGACATGACCCTCTGGCAAAAAAGCCCGATGTCCCTCAAATACCATCTTCTTCATAGATTTTGACATACGACAATCCAACCTTGGTCCACACAAAGGACATGCATGGTAACCTGACGTGACTAGCCCTGCAAAACACACATATACAATGAGGCATGTCATAACACCAACATCACTCAAAGAAAACTAGCAAAATAAGAAAACACGCTTTATCAGAGCATTCTCCATAACTTGGAAAGTCATGTATGGTCCACATAAGAATTTCCCTTATAGTTGCAGATGGCCTACCAATATGTTTGCTCATGTCCTCCACTACAATTCCCTCCCACAACTCCTTTAGCTCATCAATCAGTGGAGAGAGGTAGACATCCATATTCTTGACTTTGTATCGTCCAGGCACAAGCAAGTTGAGCAAAAGGTGTCCTTTCTTGGTGGAAAGCCATGGCGGTATATTGTAGTTAACAAGGACCACAGGCCATACATTATAGGAAGTGGAACGTAAACCAAAAGGATTTACCCCATCCATGGCAAGACCGAATCGTAGATTCCTCGTCTCCTTTGCAAAGTCAGGGAAAGTCTCGTCAATGTGATGCCATGCTTCTGAGTCAGCTGGTGTACGTTGTACACCATCAGTGGATCGAATTTCCGCATGCCATGTAGTCAACTTTGCAAAACTCTTGGTCCTAAAAATGTGACGAACATGCGGTATCACCGGAAAGTACCTCAAAACCTTCTGCGGAACAGTCTGTCCTTGCAAGTCATTTCGATACATGTCCGCACCGCACTTGGGACAGGTGGCCAACAATTCAAACTCTCCCCGGAAGAGAACACAATCATTGGGGCAAGCATGAATGCAATTATAATCCATGCCTAGCTTTCGTAGCACTTGTCTTGCATCATCAAGAGACTCAGGCATCGTGTTTTGGGTAGGCAAAATGTAAGATTTCAACGTTCTACAAATTGCAATGAAGCACGTTATTAGAGTACTACATAGCACATTTTAATGGATTTCAATAAAGAATCATACACATTATAATATACGTGAATAGCTCTGTCACACTCACATCACTCTATCCATACTTTGTTTGTTGCTCAACAATGCAAGAAGTGTCTTCAAACGGGATACCCGACTCCCATCATACAATGGAATGGCAGCCTCCGCAATTAAAGGATCTTGGGATTTCGAGTCCATCGGAAGCAATGATTCGATCATGTTCTCTAACTCGGGCTCCAAAAAAGCAGGAGGATCGTCCATGTCTCTAGCATTCTCACCCATAGAAGGGGGTTGAGAGTTATCACCTTCTATGAGACAGTTAGTTATCTCATACGACATTTGTATAGAGTGCGGACGAACCCGTCTTACTGGACGCAAGAGATCTGCGGACTGCAATGTATCGATATGGCCCTGACCCTGTAAAGGACGTTAAGGAGCTAACTTCTAAGATAACCCCAAACTGCTATACTTAAATCAATTACATGTCATATAGTAATGAGAGAGAACTTACCGCAATCTTGTAATTCAAGATTGCTTGGTCGATTATCTCAACTCGAAACTCTCCATACCATTGCACATGGTCTATGGACAAATGATGTTTCCGACAAATGGCCAATTTGCATTGCGTGCATGGACAGGGGACACATTGATTGAGCCAAGCCTCACGATCACCACCATGTTGGTCGTGAGTGCTAGACATCTTGACTGCGATGTAATGGAATGATAATTTAATAACGATTCTATATTGTATATTGGGACCACTCCACTATATATATATTCAAGTCTTTTTTTAAAAATTTTCATACCTATCTCTTTGAGTTCGGCTCTAAACTTATCTATCTTTGAGGTCGGCTCTAAACTATGCTCCCACACATACATTTTCATACCTACATTGCAAAGAATAAAAACCAACACAAGAAAATTTTTGAAAACACTCACTTCCATTTCTCTCTCTTTCAACACTTCCTAACCTACATTGCAAAGTAACACAAAGCAACACAAAGATCAAAGAGAAACCAACACTTTCTAACCTACATTGCAAAGCAAAACAAAGATTGTAAAGAAACCAAAACAGGGCATACCGTCGTGCTCTCTTCTTCTTCCACGACCTCTTCGTGCGGGCGACGCTCCTCTCCTCGCGTGCAGCTCGCGGCTTGCTTCCTTGCTCACCTCCCTCTCTTGCTCACCTCCCTTTCTCTTTCTCTCCACCTTTGCACCCGTGTTTGAAAGAAACATTCGGGTTTCCGCGAAATGTTACCGCAGTAAGTCGTCACTATTAGCATCGCTATTTAATAGCAATGTTTTTAGTGACGCTAATACCGACGCCAAAAAAAAACATCGCTACTTAGCGTTGCTATATGTGCCTTGTAGTGGTAGCGATGAAGTGGGTCCAATATTCAAAGACTCTCCCATATAAATTATTAGAAGTGACGCTTTCACGTCGAGTTCACCAGGTGCCGCACAAAGTAATACATATGGGGGTTTGTAATGTCGCTTGTCACATGGAGGTTAAGCAAGATGAAGAGTACTCAAGATAAATTCATGGATGCATACTTGTTGTATATGTTGAAGACCATAATAAAGAAGATGTTTGATTGTTGTTGATTGGGAGCAAAGTAAAGGCATAGAGATCACTTGCCATTCTTTCAAGCTGCTTTTATAATTATCTTTGACAAAAGATATTCAAACATTATTGCTTACAAGAGAGGATAAATTGTCATGGTTAAGCATGAAAGCGGGTAATAAAAGTTATGAAACTTCCAAATACGGTCCCAATGGAGGACTTTCATTTGAATACCTTCAGAATAAGGCTCACAATGTAACACCTTGAAATATGTCATATAGATTAAAATATCAGTCTCATTTTGTGCTCCTTCGAATTCTTTGAACATAATAATGACAAAGCTATTGACGTACTTTTAGAAGGTGGCTTGGCCCGTGGTGAAAAGTAGCTAATTACAATGCCTCACAATCCAAACTACTTACATATTTATGCATTTGATTCCAAACTGTATTTGGAGGGCTTTAAGACACCAATGTAGGGCAGAGAACTATAGCGCTCAGAAAATCCATTTCATACTCACAATAAAATCGTCAGGACACTCAAACCCTCGATAAAATCTACCACCACTTGGAAGCTGTAGTGGAATCTTTTTGCGAGAAAATTTTTCAAGAATCGCATAAACTGAAACTGATTCTACCCCCAGTGGCAACCCCGATAACAGCAAGAGGCTTCGTGAGAGTGAACTTGTGAGATATGGTGAAGTCGGAGCTCTTTCATGCACTCTTGGATGTGCGAGGGGCTCCATACGATTTGTTGTATGTGTCCGTCCTCCTCGTATTCACCATTGTTACTACGTCTTCGACTTGGTCTTCGGTTTCGTCACCTCCTTCGCTTGTCATTGTTACGGTAGCAACTTCGTTCCTTCTTCTTCTTCGTCCCTCCGTGCAGCAGCATCTGAGTTGCTGCTTTCTTCAGCTTCTCATCCTTCAACTTTGAACTTCCACCTTTCTGCCTCTCGTTGTCCTCAGCACCGTCATCTTTGATTTCAACACGTTCTTCAACTGTTGTGTCCTCTTGTTCTTCTTCTTTTTTTCTCGCCTCGTCACGGACTCGTCCTCGTCTTTTGCTGAATCAAAGACCTCACATGCTTTGTCAAGTGTCATCGATTAGGCCGCCTTCAGCACCTTTTGACTCACATGCTTGTGTACCATAGGGTCATCCTTAGTTGCAGACTTTCACATGAAATGGGTCTATCGAAAGAGAGAGACATGGTAGAGAACATAGGCGAAATGGATTTCAGCTTAAATACAACCTTCTTCTTAGCTCCCTTCGCATTGTTCGGCTTAATTGGCTTCTTTGAGTGTGCTACATCTTTCCACCTTTTGTCCATATCGGATGTATATCTTCTCTCTTTGCAATAGCATTGAAGCTTAATCTTGGGATTGACCCACTTAGCAAAGCCTCTCTTTACCTTCAAGAAAGTTCCAATATTGTGCACTAGCTTCAGATTGGGATACCCTTGAATTCTTTTGAAGACCACAGGGTAGTATTTGTCCTTGTCACGCCAAATCTCCTTCCTTTGTCCATGACGGCCATTAGGGATAAGCAGAGATGATTCCCAATGAGGAATAGGAAGCTTGGATCAAGCCTCTTGACGGGCACCAACACTACTAAAATTCATCTCCGAGTCAAACTCAAGTGGTCGGCACAATCTGTTTATCCAATCCATAACCCAATGGTACACTTTGAATCAAAACTCTCTTGCAAATGAGTAACTTTAAACTCTCATTCACTTGGATAATTAGCATTATTGAACCCTTTTGCTTCTATTTTTTCTTCCATAGTTCCTCTATCTCATATTTTGGATGAAACCTTTTATCCACAACAATAGCAATATCTCCTTGTTTATTCATCATGATAAGGTTCATAGGCTCCATGCAAAGAGAGGGAATAGTCATCAACGCCTGTAGCCCTTTTGATAGTGGAATACTGGAAATGCTTTTACCATACTTCTTTCATGTTCCTTTGATGTTCTAGGAATTGGCCAAAGTCCATCTCTTATTCAAACAAAATCCCCCAAGACCTCCCATCTTTGAATCGCATCATATTTTTGATTCTTCAACAAAGCTTGTAACTTTGAGAACCCAAGTACCTCTTCATATGAATTTGTTTTTCAGGTAATGTGCCTTAGCAAGAATATTCTTTGAAACAGAACTTTGTGTCCAATCATTCATGATTTGAGAATTATATAGTGTCGGATCCACGTGATGCAAGCAATCAAACAATGTTCTACAAAAATTATGTATGCACTGAAGAGAATATTGTCTTTAGCCTATCTACATGTGTTCGTGCACCATGCGGACAAAAAGACACACAAAAGATACACACAATGGAAAATAAACTCCTAATGACGTTGACTAATGTGATCAATTTCTTAGCGAAAAGCTCCGCCTTTAGGTTTGCCATGGTGGACGTGTAGTGTCACAATACCATGGCCATTGCCAAGTGGCATGCAGTCTTGATTGGTAAACCCCATGGTTGAGCTAGGAATCAGATTGGCTTTCCAGAGAGTTGTCCATTGGCTGGAGTTGTTTGCTCCAGTCTATTACCATCCTTGAAGATTGGCTGAGTACTCATTGTTATATGTGGCCATGTTACAAATTTTGTACCATCTTTGGTTCATTCCACATTCAGCCTCTTGTACATGTTCGGGATTATTACAGTGTGTGCACCAAAGGTTTTTGACCTCATTCTTCTTTTTTCTACTATTTTATTACCTTTGCCTTTCTTCTTACTCTTATATTTCTTTATTTCTTCCCCCTTAGAATCAAGCTTGATATTGTTGAATTCTGCTTCCAAGTCACAACCAGAAGTCGATTCACTACTATCATCATTTTGATACTTTGCAGTGGATTTTTAAGTTTTGTTCCCTTTTTTCAAATTTTCTTTTTATACAAACTACTCTAATGGGAGAGCTTTCTCATAAAATGGGTCAATGCTATTACTAGACAGATCATCAAAAGCAAAGGCTTTTCGAATAGGTTTATTGAAACCTTGGACATACATGGCATTTAGAATTTCATGTTTTGGTTGTGTATTTGGATCAATGCATCTATTCCAGATTATAAAGTTAGCAGTGTATGGCACTTGGATGATCTATTACCTTGCTTCAGATGGTGGAGTTTTTTGTTTTTTTGCACATTTATTCAGTCTGGTTGAAAATGGATACGGAAGGTGTTTAGGGCTTCATTCCATGACGGCTAGCCATGTTCTACTGCTAGCTATGTTGTAACCTTCTTTCACATTGAGGATTTGAATATGGCGATCTTGTGGGCTTCATCTACCTAACCAGGGTAGTTGATTGTGTATACCATATCGAAATTTCAAATAAAAGCATTTGGATCTTCATGGGAAGATCTAGAGAAAATTGGGAGGGATATGCTAGCTTGGTATACCTTTGGGATTGGAAGGATAGGGGGAGTTGTGACTATTAATTGAACGCCTACCGATTTGAGTGAATATAGGAAATGATTTGCTAGATTTAATGGTGTGATGGACAAAAAGACAGAACTTCAAACTTTGCTTCAAAAATCGAAGGAGTGGAATGCAAGTGACGCTTATGAAATTTTGGAGAAGCTTTATGCACTTCAAATATGCCATCATTGTGAGGAATGAAAATAGCCTCAGAAGGTGGTATCATTTGACATTGTTTAGATCCAAACCATCGTGAATGGCCTAATGCCAAAAGAACTACCTAGACATATTGTGATAACATGTATGCATTTAGGTCAATGCATGGAGGAATGGCCATCATGGTCATCATGTGTACATAGCCTCAATGAGGATGGATGTACTCAAAGCTGACATAGACATACAATGACATCACTTCAACATATAGTGCCTTGATTGGGCAATGATACGTATTCATAGTATAGAGATCAAATAGCAAATGTACTCAAGATTCAATCCAATATGTATATTGTTGAAGTCAAGATCAATACATCAATTAGGGACCAAATGGTCTCGACACAGTTCTAAAAGGGGACTAGACATCTATAAGATACAATGACCAAAGCAATGCTATTGCTGAACACAAAGATTCATTTGAGAGACAATACAATATAAGCTCTATCGTGAGAGCACCCAAGCTACCAATCAAAGAAGACTTGGCAAAAAGACTCAGAAAGGATATGGCATTGAGAAAGAGGACCCTTTGTTACTCAACCCCTATGGCTATGCATATACTCAACAACAGTGATTTACTCCCTTCCATTATATAGATTGCTGCTTGCAATGGGACATTTTCTCTGTCCATGTGTTGTGCTCAATGGCCTTTACTGTATCTGCACTCATCTGTTCCTTATTGTGTTGTTGGCAACATTGGTTTACATTTTATTGACTGTTGTTGCCTTTAATACACTTTCAAATGTGACACATTGGGCTTCATGCTTGTAAACAGTTCTTTGAGGGTCATTCCATGAATTGCAGTTGTGGGTGTTGTATTCATAATATAGATGGTAGTATAGAGAGCTTCAGATAAAAAATGTTTCGATAAGTTCTTTTCAACCATTGATGCATGTGAAACTTTTGCAATATGCCTATTTATAATTTTTGCAACCCCACTTTTCTATGAGATATACTTGTTGCAAGTAAACAGTCTCTCTTTATCCCATGAGACCTCATGAAGCCACTAAACTCATTAAAGAGGTACTCTCCCTCTCCATTTGACCCCAAGCACTTAACTTTCATGCCTATTTTTATTTCAATAGGAACCTTGAAGGTTTTAAAGCACTCAGACACATCACTCTTTTTTATCATAAAATACACTCACAACTTTCTTGATTAATCTTTAATAAAAGTTGTCAAGCGTTTCTCTAAAAATTGAAAATACCTAGTCAAACTGTAGATAGGTTTGATTTTTGCTAGCTTAGTTGTTTTCCGGTCAATTTGTTTTGTTGTATTGCAGTTGGATTTTCTGTGTTTGTTTATAGGATTTTTTTGTGTCATTTTGTTTGGTTTGTTGAGTGTGGAAACTTGATAGCCTTGAGTCGAGTTTGGTATTTTTTTGGACAGGTTGGAGTTGGAGTTTGTTCGTAGCTATCAAACATTGTGGTACAAGTTTGTTTTCTTTACTGAGATTCTTGAATATCACATGGATTATGGGTTCACGAGCACTTCACATTGCACTTATTAATGCATTGCACTCGGGAGTCATCTCCTATTCTTATCAAATAATTCCATGCCATGGATAGGATTTCCGCACATTGGTGAGTGAAAATGAGTGACCTAGGACATGATGCTGCATGCGGTCAAGTGGGGTAACACATGCAAATATCATTTTTTTGGTCTTTTTAACACCTACCCATAGTGGGAGTTGGGTTGATAGGTGGAAATCCCAAGTGGTACCATGCATGTTCGACACGTGGTTGTGATATTTCCATTTTGAAACACTCACCTCATGCAAAAATAAATATCCTCATACATGGAATGTGTTCTTGCTTCCAATTTTGAGTCATCGAGTGGAATGTTATGTGGTAGGGGAGGCATGTTTGCCATTTAGCAACTAAGGGGAAGTAGGGAAAAGCTTGGAAAAATAGGGGAAAAAGCAAAAACACAAGTAGTTTTTTAAAAAGGGAAAAAGAAGAGAGGGAGGGGATTCTACACAAGACAATCAATGTATGAGAGAGAGAGAGAGAGAGAGAGAGACGAGAGAGAGAGAGAGAGAGAGAGAGAGAGAGAGAGAGAGAGAGAGATAAGAATCTTGCAGCCTGAAGAGAAGAGAAAATCTAATGCCCAGAAGAAGAAGAACATGTTTTTAGAAGAAAGAGGCCATGAAGCTGAAGTTATCAAAGCCCTAGAGCATGATGGCAGGGTTGTTGAAGTAAATGGGCTAATGCGAGTTCTCAGTTTTTAGATAATAGTAATAAGAGTCTTCCTTTTATCTTGTTTTCTTCTACTGTTGTGTGGGGCATAGAGTATGCAGATCTATTTTGATGTATGGATATGAGTAAAAGTCAATAGAGAGCTATTCTTCATTGTGTTGAGAATGATGTATGTTAGTTGTTTACGTGAGGCTTCCCGTACAGGAGAGAAGAATGGAAGTAAAGGATCTCTACATCTAAAATTGTATATGTGGTAGAGAATATGTATTATGGGCATCTATTGAATGCACAGACTCAAGTTAGTGGAAATTTAAAAGGATTTGCAGCTAGGAAAATGATGAATTAGAGCTCATAAAGTTTGAAGCCCGTAACTCTTCGTACATGCAAGATATGTTGAAATGTATATGTTGGTATGTTGAAATGATAATCTGAAATCAAAGAAAGTATCTTTCCATTTGCAAGTTTAGGCTTCTTGGAATAGAGAAGTTATGTGTTTGTTGTATAGGGCAACAATATATGTAGGACTGCAAGCTATACAGAGTTGTTTCAAGAAAGAAAATCAAAGAATTTGGCTCAGAGCTATTCTAGAGAGTTCTAGATTGGAAAGAGAGCTACAACTTTCCTTTTTGAAGCTTGGCAATCCGAGACCTGGTTAGAAAGTTATGAGCTATTCTATGCTTTATGAGGAAACATGTGAATTCAGCAGCATCTACGTTACCAACTTGATTTCCCATGAAAGTCATCATGATTATCCATTTCTATATCAATGTAAACTCTGTTTTGTTGTAGTATTGGAATGTCTAGAACAGTGAAATGCTTGTAGCAGTTGAATGGGCATGAAAATTCATCGTATAAAGCTTTGGTTACCTGCATTTTTAGTTTATATTTATGTGTGCTCAGAGAAAAGAAGAATAGAAAGGATCTATAAATGATTTTACACTGCTTGAGGCAACCACACTTTGTGGGGCAGTTACTACTACGTAGGGCAACCATCCCTAAAAAATAGGAGTTATGTGAATATGAAAGCTTGTATTGTCAGAGTCTCAGCCATGGTTATTTCTACATTAGCTGATTCTCTCTAAAGATGGTAAATTCTGAGTTTGAAGGTTTAAACTTCTTAAGTATTGAGTTGAAGTCTTAGTGAGGAGCGAGTGATCACGGATATTTAATCATGTGTTCAGTGGTGTTGTCTCATGGCTTTTGTTGAGGAGAGATTCTCGGTCTTTATCCTGTGGTGTTGTCTTGGGGGTTGGTAGAGGCCAACTACCCAATTCACCTACCAACGTTTTGCACTATCGTTGAGCACTTGCACGGCATGAGACCCTCTGCAGCTATATGCAATAAATCTTAGATGTACACACACTTGACAGACCACCTTTCATTACGCATGCATTATTTCTTACATGCACGAGAGTTGGGATATTTATCACTGAGTTATGAACCTCTGATTGAGTGGGTAAGGTGGTTGGATGAGTTAGAGGGTTGTGTTGAAGGACACTGCCAATTGTGAGATGGGTTGTTTTCTTGGTCAACACCTTGAGGACCATCATTATTTTCCTGAGTGATAGTAGGAATTTGGGTGGGTGGAGCAGAGTTTGATAGTTCTTCTTGATAAGCATTGAGAGATGAGGACAAGGATCTCAAATAATAAAGGAACATGAGCACATATAGATAGGCTAGGCATAATTCTTTAGTGCATTCAAATTTTTGTGTGAAGCATGGCTTGTTTGATTGGATATTATGGATTCGATATTGCATATTTCTCAAATTATGAATGATTGAGGATGGAGTTCATTCTCAAAATCATATATTTATTAGGACACATTGCATAATAACAAAAAAGTATGTTCAAAGAAGACAGAATGATTATGAAGGCTCAATAGATCATGTTGGCAGTAAGGGAAAGTGAAATAATTTCATTATTCGAAGATGTATAGGTGGAGAAATCGGAAACGATACTTATAGATAGGGATACTTGAGAAGTTATGCTACTAGTACAAAGATCTTTTCGACTCCCTATTTAGACCAAGAAATGTTCGGGAATTTCAATCAACAAGCATGTATCATGTCTAACAATAACATATTTGAGATGGTTTTTGGAGCTTTAGACATCTCTTAAGTGGAAAGAAAATAGAGGATTCAGCCAAGAAACAGCAAGACATGGATAGAGTTTTTTGCATGGGAATGACTTGCAGTGAAGAACATTGGTGGATTTGCTCTAAGACCATTTTAAATGTGATTGAGGCCTTGACACAATGCCTCACAACAAGATTTTCATGAAGGGTGTTGCTATCAGCATTTGGAGTCCTTAGATCTTCACTCATGCAGCAGTGAAACATAATCCGCAGCGATATTTATACCATGGGTTAGGGGGATTGCATTACCAAATCTCCAATTGTGTGCGATCTATTCAAATGATTGGGAACAAAGGCCAAGTTTACTTATTGATCGGTTGGGAGGGAGTGCATGGGTCAAAGATTTTAGGGGATGTTGATAAGTATTGCAGGAGGCATTCTGGAAATACGGTAACATGCATGGTGGCTTCTTTCAAAACAGAAGATGGCGTTTAGTGTCGGTCTGTTGATGATGTACTGGGCAATGTGGTGTCATAAGCTGTGAAGTGATGGCGACATTTTATGACATACGCAATGATAATGGGCAGACTCAGCAACTTTTTGGATCGTAGGAAGATGAAACGACTGCTATCGTCAATAAAGGTGCAATATAGCCGCTATCGACGCATGAAACGATGACTGTTGAATTGCAGGGATGTTGGGTGGCTGCCCATGAAGACCCACAAAAATGGCATCAATGACGAGGCAGGAAGGTTCCGCGACTTCCTGATGATGCACTATGGCAATCGAAATTGTTCGCTGGCAAGAGGGTGGCGTTAACGTAACGCAAGAAATACAAGGCCTTTTAAGGCTATAAAGCTTTTGATCTCCTAAACGTTTATGTTTTGTGGCTATAAGGCTTTCAAATTTGCCTTTAAGTTTGAAAAGCATACCAAACATATGAATATCTTGAAAAACTATATAAGAGAGACACAAGAGAGGCCTTACCTTGCCCTACACCATGTATGTTTATTGTATCTTGTGAGAGTGGAGGGTCACATGTGCTCTTGGAAAATTTGGAGCTTGGAAGCTGTAGTGTTGGCTCAAGGTTATCAAGGTATGAGATTTCGTGCAATTGGTTTTGTTTTCAGAGTTTGTGTTTTTGAGCTTTGTTAGGTGTGTGTGATGCTCTATCTAGATTTGGGTTTTTTTTGTTGTTTGAGCTACGAGAGGCATTGTGTGTTGTTTTGTTTCATGTGTGACTTTTGATGTTTGTGGAATATTTAAAGTTTTTTTGTGTTGTATTGTGCATCCGGCAAAATAAAAAATTCTCAGAGGCACTCTTGAATGTCTCATTATCAAGTTGTAAGTGAGTCTTGCTCTTGATCACCGCTAGCCTAACAACATGACAAAATATTTGCTACTATCAATATATATTTTATGTAACCTCCAAGTATATTCGTGCTCACATCTTTATCATGCAAAAAAGGTTTTCTTGCTTGCTTACAGAACTCACATGCTTCACATCCTTTATGAAATTCTGTAACTCTAAAAGTAGGTAATCCTATAACTAACCCTTTGGACTACATTAATTTCAACATTTACACATTTGCATGTCCAATACGCTTGTGTAATATTTCAATTTCTAAAATCACTTCTTTGACTTTAGCATATATATCAGCATTCATAGCAAGAATTTCAGTATCTAAAGTAAACATACAACCAACTCTACTTCCTTTTGTCACCAACATGTACTTATCATTAAAATAATTCGTGAAATAGCCTTTTGTATCAAATCAAACATGCAACCCTTACTCTACCATCTGGCCAATAGATACTAAAAACTTTGTGATGCATGACACATGTAATATATGTAACAATCTCTTTATCTGACCATCATGCAAGGACAAGGAAACCTTTCTAATATGTGAAATTGGATGGCATGAGTCATCATTCGTCTACATGTAACCTAGATTTTGCAAATTGTACATCTCTCCAAACCATTCAGCATGGTTGGTCATATGATTAGATTCACCTGAGCTAACATACTATACATCATCATGCTATAACAACATTCATCATATATTTCATAACAAACAAATGTTTATTTTTGTCTTCATTTTGTCATGAAGATGATGCATAGTTTCTTTGCTATAATTTACCATTGCGAATAACATTCTTCTTAGCATAATACAAAGCTACAAACGACCTCAAATGATGGCACACTAAATCTACTCCTACACCAATCACATCATAAATATCAAAGTAATCTCATAACAATATGAGATTTTTGCTTTGCACTGCTTCATGTGCCTCCGTAGGCACTATTCAAGAGAAAGAGTGAAAGAATGGGAGAGCTTCTTATCCATTGCTTGCTTGCTTAAATCCTTACTTCTTCTCCTTCAATTTAGCCTTTAAAGCTAGCCTCTCTGAATGGCACCCCTTTGATACCATATAAGGAATTTTGTGATGGGGGAACTTGCTTGAGACGATGTGCCAAACACACATCATACTCACAAGAGAAAGCTCACTCACAAACACAAGAAGAGGGATGGAGGCAAAAACATTTTCTTTTTTGTTTTTTTCTTCTTCTTTTAAATATAATACTATATATATATATGCTGGTCTACTAAGTCAAACAATACATAAGTGACTATACTTATCGATATTGTTGTTATAACTATGTTAGCTATAGGTAGGTGCAATAAATCAAATGTAATAAGTGTTAAGTCAATGGCCATATTAGGATCATAATGACCACTCACATGGTAAGTGTAGATATACAGACCCATCTAACAAGGCGGTCCATCATCAATATTTGCATATGTTGGGCTTGCTATCTCAAAAAACATGCTTACAATGTGCTTACAATGCACCCTGAGCTTCACATTTGAGCTTTGTTGGATTTATTTGGGCTTTGGACATTTGCTTCAATAATTATTCACTTGTGGATTGAAGATATATTGAATGTATATACTCATGAATGTACTTATGAAGGACTTAGACTTTCTAGTGTTGTGACACTATGTGTTCACTTGTGAAAAACCTCAAGAAATGACTACTTATATCAAGCATATGCTCAAAAACTCATCTACACTAAATAAGGGGAAAATAAAATCCCCTTAGGTAAGGCAAGGATGGCAAATACAAGTACGGAAGGGACTACATATTGCAATAGAGAAAAAACATCATATACAAGGTTAGAATACTATATCATCAATGTGTTGCATGATGAGTAACATTAAAATTTCCACTATGAAGTTCCACTATAAGGTTCTAAGGGCTAATGAGTGAACCTAAATTAGTGTGAAGTGAAATATTGTCATCATCCTTAGCTTGAGAATCAAGGCAAAGTAAGGTGGCATCATGTGGTTGATCTAAATAGATTGTAATACCTATTCAATGTACATGAAGAGAGAGATGGGACCTAGGGTGATTTTTGGGAGATGCTATCCATGTCAAGATACTTGTGTGTTTAGAGAGGTCTACGTGGTTTTAGGAGGGCCATGTTATAACCTACATATTGGAAAGTATTCTAGTGAGGATGCAAAGTTGACAGTTAACCTAAAGAGCTAGAGCTATTTGCTAGGAAACTATGTGAGCTTTGTGGGAGACCATCATCATGAGAGAGATAAGATTTGTAGTTTGTATCTCTATGGAAATTGAGAGGGTCATCTTCTGCAATGAGCTAGCTATGTGTCTAGGTTGTTGGCCATGTTTTAAGGCTTGTAATGAGATCGTTGTAGCAGTTCATGATGGAGCGACAAGTCATTTGAAGACCTAGTTGGTATGTTTTTTGGGATGATGGTATGCCATGGAGTCGCTCCTAACATGTGCTTTGATCTTGTTCCTTCACTATTTTCTCCACGTTCTTTGACAACATCCAAGGTGCATGGGGTAGCTCAATCTTTCCTCTGTGTCCAATGCATGGCCAGGCTCGTCTCATGCGACCAATATTACGTAAATCCTCCCTTACATTAACTGAATCACGAGCCCCTATCAAGTGATCCCATAATGTAGATACAACATTTTTTAATATGTGCATGGGGTCCAACAGGTGATTGATCTTGAGTTCAATCCAGTACGGAAGACGAAAAAATATAGAGAACCTAACAAACAAACAATATATTATGTAAACTATTCATCATGCTAAATACTTTAAAGTCAATCGAGAGAAATGCACTTCTTACCAACTCATGCCGAGTGGAGGGTGGCTGTCGGCATTAATCCATCTCTCCTTCCAATCTTGAATGGTTAGAGATTGTGGAGTCATTCCATTAGTAGGGAGAACATATTTGGGATGGTCAATAGGAAGAAATCGATGATGATTGTCGTAGATAATCTTCTTTAAATGTGCCGGCCTAGAGGAAACTAGAGAGGGACCGCAAATAGGACATGCATGATATCCTGACGTGGTTAAACCTGAAAAAACAAGTGAATTAATAAAATGCAATTGATTTAAGTCTTGAATTTCAAATATAGAGCTATATACATGTACCTGAACACTCTCCGTATCCTAGAAAGTCGTCCATGGTCCACAACAACATGGCCTTCAATGTGAAATCTCTAGAGGATGCAGATGCACTTGTATCTTGCACCTCAATACCTTCCCATAACATTTCTAACTCTTCAATCAAAGGCTCTAAGTAAATGTCCATATTTTTTACCTTAGGCTTTCCAGGAATCAGAAGGGACAACATCACATGTCCCTTTTTAATTGCCATGGATGGAGGAATATTATAGTTCACCAATACCACTGGCCATACACTGTATGATGTGCTTTTGATGCCAAATGAATTGATTCCATCCATACCTAAACCAAATCTCAAATTTCTTGGCTTTTCTTTGAAAACGAGCCACAAATTATCTATATGTTGCCATGCGGGTGTGTCGGCAGGGATCCTCCATTTTCCATCACTTGAACGATGACTAACATGCCATGACATGAGCTTTCCAATAGACTTACACTTGAACATAAGTTTTATACGTGGAACAATCGAAAAATGTCGCAAAACCTTATGAGGCACATCCATTGACTTCATCTCCACTTCGTATCTTGATTCGCCACAAACAGGACACTCTCGTGCGAACTCATGAATCCCACGCTGGCCGTTGGCTCTAGGGTAATAAGGAGTGGACTTGTGATGGCGGATCTTATACAACTCTGTCAACTCTTCCATGACTTTATTAATGAAATGAGTGCCTCTGTCACTTACCAGCTCTAAGGGATTGCCAAAACGGGTGATGATATTCTCGTACATGAACAGGGCCACGTTGTTGCCATCGTCCCGCTTTAGGGCTTTAGCTTCACACTACTTTGTGACATAATCCGTACATACCAAGATGTATTTGTTCTGTTTCCTTCTAGTGGGTGGATCGATTGGACCTATGAAGTCGATGCCCCACTTCTCGAACGGCTTCAAAGGAAGGATAGGTTGTAGTGGCATGGCACTTGTCTTGGTAGGTTTCCCCATCCTCTGACAAGCATCACATCTTTTACAGTAATCATAGGCATCCTTATGAATGGTAGGCCACCAGTATCCTGCTAGCAGAGCCTTCTTGGCTGTGGCTTCTCCTGCAAAGTGGCCCCCACATGGCTCGTCATGGCAAGCCTTCAAAACAATCCCAATCTCATATCTTGCAACACATCTTCTAAGCACTTCATCTTTGCCTTTCTTGTACAGTGCGCCGCCTAGCAGGGTGTAGGGGGCTGATTCTAACATAAGCTTCTTCCTTTCCCGACTAGAAATACCATGAGGGTACTGTTGGTTTGCCAGCAGATTGGCAATGTCTGCATACCAAGGGGTTACAGTTTCTACCAGGAATAGGGAAGCATCAGGGAGGTCTGGATCATCCTGCTCCTCGTTTGCAATTTGTGGGATACGTGACAGATGATCAGCCAGAACATGGGAACGACCAGGTTTGGTAATTACCTCAAAGTCGAACTCCTAAAATAGAAGGACCCATCTCATCATTCGTCCTTTCACATCTTCTTTGTTCATCAGGAAGGATAGGGCCTCATGATCCATATAAAATTTAAAGTGGGTAGACAGCAGAGAGTGGCAGAACTTCTCTAGGGCAAACACCATTGCCAAGCACTCAAGCTCCATCACAGTGTAGTTCCGTTCCCTATCTGTGACTTTTCGACTTGCGTAATAGATCGGCTGATCTAGCTTCGAGGAGCCCTTCTGGCAGAGAACTGCGCCTAAGCCTTCAATAGATGCATCAGTGTGAACATGAAACTCCTTCATCCAATCAGGGGGCTATGTTACATTCTTGTCTAAACAAACTCTGCATCTTTCCTCAAAAGCTTGTGCAAGGAGATTGCCTTTGTTGCAAAATGAGCTATGAACCTTCTGTAGTAACCCACATGGCCTAGGAATCCCCTCAACTGTTTGAGGTTGGTGGGTGTTGTCAGAGCTGCGATCTTTTCGATCTTTGCAGGGTCTGTTGATATCCCTTGTGCAGAGACAATGTGGCCCAACAGAACTCCAGAAGAGACCCCAAAGATGCATTTGTCGGGGTTGAGGGAAATCCCATACTCCCGGCATCGATCCCGGCATCGATCAAAGCATTGTTCCAGGTGTCCCTAGTGTTCACGGATCAAACTATAGACACAGAAGTCATCCAAATATACCTCAATAAAATCGTGCAGATGATTTTGGAATGCGGCCATCATGACTCACTAGAAAGTAGCAAGGGCATTGCAGAGCCCAAACGACATCACTCGGTAAGCATAGGTCCCCCATTCTGTGGTGAAGGTTGTTTTGGATTGGTCTTCTTCTGCTATCTACACTTGGTTATATCCACTAAATCCATCCAGAAGGGAATAAAGCTCATGTCCTGCCACTGTGTCCAACAGTTGGTCTGTGAAAGGAATAGGAAAGTGATCCTTCTTCGTCTTGGAATTCAACTTGCAGAAATCCACACATATACGAAGCTTTCCATTCTTCTTGGGTACAACCACGATGGGTGAAACCCATTCACTATTTGCCACTGGATAGATGAACTCGGCTTCCAGAAGCTTCAGCAGCTCTGCTTTCACCAATGTGAAATAATTCGGGTTCATTCGCCTGTGTCGTTGCCGTACTGGCTTGGCATTAGGCTCCAAGTCAATATGATGCTAACATATTGTGGGATCAATTCCCTTTAGGTCTTTGTAGGACCACGCAAACACGTCCAAATTCTCTTTCAACAAGTTGTACAAAGTTGACAACTCCTCTTCTGGGAGGCTACTACCCACCTTCAAGTGGCGTTCAGTGCCATCTACATCCACAAAAGTTAACTACCTTTCACCTTCTACTTCACGGATGAAGGTCCCGCGGACTGCTTCTGGATATAGATTCGACTCCTTCAAGGGAGTGGTGTCCTCATCTGATGTCCCACTAGAACCAACTTCTTCTCATGGTGGAGACTGAGGTTGCTCCTTGAGATGTTGAAATGGGATTAGAGCCATTTCGGGTGTGGTTTCAAGATTAGTTACCTCTTGTCTTGAAGACTCATCTTCTGATGACGCTTCCAGGAACGTCACATAACATGGACCCTCTAATGCCTGTTGGAATCGTGAGACTGGTGCTTGTTGACACGGTGCATCATCATCATCTTTCTTTGGCAAGGATGGGTGAGGACGGCATGAGCCACTGCCGAAAGACGGCTTGTTCTTCTTAAACCATTTCTTATAAAGATTTTGCATATGAGAAAATCTATTTACCAGACCAAATGGTACCATCGCCATCCTGTCCCACATCATGAGCTCGTCTGCTTCTAATGCTTCTGGAACTTCTTCTTCATATGTATCCTCTTCAGGTGGGATAGATTCTTCCATCTCGCTTTCATAACCTTCTTCTTCCATATCATCTCTATCCTCTTCTGTCTCTGTCTCTGGCTCTGTCTCTGGCTCTGTCTTTGGCTCTATCTCTGTCTCTAGCTCTGACTCTATCTCTGTCTCTGTCTCTGGCTCTGTAGGAGCTCTGTAAGAGAAGAACAGGTTCTCTATTTTATCTTTTGGCTCTGTCTCTGGCTCTGCTCTGGCCATGTAATAGGGAGAGCAGTACATCCATGCTTCTATCTCAGTGTTAGAAGTGATTTCGAAAATCATTCCTGGTTCAGGCAGGAAGTATTCTCCCATTGACAGGGACTTTGCATCGTTTGGGAGTCGGCTTACAGTATCCACTGTTAAGGAACGTGCCACTATTTTCCTGGGAAGGATTTGTTTGACGGCATCTTCATCTGCTGATTTTCCATCTGTAGCCTCATTGGGGGAGTTAGAAGATAATTCCAAGGAGGTGGATCCATGTCCTGTTTGAGCACCATATAGCTTCAGCACCACTTTGTTAGGTCCTCTACCCAAGGTCAAGGTTCCTTTGAACTAATCCGTCCTTGCTCTGGCTTCAAAAAGCCATGGTCTGCCCAGTAACAAAGGGTAGGATGTACCATAAGAGTTTGGTTTCACCACCAGATAGGTTAGCCAATAATCTTTTCCAGCCACTGTAGTCTTCACATATGGGAGAATGCCCAAAGTCTTGATTCTGCTCTGATCCGCCAGTCTGATGAGCCATTGGGTGGGTTGCACACCTTGTAGGCCTAGATCCTTCATTGTCACATCTGTCATAATGTTCACTGATGAACCTCCATCAATCAGTGCATTTGCAATGAAGCAGCCTTCTATCCACACGCCAGTCTCTGGGGTACCCGGATCTAGGAAGGCGTTAGTCACGTCCACTTCTTTAACAGGCTCTGGAGCTTTATTGGACTTTGTTGCTGATTGGGGAGCAATCCTTAAGCCACATCTTCTTGTCAGTATACTTTTGAACCTTTTTCGACAACTGGGAGACAACATCAATAATTGTCAAAATGTGAGGTTTGGTTTAAAGGTATCTAGATCTCTGACCAGATCGTATTCCTTAATAGGATCCACTAGCTTCTCTATCCGGTTAGGGAATGGGGCAACACCCATTTTCATTTTCCTTGTTTCTTCCAATAGGGGCATCATGGGGACTTCTTCTGCCACTTGTGGCACCTCCTCCTCTTCTATCTCCTGGACCTCTGGTCCTGTCTCTGGAACTGTCTCTGTGACTCTCTGTGGCACTATGATGCTCTGTACGGCACTGTCAGGCTCTGTTCTATTCTGTTCTTCTGGTGGAAGATTGAACTTCACTGTTCTGGCAGGAGGATTATTTTCTTTCTGGATAGGTGGTTCCTTCTTCTTTGCACGCATGATAGCAGCAGTTTTCAATTCCACTAAATTGGAGGTAGGCTCTTGGGCCTTGGCCGGACTATCAATAGCAATGTTTTTCACTGGGGCTGGGCTTGGACAGTCTTTTGCAGTTTGTCCTTCTCCTTTGCATCGACTGCATAAGGGCTTGTAATCCACTGACCTTCTGGGATTTGGACAATTTGGTGAAATGTGTCCCTTTTCTCCGCATCTGTAACACTCTACTTCTGATCTCTGACCACCGCTAGACTGTCTTACTTTGGGATGGAAATCTTTTGAGTCAAAAATTAGGACCAAACTCTCGAGGCTTGGGTCCAATATCCTGTGTTATCATTTTGGATTCCAATAAGTTGAATCTTGCGTCTGCTTCCTTCCTTCTCCTATCATGCATCTCCTTCAGAGAGCAAATATCCTTTGTATGGTTCTTCCGTAAACAGTAGGAACAGAAGGCTCCCGGAATGGTTGGTTTTTGTGTACATTCAGTGGCTAAATGGCTTGCTTGATGGCACTTACCACACCAAGTATTTGACCCCATCACATCTCTTCCTGCTCTTGCCACATTGGATATGCTAGCGGTATTCACTTTCAGTGTCTGTAGTTGCTCTGTAATCACATCCATCAACTCCTTTTTTATATTTGCAACTGAGTTGGATAAATAATCCTTCAAGCTTTCTCCTCCTGAGGTACTGGCAGTAGGGTTTTGAGGAGTCTCTGTAATCACTGCATAAACAAGTTGGGCGAGTGCAAAGGGATCTCTGTTCTGATTCTGATTCAGAGCTCCTGTTTGAACTGTTGGTTGTTGGCTCCAATTGGTAGGGTTCCACTATTGCTGCTAATTTGGCATTGGGGAAATTGGTTGGGACCATTGTTGTTGTGGTTGAACCATCATTTAAGGCATTGATTGTGGCCACTGTGGATTTGGTGCACTGTACTGTGATACTGGGGGCATCTGTTGGTAGGGGTAGGGGACTATCCTTGGGACTACATTTGGTGGGTACATCATTCCTGGCATCAGAGGAGGTAGGACTCCTCTTCATGGATTCATCGCCAATCTAGCTTCCACTTCATCGTATAGTCTTGCACCTTCTGTTGCAGCTTGCAGTGTGGCTGGTCTTTGCAGCTCCACAAACTTACTGACTTCTGGTTGTAATCCTCTGAGAAACACCCCCTTCTGAATGCCATCATCTAGATTATGGTTAGTCCATCTCTTCAGGATGGATTCCATTCATGAGACATAAGCTTCTACTCTTTCTCCAGAGGACTGACTTAGGCTCATAAATTCCTCTCGCATCCGCTCTTCAAAACCTTCACACCTGAATTTAGTGAGGAAGCCCAACTTCAGGTCGTCCCATGTGCCAAAAGTTCCTGCTGCTTGTCTCTCATACCACTGAAACGCCGCGCCCTTGAAAGTGGCGGGGAATATTGCTAACCAATGCTTAGGGGTTCTGGCATTGTTATCCACACATGCTACCATAAACTCTGCTACATGAAGATCGGGGTCTTCATTGTACTCTCCCTTAAAAACTGGAAATGGAACTACATTCGCTGGCCTGTCATCAATATTTCCAGGATGGATCTGGCTTGGGAGTGGACCTCCAGTAGGAGGAGGAAGGGCTTGATGTGCCATTGGGACTTCTGTAAAGAGTTCCGCAAGGGCGTCAAAGGCGGCTTCTCCTGCGAGCTCGTTCTCAGCTTTGATTCTTGCCTTCTCTCTTCTCACGTACCTCTGGACTTGTTCTAACGCTTGCCTCTTTATTGCGTCATTCATCAGGGGGTTGGCTCCACTATGTTGTTAGTGCTCCACAGAGGGATAACAGAAGGCTTCAGTCTCTGGAGGACTGTCTTGCCAACATTTCTTCTACTTCTTCCTTTTCAACGTCTCTGAATTCTGCTTTCATGCCACTACACAGAGGAAGATATTCGGTTCTAAAGGTGTCAAAATGCATACGTCTAAGCATTGTGGTGGTGCCATCATCATAGTAATGCCAGCTTCTGATGGTTTCAACAGTGTATGTTGTGAAGAACACTCTGTCTACCAACTTCCAGTGGGTTGCTAATTGGACAAATAGAAGATTATCAGAACACCAAGCATCCCACGTATCTTGCTGTTGAGCATCCACGAACAAATTCCAACTCTTTTCCTTCTTGTCTTCGTGAACCTCTACAGACCAAGACTCCTGAAGCTTCTTCACAATCTCCCACTTGATGATGACTGGAAACTTCTCAATGAATGCCAAATCTTCCATGGATGGTCATTCTCTCTGTTTCTGCTATTCAGTTTGTTCCCAAACAGTTTGCCACCAAGATGCAAGTTTATGCTGCTTCAACAGGAAGAGGAAACTGTCCACCACATAGAGCATGCATCATGATGGTGATGTGTTTCCGCCATTGTGGGATGAAATTCTTGTGGAAAGTGGCTTTGATTATGAGAAATTCCAACTCTTCAGTGGAAGAAGGAACTTTACAAACATCCATTGAATTCTTCTCTTCTTGGCAATGCCATTTCCTTCATTTTCAACCTCTTCTGGTGCTTGTTGATGGCAAGTTTCCCTGGCTGTGCACCAAAAACATGGAGCCCCAAGAGGAACACCAAGGAAAAGGGAATTCTCTTGCAAGAAAATCTATCTTGTAACATCAACAAGCTTTTTTATTAGGTTTTATATGATCACAATGAAGAAAAGAACACCAGGCACAACAAATCTTCATGCAGCATCGTGTAGATCTCCCACGGATTTGATAGAATCAACCATATTCTTCAATATCTTCACAAAATCCATTAATAGAACAAAGAAATCAAAGGAATACACCATCTTTGAATGGAAATACATCACATAGTATTCATCTTCAATGTCTTCATAGTCTTCTCTCTCAATCTCTCATATACAATCACTCTGTTTTGATAGAATTGGCTATCTCTGACTCTCTCTCTCTCTCTCTCCATCAATAATACATCATATCCTCACTACAATCTCTCATAATCACCCTCAATAATCCTTCTTAGGTCGTGGATATCCCTCCCAAGAGGTATGTCTGATATGAAGAGGCACCAAAGCCACTACAGTGTCCTTTCGTAGCTCACTACTGTCACTTCACTCCAGTCTTTACTTGAGTCTTCAGCAGCTACTTCTTTCACTTCTTTTAGCTCTTTTGCACTTGTATTCACCTCTTTCCAAGGCTAGAAAACTTTCCCAAGCTACACTCTCATCCATCAGAACACATACAGAAGCATACATAAGGTCTACAGAGGCTCTACAGAAGCTCACCAGAGAGTTACAAAAGGTCAACAAAAAGCATCAGAACCACATAACTCGTACCAAAACCATTCCAAACCATCAAAAATCACTCAATAAGCTTTCAAACAATCTCAAACCCTTTTAATCAATACTCCATCCCTCCTTACAGAAAGAAAACAGAACAAAACAGAAGCTCAACAGAACCAATCAGGACCAATCAGAACATATCAGAACTTCACTCATAAAATCAACCATTCAGCTCTCAAAAACAACAAAAGTCAGCCAAAAAATAGGTCATTTCAACACTCAACAAGAATCCAAGCAACAAGTACGTTTTTGTTCCACCTTGAAAACATGAAATATGACTTTGTTTATAATTAATTGTATTGATTTGTAATGTTGATTTTGTTTAGGTCTCTTCTTCAACCGAATGCAAGTGAAAGAGATTCTTTCAAAGCATCTCAATTTTATTATCATCTTCTTCCTTCAATAGTTTCAAAAGATATTTTGGAAAAGAAGAAATTTAAAAAGGCAAAGAAACAATGCTTGGAGTCATTTATAAAGGATCTCTCTTTGGATACTCAGTTAGTGCAAAAGACACTAGATAATATTGGTATCAGTCGAGAAGCAAGGACAAGTACGTAATTGCGTACTTCCAAGGCCATCTGTGATTAGAACTATTAGACGACAGAGAGTGAATAACAAGGTAATGGAGATTCTGGATGAGCCTTCCCATATCAAGGCTAGCTTCAAAGGCAAGAAAAAGGAAGTTGTATTCGATGAATTTAACAATATTTTCCTTAACTTGCCCACCCTACAATTCTTAATGATTAGATTCTATGACTTGTCACTAGAAGAGGCACAAGGAGTGGCTAGATTTGTGGTTAAACTTGATGAAAGTGAGATTCTAAAATGTACAAAACTAGAGAGGGTCTCTATTACCTTGATGAATAGAGCACTTTCATCAGATCATTACAATCTCTCAATGTCATTCAGTGTTCAATCGGAACACATCTAGTGGCTAGGAGCATTCAAAGTAGATATAAAGGATTTTGATATATTGTATTGGGTTTTTCATCAAACACCAATACCTGATGTTATTAAGAGACAACAAGTAGGAGAATAGCTATTTGTTGAAGGATTTGGGAACTATAAGATTGAGTGGCACATAGTTGGTGAATTAAAGACACTTAAATGTATGTACAATGTATCAAAGGGAGCCAACTCTAGATCTCCTTGCCTATATTGCATATCCCCAACCAGAGAGTTGAACTCAAGCAATTGGAATAGAGCTCCCTCTAGGCACAACAAGGATCCACAATTTAAGCCAGTCCTAGATATTCCTTTAGTGAATGCCCATATATGTACACTTCATACACTTTTTAAGATAATTGAAAAGCTTGTTCATCTTTATATAGGATTTGCATGGAAGTTGAAGCCATTATCAGCTAGAATAGATGTTATAACAAAGATTGAAAAAGTTTTATCTGCAATTGGTTTGTATGGTGGTAATGTAGTTATTAAACTAGATCTTCAAAAGTCTAAGGATGGCAATTGTGTCCCCAAAAATCCATCTATAGGTGGAGTGAAGGCTAGAAGGTTCCTAGACTTTCATGGGAGACTTGGTAAGATAAAATCTAGGAATGGTGGCTCAACTATTAGATACAATCAATGGAAGTGCCTACATAATGCAGTTGAGGATCATGCTGATAATGGACAAGCTCAGAATAGAAAACCCAATGTTTGGGAAACACTAGACAAAGTATTCTTTTATTGTGATAAAATAGAGTGGAACGATGATGATCTCAAAGACTTCAAAAACCAATTGAACCTTTTTAAAAAGGCAATGACAGAAGCTTGGGGTAATCAACACTTCACTCACTATATGGTAAGAAGTTTGCATATGTATATCTCTTTATTGTCTAACTCATAGAGAGTTTTCTAATTGAATTTCTTTATTTGTTAACTATGAATCATATTTTATACAACCATACTCCATATTTTATCAACAAATATGGATCTCTATATATTTGGTCAACCCAAGGTATGGAAAAATCACATTATCAAGCAAGAATAAAATAGTTTAGACACACAAGACATGGAGGTGGAAGATACAAAAAGCAAATAGTTTATTAGAGGTCTTTCAATGGTTCTACAGACAAATTTGGCACAAATTCAATCTCAAAGGCACAATCGCATCATGTAATACATCATCTTTGGCAAGGACGATATCCACTATTACCCAAAGAAAAAAAGAGGGATATTTAAACTCTTGTGCAAAGCAAAGATATTCTGAATTGTTACAAACTAGACAAAAAGATGGAAAAAGATGGGTTTCAAGAAACCCTTAACATCTTTTAGTTTGACTCTATGCAGAAGAGTCTTTAGTTTCAAGGAATTCACTGGGTCCTCTAAGGGAATCTTTTGTTTCATCCCACTCGATGAGACCTCTACATTTCAGGAACTCTTATTTCCTATAGCTTGGAAGGAGCTTCAAATTCTTAGCATCTCCTACATGGGAGAGCAAATAAGAGCCAAGAACTCCAAAGTATCTTGCCCTAGATCCACTGTATCCAAGCATGAAGCCAAACACTCTTACAACTTCTTCCTTCTCCACCAAAATTATCTTGTCTACACCTCTATTGAAAGCTTGGGATCCATTCACCTTGGAGATAGCTTTCAAAGCCATTATTGGTAAGCTTGGAGAGCTTGACAACTGCTATGATAAATTGCAACTGTTTGATTGTTTAAGCTTCCAATATAATGACCAAGGCTTTGACTTTTGCCAAGCTTCAATGGCCTTGAGTGTCAAGAATCGTGTGGTGGGGGGATTTGCTCAAGATGCTGCACCGAACACACACAGAATGCACAAGGAGAAGCTCACTCAAGAGACAAGAAGAGAGATGGAGGCCAAAACGTTTTCTTGCTGGTTTCTTCTTCTTCTTTCACACACTTTACAATGTACACAAAGTATAGATAAGATACAACATAAAGGAAAGTGGCCTACTAAGTCAAACAATGCATAACCGACTACACTAGTCGACTGGCGCTATAACTATGCCAATAGGTGTAACAACCTGAATATAATAAGTAATGAGTCAGTGGCCATGTGAGATTCATAATGACCACCGACGTGCTAAGTGTAGACATGTGGACCCATCTAACCAGGCGGTCCATCATTAATGTCCGCATGTGTTGAGCTTGTCATCTCAACACTCCCCCTCAAGCTCAACTGCATCTCTACAACTCCAAGTAAGCTTCGAAACTTTTGAAGCTTCTCTGTACCCAATGCCTTCGTGAAGATGTCAGCTATCTGATCCTGTGTGCTGACATACATCAAGTCAATCTCACTTGCTAGTACCTTCTCTCTCACAAAGCGGTAGTGTACCTCAATATGTTTTGTCTTGGCATGGAACACAGGGTTCCTAGCCAACTGTATACTGCTCATGTTGTCACAATAAATAACAACTGGACCTTTCACCTGCACATCTAAATCAGCCACTAACTTTTGTAGCCATACTACCTCACATGCTGCAATAGGAGCACCTCTATACTCAGCCTTTGTACTACATATTGCTTTTTGTTGCTCCAAGCAACTGCTGCACTACCAAGAGAGAACACGTATCCGCTGGTAGATCTTCTATCAGACATACTACCAGCCCAATCTGCATCTGTGTATCCAAACACCTGTACATCTATACATGCCTCATAGAAAAGTCCGTAATGTAATGTGGACTTCACATATCTCAATATGCGTCTGACTGTATCCAAATGTGGCTTTTTAGGTACTTGCATAAACTGACTCACAAGACCAACAGTGTAGCTCAAGTCTGGCCTTGTAATAGTCATGTAGATCAAACTCCTCACTATCCTCCTGAACATAGTAGGGTCTTCTATCTCATCCCCAACATCAGCACTCAACTTTACATTCTGCTCCAACGGGACTGAAAGTGGTTTGCATGTTGTCATACCATACTTGGATAACATATCCAAGCCATACTATCTTTGGGACAGCCATATACCATCATCACATATGATCACCTCAATGCCAAGGAAGTATCGTAACTCACCTAAATCCTTCATCTCAAACTTCTTCTTCAAAAAATCCTTGACTTCAACAATCCCACTATCACTATCACCTGTAATAATCAAGTCATCCACATAGATGACTATGATGACCAAACCTGCATCTCCCTTTCTCACATAAAGTGAGTGATTAGCATCAGAAACATAAAATCCAATATTGACAAGATACTCTCTGATCTTGTCAGACCATGCTCTAAGTGCTTGCTTGAGCCCATAGAGTGCCTTCTTCAACCTGCACACATACGTGGGATGCTCTAAATCTTCATAACTTGCTAGTTGATCCATATACACTTTTTCCTGCAAATCACCATGCAAGAAGGCATTCTTCACATCCATTTGCTGCAACCTCCATCTGACAGTTGCCATCCTAGCAACTGGACTGAAGGTTTCTTCATAATCTATGCCATATGTCTGGGCATAGCCTTTTGCAACCAGCCTAGCTTTGTACCTACTAATAGAACCATCTGCATTTTGCTTAATCTTATAAACCCACTTACATCCAATAGCTTTCTTGCCCTTCGGCAATGATACTAGATCCCAAGTCTTATTGGCCTCTAATGCAGCCATCTCCTCATCCATTGCTGCATCGCAATGAGTATGACCAATAGCATCCTCAAAACAAGTGGGCTCAACATCCCCAATTAGTTTCACCATATAAGCATAATGGTGAGCTGCATAACCTTCAAAACCAAATCTTTTAACAGGGCATCTGACCCTGCTAGATCTGTGTACCACTGGATTACTCAATGGAGCCTTTACATTACTATGAGCTCTGTGTACACCTGGTGTCCTGACAGAAGGAATACCAAGCTCATCATCCAAGCTCTCTGAGCCACTGGACTCTCCATCAAGAACTGCATCAATGCCATCTGACACTTTATTATTTCCTTTGTCTTTACCTCTAGTGCTACTAGATGCACTTGAAGATGTAGAGCTACTCCTTAGTCTCCTAGACCAAGGACTACCAGATGATGTCTCTGGTCCACTAAGAGTTCGTGATTCTTGATTTTCAGCCTGCATATGAGTATCATGATCATCATCATCATCCAATGCATCACCACTAGATGCAGACCAACTGCTCATTTCACCAAAGATGACATCCCTGCTCACTCTAAACTTACATGTGACAGGGTTATAACAACGATACCCTTTCTGCTCTAAAGAGTATCCAATAAAGACACATTTTTATGCCTTTGGATCAAGCTTCTTCCGTAGCTCATCTGGCACATAAACATATGCAACACAACCAAATACCTTCAAGTGCGATACATCAGGCTTCTTGCTAGTAAAGCATTCTTCAGGAGTCATCCCATGAACTGTAGTTGTGGGAGTTATGTTCATAATATAAACATCAGTATGAACAGCCTCAGACAAAAAATGCTTAGGCATATTCTTTTCAGCCCATCAAGGCGCGTGCAACTTCTGCAATATGCCTGTTTTTCGTTTCTGCAACACCATTTTGCTGTGGGGTATACCTGCATGTGAACTGTCTCTTTATCCCATAAGACCTCAGAAAATCGCTGAACTCATTTGAGAGGTACTCTCCCCCTCCATCTGATCTCGAGAACTTTACTTTCAAGCCTGTTTCTCTTTCAACTGCAGCCTTGAAAGTTCTAAAGTGCTCAAACGCTTCACTCTTTTCCTTCATAAAATATACCCACAGCTTTCTAGAACAATCATCAATGAATGTGACAAAGTATGAACTTCCTCCAAGAGATACATTTTGTGTAGGCCCCCAAATATCCGTATGCACAACATCAAGGATATTTCTACTTACATCTCTATCATGTGAAAAGGGTTGTCTTGCCTACTTACCAAACTGACATGCTTCGCATACCTTATGAAATTTTGCAACTCTAAATGTAGGCAAACCTGTAACCAACCCTTTGGACTGCATTAATTTCAGCCTTTGTACATTTGCATGTCCAATGTGTTTGTGCCAAATTTCAATATCTGCAACAACACCTTTTCCTTTAAAATACATAGCAGCATTCATAATAGGAATTTCAGCATCCAAAGTAAACATACGCCCAACTCTACTTCCCTTTGCTACCAACCTGCACTTCTCATTGAAGTCTTCTACAAAGCAGCCCTTTGCATTAAATCTGACTTGCAGACCTTGCTCTACCATTTGAGCGACTGACACCAAGTTCTTTGTAATAGATGCAGCCCTTTGCATTAAATCTGACTTGCAGACCTTGCTCTACCATTTGACCGACTGACACCAAGTTCTTTGTAATAGATGCAGTCCTTTGCATTAAATCTGACTTGCAGACCTTGCTCTACCATTTGACCACTGACACCAAGTTCTTTGTAATAGATGGCACATGTAATACATCTGAAAGACTCTTTGTCTTACCATCATGCAAGGACAAGGAAACTTTTCCAATTTGTGAAATTGGGTGGCATGAATCATCACCCGTCTGCACATAATCTGCATTTTGCAAATCCTGCATCTCTCCAAACCATTCTGCATGGCTGGTCATATGATTGGATGCACCTGAATCAACATACCAAACATCATCATGTGTTCCATTTCCTGTAACAGCATTTAGCATATGCTGCATAACAAATAGATGTTCATTTTTGTCTTCATTCTGTCGTGAAGACGATGCATAGTTTCCTTGCTGCAAGTTACCACTGCGAATATCATCTTTCTTAGCATAACGTTGGGCTGCAATATGACCTTTTTTGCTACAGTAGTGACACACAAAACCAAAGTTGTTAGAGCCTCTGTTCTGCCATCCACCTCTTCCTCTAAAGCTCCCCCTACCTCTAAAGTTACTACGATCTCCTGAAACCTGCATATCTCCA
Source organism: Lygodium microphyllum (assembly GCF_053477565.2). Lineage (NCBI taxonomy): Eukaryota > Viridiplantae > Streptophyta > Polypodiopsida > Schizaeales > Lygodiaceae > Lygodium > Lygodium microphyllum. The sequence goes on along the minus strand of NC_141159.1, from coordinate 124,319,682 downwards.
AATTGCTGATTCAATCTGTTTTGTTGGTTGTCACTACCACGTCCTGTACCACGACCTCTTGAAGAGAACCTGCCACGTTCCCTTCCTGAACTGGAGTAGAAAGCTTGAATCTGTTCACCACTTCTTTCAGATGTCTCACTCTACATATTGATCTCTTTAGTGATCATAAGGGAGACCAACTCATCGAAATCTGGAAATGGCTTTCTGATATATACGGAAGTTACAAAAGACTTCCAGGCCTTTTCATTGTTAAGTCCACCCAAGGTAGACGACACCAAATCATCATCATCGGGCATTGCATCAATCACTGCCAATGCATCTGCAATGCTCCTTACCTTCAGTGCATATTCATTGATAGACATATTCCCTTTCTTCAATGTATTCAACTCTTGCTTGAGTTGAATATTTCGTGCCTTTGTATTTACGGAAAACATGCTTTCAAGTATGGTCCAAGCTGCTTATGAATTCTCTACATCTCTAATATGTCCCAACATATTATTGTCAATTACTACAGACAGCCAATACATGACCTTCTTGTCTTTTCCATTCCATTCCTTCCGTGCCTTTGTCTCTTCTACAGTTGGAGGATCACTCACCTTCGGCTCCTTTTCTTCACCTGAAACAAAGTCGTAGAGGCCTTTTCCAATAAGGAAGTTTGTGACACGGAACTTCCATGAAGGGTAGTTATTCTTGTCGAACTTCTCAATGATGGGGCTTCCACTGTTCTCTGCCATTATCACAAAACTAATACCAAACAGCAAGCAAATCTTCTACAACCCTCGACCTATAGTGCACAGCAATACACCAAACAACCTTTTTCATTGTCTGCTCAACAATACATGCAATCTGCAACCTGTTTGCAGATAAATCTTATGTTGCTTCTTGCAAACACCTCAAGAATTAAAGATTCGCAATCTGTAACCTGTGCACCCACTTTCAGTCAAAACAGTCGAAATCATAGTGTACCTTGAAACTGTTGTCCGCAACCTTGAGGCTCTAAAATGGAGCCTGAAATGACCTCGGATGGCCAAAATAACTGCGGATAAGCTCTAAAGGGCTTTGTTTGCAGAATACACAGCGCTCTTCGCGTACACCAAATCTCAATGCAATTTGAGATTTTTGCTCTACCCTGCTTCCGGTGCCTCCACAGGCACTATCCAAGAGAAAGAGTGGAAGGATGGGAGAGCTTCTTATCCGTGGCTTGCTTGCTCGAACCTTGCTTCTTCTCCTTCACTTCAGCCTTCGAAATTAGCCTCTCTCAGTGGCGCAGCTCTGATACCATGTCAAGAATCGCGTGGTGGGGGGATTTGCTCAAGATACTGCGCCGAACACACACAGAATGCACAAGGAGAAGCTCACTCAAGAGACAAGAAGAGAGATGGAGGCCAAAACGTTTTCTTGCTGGTTTCTTCTTCTTCTTTCACACACTTTACAATGTACACAAAGTATAGATAAGATACAACATAAAGGAAAGTCGCCTACTAAGTCAAACAATGCATAACCAACTACACTAGTCGACTGGCACTATAACTGTGCCAGCTGTAAATAGGTGTAACAATCTGAATATAATAAGTAATGAGTCAGTGGCCATGTGAGATTCATAATGACCACTGACGTGCTAAGTGTAGACATGTGGACCCATCTAACCAGGTGGTCCATCATTAATGTCTGCATGTGTTGAGCTTGTCATCTCAACATTGAGCCCTTGGCTCTTCTTCCAATAGTTATTTACAATATGTCATTTTTTCTTACAGAAGGAACATCTAGTGAGAGCTGTATGTACCAATACTTGATCATGGAAAGTTGAAGATGCCTGATTGTTGCTACTTTCTTTGTGGTTCCTCTTTTCTTCATCCAAACAAGATTGGATGGTACTTTCCAATGTAGGAATTGAAATGTTGGTAACAATGGTTATAAGAGTAGGAAACACCTGTTTTACAGCTTTTAGGAGAATAGCTATAGCATCTTCTTCATGTATTGGAGCTTGTACTGAGGCAAGCTGTGCCATAAGTCCCTTCATGTGAGAGATGAATTTTCCCAAGTCTTCTCATGATTGATATTCCAAGCTAAAGAATTCAATTTTAAGGAAGATTTTAGTATTTTTACCAATGGCTCCATAGAGCTTTTCAAGCTCATCCCATTTTTCTTTAGCAGTACCTAGTTGATCAACATGATGAATCAATGACTCATCTAAGCGTAACATAATGATTGCATGGGCACATTGGTCATCCTCTATATCAACTAGATTTGCAAAGTTAACAACTCTAGTACATTGAATGAGAGGCCAATACTCTCTCTCCATCATTTTATACTTGATAAGTACTTGCCATGGGTGGAAATCTTTGCCATCAAATTTTCAAATTTGAGGACGGACATCAGCATATGTTATGGCCATTGGGAAGGTCTTACCACTTGTTAGAACAAGGGCAATGTCTAGTCCCTTACAAGTTTGCCACTAAATTCAGAAGCAATTCAAAGTTGTAATGAGGAGAAGGGCTGAAAATCTTACATATGTAATATTTCAAAATATGACTTTGGTGGTCCTTTCATAGGGGTAATCTTCTTCTGAGGTTTAATGGTTTTTTTAGGCTTCAATGATTTGAACCTAGACTGGACTTCGGGCTCCTCTTTGTGGTATTGTTCAATGGATGACCCTTGAGTAGGACAAGGACAGTCTATGATTTCAATGCTTGTTGCTGATGATTCTGAGGAGAGTACAATGACACTCATCCCTCTAATTTCATTGAACAATATACTGAAGAAGAAATCACTCAAGATATGCAATACACTTCAAGTGTATGATGGCCTATGTGTTTATAGTTGTATATATAGCCTTACAACTTGATGCAGGATACTTAGTTGTTTTATTTTCCTGATGAAAAACTTTTAGATTATATAAGTATTAGCAACAATGATGATTAGGCAATGTGCCTTAGTGCTTTATAAGTACTCATCTGTAGCTCATGTTGCTAGAGATGATAAATGTCGATCTTGATGATGACCCTTCGAGTAGAGAAACCACTAAAATGAAGTTCCCAGGTTCATAACTCACTCTGGAAGAATTAACTCGGTGATTAAAATCATTATTAATGACCAAACATTGAAAATTTTTGAAAATGGATGAAGCTTGAAGCTCCTGGCTATGGCGGCTCTAAAGACCCACAATTAGGTTTTTGATCATTGCGGGTTGTAGGAGATGAATCAGGACAAACCCTCTTAGATGAGTATAGTCCTCTATAGGGGCTACAAAGCCCATCAACTCCCACATCCCAGCCAACAAAATGGGACTCCAGGAGGTACTGGAATATCTATCGAACAAGCTAGCTGGCAATCCACCTGCAAATCTCAAACCACTCCAGGATATCTTAGGTGAATCCAAGTGGCAATGGACCAGAGTGCATGACTTAAACCTCATGTATAACTGGGCCCTGGTGCCTAACCAACAACCATAGATAGACCGAGTCCTAGGAGACAACGAGCAGTCTGATGAAGGAAATTCTAATGATGAATACGAAGACTGCCAATCCTTCAGTGATGAAAGTGAGGGTGAGGTCGATACCGTGGAATATGACACTGAAAGACAAGAAATAAGATTATCTTGAGGATGGAGCGAGGAGTCATGCACGTGGAATGTGACCGCACCTGGTTGGAACACGTAGGAGCTATAGACCTTGAGCAAGCAGACTAGCCCATCGGGAATGACATCAGTATTTAGAACTAAATCACCATCTGAACTACGCCCACCAGGGGAGACCACCTCTTCGAGGGATTCGCGACTCTAAATTGGAGGTTAGTTCGGATAGTGATCCAGAGATCCCTAGGCCGCCCACAACCAAATGCACCAAGGGGGACCTACTTGTCCACCTGAGGCGCAAACAATTAAGACAGGAAAAGGAAAAACAACCCAGGGATACTCGAACGGAAGAATAGTGAAAACTGCAGGACCCCCCTAAACAATTTACGAAATTCAAAAAGGGGGATAGGGTGGTAGTTCTGTTAGGTGCCAAACGTCAAACACAAACAAGCGAACCAATCGAGGGACCATCCAAGGTTAAGGAGGTGGACCTAGCCCAAGAAGGGGAACCACCCCGACTAATCTTCATTGCTGATAACTTGCCTAATGAAGAAGAAACGAGTCTTGTCGCTCTCTTGTGAGAGTACATAGACATGTTCACCTGGTCCTTAGAAGAGCTTAAGGGGGTAGATCCCAGTGTTGTGACTCACAACATACCCATGATGCCAGACGCAATACCGATCAAGTAGTGACCATACCCTATGAATCCAAAACATGCTCATGATGTCAAGGAAGAGATTGATAAGCTGATGAGAGCAGGATTCATTTATGAAATCGAGCACACAGACTGGGTATCGCCCATAGTCATCGTGATGAAGAAGAATGGAAAAATCCAAGTGTGCGTCAATTACAAGAAGGTAAACGCTGCCACCAAGAGGGACAACTATCCGTTGCCGTACATCGAGCACATGCTTGAGAGAGTGGCAGGCAAGGAAGCCTACAGTTTTCTAAATGGCTTCTCAGGGTACAACCAGGTGCAAGTGTATCCTACGGACAGGCATAAGACTACCTTCGCCACTAAGTGGGGTGTCTTTTCTTACATAGTCATGCCCTTCGGGTTGACTAATGCCCTTGTCACTTTCCAATGCCTCATGTGCACCATCTTTAAGGACATGCTTTGCAAGGAATTAGAAGTCTTTGTCGACAACCTCTGTGTCCACTCAACCTGGATCGAACACTTAGACAAACTCCAAGCAGTCTTCAAGTGGTGTCGTTTATAATGTCTCTCCTTGAACCCCTTAAAATGCTAGTTTTGGGTGAAGCATGGATGCATCCTAGGGCATGTGGTGTCGAAGAACAACATTGCTACTGACTTCTCAAAGGTCGGGGTCATTGTTGACCTTCCACCCCCAACCAACTACAAGGGAGTTCAATGCTTCCTAGGCCATACTGGATACTATCGACGATTCGTACTGAATTATGCACTGATCGCCAAACCCTTGTACAAGCTACTTATTGTATTCGAATGGACTGAAGCATGCTAGTGGGAATATGAAGAATTGAAGAATGCTCTAACCATAGCACCAATCCTATGAGCCCCAGATTCGACCACTACCTTTTACGTGCACATCGATGCTTCTAAGTTCACTGTGGGGGCAGTGTTGTACCAACCTGGTGAATACAATTTACACTATCCAGTGAGCTTTGCTAGTAGGCAACTCACTGAGATGGAAATGAATTACTCGACAATGGAAAGAGAGGGATTAGCCATGGTATTCACAGTGAAGAAATTTCGGCATTACCTTTTGGCCACTCCCTTCACCTTCTTTGTGGACCATCAAGCCTTGCTCTATCTAGTAAACAAACCTTGTGCTACAGGACGCATAGCTTGATGGCTCCTTGTACTTTTAGAGTTTGACTTCTCCATAGTGGTACGGAAGGGAAAATAGCATTACATGGCTAATCACATGTCGCGCATTCCCACCGGAGAAGCTGCTAGACAAGGTGTTATTGATGAATTGCCCGACGCCCATCTCTTTAACCTTTCCAGCAAGAGAGATCTAATTAAGGCTGATCTAACGCCGTATTGGGTAGATGACATAGTCCAAGTGCTTGAGCACGGACTGCCTAACCGATCAATAGAAAAAGCCTGACTTAGGTGATTAATCCTTAAGATCCAGCCCTATCAGTTGATTGCAGGCCAACTCTATAGGCTAGGGCAAGATGGATTGTTGTGTAGATGTGTGTGCAAATATGAGATGCACGATGTGCTCTCAGAAGTGCACGGCGGCATTGCCGGAGGGCACTTTAGCGGAGACACGATGGCACGGAAGGTGTTACAGTCTCAACTGTGGTGGCCCACGCTTTTCCGTGACGCAGCACAATTCGTCAAGCACTGTGATGAATGCCAGTGGACGAAGGTCCCAATTCACAAAGATCAAATGGAATTAACCCCAGTTATTGCTCGACAACCCTTCAAAAAATGGGGAATTGATTTCATTGGGCCCATCAATCCTACGACACAGTATTCACAGGCTAAGTACATCATTGTGGCCACGGATTACCTCACTAAATGGGCAAAAGCGCGAGCCACACGAAAAAATGACGCTAGAACGACGGCTAAGTTCTTATGGGAGCAAGTCATTTCATGATTCGATTGCCCCATCAAACTAGTCAGTGACCAAGACACGCACTTTATCAATGAAGTGATCGCTCATCTCCTGTTCACCTTCCTCATCATCCATCGCAAATCCTCGCCATACTACCCTCAGGCAAACGGCCAAGCCGAATCAACGAATAAATTTCTTGTCAATGTCCTAACCAATGTTGTCTCTGCTTCACGCAGGATCTGGGACAACAAGTTAATGGCAGCTCTGCAGGCTTACTGAACCGCTTATAAAATGGATGTTGGTCAAACCCCCTTTAGACTGACATATGGAACAGAAGCGATTCTACCATTAGAGTTCTTCATTCCTAGCCTAAGAATAGCGCTTCAAAAGCAATGGAAAGGGATGGAGGCATGGACACAATGACTAGTTGAGCTCAAACGCCTCTCGGAGACTCATCTTCTTGCCACCCATGCACAGATCTGTGAGAAAGCCCGATGCAAGAGCTAGTTTGACCAGCACATCAAGCAGCGCGAGTTCGAGCAGGGTGACCTAGTGCTTCTCTACTCAATTAAGGGGCATAAGAAAAAAATGAAATCTAGAGGTCTTGGACCCTTCAAAGTTCGTGCGATCAGCCAAACGGGCAATGTCGAACTTGAGACCCTAAACAGTGAAGGGATGGGCTTCTTCAATGGTAGTCGCGTCAAGAAGTACTACCCCCCTACGCATCCTTTGCATGAGCCACCAATGTTAGAACCGCTTGTCAAAGTACGAGTAGCCGCAATCACTGAGATCGACAACGAGGATGAGGAGGCCGTATAACCCGTATACCTCCGTATCATGGTCACGGCAAAACAAACATGTGCTTTCAACGCCTTGATCGACGAGGGAGCTGACTTCAATGTCTTGACCTACGATCATTGGACTCAACTTGGCCAACCACAACTCCAACCCACCACTGCAAAATTAAGCCCATATGGGGCCCATTCGTACACACTACTCGGCAAGTGCAAAGCAATCATTTCTATCGAGTCTGGGACTATTCCAATGATCTTTTACGTGTTGCCAAATGCTAAAAACGCAGGCATAGAATCACTACTGGGGTGCACCTTCAAAAATCAGACCCACTGCAATGTTGACTACGTGTCGCAGCGCATCCACCTCACAATAGGCAACGCTCGCATTGTTACAGCTTTCAGCAAGGGTTGCACAACCTCATCACGAGCCACCAAGCCACCGATAGAAATGCCTGTAGGCAAGTCTAAAGAGGGGGGTAGTGCGCGACCGCCACTCCCCGAGCTTCATAAACCACAAGCCATAGCAACCAAAGCTAAGGCCCCACAGCCTTGCCTTCAATGGATGCCTAAACAACTGCAACAGCCACCTAGGAGTCGACGCTTCTACTCTCATAAGACCAGAAACTCTAAACCTAGGAGGCCCAAATGTAGTTACAGGAATAGACATGTAATCAGTCAAAGATGGGTCCCCAAGGCCCTCTTGTGCGCACAAGGCTACTATGAGGGCAATGCTTGGCTATGGATACCTAAGGCCCACACAACCAGAGGCACCACTCGTACGCCAGCCTCAAGCTTGATCATCCCAAAAATCGTAGAACCTCGAAACCACATGCCGCAGAGCCCCAACTCGTAACCATCAAGCACCCAAGAGAGTCACCCACACCTATCGACCCAAGCAACAACCGCCATCATAGGAGTCATCACCCGTCAACATCAATCCGACTTTCCAAATCCATTCTGGAAGCAGCAGGCCATCACTCGAGACTGTTGCTAACACAACCTTCGTCCCAGCGACCCAATCGCAAGCTCAAGAACACTTATCACTGCAACTTTATGTCGCCAAAGGCTCAAGTCCCACCAAACCTCAACCACCCGCCGCAGGCCTTAGGCCCTCTTACGAGAGGAAATCCTTTCTCTCATTAGGAGCTGATTTAGCTGAGAAAACAGGGGATGACGTGGTGGATTCCATTAAGCGACTGGATGCCACTTTTGTGTCGCTAGCTCTGAGCTATGATCGCCTCGACTTAGGCCTATTGGATGAATCCTTCGCAGCCAAAGTTCAAACGATACCTTGTTCTTGGGAAACGTTTGAATTTGCATTTGCAAAACCCGCTACCTCCACCGCTAAGTTGCTTAGCAGTGAGATCTCAAAAGAGCAAGCAATCAAACAACACCTCATCACGTCGTATAATCAACGAACCACTTCTGCCATCACTGACCAAGAAGTGGCAGAACTGTCAAAACTTGCTGAGACGAAATCCTAGTTCTTAAGGCATTGATATGCTCTTAGGCTGCAATGGGAAGTTGAAGGATGCCGAGTAATGACCAACGCTGAGCAGTGACGCACTATCAAAACAGCAGAGTACGACCCCACATACGTCGCGCCAACCTCTTATCGAGTGTTAACCATGCTGCGGGGCCGTCCTATAGAAGAACACATCAAGGGACACCCCTACCTCGACTGCTTGTTGACTGAGGAGGAATTACACATTGCTAGCCGAGTCAACTCGGGCGACTTCCTAAATGATGTTCTCACATACATCACCCAAGTGGGGATTAAACCCTCTGACCTAGACCGCGAAGCCCATTTGGAATACAACCCCCATTTCTATACTTGGCTCCTTCACAAGTAGCCCCTACACCTCCATGCCAAAAGCCCTTCACCTTCTAACCCTCAATCCTAGGAAGGATTCTTCTCAAACTGGAAGGGGAGGGGGTAAGGTGAATCAGATCAGAATCAATAAATCAAATCAAAGGAATCAGATCAGAATCAATAAATCAAATCAAAGTCAATGAAGCACGTGGACATACATTGTGAAAAACGGATGGGGTAGGAAAAGGGCATGAAAACCTTGAATTATAGGGCAAGAAGTCACAGTCTGAAAAAGGGAATCTGCATTAGACCTTAATGAATTCATTCAAAAGCATACAGTTTTTCTTTTTCAGCAATTATTATGTCGCAAGCACTAATGAAAATTATGGTTTATGATAGGAACAAAAAATGTCGCAGTAGGACCGAGCCCGCCGACTCCCCTTCACGGAGGAGGAGAGAATGCGGTACAGCATCAACCTGGAGAGCCGCACCGATAATCAATTGAAATTCCGAACTATTCACAATTTGGAAGAATTAGTGGCCTAGGAAGAGGCGGCCAAGAGAGCTGTGGAAAGCTGCAACCTTAAGAAGTACCTGGAATATTTCGCACAAGAACCCGACCACACGAGCTGTGTGGAATTTCTCAGGTCCTACAACCCCGACAGCAAATGCGGCACTGTCACAATGGGAAGAGGACAAAATGCTAAGCAAGTATTGGTTCGTCTAACCCCGGCCTTGGTGGAGAAGGCACTAGGACTGGAACCAAAGGTGGAAAAGAAGTAGAAGAGGGACGTATACACCATGCTGGGGATGAGAAAGGAGGACATGCTAACAAACGACGGCATCAGTATCCAGGACATCCCCAATGCAGAGACTAGGCTACAGGCGAAGCTCATACATGCGCTCTTTTCCAGCTAGTGCTACAACGCATTAATGCACCGGATCAGTGTACCAATACTGGAAAATGTAGCGGCCCATACCCTGCACGAAGTCGACTGGAACAGCTATGTACGCAAGACTATCGACCATGCAGCTCGAGTGCTAGCCTTAGGAAGCATGCCAGTAGGAGGAGAATCCCCGATGTCGAAGGCCGCAGAAAGAAAGAGGGCTTCCTCCAAAGCCTCGTTCATCACATACGGGGGCATCTTAACGGCTCTTATCCAAGAGGTCGTGAAGGAAGCAGAAGAGGGGAGGAGGAAACACCTGACAGATCACCTCCTCATCAACACCAGGAGAGGTCCAATGATAGGACGGAGACCGAGGAAGAAGGGGAAGAACAGAAGAGCAAAAAGCAGGTCAAGGAGACTAAGAAAAAAGCAACGCAAAAGAAAAAGAAACAGGATGAAGGCCGTAGAAAGGAGAGGAAAGACTTGGAGAAAGTGAAACGACAATCCCTCAGGGAGGTAGAGGAGAGAGAAAGGAAGAGGAAGTAGGAAGAAGAAGAAACAACGGAGCAAGTCAAGCAGGCTACAAAGGCGTCCAAGCAAGAGGCTGAAAGGAGAAGAAGAGAAGAGTAGGAGGAAAAATAAAAACTAGAGGAAGAATACAAAAAGGCCGAAGAGGAAAGGAAAAGAAGAGTCGTGGAGGAGAAAGAGGAGTTAAGAAGAAAAGAGGAGGAGGACCTGGCCGAAGCTACACGCCAATCCATCGCAGTGCAGGGCGAATGACCCAGAAGCCTAGAATCAGCCAAGGGAAGAGAGGTCTAGCTCTAGCATGCAGGCACTAGAACCCACGCCCCCCCGCAGTTCCAAAAGGAAAAGGCAAAGCACCCCTGCATCCTATCCCCACCCTCATGGCACCCCCCGTTGAACCCACTACGCTCACCCCTAGCATCCCCACCAGCTTGGAAGTGTCTAACCTGGTGGCCTGGATGCAATACTTCAAAGGAAATGTCCCAAGGGAAAAGCACAAAAACTATGACCATGGGACCGAAAAGGCCAACTGCAAATGCAGAATTGAGGCAGGATCAAAAACGTCCGCGTAGGGAGGCCTCAACCACCCCCACCCACACAACAATGATGCCACCAGCCGGTTACCACGAATACATCATTGAGTTGCTCTCCCAACTAGAGAGAGCGAAGGAGGAAAAAAGAATGGCGGTGGCTGAGTTGGTGACAGAAAAAGAGTCAGTGGCGGCTTTCCAACTGGAGAAGATCCGCATCATCGCCATGCAGCAACGCCAAATATTTAAACTCAAGCAAGAATTGAAAGCAAAAGAGGACAAGGAAGAAAGCTACAGACGATGGCTGGAGGACGAGAATCAAGAACTTGTGCAGATGCAGCGAGAGTACAAGCTCCTCTTGATGCAATCTAAGGAACTGGAGTCAAAAACCGCCACCATTGGACAGATGATGGAGGAGCTGAATGCCAAAGAAGAGGAGAGAAGACAAGAGAGGGAGCAACAACAAAAGGAGATCGAGTCCATGACCGATTAGCTATGCCTCAGGAAGAAAGAGCAAGACAACATGAGCAAAGAGCTTAGGACCCAAGAGCAGAAGCTCATAACCCTAGCTCAAAAGAAGGGAAAGAGCATGGAAGGAATGAGCAAAAGGGCCGAGGAATGGGCTATGTAGAACGAGACATGGGTAAAGGCACTAGTGCGGTGCCTCGCCTTGGTGGAGAAGGACAAAATCTTGGCAGAAAGCAAAGCGGACGCCGCCCAGACAGCCTTCACCGCCTAGCAACAGGCCTTCCTCAATACACTACTGGATACAACTCAACTAGAGGGAAAGGAGCCATTGGAGATGGTGAAGAAGAAATTAAGCATCACACGCAGAGCCCTGCATGCGAGTGAGAGTGGAATTTTGATGCCGGGAATTGCTTAAAAATAGCTAAAATTTATGAATATCAAGGGAAAAATATCCAATGTCAAAGGCAGCGGCTCGACCTAGGACGATTTTAAGCATCAAAGTGCTCTAAGGACGCCCGGGCAACACTTGCAAATTTTTAGTAATTTTTCCATGCACCTGTGCCGGTCAGTGGAGCTGTCAGTCAGTGCGGAATGCCGAGACGAGCTCACAGAAATTTTCAGAACTGGATTCGGACACCATATGCGTGAGAGGCCGGGAAAAGGGCCAAAAGGCCGGTCAAAATTGGGGAGGTGCCCAAAAGGAGAAGTGAAGGGGTGTCTTTAGGAAGGGGCATCCCCCCTCATTAAAAAAAAATGAAATAGGAGGGGGGCGGCGACTGCAACAGGCCGTCACGAAAAAAATGCCCCCCCCCCCTCAATGCAAAGATTTTTTGGAGAAGAAGCCATGGAGGTAATTGCAGCAGGCAACTACATTGTTCTCATGCTCCGCATCACTCTGTTCCGCGCGAGAAATGGCAGCCTGTAGAGAGAGAGAGAAAATCAGCCTTTCTCTCTCCTCCCTCTCTCTCCTCTAAGGGGAGATTCATGTGGGAAGAGAAAGGAAGAAGAAAGAATGGTGGAGGCTTGTCTGGCATCGATCGGATTGCTCCACGGGCTGGAAATGGTGACATGTGATCATCATGAGCATGAAGTGCTGCTGATTTTCAGATTTGCAGCCATGGACATGAAACCCGAGACACACAAATAAGCGGTAATTCAATTTTTTCAAAGGAAATTTGAGATTTCATGGCTTTTTATTGATAAAATGTTGTTCATGTGGGCTAAAAATTGTTTATGTTGCTGTTTTCCATGAGTATTTGTTGATCATAACTAGAAAATCAAAAAAAACATGCATCTTGTGGCCCAAAATAATACACTAAAACACATAAAATATAGAAAATCAAGGGAAAATGGTGTTTTTGAGCATAAAAATGGAAGAATAAATAGGAACACCAACTAAATTTTCATTTTTGTTGCAAGAAGGAACTAAGGGCCATAGCCCATAACCTGTTTTGAATTTTTAGTAATTAAATAATGCAAAAAATAAGGGAAAAATACAAAGAAAATAGAGAAAAAATACTAAAAATAGGGAAAAAATGCATTTCGGGTGCGGAAAATTAATGAAAAATAAGAACAATGTTCGTGAATGTTTGGGGGGACTGAAGCATGAGGATTTGCCTCAGTTCAGCCCCACCTTCTTGTTCTAGTGTGTCTTTTTCCGCTTTTTACACATAAAATGATGGTAAAATGCCTTATAAATCTATACAACAATGCAACATTTGATCGATGGGAGGGTAGAGTGGTTAAAATGTGTCTAAATGCGGAGTAAAATGATGAAAAGATTGCTAGTTTTTGTTTGCATGCCATATAGGTCGGTGAATAATTATAGAATGAGAGCCTAGTAGCACGAGGGTTTCCTCGGTGCTAGGTTCATGCAACGCCGCATAAGAACGGTAGCTGAAAACCATTAAAAGGATGTTTTCCACATGTGCACAATATTGATTGTATAATTGGTTGAGCACTTAGCATCCACACTATGCATAAATCATGGAAATATTTAAAGGTATCAGAAATCCTGGATGCACAGCAATTGCTTTCATTAGGACCTTGACCCACGTTGAGTGAGAGACAGGACACCCTAAGCCATAGGTTAGGCATGGGGTCTAGGGGAAAGAGAAGTAAGGACAATGGTACATTCCTGTATACGATCAATTGGTACCTTGAGTGGATTTTGTGCGAAATGTTTATATATTGAGCGACGCACCGAGGGGCCAATCCCCAAGGTGTAGGAGAGTCGCAGAGGGGTGGCGGCACTCAGCCGTTGGAGGACCCCCTATGTCTATGCTTCGTGCCATTAGGCAATATGTAAGGGACTCCCTCTGAGGAGTAGTAGGTGAGAGAAGAGTGGACTACAAGCGATGTAATACAAACGCAAGATGTCTAGGAAGGCAATGTATGTGTCATCAACGCTCCTGGCCGTGAGGCCGTGGGGTTGTTGAGCGCGTGAGATAGAGGTCCGGCTAGTGCACGAGCTAGTGCCGGCCTGTTCTAGGTTCCATCAGTGGTGCATCTGCCGGGAGTCACTTAAAAGTGGCAGTCCTCGAATCTTGGTTTTCTAGGGACCAACTAGCAGTTTATGCCAAAGGATACTGTGATTGATCTGTTATTTATCGATAAGCATCGTCTAGCAAAAATCCAAAAGCAAGAGAGAGACGAAAGAGCTAGGCGACGTGCTAAAATTTTTAGGAGATATTCTCCTAAGCGTAGCGGTGCTGAACCCTTACGAGGGAGTGGATCTAGTGGTCTTGGTGCCACAAGCAGTAAGTTAGGAGAAGATGGAAGCTCTAGTGCTCCCCTTTCTTCCATAAGCTAGTCTACATCAAGTGTGGGAGGTGTAATCCCACCGTCCCCTATTCCTAGGGCAAATCCAATCCTCGTCATGGCGCAGCCTATTGCAATTCCAGTAGGAACGACAGATTTGCCGGCTCTAGGTTACCCGCTACCCATTTTTAATGGATTAGTTGAGGAAGATGCAGAACTCCACATTAGGGAGTTTCAAAAGTTGATGTTTAACTGTCGCATCCAAGAAGAAGGACATTTAATGATGTTCTTCAACATAACTCTCAAAGGAAGAGCTGCCATATGGTATCATGGTTTAGAAGCCGGAACCATATTGAATATTGATTCATTTTATGGAGCTTTTCGAAGGGAGTTTGCCCCTGAAAGGGGTGGGCAATATTGGTTGTGTATACTCAACGTGACCCGCCAAGAACCACACGAGGATATTCGTGCTTATGCGAAGAAAATAAAAGAGGTTTTCCATAAGTTGGACACCTCTATTCCTATCCCCGCAACTACCCAATTGCAATATTTCCTACATGGTTTGGACTTTAACATCCAATTGCAGTTGAGTAGTGTCCCCTTGGGGGATATAGATACTGCCATTACACGAGCACAAGAGGTGGAATCCCAACTACAAGCAGCCTATGCTTCTCGAGGGAATTCGAGTATGGGTTTAGTATTGGGAAACAATATGGCGATGGTCAATGGCAGTAGTGGCCAAGGGATAGCAATGGCTAACCCTAATGGGAGAGGGAACATGATGCAGAATGTGCCTTTATTACCAGCTCCCCCTAGCATGTCGATGCCTACGGGCAGTCAAATGGCTCCAAATGGTGGAGGCCAGGCGGTCAATTCTAATACCATGCCTGTGGCTCAACAACCAGTGCCTAATCGAATTGTTAGGCCGATGGAATGACATGGTAATGACCAAGGCTATGAGTCGAGCGCTTCCAATGTTCTTGACGAGATTAAGGACATGATGAAGCATTATACCGACATGATTACGGAGTAGTATCGGCAAATAGCTGTTGATGTCAACTTCCTTAAAAAACAACAAAATTTGATAGGAAGTAGATACCCAGATGAGGGTGCACCTTCGAGGTTTAGCTGCAAATGGTGTGGTGGGAAACACTATCCAAGAAATTGCCCAAATGTTAAGTGCGACATCTGTGGAAAATCCGGCCATCTAGTAGCTACTTGCTGGAGTAAGATCAGTTCCCTCTAGCGAGGTAGTCGGCAACCAGGGCCTGTTAATCATCGTGCCCAAGGAAATGATTCCCAGCAAGAAGACGGGCCTAAGCAAATACTTCAACGACCAAAGACTACATTGGAGGAGCTACCTAGTGGTAGTGGGGTTAGTTTGATTGAGGCTGTACGCGTTAATGATGCTGAAACCTCTAATCTGCGGGCTATTCTTACAAGAGGTCAAAAGGGTAGAGAAGCCGACAAGGATAAGCCTGTCGACGGAAACCCTAAACAAGGCGACAAAGGAACGCAAGTTTTGGATCATGCCATGGAAGGGGGACCTTTGAAGCCCGTGGAAAGTAAAGCCGATAAGGAATCACCAAAGAAGAAGGTGAAAGTTAAAAAAGAGGCAATAAAGCCAGTTCAGCGACCTAAAGAGCGGATGGTTTGGCGTGAAAAGCGAACTCTATCGAACTATCATGAATTCGATTTGGCGAGCTCTCTTTGCGAAGTCAAGCCGGATGTGAATCTTTTACAGCTTATTAAGCTTTCCCCATGAGTATGCAAGGAATTTAGAAATATCCTATGTACCGGGTATATCATAGAACCTTTGGGTATTGCGCGAGTTGGTGATGACTGGTTCGAGCATGCTGAGAAGCATTGCCCAAGGGTTGCAGCCTATGTCAATGGGATATTAGTAGATTATGCCATTGTCGACACGGGATCATCTGTTAACATTATGAGTTCTGAACTGATGGAAAGGTTGGGTCTTGCGATCCAGAAAGATACCTCCACAATTCTCAGAATGGCAGATGATAGTTTGAGGTAGCTGGAAGGCTGCATTACTAAGGTCCATGTCACTGTTGCAAATGTAGAATGCCTGTTGGACTTTAGGGTGATTTGTTTTGCAAGCTGTCCAAGTTACCAAGTATTGCTCGGACGACCTTGGATCTTGCAAGCGGACTGCCAAGTAGATATACCCGCCGGTCAACTAATATTCGGTAGAGGTGCCCAGCGTGTGGTGGTTGATGCTTATCCTGAGTCCCCGCAGAGTGAGAGAGCTCCTCTATCTTCTACAGAATTGGAGACATTAGAAGATTTATCTGCTAGTGAGATATCATCGAGTGATGAGTCCAAAGAGGAATCCACCACAGAAGACATCTATCAGATCACTTTGAACGCCGATAGAGGGCCAAGATCGTATAAGAGATGCAGATGTTATCGAGCTAGACCTTGGTACGCCTGATGATTCGCGGCCAATCAAATTAGGGTCTATGCTCAGCACAGCAGAAAGGGAGGACGATGTGGCCTTGATTCAGAAATTCTGTGATATCTTTGCCTAGAGTTATGATGAGCTGAGAGGCATTCCTCCTAGTCTTGCTGTTCCTACAATTCCGTTGAAAGAGGGCAGTCGTCCTGTACGACAGAAAGTAAGGCGTATGCCTTTCGAACTGAGGGACGGGCTGTTTGAAGAGTTACAGAAGCTTCGGAAAGCAGGTTTGATTTTTCCTATGCAACACATGGAATGGTGTTCGCCAATTGTGATCAGAAAGAAGAAAAATAATCAAATTCGATTATGTGTAGACTTTAGGGAGCTGAATAAGCAGACAGTTAAGGACTACTACCCGTTGCCATTTATTGACCAGATTTTGGATCAATTAGCGGGTAGGGAGATATATTCGTTTATGGATTGCTTTGCAGGATATAACCAGATGGCAATTGCAGAAGAGGACAAGTTGAAAACAACTTTTATTACTGTATTTGGTACTTTTGCGTACCATGTGATGGCCTTTGGTTTATGCAATGTGCCTGGTTCGTGGCAATGAGCAGCAGATAAGACATTCGGTGACATATTCCCTGAATAGTTGAAGGTGTTTATTGATGACTTAGGGGCCGCCACCGTGAGAGGAAGGCAGTTGATCATTTTAAGAAAATTCTTTGAGCACTATAGACAATTTTGCATCGCCCTAAACCCACGGAAGTGTGTTTTTGGAGTACCTTATGGGCTATTGCTGGGTCATGTGGTCAGTTCGGTAGGAATTGCGACAGACCTCGAGAAGATCAAAGTTATAGTTGCCATGGGTCCACCACGCACTCCGAAAGAAGTTCATAGCTTTCTGTCTTCGGTTGGTTATTACCGTAGATTTATAAACGCCTTGGCAGAAAGAACATTGTCGCTTACAAATTTATTGTCCTTTAGCTGTTTGTTTGTATGGGGTGACCCTTGTAAGGTAGCATTCGAGGATGTGAAATAGGAGCTAGCAAGAGCTCCCATTTTAAAAGCACCTAAAAGAGGTGAGGTGTTCTATATATTCTCAGCAGCCACCATGTATAGTATCAGTTGCTGTTTAGCCCAAATTTGGGAAGAGAAGTGGTATCATCCGATAGCCTTTGATAGTCGGAAATTGGGCATTTCATAGATCAATTATACCTACATGGAGAAGTTGTGTCTAGCGATGGTCTTTGGGACCAAGAAATTCGGGCATTATATTCTCTATGAGAAAGTCGTGCTTTATACGAAGGCGGAGGAGCTTCGACTATTGATAAATAAGCTATAGCCGCCTGATCGTCTAGCGAAGTGGTTAATCACTTTGCAGGAGTTTGATTATGAAATCAGGAGTAAGCCACCAAGGTTGCAAGGCATCATGGAATGTCTTGTGGACTTTGGGGAGCCGAAAGAATCTGTGGCTGAAGGTAGTGACATGGAGTTGTTATTTAAAATAGATACGGCATCTATTCCCTCCTGGTACGCTGCAATAACACATTATTTATCGACGGGAGAGGCAGGATCCGAATTATCTAAAGTTGAGAGAAGGAAAATTAGGCAGCAAGTGTTAAAGTTTACCTTGATCGCAGGTACATTATATCGACAAGGGGTTGATGACATCTATCGCCGATGTGTGATGCCTGATGAGGTGCCATTCATTTTGGAAGAGTGCCATGATTCTGCTTGCGGAGGCCATTTTGCTGGACGGCTTACAGCACAAAAGGCTTTAAGAGCAGGTTATTGGTGGCCTGCCATCTTCCAGGATACGTTTGCATATGTTAAGAGGTGCGATATTTGTCAATGACATGATAGTCGAGAGAATAGGAAACGACCACTCACCCCTATTATGGCAATACTTCCATTTGAGAAGTGGGGAATAGACTTTGTGGGTCCTATTACTCCGTCGTCGACTGCGCAAAAGAGGTATATCATTGTAGCAACTGACTACTTCACAAAGTGGTCAGAAGCACGTGCAACAAGGAAAGATGATGCTAAAGAAACTGCTAGTTTCCTTTTAGAGCAGATAATATGCTGTTTTGGTCCACCGAAAGAATTAGTGTCGGACCGCGGAACCCATTTCCTAAATAAGGTGATCAAAATTTTGACAGAGACTTGGCAAATCAAGCATAACAAGACAACCCCATATAACCCGCAAGCCAATGGGCAAGTTGAAAGCACCAACAAGCAGCTTGTGGGCATCCTGTCCAAAATTGTATCGGAAAAGAAACGGGATTGGGATAAAAAGTTATACGTGGCAGTGTGGGCCTATAATACGACCTTCAAACGAGCCACTGGCCATACCCCGTTCAAGTTAGTATATGGGGAGGAGTGTATCTTGCCTTTAGAGATTGAGCTGCCGACTATTCGGTTTGCCATCAATCATTCTTTGAGTGATGAAGATGCACTTTTTGAGCACTTGATGACACTGGCACATTTAGATGAGCTTAAGCTGCAGAGCTTATTGCACCAAGAAATGGCGAAGCACCAAATGAAGCAGCTACACAACCTCAAAGCTAAGAAATATACCTTCAAGAAAGGACAGCTTGTTCTGTATTATGACGCACGACGTGAATTATTTCCAGGCAAGCTAGAGCCCAAATGGGATGGGCCCTATAGGATCATTAGAATAGGAAAGAATAAATCCACAGTCTTGTTAGCTGACCTTGAGGGGATAGAATTTAAAAATAAGGTTAATCTTAATAAGATTAAACCTTATTATTTTTTATTGCACTAATATTATGACTGCCTTGCAGGTCTAGGTGAGATCGATCAAATATCTACAAGGAAATCGTGATAGAGGTTGATGGGTCGTCTGATCCCTTATTTAGAACACCCATATTTAGAACAGAGGTATCATCAGGGAAAGCTCATTTGGTGGAGCAAAGGATATAAGGTGACTAAGCAAGAAGGCGGGACCTTTATTTGGGAGATCAAGGTCTTCTACCATCACTGCCTACAAATTTTGGCGAGCATCCCTGTTGAATTCAATGATGATGGAGGGATGGAGCCTACAGTCCACCCGTTGAATATGCTGAATTTTGATTACCATAATTACGAGTAGAGTTTTGGATGGCGGGATATGTAAACCCTTTATGCACGTACACCTTGTACTTTGATGGGGCGTCCAAGGGTGCATGCAAAAAAGGAAGTGTAGGAGTTGTCATCCGAGACCCCCGACGACGCATTGTCATGAAGTTAGCTGCTTATCTCGGGGTGAATTTTACCAATAATATGGTAGAATACAAAGCCCTGATTATGGGTTTGAATATTGCAAAGAAGGGTGGTATCCGCCAGTTATTGGTGAACGGGGACTCTCAGTTGGTTTTAAATCAACTCAATGGGACGTACATGGTACGAAACCCCATCCTTTGCATGTACCATCATACTGCCATAGCCCTGCTAGACGAATTTGATAGAGTGTCTTTTCAGCTGATTCCACAGAATTGGAATCAGTTTTCCGATTCATTGGCTAATCTTGCGTATGAAGAAGAGCTCTTCTTTAATTGTGGCCCTTGTCCCGATATATCTATTGAAGATGAGACAGGACCTGGTCGTTTGTGGGGTATGCTTTCTGAACATGCCCTCTTTGGCAGACAATGGTTGATTTGGGTGATGCAGAGGGTAGACGAGACTCATCTGCCTTTATTATCTTGGACTCACAGACTGATTAGATGACATGTGATGCGAACACCTCTTGCAATATACGCAGGAGGGATGGGTCATAATTTAATGCACCTAGTTTAGGGCTACGAGCCTCTGTTCCCCTGGGAATGGTATGCTTTGATGTCTATCATAGTTGTTTCCAAGAGGATGTTATGCGAAGTCATGTTTGATTTCATTAGGCCAAGAGGGCCATTTCCCTGTCTAGTGCGGGTGCGTTTAATCGGGTTTTTGTTTTAAGTGTTGTGCTGGGCAGGTTTGGTGGTTCGTGGAATTTGGTGGAGCCTGGAGGAGCCTTTGCTGCCATGGAAGCTTCTTTTGGCCAATCCAGGTGATACCTCTCCTTTACGAGTACCTTTCTTTCCTGTTATATGTGTATTTGTACTTGTTGAGGGGATATATTTTTGTTGGGGATCGGGAACCAAGGCATAAAGTCCCAGGTTTAGGCTAAGTATGTTTGAGGGAGGTCGGAGTAGTCATTGTCTCCTGTAAAGACATTGTTAGGCATCGAAAGACCTATTTTAGAAGGCAGTCCTAGTGGCCCTGTTCTACTAGCCTGCTAGGCAGCCGTTCTAGGAGTTCTTGTTAGTAGTGAGGCAGTTAGAGAAGCCTGCTAGAAGATAATAATGATGATGCCAAGAAACCCTGAACATCCTACAAGATGAATATAAATACGAAGGTGTGTAAAAAGGGGTTCTAACCCCTATCAAAGAAAAGAAAAGGAATGAAAATGTATAGGCAGTTGATCATCGCCTTGCGAAGGCCTGGTAGGTTCCTGGGGACGAGTTAGACCCGGGGCCGATATCTTGTCTTCCTAGGGGTGGCTTCTTACTGGGGGAAAAAAAAAATAACAAAACAAGGAAGGTTGGAGCAAAAATAAAAGTGAGCATTAGAAAAGGATTAAGTGTTCGCCTTGCAAGGGCTTGGTAGGTTCTTGGGTGCCGAGACAGGTCCTGAGGCCGATGCCCTGTTCTCCTTGGGTCACTACGCTCAGCTCCCTCCTTTTTACATGCCCAAGTATGTTAATAATTTTAAAAAACCCTAAAAGAAGAAATGTACCGAAAGAAATCCTTCTTGATCAGTTTATAGGAGTCCTCGCCTTGTAGGAGCTCCTAGTAGTGTTGTCTTTCGTTGGTGGGTAGTTCAGACCACCACTTAGGGCAACCTCTTTGACAGTTCTTTTTAGTTTGGCTGTGTTGGAGCAGTTGGTTAGTGACTCGCTTCGGATCTTCTATTAGATAATGCTATGCCTACTCCTTGTGGATGTCATGCCTTGGTTCTGTCAGGGGGTAGGGTGAGCGTTGTGTTGAGTTTTATCGCATATTTGTTTTGTATCAGCTTGATGCTTCTTTGGTTGTTTGTGCAGATCTATTGTGGGATTCGACGGGCTGAGTCGCCCTATCCCGTGGTCGCCAATGAGAGCGGAATTTTGGTGCCGGGAATTGCTTAAAAATAGCTAAAAATTATGAATATCAAGGGAAAAATATCCAATGTCAAAGGCGGCGGCTCGACCTAGGACGATTTTAAGCGTCAAAGTGCTTTAAGGACGCCCGGGCAACACTTACGGATTTTTAGTAATTTTTCCATGCGCCTGTGCCAGTCAGTGGAGCTGTCAGTCAGTGCGGAATGCCGAGACGAGCTCACAGAAATTTTCAAAACTGGATTCGGACACCGTATGCGTGAGAGGCCGGGAAAAGGGCCAAAAGGCCGGTCAAAATTGGGGAGGTGCCCAAAAGGAGAAGTGAAGGGGTGTCTTTAGGAAGGGGCATCCCCCCTCATTAAAAAAAAATGAAATAGGAGGGGGGCGGCGACTGCAGCAGGCCGTCACGAAAAAAATGCCCCCCCCCCCCCCCCCCTCAATGCAAAGATTTTTTGGAGAAGAAGCCATGGAGGTAATTGCAGCAGGCAACTACATTGTTCTCATGCTCCGCATCACTCTGTTCCGCGCGAGAAATGGCAGCCTGTAGAGAGAGAGAGAAAATCAGCCTTTCTCTCTCCTCCCTCTCTCTCCTCTAAGGGGAGATTCATGTGGGAAGAGAAAGGAAGAAGAAAGAATGGTGGAGGCTTGTCTGGCATCGATCGGATTGCTCCACGGGCTGGAAATGGTGACATGTGATCATCATGAGCATGAAGTGCTGCTGATTTTCAGATTTGCAGCCATGGACATGAAAACCGAGACACGCAAATAAGCGATAATTTAATTTTTTCAAAGGAAATTTGAGATTTCATGGCTTTTGATTGATAAAATGTTGTTCATGTGGGCTAAAAATTATTTATGTTGCTGTTTTCCATGAGTATTTGTTGATCATAACTAGAAAATCAAAAAAAACATGCATCTTGTGGCCCAAAATAATACACTAAAACACGTAAAATATAGAAAATCAAGGAAAAATTGTGTTTTTGAGCATAAAAATGGAAGAATAAATAGGAACACCAACTAAATTTTCATTTTTGTTGCAAGAAGGAACTAAGGGCCACAGCCCATAACCTGTTTTGAATTTTTAGTAATTAAATAATGCAAAAAATAAGGGAAAAATACAAAGAAAATAGAGAAAAAATACTAAAAATAGGGAAAAAATGCATTTCGGGTGCGGAAAATTATTAAAAAATAAGAACAATGTTCGTGAATGTTTGGGGGGATTGAAGCATGAGGACTTGCCTTAGTTCAGCCCCACCTTCTTGTTCTAGTGTGTCTTTTTCCGCTTTTTACACATAAAATGATGGCAAAATGCCTTATAAATCTATACAACAATGCAACATTTGATCGATGGGAGGGTAGAGTGGTTAAAATGTGTCTAAATGCGGAGTAAAATGATGAAAAGATTGCTAGTTTTTGTTTGCATGCCATATAGGCCGGTGAATAATTATAGAATGAGAGCCTAGTAGCACAAGGGTTTCCTCGGTGCTAGGTTCATGCAACACCGCATAAGAACGGTAGCTGAAAACCATTAAAAGGATGTTTTCCACATGTGCACAATATTGATTGTATAATTGGTTGAGCACTTAGCATCCACACTATGCATAAATCATGGAAATATTTAAAGGTATCAGAAATCCTGGATACACAGCAATTGCTTTCATTAGGACCTTGACCCACGTTGAGTGAGAGACAGGACACCCTAAGCCATAGGTTAGGCATGGGGTCTAGGGGAAAGAGAAGTAAGGACAATGGTACATTCTTGTATACGATCAATTGGTACCTTGAGTGGATTTTGTGCGAAATGTTTACATGTTGAGCGACGCACCGAGGGGCCAATCCCCAAGGTGTAGGAGAGTCGCAGAGGGGTGGCGGCACTCAGCCGTTGGAGGACCCCCTATGTCTGTGCTTCGTGCCATTAGGCAATATGTAAGGGACTCCCTCTGAGGAGTAGAGAAGATGTTATCGCGTAGCCCCCCTCACTGCACGATCAGGATCAGCAACAACCCGAGGCCAAGCCAATCGTGCGGCCATCCGCACCCCTCCTACCATGCCCCAAAGGCCTCCCAATGAAATTCCACGTAGAACTAGTGGTCTGGGAACGGCAGGAAATCGAAAAGGACCCTTTCTCTTTCAGTTTCCTTCTGCCTAACAACCTGAGAAGGGTCCTGCCGATCAAAGTAATGGAGGAGGTGATCACAGCTGGCAGTCGACTAGGCCAAAGATGGTTAGAGGACAAGGCAAGGACCCCCACTTTGTGGGGCACAGAGGAGGCCGAATTTTGGCAAGACAAAGTATATGAAGTGCCACACACAATAAGGGGCTACGATTGCCAACCCCTCTAGAGAAGGCGAATATGTATACCAACATGCTCGCCTGGATGGCATTTTGTAATACCCTACCCTACGAGTGGAACGACCCCACGATCATGGCGTATCCCCATAGGGTAGGCATGGATTTTGTCGCCACCCTCCATGGGAGGCATGACTTCCCCGTCATCTACAATTCCAATGCCACCTCCTTTGAGGACGCTCTACTTTTTGATCTAGCAAGCCTACCAGCCTCCATGACGCACTTTCTCGCTGAGTTCTCCTCCTGCCCCGATCCCACTTTCATAACCACATGTAATTACCTTAGGCTCCTTAAGCTCCTACTTAAGCAAGATCTGGCACCGCAAGAAAACGGCTTGTCTCCCCTCTTTTTTGATCCTAATGCTATTGATAGCTGTGCTATGACCTGCTTAATGATGAGAGCTAGCCTACTACCTTCCTTTTCCCTAGCTCTCCTAGAGGATATGAGCAACAGCCAATTCACTAGGTGTAATCACCCCTTTCTATCCACCACCTCTCTCTACATGCGCATGAACCTAAAAGGGTACATGCAAAGCCACCAATTTTTACGCAAATCCATCCGCCCTCCCTCCCCCCCTCATTCCGATGATGAGAACTAAACTTGGATGTCCTGCTCCTGATGTAATACTATCCCTAAATGTATCAAAAAAAAAAGGGAAGAAGAAACGAAGCAAAGAAATGCACCATCACTGCACCTAGGGGTCCTTAAGTTAGGCGTGTCCGGTGGCTTCGGTTGGCTGGCTTCGCTCCTAACCCCCCAGCCCTTTTTGATCCCCCATATCACGCTTAGGTCACATCAACCGTAGGACACACCTAGGGAGGTAACACTCACCTATGGTTAGACCTGTCACCCTAAGCCACTAGCACCACACCCCCTTGGCACAAATGGGGTCCTCAAGTGTGGGACATCACCCGGGCTCGCCTGCGATTAGACCCACCTCCCCATTCCACTAATACGAGCACACTGCACCAACACGCTGAGGACAACACTCCCCTTAGGTAGAGCACCGCACCTTCTTCTTCAGGTACACCAAAAACGCCCAACCACCAACTTCGAATTCCCTCTTCCACCCATGCAATCCAGGGAGCTGCTCCGACGAACATCATTCTTGAGCTTTCACAAGCACCTAAGTCTACATGTGGCCCTCACCCTTACACCCATGCCAAAGTGCCATGGGACTAGCACCCATCTAGGAGGGGGTAATGTTAACCCCAAGTCAAGATGGTGAAAAATGGGGGAAAAAGCAAAAGGAAGATGGAAAAAGAGCAAAGACACGCAGGCAGCCTCTAAAGATGAACCATGGCAAAAAGCGGAACCTTAAAAGAAAAGGAGCCTCAAAAAACTCAGAAAATTCTTGTAAAAGAGCGCCAGGCTCCCTCCTGTGCCAATTGTAAAATATTAGATGGGTGCAGGCTAGAGGCACAAGGCTAAAAGAGGAAAATGGAAAAAGGACCTTGCCACAATGGCCGATCATATAAAAAAGGGATGGGTGCCCATGGAATTTTAGGGTTTGTATATATAAAGTTCAAAAAGTGAATAAGAGATCATTCTTTGGTGTGTGGCAAAAGGAGTCCTCTTCTTCTTCTCTCCTTCTCACCTTCTTGCTTGTGTATGCTCTTGAGAGAGGGAGTGTGAGAGTGTGAGGGAGTGAGTGTGTGTGAGAGTGAGGGATCAAGAGGGTGAAGCTCTGTTGAGATATCGAGCTCCACTCGTGATACGTCAGGGTGACCGTTGTGTATATTCAAGATGCAAGTACGCCAAAGGAGGCATGGGATACTTTGTCAAAAATGTATAGCACAAATACGCAAGCCAGGAAAATGCAGCTCAAGCAAGAGTTGCATAATGTGCAAAGAGAAAATATGAGCATCAATGACTACCACATGAAGATGAAGAAGATTGCAGATGCACTTGCTTCCATTGGGTCACCAGTGGAAGATGATGATTTAGTTTCTGTGCCCTTGAATGGTCTAGGAAAGGATTATGCACAGTTCCGAACATCCATTTCCGTCCGTGAAAGATTTCCTAATTTTGAGGAGTTGATTGCTCTTCTAATTTCTGAGGAGCAGAGAAATGGTGGTGCATCTTCTTCAGGAGGAACTTCAAAAGAAGTTGCCTTCTACTCAAATGCTGGAAGAGGTAGAGGCAGAGGTAGAGGAGGCCGATATGGAGGCCGTGGTAGAAATCAGAATATGTAGCAAACTCAAGAAAACCAGTCCTATGGAGGAGGACGTGGTAACTCTAGAGGCAGGGGGAGCCAAAGAGGTCGTGGTGGATGGCAGAGAGGCCAAAATGCAAACAGTAATGTTGAATGCTACTACTGTGGTAAAATGGGTCATATGGCTAAAGACTGCTATAAAAAGCAGAATGACATCATGAATGGAAAACTACAACAAGGGAATTATGCATCTTTCAGTAGACAGGGTGATGACAGAAATGAGCACTTGTTTATGGTGCAGCACATGAACAATTCTGTGACAAGTGCAGAAGAAAGCAATGATGTATGGTATGTTGACTCAGGTGCATCAAACCACATGACAGGTCATGCAGAATGGATGGAGGATGCAAGAAAAATGGAAAAACCAGGATTTGTGGAGACTGGTGATGATACTGCACATCCTATTGTGCAGATTGGAAAAAATCCTTTGTCTATGCAGGATGGGAAAAAGAAATACATGTCCGATGTATTTCATGTTCCGAATATCACCAAGAATCTGGTTTTTGTTGGTTAAATGGTTGAGCAGGGCTTGTAGGTCAGATTTAATCCTCATGGATGCTTTGTTGAGGATATGAAAAATAAAGGTCGCTTGATAGCAAAAGGAAAGAAGAAGGGCAGAATGTTTACATTGGATGCAGACATGTCTGAATTGAGTGCAGCAATGTTTACACATGGGACCGGTGTAGTTGCAGATATTGATATCTGGCATAAACGCATTGGTCATGTTAATGTACAGCGACTTAAATCAATGCAGGCCCAAAATATTGTTACAGGTTTGCCAAAATTCAAGGTTGCAGAAATGCATAAGGTATGTGAAGCTTGTCAGTTTGGAAAACAGGCAAGGAAACCATTTCCTAGACATGTTCAAGAGAGTAAGAGGCCATTGGAATTAATCCACTCTGATGTGTGGACAACTAAAGCTGCATCTCTTGGAGGCTGTCATTATTCTGTCAGTTTTATTGATGACTATAGCAGAAAAGTTTGGGTGTATTTTATGAAAAAGAAAAGTGAATTTTTTGGGCATTTCAAAACTCTTAAAGCGATGGTTGAAAAAGAAACAGGCCTGCAGATAAAATGCCCAAGGTCAGATGGAGGGGGAGAGTACCTCTCAAATGAGTTTGCAAGGTTCCTGCAGGAGCATGGCATAAAGCAGCAATATTCATGCAGTCATACCCCACAACAAACTGGAATTGCAGAATGGAAAAACAAGCATATTGAAGAGGTATCTCGTGCCATGCTCAATGAAAAAGACTTGCCAGATTTTTATTGGGCTAAAGCAGTTGCTACGTCAGTCTACATAATGAACAGGACTCCCACTGCAGCAATACATGGAATGACTCCAGAGGAGATGTATACTGGTAGGAAACCAGATATTTCTCATTTGAAAATTTTTTGTTGCATTGCCTATGTACATGTGCCAGATGAGTTGAGATCCAAGTTGGATCCAAAAGCTAAGAAGTGCATCTTTATTGGTTACTCTGTGCAGCAAAAAGGGTATAGATGCTATAACCCTTCTACTCGTAAGTTTACAGTGAGTAGAGATGTTGTTTTGGATGAGATGAGTAGCTGGTATAAACCAGTAAATGTGATTGATGATGTAGATGCACAAAATGGTAATGTTGCATAGAATTCACAGCAGCAGTCACAAAATATTAGTGGACCTGGAGCGTCCTCTAGCAGTGGTTCACTTTATTCGCCATGGACAGGCAGATTGAGATCAGGAGAATCTTCTCAAAGCAATACAGATAATGGTATGCAAGTATCACGAAAAGGAAAAGAGAAGGTTGATCAGCCCATGTTTGATGTGAATGCAGGTCACTCTTATGTGGATGGTGAATCCAGTGGCTCAGAACAGAGCATTGATGATGAGTTGGGTATTCCTTCTATTGTTACACCTGGAGTAAGGAAGACCAGGGATGTTTTGAGAGCACCTGGGAGTGAACCTACTTTGCGCAGGTCTACAAGAGCTAGGTATCCTGTGGATAGGCTGAAATATGATGGATTTACAGCCATTCACTATGCATATATGGTCAAAGTGATACAGGAACCAGAACCCACTTCTTTTGAGCAAGCCATGGGAAAAGAAAAATGGGAGAAAGCCATGGATGAAGAAATGGATGCCTTGGAAGCAAATGCTACATGGGAATTGGTACCTTTGCCTAAAGGTAAAAATGCAATTGGCTGTAAGTGGGTTTATAAGGTGAAGCACAATGCAGATGGTTCTGTGAACAAATAGAAGGCAAGATTAGTAGTCAAGGGGTATGCACAAACATATGGCATTGACTATGAAGAAACATTCAGTCCGGTTGCAAGGATGGCAACCGTAAGAGCAGTTATTGCTATGGCTGCATCAAAGGGATGGTCTTTACATCAGATGGATGTAAAGAATGCCTTCTTGCATGGTGATTTGCAAGAAGAGGTCTATATGGAGCAGCCACCAGGTTATGTGCATGCTGTTCATCCTGAGTTTGTTTGCAGGTTGAAGAAAGCCTTGTATGGCTTGAAGCAAGCACCTAGAGCATGGTCTGACAAGATAGGACAGTATCTTGTCACTATTGGCTTTTAGATTTCCAAGGCAAATTTCTCACTTTATGTGAGAAAAACAGAGAAAGGTATTATGCTACTTGTCATTTATGTTGATGATTTGATTATGACAGGTGACAGTGATGAAGATATTCTTCATGTGAAAATGCTATTGAAGCAGAAGTTTGAGATGAAGGATTTGGGAGAGCTACGTTATTTCTTGGGCATTGAGGTGATTAGATCGCCAAGTGGGATACAGCTCTTGCACAGGCAGTATGGATTGGACATGCTGTCCAAATATGGGATGACAGGCTGTAAGCCTATTTCAGTTCCTTTGGAGTAGAATGTGAAGCTGAGCACAGATGCATGTGAGCTTCTAGAAGACCCTACTATGTACAGACGCATAGTAGGAAGTTTGATTTATATGACTATTACCAGGCGAGATTTGAGCTATGCTATTGGATTGGTAAGTCAGTTTATGCAGGCTCCAAGGAAACCACATTTGGATGCGGCTAGACGCATACTCAGGTATGTGAAGTCCACATTGCAGTATGGACTATTTTATGAGATTGGGGTTCAGATACAGTTGCATGGATACACTGATGCTGATTGGGCTGGTAGTATTTCTGATAGATGATCTACCAGTGGATATGTGTTCTCTTTTGGGAGTGCTGCAGTCACTTGGAGCAGCAAGAAACAGCCTACAGTTGCCTTGTCGAGCACAGAGGCTGAGTACAGGGGTGCAGCAATGGCTGCATGTGAGGTAGCTTGGTTGCATAAGCTACTTTATGATATGCATCAGACTACAGATGGGCCAGTTGTCATTTATTGTGACAACATGAGTAGTATACACTTGGCAAATAACCCAGTCTATCATGCTAGAACAAAGCACATTGAGGTGCATTATCACTATGTGCGAGAGAGGGTTTTACTAGGTCTTATTGATCTAGTTTATGTCAGCACAGAGGATCAGGTAGCTGACATATTCACGAAGGCATTGGGCGCAGAGAAGCTGCGCAAGTTCAGAGACCTGCTTGGTGTGCAGGAATTGGGATTGAGCTCGAGGGGGAGTGTTGAGATATCGAGCTCCACTCGTGATACGCCAGGGTGACCGTTGTGTATTTATGTCACCGACTTGTCAGTTGCAGACGCGGTTGGTACACCGCTCATGAATAATAGCTACATGATAGCTATCCTTATCTACTCTAGTTCGTGGCTCAGTTAGTATGCCACCTTAGTTAGTTGAGTTTGGTTTGAGACCCATATATAGGGTTCTTCTATTTTTTTGTACTACAGTTCTTTTGGCTTACACAACTAAGAAGAGGAAAACTGTTTTCAGCCTCCACCCTTGTGTGTATTCCCCCATTGTGCAAGCAAGAAAGCTTCAAGTGAGACTCCTTCCTTCTCTCCCACAATCTTGACAAGCTCTTCACCATCTCCTCTTCTCTTCTTCTCTTCCTTTCTCTCTTCTTGCACACTCGGCTATGGAGGATGGAGCTTGGAGGTGGAGGAGGCTTGAGGATGCTTGAGCTAGCATCTAGGATTGTGGAGCTACCAGTGTGTGGGAGAGAGGAGGCAACTCATATCGGCACTAAGGTAAGCTCACTACACTCGTAGGATCGACAACGCGTCGGCTAGGTGA
Source organism: Lygodium microphyllum (assembly GCF_053477565.2). NCBI lineage: Eukaryota > Viridiplantae > Streptophyta > Polypodiopsida > Schizaeales > Lygodiaceae > Lygodium > Lygodium microphyllum. The sequence continues at coordinate 124,289,500 of NC_141159.1, read as the reverse complement.
GAGATAGCCATTAGAGCTCACTTGAAACGCTTGAAACAATAAGCGGTCCGTGGGTCTTGGCGGTTGAGCGAAAGCTCCCACATCACATGTCACTTATAAAAAAAACTTAACAAATTCATGTTTTATACATCTAGAGAATTTGAACAAAACAATGCCTCAAGAACATCAAAACCCCATTGTTTTACATGTTTACAAGGCCAAGATGATGCAGTAGAGAAAGCATGAAATTCCAAGTCTCATCGATCAAACTTTGTTTAACATTTTCGACTCATGAAACACAAAAATAATGATTCAGAACGCTTCATAGTTCACAAAATCACGTTTCATGTGTAATTTATAAAAAAACTTGATGAAATCACATATTCAAAAAATTGGAACAAAACAATGCCTCAAGATCATCAAAACCCCATCTTTACATGTTTATTAGACCAATATTGCTAGAAAAACAAAGTAAAACCAATACAAAATTTCTAAGTCCCTGATGTATCTTTCTCCTTTTAAACCAACTTACATCTTCAATGCCTCAAAATTCAAGATTGCAAAGAAAAATATTAAGAAAAGTGTGATACCTGGTATTTGCAGGCCTTGCTCCTGAGAATAAATGGTTTCTTATAAGCATATGCTTGGTTTGGCTTGTGATGCTTACGAGATAAAAAGCTGGTCGAATGCAAGACAAGATACGTGAGAGAAATAGTAACCAAGATCCAGACCTAAGTATTCATATATATATGTCAACGATCACCACACGTTTGATCAAAAAGTACATTGCACTGATTCGGAGGACTCCTCTTTAAATGTAAAATAAAAAGGAAAAAACTTAAAAATCAGAGCTATAAAAGTGCTACCAGTTTGAAAAAGTAAGTGACACATGGCACAACTTCCCAGGCAAAACAGTCTTCAGTCGCATGTGTGAAATTAACTACACATTATAGCAACCACATGTGTAAACCAACATCATTATAAACCCGATTTCTGAACCGCAAAATAGTTTTTTCAAAGACAAAACCCTCTCTATGCTCAACCACACCAACACAACACTAATTTGATTGTAGTACAAAATTATTTTTCCGCACAAGGCTACCAAAGAAGGTTTCATTGATAGCATATGCACTCAACACTCAAGAATATAAGTTTTTTTCTAAAATATGAGTAAGTTTTGAATCACTTGAACACTCCTACTAAATCATCCCCAAAAATGCCAAATGTATGAAACGCGATGGGTGCTAGGTTTCTCTTATCCACATGATGCCTCCTCGCGTTTCATACGACTAAGGCCTACAAGTTTCTGTTGTAACATGGGTGCTAGGTTTCTTTTGTCCATTAAAGCCATACTCATGTTTCTTGTGTTTAACTTGATGCAGGCTATAGAACTTTGAAGGATAAATTTTGACTATGTAATACATTGAAAGCATAGAATGTGCCTATTGAAAGCTATGAATGAGAAAAGGGAGGTAGATCCCCTAAATGGCTATGGATATGCCTTTTAAGAGCTGTGAATGAGAATAGGGAGGTAGATTCTATAATTGGCTATGGCTATGTAGGCTAGGGTTTGAGTCGCAATGGAGGAGAGATTGAGGACAATCAAAGGCAAGGATGTTCCAATGGCTCTAAATGCAATGACAATAGAATTCTTCATTCTTCATTAATGACATGCCTCTTAAATAGCCATATACATGATAGGTAGAATCATTAGCATGTCTTAATGGACAACCCTAGGGCATTGATACATTTCTCTAAAAGTGGGGAGTGACTTCATGAACTACTGCACCTCCTTAACACTATACCGTTGCTTCTCAATCAACAAAATTGCAAATTCCATACCAAGCAAAATATCCAACTCACCTTCATGAATCAAGTTTGTTTCATTGTACACTAATGGGTAAGAGTGCATAGCCAAACAATATCTCATGTTAGCTTGAGTTAAGGATAAATTTCGACTATGTAGTAATATGATGTCCAATGGTAGATGAGTTGAACACGACTAGGATTGCCATGTTTGTCATTTGACGTATGAAATGTGAATGGTGTTATGTTCTCTTTTCCGAGTAAGGCCATATCATGTTTCATCCGTTTTGAGCCTGCATTGTTCCCCTTGTGCCGTGTGAAATGCGATATGATGTCAAGTTCTCTCTGTCTTCAAGGTCTACTCGCATTTCATACGTCTTCATACCGTTTTATTGAGATTGTATTTAGACTATGTGATTACTATTTGCTACTGCTTTGTGATTGAAGATATATTGATATGAGAGATTAGGAGATCTTTCCTAATTTGTTAGTATTATTTGTTTTTTTGGATGTTCTAGATGGCAAGAACTAAGTCCACTGCAAGGAAGCAGAAAGTTTATCCTAGAGATCTTGCTTCAAAGATACATCAGTCCTCCAAGCCTTCCAAACTTTCAAGGAAATCAAAGCCAAGAAGAAGGTTCTCACAGCATGTGAGGTGCCTTAAGGAGATTGGAAGTGCAATGAAGGCTCTGAATAATGCAATTCCAAAGCTGTCTTTTTAGAAGCTTGTCAGATAAATCTATGACAAGCATAGTCTACAGAGTTTTAGATGGACTAAGGCATGTCTCAATTGTATTCAAGAGGCTACATAGGATTTTTTGATTGAGTTTTTCCAAGATTCTTATATATGTACGGCTCATGCACATAGGCTTACGCTTATGGATAAAGACATGATTATTCTTAGGAGATTGAGATACATGTTTTCAAAGGTCCTTGAGCTAGTCCCTCTTTCTGATGTTAAGGCTTTCAATATTTCAAATGTGCCTCCATATAGAAAGAATAAAAATGATATTGGTCTGAAGGTTGAAGATGTTACGCATGAAAAGGACACAAGACAGCATGAGAAAGAGGAAAAGGCCATAGTAGAGTAGGGAGATAAATGGAGGGAGTTTAAAAGAAAGAAGGAAGAAGAAAATGAAGCAAAAAATCTCCCATCTTTTAAAGAGGAGTTATCTACCCTTCTTGAAAGGGCTAACCCTAAGGGCTTCAATGTTTCTTGCTTTTTACTTGCTGATATTATCAAGAGATCTAATATGATATTTTTGGACTCTGATTGTGTTCAAATTCTCCAAAATAAAGTGAGAGAACTAAATGACTCAATTCTTCTTGTTGGGATGAGGTATAGTTTACCAAAATTTGTTTAAACTCACCATATTTTTATAGCAATAGACTTTCATGTTGATGCTTACTATCTCCATTCCTTTGCTAGGTGTGTAATGCATGAGCTCCCCTTTGATATACAACAAAAGATTGAGGTTATTGATCCGTCCATCTCATTCTATATGAGGAGTGAGCTTGATGCAAGTGCTTTTGACCATTGGTTCAATTCAATTGACTTTGAATCTTTGGAGCTTCTTCGAATTCCTTACAATGAAAAGTAAGTAATTTTATATTTTTTAAGATTTTATGAGATCTTGTTTTTCTAGATTATTGAAATATTTTTGTTTTTAGTTCTCATTGGAGACTAATTGTCAAGATTGTGGGAGAGAAGGAAGGAGTCTCACTTGTAGCTTTCTTGCTTGCACAATGGGGGAATACACACAGAGGTGGAGGCTGAAAACAGTTTTCCTCTTCTTAGTTGTGTAAGCCAAAAAGAACTCTCATACAAAGAAAAATAGAAGAACCCTATATATGGGTCTCAAACCAAACTCAAATAACTAAAGTGGCATACTAACTGAGCCACAAACTAGAGTAGATAAGGATAGCTGTCATCTAGCTATTATTCATGGGCGGTGTACCAACCGCAACTGCAACTGACAAGTCGGTGACATAAATACACAACGGTCACCCTGGTGTATCACGAGTGGAGCTCGATATCTCAACACTCCCCCTCGAGCTCAATCCCAATTCGTGCACACCAAGAAGGTCTCTGAACTTGCGCAGCTTCTCTACGCCCAATGCCTTCGTGAATATGTCAGCTACCTGATCCTCTGTGCTGACATAAACTAGATCAATAAGACCTAGTAAAACCCTCTCCCGCACATAGTGATAATGCACCTCAATGTGCTTTGTTCTAGCATGATAGACTGGGTTATTTGCCAAGTGTATACTACTCATGTTGTCACAATAAATGACAACTGGCCCATCTGTAGACTGATGCATATCATAAAGTAGCTTATGCAACCAAGCCACCTCACATGCAGCCATTGTTGCACCCCTGTACTCAGCCTCTGTGCTCGACAAGGCAACTGTAGGCTGTTTCTTGCTGCTCCAAGTGACTGCACCACTCCCAAAAGAGAAAACATACCCACTGATAGATCGTCTATCAGAAATACTACCAGCCCAATCAGCATCAGTATATCCATGCAATTGTATCTGAACCCCAGTCTCATAAAATAGTCCATACTGCAATGTGGACTTCACATACCTGAGTATGCGTCTAGCCGCATCCAAATGCGATTTCCTTGAATCCTGCATAAACTGACTTACTAATCCAACAGCATAGCTCAAATCTGGCCTGGTAATAGTCATATAAATCAAACTTCCTACTATGTGTCTGTACATAGTAGGGTCTTCCAGAAGCTCACCTGCGCTCAACTTCACATTCTGCTCCAAAGGAACTGAAATAGGCTTACAGCCTGTCATCCCATATTTGGACAGCATGTCCAATCCATACTGCCTCTGCAAGAGTTGTATCCCACTTGGTGATCTAATCACCTCAATGCCCAAGAAATAATGTAGCTCTCCCAAATCCTTCATCTCAAACTTTTGCTTCAATAGTGTTTTCACATGAAGGATATCTTCATCACTGTCACCTGTCATAATCAAATCATCAACATAAATGACAAGCAGCATAATACCTTTCTCTGTTTTTCTCACATAAAGTGAGAAATCTGCCTTGGAAATCTGAAAGCCAATAGTGACAAGATATTGCCCTATCTTGTCAGACCATGCTCTAGGTGCTTGCTTCAAGCCATACAAGGCTTTCTTCAACCTGCAAACAAACTCAGGATGAACAACATGCACATAACCTGGTGGCTACTCCATATAGACCTCTTCTTGCAAATCACCATGCAAGAAGGCATTCTTTACATCCATCTGATGTAAATACCATCCCTTTGATGCAGCCATAGCAATGACTGCTCTTACGGTTGCCATCCTTGCAACCAGACTGAATGTTTCTTCATAATCAATGCCATATGTTTGTGCATACCCCTTGACTACTAATCTTGCCTTGTATCTGTTCACAGAACCATCTGCATTGTGCTTCACCTTATAAATCCACTTACAGCCAATTGCATTCTTACCTTTAGGCAAAGGTACCAACTCCTATATAGCATTTGCTTCCAAGGCATCCATTTCTTCATCCATGGCTTTCTCCCATTTTTCTTTTCCCATGGCTTGCTCAAAAGAAGTGGGTTCTGGTTCCTGTATCACTTTGACCATATATGCATAGTGGATGGCTATAAATCCATCATATTTCAGCCTATCCACAGGATACCTAGCTCTGGTAGACCTACGCAAAGTAGGCTCACTTCCAGGTGCTCTCAAAACATCCCTGGTCTTCCTTACTCTAGGTGTAACAATAGAGGGGATACCCAACTCATCATCAATGCTCTGTTCTGAGCCACTGGATTCACCATCCACATAAGAGTGACTTGCATTCACATCAAACATGGGCTGATCAACCTTCTCTTTTCCTTTTCGTGATACCTGCATACCACTATCTGCATTTCTTTGAGAAGATTCTCCTGATCTCAATCTGCCTGTCCATGGCGAAGAATGTGAACCACTGCTAGAGGACGCTCCAGGTCCACTAATATTTTGTGACTGTTGCTGTGAATTCTGTGCAGCATTACCATTTTGTGCATCTACATCATCAATCACATTTACTGGTTTATATCAGCTACTCATCTCATCAAAAACAACATCTCTGCTCACTGTAAACTTACGAGTAGAAGGGTTATAGCATCTATACCCTTTTTGCTGTAGAGAGTAACCAATAAAGATGCACTTCTCAGCTTTTGGATCCAACTTGGATCTCAACTCATCTGGCACATGTACATAGGCAATGCAACCAAAAATTTTCAAATGAGAAATATCTGGTTTCCTACCAGTATACCTCTCCTCTGGAGTCATCCCATGTATTGCTGCAGTGGGAGTCCTGTTCATTATGTAGACTGCCGTAGCAACTGCCTCAGCCATAAAAATCTGGCAGGTCTTTTTCATTGAGCATGGCATGAGATACCTCTCCAATATGCCTGTTTTTCCTTTCTGCAATTCCATTTTGTTGTGGGGTATGACTGCATGAATATTGCTTCTTTATCCCATGCTCCTACAACAACCTTACAAACTCATTTGAGAGGTACTCTCCCCCTCCATCTAACCTTAGGCATTTTATTTGCAGGCCTGTTTCTTTTTCAACCATAGCTTTAAGAGTTTTGAAATGCCCAAAAACTTCACTTTTCTTTTTCATAAAATACACCCAAACTTTTCTGCTATAGTCATCAATAAAAGTGACAAAATAATGACAGCCTCCAAGAGATGCAGCTTTAGTAGTCCACACATCAGAGTGGATTAATTCCAATGGCTTCTTACTCTCTTGAACATGTCTAGGAAATGGTTTCCTTGCCTGTTTTCCAAACTGACAGGCTTCACATACCTTATGCATTTCTGCAACCTTGAATCTAGGCAATCCTGCAACAATATTTTGGGCATGCATTGATTTAAGTCGTTGTACATTAATATGACCAATGCGTTTATGCCAAATATCAATATCTGCAACTACACCGGTCCCATGTGCAAACATTGCTGCACTCAATTCAGACATGTCTGCATCCAACGTAAACATTCTGCCCTTCTTCTTTCCTTTTGCTATCAAGCGACCTTTATTTTTCATATCCTCAACAAAGCATCCATGAGGATTAAATTTGACCTACAAGCCCTGCTCAACCATTTGACCAACAGAAACCAGATTCTTGGTGATATTCAGGACATGAAATACATCGGACAGGTATTTCTTTTTCCCATCCTGCATAGACAAGGGAATTTTTCCAATCTGCACAATAGGATGTGCAGTATCATCACCAGTCTCCATAAATCCTGGTTTTTCCATTTTCCTTACATCCTCCATCCATTTTGCATGACCTGTCATGTGGTTTGATGCACCTGAGTCAACATACCATACATCATTTCTTTCTCCTACACTTGTCACAGAATTGTTCATGTGCAGCACCATAAACAAATGCTCATTTCTGTCATCACCCTATCTACTAGAAGAGGCATAATTTTCTTGTTGCAGTTTTCCATTCATGATGTCATTCTGCTTTTTATAGCAATCTTTAGCCATATGACCCATTTTACCACAGTAGTAGCATTCAACATTGCTATTTGCATTTTGCCCTCTTTGCCATCCACCACGACCTCTTTGGCTCCCCCTGCCTCTAGAGTTACCACGTCCTCCTCCATAGGATTGGTTTTCTTGAGTTTGCTGCATATTCTGATTTCTACCACGGCCTCCAAATCGGCCTCCTCTACCTCTGCCTCTACCTCTTCCAGCATTTGAGTAGAAGACAGTTTCTTTTGAAGTTCCTCCTGAAAAAGATGCACCACCATTTCTCTGCTCCTCAGAAATTAGAAGAGCAATCAACTCCTCAAAATCAGGAAATCTTTCACGAACTGAAATGGATGTCCGAAACTGTGCATAATCCTTTCCTAGACCATTCAAGGTCTCAGAAACTAAATCATCATCTTCCACTGGCGACCCAATGGAAGCAAGTGCATCTGCAATCTTCTTCACCTTCATGTGGTAGTCATTGATGCTCATACTTTCTCTTTGCACATTATGCAACTCTTGCTTGAGCTGCATTTTCCTGGCTTGCGTATTTGTGCTATACATTTTTGACAAAGTATCCCATGCCTCCTTTAGCGTACTTACATCCTGAATATGCACAATCATAGAGTCTGAAATACTGATAGATAGCCAGTACATAACTTTCCTGGCTCTCTCATGCCATGCTTTGAATGCCTGCATTTGCTGTTGATTGGAAACATCAGGAAGAACTGGTTCTTCTTCATTTCCTGCAACAAATTCCCAATATCCTTTTCCCATAAGGAAATTCGTCATTCTAAACTTCCATGCTTGGAAGTTGTTCTTGTTAAGCTTTTCAGTGACAATCTGTGAAAGAGAATCAGACGCCATTACAGAACACTGCAAAAAATTCTGTCACTGCAAAAAACACAGCTTCACCCTCACAAGGGCAAATCTGCAAAACTGGCGAAAGTGGTATTTGACCACACAGTCACTTCCTAGTGACGATTTTGCATAAACAGGAACCAAGGATGATTCTGTAACTCCCAATGTCTTTGCACACAAGCATACGATGCAATTTCTGTGGTAACTTTTCACCAACCTGTAGAACAGTGGTCGCACAGCATAAAATTGGACCTTTTCCTGAGTGCGTGCAGAAAACTTCCGCCTCCAAAACAGGCCCCGAAATGGCCTCAAATCAAAAAAATAGGGTCCCCAAGGGCTAAAGCCCTTGCTCGCAGCATATACTGCCCTCTTGCTTCACCGCGAAGGGCGTCTCAACCTGAGACAATGCACTCTTGCAGTTTCCGGCTGTGCTACCTGCAGAGATCTGCTCCCAAAACAGAAAATGAAAGCAACACTGCTCCTCTTATCAAAACACCGCGAGCTTGGCTTGCTTTCTTGAGCTTCTTACCACGAACAAGGCTCTGATACCATGTCAAGATTGTGGGAGAGAAGGAAGGAGTCTCACTTGTAGCTTTCTTGCTTGCACAATGGGGGAATACACACAGAGGTGTTTTCCTCTTCTTAGTTGTGTAAGCCAAAAAGAACTCTCATACAAAGAAAAATAGAAGAACCCTATATATGGGTCTCAAACCAAACTCAAATAACTAAAGTGGCATACTAACTGAGCCACGAACTAGAGTAGATAAGGATAGCTGTCATCTAGCTATTATTCATGGGCGGTGTACCAACTGCATCTGCAACTGACAAGTCGGTGACATAAATACACAACGGTTACCCTGGCGTATCACGAGTGGAGCTCGATATCTCAATACTAATTGGAATAGATTGTGTGGAGAGGCAATGTTTTATCATCAATTCTATAAAAGGAAGCCATGGAAATGCCAAGTTGTAAGTTATATAATCTAGGGTCTCCTTGATATTTTGATATTTTTATTGCAAGTAATCTAAATATTTTGATCTTTTCTTTTGTAATAACTCTAAATTTTATTGCCTTTTTGATACAAAGTTTGCAAAAGATTGATTGAAGTGCTAGAGAAAAGGCCTCCCATGCCTTCTAACTTACTTGCAACAATGCAATATAGACAAGTTGCGGTAAGTTCTTGATTAATATGGTTGGAACATACTAAGAAAATTTATTCTAAAAACTACCATAAACAAGTTACTGTTGTTGATTGCGGTGTCCTCATCAGGATGATAGTTACTCTTGTGGCTAGAGAGTAATTTTAAATTCCAAAAGATTGGTTTAGTTTATTTATCTCAATGATGATAAACTTATAAAGGTAATGTGAAACATACTAAACTTTAAGATAGAGTTTTATTGCAAAATAGTCCATTGTAAAAAATAACAATGAACTAAAAATATTTTTTTACAAATGTATGACAGTTTACAAGGGATTGCTATATAAGTGAGCATGTTTGGTATATAAGAGCAAAGCTCTTGAAGTACATAATGACCAATTGTATACAACCGACAAGAAGTGGGGGCTTGGACATTGAAGGAGAGGAGGTGCATGTAGCTACAGCAAGTGAAGCTATGACTTCAACAACCAAAGCATCAAAGATAGGCAAAAGGACTCCTAGAAAGGATGTTCCTTCTCAAAAAAAATAGCTTTGCCTCAGATTGTAAGCCCTTGTGTATAAGTCATGGAGATGGTTGTCAAAAATTTGTACATGTATTTTATATTGATAGTAAAGAGATCTTTTCTTCAATATCCTTGCATTGTATATTCTTCTCTCTCCTTTTTGATATTTGTAAAAAAATAATATGTTACAATTTTTTATTAATCAAGAAGTAAAATTAGGTATACACCTAAATGAATATAATATGAAATAAAAACTTACTCATTTGTTATTAAGTTAGAACACAAATGAGTATGGTAATTCAATATCTTCATTCTGTAAATCCATCCTCACTTGATGTAGCATACATGATGATCTAACCTTTAGGATTGCAATAATGTCCTCATTGTATCAAACATCAAGATCCACTATAGGATCTTTGATCTTTGCTAAAATTATAAAGATTTTGGTCTAAAGCAACCAAACTACTGCCAACATAATGCCATCTACTGTAATAAAAGCTAAGGATGAAATTTTGAGTAGCAATCATATATTTACAAGCTATAGAGGCTTTTTCTATCTTACGTATAATTTTCCCTTATGTCCTAGTATCCCATCCGTCATCAACAAATTGTATAACATGATCACGTGTTAGTCTCTTCATTAAAAGCATAGCCTTTGATTTTCTTATCTCAGCATTAGAAAAGAAGTCAACAAATATATTAATAGGCATGAACAAAGTAACTTTTCTTAGCCTACTTGAGATACTAGGTTTTAATTCTCTCTATATCTCAGAAAATATTTTACATCTATAGCCCTCATTAGTAGCTAGACTTGGCAAAGGCCACTCAAAGCTTGAAAAATCTAGCAAAGGAAGGGGGGATATTAATCCCCATTGGCTACACTACATGGGGACAATATAAGAATGGTCATAGAAGAATATTCCATTCTCTGCAAGCTCTGTCTTCTTTTTACCTTTGTACATCTCTTCTCCAATCAAGCCATACATCACATCAATAATAGACTCGACCGATTTTGCCAGTCCTCAAGATTGGAGGGATAGACATCTACAAGAAAAATAAACAAACGTTACAATGGAAAACTGTGGGTGCTTTCACTCAACCGCCAAGACCCACGGACCGCTTATTGATTCAAGCGTTTCAAGCCGAGCACTGATGGCTACCTCTCACATAGCCGATGCGCCATCCATATCTACGGGTGTAGTGAGCTTACCTCCGTGCCATTCGAGTTACCTCCTCTCCCGCACACTCCGGTAGCTCCACGATCCAAGTGCGAGCTTCAAGCAAGCTCCACGCTCCAAGCTCCATTGCCGCGAGCAAGACAAGAGAAGAGAAGAGAAGAGAAGAAGAGAGGAGACGATGGAGAGCTTCTCCTCCTCGGTCCCTCACCCTCACACACTCACTCCCTCACACTCTCACCCTCCCTCTCTCAAGCACAAGCTCAAGCAAGCAAGAACAAGAAGAAGAAGAAGAAGAGGAGAGCTACGTTTGGCCACACACAAGAATGAGCTTCTCATTCACTTTTCAACTTTATATACAAAACCCTAAATCCCTTTTGGGTGGTCATCCCCTTTTTCCCCCTTTTACATGGCCGGCCGTAGCCTAGGCCCTTTTTCCCATTGTCCTTCTATCTTCCTAGCTTCCTTTCCACCGCGCGTCTTCATTTACAAATTGCACGGGTGAGAGCCCGGCGCCCTTTTACAAGATTTCAAGGTGCGCCTTTTTATTTTAAAATGCGCCTTTCCCCTTTTGCCTTTGCCTTGGACTTTTAAGGTTGCCCTTGCGCTTTTGGCCTTTTCTCATTTTCTTTCTTCAGTCGGGCTACCTTTTTCCGCCTTTGCCCTGTGTCTTTTCCACTTCCTTTTGCTTTCTTCATGTTGGGGTTAACATTACCCCCCTCCTAGACGAGTGCCAGTCCCATGGCACTCACCGTCGTAGGTAGCAGGCTGTAGCATGCACCGAAGACGTGGGTGACAAGGACACCTGTGGTTTCCGTGGAAGAGTGTTGGTGGTGGTGTGGCAGAAGGTCCTGGGGGCCTGTTGGTGGCCAAGGTGGCTGGTGGAAGGTTGTTGGAGTTGGTGGTAGGGCATGCTGTGTTGGGGATTGCATGGATGGCCAGCACAAGTGTTGGTTTGTTGGGGATTCTGCGCATGACGATTCCTTGCGGGCTTGTCGGATGGTAAGGGACAAGCATTCAAAGTTGAGTGTTGATAAGGAGCGATTGGAATTTCGTTGGAGGCTGCAATACCTGCAATTTGAAAACCTCTCGTGTGATCTCTCCCTAAGGGGTAGTGCTAGTCTTCTTATCGTGCACAAGACATATTTGATGAGTTTGGGAAATAGGTCGAACTCTAAGCAAGCTGAGAGTATTGTCCTGCACTTGAGGACCCAAACTTTGGATATACTTCGGTGCAAATATTATGTGAGTGCTCGTGCATACTTAGATATTACATAGTTAGAAGACCGTGGGCTAGTTTCTCATAACAATTCGTGGATGAAGCAAAGTTGTCCATGTGGAGAAGGAGCACGCGTGAATGCATATGAGACATCCGTTGCATTATGACTGCACGATGTAGCATAATGGAATGCAAGGAAATCGCACTTTCAGTCGTTGGAAACTATTGGACTTGCGTGATGAGTACGTTGTACTTTTCATGGCCAATCGTGCAGTGCTTATCACGACTGATTGCAAGGGTACGAAGGCAGAGTGCAAAAGAAAATTGTGCAAGTGGGTCAAGGGGACAGGTCTAACCTTAGGCGAGACAAGCTCCCCAGGTATGTCCTGCCCTTGATGTGCCTTGAAAAATTGTGGGTGAGTGTAAGGGGCTAGGGGACTAGGGACGAAGCCGGTCGACCAAGGTCACCCGCCGTACCTAATTTGAGGACCCCTAGGTGTTGTGCTGTGATCGTGGGTGCTTCTTATTTTTCCATTCATTTCTTTTCCTTTTCTTTTCTTTTCTTTTTCTTTTTTTTTTTCCTGAGTACAACCATTACAATATGTTGAGGCTATCAGCCTTTCAATGGGTTGGAAAATGTCAAGCTTCGAAGGCTCCGAAAATGAATAGTACAATGATGATGGTGCCCTAGCCTCATTGTTAGAGAAGCAGTTGGTGAAAGGGGGAGATACACTTAAGATATTGCAACCCTCCTTGCGGCACATGCGATGTGGGTACAATTGAGGTAACGACTGCCGTGAGCCAACTATAGAGCCTGACCCAGAACGGGGACGTGGCAATGTGGGCGATTGGCAAGGGTGCTTTCGGCAGCGTGGCTTTGCCGCGGCTCGCTGTGGGGTTGTGGGTGTTGCGGTGATTGGCATTGAGCATTTTCGCACAGGGACCTGTATTATCCTGCATCCACTTGTCGCTTCATGAGAGCATATGCATTGTGTATGCCACAACTGTAATAAACCAGTGCAATGCAAGGAGACATCACTTATTTGAATTCTATGGTGTTGACTAGATATTTCTCACCTACGCTTGATTAGTTTTTTTCTTTTGCTAAAGGCGTAGCATATATTAAACGCAGATATGATAACTTCATACAAGTCAAGAACATGTCAACACTTAACAAGTCAGGAACACTCAATCATTTAAAACAAAAAGTCCTGGCCAGTTATCATTTGATAAGCCCCGTATGCATTATGGGCTACTCGATTTGTACGAGGTGGGGCGAGTCTGGATGGCCGGGTGATTGGGGCTCTGCTGGTGTGGGACTCCCGTGGGGGTGAGCAGGGAACATGTCGGCCGGGATATGAATGGTGTAATCCCGGCTCGCTACCGTCTCCAAAATTTCTTTAAATAATTCATTAAATTCTTCTTTTTCCCGAGCTTCCCTTTCTGCCTTTGAGCGTCTGGGGCCCGAGCAGGAGCTAGGAGTGCGCACCACTAGTGCTGCCACCTGTTGCGCGTTTCGAGTCTCGACTTTCTTGACTCGAGGATTCTTCGGCCTTCGCCCTGGGCAATGTCACTTAGGGCCTTGCTTCTTGGCATACCTCTTGATGGTGGGCACATAGCGCTCCGGCGGAGGGGCGCGTGCCACATGCCCTCGCCTTCTGCGAAGAGCGTCTTTGCAAGCCAACTCTTCATGATTCTCCATGCGTTCTGCCAAAAAAGGAAACTTGCCAGACGCACTCCAAGGGTCAGACCTTGATACAAGATACAACTGCTTGTATGAAAGGGATTTTAGTGTGGTTTATCAAGCACATGTGACAAGAAGGGGAGGGGTGAGGCATGCAGTGTTTTGTCATAACGGGATGGCCCCCATGATGATGTTCGTTTTGCCTCCAGCCATTAGCCAATATTGGCTTTTGCTAAGTTGTGTGGACTGGTTGTCATGGAGTGGGATAGGGCACATCCTCGGAAGGATAGACCAAAAAGGGAAAAAGGTGTATAGAAAGGGGCTGCACCCTGTCTACACCATCAGTGTTGTTGGTCAAGGCTTCCTATGGCGGTAACGTGGGTTGCATGCCCTTCACTTGGAGGTGGGAATGGTCACACGGCTTTTAAATGTGTGATGAGAAGAGGACTTGAGGAGGTTAGCCTGTTAGAACCAACTCTTCTCCCTGCGCTTGACTATCATTACTTGTGTGTGTTGATATTGTTTATACAAGGTGACACAAAAATCAGTGTTTATTTATATACATATCTATGAATCCATGTCACATCACGAGGATAAGAACCAAGTGTAGAACTCGGGGTTGTACCGGAGCATGGCACACGCATCTAGTATTTGTGGCAGCTGACTTAATACTAATAGATATTTTGCCACGTCGAGTAGTACGGAACCTTGACCAAGTCTACTGGCAATATGTAACTCCTCTTCGGTGAGAACCTTATCAATCAAAGGGCCCAGAAGCCTAGTCCCAGCTAAGTCTGTACCCCGAATGTTAGTGAGTACTCGAAGGGACGTTGGTGCCACATAGGTTGGGTCCCTTTGGGATCGCCATTTGGCCAATCGCTCCTCAGAGACTGTCATAATATGAGCCCCTAGTTCGGCCATTACAATGCGGCTTTCGCACCAACGCTGCTCAAATTGACTCTGGCCTGCTGACAGTCGCTTTAGTAGCTCTATGTCTACGAGATTCGGTCGACAGAGCATGAAGGATGGATTTTAGGCCCCGGAACGTGCCTAAAAATAGGAGAAAAATGTGGAAATGCGGGGGAAAATGCTCAACCACGAAGGCGGCAGCTCGACCTAGGATGATTTTAAGCGTCAAGTGCTTGACGGGCGCCCGTACGACACTCCGAGAATTTTCATAATTTTTCCGTGCGCCTGTGCCAGTCAGTGGAGCTACCGGTCAGTGCGGGATATCGAGAAGAGTTCATAGAAATTTTCAGACTGACGATCGGAGTTCGTACGCGGAAGATGGCCCGAAACCGGCCGGGGTGCCCAAAAGGGGGCCCAAATTGGGAAATTCCAAAAGGTGTAAGAGAGGGGGGGTGACCTTTGGCACCCCCCCCCCCCCCCCCCCCCTTCAAAAAACGTGATGTAGGAGGGGGGCGGCAGCTATTTTTTTCAGCCGCCGAAAAAATCGTGCCCCACCCCCCCCCCCCAATCATGATGAGGCTTGACACACAAGCCATGAAGATGATCATGCCAGGCTTCTACATCAATCCTATGCTCTGTATCGCCGGTCTCCGCTCCCGCAATGGTGGACTGTAGAGAGAGAGAGAAAATCAGTCTTTCTCTCTCCTCCTTCTCTCTCCTCTTAACCCCCGTTCATGCGTGGAAGGGTAGAATGGAAATGGATGGCCGGGATTCTTGACGAGACTGAAGGGCAATGCGTAATCATTGTAGATTGCTGATTCCAAGTAGAATTCATGGCTGGAAATCAATCGTGGGACGTGCCAAATTTAATGGAAAAACCCGCAAGACACGGTAATAATTGTTTTTTCAAAGAAAATGGCCTTTTGGTGCAAATTTGGTTGATAAAAATGTGTTCATATGGATTGAGTTTTGAGTATGCCGTGCTTTGAGCTGTTTTCTGGCTGTTCATCATTTAAAAATCAGAAAAACATGTGTGGGATAGCAGAAAATGGAAAACCGAGACACGAAAAATCATAAAAATGAAGGAAAATAGGGTTTTTTGGGCTAAAAATGATGCAATAAATTAATCCACACCTACTAAAATTCTTTTTCTACTAAAATGAACTAAGGGCCACAGACCATAAACTGAACTTAATTTTCAGCAATTAAAAATGGGAGAAAATGGGAAAAATTGCAAGAAAATGGTGGAAAAACCCTAAAAAATAGGGGAAAATTATATTTTGGGCTTCGAAAAATTAGGAAAATTATGAGTAATGTCCGTGAATGTATAGTGAGGCTGAGGCATGAAGATTTGCTTCAGATCAGCCTTGCTTCCGTGTTTTAGTTCGGTTTTGTCCGCTTTTGATATGAAATTTAATGGAAAAAACCGTAAAATGCCATGCAACGAAGCATACAATCGTTAGAAAGAAACCATGAAAGGGATGTTTTTGCACTTGTGCACGATACTGTTTTGCTAAATGTTTGAGCACTAGACATCCACCAAATGCATGGAGCATGGAAAAGAATTTAAAAGTATTAGTGATTAGCTCCTGGACATGCATTGCAATTGGTTTATGAGGACATGACCTACGTTGAGAGGCAGTGAGATACCCATGCTGTAGGCTAGTCGTGGGATCCTAGAGGGGAAATCAAGTAAGGACAATGGTACATTCTTGGACACGTTTATTTGGTACCTTGAGCGACGTTTGTGCGGAATGTCTAAGTGTTGAGCGACGCATCGAGGGGCCAATCCCCAAGGTGTAGGAGAGTCGCAGAGGGTTGACAGCATTCAGCCGTAGGAGGAACCCCATGTGTATGTGATTCGAACCTTTTGGCTATGTGAAAGGGACTCCCTCTGAGGAGTAGTGGGCTAGGATCAGTTGGACTACAACGTATTACAAACGCAATGTTTAGGAAGGCAGAGATTTTGATAGACGCTCCTGGCCGTGAGGCCGAGGGGTTGTCTTGTGCGTAGTGACAAGGTCCGACTAGTGCATGAGCCAGTGCCGGCCTGTTTTTAGGTCCATCAGAGCACTTCATTAAACGTGACAGTTAAGCGTAGTTCGTCAGCCTCCTTGTCAGGGATGAGTCACATCTGTTCATGCAGGAGCCTGTCGTAGTGCCTGTTAAGATGTTCTTGTTCTTCCCATGATAGAGGAAAGGTCAAGTACTCTCCTTGGGGATTGTGCCCACGTCCGCAAGGACGTAGACACGTGCGACCACTTTGAGCTTAGCCTCCTTGGGGATTGTGCCCACGTCCGCAAGGACGTAGACACGTGCGACCACTTTGAGCTTAGCCTCCAACTCAGTTAAGCATTCTGCAACATTTCTATGTTCAACTAGGGCTTGCTCGATTGCTATCTCATGCAAAGTTCTAAGAGTTTCCTTAGGCCTTAGCATGGCTGGGGGCTTAGGCCTAGATGAGCAAGATTGGTCAACGCTAGGATTCCTTGTGCTCTTGGGGTTCTCACGTTTCTCCTGAGGTTTTGTTGTTATTTCGTCATGGTTCTTCTCGGATGTGACTGGTATAGATTTGTCACCCTGTTGTGACAGCGTTGTATCCACTCTTGATTGATCAATGTGAGTTCTATTGTCAGTGGATAGAGTGTTGCAAGCAACTGTTGATGGCAACGGTTGCTTTGGTTTCTCAGAATACACAGATGTGTCTGAGATTTCACCGCTATTAGGAGAGGTATTAATGGGTTCATTGGTGGATGGACTCGATGCTTTATTCATCGGCTCTCCCGCACCCTTTGTCTCAATGTTCTTGGGGTCCACAACCACCTGCAACTGTTGTTGTTTTCTCTGCTTTCTCCTATTTTTCTTGGTCAATGAAGGTGCCTCTCTTGACGACTCAGGACCCTGGGCTATATTGACCGTTGATGTGCTTGGTCGGGCCTCAGCATTTCCCTTCTCTAGTGTGTCCTTATGGGACATAGCCGTGGTTTGCTGAATAGCCTTGCCCGGTTGTGAGGGCACAACTGCCGCCCTTTTTAGAGAGTCTAGCTTTTCAACCAACCCCCTTGCGTTTGACTCCTCCGTCCTAGGCTTTAGGCACTTTGAAAGTGCTAGAGGTGCCGAGGGATTTGGTTGCGACACCTCCTCCACAGGTGAACTTCTAAGGACACGTTCCACATAGGGTATTGTCACGGCCGAGGGCTGTGACTGCTGTGATCCTTGATTGGAAGTAGTAGCAGCTAGTTTAGTGGGCTGGCTACCCTTGGTGGATTGTGGTGTCAAGTCCCAAGGGCGATCAAAAGTGGTTGTGTCTTTCGTTGGCCTTTGAGCACTCATTTGTGTAGATCGAACATGAGCTGATCTAGTCGCATTAGGTGGCTCAGGCATATCCTTGGGTCGAGAGCTATAGATGGCATCATGTCCCACCTCTTTGACGATTGGAAGCTTAGATAGAGATAGAGATTGGAATCGAGAAGTCGCCCTTGACAACTGCTGTGGTGCTTCCTGTGTCTGTTTGGGAGAAGAGGGCGTAGGAGATCTAGGACTCTTGGGTGGGCTTGGCACTCACTGAATGATCTGCTCGAGGTTACTAGACGATTGTGCCATTTGCTTTGTTGAGCGATCAGCCTTGCCTTGAGCACTGTTGTGCCTATGATGCTTGTTCTCCCCTTGGGGAATCAAAGGATCCTTGGGCGCTAACGATTTTTGTGCCTGCTCAATGGCTACGTATGACATCTGTCTATTTAGCATGCTAGGCTGGGGCTCTTTCCTTCGAACAATCATGTCTGGTTTCTTGCCTTGAGACCTAGAGTTTCTCTTAGATTTTCTCATGTGCCATGCTTTTGAGGCACTCTGGCCTTCAGCTGATAGAGGCGGTTTAGCAGGGGGTTTTGGTACCCAAATCCATTGGTTGCCTGCATAATACCCTTGAGCACGAAGCAATGCTTTGGATATCCATCGCGGTGTTGTGCTGACTCTCCATCGACGCCTCCGTCTATCAGGCTTGGGCTTCCTTCGTGGTCTTCTACGATATTTGTGAGTCCAAACCCTGTCCTTGGCCTTGTCTCTTGACCTTCTTGTTTCTAGAATGGCCTCACTCACCGGTTCTCGTTGTTCGACCTGTGCTTGTATCAACTCTTCCAACAAGTCCTTGCCCTCGTTTGTAGACTTGACTGTTATGTCATCACCTTCCTTGCCTTTCCCTTGAGGTTCGATGAGGTCACCCTTGCTAAAGGTTGTGACTATCCTCACACCCGGTAGTGCCAGGTGTATCCTCTATGCTACATAGTCAGCCTCACACTTGGTCGCCCTTTTGAAGGGTCTTCCTAGAAGGGTTTCTTTCCCGCAGCTAGCACTATTTGGAGGAACATGAAATAGGATAGGCATGCTTTCTGTTTCAATTGTCGCAAGGATTTTGCACTTCCCTATGAGTGCTTGTGGGTGTCCCCCATAAGGGCTAAGAGTTGCACTAGTCGGTGTCAGCTCTGGTTGGCCTAGTAGGGTCCATGATTCATAGGTCAAGATATTAAAATCTGCTCCTTCATCAAATAGAGCATCAATAGTATGCTCTCTTTTTGCGGTGAGTTTGACCCTAAGATAAGCAGGTGGTACTATGTCTTCATCTTCCGGGTCCTGGCCTGTAAATCTAAGCCTTCTGACAGATGCCCTTGAGTTCTCGACTACAGGACCAGATGTGGATTCTCCACTGCTGTCTTGGATCGTCAATGCAGTGCTATTCAAGGTACATCTCTCGTCAAGAGTGTCATGTCTAGTCATCTTCGCATTTATAGCTTGCTGAAGTTGCATTTTGCTCTGACTAGACACGGTTTGAACACAATGTCTTTGTGTTCTCGTGGTGTGGCCTTTTTGCCCCTGATGGCTAGATTGGCCCATTGAGGTTCTAGGGTCTCTGTTTGTCTCTATTTGGTTATGGGCTTTCGGCTGCTCTTTTGCAAGTGAGAATCCATGCTTCTGTAGAGCCATCACTTCACTAGGGTCCAATTTGGAAGACCTGTCACGGCGCGCATTTTCTCTCCAACCTACTCGGGGGAGGTGCGGAGGGGGCAGAGCCCCCTCTGCGGGGGTCCGAGGGGGGCAGTCCCCCCCGGCCCGCAGGGCCGTTACGGTAGACACCATATGCAACTTGGAGGACCTTGTATAGCCAAATTTTGAACTACGTGCTCTAAATTTTAGCCCGGTTATGGATCTGTGATGTGCCTTCAGCTCTACATAGCCTCTGGGGTCAATTTCGAGGTTTAGATGCGTCAGAATTTGAGTTCTGGATACCTGTCCGATTTTGACAGTTTTTGGTCCGATTCTCAGATGTCCGATTATCAGAATCGGACGTCTGATTTTGGGTGGGTCCGATCGGACCAGTGGTCCGATTTTGGTCACGTCCGATTCTGGGACTCGGATCAAAAAGTGGTCCGATTTTCAAGTGGTCCGATTCTGGGAATCGGATCAGACAGGGTGGTCCGATTCTGGGCTGGTCCGATTCTGGGACTCGGATGGCCTGGTCCGATTCTGAATGGTCCGATTGTGAATTGGTCCAAGTGTCCAAGTGTCCGAGTCGGACCGGTTGGTCCGAGCGTCCAATTCTCAAAATCAGACAGGGTGGTCCGATTCTGGAAATCAGACGCGGTCCGACTCCCGAACTCGAGTGGTCCGATTCTGGGAATCGGACCACAGTGAGTTGGTCCGAGTGCGTCGGCGGCGGGCACGATTCCCGCGCGTTTGACCCCTCCTCGTTGTCTGGTGCACACAATCACCACAGACTTTTCTAGATCTGATCAGGGCACTTGTTGGAAAACACCAGACTCACCTAGAGTAGCTCGAATCACCGACGCCAAGAAATCGGGGCAGCGCTTCCTCGTCCTATGAACTAGAAGTTCTCTCTCTCTCTCTCTCTCTCTCATAAGGCAAACCAAGGAAATGAGGTCTGTCCTGGCCTCCCATGCCTCTTAAGGTCCTTTTCAAGCACTGCAGAACCTCACAGCTAGTTCCTTGTCCCTATCTTACCCAGAAACTTGAATCTGGTCCCCTGTTTCCCTGTTTTAGCCTGTTATACAGCAACAGAAAACCCCACTGTTTGTCTGTTTTTTTCTTCTTTTTCCTTGTTTTTTCCTACCCTAAATGCATCCAAATCACAAAATAAATACCTACACTACTCCATTCCACAATATAAATCTCAGAAAGCAACAAACCTACTTGCCAAGAAGATCGAATACCATGTTCAACCCCCTTGCTTCCTACCTATCTACCTCAAGCACCGGTTCGGGGGAAACCCCTTACTTTGATGCTCGATTCGAAGCGCTCAAGGCTTGAATCCGTTGGTCCCAACAATGGAACCAAAATGTGGGTGCTTTCACTCAACCGCCAAGACCCACGGACCACTTATTGATTCAAGCGTTCCAAGCCGAGCACTGATGGCTACCTCTCACATAGCCGACGCGCCATCCATATCTACGGGTGTAGTGAGCTTACCCTCGTGCTGTTCGAGTTACCTCCTCTCCCGCACACTCCGGTAGCTCCACGATCCAAGTGCGAGCTTCAAGCAAGCTCCATCCTCAAGCTCCACGCTCCAAGCTCCATTGCCGCGAGCAAGAGAAGAGAAGAGAAGAGAAGAGAAGAAGAGAGGAGACGATGGAGAGCTTCTCCTCCTCGGTCCCTCACCCTCACACACTCACTCCCTTACACTCTCACACTCCCTCTCTCAAGCACAAGCTCAAGCAAGCAAGAACAAGAAGAAGAAGAAGAAGAAGAGGAGAGCTACTTTTGGCCACACACAAGAATGAGCTTCTCATTCACTTTTCAACTTTATATACAAAACCCTAAATCCCTTTTGGGCGGTCATCCCCTTTTTCCCCTTTTTACATGGCCGCGAGCAAGACAAGAGAAGAGAAGAGAAGAGAAGAAGAGAGGAGACGATGGAGAGCTTCTCCTCCTCAGTCCCTCACCCTCACACACTCACTCCCTTACACTCTCACACTCCCTCTCTCAAGCACAAGCTCAAGCAAGCAAGAACAAGAAGAAGAAGAAGAAGAGGAGAGCTACTTTTGGCCACACACAAGAATGAGCTTCTCATTCACTTTTCAACTTTATATACAAAACCCTAAATCCCTTTTGGGCGGTCATCCCCTTTTTCCCCTTTTTACATGGCCGGCCATAGCCTAGGCCCTTTTTTCCATTGTCATTCTATCTTCCTAGCTTCCTTTCCACCGCGCGTCTTCATTTACAAATTGCACGGGTGAGAGCCCGGTGCTCTTTTACAAGATTTCAAGGTGCGCCTTTTTATTTTAAAACGCGCCTTTCCCCTTTTGCCTTTGCCTTGGACTTTTAAGGTTGCCCTTGCGCTTTTGGCCTTTTCTCCTTTTCTTTCTTCAGTCGGGCTACCTTTTTCCGCCTTTGCCATGCGTCTTTTCCACTTCCTTTTGCTTTCTTCGTATTGGGGTTAACAAAAACCTTAAACCAAGTTTAAGAAAAGAAAGACTTTAAGAATTAAATCCTTACAATTTGGTTTATGAATTGGAAGATTTGAACTTCCAGGTTTCAAATATAGCTCTCTATGCATAAACACATGTTGCACCAAAACCTCTTTTATGCTATTCTTATTTACTCCAAGCTTGAAATCTTGGATTCTACCCTTCCAAGAAGAGATGAATGAGCTCTCATATCTTTGGCTTTTCCCACGTTTTGCCTGTTGCATGCTGATCCAACTGCCTTTGCTAATGATTGTAGGAATCCATCTTCCATCTTTTTGGAATGAGTTAAATACTAATATGGATGTGATTTGGGAGCTTGGACGCCTTGTTGAAGGTCGAATTTCTGTATCCATAGCATGCACACACACACACACACACACACACACACACACACACACACACACAGAAGACTAGGCTACCACGAGAGGGACAAAAGAAAGGAGGAAAAAAAATATGTGCCAAGCTTTTTACTAATTTGAATTTAGAGTAAACATGTCATTATCATTAATTCAGACATATCATTAAATAAAACAGGTCGGGATTGTATATCATTAATGCAAAGAATGTCATAATTGCGAATATAAGAGTCTAAAAATAGATATTGATAATACAAATTTGTAATATTATTATATGTGTATCTTTTTGTAAAATAATTTTTTACCTTTTTTAAAATAAAAGCTCTGTTATGGAGGCTTTGATCCTATTGGTCTAGAGCACTCTCTTTCTATCTCCTAAAAGGCATTTTCGAGACCTCAAAACTCCCCTAATGCTTGGTTTGATTTGACTATGAACCCAACATTAAGTTCAAGAATGCATTTGTTTAAACTATGGGCTATTTTGAAAGGCCTTCTAGGCCTTTTTTAATTTTTCTTAAAAAATACATATTTTTTTTCAAAACGGCCGCAAAGCATCTCTAAGATGAATAGGGTTAGGCTAATGAACAGGCTGTCATTAGGCCATCAAGGCCATCAAAAATGATTTTGCCTTGATTGTGAGTGGCTGAATAGATTGAGAAGAAGGCATAATTAAGGCCACATAATTGCTATATTATTTTAATAAAAAATAATAATATTTGGCCTTGATCGATTGAGTAGGTCATTGAGAAGGTTTACAAAGGCCCTATTAAAATAATAATATTATTTAGACTTTGTATGGCTGAATAAGTTGTCAATAGGACCTCTTAAGGCTATGAGGGATTTGACCAAATAGGTTGTTTGAATGCTCACAAGCAGAAAACTTGGAACCAAGGGATCATAGACAAGAGCAAAACAAATAGCATGCAAATCCTTAGGCATAGCAATGCAAGCTATGTCATTCGTGCGCACTAAAATGCTAGAGCGCGGACCTTCAAGAGTGCAAGAAGAATAGGAAATATGAAAACTATAGCTAGAGGTGGAGGATACAACCAAAAGTCTTATAGCGACACGACAAAAGTTCCAGACTAGGCAAGCCCCTAGTAGGGGAGTTCCAACCAAAGTCCTCATAACAAGCTAAATTGGGGAACAGGAAGTAACTTAATCAAATACCATAACAACTGACATTTAGGCTCAAGTCATGGTGCTAAAGTGGCCACCCAAGCTAAAGAGTGAGAGATTCCAAGATCCATAACACCAAAGGTTAGAAACCTAAAAAGATGGGGGGAGAGAGAGGGAGCTTAAGATCTTGTAAGACACACAATACATAGAGAATACACACAAGATAAGAAGCTAACAATTCTACTCTTTCTTCTTCTTCTTCTTCTTTACTACAACAATCTACTAAGAATAAGAGAGACTACAAAATATATAATATACAAGTGGTCCATAGTGTGAACACACTATGTGAAATATAACTGCATAGATATCCTGTAACTCATGTAGGTGGATATTTAAAATATGAACACACTATGTGAACACACTATGTAGGTGAAAATATCTACAACTTGCTCCTTTGTGCTCACATATATGAGACCAATGTCACCTATGAAGACCCGCTCTTTGATAAAATGGTAATGAATATCAATGTATTTTGTGCATATATGAAATATTGGGTTTCTTGCCAACAACTGTGTGTTGCTTATGTTGTCACAATAAATGGCAACTCTCTTGTCTATCTGTATCTCCAAATCATCAAGTATCTTTCATATCCAAGTTACCTCACATGCTACCATAGCAACTTCCTTGTACCCTGCCTTTGTACTCGATAATGCAATAGTGTGTTGTTTCTTATTGCTCTAGCCCCACTCCCAAAGGAAAATACATAGCCACTAGTGGACTTCCTATCTGACACACTGCCTACCCAATTTACATCGGTGTAAGCAATTAACTACACCACTAAGTGAGCCTCATTAAAAAATACCATAATCCAATGTGGCCTTAAGGTATCTCAAGGTATATCTCACACCAAACAAGGCTTACAAGGCACCTACATAAATTGACTCTCCAAACCAACTATGTAGTTACAATCTGGCCTGGTGATAATGGTGAAGATCAACCCAAATGGTAGAGAATAGTGGAAACCCTATCATTGAGAAGTTGGACAAGAACAATTGCCTATCATGGAAGTTTTGTGTGATGAACTTCCTTATTTGGAAAATGCTCTTATGAGTTTATTTTAGGTGAAGAAAAGGAGCTAGAGCTGAGTAACCCTCTGCAACTGTGCGGATGAATTAAAGGCATGGAAATAATGGAATGCAAGTGACAAAAATGTGATATATTGGCTATCTGTAGTCATTGATAATACTATGTTAGGGAATATCAAGAATGCAAAAACTTCACATGTAGCTTGGATAACTTTTGACAACATAATTTTAGTAAAAGATTCAACTCAAGCAAGAGCTAAATACCTTGAAGAAAGGGAAAATGTATGTCAATGAGTATGTTTTGAAGCTGAGGAGTATTGCAGATGCTTTAGCAGCAATGGATGCAATGCTTGATGATGATGATTGGGTTTTATCTACTTTCGGTGGCCTTAATAATGACCCAGAGTCTCCTAGAGCAATGATCAATGAAAATAATAAAATACTTACTATACAGGGGAATATATTCTAGATGGGTCTCCAAACATCTGTATGTAGTACATCACGTATACACTCTTACATCTCTATTGCAAAAATAGTTACCTAAATTGACATGTTTCATAGACTTTATGTAATTTTGCAACTTTGAATGTAGACAACCCTTCAATTACATTAATTTAAGCCCTTGTAGATTTATATATCCAATATGTTTGTGCCATCTTTTAATGTCAACAACTACACATTTTACCTTTAGTATACATAGTAGCATTTATAGTAGGAACTTTAGCATCCAAAGTAAAGATGTGGCCAACTTTGCCTTCTTTTGAAACCAACTTGTACTTAGTTGAAGTCTTCAACAAAATAGCCCTTGCATTAAATCTAATCTGTAACCTTGATCTACAATTTGACCAACAAATACCATTTGGCACGTGTAAAACATTGACAATCACTTTGTCTAGCCATCATGAATAAGGACAAATAAAATTTTTTAATATGTGAAATTAAATGTCACAAATCATCACCTATCACTACTACATAACCTAGACTTTGTAAATCCTACATTCCTCCCATCCATTCAACATGGCTGGTCATATGATTAGATGCACCTAGATCAACATACCATACATCATCACATGCTCCCTTTCTTATAACACCATTTATCATATGTTGCATGACAAATAAACACTCATTTTTGTCATCATTTTGTCTTGAATCTTACTAAAAACCAATATGTCATCAAAGAAAACAATGACACAATGCTGATGCTTCAAAAATATGCGATTCATCATACGACTAAATGTGGCTGGTGCATTAGTTAAACGAAAATGCATAACCAGGAATTCATAGTGTCCAAATTGTGTTCTAAATGCAGTTTTGAATATATCAGATGTGTCCAATCTTACTTGATGGTATCCAGATTTAAGATCTATCTTGCTGAATATGGCAGATCCTTGTAGCTTGTCCATAAGATCATCTACCCTAGGAATCAGATATCTATTCTTGACAGTAATTTTATTTAGGGCACGATAATCAATGCACATGAGATAGGTATTGTTTTTCTTCTTCACTAATAAGACAGGTGCACCAAATGGAGAACTACTAGGTCTAATAAGTCCTCAAGTTAACAATTCTTCAATTTGGGCTTGAATTTCTTTCTGTTCAATTTGGTTATGTCTATATGGTGCTTTACATGGTGGTTGTGATCCAGGAATTAGGTCTATCTTGTGATCTTCAGGATGCACAGGTGGTAATCCAGGTGATAAATCAGCAGCAAAACAATCTTGAAATTGGAAAATAAATTGTGCGTGCCTAGGACGCATCTGATTTTCTTTAGCTTCGATTTCATTCACCCATATTAAATAGGATTTGCTACTTTTTCGTAATGCACATTTAGCCTGAGTATGACTAAGAAATGGAAAATTATTGAAAGTGTTCATACCATACAATGTGATTTGTTTCCCTTTAGAATGAATTTTCATTGAATGCGTGGAATAATCTATATCAGGATTGTACTGATGTCACCAAGGCATTCCTAAGATAATGTCACTAGACTGCAAAGACACAGCTAAGAAATTTTTTCATTTAGTATAATCACCAATTTTAATTTCTAAATCATGCACCTCTTGTGTTCCATTGTATCTAGTGCTTAAGAATGCAGCCTTGATGCAATAATGTGTAGAAACTGTATGTAAATTCAATTCTTTGACCAATTTTGCAGAAATAAAGTCTTGTGTGCTCCCATCATCATGTAAAACAGTCTTTTCTTTACCATGCACAAGACATTTCATTGTTAATAAAGAATGGGGATTAGGCATTTGGTAAAGTATCTAAAGCAGTACGAATGTCGTCATCGTCTTCCGTGAAATCCAACATCTCTTCATGTTCTTCATCTTCTGTCGCTCCCAAATAATTGATATGAATAGTTGGCTTTTTGAATTGACAATTGGCCGCTAAATGTCCAGGTTGATGACATTTATAACAGACTATGGGTTTGGCTTTGGATACATTATTGGTAATAGCATGAAGTTTAGAAATGTTGGGATTTGATTGGAGAGATGGCTTAGGGTTTGAATTTGTGTTTGATGGCAAAGCAGGTGGTCGTGTCCAAGATTTACAGAATGAAGATGGAAGGAAACGACTTTGATTGAATCTTCAAAAATTTGAATTGAATTGTTTTGAACCAAAGTTACCATTAGTTTGAAATTTTTGTGGTCGCTTCTCTCGTCCTCGAATTTTGTCTTCAGTGTCATGGGCCAAGGAAATCGCATCTTTGAGAGTTGTTGGCTTGAACATGTTGACCTCCGCATAAAAATGTCCAAGTAATCCAGACATAAACTTGCATTTATGGGTTGCCTCAGGTACATCTTCAAGCATTCATAGTTATAATGAAGCATTCCAAAAATGCTCGGTATATTGTGAAATAGGCTCATGATCCCTTTGTTGCAGAAGATCCCATTGTTTGATTGCTTTTTCGTGAAATTGGGATGAAAGAAAATTTTGCAAAAATTTCTTTTGGAAAGTCTCCCAAGTAGTGGGACAATCAATGCTTTTGCGGACAACAGTCCACCATAGGGATGCTCGGTCAACTAGATGGTTAGTGACATACTTAATTTTGTCTTTCTCAGCATACTGTTCTTCATGGAAATAATCATCAAATTGACTGATAAAAGCAAGTACAGTCTTTCCATCGCGTGACCCATTGAAAGTACAAAATTTGAAGTTTCTTTTACTTATCTTTGTTTCTTTCCGAATAGATTGCGCTTCAAGTGTTGCATCAATCGTACGTCGTATAAGATCTTCAGGGTTGCAGTCCATCTTGGTCAGCGGTAGATCATTGCAGATTGGCCAATTGAGCTTGCAAGGTTTGATGTGCTCTTTGTTCCTCTTGAAGCTGCATCATAATCAAATCCAGTTTTTGCTCCATCGTTGGTTCGGGTAGGTCACCTTCAGCCCTAAAATCTTCCAAGGCTTAATCGGACATTCTACAAAATTCCAAAAGACCTCACACACTCGAAATCTCATTAGCGGGATGAGCATAGCTCAAAGTTGGATTTACAAGGCTTATTATTTTTTTATTGGCTTTTTTTTGTAGTATTTCTCCTTTGCGGATGATGCAGAATTTGATATCACGATCGTCTTCCCAAAAATAATCTTGCGTATATACTGCATGTTGCAAACTGTTCGCTAGAATCTGGTTCTGTCAGTCCACAGGTGTGAACAGGGACTTCCAGAGAGTTGAAGGCAAGTTCATGTTTAACCAGATAGGAACTGCCGCTATGGTAAAGAGTTGGAATTGAAACTTGAAGCTTTAGAAGCTTTGAATTCTAAAGCTTTAGGATTATAAGCTTTTCAAAAATTTCGTGATTTTGTGGGGTCAAGAGGATGTCTTTGACCGTTTCGGTAACATGCAGTACATACTACTGCCGTCGACGAAAAATTTTGGGGGGTTTAAGATTTTTAAAATCTTCTTCTAAAGCTTATCAAGCTTCTAATCCAAACTTTAATGGAAATTGCTTATCTGAGAGCAAAGAAAAAACAACTTGTTGTAGAAGCTTCCCGCATGGTCCTCCGCTGCAGAAGCCAGTCCTTCGCGATCTGAGTGTGTAGCAGGGGGGTTCTTGACTACCAGGAACACGCTGGTATCGACCGTTTGCCACGAGACTGACTATAGAGCTCGATCGTTCCAAGAGCTCTGCCTTCGCGCGAGATGGTAAGCGATTGGAAGCTCTCGATCTCAGCTTCGCTCTGATACCACTGGTGCACAGATGGGACGATGTATGCGCGCGTAGTGAGCGCCGGAAGGTTCCCAAGAACAAAAGAACTCTACTTTTGCACAAATAACAAGGAAGAAAGCTTACACAACAAAAAGCAAGAGAGTAATTGGGTACAATTTCCCCCCATGCCTTGTGTGAGCGCTCCACAAAGCATGTATTTGATATATTATTCATCTCCAAGCTCAAAAAATAGCCCAATTTACAATTAGCATGCTTTAGCTTTTGTGTTTGCTTTTGTCCCACTAAAGAATTAAAGCTATTGAGTGCCCAAGGAGTCAGGCAATACCCAAATACAATGTCCAATACAAATATTTAAATGGTGCGCCCATGCGCATACAAAAATAATAAATAAATATCAAGCGCTTCAATAAATAAGCGTGTCAAAATATTGGCGCCATGCCTAAGATGCGTGCCCATAAAAAATGATAATAATTTGAATACACGCTATCCTCCAGTGCTTCCCAACGCCACAGCTGCCTGCTCTACACATCAATTGAAGCATTCACAGTTATTAGAAAATAATAAAATTAAACTGACAAAAGTGAATATCTAGCAGTCTTCAGCTACAAAATGAATAAATTGGTTAGAACTCAATCCTAACCTTAATTTATTATGAGTGCGCACTCTAAACTCATAAACGTCTATTAATTTAAATATGTATTTTGTGGAATCACCCAGTATGGAATCACCCACTTGCACATTAAATTAACAAGACGCCCAAAAAGGACAGGCATCCCCATCGACTTTTCACACAAGAAATCCACCTTGAGTATGAGCCCCGGCAATAAAATTTTACGGAATTCACCGCAAAACCTCACGGAATCCACTATCGAATATGCCTCCTGGCATCATCAAGACCTCAGAACTCCCCTAATGTGAGCTTCAAGAGAAGCTTGATGATTTGTTGGAGGATCAAACTACAAAGACAAGGCTTAAAACAGAGTTGAGTCATGTTAAGGATGTTGTTACTGCACTAGTGAAAAAGCATAGAAGCAGAGAAAGATTACATGTATCTAGCTTGCCCAATGTTACGAGCAAAACAGTTGATATATCTAGTAAGCCACCTTCTTCTGTGGCTAACCCTATGGTTGCATCTACTATTTCCAATGTTAGGGAAGATGTATTAGATGAATTTGTTAAATTCATGTGGAATCTTTAATTGAAAGTCACAAAATTGGAAGAGAAACAACAAAAGGAAAGGGGACGCGAAGTAGATCCTAAACCAAGGAAAAGATGTATGTGATGTGATAGTTTGCAGCATGAAATGAAAGGTTGTGTTGCTTATCAGAGGTCTTAGCATGATATCTCATCTTTTGGAAAGATGGCAAGATCCATGCACAAGAAACATGATTGCCTCTTACTTTGAATTTTGGAAAGGGAGGTATGCAAAATTTGTTGGAATACTTGGGTATCTGAAATTCTTTTGTGGCTGTTGTGGGATCTTTCGCTCAACCGCCAAGACCCACGGACCCGTTATTGTTTCAAGCATTCCAAGATTAGCACTAATGGCTACCTCTCACATAGTCGACGCGCCATCCATATCTACGGGTGTAGTGAGCTCACCTCCATGCCGATCGAGTTACCTCCTCTCCCGCGCACTCCGATGGCTTCACGATTCAAGTGCAAGCTTCATGCAAAGCTCCATCCTCAAGCTCCATGCTCCAAGCTCCATCACCGTGAGCAAGACAAGAGAAGGGAAGAGAAGGGAAGAAGAGAGGAGAAGATGGAGAGCTTCTCCTCCCCGGTCCCTCACCCTCACACACTCACTCCCTCACACTCTCACACTACCTCTCTCAAGCACAAGCTCAAGCAAGCAAGAACAAGAAGAAGAAGAAGAAGAAGAAGAGGAGAGCCACTTTTGGCCACACACAAGAATGAGCTTCTCATTCACTTTTCAACTTTATATACAAAACCCTAAATCCCTTTTGGGCGGTCATCCCCTTATCCCCTTTTTTACATGGCCGACCGTGGCCTAGGCCCTTTTTCCCATTGTCCTTCTACCTTCCTAGCTTCCTTTCCACTGCCCGTCTACATTTACAAATTGCACGGGTGAGAGCCCGATGCTCCTTGAATTAAACCATGATGTGCTTGCACTCTTTTACAAAAGTATTGACTTGCGCTTTTCCTTATGCGCCTTGTTCCCTTACTTAGGACTTTTCTCCTTGTGCATCTTTGTCTTCCATTTCACTTTGCCTTGGCCTTTGTCTTCTGCTTTAGCTTTTCCAGATTTTCTGCCTTGCTTAACATTACCCCCCTCCTAGACGAGTGGCAGTCCCATGGCACTCACCGTTGTAGGTAGCAGGCTTTGGCCTGCACTGAAGAAGTGGGTGGAAGGGACATTGGTGGTTGCCGTGGAGGAGTGTTGGCGGTGATGTGGACGAAGGTCATTGGGGGCACATTGGTGGCCTAGGTGGCTGGTGGTAGGGTTGTTGGAGTTGGTGGTAGGGTTGTTCCCGATGGCCAGCAAAGGTGTTGGTTTGCTGGGGATTCTGCACATGACGATTCCTGGCAGGCTTGTAGGCTGATAAAGGATAAGAATTCAGAGTGGGGTGTTGATGAAGAGCGAACGACACTTCTGTTGGAATCTTCAATACCTGCAATTGAAAACCTCTCATAGGTGGTCTCTCCTAGAGGTAGTGATGGTCTTCTCTATCGTGCACAAGACCTAGTTTAATTAGTTTGGGAGACAAGTCGAACTCTAAGCAAGCTGAGAGTATTGTCCTACACTTGAGGACCCAAACTGTGTATATATTTTGGTGCAGATATTATGTGAGTGCTCATGCATACTTAGATATTACGTAGTTAGAAGACTGCGGGCTGGTTTCTCATAACAATGTGGGGATGAAGCAAAGTTGTCCATGTTGAGAAGAAGTACACGTGAAGGTGTATGGGACATCCTTTGCATTGTGACTGCACGACGTAACATAATTGAACACAGGGACACTGCACTATCGGTAGCTGGTAGCTATTGGACCTAGTAATGAGGACAGTGTACTTTTCATGGCCATTCGTGCGGTGCTTACCACAATTGATTGCAATGGTATTAAGGTAGAGTGCAAGAGGGAATCGTGTGAATGGGTTAGGGTGACAAGTCTAACCATAGGCGAGACAAGCTCCCTAGGTATGTCCTGCCCTTGATGTGCCCTGAACAATTGTGGGTGATGCTAAGGGGCTAGGGGACTAGGGACGGAGCCAACCAACCAAAGTCATTGGACGTGCCTAATTTGAGGACCCCTAGGTGATGTGCTGTGATCGTGGGTGCTTCGTATCTTTTTCTTCTTTTCTTTTCTTTTTTCCTTTTCCGTTTTCTTTTTCTTGTGCTTTTTTTCTTTCTTTCTTTCTTTCTTTTTTCTTTTTTTCTTTTTTTTTGGACTTGCCTGAGTACAACCATTGCAATATGTTGAGGCTATCAGCCTTTCAATGGGTTGGGGAATGTCAAGCTTTGAAGGCTTGGGAAATGGATATTACAGTGATGATTGTGCCCTAGCCTCATTGTTAGAGAAGGAGTCATTGAGATGGGAAGATACACATGAGATATTGCAACCCTCTTTGGAATGTGCGATGTTGGTACGATTGGGGTAACAGCTGTCGTGAGTGCCCGATGCAGAGTGTAATTCAGAAAGAGAAAGTGGTTAAGATTATGCTTTGGGCCATGCGTGGCTTTGTCGTGGCTCTTTGTGGTGCCGGTGGTCTTGCGGTGACTTGGGCATTGAACACTTTCACACAAAGACCTGTGTCATCCTACATCCACTTGTCACTTCATGAGAGTACATGCACAGTATATGCCGTAACTATAATAAACTAGTGCAATGCAGGGAGACATCACTTATCTGAATTCCATGGTGTTGACTTAGATACTTATCACATGCGCTTGATTAGCTTTTTCTTTTACTAAAGATATGAAATATATTAAACGCAAATATGAAAAGTTTGTACAATCGGGGAACATGTCAGCACTTTAACCATTTAAAGACAAAAAGTCATGGCTAGGTAGCATTCGATAAGCCCTTTATACAACATGGGACTACTCTATTTGTACAAGGCGGGGCGAGTCTGGGTGGTCGGGTGACTGAGGCTGTGCTGGTGAGGGGCTCCTGTGAGGTTGGGCTGGGAAAATGTCGACTGGGACCTGAATGGTATAGTCCCTGGCCGCAACTGTTTCCAAAATGCTTTTACTCAATGCGTCAAATTCTTGCTTGTCCCGAGCTGCCCTCTCCTCTTTCGAGCACCTGGTGCCCGAGCATCTGGTGGGAGCTTGCACGACTAGTGTTTCCACACTCTATGTGCTCCCTTGAGCCCTCATCCTCTTGGCTTGGGGGGGTTTTGGCCTGCATCCTGGGCGGTGTCGTTTAGGGCCTCTTTTCGGTGTGTACCTCTTTAGAGTAGGCACGTAGTGTTCTGGTGGGGGCACTTGTGCTGCATGCTCCCTTTGATGATGGATAGCATCCTTGCAAGCCAGCTACACTGGGTGCTCCATGTCGGTTACCGTAGGGGGGCCTGTAAAATGCGAACCAAGGATTAGGCCTTGAGGCAGGGTGAAACTATCCCCATGGAAAGGATTATACAGTGGGTTATCAAGTGCACATGACGAGAAGGGAAGAGGTGAGGCATGCAGTGTTTGTTGTAGAGGGATGGCCCCCATAATGATGTTCATTTGGCCTCCAGCCTTAGCAGATCTTGGCTCATGCTAAGTTGAGTGGACTGGTTTTCATGGAGTGGAGCAGGGCTCATCCTCGGAAGAATAGACCGAAAAGGGGGAAAGGTATACAGAAAGGGATGGTACCCTATCTACACCATCAAAGATGTTGGTCAGGGCTTTCTATGGTGGTAATGAGGGTTGCATGCTCTCCATTTGGAGGCAGGAATGGTCACACAACTTCTAAATGTGTGGTGAGAGGAGGACCTAAGGAGCTTAGCCTGTTGAACACAACTCTTCTCCCTACGCTTGACTATCATTGCTTGTGTGTGTTGACATTGTCTATACAGAGTCACAAAAGCCATTGTTTATTTATATACATATCTACGAATCCATGTCACTTCACGAGGATAAAAGCCAATTGTAGAACTCCGGATTGTACTGGAGCATGGCACACGCATCTAGTACTCGTGGCAGCTTACTCAATACCGATAGATATTTTGCAACATCGAGTAGCATGGAACCTTGTCCGAATCTACTGGCAACATGTAACTCCTCCTCAGTGAGAACCTTATCAAACAGAGAGTTCTCTTGGTTAGTTTCAGCTAAGTCCGTACCCCGAATGGTAGTCAGCACTCGAAAGGAAGTTGGTGCCACATAGGTTGGGTCTCTTTGAGACCACCATTTGGCCACTCGCTCCTCTGAGACTGATTTGGGCTCCTAGTTTGGCCATTGCAACGCGATTTTCACACCAACATTGTTCAAATTGACTTCGACCCTCTGATAGTCACTTTAATTGCTCTATCTCTAAGAGATTTGGTTGGCAGGGCACATCATTGAATGTGACAGTTAAGCGTAGTTCATTGGCTTCCTCATCAGAGATGAGTTGCACGCATTCATATAGGAGCCTATTATAGTTCTCGTCAAGACGTTCTTTCTCTTCCCATGATAAGGAAAATGGCAAGTATTCTTCAAGCTGCTCTTTAGGGAATGCGCCCATGCCTGCCAGGACATAGACACGTGCAAACACTTTGAGCTTAGCATCCAACTCGGTTAAGCATTTTGTGACACTTATATGTTCAACGAGGGGTTACTCGGTTGCTATCTCATGCAAGGTTCTAGGAATTTGCCTGGGCTTTAGCATAGCTAGGGACTTAGGCCTAGATAAGCAAGATTGGCCAATGCTAGGATTTCTTATGCTCTTGGGATTTCCATGTTTCTCCTTAGGCTTCATTATTGCGTCATGGTTCTCCTTGGTGTTGAGATGACAAGCTCAACACATGCAGACATTAATGATGGACCACCTGATTAGATGGGTCCACACGTCTACATGATGATGCCCATGGATGCTCAAAATCTAGCACCCTAACAGATCTATATCAAGCACATATTATATCATAATAGCCTTATTATATTTTGTAAAATGATAAATTTCCAAAAAAGGGGCATAACTTTTGAAGGCCCAAAAGCAATGGTGGCTAAGGCCAATGTAAAAGAAAATATTATTCATTAATAAATTCTTGCACGAAGGGGTGCATGTGGGGGAAGATTGGGGTGTGTTTCTTCAATATATCCCTCTCTCTCTCGCATGTACTTCGAGAGCATTTGTTGTGTAAAAGGATCTCTCTCTCTCTCTCTCTCATGTTTTTCTTAAGGATTGCTATGGAGGGTGATGAAGAAGAGGAGGATAATTGTTTCTATTATGTTCTGTGGGCGAGAGATCAATTCTCAGCATAGATTTTGCTCCGATAATGTTCCTGGAACACTCGTAATGGCATGCTCCACTACACTTAGTACGTCATTGGTTATTATGACTCTCACATGGCCACTGACTCATTACTTATTATATTCAGGTTGTTACACCTATTTACAACTGGCATAGTTATATCACCAGTCGACTAGTGTAGTTGGTTATGCATTGTTTGAATTAGTAGGCCACTTTCCTTTATGTTGTATCTTATCTATACTTTGTGTACATTGTAAAGTGTGTGGAAGAAGAAGAAGAAACTAGCAAGAAAACGTTTTGGCCTCCATCTCTCTTCTTGTCTCTTGAGTGAGCTTCTCCTTGTGCATTATGTGTGTGTTCGGTGCAGCATCTTGAGCAAGTTCCCCCACCACGCGATTCTTGACATGGTATCAAAGCCGCGCTACTGAGAGAGGTTGATTTTGAAGGCTGAAGTGAAGGAGAAGAAGCAAGGTTCGAGCAAGCAAGCCACGGGTAAGAAGCTCTCCCATTCTTCCACTCTTTCTCTTGGACAGTGCTTGTGGAGGCACCAGAAGCAGGGCAGAGCAAAAATCTCAGATTGCAGTGGGATTTGGTGTGCACGAAGAGTGCTCTGTATTCTGCAGATAAGCCCTTTAGGGCTTGTTCGCTGCTATTTTGGCCATTCGAGGTCATTTCAGGCCCCATTTTAGAGTCGCAAGGTTGTGGACAGCAGTTCGAGATACCCTGCAATTTCAGCTGTGTCTGTCGTATACAGGTGCACAGGTTACAAATTTTAGATCTTTAAGTTCAAAGGTGTTTACCAGCGAATAAACACAAGGTTTATCTACAAACTAGTTGCAGATTGCATGTATTATTGAGCAGACAGTGAAAAAGGCTGTTTGGTGTATTGCTGTGCACTACAGGTCGAGGGTTGCAGAAGATTTGCTTGCTGTTTGGTATTAGTTTTGTGATAATGGCAAAGAACAGTGAAAATTCCATCATTGAGAAGCTCGACAAGAACAACTATCCTTCATGGAAGTTCCATGTCACAAACTTCCTTATTGGAAAAGGCCTCTGCGAATTTGTGTCAGGTGAAGAAAAGGAGCCGGAGGTGAGTGATCCTCCAACTGCAAAAGAGACAAAGACACGGAAGAAATGGAATGCAAAAGACAAAAAGGTCATATATTGGCTGTCTGCAGTAATTGATAATAATATGCTGGGACATATCAGAAATGCAAAGAATTCATATGCAACTTGGACCATACTTGAAAGTATGTTTTCCGTAAATACAAAGGCACGAAAGATTCAACTCAAGCAAGAGTTGAATACATTGAAGAAAGGGAAGATGTCTATCAATGAGTATGCACTGAAGGTAAGGAGCATTGCAGATGCCTTGGTAGCGATTGATGCAATGCCCGATGATGATGATGATTTGGTGTCGTCTACCTTGGGTGGACTTAACAATGAAAAGGCTTGGAAGTCTTTTGTAACTTCCGTATATGTCAGAAAGCCATTTCCAGATTTCGATGAGTTGGTCTCCCTTATGATCACTCAAGAGATCAACATGCAGAGTGAGATATCTGAAAGAAGTGGTGAACAGGTCCAAGCTTTCTACTCCAGTTCAGGAAGGGGACGTGGCAAGTTCTCTTCAAGAGGCCGTGGTACAGGACGGAGTAGTGACAACCAGCAAAACAGATTGAATCAGCAATTTGGCGATATGCAGGTTTCAAGAGGTCGTGGTAACTTTAGAGGCAGGGGAGCTTTAGAGAAAGAGGTGGATGGCAGAATAGAGGTTCTAACAACTCTGGTATTGTGTGTCACTACTGTGGCAAAACAGGTCATATTGCAACCCAATGTTATGCTAAGAAAGATAATATTCACTGTGGTAAGTTGTAGCAAGGAAACTATGCATCGTCTTCACGACAGAATGAAGACAAAAATGAACGTATGTTTGTTATGCAGCATATGCTGAATGCTGTTACAAGAAAGGGAACACATGATGATGTTTGGTATGTTGATTCAGGTGCATCCAATCATATGACCAGCCATGTAGAATGGTTTGGAGAGATGCAGGATTTGCAAAATGCAGGTTATGTGCAGATGGGTGATGATTCATGCCACCCAATTTCACACATTGAAAAAGTTCCCTTGTCCTTGCATGATGGTAAGACAAAGAGTCTTTCAGATGTATTACATGTGCCATCTATTACAAAGAACTTGGTGTCAGTCTGTCAGATGGTAGAGCAAGGACTGCAAGTCAGATTTAATGCAAAGGGCTGCTTTGTCAGTTTGGTAAGCGGCAAGACAGCCCTTTTCACATGATAGAGATGTAAGTAAAAATATCCTTGATGTTGTGCATACAGATATTTGGTGGCCTATACAAAATGTATCTCTTGGAGGTAGTTCATACTTTGTCACATTCATTAATGATTGTTCTAGAAAGCTGTGGGTATATTTTATAAAGGAAAAGAGTGAAGCATTTGAGCACTTTAGAACTTTCAAGGCTACAGTTGAAAGAGAAACAAGCTTGAAAGTAAAGTGTTTGAGGTCAGATGAAGGGGGAGAGTACCTCTCGAATGAGTTCAGTGATTTTCTGAGGTCTCATGGGATAAAGAGACAGTTCACATATAGGAATACCCCACAGCAAAATGGTGTTGCAGAAAGAAAAAACAAGCATATTGCAGAAGTTGCACGGGCATTAATGGCTGAAAAGAATATGCCCAATCATTTTTTGTCTGAGGCTGTCCATATTGCTGTCTACATTATGAATAGAACTCCCACAGTTGTAGTTCATGGGATGACTCCTGAAGAATGCTTTACTGGCAAGAAGCATGATGTATCGCACTTGAAGGTATTTGGCTGTGTTGCATATGTTCATGTGCCAGATGAGCTACAGAAGAAGCTTGATCCAAAGGCAGAAAAATGTGTCTTTATTGGATACTCTTTAGAGCAGAAAGGGTATCAATGTTATAACCCTGTCACATGTAAGTCTAGAGTGAGCAGGGATGTCATCTTTGATGAAATGAGTAGTTGGTATGCATCTAGCGGTGATGCATTGGATGATGATGATGATCATGACACTCATGTGCAGGCTAAAAAGCAAGAATCATAGACTCTGGTAGTCCTTGGTCTAGGAGACTAAGGAGTAGCTCTACATCTTCAGGTACATCTAGTAGCACTATAGGTAAAGACAAAGGAAAGAATAAAGTGTCAGATGGCATTGATGTAGTTCTTGATGGAGACTCCAGTGGCTCAGAGAGCTTGGATGATGAGCTTGGTATTCCTTCTGTTAGGACACCAGGTGTACAGAGAGCTCATAGTAATGTAAAGGCTCCATTGAGTGATCCGGTGGTACGCAGATCTAGCAGGGTCAGATACCCTATTAAAAGATTTGGTTTTGAAGGTTATGCAGCTCACCATTATGCTTATATGGTGAAACTAGTTGAGGATGTTGAGCCCACTTGTTTTGAGGATGTTGTTGGTCATACTCATTGGGATGCAGCAATGGATGAGGAGATGGCTGCATTAGAGGCCAATAAGACTTGGGATCTAGTATCATTGCCAAAGGGCAAGAAAGTTATTGGATGTAAGTGGGTTTATAAGATTAAGCACAATGCATATGGTTCTATTAGTAGGTACAAAGCTAGGCTGGTTGCAAAAGGCTATGCCTAGACATATGGCATAGATTATGAAGAAACCTTCAGTCCACTTGCTAGGATGGCAACTGTCAGATGTGTGATTTCTTTGGCAGTAGCCAAAGGTTGGAGGTTGTAACAAATGGATGTGAAGAATGCCTTCTTGCATGGTGATTTGCAGGAAGAAGTGTATATGGATCAGCCAGCAGGTTATGAAGATTTAGAGCATCCCACGTATGTGTGTAAGTTGAAGAAGGCGCTCTATGGGCTCAAGCAAGCACCTAGAGCATGGTCTGACAAGATCAGAGAGTATCTTATCAATATTGGCTTTTATGTTTCTGATACTGATCACTCACTTTATATGAGAAAGGGAGATGCAGGGTTGGTCATCATAGTCATCTATGTGGATGACTTGATTATTACAGGTGATAGTGATAGTGGGATTGCTGAAGTCAAGGATTTTTTGAAGAAGAAGTCTAAAATGAAGGATTTAGGTGAGCTAAGGTACTTCCTTGGCATTGAGGTGATCAAATGTGATGATAGTATATGGCTATCCCAAAGACAGTATGGCTTGGATATGTTGTCCAAGTATGGTATGACAGCATGCAAACCACTTTCAGTCCCGTTGGAGCAGAATGTAAAGTTGAGTGCTGATGTTGGGGATGAGATAGAAGACCCTACTATGTTCAGGAGGATAGTGGGGAGTTTGATCTACATGACCATTACAAGGCCAAACTTGAGCTACGTTGTTAGTCTTGTGAGTCAGTTTATGCAAGTATCTAGAAAGCCACATTTAGATGCAGTCAGACGCATATTGAGATATGTGAAGTCCACATTACATTATGAACTTTTCTATGAGGCAGGTACAGATGTACAGGTGTTTGGATACACAGATGCAAATTGGGCTGGTAGTATGTCTGATAGAAGATCTACCAGCGAATACATGTTCTCTCTTGGTAGTGCAACAGTTACTTGGAGCAGCAAAAAGCAATCTACAGTTGCTTTGTCGAGTATAGAGGCTGAGTATAGAGGTGTTGCTGTTGCAGCATGTGAGGTAGTATGGGTGCAAAAGTTATTGGTTGATTTAGATGTGCAGGTGGAAGGTCCGGTTGTCATTTATTGTGACAACATGAGCAGTATACAGTTGGCTAGGAACCCTATGTTCCATGCCAGGACAAAACATATTGAGGTACACTACCACTTTGTGAGAGAGAAGGTACTAGCAGGTGAGATTGACTTGGTGTATGTCAGCACACAGGATCAGATAGCTTACATTTTCATGAAGGCATTGGTTACAGAGAAGCTTCAAAAGTTTCGAAGCTTACTTAGAGTTGCAGAGATGCAGTTGAGCTTGAGAGGGAGTGTTGAGATGACAAGCTCAACACATGCGGACATTAATGATGGACCACCTGGTTAGATGGGTCCATACATCTACACTTAGCATGTCGATGGTCATTATGACTCTCACATAGCCACTGACTCATTACTTATTATATTCAAGTTGTTACACCTATTTACAGCTGGCATAGTTATAGCGCCAGTCGACTAGTGTAGTCAGTTATGCATTGTTTGACTTAGTAGGCCACTTTCCTTTATGTTGTATCTTATCTATACTTTGTGTACATTGTAAAGTGTGTGGAAGAAGAAGAAGAAACCAGCAAGAAAACGTTTTGGCCTCCATCTCTCTTCTTGTCTCTTGAGTGAGCTTCTTCTTGTGTATTCAGTGTGTGTTCAGCACAGCATCTTGAGCAAGTCCCCCCACCACGCGATTCTTGACACTTGGATGTGACTAATATAAATTTGTCACCCTATTGTGACAGCGTTGTATCCACTCTTGATTGGTCAATGCGATTTCTATTATTGGTGGATTGAGTGTTGCAAGCAACCATTGATGGTAGCGACTGCTTTGATTTTTCAGAGCACATGGATGTGTCTGAGGTTTCACCGCTACTATTAGAGACATCAATGGGTTCATTGGTGGATGGTCTCGATGCTTTATTCCTCGACTCTCCAGTGCTCTTGGACTCAATGTTCTTGGGGTCCACAACCACCTGTAGCTGCTGTTGTTTTCGCTGTTTTCTCCTCTTTTTCTTGGTCAGTGAAGGTGCATCTCTCAATGACTCAAGACCCTTGACTAGGTCAACCGTTGATGTGCTTGGTTGGGTCTCAGCATTCATTTTCTCTAGTGTGTCCTTATGGGACATAGCCGTGGCCTGCTGAATAGCCTTGTAGGTTGTGAGGGTACAACTGCCTCCCTTTTCGAAGAGTCTAGCTCTTCAACCAATTCCCTTGTGTTTAACTCCTCCAGCCTAGGCTTTAGACACTTTGGAAGTGCTGGAGCTGTCAAGGAAGTTGGTTGCGACACCTTCTCCATAGATAAACTACTAAGAACACGTTCCGCAAGGGGCATTGTCACGGCCAAAGGCTGTGACTGTTGTGATCCGTGATTGGAAGTAGTAGCGGCTAGTCCAGCAGGCTGGCTACTCTTGGTGGATTGCAGTGTCAGGTCCCTAGGGCATTCGAAAGTGGTCGTGTCTTTTGTTGCCCTTTGAGCATTCATCTGTGTAGATCAAGCATGAGTTTATCTAGTCACATTAGGTTGCACATGCATACCCTTGGGCCGAGAGCTACGGCTAGTGTCATGTCCCACCTCTTAGACATTTGGAAGCTTAGATGGAGATAGAGATTGGGAGTGAGCAGCCGCCCTTGACGACCGCTGTTGTGCTTCATGTGTTCATTTGGAAAAAGAGGGTGTAGGAGATCTAGGACTCTTAGGTGGACTTGGCACTGGCTAAATAATTTGCTCGAGGCTATTAGACAATTGTGACATTTGCTTTGTTGAGCGATCAGCCTTGCCATGAGGAATGTTATGCCTATGATGCATGTTATCCTCTTGGGAATGTTCAAAGATGGGAGAGAGAGACAGGGAATACTCCATATCCATGAGCCTTTAGGCACTCATTATGTTTTCTTCATTATTCAAGAACTAACTGAGAAGTACACAATACAATGTAAAAGTAAACTAGACTAGGTGTAGACCTAACTGACTAACTCTAGTCAAGTCACTGACTTAACACATACCTGACTTATTCAATGTAATCACATGGAGACAACAGTACACACATACTAGCTGTCACAGATGTCGGTCACTCATAAAGACAGACTAAAGTGAGCTTGACTTCTAACACTCCCCCTCAAGCTCAAAACAAAGCTCAAATCATCTGCATCACTCCAAGTAGCTGTCTAAAGTGAATGAACTTATCTTTACCAAGTGATTTGGGAAAGATGTCTGCTACCTGGTCTTCAGTCTTCACATGCTCCAAGTCAATCTAATCTGCAAAAACCATTTCCCTGATGAAATGGTAGTGAACCTCAATGTGTTTCGATCTTGCATGATAAACAGGATTGCTTGCTAACATGACACTGCTTAAATTGTCACAATACAGCCTTACTTTTCTGTCCAAGTGTACTCCCAAGTCATTCAGCAACTTCTGTAACCACATAGCTTCACAGGCCACTAAGGCCGCACCACGATACTCTGCTTCCGTACTGGATAGTGCAACTGTAGGTTGTTTCTTACTCTGCCAACTGATCATGCTACTACCCAATCCAAATGCATAGCCGCTGGTTGACCTCCTGTCATAAGTGCAACCAGCCCAGTCAGCATCAGTATACCCCATCAAGTCAAGGGATTTCCCATATGCATAAAACAGTCCATGATCTGTGGTACTCTTTACATATCTTAGAATTCTCCTAACTGCATCCAAGTGTGGTTTGCGAGGCTTCTGCATGAACTGACTGATCAGCCCCACAGTATAACTCAAGTTAGGTCTAGTGATCATGAGATAGATCAAGCTGCCTACCATCTGTCTGTACATGGTAACATTCTCAATCTGTGTCCCAACATCAATCTGTAGCTTGACATTCTGCTCTAAAGGCGTATCCATAGGCTTGCAATCATCCATACCATATTTCTATAACATGTCCTGAGCATACTGCTTCTGTAGCAGCCATATGCCTTGAGGTGTAGAGACAACCTCAATCCCCAAAAAATATTTCAACTCTCCTAGGTCCTTGACCTTAAACTCAGCCTGTAAACATGTCTTTACTTCAGCAATCCCGCTTTCATCATCTCCTGTAATGATCAAGTCATCAACATAGACAACTAGGAATACATAGCCACGATCTGTCTTCTTCATAAACAAACTATGATCAACATCACCCAATCGAAAACCATGTTGCTACAAATAACTACTGATGCAAGCATTCCATGCTCTGGGTGCCTGTTTTAGTCCATATAATGCCTTTTTCAGCCGACATATAAGCATAATGATGGGCTGAATATCCAGTGTAAGTGTACCTATCAATAGATTGTCTGACCCTCTCTGATCTCCTGAGCTGTGGCTCACTATGAGCTTGCCTCTCATGAGGCGGCACATAACAACTCTGCCTAGTACCTGGCGTCATAACAGACAGAATCCCCAATTCACTGTCTAAGCTGTCACTGCTAGATGAGTCATAACTTGCAGTGAGTGGACCTGTTACATCTTCAAAAACCTTTTATTTTCCCTTATCTGTTCTCCGCCTCACTAACATATCCATGTCAATGGATGCAGTAGTGTGACTACGCAATCGTCCTATCCAAGGACTCACTGTAGATGATACATCACTTGTTTGACCACTCATGGAAGTACTCTCTGTAGGAGTATTTTCAACACGACTCATACTGGGCGAGCCATCAGTAGGCACTGCAACAGGATTCCCATACTAGGATGCTAACTCATCAAATAACACATCTCTGCTTTTATGAGTGTCTCATGCGTAGAAGGTACATAACACTTATAAGCTTTCCGTTCCTGTGCATATCCCACAAACACACTCTTCACTACCTTAGGGTCCAGTTTCTTCCTCTTCTCATCCGCTATATGCACATATGCAATGCTGCCAAATACCTTCAAGTGCGAAATATCAGGTTTATGACTATACATCCTCTCATATGGAGTGACATCATGAATCCCTGTTGTAGGGGTTCGATTCAACACATAAACAGTAGTCATCACTGCTTCAGCCCAATAACCATTTGGCAGACATTTCTCATTCAGCATAGCTCTAGCTGATTCCATCAGGACCCTGTTTTTCCTCTCTGCAACACCTTTTTGATGTGGTGTATATCTACATGTGAGTTGTCTTATGATCCCATATTTAGCAAGATACATGTCAAAGTAATTAGAGACATATTCACCTCCTCCATCTAATCTCAAACAGGATAGTAGCAACCCACCTCATTTTCTGCATGCTTCTTG
The DNA here is from genome assembly GCF_053477565.2 of Lygodium microphyllum. NCBI lineage: Eukaryota > Viridiplantae > Streptophyta > Polypodiopsida > Schizaeales > Lygodiaceae > Lygodium > Lygodium microphyllum. The sequence goes on along the minus strand of NC_141159.1, from coordinate 124,245,181 downwards.
AAGTCTTTGAATGCATCAAACACATCATCTTTATGCTTCAAAATATAAAGCCAAGTGTACCTGCTGAAATCATCAATAAATGATATATAATACCGTGCACCTCCAAAAGAAGCATTATGTGAAGGACCCCAGACATCAGAGTGCACCAACTATAAAGGCCTAGTGCTGTTTTTTTACATGTCTCATGAAAGGAAACCGTGCCTGCTTCCCAAACTGACATGCAGGGCATACATGACCAAAGTCATTATACTTCAATTTGGGTAATCCAAGTACTACTTCCTTCTGCTGCATAAATTTCAGCTTTTGTACATTGACATGTCCAATCCGCTTGTGCCAAATCTCTACATCCCGAATGGCACTCTCATCATGAGCAAACATGGCTGCCTTAAGTCCCGGAATGGTCACATCCAATGTAAACATCCTGCCATCCCTTCTGCCCCTGGCAATTAACTTGCAGTCATTTCCATACTCCTCACTGAAACATCCATCTTTGTTAAATCTCACTTGCAGATTCTGTTCTGCCATTTGACCCACAGACAAAAGATTCTTTGTTATGGTCGGTACATGTAATACATCAAGCAGGCCTTTCTTCTTGCCACCAGGCATCAGGAGAGTAACAATCCCTTTATGCTTTATGTCATGTTGGGTGTCATCCCCAATACATACATGACCATGTGTACCTGCAACCATCTCATCAAACCACTCTCCATGCGGTGTCATGTGGTTTGACGCTCCAGAGTCAATGTACCATCTATCATCTCTATTATGTCTTGATGTATTTTTGGATACATGCTGCATATGGCAAAGAGTCTATCAACTTGCTCATCATGAGCACCACTGGAAGATGCATAATGCCCATGATGTCTGCCCTTTGCCTTCATATCTCCCTGCTTCTTATAATAGTCTTTTGCAATGTGTCCATACCTGCCGCAATAATGGCAATCCTTGTTCATGTTGGACTGATCAGATGACTACCATGAACCAGATCCACCACCTCTATCGTGGGGTGATCTCCCCCTACCTCTAAACCCGCCAGATCCACGCTGGCCTTGTGTATTTGCACCATGCCAATTACCACTACTGTCCATAAGCATTACGAGTGTCACCACGACCTCAAAATGAACCACGACCTCTAAATCCTCTACCACGCTGGCTAGAGTATAACACAGTGCCTCTACTCTGAGATGCACTGGAACCTGTATTCAAACCAAGTTTGACCTCCTCGTACAGCAACAAAGCAACTAGCTCTTCCCATGTAGGAGGCTCTTCTCTAATAGAAATAGATGTGTCAAAAGCTTTGTACTCTTTCCCTAATCCATTCAAGGCAACAGCAATCATATCATCTTTTGATACACTTGAGCCAATGGTAGCAAGTTGATCAGCTATGGTCTTAATCTCCATGGTATACACCTGGATGCTTCTGCCATTCCTAGACATGTTGTTGAACTGCTGTTTCAACTGGAACTTTCGTGCATGTGTCATGGTTCCATAATTTTTCATCAGCATGTCCCAAGCATCCTTCGGATTCTCACATCCAGTGATTTGAATTACCATAGCATCAGATATACATAGAGAAAACCAATGCAGCACCTTGCATGCTCTCTCATTCCATAGCCTATGAGCTCTTTTATGTTCATTAGTTGGATTCGTTGCAGGCAACTCAGGAGCAGCCTCATCTCCTATACATAGATCCCAATAACCCCTGCCAACTAGAAAGTTCTTCATTCTGAATTTCCATAATGCAAAGTTCTTGTTATCTAACTTCTCTCCAACTATCTGAGTGATATTATCAGTCCCATGTGCATTAGCCATGATGCAATAAATTGTATGTCAGATGTTTAACTACCTGCAAACCAATAAGTATGACTGACCAAGTTCAGTCCACAACAGTTTATGACAATTTTCTGCAACTAATTGCAATAAAAAACCAGGGTATTTCAGCCCAGTGATAACCCAAAACCCAAAACAAATGGTCTAACCCGTAGGTAAAACAATCAATACATATGCTATATATTTGCTTCAGTTTAAACTCCTGCAACCTCACTGCCAGGGACCAAAGATGCAGTCTGAAAACTGTAGACTATGTATAACCAGCAACAAATTCAAGTCCAAAAACAACATGCATACATGTCATACATGTCCCAGAATTTCCCAAATAGCTGCTAGTACATATGTCACTCCAAATATGTCTTTATAAGCACAAAGCAGTGCATAAACAGCAAGTACAAGTGTCAACTAATTTGGTTGCAGGTTGCAGTCAACCAAAAATCAGCATAACAAGGTTTAAGTAGCTCCAAAATGTCTTCAAATCATGTCATACATTTGCTCCAGTGTGACAGAGTCAATACATGACTATGCGGGTAACTCTAGGCTTCTTGCCTTCAATGAGCCAAGTCATACATTGAATTTATAGTCTATATTCAGCCAAGAAGATGAAATTACATTTGCTTCAGCTCCAAAACTTCAGCATTCAGTAATATCCAAAGCTCTCTTTGATCCTCTAAGAACTCAACATACATATGTCACCTCATGTAGATGACGGGTGCCCAAGGTAGCATGTAATGCTTCAGTGGAAGGTGATGCTTGTTGTCCACTATTTAATGACAGTTTTCAGCCATTAAAACATGCCAGATCTAAATTCTTTTTTGTGCCAAACTTCAGTCCATAAGCATGAGAGATTAAACATAAGCCTTCCTAGATATATCAATGCTTTAATAGAAGTCAAAATACATTTCATGTAGCTTCAGTGTATCAAACAAGACCTCATACATACTATCCTGTCATAGATTCCAACATGTTTGCTTCAAATTCAGATCTGTGTATCACTCTAGCACCTCATAACAGAGTTCACAGTCATGTATTAGGCTTCAAAGTCATCAACAACTCTTGCAAAGTGTGTATCTAAGCTGCCTATCAACTGTAGTATGCACTATACCCTGCATCCCAGCCATGGAGGGCCTTTATGGCAGCAGGCGCAACCACGCAAACCTGTCCAGAACTTGCTGCAGTACGTTTTGATGATTATGTTAATGATGAGGCACTAATTAGTGTTCAATACTCCCTTCTCAAGACTCTAAGCAAGCCACAGACAGTAGCTTGAACCATAGAATGAGCAATCACACAATGCCTACCTTCCCATTGACAATGGCTTCATTGCTTTTGATGCAATCTGGCCTTCAGCTGATAGAGGTGGTTTAGCAGGGGGTTTTGGTACCCAAATCCATCGGTTACCTATGTAATACCCTTGGGCATGTAGAAATGCTTTGAATATCCATCGTGGCATTGTGCTGACCCTCCATCGATGCCTTTGTCTATAAGGCTTGGGCTTCTTTTGGGGTCTTCTACAATATTTGTAAGTCCAAAGCCCGTCCTTGGAATTGTCTCTTGACCTTCTTGTTTTAGGCATGGCCTCACTCACTGGTTCTCGTTGTTCGACCTGTGCTTGTATCAACTCTTCCAACAAGTCCTTGCTCTCGTTAGTAGGCTTGACTATTATGTCAGCACCTTCCTTGCCTTTCCCTCAAGGTTCGATGAGGTCACCCTTGCTAAAGGTCATGACTATCCTCACACCCGGTAGTGTCAGGTGTATCCTCTATGCTACATAGTCTGCCTCACACTTGGTCGCCCTTTTGAAGGGTCTTCCTAGGAGGGTTTCCTTCTCGTAACTAGCACTATTTAGAGGAACATGAAATAGGATAGGCAAGCTTCCAATTTCAATTGTCGCAAGGATTTTGCACTTCCCTATGAATGCTTGTGGGTGTCCCCCGTAAGGGCTAAGAGTTGCATTAGTCGGTGTGAGCTCTGGTTGCCCTAGTAGGGTCCATGATTCATAGGTCAAGATATTAAAATATGCTCCTTCATCAATCAGAGCATCGATAGTATGCTCTCTTTTCGCGGTGAGTTTGACCCTAAGATAAGCAGGTGGTACTATGTCTTCGTCTTCCAGGTCTTGGCTTGTAAATTTAAGCCTTCTGACAAATGCCCTTGAGTCCCCAACTGCACAACCAGATGTGGATTCTCCACAGATGTCGTGGATAGTCAGTGCAGTGCTATTCAAGGAGCATCTATCGTCAGGACTGTCATATCTAGTCATTCTTGCTATTGTAGCTTGATGTTGCATTTTGTTTTGACTAGACACGATATGAACACAATGTCTTTGGGTTCTCGTGGTGTGGTCCTTTTGCCTTTAATGGCTTGATTGGCCTGTTGAGATTCTAGGGTCTCTTTTTGTCTTTGTTTGGGTGTGGGCTTCTGTTTGCTACTTTGTAAGTGAAGATCTATGCTTGTGTAGAGCCATTACTACACTAGGGCCTAATCCGGAGGACCTATCACGATGCACGTTTTCTCTCCAACCTACTTGGGGGAGGTGCGGAGGGGGCAGGGGGCAGAGCCCCCTCTGTGGGGGTCCAGGGGGGCAGTCCCCCCGGCCCGTAGGGCTGTTATGGTAAACACCATGCGCAATTTGGAGAACCGTTTATAGCCAATTTTTAAACAACTTGCTCTAAGTTTCAGCCCAATGATGGATCTGTGATATGTCTTTAGGTCTACGTCGCCTTTGGGGTCAATTTCGGGGTTTAGATGTGTCAAAATTTGTGTTCTGGATACATGTCCGATTTTGATAGTTTTCTGTCTGATTCTCAGATGTCGGTTTTTCAGAAGTCTAATTATCAAAATCGGACGTCCGATTTCAGGTTGGTCCGATCGGTCCAGTGGTGCGATTTTGGTCCCGTCCGATTTCTGGAATCGGATGTCCGATTTTGACAAGCGTCCGATTCTGAGCTCATCCGATTCCTTGCGTCTGATTTTCGTGTGTCCGATTGTGAAGTCCAATTAACACCATATTGGGGAATATGGGAATTTCCCATAAGTTTGGAACACGTGGTCAAATCTTTGGATTTGTCATAACTTGAACACTTTAACTCCAAATCAAGAGCTCTATAGCTCAATAGATTCCATTTTTCAAGCGCTTTCCAATGATAGGTCACATCATATGGTTTTGAGAAACTTATGGGCATGTTATCCGGGTGCCACCTTTTTAGTATTCAAAAAATGGGAATTGGGAGATTCCCAAACTCACTAATATTGTGTTAATTTTTAGTGTGTCCGATTTTCAAGGTCGAAGTGCCCGATTTTGAGACTGGGTCCGATTAAAGCAGTCGGATGGGGGTGGTCCGATTTTCAAAGCAGTCCAATTCTGGAACTAGTCCGACTCTAGGACTGGTCCGATTCTGGGAATCGGATCAGAAAGGTGGTCCGATTTTCGAAGTCAGATGGTTTTCGGAGAGGTCCGATTTTCGGAGTCGGATGGTCCGACTCCAGAGATAGGGCAATCCTATTCTGGGACTCGGACGAACTGGTCCGACGGCGCAAACGATGGCCCGCGAGTTACGCGCGATGCCTCTAGGCCAACATCTACTCCACCGAATCGTGTCGTACCTTCCAAACGATGCAAATCAACAGAGGGAACCGCTTGGCATACCTGGAAATGATGTGGCATTCAAATCGATCAGCACGTCAACGATCTCCCCGCAGCTCTCTCTCTTGCTCTCTCCCTGGCTCTCAAGCTCACTCTCTTCTCAGAAGGCAGGATGTCAAATGTGGTCTTTCCTAGTTCCCTGGGCCTCTTATTGCCCCATCTCAGCCTGCTGTGACCTCAGAAGTTAGTCCCTCATACTCTTCCAGCCAGAATTCTGAATCTGTGCCCCTATTTCCATGTTTCAGTCTATTATACAGCAATAGAAAACCCTACTTTTTGCTCCAATGTTTTGCTCCTATCCTTCCTAAATGCAAGAAAAATTTATAAGAAAAATACCTATACTACTCCATCATGCTTTTCCAAGTCCAAAACAACAAAAACCTACTTGCTAAGGAGATTGAATACCCCTTCAAACTCCCTCGCTTCCTACCTATCTACCTCAAGCACCGGTTCGGGGAAAACCCTACTTCAATGCTCGATTCGAAGTGCTCAAGGCTTGAATCCGTTTGTCCCGACAATGGAACCAAAATGTGGGAGCTTTCGCTCAACTGCCAAGACCCACGGACCGCTTATTGTTTCAAGTGTTCCAAGCCGAGCACTAATGGCTACCTCTCACATAGCTGACCGGCCATCCATATCTACGGGTGTAGTGAGCTTACCTCCATGCTGATCGAGTTACCTCCTCTCCCGCACACTCCGGTGGCTCCACGATTCAAGTGCAAGCTTCAAGCAAAGCTCCATCCTCAAGCTCCATGCTCCAAGCTCCATCACCGCAAGCAAGACAAGAGAAGAGAATAGAAGAGAAGAAGAGAGGAGAAGATGGAGAGCTTCTCCTCCCCGGTCCCTCACCCTCACACACTCACTCCCTCACACTCTCACACACCCTCTCTCATGCACAAGCTCAAGCAAGTAAGAACAAGAAGAAGAAGAAGAAGAAGAAGAGGAGAGCCACTTTTGGCCACACACAAGAATGAGCTTCTCATTCACTTTTCAACTTTATATACAAAACCCTAAATCCCTTTTGGGCAGTCATCCCCTTATCCCTTTTTTACATGGCCGTTCATGGCCTAGGCCCTTTTTCCCATTGTCCTTCTACCTTCCTAGCTTTCGTTCCACCGCCTGTCTACATTTACAAATTACACGGGTGAGAGCCCGGCACTCCTTGAATTAAACCATGATATGCTTGCACTCTTTTACAAAAGTATTGACTTGTGCTTTTCCTTGTGCGCCTTGTTCCTTTATTTAGGACTTTTCTCCTTATGCATCTTTGTCTTCCGTTTCACTTTGCCTTGGCCTTTGTCTTCTGCTTTAGCTTTTCCAGATTTTCCGCCTTGTTCGTCTTCCAGTTAACAGCTGTACATGCTGATAATTTTGGTCTACAGTTGGAAAGAATGCTTGGCCAGGTCTGAAGGATATAATATAGACACATACTTTGCATGTAGTTGAAAAGAGAAAAGTTGCTGATAGTGAAATGTCTCATGCAGGGGGCAAGACATTCATGACATAACTGGCTAGGAATCATTCGTAGAGTGCTCTCACATGGCTTCTCCTCGTAATGGATGCCCTACAACTTAGAGCACCATGGATCACTAGTGGCTCCTTACAAGAGTGAGGTATTAAGGATATCTAACACTTTTATGTTTTCTCATGGTAGATATGCTTCTGACACAGTTTTATTATTCCTCCTACAAGCTTCTAAAGCATACATAAAAAAGAAAGGGTGAATTTGGGTCAAAGGTGTGAATATTAAACTAAGGGCCAAGTTTTTATTTCTCCTACAAGCTTCTAAAGCATACATGAAAAAGAAAGGGTGAATTTGGGTAAAATGTGTGACTATTAAACTAAGGGTAGGAGATATGGACTAACACTCTTTCTTCTTCAATGTGCTAAAAGTGAAGCAACAAAAGTCGAATGTGGTAGCAATGTAGGACGAACATGCCATCATGGTCATAAAGGATTGTGAGATTGCAATGAGTGTTTTAGAAGCACTTCTAAGCTTTAATGACTACTAATCTAGACAATTCAAATGATTGGAAGAATATAATTGATCAATTTTTGGATGTTGCAATCAAGGCAGAGTCTTGAGAGAGACTATGCTACTATTGGACCAACCCTTTACCCCTCAAGGAGTAGTTTTTGTTCTTAAATCCATAAGGAAGGGGAAATTCTCAAGTCTTGATGGTTTTCAAGATTATTTTTTCATGGCCCTCCTTGATATATGTCTTAATTTTCTTTGTAATTTGCTCAACTACTTTAGACAAATAGGAAATCCAGATGGAAGAATCAATGAAGGCTTGGTAAAATCGATTCCTAAAACTCTTAGTCAATAGCCATCTCATAGGGGACCAATTACCATGCTAAATCTCCCCTACACATTTATTTGGCTTTCATGATCAAGTTTATCCTTGCCAAGCTAATCCACCAAACAACACTAGTTTGTATTTGGAAGAAAGTGACATGATACAATCCTTAATTTGAATCTAGGTGTAGGAAGAAAAATATTCTCCTAAATATGGATCTCAATAAAGCCCACAATCAAATCCACTCGGACTTTGTTCTAGTCATAATGGAGCACTTGAGTTTTGGTTTAGGTGATTCAAGCCTTCTTTAGGAATGCCTCATTATGAATTCTAATGAATGGGGTTTTGTTTGATGGCTTTAAGCTATGTAGATCAATCTTGTAGGGATTGATCTACATGCATCCTAGTGAATGGGGCTTTGTTTGATGGCTTTAAGCTATGTAGATCAATCTTGTAGGGATTGATCTACATGCATCCTAGTGAATGGGGCTTTGTTTGATGGCTTTATGCTATGTAGATCAACATCGTAGGGATGCCCAATTTCTCATCTTTAGTTTGCATTATTTATCCCATGTTAGGGAATTTGAAAAAAGTGGTAATGAATAGGTCATAACGACCATAAATTCATCCCTTCTTACAAAATCTGAACAAATTGGTAATGCATTATTGATCTCATCTTAAGGATGTGAACAAATTGGTAATACAACAAGCCATAAGGGCCATACAATTGCCTAATGATCAAGCATTTTCTTCTCATTTTTTTGCAAAATGTAATTCTAATGTCCTATAGGTTGATAAGAACTCATTGGATTCCCTCATAATGTCTTATAGGTCAACAATAACTCAATGGGTTCCCTTCTATTGTACTATGATGAATTTGCCTATGGATCTTGATAAAGAGCCTACAATCACATCCACTAGGGCTTTACTCTAGCCATCATAGAGCAATTGGAGTCCATATAGATGAATTTAGAAAGGATGCTTGATTGCTTATAATTTGTTTGCATTAGTGATTGATCCCTTGTTGTTAAGGAATCTAGAAAAATTGATAATGTAGCATACCATAGGGACCACATAATTTCTTGACGGTGAAGAATTTTTGGCTCAATTCTTTTCAAATGATTATTTGAATGTTGAACCTTTTGATAAGACTCATTGAGTTCACTCCTATTACACTATGATGATGAGTTCACCTATGTTTTAGTCTTGGTGGTCAACAAGGCAAATAATTAGATTTTTAAAAGGCTAAAATGAGCCATCTCAATGGTTATTAGATTGTCAATTCAAAATTATTAAACCTAGATAGGTTGTTTGTTATCTTGGCTATCCACTCAACTTTGGTTTCTTATGACAACAATGTTTTGATTGGCTACTATCACATGTGGAAGCCAAGATATCAATGTGGAAAACCTTTGCACATGAACTAAGACATTGATTTCTTATTACAACAACATTTTTATTGGCTAGTACTACTAAAGGTGGAAGCCAAGATATTAAAGTGGGCAACCTCTAAGTTGAGATGGGAAGCTCGACACACTCAGACATTGATGAGATGGACCACCTAGTTAGGTAGCTTTGTATGTCTATACTTAGCATGTCAGTGGTCATTATGATTCTCACATGGCCATTGACTTACCACTTATTATAATTGATTAGTTACACCTACTTACAACTGGCATACTTATAGCATCAAGTAATTAGTATAGTCAATTATGTACTATTTGACTTAGTAGGTCACTTTTCTTTATATTGTATCTTATCTATACTTTATGTACATTGCATGATGTGTTGGAGAAAGAAGAAAAAGTAGCAAGAAAACATTTTGGCCTCCATGTCGCTTATGTTCTTGATTGAGCTTCCTCTTGAGTATATTGTGTGTGTTTGACATAGTAGCTCAAGCAAGTCTCCCCACCACGTGATCTATGATATGGTACTAGAGCGACGCCATAGAGAGAGGCTAGTTTTGAAGGTTGAAGTGAAGGAGAAGGAGTAAGGATTGAAAAAAGAAAGTGTTTGATAAGAAGCTCTCTCATTATTTATCTCTTTTTCTTGTATAGTACTTATGGAGATAGGAAGTAGGGCAAAGCAAAAAATCTTAGATTGATGTGAGATTTTGTGAGCAAGTAGAACGGTGTATATTCTATAGATATGACCTTTAGTGCTTTTCTTCTTGTGTTTTTTGCCATTTGAGGTTGTTTTGGGCCCTATTTTAGCTCCATAGAGTTGTGGACAATAGTTTCATGATATATTGTAATTTTGCTCATGTCAACAGTTCTCTAGTGCACAAGTTACAAATTTCAAATATATAAGTTTTGAGGTGCTTGTCAATAAGAAACACAAGGTTTATTTGCAAAAAGATTGCATATTAGTATGTATTATTAAGTACTTAATGTAAAAAAAGGATGCTCGGTTATATTGTTGTGTACATTTTATGAAGGGTTACAGAAGTTTTGCTTACTATTTGGTATTTGGATGTGTCATAATGGATGAGAATAATGGAAATTCAATTATTGAGAAGCTAGATAATAACGACTATCTATCATGGAATTTTCATGTAATAGGACTTCTTATTAGAAAAGGTCTCTTTGAGTTTGTTTTAGGTGAAGAAAAGGAACTAGAGTTAAGTGATCTTATGATTGCAAAAGAATAAAAGGCATAGAAAGAATGAAATGCAAAAGGTAAAAAGGCAATTTATTTGCTATCTACAATCATTGATAACACTATGTTGGGGGCAGAAATGCAGAAAGCTCACATGCAGCTTGGACAACCTTCAAGAATATGTTTTTAGTAAATATCTTTAGGTACGGAAGATTCAACTCAAGTAAGAGTTGAATGCTTTAGAGAAAGGAAGATGTTTGTAAATGAGTATGTTTTCAAGGTGAGAAGCATTTAGATGCCTTAGTAGCTTTAGATGCAATGCTTGATTATGATGATTTAATTTAATTTACTTTGGGTGGCATTAACAATGAGAAGGCCTAGAAATCCTTTGCTACTTCTATGTATATACGAAATCCATTTCCAATTTTTGACAAGTTGGTTTCTCTCATGATCATTGTAGAGACTAACATATAGGGTAAATCATCTAAAAGTAGTGAATAGGTCCAAGCTTTCTAGTCAAGTTTAAGAAGCTAACATGGCAGATCCTCTTCAAGAGGTTGTGGTATGAGTCTTGTTGGTAGTAACCAGCAAAATAGGTTAAATCAACAGTTTGGTGACATGTAGATTTTGAGGCAAGGGGAACTCTAGAGGAAGAGGTTGGTGCATAGATCGGATGCTGTAAGTGCGTGTAGTGAGCGTCAGAAGGTCCCCAAGAACAAAAGAACTCTACTTTTTGCACAAAAATCAATGTAGAAGACTTACACGACATGAACAAGAGACCAATTGGATGTAATCTTCCCCCATGCCTTGTGTGAGCGCTCCACAAAGCATGTATTTTATGTATTAATCATCTTCAAGCTCAAATAATAGCCCAAATTACAAAATAGCACGCTTTAGCTTTTGAGTTTGCTTTTGTACCAAATAGAAATAAAGCTAATGGGCGCCCAAGAAGTCGGGCATACCCAATACAATGTCCAAATACAAATATCTAAATCGTGCGCCCATGCGCATACAAAAATAATAAATAAATATCAAACGCCTTGATAAATAGGCGCGACAAAATATAGGCGCCATGCCTAAGGTATGCGCCCATCAAAATATTGACGAACTCGAATACACGCTATCCTCCAATGCTTTCCACCGTCACTGCTGCTATCTCTACACATCAACTGAAGCATTCACAATCGTTAGTAAAATAATACAATTAAATCAACAAAAGTGAATACCTAGCAGTCTTCAACTACATAAATGAATTAATTGGTTAGAAATCAATCCTAACCTTAATTTATCACGAGTGCACACTCTAAACTCATAAACATTTATTAATTAAATATGTGTTTTGCGGAATCACCCGCTATGGAATCACCCATGTACACATAAAATTAACAAAACGTCCGAAAAGGATAGGCATCCCCATCGACTTCTCGCACAAAGAATCCATTTTGTGTATGAGCCCCGGTAATAAAAGTTTACGGAATCCACCGTAAAACCTCACAGAATCCACCGTGTAATATGCCTCCTGGCATCATACCCCCGGGGTGGGATAGCAATTGTCCTCAATTGCTATTAGCTCAATGTGGAGCTAACAGAGTGGGGAAAAGCATTTAAGTCTCTAGCGTGCATCCATTGGGCCTCTTCAACAGGATGGTTTTAAACTTGACCAAATATCTAGAATATCTACGGCCAGTTCTAGTGGTCATAAAGTCAGTATCTATAATAGCTTCAAACTCAAGGATTTCAGTCTTTTCTTCTAACAAAGGTGGGTTTTCATAGATAGGATGTACAGGTAATTGGCCTCTTCATCAAGAGTTGCTAGCAATTCCTCTTCATCATAACCTATAAAATTCTTATCATTTTGACCCCATGCTGCAAGGATTGCCAAGCAATAATCTTCTCTAAGATAAAAAATGTGTTGAATATCATTTAGCAATACATATCTCTTTTTGTTGATGAGATAACTGGGAAATGTTGGGACACATTCAAGAGGACCTATTTCAATCTTTACACTCAACTCTACCTCCTTTTCTTCCACTTTTGTAATGTCCTCACTTTTAAACAAAGCAACATCAAATCCCTGCACTAACTGGTTCTCAATATCCTCCTGAAACATTTCCACTTCAACTTCTTTGTCTTTGCTTGCAATATCATCTATCTTCTTCTCTTGTATTGTATTTGAAGAACAACTATCCATATATTGAATATATACACTGAATCCAACATCCTTCTATACAAGAAGACATTGATGCTAATTCTGATGAAAAGGGCAATCTGCTTCCACTTCTTGAATTTCTCATCAATAAGGCTAAACCTTGTTTGCAAAGTTATTCTAGCAGCATTGATAGCTTCCATTACATTGCTATAATGGACAAACCCCTCAATCTCTAGGCCTTCCACATGTCTATCATAAAACTCCCTAAAATCCTTCAGTTTATGTTCAAGATCCTTCAAGAGCTCTTCCATATCAAAGGGAACATTGAGTATATCTTTGATGTAAACAAATCTAGATGAATTTCTAGTTGCATGAAGAAAATCAAAGAGCTTTTCATCACAGGTATCCTCCAAATCCTCCTACTCCATTCCCTCTAGAGAAAACTTCCTTTTAGTCATCCTGATTACACACAAAACCAAATCCAAAAAACAAAAAATAAAAATTAGGGGCATAATATACCAATCCACATTTACTCATATCCAAAAGACAATTGATCAAATTTATGCAGCAGAGAAAGCATGAAATTCTATCTCATCGATCAAATTTTGTTTTACATTCACGACTTATGAAAGGTGAAAACAATGATCCAAACCACTTCACAGTTCATAAAATCACATTTCACACATCACTTCAAAAAAAAAATTTGACAAATTCGCGTCTTATACATCCAAAAATGCATCTAGAATATCAAAATTCCATCATTTAAGATTTGTATAAGACCAATATTGATAAAAAAACTAAGTAAAACCCTTTTAGAACTTCTAAGTTCCTAATGTATCTTTCTCCTCTTAAACCAACAAACACAGATCAATGTTTAACAATGACACCTTATTTCATTCATCTTGCATGTCAAAATCCCTAAGATATCACACATGGTTTATTAATCAAAATGCAATGCCTTATAAAAAGTGAGTCTACTTGAGCAACAGAGGAGGCATGCAATTTCGTGTTTCATCAATCAATTTTTATTTGACATTGAAGATTCATGAAACGCAACCACAAACTTTCAAAACCCTTTGCAAATGGTAAAATCATGTATTGTACGTTAGTGAATCATTTTGCAAGGAAGGTTACAAATTTGATCATTTTCAATGCCTCGAAAATTTAGGATTGCAAAGAAAAAATGACAAGAAAAAGTTTGATACCTGAGATTTGCAATCCATGTTGCATGCTGCTGAGAATAAACATTTTTTTGTTACAATACAAGTCCCTGCCTGAGAATAAATAGTTATTTGAAGACAAGATAAGATACATGAAACAAACATTAACATAAACCCAAACCTGAGTTGCCATAAAAGTGGAGGTGCACTTAAAATGAGAAAGAAAATACTAAGAATTATATTTTACCTTTAAAAAGTGGAGCCATAAAACTACTATCATGCAAAAAAATAAAGTGACATGTGGCACAGCTTCCTAGGCAAAAACAATTTGCCCATCGCATGTGTGAAATTAACTACGCATTACAACAACCACATGTGTAAACCAACATCCTTTTAAACCCAATTTCTAAACTGCAAAAGAGTTTTTATAAAGAAAAATCTCTTTATATTCTCGATCACACCAACACAACGCTAACTTAGTCACAGTCCAAAATTATTCTTCAGCGCAAGGCGACTAAAGAAGGTTTCATCACCCAACATACGTGTCGAACCCTCGAAAATGTAACTTTTTTAACAAATATGAGCTAGCTCTGAATCACTTGACAAATCTTGCCAAATGATCCCAAGAAAAGCTAGACATATGAAATTTGATTAGTCATGGCTCTTCCCATGGACAAGAGTTATTTCACGTTTCATACGTCGCTTGGAATGCAAGTTTCTTAAAATAGAATCATGGATCAATAAAGCTTGATCATACATAAGGATTAATTTTTTTCCACTAATGTTGATAATAATAAGGTGGATAATATTTAAATATTATTGATATGAACATTCAAAAAATCTTCTTTCAAGGGTTAAACTCATTGAGAATAAGATGTGAGATTTGCAAAATGACAATTGTTCTATTCCAAGACTTGTAAAACCCTCGAAAATGTAAGTTTTTTGACAAATATAAGCTAGCTCTGAATCACTTGACAAATCTTGCCAAATGATCCCAAAAAAAGCCCCACGTATGAAATACGATTAGTCATGGCTCTTCCCATGGACAAGAGTTACTTTGTGTTTCATACGTCACAACACAATATTAGTGAGTTTGGGAATCTCCCAATTCCCATTTTTTGAATACTAAAAAGGTGGCATCCGGATAACATGCCCATAAGTTTCTTAGAACCATATGATGTGACCTATCATTGAAAAGCGCTTGAAAAATGGAATCTATTGAGCTATAGAGCACTTGATTTGGAGTTATGGTGTTCAAGTTATGACAAATCCAAAGATTTGACTACGTGTCCCAAACTTATGGGAAATTCCCATATTGCTCAATATGGTCTTTCACTTGGAATGCAAGTTTTTTCAAATAGAATCATGGATCAATAGAGCTTGATCACAAAGAATTATAATTTTTTTCCACTAATGTTGATAAGAATTAGGTGGATAAGATTTAAATATTATTGATGTGAACATTCAGATAGATCTTCTTTCAAGGTTTGAACTCATTGAGAATAAGATCTAAGATTTACATAATGACAATTGTTTTATTCTAAGACTTGTAAAACTTCATGAAATGAATTGTTTTTTATCAAATATGTATCCAAAAAAGAAGTGACATGTGAAACTCGAGAGGGTGTTTGTTTCTCTTGTCTAGAAGGCCTCTTCCCGTTTCATACGTCTTGTGCCTGCATTGTTTTATTGAAATTGGAGGTAGACTATGTGATTAGTGTTTGTTTGCTACTAAGTGATTGTAGATAACATTATATCAAAGATTTGGAGATCTGTCCTAATTTGGTTGTATTATTTGTTTTCTTATATGTTTCAGATGGTTAGAACTAAGGCCATTGCAAGGAAGTAAAAAGTTGATCTTAGAGATCTTGCTTCAAAGATCCATCAGTCCTCCAAGCCTTCCAAACTTACAAGGAAATCAAAGCCAAGGAGAAGGTTCTCATAGCATGTTAGATACCTAAAGGAGATTAGAAGTGCAATGAAGGCTCTAAATAATCCAATTCCAAAACTATCTTTTTAGAGGCTTATCAGAGAAAATTGTGACAAGCATAGACTTGCTAGTTTTAGATGGACTAGGGTAACTCTCAACTATATTCAGGAGGCTACAAAAGATTTTGTGATTGAGTTTTTTCAAGATACTTATATCAGTGTCGATCATGCACATAGACTAATACTTATGGATAAAGACATGATAATTCTCAGGAGATTGAGATACAGGTTTTCAAAGGTCCTTGAGCAAGTCCCCCTTTCTGATGTGAAGGCTTTCAATATTTTAAATGTGCCTCCATATAGAAAGAAGAAAAATGATCCAGGTCTTAAGGTTGAAGATGTCACCCATGAAAAGGACATAAGACAGCATGAGAAAGAGGAAAAGGCTATAGAAGAGCAAGCAAATAAATGGAGGGAGTATAAAAGAAAGAAGGAAGAAGAAAAGGAAGCAGAACAACTCCCATCTTTTGAAGAGGAGTTATCTACCCTTCTTGAAAGGGCTGACCCTAAGGGCTTCAATGTTTCTTGTTTTTTACCTGCTGATATTATCAAGAGATCTAATATGATATTTTTGGACTCTGATTGTGTTCAAATTCTCCAAAATAAAGTGAGAGAAGTAAATGACTCGATTCTTCTTGTTGGGATGACGTATAGTTTACCAAAATTGTTTTTACTCACTGTATTTTTCTAGCAATAGACTTTCATGTTGATGCTTACTATCTCCATTCCTTTAATAGGTGTGTAATGCATGAGCTCCCCTTTGATATACAACAAAAGATTGAGGTTCTTGATCCATCTATCTCATACTATATGAGGAGTGAGCTTGATGCAAGTGCATTTGACCATTGGCTCAATTCAATTAACTTTGAAACTTTGGAGGTTCTTCTAATTCCATACAATGAAAAGTAAATTATTTGATATTTTATTAGATTTTATGAGATCTTGTTTTGCTAGATTATTGAAATGTTTTTGTTTTCAGTTCTCATTGGAGCCTAATTGGAATAGACTGTGTGGAGAGGCAATGTTTCCTCATCAATTCTATAAAAAGAAGCCATGGAAATGCCAAGTTGTAAGTTATATAATCTAGGGTCTCCTTGATATTTTGATCTTTTTTTGTAGGTACTCTAAATATTTTTATATTTCTTTTGTAATTTATCTAAATTTTAGAGCTATAAAAAGATTGATTGAACTACTAGAGAAAAAGCCTCCCATGCCTTCTGACTTACTTGCAACAATGCAATATAGAGAAGTTGTGGTAAGGTCTTGATTAATATGGTTGGAACATACTAAGAAAATTTATTCTAAAAACTACCATAAATAAGTTTTATAGTTTTACTTTATATTGTTGATTGTAGTGTCCTCATCAGGATGATAGTTACTCTTGTGGATGGAGAGTAATTGTAAATGCCAGAAGATTAGTTTAGTTTATTTATCTCAATGATAATAAACTTACAAAGGTAATGTGAAAGATACTAAACTTTAAGATAGAGGTTTATTCCAAAATAGTCCATTGTAAAAAATAACAATGAACTAAAAACCTTTTCTTACAAATGTATGGCCATTTACAAGGTATTACTATACAAGTGAGAATGTTTGGTATATAAAAGCAAAGCTCATGAAGTACATAATGGTAAATTCTATACAACCGATAAGAATGGACAATAATGGGGGCTTGGACATTGAAGGAGAGGAGGTGCATGTAAGTACAGCAATTGAAGCTATGCCTTCAACACCCCAGGCAACTAAAGCATCAAATATAGGCAAAATGACTCCTAGAAAGATATCCCTCCTCCTAAGAAAAGCTCTCAAAAAAAGTAGCTTTGCCTCATTGATTGTAAGCCATTGTGTAATAACATGATCATATGTTAGTCTCTTCAGTGAAAGCATGGCCTTTGATCTTCTTATCTCAGCATTACAAAAGAAATCAACAAATATATTAATAGGCATAAACAAAGTAACTTTGCTTAGCCTACTTGAGATACTAGGTTTTAATGCTCTCTGTATCTCAGAAAATATTTTACATCTATAGCCCTCACTAGTAGCTGGACTTGGCAAAGACCACTCAAAGCTTGAAAAATCGGGCAAAGGAAGGGGAGATATTGATCCCCATTGTCTACCTACATGGAGACAATATAAGAATGGTCATAGAAGAATATTACATTCTTTGCAAGCCCTGTCTTCTTTCTACCTTTGCACATCTCTTCTCTAATCAAGCCATGCATCACATCAATCACATCAACAATAGACTTAACCAGTTGCCATTCCTCAAGATTAGAGAGACATACATCTACAAGACAAATGAACAAATGTTATCATGGAAAACCTTAAACCAAGTTAAAGAAAAGAAATACTTTAAGAACCAAATCCTTACAATTTGGTTTATGCATTGGAAGATTTGAACTTCTAGGTTCCAAATATAGCTCTCTATGCATAAACACATGTTACACCAAAACCTCTTTTATGCTATTCTTATTTACTCCAAGCTTGAAATATCGGATTCTACCCTTCCAAGCAGAGATGAACAAGCTCTCATATCTTTGCCTTTTTCCATGTTTTGCCTGTTGCATGGTGATCCAACTGCCTTTGCTAATGATTGTAGAAATCCATCTTCCATCTTTTTGGAATGAGTTAAACATTGATATAGATGTGATTTGGGAGCTTGGACGCCTTGTTGAAGGTCAAATTTTTGTATCCATGGCAAAGAGAGAGAGAGAGAGAGAGAGAGAGAGAGAGGACTAAGCTACCTTGAAAGGAGGGAAAAAAATAAGTGCTAATCTCTTTATTAATTTGAATTTAGATTAAACATATCATTGTCATTAATCTAGATATATCATTAAATAAAAGTGGCCGAGATTGTATATCATTAATGCAATATCATAATCATAAATATAAGAGGCTAAAAATAGATATTGATAATACAGTCATAATATTATGTGTGTGTGTGTGTGTGTGTGTGTGTGTGACTCTCTCTCTCTCTCTCTCTCTCTCTCTCTCTCTCTCTCTCTCTCTCTCTCTCTTTGTAAAATTATTTTTGTATTTTTTAAAATAGAACTTTTGTTATAGAGACTCTTCTCCTATTGGTCTAGAGCACTCTCTCTCTCTATCTCCTAAAAGGCATTTTCGAGACCTTAAAACTCTCCTAATGAGATCTGTTGCTTGTAGAAACAATTCAATTTTTTGACTTGCAAGAGTTTGATATTTTGCAAGATCTAATTGCTCAAACCGACTTTCAATTTCTCTTAATAACTCTGTGTAAGCGACAAGACCCTTATTGGGTTGTAGAACCCACTCTAGGAAAGTCTTGCGGATAATCAAACTGGTGTCTTCAAATGTAAAATTCTTACCTGAGTGTCTTCTTAGAAGCTACCTAGTCAGCATCCTGCATGTACAATTCAATAACTTGGGATTTTAATTCATGTATAGTGACCCATACAAAATATTGGCTACATGCAAGTTGAGTCACCCTAAAGAACTCCATCTTTTCAGCATAGGTATGCAAATATGCAGGTACATTCCTGCTACTGCTAGTTCTAGTGGTCATAAAGTCAGTGTCTAGAATAGTTTCAGGTTCAAGGATTTCAGTTTCTTCTTCTAACAAAGGAGGATTTTCATAGACAGGGTGGACAGGTAATTGGCCTCTAAAAGGTCGTAACAAACTGATATGAAAAGTATTATGGATCTTCCAATGTTTGGATAGTTCTAATTTAAATGCATTGTCATTGATCTTGTGAATTATTTTGAAAGGTCCATACAACCTAGGTGCTAGTTTAACAACTGGGTGTTTCTCAACACTTTGCAATCTTCTCTTTTCAATGTGTAACCATACATAATCACCAATATTGAAACTCATTGCTTGTCTTTTTCTATTAGCTTGTTTAGTGTATGATTGCTGGGCTTTCACAATCATGTCTTTAACTTGAGCAAAAATAGTAGCATGCGTATTGGCAATATTATCAATTGTTTTAACTTTGTTCGACAATAATGTGATAGGTATAGGAAATATATGTCCATAAATCATTTCAAAATGTCCATTATGCGTAGTTGTGTGTGGTGTATTATTGTATACAAATTGAAGTAGATGCAAATGTGTGTCCCATATTTGTAGTTTTGAAATTGTGTATGCACGCAAAAGATCTAGAATTGTACTATTAGTAGCTTCAGTTTGCCCATTGGTTTCAGGATGGAATGTAGATGAGAAATCAATCTTAGTGCCCAAATTAGCAAACAAAGTAGTCCAAAAATTATTATAAAATCTAGAATCATTATAAAAAATAATAACTTTTGGCAAACCATGATTAGTGAAAACAATCTTAAAAAACAATTATGCAACTTGAGATGTAGTTAATGTTTTCTTGCATGGTAGAAAATATGCTTGTTTACTAAATTGATCTACTATAGTCCAAATCATATCATGATTAGCTTGTGTATTAGTCAAACCAATTATAAAATCCATTGAAATATGTTCCCATGGGACGGTCAGAAATTGGTAAAGGCATTAATAAACCATATTGCTTACCATGGTGTCACTTGACTCTTTGGCAAATTAAACACTTAAAAACAAAGTTAGAAATATCAAATTCCATTTGCGGCCAGTAAAAATCTTCAACCAATGTTCTTAAAGTGGAAATAATACCTCTATGACCTTGATATGGAGAACAATGAATTTCGTGCAACACAAATGATCTAAATTGAATAGTGACACACAATCTTTTCTCATAAAACATAAATCCATCAAAATGTGACAAAGAATAAATTGGAATCCAGTTATTAGCAACCAATTTGTTCTAGTGAGCTTGAAAACTGGGGTCATGGTCATAGGTATCCTTCATAGGAGTAAGGGAATCAAAGGATAGAACGGAAATATTATGGATACTTGGTCTTCTACTCAATGCATTGGCAATAACATTTTCTTTTCCTAGTTAATATTGGATAAGTGGATTAAAACATTGAATGAAAGCAATCCATTTAATATGACGGTCAGAAATTTGTGGCTTACTAAAGAGATGTTTGATACTTTACTGGTCAGTTTTAATCATAAATTCGGATCCCATCAGATAGTGTTTCCATTGACGTAAGGCTTGAACTACATCTAACAATTCTTTATCATAGGTGGAATACTTCAACTCAGAAGATTTAAGTTTGCAACTAGGATAGGCTATGGGATGTGAATCTTGCATGAGGATAGCTCATATTCATGATCCGCTAGCATTAGTAACTACTAAAAAGAATGGTCGATTAAAATCAGGTAATTGCAAGACAGGTGCATGTGTTAAAGCATGTTTCAATAATCAAAAGACTTTTGCTGATTGTCAGACCAATGATACACAACACCTTTTTTTAACAATTTCGTCAAAGGCAATGCAAGCAATGAAAAATTTCTCACAAATTTTCTGTAAAAGCTAGCAAGGCCTAAGAAAGAACGTAACTCATGCACATTTTTAGGGATTGGCCAATTCAAAATTGCCTCTATCTTTTTAGGATCAACGCGAATACCATCAGAAGAAACAATGTAACCTAAGTATTCAATCTGGATTTGAAAAAATTCACTCTTGTTAGGGTTAGCATACAATTGATTCTCTTTCAACAATTTGAAAACTAAAGATAGATGTTCACAATGCTCATTCTCATTCTTACTGAAAACTAATATATCATCAAAGAAAACAATCACACAAATTTTATACTTCAAAAATATATGATTTATCATACGACTGAATGTAGCTAGTGCATTGGTCAAACCGAAAGGCATAACAATAAATTCATAATGACCAAACTGAGTTCTAAATGCATTCTTAAAAATGTCAAGTGTATCCAAGCATACTTGATTATATCCAGATTTAAGATCTATCTTGCTAAAAACAGTGTCCCCTTGTAGTTTATCCATGAGGTCATCTACCCTAGGAATCAGATATCTATTCTTAACAGTGATTTTGTTTAAGGCACGATAGTCAATGCACATCCTATAGGTATTTTTTTCTTCTTAACTAATAGGACAGGTGCACCAAAAGGAGAACTACTAGGCCTAATGAGTCTTCGATTCAATAGTTCTTCAACTTATGTTTGGATTTCTTTTTGTTCAATTTGATTGTGTCTATAAGGTGCTTTACATGGTGGTTGAGAACCTGGGATTAAATCTATTTTGTGGTCTTCAAGATGTGTAGGTGGTAAACCAGGTGGTAAATCAAAAGCAAAACAATCTTTAAATTGTGAAAGAAATTGTGTGTGCCTAGGATGCATCTTATTTTTCTTAGCTTTAATTTCATTCACCCATACTAAATATGATTTACTACCTTTTCTCAATGCACGTTTAGCCTGTGTATGACTAAGTAGTGGAAAATTATCAAAGGTGTGCAATCCATGTAATGTGATTTGGTTTCTGTTAAAATGAATTTTCATGGAATGTATGGAATAATCTATATCATGGTTATATTTGTAATCCCAAGGCATTCCTAAAATAATATCACTAGCTTGCAAAGGCACAACCAAGAAATTTATACACTCAACATAATCACCGATTTTAATCTCTAAGTCATGAACTTCTCGTGTACCATTATATCTAGTGCCTAAGAATGCAGCCTTTATGCGATAATGAGTTGGAACAGTAGATAAACTCAATTCTTTTACCAACTTTGCGGAAATAAAATCATGGATGCTTTCATCATCATGCAAAACAATCTTTTCTTGACCATGCACAAAACATTTCATTATTAGTAATGAATGAAGATTTGGCATGCCTGATAAAGTATTTGAAGCATCGCCAATATCATCATCATCTTCAGTAAAGTCTGGCATATCTTCATGATCCTTATCATCAGTTCCTCCCAAGTGAACGATTTGAATAGCTTACTTCTTGGACTAATAGTTCACTGCTAAGTGTCCAAGTTGATGACACTTGTAGCAAACCATAGGCTTTGCTTTGGAAACATTATTAGTAATGGTTGGAAGTTTGGGTATATTGGGATTTGGCTGGACGGAAGGCTTAGGGTTTGAATTTGTATTTGATGGTAAAGAAGGAGGTCGAGTGCAGGGTTTACGAAAACAATAAAGAGCAAAGTGATTTTAATTGAATCTTCAAAAGTTAGAATTGAATTGCTTTGTACCAAAGTTACCATTAATGGATTCGTCACCCGTCTTCTAGTCATGTGTGAAGAAGATCACCACGAGCTTGCTTTGGTTATTAGGATGCCTTTTCTTTTATGATCTTGCTTTTCTCGGGTACGTCAATTGATAATGGTCTTCTTCCAAGTGAAAAAATTCTTCCACATAGACTGTGTGTGACAGCCTTCTTGCTGTAAATATGCTCAGCCAAGTTGCAAGTGGGAACAGGGGCTTGTTGGAACTTCAAAACTGGTTCGGGAATACCACAGTGTGAACACGCATTATGGAAGAGATTGTTAATTGAAACTTTAATCTTGAGAGTAAGCTTAGTAAATAACTTAAAGCTTTTTAAAACAAAAGCTTAAGCAAATCGTTGACAGCACATAGGACGTCAATATAGCTTCATTGGAATCACTGCCTATGAGTACATCCTTCCGCCACGAATCGTTGAATTGCTGAGGCTTATGCCTCTTTTAAGCTTATTAAGCTTATAAACTTCAAACTTAATAAACTTCTTATTTGCTTCTCTATCAATAAAAATGACTTGTAAAGGAACTTCATGAGTGGCCCTCTGCTTTCTCCTAGGAGAGGTCCTTCACGATCAAAGGGTACATCAGGGGGTTCTTCACTGCCAGGAATACGCTTGTATTGTCATTTCAGCCTATAGAGCCCATTCATTCCATGAGCTTTGCCTTCGTACGAGATGGTAAGCAATTGGAAGCTCTTGATCTCAGCTTCGCTCTGATACCACTGGTGCGTAGATTGAATGTTGTATGTGCACGTAGTGAATGCTGAAAGGTCCCCAAGGACAAAGAACTCTACAAAACCTTCATAAAACCAAAAGAGAGTTTGCACAACATGAGACAAAAAGACAAGTTGGGTGCAATCTCCCCCTCATGCCTTGTGTGAGCGCTTCACAAGGCATGTATTTATAGATTTATTTATCTTTAAGCTCAAAAATAGCCCACTTTACAAATAGTATGCTTTTGGCTTTTGTGTTTTCTTTTGCCCAAATATAGAGTAAGTGATGCCAGGAGGCATATTCCACGGTGGATTCCGTGAGGTTTTTAATCTACAATGGATTCTGTGAGGTTTTGTGATGGATTCCGTAAAACTATATTTATTTGTTGGGGCTCGTACACAAGGTGGATTCCTTGTATGAGAAGTTGATGGGGATGCTTGTCCTTCTCGAGTGTCAAATTAATTTAATGTGCATATGGGTGATTCCACAAAATACATATTTAAATTAATGAATGTTTATGAGTTTAGAGTGCACTCGTATTAAATTAAGGTTAGGACAGAGTTCCAATCTATTTATTTATTTTATAGCTAAAGACTGCTAGGTATTCATTTTTATCGGTTTAATTTTATTATTTTCTAACAATTGTGAATGCTTCAATTGATGTGTAGAGTAGGGAGACCGGTGGCATTGGGAAGCACTGGGTGATGGCGTGTATTCAAATTACCTAGAAGAAATTATCATTTTTGATGGGCGTGTGCCTTATCATTAAAGGCGTGGCACTAATATTTATTTAGGCGCACTTATTTATTGAAGTGCTTGATAAACATTTATTATTTTGTAAGCGCATAGGTGCTCGGTTTAAATACTTCATTATTGGACATTGTATTTGGACGCAGCCCTAACTTTTGGGGTGCCCAACCGCTTTATTCTTTTTTTGGGCAAAAGCAAACACAAAAGCCAAAGCATACTAATTGTAAAATTAGGCTATTTTTTGAGCTTGAAGATGAATAAATTTATAAATGCATGCCTTGTAGAGTGCTCACATAAGGCATGGGGGGAAGATTGTACCCAATTTGTCTCTTTTCTTCATGTCGCACAAAACTTTCTTCTTGTTTTATGAGCTTTACTAGAGTTTTTTTGTTCTTAGGAACCTTCTGGTGCTTGCTACGTACACATCCAGCATCCGATTTGCGCACTAGTAAGGAGTTTGGGCGTCCAAAAGTCGAGTTGTGTCCAAAGAAAAATGTCAAATAATGAAATATTTAAACGAGCGTCTATGTGCATGCAAGATAATAAAAGTTTGTCAAGCGCTTAAATAAATATTGGTGCCACGCCTTTAGTGGTAAGGTGCGCACCCATCAAAAATGGTAATTCTTCTAGGCATTTGGATTCACACTATCGCCCGGTGCTACCTAACGCCATCGCTGCCTACTCTACACATCAACTGAAGCATTCACAATTGTTAGAAAATAATTAGATAAAACCCAACAAAAGTGAATACCTAGCAAACTTCAGCTACAAAATAATTAAATAGGTTGGAACTCTTTCTTAACCTTAATTTAATTCGAGTGTGCACTCTAAACTCATAAATGTCCATTAATTTGATATGTATTTTGCAGAATCACTCGTTATGGAATTACCCACCTGCATATTAAATTAATCTAACGCCCAAAAAGGACAGGTGTCCCTGTCAACTTCTCGCACAAGGAATCCACCTTGTGTACGAGGCCCGACAAATAAATATAATCACAGAATCCACCGTGGAATATGCCTCTTGGTATCACTAGTAGATATCAAGCTCTTAGTAAGCTGACCAGTAGGTATATAGTATACATTTCAAAGAGTAAAGGTAGATCTATTCTAAAAACTAAACTACACATCACCTATGCCAACTATATCATATACATAGTCATTACCAAGATGGACTAATCCACACATGTTGCTATCATATGAACAAAATGACTCCTTATGAGAAGAGTCATATGAAAAGATGCATCAGAATCAAGACTCCAAACTTGAGCCAGTTGTCTATTTGCTACAACTAGCATATGTGTAGGAAGAGTAGAAAATCACAACTTACCATCATCATTATGTATAGTTACTACATTGATTTCTTCAATATTTTCCTTCTTTCCTATCGACATCCTTATCCTCCTTCTTATCCTTTTTCTCTCACTTTCATTTGTAACAATCCTTCAATACTTACATTTTCAACATCCTTATCCTTTTTCTCTCACTTCCATTTGTAACAATCCTTCTTTATATGACATATTTTACAACAATGGAAGTATTCAATATCTCTCTTGGACCTAAATTTGATGTGTGATCTTCCACAATTCTCATTCTTGCCTTTGTACTATTTTCTTCCTTTTTCTTCCTAAGTTGCCAATGCCTAACCATTTTTGCCTTAGTCCATGGATTTCCTACATACCTCTTGAGCTAATAAACTACCCATAACATCATTAAACTTTAATTCACCATTTAGAGAAGCTAAATTACTCATGGTTGTTCTAAGGCTATCCCATGATGCAGACAGGGAGCACATCAAAAAGATTATCTTAACCTCATCTTCGACTTCAAATTTTGAGCCTACATCTAATTGAATATGATATTGAATTCATTAAGGTGGGAGGAAATAATAGAGGTCTCCTTCTTTTACAACTCAAATAACTTTTTCATGAGATACACCTTGTTAGAGGCCGTTTTTTCTCATACGTATCAAATAGCTTCTTCCATAAGTCATGTGTAGTGGTATCATTCACAACTATAAAATGCATAAATTCTATGCAGTATAGCCTAATAGTGGATTTGATCAGTGCATCAAGCCCTAACCAATCATCTTCAAACATGTATGTTGGTTCTCCATTGATGCCTCTTATGGGCTTTAACTGCTTCGCCTAAATAAGAACATCTTGGATCTACTCCTTCCACAAATTGAAGCTACACCATCAAGGTTCTTAATGTTGTACAGTTCCCTATATATTGTAAATGATAAAGCCATTTGTGCAAAACAACAATCAACTATTGTTAAGTGACAGCAACCAGAAAATTAATAAACTACATTGCAAAATTGGTAGACTTTCTATAATATTTGCTTAGTATAACCATAACTCAAAGAAGCTGGAAAACGATCCATTGCTCTTAGTAATAATGCATATAACCCTATCCAAATGCTATGAAAATCACTACATATAGTTAAAACATGATATCATAGCATCAATACTTCCCCACAAATATAGCAGCAGAACAACATCCAATTGTTTAGAAATATATCAAAAGATTCATCTTCCTAAAAGCTCTACAATACATCAAAGTATAATATTCTTGCTCATTCACAAGCAAATATGCATGGATAATATGACAATCTATGTAGCTCAAGAATTACTATAACATATACATCAAAGTCTCTACCCCAATAATACTTGCTACATATGATAGTATCCAATATCAATCTCCAAAACTATGAAATTTGCAATCTATAGCCTATGTCAAACAACTTGTAGCCTAGAACTGCTCGTTTCTAAAGGTTTGTCTCACTGATTAGCAATGCTCAATAACCTATGTACAACATCTCTGTAGTAGCCATTGTAATCCTTGACATGTTTTCCAGTTTCTGAACAACTTGTGTAGAATTATAAAAAAATATGAAACAGCTTATGCAATACTTATAGGTAAAAAAAATGGAGCTCGCAATAGACTACCTCCTTATGGGCTCGCCTTGAGAATTTTTTGCCACTTTGCTCACATTGAATCTTGTCTACAACAAAGACCATTAAGATTTTTATTGGTGGCACTGTGGTGGCTAGAGACTCCCTCCCACTTTGATACTCAGGGAGGTCAATCATAAATATATATATGTATCACATGAGTTCAACATAAGGGATTTTTTAAAGATCACTTTTACACATTTTTTACATATAGAAGGATGTCATATAAAGGGGTCATTTATAAATTTAATAGAAAAGGATCATGTTTTATCGTGAAGAAATTCATAGATAAGGATATTTATAAATAGGTCTTTTTGAAACCACATGATATAGAGGATATATAACGTGAACCTCCTAAGCTTTGATACTAGTTGTTAGAGATACAAGGCAAATGGAGATTGCACAAAGAGAGAGAGAGAGAGAGAGAGAGAGAGAGAGATATATATATATATATATATATATATATATATACGAAAGAGAGAGAGAGAGAGAGAGTAGTGCCTCTAGTAGCTCTCTTGTGACGACGAGCAAACCTTATTGTGAGCAACATCCTATTGTCTTATCACTTAAAGTCACTCAAAGAATAAAGAATGAGTGTGTACATATATAGTTAGAGTTAGTAAGTAAAAGGGGCGACCGAACACATTGGCCTTTACCCTAATAATATATTATTATATAGTGTATATATTGGCCTTTGCTGCCCCAACAATATATGACTATATAGTTGTACATATACAAGGGGTGCTCACCTGGTTATAGGCTATTGGCCTTTACCTCAACACTTCTCACCCTCTAAACGATAGAAGTGAAAGGGAAGGAGAGAAGGGAAGCAATATGAGAAGATAAGTTTTACTCTCCAAGTATGTCACTCAAGCTCTCACTCTCCCTCACTCTCAAGCAATGGTACACAAGAACATAGACAACAAGGAAGAAGAGTGAAAGCTCCAAAGCTGCACACACAAAATTTACATTTTATATGATTTTAGTTTTAGGAGTTTTTAGTTAAGTTGGGTACCCTCACCTTTTTTCCACTAAGTTCATAACTAGTCATTTTAACTTTTACATGCAATGTGGTTTTTTATGGATACAATTTGTGTAAATATGAATAAAGATTCCCTACAACAATCTCATCTATTGTAGGTCTTCTAATGTAACTTTTGGTTCTAATACAACTTGCATAGGGTGAGCCTAGCTCTACTAGTATTTACAATAAAGATATTGTCTTTATCCATGAGTAATGAATTATAAATATTACAAGGGCACCTTATGAATTGTCTTTGGCCCATAAGTAATGAATTAGAAATATTACATGGATGCCTTATGGATGTGTGGTACCAAGATTAACACATTAAGATCCTTAGAACTTAATCATGGATCTAATCAATTGACTTTGATACCCTTCGATATTTTCTAGTCCGTATTGTTTTTGCTTTTTTATATTGTCTTCAATAGTCTTTTGTTATGAGGCTTAACAACAATAAGCATTGTCCTTATAATTCAATCTCTTGCATTTTCCCCTACATGCACACTATAGACAAGACATGTAGGATATGCATTGTCCTTCTAATTTGAGTAAGCAAACATGTTCGAGCCACTCTTGCCAAATCCTTGCTCCTCTAACTAGATCAAGATTCTTGCACATTGACATGAAAAAATCTTATTTGTAGTTGTGTATGAGCATACTTATTCAACCATTTGTATAGAGTAAAAACAAATTTGAGTCATGTCCAAGTAGTATGAAGAAAGACATTACAATTAAAAGCTTTGAAGAAACATAAAACTAGCTTAAGAAGGCTCAAAGGGTTCAATGTGTTAAATATAATTGGACCCTACTTATGAGTAGCTTATCACTTTAACCTCTCATGAAGTCAACTTTATTATTAGAGTTATTTTTGTTGGATTATGAGATGAGTTGTGGTTTCTTGCTAAAAGTTTGTACTTATAGAAAATTGTGGAGCTCCATCAAACATGCATTGCACTATTTATGCTAAAAATGTTATCTATATTCATGCAACTAGTACATCATTCAAGTGGAGTCATACCTCTAACTTAGCTTGTAATATCAATCTAATGTGCCCTCAAGTATTTCTTAATTAAGGCTTCACAACTCAAGTTTGAAAACCTACCAAAATAATGTGCACAAAAGTGCTCATGACCTCCCATCCAAAGAAATGATCCATCTTTTTACATTTTAAATCTTAAATTTACATACATTTTATTTAGTGTTTCTAAGGCTAGTAAGGCCTCTAACTTAGGTTGAAACCCTCACCCTTTATAAGCCATAAACATGTACTTGATTTAAAACAAAATTGTTGCCTCACACAAGGGTACATATGTACTATACATCTATGTAGTCCTCCTCATTAAAAGGAAACATGTTTGTGTTAATCCTTCAAGTAGTAATGTCTACTTTTAATTTGTTTGGAGTGGCCAATGTTTATGAACAATAACTAAGGTATCCTTGCATTTTTTGGCGAAGTTTAGAATCATAGGCCCATATAGAAGCATGTGACCTTTTCCATACCATTCAACCTTGTAGTTGGTCCTCTATATGGTTAATTATTGCTATGGTGGATTAAATTTCATTATGTAAGCCAATATGTGTAAGTAGTAGTTGTTCAAGTTATGTCAAAGGTTCTATGTAATTTTAAGCACTTACAAGAGTCTATATTACAACCATTATCAAAAGTGTGCACAAGGATACCAAAAATAAAGGTATAGATGGTAAAATACCTACTTGATACTGTATACCTTAAAATCCTTCTAAAAATTTCCAAGAGATTTCCATAGTCAAAGATCTTGGTAAACAACTCATGAACATATGTACTAGAGATTGTACGGAGTTGTTATTGTTTAGAACACTTTGCAAATCATCATATTATAATCTTGAGAGCAAGTTATTGGAAATTGACATATGGTTGCACAAAAGATGGCTTAAAGTCATATGTCTCTCAATTATTTGGACCACTTCATTGCCTTTGAAGGTGATCATGAGGCTTTGGCATTACTCCTAAAAGCTTCTTAAAAAGGTTTAAAAAGTTAGAGAGCTTTAGTACAATGAGGAGCCAACATCAAGTTTTTGCTACGTTCACATAATGGTGGTTGGCATAGTTTTTTAGAAATGTCCCCCACCTTCACATAAAGCCTTTGAGGTCGGTACTACAATAGTGTCTTATGATTCACCCACTACAGATTATATATGAAACCTTACTCAATGGGAGAAAAGTAATGAAATGCAATCTTATTGTTTGTCTACATCGCCTGACAAATGCATAATGTGTCAATATATATCTTTGGCCACTAAAAGAATGGGAACGAGTCTTCCTACGTAGCAGGTTGTGAACAACAAAGGTTGTGCTCCACTATTTTTCTATAGAGTCAAACCTTTTCTTATAACAATTAGTATGATCCAAAGGATTAGCCTCCAAAAATATGTCCCTTTCATCCTACTAATCCCACAATAAAGAAAGAATCCACGATTTAGGTTTTGATGTGTAATGACCACAAAGTGAGGTGAGAGTAATACTTTTCAAGGGCCCTAAATGGAAAATGGATGACTTTTCCCCAATGAGTGCTATTATTATGTTCATGGATTAAAAATGTAATTTGATGGCATTTGCTAAAGAACTTTGAAAGCAAGGTCATAACTCACTATAAGGGTCCTTCTTCGAAAGGGCTATCCCAACTCGTTGAGGGCCCAATGTGAGAAAGAGGATGTTTCTTGATAAGGAAGAATGTACAATTTCATGCTACAAGTTCATACAACTTGCAAGGAGATTTTAGTGCCAATTGGATAGGTTTTTAAGTGACAAAGTCCAAGGTTAGGGATTAGTATATTTGCAAGCCCAAAAAGTGTGCTTACTCATAGAACAATGGTAGAAGAGTCCACATATATGAAGTTTTAGCATATGTGTAAGCCCCATAAAAAGTGTTTAGTTGGTAGAATAGGGGAACAAAGATTTGGTATATGCAAAGCAACACCTAATGAAGTTTGCACTTCAAGGAAAGCTATTAATTAGAAGAATGATTGAATCAATATGGAACTAGCATTTTGTTCAATAGTTGACTACTTTCACAAGTTAGCTTAAGGGCAACTAAGGGCAACTATTTCCCTATTTACTTGGTCATCATAGTGTTTAGAACAAATACCATAATTTGAAGAGGACCATTGTTGGATTTTTGATTGGCTAATATGCTTCACAACTTATATGATGTCTACATTGCTACTTGCTAAGATAATTTAGATTATGCACCATACTTTGTACATCTTTGTGAGTATAGATACCTATAGAGACATGCATACACATAAACATGAATATATACATGAAAGCATGGGAATATATTTTCATGTATATATTCATGCTTATGTTTATACATATTTTCATGTATATATTCATGTTTATGTGTATACATGTATATATTCATGTTTATGTGTATACATGTCTCTATAGGTGTAATGTTATGGAAATAAAGTATCTTCACATACATGTGTACACATATATGCACACATAACCTCCTCTTACACACATGCATGCATATGTATGTACACAAATCTTAACAAATGCATAAAATGGAACATTGCCTCTATTCTTTACATTTAGATTTTCTTACTAATCATTTTAGTGGTGTCAAATACATAAGTGCATTATGGTTACATGTGGACCATGCCAAACTCACAAATAATATATGCTTGAAATACGATCACCGCTCAAATATTGATCTATCTCATTGGGCCAAAAAGATGGCATGCTTGATAGTAAAGCATTTTGTGGCCTTCAATGTTGCATATGTCTTGGCATACAATTTTCAAGGTTTCAAGGTAATCTAGTGGCTAGATGCAAAACATGGCAAGGTGAACAATAAGTGAGTGTGTTTGTGTTTCCTATTTAGAGAGGTGACTCCTAAAATGTTGCACCAACATGAAGTGTGAAGTCTTGTTCGAGGCCATGAATAAATAAAGATATACAACAATTTTCTATTTTATAGAACATGCGTGATTGTGACATAGGCGAATATGCACCTCTACCATAAGATGTACACAAGTCCAACTCAACATAGCCCCCCTTCAAAGCTTTCTTCTAAATTTGGATTTCTCTGGACATACTTGTGTGAATGTAGTGTAGGTTGCTTAGACTAGTGTACATGTAACTAAAGTTCACTATATGATGCATAGAGCTCCAACATGTTTTGATTGGTGAATCCTTGAGTCATCATTCGACTTAGTAGTTACATGTTGTCTTCCATGTGTTTTGATGGGTGAATCCTTGAGCTTTCATTCGACCTACTTGTTACATGTGTTGTGAATAAGTGAAAATGTTGGGAAGTCTCCATGCACCTACTCTGTTGATCGAGATCTCATGATACCAAAGAGCATCGTTGGTAGATTGCTCTAGATAATGTTGTTTAGTGTGCGATGGGCTTCTCATATTTTCTCTTTCTTGTATGTGTCCTTGAGAGTGTGGTGCTTATTTTGTTTGCACACGTTATTACTTTGATTTGTGTAAGTTGACGGCTCCACCTTGTGTAATGCATCAAAAGACAATATTGTCAAAAGTACTAAGTGGCTATCTTGCTTTCTGCAAATACTCATACTACTCCTCTATATAAATAGCAATTTTAGGTGATCATTGGAAACTACAACACAAACTTTTGCCTAATCCGATTGACCAAAATCTAGGATCTTCAGTGATCGTTGTGATTTTGAGGACATAGTGACCCCATTGTTCGTGGCCCATATATATAGGATAAAAAGCAATAAAAATCCACCTTGAAGGAAATCTTATGCACATTGAAGAAAAAACATCAAGGCTCTCATGTGTGCCACCCTTC
The DNA here is from genome assembly GCF_053477565.2 of Lygodium microphyllum. Classification (NCBI taxonomy): domain Eukaryota; kingdom Viridiplantae; phylum Streptophyta; class Polypodiopsida; order Schizaeales; family Lygodiaceae; genus Lygodium; species Lygodium microphyllum. The sequence continues at coordinate 124,212,136 of NC_141159.1, read as the reverse complement.
AACTTAGGTAACTTAATTGTTCATAGTTCGATGCATGAGTGGAGCCATGTTAAATCTCAAGCAAGCGATGAAACCACAAGTGTGTTTTTTGGTTATTTGACAAGGTGGGCGAGTCCCATCCATGCCTTTAGGGCTTTGCATGGAAATTCGGAAGGTGGGGAGGATCGAAGAAGCTTCTCACAACAAAAAGGAATCAAATCATATATGGTCTCTCCCTCTCTCTCTCTCTCTCTCTCTCGCTCTCTCGCTGTGTCTGTGTGTCTGGGTGTCTGTGTGTCTGTCAATGGATAGGTCCCCCTTCCCTCGAGATTTGTCCATTCATGTGTCGCTTCGTGGTTCAATCAGCATCGTCTTCTTCCCTTGACATGTTTATCACGGGTGCCTTCGGATTGCGTGCCGGTGGCCGCAGGAATCCTCAAAGCTTCCTCGCAAAGACAGCCAACAAATTCTTGTGAATCCTTGACGAGATCCCAAAGGCAAATTCCCCCCTCCCCCCGTCGCCTCTGCAGGTATTAAGGCAGCGCTTGCTGTTATTTTCTTTGAGTGCATCATAGCTGGGGAATGCAACATGATGAGAATGAGGCGCGCTTGAGCATACTAATGATGATGAGAGAGGCAAACATCGGCGAACCCTACCTTTGGTCCAGGCCAAGGCTTTTCAATCTTTCTTTGTGGAAGCTCTGCTCATCATATTAGCCCGCCTGCGGCGCTTCAGAGTGTTGCAGGTGGTAAATTCAACACCAGCCATACTGCGTCCGTGTTTGTGACATTTAGCGGAGGGGAGGCTCATGGCGCTCTCTCTCTCGTTTGTCTGCCATTGTAGAAGTAAGGGCTCATTCTGAGTCAATTCTCTCCAATCATCCAGTTTACTCTGTCAATCCATCTTTGTTTCGGACGGAACATAAGCTGTTTCTGTAGAGGAGAATTTTTGGAGGTGGAAACAAGCTGCAGGTTCCTTTCAAGGTTTTCAACAGATGGAGGATGTATTTTAACAGGGATTGCCCTGGACAATGCGAGCAACTTGTAGCCGTGGTACTTGCGCCTGAATACAGACGGCACAGCCACCATTGGACCTGTAGGCTGTGACAAGAAGCAGAAGAGGGGTATTTCTTGTTCCTAGTAGGCTCAGGTGATACCAGCCATGTCTTCTGACACAAGAAGTGCAGGATTTTCACTCAATGGTAGCCCAACCCCGGCTGCCTATCATCAGTATAAAATGAATGGCAAGATTATAATTGGATCCTTGGCTGTCCTCTTCACAATCGTCTTTACCATTCTAGGGCTACATTTCTATGCTAAATGGTTCTGGAGGCGGGCCAATCGGCGACGGGCCTTGCTGAGAAGGCGTAATGCACTGGATTTGCAAGATCAAGAGCCTCTCAGAACAGGGCTGGAGAAGGCTGTGGTGGAGTCATTGCCTACTTTCCTCTACAAGGTTTCCCCAGGACAGAAAGATGCCTTGGAATGTGCAGTCTGCTTGAGTGAGTTCCAAGAAGATGAAAAATGTCGCTTGCTCCCCAAGTGCAACCATCGCTTCCACACCAGTTGCATTGACATGTGGTTTCTTTCTAACACAACTTGCCCTCTATGCCGTCTGAGTGCTGAACCCACTGTCTCTGCCTCCAGTCAGGAAAGCCAAGATGCAACTTCCTTACCATTGTTGGTACCCCAGGATAGGCCTGATAGCAGGGATGGCGGTTCACAATCTGATAGTGGGGAGGAACAACCTGATGTTTCTGGAGAACCATCAAGGAACGGTGTTGGATCTCTCCTAAGACGACAGTTTTCCTTCCAATCACCTGGAGGAAGGAGTTGGCGACGATCAATTTCTGACCGCTTCCCTCAGATTAGCCAGGGAGTGCAGTTCCCCACCAATGTTCTCTTCTGGGGCAATCATTCTCATGTCAATTCTCGCGTAAATGCTGAACACTGGCATATTGGAGGGAGGTCCCTGCCTCACATAGTTATTGAAGTTCCTAGAAGCCAGGACAGTTCCCTTGCTCCCCAGTTTACATCTGTCAGCCCTTCCCGTTGCTGCTCTTTTGAAGATCAGTCTTGTTCATCCCCATCCATGCAACGGCCATTTAATCGATTCTCTTCTTTGAAGAGGCTGCTGAGCAGGGAGAAGAAAATGGTTTCTTCAGATCAAGCCTCTAACAGTTGTGGTGCACAAGGTGGATCTGGGCTGTAAGATCGTCCAATTATGCATGTCAAACAAAATTTCAGATCTTAGTTACACATATTAAACCTAAATAGAATCTATTCTGCGCATACCACCTTGTTCATTTTGTGGCCTCAGAAGCCATTGAATTATGATGCATGGACCAGATGGTTGGCAGTCAACCTTCTGTGGTCATTATTGTCAAGCGCATTAGGAGCATCAAATTCTAAGCCTGGTTTATGGTGAAAGCTGTCTTTTTGTTCTGAGCCCTGTGTACAGTTTATGACACAATCAAATGGCTTTCTACATGTATATCTTACCCCAAGTGATGTATTGGTATCTCATTAAAGTCATAAAGGGCCTCAGAGCCTTCACTCAGCCAGTATGGGGCAGATCCTAGATTGGTCTCACTTTGCCTGGGAGTTTAATGGCACATTTGCAAACTGTTGTGGTGTACACAATTTATTTAAATTTCCAGATTCATAGTTGCTAGTCTTCGCACTATTAAGCACCCGCCTTCATGGTCTGGTGCACAAGTATGCAGTCTCTGCCCTGGGGCTCTCAGTGTGGCCAGTACAATTAACAGTTGTGCTTCCAGGGATGGATTGCAGCTGGATATGTTTCTTCATAAGTTATGATCGATGATTTTATGAGGCATTCTAGGATTTTTATTGACTTGATGTCCACTGGTTTGAGAATTACAGTATTGGCTATATATCTCATGTAATTTTCCTTTGCAATTTAATGTTTCTGCACAGATTAATTAGGGGACATCATGGAGGTCAGATATATTTGTTAGAGAATTCGGTAGGATAGTTGAGGTTGTGTACTCGACTTGGACAGATGCCTAGATTTAAGTTCTAGATTTTGTACTGAGTTGTTTACAAGGCATACCAAGTCCTGCCCCATAGCATTGCTGCAAATATCCATACAAGCCAAGATCGAGTTTTATGGAGGCCATGTGATGAGTTATTTTTGCAGCATTCGCTGTGTTGTTTATGTCCAACCTTGTAGCGGGACATACAGCTCGTGCATCTCATGTCAATGCGGGCACTGCTCTGCTGGTTGTTGGCAGCACAGGTGGGTTGGGCTAACAATGTACCACCTTAAGATGAAGCCTAATAAGCTTGGCTACATGAGTATTCATCTTTGAGATACCATTTGTATTGTTCTATGGCAATTGATGACCTGATCAATGATAGAGGGCTTGAGCAGATAATCCAAATGGTTTGCTGACAAGGATTGTTTCCGTATTTGGTCATGCAACAGGTCTATTGCCAAGGATTGTTTTGGTGTTCGGTCACACGAGATCTGTGTAGCCAAACTTGTGTTTTCAAAGGACTGGAACAAACCTATCCTGTGTCCCTCATAGTTTCTTCAATCAATTAGCTGCACGTTAGTCCAATTGGCAACGTCCCTGATGATTTCTGTAAGATGTTAGGAATGCAACGATAAGGACTGATTTTGTCTGTTAGACCTACGGTGATTGACGAGGGTCCAAATCATACATTGTTGTAAAGCCTTCAATAGCACGCAAGAAGTTGTGTTTCCATCTCCATCTGAAAATGAGAGGGTTTAGTGTGTGCAGGATTGACTTCTGCTTCATCGTTCAAGAACAATTAAGTTCAATAACCGGACGAGTGGGAAAGGTTCCTTTCTCTTCAATATAAACTTAGTTTGACACAGAAGTATAGCCTGGATTTCTCTCCTTCCACACCTGGCACATGGTTGCAATTGGAGGTGAAGCGGTGATCCCTTAACTTTAGCAGAGCATTGTTTATACTTATCAAACACTCGGGCAGCTGCATGGAATGTTCATTGGACAGTATTTAGTTGGTTGTAAGGGTTATGTTAAGAGTCGTGCCAAGCCCAAGTTTATCATCTTGTGAGCATGTTGTGAGGACTTTAGATCTGCATGGCCACATGCAAGTCCAAGTTGCAGAGAGAATGCAAAAAGGATGAGAACTCATAGAGGAGAGAGGTCTTGTGGACCACTCTCCAATTGACAACTCCTACGAACTCCAGCGAATTCATTGGGTACACTTACTTTTAGAGGGCACTCCATTGACTCTCATACAGGTTGTTTAAAGTGTGCTGGCCACACTTGTAACTTGTACTCCATGGAATTGTGTAGGTAGAATTGTGCTTTAACATTCTTGAGATTTTTGGGTGCTCCTTTTGTGGGGCTTTTAATGTTTTCAACTCTCCTATAGTTGAATTGTTCATTAGGTAATATCAGTTGGTTGTAAGGGTTATGTTAAGAGCCACACCATGCCCAAGTATATCAACTTTTGAGCTTGTTGTGAGGACTCTAGTTCTACATGGCCACATGCAAGCCCAAGTCATAGAGGGAGTGCAAAAAGGACAAGAACTTATAGAGGAGAGAGGACCTATGGACCAATCTCCAATTGACATTCATTGTGCAATCTCCAATTGACATTCATTGGGCACACTCATGTTTAGAGGGTGCTCCATTGACTCTCAAAGTGCTAACATATAGGTTGTAGTAGTTAAAAGTGTGTTGGGCACATGATGTAACTTATACTCGTGGAATTATGTGGGTAGAATTTACCTATGTATGGCCTAGCTCTAACATTCTTAGGTTGTAGTAGTTAAAAGTGTGTTGGCCACACATGATGTAACTTATACTCGTGGAATTATGTGGGTAGAATTTACCTATGTATGGCCTAGCTCTAACATTCTTGATTATTGGATGCTTCTTTTGTGGGGCTTTCAATGTTATTGACTCTCCTATAGTTGAATAAGAATCTTTGAATGTTTAGTGGGTAGTATTTAGTTGGTTGTAAGGATTATTTTAGAGCTGCACCATACCCAAGTATATTGACTTGTGAGCATGTTGTGAGGACTTTAGGTCTACATGGCCACATGCAAGTCAAAGTCATAGAGAGAGTGCAAAAAGGATGAGAACTCATATAGGAGAGATGACTTATGGACCAATCTCCAATTGACAAATCCTATGAACTCCAATGAGTTCACTGGGCACACTCATTTTTAGAGGGCGCTCCATTGACTCTCAAACTACTAATATAACCCATACACCATGGAATTTTGTAGGTAGAATTTACCTATGCATGGCCTAGCTCTAACGTTCTTGAGATTTTTGGGTGCTTCTTTTGTGGGATTTTCAATGTTTTCGACTCCTATAGTTGAACAAGATGGTTGCAATCAAGTACTCTTTCCAATATTACTCTCTCACTTATAGCTCTTGGTTACATGGGTGCCACAAAGTCCATGCAATAAAGGCAAGGTATAGGGAGAGAGGTGAAGTCATGAAGGGTGATAGATCTTTGTCTTCAAGTGCTCACATAACAATATTTTGTTTGTTGTAGAACAAATGTTAACACAAATTTTTGGATGTTCCTTTTGTGGGCTTCCAAATCTTTTTTGTGTAACTTTATTAATCATTCAACAAGATAGTTGCAATCAGGTGCTCTTCACAATGTTAGTTTGTTACGTACACATGTTGTCAATGTTGCTTGTTATCTATAGATGTTGTATTCTCTTTACCACAATTAATATTTGGGTATATAAAGTAAAATGGATTTTTAAATGTATTTTGGCACTACCTCTTACAAAAAACGATTCTTAGAACAAAATATCAAATATACACAATGGAGAATTGGAATGTTAGAAAATGTGGTGGAGAAAAATAATCTACAAAGCTCAATAACTAAATTGTAAGGAGATGCAAGAGAAAACAAGCATGAAAGTAGTGTGTATAATGTAAAGCTAGATTTTGCAATGAGAAGGGAATGGATCATTAGAATTGCTCGACTTAGATGACTTGGGACTAATTCACATGATAATCATGTTAGGTTATGGTCTTGCCACTATCTTCCATCCCATCTATAGTGCGGCCTTTTTGTGGGATTGATGGTTTGAATTTCAAAAAAGCGAGATGCAAAAGCAAATGCGATCTCCAATAGCCATGTGGTAAGTGGCGTCGATTTATGATTTTTGTTCTTCTCAAAGGTTTGTCAAAGTTCAAGAAGGCTAGAGAAAGTTGTAGAAGATTCTTTGGAAAATCCTAAAAGAGTGCTTGCATCAATGTTTACATAACATTGTTTATATTATCACTTATATCAACAACGCTTATGTCATCAATGATGTCATCATCTGGAAGTGTCCCCTTAACCTCCTCGACTCTAGTATAAATATAGGGGCCTTGGACTACAAGCCCTTTAGTCTTACAAACACTAGTTGTGAGGCTCATGCGAGGTGAGTCCTCTACTTCTAGTTCAACCATGTATCTCTAGTTCTTCTCTTATCTTGTATTTGATCTAGTCTTGTATCAAGATCTTGTCTTATATCGAGGATCTAGCCTTGTTGTAAACACCATTGTATCAACCTTGTATCAAGAAGTATATTGTTGAAATTCCTTATCTTACAATAAAGAATGAAGTTCTTTTGACTCGTTATTCAAGTTGATTCCGTGTAAGTTATGAGGTGACAATCCTTGTCCTTCCCAAGTTCTTGTAACCTTGATAACAATTGGGTTAGGCTATATACTTTGTTTATGCCTAGTTGTGATGGAAATTATCATCACTACATTGCAAAATATTCAAGAACAAATTTAATAACTCCATAACTGTAATATGAAATTCCAACCAAAGAAACCCTAAGCTTTGGAGTTAGCCATACAAGATCGTCAACTCCAAGAACTCCGAGAGACAAGCCTACATCAAAGTGGTCCTTTAACATCTTGTAGCCCCTCGTAGAAGATCTGGACCTTTCTTCTACAAGTCAAGAAAGAACTTTATAAGGATCGCTTTGCCCAAAATATCAAGAAAAAAATTCAAGATGGGTGTACAAGTATTTAAGGCTTCCAAGAAGTTGAAGAACTACTCTATTATCAAGGACTATTGTATATATCACCCAGATTGCTTCAGTTGCATATGCTTCAAACAAGGCATGACCTTCCACCTATAGGATATTTTGGTGTCAGTGAAACAATAGGGATGATCTCTCGAGACTCTTGGTAGCATCAAATGTGGAAATTAGTCAAAGAATTCATATGCACAAGTGATACTTGCAAATCGAGCCAAGTTTCTTGTCATCGACCTCATGTGTTGCTGCACCCCTTGCCTATTCCTAATCACCCTTGGTCATCTATGTCAATGGACTTCACCACCAATCTAACTTTCTAAAAGGGGTTCGATTCCATGAGAATTCGCCTAATATTCCATGTCTTAATTTTGGAGCCTTGCATCATCAATAAGAGGGAGGAGTATTTTATGGGTGCTCATGTAGTCATTGAGGCAGATTGATTGTCGGTATTGGGTACAATTACTAGTTGTGCTACCTTGGACATTGCTATGCTTTGGTGGATTGCATACATTAAATCTTTGAACCTTGAATTTCAGCATATTGCAGGAAGAGATCACCCAATGGCAGACATGTTATCTCGAGCACGCTATGAGAATGAAGATGGGATGATGGATGAGGAGAAAGAAGATGACTTTCGTGTGGCTAAAAATGATGTTGTAAGAGTGAATTTGGCAATGCAAGGTGTTGTTGCAGCATTAACAGAAGCTTGGACAACAAAGAGAAGACACTTTAGATGTCTTGCATCTTGTATAGAAGTGTTTCTGGAAGACAAATATATAGGAGAGTGGCTGAGAATTGGTCAATACCTCAGTACATTAACAAAGAGAGATGAATGGTCAGATGAGGAGTTTAAAAGGATTAAGAGGAAAGCCTATGGGTTTTTCTTAAAATATGGGTACTTATGGAAACATGCTAAAAAGAAACAAGGTATGTCATTGCGAGTTTTGGGCGACAGAGCTTCATAAGTAAATGTTATGTAAGAATTTCATGAAAGCTTGTGGGCTGGTCATAGAGGTGTTTGGGGGTACTTTTACAAAGATCAAAGAAAGATATTGGTGGCAGGGTATGTGTAAGGATGTTGCTCACTTTGTGGAAATATGTACGACATGTCAAATGTATTCATCTGTGAGACATCAGAATGGATTGCAGCCCACATATGCCTACAAGTCTTTGGCAAATGCCTATAGGTCTTTGGTAAATGAGGTATCTTGTGCTTGCTCGTGAAGACTTGACTAATCAAGTGGAAGGGAGAGCTTTATGTACTAAGACAACAAATGCTGTGTGTACTTTTCTCTTAGAAGAGATCTTTTGTAGGTATGGCTGTGTGGACAAAATTACAGCCAGTAGATAGGGGTGAGTTGGATGCAGATGAAGCTCATGATTTCTTTGCACAGTTGGGGATAAAGCTTGCTTTAACTTCAGCCTATAACCCTAGAGGAAATGGAAAAAGTGAAAGAGGTCATCCACCTATTGTGAAGGCATTGGCAAAAGCATGTGGAGAGAAGGTAAAAGAGTGGCCACGATTGCTCCCTTATGCTTTGTGGGCTGACAAAACAACTCATAGTGCTGTTATAGGATATATGCCTGCAGAATTGATATATGGTCAAAAACCTATCATGCCCAAATAGAACGCACATGCACCCAAGAATCTACTCACCTCTGATACATTTGTGCATACATCTTGCATTCTATCAATCCCATCTATTTTTGTTGGTGATGGTCTTCGCCCATAGGGCCCACACATATGACCAACAATCAAAACCTCTTCAACTCCAAAGACAGACTTTTGTCCAAAAAGAGTTAAATGCACCTCTTATAAACATGTCAAAATCCTCTCACAATCCACAATATGGTCTGCAACAAATTGTCTACATCCATCTCTCCATTCTTTTCATCCACTACACACCCTTTGATTGGAACATCATCCAAGAAGGGCATTGCCAATTGTGGTATAAAATCCATGAGTACCCTATTCATAGCATTTGTCATGCATGCCACTGAATTTGTTGCACCCTGTGGGAGAGTACACATCAGTACTAACCCCAAGGGAGTCTTCATGGTTGTGATATCCCTTCTTTCAATTACAAGCTAAAACTAAAAGATCACCCAAAGAATGGATCGATCCACCTGCAAAAGCCTCTGCAAATTCATCAACCACAAGACCTACACCCACATTCCTTATGGTCACTTTATTGACTGGCTGCATGTCGAGAATAAATCTCAAAGCCCCATTCTTTTTGGGCACAGTAAACCAACGATTTGAGTACGGGGCTGAAGGAGGCTCTAAGATCTTCATGTGAATCTTTTCATTTAGCAAATCCATTAGCTTTGGCAAGTAAGCTTTAGGCATTGGAATAGGCCTCAAGTTCCATGGTATATGTGGCACAGTAAATATGACCATAGGAGAGACAACATTTGGATCCACACAACCTATTTCACTTGGATGCAATGCAAATGCCTTTCCATGCCTAGCTAACATCCGCATAAAACAATCTCTCTTAGCAAGAAAAAGAAACCCTTCTGTACCAACTTTCAATTCATGTAATGTTTCAGATGTAAACTGATGACCTATATCTTTAGGATCCCGTAAGCTTGGCTGCCTTGACACTTTTTCATACAAACCCTCACTCTGTGGTGGAAGTAGCAAAGCAATTGGCCTCACCTTTTTGTCAATTGTCTTATACTTTGTCTCCACAAGTGCTTCAGCCCATTGTAATCCTTCATGTTGAGCAAACAATGCTATAACATCATACATATCCAAAGAATATACTGACAACACTCTGTTTTCAGTCTCACTTTTTGCATGTGTAGCCGCTCAAATTTCAGCCATAGTGTCATTAATGTTCAACCCATAAAAGATGCCTAAATTTCCTTCATTTTTAGCTAACAGTCCCAATGCTTTCAGTTCCTTAGTAGCTTGTTTCATAGATACGCGTTCAGCCTTGCACATAGCTTCCATAGGCTTAAACCAACATGAATTGTTTGCTGTAAACTTCTTGGCGGTCTGAATACCTTGTTCTGCCAGTATTCGTTGTCTACATTGCTCCACGCAGTCGGATGCTACTCTCTTTCCAGCAACCACCTATCTCTTAGCCTTCCAGCGACACCTATGACTTCGTCCACCACTTTAATGGGTAAAACTCTTCTTAAGTTCATGGGGAAGCTGAAAGCAAAGTCATAGGGTTGTCTATTCATCTTCTGCTACTCCCAGGCGGTGACGTCTACTTGGAAGCGCGCAAGGCGCTCTTCTAGGGTGGGCGGAACTGGCACTGTGGCCGCTATCACTGGCCAAGCCCTCTGTCTAGCCCTGACCTCTTCAATAAGCTTCCTCTACCTTTCTTCTTGGGTGGCTACTCTCTCTGCGGATGGGTCAGTGGGCGGCTGGTCTTCTGGTGGTGGCGAAGGGGGTGGATGAACCAACTCCTCCTCTTGAGGTCCCATTTCGAAATTGAAGTTGGTTTCATCCCCCTCTTGCCATTGCTCTTGTTGCACTGTCTCTGCTATGAAGCCCAATGAGTCTATCTCCTGGGGAGATAGCCCTGCCTCTAGTAGTGCATTACGTTGTTCTTCTAGGCTTGGGCTAGCTCTTATCATTTGACCCGACAGTTGTAGTCCTGCTTTTAGTGCTCTCTGTGCCATGCCTAGTTTCTTGTAGGCTGTTTCCACTGTCTCGTTGTCTTCTGGCACTGTTACGTCCAGCAGGGTGGTCATGAAAGCACGTTGTTGAGCATTGAAGCTCATGGAGACGGCACGTGCCCTGCTTTCCGCCATCAGTTTATCTTTCTCAAGCTGTCCTAGGCATTGGACGAGAGTCTTCACCTATCTTTCATTGTGAGCAGCCCACTCCTCAGCCCTCTTTCTCATATCCTCCAGACTCTCGCCTTGACTTTGAGCCAGCACTGTCAGTCGCTGCTCTTGGTCTTGCATGTCCTTCTTCAGCTGTACCTGTTTCTCTTGCTCCGCACTCAGCTCTTGTTTTAACTTTTCTATCTCTTGCTCATACCTACGAGCCCTCTCTTCTCGTACCACCTCCAGGTCATTAGCAGCCTTATGGATCTTCTCCCCCTGGGCCTACAGATCCTTGCAAAATCCTAAAGTTCATCATTTTTCCGTCTTAAAGATGCCATGACCTCGGCGTCTTCACTGGCCTTGGTCTCATACTCGGCTTCCGCATCCTCCTTTTCCTAGAGCTGCCCTTTCAGCTCATGTAGTTCTCTCTGAGCTGCGGCTAGCTGCCTCATTGTTTCCAGCTGGAAGGAAGCTCTAGCCTCTTTCTCAGCTTCTATCTCAGACCGCTACTTTCTTCTCTTCCTTCGCCTTTTCCAACTGAGCTAGCAGCTGCTTCAGGTATTCATCATATTCTTGTGCTAGCATGCTTGTTGTGGGGACGGAGGTGGTGGAAGTTTCTGTTTTTTGTCTCTTTGGGTTCCTTTGTGACTCTGCATCAACAGCTATAGGTCTCTTAGTTCCAGGTGCAGAGGGCGTGACCTCTTCTCCTCCTTGGCCCATCTACTTGTTAACCAAAAATTGCACCCACTCCAAGACATTGCTGAGATCGACCTTAGGAGTGGAGCCTTGGGTGGTGGTGGTAGTGGGCATTGTCATGATGAGAGTGGCTGGTGTGGTAGGTACGAAGAGAGGGGGAATTGGTGTCATTGATTCTTTGCCTTTTCCTTCTGCTGGGAGTGGGGGTGTGATTTTCGGCACAGTGGTACTGGAACTAGGTGCTTCTATTCTGTGTGGGCTCTTTGCGCCCTCCTTGTCTCTTTTGTGCTACTCCTCAATGGAGCGTCGGGTGGCCAGCGCTATTTCTTCATCTTTCCGTGCAGGGCTTTCGTTCTTTGTTCTATGTGCCTCTGTGGGCTGCCCTGGGACTCTCCCTCTTCGTCTTTGTCGGTCTCTGTTCCATCTGAAGACCTGTGATGTTCTTCTGTGTGAGGTGGGGATTGTGATTGTGACTCGTCACTTCCTTCTTCGTCTCCCTTCTTAACTTCTTCTTCCCGTCCTTGCCCTAGTGCTTCTTGGATTGTGGCAGTAAGGACACCTCCAAACCCTATGGTTGAGGCCTTGGAGGATGATGCCTTGTGATTTGATCTGGACGATGGGGATTCTCCTCCAGCAACTCTTCCTCCCGTTGCTAGAGCCTTAGCTGAAGCCTCTATGGTTCTCCTCACAAACCCGTTCAGGTTTACCTCGTCCAGTGATTGTGCCGCAATGCTGTCGAGCAGAGGCATGTTGATCTAGCTCATTATGGTGTTGTACCTCTGGCTCGAGAACAAAGTGTGCACCATTTTTGCTTGCAACTGGATATCTGGGTTTGGGATGTTTGCCAAGCTAATCCCATCATTGGTATGGACCTTCACCTTGTCCATTCCCAACATGGCATCCCCAGTGCCCTCTCCACCAATTCCGGGGTCAGCTCAATCTGTACTTGCCGGGTGGCTTCATTCTCGCGCACCGTGATAGTGCCTCTCCACCAATTCCGGGGTCAGCTCAATCTGTACTTACCGGGTGGCTTCATTCTCGCGCACCCTGATGGTGCCTCTGTTTCTGTTAAAGGTGCGCAAGAAGTCGGCGCACTGGGTGTAGTCCACCCTCTGGCCCATTGCTTCTAGGTATTTCTGCAGATGGCACTGGTCTATAATGTGGCGCACTGTCGGCTCTTCGATGGCCACATCTTCAAGGTTGAAGATGTGACGGAACTTCAACTGGCTAAAGGCTCTAGTCTCCACTGTGAGCCCGTACTTCGCTTGCTCCTCCTCCGAGAAGGGAAGCTTGCCAGCCTTGTCCTGGCTTGCCATGATAGATGCCTGCAAGTTCAGCCATTTCCACTATTAGTGCTTTTTGACAAGTAACTTGCTGAAAGAAGAAAAGCGTAGCAGATTTTATTGATCTGAAATATTTTGAGTATAGCCTTAACTTTTCTTTTCAGACTTTTACCATTGCATTTCAATTTTTATTAACATTTCATACTTGGTTCACTTTTTAAATTCCACCTTACCTCCTCCCCCTTTGGAACGAGAAGAATTCGTCCCAGGATTGGAGGTTGAGAGGACAAGGGCATTCAGCATACAGAGCATCTTTCTATTTGCACAGGAGCCAAGCATAGAAGTTGGGGTTGTACTCTAGCTGAGCTTCACGGTCGAAATCGAATGGACGGATACCCACGTGCGTGATGTATGTCAGAACATTAGTTAGGAGATCGCCAGAATCGATGCGACTAGCAATGTGGAGTTCTTCCTCTATTAAGAGGCGGTCAAGGTAGGGATACCCCTTGATGTGCTCTTCCATGGGTCGGCCACGAAGAGTAGTTAAAACTCGATACGAGGTTGGCACGACGTAAGTGGGATCGTACTCTGTTGTTTTGATTGCGCGGCGCTGCTCAGCGTTGGTCATTATGTGGCATCCCTCAACTTCCCATTGCAGCCTAAGAGTGTACCAATGCTTCAAAAACGTGGAGTCAGTATTAGCGAGCTTGGATAACTCTGTGATTTCTTGATCAGTGATAGCAAAAGTGGTTCGCTGATCGTAGGATGTGATGAGACACTGTTTAATGGCTTGCTCTTTGGAGATCTCGCTGTTGAGAAACTCAACAGCAGAGCGAGAAGCTTTTGCAAATGCGAATTCAAAGGTCTCCCAAGAGCAAGGCATATTGCGCACTTCCGTTGCAAAGGGTTTTTCTAATAGACCTAAGTCCAAGCGGTCGTAGCTGAGGGCTAGCGCCACGAAGGTGGCATCGAGTCATTTAATGTATTCCACCACGTCATTCCTGGTGTCCTCAGCGAGGTCGGCGGCCAGCACTAAAAAGGACTTGCGTTCATATGAGGGCGTAAGGCCGACGGGTGGTCGAGGTTTGCTAGAACTAGAGGCCTTGACAATACAGAGTTGCGGTTGGGAGTTTCCTTGAGCCTGTGGTGGTGCTGTTTGGAATATGGGTGGATTAAGATTAGCCAAAGCAGATAGATTGCTGCATTCAGGTTTGCTTTGGGGAGTCGGATTGACTTGGTCGGATGATGCCTCCTGTGACGGTGGTTGTTGCTTGGGCCGATAGTCCTGTGCGACTCTCTTGGGCCGAAGTGTAGATGAGTTAGATGGCTGGGGCTCTGGACAGCACTGCGGCTTATGGTTTTGAGGTGTTGTGGGACCTGGGCTAATCGAGCTTGAGGGTGGCATATGAATAGTGCCTCTGGCCGTGGGGGCCTTGGGGATCCACAACTAGGTATTTTCCTCGTAGTAGCCTTGCGCACGTAAGAGGGCTTTAGGGACCCATCTTTGCTTGATCATGCGGCGCTTTCTGTGACTGTGTCTTGGCCCTCGAGGGTTAGAGTTTTTGGTCTCATGAGGATAGGAGCGTTGACTCCTAGGCGGTTGTTGTGGCTGTTTAGGCACCCATTGAAGGCGAGGTTGTTGGGCCTTAGCTTTGGCTACTGTGGGTTGCAGTTTATGAAAGTCGGGGAGTGGCGGCCACACACTACCCCCCTCCTTAGTCTTGCCTATGAATGTTTCTACCGGTGGCTTTGCGGACGGTGATGGTGTTGCGCAGCCCTTGCTAAAAGCTGTGACAATGCGCACGTTGCCTATTGCTAGGTGGATGCGCTGCGACTCATAATCAACATTGCAGTGAGTCTGCTTTTTGAAGGTTTGCCCCAGCAGTGACTCCGTGCCTGTGTCTGTAGCACTTGGCAATACGTAAAAAAGCATTGGAACAGTCTCAGACTCGATAGAAACGGCGACTCTGCACTTGCCGAGAAGTGAGTATGAGTGGGCCCCATATGGGCTTAATTTGGCAATTCTGGGTTGAAGTAGTGGTTTGCCAAGTTGGATCCAATGACTGTGGGTTAAGACATTGAAGTCTGCTCCCTCATCGATCAAGGCATTGAAAGTGCATGTTTGCTTGGCAGTGACCGTGATACGAAGGTAAGCGGGTTCTACGGCTTCCTCATCTTCTTCATTGATTTCAGTGATTGTAGCTACTCGTACTTTGACCGGCGGTTCTTACAATGGTGGCTCATGCAAAGGATGCATGGGAGGGTTGGTAGTACTTTTTGACACGACTGCCATTGAAGAAGCCTATTCTCTCACCGTCTAGTGTCTCAAGCTCGACATTGCCAATTCGGCTGATTGCACGAACCTTGAAGGGTCAGAGACCTCTGAATTTCATTTTTTGCTTATGCCCCTTAATTGAGTAAAGGAGCACTAAGTCACCCTGTTCGAACTCGCACTGCTTGACATGCTTGTCAAACCAACTCTTGCATCGGGCTTTCTCACAGATAAGCGCGTGGGTGGCTAAAAGACGAGTCTCTGATAGGCGTTCAAGCTCGACCAGGCGTTGTGTCCATGCCTCCTTCCCTTCCCATCATTCTTGAAGTGCTATTCTCAGGCTAAGAACGAAGAATTCTAATGGTAGAATTGCCTCAATTCCATAGGTCAGCCTAAAGGGGGTTTGGCCGACAGCCGTTTTATAAGCTGTGCGGTAGGCCCACAAAGCTGCCATCAGCTTGTTGTCCTAGTTGCTACGTGAGGCTAAGACTACTTTGGTCAGGACATTGACAAGAATATTATTCGTAGATGCTGCCTGACCGTTCGCCTAAGGGTAGTATGAAGATGATTTGCAATGGATAATGAGAAAGGTGGACAGGAGGTGCGCTATCACTTCATTGATGAAGTGCGTGCCCTGGTCACTGACCAGTTCTATGGGGCAGCCGAATCACAAGATCACTTGCTCCCATAAGAACTTGGTAGTCGTCCTAGCATCGTTTTTACGTGTGGCTCTTGCCTCTGCCCATTTTGTGAGGTAATCCGTGGCTACAATGATGTACTTGGCTTGTGAGTACTGCGCCGCAGGACTGATGGGTCCTATGAAGTCAATTCCCCATTTTTCAAAGGGTTGTCGAGCAATAATTGGGGTCAACTCCATCTGATCCTTGCGAATTGGGACTTTTGTCCGCTAGCACTCATCACAATGCTTGACGAATCGCGTGGCGTCGTGGAAAAGCGTGGGCCACCATAGTTGAGACTGCAGCACCTTCCGTGTTGTCGTGTCTCCGCTAAAGTGTCCTCCCGCAATGCCGTTGTGTGCCTCCGAGAGCACATCATGCATCTGATGCTCACATATGCATCTACGCAGCAATCCATCTTGCCCCAGCCTATAGAGTTGGCCTACAATCAGTTGTTAGGGCTGGACCTTAAGGATCAAGCGCCTAAGTCGAGCTTTTTCTATTGGTCACTCAGGCAGTTCGTGCTCAAGCACTTGGACTATGTCATCCGCCCACTATGGCATTAGATCAGCCTTGAATAACTCTCTCTCACTAGACAGGTTAAATAGATGGGCATCGGGTAATTCATCAACGAGATACCTTATCCCAGCGGCTTCTCCCGTGGGGATGCGTGACATGTGATCAGCCATGTAATGCTGTTTTCCCTTTCGTACTACCACGGAGAAATCGAACTCTAGAAGCAGAAGGAGCTATCGAGCTATGAGTCCTGTAGCGTAAGGTTTGTTTACGAGATAGAGCAAGGCTTGATGGTCCACGAAGAAGGTAAAGGGTGTGGCCAAAAGTAATGCTGGAATTTCTTCACAGCGAACACCATGGCTAATCCCTCTCTCTCTGTTGTCGAGTAGTTCATTTCCGTCTCACTGAGTTATTTGCTAGCAAAGCTCACTGGATAATCTAAGTTGTGTTCGCCAAGTTGGCACAACACTGCCCCCACATCAAACTTAGAAGCGTCAATGTGCACGTGAAAGGTAATGGTCCAATCTAGGGCTCGTAGAATTGGTGCTGTTGTTAGAGCCTTTTTCAATTCTTCGTATGCTTGTTGGCACACCTCGGTCCATTCAAAGACGATCAGCAGCTTGTATAATGGTCTGGCGATCAATGCATAGTTCAGTATAAACCGCTGATAGTACCCCCTATGGCCTAAGAAGCATTGAACTCCCTTGTACTTAATTGGGGGTGGAAGGTCAACAATAACCCTGACCTTTGAGAAGTCAGTGGCAATGCCGTTCTTCGACACCACGTGCCCTAAGATGCAGCCGTGCTTAACCCAAAGCTGGCACTTTAAGGGGTTTAAGGAGAGACGATACAAGCGACACCGCTCAAAGACTGCGCGGAGTTTGTCTAAGTGTTTGATCCAGGTCGAGTGAACATAGAGATCGTCAACAAAGACTTCTAACTCCTTGTGAAGAATGTCCTTAAAGATGGTGCACATGAGACGTTGGAAAGTGGCAGGGGCATTGGTCAACCCGAAGGACATGACTATGTATGCAAAGACGCCCCACTCGGTGGCAAAGGCGGTCTTGTGCCTGTCCGCAGGATGCACTTGCACTTGGTTGTATCCTAAGAAGCTGTCCAGAAAACTGTAGGCTTCCTTGCCTGTCACCCTCTCAAGCATGTGCTCGGTGTACGGCAATGGATAGTTGTCCCTCTTCGTAGCAGGGTTCACCTTCTTGTAATTGACGCAGACTCGAATTTTTCCATTCTTCTTCATCACAATGACTATGGGCGATATCCAGTCTATGTGCTCAATTTCATAAATGAATCCAGCTCTCATTAGCTTTGTCAATTTCGTAAATGAATCTAGACTGGGCGATACCCAGTCTGTGTGCTCAATTTCGTAAATGAATCCAGTTCTCGTTAGCTTGTCAATTTCCTCTTTGACAGCATGAGCGTGTTTTGGATTCATAGGGTATGATCGCTGCTTGACCGGCATTGCATCTAGCGTCATGGGTATGTTGTGAGTCACGACACTCGGATCTACCCCCTTAAGCTCCTCTAAGGACTAGGCAAACACGTCTATATACTCTCGCAAGAGAGCGACAAGACTCGTTTCTTCTTCATCAGTCAAGTCATCGGCAATGAATACTGGTCGGGGTGTTTCCCCCTCCTGGGCTAAGTCTACCTCCTTGACTTTGACTTGATTGGTTTGCTCGTCTGTCCTTGACGTTTGGCACCTAACAGAACTACTACCCTATTCCCTTTTTTGAATTTTGTAAAGAGTTTAGGGAGGTCCTGTGGCTTTCGCTGTTCTTCTGTTCGTGTATCCCTGGGTTGCTTTGCCTTTTCCTACCTTAACCGTCTGCGCCTCAGGTGGACGGGTAGGTCCCCCTTGGTACGTTTGGTCGTGGGTGGCCTTGTGAAAGATGCGGGATCTAGGACATGGTAGTGAGTTATGGTGGATGGAAGGAGAAGAGTGGACTCATGATGGAGAAGACAAAGACACTGTTTGTTACACAAGTGAATTAGGTTCCAAGATTGAGACTTGGACTCATAAACACAATCTTGTGTATGTGGACAATGACACTGACACTTTACTGAAAAGAAAAGAGTACTATCATTGCATTAAGAAAAGGAAGCAAGTACAATGCTTTATAGGAAAGTAGGAAACTACAGTAGGCACCACTGTGCATATGGGATAGGTAAGCCTGCATGTCCTTGGCCCTGAAGCTCCATACAAAAAGGCTGTCAATGAGTGTGATTGTTGAATCTCAACACCCCTCCTCAATCACAACTAGAAAGGCACAAAGTGTGTAGAGGCTATAATGAGAACTAACTGCAAAGTGTGGGCACACCACAAACATGGTAGACACTAGAAGCTGTCGCAGAAAAGGCTAAGTGTGGGCACCAAAACATGATGGACATCCAGAGGCTGTAACAGGGGCCTCACAACGTGTACAGGGACTGTAATGCCAAGTTACATGAGGAGTTTACAAAGCTTATGACAAGAAGCATTATGGCAAGGAAATACAAGGCTTTTAAAACAGTCTATCAGAGTAATGAGAGTAGAAGGACTGATGAGTCTTGTCCTTCCGATCCTGGTGGTCTTCATCTTCATCTTCATCTTCATCTTTTGGTCCATGGTCTTCTTCTTCTTTCACAATTGCAAGATAGGCCTTTTGGGACCTCTTTCTAGCATGACACAACTTCTCAATGTGTCCGGTCCTTTTGCAGAAGTCACAGAAGAGCGGTTCCTTTTTACCTTTGTATCTGTTGTTTACATATAACATTTGTCATCCTTTGAAGTGCTAGGCTCTTCTTTGCTTTTAAGTTTCTTTTCTTCCTCTAGCAGAGAGGCTTTAATGTCAACAAGTTGAGGATTAGGCATATTGGTTAGAGTGGTTGATACATTATCATAAGCAGGAGGCAAACTTTTTAACAAGACACCAATACAAACATCTTCATCCATTTTTAGCTTTATCCCTGCAAGTTGAGTAAGCAGGCTTTCCATGTAGTTCAGATGGGATGCCAGGGATGTATGAGGCTTCATATCAAGTCGGAAAAATTCAATTAATAGACCATACTTAGACAACTTTGACTGTGCACCAAATAAGGTATCCAATTTGTCCCAAGTGTCATGGGACGTGTCACAGGCATCCACATGATGGATGTAGCTATCACCCAATTCTAGTTTAATGATGGCTTGTGCCTTGTCATCATTCTTCTGCCAAGTAACTGCAAGGTCCGCATCCCGAGGTTTCTTCTCTTTGCCATTTATGATGGCCCAAAGACCCTTCTTCATCAGAATGAGCTTGATGCGGATTTGCCAGATGTGAAGCCCGACTCCCTTGAACCGAGCATTTGGAGAGTCTTTTCCCATGTTGGATAGCAGCAGCAAATCAGTACCAAGATTCTCAGATGTTACAGGTGAAGGACAAATTACAATGTGTCAAGAGACACAAGTAATGGTAGTGTGAAAACACACTATGTAGAGACTCGATTTTGAGCTTGAATCTTCCTTGCTCGGGTCGTTGATCCTTCTTCAGTCTTCTCAGGTCCTTCCCCTCCTTGATTTGGTGCTGGGACACTGGATGCTAGAGTCATCGAAGATTGGGGTAACGGCTTGATCTTCCTTGGCAATAAAACAGATGCTGTAAGGATAGAGATGGACACTTGGAAGACCTCACCAATCGACCTAAACGCCATCCCTGTTATGCTCAAGGGTAACACTCAGGTCAAGAAGTTTTATGGGCCCTTGACCAAGCATATCCCATGCCCAGAGGATGAGCAGGATTGGATGCGTGTTCTTGCTATAATCGACCTACCATTCTCAAATCATGAGGCGTATGAGTAAGCCATCAAAACAATCGGCAAGTCTAATGAAGCACTCTCTATACCAGTTTGCATGATGGCAGGAAGCCTCCTTGGAAAGCCTAAGCCTGTCGCCTTCCAAGTACCATCCAACAAAAGGGAACTCCAGGATCTTCACTGGCCAATTCTTAAGTGCCCCGAATGGCTTCACTCTCATACCGTTTGCTAACATGACATTGAACCTAGCAGTTTCGATAGGTAGGTTTCCCCAAGTCTAAAGCACTGTGTGGCTAAGCACACTAACCCCAACTCCCGTGTCTACGATTCCCTTTCTTGTTGTGTCGCCTAGGGCTAGGACCGATAAGACTGCGTGCATCTTAGAGCCTTCCCAGAAGGCATTGATGTGCAAGGATTTAGGCACGGAGTGCAGCGTCAAACTTGGTAATTACATTTCTGTATCATGGTCTTGAGGGTCTGCCGTAACCTGCTTGCGTGACCCTTCGACCCACTGCTTAAGATCTTGCCATAGGGTAGGATGCTGCCTAAGCAGATCTCCCAGGCTAAGTGTTACAGGGGTAGTCACTAGCATGGTTAGGAGATCGTTGGATACTTGCTCTTGAGCTTCCTTCACCCATTCCTTCACCTTTTCTACGGCCTCTAACTGTCGCTTCGAGTGCGGGCATTCCCCTACCTTAGCTCTTCCCTTTTCGGCCGTCTTAGGGGCTGAAGTCTCCGCCTCTGCGTCTGAAACCTTCTTTCCAATAGGCAGAGTTGTAGCACTCTCGATTTTTAGTGCGACTTTAGCTTCCGATCTCTTCTTTTTCCGCCTGCGGCTTTTCTTCCCTATCGAGGTTGTGTCAAGATTGCTAGGTCCTGGCAGAGAGATGTCGGCCTGTTTCATTAGGTAAGGCTGGCCGTAGGGTTGTGAGTACGGAAGTCTTCTTGGTAATCTGCATTGCGCGACGTCATGGCCAAACCTACCACAGTTAGCACAAGGTCTTGACCTAGGGTCTTCACACTTGGCTAGTAAGTAGTTTCCGCCACAGTACACGCATTGGACGTGCAAGCGCGTTGGTCGTCTCAACATGTCTTGCAACTTGGCTAATTCCATCTTGACATCAGCCAAGCCTTGGTCTATCTTGGTGGCCTTCCCCTTATCTTGGGATGATGGGATTGATCGCTCACTAGAGGTTGACGCTCTCTTTGAGCTTTGAGAGTTGGTCTCCTCTAGATTCGAGCTCCTGGAGTTCCGCTCCTTTGACTGATCATCGACTCTGATGGCTTCCTCAAACACTCTAGCTATCACATCTCGCTGCAAGCTCAAATTGCTTGCCAAAGCCTTATATAACTCCTCGTCCCGAATGCCACTGATGAATACAGTCGAAACTGCTCTTTTAGTCGGTCGCTCGCCCAAAGGGATTCTCTTGAAGAGACTCCTCATGTGGGTTACGTAGTCGGAGATGACCTCCTTCTCTTTCTGCTTGATGTTCATCAAGCGTACTAGTAGGTTATCGGAGTATCCGGGCTCGATGAATCTCTTGATGAAGAGATCCTTGAGGCCATTGAAGTTGGCTCACTCTACAACATCTAGGCTCGTATACGACGTCCTACCCTTGCCGCCTAGGCAAAGCCCGAACGCTTGCGAGCATTAAGTTAGGTCGTTGAGGACGTTGGCCTCGCAAACTTACTCAAACTGCTCAACAAAGTTGTATGGGTCATCATGGGGTTGGTACTTGTTGAGTTGCTTGGCAACAATCGATATTTTGAACTGGCTCTTTGAGCCTTGGTTCGCCCTAGTCCTGTGAGCAGTGACGTCGCTAATGCGGTGGCACTCTGCTCTGCTGTTGTATTATTGAGCAGTCGCTTCATGAGAAGCTCGCTCAACGTCAAGTCTCCCTCTAGTGCTCTCTCATGGTCCATTCAGTTTTGGCCAGCTAAGTTCAGCACTTGCTGCACCTCATGCAACTCCATGCTTTGCCTTTGGCTCCTAGCCTACTGATCCCTATTGTACTCAACTATGCTCTGCAATGCTTTGCGGGCTAGCCTTCTCTCCTCTTCTAGATCTGCGATGATAGTGTCTGCTGTCCTGCTGCGGTGCTCGTACCGGGCGTGCATATCGTAACTACTCACCAGCTGTTGAATAGTATCTAGGAATACGTCAAAATCGAGCTCCTCATTAAACCGATGGTCTGAGCTCTCTTCCGCCATGGTCGAGTTCTCGCGCTCCACTAAGCTATCGATCAGGTTGAATAGACTTAACAGATCCACGTCGTTGGCGCTCCTTGCTTGGTCCTACTCTGTGCTTTGATGGTTTTGTCTATATCTTGGTTCTCTCCTGCTGGTGGGTTCCTTGAGCAGTTTTATCTGAGTGAGTTCCTTGACTTATTGAATACAATCCTCAATTTATGATCACTCAATGTGTGTTATTTCTCGTGCACTTGTGGTCAATTAGGCTTTCAACTTTCTTATGTGTACTTCAAGTGTGGAATTCAATGTGAGTGCGACAAACAATCTCTATATGCTTATGCCATCTTGTCTTGTCTCGAGCCTGATAAGCTTCGTTGCTCAAGTCCTGGCCGTTCTAGCGAATTCTAGGGTCTGCGCTGCTTCTTGCTGTTCACTCGAGGGTCGATCACAGGTCCTACGATTGGATTTCCGTTCTCAACACGTCAGGTTGCTGGGGAGTGCTCCAGCACTGTTCCCTTGTCCCTTGGCCGTGACTCCTACGTCGGGAACTGCCTACAAAGCGTTCGCTATGTTGTCCTAGAGCGGGTTGCGCTTCCAGTCGGTCACGGGGGTCAATTTTTGACGTTTTCTTTTTTCTGCCTAAGGGTGTGTCCGATTCTCAGAATCGGACGTGGTCCAATTCCAGGTGGGTCCGAGTTTGAGCTATCCAATTCTCAGAATCGGACAGGGGTTAGGTGTCCAATTTTCGAAAATCGACAAGTGGTCCGATTGGACCAGATGGGTGGTCCGATTGCTGGCTTGTCCTAATCCGTGGGTCCGATTCTATGAATCGGACAGGGGTGGGTCCAATTGCCTATGGTTCGATTTCCAAAATCGAACGGGTTGGTCTGAGTAGTCCGATTGGACAGGATGGTGTCCGAGCGTCTGATTCTCAGAATCGGACATTGCACCGGGTGTCCGATTCCGCCGACCCGAACGCACTTTCGAGCATGAAATCATCAAAAATCTTAAGGTATTGATTATTACAAGCTACAAGATTCAACAAGAATGATGCTTGAGTGATGGAGAAGAGATCTATATACTTGGGGATTGTCGATAGCAACGTAACTCCTCGCACTGATCCATCGAAATGGGTCACCCAAGCTCTCTCTCTCTCTCTCTCTCTCTCTCTCTCTCTCTCTCTCTCTCTCTCTCTCTCTCTCTCTCTCTCTCTCTCTCTCTCTCTCTCTCTCTCTCTCTCTCTCTCTCTCTCAACTAGTTGCAAATGAGGATTTACTTGCTCTCCAAGAACTTATACCCCTGCTGGACATTACGATCACTCTCATTGCGATTCGTACACATTCAAATGAGCATTTCCTCCATTTTCCACTTGTTTTTTCCGATTTTCTCCCTGTTTTACAACAGCAAACCCTATGCCTCTCGGATGCGATTTCCTAATGCTAGCCTACTCTAAACGCAACAAAAATCGAAAGCAAAAAATTGAAATAAATTTTCCATGTTTTCCAATCATCAAACACACAAAACATCCCAAAATACTTAGTTGTCTTTGAAGATCAAAAACACCCAAACTTCCTACCTATCTCAAGCTCCGTTTCGGATGAATCCCCTACTTTGATGCTCGATATGAGGCGCACAAGTGCTCAAGCTTGAATCTGTTGGTCTCGGCAACGGAACCAAAATGTGGGAGCTTTTGCTCAACCACCAAGACCCTCAAACCGCTTATTGTTTCAAGTGTTCCAAGCGAGCTCTAATGGCTATCTCTTACCTAGCCGACGCGCCGTCGATCCTACGAATGTAGTGAGCTTACCTTGATGTCATTGTGAGTAGCCTCCTCCCTCGCACACCTCGATAGCTCCACGATTCTTGATGCTAGCTCAAGCATCCTCAAGCCTCCTCCATCTCCAAGCTCCATCCTCCATAGCCACGTGCGTGAGAAAAGAGAAGAGAAGAGAAGAGAAGAAGAGAAGAGGAGATGGTGAAAAGCTTCACCCTCTTGATCCCTCACTCCCTTACACTCTCACACTCCCTCTCTCAAGAGCACACACAAGCAAGAAGGAGAGAAGAAGAGAAGAAGATGAAGACTCTTTCTGCCACACACCAAAGAATAAGCTTCTCATTCACTTTTGAACTTTATATACAAAACCCTAAATACCTTTTGGGCGGTCATCCCCTTTTTTACAAGGCCGACCATTGGCCTAAGTCCATTTCTTATTTCCCACCATTTTAATTTATCATATTCCCAACTAATGTGTAAAATTTGCACAGGAGCGAGCCTGGCACTCTTTTACAAGGATTCGGGAGCGCTTCCACATTTAATGGTGTATCTTTTACTCTTTTGCTATCTCGGGGCGACACTGAGACTTTCTGAGGGTCGTGCCCGAACATTTAAATTTTTCATGGTCTGGTTACCAGTCAAGGCGTCTTTTCCTTCTTTTATCCTGCGCCTTTTTTTGCTATTTTCTTTTTTTCCATTTTTCCGCTCCTCTACTCCATTTTCCCGCTCCTCTGTGCTGCAGTAAACAAGTGTAGTGAGCTTACCTTGATGCTCAATCGAGTACCCTCCTCTCTCTTGCACATCGGTAGCTCCATGATCCTTGTGGCAAGCTCAAGCAACCTCAATCCCTCTCCCATGAGCTCCATCCTCCATAGCCACGCACGAGACAAGGGAAGAGAAGAGAAGAGAAGAAGATGGAGAGAGGAGATGGAGAGCTTCTTCTCCATGATCCCTCACTCTCACACACTCACTCCCTTACCCTCTCACACTCCCTCACTCCCTTTCTCAAGCACAAGCAAGAAGGCAAGAAACAAGAGAAGAAGAAGAAGAAGCTTTAGCCACACACAAGAATGAGCTTCTCATTCACTTTTGAACTTTATATACATGCCCTCCCTTCTTTGGGCAGTCATCCCCTTTTTTACATGGCCGGCCATTGGCCTACATTTCTCATTTCCCACCATTCTAATTTATCCTATTCCCAACTAATGTATACAATTTGCATAGGAGCGAGCCTGCCACTCTTTTACAAGGATTCGGGAGCACTTCCACATTTAATGGTGCGCTTTTTACTCTTTTGCTTTCTCAGGGCAACATTGAGACTTTCTGGGGGTCGTGCCCAAACATTTAAATTTTTCAGGGTTTGGTTATCGGTCAAGGCGCCTTTTCCTTCTTTTATCCTGTGCCTTTTTTGCTATTTCCTTTTTTCCATTTTCCCACTTCTCTGCTCCATTTTCCTGCTCCTCTGTGCTGCGGTAAACACGGTAAACATTACCTTCCTCCTAGCCAAGTGCCAGTCCCATGGCACTGCAGTGGGAAGTAGTGGGATAGTTGGGTCTGCTGCTGCTAAGCGAAATTGGTGAGTAGATGACACTGATTCAAAGGTGAGGGTGTGAATGAGAGGTGATGGAGTTTAATGATGATGACCAAGAGAGATTCCGGCGTGCTTTAGGCTTCATGAAGATGCTCGGCATTTCTCACACAATTATGGCTTCCATTCTGCGATGGCTGATAGGGGTTCCAATTGGCTGGTGAAAAAGGCGTTAGGCATGCATCTTTGGAAGATGAGGTTCCAAAATCTATGCCAATGACAGATCTATTACTGAGTACTCCTTTTTCTTGATTTGGTTCAGTCATGGTAGCCATCAGTAGGCAGATGGTTGGCGACATGAAGCATATTGGTCCGTCCAATCCAATGCAGAAAAGCTCCTAAAACAGCAGCAATGGTGTCATGTCCGACACATGGAAAAAGTTTTGGTCATTAAAGGATGCCGTGGATGATCTTCTTTAGCTGAGTAGCCAATTCTTGAAACATGAACATAACCTGCGAGAAAAGTTGTGCACTCCCTAAGGGGTGTGTCTGCCTCACCGTGTAGTGCATGGTGCCCGTGACAGTGGAACTGGGAAATGGGTCTAACCTTGGACAAGCCCTTGGTAATGTCCCACACTTGAGGACCCAGTTTGTGTATCGTTGGAGCTACGGTGCAAATCTTAGGGTGACAGGTCTGAAAGTCCTGCCCTTGATGTGCCCTAAGTGTGAAGTGGGGAAGGGGCTAGGGAGAACCCTAGATGCAGTGACTGTGGTGCACAACAAGGCGAAGGGAAGTTGCAAGCTCATCATGTGAAGTTTTCTCTCTCTTATCTTTGCTTAGTAGTAGATTCATCCCTTGGCTTTGCTATTCTTTGCTGTTGTCTCTTCTTTCCAATTCACCTTTTCTTTTGTTGCCTTGTGGCTTTTTTTTTTTGAAGAGGTTATACATAGATGCATGTGATACAAGGGCATGATGGGAGTTTAATCCTCGTCATCCAAATGGCTGGTAGGGGATGGTGGAGGGCGAGGGGCTTTGTTAAGAAATCTGTGGCTCAGCAAGTAGCCCTTGAGATTGAGGCGGGTCTTGAGAGTGGTGGTGGAAAGGAAAGGGTGATTGCATTGTGTGAATTTACTATCGCTCATATCCTCAAGCAGTGCAATACAGAAGGATGGCAAAAGAGTAGTACGCATCATGAGGCGAGTCATGGTGCTGCTATCTATGGCATTGGGGTCGAAGTAAAGGGATGGAAGGTGGCATTCTTGAGGTGCAGGCTCTTGGTAGATTAGGACCCTAATTAGTCTAAGATAATTACAGGTTGTTATGAAGGCGGGGTCAAGACAGGATGTGAACTCACTAAGGAATCTATCTATGGAATTGTACAAATTAGGGAGGGTAAATACAAGGGCATCTTTATAGGAGGTGCTATTGGCGTTATAGATGATAGGGAAGTCAAACCTGCCATGGATGGACGGATTAAAATCCACGCCTAGCCTTCGAGGATACGGCATGAACGTGGGGTCGTTTCTCTCAGAAGAAAAGGTGTTACAAAATGCCATCCAAGCGTCAAGGTTGACATCAAAAATGTGTCTTCTCCAGGTGGGTTGGCAATTGTAACCCTCCACCAATCTAGGCACCTGGAATACTTTATCATGCCAAAATTCACGGTCCTCGATTCCCCAAGCAGTTGGGGTGGCCTCTCACTCCGCTAGCCACTTGTCCTTGAGCCTTGCACCCATAGCAATTACATCGTTTACAACTTCAATGGGCATTACTCTATTTAGTTTAGTGGGAAGCTCAAAGCAAAAGTCGAAGGGTTTGCGGGCACATTCTTGATGTTCCCAGATGATTAGCTATGCATGAAATCCAGCGGGGAGGTCCTCAGGGCGTAGTGGGAGAGGGGTAGGTTACCTTGGGACAGGTCTAATGTTCAGCTTCTTCCTTGCCTTCTCCACCATTTCTCTTCTACGCTTAGCCAGGGCTGCTTTCCTCTCAGCGGATGTGTCAGTGGGTTGCACTTCATCTTGTCGTGGAGGAGAGGGTGGTGGGACGTAGTCCTCCTCCTGAGGTCCCAGATCAAACTCTGGTCCACCCCCTTCTGCTTGCACTTCTTCTTGCACCGTCTCTTCTGTGAAACCAAGTTCGTCAATTTCTTGCACCGTCAGGCCTACCTGTGTAAGGCATTTTCTTTGCTCCTCCAGGCTCTGCGGCGGGCCTCCTAGTTGCAGTGGTACGTGCAAGCCTACTGTTAGGGCTCTGCATCCAATGGCTAGCTTCTTCTGCAGAGCTGATCATTGTCCTCGTTTTCTTCTGTTTTGGTGGAGTGAAGCAGCGTGTTGAGGAAAGTGTACTATTGGGCCATCATAGAGAGCTGGGTAGCCTCTGCCTGATTTTTAGCCAACACCCTATCTCCTTCTGCTTTGGCCAATCGGTGTGCCAGGTCTCATACCCTCCTTTCGTTGTGGCCTGCCCATTCATTCGCTCTCTTCTCCATATCTTCCAGGCTCTCCCCCTGATGGAGGGTCATAGCCATGAGTCGTTGCTCTTGGTCTTCGAGCTCGCAGTGTAGGCGGGACTACTCTTGGTCTCCATTAGCGATCTGCGCACTGAGCTGATCCAGCTTCACCTGCATTCTTTGCACCTGCTCTTCTCTTAGCTTTTCTAGCTCTTTAACATACTCATCGTACTGGCCTGCTGGAGATGGGGGATGGGACATGGTGGCGACGGTGGTAGTAGCTTCTGTTTTCTGTCTTTTAAGCTTTGGGCTTGGCTCCACATCAGTCGTGGCTGTCCTCTTCACTCCTGACATTGGGGTGGCTATGCCAGCTTCTCTTGCTAACTCCCTTTCCACCAGGAACTGCAGCCATGTGACCATATTGCTCTCATCAACCTTTTGCGAAGTTCCTGGGGCGGGGATGGTTATTACGGAAGCAGCAGGGCTAGTTGGCACAAAACTGGTAGGGACAGGCATGATGGCCTCCTTGCCCTTGCCCTTTGCGATCGGTGGCAGGATGGGATCTGGCACATTCAAGCTCGTGTCCGGGTTCTCATCCTCCTGGGGCGGGGTTTGCTTTCTTTGTCGTTGATATTGTTCCACAGATAGGCGAGTTGCAAGTTCTATATCTTCTTGTTCCTTCTTCCTCAAGGCTTCTTCCTCCTCCTCAGCCCTTCTTTTCCTCTCCTCTTCTGCCTTTCTAGACTCCTCTTCCACTCTCTGTGCATCCTCTTTTTCTTTCCTTTTCCTCTCTATTTCCTAGGCTCTTGACACTCTTTGTGCTTTTTGCAGTTCTTTTTTCTCTTTCTTCCTCCTTTCTTCTTCCCTTTGCTATTGGAAGCACTTAGTGCGCTGCTCTCTTTGCTGCTGCTGGCGCTGTTCTTCTTGCTTTTCTTCTTCATCACTCCTCTTATCAGTTTCTATTTCCTCATCAGAGCCAGAGGATTCTTCGTTGTGTGGTGAGGGTGGCGGTCTTTCTTGCTCCTCCTCTGTTGTTCATGCCTCCTTTACTACTTCTTCAATTAGGGCAGTTAGTACACCTCCATATCTAATGAATGATGCTTTGGAGACGGCCTTCTTCCTGTCTTTTGCTGCTGGGGATTCACCTCCAGCAGGTTGGCTTCCCAGATTAAGTGCTACGGCAGCCTTCTTGATTGTGTGTCTTACATAATCATTCCAGTCAATCTCTTCTGGTGCATTGGCCGCGAGGCTTTCGAGCATAGGCACATTTATTCTGCCATATAGGCAGTGTATCGATGGCTGGAGAAAAGGGTGTGCATGACTTTAGCACGCATGTGGATTTCGTCATCAAGGATGTCCTGGATATTAACTCCATCGTTGGACCGCACCTAGCCCCTGTCCATTTTTAGCATGGCGAAGACATCCCTTTTTGGTCTCTTTACGGCCCTTGATTCCACGCCCAGTGCCTTTTCTACTAGTTCCTTGCTTAAGGGTACCCTGACTTGCATGGTAGCATCCCCCCTTCCCACAGTCACCATGGCACTCTTGGAGGCAGAGTCGAAAGTTCGTAAGAACTCAACACACCTTGCATGATCCACATTTTGCTCCGCCTTCTCCACATACTTGTTCATATTGCACTTTTCTATGACTTGCTTAGCTGCTTCCTCCGTTTCCACGACCCTAGATAGGTTGTGGACAATTCAGAAATTCAGCTACCCGTAAGCTTGAATTTCCAGATTCAACATATATTTTTGCTTTTCTTCTTCCGTGAAGGGAAGCTTATGAGCGCGATCTTGATGAGCCATCTTGGGTTCTTGCCCAGCAAAAATACTTTTCATTAATCACAAGTGGAAAAGGAAAACATGGCTAAATGAAGCTAAGCATGAAAAATACGCAAAACAGGAATGCAAAGAACTTGAAAAATTTTGCTAACTAATTTTTTTTTAAATCACTGAGTTTAACCTTTCAACAATTATTTATGCCTTCTTAGCCTTATTCCTCCCCCTCAGAAAGATGAAAATCCTTCCTAGGATTGAACGAAGTGGTGAGGATATCAAAGGTGATTGTGATGGGGTGTTCCGGCCAATAGCCACTCATAAAATGCAGGGTTGTACTCAAGTTGAGCATGACGATCGAGTTCACAGGGTTGTACAAAAACTTGGGAGATATAGGTCAAGACATCGTGAAAAATATCTCCGGTATTAAGGCGGCTTGCAACGTGCAGTTCTTCTTCCATAAGGAATTGGTCAATGTAAGGATGGGCTAGGACCTAGTCATCTAAGTGTTGGTTCCGGGTAATGGCCAAAACTCTAAATGAAAGAGGTGCCACATAAGTAGAATCGTACTCAATGGTCTTGATTGCCCTTCTTTGTTCAGCATTTGTCATGATACGACAGCCTTTCTTTTCCCATTGGGTCCATAAAGTGAACCACTGCTGTAAGAATGAGGAAGTTGAGCTTGCAAGTTGCGTAAGCTCATGTAATTCTTATTCAGGAGCAGAATGAGGAGGCTTACGGTATGAGGTGATTAGTCGCCTGAGAACAGCTTGCTCCTTTGAGATTTCTTCATTTGCTATTAGTTCAGTAGCAATCTTGGGGAATTTGACGGTCATAAACTTGTATTCCTCCCAAGTGCATGGTAATGCACGAACATC
Source organism: Lygodium microphyllum (assembly GCF_053477565.2). NCBI lineage: Eukaryota > Viridiplantae > Streptophyta > Polypodiopsida > Schizaeales > Lygodiaceae > Lygodium > Lygodium microphyllum. The sequence goes on along the minus strand of NC_141159.1, from coordinate 124,181,507 downwards.
GGAAGCAAGTGGTTCATCAAGAAGACCTAGGTCCAACTGCTCATAACTCCTAGCAAATGTGGTGAAAGTGTGGTCTAACACCTTAATGTAGGTCACAAGGTCATCTCCCGAAGTTTCAGCAAGGTCTTTAGCCAAGGAAAGGAAAGATCCTACCGCATAGGAAGGCCTAAGACCTGTAGTGGTGATGGTGCAATTGAGCTGGACACCAATGACTCCATTGTTGGTGTTCCGGGTGTGGCTTTGCACTCCGAAGCACTTTGAAGTGCTGTAGGAAGCTCTAGTGGCATGGAAGTTGTGCTGGGTTCTGAGTGCACAGTCACTGAAGTATTCAACTCTTTTGAGTGAGGTAAGCTTGTTGCTTTTAGCGATTGCTTTGGTCGATAAATTAGCTAGGCCTTATTAGTCACAGCCAGCAGTAGTTTGCTAACTACGGCCCGGGTGCTATGTTTGCAAGCCTCTCTCACTGGAGTGAGGTTGCTTGGAGATGAGCCTTTAGACTTGCCATTCTTAGGCACCTAAATCCAGGGGTTGCCTTCATAGTAGCCTTGCACTCGCAAGAGATCTTTGGGGATCCATCGTGGCATGGTTGTGTGCCTACATTGATAGCGTCCAAATTGCCTCTTAGGCCGTGATGACTGATTGTTTTGGTGTTTAGAAGCACGTTTGGGTGGTCTACCCAGAGGTGGTATTTGCCACTTTGGAACCCATATAAGCTTAGACTCCTTGGCCTTGTGAGCACTCTTGGTGGGTTTGGGTCGAGGGTCTAGAGCTTGGCATGAGACCTTAGTGTCCTTTTGTGTAGACTTGCGCGTAAGTGCAGTCGTAGTGATTTCTACCGGTGGCTTCACAATGTTGAAAGGGTCAGAACAGCCCTTGCTGAAAGTCGTCACTATGTGCACATTGCCTATAGCAAGATGGATGCGATCTAGATTATAATCCACATTACAATTCGTCTGCTTCTTAAAAGTACAACCTAATAGTAACATATTACCGACCCCTTTTGTGTTAGGTAACACGTTTAAGAAAGCTGGTATACGTTCAGACTCGATAGAAATGACCACTTTGCACTTCCCTAAGAGCATGTAAGCATTGCCCCCAAATGGGGTGAGTTTGGCATTGGTGGGCTGCAGTTCAGGTTGACCAATGCGTGTCCAATGGTCATGCGTCAAGATATTGTAATCGGCACCTTCGTCAATCAAAGCATCAAAGGAATAGGTCTTTTCCGTAGTGACGGTGATTCGTAAATAGGCGGGTGCCACTGCTTCTTCATCTTGATCTGTTATTTCCGTAATAGTAGCCACGCAGACGTTGACAGGGGCTTCCAACATACGTGGCTCATGCAACGGGTGGGAAGGAGGATAGTATTTTTTTATGCGGCTGCCATTGAAAAAGCCGATTCCTTTGCCTTCGAGCCTCTCTAATTCAACGTTGCCCATTCAACTAATTACACATACTCGGAAAGGTCCCAGTCCACGGAATTTCATTTTCTGTTTGTGGCCCTTCACAGAGTATAGCAGAACGAGATCCCCCTGATCAAAGTAGCATTGTTTGACATGCTTGTCAAACCACATTTTCCTCCATGCTTTCTCACAAATCAGCGCGTGGGTGGCCAAGAGCCGGGTTTTCGTGAGACATTCTAGCTCTACCAAGCAATTTGTCCAAGCGTCTCTTCCCTCCCAGCACTCCTGCATTGTTATCCTTAAGCTAGGGACAAAAAACTCTAAGGGCAGAATGGCCTCCGTTCCATAAGTCAACCTAAAGGGCGTCTGGCCTATAGCCGTTTTATAAGCCATACGATAGGCCCACAAGGCCGCCATTAACTTGTTGTCCCAGTCACTCCGAGATGTAGATACCACTTTTGTGAGTACATTGACTAGGATTTTATTGGTGGATTCTGCTTGTCCGTTCGCCTGAGGGTAATAGGGCGAGGATTTTCTATGAATGGTTAGAAAAGTAGAGAGCAGATGCGATATCACCTCATTAATGAAGTGTGTGCCCTGATCACTGACTAATTCTATTGGACACCCAAACCATGAAATGACCTGCTCCCACAAGAACTTTGCAGTGGTTCTAGTGTCATTCTTCCTTGTAGCTCTTGCCTCTGCCCACTTCGTTAGGTAATCAGTTGCCACTATGATGTAGCGAGCCTGAGAGTACTGTGCCGCGGGACTGATAGGTCCAATGAAGTCGATGCCCCATTTTTCAAAGGGTTGTTGAGCTATGACAGGGGTCAACTCCATTTTATCTTTGTGCACGAGTGCCTTGGTTCTTTGGCATTCGTCGCAATGCTTCACAAATTTAGCAGCATCACGGAATAGGGTGGGCCACCATAGTTGGGATTGCAGCACCTTTCGGGCTATTGTATCCCTGCTAAAGTGTCCTCCAGCGATTCCGCCATGTGCTTCTTTCAATGCATCATGCATCTCGTGCTCATACACGCATCTGCGCAACAAACTATCTTGTCCTAACCTATAGAGTTGGCCGGCTATCAATTGGTAGGGTTGGATTTTCAAAATAAGTCTCCTCAGCCTGGCCTTCTCAATTGGTCTCTCAGGTAATCCGTTCTCCAGCAACCTGAACTACATCATCGGCCCAATATGGTGTCAAATCAGCTTTAAACAATTCTCTCTCACTTGACAGGTTAAAGAGATGAGCATCCGGTAAATTGTCAGGTATGCCTTGTCCAGCGGCTTCTCCTGTGGGTATGCGGGACATATGGTCAGCCATGTAATGCTGCTTTCCTTTGCGTACAATCACAGAGAAGTCAAAAGGAGAAGTAGCCATCTAGCTATGCATCCTATAGCACAAGGCTTGTTTACAAGATAGAGCAAGGCTTGATGGTCAACAAAGAAGACAAAGGGAGTGGCCAGCAGATAATGTCTAAATTCCTTTACAGCAATTACCATGGCCAACCCCTCTCTTTCTGTGGTGGAATAATTCATCTCGGTCTCTGTGAGCTGCCTGCTGGCAAAACTCACCGGATAGTCTAAGTTATGTTCACCAAGCTGGCATAGCACGGCCCCAATAGCAAACTTAGAGGCGTCTATGTCCACATGAAACGTTATGTTCCAGTCTCGAGCTCGTAAGATTGGTGCAGTGGTAAGAGCCTTCTTCAACTCTTCATATGCACACTGGCACTCCTCAATCCACTCGAACACGATCAACAGCTTGTACACATGGTCTAGCAATCAGTGCATAATTTAGTACAAAGTGGCGATAGTATCCAGTATGTCCTAAGAAACACTGAACTCCCTTGTAGTTATTGGGTGGCGGAAGGTCGACAATGACTCTGACTTTTGAAAAGGCCGTGGCGATGCCATTCTTTGACACCACGTGCCCTAGGATACATCCGTGTTTCACCCAGAACTGGCACTTCAAGGGGTTCAACGAGAGGTTGTATAACCGACACCATCCAAAGACATCTCTCGATTTCTCTAAGTGTTCGGCCCAACTAGAGTGTATGCATAAGTCGTCTACAAACACCTCTAGTTCGCGCCTAAGAATATATTTGAAGATAGTGCACATTAAGTGTTGGAAAGTCGCATGCGCATTCATCAACCCAAAGGGCATGACAATGTAGGCGAATACACCCCATTCCGTGGTGAAGGCAATCTTGTGCCTGTCATCGGGGTGCACTTGCACTTGATTGTAGCCCGAGAAGCCATCCAGAAAACTGTAGGCCTCTTTACCTGCTACCCTCTCGGGCATGTGCTCGGTGTATGGTAAAGGGTAGTTATCCCTCTTCGTAGCGGCATTAACTTTCTTGTAATTAACACACACTCGGATTCTTCCATTCTTCTTCATCACGATCACAATCGGTGATACCCAGTCTGTGTGCTCAATCTCATATATGAATCCCGCCTTCATGAGCTTATCAATCTCCTCTTTTACTGCATGGGCATGTTTGGGATTCATGGGGTAAGATCGTTGCTTTGTTGGCACACTGCATCAAGGACCATTGGGATATTATGAGTCACAACCCTAGGGTCGACCCCTTTAAGTTCTTCCAATGTCTAGACAAATACATCAATATACTCTTGCAAGACTACAACAAGTTTGATCTCCTCATCCTCGGTCAAATTGTCTGCAATGAATACAGGTCTTGGCTTTTTGCCCTCCCCAGCCAAGTTGACTTCCTTGACTTTGGCGGGTCCTTCGATTGGTTCACTAGTTTGGCCCTGCCTCTTCGCACCTAGCAGAATCACTACTCTGTCACCCTTTTTAAATTTTGTAAGCCGTTTGGGTAGATCCTGCGATTTCTTTTGCCTCTCTGCTTCTGAGTCCTTCGCTCGCGTCCTGGCCTCCTCCTTTAATCTCCTGCGCCTTAGGTGGACTGGCAAGTCCCCTTTTGTACGTTTGACCTTAGAGGGTTGGGGTATTTGGGGATCACTCTTAGTGCTGACTTCCAACTCCGAGTTAAACTCGCATCCCTCACTCGAGGAAGGATTTCCCCCGGGGGGTCGTAGTTCAGTAGGTGCATCCGTCTTGAGCACTGGGATCACCCATGGCCGTGCTACTCCGGCTTGCTCGTAATCCACGGCTCCTATGTGTTCTAGCCAGGATCTATCGCACTCCATCCGCATGACTCCTTTTTCACTCCAATTCGTCTTTTCCTTCCTGGGTCTCGAGTCTGCCTTGAGTTGTTCTATCATTCTCCCTTATGTGTCATACTCTATTGTATCTATCTCTTCCTCACTTTCATCTCCTGGAGAGCGGCAGTCCTCATATTCCTCGTCGTCAAAGTCTTGCTCTTCAGAATGTTCATCATCGCCTAAGCTTTCCTCTTCAGTCTCCTTGTCGTCAGTAACTAAAGCCCAATTGTATAACAAATTCAGATCGTGGACTTTGGTCCATTTCCATTCTGGCTTAGTCAACAGATCACATAGAGGCTTTAGGTTGGCAGCCAAGTTGCCCTTCAGTGTGTCTGTCAGATACTCTACGATTTCCTGAAGCTCTAGCTTATTGTTGGGGATATGGAACGAGACAGGTTTCCTTGGGTTGAGTGAGCTTCCTGCCATCATGCAAAGTGGCACAGCTGGCTCCTCTATTGGCACAGTTGCGGCTTTAGCAGCCTGCAGATATAGTTCTTCCTCATCTGAGAATGGTAGGTCAATGGTTGCCAAGACATGCATCCAATCCCGCTCATCCTCAGGGCAGGGAATATATTTTGAGTATCGCCTTTCAGCATGGCTGAGATGGCATTTAGGTCAACGGGGGTCGTTTTCCAAGTGTCCATCTCTATCCTTACTGCTTCAATTCTACTCCCTAGGAAGATCAAACCATTCCCCCAATCTTCAATGACTCGAGCGCTTCTCATCCAAGGTTGGTCTAGCAGTATGTCGTAGTCCACTCCCTTCATGACAATGAAGTTCACGGAAAACTGCACACGTGCAATCTTTACTAGCCAGTTCTTTAAGACTCTGAATGGCCTTACCTTCATTCCATTTGCTAACGTGACATTGAACCTGGCAGTCTCTATAGGAGGGTTTCCCCATGCCTCTAAAACTGCATGGCTCAGTACGCTAACACCGGCGCCTGTGTCTACAATTCCTTTCCGCGTCATATCTCCTAAGGCTAGAACAGGTAGGACTGCATGCATTTCAGTGCCTTCCCAGAAAGCATTGATGTGCAATGACTTAGGAGTTGAGTGTAGAGTTAGACTTGGGATTTGCGTAACTGCATCATGATCTTGCTGATCAGCACCCGTAAGTCATGTGTGCCCCTCCACCAAATCTTTTAACTCCTACCATAAAGAAGGATTCTGCCTAAGCAGGTCTTCTACGCTTAGAGTTACTAGGGTGGACAGCAAGGTTGCAAGGAGACTGCTGGGGCTCTTGTCTTCCCCTAAGGCTAGCACTCTTGGGCCATGCATTCTGTCTGCCTTGGTAAGTCTCCCTTTGGCCTTGCTGCTGCTGAGTTGCCCCCTGTGGCAAGGATACACTTTTAGTTTGTGGTTCTGTGGGTGAGACTGGTGTGCTCACGCTGGAAAAATTGTCCATTGGATCTTCTAGTATGGGTTCAGCATCCTTGAGGTGCTCCTGGGCATCCTTGACCCACTCCTTGACTTTGGTTATAGCTTTGAGTTGCTGTTTGGGATGGGGATATTCCCCTACCTTGGCACTCCCTAGCTCAGCTGTCTTCGGGGCTGAGGTCTCTGCCTCTGCATCCGTGACTCTTTTCCTGTCACTAACACCGTGGCTTCCTCGGTTTTAAGGGTTATCTTCACGTCTGTTCTCTTTTTCCTTCTCCTTCGGCTTTTCTTTCCTATTGAGGCTGCATCAAGGTTACTTGGTCCAGGCAAGGAGATACCTGCCTGCCTTGTTTGAGCTTGTGTCATAACCTGTAGTGGGATAGGTGTGTCCTCACTATCAAAGGTTTCCACTCCAAACAGCCCCAGAGGTACTGACGGTACGTTGGCAGAGCAAGCTGATAGTATCTGCCTAGGACAATCAGGAAACAGGTGAGTGATCCCACATTCTGTGCATCAGAGATCCGCTTTGTCCTTGTTAGCTTGTTCCTTCTCTGGGCAACGTGATGAAATGTGGCCTGGATGGCCGCAGGTCCAGCATGTGATCGGCTTGGCCCTCCAAAGTCTCTGCCTCTTCCTCTACCTAATGCCATCACCGGCACCAGCCGATAGTCCATCAGGATTGGGTTGCCCTCCTTGTCATAGGATATGTCCCCTCCCAAAGAAATTGGGTGGCCTATTACCTAAGTACGGAGGATTGTACTACTGTGCGTATGGGAATCTCCTCGGCATCCTGCAATGCAATGCATCATGCCTGAATCTACCACAATTTGAGCATGGCCTAGATCTAGGATCTTGGCATTCAGCTGGGAGGTGATTGCTGCCACAGTATACACACTATACATGCAATCGCACAGGTTTCCTTATCAGTTCCTGCAGTCGTGCAATCTCCATTCTCATCTCCGCCATCTCCTGGCCTTGGTCCATACTCTTTCCCTTTTCCTGCACACTAACGGTTGCTTTTTCTCCCGAATTAGTTGATCTCTCTGGATCCTTCTGATTTGCACTTTCTCGGCTAGTAGTCCTCATGCTTCGTTCCCTAAGCTGATCATCTACACATATTGCCTCTTCGAAAACTCTAGCTAGCACGTCTCGTTGCAAGGTAGAGTTACTGGCCAAAGCCTTGTAGAGTTCCTCACTCCGAATTCCATTCATGAATACTGTAGACACTACCCTCTCAGTAGGTCATTCATTGGCAGGGATCCTTTTGAAGAGGCTATGCACATGAGTGATGTAGTCCCTGACGTCTTCCTTCTCCCTTTGGTTGATATTCATCAACCGAATGATGATGTTGTCAGAATACCCTGCCTCCGAGAATCTCTTGATGAAGAGGCCCTTAAGGCAAGCAAAGTTTTTACGTTCTGCGTCATCAAGGCTAGAATATCATATTCTCCCCTTATCGCCTAAGCACAGGCCAAAAGCTTGAGAGTGTTGCACAAGGTCAGTAAGACCGTTTGCTTCACATACTTGCTCGAACTGCTCCATGAAGCTGTATGGGTCACTGCTAGGCTCATACTTTGCTAGCTGTTTTGCTACGATAGGGATTCTAGCCTGCCCTTTAGCCCCTTGTGTGACTCCCAATCCTGAGAGTAGTGCGGTGGCTAGGGCTGTAGCACTCTGCTCAACGGACGTATTATCCATGAGTTGCTTGGCTACAAGTTCGCTCAATGTCATGTCAGCCTCTGCTGCCCATTCCCTCTCTTCATTTGGTCCGGATTTGGCTGCCCCAGCTAGGTCTAGCACCCTTCTAGCCTCGTACATATCTATGTCTTGCTGTAGCTTTCTAGCCCTTTGCTCGTGGTTGTAGGCAATTATGCCTTCTAGCGCTCTCTTGATTGCTCTTCTCTCTTCTTCGAGGCTTGCTACCACTTCTTCTACAGGTCTGCCCTGGATCACGGTCCTAGTAAGTAAATTGTAGTCATGGACTAGTTCCCGTACTGGATCACGGTCCTAGTAAGTAAATAGTAGTCATGGACTAGTTCCTGTACTGAGACTGGGAATTCTCCTAGGTCTAGCCGGTCCTCTCCTCGATCGCCTCTTGATCCTGACATTGTTTCTGCCTCCAATTCCACAAGGCCGTCGATCAGTTCGAGTAGTTCTGGCAGCGCCAGATCCTCTATGTTGTCGTCTTCTAGATCCTCGCGTCCACTTAACGTCCTCTTGGGTCCTAACCCTGTTTGTCTACTAAGTCTTGGGGTTCACTCCTATTGGTGGGTTCCTTGAATGATTATGTTCGAGTGTATTCCTTGTTATTACAACCAATCCTCAAATTATGTACACTCAGTGTGGTGTCTGTGCGTTCGGTGCGAAATCAGGCTTTCTACTCTTTCAGTGCACAACCAATGTGGCCTACTATGTGTGCAGGATTATGGCACTCAAGTGCGATGTCAATGCTACCTTTAGGTCTTGGCCACTGGGTATGAGGTCAGCACACGGCTGCCTGGTTAAAATCTGGGTCTAATGTTTGGTATGCTGTTGCGACTAGGCTGCAATAACACACTCTGCTAGGTTTCCTAGCCACATGGCCAAGTTTTCTATGATTTTCTCGCACCTACAGGGTCACACTAGTGTCGGCAATGCGGTCAGGGCTTAAATTATTAAAATAATGTCAAAAAATGCATTCGGCCAAAATTGGCCCGAATGGCAGGGTCCAAATCCCAAAATCGGCGTCCGAACCGCCGAAGTCCGAATGTCTTGTTCGGTTGGAGCCGAAGGCCGAATGACCGAGTTCGAGGGCCGAAACCCGAATGGCCGAGTCCGAGGGCCGAATGGCCGGGTTCGAGCGGGCCGATTCTGCCGTCCAAACACCGAATGGCCGAATCCCGAATTCGGAGGGGCCGAACCGCCGAAGCCCGAACGATAAGGTCCGAATGGCTTTGTTCGGGCAGCCGAAGCCCGAAGCCCGAATGGCACGTGGTCGAATGCCCGAAGGCTAAATGCCGAACCCTAGGTTTGGGGTAGCCAACTGCTCGATTCTGGGGTTTGGACGTCCGAAGGCGTCGGGGTTGGCACACTTTCGACAATGAAAATGGTGGGACGAATCTAGTGTTATGTTGATGATTAGCTATTCTAAGCTGTTAAATACACACAAGGGCATGCCGGGGAAGAGATTTGTATACCTGTAGCACCTCGAAAGTGTGATCGAAGGCGTCCGCTCCTCTCCTGTGCCTATAGCTCTCTCACTCTCTCTTGCTCTCTCTCAACTAAGTCAGAATGCAAATGAGCTCTTCTCCCCTTACCCCAGCCTTACATAGCATTGCCCAACCACTCTCTAACCTTAGAGCCTTTCCCCGTTGTGATTTCCCCCTTAAAAAACACGATTTTTGCCTTCTTTTTCTTATTGCAACCAGATTTACATCAGCAAAAACCCTACCATTTCAGCTTCGAATCTCAATCCTATCCTACCTGATGCTGACAAAAAATCACAAAACCAAGCATGGGTTGTATTTACTACTCAAGCACTCATCAAAAAACTCAAAATACTTACTTGTTCTAACGATTAAACCTCCTAAATCTCCTATCTATCTCAAGCACCATTTCGGGCAAAGGCCCTACTCCTATGCTCGATTTGATGTGCGCGGCTCTCAAGGCTCGATTCCGTCAGTCCCGGCAACGGAACCAAAATGAAGGGGAGCTACAAGCTCTACCTTGAGACCTACAAACCGCTTATTGATCAAGCATTTCAAGCCGAGCGGCCATGGCTACCTCTCACATAGCTGATGCACCATGCCTATCTTACGAGTGTAGTGAGCTTACCTTGATGCTAGATCGAGTACCCTCCTCTCTCTTGCACACCGATAGCTCCATGATCCTTGTGGCAAGCTCAAGCAACCTCAATCCCTCTCCCATGAGATCCATCCTCCATAGCCACGTGCGAGACAAGGGAAGAGAAGAGAAGAGAAGAAGATGGAGAGAGGAGATGGAGAGCTTCTTCTCCACAATCCCTCACTCTCACACACTCACTCCCTCACCCTCTCACACTCCCTCACTCCCTTTCTCAAGCATAAGCAAGAAGGCAAGAAACAAGAGAAGAAGAAGAAGAAGCTTTAGCCACACACAAGAATGAGCTTCTCATTCACTTTTGAACTTTATATACATGCCCTCCCTTCTTTGGGCGGTCATCCCCTTTTTTACATGGCCAGTCATTGGCCTAAGCCCATTTCTCATTTCCCACTATTCTAATTTATCCTATTCCCAACTAATGCATACAATTTGCACAGGAGCGAGCCTAGCACTCTTTTACAAGGATTCGGGAGCGCTTCCACATTTAATGGTGCGCTTTTTACTCTTTTGCTTTCTCGGGGCGACACTGAGACTTTCTGGGGGTCGTGCCCAAACATTTAAATTTTTCAGGGTCTGGTACCGGTCAAGGCGCCTTTTCCTTCTTTTATCCTGCGTCTTTTTTTCTATTCCTTTTTTTTCATTTTCCTGTTCCTCTGCTCCATTTTCCCACTCCTCTGTGCTGCGGTAAACACGGTAAACACCCATAACAGTGGGCAAGCTAGAGACATGCAATCTTTCTCTTCTTCTATGCTTTTTCACAAGTGCAGTAACAGCTTCCTTGACATGTCTTCACTCTATTTTCAAACCTGTCTCTGTATTTTGATACTCCAGCAAATCACCAAGCTTCTCTTGAAGCTCAGGATCAGCTGCCTGTAGAAACAATTCAATTTTTTGACTTGCGAGAGCTTGCTGTTCTGCAAGATCCAACTACTCAAATTGACTTTCAATTTCTCTTAACAATTTTATAGCCACAAGACCCTTATTGGGTTGTAAAACCCACTCCTGAAAAGTCTTGCGCGTAATCAATCTAGTATCTTCAATGTAAAATTCTTCCCTGAGTGTCTTCTTGAAAGCTACCCAGTCAGTATCCTGCAAGTATAATTTAGTAATCTGTGCTTTCAGTTCATGTACAGTAACACGTACAAAATACCGGCTCCATGTAGTTTGAGCCACCCCATAGAATTCCATCTTCTGAGCATAGGTATGTACATATGCATATACATTCTTGCCATCGAATAACTTCACCTCACACTCAACTGCTTGCAAAGCATTCATCACAACACTTTCTGTTTGAGCAGAAGCTTACATCACGTGTTGTTGTTGTTGTACCTGCATAAGCATATTCATATTTTGCACCAACTATTGCAAAACATCACTGGAGATTATATTCGAAGCTTCTCCCATCTTGTCTTTCCTTCTTCTGACGACCATTCACGTTGGGTTCACCAATGTCGGAGGAGTTTTTGTCGAAAGGTCGAATCCACCGGGGATCAAAGGTAGAAGGAAGTAGAGATAGGAGATGGAAGAGAAGATAAAGAATACACAAGATGTAAACACAATAATGACAAAGCACAATGAACTGAATCAATATGTATTAAAAGAATGTGGAATCCTTGCACTACTCAAAAGCAATCTCCAGGCATTAGATCTCCTGGAGCTTCTTTGTAGAACAAAAACGTGGATAACAGCTCCTTTTCTCTACTACTCGGAACCCAAATCTAATGGCTCCATTGGCTCCGAAAGGGGGGTAAAACCCTAGGACACTTGATCACGGATCTCCCAGATCACTTCTTCTTCCTCTTCCAGTTCAAACTACATTTCTCAACATGTCAACAGCGATCGTGACGCTGTCGAAGGGGTTTTTGTCAAAAGGTCGAATCCACCGAGGATCAGAAGTAGAAAAAAGTAGAGATAGGAGATGGAAGAGAAGATAGAGAATGCCCAAGTGGTAAACACAACAAAAACAAATCACAATGAATTGATTCAATATGTATTGAAAGAACCTAGAATATTTGCACTACTCAGAAGCAATCTCCAGGCATTAGTTCTCCTGGAGCTCCTTCGTAGACCAAAAACGTGGATCAAAAAAATCAACTCTTTCTCTCCTGCCCGAAACCCAGATTTGATGGCTCTGTTGGCTTCAAAAGCGGGGTAAAACCCCAGGAAACACTTGTCTTACCACATAGGGTTCAAACCATCTTTTGGAAACTTTACGTATGGCACTATGCTGGTTATCTAAACTGCTATCATAAACCAATACCCAATCCCCATCTTGTATAGTTTTTTGTCTCAGTCTATGTATTTTATCAAACCGTTTCTTGTTCTATATCCTTGCTGCCCTTAACTTTGCAGTTGCAGCCTTTATGTCTTCTGACTTTCTTTCCAATTTTCTAATGCATAAGGCCAATAACTCCTCTTGATTCAACTCCTCCTCCCAAGGTAACACACTCCATGTGACTGTCATCTCTTCTATCGACATGATAGGTTTTTGACCATACAACAATTCTGCATGCGTATATCCTATAACAGCACTATGAGTTGTTCTATCAGCACACAAAGGATAAGGGGGCAATCGTGACCACTCTTTTATCTTCTCTCCACATGCTTTTGCCAATGCCTTCACAATAGGTGGATGACCTCTTTCACTTTTGCCATTTCCTTCAGGGTTATTGGCTGAAGTTAAAGCAAGCTTTATCCCCAACCGTGCAAAGAAATCATGAGCTTCATCTGCATCCAACTCACCCCTATTTGCTGTAATTTTTCCCACACAACCATATCAACAAAAGATCTCTTCTAAGAGAAAAGTAGATACGGCATTTGTCGTCTTAGTACGTAGAGCTCTCCCTTCCACTTGATTAGTCAAGTCTTCACGAGCAAGCACAAGATACCTCATTTGCCAAAGACCTATAGGCATTGTGACCAAATCCACCACCCACTTAAAATGAAGAGACAATGGATATGTGGGTTGCAATCCATCCCGATGTCTCACAGTTGAATACATTTGACATGCCGTACATGTTTCCACAAAGTGAGCAACATCCTTATACATACCCTGCCACCAATATCTTTCTTTGATCTTTGTAAAAGTACCCCAAACACCTCTATGACCAGCCCACAAGCTTTCATGAAATTATTGCATAACAGTTACTTGTGAAGCTCTATCACCCAAAACTCACAATGGCATACCCTGTTTCTTTTTAGCATGTTTCCATAAGTATCCATCTTTTAAGAAAAATCCATAGGCTTTCCTCTTGATCTTCTTAAACTCCTCATCTGACCATACATCTCTCTTTGTTAATGTACTGAGATATTGACCAATTCCCAACCATCTCTTGCATATTTGTCTTCCAGAAACACTTCTACACAAGATGCAAAACACCTAAAGTGTCTTCTCTTTGTTGTCCAAGCTTCTATTAATGCTGTAGCAACACCTTGCATTGCTAAATTCACTCTTGCAACATCATTTTCAGCCATATATACAACTCTAGGTGAAGAGTAACCTAGGCATGGCCCTAGGGTAGCATCAAGCCTCAATCTCGTTTGGTTGTTGTAGGTACAAATGTCATCAGAATGTTTTTTCAAAATTTAATGCAACCAAAATTAGTCAAACAAGATAATCAAATAACCACTCTTTTCCATAGAAGGATCAAGTTAAAATTTTCAATGGAATTTTCAGTAATTTCCATTCAATAAATGAAAATACAATCATAATTTGGGTTTAACTTTATGCATGTGAATACGTAATAACAAAACTAAGATATCTTGATTAGTTTTTTGAGTTGTGTTGGTGTTGTTTTCCTTCCAAACGTTTCGATTGCTTTAATACTCTGCATCTCCGCTAGCGCTATAGCTTCATTAACTGCCCAAAAGTTAGTGTCTATCATCTACCTTGTTCACCTTGTTTCGATTTCCTTCAGCATTTCCTATTACCCTTATTCCTTAACTGCATCTTCTTCTATCTTTTTGTTGCCTATTGCTAGCTTTTTGTCGAGCTCCGCCAACAAGCACAAAAGTGCTTTGGTGAGTCTTTCAATATCACATTCTTTGCTTTTTCTACGAGGCTATGCAAATGCATATAAATATAAAAACTCATTGAAAAGGGGGGGATGCACAATTGCTTGACAAGAGTTGTGTATGTTGCATAAACTTACCAAAAGCTTAATTTTTATCACACGAAAGGAAATACACACACATCTTTCTATTGTAATTATTGATGATCAACATGAAATAAGAAGATCCCCCCAAGGTGTACGTAGGTATTTTACCATACAAATTAACATGCATAAACTCTAGAGGGGTCTTTACTTTGTTCATTCTTTCTTATGAAATGCCTTTTTGTGTTACTTGCCCATCATATACAAGCTTCACATGGTTATTTCAATCACTATAGAGCAATCATACCTTGCTTATGAATCTACTTTAACATTGCAAAACCAATGTGTCCAAACCTTTTATGCCAAAGTTTACTTGTGCCCCCTCCAATGGTGGTTATTAAGAGCACTTACATCATACAAGTTATTTCTTCTATCTCCTTTATTAACAATTTTGCTAGCACTATTTGTAGCTATCTTGGCGAATCTCACTTTATGGTCGATATCGATTATAGAAAAAACTAATGATAAATTTCTTTTAATATCTAGAATATACAATATATTTGAAAGCTTTTTGACTCCAACATTTACAATAATAAAGAAAATAGTACCTATGCCCTTTCTAGGGCATTTTACATTCTTCCAAATCATCACACTAATGGGTTCTTGTAGAGAATCCGTAGATTTGTATAGACCTTTTTTGTTGGTCATGTGAAAAGAGACACCATATCAAATACCATGATTTCATGGTAGATCCTTAGTGCACCAAGGAACACCCTTTCTTAATAGTTGCCATGAATAGCTCCAAACTCTACTTCAATTGTGTTGGCTATATCTCCTTCACTTTTCTTTTTAGGGTACCATTCTTTTCATCTATCTTCTTGACGTGATAATTTGTATTTGTATGTTCTTTCTTATTGTATTAGAAGTACACATTTTGAAGCTTCTTCTTACCACCCTTCTTTTTATCACCATCATTTTTATTTGATGAACCAACTTTGCCTTCTATGTTGGGGCAAAGAATGTAGCATCTTCACTACCGATTGCTTATCAAAGTTTAAGCTACAAAATCTTCTCCAGTAGTAGTGCACACGATTCCTAAAATATCGAAGCTTGAGATCTCACCTAAGTATTAAGTATAATTACCATTCCATCAAAGTTTAGTAGACAAATCTAAAGACACCATCAAGCTAGTTACTTGCTAGTCTTTTATATCCTAGTGCTAACCATCTGATCACATAGATTCTTGAGCTAAGTGATAATGCCTTTGCTATCTCTCCTTTAGCAAACTTCTCTACTACTAGTTGATTCCCTAGGTGTTGATTTTTTGTTTGATTTTTCATTTCCTATCGACTCTTTAGTACATTCCAAGCCTTTGATCCCTTAGTTGTATATTAGGTCAAGGTCAAAACACTATGAAAATAGCTTCGAAAAACTAATATAGACATTGCATCTATATTTTTTAATTCTCAACCCCATAGAATATTAGCATATGAAAGAATCATTATATTTAAATTGGATATATGGAGAATAGGCTATCGACATGGTTTATGTTAGATTGAGATGCATGACTAATTGGTTTACTATGGCTTGTCTAAGCTTTGAGTAAAATCATTAAGAAGAGTATCACTACTCTCTTTAAGGTTGTAATAATCTTGACGTTGGGTAAATCTAGATGAGACAATGGACAAGACTTGACTTTGTTGACTCACAATCAAATTGCAACCCTATCAATTAATTGATGGGACAATTGTATTGGTTAGGCCAAGACGACATCCTGAGGCATTGCATTTGCAAACATGAGATGCATTAAGTTTTGGCTAAAGCACACATAGGAATTACAGGAAGTCACTTTGATGGAGACTCCATAGCTCAAAAAATCTTACAATCTCAACTATGGTGCCTAACTCTATTTTGCATTGTTGAAATTTTCGTTAAGCACAATGATGAGTACTAATGCATGAAAGTTCCAATTAGGAAGGACAAGATAGTGCTAACATCAATTATTACATGGCAACCATTTGAAAAGTTAGCGATAGATTTTGTAGGCCTACAAGCCACACTGCTCAATATTCTCAAGCTAGGTATAGTATTGTTGCTACCGATTGCCTAACCAAATGGGCCAAGGATAGGGCCACGAGAAAGAACAATGTGAGAACAATAACAAAATTCTTACAGGAGCAGGTGATCTCACGATTTGGCTATCCCATTGAGATTGGGAGTGATCAAGGTGCACACTTTATTAAAATGAGGTGATTGCATACTTAATATCCACATTCATGATCACACAACAAAGCTCCTCCCCATATTACCCACAAGAAAATCGTTAAGCTAAAGCTATAAATAAAATCATAATTGATGTTCTAACTAAAATATTATTTGCCTCTCTAAGCAACTCAGATGACAAGCTAGTAGCAACACTATGGGTTTATCACATACAAGAGTGCAACTGGCCAAACCCCCTTTAATTTGACTTATGGTACTAATGCAGTCATGCATGTTGAGTTCTTTATCCCTAGCTTGAGAGTGTATGTGAAAGAGTGGGAAGGCCAAGAAGCTTGGACCAACTATTTATCAGAATTAGAACGATTTTGTCTAAAACCCGATCATTGGCGATGCACGATAAAAGACCTAGTTTGACAAACACATCAAGCAATGGGATTTTGAGAAGCTCAACCTTGTGTTGCTCTACAACATGAGAGGCATAAGTAGAAAAGAAAATTTTGAGGTCTAGGCCCTTTACAAGTGCATGTGATAGCAAAATTAGTAATGTTGATCTTGAAGCATTAAATGGTAAAGGTATAGGCTTCTTCAATGGAAGTTGAATCGAGAAATATTATCCATCTACATTTCACAAACCCCTAATGGTGCTACTGTATATTGCCATACGAGCTGTTAGAATCACTAAGTTCAACTCTAAAGATGAAAATCCCATACCCACAACTTACTTGAGTATCACATTGGTGACAAGGAAAGCTCACAAAGTCACCGCCCTAATCGACAAAGGCGTTGATTATAACAGTATGACATATAATGAATGGATGAGCATTGGGCAACTACCACTCCGACAACTACAAAAGTAAATCCATACGAAGGATCTCCTTATGCACTTTGGGGAAATGTCAAATCATGTTGACCATCGAGACTGAAATTCTACCCATCATCTTCTACATGTTGCTCAACATTGAAGGAGTTGGTAATGAAGTACTAATGAGACACCCGTTTCAATGACTAACCAAGTACATAATTGGCCTCAAAATATATTGGTTCAATTAGGTATTCCATTTTCCAATGTCTCAACAATGTCATTAGTCAAGTGGGGTGTGAGGTCATCTTTAAAGAGATCCTCTTCTTTAGATATTTTGAACAAATGTATATTTGATAGGTTATGTACAATGCCCTTTTCTATTAGCTCTCTATTAGGTATTTAGGCCAAACGATCAACCATGTAATGTTTTTTCTTTTCTTTTTACAATTGAGAGGTTGAATTCGAGAAGAACTAGCAATCATCAAGTTATGTGACCAATAGCACATGGCTTATTAAATAACAAGGTACAATAGAGCATGGCGGTCCGTTAATAAAGTAAAGGGCGTCACTAGTAAATAATACCAAAACTTCTTTATGGCGAATACCATGGCCAATCCTTCTCTCTCAGTGGTGGAATAGTTCATCTTGGTATCCTGAGTTAGCGGCTAGTAAACCACACTTGGTAGCATAGTTTATGGTCTCCAAGTTGGTACAACATTGTTCCCATGACAAACTCTGAGGTGTCAATATGAACATGAAAAGTTATGTTCCAATCTAGGGCTTACAAATTTGGTTTTATGGTTAGATACTTTTTTAGCATTTATAGGCACATTGGCATTGTTGGGGGTAAAGGCGTGTGTACCTAGCCACCTGTGTATTAGTTATACTAATAGTACCTACATACCTACACAACTATACACTGAAGGTAGTGGGAACCCATCACTATCACTTCATTCTTTATTCTTTTAGTGACATTTGAAAAAAGGGAAGGCCATCACACATTATGACTGTTGGAGTTCCCACATCTTGTGTGTGTGTCTCTCTCTCTTGCTCTTGCTCCTTCCACCATAGCTCTTGCTTCTACTTTATGCTTTCACTTTAGGGCTCATTCCCTTCAACTGGTATTAGAGTCATTACATGGGCATTGAGGAGCTCAATCCGACATTGCTTTAGCTTGCATTCGAAGGTTTCTTCATTGGCAGCCATGGCTTCTCATTTGAAGGTATGCTTTTGATACTCCATGTCTTCTAGGCTACTTCCAATTGCATTAGATCTCTTCAAGGCCTTTGTTGGCAACCCTTGGAGCTTGCCTTGCTCCCCATTTTCCCCAGCCAACAATTCAGTGTAAATTATGCATGTTTACTACCTCTCTTCCCTGATTAGTTTGCTTCATCCTGCCTCATCTCCAACTCTTGGCATTACTCCTAGCCTTTGGGCAATCACTTCGCATTGTACCCAACAACTTTGGCATGAGTTTGCGAATCAATTGGAGCTCTTGGGTTCAACCATTAGCTTATAGTTTATGACAATTTGTTGTATTATAGTTTTGGACAACCCTTCACTCATTGTCTAGAGGTCATTTATGCTTCTCGAGATGCCTATTTGATGCCGCATCATTTAGGGATGTTATGCCAATGTATTGGAATGCTATGGGATTGATTTGAATACTCTTTTGCTAAGTTTTACAAAGGTTTTTTATTTCTATAATAAGCACAGATGAATTCCATTTTAATAATTGAAAGCATATGCCTATTGCTTTGGGTACTTAATCAATTATTCGGGGTGATGTATTGATGCTTATGGTTCATATTACGTGCTTGGTTATGCTCATGGATTGCTTTCGAGCTGTGATTGGAGCTTTGAATCTTGACACTGGTTGACATTCATTGTTATGTATGGTTATTGATGCTCTAGTAAGCGCTTTGCAAGTTACTTGGGTTGGATGCTCCTAGATATATGCTACTTGGATCTTGGATGTATGGATGCCTTCCACACGATGTTTTGAGATTTGTTTGCTCATCTAGCATTCAACCTTTTTGTTCTAGTAGGAGCCACTACTTAACACTCGGATGTTACATTGAGCATTTTGTTATGTAGTTGAGCTTGAGGGACTTACAGTGAGACTGTGAGACCTGGTGACATGTACATGCTCTTATTATTCTTTATGTATGCGGTTGATGCTCAATGGATTGATATGACATTACTTTTGGGCCAACACCTATCTCTGTCATGATGTTGTTAGTGATGTATGCATCTTGGTTGGCTATCTATATCGAGCTTCTGTTACATTGCTTAGTTCATTATGCCTTTAGTTGGTCTCTTCTGCTACCCATGAGATCCACTCTATGCATGGTGGTTATGCCTATGGAATGTATCTCAGTTTGACACACTGATCCTTTGATAGTTCTAGATGCTAGTTGCATCTTCATTCACTGCTAGTTGGAGCTATTCCCACCCAGGAAGTTGCAATTTGTCTTATATCATTGATGGCCCATCTTTGGCATTGATTTCTTATTGATGTACTTCATCTTCAACATGTTGTAATTACAGTTTACTGTGCTATTTATACAAGCAGTCACCTTTATTTGACAGTTCTTTGCATTGAGTATGTTGATAGTTCATTACTTGATCAATATCCCTTGTTTTTAGCCCGATTTAGCAATGGTTTAGGGCTATTGTAGTAATTACAACATCCTTCTTTGACGATTTACGCACTTGTTTTCTTTCATTATGGCTAGTGGCTTGAGTGATAGTGCTATCCTTAATATTGAAAAGTTGGATGGCACCAACTATAGCTACTGGAAGGCCCAAATTTGGCAAGTTTTAGTGCAAAAATTATAGGTTAGGCCTATGAAACTTATTGATACAAAGGATTGGGTTGAACCCATCATATAATCTCTCTTTAAGCATGTATTCTATAATGTTGTCTCTAATGGGCAGTGCACATGGGAATTACGAGAAAAGATTTACAATGTCTGTGCCAAGCAAATCCTTGCTTCTCAGATGTATTGGGGATGAAGCAAATCATGGACCTTCACCATGAAGGAGGGTACTTCTATGTTAGCTCACTTAAATGAGTTTTATTCCATTATCAATCATTTGTCTTCGTAGGGGATTGAATTCAAAAGCACTATTCTTCTCTCATTTCTCTTAGTTACATTGCCTGAATCATAGGTTACCTTTCGTATTGCTATGTATGCCAACATACCCTAATGATGGGTTACAATTGTAGGATGTAGAGGGTGCACTCTTGACTAAAGAGGTTAACAAAAAGAATGCCGATACTTCCCACACTCTCATGCTTTGATAGTTAAAGACAATAATGATAGGGGTGGTAATGACCGCCGTGGGAAGAGGCTCTTAGCAATCTTGCTCTCAATCACATGGATAGTCTTGTAGTAAGACTTGTGGCCATAAGTTCTCATTGACTTGTCATTACTATGGGAAAGCAAGGCATATTCAGCCACAATACCATGATATGCACAAGGACAAGCGCAAAGAAAAGGGAAAGGATAAAGTATAGGAGAAAAATGATGATTGCAGCATTGTCCCTAGCAAGTCTAATGTTAATATTGAAGAGATTAATATTGTGTAGACTAATTCTGATGATGATTTCATACTTGCAGCTTCTTCTCTTGATACTTCATAGTTGATTGATGCTTTGTCAAGGTATACTCAGTGTTGGCTCATAGATTTAGTCGCTTCCTTTCATGTGGCCCCTCTCATAGAGAGTGGTTTCACTCCTATCATAGTTTGACTCGATTTATTTGTTTGGATAATGATCTGGCACTCAAGATAGTTGGTATTGGTGATGTCCCTGGTTCAGGTTGCATATTTACTCTTTATGATGTACATCATGTACTAGATCTCACGAAGAGCCTTATCTCTACTAGCACTTTAGATGATGTAGGTTATGTAGTTATTTTTGGTGATTCCTCATGGATGATTACCTATGGGAATCTTGTCATTGCACATCATGCTAACTCCAAAACTCTCTACCCCTTGCTTGTATCTAGGTCAATTGACCATATTTTGGTAGTGGATGCATATCCACACGTATCTCTTTGGCAGTATTGCCTTGGGCATATGTCCTTGAAAGGAATGAAAATGCTTACTCATTTGTAGTATCTTCTATCCCTTGACTATAAGTGCTTTGAGTCTTGTGATCATTGTATATAGCAAGTAGACATGTAATACGCATAAAAATTCTAGTATAGCACACATGGGTGAGCCATTGGCTCTTGTTGATTTGAATGTATGTGGTTCCATGTCCTACAAGTCGTTAAGTAGTGTGAAGTATTTCGTTACTTTCATTAATGACTATACATATAAGGTCTGGGCACTTTCCATAAAGAAGAAATTAGATGTCTTGGCAACATTTCAGTGTTGGTTTGCTTTGGTTGAGAATCAATCTAGGTGTAGACTGAAATGCCTAAGGTCAAATAATGGGGGTGAGTGTCTCTAAAGCCTTTGAGTAGTTTTTGTGATGATGAGAAGAGTATTAGGTGTCAGTTGATTGCCCTATATACACCACCCCAAAATAGTATAGTTGAGCACATGAATAGGATAATTCAAGAGAGAGTTCATAATATGCTTAGCTAGGTAGGCTTATTGTAGCAATTTTTGATTGAGGTAGTTATTACTGCTGTACACTTGATAAATCAGTCCCCATGTACTGCTCTTAACTATTAGGTTGCCAAGGAGGGATGGTCTAGAAAACCTCTCTCATATGCTCATTTGTGTGTCTTTGGTTATGAAGCTTCTTGCAATGTACCCAAGAACAAGTCAATAAGTTGGATCCTAAGCCTAGGAAATGCACCTTTCTTGGTTATGGGGATGTAGGTGAGATGGGCTATCACCTATGGGATCCACATGATTGGAAGTTTATCGCAAGCCATGATGTTGTTTTCCATATGAAGAAAATGCATAAGTAGCCTAAGCATGTTGATGAGGTACGCAGGGTGATCTTTCACAAGGAACCTCTACTGTATAACTAGCTAGATAGCGTGTAGTAGTAGCTGATGCCCCAATGGCCCATGTCCTTGATGCTCAACAAGATGTATAGGCTACGCATCTAGTTTTGGTCTATTAGAGATAGATGATATCCTGCACGCTTTGAGCCAATTATGTTATGGTGACAGATGTTGTGAGCCTCTTACATATGATGAGGCCATGCATAGAGGTGATAGTCACTCTTGGGAGAGAGCCATGCAGTCAGAGTATGAATCAATGTAGCAACATCATATGTGGGATTTAGTTCCTTTGCCTAGTGGCAAGCGTGCTTTGCCATGCAAGTGGATGTACAAGTTGAAAAGTACCTCTAGATGTCAGATTGGTTGCTAAGGGCTTCAAGCAAGAACATGGTGTGGACTTTGATGAAGTCTTTTCTCTTCTTGTGAAGATGACTATCCAATTCTTGGTACTGGCCTTGGTTGCTCATCTTGACTTGGATCTTTATCAGATGGATGTCAATATGACTTTTCTTCATGGGGATTTGCATGATGAGATTTACATGGAATAGCCTAAGGGCTTTACAGAACATGGCAGGGAACACCTAGTGTGTAGATTGAGGAAGATCCTTTATGGCCTTAAACAGACACCTAGGGAATGGTACCACAAGTTTGATGCTTTTATGCATTCAAAAGGATATTCTTGCAGTGATATGGATCCATGTTTATACATGAAGAAGACTCATGATGGTAGCCTTATGGATTTGATCCTCTATGTGGATGACATTTTGAATGTTGGAATTGCTCACAATGAGTTGGATGCCTTGAAAGGTCAACTCAATAATAAATTTGAGATGAAGAACATGGGGCATGCCTCACATATTCTTGGGATGTGCATTATGTGCGGTTGCTCTAAGGGGCTCTTCTACTTGTCACAAAAGGAGTATATCTAGAAGGTCCTTGAGTGGTTTCATGTGCAGGATGTTAAGCCTATTGGCTGTCCTTTAACTTTTCATGTGAAGGATAGTTAGGTCAATTGCCTGTAATCTCATGAGCAAAAGGCCAAGATGGCCAAGATCCCTTATGCATCTGCTGCAATGTGGGTAGTTTGATGTATGCCATGATAGCCACTCGTCCTGACATAGCATTTGCAGTGGGAGTTGTGGCAGGCTATATGGTTGTACCTGGCAACAGATGGCATTGGGATGCCATCAAGGGTATCATGAGGTACCTGAAGGGCACATAAGCTATGTGCATCTATTATGGTGGCTAGGATATATGAGTCATAGGATACACTAACTTTGATTATGCAGGACATGCAAATAGTAGGAAGTCCACCTCTAGCTATATCTTTACCTTTGGCGGAGATGCTATCTCTTGGATATCTAGGGTGTAGAAATGCATAGCCTTATCTACTATAGAGGTAGAGTTTGCAGAGTCACTGAGGCTCACAAGGAGGCTATTTTTGGTTAGGCCATCTGGTTGTAGACCTTGGCATGATTGATGTCGTCCCTACACTACATTTGGATTCTATGAGTGGTATTCAGTTGGCCAAGAATTTGGTCTTCCATGTAAAGATGAAGCACATTGAGGTGAGTTACTACTTTATTTGGGAGGTCATTGAGGACAAGTCCATTGAACTTATCAAGATCTCAATTGACCAAAATCTTGCAAATCTGCTCACTATATTCTCTTAGCAGAGTGCTTTGCCTTCCTTAGGAATTTGATGGGTGTTGGATGAGATGCCATTTTTCCTCATCTTGTTGTACTTATGTACCTTGGTACTTTGCCACTTTTTTCTTGCTCTCTTCTCAACACTGATGGCACATTTGCCTTTAAGTGGAAGGTTGTTGGGGGTAAAGCCACCTATGACTAGCTGCCTGTGTATTAGTTACATTGATAGTACCCACATACATGCACACATGTACATTGCAAGTGGTGGGTGCCCATCACTATCACTTCATTTTTTATTCTTTTAGTGACATTTGAATAAAGGGAAGGCCGGTCATACATTATGACTGTTGTTTCCACATCTTATGTGTGTCTCTCTCTCTTGCTCTTGCTCCTTCCACCATAGCTCTTGCTTCTATGCTTCCACTTTAGGGCTCACTCGCTTTAGGCATTCTTCAATCCATTTGAAAATGATCAATAACTTGTATAAAGATTGAGCAGTCTCAGTGTGTAGTTTGGTACAAAATTTTAGTAATATCCTTTGTGGTGATCGAGGAAGTATTTAACTCCCTTGTAGTTCATCTTGGTGGTGGCAATTCGACAATGAATTTGACTTTTGAGAAGTATATTGCAATATCATTCCTCTTTGATATTAGGTGCCCGAGAATGCATCCATATTTTACCCACCAAAACTAACACTTTAAGGGATTTAAAGAAAGGAGGTATTGTTTATATTGTTTAAAGACACTTAGAGCTTCTTGAGATGGTTTGCCTAGTTGTGGTTGCATGTAGAGATCATCTACAAAAACTTCCAACCATTTATGGAGCATGCCTTTGAAAGTCATGCACATTAGTTATTGAAAAGTAGGAGGCACATTGCGTTGGTGTAAGGGCATTAGAATATATGTAAACACACCCCATTTAGTAGCAAAAGCTATTTTGTGCCTGGCATTGGGATGAGCTTGCACTTGATTGTATCCCAAAAATCTATCAACACAAGGAAGATTTAGGTCTCCTTTCTTGTGACTCTCTCCAATCTATGCTCGGTATAAGGCAATGGGTGGTTGTCTCTTTTCATTGTTGCATTGAATTTTTGTAATTTATGTAGACACTAATTTTTCCATTTTTCTTCAACACAATGACAATGGGAAAAACCTAGTTTTTGTGTTCTATTTTGTAGATAAATCTAGCATTTAGGAGCTTGTTGATTTCCTCTTTGACTATGTTAGCGTGTTTTGGATTCATTGCATAGGGATGTTACTTAATCGGCACCATGCTATCCAAGGTTATAGTCTTGATCCCAATCCTAAGATAAGGAAGGAAACATATATGAGCCCAACGTGGTTTAGCATAGGAAGGCTCAGAATAAACATGGCATGGTGGAAACCTAGTTTTTGGGTTGGGATTTATAGTTTGGTGTGATTGTAATTATGTTAACAAGGTGAATTACTTTGTTTTCCAAAAGATTATCCTTGTGTTTGTATCTAAGAAGTATCAATGAACCCCATGTAAATATTAATTAAGAAAGTTGTTTTTACATGTTTCATAGCATGAGTAGTATGCTTGCTTAAATAACTAAAATAGCCCACATCATTAAAGCAAGTGGATGGTCTTTCTGATGAAATCATCCTATGATTGGGTGGACTTAGTTAGCTGGGTGGCTTCACTCTTAAATTTAAGATGAAGTCTTATACATGGCTAAGCATTGTTTTAAGGGACTGTTGTGAGACTATGCCTTATGGGCAGAGGGATTGACGCTTAGCTTCCAGTCATCCGTCATGCTTATTGAGCTAAGTGTGGTGCTTGGCGTCTCGAGTCTCTGATAGCTTACATAATGGAGATCATCTTAGCTCGATGCTAGATGGTTGCTAGAGACTATAGGTGTGTCATTAGAAACCCATAAGTCGATCCTCGTGGGATGAGGTTAGATGCTTCACTTGCAAGGTAAACCTAGGAAATACCTACTTGCCTAAATCTATACGCTTGTAACTAGCACAAATGGTAACAAGCAGGATCGAATCCCTAGATGACTACCAAACTACCCTCCCTATGATTTAGGATTGGGTACATTTTTCATGGTATTAGAGTGTAAATTTTAGTACATTCCATTGTTAAATATGATGTTAAGTCAATAGATATTGGTTTTTACAATATAAATAAACACATTACCGTGAAAAGTGAGTTATTATGAATAGTAGATTAATATTGGGATATTTTCTAGGGTTTCTTTAACCAACTCTTGAACCATGAGGTGTTCCAAACAATGTACACTATGGCTTGTGGATCAAGCAATTTGTGGTTTTGACCATTGTGGCCTTGGTTACTTTCAAGGCTATCCTTGAATCAAATTGGTCAAAAATCGAAACTGAGAGTTGGAAATTATGAAATGGAAATTACTTGCTTGATGCTAAAAATTTTGGGCAAAACAAAAATTATGTAAAGAAAACTAAAATCCTTGAAGAACTTGTTTTGATTGAATTCTATTGGTTCTTCAAAACTAAAGACTCACAAGCACTTATTTGTATAAATGATGAGTTAATCAACCAAAATCAATATGCTTATTTGCAACTCATAAAATTTGTGAATCCTAAGCTCATTGGAATACGACCCCATAACTCTTTCGTACCCAATATAAACACATTACATTGCCTTGACTATCCCCTTATGGTCATTGATGTAAAGAGAATTTCTCCTTATAGATATATTGTTGAGCCTAGTGAAACAATTGATAATGCATCGCTTGATTATAAATTTAGACCAGAAAATACCTTATAAGCAAAGAAAATTTTGAGTTTTGAATTAAAATATGAGGCTCAGTGTATTTACTAGTAACCTTGTAAAACTATAAAGGGAATAATCTATGTAAAAAGTTATAAACCTTCTAATGTCATTTTGTTGTCAACAATTGAAAATAACTTAACATTTAATATAATATATGAACTTGTAGTAATTGGTAAGAACACTCTCTTACACTGGTCAATATCTTATGGAGGATTTTCATATGATGTTTCCTCTAGTTTACAAGGTAGGATCATAGTACATCTTATCGTTGGAGTTGTGTTTGGAGCTCCCATACTTGGTCATCAAACTCCATAAGGAACTTCTTGTAGGCTTCTTGGATTTTATCCAATCTTTCTTGAAGTTCCTATCTGAGTTCTTCATAGAATCACTCCAAGGCTACTATTCTGCCTCATATGCATTGCCCTCCTATAGGAGGGACTTGTGTACTCTTGGAGGATTCATAGAGGCATAGTCAAATTTCTTGGTTTACTAGTTTCTTTTGCCTTGGTGAGCTCACTAATTTGGCCATCACACTTCAACAATCTTTTTGTTATACTCCTTGCCTATATCATGGGACAATTTTAGGGCTAAAATTAGTAATTTAGCTCTAGATGGTGACTTGAAGTTTAATTATGTTTTGGGTAGTTTATTGACTAAAAGCTAGGTAAGAAATCCATGGACAAAGGAAAAAACGGTCATGCATTGGTAAATCAAGAAGAAAGAGACAAAAAACAATATAAAGGCAAGAATCAAGACCGTGGACACCCACACAACAAATCATGGTCCAAGAAAGACATTGAATGCTTCCATTGTGGTAAAGCAAATCATATCAAGAAGGATTATTACAAATGGAAGTGAGAGTAAAAGGATAAGAAGAAGGAAGGTAAAGATTGAAGAAATCAATGTAGTGACAATGCATATTGATGATGGTGAGGTGTTGTGCTCTTCTACTTTTCCTCCACATATGCTAGTTGCAGCAGATAAACAACTAACTCAACATCGGTTACTTGATTCCGGTGCATCTTTTCATGTTACTTAGAGTGATTCTGATCAAATGACAGTAGTAGAGGCCTGGATCGGTCCATCTTGGTAATGACTATGTATGGGATACAATCCATGTAGGTGATGTGCACTTTGCTTTTCAAAATGGATCTACCTTTACTCTTCAAAATATACACCACATGTACCTAAGCTTATAAGATCTTGATGTCTATTTTGGTCACTTAAATAACTTAGGATACTCTAGCACTTTTGGAAGTCAATCATGGAAAGCCCACAAGGGATCATTTTTTGTTGCTAAAGGAGCCAAATATGGCACTTTGTATCCCTTTCATGTATCTTTTGTCAAAAATCATATAATTGTAGTAACCAAGTAGCCAAATGTATCTTTGTGGCATCACCAATTGGGACATATGTCTAAAAAAGGAATGTACATACTATCTCATTTACTTGCCTTCTCTTGATTTTTCTGATCTTTATGTTTTTAAGCATTATATATACGAAAAGCATGCATGTTTAGCCCATAAAACATACTAGGAAAAGGAGTGAGCCTCTTGACGTAGTGCATAGTGATATATGTGGGTCTATGCCTACAATGTCTATGGGGGGAGGGGGGCATCTTATTTGAACACATTCATTGACAATGCAACTAGAAAAGTGTGGGCTTTCACCATAACTAGGAAAGATAAGGCTTTGTCTTGTTTTAAAAAATTTCTGGCACTTGCAGAAAGTCAATTTGGAAAGAGACTTAACTGTCTCAGAATTGATAATAGTGGAGCTCTCATGAGTTTAGAAATTTTTGTGAAGCACATGGGATAAAAAGAGAACTCAATACACCTAGTTATCATGCCCAAAATGGTGATGTAGAGTGTATGAATAGGATGATAAAAATGAAAGGATGTTGAGTATACTATCTAATATTGGTCTTACTCAAGGATTTTGGGCTAAGGCTATGGCAACTACCGTACATTTGATAAACAAGTTGCCTAATACTACTTTGGATAGTGGCATCCATAAAGAGACATGGTCGAGCAAAAAGCCTTTATATGACCACTTAAGGGTGTTTGGTTGTGAAGCTTATGTGCATGTGTCAAAGGAAGAGTGCAATAAGCTAGAACCAAAATCCAAGGCATAATGGGTTATTGCCTTTGAGATCCATGATAGAAAGATTGTCTATATTAATTATGTGATTTTCAATGAGAAATAGATGCATAAGCAACCTCTTAAGGAATTAGAAACAAGAAAGGTAACTTTCCAATGTACATTGCCACCTATTAGTTTACCACCTAGGGCATGTGATGGTGCACCAAGTGTATAGATAGATAGATAGAGGGTACAAGTGATGCTTCGGCTAGTGAGTAGGAAGTAAGGAGTTTTATTGAGTAGCATTTTGAAAGCCCTATGGTGCCTCATAAAAAGAAAGAGTAGAGGTTGACATTCCCACTCTATGTCAACCCATTGTGCCATGTAAATCTACTCGTATCTCTTAGAAGAATCTATTGCCTTCATATGTGAAACTTAATGTTAACGAATGTCCCAATTTTGATGAGGAGAAGGTTGAAATGGCTAAGATTCCATATTCATCACGTGTGGGAAGTCTCATGTATACTATGGTTGCCACTCGCTTAGACATTGCACTTGCAGTGGGAGTAGTGAGCAAGTACATGTCAAATCCTAGTAAGAAGCATTGGAAAGCAGTGAAAGGCATCTTGAGGTACTTGAGTAGGAGCACATATGCACCTTATCAACTTTGAATTGGAAAGTTATGCATACATAAGTACCCAAACCTAATACTCAATTGCAAAGAGCCTTAGTAAATCAGCAAAAGCATAACTATGAGTTCCTTGGTGTAGTGAATGATCAATAGAGTGAGATGATTGCTTCTAACTAGGGTTGTGCTTGTGGTAAGCTGACTCTTAACTTGATTGAGTTGCTAATGCTTCCTAATTGAGTCACAATTCCTTCACTATATCCAAGGTCAAGGGAGTGTTTTCAACTCATGGGTTTCAGCAATAAGTCAAGGGCATGTGGTCATTGTTACCTCATACACACTTGGTCTTGTGCCTAGTGGTTTGTCCAAATGGGGGTTTTCTTACTTCAAGCTAGCACTATTTGATTCATGATTGACTTGTTCACAATACCCTACATGATTGTGCTAGTGCTGGGCCCCAAGAGTCTCATGACAACAATCATGGTGATGTTTTAAGATGGCAATCTTGGCCATCGCTTAGTGATGCATCCAAAAGCTCCTCGCAGGGTTATGAGTGGTATACATGAGCCATTTTAGAATTGCCCGATAGCAAAATGTAATCATGCTAATACTTGTGCTTCCAAGGCAAGTTTGTGGCATGCTAGCTTCTTGGAACTCCTTCATAAGCTCAAGTGTTGGCTTTGCAATCAAATCTTTCTATCCCTCTTACCTCACTTACCAAGCTCTAGGCAAATATCATTCCGTCTAAATCAGTACAAGGTCTTTGAATCAAGTCTCCAAGTTTCTCTACCCTCTAATAACTTGATGACTGTTCATTTTGAATGGCTGAAATCCTTCCTAGGTGTTAATTGAAGTACGTGCTTCCTCTTCCTCAACATGCTCTAGCCTAGATCAACAAGTGTGTGGTGATGTTGGCATTTCCAAGGCTAGGATGCAATCATTATGTCTCAAGGTCATTAGAGAATTTAAAAGCACTCAAGATATTCTTTACAAAATTACTTTGAGGGTATTGCTTCGCAAGTACAATTCTCTTTTTAGTTTAAATACTTGCAAACCCAAGTACTTCTTTGTTGGTGATTAGGAGGGAGTCAAGTCATGAAGAGAATGCCCTCAAGTTAGTTTGTGATGGACTACCTCAATGGCTTTGAAGCAAAGAATTGTTTGTGCTATGCTTTTCTTGTTTTGATGGTTGCGAACTGTGCATTATGATTGGGGCAAGGATCATG
Organism: Lygodium microphyllum; assembly: GCF_053477565.2. NCBI lineage: Eukaryota > Viridiplantae > Streptophyta > Polypodiopsida > Schizaeales > Lygodiaceae > Lygodium > Lygodium microphyllum. Next base: position 124,151,240 of record NC_141159.1, on the reverse strand, counting down.
CATCCAATGTGAGAAAAAGCACTTTAGGTATTCATTGGAATAGCTTTTCAATTATTTATAACCAAAGGTAGGTGAGATATCTCCATTTTTGGGTCATCCAAGCACTCAACATCCTTGGATTAACTTGTAGTTCTTGCATGCAATTAGTGGGCTCATGAAGGTCAAGGCTCTTCAAATGTATTGGTGATGGTTGCTACAACAAGGTCAAGGTGTTTATGCTACATTTGGCCAATAGAGTGTTTGCTTGGACTTGACATGGTCAAGTGGGATAGATGTTTATGTGGACAAGCGGTGGGTGTTCCCTATGTCCCGGTGATCATGAAGAGCTTGGTCATTTTTAGGTTGTCCATGTAAGGGTGGGCATGTCCCAGTTATCATTAAGACCTTGGTCATTTTTGTGTTGTCCATGTGCTACATCGATAGTGCCAATAAGGGTAGGTCACAAGGCCGATTAGCCAAGACACAAGTCCAACTCACATTGGCCTAGTGGGCCAAATTATCCAAGACTTGATGTCAATGCTTATGGTTCTATTGGCCAAGGCAAAGTACATATGGTTGAGATCTTCTATTTGTGGCCTCAAGGGGTGCACCTTATAGAACATGTAAGATACCATGTGACTTCAAAAGAAAGGGTATTTTATTTAGTAAAATTTATAGGATTATATTTATTAAAGATATTTTTTAATTACAATTTTAAAAAATCCGTAAGTTTACTAGAGTAAAAGGGGTCATTTTATGGCCTTGTAGCATGTAAAGAAAGGATATTTCTCAATACCCTTTGACACGTTATATAGATAGTTTCTTATATGTGCACCCCCCAAGTTGTGGCTGGGATGATGATAATTATGGCCTTCTAATTATGACCAAATATGAGAAATGTGGACATTAGAGCATGTCAAGGTGTAGTGCAAGCTCATGCTCATCCGCCAAGACCCACCGACCGCTTATTGCTTCAAGCATTTTAAGCAAGAAAAAATAGCTATCTCTCACCTAGCTAATGCACCTTCAATCCTACACGATTGTAGTGAGCTTACCTTGATGCCTAAATGAGTAGCCTTCTCCCACAAGCAAACCAGTAGCTCCACGATTCAAGATACGAGCTCAAGAAACCTCCAGTCTCCACCTCCAAGCTCCATCCTCCATAGCCATATGCCAAACAAGAGAAGGGAAGAGAAGAGAAGAATAAGAGAGGAGATGATGGAGTGCTTCTTCTCCAAGATCCCTTACCCTAACACACTCACTCCCTGCACTCCCTCTCTCAAGCACACACAAGCAAGAAAGAAGGAGAGAAGAAGAAGGAAAGAAGAAGAGACCACTTTTGCCACACACCAAAGAATGAGTTTCTCATTCTCTTTTTGAGTTTATATACAAGCCCTAAATCCCTTGGGCACCCGTCCCCTTTTTTACATGATCGGACATATTGCCAAGATCCTCTTTTCCTATTCCCTTCTAGTTTCCTTATCCCTTCACCTATGTTCGTTTAAACTTCACAACTTGCATAAGAGGGAGCTTGGTGCTCTTATAAAAAATGAATTACATTGTGCTCTGCACTTTCCTTCCCAGAGCCTTCAAAGCACCTTTCTAGAATATTTGGTGCTTTCCCACATTCTTTCTAAGCACCTTGCTAGAATATTCAATGTTCTCCTTCATCCTTGAGAGCACCTTACTAGAATCTTCAATGCTTTTCTTCATCCTTGAGAGCACCTTGCTAGAATCTTCGGTGCTCTCCCACGTTTTTCCTGAGCTTGCCTTCTCCTCCACTTTTCTTGCCTCAGCAGAATGAGCTTCTCCATTCACTTTTTGACTTGGGCTTCCTTGGTCTTTCTTTGCTTCTTTTTGGCTGCATGGTCCGTGTCCGTGACATGTCTTGTAATATTACCCCCCTCCTAGAGGAGTGCTAGTCCCATGGCACTTGCGGGTTTGAGTTCATGAAGATTCAGTGATTTGAAAGGCAGTCGTATGAGTCGATGATGATGGGGCCTCCGAAGTTGGTGGCTTGTATTGCTAGCTACCTATAAAGAAAAGAAGGTGCACTTCCTGGGGGTGTGTCTACTTTACTATGTCATGCAATGTGCTTGTGTTAATGGAACAGGAGTTGGGTCTAGGTGTTGTCCCAGACTTGAGGACCTAGTTCTTGCCTAAGGGGATGCAGTGAGTGTGACTTAGGGAGACAGGTCTAGCCATAGGCGACGGTGACCTCCCTAGATATATCCTCCTACCATTGATGTGCCCTAAGTATGATGCAGGGAATCAAAATGGGCTAGGGGGTTAGGGACGGAGCTGGCCAACCAAAGCCACCAAACATTCCTAACTTAGGGACCCCTACGTGCAGTGACTGTGGCCTACATGTAACGAGATTATTCAGTTGCTTCCCCTATGATTTCCTTCTAGTAATCCCTTTTTCTTTCTCTTTTCTTTTCTCTTTTCTTTGTCTTTTCCCTTCTTATGTTTTTGATATATGAAAATCTAGTCTTCGCTATCAAAGTCATGAGAGGGAGGAGTTGGGGGATTAAGAGACTTGTTAAAGGAATCTCCAGCTTTGCATGTATCCTTTGAGGTTTGGAGAGGAGTGGTGGAAAGAAATGAATGATTACAATGAGTGAAGCAACTATCATTCATATCTTCTAAGAGAGCTAAGCAAAAAGAGGGGAGGAGGATAGCCCACATCATTAACCTAGTCATAATGTAGCTATCTATGCCGTTTGGATCAAAAAAGGGTGGCAGTAGGTGGTACTCATGTGATGTAGTGTTAACGCTCAAATGAACAAGGTGGAAAATCCAGAAAATCTAAAGCAAAAGACAAAGCCAAGGCAAAAGTGGAATGGAAGACGAAGGCACACCAAGAAAAATATGGAAACACAAGAAGTATGAAAAAATCCTAAATCAAGGAGAAAGGCGCACAAGAAAATGCGCAAGTCAATACTTTTGTAGAAGAGCGCAAGGCACACTGTGATTTATTTTAAAAAAGTTCCGATCTCTCGCCTATGCAAATTGTAAAGGTAGATGGGCGGTAGGAAGGAAGTTAAGGAGATAGGAGGACAATGGAAAAAAGGGCCAGCCATGTAAAAAAGGGGATAAGGGGATGACCGCCCACCAAAAGGGATTTAGGGCTTTGTATATAAAGTTCAAAAGTGAATGAGAGCTCATTCTTTGGTGTGTGGCAAAGTGGACTCTTCTTCTTCTCTCCTTCTCTTCTCTTGCTTGCTTGTGAGTGCTTGAGGGAGGGAGTGTAAGGGAGTCAGGGAGTGAGCTTGTGAGAGTGAGGGATCTTGGAGGTAAAGCTCTCCATCTTCTCCTCTCCTCTTCTTCTCTTCTCTTCTTTTCTTTTGTCTCACACATAGCTATGAAGGAAGAGGCTTGAGGATGCTTGAGGTTCATCACGAATCGTGGAGCTATCGAAGTGCTTGAGAGAGGAAGCAACGCAATCAGGCATCAAGGTAAGCTCACTACACTCGTAGAGAGGGATAGCGCATCAGCTATGTGAGAGGTAGCCATTAGTGCTCGCTTGAAATGCTTAAACAATAAGCAGTCTGTGGGTCTTGGCGGTTGAGCTTGTGCTTGCCTCTACATTTTGGTTCCATTGCTAAGACCAACGGATTCAAGCTTGAGCACTTGTGCACTTCAAATCGAGCATCGAAGTAAGGGTTCCATCCCCAAACTAGAGCTTGTGGTAGATAGGAGGTTTTGGGTCTTTAATCTATGCTACAAGTAAGTATTTTTAATCTTTGATGGTTAGTTTGATAGGAGAAATTAGTTCAATACCTTTCTTTCGAATCTTGTTGCATTTAGAGTAGGTTAAAGGTTAGAAAATTGGTTGGAAAAGTGTAGGATTTGTTGCTATAAAATAGGCCAAACAGGGCACAAATCTGTGAAAAATGGGAGGAAATAGAGCTAAAGGGGGTTGAGACCGACAAGCAAGGGAATAGGAGTGGCAAGAACTTTGTGGAGGAGGGGTTTACCAACCAGGAGACCAAGGGGAAGCTCATTTGAAACCCTAGTTGCCTGAGAGAGAGAGAGCTTTAGTGTGTGGGCTTGCTTCAATCTCATCATCGATGAGTTCATTGCCCACTACAGGTATTCCCATATTTCCCCTACATCTATAGTTAGGATCTAGAGGTGCTCGAGTAACACGAAGGCTTCAATCGCTCGACACGGCAATTTTTGTGCAACCTCGGTGAAAAACACGTCGCATTCGGCCCGCATCCGAGTGATAGTGATTCTGGGCCGAGTCCCAGGAATCAGCCCTCGACCCACCTTGTATTCGGACACTCAGACAAACCCATTCGGACAAACCACTCGGCCCTCGACCGTTCGGCCATTCAGCCGACTTGACTCAGACACCCACTACTCGACTCATCCGAGTCAACCATTCGAACTAACTAGGCATTTGAACCATCTTACTCGGACACTCAAAAATTCAGTCCCCCCCTCGGCCGTGACGACTCGGGCCAATCCCACTCAGACAAAGCCCACCCGAATTCACCAATCGACCCTCGGCCACCTAACTCGGTCCTTGACCATTCGGCCTGAACCCATTCGGACAAACTATTCGGCCCTCGGCCCGATGTCACAAAGCCACCAGTAGAAAAACCCACCGCCAAGGCTAAGGAGGGGGGTCATGACTCATCACAACCCACCTAGCCTCGAGGCCAGCCAGCCACTAGAACCCACACTGAAGCCCATGAACCCTAATTCAAATGGGTACCTAAATAGGGAGGGCCACCTAGAAATAGAAACCCACAACCTCGCAAGGCTAATAATCCACACCAAAAACCTAGGAAGCCAAGGCTTTGCCATAAACATCGATGCACGATCACGCCGCGATGGGTCCCCAATCTTATTGCAAGTGCAAGGCTACTATGCGGGTAACACCTAGATTTGGCTACGTAAAGCCAAAACAACCAAAGGCCCTACTCAAATGCCACCCTCAAACTTGATCACACAAAACATCATGCCCAGGACACTCACAGCACAAGAAAATTAGATTGCTAAGTTTGTAAAACCTCCAAAGTCTAGCTCAACAAGACCTGAACCAATCTATCGCCCAAAATCGCAGCCTACCCACTAGTAAAATGCCCCGCTCTAGTGCTAATGATACCTCTCACATCTCAAATGCATCTAGTGGCACGACAACCGCAACTCCCACTAAACCCATCGAATGTGAGGCCAAGCCTCAACCTAAAGAACAACCCAAACTATGACTATTGGCTGTTGAACTCTCTAGTCCTGTTAAGCCTCTAACCCCCCACCGACCTTCGACCCTCTTATGAGCAACAATCAATCTTAACCTTGGCCATGAACTTGGCTAAAAATACGAGGGACGACGTGGTGCTTGCCTCCAATTCTTGGATGCTACTTTCATGACCTTGGCTAAAAGCTATGAACGACTCGACTTAGGCCTCTCCGATGAACCTATAGCAACAGAAGTATGAACACTCCCTTGTTCTTGGGAAGAGTCGGAATTTGTATTCGTCAAGGCTTTCGAAGCAACTTAGGAATTAAATGCAACTAAGATATCCCACGAACAAGCCATCAAGCAACGTCTCATTATGTCATATAACAAGACTACAACCTTGGCCACAAATCAAGAAATCATGGAGTTGGAACAGCTTATCGACTGTGACTCCTCCTTCTTACAGAAATGGTAGGCTCTACAATTGCAATGGGAGCAAGTGGGATACCAAATAATGACCAACGCTGAATAGGACACGCAATCAAGGCATCTGAATATGACCCAACCTATGTTGCTCCAACTTCCTATAGGGTGTTGACTTCTATTCATAACCGACCCCTAGAAGAACACATTGAGGGACATCTGTATTTAGATTGCATCATCACTAAGGAGGAGTTGCATATTGCTAGTCGAATGGACTAATGACTTCTTGCTTGATGTTCTCACTTATATTACGCACGTAGGCATCCGCCCTTTTGACATGGATAGCTATGCTAACCTCGAGTATATCAAGAATCGCGTGGTGGAGGGGGTTGCTCAAGATGCTGCGCCGAACACACACAGAATGCACAAGGAGAAGCTCACTCAAGAGACAAGAAGAGAGATGGAGGCCAAAACGTTTTCTTGCTAATTTCTTCTTCTTCTTCCACACTCTTTACAATGTACACAAAGTATAGATAAGATACAACATAAAAGGAAAGTGGCCTACTAAGTCAAAACAATGCATAACCGACTACACTAGTCGACTAGCGGTATAACTATGCCAGCTGTAAATAGATGTAACAACCTGAATATAATAAGTAATGAGTCAGTGGCCATGTGAGAGTCATAATGACCACCGACGTGCTAAGTGTAGACATGTGGACCCATCTAACCAGGCGGTCCATCATCAATGTCCGCATGTGTTGAGCTTGTCATCTCAACACTCCCCCTCAAGCTCAACTGCAACTCTGCAACTCCAAGTAAGCTTCGAAACTTTTGAAGCTTCTCTGTATCCAAGGCCTTTGTGAAGATGTCAGCTATCTGATCCTGTGTGCTGACATACACCAAGTCAATCTCACCTGCTAGTACCTTCTCTCTCACAAAGTGGTAGTGTACCTCAATATGTTTTGTCCTGGCATGGAACACAGGGTTCCTAGCCAACTGTATACTGCTCATGTTGTCACAATAAATGACAACTGGACCTTCCACCTGGACATCCAAATCAGCCAATAGCTTTTGCAGCCATACTACCTCACATGCTGCAACAGCAGCACCTCTATACTCAGCCTCTGTACTCAACAAAGCAACTGTAGATTGCTTTTTGCTGCTCCATGCAACTGCTGCACTACCAAGAGAGAACATGTATCTGCTGGTAGATCTTCTATCAGACATACTACAAGCCCAATCTGCATCTGTGTATCCAAACACCTGTACATCTGTACGTGCCTCATAGAAAAGTCCATAATGTAATGTGGACTTCACATATCTCAATATGCGTCTGACTGCATCCAAATGTGGCTTTCTAGGTACTTGCATAAACTGACTCACAAGACCAACAGCATAGCTCAAGTCTGGCCTTGTAATGGTCATGTAGATCAAACTCCCCACTATCCTCCTGAACATAGTAGGGTCTTGTATCTCATCCCCAACATCAGCACTCAGCTTTACATTCTGCTCCAACGGGACTGAAAGTGGTTTGCATGCAGTCATACCATACTTGGATAACATATCCAAGCCATACTGTCTTTGGAACAGCCATATACCATCATCACATCTGATCACCTCAATGCCAAGGAAGTACCTTAGCTCACCTAAATCCTTCATCTCAAACTTCATGTTCAAACATCCCTTGACTTCAGCAATCCCACTATCACTATCACCTGTAATAATCAAGTCATCCACATAGATGACTATGATGACCAAACCTGCATCTCCCTTTCTCACATAAAGTGAGTGATCAGCATCAGAAACATAAAATCCAATATTGACAAGATACTCTCTGATCTTGTCAGACCATGCTCTAGGTGCTTGCTTGAGCCCATAGAGTGCCTTCTTCAACCTGCACACATACGTGGGATGCTCTAAATCTTCATAACCTGCTGGCTGATCCATATACACTTCTTCCTGCAAATCACCATGCAAGAAGGCATTCTTTACATCCATTTGCTGCAACCTCCAACCTTTGGCTGCTGCCAAAGCAATCACACATCTGACAGTTGCCATCCTAGCAACTGGACTAAAGGTTTCATCATAATCTATGCCATATGTTTGGGCATAGCCTTTTGCAACCAGCCTAGCTTTGTACCTGCTAATAGAACCATCTGCATTGTGCTTAATCTTATAAACCCACTTACATCCAATAGCTTTCTTTCCCTTCGGCAATGATACTAGATCCCAAGTCTTATTGGCCTCTAATGCAGCCATCTCCTCATCCATTGCTGCATCCCAATGAGCATGACCAACAGCCTCCTCAAAACATGTGGGCTCAACATCCTCAACTAGTTTCACCATATAAGCATAATGGTGAGCTGCATAACCCTCAAAACCAAATCTTTTAACAGGGTATCTCACCCTGCTAGACCTGCGTACCACTGGATCACTCAATGGAGTCTTTGCATTAACACGTGCTCTCTGCACACCTGGAGTCCTCACTGAAGGAATGCCAAGCTCATCATCCAAGCTCTCTGAGCCACTGGAGTCTCCATCAAGAACTGCATCAATGCCTTCTGACACTTTATTCTTTCCTTTTTCTTTACCTGTAGTGCTACTAGATGCACTCAAAGATGTAGAGGTACTCCTTAGTCTCCCAGACCAAGGACTACCAGATGATGTCTCTGGTCCACTAAGAGTCCGTGATTCTTGCCTTTCAGCCTGCACATGAGTGTCATGATCATCATCAACATCCAATGCATCACCACTAGATGCATACCAACTGCTCATTTCATCAAAGATGACATCCTTGCTCACTCTGAACTTACATGTGACAGGGTTGTAACAGCGATATCCTTTCTGCTCTAAAGAGTATCCAATAAAGATACACTTTTCAGCCTTTGGATCCAGTTTCTTCCGCAACTCATCTGGCACATGAACATACACAATGCAGCCAAATACTTTCAAGTGTGAAACATCAGGCTTCTTACCTGTAAAACATTCTTTGGGGGGTCATACCATGAACTGCAACTGTGGGAGTTCTGTTCATAATATAAATAGCAGTATGAACAGCCTCAGACCAAAAATGCTTAGGTATATTCTTTTCAGCCATCAAGGCGTGTGCAACTTCTGCAATATGCATGTTTTTCCTTTCTGCAACCCCATTTTGCTGTGGGGTATACCTGCATGTGAACTGTCTCTTTATCCCATGAGACCTCACAAAATCACTGAACTCATTTGAGAGGTACTCTCCCCCTCCATCTGACCTCAGGCACTTTACTCTCAAGCCTGTTTCTCTTTCAACTGCAGCCTTGAAAGTTCTAAAGTGCTCAAAAGCTTCACTCTTTTCCTTCATAAAATATACCCACAGCTTTCTAGAACAATCATCAATGAATGTGACAAAGTATGAACTGCCTCCAAGAGATACATTTTGTGTAGGCCCCCAAATGTCTGTATGCACAACATCAAGGATATTTTTGCTTACATCTCTGTCATGTGAAAAGGGTTGTCTTGCCTGCTTACCAAACTGACATGCTTCACATACCTTCTGAAATTCTGCAACTTTAAAAGTAGGCAAACCTGTAACCAACCCTTTGGACTGCATTAATTTCAGCCTTTGTACGTTTGCATGTCCAATGCGTTTGTGCCAAATTTCAATGTCTGCAACAACACCTTTTCCTTTGGCATACATAGCAGCATTCATAGTAGGAATTCCAGCATCTAGAGTGGAACATACGTCCAACTCTACTTCCCTTTGCTACCAACCTGCACTTGTCATTGAAGTCTTCTACAAAGCAACCCTTTGCATTAAATCTGACTTATAGCCCTTGCTCTACCGTTTGACCGACTGACACCAAGTTCTTTGTAATAGATGGCACATGCAATACATCTGAAAGACTCTTTGTCTTACCATCATGCAAGGACAAGGGAACTTTTCCAATGTGTGAAATTGGGTGGCATGAGTCATCACCCGTCTGCACATAACCTGCATTCTGCAAATCCTGCATCTCCCCAAACCATTCTGCATGGCTGGTCATATGATTGGATGCACCTGAATCAACATACCAAACATCTTCATGTGTTCCCTTTCCTGTAACAGCATTCAGCATATACTGCATAACGAACAAACGTTCATTTTTATCTTCATTCTGTCGTGAAGACGATGCATAGTTTCCTTGCTGCAACTTACCACTGCGGATATCATCTCTCTTAGCATAACATTGGGCTGCAATATGACCTGTTTTGCCACAGTAGTGGCACACAATACCAGAGTTGTTAGAACCTCTGTTCTGCCATCCACCTCTTCCTCTAAAGCTCCCCCTGCCTCTAAAGTTACCACGACCTCCTGAAACCTGCATATCGCCAAATTGCTGATTCAATCTGTTTTGCTGGTTGTCACTACCACGTCCTGTACCACGGCCTCTTGAAGAGAACCTGCCACATCCCCTTCCTAAACTGGAGTAGAAAGCTTGGACCTGTTCACCACTTCTTTCAGATGTCTCACTCTGCATGTTGATCTCTTCAGTGATCATAAGGGAGACCAACTCATCGAAATCTGGAAATGGCTTTCTGACATATACAGAAGTTACAAAAGACTTCCAAGCCTTTTCATTGTTAAGTCCACCCAAGGTAGACGACACCAAATCATCATCATCGGGCATTGCATCAATCGCTGCCAATGCATCTGCAATGCTTCTTACCTTCAGTGCATACTCATTGATAGACATCTTCCCTTTCTTTAATGTATTCAACTGTTGCTTGAGTTGAATCTTTCGTGCCTTTGTATTTACAGAAAACATACTTTCAAGTATGGTCCAAGCTGCATATGAATTCTCTGTTTTTCTAATGTGTCCCAGCATATTATTGTCAATTACTGCAGACAACCAATACATGACCTTTTTATCCTTTGCATTCCATTCCTTCCGTGCCTTTGTCTCTTCTGCAGTTGGAGGATCACTCATCTCCGGTTCCTTTTCTTCACCTGAAACAAACTCGTAGAGGCCTTTTCCAATAAGGAAGTTCGTGACACGGAACTTCCATGAAGGGTAGTTGTTCTTGTCGAGCTTCTCAATGATAGGGCTTCCACTGTTCTCTGCCATTATCACAAAATGAATACCAACAGCAAGTAAATCTTCTGCAACCCTGGACCTGTAGTGCACAGCAATACACCAGACAGCCTTTTTAACTGTCTGCTCAACAATACATGCAATCTGCAACCTTTTTGCAGATAAGCCTTGTGTTTACTCACTGGTAAACACCTTTGAACTTACAGATCTGAAATCTGTAACATGCGCACCCACATTCGGTCAATACAGTCGAAGTCACAATGTACCCCGAAACTGCTGTCTGCAACCTTGCGGCTCTAAAACGGGCCTTGAAACGGCCTCAAATGCCCAAAATAACTGCGGGCAAGCCCTAAAGGCCTTATCTGCAGAATATGCAGTGCTCTTCGCGCACACCAAATCTCACTGCAATTTGAGATTTTTGCTCTGCCCTGCTTCCGGTGCCTCCACAGGCACTATCCAAGAGAAGGAGTGGAAGAATGGGAGAGATTCTTACCCGTAGCTTGCTTGCTCGAACCTTGCTTCTTCTCCTTCACTTCAACCTTCGAAATCAGCCTCTCTCAATGGCGCGGCTCTGATACCATGTCAAGAATCGCGTGGTGGAGGGGGTTGCTCAAGATGCTGCGCCGAACACACACAGAATGCACAAGGAGAAGCTCACTCAAGAGACAAGAAGAGAGATGGAGGCCAAAACGTTTTCTTGCTGATTTCTTCTTCTTCTTCCACACTCTTTACAATGTACACAAAGTATAGATAAGATACAACATAAAAGGAAAGTGGCCTACTAAGTCAAAACAATGCATAACCAACTACACTAGTCGACTGGCGCTATAACTATGCCAGCTGTAAATAGGTATAACAACCTGAATATAATAAGTAATGAGTCAGTGGCCATGTGAGAGTCATAATGACCACCGACGTGCTAAGTGTAGACGTGTGGACCCATCTAACCAAGCGGTCCATCATCAATGTCCGCATGTGTTGAGCTTGTCATCTCAACAGAGTATAATCCAAACTTCTATGCATGGCTCATGTGAAGGTAAAGCACTCACATTGTGTGGTGAATCACCCTCATCCTCTAACCCCTTAATCCTATGAATGATTATTCTCAATTCCACAAGGGGGGCATGGTGAAACAAACCAAAACACATAACAAGAACCATAAAGGAAAATAACACATGAGGGACATGAGGGACCTCAATGGTAGGACGAAGCAACTTGTGACTTAGGAATTGACAATAAAACTTGAAAGTAATGGACTTAGGCTATTGAAGGAAAAAGTCTAATCATGTACTAAAAATAGGTTTATCTGTCGAGCATTAAGTCTTTTCTTTCAGTAAAGCTAGGTGGAAAAGCACTAATGGCAAACCATGGCTTATGACAAGAGCTAAGGATATCGCAGCAAGGTGACCGAGCCCACCACCTACCTTTCACGGAAGAGAAAAGAGCAAAGTATGGCCTACCCCTTGAAAATCGAGCATACAACTCAGGTTTAGGAGCATCCACAACATCGAAGGGGTGGTAACTAGCAAATAAGCTATTAGGAGGATTGTGGATCAGTGCAACCTCACCACGTATATCGAAAAGTTTGGACAAGAACCTAACCACACTAGGTGTGTGGAATTCCTAAGGACGTATAACCCTGACAAGGAGAGTGGGACAATATCCTTGGCAAGCAGGGAAGGAACCAAGCAGGTGCATGTCCCGCTCAGCAAGACCTTAGTGGAAAAGGCACTGGGATTGGAACCAAAGGGGGAAAAGAGGCACAAAAGAGACGTCTATGCCATGCTGGGGATAAAGAAGAAAAGTGTCTTAACAAATGATGGCATAAGTGTCCAGGACATCCCCGACGCAGAGATCAGATTGCAAGCAAAGGTGATCCACACCCTTTTCTCCAGCATAAGGTACAATTTGCTCATGCATAGAATCAGGTGCCCGTGCTGCAGAGAGTGGCATCTCATTCGTTGCATGAAGTGGATTGGAATGGATATGTTAGGAAAACCATAAACCAATCAGCCAAGACACTCAACTTTGGAAGTAGAGAGCAAGTGGAGAATCCCCAACATCAAAGGGAACTAATAGGAAGAAGCCTCGGCCAAGGTCGCATTCATAGGGTATGGAGAAGTCTTGACTGCCCTTATCCAAGAGGCTATAAAAGAGGCACAAGATGTAGAAGAGGGATCAAGTGAAACACCTGAGAAGTCACCTCCTCGTCACAACAAAGAACCATCAAGTGAGAGGATGATTAGTGAAGAAGAGGGAGAGCAAGAAGCTCAATCCAGCAAACGGAAGGCGAAGAGGCCTAAAAAGAAGGCAACGAAGAAGAAGCAGGAGGAAGAGAGGAAGAGAAAAGAGGAAGTGGACCTACTTAAAGTCAAGGTTGAGTCAAAAAGAGTTGTGGAACAAGAAGAGGAGTTGAGAATAAAATAACAGGAGGACCTGGCACAAGCTATGCACATGTCCATTGAACAGCAATGCAAGCAGGAGGAACTAGCAGCAATGAGCCTGCCTAGGCAGGACAGGGCCAAGAACCAGCGCCCAAGCAGCAGAAGACTTACCTCCACCCATCCTTGAAGGAAAGGGCAAATCCACACGCCACTCAACCCCGCCTACCATCTTGCCCACTACCCCAACCATCACACCAATGCCAGGTACCCCACCCATAGTGAACGCCAGCAACCTCATGGCATGGGTGCAATTCTTAGTCAATAAGGCACATACCCCAATGCCCACCTCTAGTGCGGAACCCCATTTCAGGAGTGAAAAGATCAACTACAGACACCGAATCTCAACAGGGACCCAAGCGACCAAAGGTAGATGCTATCACCATGGAGCCACGGGCCACAGACCAGGATGAGCATGTCAAGGAGCTCTACGCTCAGTTGGAAAGGGCAAAGGAGGAGAAGAGAGTGGTAGTGGAAATGCTAGAAATGGAAAGGGAAATGGCAAATGCCTCCTAGCTAGAAAAGACCCACCAAGTGGCCTTGCAACACAAAGAAATCCATGCGTTGAAAGCATAGCTAAAAGCCAAGGAAGACAACAAAGAACAGTGGCAAAAAAGACTGGAGGAAAAGAACTAGGAGCTGGTCACATTGCAAAGAGAATACAAGCTCCTGGTTCTACAGTAGGCAGAGCTCAAAGCACAGGTGAGAAAACTTCAAGAGGGCATGGAAGAGCTCGCCGCGTGGGAAGCAAAGAGAGTACAAGAGAGCAGGAAGAATGGAAAAAAGAGAGAGAAGAAGCAGAACGTGGAACGCAACAACAAAGGGAAGAATGAGCAACACTAGAAGAGAAGATCGGTGGACAAGTTCTAAGAGTCCTAATACACTTCGTATGAAGGGTAACATTAATGGGAAGGATGTGTTCATCTTGATAGATAGTGGCACTACACACAATTTTGTGAATAAGTCCATTATGGACAAGTTGAAATGCCTTCCCATTGACTTATAGCAGCCCATAAGAGTTCAGATGGCTAATGGTGAAAAAGAAATTAGCACTCAAATATGCCCACATGTTTCTTTACAACTGACTAAAAATTATGAAGCAAAAGTAAACTTGATAACCTTAGAAATGGGGCCCATAGATATTGTACTCGATTGAGACTGGTTGATGACATTAAGCAAAATCACTATGGATTTCTCACAGCTATATATGGAGTTTATCTTTGATGGAAAACTCATTCATTTACATGGAATTCCTAGTAAATCAGATTTTCAACTACTTCCGAGGATCTACAATGTCCATGCCACAAAACTAGAGGAGGCACTTGCCTTCTCAGAACAAGATCGATGGGACTTCATGGCCCATTTCCTAATGGAATTCTCCTCTTGCCCAAACCCCACCTTTGTAACAACATGTAACTATATTAGATTACTTAGGACTCTCCTCAAGCAACCCCCCACATCAGCAGAGTACCATCTTCTGCCTCTCTTTTTTAACATCAATGCGGGAATATATGGGTGTGCCATGACTCAGTGACTAATAGCCAATTTACCAAATGTAGCCATCCATTCTTGTCCACCACACCTCTCCACATTAGAATAGGCCAAAAAGGGTATATGCTAAGCAGGCACTTCCTCAACAAATCATTAAAGCCCCCAACTTCCCCATCCCATGCCCATGAACCCAGAAAATGAATCTGTCATCTTGTACTACTGCTCCAAATTCAAGAAACTATTTATTCAAAAAAAAATGCAAGCTGCACATCAATCACCATCTCACTGCACCTAGGGGTTCTCAAGTTGGGTGCACCCAACCAGTCGCCCCAGTCAACTAGCTTTGTCCCTAATCCCCTAGCCTCATTTTGATCCCCCACTTCATGCTTAGGGCACATCAAGGACAGGACACACCTAGGAACACAACACTTGCCTCTTGTTAGACCTGTCACCCTAAGCTACATGCACCGCACATCATGTATGCATGAACTGGGTTCTCAAGTGTGGGACACACCGAAGGACCCATCTCCTAATCCCACAAGCACCAACACCATGCAGTCACAGTAAGGTAGACACATCCCCAAGTAGTGCACCTTCTTTTCTTTCCAAGTACAAGCGAAGGCCCCACCACCAGCTTCAAAGACCCCATCATCCATGCAATATATTTCCCATATTATGCAGCCTATCACCATGCAGGCACAACAAAGCAAGGGGCAAACACAACAAGCCAATCAAAAAGTGAATGAAGAAGCTCATTTCAAACAGCACTGGAAAATGCAACATGGAGGGGCAACCAACAGATCCGTCCAACTTTATCTTCAATTTCAAAGGCATAGATCCCTCCAACACACCTTCCACCACGGTAGTACAAGGGCCTTTCAACTTCCATAAACCCCTCCAACACCAGGGCTCATTCGCAACTTAAGGGCCTTCCAGTTCCATATATCCCTCCAACACACCCTCCAATACAACTTGTATACAAACTCAAAAAGCCACTTGGCCTCCCCATTAACATTGTCCAACTCATCAAACTATCATGGAGGTGGCACTCAGCTAGAAGGGGGGTAATGTTAACCCTCATGCAAACAAGGTGCAAAATCCATAAAATATAAAGCAAAAGACAAGGCCAAGGAAAAAGTGGAATGGAAGACGAAGGCACGCCAAGAAAAATATGGAAACACAAGAAGTACTGAAAAATCCTAAATCAAGGAGAAAGGCGCACAAGAAAATGCTCAAGTCAATACTTTTGTAGAAGAGCGCAAGGCGCACCATGATTTATTTTAAGAGCGACAGCGGGCTCTCACCTATGCAAATTGTAAAGGTAGATGGGCGGTAGGAAGGAATTTAAGGAGTTGATCATGTAAAAAAGGGGATAAGGGGATGACCGCCCAAAAGGGATTTATGGCTTTGTATATAAAGTTCAAAAAGTGAATGAGAGCTCATTCTTTGGTGTGTGGCAAAGTGGACTCTTCTTTTTCTCTCCTTCTCTTCTCTTGCTTGCTTGTGAGTCCTTGAGGGAGGGAGTGTGAGGGAGTGAGGGAGTGAGCTTGTGAGAGTGAGGGATCTTGGAGGTGAAGCTCTCCACCTTCTCCTCTCTTCTTCTTCTTCTTCTTCTTCTTCTTCTTCTTCTTCTTCTTCTTCTTCTTCTCTATGGAGGATGGAGCTTGGAGGAAGAGGCTTGAGGATGCTTGAGCTTACATCACAAATCATAGAGCTATCGGAGTGCTTGAGAGAGGAAGCAACTCAATCAGGCATCAAGGTAAGCTCACTACACTCGTAGAGAGGGATAGCGCGTTGGCTATGTGAGAGGTAGCCATTAGTGCTCACTTGAAACGCTTGAACAATAAGTGGTCCGTGGGTCTTGGCAGTTGAGCTTGTGCTCGCCTCTACGTGTTGGCTCTTGCTTCAATAGTACCCTAATTAATCTAAGATAATTACATGTAGTTAGGAAGGATGGGTCTGAATTCATTGAGGAAGTGAGCTATGGAGCCGTATAGATCTTGTAGCGTAAAAGTGAGGGCTTTATTAGGCTTGGTAGCATTGACATTGTATACTCTGGAAAATTCATATTGACCGTGGATGTCGGGATTGTAATCCACTCCTACCCTTCTTGGATATGGCATGAAAATGAGGTTATTTCTTTTCAAGGGTAGGGTGTTGCAAAATTACATCCAGGTGTCAATATTACCTTCCTAGATGCGCCTTCTCCACTTTAGTTGGCACTCATAGCCCTTCACTTTTTTAGGCACTTCATAGACCTTGTTTTCCCAAAGTATTCTGGAGTCGTTGTTTCCCATTGGGTAGGATTTTTCTATGTCTCAAAGGTCCATCTCCAAGCCTCCTTCCAATGTTGATCACCTCTTCCAGTACCTTGGTTGATAATACCCTACTCAATGTGGTGGGGAATCAAAAATCGAAGTCGAATGGCTCATGGTAATTCTGTCTCTGCTTCCAAAAAATGAGTTTAGTGTTTATAGTTTACTAGGAAGCAGTCTTCTCTTAGCATGATGGGTGCTACTGGCATTACTGTCGATTGAGCATTTAGCCTTCTTCGAGCATGCTCGAGCATTTGCTTCATCTTCTTTTTGAGCTTGGCTTTTCCACCACTTTGGTTGATAATACCCTACTCAATGTGGTGGGAAATTGAAAATCAAAGTCAAATGGCTCGCAGTTATTCTCTCTCTGCTCCCAAAAAATGAGTCCAATGTTATAGTTTACTAGGAAGCAGTGTTCTCTCAGTAGGATGGGTGCTACTTGCATTACTGACGGTTGAGCATTCAACCTTCTTCAAGCATGCTCTATCTTCTTCCACATAAAGCCATTCAGGTTCGCCTCATCGAAGGACTTAGCAACGATGCTTTCCAACATTGGCACATTGATTCTGCTCATCAATGCATTGTACATTTGGCTAGAGAACAAGGCATGCACCATTTTGGCTTGAAGTTAGACTTCAGGGTTGGGGATTTCAACTAAGCAGATGCCATCATTGGTGTGAACCATCACTTTGTCTATTCCCAACATGCCGTACATGTCCCTTTTTGGCCGTCTTTCAACTTTGTTGGGCAGGCCCAGTGCTCTCTCCACCAACTCGGGACTCAATTCGATTTCCACCTGGCCAGGTTCATTCTCTTGATACACCGTGACGATGCCACGGTTCCTATTGAAAGTCTAGATGAATTTTGTGCACTTCTCGTAGTCCATGCTTGGCCCACCTTCTCCACATACTTTTGTAGCTTGTACTACTTCACAATTTGCCTCCAAATTCAGGATGTGCCTAAATTTGAATTGGTTGTAGGCCCTTGTCTCCCACTAAGAGGCCATACTTTGCATGCTCTTCCTCCGAGAATGGTAGCTTGTTGGTTTTATCCTGTCCTGCCATTGTAGGTGCCCATCATGAAGCCATAGCTCACCATCAGTATTCTTCAGATCATTTTTGTGGAAAGATGCATAGGAGATGGAAGAAATGCTTATGGAAACCGAATTGTTTAAATATAGAAAGAGAATTTTTCTTTTTCACAAATTTTTTTGACACTTTTACTTAATCATGAGTTGATTTTTACGCATTATTTTCCATTTTTAAATGTTGATTGAGCTTTTAGGGTTTGTTTTTATGTTCCACACCTTTTATGTTATGCTCACTGTGTTTCACCTTCACATGAGCCAAGTGTAGAAGTTTGGGTTGTACTCCATTTGAGCATACTGGTCCATGTCGACAGGTCAGATGCTTATGTGGATGAGGTAAGTGAGAACAACCGTGAGGAAATCATTGGAGTCCATTCGGTTGGCAATATGTAGCTCCTCCTCGGTCAACATGAGATCTAAGTAGGGGTGATTCATGATGTGCTCTTCGAGGGGCCAGTTGCAGATGGTGGTCAACAGCCTATAGGAGGTTGGGGCTAAATAGGGGTAAGTCATGATGTGCTCTTCGAGGGGCCAGTTGCAAATGGTGGTCAACAACCTATAGGAGGTTGGGGCTACGTAAGTTGGGTGGTCATATTCCGAGGTCTTGATTGCATATCTCTGCTCAGTGTTGGTCATGATTTAGTAGCCCTCTTGCTCCTATTGAAGTCTAAGAGCATACCATTGTCACAAGAAAGAGGAATCATTTGTAGCCAGTTGTTTCAACTTCACAATTTCTTGGTTGGTGGGCAAGGACCATGCCCTTGGCATAAGATGTAATGAGGCATCGCTTGTGTGCTTGTTCGCGGGAAATCACTGTGTCTATGAGTTTCTTGGCTGCTTGGGGAGTCTTAATAAATACAAATTTTGATTCTTCCCATGAGCAAGGCAACATGCGTACGTCTGTTGCTAAAGGCTTGTCTAAGAGACCTAGGTCTAATCGGTCATAGCTTTTAGCAAGTGTGATAAACATGGCATCCAAACAGGTCATCCCCTGTATTTTCAGCTAAATTTGTGACTAAGACAAGGATCGAACTTGTCGTTTGTAAGAAGGTTTAAGGCCTGCTAGAGGCTGCAGTTTGACTGGACTCGACAGTTGAGTGGGCTGACATCTGTGGTTGCAGTTTCTCTTGAGTGTGTGGTTTAGCCTCTCATACACTAAGCATGGTTTGAGATTGTGACATTGTGCTAGCAGACATTTGTGGGGCTTTAGGGACACAAGCAATGCTAAGTTGGGTTGGTTTGGAGTCAACAAGCTGCAGTTTCAGTCGATAGACTCGTTGAGGTTGTGTAGGATTAACGATGATGGGCTCTATGGCCTTCTCAACTTGAGCTCTTTGCGATTTTAATGCCTAATCTATCGTGCAACTCCGTGTAGTTGAGTTTAAGGGTGGCATTTGAATAGAGCTGCTGACTCTCTTGGTTTTAGGCATCCATATCCATGCATTGCCCTCATAATAGCCTTGTGCTTACAATAGGGTTTTGGAGACCCATCTCATCTTGACCTTTTATTGTTGAAAATAGCAAATGAAACTTGCATGTATGCCCGTAGAAGCTGGATGTATGCCTAAAAGAGGCTGCCCATAAAAGGCTTTGTATGAAAGATATGAGAAAAGATGAATGCTCTAGAAGCTCTAGGGAGAGATGCCCTGAATCCCATAAGCACAGTGAGTAAGAGTGTTATTATCCAAAAAGCTATATAAGCATGTACTTGACACTCATTTCAATGTAATGGAGCTATCAGTTTGAGTTACTCAAGTTTGTCTTCATGAGTCCAAGCTAACCTAATTCACTTGAATTACAATCTCTCATTTTGATAATGTATCGTGTGTTTGATTTGCATCCACCATAGCTAACTAGCTCTAAGATCCATGTTTTTCAACATGGTATCATAGCCATGTTGAGCTAATTGGCTAGTGTGTGGGCACTTTCTCAATCTTCCATTCTTTCATTTTTTCCATCTCTCAAAGTTATCCAATGTTTGTTTGTTCCTCATTTCAAGATTAGGAGGTTCAAGTATTGAGGCTTTGCCAAGTTTTTTTTGGAAGTGTTGCAGTTCAAGAAATCGTGGAGAAGAGCTCAAAGCTTATTACAAAGACTCATCATTTTTGAAGCGTAACTCTTCAGTGTGAGTGTTACCATTTTCAATCTCAATTCATTGAGCTCCTTGAGAAGGCATATTATCTGCAAATTGATTCAACAAATAGCAAGAGGAAACTATCCATCTTTAGAGGTGGACTATTAAGGATTGCATGCCGTTTCACAACAAGGCAAGGCAGTAGTTGACTAGTAGCTCAAGACATCGCTTCTAAGGAAGAAGTTTTTAGACCATCTTTGAAGTGTATTCCTGTCTACTAGGTCTGTAAGCTATTGCAAACACCATAGAAGTACGTTGGATGTATGCAGGAATGGAGGAAGGTTACAGCACACAAATCATACACAATGTCAGGCCACAGGTCATGCCGTTCTAGGGCTCTTGCAGGTCACAGCAAGCCTCTATGACAACGCAGTTTGCTCACTATCTATGTCCAAGCTCAAATCTTGAAAATGCACTCGAGCTAGTCACAACATTGGGCTTTCTTAGGATTAAAGAGACATAGAAGAAAGATAGAGCTTGAAGCTCTGAAGCTTGGTGCCATTGCGAGGGATTGTTGCTACCTTGGGTGGAAGAAGAAAGCTATATGTCCAGACTGTGCCAATAGCATATTGAGAGCCCTCTAGATTGCGTCGATTTATTCTATTTTAATTCATTTTTTCTTTTTTTCTTATAAGCCTAGGCTATCTAACCTAAGGCTAGAAGCACTCACACATAGAGTCAATTCACACCTTGTCCTCTCAATCTGGTTCAATCCGAACCCTGCGCACACCTGTTGTTATCCAAATTAGCTCATCTAAAGCCATATTCAAACTTTAGGATTTATTTACATTGGTGAAAATTCCTAGTACTACCACCACATCAATCGTGTTGCCAATCTGTATTAATAGTTGAACCTCATTGTAAAAGGGATTTTAGACACTGTCACCGTACGAAAAGTCAATCCGCTAAGACCTTCCCGCAGTTAAAATGATTTGCTTGCACCATGCACAAGAGTCCAAAAGGAAATCCAACATCATGTCAAGCCCTTTCATTAAGCCCAAGAGTTCCAAAGAGAAATATATCTATCTTCCAAAGCTACATGGTACCCCCAAATCTATGTATCCCAAAGTATATGCCATGTCAAGCTACATCAATGTACCTGTTTATATCCATCTCAAACTCATTGAGAAAGAAGATCGAAAGGACCTCAAAAAGAAAACTAGAGCACAAGATAATGAAGAGCATGAAGAAAATAAAACAAAGACCAAGAAGATCGAAGGCATCATCGAAGGGTGCCAAAGAAGCACGAAGAAGATAAAGAAGATACTTTCCGCTACTAACAACAAAGAATTTCCCATAGTGGATCCCGTGTTTCCCATAGTGGATGTAAAAACCCTACCAAGATGTTAAGTTTCAAGCCTTAACTTAACTAGCCTGCCAAAGAGCTAGTCTCCTAGTCCATGTTTGCATGCAGGGGGGCAAAAGCTAGCAAGGGTAGAGACTCATCATTTGAGGGGTGCTGTTGAAGATAGCAAATGATGCTTGCATGTACGCTCGTAGAAGCTAGATGTATGCCTAAAAGAGGCTACCCATAAAAGGCTTTGTATGAAAGATATGAGAAAATATGAATGCTCTAGAAGCTCTAGGGAGAGATGCCCTGAATTCCATAAGCACAGTGAGTAAGAGTGGTACTATCCAAAAAGCTATATAAGCATGTACTTGACACTCATTTCAATGTAATGGAACTATCAGTTTGAGTTACTCAAGATTGTCTTTATGAGTCCAAGCTAATCTATCTTGGAACCTAATTCACTTGAGTTACAATCTCTCATTCTAATAATGTATCATGTGTTTGATTTGCATCCACCATAGCTAACTAGCTCTAAGATTATTGTTTTTCAACATTTGTCAATGTCTATAGTTGCTTCATTGCCACCTAGGTTTCGAGCATGAGTTCCTAGGTTTGCGATGTTGTGGTTTGTAGGCTCCTAGAGGCAACAGTTTTTTATGTTTAGGCACCCACTTGAATAGTGGTTCAGGGGTCATAGCTTTGATCTCAACAGTGTGCTAACGGTGTGGTGTGGCAGGTCATGACAAGTATCGACCCCCCTCCCCCCCCTTTGACTTGGTGGTGGGTTTCTCTATCAATGGCCTCGTGAGCCTTAATGGAGCCATGCTGCCCTTGCTGAAAGCTATGACTATCCATACATTATGGATAGAAAGGTGAATTTTGCAGCTTATAAAAGATTATGGGCATGCTTTCAGACTCGATAGAGGCTATGACTTTGCACTTTTCTAAAAGAGCAAACAATCGACCCCCAAATGGGCTAAGTTTGGCATTGGTAGGTTGTAGTTGTGGATGGCCGATTTGAGTCCAATGATCATGAGTTAAGACATTGAAATTTGCTCCCTCATCAATAAATGCATCGAAGGTATTGGGCAATGACTACTATACGTAAGTAAGTAGGTGCTATTGTCTCTTCATCTTCCTCCTCAATTTCCATTATTGTGGCAACTCAGACTTTCACATGAGACTTTAGCATGGGAGGCTCATGCAATGGATGTGTGGGAGGGTATACTTGTTTATATGGCTCCTATTGAAGGAGCCTATGCCCTCTCTATCTAGGGTCTCAAGCTCTACATTGCCGATTCGGTTGATAGTGCAGACTCAAAAAGGCCCTAATCCCTCGAGCTTCATCTTTTGTTTATGGCCTTTTATTGGATACAACAACACTAAGTCGCCCTGTTCAAATTCTCGTTGCTTGACATGCTTGTCAAACCATCTCTTGCAGCATGCCTTTTTGCAAATCAACGCATGGGTGGTGAGAAGTCGAGTCTCTGATAAGCATTCTAGCTTGATTAGATGGTTAGTCCATGCCTCCTTTCCGTCCCATCTCTCTTGGTTGGCTACTCTCAAGTTTGGGACAAAGAATTCTACAAGTAGAATGGCTTTAGTCCTGTAGGCTAACTTGAAGGGAGTCTATTCTACCGTTGTTTTATAGGTTGTTCGATAGGCCCATAAGGCTGCCATTAGTTTGTTGTCCCAGTCACTGCATAAGGCAAAGACTACTTTGGTCAGAACGTTCACTAAGATCTTATTAGTAGACTTAGCCTGGCCATTCACTTGAGAGTAGTAGAGCGAGGAATTTTGATGGATGATCAAAAAGGTCAATAGGAGGTGAGCAATCACTTCATTAATGAAGTGTGTGCCTTAATCACTAACTAGTCCAATGAGGCAACCAAATCGTGAGATCACCTGCTCTCGAAGAAACTTAGCAATGGTTCTAGTATCGTTTTTCCTCGTGGCTCATGCTTCTATCCACTTTGTGAGATAGTCTATAGCAACGATGATGTACTTAGCCTGCAAGTATTGTGCTATAGGACTAATCGGTTCTCCATTTCTCGAATGGTTGTCTCGCAATGATTGGACTTAGCTCCGTTTTGTCCTTTGTGAATGGGTACCTTGGTTTGTTGGCACTCGTTGCAGTGCTTTACAAATCGTGCTGCATCCACAAAAAGAGCAGGCCACCACAGTTGAGACTGCAGCACTTTGCACACAGTTGTGACTCCACTAAAATCCCCTCCTACAATTCCATCATATACTTCTACAAGTGTGCCATGCATCTCATGTTCGCACATGCATCTCATGTTCACACATGCATCTGTGGAACAACTTGTTGTGCCCTAACCTATAGAGTTGTCCTGCTATCAACAACTGATAGGGTTGTATTTGAAGGATGAGTCGCCTATGTCGGGCCTTCTCGATGGGTCTTTCAAGTAGTATGTGTGCTAAAGCACTTGGACTATGTTGTCCGCCCAATATGGCATCAAGTCAACTCTAAACAAGTCCCTTTTGCTAATCAGGTTAAACAGATGCACATCAAGCCAGTCGTCTATGATGCCTATCCAGCAACTTCTCCTATGGGTATGCAAGACATATAATCAGTCATGTAGTGCTACTTCCCTTTGCATACAACCATGGAGAAATCGAACTCGAGAAGCAAAAGTAACCATTGAGCAATGTGTCTTGTAGCACATGGTTTGTTAACAAGATAAAGCAAGGCTTGATGGTGGTCAATAAAGAAGACAAAATGTGTGGCCAAAAGGTAATGCCAAAATTTCCTTACAACAAACACCAAGGCCTAACCCTTCCCTCTCTATGGTGGAGTAGTTCATCTCAGTATTTGTGAGTTATCTACTAGCAAAGCTCACTGGATAGTCTAAATTGTGTTCACCTGACTAGCACAACACAACTCCCATGGTAAACTTCAAGGTGTCAATGTGAACATGGAAGGTTATGGTCTTGTCTAGGGCCTGTAGGATTGATGCTATGGTTAGAGTCTTCTTCAATCCTTTGTATGCGCATTGGCATTCCTCAGTCCATTCAGATATCATGGGCAATTTGTATAAAGGCCTAGTAATTAATGCATAGTTAACACAAATCGTCAATAGTATCCTGTATGGCCGAGGAAGCACTGAACCCCCTTGTAGTTGATTGGTGGTGGAAGGTCGACGATAACCCTAACTTTCGAGAAGTCAGTGGCAGTGCCATTCTTTGACACCACGTGCCCTAGGATGCATTCGTGCTTTATCCAGAACTGGCACTTCAAGGGGTTCAACGAGAAATAATACAGTCTACATCTTTCAAAGACTATTTGCCTAGGTGTGCCTTCCAATTAGATTGGACACATAAATCATCAATAAATACCTTTAACTCTTGCCTAAGCATGTCTTTGAACACGAGCCTTTGAAATGTGGTGGTGCATTTGTCAACCCGAAGGGCATGACTACGTAGGCAAAGATGCCCCACTTGGTAGTGAATGCGGTATTGTGCCTATCATTTGGATGCACTTGCACTTGATTGTATCCAAAGAAGCTGTCTAGGTAATTGTAGGCCTCTTTACTTGCCACCCTCTCGAGCATATGCTCAATGTATGACAGTGGATAATTGTCCCTCTTTGTGGCAGCGTTAACTTTCTTGTAATTGACACACACTGTGATTTTTCCATTCTTCTTCATTACAATCACTATGGGTGATACCTAGTCTGTATGCTCAATTTCATAAATGAATCCTGCTCGTAGTAGCTTATTGATCTCCTCTTTGATAGCATGAGCATGTTTGGGATTCATCAAAATATGGTTGCTACTTGATCAGCATTGCATCGAGTGTCGTTGGGATGTTATGAGTCACTATACTCGGATCTATCTCTTTTAGCTCATTAAGGGACCAAGCGAACACGTCTATATACTCTCATAAGAGAGCAATAAGAGTTCCTCCTCTTCCTCGATCAAGTCATTGGTCATAGAAGTAGGTCGGGGCATCTCCCCTTCCTCAGCTAAATTGACCTCCTTGACTTTGGCGGATCCTTCTATAGGCTCACTCACTTGCCCTCATATTTTGCCTCCTAGCAAGACCACTACCCTCTCACCTTTCTTAAATCTCGTGAATCATTTCAGTAGGTCTTGCATTCCTCTACTCCTCAACTTGCCGATCCCTAGACTGTTTTCTCTTTTTCTCCTGCAACCTTCGGCACTTTAGGTGGACCGATAGGTCTCTTTTGGTGCATCTGGTCTTAGGTGGTTGGGCCATATCAGGATCACTATCCGAGCTTACTTTTGACTCAGAGTCAAACTCCCCGTCTTTGCTTAGAATAGGGAGTCTCTCCTCAAGGCTGTAGCTCCGATAGCGATTCTGTTCTTGAGTATTGGTGCGACACTTGGTTGGGAAAGATGTGCTCCTTCATAATCAATTGCTCCTATGTGCTCCAACCAAGTGCGATTACAACCCATTTGCATGGCTCCTTACTCGATTCTGAAGATGCTCTTTTTCTGCAGTTTGGAGTCTGCTTGTATTTGTTCAATCTCATGGCCCTTAGTGTCGTACTCTATCATGTCAATCTCTTCTTTGCTCTCGTCATTGGAGGAACAACAATCTTTGTACTCATCATCGGAATCGTCCTCATCCAACTACTTCCCTAAGTGCGGTTCCTTGTCATCGGTGACTAAGGCCTAATTGTACATCAAGTTTAGATCGTGCACCTTGGTCCATTGCCACTTGGATTCATCCAAGAGATCCTTGAGTGGTTTAAGATTTGTAACCAGGTTACTAGCTAATTTTTTCGTCGGGTGCTCTGAGATCTTGTGGAGGTCTCATTTGTTGTTCAGGACGTGGAATGTGACAGAGGTGGGTCACCCATGGGAGCTCCTATCCATCATGCAAATTGGTACTGAGGGCGTGTCTTTGGGCTTACCAATTTGCCTTAACAGCTTGCTCGTATTCCTTGTTATCTGAGAATGATAGATCAATTGTGGCTAGCACATGCATCCAATCTCGCTCATATGCTTAGTCAGTGGTTCATAAGATTTCCCGATTTGAGCATCACCCTTGAGCATAGTTGAGATGGTGACTAGGTCGACTGGTGTGATCTTCCAAGTATCCATCTCCACTCTTTACCGCTTCCATTCAATTGCCTAGGAAGATCAGACCATTGCCCTAGTCTTCTATGACTCGTGCATTGCGCATCCAGGGTCAACCTAACAAAATATCGTAATCCACTCCTTTCATGACTATAAAGTACATAAAGAGCCAAACTCCTACGATCTTCATTAATGGCCAATTTTTCAACACTTCGGATGGCTTCACCTTCATTCCATTAGCCAATGTGTCCTCGATAGGTGGGTTATCCCAAGCCTTGAGTAATGTGTGGCTAAGCACATTGACTCTTGTCCACATATCAGCAATCCCTTTCCTCATGGTATCACCTAGAGCTAGTACCGACAAGACTGCGTGCATTTCAGTGCCTTCCCAAAAAGCATTAACATGCAAAGACTTGGGTATTGAGTGTAGATCAGGCTCATTTTCATTACTAAATCATGGTCTTGCAAGTCAATCGCAACTTGCTCCATCAATCGTTCCACCCATTGCTTTAGCTCTTGCCATAGCATCGAATGCTGCCTAAGTAGATCTCCTAGGCTCAGAGTTACAAGAATGGTCACTAGGGTTGTGAGAGAAGATTACTAGCCACTTGCTTGTCTCCTAATTTTGCACTCCTTGGCTAATGGCCTCAACTGGTTTGCTAGCCAGTGGAGTTCAAGCTCTGTCTAGGCTGTTGGGGGTAAAGGCGCCTCTGCCTAGCCGCTCGTGTATTACTACACTGACAGTCATCGCCACTGCATACTGCAGGTGGCGGGCAACGGTCACCATCACTTTATTCTTTATTCTTTTAGTGATGGTTTGAATAAAGGAAGGCCTGATCACACATTGTGACTATTGGAGTTCCCATTTCTAGTATCTCCCTTTCTTGCTCTTGCTCTCCGGCCATAGCTCTCGAGTCCAACCTTCGATCC
The DNA here is from genome assembly GCF_053477565.2 of Lygodium microphyllum. Taxonomy (NCBI): domain Eukaryota; kingdom Viridiplantae; phylum Streptophyta; class Polypodiopsida; order Schizaeales; family Lygodiaceae; genus Lygodium; species Lygodium microphyllum. Next base: position 124,123,835 of record NC_141159.1, on the reverse strand, counting down.
ATCGCTCCCTTTCAACTGGTATCAGAGCTTTGCTTTCAGACTCTTGAGCTTGGTTCGTGGCATTCTCAGCCTCCCATCGACTCCCTACTTGCATTGGGTCTCCTTCCCCGTAGCCATATCTGACTCCTTCGAGCTCCCGTCACTCCCCGGCTTCCCGAGCACCTTCCCGGCATTATTGGGCACCTTCAGTGTAACATTTCTGAATCAAATACACGCATTGTTCATATGAATCTCCTCTTAGGAGGCCAATAAGGTTAGGATAATGGCAAAAAAAAAAAAATCCCCTTATCCCCCCAGCCGACCGTCGTGCTAGAGGGGAGGGGAATAGCAGGTTTGATCAAGCTCCTCGATGGAGCTTGTAGGGGGGAAGAGCTCATGCCAAATGACGCATGGGGGAGGGAGGATCCCCTCCCCTCCCCTATTTAAAGTCTATGCCATGGGGGGAGATCAAGGGGGTGTGCAGGCTGAGAGGATACGCTGCCATCGAGAAGGAAAGAGTGGAGACTCTACTACTGTGTGGTCATGAAGGTGAGAAAGGAGGAGCCACCCTGCACAAACGCCGATGTTGAAGGGAAGAAGCGAGAGTCCCAGCTGCTGCCACAGCAACGCCACCAGCGCTGCAGTCCGCCCTGTACATCGGACATCGCCATCTACCGCCCTTTCTCCTTCCACGTGGGGCTTCTGTAATATCCAGAAGCCTTGGAAGCTTCTTGGAACTTTCCAAGGTTGGGCCTCCTAAGCCCCCTTCCACATTAAACCCCCACAAATCCTTCTTTTGGGCTCCCTCCTAGCCCTGGTTCATGTGGGCTTGCTAAAGCATCCCCCTTGCCCCGAGAATCCAAATCCCTTCATGTGCCCCTTCCATACTTTTCCCCCCACACACGAGATCTCCTCCTAAGGGCTCTATAAGCCCCCTTTCCCCCCAAATTTTCCTTGAAGGGTCGTCATGTGGTATCCTTAAGTCCCTATTTCCCCATATAAAATTCCTTCCTAAGCCCCTTTCATACCCCTTTTCCCCACACAAAGAAAGTCTCCTCCCAAGCGTCTTTTACACCTTTTTCCTTTTTTTTTCACTAGGATTCAAAAGCCCTTTTCGTGAAGCCTTCTTATTGCCCTCGCAAGTGGGATTTAAAAAGCCCGGTTACCCCGTTGAAATCAAGGCCTTTTGCCCACTTTAAGCCGGGGTTTAAAGACCCTTTCCGTAGGAAATTCCCACTCAAATTCAAGGAGGAAACCTTCTAAAAAAACGTTTCCGAAAGACAGTGCAAGCTGTCACAAAGGGTAGCTACGCATGCAAAGGAGATGGCCAAGGTCATAAATTGGCATCCAAGATGGAAAGGCCGCATTCGCAATGGCTCCTAAGAAAGCACAAGGCACAGCCGCAGGAGGATCGTCTCCTAACATCCACGTGGACATCTCACCACAAGTCCAGGTTTTCCTTCCTAATTTTTATTTTACGTTGTTATAATTCAATTGTGAGTGGATGATTTTTGGAGATAGGATGCTTTTTTTTTTCTTAAATACTTTGGTTAATTTAAAAGAATTAGCTCACGAGGATGGAAGAGTTCGGTCATTAGTACTTTCAATAAAACAAGCAAAATAAAGTGAGCAGAAAATTGATATGCATTTCTAGCAAGTAGTTTTTGGGCATTGCAATGAATTGAAAGTAGATTAATGTCCATATTTACAAAACGGAATTATGAAAGTACACTCCGATTAAGCATGAAAGGAATAAACCGCATATTGCATTATTGAATATCTTTTTTTTTAAATGATTCTTAAAGAAAGTTATTAGCAACCGTAGGAAATTGCTAGGGTTGCATGAAGATGATTTAACTCTAGCAAGTAGCCTAAAAACTTAAATTAACGAAAGAGTGTGTAAGTTCTGCATATGACAAATTCATTCGAAAATGAAAGTAGAAAAAGGCTGCATGTTTTAAGCATGAATCTTGTTCGCATGTTAGAATGATTAATTGGAATTAGGCTATAATCTAACCTATGCTTGATCTTAAACCGAAAAGTTAGGATTTGAAAATCAACTTACGCATAGACAATAAGTCATGTGGTTATGGAAATGATAGCGTAATTATCTTCAAGAATAGATAGGTTAAATTGGCATAAACCAAAACACCTAAAACCACGGAGTACTCATTTAGAAAAGGGTTAATTCAGTGCGACATCTCCCAAGGAACTGACTAGGGTTAGCCCGGTGAAGACATTTACCTAGTCGCACGTATTGCCAAAAACTGAAACTCCTATACCCTAAATATTTGCCCACATTCACGGAATGTAGGGACGGTAGGACATACTTGCGAGAAGAGATCTAGGGTTTTCCTAAGAATCTCTCGCTAAAAAGATGAAACTCGAAACCCTAGGACGGACAAGTCGGCCTAATGCCATCAGGAACAGATTATTTCGTGACTCCATTTGATGGGTAAATAGTCCCATAATTAATGCGACACTTGTGCAACAAGTTGTAGAGTCGCATGATCTTGTGATTTGATCACAAGGGAATGGCCAATTCCTCGGAATGAGATTGGCAGATTCTTACGTAAGTTATCTTGCAAGAGGATGAATAATCGTCCTAATATAGTATCTTTCTGGGGTAAATATAATTGCTTGGAAGCAAAGGACCAACCAATAAATTGGAATAACATATGAACTTAAGGTATTGATCAAGTTGGGTTTATAGGGTACGCCCTAACCCAGGATATAGGGGATCTTGCCAAACCGCAATTGATCCCGGATCAAGTACTAATGCATTCGGAAGGAAGGATTCACTCCTTAGCAGTTGGCCAAAAATAATGACCAATGGAATTGTTTCTGCTTGTAACAATTTTAAGAGCACTGTTTTTCTTTGTTTGCTCAAAGAATTAAAGGATAAATGGATATCTAATGCTTTAGGTTGAAGGCCTGAAAGGAGAGGCAGCTTCAGTTACCCCCGACTGCCTGCCTGACCCTAACCAAGGGGGTTGTTTACTGCGCCAGGAAGGTGGATCAAAATCGCCGCGAGAGGTCTCTCCGTTAAGCACTACTTGGAGCAGGAGGACGCTTGGGTGCTAGGGGGGGCTTTGGCCATAAATCCCTTGTCAAGATTGTGGGAGAGAAGGAAGGAGTCTCACTTGTAGCTTTCTTGCTTACACAATCGAGGAATACACACACAGGTGGAGGCTGAAAACAGTTTTCCTCTTCTTAGTTGTGTAAGCCAAAAAGAACTCTAGTACATAGAAATAGAAGAACCCTATATATGGGTGTCAAACCAAACTCAACTAACTAAGGTGGGATACTAACTGAGCCACGAACTAGAGTAGATAAGGATAGCTGCCATCTAGCTATTATTCATGGGCGGTGTACCAACCACATCTGCAAACAACTGACAAGTCGGTGACATAAATGCACAACGGTCACCCTGGCATATCACGAGTGGAGCTCGATATCTCAACACTCCCCCTCGAGCTCAATCCCAATTCTTGCACACCAAGCAGGTCTCTGAACTTGCGCAGCTTCTCTACGCCCAATGCCTTTGTGAATATGTCAGCTACCTGATCCTCTGTGCTGACATAAACTAGATCAATAAGACCTAGTAAAACCCTCTCCCGCACATAGTGATAATGCACCTCAATGTGCTTTGTTCTAGCATGATAGACTGGGTTATTTGCCAAGTGTATACTACTCATGTTGTCACAATAAATGACAACTGGCCCATCTGTAGGCTAATGCATATCATAAAGTAGCTTATGCAACCAAGTTACCTCACATGCAGCCATTGCTGCACCCCTGTACTTAACCTCTGTGCTCGACAAGGCAACTGTAGGCTGTTTCTTGCTGCTCCAAGTGACTGCAACACTCCCAAAAGAGAACACATATCCACTGGTAGATCGTTTATCAGAAATACTACCAGCCCAATCAGCATCAGTGTATCCATGCAACTGTATCTGAACCCCAGTCTCATAAAATAGTCCATACTGCAATGTGGACTTCACATATCTGAGTATGCGTCTAGCCGCATCCAAATGTGGTTTCCTTGGAGCCTGCATAAACTGACTTACCAATCCAACAGCATAACTCAAATCTGGCCTGGTAATAGTCATATAAATCAAACTTCCTACTATGCGTCTGTACATAGTAGGGTCTTCGAGAAGCTCACCTGCATCTGCGCTTAACTTCACATTCTGCTCCAAAGGAACTGAAATAGGCTTACAGCCTGTCATCCCATATTTGGACAGCATGTCCAATCCATACTGCCCCTGCAAGAGCCATATCCCACTTGGTGATCTAATCACCTTAATGCCCAAGAAATAACGTATCTCTCCCAAATCCTTCATCTCAAACTTCTGCTTCAATAGCATTTTCACATGAAGGATATCTTCACCACTATCACCTGTGATAATCAAATCATCAACATAAATGACAAGCAGCATAATACCTTTCTCTCTTTTTCTCACATAAAGTGAGAAATCTGCCTTGGAAATCTGAAAGCCAATAGTGACAAGATACTGTGCTATCTTGTCAGACCATGCTGTAGGTGCTTGCTTCAAGCCATACAATGCTTTCTTCAATCTACAAATAAGCTCAGGATGAACAGCATGCACATAACCTAGTGGCTGCTCCATATATACCTCTTCTTGCAAATCACCATGCAAGAAGGCATTCTTTACATCCATCTGATGTAAAGACCATTCCTTTGATGTAGCCATAGCAATGACTACTCTTACAGTTGCCATCCTTGCAACCGGACTGAATGTTTCTTCATAATCAATGCCATATGTTTGTGCATACCCCTTGACTACTAATCTTGCCTTGTATCTGTTCACAGAACCATCTACATTGTGATTCACCTTATAAATCCACTTACAGCCAATTGCATTCTTATCTTTAGGCAAAGGTACCAATTCCCATGTAGCATTTGCTTCCAAGGCATCCATTTCTTCATCCATGGCTTTCTCCCATTTTTCTTTTCCCATGGCTTGCTCAAAAGAAGTGGGTTCCGGTTCCTGTATCACATTGACTATATATGCATAGTGAATGGCTGTAAATCCATCATATTTCAGCCTATCCATAGGATACCTAGCTCTGATAGACCTACGCAAAGTAGGCTCACTTTCAAGTGCTCTCAAAACATCCCTGGTCTTCCTTACTCCAGGTGTAACAATAGAAGGAATACCCAACTCATCATCAATGCTCTGTTCTGAGCCACTAGATTCACCATCCACATAAAAGTGACCTGCATTCACATCAAACATGGGCTGATCTACCTTCTCTTTTCCTTTTCGTGATACCTGAATATCACTATCTGCATTGCTTTGAGAAGATTCTCCTGATCTCAATTTGCTTGTCCATGGCGAAGAATGTGAACTATTGCTAGAGGATGTTCCAGGTCCACAAATATTTTGTGACTGCTGCTGTGAATTCTGTGCAGCATTACCATTTTGTGCATCTACATCATCAATCACATTTACTGGTTTATACCAGCTACTCATCTCATCAAAAACAACATCTCTGCTCACTGTAAACTTACGAGTAGAAGGGTTATAGCATCTATACCATTTCTGCTCTGCAGAGAGTAACCAATAAAGATGCACTTCTCAGCTTTTGGATCCAACTTGGATCTCAACTCATCTGGCACATGAACATAGGCAATGCAACCAAAAATCTTCAAATGAGAAATATCTGGTTTCCTACCAATATACCTCTCCTCTGGAGTCATCCCATGTATTGCTGCAGTGGGAGTCCTGTTCATTATGTAGACTACTGTAGCAACTGCTTTAGCCCAGTAAAAATCTGGCAAGTCTTTTTCATTGAGCATGGCACGAGATACCTCTCCAATATGCCTATTTTTCCTTTCTGCAATTCCATTTTGTTGTGGGGTATGTCTGCATGAATATTGTTGCTTTATGCCATGCTCCTGCAAGAACCTTGTAAACTCATTTGAGAGGTACTCTCCCCCTCCATCTGACCTTAGGCATTTTATTTGCAGGCCTGTTTCTTTTTCAACCATAGCTTTAAGAGTTTTGAAATGCCCAAAAACTTCACTTTTCTTTTTCATAAAATACACCCAAACTTTCCTGCTATAGTCATCAATAAAAGTGACAAAATAATGACAGCCTCCAAGAGATGCAGCTTTAGTAGTCCACACATCAAAATGGATTAATTCCAATGGCTTCTTACTCTCTTGAACATGTCTAGAAAATGGTTTCCTTGCCTGTTTTCCAAACTGACATGCTTCACATACCTTATGCATTTCTGCAACCTTGAATTTAGGCAATCCTGCAACAATATTTTGGGCCTGCATTGATTTAAGTCACTGTACATTAACATGACCAATGCGTTTATGCCAGATATCAATATCTACAACTACACCGGTCCCATGTGCAAACATTGCTGCACTCAATTCAAGCATGTTTGCATCCAATGTAAACATTCTGCCCTTCTTCTTTCCTTTTGCTATCAAGCGACCGTTATTTTTCATTTCCTCAATAAAGCATCCATGAGGATTAAATCTGACTTGCAAGCCCTGCTCAACCATTTGACCAACAGAAACCAGATTCTTAGTGATATTCGGGACATGAAATACATCTGACAGGTATTTCTTTTTCCCATCATGCATAGACAAAGGAATTTTTCTAATCTGCACAATAGGATGTGCAGTATCATCACCAGTCTCCACAAATCCTGGTTTTTCCATTTTTCTTGCATCCTGCATCCATTCTGCATGACTTGTCATGTGGTTTGATGCACCTGAGTCAACATACCACACTTCGTTGCTTTCTTCTGCACTTGTCACAGAATTGTTCATGTGCTGCACCATAAACAAATGCTCATTTATGTCATCACACTGTCTACTAGAAGATGCATAATTTCCTTGTTGCAATTTTCCATTCATGATGTCTTTCAGCTTTTTATAGCAGTCTTTAGCCATATGACCCATTTTACCATAGTAGTAGCATTCAACATTGATGTTTGCATTTTGGCCTCTTTGCCATCCACCACGACCTCTTTGGCTCCCCCTGCCTCTAGAGTTACCACGTCCTCCTCCATAGGACTAGTTTTCTTGAGTTTGCTGCATATTCTGATTTCTACCACGGCCTCCTCTACCTCTGCCTCTACCTCTTCCAGCATTTGAGTAGAAGACATCTTCTTTTGAAGTTCCTCCTGAAGAAGATGCACCACCATTTCTCTGCTCCTCAGAAATTAGAAGAGCAATCAACTCCTCAAAATCAGGAAATCTTTCACGGACGGAAATGGATGTTCGGAATTGTGCATAATCCTTTCCTAGACCATTCAAGGTCACAGAAACTAAATCATCATCTTCCACTAGTGACCCAATGGAAGCAAGTGCATCTACAATCTTCTTCACCTTCATGTGGTAGTCATTGATGCTCATATTTTCTCTTTGCACATTGTGCAACTCTTGCTTGAGCTGCATTTTTCTGGCTTGCGTATTTGTGCTATATACATTTTTGACAAAGTATCCCATGCCTCCTTTGGCGTACTTGCATCTTGAATATGCACAATCATAGAGTCTGAAATGCTGATAGACAGCCAGTACATAACTTTCTTGGCTCTCTCATGCCATGCTTTAAATGCCTGCATTTGCTGTTGATTGGAAACATCAGGAAGAACCGGTTCTTCTTCATTTCCTGCAACAAATTCCCAATATCCTTTTCCCATAAGGAAATTTGTCATTCTAAACTTCCATGCTTGAAAGTTGTTCTTGTCAAGCTTTTCAGTGAGACGATCTGTGAAAGAGAATCAGACGCCATTACAGAACACTGCAAAAAGTTCTGTCACTGTAAAAAACACAACTTCAGCCTTCCAAGGGCAAATCTGCAAAACTGACGAAAGTGATATTTGACCACACAGTCACTTCCTAGTGACGATTTTGCATCAAGAGGCAACAAGTTTGATTCTGTAACTCCCAATGTCTCTGTACACAGGCATACGATGCAATTTCTACAGTAACTTTTCACCGACCTGTAGAACAGTAGTTGCACAGCATAAAACAGGGCCTTTTCCCGAGTGCGTACAGAAAACTTCTACCTCCAAAACAGGCCCCGAAATGGCCTCAAATCAAAAAAACAGGGTCATCCGGGGCTAAAGCCCATTCTTGCAGCATATACTGTCCTCTTGCTTCATCGCGAAGGGCGTCTCAACCTGAGACAATGCACTCTTGCACTTTCCAGCTGTGCTACCTGCAGAGACTTGCTCCCAAAACAGAAAAATGGAAGCAGCTCTGGTCATCTTACCAAAACACCGCGAACTTGGCTTGCTTTCTTGAGCTCCTTACCACGAACAAGGCTCTGATACCATGTCAAGATTGTGGGAGAGAAGGAAGGAGTCTCACTTGTAGCTTTCTTGCTTGCACAATGGGGGAATACACACATGGGTGGAGGCTGAAAACCGTTTTCCTCTTCTTAGTTGTGTAAGCCAAAAAGAACTCTAGTACATAGAAATAGAAGAACCCTATATATGGGTCTCAAACCAAACTCAACTAACTAAGGTGGCATACTAACTAAGCCACGAACTAGAGTAGATAAGGATAGCTGTCATCTAGCTATTATTCATGGGCGGTGTACCAACTGCATCAACTGACAAGTCGGTGACATAAATGCACAACGGTCACCCTGGCATATCACGAGTGGAGCTCGATATCTCAACATCCCTCACCTTTCGGACCCTGCACAAGAGGCTAACGTGACTCGAGGCCCGCATACTAGTCTACGGGCAGAATCTTGGATTAGTGATCCCTGTGGATTGCTGGATAGCCTTCGGGCAGATTGTAGATAAGCCTACGGGTTGGACTTTATGTATTTCAAAGATAAATATGATAACCTATTAACAAGGAACTTGTTTGACATTGCTTTTCTATGTCAAGTGCTATGATTACATGAAGGAACTAGTGCCTAACGGGCTAATTAAGGAAGCTGATTGATACATGTCCAATAAATGTGTTAGGTAATTAAATAACTAAAACAACCTGAGGAAAGTGCGGTGGATGTGGCCATAGGTCCATCCTATGGATGGGTGGTCCTGGTTGGCCGGGAACTTTTCTCAATCAAGATGGACAGCAGGAAGATCGTTCAAACAACACGAACAACAAGAGCATTGACCTAGAGTTATAATTGATCTTGATTTACGCTATTTTAAGGGAACGGAATGGGACTATGCTTTATGGCAGAGAGGTTGAGCTTCGCATCCCTTTCGTTTCCCATTCTCCTTGAACCAAGTGCAGCGTGAATCCGCTTCTGACCTGGCGTTTTTGCGTAAAGTAGTTCGCTCGAGTTTGACGCTAGTTGCCGTTAGGAAATGACCAATAGGAAAAATCCTAATTCAGGTTGATCCTAAGTGGAAACGGCTGGAATACTTCCGCTACGTGGTAGACACGGAAAGTCCTAGATCGCAAACCCTGTGACATTCCATGGGAGTGCCGGGCGGAGCTTTCTAGACATCCTTTTCGATGGACTGCTAAGACGTGTCTTGAAGATAATGACTGTGATGCATTACCCGGATTATCAACAAAGGGTTGAGATGATGAACATCCTAAAACGTATCTATAATCCATCGCCTTTGTACATGGAACGAAGATGGAGGGGTACCTCACGAATCTACTATATAGCTGCCCACCAGTTTGCATACCTACATACCAACCTAAAGAGGATCAAGTGGTTGGAATACCTAAAAGTCGTGAAGCTATTCATTTTTGTGGAAGCTCACGTAAATTCAACTTTACATATTCGAGGTCGAAGGGTTGAACTGAACTCATATGTATATGAGGAAGTGACTCGTATAATCCCCATCGACAGGATTAAAATATTGGGGTGCCATGAGAAAAATGGGTTCCAAAGGAAAGGATACCTTGATCTTCCAATGACTTATCGATTCCTGAAGTTCCATGACCCGAAACCATACTATTATACAATTCCTGTAGATAAATGTAATACAACATTATTCTCCCCAAACTAAATGTAAACAGTTGGCTTATCATCCCAAGACATGTTGTATTTCGAAAGGCATATGCCTATATAAATACAATAAGACTTCTTTTTATCAATGTTTGTTCTGTCATTGAGAATTGATAAGAAGTTAAGTGGTTAGATTACTTGGTTGATATAGCTGAAATTAAAATGAAATATAAAACACAGCGCTTAAGGAGTAATAACGATAAGAAATCTTTGTCCAGGCACAACCCCAGGTACAGAATCCCAGTTCACCTCCTACATCAAGTACTGCTGTAATCCAAGAGAAGAAGTTTCTTCTCAAGCAGATTAAGCCGTCCGAATTTAACGGGAGAGGTAGGTCCGTCTAAGCAGATGCTGAAATTTGGATTGAATCCATGGAGTATTACTTTGAAGCAGCCGGTACTGCACCCGCCAATCAAGCTATGCTCGCCAAGTTGAAGCTCACCGGCAAAGCCAGGCTTTGGTGGAAGCAATGGTGTAGAGATCAAGGGATCGCGGAAGGATCCGTTACTTGGGAGAAGCTGAAGAAAGCCGTGCAGGGAAGATACTTACCACCTGCATATCGCACGTAGAAAATGAATGAGTTTTACGAGCTAAAACAGTTGGGACTCACTCTTAACGCATACTACTCCAAATTTGTCTCACTTCTTAAGTATGCACCACAGATGAACATGACACAGCAGGTGTCAAAATTTTGTGCTAGTTTAAAAATCCACTAGTAAATACCCGTCTCGAATCGATACGCCATTAGATCTTCAGGACACACTCATTCGAGCAGCCCCTATAACTCAAGAGGTGCAGGCTAGACCAAGAGGTAACAAAACTTGGTCTTATAATGACCCGAACAGAGGAGCATTCAGGCCTCAAATGAAAAGAGTTCAAGGTCAGAATCAGGGACAAAGAAAGAAGGCAAGGACTAATAACGTCAACAACTTTGTCCCTACTCAAAGCAATGGCCGAAACCTTCATTGTTTCCACTGCAATGAGCTCGATCATTTCAAGAGGCAATGTCCCAAGCTTGAAGGAGGACATCACCAAGCACCTTTCCAAGGAACGGGCCGTGGTCAGGGAGCCGCTACCCGAGGCAAAGGAAGAACCGCCTGCGTTGCCAATAGGCAAATGTGCGAAGAAGAAGAAGATCTGACCATGGAAGCAGAGTTTGAAAGGGCGACAGTCCATGCCGCTCTTCACAAGAAAGGGCTAAATCGCCAATTCTCGGTGATTCAGACACCGTCAGACTATCAAGGTAAAAGTTTCAAGACCTTGATTGATTGTGGCAGTACACACTCCTTTATCTCACCAACTTGTGCAAAAAGATTAGGAATAGCCACAGTAGAAGCACCTATCTTGCTTATGGAATTGGCAAATGGTCGTGAGGTTACTTGTACCAGGCAAACTGCTAAGGTGGAATTCTTTCTGGGAGGAAAGATGACTTCAGTCAAATTCAGAGTCATGAATCTAGGTATCCATGAGTGTCTACTCAGAATGGATTGGCTTAAACCTAATGACGCCCACATTCATTATGGAAAGGGCCAAGTTTCCTTTCGAAACTCTGAAAGGGAATTGGTCACAACTCAAGGTGAGGCTGGAAATCCAAAAATTCAATTGGCCAAAGCATCTCGGATCATAAAAGGAGTCAGAAAAGGATTACATGTTTACTTGATTAAGCTCAACAAGTTAGATCAGAAGCAGGAGTCTAGTGAAGGACCTTCATGGCTAAAGGAATATGCGAATGTATTTCCTAAAGAGTTAACAAAACTCCCGCCTCAAAGAGAAGTGGATCATGAGATCAAGCTAGTACCAGGGGCTGCGCCAATTGCAAAGAGACCTTACAGAATGTCCATACCAGAAGCAATTGAGCTGAAAGAACAACTCAAGTAACTACTAGATCAGAGCTACAGCCATCCTAGTACTGTTCCAGAAAAAGAAAGATAAAACACTTCGACTATGTATTGATTACAGAGGGTTGAATCAATCAACTGTCAAGAACAAGTATCCTATTCCTAGAATAGATTAGCTTCTTGATCATCTTCAGGGGGCAAAGATCTTCTCCAAGATTGATCTCAGATCGGGTTACTATCAGATAAGGATCAAGGAAGAAGATATCCCAAAGACGGCCTTCAATACAAGATATGGATACTTTGAGTTCCTAGTTATGTCATTTGGGCTTATGAATGCGCCTGCCACCTTCAACAAGTTAATGCAAGATATCTTTAGGCCATATCTTGATGATTTCGTGCTCGTCTTCTTCGACGACACTCTAGTTTATTCTAAACAAGAAGAAGATCATGAACCCCAACTTCGGATTGTCCTTGAGACAATGAGGTCACATAAGCTATTTGCTAAAATGAAGAAGTGTGCATTCTTCAAGCATCAGATTGAATATCTGGGATTCATCGTATCAACGGAAGGAATCTCAGTAGACCCAGCCAAAGTCAAGAGATGTGCTAGAATGGCCAATACCAGCAACTATCAAAGAAATACGCAGTTTTCTTGGATTGACTGGATGGTATAGGTTCTTCATCAAAACTTATGCTTTGATTGCAGCACCTCTGACGGACTTATTGAAGAAGCAAATATCTATTGCATAGTCAACTCCCGAACAAACTAGCTTCGACAGATTGAAGCAAAGTTTGGTATCAGCACCTATCCTAAAGCTTCCAAGCCTCAGTAAGGAGTTCGAGGTAGTAACTAATGCTAGCGCACTTGCCTTAGGATGTGTGCTCATGCAGGAAGGTCATCCTATAGCCTACTCTTCAAGGAAACTGAAGAGTCATGAGAAGAATTATGCTACCCATGATCTGGAATTGTTGGCTGTCATCCATGCTCTAAAGCTTTGGAGACACTACCTGTTGGGTAAAAAGTTTACTCTAGTGACTGATCATAAGAGTCTCAAGTGGATCTTTACCCAAAACAAGCTCAACATGAGGCAACATCGGTGGATTGAAGTGCTGGAGGAGTATGACTTTGAAATCAAGTACTGACCAGGAAAGGAGAATGTAATTGCCGATGCACTCAGTCACAAGGCATTCCTTAATTCCCTAATCTTGCAGAACCCATCAACAGCTAGATCTCTAGCTACAAAAGTATCTATGCCAAACAATCCAATACTTGAATTAGCTAGAGAGGAAGCATACCATGATCCAGCCTATCAAAAGATGCTAAGGGAAATCTCTATCAAGGATTAGAACCAAAAGCTGCAGGCTAAGTATCATGAATTCTCTGTAAATAGTGGACTTGTCTACTATAAAACAAGGCTGTGTATACCGGCAAGCCAGTCACTTAGGCAGAAGATATTGTGGGAAGCTCATGATTCCTCTTTCTCAGGACATCCTGGCTATGCCAAGACTCTCAATGCAGTTAGGAAGAGCTACCATTGGGAGAGGCTTAAAGGTGGCTTTCTCAAATATGTCACTGAGTGTTTGTCTTATCAACATATCAAAGCCGAACATGTCAAGATGCCAGGGAAGTTACAACCACTCGACATTCCCCAAATGAAATGGGAATTCATCGGTATAGATTTTGTTGTTGGCCTACCCCACAAGTTCAAGGGAGATACAACTCCATCATGGTTGTGGTTGACATGCTAACTAAGGTTGCACACCTTATTCCAGTAAAGTCAAACTATAAAGCCTCAGACATTGCAAGATTGTTTATCAAGGAGATATTCAAGCTACATGGGCTACCCAGAAGAATCATTAGTGATCGTGATTCTCTCTTCATATCACACTTCTGGAAAGCTATCTTTGAAGCCATTGGGACTCAACTTTGTTTTAGCACAGCTTACCATCCCCAAACGGATGGCCAAACAGAGCAAGTCAATCAAGTCATCGAGGATATGCTTAGGGCATACTGTAGTCGTGAACCAAAAAGGTAGATTCAATACTTACCTTTGGTTGAATTTGCCTACAATCCTTCTTACCAACAAAGCATTCAGATGACCCCTTTCCAAGCATTGTACGGTCATGACTGTCGAAGTCCCCTAAACTTCTCAGATCCAACCTTGAGGGTTGAATCTCCAGGCAGATGTTGGAAGAGATGGATGATCAAATAAAGTCAATAAGATAGGACACCCAAGCCGCCAAGGATAGACAGAAGGCATACGCGGATTTGAAGTGTCAAGATAGAATCTTCGAGGAAGGAGATATGGTCTTCATTCATGTATATCCAAAGAAGAGTTCCCTGTCCTTAGGAGATTGCAAGAAGCTAAGTCCAAGGTATTGTGGACCATACCAGATCCTCAAGTGCCTAGGACCTAATGCTTATAGATTGCAACTCCCTGAGAACCTAAAGGTTCATAATGTATTCCATATCAGCCTATTGAAGAAGTATGTATCTAATCCTAACCATGTACTTGATGACTAACAAGTTGTAATGCCTAATCAAGGAGTCCTTGAACTAAGGCCTGACAGGATCTTAGATGTTAGGGAGAGACAATGAGATCCAGAACCTTGAGAGAATGCCTCATCCAGTGGAAAGATTATCCCGAAGAGGATGCCACTTGGATAGATGAAAGCACTCTCAACCATCAATATCCCTAGTTTATCTCGAGATGAGGACATCTCGATTCCTCCAAGGGGGAGAGAATGTAACATTTCCGAATCAAATACACGCATTGTTCATATGAATCTCCTCTTAGGAGGCCAATAAGGTTAGGATAATGGCAAAAAAAAATTTATTATTCCCCTTATCCCCCCAGCGGACCGTCGTGCTGGAGGGGAGGGGAATAGCAAGTTTGATCAAGCTCCTCGATGGAGCTTGTAGGGGGGAAGAGCTCATGCCAAATGGCGCATGGGGGAGGGGAGCTCCCCTCCCCTATTTAAACTCTATGCCATGGGGGGAGATCAAGGGGGTGTGCAGGCTAAGAGGATACGCTGCCATCGAGAAGGAAAGAGTGGAGACTCTACTGCTGTGTGGTCGTGAAGGTGAGAAAGGAGGAGCCGCCCTGCACAAACGCCGCCATTGAAGGGAAGAAGCAAGAGTCCTAGCTGCCGCAGCAGTGCCACCACCGTTGCAGTCCGCCATGTACATCGGACGTCGCCATCTACCGCCCTTTCTCCTTCCACGTGGGGCTTCTGTAATATCCAGAAGCCTTGGAAGCTTCTTGGAAGTTTCCAAGATTGGGCCTCCTAAGCCCCCTTCCACATTAAACCCCCACAAATCCTTCTTTCGGGCTCCCTCCTAGCCCTGGTTCATGTGAGCTTGCTAAAGCACCCCCCTGGCCCCAGGAATCCAACGCCCTTCATGTGCCTCTTCCATACTTTTCCCCCCACACACGAGATCTCCTCCTAAGAGCTATATAAGCCCCCTTTCCCCCCCGATTTGCCTTGAAGGGTCTTCATGTGGTATCTTTAAGTCCATATTTCCCCATACAAAATTCCTTCCTAAGCCCCTTTCATACCCGTTTTCCCCACACAAAGAAAGTCTCATCGCAGGAGGATCGTCTCCTAACATCCACGTGGACATCTCACCACAAGTCCAGGTTTTCCTTCCTAATTTTTATTTTACGTTGTTATAATTCAATTGTGAGTGGATGATTTTTGGAGATAGGATGCATTTTTTTTTCTTAAATACTTTGGTTAATTTAAAAGAATTAGCTCACGACGGAAGAGTTCGGTCATTAGTACTTTCAATAAAATAAGCAAAATAAAGTGAGCAAAAAATTGATATGCATTTCTAGCAAGTAGTTTTTGGGCATTGCAATGAATTGAAAGTAGATTAATGTCCATATTTACAAAACGGAATTATGAAAGTACACTCTGATTAAGCATGAAAGGAATAAACCGCATATTGCATTATTAAATATCTTTTTTTAAGAATGATTCTTAAAGAAAGTTATTAGCAACCGTAGGAAATTGCTAGGGTTGCATGAAGAAGATTTAACTCTAGGCAAGTAGCCTAAAAACTTAAATTAATGAAAGAGTGTGTAAGTTCTGCATACGACAAATTCATTCGAAAATGAAAGTAGAAAAAGGCTGCATGTTTTAAGCATGAATCTTGTTTGCATGTTAGAATGATTAATTGGAATTAGGCTATAACCTAACCTATGTTTGATCTTAAACTGAAAAGTTAAGATTTGAAAATCAACTTACGCATAGACAATAAGTCATGTGGTTATGGAAATGATAGTGTAATTATCTTCAAGAATAGATAGGTTAAATTGGCATAAACCTAAACACCTAAAACTGCGGAGTACTTGTTTAGAAAAGGGTTAATTCAATGCGACATATCCCAAGGAACTGACTAGGGTTAGCTCGGTGAAGACATTTACCTAGTCGCACGTATTGCCAAAAACTGAAACTCCTATACCCTAAATACTTGCCCACATTCACGGAATGTAGGGACGGTAGGACATACTTGCAAGAAGTGATCTAGGGTTTTCCTAAGAATCTCTCACTAAAAATATGAAACTCGAAACCCTAGGACGGACAAGTCAGCCTAACGCCATCAAGAACATATTATTTCGTGACTCCATTCGATGGGTAAATAGTCCCATAATTAATGCGACACTTGTGCAACAAGTTGTAGAGTCGCATGATCTTGTGATTTGATCACAAGGGAATGGCCAATTCCTCGGAATGAGATTAGCAGATTCTTACGCAAGTTATCTTGCAAGAGGATGAATAATCATCCTAATATAGTATCTTTCTGGGGTAAAGATAATTGCTTGGAAGCAAAGGACCAACCAATAAATTGGAATAACATATGAACTTAAGGTATTGATCAAGTCGGGTTTATAGGGTACGCCCTAACCCAGGATATAGGGGATCTTGCCAAACCGCAATTGATCCCGGATCGAATGCTGATGCATTTGGAAGGAAGGATTCACTCCTTAGCAGTTGGCCAAAAATAACGACCAATGGAATTGTTTGTGCTTGTAACAATTTTAAGAGCACTATTTTGCTTTGTTTGCTCAAAGAATTAAAGGATAAATGAATATCTAATGCTTCATGTTGAAGGCCTGAAGGGAGAGGCAGCTTCAATTACCCCCGACTACCTGCCTAGCCCTAACCAAGGGGGTTATTTACCGTGCCGGGAAGGTGGACCGAACCCACCACGAGAGGTCTCTCCGTTAAGTGCTAATTGGAGCAGGAGGACGCTTGGGTGCCAGGGGGGAGGGGGGGCTTTGGCCATAAATCCCTCGCCTTCTGGGCCCTACACAAGAGGCTAACGTGACTCGGGATTGGATCTTGAGGCCCGCATACTAGTCTACGGGGAGAATCTTGGATTAGTGATCCCTGTGGATTGTTGGATATCCTTCAGGGGGATTGTGGATAAGCCTACGGGCTGGACTTTATGTATTTCAAAGATAAATATGATAACCTGTTAACAAGGAACTTGTTTGACATTGCTATTCTATGTCAAGTGCTATGATTACGTGAAGGACCCAGTGCCTAACGGGCTAATTAAGGAAGCTGATTGATACATATCCAACTAAATGTGTTAGGTAATTAAATAACTAAAACAACCTGAGGAAAGTGCGCTGGATGTGGCCATAGGTCCGTCCTATGGATGGGTGGTCCCGGTTGGCCGAAAACTTTACTCAATCAAGATGGACAGCAGGAAGATCGTTCAAAGAACACGAACAACAAGAGCATTGACCTAGAGTTAGAACCGATCTTGATTTACGCTGTTTTAGGGGAACGGAATGGAACTATGCTTTATAGCAGAGAGGTTGAGCTTCGCATCCCTCTCATTTCCCATTCTCCTTGAACCAAGTGCAGCGTGAATCAGCTTCTGACCTGGCATTTCTACGTAAAGTAGTTCGCTCGGGCTCAACGCTAGTTGCAGTTAGGAAATGACCAATAAGAAAAACCCTAATTTAGGTCGGTCCTAAGTGGGAACAGCCGGAATACTTCTGCTATGTGGCACACACGGAAAGTCCTAGATAGCAAACCCCATGACATTCCATGGGAGTGCCGGGCGAAGCTTTCTAGACATCCTTTTCGATGGACTACTAAGACGTGTCCTGAAGATAACAGGTGGACACGTTACATTCAGGGCATTACATCAGAGGTATTTGATAATTTTCTTCAGCGTTTACTTCAGCTCTCACGTCTCACAGGCTGTAAACAAGATTGGGACAGCTACCATTGAAGCTTCCTTGGTTCATATCTTACTTGCCTTTGAACAAGACTTGCTGGAGCTTGTTTAAGACCTTCCTTGGCTTTAACCGGACCCCTTCGAAGCTTGGCCACCGTTTTTTGCAGACCAGTATTTACAGTTGGCGAAATCACGCAGCCCTCCCATATGTGTCTTCAGCATTGACAGTCACAACAGCAGCTCTTCCCCTCCATTGGCACTTGGAAAGGCTCCATTTCGGGCATATGAATATGCTTTGATGCTTGGTTTTTATGGTTGATGTGTTGGCATAGCATTTGGACTCAGCTAGGATACAGGAGTCGTGGGGTACACTGACTCTGATTATGTAGGACATGCAAATAGTAGGAAGTCCACTTCCGGCTATGTGTTCACCTATGTTGGAGGTGCTATTTCTTGGATGTCTAGGGTGTAGAAATGCACGGCCCTTTCTACTACGAGGCCGAGTATGTTGCAGCCACTGAGGCTTTCAAGGAGGCCATTTGGTTGGGTCATTTAGTTGCTGACATTGGTATTGATGTTATCCCTACACTGCATTCGGATTCTATGAGTGCCATTCAGTTAGCCAAGAATCCGGTCTTCCATGCGAAGACAAAACACATTGAGGTGAGGTATCACTTCATACATGGTGTCATTGAGGATAAGTCTGTTGATCTTGTCAAGATCTCGAACTGACCAAAATCCTGCAGATCTGCTCAAGAAAAGCCTCTTTATAGAGCGCTTTGACTTCCTCAGGAGGTTGATGGGCATGGGATGAGATGACATCTTTCCTCATCCTGTTGTACTATCGTTTTTCTTTTTCTTTTCACTCCTCACTAGGGAAGATTCGTCTTTAAGTGGGAGGTTGTTGGGGGTAAAGGTGCCTCTGTCTAATTGCCCGTGTATTACTACACTGATAGTCACCGCCACTACACACTGTAGGTGGCGGGCGCCCGTCACCGTCACTTTATTCTTTATTCTTTTAGTGACAGTTTGAATAAAGGAAGGCCCAGTCACACATTGTGACTGTTGGAGTTCCCATTTCTAGTCTCTCCCTTTTTTGCTCTTGCTCTCTCGCCATAGCTCTCGAGTCCAACCTTCGATCCGTTGCTCCCTTTCATAGGCGGCATGATTTGAGGATTAAACTATGTCTCTCGGTCATGTGGAAGAGACTGGTGTGCTCATGCTAGAGAGATCGTCGATCTCATCCTCCAAGATGGGCTCAACATCCTTTAGGTGTTCTTGGGCTTCTCTCACCCACTCCTCGACTTTTTCTATGGCTTCAAGTTGGCACTTCGGATTGGGGTATGTCAAGAATCACATGATGGGGGAATTTGCTTGAGCTGCTGTGCCAAACACACACTGTATACACAAGAGGAAGCTCACTCAAGAACACAAGAAGATAGATGGAGGCCAAAACGTTTTCTTGATGGTTTCTTATTCTTCTTCCACACACTATACAATGTACACAAAGTATAGATAAGATACAACATAAAGGAAAGTAGCCTACTAAGTCAAATAGTGTATAACCGACTACACTAATCGACTGGCGCTATGTCTTTGCCAACTGTAGGTAGGTGTAACAAACTAAATATAATAAGTGATAAGTCTGTGGCCATGTGAGTATCATAATGACCATCAACGTGCTAAGTGTAGACGTGCGGACCCATCTAGCTAGGCGATCCATCATCAATGTCCGCACGTGTTGAGCTTGCCATCTCAACAGGGTATCCTCCTACCTTAGCACTCCCTTTCTTAGTAGTCTTTGGAGCGGATATTTCTACCTCAACGTTTGCGACTTTCTTTCCAATAGGTAGTGTCGCTGCACTCTCAGTTTTCAACATGACCTTAGCTTCACCTTTCTTATTTCTTCACATATGACTTTTCTTTCCAATTGAGGTTGCGTCCATGTTAGTAGGCCCTGGCAATGATATGCCAGCATACTTCGTCTACATGTAGGTCATAACATGCAACGAGATGGGTGTGGCCTCCTCATTAAGTGTTTCGACGTTGAACAACCCCAATGGAATTGATGGTACAATGGCCGAACTAGAGGATGGTTTTCACCTAGGACAATCAACAAAAAGATGGGTGATTCTATACTCAGTGCATCTAAGATCAGTCTTATCTTGATTAGCTTGCTCCCTCTCAGGGCAATGTGAAGAGATGTGTCCTGGGTGACTACAAGTCCAACAAGAAATCGGCTCTTGGGTCTGCCCTCCTAAGCCTCTACCTCTCCATCTTCCTAATGCCATCACACCAACACTGGTTGATATTCCATGAGAATTGGATCACCCTCTTTGTTGTATGAGACATAGGGGTTTACATAAGGCTCCTCATCATTCGGTTCCTCCACGTAGTGGATTGGAGCATCGCTTAGTGGATGGGTTACATAACATCTATGCGGCCTATGTATGCCTATGGTATTGATCTCCATCCTAGGGATGACTAGCTTTGCATCGTTGGGTGTCGAAAAGGGCCAATGGGGCTCCTCTCCCAAAGAAATTTAGAGGCCTATTCCCTAGGTAAGACTAGTTGTAAGGCAGTGAGTATGGGAGTCTCCTCGGCAGTCCTGCAATGCATGGTTGCTTGGATGTTTATTCAAGATGGACATCTGCTCAGTTTGTAAGGACCCTAAGTCTTTTTGTTACGCATGCAATTATACTGATTTCTAAAGTGTTGATGTGGCACCAAGCAACATAATGCGGTTGTTTGGGGGGATTGTCAAAATCACATATCGTGATCGAACCTACCATAGTTGGTGCAAGGTTGGGACCTAGGGTTTTGACACTTAGCTAGAAGGTGGTTTTCGCCACAATACACACATTGGACATGTGACCATGTAGGTCTTCTCATCATCTCTTGTAGTCTGGCTAGCTCTATTTTCATCTTTGCTAGCTCCAACCTTAGGTCAATGCCCTTCCCTTTATCTTGGTTGCTTGGGCCTGACCATTTGCAAAATGTTGTTGCTCTTTTTGGGGTTCTAGAGTCAGCTTCGTCTCGATTCTATTTCCTGGAGCTTCTCTTCTTAAGTTGGTCATCCACTCATATGGCCTCTTCAAATACCCTAGCTAGTGTGTCTCTTTGCAAGCTCGAGTTGCCTACCAAGGCCTTGTAGAGTTCCTCTCTACGTATTTTGTTAATGAATACGGCGGACACCACACTCTCAATGGGTGTTCGTTAATGGGGATTCTCTTATAGAGACTCCACCCGTGAGTAACGTAGTCCTCCCTAATGTCCTCTTTGTCCCCCTGCAGCTTGTTGACATTCATCAACTGCACTATAAGATTATCTAAGTACCCAATCTTCGAGAATCTGTTAATGAAAAGACTATTGAGGTTATTGAAATTGTTGTGTCTGTAGCATCTAAGCTTGTGTATCACGTCCTACCCTTATCGCCTAAGCATAAGCCGAAAATTTGTGAGTGCTAAGAGAGATTTGTGAGGTCGTTAGCCTCATAGACCTGCTCGAATTGCTCTACAAAACTGTACCGGGTTGCTTGTCTAGTACTTGTCTAGTTATTTCGCATCTGCAAGGATTCTTGATTGGCTGGAACCCTGGGTAACTCCTAATCCTGCAAGCAACGATGTTACTAGTGCTACTACACTTTGTTCTATCGATGTGTTGTCTATTAGTCGCATTGTGAGAAGCTCGCTCATCATTAAATCTGCCTCTAGTGCTCTTTCCCTCTCTGCGTTCGGTCCTGTTTGGTTTCTATTTACTAGGGCTTGCACGCGCTGATTGGACCTCTCGCATTTCTATGTCCTGCCACAATCTTCTAGTCTATTGTTGCTAGTTGTATGCCGCTATGCTTTGCAAAGCTTTTCGCGCCATCTTTCTTTCCTCCTCGAGGTTTGCTATGATGTCTTCTAACGGTCTGCCATGGTAGTCCAACCTAGTTTGTGCATCGTATTCATCCACCATCTGCTCGATTTTGACAGGGAAATCCCCCAAGTCGAGCTCATAATTTTTGTGGTTTATACTGGGTTCTGCCATATCTATAGTCTCCTGCTCCACTAAATTATCCATGAGGTTAATCAAGTCGAGAAATGTCATGCTCCAAATGGTGTCGATCCTTCTATGTGTCTAGCTTTTCATATTATATCTCTCATTGGGTCCTACCAATTGGGGCTCTTGATCACCCATCCAGGTTTCAGAGTTGTCTCCTATTGGTGGGTATGTTCTATTATTAAGTTTGAGTGTGTTCATTCTTATTTATAGACAAGCCTCAATTTATGTTCACTCAGTGTGTGCATGGTGCTCTTTTCCGTGCACTGTGTGAAATCAAGCTTTCAGTTTTTCTAAGTGCACTTCAAGTGTTGAAAACAATGTGGTTGTGAACATGATATAATGAATGCACCTTCTTCCGCACTCCGGTCTAAGTTCTCAACCAAATAGGGCTTTATACTCAGTCGCACTAGCCGCTTTCTCTAGTCTCAAGGGTCTCTGCTACATTGTTTAGTTCGTTCCAAGCAGGGGTTTGTAGGAGGCTAAAGGCTGGCATGACTGTCAGCGGTCATGTCTAGCTGTCTGATTGCAATTTCTAAGGTCAATTGCGCTTGCAAGGCTTTCGAAGACTTCACGGGTTGTGGGAGGTGCTCTTCTTTGCCTAGGATGCGCTAAATTTATTAGTTTCTCCTATTAGGTTTTTTTGGTCCGATTCTATAGTGTTTAATCCCCAGAATAATTGGACGTCCAATTTTCAATTGTCCGATTTTCGTGTGTTTGATTCAAGCTAGGCTAATTCTGGTATCAGATTGTTTTGCGTACGATTTAACCTCATTTGATTCTAGTGTGTTCTAGTGGCCGATAGCAAAGTGTCCGAGTTCGATTTTGGAGGTGTCCGATTGTGATGCATCCGATCATTTGAATCGGATAGGGTGAATATCTAATCGGATTCGGTCCGATTTTTGGGATTGGACGAGCAACGTCTGATCGAACAGGTTGAGGAAGTCCGAATGTTCGATTGGATAGAATTAGACGGTGTCTGATTTTGGGAACCGGACCCTGCGAGCCATGTTCGATTCTGGCGGCATGCAAACAACAAAAATGAAAAATCGACTCATTGGTGACGATTTTGGTCACACCAACATGTAGCAAAAAGCTCCCAAATACGAGAATGAACACGTAGGAAGGTTTCTATATACTTGGTACACGCAAAAAACTCATGTGGAAGCCGATTGATTCGCGCGAAGCCCAAAGTCTCTCTTTCTCTCTCTCTCAAGCTCTCTCTCTCTCTCTCTCTCCCTGTGTGCTAAAGATAAAAAGGAGCTTCCCCCTTGCTCTATGGGGTCTTAAACCCTTCTTCCACTCAGCCTTGACCTCTCTGATCACTCCCCTTGTGGTATTAACACATTTAAGCACTCTTTTTTCCAAATTTTCCCTTGTTTGGGCCGGTTTTACAGCAGAAACCCTAAAGCGATTCACTTCGATTTCTTGATCCTGTCCTACTCTAAATGCAACAAAAATTAAAACCCCAAGACTGAAATGATTTATTCTACTTGCCTACTCATCAAAAATCCAAAACACTTACTTGTTTTGAATATTAAAAGTCTCAAATCTCCTGCCTACATCAAGCATCGATTTGGGGATGAAACCCTACTTCGATGCTCGATTTGAGGCATGCAAGTGTTCAAGCTTGAATCTATTGGTCCCTACAATGGAACTAAAATGTAGTGCGAGCTCATGCTCATCCACCAAGACCCATAGACCACTTATTGCTTCAAGCATTTTAAGTGAGCACAAATGGCTATCTCTCACCTAGCCAATGCACCTTCGATCCTACGAGGGTGTAGTGAGCTTACCTTGATGCCCAAATGAGTAGCCTCCTCCCACAAACAAACGAGTAGCTCCACGATTCAAAATACAAGCTCAAGCAACCTCAAGCCTCCACCTCCAAGCTCCATCCTCCATAGCCATGCGTGAGATAAAATAAGGGAAGAGAAGAGAAGAATAAGAGAGAAGATGATGGAGTGCTTCTTCTCCAAGATCCCTCATCCTCACACACTCACTCCCTCACACTCCCTCTCTCAAGCGCACACAAGCAAGCAAGAAGGAGAGAAGAATAAGGAAAGAAGAAGTGACCACTTTTGCCACACACCAAAGTATGAGCTTCTCATTCTCTTTTTGAGTTTATATACAAGTCCTAAATCCCTTGGGCACCTGTCCCCTTTTTTACATGATCGGGCATCTTACCAAGGTCCTCTTTTCCTATTCCCTTCTAGTTTCCTTATCCCTTCACCTATGCCCGTTTAGACAAATAAAAAGAGAGAGAGAGCGAGTGAGATATAAGATCCCCAAAAGAAAAATAAACAAGATGATTACCCAACAAGAATCATGGACTCCATGCCTATCTGCTACGAGACACAGAGTGAAGATGCCTTTGTTGTGGTTGAGGTACGTGTTAGTCTTCTTTGCCTCCCTTTGCAAATTTCCACACCACTTCCCTTTCTCTTCTCCTTCTTTTTCCTTGCTCTTCAATCCCCTAGAGATCCAAATATACTTGCCAAAAGCACAAAAGCAAAAGCCAAAAGAAAAGGTAGGAGTCTCTACAAATGCAAAAAGCTATAGACTCTATCTTATACCTACCCCCATTTTCTCAAGCCCCTTGCTTCTAATTTATCTCTTTGTGAAATAAAACCTATTTTTTAAAAATTTTAAGCCTTTCCTACCTCAAAACTTAATCCTTTGTGCTTCTGCCAATTCCTATAAACTAATGCCAACTATAAAAAGTGAAAACAAGGCTAAATCAACACATAGTACAAATTGATTTCTTGTTGATCCACTCATCTTAGACTAGTATGTGAAGCATTTTAGAGTGCAAGCTCATATTCCACCACTTAGCATAAAGAGTATATGCGTAGTGAGTCGACTCTATTGATCGCGTGACAATGGAACCAAAATATTAGAGCACTTTCAAACTTGATGCTAGGCTTGATGAAATGCTTATTAATTCAAGTGCTTTGAATGATGCATTTACATCTACCACTCATATAACCATTGTATACTCTTGCAAATACCCTACTGAACTCATTGATTTACCTCTTTGTTGTAGTCTATCCACAAAGGCTCATCGATGGCTCCATAATTCAAGTAATGCTCCTAATGTGTGCTCTACGTTCATAGCTCTAATTGCTTCAATGTCACTCTAAGAAGAGCAGAATAATAATAATAATGAAGATGCAATGGTCTTCACACACCTGGTCTCTCACTCCCCTCCCCCCACCCCCCCCACCCCCTCTCTCTCCCTCACTCACATATAAGCAAGAAGAGAGAAGTAAGAAGTCCCCAAGAAGTAAGAGTGAGCTCTCCAAGATTGCACGCCACAACAATGATCTTATCCATCCATTTTTTGGTTTTACGTGTGGTTTTGATTATTGAGCACCCTACCATCTCTTTGGTCTAAAACTAGACTTCTCTTGTTCTATGCACGCTTCATAATTTTAATTTTAATTGCCCAAATTTAGTAGGTCATTATTGCATGTTGTCAATGCCTAACTTTGAAATTTATTACACAATTTGCATGAGAGTGAGCCCAGGTCTTTAAAAATATATATTTTATCATAAAATTATGTGTTTGAAAACTACCTTTGTCCCAAACTTCACCTTTGTGCATTTGTCCTTGTGTCTATATCCATGCCTTGCACTATTATTTTGTGACTCTTTTAAAAATTTAGACTTCTTTTGCTCACCTTTTTGAGAAGAGATTAACACAAGTGATGATGCAAGATATGTGATTAACAATAAAATGTTGCTTCTCTTTACACTTGACCACTAAAAAATCAAAATCTAGTAGAACTAGAAGCCATTGAGCAATGTGACCTATATAGCACATGGTTTATTCACTAGATAGAGAAGTGCTTGATGATCCATAAAAATTTCAAATGAGGTAGCTAATAAGTAATGAAGAAACTTCTTGATGGCACATACCATTACTAACCTTTACTAAAACACCATCCACCTTGGGCCAACTTGTTCTTCAAGGCTTCTTCTCTTACATGTAGATTTAATGTTGCATCTTGTGATAGTCATACTTTGTGCATGTACTTGTTCTCTTACATATGGGCACAAAGTATGACCATCATGAGGATGCAACATTAAATCTACATGTAACAGAAGAAGCCTTGAAGAACAAGTACATGCATAACATGTAAGAGAACAAGTACATGTCCTCTATGGAATGGTGGGTTCCCTTCAACAATAAATTCACCAACTATCCCATCATGAAGTACATGCATAACATGTAAGAGAACAAGTACATGTCCTCTATGGAATGGTGGGTTCCCTTCAACAATAAATTCACCAACTATCCCATCATGAAGTACATGCATAACATCTTGGCTAGGTATAAGGGCATCGACATTGTGAAGAGGCTGGTCAAAGACCTTGATGACTATGTATGCAACATTCTTCTTGATTGTTATTAAGAATCATGATTAGATGATACATAAGGAAAACTCCAAAAGCATGAAATGGTAGAAATCAATGGTGAGGGTGGGTTGGCTTAATAAAACCCCTTTAAATACGATGTATTTATCTGGTGAATGTTAATGGGTGGTCTACTTTGCACTTTTTAGATATAATATCTCCAATGATTTGTTCTTCTTTTATACTATAAGCATAGAGACATGTCATGATCGATTATTTATTGCATAGTGGCAAGAAAGAAAGTTCAAATCCTGCATAGTAATATATGAAGATTGTGTTTCCATTTTTGCGCTTCTAGGGTTGTTGGCATAATTGGACTACCTTGAATGCTGTCACATTTGATTCATGTTTCGAATTACAAAGTCACATTTCTTTTATATATATATAATGAGTGCATTAATTTCTCAGAGAGAGAGGGAGAGAATTTAATGAACTCATTAGTTCGATGCCTTTAAATAGGCTTACTGCATAGTAATTATAATGTTTTCCATGACCCCAACAATAGTCACATGGAAATTCCCAAAATGAGTGGATGCACCCCTTGATTCTCTCCATTGAGAGTGGTTTTGTAGAGTTCTATCCTAACTAAAACTTCTTTTAATACTACATTATTGCTATGACCATAATTGCATGCCATAGGAGATACTCATAGAGATAGTTCATCCCTCTTATGCTAAGTAGTTATTGTGATAGCTCATGAGGGAGATAATGAGATGTGGTAATGTCAACTCTCGCGTACACAACACTACCTCACACAAGCATTTAAGAGGAGGGAGAGTCGAGATCAATGTCTATAAAGAAGGCATATTTTTTGGATCAATCCTAGTTGTTCTTTAAAATGTCACATCGTCTAAGTAAATTAGGGTGAGAAAGTATACTCAAATGTGGGTAAACTAGGAGAGTCTAAAGATTGATACAATTGGCAAAAAATGGGAACATAATAATAAATAAGTTAAACATACACTTGAAAACATGTGCTTCTTATATTGTTTAATGGTTAAGTAATTTATGCTATTTGCATAAGATCATAGTTCGAATCCCTTTAAAGTTTATTTTTTATCTTAAACCTTCTTATAGGATTGTACATTTTTATATTTTTAATTAACAAAAACTTAAAATTTCCACAAGATAGTTTGATTCTAGCCAGAATGTAGAGGCCTAAACCCTTCCAAAAAATTAAAACATGGTAGTTTGTTTTTAAAAGCCTAAACTCATCCAATAATTTTAGGGGGAATTCGAACACTTAACAAAATAACAAAGAAAAAAATTGAAGGGATTTGAACCTATAATTTCATAGAGATAGTACAAAGCTTTAAGCCATTTGACCATGTAGTAAGCAAGTGTTTCAAAGGCTAGTATTAACTTATTTATACTCATCTTTTCATTTTTTCGACAATTGTGCCAAATTTTCGTTCGTGCTAGTTTAACTAGTTAGAAAACTTCTAAATTTTTACCACATTCCTAGCATAATTATCTTGATCCCTCTTGAATACGAAGTTAGTTGCAATAGGTTGGTAACTGGAGGCAGCAAAAATAGTACAAGTTGCTTGGCAATGGCAACTCCCAAAGAGCAGGGGTTGCCTTTTAAAGGGTTGATAGCAAAGAGAAAGCCCTGTAAGTCAAGAGCTACATTGCCAAAAATCCGGCGTTGAAACTACAAACTTTGTTCAATGGAACGAAACGAAAACATTCTCCTTGTTTACCTTAAATATGTAACCTAATAAAATACTATCCAAACTAGGCCCACACACCCTAGTTTACTTTCACATCTATACTATTAGTTAACGAGAGGTGGGGGGCGGGTGCCACATGGCAGCTCCCCACCTCCCCCACAAGAAAAAAAGAGAACGCGGGGGCGGGTGCCACGTGTCCAACACCCACCCCCGCCCGCTCCCGGGGCGAGTTTAGGCACGGAGCGCCTAGTTCTAGTTTACTTGAACGATATGACATGTTTGGCGAACCACAAAGATTGATCCAAAAAATGGGCCTTCTTTTTAGCCATTGATCTTGACTTTCTCCCTCTTAAATGCCCGTGAGGTAGTGTTGAGGCTCTCTCTCTCTCTCTCTCTCTCTCTCTCTCTATGCCATCTTGACATCGGTGATAATGTGAGTTCTCTCTCTTCTATTACACAGACCAAGTGTAAACGTTAAACGCTTTTGCGTCGCAGAGTAGTACCACACCCAAACTAAAATCCTACGCTGCCCTGGAATTTCGAGAGCGCCGGCACGGTGGTATCGTAGGGACGTGAAAATAATAGTGGTTTAGGCCTGCACTCTACACGCAGGCTGGGAAGGCGGCATGGTGTTTGCCAGCTCTCGTTGCATTCCTTCCCACCTCAGCCACAACCAGCGCCACCACTCTTATCACCTCCAGTCGCAACCCCATCTCCGCCATGGCCCTTCTTCTCTTCCTTCTTCCTCTTCCTCCTGCTCCTGCTCCTCCTCCTCTTTCCTCCTCCCAAAACAATGCATCCGCACCTCCTCCTACTATTGCCTGCAGTACCACCTCCACGTCACGCGTCGGACGGCTTCTGCTTCCTTGCGCATGGT
The DNA here is from genome assembly GCF_053477565.2 of Lygodium microphyllum. NCBI lineage: Eukaryota > Viridiplantae > Streptophyta > Polypodiopsida > Schizaeales > Lygodiaceae > Lygodium > Lygodium microphyllum. The sequence continues at coordinate 124,094,820 of NC_141159.1, read as the reverse complement.
GGGAGAGCGAGTGCCTGCTTCTCCTTCCGCTGGCGATGGTGGCAGTAAATCTTGGGACACTTCTCAGAGTGCCGAGCTCTATCGTATCAAGGACTGGGGCCAACCCTACTTCTCCATCAACGCCCAGGGCCATGTCTGCGTCCACCCTCTGGGCACCTCAGAAGGTAATCAATCATTCTCTCTCCACCTTTTCTTGATCACATCCACACGTTCGACAAACTGATTGTGCTCGATTCCTTTTGTGGCATCAAAGACTTCTGTGCATATCCATTGTTTTGGTTCATCGAGTTGGTACTGCCATGTGACGGTCATGGTGATCTGTTCGGTCAGACATGGCACCTTGGGAGGTCCACACATGTTTACACACATTTCGGCACGTGTTTGTCAATATACGGGCATCGTGCTTAGAGTTGTGATATTAGCAGGTAACCAATTGAAGTCCCACTTCAAGCAAGCTGGTCTTAGAAGGGGGACACAAGTTCAAGCGTAGAAAGGACCCTTCTTTGATAGAGCTAAATTTGGTCAGATCTCCCGAAAAGGAGATTGGTACTGGTGGAGCCAGAACTGCCAGCCTCGCTTTTGCGGCTGTGACATCTACAAGGGGTGGCCATCAGAAGTAGAAAAAATGCAAGAACCAGAAGAAAGAGCAGGAGGACGAGAAGGATAAGATTTTCCAAGGGTCATCTCAATATTTGCATTGTGGGAAGGTGACCCATTTAGGAGAGAAGTGATAGAAGAAGTGTTGAGGAACGTTAGGGTTTGCAGGGAGAAACATAGAATTCTATGGCAAACACTATGACGAAGAAACTCAAAACCACAGAAGAAGAATGAAGATAAATGATAAACACCGAATCATGCTGAATAAGTGAAGTTGATGCAATGGAGTGAGCCTCAGACTGACCGTGTCTCTAGGACTGATACTAAAGTGAGGGGGTTCAGAGATGACTGCATTGTCTTCGGCTGATCAGGCAGCAACACCTATGGATGAACATGCTTTGTGGAGGGAGTGAAATCGAGTCCTCTGGGAAGTGGGATGTTAGACTAGACACTGGAAGATGATAGAAGCATTAGAGGGAGTGAAACGCAGTCCTCAGGGGTTGTTGGAGACGAAGATCAGGCAGGAATAAGTGAAACACAGTTGTGGCTGAGATGGGATAGTGATCAGCAGCTCGAGCATGCTTCAGACAACTGGCAGACAGCAGGTGGCCTGCTGAGCTGAACAATGCAGGCATAGACAACTGGGATGACCTGCTGGCAGCAAATGCAAGAGCTGCTGGTGATGGCTACAGGAAGCGCAGGTGGGCAACAACCTCCATTCAGGGTGGCAGATCAGATGAGAATGCTCCAGAGAACTAGCAGACAACATAGTGGCCTGCTGAGTTGGATAATGCAGATGTAGACAGCTGAGATGACCTGTTAGCAGAAAATGCAGGAGCTGTTGATGATGTTGACATAGTTGCCTGAAGCGGTGTTTCAGGCTGCCCAAAACGGAAACATTTTGGCCTTGAAATGTTTCGGTCCCAAAACATGTTTCGGAACAGCCATTTCGGATACGTGGGGTAACTTACCCAGTTTTGTGATGGACTATTCATTTTGCCTTGCTGTGTGTAGATTTTGCTATGTTTTGTCTGCTCTCCACCCTCTTTCTCAGTTGATCACTCTCCCTACCTGCTGTTTGCTTCCCCCTTTCAATCTACTACTGTCTACAGCCTTGAAACCCTACATCCCTCATCCCTCAGCTGTCCAATCCTTTTCCTTTTCTGTCCACACTATTCAAAACTCTTTTCCCTCTGATTTGGAGCTGTTTTTAAGTGTTTGCAGTGAGCAATCCCTCTCCTCTCTTTGTCCTATTAGCAGATATGTCAGTTCATGGTTGAGTTTGTGCATGTTAGTGGGCTAGGGCACTAGGATATTTCCTAGATTATTTAGGCATTTTATGATGGCTATTTTCACATTTATTGTTGGCCAACCAGCATTAAATGCTGGCTGACCTGACATCATTTATGGCATTATTCTGGCCTATTTTTTAGGTACTCCTTCTCCATAGTTAGTATTATCATGCATCATTTGTCATTCATCATCTGACAAGTTTTGATGGAGGGAGAGGAGCAGGTGCCAGTACCTTTACAGTCGGTGGCTCACATTGGTTCTATACTATCTCATATCTTGGTATATGGATTCCATTTCCCAAGTATCTCTTGGCTTCTAAGTTGTATAGTGTTATTTTCTTTTGCAGTGTTTTCTCTTTCTCTTTCTCTTTCCTTTGTCTCTTGTGTTCAGCAGTCTATTGCAGCAGTTTTCCATGCTTCCATCATTGCATCCACTTTTGACATGGTGTCAGATTGTTGGATCATTGTTCTTGCTGCTGTTTTACACTGTTTCAGGTCTGAGTTTTGACTTTTCATTTTGCTGTTTGAACTTGTTTTGACTGTTGTGATTGATTTGCAGCCTGGGACCTTCCTTTGCTAATTTTCGTCCTGTTTTCTGCTATTTTCTTAGTGTTTTGTAGTCTGCCATTTGCATTTGCAGATTTTTGGGGCTGTTTCAGGGCTAAGGACCTATTTTTGGGGCTGCATTAAATGCAGGTTGACTGTATTTAGTGCAGCTACTATCTGATTTTTCCTGATCAGCATCTGCGTTTTGCCTTTTTTGCTCCCGTGTTGGACTAGGCAACATGTTTCAGGCTATTTTTTGGCTTTGTTTGGTTTGTACTTTCCCTTTGTGATACAATGCTCAGCTTTAGAGAGGATTCATGTGCATCCGGTTGTGTTCTCATCACTACACTTTGGTTACTGTTGATCTTTTCTCAATGTGCTTTCTTTACTACTTTGAACTCGTGCAATCCTTGTGAGTTTGTATTTTTGGCATACTTTTTTCCTTGAAGATCCCTTGTCTTTTTTCATCTTCTTTGTATCTCTCCTCATGGCTCCTCCGGCATCTCCTCCTGATGGTTAGTATGTTGACATTATTTTCTCATCTACAATTGTTATATTGGAGAGTTGTTGTGTTCAACTCCAGGTTTTTGTGAGGATGCTATCTCTTGGTGTTTCAGATGTTTCAGTTTTAGAGAGGGGTGCCATACGGTAGAAGAAGAAGTAGTCTTAGTGCTATTATTGTGGCAAGAAGGGACACCTTTGGAAGGATTGCATGACATTAGTAGCTTTCTGGTAGGAGTAAGAGTAGACAGTGATACATGGTGACAACTCTCTTGGCGAGTCTTTCTCATCTCCAGGCCCAAGTTTAGGCTTCAACTATGTGGCCCCAATGATGGTTGTAGGGGCCTTCCTTCCAGGTTGGTCGTATAGATGATGTGGTCATCCCTCATAACTCTCCAATGCTAGAGAGGAAGTGTGAGAGGGTAGTGAGATGGGGTCGGTACACTTCATCTATACAGGTGCACAAGTTTCCGAGAGGGTTTTTTCTAATGCATCGACTGAAGTCTGGTAGGTTCAAATCTTGGAGCTGGGATTGACATCCAAGTTCATGATGAGCTAGTTTTTTGATAGAGAGCGGGTTTGGCTCCTAGTTTGAGTTCATGTGAGGGGACACTTTGGCGGTTTGGCCAAAGACGGGGGAATCCATAGTTACATATGTTTAGAGGCATTTTTGATAGGATGATCTTGTATGCTACTGCGAGGCATTGTTGGTAAATATTGAGAGCTGCTATGATTCTTCTCGATTTTCAGGAGCTAATACGATTGACATCGACATCAGGCTCTCTTCGAGGCACCTTAGTGATGGCTTGCATACCCACTGCTTGGGTATCCATAATTCTACTTTGGTGGTCCTTGTTGTATATGTCCTATGATGGGACATTATCATTGTATATTGTATTGTATTAGATCACCCATGATTTGAGAGAGAGTGTTAGCAAATATATCAATTCATGGTTGAGTTTTTGCATGTCAGTGGGCTAGAGCACCATGATATTTTCTAGATTATTTAGACATTTTATAATGTCTATTTTAGCATTTATTGTTGGCCGACTTGACATCATTTATGGCATTATTTTTGCTTATTTATTAGGTACTCCTCCTCCACAATTAGTATTATCATGCATCATTTGTCATTCATCATCTGATAGGTTCTAGTGAAGGGAGAGGAGTAGGTGCTAGTACCTTCATAGCCAGTGACTCACATTGGTTCTGTACTGTCTTATATCTTGGTATATGGATTCCATTTTTCGAGTATCTCTTTGCTTCTGAGTTTTTTATGCAGTGTTCTTTTCTTTTGCAATGTTTCTATTTCTCTTTCTCTTTTCTTTGTCTCTTGTGTTTAGGAGTCTATTACAACAGTTTTCCATGTTTCTATAACTGCATCCACTTCTAACATGTCCTTCATTGTCCACATTGGTCTGAGTTGGTTTTCCCCAAATTTGTTGCTAGTTTCCTCTATTTCCAACAATGTACAGCCACGATGAAGGATATATTTTGGAGCCATGCGCATATCCTTAGCAACTATGGAGCTAGCAGTGGCTCAATGTCATGAGGACATGTATTTTTGAAACCTCAGTTAACATATGGATTAATTTTTAAGTACACGGTTAAGTAAATGTTGCACACGTGAGGTGTAACTGGGGTTAGAGTAAATTTACGAGCCGGAAATCCAAGGAAATGACGGAATGTCAAAGGCAAAAGTTGCTATAAGTTATGCCGCACAAGTATTTGGTAGTATCTGATGCCAGTTGTTGGCCTAGGTCATTCATTTGGCCTTAAGTGTCAGTTGGTGATACTAGAGAAGTGGCATTTAATAGTACATAATACCAATTTGATGGTCAAAGATGGCGCAAAGACACTCGGGAATGGAAGTTACCCAGCTAATTTAATTATTGGCCAATTGGATTATTTTTTCAAGGCACCAAAATAACTATTAGATTATTTTTCAGTATTTAAAGATTGAAAATTAATATTTAATTATGGCTAATGCTGGAAAAACCATTTAGGAAGGCTACAACTTGTCAAAAATGCCCATGTAAGACTGAAAAACGTCTTTAGAGGTTGAAGAGAGGCATTTTTAGTGGATTCAGCTTGCAAGAGAGAGGAAGGAGATGTTGCTGGTCTGATTTGCAGCCATTGGAGGACCTTCCGAGGCAGCTAGGGGCAGGAGAAGATCAATAAACAGCAGATGATAGCATCTACAGGTTGTTGAGACAGGGCAACATCAGTAAATGACTGATTTTCTTCAATTCTTTGCATCTACAAGTTGTTGAGACATGGCAGCAGTAGTAAATGACAAATTTTCTTCAGTTCTTTGCGAAGAAAGTCTAAAATTTCTATCTCCTCAACATTCTCTCTCATCTCCCAGTCTTTCTATAGCCTTGCTTCAGAGATTGCAGCATTGAGATCACTAGAGGTTGAGAAATTTCAAATTTCTCTACCGTAAACCCTAATTTGCAGCTGAAATTAGGGTTTAGCAGTAGCCTCGGGAAGTGTGCCAGAAATTGGAAGCTCCAAGACTTGGATTTTTCAGGGCTGAAGGTGAATTTCAGCTAAATTTAGGTGGAGGACTAGCCAACCATTGAATTTGGGGCATTTCCGTCGTCTATGAAGTGGGTGAAGGCCAATTGATTGCCCGAATCATGGGGCAAATTGGATTAAAGACTTGCTGGTCACTTGGGACAGCAAGGGAAGTTTGGATTGCAAAGGGGATCAGAAGAATTCCATTGTAAATCAACTTTTTCTTCAATAAAGCTAAAGAAATACCAAAAGGGGTGCCAATTTTGGGGCCAATTGGGTATGCATTGTCCAAGATTAGTAGGTAAATTTGTATTTTCAGATTTGTATTTATTGTTTGCTGCTGTAACTAAGTTGTGATCAAGGATTTACCACTCTATTCGAGAAGGAAGGCTGGTTACATTCAAAGTGGGGCGAATGGAACTATTGCCATGTTATACACACGTGGAGCATCACATGAGCGAAGAATCATCTGTCTCATGTTAGTGGTAAGGAGATTGATCAAAGCCTGATGTGTTTGATGATGAGTTTGTTAGTTTAGAGCATCGGAGTCGGCAATGCCTTGTGGTCAATGTGGCAAATGACAAGCAACTAGACCCTCAACAAATATATCTACACTTGCCTGCATCACCTCTGTATTTGCATCCACAGAGATGTTGGCACTAGCAAAAGCACCAACATCTATGCACACCACTACCATCTACGATAGAAGGTGCGCAAGATGTAGTAGCCCATCAACAAGTACATATACAAGTGGGGTAGCAAGGGGATCATCGGAAATGGAAAATATTATAGCAGCCCTTCAAAAGCAAGCAAAGGTAGAGGCTACTGTGAGATCACGAGATTGTTTATACAGTGCGCCATCCCTTTTCATGTTGCATGCACAAAGAGGTGTTAAAGAATCATCAGGGCCATCAGTCAAATTAGACGCTAGTGGGAGGCCCCACCTATGAGGCTTTGCACACATGAGAGCTTGTTAGAGAGAAATAAGCTGGAGAGCTAGAGATGGAACATTTGAAGACTACTTGGCAAAAACATGGTTGCACTATCTTAAGCAATGGATGGACAGATGTGAGGAGGAGGAATGCGTATAACATCTTGTTATTCCTCGTGCAAAGGGACCATATTCTTGCATGCCATAGATGCATCGACAACAGGGACTGTGATTACATCTATAGGTACATCAGATTGGGAAGTTGTTTAAAGGTGCTTGTTAATATATTTTCCTTTTTTTGTTAAAGAAACAAACAGTTTTCTTGTACTTGTTTTTCTGCAGGCCCATATGAACTTGATCTTGTAGAACTAGTGGAAGCACTGAAAAGGAGGAATGTCCAACTACCTATGGTAATAAGGTTTCCTGACATTCTTCAGCATCGTCTTCATCAACTTCAGCACTGCTTTGATGTTGCAAGGGCTAAGTATGATTATGAGGTACTTTAAAGGAAATGAAATATCTTGGGTAAAAATGCTATTGCCTTTGTTATTTCTCTAAATGCCAGCATTTAGTTTTCATGAATGAAGAATTCTATCAAATAAAATGCCCACTTCAGAGGTTAGGATAGTTATCACAGATGATATAATACATAGGGATTTGACTTGCTATTTATTCCTTACACAAATGAGATGTATTTTGATGCTCAGCTAATAACTCAATTCAGTTTTCTTAAATTGTTGATTTTTTCTATTTGCAGAAATGCTTCCAAGGCGTGTTTCCCATTAAGTGCAACCATGATCGATTTCTTTTGGAAGACATTGTGACTTTTGGTCAGCCCTTTGGGTTCGGGCTAGAAGCAGGGTCCAAGCCTGAGCTTTTAATTGCGATTGGCAAATTAATGCAAAGCAGAGATGCATTGCTGATATGCAATGGATACAAGGCATATTTTGAGACCTTGTTTTCATCATCAGATCTTCTTTTAGTATCACAATTGTTTCAATCGTGAGTATACATTTTCTTAAAAGTGTAGGATGTCCTACTTTGGGAGCTCAAAAATCTTTCATGTATTACTCGTGTGCTGACCTTGTTTGATTAGTCTGATGTAGACTTTGCTCCATGTTTTGACATAAAACTTGCATGTAGTTGTGTTTTTGAATTTTCGTTTGTTGCAGTGAATGGATTCCTGGGTTGGGGTGTTCTGAGACAACAATGATTATGCATACCTAAAATCTGACATCCAATTTAACATTTTCAGGCTGCCCAGTCTTATAAGTTACTTAATACTGTAGATTAGGAAATAACTAGACTCATGGGCTTAGTAATTGTTGAAACTGGTGACAATCTCTTTGAAAGAAAACACAGCACAGCGGAGGATAACAGTGAGCACAATTACAATAGAGAGAATAAAGATATTGTATTATTACAAATTGATAACTGATGCTTGAAGACTCTCATCACCTGTGCACTCCTACAAGCTTTAATACTGACCTACATAGATGTTGGATGGAGGACAGTGAGTGTAGAAGGAATGAGTGCTTAGTAGCTATATACTAGAGAATAGCATTGCTTATGTATATATAATGTTGTAGGTTGACTAGCCATAGATGTGCATGGGCGGTTGGCCTTGACTCACCGCTCACATAGTCCAACAGACCCACCAGCCAATTTCCACATATATGATATATGATTGTCTAGGAATATTCTAGGGAATATTTTCGATACCATTAGGCCAAGGCTGATGACTCCTTAGACCATTGTTAGGGGGTTACTGGCTGCTTTGGGACCCTCCATGTGGGGCTATTGCCTTGGACATGCCAATAGGGGTGCTTGATAACTTGCCACTTGTGTAGAGTGCCTTGGGTGTATACTACACTAGCCTTCACTATTTTTGTTAAGGCCACATTGGCCATTTCATAACCATTTGGTCTACAAGGCTAGACCTGTTCTAGTGTCTAAATTGGGAATACTACTGATGTCTAGTGCCCATCATAGTCTCTCCTCATTTGGGGGCCTTACAACATTTGGAATTGGAATTACATGTGACTAATTTAGAGGTGGGCACTTGAGTGACTTCCAATATTCTCCAGAGTCTGACTACAAGTTTGTGAAGCAAAATCTAAGATTGATAGATGCAACTAGGTTGATATTAGTTCATTCACAAGTATAGTTATGAGAAGTGGATCTTAAGTATGTGGGAAATGGGGAGATAGTTTTGAAAGCTTGAAATGCATTTTTTTTGTGGGGGCATTTCGGGTTGGTGGAAATGGTCAGGAAAACAGTTGGAGGGCATGGGAACAAGGCTGGGGGAAATGTGTCCCCAATGCTTGTTTACCTTTTTGCTCTCTCCCACAACTCACATACACACAAACACACATCATTCCTATTGACATCGCACGCCCACACACAAACAAATATCATGGAGTCCAAGCAGAATGAATAAGGATCTCTCTCTCTCTCTCTCTCTCTCTCTCTCTCTCTCTCTCTTTCTGTGTGTGTGTGTGTGTGTTTAGTACGAAATGCTGTCTTAGGAACATCTTGTGTCTTAATTCTTACTTGGTGATAACCTGATCTTAAATCTATCTTTGTGAAGAATTTTGCCCCTTGCAATTGATCAAAAAGATCTTCCATTCTGGGCATAGGAAATTTATTCTTCACCGTTATTTTATTAAGTGCTCTATAGTCAACACAAAGTCGCATAGAAACATCTTTTTTCTTTACTAATAAAATTGGTGAAGCCCAAGGTGAATTACTGGGTTGTATAAACCCTTTATCAAGGTAATCGTTAATTTGTCTTTCAACTTCTTGGTGCTGTGTTTCACTTAACCTATACGGTGGTTTAGAAATAGGGTGTGTATCCTTATTTGTGTCAATTGGGTGATTTATATCACCCCTATCTGGTGGAAGGCCACTTGGTAAATCAGAAGGAAACACATCTTTAAAATCATCTAACAAACTACTTAATTCATTATTTACATTCAACTCACAAACATAAGAAAATTGTTGCTTTATATTAGAAAAAGTAAAAGTGTTTTATATAGGAAGAGACCATAACATGTATACCTCGCAAACTTCCTTCTTTATCAGCTTTTGAACTTCAGTAGAACACAGCAAAGGATTATCAGATACTTCATGTTCACCTTGAATGACAAAAGTCTTACCATCCCTTTCAAATTCCAGTGTATTATGATGGTAACTACGTTTTAAGGATGGTTCCAATCCCCATAGCCACTTCCTCCCTAGAGCAATATCAGCTCTTTCCATGTTCATAATTTGGAAATCAAGTTTATCTTTATATCCTTGAATCTCAATTTCCAAATTGGATACCATTGTATCCCATATTTTATTGTCTTGGCCTTGCATCATACGAACAACATATTGATGCCCATTCTTTTGTTGGGGAAGTTTCAATTTTTTGACAAGTGCATAATTTATAAAATTATGTGTAGCAGAGTCATCAATCATGACTCTAACCCTCTTTCCAGCTATCAATCCATGTACTCTAACTAAATCATGTGGCCCAAAAGTAGGCTGCCACATAGAAGTTGACATATAACACTTGTGTTGTACATCCATGTGCAAGACCTCTAAAGATTTATACCTTTCATGCCCCTTTAATTCTAAGGTCTGCACTACATGGATTTGTTTTTCTTTTTCCTTGCCCTTGTTCTTATCCTTTCCTTTGTCTTCCCCCTTTTTCTTTTGAGGGCAATTCCAAGCAGCATGGTTAGGGGATAGGCAATTGAAACACAGCTTTTCTTTTTTGGCCTTATCAAAGTCATTAGGACTTAACTTTGGCCTCACATATTGTTTCTTTTCAAAAGGTTGTTTTTTACCCTTAAAAAATGGCATTTTCCTTTTAAATTTGCCCACAAATTTTGAGGTTTCCAATTCCTTAGACTTGGGCTCCGTATTAGTGAGACTAATGAGTGTACCTGGACGCATACTATCTTCATTGATCAATGCAAATTTAATTGCCTCTTCCAGCGTCTTAGGTGAACTCCTTTTTACTTCCTTTTTACAGGCTTTATCTAGTCCCCTAATGAATTCTCTTGTCTTTTGAAATTCATCTATTCCTTCCAATTTGAGGATTATCTCACGATATTCCTCCATATATGTCAGCAGGGGTCTTCCCTTTTGTCTGACATAATCCCAATCTTCCCAATTTCTTTCCATTTCATTTTCAGGAAGGAATTCTTTCAAAAAGACGGATTCAAATTGAGCCCAAGTTTCAGGTATTTTATTTGCCTCCTTTAAAGTTCGCCACCATTTGTATGCTTTGGGCCCCAAAGTTAAACTAGCCTCCAGTGCTTGGAGATGTGGTGGGGTATTTTTAAGTTTATGTAAATCTTCCCATTTTTGGAGGAAATTAAAGATTGTATCTTTATTTCTATCTTTTTCCTCCCCGTGAAACTGAGGGAGTTTCATATCCTTTAGAACTGGATTATCCCTCAACTTGTGGTGGGGTTCCTTAGGATCTCGCATAGTCACATCTAAATCTTTCGATGAAGATGGGACATCCGAGGTTTCTATCTTATTTTTATCTCTTTCTAACAATAAAGTTAATTGAGATTTTATTTCTGTGAGTGTTTGAGTTCAAAATTCCATTTGAACCCCCTGAGCCTGTACACGAGCAGTAAGATCATCAAATTGTTATTGTGTAGCAAAAAATTCTTCCCACTGTTCCTCTTGTATTTCCGATTCATGGGGATCTACCGTAGAGTGGTCCCCAGAACTAGAACCTTCCATTACTCCCTCTTTCCCTTTTTCTGCCATTAATACACTGGAATTGGAAAGCGAAGATAAGAAATTTGCAGACAAAGTAAAGTACTTCCCTGGTTTTAATGGCAGGCAGATGTTGCTGGTTTGTAAATAAACCCGAAGAGTAAAGAACAAATTTTATCTTCCGAACCAAACCGGTCACGCAGGAAATGGAGCTTCTTTACAGAAACGACTAGTATTCAGCCCCCTTCTTAATGATCACACAGGCCATCAATGCACCTTTCCTGAACTTGTTCTCTACTCAGCTTGTACTTGTTATGCAAGTGCAGTCGGGGTTGGCGAGAGAAATTCCAGAGCGTGCAGTCAACTGGTCACAAAGGAACCAAAAAATAACGTCAGTTTCACGCAACTGGAGAGCCAGCCTGCGGAAAGGGGAACAAGGCGTCATGTCCGTTGATGCGCTTTAAGACGGGCTCGAGCCAGAATTTGGCGCGCGATCCAGCCTACGACGTTAGATATAGAAGATAGCTCCCCCCCGCCACATCGTGCAATAAATCGTTACGTCAAATTTATATGACGTGTCACCAGGCGCCGTAAACGGACTACTTCACGAGACCCGTCGGCCTATATGACGTGTCACCAGGCGCCGTAAACGGATTGCTTCACGAGACCCGTCGGCATGTCTTCTCGTCGAACAGCTTCACGGATCCACAAAACGAGACCCGTCGGCTCTGATACCAATGGCAGATGACTCTGAAGAAGACCATAAAAGCCAGAGGAAAAACAGTCGGGATGAATAAGCACGAGCGATCCTTTCACCTCCCAGCCTTGCCTAGTTTATTGCTGGCCAGACCCATCTTGATCCGATTGCCAGCCGTCAAACCTTGGTGAGTCCTACTATTCTTGGACTCTCTTTGGTTCTAGGCTCCCCTAAACCCCGTTCGGGCGCCCAAGGGCCCGGACGGTCATCCTTGTGCATGTTCCCCTTGATTTACCTTAATGTTACATTAATGTCTGTGACCTTAATGTCACATTAAATGTCACTTTAATGTCTGTGACCTTAATGTCACATTAAATGTCACTTTAATGTCACATTAATGTCACACACACTTTACAACTGATTAGCATTTTTAAACAGGCCCAAAACATGCTTAATTGATGAAAAACATAAATTTGGTGTGCGGTTCGAGAGAGTTTCAATGGTCCCCCAAAACCCGAATTTTTGGGGCATCCTTCAACATCTATAAATAGAGAAGTTGCCCACCATTCAGCTTCATCCTTTTGTGCAGGTTTCTCACTCTACCATGCAGATTTCAGCCATCAGCCACATACCATGTGATGTTTAGCCATCACCGATTGCAACCCATCTCTATCCAGCCTTAGACGGCCTGTTTTTAGACATTGCCTTGTTGTTTGGAGGTCTCTATCTGCTACGTCATCATAACACCTGATCAATTTGCGTTTTCAGCATCTGGTGTTAGGCGATAGGCTACTGCCATCTCTCCCACTAGGTGATTGCTGCAGTACTTGCATTGTTGCTATCCAACAGGCCGTCTACATCAACAAACACCTCTCCTGTTGTCGCCTTGGTTCTCTGACACCTTAGGGTCCATCAAGGGTAGGACATCCTAAGCTTGCTTGGCAGACCTGTCACCCCAAGAATGTCACAACACACTAACCTTTCACAAATTGGGTCCTCAAGTATGGGACAATATTCCTTGGAACTCAACCCATCTCCCAGTTACACTACACAAGCACCTTATATCACTAGGACAAGTAGACACCCTCAGAGAGAGCACCATGGCAAGTACATGAAGCAGATGAAGAACCATCAATATCGGTGGTCCACACTTCCTACTTTCTACGATTTCCTCTAGCTCTAGCAACCATCATTTTCCTCTTCACGACACATTGCGTCTTTCCCTTATATTGTCACAAAAGCTTAGCCCTCCAAGATCTCTTCATTGATTGACATAGCTCTTCTTGCCAACTCCTTCGGCGTAAGTGCCATGGGATTGGCACTTCACTCAAAGGGAAGCAAATGTTAACCAATTTGAAGACATGAAGATATGAAGAAGGAGAAGATATAAATTATTTGTTATAATGAGAGCCTGGTTTCCTCCCGTGCAAGTTGTAATTGAAATTGGTAGTACTCAGATAGGAATATGGATTTAAGTGCATGCAAGGGGAGAAGGCCAGTCTTTGGTTCATAAGTACTTTTTTGTATAAAAGCTGTCCATGCTATCAAAAAGAATTTCATGATGATACACCTTTCATAGCCAGAATATTGAGGCTCCAATCTCTCTACCAATCTTGATCCTTGCACCAAGGCAAAACCCTAAAATTTCTTTTGTAGATATCCATGGATCCAGGAAAATCTATGCTGATCATTGGAGAAAACCTTGGAACTCTCTTACCAAAACACAAGAAACATATTTGCTATGGCCATGCAAAACTATCTTGCCAAAAGGCATAAAACATGTCATGCCATCGCTCATCATTGTCAATCCATGTGACACCATTCCATCCTTAGTCCAGTGTAGGCTCTCAAGAAAAAACCTCACAATGAGCACTTCTGAAATTGCATCTTTGGCAAAAATGGGTCTATTGGACTGCAAGTTCATGGGACATACAACCTAGGATCACTATGTGTAGAATAACAGACACATATTATGGAGAGTTTAAATAGCGAATTCAAAGGGTCTTGTTCCTTAACATGAAGGTTAAGTATCCTAGATGTTTTTGGCTTGTAAAGTTTCCTTAGAAACATGTAGGTTAGATTGTTCTCAAGAACTCAGTTTCTTTCATATAAAGCAAGGAAAGGGTGAGCCTTTTTAGGAAGATTAACTATAGGAGTAAACTTCAAAAGCACGAGTTGGTGTGTTTAGGTTCATACAGCATTAAGGAAAAAACACAATTAGTTCTTGTGTTGAGATATGGAGCACATGCACATTGTATGGGAGAGAGAAAAGAAAGAAATATCTATTTACGTCTCCAAAAGGCCAAAACGGCCTATGAGACAAAGAAATGAGTAGATGTGACCATGTTGTCTTGACTGGAGAACAACAATGAAAATGAAAATGACTAACTATAACCACTGCATCCATGATCTTTCAGCTAACTTAGGATCCCATCTGGATCAATATGACTCTCTAGAAACGCTCCTCAAGGCAAGAATGTCTATCATCGGGTGGTCCAAGACATCGAAAGTGGTGAACAAGCCTGAAAAGAGTGCAAAGTCCTTGCTGAGGACAAAATGCAAGCTGATTAGTTTGGGCTCTTTTAAATGGGCAGCTGATCATGTGTAGGGAACCCTTTTTTTAAGGAGGAAAAAAGTCTATTGATAAGACTCTTCGGAACAAAATATCCCAAGGCAAAATGCAAAGTACAAAGCAGCTCTGTAAGATATATAGGGAACCCTAATATCTAGATGCTTAAAAAAATAAAAAGAGTCCAAAAGAGAGCGAGTTTGTCCCTCACACATAGGCTCTTCAGTATTTTGAGCTCTGATTGTTTGCCTTGTTTAACTGATTAAGGATTCTTGAAATATGCATGTTCTTTCTGTGGTTTTGAAGATGTTGTATACATAAGTACAGTGTAATCTTCTGTGTCTTGGGGCTCTGTGGTCTTAATTCTGGTTCTTTATCCTTAGCTCTAGTTTTTGAAAGTGTGGCAATGTTTTTTGCATCTGCTGTTTTGTCTTCACCATCACCATTACTGAGTGATGTGGGAATTACTTTAGGATACTCTTGGAAGCTGTGGTTTTTTACTTCAAACTTGATGCCTATTTGCTAGTGTTTTGTTAATTCTTTTGTTTCAGTCTGTAACACTTATGAGACTCTTTTTCATTTGTAGCTTGGGATCAGGATAAGGTTTATTGTGTTAGTCTGCATGTGTCCTATTACGTAGTTTGGGCACTTATTATTTATTATAATCCATACACATAGAACAGAAAGATTATGAGTGTGATAGGAGATGTCATATCTACTTCAACTTTCATATGTAGTCTAAATGAACCAGGAAACATCTCCATAGATAGATATCTCATCTATGGATGCTTATTTTACTATGCAGTTTGGTGAGATTGTTAAAGTTGTGTGTCCAGATTTTAGATTTATAGATCTAGGTCTATGAGTCCTATAATCAAAATGTAAATACAAGTTTTAAATCGAAATGTGCAACTGATTTTGACTCTCATTTTTCTTATACTTTCTGGCACACAGGATCAGGTTTATGTTGAAAGTGTTCTCCTAGCAAGGAATCTTCGCATTAATGCAATCATTGTCCTTGAACAGGTTTTATTTGAGATGCCTTGAGGTTTTGTGGGGACCGGTTAGAAGTATTGTAGTGTCTGGAAGTTTTCCCTCTTTGGTTTTTATGGTTGTCTTGCTTTTTATCAGATGAAAGAGCTGGACCTGCTAATCAAGGCCAGTCAAGCTTTGGGAGTGAGGCCTGTTATTGGTGTAAGAGCAAAATTAAACACCAGGCATAGTGGCCATTGGGGTGCAACATCAGGTGACGAAGGGAAATTTGGCCTGACAGTGAATGAGATTGTGAAAGTTGTATACACATTGCGGCAAGTATGTGCTTTTAGGCTATACCAGAATCACCATCTCTTTTGCTGCTTTCCTTTATCTTATCACGTTAAAGGAATAGAGACTATATGAAAAACTCACTTTACTAGGAAATTTTTACTTGAAAATATTAGGTTTTGAACAATGATACAGATGCAAATCAAATAGCCCTGCTCTTGCTTCCATTATTGTTATCCATTTCTTTCTTTAAACAAATCATAAATGTCGCAACGATAGGAAGTAAAATCCCTAGAAGATATCAATGTTTATGCATTCATTGATTATGAACCAAGGATTGTTCAATAATGTTTTGATGCATGAAATAAACTAGTTGTGATGATTCTCTGAACTGTCTTGAAGTTCTAGAAATGGATACCTGCCTTATACTATTTGATCACTAATGCTTGTTCAGGAATAACAAGTTTGTAGGAAAGATTAATGATCATTTTATATCTAGTTGCATCTGTAGAATTTAAGCAATCTAGCTGATTGAGGAACCTAGCACACATCTTACTGGTTATGGTTTTGTATTTGAAGTTTCACATTTGCAAGTTTCCTAAATACTCATGCTTGTACAGGTTAGGATGCTGGACTGTTTGCAGCTCCTTCACTTCCATATCGGCTCTCAAATACCCTCTATTTCTACAATCAAGGAGGCAATGCGTGAGGGAAGTCACTTATATTGTGAATTGGCCTTAATGGGTGCTTCAATGGTAAGAAGTTGGCTAGCTCTGCAGTTCTCTATTTTGGGCTAGTCAAAGACTTTGTTTCGGGCAATTATGCTTTTATCTCTGATTCCTGTACATTCAGGGCTACATTGATGTCGGTGGTGGACTTGGGATTGATTATGATGGAACCAAAAGTCAATCTTATGCATCCACGAATTACAGTTTGCAGGTGATTTGCTTGGTTTTGTTTCATCCATTGCTTTTTATTATTTTGCCAAGTCAAGTGTAACAGATTTGTTTGTATGCTACATGCCATACTAGACCTCTGAATACCTTTTCCTCTTGGATTGCCTGTATGGTGGCATATTGAGATGATGTTACCTTCTATGTGTTTGTCCAAAATAAGAAAGTCTGTTAAAATCACATCAGCAACAACCATCAGGGTGAAATACAAGACAAGGATTCCAAATAACAAATGAAATAAACATTGGGGCTCTCAAGGGGGCCAAGGGATGTAAAGATAGTTAGTCTGGCTGTTTGTAATGTCAAAACATATACAAAGTTCCAAGATGGAAAGATGATGCTTGAATCTTAAGTGACTGAAAAGCCTTTTTGCCGCCTCATACACTTTGCAATATCTAATATCTGCCTCTGAGAGTGTGGATGATCTCTGTTCAGAGAGAAAATGTTTCAGAGGTTGAGATATACTGTTGCTTTTTGGCCTTACTACGCATGACTCAAAATGTAGCATGCAGTGATGCTAGAAATAGGGTTCCAGCTGTGGCTGTTTTGTCACCTGTCTGAATGAAGTCCTAAGTGTCTATGATGATCATCTGCTGAACTGTGATGCGACAAGAGCATAGGCTGGTCTTCTCTTTGCATTCAGTTCTTATGATCAGTCTACTGCACTCTTACAAAAGCAACATCAAAATCATTGAAACGCATCAATTGAAGCAAAGTCAGCATGGAGAGCAGCAATTGGTGCTCAGATAGCAACAGTGACGTTTCCAGAAGTAATTGTGACAAGTTGTGAAGAGCCATCAGCAGCACAAAGTCTTTTGTGTGACATACCACCTGAGTACTTACTACTCTTGAGTCTTCTATATCTCTGTCTAGGCTTCTCTCTTTGTAGCTTTGCCAAAACCCATAAGAGATATCTTGGGATGAGAGTGCTTCCTAAGCAGTTCCACATTGTATTTGGCTTAGACATCATTTTGTACTCCTCAGCTACATATTGTTTATTGTTCTTTTTCCAGTTAGTTAGTCATAGCATTCAATGACAGCTATCTTGGGACTTCAGAAAATTCCTTGACTTTTCACATGTTACATTTTGGTCTCATAGGCCAATTTGGCCTTTTGCGGACATTAATATAACTTTCTTTCTTTCTTTCTCTCTCTATCTTTGCCCAGAAACAGGACTTTGAGGACCTAGGGAGGCTACAGGTGGTGGAGATAGAGGATGCATGCACATGTAGGATATTGGCAGACATGGGAGGACATAGCACACGCTATGGTTATCACTTGTTAGAGCTAGGGTCATGGCATCATCTCATTATCTATAATGGGATGAAGGCATGTTTAGGATCTGGAGCATTGACCTATTTCCAGCCCACTGGCTCCAGTCTAGTGGATTACATCTTGGGCTCCATTAAGACAATGGAGTTGATCAGATCTTTCACTATCCCTCTCTGCCTGATTGGTGCAAGTCATGCCACCACATGCACAAGCACCAGCACCAGCTATCACCACATGCACAAGCACCAGCTATCACACATACCCAATGCATCACCTTTTACTTCACATATGAGCTGGCTGACATTTACAGTCACCATGTTTACAGTGATCTTACCCAGTTTGAGCACACTACTTTTGTGGTGACACTCACCTCCCAGCTGACTTATATTCTATATTCAACCGCCCTCTAGAGCTTTTCACACTCCACACACTAGGGGACATACTTGGGGCCATGCCCTTAAAATAGATGGTATTATGAGGAGTGCAGAGAGCTATGGAAACACCTCTGGACCTAGAGGGGACTAAGGTATATCACAAAGAGGGAGGCTCATAAACAGATGAGGATTCTCTCTCACAATAAGAGGTGTATATAAGAGCAGATGCAATACTGGGATTTGTAGCATCTATTATGAGCAAGGATGTAGCCACTGCATGGCACAAATACCTTGAGCCACATCAACCCACACTCCTAGGAGATCTAGAGATATGGCACTCATATGTAGAGAGGTTATACGATGTACCACATCAGCCATCGATCCCACACCCCATAGAGCCTCGCTCTACCAAATCTACCTTCTTGATGCATGATATGGGGAGGAAGGCCATAGAGCATTTGTAGCATGAATGATTGATGGATCATACAGGTATATAGATTAGCACTTTATTTATGTACATTATATCTTGGCCCCCCTCCCCACATCTATGTTTAATAAGGCATTGGTAGAAGGCTTTCTAGACGAGTGGACTATACCCACCATTGTGCCTATGCACAAATTTGGAGACCCTCTAGATCAAGGCAACTATAGGACCATTATGATGGACTGCACACTAGCCAAGATCTACAGAGTAGTGATGGAGGTCCAATTGAGTGCCTATGCTGAGAGAGGGATTGAGACTTGCAGAACAGGCTGTTAGATTAGGATTCTCCACACAAGGCCACATCTTCATCTTCAGAGGTATGATCAAGCATGCGAAAGTGTGAAAGAAGAGGCTCTACTGCTACTTTTGTGGACTTTTACAAAGCATTTGACATAGTCCCGTGAGATAGATAACTATAGATGCCGCAGGTACTAGGGATCCCATTAGACATGATTTGGGACATCTATGTGCTGTTTGAGAGGGTAGTAGGCAGAGTTAGATGCATAGGAGGACTTTCAGATGTGGCCTCTAGCACCATTGATGTGAAGTATGGATGCCCTCTTCCCCCTCTTTGGACTGTACATTGACAAGATAGAGAAGCACATCACATGAGGAGGAGATAGGATGGACATAACATGTACAATGCTCTCTATTATGCTTTATGCTGATGATATTGCCTTGGTCTGTATGCAATGCTAGGAGGCTTGGAGAGGATATGCTTACAGGTATTGTTTTAGGAACCCTGCACTATGCTGTGGCTCTTTGATACACTAGTCCATAGTTGCATTCGTACTACGTATGGACTAGTTCCTACTGTACATACGGTACGTATCCGTACCAATTTGTACCAAAAAATAGGCTATTTTTGGCTTGTGAAAACTAGACCACACAATATCTTTTAACTCCTAAGCCTTGTTTCTATTATCATAATTTCAAGTCTCTCTCTCTCCCCCAACTTCCAAGTTGAGTATGCAATTCCAAGTGCATCCTTGCCCCTCTCTCTCTCTCTCTCACATGCGCGCGCGCGCGCACAATCTTTGTTCATGTTTCTTTTCCGCTATGTGCTTTTATAGCGCCGTGGCCTTTCCACGTGCATCTTAAAGTGGCTCAAATAATTATGCTACCCATGCTTTCTTGTTATTTGCCGTTGTTACCTTGGTCCAAGACCAACTCGAGGGATATTGCTCATTTAGTCTGTTTTATGCTTTGGAAAAAGGACTCTATGCATTTTGGCATTTCTTGGATTTCATGGAATTCTCTTTTGGACCAAAAAGAATGGGAGGTGGTCCAATCTTGGATGTGGGAACTCACATGGTGGTGCTCAGATGGTTGTTGCTTCAAGCTATGTGCTTTGGTCAGCAGCCTTGGGTCTCTTATCACATGCTTCTTTCTTGACAATAGGGGTATTGTGCATGGGAATACCTGAATACAGGGCTGTTTGTGGCATATACTCAATAGTGATTAGCCTATCATCTTAAATCTTCTGTCTTGTTGATTCACTTGGTTCCCTCATGGAAAGTGGTGCTTCAGAAATCTAGTTGGCATCCAAGTGATGATTGTTTGCAAGCCAACTCTATGTAGGCTGAATTGCTAGCCAGCTCTAAGATTGTTTCATGGGCAAGAAAGCAGCATGCTAGACCTAGGTTTACTCGAATGGCATGACTTGGATTGGTTTCTATTGCTGGTGATTGCTGGTGTGACCTTTGTTTGGATGACAAATCTTGATGTCTTTTCGGTTGGCCTATTTTATGTCCAGAGGATATTGCGATCATCATCCTTTTGTGATCAGTAATATTTTCTTGGACTTCTTTTGGATAGTCTCTAGCAGATTTGGAAACTTAAAGGGACAGCTGTGTTTGGAACATGCATGAATTCATCAGATTTATTGGTAAATTGAGACTTGATGTTGCTGGTAAGTTGTAACAGCCTGAGTTGTCCAAATTTTAGAGAGATCAGTCTGTATCTCCATGTACTGCAGATTTGGTGAAATTAAAGCTAAAGAAATGCTGCAAGAGGCACCAATTTTGGTGCCGGATTTCTCCAATCTAAGTGGTAAAGTGTGTATTTCAGATTTGTGAATTCATTGCTTTCTGTCATTGCTGTTAAATCAGGTTATTTGCCACCCTATCAGAGAAGGAAGGCTGGTTTCAATATCGTATTTATGCATGCCTACCTCCTCCATAGTTAGTCGCTTCCTGATCAACCAGCCATCCTTATCATTCTTTCTCATCCTCGTGCCTCTATATGGTGCCCACAAGTTGCATGTTGGGGCTGATTGTTTGTAGCCTTGTATCATTTAGTGTTCTGTCAAATTTGTTCCTTCATTGTTTTGTGTTTCTCTTGTCTCTCTCTTCTTTATTCACTCCATGTTCACTTTCCTTTCTGCCAGGCACTCTCACAGCCCTTGCACGTGTGGATGCCATGTCAATGAGGGCACCAGACTGAAGGCAGAGAATGACGAGAATGCAAGTGATGATGGAACTAGATGTGAATATCTACTTATAATCATGGAGATGAAATAGTGGCAGCCTATATATGCACAAGGGCATACTGGCCAACTTGCTGAAGGAAATGAGCCGGCCTGCCAGCCATGAAGAAAGCTGGCTGACCTGATGCCAGACAGGCTAGTGCACACATGAAACGGGCTGCAGACATAATGATGATGCCACCCAAGCTACTATGTGGGCAGAATATATCAAATGCACCCCTAAATCAAGCTGCAAACAGTGTGAACAGGCTGACAAATGCAGTGAATAACAGCCCCTAGTGCTTGCATGCAGAGAAAACATGCCAGAGCTCCTCCATCTATGCTAGACACTCACAGAGCTCACAACTAGGAGATATGCAACAGAACACACATGCAGCTTCATATGGATCTTGCATCTCAAATGCCTCAATAATCGATCTAGTGATAGGTAAGCCACATTGCTGCTAAGATGAGGATGAACTAGCTTTGGAGGTGAGGCTACCAATTGTGAACTAGAAAGTTTGCTCTCTTCGATTGTTATGCAAGTCAATCACCGGGTTTTCTTGAAAACAAAGACACAACTTGACACTTGAACAACTAAGAAAATATTTTTTTGTGTACTGTGGGAGTAATTGCATATTTGTATATTTTAACTCATGAAATCAAAATAACTTCAACCCTCCAGAGTCCAGTTTGTTTGCAACTCTTTTCGATTGTGTATGGCTATAATCATTTCTCAATATTTCTACATCATGCTGCAAACCTTTGCTCTTCCAATTCCGTTGTTTTGTTTCATCATGAAAATAAGAAAATGTTGTACTTGTTAAAGATATGAGACTTACAACACTGTTCCTAGTTTGCTAATCACAGCCAATTCAGGGACCTTGAGCTGGTTATACTGTTTATATATTCTATTTAGACAAGGTCTAGTCAAGCATTAATAGCACTTGCTTCACTCTTTCTTTCATTGACGCACCTAATTGTGACTTATGTTTATGCATGTTTTGGTGAAGCAGTCTCTTTTATACACCTGATCCTGTGTCACCAGAGTCCTTCATAATCATGTTAACAGCTAACATCAGACAAAAATATTAACTGCTGGTGGTTTGTCTATGCTTTCAGAACTATGCAAATGACGTTGTAGCAGCTATTGTAGATGCCTGCATTTTGAAAGGTGTCCCTCAGCCAATCATTGTTTCAGAGAGTGGTCGAGCATTGGCTTCTCATCAGTCTGTTCTTGTATTTGATGTTCTTAGTGTCAATGAACGATCTGAAAGTTCTTCTCTGAAGAATCTGGATCTCCTGGCTGAGAACGCAGAAGTATCACATGAATTTGAGCAAGACGCAAAATTACAGATGCAGGGTTCCTCTAATGGGGCTCCAAGTCGAGGACAAGATCCTGGCAAGTATCTTCTGTCAACATTTTTTGAGGTTTATGCCATGCTAGACAACCACAACTTTCAGGAAGCCTACAATGATGCAAAGCAGTTTAAGTTGGAGGCATCTAGGCTTTTCAAGTTGGGTGGCTTAAGCCTTGAGCAGCGCGCACAAGCAGATGCTCTTTATGATGCGGTTTGTCATCGTGTGCTGGCTTTTTATCAACAGAGTGATTTTCCTGATGAGTTGAGGGAATTGAAAAAGTCATTTGCGGCTGTGTATCATGTTAACCTTTCTGTGTTTCGAAGTGTTCCGGACTTATGGGCAATAGGTCAAGTTTTCCCTATTATGCCTTTACAACGATTGCATGAGAAACCAAACTTACAGGCAGTATTGGCTGATTTGACATGTGATAGTGATGGTAGAATCGATCGATTTATTGGTGGTGGTGGTGAGATTGAGACTGTGCTTCCTGTGCATCAATTGCAAGCTGGTGAATCTTATTACATGGGTTTATTTCTTGCTGGTGTATATCAGGTAAAGCAAGTTGATTTTCTGTGTGCGTTCTATCTGTTATGAATGATGGTCTTCATTGAGCTTCTTTGTTCTGCAGGAAGTGATGGGAAGTGCACACAATCTATTTGGTGGGACCAACGTTGTCTATATCAGATCTAAGCCTTGCAGCAATGGCCTTTCTAAGGAGAGAGGATGCTATACAGTTGAACATGTGAAATGGGGTGATACTATGAAGGATATCTTGCGCACAATGCAGCATGATGCTGATGGCATGTTGGAGGATTTACGAAGAGGAGGAGAGGATGCTGTTGCTAATGGCCAAGTGACACTAGATGCAGTACAATCACTCCTCTCAAACTACCAAAGCAGTCTTAATTCATACACCTACCTGACATAAATATGCTTGTGGAATTCATGTCTATGAGAGATCAAGTTCAGCATATACTGAGTACCTATTCATGCGGATCAAAATAAGAGCGGTTTGACGAAGTATGTTAAAAGACCAGACAGCCTCAGAGATGGGTGGAATGGATAATGAAAAAAGTTATACTGGCATTGCCTTCCGAGGGATTTACCTTGCATTAGTATCAGGTCAACCGGCTCTGGACCATCAGCAGCAATGAAAAGCACAAAATTTTGACAGGGCAATTAGGATGAGCATCAAAGCCCACCGATTGTGGGCCCATAGACCGACCCATCTGGTGGGGTTCCGCAGTCCAAGTTTTTGGTTTAGCGCCTTCTTTGAATTGTCGAGCGAGAAATTGGCAACGGCAGGCGCTAGTCGAGTGACTGATAAATCGAGGAGCTTCCTATTCGACCAATACACACAAGAATCCCATGCGCTTAATAATCTTTTCCCGACGCACCTCCCGAGTGTTTGTGGGGCTTCGTGCGAAGGAAAATATTCCAAGGACTGTCTCGAGGGTTTACCCCGCCTCCGCCCTCGCCTTGGAAGTTGGCAATTTCACCTGGTCGCCGTTTGAGTTGTGTTGGTGTTGTTTTCCTCCAAACGTTTCGATTGCTTTAATACTCTGCATCTCCGCTAGCGCTATAGCTTCATTAACTGCCCAAAAGTTAGTGTCTATCATCTACCTTGTTCACCTTGTTTCGATTTCCTTCAGCATTTCCTATTACCCTTATTCCTTAACTGCATCTTCTTCTATCTTTTTGTTGCCTATTGCTAGCTTTTTGTCGAGCTCCGCCAACAAGCACAAAAGTGCTTTGGTGAGTCTTTCAATATCACATTCTTTGCTTTCAAGTTGCAAACTCATTGATGCTAGTGTTTCTCCCATGGGTTTGGTTCTTGACTTTGTTTTTAGGGAGATTAGTTACTAAAGCATTTATGCATAAATAGGCCCCTAAACACAAAGGGGAAAAAAGGGGTGGGAAGTAGCTACTAAGGAAAGTAAGTATAACAAACACAACCCAAAAGAGGGAGAGCGATATCCATGTTAGTTGGTACTGACTATGGGCCACTAAGTATAACAAACACAACCCAAAAGAGGGAGAGTGATATCCTTGTTAGTTGGTATTGACTATGGGCTAGATTCGATCAACCAGCATCTTTACCAATCAATTATGATAAAATTGGATTTGATTCCATGGTTAAAGGCAAAAAGAAATCATCAAGACCTACCAATAGTTGAAATATTCAGTTGACTTTAAAATTGGCACAAGTCATTTGTTGTTAGGAATGACTGTGTCAGAGAATAGAAGTACGTCTAAACCATATGATGAAAGTATTCGTGATGCACAAATTTGTGCTCCTTTTTGTTCACGGGTTGATATTCTAGTGTGTCAAGTGTGGTTCCTATATATATATAGACATATATAAAGAGAGAGAGAGAGAGAGAGAGGGTGGGGAGGGAGGGAGAGAGAGAGAAAGATGGTCATGCACACAAATATACATGTGTTCATAGAGAATGATATGAAGTGATATGATTTATTATTAACATTTACAAAGGGCTAAAATGACCTATGAGATTATAAGTTTCAACCATTTACAAAATGATGCAACTTTGAGAGAGAGAGAGAGTGTGTGTGTGCGTGTTAATGCACTTTTAGATGCCTCAAAGGTGCATAGGATAAATAGATATACATGGCATTAAAAAGTAAATCAAGTTTTAAAGCTATAAAAGCTACTAAATGTATCTTAATTAACCTCAATAAATTATCCACTTGCTCTTCTTTCTAGTTGGCTTCATATTGGTAATTTCGCTTGGTTGGGCTCTAAGGTGTGCTAATATAAGTTCATCTATAATCCATACTTTAATTCTCTTGAAACATTTATTTTTCTTTAATACTTCAACTTTATCTTGCATGCTTTCAAACTTGGAATTAGTTTAGTTTTTTCTTTGCATTATGACTTTCCATTGTATCGTCCACTTGAATTCTTTCTTTTGGATTTGGTATTAGTTTGGTCTCTAGCTTAAACATATGTGTAAAATGGCAAGGTGATCCTTACTCCCACTAAGGAGGGGAGGTGTTATGGCATCAACCTCAAAGTCCACTCCAATTGTAAACTCAATCCTCAAGACCACACTACTAAAGGTTCTTATCAATCAAATGATTGACTTAATCTAAAAACATGAGATCCCAAGCCAAGCATAAAGGCATGTCAAAGGAAATCCAAGGATGATTGCGCCTAATATACTAGCAAAAAGGATACTAGATCAAGAATTTGAGAAGACAAAGTTGAATGGCAAGAACTTGAAGAAATAAGGTTGAGAGACCAAGGAAGAATTCACAAGCCTTGGGTTTTGAAAGAGAAGATACGCGCACAGCACAAGACCACACAAGGACTTGACCTTGCAAGAAAATAAGAATTTTCATCTCGCTATTAAGAGCTTCATGCTTTGTTGGCATGCTTAATAGTGGACTAGACTAAGAAGTCTACATGTCTTAAATATTGATTGAGTGAACTAAGAGAGAACATTTCCATACAATTATCCATTGACAAGATGATTGAGTTAGTAAAATAAGAGCTTAGGCCATAGCTAATAGATTGTATGGAAACCAACATATATCATATGGTTGACATAAGATGCATCAATTGTGGCACCACTCACATGTATCATGATTGTCTAACACACACAAGGCTTCCAATACCACCCTAGCTAGGTCCACACATTCTAACATCCCAAATGTCAAAGGCACAAATAGTGACCCGAAAGATGAAGGGTCAAGTTGGTTGCCAACCAAGAGCTTGTCATTGATGTTTACATTAATGGAGGTTTGGATTACAATATCTTGCCTTGTGATGCATGGACTAAAAGCATGCCCCTTGTTCTATGTGCTCTCCACTCAAGTAGATATAAGAAAGGAAGTCCTATTTGGAAGATCTTTCAAATGTGAAACCTAATGCAAAGTGGACTATCTAGCACACCAAATACACTTAAGCTTGCTAAGTGTCAAGTGGATCACTACTTTTAGTAAAGACAACCTTATCTCTTCTCTAGGAAATGGCAAGAAGCCTATCTTAGAGTCAAACCAAAACCTTAGCACATATAGACATGGAATTCTATAAGAACTACTCAAGGCACAAGCCAAGAATCAAGAACCACTCAATATGAATCCTCTTAGGCCAAGAGAAAACACCCAAGCTATAAGGAGCAACTCAATAGCTTTTAAAGCTATCAAGAAAAGAACAACATCTAGAAGAAGGAAGAGGGGATCCACTATAGAGAGCTAGCAAGCATAAAGAAAGACAGACGTTCACAAAACAAGAGTGCAAAGCTTTCACTAATGGAATGATTGGGAAAATGGCAAATAGGATAAAAGAAGTCTTTAATAGCCACTTTTAAAGTGTTGATGTACATGATATGTTTGCAATACACTTAGCCAACTAGGGATATCAAACGATATTCAAATACATTAGCTATGGAGGCATGATGCATGATCTAGCCTCACATATATTTATCTACAAGGTTTGGTGCATATTGGGCCACATCACAAGGGAGAAATTTTGTGAAGATATTAAATCGTAGATTCCATCCATTAGAGAGAAGCTTTACCTAGTGGTGGAGTTATGGAGTACATATAAGAAAACATGCCCCATCTCAATCCCCACATCTGTGAGCAATATCCACATCCTATAAGTCAGAGTTCTGCTACCTTACATGAGGTATTCATTCATCGAGAATATGCATAAGGAGAGCATATAGTGCCACATGAACAAAGCATTGGTGTGGAGAGCAAGGAGGAAGTGGAATGTCTCATAGTAAGGATCCAAAATTTGATGAGCAACCTAATCTATCTTGCCCAACCATGAAGATTTTGTCTGCGAATCAAATAAATCACACTTATGATTCTTCATTGGACAATGGTGATTCAGGTTTTGTTCGAGCTATAAGGGTGGTGGATAAAGACTTCTCAAAGGTGGTATATGTGGTAAAATATTATGAAAGACCAAATGGAGCACTTCCATTGCAAATGCATGCTGCATTAGAAAGTGTGTGTATATACTTTTGCCATCATGGGATTGTGCTTCTCTCTCTCTCTCTCTCTCTCTCTCTCTCTCTCTCTCTCTCTCTCTCTCTCTCTCTCTCTCTCTCTCTCTCTCTCTGTGATGCACCCCTTGATTTTAGTACAAGTATATTATCACCATGGTGATTGAATTGTGGTTAAGGGTTGTGTTTTGGTTGTGTATTAGAAGAGTGTTCATTAAATTATTAACATTGAATTTCCATAGGAACATGTGTTATATATGTCTGAAGTTCCCTAGTTTGACTATTACATTTTCTATGATTTTACACATCTTGTGAACATACCATTCCCTCTATATTTATTTATTTATTTATTTATATGAACCTATCTCATCAAATGGAATTAAAACATTTGATTTTATGCTTCCTACTTGTGTTTTAGACCATGATTTTTCTCATACATAAAATGCATTTAAAAATACAACTTTGACTTCTTGTGATAACTATACAAATGTGAATGGATTACTCTATTAGCAAAAGAAATTTTGTGTTACTACACCATTTGGAAACATTGACATTATTAACTGCATGTTGCTATATACATGGCCATAGAGGAATACAATCCACCATGGTTACACATAAATAATACTTTTATTGGTTGGATGTAAAGCATGATATTATAAAGTATGTTTTTGAATGCATTTTTTATTAAATGTCACTATAGAAAGTCTTACAATCTCATACAACTTTGCATGCACCCAATGGACCTTACGAACAAATTTCTATGGTTCTCATTGTTTGTCTACGTACTATACCCTCCCATAATGATATGATTTGGACTATAATAGATATGTTCAATAAATAAGCTTAATTTTTCCCGTGTAAGAATATCCTTCTTGTACCTCAGATTGTCAAAGTGTTTATCAAGTCCATCTTTCCACATCATGGATTTTTTAAAGTTGCTCTTTCAAATACTGATAGTAGAGTTTGCGATCATTTTGGAATCATTTTGGGTAGCATTACTCAAGATTCTAGGGTCCAAGATGGACTTCACTTCTACTTTTGACCCAAAAAGAAATGGTTGACCGAAGCAACCAATGATATTGTGCTTGACCTCCTTAGATCCTACATTGGATTGGCTGACAAATTGGGACTAACATTTACTCATGTTATAGTTTTTGTATGACAATACTCTGCATTCAACTGCAGATAGAGCACCTTTTAAAATAGTTTATTATATGAAATTGCCTATCCCTATGACTACCATAGCTATTTATAAACTAGTAGTAGATGATTTAATAGCATACCATATAAAAATCTTAAAACAAATCACTAACAAAATCAAACAATCTCGACTTAGATATGTTGCTCAAGCTAATAAGAAACATAAGCATATGACTTTCAAGGAGAATGATTTAGTATGGCTTTGAATTGAAAAGAGAAAGCCAAAATCCATTAAATTAGCTCCAATGTAGGATGGACCATTTTTCATTGTACACAAAATCAATGATAATGCAACATGTTTGTATATTTTACCTCATTTGCAAATTGACAACTCACTTCATTGAAACCCTTTAAGGGAACTCTTCCAAAACGAGTTGTCGATGATCCTCCATTACTTGACAATGATAGTGAAACCTTAGCTCCTAAAGTTATCATTGACCATGATGAGACTATTGAGGCATTGTGTAACATCTAGTTAACTACAAAAATAATTTTGTTAATAAAGGAACCCCGATGGATTCATATTCATCTCTTACTTTGACTTAGGATTATTCAATATTTACATGCCCCTCATAATCACATCAACTTCTAAGAGTCAAATACAAATTCGACACCACATGAGGTGTATTCAATATATTGGCTCTCCCTATTCTATTTAATAAGTCATCAACATGATATATATATTTCTTCCAAAGGGTGAGAAATTAGGTCTAATTAACACTAGTCTTGTGTCAAGTAGCTACAAAACTAGCTTAAAGCCACAAAAATGGCTAAAATAGGATTTGGCAAGATTTCATTAATTTTATAATAACTTTCATGTGTATCATTGAAAGTTTATAGTATGGATCAATTCTAGATTAATAGCCATTATAGAAATATTGAATGATCTTATTTCATGCATTTTATTGATGTTTAAAATGGCATTACAAAGAAAGCCATAAAATTGGTATTAGTTTTTCTCTAGACTCTAACTTCAAGTGCTTCAAAAAGGTGATTGTTTTTCTATCTATATGGATGAGTTCCATACATATTGTGGTATTTTTGAAAAAAAAGAAGTGTTCAAAAATCTATTAAGAAAGTTATTGAGGAAATTATCTAATTGATATATGTTTCTATAAAACACCCTCAATGATGCCCCTCAAGAAATACACTTTCTTAACCAAATAACATCTTTGTATTTTTTTTTCAACTCCTATCTTGTGTTGACTACAAATCCTTGAAAGGAATGCCATTCATGATTTCCTAAGTGCTCACTTAGCTTATAAGTGACTTATTAAAGAACAAAAATTCATTTATTCGTCACTAATTAAAAATAAATAATTTGACCTTGAAAATTAAAGTGATTTTGTGCATGTGGTAATATACGTTAGAAGTATACTTGTTACAATATTTGGATAGTGATGTGTGTGAACATATTGGGTACCTTTTTTCCCTCTTTACGAGATATTTTATCCCTAACCTTGTATATCTTCTCTATTGATCTCTCAGTACACTTTGAGTTATGCAATAGAGATATACAAGGTTAGGGATAAAATATCTTCTCTATTGATCTCGCAGTACACTTTGAGTTATGCTCTCTCAAGTTTCTCCTTCTCTTAACTATATACTTCTGCTCTCTCAAGTTTCTCCTTCTCTTAACTATATACTTATGCTCTTGTAATACCAAATCCAACAATTGGTATCAGAGCGGGCTTCAACCTCTTGGGTGGATTCATCAACATCCTTTGCTTGATTTTCATAGATTGGGATGAGGTTTAATGATTTGTAAGTCAATAAATACTACGGGGGTGAGTAAGGGCTTGACATTGTTAGATTTTTTAAAATTCAGTTTTGTTTTTGCCTCCATTTGTACTTCTACTACTACTACACTAGCTATTTCATCCTTTGTACATAATTTCTAATAGCAATTAATTTTGCACGTAAGAGCCCTTACAATCTCCTTTCTATTGTGCTACATTGCACGTGTTGGTTTTTTGCATATTTTCCTCTATACATGCAACTTTTGCATCAAGTGTAGTCAATGGCCATGGCTAGCAACAATGATGTATTCAGTATATTGGCTATTGAGAACAAATTGGATGGAACTAGTTATCCATATTGTGGACTTATACAATGTGTCATATATTGGTTGTAAAGGGGCTTTGGAACATTGTTCATCGAATTAAAAAACACCCTACTAGTGTTTCAAAATATGCAAGTGTAGCAAAAATAACAAAAACATGTGCTATTGAGGATGTTGTAGGTTTCAATTCTACTCAAATTAATGTTAAACCACCACCATCACCTACTCCTAAGTAAATTCATCTAGATGGCAAAGATGTAGAGGCTCATACTTTGATTGTATTTTTTTTTAAACATACCATGATCCCACATATTCTCTTATGTAAGATAGTGAAGGATTCTTGTGATATATTACACATTTTTATTAAGAAAGAAATTAAGCTTGTATTGCTTTTACTGATGCAAGCACTTAGAGAGTGAACTATGGATGAAGGTTGACTCTATGGACAATTTTTGACAAAGATAAAATATCTTAAGAAGCACAAACCCGCCATTTGAATCTAGCCCAGTGCAATTCATTGTAGACTCAGGGTGTTTGCTATTCTCAATAAACATTCCTTTGGATCATTCATTGAATCTAGTTCCAGCATTTAAGGACCATCTCTTAAGAATGATTCAATCAATCCGTCTTGTACAACCCATGTAGGAGGTCACAACTATGACATTAAAAGTTATCTCAGAAAAAATTCGAAAGGTGTAGCAAGAGCCTATTTTCCCAGGTCTCTTATCTAATTTAACCATTCCGATCATTTCTATCTAATATTGAGACAAAGTCATAAAATTCCATTGAAAGAAAATTTGTCATATAGAGATTGCAAAGTTCATCCCATCCTAAATAGGTCTATTAAAAAGTAAATTCATCAAATTAGAGTTACTCAAATCCCTTTTAAGTACCCTTCACTCGTATTCTCTTTTTCTTAATTAGTCATTTTTATTTATTACTTGAATTTTTTATTCAATATAAAGTATAACTTTAATAAACTAACTTTAAAATATATTTTAAATTTAATAAAAATTATTTTTATAAATTAATTAATAATAAAATGTATTTAATTTAAAATTATATATATTTATTATTATTTTAACTAAGATTATTGTTATAGCTCAAACACTTCTTATTGGATATCATTAAGCTATATACATTTTAGCTTAAAGATTTATTAAAGTATAACTTTTTTCATACACATTGTTTACCTTTATCCTTATAGTCTTTCAACTTAGAGATGGACCAAACATGTAAGGGTCTTGTACAATCCCAAAATTTATAGGGGAATACTCTTTCATATCAAAGATTTTTGCCAATAATTTTTTTGACCTAGTATGGTACCCCACGCATATGATGACATGTACTTTATTATATCTCAAATTTTTATATACTATTGTATAATAATCCCCTATTATTTGTATTTTCCATACTATACAAATTATGTATTTCATGCTATGCAACCTAGAGAGAGGAGTGAGGAATCAAACAAGAAGCTTCCCTTCTCCATTCTTGCTATCTAATTAGACTATATGATAGGTGGAACACATATAGACTCTTCTATCTAATTAGACTATAACATGATAGGTGGAACACATTGAGCCTAATATAGTAGCTATTGAATCTTCATTTCCTTTCTTGCATTCATGGTCTTGAGTGGAGAGAGAACATTGTCAATTAAGAGCTTGAGTATGAGATAGCTATGTGAGAGGTAGCTTGTACCAAAGGGAGTAGGAGCACTTAAAAGAATAATACTTTTGTCTAATCCCACCCCTAAGTCCCAAAAATAGAAAGAGAAAAATGTCACTAGCACATGTTGGCAAGGTCGAAAAGTAATTAAATGACATCAAATTGATGTGGTATACACTCAAGGGTGGCCTCAAATGTTTCTTCAAAGTAGAAGTTCTTTCTCTCTTAGAGATAATGTAGGCCTACTCTAGGGAATGCTAGTCAATGTCCTCAATGCCCTTTATTAGTGTATGAGCTTGAATGGTCTTTGCAAGGGTCAAAAGGGTGTTGAGATTAGTCTCAAGTTATCTATTCTAGCAATATTATATCCAATCTAGCAATATCTGAAAGGGAAGTGAAACCCAGGAGGAAGAAACTTGGTAGTGAGAGCTATGGCGGATGGAGAGCAAGAGCCGAGAGAGAGAGACTCAAAAATGGGAACTCCAACAACCACAATGTGTGGCCGAGCCTTCCTTTATTCAAATTGTCACTAAAAGAATAAAGAATAAGTGATTGTGACGAGTGCCCACCACCTACAGTGTGCAGTGGCGGATACTATCAGTGTAGTAATACACGGGTGGTTAGGCGGAGGCGCCTTTACCCCCAGCAACCTCCCACTTAAAGACGAATCTGCCCCACTGAGAGAGAAAAAGAGAAGACAATACAACGTGTACACATGTACAACAGGATGAGGAAAAAGACGTCATCTCATCCAATGCCCATCAATCTTTTGAGGAAGGCAAAGCGCTTGGTAGTGAGGCTTTTCGTGAGCAATTCTGTAGGATTTTGCTCAGTCGGAATCTTGACAAGGTCAACAAACTTGTCCTCAACGACCTCACGAATGAAGTGATACCTCACCTCCCTATGTTTCGTCTTCGAAAAAAACCGGATTCTTGGCCAACTGAATGGCACTCATAGAATCCGAATGCAATGTAGGCATAGCATCTATCATACCAAGGTCTGCAATCAAACAGCCTAACTAGATAGCCTCCTTGCAAGCCTCTGTGGCTGCAATATACTGACCTTTGTAGTAGAAAGAGCCGTACACTTCTGCGCCTTGGACATCCAAGAGATAGCCCCTCCAGCATAAGTGAACACATAGCCAGAAGTGGACTTCCTACTATCTGCATGTCCTGCATAATCAGAGTTAGTGTACCCCACGACTCATGTATCCTGGCTGCCATAGCAAAGGCACATATCTGTTATGTCCTTCAGGTACCTTATGATACCCTTTATGACATCCCAATGTTTCTTGCCAAGTGTAGCCATATAACATGCCACAACCTCAACTGCAAAAGCTATATCTGGACGGGTGGCTATCATGGCATACATAAGACTACCCACGGCTGATGCATAGGGAATCTTGGCCATCTTAGCCCTCTGCTCATCTGTCTGCGGACAATTAGCCTGTGAAACCTTCACATGAGAAGGTAATGGACAGCCAATAGGCTTAACATCCTGCATGCGGAAGCACTCAAGGACTTTATGAATATACTCCCTCTGTGACGACAGAGAGTAGTCCCTAAGATCGATCGTGCGTAATGTGCATACCAATTATATGAGAGGCATGTCCCAGATCTTTCATCTCAAAGCTCTTCTTGAACTGAGCCTTAGGAGCATCTAGCTCCTCATGAGTTGTCCCTATTAAAAGCATGTCATCCACATAGAGTACCAAAATCAGTAAAGAATCGTCACGGGCTTTCTTCGTGTACAAGCACAGATCCATAGCACTGCGGTTATAGCCCTGTGACTGCATGAATGCATCAAACTTATGGTGACATTCCCTAGGTGCCTGCTTCAAGCCATATAGACTCTTCTTTAGTTTGCACACTAGGTGTTCCCTGCCAGGGTCTGCAAAGCCGTTAGGCTGCTCCATGCAAGTCCCCATGTAGAAAATCCGTCTTGGCATCCATCTGGTACAAGTCCAGGTCAAGTTGTGCAACTAAGGCCAAGACTAAGCGTAGGGTGGTCATCTTGACCACAGGAGAAAAGACCTCATCAAAGTCAACACCATGCTCATGCTTAAAACCCTTAGCAACCAATCGAGCCTTGTATGCCGACTTAGGGTGTCCAAGGGTACTTTTCAGCTCGTACACCCACTTGCATGGCAAAGCCTTCTTACCCTAAGGCAAGGAAACTAAATCCCAAGTGTGATTCGTATGCAATGAGTCAAGCTCAGACTGCATAGCCCTCTCCCAAGAGTGACAATCACCCCTGTGCATAGCCTCATCATAAGTGAGAGGCTCTCCTGCATCTGTAACCAGTACATAATCCATAGAGGGCACAAAACGTCGTCTATCTCTAGTAGAACGCCTCAATCCAAGCTCTACTGTTGCCTGACCAACATTCTATCTAACATCAACATGTCTAGCATATGGGCCATGAGCATCAGGTGATGCTACACGCTGTCTAGCTGGCCGTGGAGCGGGCTGAACAGGAGCAGGTGGCTCCTCCTGAAAGATAACTCTGCGTACCTCAACCACTTCCTCAGGCTTCATATGTATTTTGTCATTATGAAAGATGATATCATGACTGATGATCACTTTTTGCGCCTGCGGATCCCATAGACGGTAACCCATCCCTCCTGCATCTCCATAGCCAATGAAAATGCATTTGACACTTTTAGGATCCAGCTTATTGTGTTTGTCCTTGGGTACATGCCAGAATGCCTCACATCCAAAGACACGCAAATGATCATAAGAGGGGGGCTTGCCTGCCCATACCTCCTCTGCAACATGAAAGTCAATGCCACTGCTAGGGACCTGTTAATGAGATGCCACTGTAGTAGTAACTGCCTCAGCCAAAAGTGTTGCGGTAAGCCAGCCTAGCTAAGCATGCTATGGACCTTTCCTGAATGATCCTATTCATGCGTTCAGCTATACCATTCTGGGGCAGGGTGTAAGGGGCGGTCAACTAACGCTTAATACCCCGCTCATCACAAAACTACTCAAAAGCACGTGATACATACTCACCCCCATTATCTGACCTTAGGCATTTGAGCCTTTTTCCAGATTGGTTCTCCGCCAATGCAAGTCAATGCTGAAATGTGTCTAAGACATCGGATTTTCTCTTTATGGGATAAACTATGAAAGTAACAAAGTAATTTGCCCCACCAAGTGACTAACAGGGCATGGGCCCACATACATCTGAGTGCACAAGAGCCAAGGGCTCACCCGTGTGTTTCTTACCAGACTTTTTATGCATATTTCTAGTATGCCTGCCATACAAACAATGATCATAAGAATCAAAATGCGAATAGTCAAAAGGCGGAAGATACTGCAAAGCACGGAGCATTTTCATTCCTTTAAGAGACATATGCCCCAAACGAGCATGCCAAAGGGATACATGGGGAATAGAACCCACAGACAAAACATGATCCAATGTAGCTCTAGATACAAGTAAGGGATAGAGGCTGCTAGACTTGGCACCTCTTGCAAGTACAAGCCTGCCACGAGTAATCTTCCATGCAGAGTCTCCAAAAGATACAAAATACCCTGCATCATCAAGATGTCCAGCTGACATAAGGCTGCGAGTCAACGTAGATACATGGCGTACATCATGCAAAATAAAATAACTACCAGAAGGAAACTGAAGCCTAACATCTCCGATGCCCACAATGTCAAGAGACCTGTCATCACCAAGACACACAGAACCAAACATGGTACGATATGTATGAAACCAATCTCTACAGGGTGTCACATGAAAGGACACACCCGAATCCAAGAGCCAGCACTGCGCATACATAAAATGTATCCCAGAAGTCTGTAAGGCATCGCATGAAGAAGCTGCAAGTATGTAATCATCATCTGAAGCAATGGCATGCATAACATTAACCTCTTCTATCTTCACACTGGACTTTGCAGGTACAATACTACGCTTAGAAAACTTTTCCTGTACTTTTTCTTTCCCTTTTCCTTGCGCTTATCATCGAGCATTTTATGGCACTACGGCCTAATATGTCTTGCTTTTCCACAATAATGATAGGTAAGATCAGACTTCCGTCCACGGGACTTACTATGACCATGTGACTTGGACCTGGACTTCTGAGAGTCCCTGCCCTTATGATCATTATCATGCCTGCCATTTCTGCCACCTCTAACGGTCAATGCATGTGAAGAGCGGGAAGCATCATTGTTTCTTCTGTTGATTTCCTCAGTCAATAAAGCACTCTCAACATCTTTGATTTTTAGCCCATCAATCTTGTTCATGCATATGGCAATACGGAATACATCCCATGATTCATGCAAGGTGCCAAGCAGAAACAACGAGTGCAAGTTGTCTTTGAACTCAATACCCTGTGACAAATAGACTCTTCATAATAGCATGAAACTGATTGAAATGAGATGAAAGGGAGGTCCCCTCCTTCATGCGAAGGTCCATTAACTATTTCAGCCAATATATCTCTGACGCGGGACTCTGCTGCACATGGAGCTCCTCAATCTTCTCCCATAAATCCCATGCACTTTGATTCTCATCTTCAACAACATTATGATGGACCTCTTCTGAGAGTGATAAAATAATGGTAGACTTGCATAGCTCATCAACTTCCATCCAAACATCATCATCCATATCCTTAGGTTTAACACCCTTGAAACGCAAGGGTTTAATCTGCAACTTCTGCACCAAAACCTGCCATACTTGGGACTTCTAATACCCATAGTTAGTACCATCCAACTTGGCAATGTTAAAGAGAGTTGTATCTTTCAGGTGACCAACCATACTATCCCAAATCAAAGCAAAAAGGCAAAATTGCAGGTTGTTGTAATTAGCAAAAAATGTACTAAAACCACTGCTAAAACTAGCTAAAAGAGTGGATTTCACCAAGGAAGCACCTGTCCACCAAATATGACCAAGATAACATCAAATAGAAAGCATTACCCTCATAGAAGTGCTCAAAATCTACAGATTTCAGCTTGCTATAAATGACAGCAGTATGTAAAACTGTCCCAAAATGAAGCAATCACTAATACATATGTCACTGCAACTGCCAGGTAGCAAGATACATCCAACAATGAGTTTCCAGGGGGAAGAAGGTACCAAGAACTATCAAACCAATCACCTGTCAGGAAAGAGACATCTCATAGGTCTAGAAGTCATGGATGTAATGGATCTCGGGGTAAGAGAAGAGACCAAGCACAAGCACAACTGATAGAGCAAGAAGCTCAATACATGACCATCCAAGATGCATACAAAATTGACAAACCTGTGACAAAGATAGGTGCATGCTCCAATAGGCATATCAAATCAGCCCACTACAGACAAACTGCAGACATAAAGATCTCAAAAGAGCAAATGCATGTAATTGCCCCACAAGCTCAAGGTCATCTGTGAATAAGACTATGTGTACATCCGAATATACCAAGAGGCTCCCACTAGAAGTGAAGTCAGATGCAAAGAGAGCAAGCAACGCTCTAATACATCAAATACATAGCATCAGACATGCCAAATCCCAATAGGGTACATCCGAAGCATAAATCCCAAGCTATCTCAGACCTGTAAAGCATAAGCCTGAAAGCATACAAAGAGCATGTAGCTGACAACCAAATGTAATGCCAAATAGATTCACAGTGCTCAAATACATCTGAAGATAAAGCTCCAAGTAATTGTCAAGCATGGGCAAACCAAGTGGCATCCATATCTGACCAATGCATAAATGCAAGAAGCCTAAATGTTAAGCAATGACAATAGGCATAGACCGGTCCAAAGCATGCCAACTGAATCCAAATGTCAGTGAAGAACAACCAAGTCGGAGCTTAATAAAAGCTCAAAAGCATTCCAGAACCAAGAAGAAGCATTTGACAGCCTCCAGATACATCGGTATGATTATTCAAACCTCCAGGAAGCACCCCATATCCATGAACCAATGCATACACCAAGTAAATGAGCTTCAGCTCACTATATTATAGCAAGCAATTTACTGTTATATGAAGCTCAAACGGTGCTCAAATATGCTCCAAATCAGTCCCAAAGCATAGGCATAGCATCCCATAACATCCAGGCATCAATAGGCATCAAACGGGCAATGCCAAGAAGCATTAAATAGTAAATGTGGAGCCCCGAGAGGAACACCAAGGAAAAGGGAATTCTCTTGCAAGAAAATCTATCTTGTAACATCAACAAGCTTGTTTATCATGTTTCATATGATCACAATGAAGAAAAGAACACCAGGCACAACAAATCTTCATGCAGCATCATGTAGATCTCCCACGGTTTTGATAAAATCAACCATATTCTTCAACATCTTCACAAAATCCATCAATGGAACAAAGAAAACAAAGAAATACACCATCTTTGAATGGAAATACATCACATAGTATTCATCTTCAATATCTTCATAGTCTTCTCTCTCAATCTTTCATATACAATCACTTTGTTTGAGTAGAATTGGCTATCTCTGACTCTCTCTATCTCACTCCATCAATAATACATCATGTCCTCACTACAATCTCTCAAAATCACTCTCAATAATCACTCTTAGGTCGTGGATACCCCTCCCAAGAGGTATGTCTGATATGAAGAGTCACCAGAGCCACTACAGTGTCTCTTCATAGCTCACTACTGTCACTTCACTCTAGTCTTCTCTTGAGTCTTCAACAGCTACTTCTTCCACTTCTTTCAGCTCTTTTGCACTTGTATTCACCTCTTTCCAAGGCTAGAAAACTTTCCCCAAAGTCACACATACATTCCACAGAACACTTACAGAAGCATACAGAACAGTCTACAGAACAGTACCAGAATAGCTACAGTACAGAACAGAACAGAAACAGAACAGAAGCTCTACAGAAGACCTACAGAAGGTTACAGAAGGTTATCAAAACTTCATAACTCACTCTCAAATCATTCCAAACTCTCACAAACCATTCAATAAACTTTCACAAGCTCTCAATCTTCATCAATCAATACTTCATCCCTCCTTACAGAAGACAATCAGAACAAAACAGACCAAAACAGAGCAAAACAGAAGGTATATAGAACCATTCAGAACCTATCAGAACATCACATAACCATCAACAAACATCATGAACTTCCAAAACACAATCAATATCATCCAAAACACTCTCAAACCACTTCTAAATCAACCAATCATCCCATAAAATCAACCATTCAGCTCTCAAAAACAACAAAAATCAGCCAAAAAACAAATCATTTCAACACTCAACATATCCCCACACTTAATAAGGAAGCGTCCTCGCGACCCAGAAAAAAGGGAATACAAGTTCAAAAGAGCTCAACTTTGATCTTCAATACCTTTTCAAAAAGAATCCATCCACCATGACCCCAACTTATAACCTGTTTCTGATATAAAAATACAAAGAAAGGAAAACTCTTTTGAAATTAACACCTCTGATCAAACTAAAAATCACAACAAATTTGTAAAGGATATAAGAGTTTGCTTCTTCATCATCTGCATCAGCTTCAACTCTCCATCCACGACCCCAACTCTACAAATCTCCAAAACATAGCTCGTACACGAAATCCAATAGGAAACCACCACGTTCGTTTGACATACATGAACTCACAACACAAACACTAATACACAACACAACCATCTGAATGACTTCTTCAAAAAGAGAGTTGTTCATTAAAAGATTTCACCATACATTGGAAAGGTATCAATGAAGATGATCTCTCTTAAAAGATTGATGTTGTCGGAATCGATCCATAGATAAGGATTCATCTACAAAGTTTTTAGGAGGATTTTGAAAAAATTGGAGACAGCACATCCTTTCCAACAGGACCAAGTATCTGCTAGGCAAACAAAGGGCATGAAAATACAGTATCTCCAGATGTTGGGAATCAATGCTAACATTGACATTCATGCACAACTTTGGAATAGGCTTTGAATCAGTATGAGAGTGCCTATGCATATACGCCAGGTACCAAGCAAAGTGAGCAGTTAATCTCACTGAGGGATCTGCAGACTGTGAATATTGCTGGGCAAAATGAACATAGTTTTGATAAGCTTGACTGGAAGCTGTCCATTCCCCTGGAATTACTGGCCAATTAATCTGTGGTCCTGTAAGGCAATCATCCGAACTCCATCCCCTTCTTCTAGAAATCTGATTATCAAACCCGTCACAGTCACTAACCAACTGAGGTGGTTGAGATATGGAAGTGTTAGGAGAGGGTAGTGGAATAAGGGAAAGTGGATGTAGGGAAGGATAGGAAAAATCATAAAAGGAAGAAAAGGTTAAAGAAGGAGTGGCAGAAATTTGTAAGGAATCACTAAGGAACGGTGTTAAGTGATAAATAGGAAATGTGGAGGGTACATTTATGAGGGGTGAAGAACAGGGTGGAGAAGGAGAAAATACCCTATCCTCAATAAAGGAACAGTAAGTGAAAATAGAAATTTGAGGGAAATTTGAAGGTTGAAAAAGAAGTGGTAAAATAATTGTGGAATTAGTTTGACAAAGGGAAAAATATATAGTATAGCGGTGAGCCAATTGTTGGTAATAGAGGAGGGTAGGAACAGAAGGTCCTAAGAGAGATCGTCTATGATAGACATCAAAGAAGGTAGCATCAAATGGATTATGTTTGGAAAGATAGGTTAAGAGATCCATCCTCAGTTGGTTAGTACTCTGGGTAAAGGTAGAAGCTGTGTTTTGTCTTTGATTTAGGACCACCGAATCAATCATGGGATGCCACGAAGTATCCTGACAATCAGCTACTTTGGAGGAATAACTCTGGAACATATCAGCTATGCGCAACTCCAAATGATTGACATATAGAACAGCCTGTAAGACCACATCCCCCACATACCATGCCATATCTACCTCATCTGGGATTAACAAATCTCCTCGGAGATACATGTATGACATCAACATGGTGTCTGGCGTGACAGAATCTTCAAAGACCATTCTGACTACCTCTGTCAACAACTCAGCAGACCAAGCCCCACTCCAGCCATCCTCTGGAAAAGGTAAATCCATCGTGGAAAGCTTCATGTAGAAGACCAACTTCTGTAAGTGGTAGTGGACAAAGAAAGAATGGTCGGGTAAGACATATTCCTGAAACTACTCAAAGGTAGACCATAACAAGTCCATTCTGGACTGCAATCTTTCCACTTTGTCTTGGAATAGAAGGCACAAAGTAGCCTGTCTCTGTAGGGCAGCCAAGTCCTGCTGTGAAAGAGTAGGAATTAATGGAACAGGAGGGCTTGGAGGAACAGAGCGGGACTTTGCAAGCTGATCTTGCAACTGCTGGATTTGGGAGGCTTGGTTGGCCACTGTGTCATTAGCAGTCTGTAAAGCTGAAAGCTTGTCATCTAAAAGAACTTGGAATTCTTTCGCTTCGCTGGACATCCTCTCCTTCTCTGCTGAAAGGCTAGTAACCTGTGACTGAGCCTCGAATAACTGGGTCTTCAATGAAGAAATCTCATCGCTTTGAGTAGCAACCAGTTGGGTTTGCTGTTCCATTTGCTTAAATAAATCTGCTAGGGTATCCTTAGCAGAAGCTAACTCAGATGTTGCCTTATGCAACTGGTCTTTGGACTGCATGAGCTCCTCATAGAAAGATGCGTACAGCTGTTGAACACAGGCTGTCACGGACAACTCAATGGAACTTTGAATATCCTTGTAGAGGAAAGGAATGGCATCTCCTGAGACGAGACTGTTCAGGGAAGGAACTGAGATCTCCAAGGATCCTTCTCTATGTGCTCGGAACAGATTATTGCAAGTGAGATACCCAGGGAGTTCACTGCCAGAAGTAGCAGGGATAGACACTGAGGGAAGTACAGCAGGGGCTTTATCCGCTACCCTCTTCAAGCGTTTGCGCTGTATGACCAGGGGAGGCAGAGAATCATCATCCTCAATGTCAATAGGTGCTGACTCTTCTGAAGGTGGAGGAGGAGGTACTGGATCTGATGGAGGAGGTGGAGGTATAGTCTTCTGTAAACCTGAATAGGTCAAGAAGGCAGACAAATATGATCCGTAGGTAACATTGGTAACATTACCCCTGGTGACTTTAACAAAATGCTAATCCATTTTAGTAAGGAGGTAAGTGCTCCAATCAATAGCAACTCCTTTCAACACCATCCTGGAAGCTGTGAAAAGCTCTTTGGACAAATAGTGGGATGGCGTTTTGGCAGGCATAAACCTGTCCTGAAGGAACTGACACACCGTCTTCCATACGGGATTAGTAATCATAGAAAACGAAACTCCTGAAGAGTTTATCACTTTCTTAACATCAAGGACTTCCCTTGTCTGCTTCTGCAACAGCTTGAGAATCTCTTCATTAGAGAAGAGCTGACGAGTGGTCACAAAAGGTTCTCCTTTGGAGGGTAAAGATAGAGCCTTCCCTAAGCCTCGAGACGTCAATGTCATAGACATTCCTTGGACTACGCCTGTCTTCTTGCTGTAAGAGGCCAGGAACTCATCACATACGGACGGATCCTCTGGAAGTAATGGAAAAGGAGTGGCCACAAAAGCAGCAAGTCCTGCCTTCGTGAGGGGCTCAAAAGTAAGTAGGGACGAGTAATCCCTACTAACTAATGGGACGTACTGGATAGGGGGAGGAGTATGAGAAGGTGCCATTCAGATGGTTACACACACACCACAAACACAGACAATCAATGAGAATGCCTGCAAAGCAACAGACAAAAACCAAGGATAAG
This sequence comes from Lygodium microphyllum, assembly GCF_053477565.2. Classification (NCBI taxonomy): domain Eukaryota; kingdom Viridiplantae; phylum Streptophyta; class Polypodiopsida; order Schizaeales; family Lygodiaceae; genus Lygodium; species Lygodium microphyllum. The sequence goes on along the minus strand of NC_141159.1, from coordinate 124,051,707 downwards.
AGAATAACCAAATAAGACGTGACACGACCTACTAACCCCAAGCAAACCACATCCTAGAAAAAATTTGACATGACCTTGAGACAAATGCGACCGAAAGCTTCATGCGATGCATCAGACAAACACCCTGAACCCCGTATCAAGCAATAAAAGAAAATAAAAAAACAGCATACCGTACCCGTAACCGTAACTAAGACAGGAAACCAAAACCATACCATATCCGACACATATCAATACGACAGCTGTTATAGAACCAAGACTGGACCATGAAAATAACTCTAAAAACTGCGCAAACCCATCCCACGAGACGCTTCATTAAAAAAGGAATTAAGTGCAGTGAGGGGGAAATTAATTTAATGAAGGGTTGATTTTAATCAATTATTAAAAATGGGTGAATTTTTATTAGGTGATAAACCTTAGCAAGAAAACGGCGGTTCCTTATTATAAATTTATTTACCAATTATTAGGTTAAGCGGTGCAGTTATTCGATTCCCGGACTTCGATTCCCGACTGGGTCTCTAAATGCAATTTATTGATTATAAATTAAGGTGATGTGGAGCGCTTTTTTGCCAGCGCGTGCTCATGTGACTGCTGGTTCATTTTAATAAAAAATTTTAAAGTGCCTCTTTAGCGCACGTAGCGCGTGCTAAGTGAACGGCTGGTTCATTTTAATTAAAAAAAAGATGTGTGTTTAGTGCGAATGCGCGTGGAAACTGTGGGTGAATTAAAAAATTCATTTTAACAATTTATTTGTGATTAAGGGAAAAAATAAAAATAAATAAAGCACATAAAATAAATACCTGGAAGGGGTGTGTAGGTAATGCAGGAATGCGCACGGAAGAGGTCCAGTAAAAGAAAAGTAAAGAGCACTGATGAAACAACAATGACAACACCTTAGCAGATGTGTTGATTTGGTTTGTGTTGGTTTTTTATTTTTATTTATTTTTTTATTTTTAGTTGTGATTATTTATGTTTGAATAAATGGAAAATGAGAAAGGGAGGCGAGGGGAATTTTTTAGAATTTTGTAGAATTTTTTTAGAATTTTTTACTATTTTTAAATGAATTTTCTATATGTATTGGCAACTTGGAGGTTAAATTAGGAAATATTGAATTTGCAGAAATTATAGGGTAGGCAATTGCCAGCGGACAAATTCCCACAAATTGGCAAAATGCAAAAGGAAATTTTAGAAATTTTTCTGAAATTTTTTTATGGAAAAATTAATGTAGTGATTAATTAAGTCACATAGGTCACATTAATCAGATAAGTCAGTTAGGCATAGGTCAGTTAAGTCTGGTTAGTGAGATAAGTCATGTTAGTCTACCTAAGTCAAGTCAGGTTAGTCTAAGTTGCTTAGGTTAGTCAACTAGGCTAGGTTAGCTAACTAAGTTAGGTTAGTCAACTAAAGTAAGTTAACTAAGTTGGGATTAGTTAATTAAGTTAGGTTAGGTTAACTAGCTAGGTTAACTATGGTTAGGTGATTAAGTTAACTAACTAGGTTAGGGTTGGACTAACTAACCTAGTTAGGGTTAGGTCTAAGGTTACTAGGGGGTTAGGTTAAGTTAATTAAGGTTAGTTTAGGTTAATGAGGGTTAGGTGAAGTAACCTATGGTTAGTTGCACTAACCTAGGGGTAGAGAGGAGGTGGAGCAGGAAGGGGGAGGCGCGTCGGCGGCGGCGGCGGTGTCCAGGCGGCTGTGGCGGAGTCGGCGGCGGCGTCAGCGAACTCGGCGGCAGTCCGGGGGGCAACGAGGGCGGCGGGTGGTCGTGGCAGGGGCCAAGGGCGACGGGCAAGAGGGAGAGGAAGGAGGCTGGGAGAGGAGCGGTAGAAGGGCGGGGGGAAGGAGAACGGCGGCGACGGGGTAGGCTGGGGGGGTAGGAGGACTGCTGGCGGGGGGGTAGGGAGGAGGCGACGGCGGGGTAGGCTGGGGGGGGTAGGAGGAGGAGACGCTGGGGGGCGGGCAGAAGGGCGGGGTAGGAGGCGAGGGAGGAGGAGGAGACGCTGGGGGGCGGGGGAGGAGAAGGGAGGCGCTGGGGGAGAAAGCGCTGGGGGGCGGTGGGAGAAGAAGGGAGGCGCTGGGGGAGAAAGTGCTGGGGGGCGGTGGGAGAAGAAGGGAGGCGGAGAGGCTGCACGGGAGGAGGGTAGGAGATGAGGGAGGAGGAGGAGACGCTGGGGGGCGGGGGAGAAGTGGCGCTGGGAGGGGAAGAGACGAAGGAAGTCGGGGGGGAGGTAGGCGCTGGGAGGGGAAGCGCTGGAGGAGTGGGGGGAGGAGTGGCGCTGGGAGGGGAAGAGACGAAGGAAGTCGGGGGGGAGGTAGGCGCTGGGAGGGGAAGCGCTGGAGGAGTGGAGGGAGGAGTGGCGCTGGGAGGGGAGAGAAGGTGCTGGCGGGGGGGAAGATAGAACACAGGAGGAGAGAGAGAAAGAAAGAAAGAAAGAAAGAGAGAGAGAGAGATTCACGGGCGGTTGGGGGCAGGGGTGGGTAGTTAGGGGAAAGGGGTGGGGGGGGCCATGGGGTGGGCAGGTGGGGGGAAGGGTAGGGAAGGGTAGGGTAGGGGGGTGGGCAGGGTGGGGACAAGGGTAGGTACCCCCGTCCCGCGCACATGCGCGGGGCGGGGTAAAAAAATTTGCCGTGACGGGATTGAAAGGACGCTGGGATGACAGTACGGGTTAGGCGGACACGACCGGGGCGCGTGGAGACTCGTAAAATCGAAAAAGGGCGCGTTCACGCGTAAAACGGGCGCGCGAATACACGTAAAAATAAAGAAAAATTAATAACTCCCAATCCGGACGTCAAAATGAAATAGTGTAAAAACAAAAAGTGGGCAGGACAACAGGGGGAAAACAAGGAAAATACGGGACAGGGGTTCCAGGAGGGGTAAAGGGCGGTCACGTGCAAAAAACACAAAAAAGGAACCAAAAACGCAATTTAAAAATTAATATCGAAAGATCCGTGCATCGGAATGAGGTGTAGAAAAAAGGAAAACTGTGCAGAAAGATGTGCGCGACAATCTTATCATGTCAAAACATAATCCCGACTGAGAGAAGACGCGTTCACATGGAAAAAACCCAAAAAATAAACCCGAAAATGGGATCGGAAATTAATATCGAACAAACCATTCACCGAAATGACATGCAGTAAGAAGGAAAAATGTCCGCAAGGAGGAGTGGCACAGGGTGATTACATTAAAACGCAGTTCCGGCGGAAATAGGAGGGGTTCACATGTGAAAAACTCCAAAAATACGCCCGAAAACTCATTTAAAAATTAATAAGTAAAAATCCGGAAGTCTAAAGAGGGTGGAGGAAAAAGGAAAAAGGTAGGGGAAGGCACAGGGGACACGGCTGTCAAATCAAATTGGAATTCCGATGCAAATAGGGCAGGTTCACATGGAAAAATGTCAAAAATACACACGAAAAAGTAGGGAAAACCCGGAAAATTAATAACGGACAAACCATGTATCAAAATGATGCGGAATAAAAAGGAAAAATGTCATGGGAAAAGCGTAGTCATGGCTATGACATCAGAGCATGATTGGGAAGCAAGAAAAGCGCGTTCACATGGAAAACCGTCTAAATTGCGTAAAATGTTTCAAAAATTAATAACTCAAAAACCGTGCACCAGAACAGGGGTAGGTAAAAAGGAAAAATGATCAGTTCAAAGAGAGGAACAGGGCTATAAGGTTGGATGGGGACTTCGGTGAATGTAGGGTGCATTCACATGGAAAAACCTCAAAATCAGGGAATGAAGGAAAACTGCAAGGGAACAGCCCCAAGGGTGGGTGAAACATAACCGGATGGGTGGAAAGGGATCCCATTAGGGTAAAAGCAAGTCATGGCATACATGCATGAGCAAGATAAGGCATATGCAGAGGGGTATGCAACATAGACGCGCAGGGACGCGTCCCTACACTTAAGACCTTAACGGATAGGGTTAACCGAGCAACAGGGACCTAGGACCATGCCACAGACCATCCACTAACTTCCCCACACTTAAAACATGAACATCACTAAGAAACAGAAGTTGTAGGGTTAGAAAAACTTGGCCCGTTTCGTCAAGAATCAAGGTTGAGTGTCGACGGCACGTCCAGTGTGGTTGTCGGCGCTGGAGGGACCAAGGCATCTTCACAGCACACGTTCGTCATGGCAGGGACCACGCTGCAGCACCCAGGGAGGTGGCTGATGGAAGGAATCGCAGGAAATTCGTCGATGATGAGGGATATTGCACTCAACTCACAGTCACTCAATTGGAATGAAAGATCAGTCACTCGCCCCATGACTGATATCACTCGAAGAAGAATGATTGAAACCCATATCTCATACCCGGTTTAGAAATCGACAAGGGGGAATGGTGCAGAAGGAGTATGCCAGGGTGCACATTTGATGGTGCATTAGTGCGTCCAACCCATCTGGCAGAAGTGCAAGGAGGAAGGCAAGGGAGCCTTACAGTGCAGTGTACAGAACAGGGTAATGTGTCTTGAGATGATGGCAAAAACCCATCCCGTGGGTGCATAGGGAAAGTGGAACATACCTGACTCCAAGTGTCGTAACGTCCCTCAATCTCACCTCTCGGTAAATGATTGAAGAAACTCCAGTCACACTCAACCCACCCTCTGTCTCACGCTCTGTGGATAGATACAGGAGGGCAGCCTTTTCCTGAAACCCATTGATGTAATCCTCACAGTCGCTTGTGCAAAGGGTGCATGCCTTGTACGCAGTTGATGGTGCAACAGTGCATCCCGCCCTGTGCCGGCATACGGTGCGAGAATGAAGGCCAAGGAGCCTTATGGTGCAGTGCACAGAAACAAATTGTGCTTTGTGCATTGAGAGGCCCATCCCGTGCGTGCAACACTTCATTCACACGTCTCACCTCGCATTTGATTTGAAGGGAAAAGATTGGTCTCTCGCCCCACCCTCTGTCTCACTCTCTGTTGATAGATACAGAGGGCAACCGTACTCACTTCCCCATCCGGTTAGGATGAAAGCTCAAATCACTCGATTGTTTGTCGATGAAGATCGCGTCATCAGTTGTTGAAGAGGCGTACCCAGGGAGGTAGCCATCAAATCGAACATTGTGTTGGATAGGAACATGTTGTCTGCTAGAGGACAGGTAGTCACTTTGCAAAGAGACCCAGGACACAGCGTACTAAGGGAGGCAGCTTCGGAATTGGATCCTAGAAATATCAATTAATAAATCCACTTTCTGGACTGTTGGGTGTTACCACCTTTTCCACAGCCAGCTTCTCGCCCAAGGGTGTTTATCACCTTTTCTTGGAACGAGGCCTGCTATGACAGGGAATTGCTTCCTTTTCTCTCATAACAGATTTATTTTTTTTGTTTTTTTTTTCTTTTCTTTTTCTTGTTTTCCCCTATTCCCGAGGGTGTTTCCACCTTTTCTCGAAGAATAGGTCGGCATGACAGGGACCTAAGTCCTTTTCTCCCATGATCGATATGTTTTGTGTTTTTTTTTTCTCTCTCTTTTTTTTTCTATATTGAACAAGGGAATGGTAGAAAGACCATTTGTCAGAACCCACCTCGCCACTGTCGCTGGTGGAATATAGAGGATAAGAGATCAAGGCTGGAAGGGGGTTTTGAGGGGACAAAGGGTTGCGTCCACCTCATCAGAAGTGGCTGAAGAATGGCTATCAGAAGTAGCATCATAAGAAGTACAGTGCCGTGCCAACGAGGGAAAAGATCAAGTGATCATAATTGTCAAGATCCCCAAGGAGGGAAGTACTTCTTCAGGCGATATCCATTGATCAGAAAGGGATCATCAGAGGCATCAACGGTCTGCACTTGGACAGAGCCATTGGGGTTGACTGCAAGTACCTTATAGGGGCCCATCCACCGCTGCTGGAGCTTGCCAGGAAACTTACCAAAGCGTGAATCATAGGCTAGGACCAAATCACCTTCTTTGAACGCCTTGTGCTTGATGAAGCTATCATGGTAAGCCTTGCGTCGAGCTTGCATGGCTTCCATGCACTGTAGAGCCATCCTACGAATTTCGTCCAAACATTCCAAATGCAGGAGACGGCGTTGCAGTGAATCATCATCCCCCAAACGCTCTTTGATAGCCACTCTCAAAGAGGGTAGTTCCAATTCAACAGGAAAAATAGCTTCTGTTCCATACACCACCTGGAAGGATGTCTGTCCTGTTGCGGCTTTATGGGAGGTTCTGTATGCCCAGAGGGCCTCTGTAAGTCGATCGTCCCAATCACGACGATGTGCAGCAATTGTTCTTGTCAGAATCGAGCAGAGGATGCGATTGGTGACTTCGACTTGGCCGTTGGCTCTGGGGTAATAAGGAGTGGACTTGCGATGGCGGATCTTATACAACTCTGTCAACTCTTCCATGACTTTGTTAAGGAAATGAGTGCCTCTATCACTTACCAGCTCTAAGGGACTACCAAAACGGGTGATGATATTCTCGTACATGAACAGGGCCACGCTGTTACCATCGTCCCGCTTTAGGGCTTTAGCTTCACACCACTTTGTAACATAATCCGTACATACGAGGATGTATCGGTTCTGTTTCCTTCTGGTAGGAGGGTCGATTGGACCTACGAAGTCAATACCCCACTTCTCAAACGGCTTCAACGGAAGGATAGGTTGCAATGGCATGGCACTTGTCTTGGTGGGTTTCCCCATTCTTTGACAAGCATCACATCTTTTACAGTAATCATAGGAATCTTTGTGGATGGTAGGCCACCAATATCCCGCTAGCAGAGCCTTCCTAGCTGTAGCTTCTCCTGCAAAGTGACCTTCACATGGCTCGTCGTGGCAAGCCTTCAGAACAATCCCAATCTCATCTCCTGCAACACATCTTCTGAGTACTTCATCTTTGCCTTTCTTGTACAGTGCACCGCCAAGCAGGGTGTAGGGGGCTGATTCTAGCATGAGCTTCTTCCTTTCCCGACTAGAGATACCAGGAGGGTACTGTTGGGTTGCTAGCAGATTGGCAATGTCTGCATACCAGGGAGTTACAGTGTCTACCAAGAATAGGGAAGCATCAGGGAGGTCTGGATCATCCTGCTCCTTGTCTGCAGTTTGTGGGATACGCGACAGATGATCAGCCAGAACATGGGAACGACCAGGCTTAGTAATCACCTCAAAGTCGAACTCCTAGAATAAAAGGAGCCATCTCATCATTCGTCCTTTCACATCTGCTTTGTTCATCAGGAAGGACAGGGCCTCATGATCCACATAAAAGTTAAAGTGGGTGGATAGGAGGTAGTGGCAAAACTTTTCCAAGGCAAACACCATTGCCAAGCACTCCAGCTCGGTCACTGTATAGTTCCGTTCCCTATCAGTGACTTTTCGGCTTGCATAATAGATCGGTTGATCCAACTTTGAGGAGCCCTTTTGGCAAAGGACAGCACCTAAGCCTTCAATTGATGCATCAGTGTGTACATGGAACTCTTTCGTCCAATCAGGAGGTTGCAGAATGGGTGCCTCTATCAGACACTGCTTCAGAGTGTGGAAGGCTTTGTCACATTCTTCCGTCCAAGTAAACTCTGCATCTTTCCTCAGGAGCTTGTGCAAGGAAGTTGCCTTTGTCGCAAAATGGGCTATGAACCTTCTATAGTAACCCACATGGCCTAGGAATCCCCTCAACTGTTTGAGGTTGGTGGGTGCTGTCAGAGCTGCGATCTTTTTGATTTTTGCAAGGTCCGTTGATATCCCTTGTGCAGAGACAATGTGGCCCAACAGGACTCCAGAAGAGACCCCAAAGATGCATTTGTCGGGGTTGAGGGAAATCCCATACTCCTGGCATCGATCAAAGCATTGTTCCAAATGTCCCCAGTGTTCACTGATCAAACTATAGACACAGAAGTCATCCAAATATACCTCAATAAAGTCATGCAGATGATTTTGAAATGCAGCCATCATGACTCGTTGGAAAGTAGCAGGGGCATTGCAGAGGCCAAATGGCATCACTCGGTAAGCGTAGGTCCCCCATTCTGTGGTGAAGGTTGTTTTGGATTGGTCTTCTTCTGCGATTTGGACTTGGTTGTATCCGCTGAATCCATCCAGAAGAGAATAAAGTTCATGTCCTGCCACTGTGTCCAACAGTTGGTCTGTGAAAGGGATAGGAAAATGATCCTTCTTCGTCTTGGAATTAAGCTTTTGAAAATCCACACATATTCGCAATTTGCCATTCTTCTTGGGTACAACCACGATGGGTGAAACCCATTCACTATTTGCCACTGGATAGATGAACTTGGCTTCCAGAAGCTTCAGCAGCTCCGCTTTCACCAATGTGGAATAATTCGGGTTCATTCGCCTCTGTCGTTGCCGTACTGGCTTGGCATCAGGCTCCAAGTCAATATGATGTTGACATATTGTGGGATCAATCCCCTTTAGGTCTTTGTAAGACCATGCAAACACGTCCAAATTCTCTTTCAACAAGTTGTACAAGGTTGACAACTCCTCTTCTGGGAGGCTGCTACCCACCTTCAAGTGGCGTTCAGTGCCTTCTGAATCCACAAAGGTTAACTGCCTTTCACCTTCTACTTCACGAATGAAGGTCCCACGGACTACTTCTGGATACAGATCCGACTCCTTCAAGGGAGTGGTATCCTCTTTTGATGTCCCACTAGAACCGATTTCTTCTTTTGGTGGAGACTTAGGTTGCTCGTTAAGACGTTGGAATGGAATTAGAGCTGTTTCGGGTTTGGTTTCAAGATTAATTGCGTCTTGGCTTGAAGACTCATCTTCTGAAGATGACACATCCAGGAACGTCACATAACAGGGACCCTCTAATTTCTGTTGGGTTGGTGGGACTGGTGCTTGTTGGCACGGTGCATCATCATCATCTTTCTCTGGCAAGGATGGGTTAGGACGGCAGGAGCCACTCTTGAAAGACGGCTTGTTCTTCTTAATCCATTTCTTATAAAGGTTTTGCATATGAGAAGATCCATTTACTAGACCAAATGGTACCATCACCATGCTGTCCCATAGCATGAGCTCGTCGGCTTCTGATGCTTCTGGAACTTCTTCCTCAAATATATCCTCTTCAGGTGGGATAGACTCTTCCGTTTCACTTTCATAATTTTCTTCGTCCATATCATATCCATCCTCTTCTGTCTCTGTCTCTGCTTCTGCTTCTACTTCTGTCTCTGCTTCTGCTTCTGGCTCTGTAGGAGCTCTGTAACAGAAGAACAGATTCTCTGTTTCCTCTTCTACCTCTGTCTCTGCTTCTGCTTCTGTCTCTGCTTCTGCTTCTGCTGTGACCATGTAACAGGGAGAGCAGTACATCCATGCTTCTATCTCACTGTCAGAAGTGATTTTCGAAGTCATTTCTGGTTCAGGCAGGAAGTATTCACCCATTGATAATGGCTTTGCATCTTTTGGAAGTCGGCTTACAATATCCACTGTTAAGGAATGTGCCATTATTTTCTTGGGAAGGATCTGTTTGACAGCATCTTCGTCTGCTGATGTTCCATCTATAGCCTCAATAGGGGAGTCAGAAGATAATTCCAAGGAGGTGGATCCATGTCCTTTTTGAGAACCATACAGTTTCAGCACCACTTTGTTGGGTCCTCTACCCAAGGTCAAAGTTCCTTTAAACCAATCCGTCCTTGCTCGGGCTTCAAAAAGCCATGGTCTACCCAGTAACAGGGGATAGGATGTACCATAAGAGTTTGGCTTCACCACCAAATAGGTCAGCCAATAATCTTTTCCAGCCACTGTAGTCTTCACATATGGGAGAATGCCCAAAGGCTTGATCCTACTCTGATCCGCCAGTCTGATGAGCCATTGGGTGGGTTGCACACCTTGTAGGCCTAGATCCTTCATTGTCACATCCGTCATAATGTTTACTGATGAACCTCCATCAATCAGTGCATTTGCAATGAAACAACCTTCTATCCATACGCCAGTCTCTGGAGTACCTGGATCTAGGAAAGCATTAGCCACATCCACTTCTTTTACAGGCTCTGGAGCCTTGTTGGACTTTGTTGCTGTTGAAGGAGCAATCCTTAAGCCACGTCTTCTTGTCAGTATACTTTTGAACCTTTTCCGACAACTGGGAGACAACATCAATAATTGACGGAATGTAAGATTTGGTCTAAAGGTATCTAGATCTCTGACCAGATCGTATTCCTTAATAGGATCCACTGGCTTCTCTAACCGATTAGGGAATGGGGCAACACCCATTTTCATTTTCCCTCTTTCTTCCAACAGAGGAATTACAGGAACTTCTTCTGCCAATTGTGGCACTTCCTCCTCTTCTGTATCCTGGACCTCTGGTCCTGTCTCTGTAACTGTCTCTGTGACTCTCTGTGGCACTGTAGGGCTCTGTACGGCACTGTTAGGCTCTGTTCTGTTCTGTTCTTCTGGTGGAAGATTGAACTTCACTGTTCTGGCAGGAGGGTTATTTTCTTTCTGGATAGGTGGTTCCTTCTGCTTTGCACGCATGATGGCAGCAACTTCCAACTCCACTAAATTGGAGGTAGGCTCTTGAGCCTTGGCTGGACTATCAGTAGCACTGTTTTTCACTGGGACTGGGCTTGGACAGTCTTTTGCAGTGTGGCCTTCTCCTTTGCATCGACTGCATAAGGGCTTGTAATCCACTAACCTTCGAGGATTTGGACAATTTGGCGAGATGTGTCCCTTTTCTCCGCATCTGTAACACTCCACTTCTGATCTCTGACCACCGCCAAATTGTCTTCCTCTGTAACTTTGAGAAGGAAATCTTCTGGGTCTGAAATTAGGACTAAACTCTCTAGGCTTGGGTCCAATATCTTGTGTTGTCATTTTGGATTCCAGCAAGTTGAATCTTGCGTCTTCTTCCTTCCTTCTCCTATCATGCATCTCCTTCAGAGAGCAAATATCCTCTGTATGGTTCTTTCGCAAACAGTAGGAACAGAAGGCCCCAGGAATGGTTGGTTTTCGTGTACATTCAGTGGCTAAATGGCCTGCTTGATGACACTTACCACACCAAGTATTTGACCGCATCATATCTCTTCCTGCTCCTGCAACGTTGGATATGCTCGCTGTGTTCACTTTCAACGTCTGTAGTTGTTCTGTAATCACATCCATCAACTCCTTTTTGATATTTGCAACTGAGTTAGATAAATAGTCCTTCAAGCTTTCACCTCCTGAGGCACTGGCAGGAGGGTTTTGAGGAGTTTCTGTAATCACTGCATAAACTGGTTGGGCTGGTACAGAGGGGTCTCTGTTCTGGTTCTGATTTAGTGCTCCTGTTTGAACTGTTGGCTGTTGGCTCCAGTTGGTAGGATTCCACTGTTGCTGCTGATTTGTCATTGAGGAAATTGGTTGGGACCATTGTTGTTGTGGTTGAGCCATCATTTGAGGCATGGATTGTGGCCACTGTGGATTTGGTGCACTGTACTATGATACCGGGGACATCTGTTGGTAGGGATAGGGAACAGTCCCTGGGACTGCATTTAGTGGGTACATCATTCCTGGCATCTGAGGAGGTAGGACTCCTCTTCCTATATTCATCGCCAATCTAGCTTCCACTTCATCGTACAGTCTTGCACCTTCCGTTGCAGCTTGCAGTGTGGCTGGTCTTTGCAGCTCTACAAACTTACGGACTTCTGGTTGTAATCCTCTGAGAAACACCCCCTTCTGAATGCCATCATCTAGATTATGATTAGTCCATCTCTTCAGGATGGATTCCATTCGTGAGACATAAGCTTCCACTCTTTCTCCAGAGGACTGACTTAGGTTCATAAATTCCTCTCTCATCCGTTCTTCAAAACCTTCACGCCTGAATTTAGTGAGGAAGGCCAACTTCAGGTCGTCCCATGTGCCAAAAGTTCCTGCTGCTTGTCTCTCATACCACTGAAACGCCGCGCCCTTGAAAGTGGCGGGGAATATTGCCAACCAATGCTCAAGGGTTCTGGCATTGTTAGCCACACACGCTACCATAAACTCTGCTACATGAAGATCGGGGTCTTCATTGTACTCTCCCTTAAAAACTGGCAATGGGACTACATTCGCTGGTCTGTCATCAATATTTCCAGGACGGATCTGGCTTGGAAGTGGACCTCCAGCAGGAGGAGGAAGGGCTTGATGTGCCATTGGGACTTCTGTAAAGAGTTTCGCAAGGGCGTCAAAGGCGGCTTCTGCTGCGAGCTCGCTCTCGGCTCTGATTCTTGCTTTCTCTCTTCTCACGTACCTCTAGACTCGTTCCAACGCTTGCCTTTTTATTGCGTCATTCATCAGGGGGTTGACTCCACTATGTTGTTAGTGCTCCACAGAGGGTTAACAGAAGGCTTCAGTCTCTGGAGGACTCTCTTGCCAACATTTCTTCTACTTCTTTCCTCTCAACGTCCCTAAATTCTGCTTTCATGCCACTGCATAGAGGAAGGTATTCGGTTCTGAAGGTGTCAAAATGCATACGTCTGAGCATTGTGGTGGTGCCATCATTATAGTAATGCCAGCTTCTGATGGTTTCAATAGTGTATGTTGTGAAAAACACTCTGTCTACCAACTTCCAGTGGGTCGCTAATTGAACAAACAGAAGATTATCAGTACACCAAGCATCCCATGTATCTTGCTGTTGAGCATCCACGAACAAATTCCAACTCTTTTCCTTCTTGTCTTTGTGAACCTCTACAGACCAAGACTCCTGAAGCTTCTTCACAATCTCCCACTTGATGTTGTCTGGAAACTTCTCAATGAATGCCAAATCTTCCATGGATGGTCATTCTCTCTGTTTCTGCTCTTCAGTTTGTTCCCAAACAGTTTGCCACCAAGATGCAAGTTTCTGCTGCTTCAACAGGAAGAGGAAACTGTCCACTACATAGAGCATGCATCATGATGGTGATGTGTTTCCGCCATTGTGGGATGAACTTCTTGTGGAAAGTGGCTTTGATTATGAGAAATTCCAACTCTTCATTGGAAGAAGGAACTTTACAAACATCCATTGAATTCTTCTCTTCTTGGCAATGCCATTTCCTTCATTTTTAGCCTCTTCTGATGCTTGTTGATGGCAAGTTTCCCCGGCTGCGCACCAAAAACATGGAGCCCCGAGAGGAACACCAAGGAAAAGGGAATTCTCTTGCAAGAAAATCTATCTTGTAACATCAACAAGCTTGTTTATCATGTTTCATATGATCGCAATGAAGAAAAGAACACCAGGCACAACAAATCTTCATGCAGCATCATGTAGATCTCCCACGGTTTTGATAAAATCAACCATATTCTTCAACATCTTCACAAAATCCATCAATGGAACAAAGAAAACAAAGAAATACACCATCTTTGAATGAAAATACATCACATAGTATTCATCTTCAATATCTTCATAGTCTTCTCTCTCAATCTTTCATATACAATCACTTTGTTTGAGTAGAATTGGCTATCTCTGACTCTCTCTATCTCACTCCATCAATAATACATCATGTCCTCACTATAATCTCTCAAAATCACTCTCAATAATCACTCTTAGGTCGTGGATACCCCTCCCAAGAGGTATGTCTGATATGAAGAGTCACCAGAGCCACTACAGTGTCTCTTCATAGCTCACTACTGTCACTTCACTCTAGTCTTCTCTTGAGTCTTCAGCAGCTACTTCTTCCACTTCTTTCAGCTCTTTTGCACTTGTATTCACCTCTTTCCAAGGCTAGAAAACTTTCCCCAAAGTCACACATACATTCCACAGAACACTTACAGAAGCATACAGAACAGTACCAGAATAGCTACAGTACAGAACAGAACAGAAACAGAACAGAAGCAGAAGCTCTACAGAAGACCTACAGAAGGTTACAGAAGGTTATCAAAACTTCATAACTCACTCTCAAATCATTCCAAACTCTCACAAACCATTCAATAAACTTTCACAAGCTCTCAATCTTCATCAATCAATACTTCATCCCTCCTTACAGAAGACAATCAGAACAAAACAGACCAAAACAGAGCAAAACATAAGGTATACAGAACCATTCAGAACCTATCAGAACATCACATAACCATCAACAAACATCATGAACTTCCAAAACACAATCAATATCATCCAAAACACTCTCAAACCACTTCTAAATCAACCAATCATCCCATAAAATCAACCATTCAGCTCTCAAAAACAACAAAAATCAGCCAAAAAACAAATCATTTCAACACTCAACAAAATGTCAAGTGCTGCTCTGTTTTGATAGTCCTGGGACTGTGTATACAGCGAAGGGCTGAAGGGGCAAGCACTCGAATCAATCACCGGGAGTCAAGCACCAATGCTGGGGAGTCAAGCAATGCTCGAGAAGGTTGCCAAGAGTGTTGGGAAGCCGAGGAGGAGGAGGGAAATGCCGGGGGGCAGATCAGCCTAGCCCCCTAAAAATGCACCAAAAATTGCGTTGGCTGTTCCTGGGGGCTGGGGGATCGACAACAGCCCTCGGGGGCACTTGGTGTCCGAAAGGTCGAGGAGGAGGCGGGAGATCAAAACGTACCTGCAAATGAAGGTGACATGGTTGCCATTGAAGCTTGGGTTGAAGCTCTTCAAATCCAAGTTGAAGAGAATGGTCGGGCCTTCCTTTATTCAAACTGTCACTAAAAGAATAAAGAATAAGTGACTGTGACGGGCACCCGCCACTTGCAGTGTGCAATGGCGGGTACTATTAGTGTAGTAATACACGAGCGGCTAGGCAGAGGCGCCTTTACCCCCAACAATATCATCTCACAAAAAATAGTTCTCTTTTCTTTTAGCTAAGGTAGTAGGTCACCAAGAAGTATGCAAGGTCTTAGGGGTCTTCCAAGCTAGTCTCTAGAGTTTTTAGTGGGTCTCAATGTGGATTGCAAGATTACAAACTCAAGCACTTTGTGCATCAAGGGAATACCTTTATTCTCTACATGCAATTATCTGAGTCCATGGCTACAAGATTACAAACTCAAGCACTTTATGCATCAAGGAAATACCTTTATTCTCTACATGCAATTATATGAGTCCTAGGTTGCATTAATACAATTTTGAGATTTGCATAATACAAGAAATGCACATCTATTTTTGCAATGGCCTCTAAAAATACAGGGTCTAATATAAGGGCACGCCATCAATTATGTTGATTGTCATATTAAATTAAATAACTTATTAGTGAAAATATTCTTATGTAAAAAAGAATCATTTTGTAGATATAATTCTTTCATACAAAAGAAATATTCTTTGGTACGAAAGAATATTTTCTTATAAATTTTGGAAATGCTTAAAGGCTTGCTATATAATTTGTACCAATCTCTGAGTTAAGGGACTGTAAGAGCTCTATGAATTTTCAAAAATTATTCAAGTAATACTTTATAAATTTCTTTGTAAAAAAGTAGAGTAATTAAATAATGTGTATTCTAGGATATTTAAATTAGAGGTTATGTGAGTTATTGTTTATTAGTTAAAAGCTAGCAAGTTTACTTTAGATATTTAAATAAACTACATTCATTTAGTTAAAAGTATAGTGAGTTTAAATTAAAAGTATGTTTAGATATTTTAACAAGTTAAAATTTAGGTAAGTTAACTTTAAGTTGAAATATTATTTTGATTTTGAAAAGGTGAAGCTTTAATTTAATACTATTGAATATTTAATTTTAAATAAATAGATAGCAAAAACGTAGTATAGAAAAGGGAATTTAGTAACAACTCTATTTTAATGAGTTTATTCTTCAAATAGATGTGCTTAGAATGGGACAAAACTTTGGCACCTATCCCTCTTGAATTTATTCTTCAAGTACATGTGCATGATGTTACCAAAAATGGGAGAAGTTTTAACTATTTTCTCATGTTTATAAGTATATGAACTTATTGGTGTGAAATAAGCATATGTTCAAATTTTCTAAGTAGCTTAACATTGACCCTTTAGTGTGCACCATTTATATGATTGTGCATTTTACTTATATTCCTACAGATATATCAAAACTTGCAAAGCACACAATTGGATGACCAACTTATACATGGTTGAGACACAAAGTGCATGATTGTGCAATTAACTTGTACACAATTGCAATGCAAATTGCATGATAGAGAAATAAACGCATACACAATTGAGATACAAAATATCCAACTATGTAATTAGTCGATAGATGATCAAGATGTAAAGTATGAAGTTACACAATTAACTTGTACATGATTAAGATAGAAAGTACACAATTGAGATGCAGAGTACTCAATTGCACAATGAACTCATATATGATTGAGACGCAAAGTAAAAAATGGAGTATTTAACCTATACACAATTGAGACATAAAATACATAATTATGTAATTATAAATCAAACATAAACAATGGAACAATTACCTCATATATGATTGGGGTGCAAAGCAAACCAATTAAGGTTTGTGCCATACATGGTTGAGACACAAAGATTACGCAATTAACATGTACTTTACAACATACTCATGGCAATACTTTTAGACTCATAATACAAAGTAACAATATTATCTTATAATGAGGCAACTTGAACCAATATTTTTCTATGCCTTGTCTCTTTCTCTACAAAGCTCAGAAACTTACTATCTAAGGTCTTCCATAAGCTCTTTTAGAGAGTCAAATTCATACTAGAATGCCTCGTGCTCCTCTTGTGTCACTTTGATTGGCATAATATGCTCAAGTGCTCTATTTTCCTATGCACACTAGTCCTCATAGCCACTCTTCCCAAGCTAGTGCCTGCATTGAAGGGCTTATAAATGGATTGCCAAGCACCTTATTATCATCACTTGATTGTTGTTAAGTCGTGGTTTCAAGGAATGTTGTGTCAAATGGTGGCAAAGCGATTAGGCTTGGCTCTTAAAAAGCTAGATGTCCCAATCAAGTTAGAGGGATGAAAAGCATACTACATAAAAATGCTAACTTCTAACCATACTTATAGATGAAGAGGGATTTGAACTCGTGGTATTCAAAAGAATACTTCGATTTTCAAGACCAACTATGTAAATTGCTCAGACGTCCATCCATATTTTGGCAAGATTATGAGCCATCAATAACCAACCAACACAGGTTTTTATAAATTACATGCAACACAAAAGAAAAACATATAAGTCATATTGGTTGGGATGTGGGCCTAATTGATTTCTTTTTTTTCTCATCACATCTATTTTGGATAACATTGGTTAATAGATTCCTTTTTTTTAAAGCTTCCTCTTTAAAATGTCATATGCATACACATGTTGGGGCATGTACCCAAGAAATTACTTGTTTTTTTTTTTAATTACCTTCTCAAATTCAATTAACTACTTGAGAAGAACTCATGTGCCATGCCAACATGTTAATTTGTGTTGTACCTTTGCAATTCCTTGATACTTAAAATAGTTCTTCTCTAACAAATCACTTTGTGCATAGCTCTCTAACCTCCTTCAAAAAGCACAAGGGTGCATCCTTGCATGTGCTCTCATCAAAAGTGTGGTGATAAGATAAAATGGATCAGCATATACTAGACTCATAAACTAGCTTCTTTTATTCTACACAACTACATTGGATTGATGCAATTATCTAGAATGTTAGCCATGACTTTGTCAAAATGTAAGAATTAATGTTAGAAAGGATTAATGTTACTTGTTCTACATCATAAATTTAGAGCATTGCATAATTAATTCAAATCAAGTTTATGATTAAAATAACCAATATAAGTTTATATTAAATATTTAAAATATTTAATTCTATACTAAAATAACAACATAGCTTATGGCATTGGACATAAAAAATAAAAAGGCATGCTAAATAAGAGGTTATAAATAGAAAGTCAAGACACAAAGCTTTCCACAGTTTGTACTAATGAGAATGTATATGCATCATTATTCAAGCACAAACCACTACAATGATGAATTTGAAATATTTTAGTGTATTATGGTATATAGTTGAGAAAACTAGAGGTGGGACAATTGTATTGACTAGAGCACAATAGTTTCTCAAGAAGATGTATATGTAAGCACAAAATGGAGGATGTGTTCTAAAAATCACATTCTCGGATAGTAGGAGGTCATTTTGACACTAATATCATGGCTAAAAAAGTGCTTCAATACAACCATGGTGGCCTACCTTGTTCAAGAATGTGGCACACTTTATAAAGCATTACGATGAGTGGCAACACACCAAGGTGCTAGTTAGAAAGGAGAAGATGGAGCTCACACCAATTTTTGTTCATCGGCCATTCAAGAAATGGGGTATAGACTTCATGAGACCCATTAGCCTTACAACTTGATTCTCACAAGCACAATATCTTTATCATTACAGTCAATTACTTCACAAAATGGGCAGAGGCTAGGGCCACTACAAGAACAAAGTTAGAGCTATTGCCAAGTTCTTATGTGAACAAATCATCTTATGATTTGAAAAAATGGGCAAAGGCTAGGGACATCGCAAGAACAAAGCTAGAACTATTGCCAAGTTCTTATGTGAATAGATCATCTCAAGATTTGGCTACCCTATTGAGATTGTGAATGACTAAGGAACACATTCATCAATCCAATCATTGAGTACTTGCTCTTCACATTCTTATTCACAAGAATTGTGCTCCTTACTATCCGCAAGATAATCACCAATCAAAATCTTTAAACAAAACATTAACATATGTCCTCACCAAAAGCGTCTCTATATTTAGGATAGATTGAGATAATTGATGTTATGCGCTTATCAAACCGCTTGCAAGATAGCCGTGTATCAAACTCCATTTAGAATTACATATGGTGCCATTAGGCCTATGTAATTTCTTATTTCATCTATGAATAGTAGTGCAAGAGCGATAGGAAAAAACTAAGGCTTGGGTCAACCATCTTATTGAGCTATACCGCTTAATGGAGATGTTTCTCTTGGCAATCCATGCCTTCGTTGCTAAAAAGGCCAAACAAAATGCCTCATTTGATAAGCATGTTGAATACATGAACTTTGAAAGAGATGATCTTGTGTTTTGTAGTTGATTACATGCCATTAGCAAAGGATAAAATTTAGAGGCCTTGAAACCTACCATGTTTGTGTCATTAGTACATCTAGAATTGTGGAACTAGAGGCCTCAGAGAAAAGCATTGGAAATCAAGAAGTATTAGCCCCTAGGGCACTATAAACATGTTGATAAGCCTCATTTGATAAGCATGTTGAATACATGAACTTTGAAAGAGATGATATTGTGTTTTGTAGTTGATTACATGCCATTAGCAAATGATAAAATTTAGAGGCCTTGAAACCTACCATGTTTGTGTCATTAGTAGATCTAGAATTGTGGAACTAGAGGCCTCAGAGAAAAGCATTGGACACTTCAATGGAAATCAAGAAGTATTAGACCCTATGGCACTATAAACATGAACCCCCTATGGATTAGCCTATCATTCGAGTCAAGGGTATCACAGTGGCAAAACAAAATTGGTATGAGCAATTGGAATAGGAGAAGTCAATAAACACACGTATCCAAGTGACTTAATCCGCGAGCCTCGACTCAAGAACTGAACCATTATGGGAAATTGGACTCCAAAATGACTTATACGAATTCCATTAAGGAGGGATCACTTTTTCTAACCCAAAGGAAATAGTGGACCTACGTGCTAGGGTGATCCTCAAAATTAGGTTTTAGCAAAACTAGGATGATATTGATTTAAGAAATCCCCGAAATTCCCACACAATTCTATTTGATGTAGGTGGCCTCAAAACATTGGCCATTAGCATAAGGGAGGGGGGGAGGGGGCATGAGTAAGGGGTCCATGGGTCAATTCTTAGGTGTGAAAAGTCTTAAAGCTTGTGTGAATCATGGGCACTTGTTAGATGGTACTACATATGTGGAATGCGCTAAAATGCATCCTATCATATGCATGAGTATTAAAACCAAATATTTTAAATTGAAAGTGGTAAATCTTCAATTAAAATGTAAATTTTCAACCTTTCACCTTGACATGTGACAGTTAAATAGAAAAGGAGGCGTTATAAAATTCAAAGCTGCGATTCTTTGTTGATAGTCACCACCTGCTTCTCATCGATCCACCTCAAATCTCTTAATTAGAGAAGTCCTTAACTATTAAGCTAAATGCCCCATTCAGAGTTCACATTTCCCCTATAACATTCCATGTGAGGGCTATTACCATTACCAATCTTGACTTTGAAGAATAATTAATTATCCCATCTCCATATCTTCAAGTCACATTAAACACAAAAAGAGATGTCAACATTAACATTCTTATTGATGAAGGATCCAACTTTTGTACATTACCATATTATTTTTGGGACTAAGTCAACCAACTAGAATTAGTAACCCACAGAGACAACGCTCAATCCTTATGGCAACATTCCATATACCTTGCTACAAAAGCATAAATTAATGATGACCATGGAGACTGAAAGCATCCCTATACTCTTATATGTCAACTTGAATAAATGAGAAGTTTGAAAAGACATCCTCTTGGGGCAAGCCTTTAAATATCAGATGAACTGCAATGTTGTCTACATTGAAGTATGCATTATTTGATTTTTCCAAGAGCAAGGGTGTCTCTACCTTTAGTTTTGGAGAATCGATAAAAGGGAAAAAGAAGGAAAAATCTCAACCCTAGCACCCACAACCTCAACTAGCAAAGGCATAACAACTTGCTATGGAACTTAATTGATGTGCAAGGTAAGAAATTATAGCCAATAAGCAACTCCAAAGTTGTGAAAAGAGGCAAAAAAGACCATTAGATACCAATGGTGACCAAAAGAAGAATCAAAGGTAGCACCAATCGAATCTAAGCCCCACAGGTTGTAAAGCATAGGTGCAAAAATCAAATCAAATGAAAAGGAACCATGGATGATTGTGTACCTTGCCATGGTGGGTCCGAAAGGCCCTACTCATAGCGCAAGGATACTCCACAGCAATTGCCTATTATAGATTTCCTAATGCATCCAAATGAGCAAAACTTTGACGAAACAAGAGACTAAGTCTAGACTCATTCTCAAGAAAGAGTCCAAAAATCTAGTAGTAAGGAATACGATTACAAAACCTATTATAATTCCTTAAAAGCCCATGACCAATGAGCCAATAATGGTACACAAAGGAAAGGAGCTACCAATCATGAAACTAGAGCATCACAAACCCCCTTCCATTGCTCAAAACATGCAACCTAAATAGAATTACTATCATAATCGAGTTACTAAACCCATAACTCAAGATCCATTGCAGAAATGCTCAATGCTTATCTACTACTTATGTTGCTCCATCCAAAGAAAATGAGTCATCCATGTTTAATGCTAACCTTGCTTTAAAAAAACTGAATCCACAAGGAAAATAATGACCAATTGCTACTATTTCTAAGGCCAAAGACACCCCATAATCAAGGGAAGATAAAGCATCCAAGCTTAAGCAAAGCCTAAATAAATGTGTAATGTTAAAGGAGCGAACCACCACTAAGTAAGCACATCCAAACCACAATCCCTAGTTGGCATCACACTTCATTTGTATAATACCAAAAGAACTTGTCCAAGGTACAAAACTCACAATGATAGAATGCTTCCCAAGCTCAACATGGCATTTGGAACTTTGACAAGAGCTTACAAAAATGATTGATATGGGCATTACTAAGATGATATTGTCGAGGTCATGTCTTGTTGGCATGTGACCTAGGAAGACCATGAACATATATTCTTGAAAACCATGCTAATCCATGAGGAAATACTAAATGCCCAAACAGAGAAGAAGGTAAGATCTCTTCAACTCATACATCTTTACACACATGTGACAAAGATCAAGGATGAGTCTAAAATTAAGGAGTAAAAGAAAAAATCTTATTCATAAAGCCCCTTACTGAGAGAGTGGTATAAATATTGAGTTAGAACCACTTCCACTTGCAATAGTCTCATGACTAATGCTAAGATGCAAAGAGCTACCATGACACTCCAACATGACTCTATGTATTGTACAACCATGTCTCTAAGTTGGATCTTTCTTGCTCAAAATCTGGACTCCACTAGAATTTCAACACCACCCTCTACCGGACAAGGTTCTACAAGAAGAGGAGTGTCATGTTGCTAGTTGATTTAGTGTGCCTAACTTGTTGTCACACATCATAACTTATCTTTGTGTCTTATTGTGCTGACCATTCAACCTAGATCCCTTAATTGAACTATAATATTCTATGACTGGTGGATGCCTAAGGCCTAAGCTAAAACATTTACTTGTACATAAATAAAAATACTCTTTTCTTAGTACATAGATATTTATTTGATATAAGAAACACATCACACACTACAAGGAAGTACTCAAGCCATCAACCATATTAGACCACTACAATGCTAGGAAGCATTGTAACTCTTCTTGAGCAAGGGGAGGTAAGTAGTACAAAGTAAAGCTAAAGAGGTAATAAAACTAGATTATTTAAATCTTTATGTTTTATCCTTGCATTTCAAATTCTAGAAAATGTTATTGTTTTTTATGTAGATGGAAAGACTAAGAACAATCTCAAAAACTATTAGAGACATAAAAAACTAGGACAAGATTGTCTTCATCGTTGTGCAACGATAGGAGTTTGACTTAAAGCAATGACTTTGGAGCTTTGGAGAGCTGAAATTCTAAAAGCTAAGCAACCTTGATAGGGTGATCGATAGCAATAGTTCCATGAAGAGATTAATGGAACAATATGGCCTAAAGGAATATGCAACTATGATGTGTGGGCCATTTATCCACACTACATATAAAGAGTTCATGTGACAACCTACAACATCACACTCAAAATTGGCCTAGTGGAAGAAGCATTGGGAAGTAGAAAGGGGAAACATAAATATGATAAATATGGCAAAAGCAAGAATGTCACAATCGTCACAAGCAAGTGGAGTAAGGAGATGGTTTGTTATTTAGCAATATACCATAAGAGGATTTGTGTGTCACTACCCAAGGCTTCCATGAAAAGAAACAAGAGGAGAGAGAGGTGAAGGACTCGAGAGTACACACACCAAAGCCATGGAGACTTGAGAACATAGAGAGATAGGAAAAATCGTCATCATCTTCTTCTTCCACATAAAGAACTAAGCCTACAACATAATAAAAAACTAATATGAAAGTATCACAACATATGTACATACAATCATTAAGTGTGAACCCGCTAAGGAAAGAAGAGGTGACATTATATATGTGCCATAACCAAGGAGGATGGACTACATGGGTGTAGTCTAGCTATAGAATCCCTCGTGTATCCTTGTATCGGTCACCTAACATGCTAGTGAATAATGTCTTACCAATCACCAAGGTGTACAATGGGATTCTAACTCATGTACAGCTCAACATCTCAACACTCCCCCTTGAGCTTAACATGAGCTCGTGAACTCCAATCTATATTGACATAAACCAAGTCAATATCACCTGTCAAGACCACTAGTAGACTTCCTGTTTGAAATACTACCAACCCAATCTACATTTGCATAACCATGCAAGTACAATGGTACACCTATACCATAGAATAAGGCATAGTCCAATGTGGACTTGACATAGAGCAATATGCACCACACTGCATCCAAATGTAGCTTCCATGGAAGTTGCATAAACTAACTCTCAAAACCAACTATGTAGTTTAGGTCTAGCCTAGTGATCTCATTAAATAGATAAGACTACCTACAATCTTCCAAAACATAGTGACATCCTCAATCAAGTCATTCTCGTGTGTACTAAGCTTAGCATTAACATCCAATGGTATAGAAATAGGCTTGCAATTAGCCATGCCATACTTTTTCAATATATCCAATGCATATTGTCTCTATGACAACCGTATACCCTCTGGAATCTTGATTATCTCTATGCTGAGAAAATAATGCAACTTTTTCAAATTCTTCATCTCAAATTCAATCTTGACGAGACCCTTCACATGGTCAAGTTCTATCTCATTATCACCCATAATGATCAAATCATCCGCATACATATTAATAACTACAATACCTGCATCAATCATAGACATAGAGTGAGTGATCATCATGTGCTCTACAAAATCCAATGCGGACAAGGTATTCTATAATCCTATCATGTAATGTCCTAGGTGCTTGCTTCAACCGAAGGCCTTACGAAGCCTGCATACATAATCTAGACGATTTTCATTCATATAGCTAAGTGGTTGCTCCACATGAACTCTTACAATTCCCCCTGCAATAAGACATTCTTAACATCCATTTGATGCATAATCCAACCTTTCGATGTAGCCACTACTATAACAGTCCTTACAGTGGCCATTTAAGCTATTGGAGCAAAAGTCTTCTCATAATCAATACCATGAGTCTGCATATATCCTTTGGCAACCAATCATGCCTTGTAGCACTCGATAGATCTATCCGACCTTGTAAATCCATTTGTAGCCAATAGCTTTTTTTCCTTCAGGTGTAAAGGCACCAACTCCCATGTGTTATTATGCATAAGTGGAGCCATTTCTTCATCCATATCACGATCCCAATACTTATTACCCACTGCATTCTTAGAACAAGTTGATTCCACATCCAGTGCAACCTTAGCCATGTATGCATAGTGACGAGCTACATAGCTATCATATGTCAATTAATGTGTGGACTTGGATCACTACTAGGTGCTTTAGCATTCTCTTATAACTTCCACAGACCAAATGTTTTAATAGATGGAATCCCAAACCCCTCATCCAAGCTCTACTCAGATCTGAATCAACATCAACATGAGGGAAACCTAATGATACATATGTTATAATAGGTGAGTCCCCAACTTTCTCTTTATCTTTTCTTGACATCTGTGATGTACTTGGTGGAGTAACCTATGACCTCAATCAACCACTCCAATGTTTATTAAGAGAATCATGACTAGGAGAATTTTGTGGTCCACTCAATGTCTGTGATTACTTACCTATTTTCTACACAGTCACACTCTCATGCTCATCAACACCAACTACATTCTACACATTACTATATTAGCTACTCATTTGATCAAAAGCAACATCCCCGCTAACTCTCAACTCATGTGTAGCATGGTTATAACATCTATATCCCTTCTACTCAAGAAAATATCTAACAAATATATATTTTTAATGCTTTGGGATCCAATTTACTATGCAACTCATCAAGAATATATACATATATATAAGCAATAAATCCAAGTACTTTCAAATGGGACGGATTTGGCTTTCTACTTGTAAACTTCTCTTCAACAACTCCATTTTGCTATAGAGTATATCTACATGTATATAGCCTTTGTATATTATTTTTCTGTAATTTTTTCTTAAAAAACTCATTAAAGAGATATTCTCCTCCTTTATTTGACCTTAGGCATTTAATATGCAACCTTGTCTCCTTCTCAACCAAATCATTCCCTATCTCCATATAGCTTGGAGACTATGGACCACACATCTCTCTAAACCACTCTCCATGAGAAGTCATGTGGTTAGAGGTACCTAAGTCTACATACCATATGTCATTCTTTGATAAACCATAAGTAGTCATAGTATTCATAAAGTGCTCCATAACAAACAACTATTCACTTTTGTCATCATTGTTTTTGTTGCTAGATGCATAATTGCTTTGCTACTTTTTTCCATTTCTAATTTCAGCCTCCTTCTGTAATCTGTATGCAAATTCCTTCTATGTTAGCAACTTAGCAAAACAGGTGAAACCTCACAAATTCAAAATTTGTAACATGTGCATCTATAAATGACCGATACAATCAAAACTATAGTATATCCAAAAACTATTGTCACGACCACTTGCATGTCCAATATGGAGGCTGAAATGACCTCAGATGCCAAAAATCATAGTAGGAAACACCTCAAGGGATTATCTGTATTATATACACTATTCTTCTTACTCAGCAAGTTTCATTACAATTATAGACTATAGCCCTACTAACCTCAAGAGCCTCCTATGACTATAATCCAAGGCAAATTGAGCAAGGTGGAAGAGCTTCTTACTTATTACTTGCTTGCTTACTTCGTGCTCCAACGTCTTCACCTCAACCTTCAATTAAGCTTCACACAAAAGTGGGACGGCTCTGAGACCATGAAAACATACAAGAGGGAAGAGAGGTGAAGGACCCAAGAGCACACACACAAAAGCAATGGAGACTTGAGTATGCAGAGAGATAGGGTTGAAATCTTCTTCTTCTTCCACACAAAGAACTAAGCCTACAATATAATAGAAGACTAATATGAAAATACAATAACATATGTACATGCTGTCATTAAGTTAAAACCTACTAAGAAAAGAAGAGGTGGCCCTATATATGTGCCATAACTAAGGATGGACTATGTGGGTATAGACTAGTTGTAGAATCCCTGGTGTATCCTCATGTCAGTCACCTAACATGCTAGTGAATAATATCTTGCCACATCAACAAGGTGCACAATGGATGCCAACTCATGTAGACTCAACATCTCAACATCCATACCATGTTCAATCACATTAAATCAAACTTTTATGCTACCAAAATTCTAAGGGACCTATGGAGGATATATGACTTGGTGAGATTGTGAGGTGAAATCTAAATGGCTTCTAGATTTAACCTTTCTATGAAGCTATAGGAAGAGCACAAATAGATCTCAATAAGAGCCTATATGACAAGCTAACCATGTAGATGCCAAAGGAGCTATACTTGCATGTGGCAATTCTCTAACCAAGGTTATCCATGTATCTTTGGATAAACCCAATGCTCATTAGCCCTCGAGAGAGCCCCACCAAAACAAACAACCCAAAGGAATCTAGGTGTACCAAGGAAGCTCACATCTTCATAGGAATCCAACTCCACCTCAAAGAAGGTGAATCTAAAGAAGGGAAGGAATGTAGAAAAAAGTGATTAGCTGAGAAGAGAAAAAAAGAGGAGGCAACCAAACTTGTAGAAGAAAGGAAGAAGGAAAACATGAAGAATAATGATAATAAAGAGAATGAAAAGTCAACTGACACACTAATGGCCATGAGGATGTCTTTTGAGGAGAACATAAGGAAACACAAAGAGATCCTATCACAATAGTTGTGCAAGCATACACTCAAGATGTCCTAGCCGTACTAGCAAAACTAGAAAACATGACCAAAGAGATGGAACATAATGAGAGTAAAGATGGAGGAGATGGAAGGGCTACTAAAGCAACATGAAGAAACTAGGAATTCAATGGCCAAGCTGAGCTTATAATGTTGATGGAAAAGGAAAAGGCTAAGAAAACCACTTTAAAAAAAGAGTTAGAGAAAACCCTTTAGATACATGTAGTTGAAGATAGCCTTCATAGGGCTATAGAACATGAGTTGGTCTTGTTGTTCCTAAAGGAAGAATATGTGTGCATGGCCATCGTTCTACTTGTGGAGAAGGTGGTGCTTTTAGTTTTCAAACTAGTTAACGACTTAGCATGGTTCTGTTGATGTATTTGATGTGAGCTTGGGTTGTTCTATGTGACAGCTACCCTTGAGAATTTGAGCCGGAGGAGCACAAATAAAGCCTTCTCTAACTTGTGGCAACATGTTAGCATAATGAAGCTTTCTAGTGTGTGCTTGTACAAGGAAAAAAAATCTAGAAGTCGAAACACTATTACATATTGGATATATATATATATATATATATATAGGAAACATGTTCCTTGAGAGTTCCCTATTTCCAAAAGCAATTGAGGACACATAAGGGGCTTAAAAATACCCTCCACATTGAAGGAAACATTAAAGTACATCACTTTTTTCCAAATTTGGGAAGGTAGAGGTGGGCCGTGAAGCCTTCGCCCATAAATGAAAAAAGGGGTTTCCTTTGGACTTTAGAGTCCCCCCCACAACTCTTGTGAGGGTTTTCTCAACTAGAAAGGGCTTTTTCCCAGAAAATTGGAAAAACACCCCCATATTGTGGTAAAAAAATCTCGAGAGCAACTCCAAGAGAGAGATGCAAATACATATTAAAAACGTCGGAAAAAAAAAGGAACATTTAAGGAGAGGGGAAAAACTGGCAAATACCTTGGTGTTCTTGGAGTAGTTCATTGCTGTAACCAAAAGTGCACATGAAGCATTAAAAGAACATGCCCTAAAGGGCAATGCTGATGAAAGCTTAATTAAAGGTCATGTGCAGGAATCATGATCCCGCATTTTTGAAGCCTTGAATGAAGGATGCCAACAAACTAAGGTAGGGTAAAGGCTTTGGTTGTTTAGCCCTTTTCATTCCTACCAAAGGTTTAAAAACGTGAAATGAAATGAATTTTATTGGACCGCCCTTTTAAGAGGAGTCGGCCAGCACACCATTCTCCCCGACTCTTACCGCTCTTCTGCCCGTCATAGCCAGAAGAGACACAGACACACCGGCAGAGACAGGGTTACAGTCGGAACACAGAAGAGAGAGAGCCGGACAGTCGCCCTTGCCGAGAGCGTGATTCGGTCTCCCTCCGTCGCAGATCAAGCTACATTTTTCACCGGTGAGTCCTCCATTTGTCTTCTTCGCTCCTCAGATCCTGCAGCGACGTTTGATTCTGGAAGTGAGCTAAACCTAGTTTTGGCCTCTTGTCAGTGGTGAAATGTGCCATTGTTTTTGCACGACTGCTTTGATTCTACGCCTTTTTGTTGATTGTTGCTTTCGCCTGTGCGTGAGATTTAAGCAGGAACGCTTGGATCTTATGCCTTTTTGTTGAGTGTCGCTTGCGCCTGTGTGTGAGGTTAAGGTTTTCGTGCTGGCACATGATGCTGTCGACACATCTTTGTTCTTCTTTGTCTCTTTTGGGCCGATCAAGTCAAACTCTTGAGCTGTCAAAATGGAGTGTTCGAACTATCGGGATTGATCTGTAGCTCTGACAGTTGTTTTACAGCATTGGGATTATGTTTTATTATTACTATGATTTTACGGTCATTTTCTGGTTTGTCTGAGCTCTTCTGTTGCTTAAGATCAACACATTCTATGAAGAATCGGCTGCGCTCAGGACAAGGGCGTCCATTTGCTTGAGATTTGTGTGTGGTGTCGTTGCATACGGTCTTTCGTTGGATTCCACTTGATAACATCTGCATACTTGGTGTTGCAAAGCAGTGCATGGCAGTAATCAATTGTGGCCTTGATAAAATGATGTAGTGCATGGTCACTTGGTGCTTATACTGGGGGGGCCTTTAAGTAAAGCTCTAGATGTGTGCTGAGGGTTTTTAAAAAAACATCTTTATGTTCACTGCAAGGACAAGAAATTGGAGCAGTAGTGACCCTTGAATCTTCAAAGCCTGGATGCCAATCCTTGATTGTGGAGCTAAGAGTTTTTAGTACTTGCATAACAATTTTGTACGCATATTTGTGTATTTGGAATCATGTCTTAAAACATTCTCAAGGTTTCTAGACCGAGAGAGACTTGGTCGAAGAGTGCCGACTGTGAGGCAGCTTCAACTACTGTCCAACAATTAAACTGTGGAGAGATAACACTGCTAGAAATGTTTACAAATCGATACAACCAGTCATTGGTACACTTTCCAATGCTATATTGCATTTTGTTGATAGGATTGGCATGTCTATCAACATCAGACAATGATCAGAGGCATTGTGATCACAATATGGCACCTTGAGAATGAGACATGAAGTTTTCCTGTCCTTTGATAATTTTAGATCTCTGTTTGTCTCTCCGTTCAAGACAGATTGTCTTGAAACTGTGTGGGTGGTCCTCAACAGCTATCATAGGTGTCCTTTGACCATTGATGGAAGAACTGGATTTCTTGTGTAAGCCCTCTCTGTCAAAAGTGACATGTTTGGGCTTCTGATTTGTAGTGATATTATTTTATATGTCTATCCCAGCTTTATGTTTTCTGATGCAAACAGTTGCTCAAGACTTGATCTTGATGTTTTTGTCTCTTTGGCAGTTGCTCAAGACTTGATCTTGATGTTTTTGTCTCTTTGGCAGTTAAAAATCAACGTCTGTGAAAATGGCTGAGGAAGAAGTGCAGCCCCTTGTCTGTGACAATGGTTCTGGTATGGTCAAGGTAAGGCAGTTTGAGATCTGTTTCCTCCTATTTCTTGTTCTTCATGAAGTAAACACACATGTTAGGTGTGCATACACCCTTTTTTGTGATTTAATCTTTGCTTTTGAATGTCCCATTTGGTTTTTGAATAGGCTGGGTTTGCTGGAGATGATGCACCCCGAGCTGTCTTTCCCAGCATTGTGGGTCGTCCGCGTCACACTGGTGTAATGGTTGGTATGGGCCAAAAAGATGCTTATGTAGGTGACGAGGCTCAGTCGAAACGTGGAATTCTGACTTTGAAGTATCCTATTGAGCATGGTATTGTCACGAACTGGGATGACATGGAAAAGATTTGGCACCACACATTTTATAATGAGCTCAGGGTTGCCCCTGAGGAGCATCCAGTGCTCTTAACTGAGGCGCCTCTTAATCCAAAGGCTAATCGAGAAAAGATGACTCAAATCATGTTTGATACCTTCAATGTACCTGCCATGTATGTTGCTATTCAGGCAGTTCTATCTCTTTACGCTAGTGGAAGGACAACTGGTAGGCTCCAAGCTCCTTCTTTCCAGTTGCACTTCCCTTAATGTACTCTCAGGCACTGCCTTCTAATACTGCGGGATGTCTCTTTTGGGTTTGATGCAGGTATCGTCCTCGACTCTGGTGATGGTGTGACTCATACTGTCCCTATATATGAGGGATATGCTCTTCCTCATGCTATTTTACGACTTGACCTTGCTGGGCGTGATTTAACTGATGCACTCATGAAGATCCTCACTGAGCGTGGTTATTCATTCACTACAACTGCTGAAAGGGAAATTGTGAGAGACATGAAGGAGAAGTTGGCATATGTGGCTTTGGATTTTGAGCAGGAGTTAGAGACTGCTAAAAGCAGCTCATCTTTGGAGAAGAGCTATGAGCTTCCTGATGGTCAGGTCATCACAATTGGGGCTGAACGGTTCAGATGCCCAGAAGTGCTTTTCCAGCCATCTCTGATAGGTATGGAATCTGCAGGTATCCACGAGACTACTTACAACTCCATAATGAAGTGTGATGTGGATATTCGAAAGGACCTGTATGGAAACATTGTGCTCAGTGGAGGCTCTACCATGTTCCCTGGAATTGCTGATCGAATGAGCAAGGAAATCACTGCTCTTGCGCCTAGCAGCATGAAGATAAAGGTGGTGGCTCCACCTGAAAGGAAATACAGTGTCTGGATTGGAGGATCAATCTTGGCTTCTTTGAGCACTTTCCAGCAGGTATGCCTTCTGTTCTTGGTGTGGTGACCTGCTTCCAGAGATGGCATTCAACATCTTACTTGCGTTTGGAATTGACAATAGTTTGATTCTTTCTTTCTTGATCAAGCTAATTATTTTCATGTTGGATTGTGCAGATGTGGATTGCGAAATCGGAGTATGATGAATCAGGTCCATCCATTGTGCATCGTAAATGTTTCTAGGTGGTCACGGAATCCTGAGTACCTTCTTTGAGAAAGTTTTGGAAGCTTTTTGTCAACCTTGTACTTGGTATAGGCTAGTGATCTATATACATTGGTGGAGATTTTTCATGTTCTTACTTGGATTTTGAAAAGAAAAATTTGGGAGTTGGTTGGGTAATTTACTCCTTTTCTGTATATTAGGTTTATGGCTCCCCACTGCACAGAACTGCTAGTCATGTTTTTGTTGAAAACACGACCGAGTTGTGAAGTAGAGTGCTCTAGTTTATATTATTTGGTATTTTGTGTAGACTTTTGTCAAGTTGATTGGCTTTTTTAAAAAAAGGTGTACCTTCTTACATTGATAATGGAGGATTTGCCACGTTGTATATAAAGGGACTGCAAAGCCTTTTCCTGTGTCTTGATTTGACAAGCATCGGGTCATCTTCAGTCCACAAGCACGGTTCAACTACTAGCATACGAACAAACCATGGAATGTTTAGCAAAGATGGAGGGTTTCAAGAAATCGATATGTTGGCAAGCATGTTTCTAATGTATAAGCAATGTTTAGAGAGATGCAGAGCGATTTCTGAAAATTCACTCGCTTTTATACGAATCAAAGAGAGATGGTCGGTGTGTCGTGAAGGTGATTGAGACCTTTACCCAGTATCTCATCAAGCCCTCCGATAATGTTTCATATGGTTGAGGATCTGACCATCCTTGAGAGTTGAAAATGTCTTCAACTTTGTTTTATAAAAGTGGGACAAGTAATTGAAAGGCAAATCAAAGTAATTTTCATGAGAGATCCGTTTTACTTGTTATGGGTAATTTATACCTTTGTTTCTTTGAAATTGAATTGGTGAATAAATGTCCAAACTTTGCAAATTTGAGATGCTCATTCTACTTTTGAACTCTTGTTTTTAGGATAACTTGAATTTCATTAATAATCCTTTTATAACTAATACTTGGTTAATGGAAAACTAGAGCAAGATGATGGCCAATAGGAGTACACGTAGTTTAGACATTGTCCTTGAAAATGCATAAAACATTAGATGCCACATTTCAAACAAAATTAGGCTATGTAGACGATTATTATTGGATTTACTACTCATATTTCATTGAAGACAACATTTCTTGTACTAATGTGACTTACATTAATGTTGTTGGTAATAAACCTAGAAACATGGCTGAAAAGGGTTGTGTATCATAGGTACTTCCAATTATTTATAGCGTCTCATCCATATCATTTGTTTTTTACGTATTCAATAGTTCTATTTCACAATAACGGGTTTCATTTGTAAGTGTAATGAAAAACATTTTAAGAAATGTATTTTACTAGGTGTAAGATGTAATATCTCCGCACAATAAAAGTTAGTTGGTTAGTTTGAAAGTTAGATTGTCAATTAATAAGTTAGTAAGATTACTAACTAAAGATTAACTAAGGTAAAAACTAATATTAGTTATTAATAATTTTTATTTAATTTAAAATATTTTATTTAAAAAATCGAGTTGTAAATTCGATATTTTTCTCGAATTGGCAAGGACCGTAGTCACCCTTCACGTAAATTACAACGTGAAGGAGACTTATGAGTTATATTAATCACATTAGGTTAATGTGTATAGTTTGGATGGTCCAAAAATATTAGATTTTGGGCAAAGTTAATATATTTTAGATATTTTATTATCCTTTAAAAAAAATATGGAGATTTTTTAAAACTGGATGTCATTCAAAAGAAAAAGACGAGATATTTTAGTGAGTTTGTAGATTTTATAAAAAGAAAAAAATAAAGAGAATTTGTGAAATTGCGCGCGCCGCGATCGCAGTACACAGGCAGTGGACAACACTTTGAACATAGAAAAGGAGTGAACTAAGAGCTTTCTAATCAAGTGTCTTGGGGTTTTACCTTCCTTTCGAA
Organism: Lygodium microphyllum; assembly: GCF_053477565.2. NCBI lineage: Eukaryota > Viridiplantae > Streptophyta > Polypodiopsida > Schizaeales > Lygodiaceae > Lygodium > Lygodium microphyllum. The sequence goes on along the minus strand of NC_141159.1, from coordinate 124,018,592 downwards.
GCCAATGGAACTATCAGATTTATGATCTGAGCATCAGATGACCGATCTTTCTAAGATCCCTCTCCACAAAGAACTCCACTTCTCAACCATAAGCCCTCTTCTCTAATTCACTATAAATATGAGGCATGGGAGAGGCATAAGAAGCATAAGGAGACCTCGAGAGGCTGCAAGAGAGAGGTAGAGAGGAGGATACTCCTCCAAGAGATTGTGAGGAAGAGCTTAAAAGAGAGCTTGAGAGAGAGAGAGAGAGAGAGAGAGAGAAGAGTCACCCCGAGAGGCTGCAAGGAAGAGAATTAGCTCAATTCCCTCTATCTCGATCCTCGACTGAACCATCTTCTCTTACGAACTCCCATCTTGAATCTATTCTACCTTCTTAATCTCTTGAGTCTGCCTGCGGACGATGGCCTCCAAGTGAAGAATGTCGCGTGCGAACGACAATCCTACAACCAACAATAAGGCTTCGGGCAAAGGCCTCACTGTCAATCCAAATGCGGTTCCGGTCGTAAGTAATGTATTTTCAAATTGATAGATGCTTGCTGTGATTCTCGTATGAGATATGTTAGGCCCCATACTATTGCACGAGAATAGGTCATGAGAAAGGATAAGTTTCATCTCACCTACTCGGAAGATGGAGTTTGTAAAGTGCATATATCAAGGGAAGATAATTGCACCTAGTTACATATGACTTATTTGCTAGTAGAGTAATTACAAGGAAGAATTAGTCAAGTGTTATGAATGGCATAGCCGTCAAAAGAATGACATTAAAAGATTGTGCATATGTGCTAGATTAAAGTATAGTCAAGGGTTACAAATGGCATAATTACTAAAAGAAGATGACATTGAGATTCATGAATAGAAAATACTAGTTTAAAGTTTAGATACTTCAAAAGTACTTAGCTAAGAGCCCAAATATTAAGAAAAACTAGATTCTAGCTCAATGCACGGCCTGTTGGAGTCTAGTTACTTGAGATCATCTCGCACTTATCTTATGAAGTATTTATACGTTATGCCTATAACATGTTTGATATATGAGGATAAATTTCTAGTTGCCTCATGACTTGACTAAGAGCTAGTACAAGAAATTGATCATAAGGGTTAAAACTAGGATGTCTTGAGATCCGTTGGATAAGGATGACTTTTGCCAATCCAAATTCAGAGTTGGGTTATCAATCAAGGTAAGTGATCTATAGAACTTATATCATGAATAGTGTTTGAACTCTTAACATATGCCCTAGCCGAAGAAAGGAAGTGTTAAGAACATTTTTGCATAATATTGCTCTTAGATCCCAAGGGGGAGAGCAATTATGCAATGGGAAATATTGTTTCATCTACTCTTGCATTATCTTGGAAAGAATGCAATTGGTTTTTGTTGGTTGATCAAACAATATCCTAAATGCTTTTACATTCAATTGGTTGTTAGTTGTTGTTTGGATGATTATTCCAAGTGCTTGTGATTTATGGTAAATGTATGGCAAGGGTCTGTGAGATGACAAGTCACCATGGGATTAAAGGAATGTTTTCTTGGTGAATGATATTAGGCTGAATGCCTTGTTTGTGCTTGATTCTTAAAGGATTTAATTAAGGAAGGATATATTGTACGGGTGGATCACCTCCATGGTCGCATCGCGTATTAACCCGAGAGGGCACTGCTCGATTTATGGGCCGAAGGTCGAGTGGTGAAAAGGCCAACCACGGGAATGATATTTCGCTCCTAGATAGCTTGCAGGTCAGTTGGAGCTCTGGACACCCCTTGCTAGGTCTAGAATGGAGTTGAAGACCTTCGTGGCCCCCAACATCTGGGCATGTTGGGAGATCCTATTCTAGATAAATGATTGAGTTTTTGGTGCCATGTGAATTGGACCAGTTACTTCTGCAGGGCAGAAGGGATACTTCTGTTGGACAGAAGTGAAACATAATTTCTCCTGTATGGGCGGGGGACAAAGATTAACTTGAAGATAAGTTAAGGAACTTGTTTGAACTTGTTTGTCAATAGAATGCTTTGCTCTGTTTTCGTGTCTGTGCTATAAGATGCGCGAACGAACCTTGTTCCCTAAAAGGCTTAATTGATGAAGCTGACTTTAAGTGTCACACATAAATGTGGTAGGACCTAATTAGAAAACTAAAGCTATTAAGGGAAGCGGGTGGGCAGAACCCCCAACGGGTCCTACGGCAGGGTGGTCCCAGAGAATTGGGAGGCTTCTCACAAGTTTTTTATCGTCATTCGACCTTTAGATATTGTTAGGTTAGAACCCGATTCATGCCGTTTTAGGGGACTGGAATGGGACTATGCCCTATGGGCAAAGAGGTTGAGCAGCGCATCCCTCTCGTTTCCCATTCTCTTTAAACCAAGTGCGGCATGGATCTGCTTCGGATTGGGTATCTCTGCGTAAAGTAGGATGTCCAAGATCCGACGCTAGAATGCTAACAGGAGACCTTGACAACTAGGAGCCCGAATTTCAGGTTGATCCTAGTGGGTTCGGTCATGAATGTTCCGTTGCGAGGCGGATTTGGGAAACCCTAGGCGACAAAACTCGGAAAATTCCCTGGGAGTGCCGGGCAGCGACGCTTAGATTCGTTTCTTGATAGACCGCTAAAAGAGTGCCTGGAAAGTCGATGGGCGGGCACCTCACATAAGAATATCCTTTTTGATAATATTGCCCTTGAAAGATAACACATCTAATACCACATATTTGAATTATGTAGGCAATATGTTGGTGAATATACTATTCACGTTTCATGGAAGGACATTGCTCCATGTGATAATATGACTTACATAATTACTCTTGGTAATAGACCTACAAATATGGCTCTAATGGTTTATGTATCACATGTATCCTTGTCTATTTATTGTTGAAATATCAAACCCATGATATGTGTTGGGGGTATGCAAGAGATACACTAGCTTGGAATTAATTTGTTCATATTGTATTCTTGTATCCATCAATAAATGGAATGTCTCTCTACATATTTGCACATAAGAATGCACATCAGCACCAAGCTTGATCAACATGAGTTTAGGTGATTCATCTACTTACCACGTAGGTGGAATTCGCTTTCCAAAATTAGTGGAAAAACCATTATGAAATTTTCTTTTATAAAGGCGCCCTTCTTTTGAGTAAACAATGCATCTTTGTGCATGATTCTCCTCTCACTCTCTTTCTCAATCTTCCATCATGATCATCTTGGAGCGATGGGAGGTATGGAATCTTGGGTACCCTATTTTTCTGCTCACCACATCAATCTCTTGAAAGCTATTTTTGGTTGCCATTTTAAAGTAGAATGAAACAACTCTTATTGTTTATAACCGTGCTATTATTCCCTTGAAAATGGTGCCTCATTTCCACCACTGTAGCCGAAATATTGTTGCCATTCAACAATGAAGAGCCACTCAATGCAATGCCAAAGTCTCTTGTAGTGTTGGGATATTGGCAACATTTTTACTGTTGAATATCAACCCCATCATTACTAGTGTCAATCTTCCACCATTTCAGTAAGACTATACCTTATGTCACTTTAAATGAAGTTTTATGCCACAAGTGATTTTTGAAATCAAGGCCATTTTTGGCACCCACTTTGTTGTTACTAGGATGTAGTGATCTTTGGAGATCTTCTTTTGCAACCTTTACTACCCACAAGTAATCTACATTATTGTTCTATTTTCAGCATTAGAGATTTGCTTTGTGAAACATCAAGGCACTTATTCTTACTAGAAATTAGTGCCGGTATGGTGCCATAATGTTGATTTCTCTATGGATTTCCATGTCGTTTACAATAGCGACATTACTAGAGAGCTAGTTAGTTCTTGTTAGTGCTTGAGCATTATGTTGTTCCACATCCTACTCTATATTGTAGTTGTACTTTATCTTTACTTTGACAATTAATCTCAATACTACTATTATAATATTTAATACATTTATTAGCATAAAAATAACTTGTTATTTTGGACTTTTTTGAATTCTACTATTATTTTACATGCGACTTGTCGCATGTGTGCACATGTGACACCAATTGTATTGTGCAAGGAAGGTGAATAAGTTGGATTTAATGTATATTGTGTTTTTAGTAAGTAGATTATCAAAAGTTGGAGCAATGCAGATGAAATGATTTTTGTATTTACTAGTTAAGCGCGCGCGCGTACACACACACACACACACACACACACACACACACACACACACACACACACACACACACACACACACACACACACACACACACACACACACACACACACACACACACACACACACACACACACACACACACACACACACACACACACACACACACACACACACACACACACACACACACACACACACACAAATACACGAACACCCATAAGGGGGAGCACCTCTCTAAATATTAATTCAGAGATCAGAAAGAGCCACACCAATATTATTCTATACATAAATAGGATAGCTCTTAAGCCAAATGAAAAACAAAGCTTAATCATAGTAGAACACTCCTGCTCAATGACTCTACCAAGGAGGAGGATCGAGTGTTTGAGTGGGCAAGAGCCCAAACTTCCATGCGCATAGCATGTGAACATACGTATCCAAACAAGTGATGCACCCTACAAAACTTGAACCCATACCCTTGTGATTCATGAATTATTATTTTGGGACATCAGTGTGCGGATTACTATTCAATAGTTCACTTATTATTTGTATACACAAGACTATTCATTATTTTGTAACCTATATATTATGGCCTTTTGAGAAGACAATTGCTTTTTAAAGGTTAGAAGTTTGGTTTAGACCTAGTAATAATTAGATAGGCCTTAGCAATTATGAGAGAACGCAAGGTTTTCAAGACAAGAAAAGATAAAACCTAAAAATTTTGGATATTGCTATTTTGAGAACAAAAAGAAATACAATTCACTACATACATGCATGCTAGAGGTGCTTTCTCATGTAGGGGGAGAGATTGTATCTTTGCGTCATGCACCCTTGTCCCTTGCTTTCTTCTTTTCTTGTGTGTTCTTCTCAAATCTTTTTGAACATGGTTAATTTATGGTGAGAGAGGATAGCATTGGTATCAGAGCACACATGGTTGGAGAGCTCATCGACATCAAGGAAAGACTTTATCACATACATAGAAGATTCTAACTTCATCAACATCAAGCATCATCTCTTTGCCCGTTTGTCAATACCAAGACATAATGATCGTGCGTCTCCAAAATACCCATTTTTCTAGTGCAAACAATGTGTGAACTCACCCTTTTGAGGCCCAAAACCACATGTCTTACTCCAAAATTCCTAGTTATCCTACAAACCACTTCAAAGAGTGGTTTACCCTCATTGGTGGCTTTTCTCTACATGCTAATATGGTGCATATTGCTTTTGCAAACCTATTGGTGCCCTTCCCAAAACCCCAAAACCATTTTCTCTTCTCTCTCATCGATCTTCACCATCTACCTTATTTAAGAATGAAAACATAGCATGACCCTATTGCGGTCCACTTCATCGACTAACACACTTTGTTTTTTAAAGATTTTTTGAGGTTTAATACCAAGGTGGATTGGAAGAAAAATATTTAATTTTTAAAAGCTTTCTAAGGCTTGGTGTCAAAGCTATGAAGAGCCCATTCCCACAACAATAACATTCTTGAAAACATTTTGAGTCATAGCATCCAGCAAGAAGCCTACAAAATACTTGATTATTATCAAATTTTTGTTTTCAATCAATATCCACTCATTCATGGGCACTACAACTCAATCCAAGATGTTGGGTCCTACCTACACCAACGATCTCAACACCAAATCTCCTCTACCCTCGATTTCACTCTAGCAACAACTTGAACTACTTTAGTGTACATTTGGCAGAAGTAACATGAGCACTCTAAGAACATGATCATCAATCCCAAGCATCTCAAGTTGAGGACGACCACATTACCTACATTCTATGAGGAGTATTGAATGTTAAGCAAAGAATGATCGAAAGATAAGACTTTGATGACTATTTTACCAAACAATTATTCTTAAAGAAGGACAAAATCAAGTGCACAAAAAATTATATGATGAGCAAGGCTTTCTTTTGATGGAATGTCCCTTGCCATAGTTCCCATTGTCCTAATACTTTGAATGAGTTCCAAGTGATAGTGAAATATTATTTCTTATATTCTCAAATTCATCTACATGTATGGTACATTTGGGACAATCTTTCATGGCAAGATGGTGACACCATGGCCATCTATATTGAGAGATTTTGGTTAAAACTTCTTTTACTAAGGATGCTAGAAGAAGTTCTTGAAGATTTACTTCAAAGGAAATATAAAGATGGGCTTTAGTAAGGCATTGAAGTGAAGCTTAACACACTTCTACCATATTCCCTTTACGATACCATATCCTGTGCTCATAATGCAAAAAATGAGTTCTAGACTATTGCAGGGCTGCTTTAAATTCAACAATCAAATGATCAAGATTGGCAACATCAAGGTATAATTAACAATTGAGAGGTAAGCAATAGTAGGATGAGAGGTAGAAGCTATGGAGTGCAAGAGGGTTGAGAGAGAGAGAAGAACACAAGAGAGTTATGTGGTTGCAAAAAGAAATGGTACATTTATTCTTTGTTATCTTCACTTATATACTGTTTTTTAGTGTGTACATATACAAGGGGTGCTTGCTCGGCTCTAAGCCATTGGCCTTTATCCCAACAACCTTCCACTTAAAGGCCAATGTGCCTTTATGGACCTATAAGAAGAAAGTGATGATACTATCCAATTCCCATAAGCACTTTGCAAAGTGCAAGGTGCTCAGAAGGTAAACTCTTCGTGAGAAGATATGTAGGGTTATTATCCACATGGATCTTGACATGCTCAATGCACTTGTCGTTAAGAACCTCCCTAATGAAGTGATACTACACCTCAATTTTCTTTGAATTTAGATGAAAGATATGGTTTTGTGCTACCAATTGAATGGCACTTCAACTATCATAGTGCAATGTAGGAACATATTCTGCAATATCTAAGTCTCCCCTAGATGAGTAAGCCATATAGCTTCCTTGCAGGACTTAGTGGCTGCAACATACTCTATCTTAGTGGAAGATAAAGCCATGCATGGTTGGAATTGAGAGACCTAAGTGATTGCAGCACATGTGAAAGTGAAGACAAGACCTGTAGTAGACCTCCTAAAGTCTACACTCCCTCCAACATTAGCATCTATATGTCCAAGAAAATTGCATCCTTCCATTCGAAGCATATGCACATAAATCTAGTGTTGTTAAAGTATCTCAATGCTATTTACTACCTCCCAATGCTTCTTGCCAAGGTTTGCCATATACCTGCTAACAACTCCAACTGTATAAGTAAAGTATGGACATGTAGCTACCATGGCATGCATCAAGGTGTCAATTTGCGGATGCAGAAGGAAGCTTGGCCATTTCAACATTTTGCACATCTGACTTGCGGTGCAATCTTTTCTTTAAAGTACCCATATCCATGACTAACTTTCCAAAAATCAGCATGTTATCCACAAATAATCAAGATCATAAGGTTACCATCTTGAGCCTTTCTAGTGTATAGGCAGTAATCAAACTCACTTTTAGTGTACCTTTGAGATTGCATAAAGGCATTGAACTTAGGATATCATTCCTTGGGAGCCTATTTCAAGCCATATAAGCTTTTATGTAGCTTACACACCACACTGCTCCTTGCCTTCCACAACAAACATCTCAGGTGCTGCATGTAAATATCCTCATGTAAGTCCCCATGCAAGAAAGTGATCGTTGCATCCATTTGAACCAACTCTAGATCCTCTCTAGCAACCAAGGCAAGAACCATATGAACGGTAGCCATCTTGACTATTGGCAAGAAGATCTCATCAAAGTCAATCCCCTTCTCTTGCTTAAATCCTTTGGCCACCAATTTTTCATTGTACTTAGGCAATGCATTAGTGGCGATTAATCATAACTAGGTCTCTTGCTAGACTATGACTCCTTTGGTATCTTGCCATCCAATGACTTGCTAGGAAACTTGTTGATCAAATACATTACGGTCTTTACAATAATCCAAAATTCATTAACGAGAATAGCATTAGAGAGCATACTACATACCCTTTCTTGAATGGTCATATTCATTGCCTCAGCCATATCATTTTGAGTAGGATTCTCGAGGAGCTATTAACTCTCCCTTTATAGCACAACTTGTACAAAAGTTTGTAAAAGCATGTGAGGTATACTCTCCATCATTATTAGCCTTCGAGCACTTACTTTTCTTACATGATTGATTCTATGTAAATGCCAATAACTTTTGAAATACATCCAATACATCACTCTTCTTATGAAGATGATAAATCCAAAGCTTCCTTGTGGTAGTATCTATAAAAGTGAAAAAGTGTGATGCTTTGACCAATGAAACCATGGGCATTTGCACACACAAAATTGCTGTGAACCAATTTTGACATTCTGATCTTCTATTCCCACTACCTCTCTTATGTGACATTTTAGTTGACTTCCCATAGAGACAATGCTCACAAAATCAATATTAGAAAAAATTAGGCTAGGAAGATAGTTCAAATGGCATAAAGCTTTCATTCTAGTGATTGATATATTCCCCAATACCCTCCTGGATATCCACGAAATAATACCTCTAGCAAAAGTGAAGGCATACCCAGTAGAGGTGGACTTCCTACTATATGCATGTCTTGCAATAGTTAGAGTCAATGTAACCCATGACTGTATTATCCAGACCACCATAGCAAATGCTCATATTTGTAGTGTCTTTCAGGTACCTCATGATACCCTTCATGGCATCCCAATGTTGCCGGCTAGGTGTAGCCATATAGCGTGCCACAACTCTCCTACAAACACTATGTCTAGATGAGTGGCTATCATGGCATATATCAAACTACTAATTGCAAATGCATACGGAAGCATGACTATCTCGGCCTTTTGGCCATCTAATTTGGGACAATTTGCCTGATTGACCTTCACTTGGGAAGGTACATCACAACCAGTAGGTTTAACATCTTGCATATGAAAGTGCTCATGGACTTTCTATATATAGTTATTCTGTGACACCTAAAGGAGCCTCTTAGAGCGATTGCATGTGATGTGTATGCCAAGAATATGTGAGACTTGTCCCATGTCCATCATCTCAAAACTTTTGAGCTAACTTTTCAAGGCTTCTAGATCATCATGAGCTCTCTTAGCAATCAATATATCATCCACATAAAGTACCAAGATAATAAGGCTACCATCATGAGTCTTCTTCCTATAGAGACATGGATCCCTATCACTATGTGTATATCCCTGTGAATGCATGAAATTATCAAACTTGTGGTACCATTTCCTAGGTGCCTGCTTAAGGTCATAATGGCTCTTTCTCAACTTATACTCTAGGTGTTCCTTGCCTTTTTCCTCAAAGCCCTTAGGTTGGTATGTATAAATCTCATCATGCATGTCCTCATGTACGAAAACTATCTTTACATCCATCAGATAAAGGTCTAGATATAGCTGTGTGACCAAAGCCAGTATTAAGCATAAGGTAGTCACCTTGACCATAGGTGATAAGACCTCATCAAATTCAACACCGTGCTTATGCGTAAATCCCTTTGCAATCAATCTAGTCTTATATGTCGGCTTGGAGTGTCCACAGGTACTCTTTAATTTGTACAACCACTAGCATGACAAAGCATGCTTCCCATTGGGAAAAGGAACCAAATCTTACATATTTTTTTTCTGCAATGAGTCATACTCTGACTGCATGGCCCTCTCCCAAGTGTGACTATTACCTCTGCGCATGGCCTCATCATAGGTAAGTGGCTCACCAACATCTGTCACCATAATAGTCCATACAGGGTGCAAACCAATCAGGTTGATGTCTATCTCTAGTAGACCATCATGCAAAATAGGCTGTGGGGTCTGTACATCCTGTCCAATATCATGATCATGGGCCACTGGAACATCAGCTACCTCTGTAGACTATCTAGTTGATTGTACAATAACAAAAGGCTCCACTTAAAATATCACTCAGTGTACCTCAATCAGATGCTCAGGTTGCTTGTACATATTCTCTACATGGAAAACAACATCATTGCTATGGATGACTATTGATGGGGCATGGAGCCACATACATTAGAATGACTAACTGCTAGTAGCTCACCCATGTGCATAATGCCAGACTTCTTATAAGAATTGTGTATTTGCCTATCATAAAGACAATGATCACATGAATCAAAAAAATTGTAGTAAAGGGGTGAAAGATATTGCAAATGAGAAAGAATTTTCATTTCTTTTAAGGACATGTGTCCAAGGTGACAATGCCATCAAGATGCATTATCTTCCTCATTCCTTGGTGGGCGCACACTCTAACTCCATCTTTCTATGTCTCTAGAGCTGCCATCATCATCAGCTTGTTATAGTGCCCTCATTGATGCTACAGGGTGCGTGTAGGGACCAATCATTCCTCCTTCTATATTCAACATTATTTTCTTGTTTAGTGTAAATTTCTTCCTTCTTTTCTTGTAGTCTCTCTTTGTTCCTTTGTCTCTATGTTTGTGTTCCTTCTTCCATTGTGCACTCTCACGGATACCACCATCATGATGACCTCCAAAGCTTTGAGGAAGGATTTGTCTCTTCCCTACCACAAAGGTGATGCTTTTCCAACAACTTGTCAAATATTAGCTTTTGATGTCATCCTAAAGATGGTACAGAAGCAAACCTATAAGTGCTTGGTTCTTAGTGGGGTTGTTTATTACGTCAAGAGTGTCTATCTGTATGATCTATGATTTTTTCTAGAAGTAGCTTTGCTAGTTCCTCCAAGATATATTTATGCCAGCCAAAACTCCTACCAACTACCTCTCTAAAGAATTATTTATTGCTTCCTAATTTGTGCTTCATAGCATTGCATTGTCATTAACTAAAGTGATTACCTTTGTGCCAAAATGGACCAACACTTCCTCAAAGTGACCAAGGATAATGCCACCAATGTTACTCATAGCTCTTTTTTATATTCCTTCCCGACATATTCTACACCTTCAAAAAGGTTACCTCCACCATCTAACATATTCTTTAATACCTTATGTTCTTGCTATAATGTGATGTGGATGCTAATTCAGATTTTCCCTAGCATTGGTGATCATGTGCACAAAGCATGTTACTAATACAATCAGTTCTAGTTCCTTTAGTAACTATCCTTGCCATATCAAGAAGTTTGTTTCTTGCATTCTTAACATGTCCAAATCTTTTTTTGACACACATAGAGGGTAAAATTGAAGTAACTCCTCCCTCCCTCCATTGCCTTGTGGTAGGTGATGCTATTCCATTTTTGGTAAGGATATCCAAACTTCCATTGAATTGGCAGTGGCACTATGTATTTAGCAACTCTATTCATTTCATGATGAAATGAAAAATTCCAAGGATGAAGTTAGCAATACCTTAGCATAGCTAAGTTCTACATAGGAAGCATTTACTAAAATCACTAGATAGACTAGTCAAACCATGGAATTGTAATCAGTTAGTGCTACTATTGCAAAGCAAGCTCAAATGATTAAAGAGTTAAAGGACCAATAAGCACAATCCCATTCCATTCCCCCAAGTGCCAATGCTCTAGCACTACCTTCACTTTCTTCTATGGACTTGGCTACCCTTCAACACAATGCTTCATCATGTCCACTTTTTTAAGCTAAAGTTAAAATATTGCAATCATAGAAGGAACTCTTGTGGACCACTTTTGAGCAATATGTCGAGTTAGTATCTCATGATAATTCATTTTGGATTCACATCATTAGCTAGTTTTCTATAGTAAGTTATCAACAATGGATCTTTCCCCTCTAGAGGATTGGTGCTCTAGTGAATGGACATCTTCCCCTCTTACTGAGGTGGTTCCCATGGTATTTGAGGATTCAGTCTCTTGATATAATGCTAATGTCTTATATGTATGTTATAGAAGATTTGCTTATTCCCAATAAGGACTTGTCTTGATATGTTGGCAATGCGATCCTCCACACTGCATTGTTGTTGTGCTCCACAAGCTCAATGATTGGATGTTGGACACCCTCTTATTTATTCAAGAGGCTTGATCCACAAAGTACGACAACTATCTCTCACCTAGCCTCTCGTGTAATCTATGAACACAATGATTCATTTATAGTGACCTTGCTAGGTGTACCATCAAGTAGATAGTAGCACATGGCACAGTGCACGATCCAAGTGAGCATCTTTCGATTCTCAACCCTCTAAACCTCCAAATACATGAGAGGGAGCATGAAAATGGCAAGAGAGTGTGTGAGAGAAGATGAAGAGCTTCACTCACTTAGTCCCTCACTCTCACTTTCTCTCTCTCCCTCTCAATCTTGCACTCTCACTCACTCACAATGGAAGCAAGAAAGAAGTACACCAAGTTAGCACACACATGAATATCTTGTTCTAATCTTTCTCATAATTAAATGCACCTATTTAGGGTTAGGGTTTTCCAATCCCACTTGGGCATCTTGCCCCTTTTGTGGCCTTTTTTTAGCTGTTTAAGGCCTTGTTTGCATGCAAGTGAGCTTTAGTTTTGTCAAAAGGATAGAATAAATCTAGAATGGTAGCTACTAAGTACAACTTGCACACGAGGAGCCCGGCTCTTGTAAAACAACAGCATCGTTACAAAAATTACTGATGTCTTTCAAAATTTATAAAACCAATTTTCTTTGTCTTGCCTCATATTCTTGACTTTCTTCTTGCTGTCCTATTGTTCACATTTATCCCCCCTTCTAGATAAGTGCCAATCCCATGGCACTTTTGCCAACTGGATGGTGCTGCTATTGGTGAAAGGCTCAAGAAAATTTATTGAGTAAAATGGCCAGGGCAAATATAGTGATATGGGTGGTCAAGTAAGAGTGGTTGAGAGACTTGGAGTGAGGTTGAAGAGGAGGAAGAGGAGATGGATGATATTGACAAGACCATGATAGATATGAGCCAATAATGTTGGTGGGTTTTTTGGGAGCTTTGTGATACTTGTTTGCCACTTGTGCTCTCCCTAGGAGGTATGTCTAACTGCTCATGTAGTGGGTGTATGCTCATGCATGTGCAATTGGGAGCTGGGTTGAATTCCAAGTAAACTTGAAATGTTGTCCCGCACTTGAAGACCTAGTTGGTGAAAGAGTGCAGTGTGGTGTTTTCCATAGTGTGACAGGTCATACAAGCAAGCATGCAATGTCCTACCTTTGATGTACCCTGAGGTTGTGACATTGGAAAATGGGTTAGGGAGTTTCCCTAGATGCAATGAATATGCATGTGCTTTTCTTTTCTTTTTATCTTATTTTTAAAATATATGTAAATACACAATAAATGACAAGATACAAGAGAGGAATAGATCACTCAGATAGTGGCTTGAGTGTGTGCTCGAGCCCTTGTTGAGAAGGTATTGCTTGACGTGCTCTCCCATAGTTGTAATCATACCTCTTAGTAAAATGGGTGCATAGACATGGCGAATCTATTGTCCACCATGTCCTCTAGTAAACTAGGTGTAATAAGTTGGCAATAAATAGGGTGTGAAGGTGATGTCGAACCATTTCCACTCAATCAATTCCAACATTGATCTTGAAAAAGAGTGGGGTAACCTGTCTTCTTAGGGTTACTAGTTGTTGGGAGGAGCCTGATGAGAAGGTGGACATAATCGCAAGTGGTGATAAAGGAGAGTTTTGGGCAATTAGCAAACTCTCTTGCAAAATGGCAAAGCATGATATCATGTCAATGGATTGGAACATGTAAGTTCTATCAATGTGGGTTGCTCTAATATTGGGGATCCTTAAAATTGTACCTACCATGCTTTGTTTCCTGATACTCTTAGCCATACCTTCTTGGGTACGGTCTTATTGCCTTCCAAAAGGGGGTATTGCCATTTTGGTAGTGCTACCAATACTTCATTGGGCTTTAGTTTCAAGTATCTCCCCCTACTTCCCTGAATCTTGCATGGCCTTTGATAAGCTTCCACATCTAGGGGGCCTAGCCACTTTACATCAATATTTTTAGCTATTCGTATGAGTAGCTTAAAAATTCACCTTGAATTTAAACTTCATAGCAGGGCTAGTATCCTACTTCTCTTGGTATTTCTATACTGTCTCCTTGGTGTTTTCTTCCTCTTCCTATGAGTGGAGCTTAGGGGTTCAACTATTGGTTGGTCCTTTGACTCCCCTGTATCAAAATTTGGTGGTTTGATACGTCCATGGGGGGTTTTATGACTATGGGTAGTAGGTCTAGGGAAATGAGAGAGATTGACTAAGGCTGTTTAAGTTGTATCAATATTGCTAACTTGAGTTTTTACAAAATTCATAACCTTTTTGCCTCAACTATCGGATTAGATCCTCTTAGTTTGGCCCTTTGTCATTAGATTGATTCCTTGAATCTTCTCCATGTTTTCCAATGTGTTGAAGAGAAATTCGAGTTGGGCTTTAAGTTCTTCTAGATTATCAATTGAGGTATATAAATTGTCATCACAGCTTCCGTATATAGCTCTTATTGCTTTACCATAACCAGTTTGTAGGCCGCTAACTAGACTCTATGTTGACTTTTACTCTATAAGGCTGCTCCTAGATCATTGGAAAGATTCACCAAGGCAATCTCATAGAGCCTTTTCATGTCATTATCTACCATGCTCATGGCCCTTGACAAGGTAGTGATGATAGTCTCCTGTAAGCATGCATATGAGGCACTCCATTGACCTTGTATTCAGTGATGCTCCAGATGTCATCTCTCATGTAGGTCTATCTTTTCTTTCTCTCGAGCCACTTCAATCTTAGCATCAGTAAGTTGGCAGAGCAAATTTCCATTATTTTTACATACTTAGTTTAGTTGTTTTAGTTTTGTAGGTTGCAGCTCTCTTGCATCCAATAAGGTGACCATTTCACTTAGAACTTTATTCAAAAGTAGCCCATTGATTTGGCGAGGATTAAAATTCTGGGTAGAAGGTACCCTGCCAAATCTCACTGTATTCCACAACCCAAATTTAGTGCATCCCCAGCCTTCAATGCTCTACAGTTAACACATTCTGGGAAGGAGCCCAGTGAGACATAGTCCTTCCCATGTAGGCCTTACGAGAATAGTAGAATCGACCATTATTGTAGCTCTTACATCCACTAAGTCAGTTGCTTCCACATACTCATTGCTTTTGTGAGTCTTATGGATTGGTGGTTATTACAGTTCCACCTTGCCCTCTATCCAACCTTTAAAGGATTTCTAGAGGTTGAGGATACTGCATACCAATAACCCAAGTGGTATCGTCATGCTAGTTAAGGTCATGGTAGCAACAAGGCTGGGTTTCACATTTTGGCACTAAAACCATTGGTTTGGGAAATTGCCAGTCTATTTAGGGCTTGTGATGCTTTGGCTCACTCCAGCTTCTAGTGGGTCAAACGCTAGCCTTTCCATCTCAATTCCTTGTCTTGGGTTAGATAGTGGTGTGGTGCTTGAGAGCCCTATGCCACTCATGTTGACACTACGATTAGCTTGTTGAGCTTCTTACACCCACTTCTTAACTTTTCCAATGATCTCTAGCTGTTGTGTTCAACATTGAAATATACCTTGATTTTAGAGGCTTCCACCTTGTTGGAGTGAGGAGCAGTGGTTGTGCTCTTAGCATGAGACAGTACTTTATTCGTCGATTCTATTGTAATCTCTTTACTTTGCAACAAGAGATTTTCTGCTCCTCTTTTCCTTCTTTTCTTAGCATTGTTTCTCCCTATCACAGATTCGTTGGAGTTGGATGGGCCTGGGATACTGACACTAGCTTTTTTTATGTGGGCCCTTGTAAAGGGATTAATAAGTATGGGCATAGTATCCTTGTTGTGAATCATCTCTATGCCATGATAGGCACAAACGAGACAATGGCTTTACTCGTGCTAGCCTTTCTCTTAGGACAATTAAGGTACATATGGGTTATCTTGCATTCGAGGCATCATTGGTTTGTTGACCATCCTTGGAAGGTTATATTTTTGGGGACATCTCAAGGACATTTCATGGCTACCCACAATGCCAACATTCGATGGGATCCTTGTATTGGGTCAGTGCTCTACCTCTTTCTTTCCCTAACACCATGATTGGAATGGGTCAATAGTCCATGACTGCATTACCCTCCTCATCATAAGTCACATTATTTGAGTATTCCTTATCCTTGGTCGGCTCCATGATGTAACGTATGGGAGCATTGCTTGAAGGACAAGTGACTGTTTGGGCTAGAGATTGAGGCATTCTTGATTCTTTAATCTCTTCCCTTTGAGCTACTGGCTTTTGCTAATTGGGGGTTGAAAGGGCTAGGTATTGCAGCCTAAAGTAGTATGCTGCCCTATTTTACTATTGGTATGGGTTGTTATTGTACAACTATGCATAGGTTAGGTGCCTTGGGGCTTAGCAATAAGCTCTGTCATGACCCACACACCCACATATTATACAAACATGTGAAGGTTTGGCATATTCAAATGGGAGACGATCGACCATGTGCAATGCACGCATTGAATGTTTGGTCAATATAGCCATAATTGCTTCAAGGCGTCTATCACCCTCGGTAGCTCAACCTAATGTTGCTTAAATGTAATGAGCATTTCGTGTGGTACACTTAGCTCAGCATTACTTTTTAATCATGAAGCATCACTTCTCTATCTTTTTGGCCTTTATTTTTGTTTCTATGTAGGTCATATATATGCATGGCCTCATTCAACACAATGTTCAAGTTTGACCTATTGAGTGTTGAATCACTGGCCATGGCCTCATATATGCATTCAAATTGTATCCCCTTGACAAAGGCTTTGGAGATGGCCTTGCGATTTGGCCAATCAATAAGAGGGATTTGCTTGTACAAGCTTTGGGCCTTGGAGACATTCATATATGTTCACCTCCACTTGTTGTTGTAGGTTCATGAGCCGTACAATGAGACTATTCCATTCAACTTCAGTGAATTGCATGATGAATAGGTCCTTGAGGATGGAAAAGCATGCTTTCTCATTCATTCTAGTCCCGTGAGCCAAGTCCTACCCTTGTCACTCAAGCAAAGGTTTAATTAAGGCTTGTGCCTTCTTGTCATCAGCATGTGAGGATGTGCACCTAACCTTCTTGCTCAAATTGCTCTACAAAGGTATGAGGGTCATTGCTCAATCTATGTTTTCCTATTTTCTTGGTGACTGAAAGGTGAGAAGGATCGAAGCTTGCACTCGAGAGCTATGGCGGGAGAGCAAGAGTAAGAAAGAGAGAGACAAGAAATGGGAACTCCAACAGTCACAATGTGTGACCGGGCCTTCCTTTATTCAAACTGTCACTAAAACAATAAATAATAAAGTGACGGTGACAGGCGCTCGCCACCTATAGTGTGCAGTGGCGGTGACTGTCAGTGTAGTAATACATAGGTGGCTAGGCGGAGGCGCCTTTACCCCCAACAACCTCCCACTTAAAGGCGAATCTGCCCTAGTGAGGAGTGAAAAGAAAAAAGAAAAATGCAGTACAACATGTACACATTTACGACAAGATGAGGAAAGACGTCATCTCATCCCATGCCCATCAACCTCCTAAGGAAGGCAAAGCGCTCTCTAGAGATCTTGACAAGATCAACAGACTTGTCCTCAACAACCCCACGTATGAAGTGATGCCTCACCTCAATGTGTTTCGTCTTTGCATGAAAGGCCGCATTCTTGGCTAATTGAATAGCACTCATAGAATCCGAATGCAATGTAGGGGTAGCATCAATACCAAGGTCAGCAACCAAACGACCCAACCAAATGGCCTCCTTGCAAGCCTCAGTGGCTGCAACATACTCGGCCTCTGTAGTAGAAAGGGCCGTGCATTTTTGCACCCTGGACATCCAAGAAACAACACCTCCAGCATAGGTGAATACATAGCTGGAAGTGGACTTCCTACTATCTGCATGTCCTACATAATCAGAGTCAGTGTACCCCATGACTCTTGTATCCTGGCTACCATAGCATATGCACATATCTGCAGTGCCCTTCAGGTACCTCATGATACCCTTCACGGCATCCCAATGCTTCTTGCTAGGTGTAGCCATATAGCATGCCACAACACCAACTACAAAGGCAATATTTGGATGAGTGGCGATCATGGCATATATAAGACTGCCCATTGTGGATGCATATGGAATCTTGGCCATCTCGACCCTCTGCTCATCTGTCTGCGGACAATCAGCCTGTAATACCTTCACATAAGAAGGCAATGGACAACCAATAGGCTTTACTTCCTGCATGTGGGAGCGCTTAAGGACTTTATGAATGTACTCCCTCTCAAAGCTCTTCTTGAGCTGAGGCTTAAGAGCATCTAGCTCATCATGAGCTTTCCCTGCTATCAGCATATCATTCACATAGAGTACCAAAATCAGTAAAGAACCATCACGGGCTTTCTTTGTGTAAAGACATGGATCCATAGCACTCCTATTGTAGCTTTGTGACTGCATAAAGGCATCAAACTTATGATACCACTCCCTCGGTGCTTGCATCAAGGCATAAAGACTTTTCTTCAATTTGCACACTAGGTGCTCCTTGCCAGGTTCTCCAAAGCCCTTAGGCTGATCCATATAAATCTCATCATGCAAGTCCCCATGTAAGAAAGCCGTCTTGACATCCATCTGGTATAAATTCAAGTCAAGCTAAGCAACCAAAGCCAAGACTAAGCGCAGGGTAGTCATCTTAACCACAGGAGCAAAGACCTCATCAAAGTCCACACCATGCTCCTGCTTAAAACCCTTTGCTACCAATCTAGCCTTGTATGCCGGCTTGGGGTTTCTAGGGGCACTTTTTAGCTTGTACACCCACTTGCATGGCAAAGCCTTCTTTCCCGTAGGCAAGGAAACCAAATCCCAAGTATCATTCTTATGCAAAGAGTCTATCTCAGACTGCATAGCCCTCTCCCAGGAGTGACTGTCACCCCTATGCATAGCTTCATCATAAGTGAAATGCTCTCCTGCATCTGTAACCAAGATATAATGCATCGAGGGCTGAAATCTATCACGTGGACGTCTGTCTCTAGTAGACTGTCTCATGGCAGGCTATGCTGCCTGCCCAATTGCCTGTCCAACACCCTGACCATGAGCATCTACTGTAGCTGTAGGTTGTCCAACTGGCTGTGCAGGAGTTCTCGGCTCCTCCCATTAGAGACAACATTATAGAATACATGCTTAAAGAGAGATTATATGATGGGGGACTTACATAGCTCATCTAATTCAACCCAATCCTTTGTATCAATATAGCTCATCTAATTCAACCCAATCCTTTGTATCAATAAGTTTCATAGGCCCAACCTATAATTTTTGCACTAAAACTTGCCAAATTTGGGCCTTCCAGTAACTATAGTTGGTGCCATCCAACTTTTCAATATTAAGGATAGCACTATCACTCAAGCCACTAGCCATAATGAAAGCAAACAAGTGCATAAACCTAACAGCAGGGTACTGTGAGAGTCAGTTGCTGACCAAATCACTGCACCAAGTCAATAAATGATAGCCAAGACATGAACAGCCATAAACGGGCATAAATAAGCACCAAACAGTCATCAAGACCTTGAGCAAACACCCAAACATGTCACCAAAGCATCCGTTAGTGAGTAGGCATACCCCCTAGACAATAGGGCAAAGTATACATAACACTGGCAAGACCTGATACCAATAGGTATATGCTCACAAGAGTGCAAAGCCCAAGCTCAAGTCAAAAGCAACTCCAAGATATCAGTGCATGAACCATGCAACATTTAAGTATAAGAGATCCCAAAGTCTCAAGTATCTGCAAAATGCTCAAAATAGCATAAACCTCCTGCTCAATGTCGGTTAAGCATACAAGATGCTCCCATTGGCACAAAAGGTGGATAAACAAGCTCAACAACTCAATCAAACCAAGTCAGAGTACCAAAGATAGGTAACCAAGACAATGCCTTAATAGCATCCCAAGAGCATGACGGCTATAAAGCAACTATAGGTAGCATCCATGAGCAAGACATACATCCCAATAAATATCTCTGACAACCAAAAATGACATCCAATACAAAATTCCGAAATAGCAAATGAGAATCCAACCCAAGTCTTTAGAGAGCACTAAAGCTCAACAAGTACATGGTACACTGTGCCAAGACAAATGCATCAAGCTGTAGGCGTCGGGTAAGCATGTATCCAAGGAGCATATAACTGTCAAATCACTGACTGTCAAGCATAGACCGATGTCAATAAGTGCGGCCTTAAATAAGCTCAATCTTCCAAAAGCATCCGGATCCAATGACAAGCTCGAAGTCGTCCCTCAATGATCAAGATATCATAGGATAACCCAAGACATACACCCAGAACCAATAGGCATATGTCAAAGAATGAAAGATAGCTTCAGCCCAAGAGTATTCAGCATGTATTTATGTTATAAACTGAGTATTTCTAGCCCTACAATTGGGCCAAAATCATAGCATTATATGTAGCTTCAATCCTTAAGTCAATCGGGACGCAATAGGCATCAAATCGGTTGTGTAGTCATGCCCAAACAAGCATAGGCATAAACTGTGAATGTAGCACTAGCATCAAATGTCTATGGACTGTTTATAACAGTCCTAAGACACTATTTTCAGCCACCAGCCAATACCTAATCCCAAAGGATCAATGCCAAGTATCAATACATGTGCACAAGGCCTGAAATGGAGCCCCAAAAAAGTGCTTAATGCCAAGTTGGAGCTAGGGATGGAGTGACTAATATGTTGCTGTCCACAAAACAGGTGCAAATCTACATGGAGTTATTGTTGGTCCTGCTGGTCCACGTGGCAACTCTGGAGTGGTTGGAGGGCTCAAACATGAGCCAAGGGGACTTGGGAACAAGCCTCTAGCAGCCCACAACCGGTAGCAATTAGATATGAAGGTTGGAAGCTTCAATGGTGGTTGCCCTATTTGCCTAGACTTGTGGATTGAAATAAAACTCTAAAATAATGAAGCAATACCTAAATGTCAATGCCCTGATGGTGCCTCAATAGGCCAGGAAGAAGCTCGAAAAGCCGGGGAGTGACGGGAGCTCAAGAGAATGAGCTATGGCTGCCGGGAAGGAGACCCAATGTGAGTGGGGAGTCAATGGGGAGTTGAGAATGCCATGAACCAAGCTCAAGAGTCGGAAAGCTGTGCTTTGATACCAGTTGAAAGGTGAGAAGGATCAAAGCTTGCACTCGAGAGCTATGGCAGGAGAGCAAGAGCAAGAAAGAGAGAGACAAGAAATGGGAACTCCAACAGTCACAATGTGTGATTGGGCCTTCCTTTATTCAAACTGTCACTAAAAGAATAAAGAATAAAGCGATGGTGACGAGCGCCCGCCACTTGTAGTGTGCAATGGTGGTGACTGTCAGTGTAGTAATACACAGGCGACTAGGCGGAGGAGCCTTTACCCCCAACAGTGACCAATGAGATTTTCGCTTGGTCTCTAGAACTTGGTGTAGCTCCTATACATGTCAACAATGTGTCGGCTACTTGCAAGCCAACATGGATGGCAAATGAATTGATTGTCAACCTTTGTTGCACTGAGTCAATCACTCAGTGAGTTAGCGTAGGATCTAGGGACATTCATGTTATTGATTTGTCTCGTTATTTCTTCCATCTCTCTCTCTCTTCATGTCTTTCTTCTCTCATTGGGTAGCTAGGGTAAGGTCGAAGAGCTTATCTAGCATATCCTTGCTTTGCTTAGCTAGAGTGCTATAATGATCTTCTAACCTAACAGACGACACCTCGCTCACAACTTTATTGGTCATAGCTATAAGGTTTGCAAATTCCATTTTCAACTCCTTGGGTGCATCTCTTAAGAATGCTTCCTTATCCATCATGCTAGCCTTGGCTAGTGATGTGTTCTAAAGTCATCACTTTCTGGATTGGTATGCTTGTTGTTCCTTAAGTTTCCTTATTTTGTGCTTTCCCTTATGGCATCATTAGATTCCAAGTGTGATGGGTCTCGAGAGTTTCTTCCTCTCGATTAATAACAATAATGATGGTCGTGCTCTTTCCAATTAGTAGAGGTCAACATACTTGTGCCTTGTGCTCAAACACATTTCCATATTTTTGGCACGTGATAGTTGCAAAATAATTATTCCATGAGTGCTCGTCCTCAAACAAGATTTTTTCTTTTCTCCAAACATGTGTGTTGTTTATATAAGTAGTCAATTTCACAAAGGTCATTAAACCACACACTAGTTTTAGTATTCATGATTATGTAAGTTCCCAACCAAAAGGTTTTTACTACTTGACAAGTTTTCCTATATTGCCTGAACAAATTGGCTCAAGAAATTTCTTTCTTTTTTCTCTTTTTTTAATTTTTATATTCTATGTTGATAGGTTGTCACATTGATAGATTTTTAGATTGACATGTTTTTTAGATATGGACAAGTCCTCGTTGAGAAGTTTGTCACCTCTTATGAGTTCATCAACAACTTTTTAACATTGACGAGTTTCTTCTTATTAACAAGTTTCTACCTGTCGGTGGGTTTCTAACCATCAATGGGTTTCCAACCATTGAAGGGTTCCTTGTTGATAAGTTTCTCTTACTTGGCAAGTTTGATAAGCTTGGTCTCAATGTTAACACATTTTTTTACTGTCAACAAGTTTGTGTTTATTGTTGTGACAAGAATGTTGTGTTGATAAGTTTCCCTCCCATTGATAACTTTTTCCCCATTGACAAAGTTTGAGTGTTGACAAGTTGTGTGTGTTGGTAAGTTTCTATGATGAGTTGTGTTTGAGATTGATGGATTTTGTGTTGACAAGTTTTCCCTCGTTGATGAGTTGATACATTGATAAATTTTGGTGTTAACATGTTTTGTGATGACAAGTCTTGTGTTGTCTACAAGTTTTGCAATGTCGATGAGTTTCTCACCCTGGGATGAGTTTCTCATTGTCAATGAGTTTCTAACCATTGAGGCGGTTCGTTTCCATTGGCAGGTTTGAAAGCTCATGAGTTTTTATCCATTGTTTGACAAGTTTGTCACCATCGACAAGTTTGAAAAAGTTTTAGTTTGGTGATGAGTTTTGGGTGGCAAGTTTGGTGTTGACACTTTGATGTTGATGTTGACAAATTTTACAAATTTTCAAGCTGATGAGTTTCTTCCATTGATAAGGTTGGTGTTGACAAGTTTCCCCTTTGTTGACAAGTTTGATGTTGGTAAGTTTTGGATCGATAAGTTTTGTGTTGACAGCCGACAATTGGTGTTGAAAAGTTTTGATGTTGATGTGTTTGTTATTGACAAGTTTGGTTTGACATTGACACCTTTGTTTTGATGTTGATAAGCTTGGCATTGACATTGATAAGCTTCTAGTTTGTGAGATTGTCTTGACACATTCCCCCTGTGTTGACAAATTTGACATTGACAAGTTTTGTGTTGATAAGTTTTGTTTCAATGTTGATGGGTTTGGTGTTTGCACATTGACAAGTTTCTAATAGTTGATGAGTTTCTGTCGATGAGTTTGTACCACATCAATGAGTTTTGCATGTTGATGATTGGTGTTGATGAGTTTTACATTGATGGGTTTGGTTTGACATTGACAAGTTTCCCTATGTTGATAACTTTTCTCTTCATCAATGTGTTTCTACTCATGTTGATGAGTTTTTACCCATTGACAAATTTTGAGTAGGGTAAGTGGATTGACAATTGGTAGGGTGGTTACAATGGAGCCTCTTTAATATTTTAATGTAAACTCGCAACCCGAAAAGAACAATTGAGCACAACTAGTTTCTACTAGAATCAACTTCAATCAATGCCCCACACACTGCAATCAAATCTAAGGTTTGTGCATGGTGTAAGCACTTAATTTAAAAAATCTCAGATCATGAATGGTGTGAAATCTATCTCTCTCCTTTTCTTGGCCGTGTAGTGGGTACTCTTGTAGATAGCAGAGTAGCAGACTAGCAGTGATTCCTTTTTGAATGGTAGCTCTATCTTTTGGTGGCGATAATGTTGGTGTTGGTGGTGGTGTCAATGGTGATGAATCTTGGTAGCATCTCCTCTTGTGAGTGGTTGCTGCTCTTCCTCTACTTCTCTACCACTAGCAATTCCTCCTTCATCATGGTGGCTTTTTGGCTCCTCCTCTCGTTGGTTCGTTCTTCTATATAAGGAGTATATAAGTAGCTCTTTCTCCTTCATGCGATAATGATGTGACTATTGATGGTGGATTGGGTAGGGAAAACATGGGGGAGAGAAGATGGAGGAGAGGGGAAACAAGGCTTTTGGTGGTAAGAGGAAGAGATGGTGGGAGGACTACACAAGCAGGAAGTTGAGATAGAGTGCAGGAAAGTAAGGAAGGTGGAGAGGGAGCACACATTGGCGATGGAGGTGGAGAGCAGGCAGGTAGGGAATGTGGAGAGGGAGTGCAGAGGTGGAGGTGGAGAGGAAGCACATGCAATGGAGGTGTTGGGGCATAGGCAGTAGGCACAAGCAGGGTAGTGGAGATGGAGTGTAGGTGAGCAAGATAGGGCACGGAGAGGAACAACACAGGGATGGAGGTAGAGGGAATAGAGAGGAAGGGTGTCAAGGGTGAGAAGGCACCAATGGAGAGGGTGTAGGCAAGGGGGCAGAGAGGATGCAAGTAGGCGCATGCAGGGTGGTGCAAGGATGGAGATAAGAGGGTGCTAAGGGTGGAGAAGGAGGAGAATGGGGAGAATGAAACCACATGTTGCTCCTTTTTTTAATTTTAAATAAATAAGTAAAGAAAAGGGGAAGCTTAGACCTTGTTCCCCCATAGAACTAGAACTCTTCCCCTCTCAATGGCCAACTCAACCTTCAAGGTGCATGCCCCCTCATGCACGCGAGGAGCATGTCAATGATCCTACTCTCTTCCCACCTAATCCATAGAGTGCCCCCTTTCACGTGCTTAAGGGTGTATCTCATTTTCACTCACTCTCTCATGAAAGTAACCCCATTCATTCACAGAGAAGAGCCTTTGGTGCTATGTAAATAGTGTAATACATAAACAAAATTTCTTCTTCAATTTCATATGTGATGTTTGTTGAAAACATCCCCTTTTCTTTCTTTTCTTTTTTATTTAAAAATAAATTAAAATAGTAAATTCAAGTTAGTCTCTTCATTCCTATCTTTCTTAAATTTGAGGAACACATTTAGTAAGAAAAGCTCATTTCATCCCACTTCATCAAAACAACTCTAAGCATCCAAATGATGAACCAACTATTTACAAGTACATTTTGGGGTTGGCGATTACACCCTCTCCCTTTCTAAAACACACAAATGTGCAAGCGACTTCATGGTCAATGCATCCTCGCCGCAACAATGAAACCAAAAATGTCACATTCACATGCTATGTTGGGACCATGGACACATGCCTATTGTTTCAGAGTGTCAACCATGAAAACCAAGGCTATCTCTCACCTAGCCCATTTGCATATTCTAAACACAACAAATAGTCTAACTTACGATGTATCAAGCATGCTCACCTTTACTTACCATGTTGTAGTCTCAAATAGATGGTCAAGTCTCGCTCCACGATTCATATATATTGCTCCTCGCTCAATATTTTGCATCCATGGTTGCTATGCATGACGAGTCATTGTGGACAAGTAGAAGGGAAAAAGAGAGAAAGAGGGCTTCACATACACATCCCTCATCCCCCCACACTCTCAATTCCACACTCTATCGCACACACACATATTCAACACCATGGGATGAGAAGAAGAAGATATGACACGAAGGGAGAAAACTCCTCTCCTTGTCCCTCACTATCTCCCACTGTGTCACTCTCTTCCTCTCCTTCTTCACACTCTTACATGAACCAACAAATAAGATAAGAGAAATTTTGACATACGCATGAATAGCCTTTTCTCGTCATTATTATATACCCAATTTAGGGTTTCTACCTTTTTGTAGACACCTAGCCCACTTTAATGACTCATCATCACCAAAGCTGAATGCCCATAGTGTTCATATGGACTCACTTAGGTTTTTAAAAAATAATGCATACAATTTGCATGGGAGTGAGCCCAGCCCTCATTTTCAATGATCAATGTCTTTTACTAAAATAACAATCACATGGCACATGATCCCAAAAAATGTGTAGTGCAGATTTAGTGGATGCTTCCACTAGTTGCATGCTTGAGAGGGTTCACATCTTGGGCCTTAATGCCAATTAGTCATTTGAATCGAATATGTTGTTGCCATGGCCTTTGGGCCTTAATGCCAAGTAGTCAACCAAACAACTATTATGCAAGGATTTTGAGCCTTAGCCCTTATGGGCTACTACTTAGCCATGCAATAGCCAATTACAAGGTATTAAGCCTTGTTAGGCTAGCATTCAATCGCTCATAAGATTTGGAGCCTTATTAGACTAATACTCAACTGTCATAAGGCTTTTAGCCTTATGACCCAAGGGGCCAATATTCAACTACAATAGCCTAACAAAGGCTTTCATATCCTTGAGGATATCTTTTGGTCGCAATGCCTTATAGAAGACTTGAGCCTTTGCCTTATGGTTAATACTCTTGGCCACACTAATTCAACAATCTGTGGCTCTTAATTTCTCTTTTAAAAAAATAAGTAAAATAAAATAAAATCTTACTATATGCAACAAGGCCTCTGGCCTAATGGAGGATTTTCGCCCGAGCTTGGTCTCTATAGGCCTTATGGCCTTCAAGTAAGCAATTTGGTCCTAGAAGGCCTTAGGCAAAGATTCGTCATTAGTTTTGTTGGTGCTAAGAAAAAGAGAGAACAACATAAGAGAAACCATGATGCAAAATATGCATACAAATCACACAAGAAAGATTATGAAAGTTGTGCATGTAAGCCCTTGCTACGGATGAGATTGGAGTATATTCATGAGCTTGTGGCAACCAAGTCCTTTTTAGTCACCCTATGTCTCCTCCATGATGTTTCAAATATGGTCTCCCTTCTCTTGTCTTAACTAGCTTTAATACTAGAAAGCTATAGATTTATCTCAAGCATCTTTCTTCCCAAACCACCTGCTTTTGATTTTCTTTGTTCGTGGGTTTGCAAAAAGTGAAAATTTTACTTTTAAGTGATTTTTAGGCCTTAGAACTTTAATATCCTATGCCTTTACCTTCTAAAACAAAAATTGAACTATGTAGGATTCCAAACTAAAGTCCACTACACAATCGACATATCAATTGCCTCTCGACTTGCCCAATCCATGCGACATTTTGGAGTGCCAGATCCTATTCCATCGCTCGATATAGAGAGTTTGTGCCTAGTTGCTCCATTCTGTGTATCTTGATAATGGAACCAAAATGTTGTTGCTTTTATAAGCTCGATTGCTAGGCTTAACTAAATGCTTATTATTTCAAGCACTTTAAGCAACACGGATATAACTCTCTCTTAGATAACCATTGCACACTCTCAAAAAAACATAGTGAACTCACAAATTTACCTTTTCATATAGTTTATGTACAAAAAGGGTTGTTGATGACTCTATGATTCAAGTGATGCACCTCAAGCAACCTCCACATCCATAGCTGCAATCATTGTGCAAGCATTGCATTGGAGAAGAAGAAAAACAAGAGAAATCAAGAGCTTCTCCCACACTAGTTCCTCACTCTACCTCACACTTTTCTCCCCCCCCCCCCCTCTCTCTCTCTCTCTCTCTCTCTCTCTCTCTCTCTCTCTCTCTCTCTCTCTCTCTCTCTCTCTCTCTCTCTCTCTCTCTCTCTCTCTCTCTCTCTCTCTCTCTCTCTCTCTCTCTCTCTCTCTCTCTCTCTCTCTCTCTCTCTCTCAAGCAAGATGCAGACAATGAGCTCCATAAGATTGCTCACTACAAGAATGAGCTTATCCTTTCATTTTTTACTTTTATACATGGCTTTGGTGTTCTTGGGTACCCGTTTATCTCATAGGCTTAAACTAGTCTTCTCTTAGCTTGCACACACTCTTTGGTTTTTTACAACTCTTTTCTTGTACACTACCTCACTTTGAACATTCTTATAATTTGCACGAGAGTGAGCCGACTCTCTTTACAAAATAATTTTCTACCAAAGAATTACAAGCACTTCTTTCATTCTAAAATTTTTCCTTTCTTTTTGCGTGTCCATTTTTCATGCCTTTCTAGAAGGGTTTAACAAATGACTATTAAAGTGTTGGCATGTAACTAGCATTTAATTCTATTTTTGGATATTAAAGATGTTGATCTATAACACAAAGGTTGGCACCATTCATACTATGTTGTTAAAAACCAAGCACCAAACTTCAACATCACCTTATATGGTGCACATCTCAAAAATTCACATGGAAAAATATGGCTTGATTTAAAGATGGTGTTCATACACATACATACACACACGTTATCATGACGCTACGTATCCACAACTCTAAACCTGACGGCTAAGTTTTTCACCAAGAATTTGAACTCATTAGTTAGCGTCATTAGGAATTCGTTTTCTGTTGTGCGCATCTTTTCTTTTGCCATTCAGTTTGAACTGTTAGTTTGAAAATTTAATTGCTTGGTTCCATCCTAAATTTTTTGTATTCGCTGAGTAGTACTTATGCACAAATAACCCGCATGTATGTCTATGTGTGTGGTAGCTCATATGGATGCTTGCTTGTGTGTCTACGTTGTTTATGTATCCAAAAGCTTCTGAAATGATAACAAAGGGTTTTTAGTGTATGCAGTTTAATGTAAAGATAAACGAGAGCTGCCAATCATGTTGGCTCACTCTATGTTGTACATGCAATCAGAAAACACATCCAAGCTGACAAGAACTATGAAACCTGAAGATGGAGACTTAAAGACTCCCAAGGAACAACGTGATGGTGGTAATGCTGACAATCATGAGGCTAACAAGAAAATTGCTATAGATGCTATGAATGTTACACATGCTACAGATACAAAAGTAGAAATAATGATATTGCCAAGGGTGATAAGACAAAATGATAGGCAAAGCAGATGCTTCAGTTTCGGAGCCTAAGGCTATAGTGCCTCAAACTTTAGAAGGCCTTACAGTGGATAGTAGTAGCAAATAAGTGTCCTTGGGAAACAATTCCTCTACCAGTGACTCGAATGGAAACCTCAACGAGAGTGCTGCTACTTCCAGCATGAATAAACTCGGTAAAAATAGAAAAGATGTTCACAAAGCTTTAGAAAAGCAAAGCTAATGTTAGCCATGAAAAAAGCTACGTGCTTTTTGGGCGAGGCTAGTATTTTTATGCAAAGGGAGGAGAGTGTTATCAAAGGGCGATCGTTTCACTCAAATTTTGTAGGTTTTGCTCACATCAAGGCACACATGAGCTACATGCTTGTCGATGCAATTACCATGAAACAAGAGCATGTGGTTATCTTACTACTACTGGTGTGATGGGGAAACCTTTGTTCTTCCAGATTGCGGAAAAGGCTGCCAGCAGTTGTATCATAGCTTTATGCAGTGCTGTATGGATATACATTCAGAAAAAGGAATGTGGGATATGCAGATGTTGGGATGAGCTACCACTCGATCCTAATAGAAGGGCAGCACTAGTGCATCATCACTTTGGAATTCTCTTACATAAGTATTCTTCATCTTGTCTTTAACATGAGTGCAATCTAAAGTCTTGGCATTGTTGAGGGCCGCCAGTATATTGGATTTGGAATAGAGTTTTACCTCTAGTACACACTAGTTCTAATAGTATTGTCGACTATATTGGTTCTGGGTGCCTATCATGTGTTGATTCATCGCTTCAAGTTGGAGCACTATAAGCGTGTGATTGCAATGGGCTACGATTGTTTTTCTATGTTGGAAGTATGGAGCATGGATATAAAATCTGAGAACTGACTAATAGTGCATGTTGGTTATCTTTCTGTTGTACTTAAAGAAGGAACGTGTAATATTGAAGTCGTGTAGAGACGGGTGATACTAGAAGCCGTTGCTAGAAATAAAATCTGGCGTAAAGCACAAGATGGACGACCATGTTTCCAAGAAGAGAATTGTCTAGTTACATCATCTTCCCACTTGTGTCATCAGAATGAATTGATCAGAAGCCAAAAGGCAAACCAACAATCACACGAGGAGCTCAAGGGGCAACAATCCACAGTGGGCAGATATGGAGATAACATGAAGCTTGACACTCCTTGCATGGATTTAGAGGTATTCAAAAAGATAAAAGAGGCTTCTATAATTAGGCACATCTTTTCTCTATATCATCAGCAGTACCACATCAATTTGAATGTGTGGATCCAGCATGGAAGCATCACATGATGCACTTAGCAAAAGCCAAGCTCAAAGGATCATCAGCATATCAACATGCATTATCTCAAGTTTACCCCATGTCATGGTGAATGATAGGACATTACAAGAAACCACTATGGTTAAATCAAATGATCATGCTCATTGAATTCCCAAAACTCTTCTAACCTATTATCAACTAAATCTTCCTCCTCAACTATGATATTTCTTATGCCGTTGAGAAGTGGCTAATGCTAATCTCAGAGAGGTCTTTATGGTCAGGGCAGATTGCTTCGAATTGGAGCTCGTATATTGCCATCGAGATAGTCTCTTCTATCATTAAAGAGTTTGGACTTTTTATGCATTGTTAAAAACTGCAATACATGAGACCTTTGTCATCAAATATGTTGACTTGAATTGATCTTAATCTTGCTCCCATCTTGCATAGTGTCCCTACGACGAGGGACTTTCACGAACTCCCATACATATTCCGTGCGACATCTAGTGAACCCGACATGAAAGCATCCCTTCTATTCATCAAGATGGGAGACCCTTTGAATAATCCACCTTCATCATCAATTGTTTCTTCCTTTTCGAGTGATGAGATGAAGACTTTGTTACAAACTCTTTCTTCAACCATGATGATGCAAAATCAGTAGATGCAATTATCTGTGTAGTTGCAACAACAGTTGCATTAGTAGCAGTTGGATCAACAATGACTGTTGCATCAAGAATAGGAGCATGTGCTTGGTGTCACTAAGGTGATCAAGGCTGTGGTTAGTGAGCAAAAATTATTTGATGGCCACAATCTTTCAGCCTATATTAAGGCATTTGAAAGCTGGATGCACGAGGCTGAAGTTGGTAGTCTGGAAAGACAAGATGATATGTTTTGGAGATACAAAGAAATTGATCAAACAAAATTTTGATAAGGGTGGTATGAAGAAATTGTTAGAGGAGTCTCTTTTGCGCTCTTCTTATGTGATGCGAGAGGTGGCAAGAGAAGCTGCTGCTTATGGCCTTCAGTTCGAGCAGTTGCCGAAGGACAAATCTCCTTTGTGGTCCTATGCACTACATGCAGAGAAAAAGGGGAAAGCTTCAACATCCAAACTTTTAGCCATAGGTGATGGGATCAAGAAAGGGACTGGATGGGATGATCGAGTTGATGTATTTTCTATTTATTCCTATATGGCAAAATCTTAGGGATTTGAAGTGCTTGTCGAGGAGAAGCGAAAAAGAGATGATGATTAGTTTGAAGGTTCAAAGAGGATGACTAGGAGGAGTGATCCAGTTTCTTAGCCTTCTTCTTCACGACTAGAGTAGAATGTTGATGTTCATCAGAAGCCGAAAGTATACGAAGATCAGAAAGCCCTGAAGACAAAGGATTCAAAGCTGAAAAAGCAACGTGGATTCAAGTTGCTTTTTGACATTGAAACAACTTGAAGAAGGTGCTTGAGGATCGGATTCCTAATTGCAAAATTGAATTCACTCTTGGTGAAGTCTTGGGAATTGCCAAAAGAGAATTTCATGATGTTATCATCGACACCATTCAAAGAGAATGATAGATTATTGAAGAGCTGACACAGGATATGATCCATCGAGAGGCTTTAGCAGTTGCTTAGGCTATTATCTATGGCTTGCAAATTGAGGAGATTGATTCTGATGATGAGGAGATTACCGAGGAGTCTAAAGATGGAGCTTTATGTATGTAGTCTCCAAGAAGACTCTTCAGCATTTACTTCAGCCCGTACATTATGCAGAGAGTGATAACACGCCTAGATTGGTGCCTCGTAGCCATTTTTCTCAATTACTGGGCTCGTGCGACTACGGAGACAGTAGTCAAGCTTGGTGAGGCAGAGACCCCTTGTGTTACTCTTTTCGATCACGGCTTCGAGATTAATGTCATAGTGCGTGGATTGTATGATACCGGTAGATGGCCAATTGATGTGGATCATGGTTGGTGCATGCGTGTGGCCAACAACATTGCAGGAGATTTGTATGTTGCTTATCTGAACTTGAAGATTTCTATTAGAGATGTGGATGAGACTTATCATTTATTTGTGTAGAATTCTTGTTCCTATCCTATTATTTTGGGGCAACCATTCATTGTTGAGTCTCAGATGGAGACTAAGGTTCTCGACAATGGGTCTGCTTATGCGCGGATCCGAAGCAAGGATGGAAAGAAGGCTGTCCAGTTCATGATAGTTTGTTTCAACCATCAATAGAAGGAGGATTCTTTGAGGGATCTCCCTCTTCCAGCAGGAGAGCCGTATTTTTGTTAGGTACCATTATCTTGCGAGACGATAGTGGTATGAGACATAGGGAAAGCTCTCA
This sequence comes from Lygodium microphyllum, assembly GCF_053477565.2. Lineage (NCBI taxonomy): Eukaryota > Viridiplantae > Streptophyta > Polypodiopsida > Schizaeales > Lygodiaceae > Lygodium > Lygodium microphyllum. Next base: position 123,986,200 of record NC_141159.1, on the reverse strand, counting down.
CCTCCTAGTAGCGGCAGTTTTTCCTCAGGAGTTTATGGTATGTCGGCTGAAAGTACTTTGTGTTTTCAACATATTGTGGACATGCATAGAGCTACTAGGTAATAATTGAAGAGAAAAGAAAGAGAATTGAAGTTTGTAGGTCTTTTATAGGATGAAGACATGGTAGATGGTCTTTATGACGGGCTGTCATGCTTGGATACTATGAAGGATCTTTTAACATTGTTGAAAATTGAAAATCAAGAGCTGTCACATGTCTTACAGGTCCATTCTCTGGAGATGTATTGTGAAATTGTTGATTTCATGCTGCAAGAAACTTTGGGTTTTGAGAATTCTCAACAAAAAGTGTTCTTTGCCGAAATATTTCAGCAAAAAGATTCACAAGGTGCTGATTTACATCAGCAATCAAGATTTACAGCTCAAGTAGGCTGTGAGCCTCAGTGTTGGGATGTTCATATGTAGTCTGAAAAAGATATGGCTGATTTTTGTTAGTCAAAAGAGTTGGGTGTTGTTTATACACAATAAAATTTGTGTTTACTAGGGTATTTACAGTAAGGGATGGAATTTGCAGGTTGTAGCAAAGAAGCCAAAGTATAGACAAAATATGAGACTGTTGACAAGAAGGTCAGACCAGTTGCAAGACTGCTACCTTTGGACAGTGATGAGATATTAAGAAAGTAGCTATGCAGCCTCCTTTACGAGATCTTGCAGGAATTGGACACAAGTTTTCAATCGAGACACTGAAAGAGATGAAGATTGGGATTGAAGATTTTTTACTTCCAGCAGAGGTGAGATATTTTAAGGAGATGTTGAGTAGAAATGGGAGAGCCTTCCCTTTTTTTCCGCATGAGATAGGCTGCGTTGATCCTAGGGTTGTGACACCTATGGTTATTTTTACCATTCCGCATGTTCCTTGGAATCTACGGCCTATTCCTATGCATAGGGCTCACTTGCCCAAATTAGTAGAGCTTTTGAATGAGTGGATCAGAATGGAAATTCTAGAGCCATCATCAACTCTGTATTCTAATAGATGGTTCATAGTTCCCAAGAAGAATAGGACACTCAGATTTATACAGGACTTACAATCGATGAACAGGGTCAATATATGGAATGTTGGTGCATGACCTATTGTGGATGAGTTCGTAGAAGTTTCTGTTGGACGTGTTATCTATTCACTTGGAGATCTTTATTCTGGCAATGACCAATTCCAGCTTGCCCTTGATAGTAGAGATTTGACTACGATGAAGACACCTTTAGGCCTTGTCCAGATGTGTACACTTCCATAGGGAGCTACTAATTGGGTTGCTTATATGATGAATGGGATGAACAAGGTCTTATGGGATTTTATTCTAGAGCTTACCATCATGATGATTTTCCTATCAATGGTTGTTCAGAGAAAGAGAAGGATGAGACTTTAGATGATCATGGATGCATGTACTTTGTGGCCGTGCATATCAAAGATGTTGAGAGGATTCTTTGCAAGCTAGAGGAAGTGAATTTGACCTTGTCGGGGTTGAAGCCTATTTTTGGTGCCAGAGAGGTTTTGATTGTTGGACATATGTGCAGTTATTATGGCAGGAGGCCTTCCCCTATATATGAAGGTTGATGCCATAGAGAGGATTGTTGAGACTTGCTCTTCTACTTCAGAGGTTCGCAGGTTTCTTGGAGCTTGTGTATTTTATCTTATTTGGATTCCTCATTTCACTCATATTGCAGATGATCTCTACCAGCTCTTGAGGAAAGGGCAACATTTTTCTTGGGACATGAGATACACTATAGCTATGCAGAAGCTGAAGAGATTGTTGAGAGCTACTCTGACTCTTCGAAAAGCAAATTATGAGTGTGGGAGACCTATTGTACTCACTATTGATACTAGTTCTATTGGCATTGGATGAGCTGTTGACCAGGGCGATGCAGATGGGAATATGTATGCCATTCGATTTGGGGCGAAAGTCCTAAATGAGCGGTAGTGCAGGTATCCACATATTAAGAGGGAGCTTTTGGGAGTTGTCATGGCTCTCAAGAATGATAAAGAGTGGTGCTGCTTTGGTGGTTGAGACTAATTGCTTGCCTCTTCTAGGTATGGTCACGAGTTGTTCTACTCCAGACATTGCCATGCTTAGGTGGATTGGGTACATAAAATCCATGAATCTTGAGTTTAGGGCACATAGCAGGTAAAGACAACCGAGTAGCCGATATGCTTTCAAGAGTGAGATATGATGATATGGATTCTTCTTGTACTGATGATGTTGATGATGTGGCTAATCTTTCAGCCATGCATGTTGATCATACTTGTCATGTATTTGCTTTGGAGAGCTTCGATGAGTCTTTGTATATAGGAGAATATTTGCAGATTGGTCGTTATTTGAGTACCATGTCTAGACAGGATGGATAGACTAATGAGGACTTCAAGAAGATCAAGAGGAAGCTTATGGTTTCTTCTTGAGGAGTGGATTGCTTTGGAAGCATCCACGGAAGCAAGGAGGACAGCCATTGAGAGTTGTATGTGACAGAGCTTCACATGTGCGAATCATGAGAGGGTTTCATGAAAGACTTTGGGCAGGACATAGAGCTGTTTAGGCGACCTATGAGAAGATTAGAGAGCACTACTAGTGGAGAGGCATGTATAGAGATATCTCATAATTTGTTGAGATATGCACTGATTGTCAGTTATTTTCTTCAGTGAGGCATAGAGATGAGCTTCACCCTACTTACCCCCTATGTATTCACTACAAGTGGGTTCTTGATTTGATTACTATGCATGTTGGATTGTGGCAGATGCATTACATTTTTTTGGCATGAGAGGATCTCACAAATCAAGTGGAAGGAAGAGCATTGAGGACAAAGACTATGTCAGTGGTCTGTAAGTTCATGTTGGATGATGTTATTTGCAGGTATCGCTACATTGGGAAAATTTCAGCAAATAGAGGTGAGTTGGATGATGATGAGGCTAGGGAGTTTTTCTCTCGCCTTGGCATTAAACTTGGTTTGACTTTAGCATATAATCCAAAAGGCAACATGAAGAGTGAGAGAGGCCATCCACCCATTGTGAAAGCCTTAGCCAAAGCATGTGGTGGACGGGTCAGGGAGTGGCCTAGATTGTTGCCTTACGCCTTATGGGCTCATCACACTACCCACAGTGTGACCTCAGGTTATATGCAAGCTGAGTTGATGTATGGACAGAAACCTGTCATGCTAACATAGACTTGCACACTCACTTGGAGTGCTTTGTCATGGTAGAAGGATGAGATGACTAGAGAGGATCTTTTAGAGGCGGATGTCGTGATGCTGTGCGTCCACCACTGCGAACATGAGGGCAGAGTTTTTCACTAGGAATTCGAACTCATTAGTCAGTGTCATTAGGAATTTGTTTTTTGTTGTGTGTGTCTTTTCATTTGCCATTCAATTTGACTTGTTGGTTTGAAAATTTGATTGCTTGGTTCCATCCTAAATTTTTTGTATTCGCTGAGTAGTACTCATGCAAAAATAACCAGTGTGTATGCCTGTGTGTGTGGTAGCTCATATGGATGCTTGCTTGTGTGTCTACATTGTTTATGTATCCAAAAACTTCTAAAATGATGACAAAGGGTTTTTAGTATATGTAGTTTAATGTCAAGATAAGCGGGAGCTGCCAATCCTATTGGCTCACTGTATGTTGTACATGCAATCAGGAAACACATCCAAGCTGACAAGAACTATGAAACCTGAAGATGGAGACTTAAAGACTCCCAAGGAACAACGTGATGGTGATAATGCTGACAATCGTGAGGCTAATAAGAAAATTGTTGCAGATGCTATGAATGTTTCAAATGCTATAGATGCAAAAGTAGAAACAATGATATTGTCAAGGGTGATAAGACAGAATGATAGACCAGTGACTCAGATGGAAACCTCAACAAGAGTGCAGCTACTTCCAATGTGAATAAACCCAATAAAAACAATAAAGAGGGTTGCAAAGCTTTAGAAAAGATCTAATGTTAGCCATGAAAAAAGCTACGTGCTTTTTGGGAGAGGCTAGTATTTTTGTGCAAAGGGAAGAGAGCGTTATTAGAGGGCGACCGTTTCACTCAAATTCTGCAGGTTTAGCTCACATCAAGGCACACATGAGTTGCATGCTTGTTGATGCAGTTACCATGAAACAAGAGCGTGTGGTCATCTTACTCTATTGGTGTGATGGGGAAACCTCTGTTCTTCTAGATTACAGTAAAGGCTGCCAGCAATTGTAACACAGCTTTATGCAGTGATGTATGCCTATACATTTAGAAAAAGAAATGTGGGGTATGCAAATGTTGGGATGAGCTACGACTCGGTCCTATAACAGAAGGGGAGCACTGGCGCATCATCACTTCAGCATTCTCTTACATACGTATTCTTCATCTTGTCTTTAACATGAATGCACTCTGAAGTCTTGGCATTGTTGAGGGCCTCCAAAATATTGGATTTGGAATAGAGTTTTACGTCTAGTACACACTAGTTTTGATTGTATTGATAGCTATACTGGTTCTAGGTGCCTATCATGTGTTGATTCATTGCTTCAAGTTGGTGCACTATAAGCATGTGACTGTAGTGGACTATGATTGTTTTTCTATTCTTGGAGTATGGAGCATGGATGTAAAATCTGAGAATTGACTAATAGTTCTTGTTGGTTATCTTTCTGTCGTACTAGAAGCATGTAATATTGAAGTCGTGTAGGGATGGGTGTTACTAGAAGCCGCTGCTCTGGAAATCAAATTTGGCGTAAGCATAGGATGGATGACCACGTTTCCAGGAAGAGAATTGTCTAGTTTCATCATCTTTCCACTTGTGTCATCAGAATGAATTGATCAAAAGCCAAAAGCCAAACCAAAAATCACACAAGGAGCTCAAGAGGCAACAGTCCACAGTGGGCAAATATGGAGATAACATGAAGCTTGGCACTCCTTGCATGGATTTAGAGGTATTCAAAGAGATAAAAGATGCTTCTATGATTAGGCACATCTTTTCTCTATATCATCGGCATTACCACATCAATTTGAACGTGTAGATCCAACATGGAAGCATCACATGATGCACTCAGCAAAAGCCAAGCTCAAAGGATCATTAGCACAACAACATGCATTATCTCAAGTTTACCCCATGTCATGGTGAATGATAGAACATTACAAGAAACCACTATGGTTAAATCACATGATCATGCTCGTTGAATTCCCAAAACTCTTCTAACCTATTGTCAACTAAATCTTCTTCCTCAACTATGATATTTCTTATGATGTTGAATTTGTATATGAAGAGTTGGAGAGGCTCATGCTAATCTCAGAGAGGTCTTTCTGGTTAGGGTAGATTACTTTGGATTGGAGCTCCTATATTGCCATCGAGATAGTCTCCTCTATCATTAAAGAGTTTGGACTTTTTATGCATTGTTGAAAACTGCAATACATGAGACCTTTGTCATCAAATCTATTGTTTTGAATCAATCTTGATCTTGCTCCCATCTCGCATAGCATCCCTGCGATGATGAGCGACTTTCATGAACTCCTATAGGTATTCCATGCGAAAACGCGCGCGCGCGCGCGCGCACACACACACACACACACACACACACACACACACAAGTTTTGCACATGATACACAAAGATATACTCTCCTTGGTAGAACAACTTGGTTTTAACCACACTTGGAGAATGAATAATATACATCATGTATTATGTCTCACACCACAAGTCTTAGATCCAAGATGTGTTCTCATTGAGACTATTACTATAATTTAAAGATGATATAGTCACACTCTAAGTATAGACACTTGAATTCGTAATGTAAGAAATACTTCTTGCTTTACCACTATTCTTGAGGTTGGAAGCATAATTCTATGAAGTGAAACCTCCTCATTATAGCATACCATTTTGCAATATGAGCTATAATCATTGTTAACTTGAAAGAATTTGTTCCTTGGTAATGTATATCTACTTGCTCGCTTTAATGCGTTGAACTAAAGCTTAACACTTATATGCTAATTGAAGTATAGCCAATACTTGGGCTTGCCATTGGTAGCTGGCTTCTGCATCATTGGCTAAAAGCTAATTTGCGAGCCGGCTTCATTGATGAGGCTAGCAACTAGTTAGGCATGTCACCCTCTACCTAGGCTAGTTCTCAACCATAGCAAAAAACATTGAAAAGTAGGAAAAACTTATGACTTTTGCTTTATGGGATAGGCCTAGACTTTATGGAATGAACTTACACTACCCAAGGGACTGATAGGGCATGGACCACAAATATCCGAATGAACAAGAGCTAAGGGCTCATCGTGCACGTAGAGCCAAATATTTTATGCATTTTACGAGTCTACATGCCATATAAACAATGATCACATGAATCAAAATATGAAAAGTCCAAGGGTAGAAGATACTACAAACAAGTCAAGACTTTTATTCCTTCTAGGGACATATACCTAAGACAGTGATGCCAAAGAAATACATGTGGAAGATCAGTCATAGCCAAAACATGATTTAACACAGCATATTGTGGACTAATACTAGGATGACAATTGATATGGCCTCTTGCTAATGTCCTATGAAACCTAAAACCTTGGGGGATATCCGAATGAACCACTATGCAATGGATGGACCTCGCAATAACTACACTTGCAAGTTTGAATGGGTGGACACAGCCCTATCCATATGAAATACTGAGGTAATCTAAATCTTAATACTATATTATTTTCACTATAGGTTCGAAAAGCCCCGAACCTACCCCCTTTTCCAAACTTCCCTTATTTAATCAAAACCCCTTCCCCTCCCCTCTTTCTCACATGTAATATCTCATTTTCTCTTCCCCCTTCCCTTTTTCATTAAAGCCTCTCCCCCCTCATCTCCCTTTTTAAAATTAAAAACCCCTCCCCTCTCTCTCACTTATAATCTCTCTCTTTCTTTTCCCCCTCCCCTTTTTAATTAAATTCCTCCCCCCTCCCCCCCTCTCTCTCATGTATAGGGCCTAGGTTTCTCTCTCTCTCTCTCTCTCTCTCTTAGTTAGATTAAACTTTTAATTTAATATTTTTAAATTAAACATTTTGAAATCTTTTTTAATTTAAAGTTTTTCAAACATAAGTTTTCACACACTTTGAGAGAGAGAGAGAGAGAGCAAAAAAGAAAGAAGAGAAGAGGGAGGGAGGGAAACAGAGGGGGAGCAAAGAGAAAGAGAATTATAGAGAGAGGAAATATAAAATTTAAGAGAGAGAGAGAGAGAGGGAAAAAGAAGAAAGGAAAAGAGAGGAGAGAGGGGGAGAGAGACAAAGAGAATAAAATGAGAGAGAGAATTATAGAGAGAGGAAAGATAAAATTTAAAAGAAAGAGAAAAGAAAAAAGAGAAACTTTCTTTTTAATTAAAATAAGGATATATATATATATATATACATACATATATATATATATATACATACATATATATATATATATACATATACAAAGAGCAAAAAAAAAAGATTAGAGGGAGGGAGAGGGGGAACAAAGAGAGAGAGAAGAAAAAAGGAAAAGAGATGAGAGAGGGGGGAGAGAGAGAGAGAAGAAATTTAAAAGAGAGAAAAGAAGAAGAGAGAGAATTCGAACACAAAGAAATGAAATATAAAATTTAAAAAAAGAGAAAAGAAAAAAATTTTAAAAGAGAAGAAAAAAAAAGAAAAAAGAGGAAAGAGAAAGAAAAGAGAGGAGAGGGGGGAGAGAGAGAGAGAAAAACAAGAAGAAGAAAGAGGAGAAGAGGAAGAGAGACGGGGAAAAAGAGAAAATAGAAAAGTCTTTTTTAAATTTAAATATTTTAGAGAGACATAGAGAGAGAATATAAAATTTAGAAGAGAGAGAGGGAGATAAGAAAAAGATAAAATTTAAGAGAGAGAGAAGAAAAAAAGGGAAATTAGGAGAAAGGGGAGGAGAAGAAAAGGGGGCGGAGAGAGAGAGAGAGAGAGAGAGAGAGAGAGAGAGAGAGAGAGAATATAAACATAAAGAGAGAATTATATGTAGGGAAAAGATAAAATTTACATACTTTAAGAGAGACTGAGGGAAGCGGGGAGAAAGAAAGTGAAAGAAGAAGAAGAAGAGAGAGAGAGAGAGAGAGAGAGAGAGAGAGAGAGAGAGGGAACATGTAGAGAGAATTATAGAGAGAAGGAAAAGAGAGGGGAGAGAGAAGAAAAGCGCAAAGAGAAGAAAAGGAAAGAGAGAGAGAGAAAAGAAAAAAATTAAAAAGAGAATAAAGAGAGAGAAAGAAGAAAAAAAAAGAAAAAAAGAGGAGAGGGAGAGAGAAAGAAAAGAGAGGAGAGAGGGGCGAGAATAAAAAGAGAGAGAAAATTAGACATAGGGAATTTGAGTGAGAGAGAGAGAGAGAGAGAGAGAAAAGAGGAGAAAGAAAGATGAGAAATGGATTGTTGAGCGAAGTTGCCGCGAAGCGACCTAGTGTTTTGTGTGCACGAAGCGCGCGTGGAATGCTAGTGATCTATTATTGAGATAAGCGTTCTTTGAAAGGTAAAACATTGTACCGAGGCAAAATGAAGATTCACTAAGCAATCACCAAGGCTAATGAAAACACCAAATTGCCCAAAGTGGCCTTGATGAACTAGCCACTCATTTACTCAGCTTGTTATTGGTAGGTCTGATGATGTATTAAGGCACCATGTTTCAATGCGCCTTCATTGTTGTTTTGCTATTTTGATAGCCTTTTCCTCTTGCTATTTTTCTCGTGCCTTTTAGAGCAGTTTGAAAATTTTTAAGGCCATGGAACATGCACTATTTTCACTACATGCTCCTAGTTTTCTTCATCACGTTTATATCAAAAGCAGGGTGTGTATAATCAATCGCTGCCTTCCCTTCTTCATTAAGGATATTATAAACCTTATGACCATTGTTCTCTATCTTCCTCATGCCCATCTCCCTCTCACAGTAGAGTGCACTTGCATTCACTGTGGGGGTACCTAAACACCATGGCTTTACAGGTGCCCTGACTACGTGCGCTTGCGTGGGTCCTGACACAGTATCTACAGTGTGGGACAGAGACGGACATCTGAGAGAGAGAGAGAGAGAGCGAGCGACATGGCCAAGCGGTCATCGGATCCACATTCAACCTACTGCTTGGCTATGGCGGCTCTTCTGCTCCATACCTTCATTCCGAGCATTGGTGGGAGTTCTTCTTCTTCCTCGAACGGTTCTTTGGACTCCATTGCTGCTGCTGCAAGGCATTGCACAGGAACTCCTCTGTTTGTATTTGGGGCGTCCATGATGGACGTCGGCGAGAACGCGCAAGCGATGCCGCTGCGCTCTCGTGCAGAGTTCCCGCCTTATGGCATTGACTACTTCCCCAAGCCCTCTCGGCGTTTCAGCAATGGCCGCCTCATCGTGGATTTCCTCTGTAAGAACCTGTAGGCTTCTTCTTCGGAGATTTGCTTGCTTGATTCTTGCATCTGTGTGAGCGAGGTCCTGTTTTGGTATTTCTTTTGCTTGCTCTGCTGTCTGATTGTCATTCTTTTTGATCCATCTGCTTATCCTGCGGTCTGATTGTGAAGGAGGAGAGTCTTATTATTTCTGGGTTTTGTTAGTTTTGTTGCCTGGTTGCTGCTTTAATGGCGCTCTCATTTTGTTGTATTTTTAAAGCTCTCTTGTTTTGGAATGTGCTGTGGGCATCCTTCTTCGGAGGCAGCTCAAGGGCTTGGCAATGGCTTAGGTGACCCTTTCCTGCTGTCCACGAGGCCTAGCTTCACTTGTGGTGTCAATTTCGCATCCTCTGGTGCGCACATCGCCAATACCACTGTTTCTGGGGACGGGAGCAGCAGCATTGGCCTTTTCTCAATGTCTGTACAAATTGATCAGTTTCGTGCATTCAAATCCAGATTGAATGCATCAAGATTTGAAGGTCTGTTTTTCTGCTATTTCCCCAGTGTCTTTTGAGGTGCAGAGAGAGGGGAGGGGGTAGGGGGGTGTCTTGTTTGAATACTCGCATGATGGCACTGCAGACCTCAGTTCTCCCTCTTTACAAGACTTCATAGATGGAGTATACCTTCTAGAGTTTGGCCACAATGACTACACAAAGTTTGTGGACCTCTACCCAGCCTACAACACTTATGGGAACGTGAGCAACACACTTGCTACCTTGGAAACAGGACTGAAGGTTGGGCTCTATGTCTAGCTTTTTAAATGATGGTTTCGATTGTACGCTGAATCATCCAATAAAAGGAGCAGAGATTGTTGTTAGATTTTACTGAGAGTGAAAGCGCCGTGCAGAGGCTACATGCGGAGGGGGCAATGAACATTGTTGTGATGAACTTGATACCCTTGGGATGCACTCCCTTGATGCTAGCCATCAGAGACCCTCCAACTGCAGAACAAGACGAGTATGGATGCTTTGCTGCTTTCAATGAGTTTGTTGATCTTCATAATGCAGGCCTTGAAGACCTGCTGCAGCAGTTGGCTGATGAGCTACCTTCCGCGAACTGGACTCTGTTTGACATCAATTCCATATTTTGGGATGCTATACAGGACCCTGAGAAGTATGGTAAGCACTGTTTTGAATTTTCCTTCACATTCACAGTCCAAGGAGCAAGCTTATTATACAATGCACTAATGCCCACATTAAAACAGTTGGATAAACAATTGTTGTGCTAATTTAATGACAGAAGGAATTGGTAAGGTGAGAAACTTAGCCATTCCACATGGAAGTTAATGTTGTTGTCCTGTTTTGTTGTGTGGCCTTTTCTAAGACTAACTAGCTAGGCATGTTTATGCGCCTAGTATACTGTCAACTGGGACTTGAATCTTCCAGTCCAGCACTAAGCAAGGTCTAAAGATGCAGGTCTTAAATATTATCGCAAAGCTTGTTGTGGAGCTGGTGGAGGAGACTACAATGTAGTGGCAGGTATTCTGTGTGGTCAATCAGGTTATATAGATGGTGTATATACACGAGCATGGAGATGTGACGATCCTTCTTTGTATATGTTTTGGGACACAATACATCCAGTAGAATCGTTTGCCAAAATTGTTGCAAATGGCTTCCTTACTGGTGAATACTTGAGAAGTTTCACAGCATCCACTGCTAGGATGGGTTTATCTTGTGGACAATCCAGAAAACCATTCAGAAGAGAATGTTAGTTAGCCAACTCTCTCTCTCTCTCTCTCTCTCTCTCTCTCTCTCTCTGTGTCTCTCTCATATCCAAAACTACTGCAGCAGTTGGAGCTCTTGATATCTATACCGACCAATAACTTCACCCACTTGATGGGCCGAGTCTTGACTAAAGCTCGTTATAAACATGGTGTTTTGCGATGCTCGTCACATCTCGCACGGGTGAGAAAGATGGAGTCTAACGGCCCAAGAGTGGTGGAAGTAACTCCCTGAGACAACCCATGCAAAAGTGGTAGCATGCTGACATTTTGAACCCACGAATTCTCCATTCGCACACCAGTTATAATTTGTCTATCCATTGCGCCATTGTGTCTCGGAGAATCAATAGCTTTGACCTTTTAAAGCAAACGGGCAATTTCACTGCTTTGTCCTCCTCGTATGTCACGTCATGCAACTGTTAACGCTTTTTGCATGGTTTACCACTTTCACATTGGTTTTTAAACGTGCAGCCAAAGGATGTTAATATCTATATCTTTTTTCTCGCTTTTACAAGTTCAGCTACTTTATGTTTTGGAATGATTTTTTTGTTGTTTTTTAAGGTTAAACAAGGAAAATATGTGTACACCCAAAATTGAAGAAAAGTTTAAACGCATGAAAGCTTTTAGCCTTTTCAAGTTTGTAAACTGCAAAAGCTTGAGCTGTTGGCTCTCTCAAAGGATGACTTACTGCATGAGGTGTGGGTGGATCAAGCAAACATGGATCTAGCAATAGTGGGAAGGTATACCCTCATGCAGTACTACAACACAGAATCGGCTCCATTGGCCTCACTTTGGGCCATGACCAACTATCCCAAGATCAAGGCTTGCATGAGGGAGATGCTAGCCTTCGACTATAACCTGCTCTTCGCTTCGCATCTCACCTACTTTCACATCTCCAAGCAAGGCATTTGCTCCAACGGCATTGCCTTGCACATGAGAGTGCCATCCATGATGCACGGCTTCACAATCATAGAGAATTTCATGGTCTTTCCAAGGTGGTTTGCAATCCGCGCTCCGTGTTAGTACTAGGGCACTCGCCTATAGTGTGCAACACTAAGAAGAAGCCTCGCTTCAAGGTCCTCTAGCAGGAAACAAAGAATGATTGCGGCATTCTCTAGTGGTTTGATGTCTCATCATCTTGATCATCGCATGTGTCGACTATGTGCTCCTTGGCAGCCTATAGAACTTATAGGTCACCCTCACCAAGGTTTAGTTGAACCTTGCTAGTGTCCAAGTCATCTCGCACACGTCCTTCTGACCTCAACCTTGAGATGGGCAACATCAACAACAACTTTTCGGGTAGGCAGAATCGGTTCATGTGCTTGTATTGTATCTTTGGCAGGGATCATAGAGGGTTAGTGCAAGAGTAATGAGTAAGGAGGAGCAAGAGGGAGATAATGTAACATGAGAGGAAGGAGGACGATGAATGAGAGAGAGAGAGAGAGAGAGAGGCATACTAGAAGTAATTACATGTTGAATGGAGATAAGGGACCCATGGGCAAATTGTAAGACAACAAGGCAGCAGTAGCTGCCATCGTGGTCTAATTATGTAGTATTAGTAATAGTTAATTAGATATACTTATGTAGTATTAGTGCTAGTTAATAGTTAATTAGTAGTTGTAGTATTAGAGTTTGACTTATCTAGTATTAGTAATAGATAATTAGATAGACTTATGTAGTATCTGTACTAGTTAATAGTTAATTAGTAATTGCAGTATTAGTAATTAGACTTATTAGTAATATTAATAGTTATAGTATATAAGTTAATTACTTACACTGTTGTAATATTAGTATTTGTAAGGTGAAGCTAGCGAATCGCTTAGATGTTAATGAGGTGTTGAGGGATTGCTAGTTCTATCTATGTTGTATTAGTAATAGTTAATTAGATAGACTTATGTAGTATTAGTAGTAGCTAATTGTTAATTAGTAGTTCTAATATTAGTAATAATAGTAGTACTTAATTAGTTAGACTTATTAGTAACTTTGATAGTTCTACTGTAATTAGTAATTTAGATGCACTTTTGTAATATCAATAGTATTTGTAATAGTCAGTATATAATTTATAGTTGCAGTATATTAGTAGATAGACTTATGTTAGTTAATAGTTAAATAGTAGTGAAATGAAAATAAAATAAAATCTTTTGAACGTATGGCAAAAACAAAAGCGTAATGAACTTTCGAATGTATTGAGAAAAATAAAACCGTAAAACTTCAATAAATCGAATATTTTGAATGGATAGGAGAGTGGCACCTTTTATAATCATTTAATACGAAGAGATTTGTGTCAACTCTTCAATATGTTATATAGTATGTTTTCTCATTTCATTTTGTTTTTATGAGTTTTTGAAGTGTTATTATTGTTAACGATCTCTTGATCGTATGGCGAAAATGAAAGCATAATGAACTTTTGAACATGTTGAAAAAAATGAACATGTAAAACTCTAAGAAAATTGATATTTTGAATGGACGAAGAACGTTATCTTCTCTTATAATTATTTAATTACAAAGAGATTTGTGTTAACTCTTCAACATATTATATAGTATATTTTCTTGTTTCATTTAGTCTTTTTAAGTTTTTGAAGTATTATTATTATTTATTTATTTTATTAGAATTGCTATTAATAAGAAAAAAATCCTTATATGTTGAAAAATAAAACTATTTTTAAAAAAAATGAAATTACAAAGTATAGCATTTTTTTGCGAATAAATGTACTATAATTTTATGATAAAAACATATTGTTTTCATTAGCATCAATGGACGCTGCAAAGAAACAAAGTCACAATGCATCCTTCAAGACTTCTAGAAAAAGAAAAACTATGGCTCCTAGAAAAATATCACTAAAGTCGTTTACTGTAATTTTGTACAACATAGAAAAATACGAATCATCTTGGGGGTGGAATGTGAAAGTGTCACTCGAAGACTAATAATGTGCGCATCTTGTGATATAGTCACAGTGCAACATCATGCTTTCAACTCGCAAAAGAACAATCGATCTATAGAAGAATCAACTACATGTCACCATGCATGTAAGAAGCTTAACTAAATGAGCATGTAAAAAGCTTAACAAAATGATCCTTGTATAGATAACTAAATGCTGATCATATCTTGTGAAGAAAGAGAGAAACAAATGCATGGTGTCACTCTTATTAGACTACACAAAACGAATTCTCAATGCAAAGTTGTTAGAGCTTCAACTATTGAGCATTATTGATACATCCATCTTGGTTTGCAAAACGATAAGAGTGATTGCGGACGAAACCTTGGACCGTCAATCTATTCTCGATAACCCTCTAGTCTCTTGGAATGATTGATCGCTTTTGCAGCTATCTACTAGAATTGACTTGACTTCATTTGATATTGCGGATGTGTTTGCTTTTCATATGCTACATAATCCATTGATTCAGAAGTACATGGCCATAGTAGAATATCCACATCCAAGGACAGGGCTTTGCATCCTTAGTAAGCAATCCATCGAAAGGATTATAGAGCTCCATTGTAAAAGCTGTCTATAAAGGGACATCGACAACTACAAGCACGCAAACAAACACAGTACTAATGAAGAGGTTGTGAAGTACATCCTTCGATACAGTGTTCTTGCCTCAATATCAAGATCCCAATCTTCGCATCGACGTAACTTGAATGACCTTATCACAATGGTCAGCGCATAGGGAATGCCTCATTTCTTCCTCATGTTTATTGCAGACGAGGTCACTAGTATAAGATGGGTTGAGATCAACAAGTTGCATCGCAAAGGGGCTTGAATTCACATGCAAAGACTATCTTGTCGAGTGTGCCATCCTCTTTCACACCTGGTTCCATCTTTTCTTCAAGCAGTACATTCTTAGCATAGTTATCTGCGTAGGCCATGTCTAGAACCATGTCATTAGGTATGAGATTCAACATAGGGGCTTCTTACATGCATACGTAATTCTATTGTTACATGAGGCAGATGTTGCAAATACGACTAATGAGATATGCGTGTACATTTCATCCAACAACAATCGGTATAGTTCGACAAGAAAACTAAGAGCCCTCGTCGTGACAAAGTAAATTCATAGGTGCCATTGTGCCTACTATATAAGCAAAAGTAATGGCCACGGTAAATGCAAGCACGGATTTTTGTACTCTAGCTATGAAGATAATTGATGAGGTATTATATGCCAATTCATAGAAGGAAGGCTTGGGAAACCCTCCCAAGATAAGCTTATTAAAACTATGTTTGTAGTATAGAACAACAAAAAGAACTAGCTTAATGGATAGTCACTTAGTAGTTAAGTGCACTTGGGTGATGACACTATCGGGATGGGTGACCTCTTGGGAAGCTTTTCTTACAGGCTAGTGGGAGTTTATCGCGTGTAGTGCTAACTATTCCAATGAAGCTTTCGTGTAGTCCATTGCCAAGTATGCCAAGGCCAAGATACCAAGGTCTATGTCTTGGTCGCTGCCTTAGTCGTGGGCCTAGGAGCGACGCCCACCCAATGACGTAACGCATCTTCACGCTACATTCCAAAAACAGAGCCCCCTCTCTGATATCATTGATAATGTCATCAAAAACGCTAAAAGCAAGTGTTTTCTCTTTATCTCCCCTCTCGATAAGTACTATATAAATAGGGATAGAGCGTCACATCAAAACAACCCATGTAGAAGTGTCTCTAATGTTGACGCGACAAAGCTCTGCTACAATCAACTGAGCCTCTCTCTCACTCTCCACACCTATGAGGAAGCGCTACTCAAATCCATCAAACTTCTTTCATGGCTCCCAAGAGACCTCAAGATGATAAGGGAGGTTGTGCTTGGAGAGCTTTCCAACTCGCAGAAGTAGTTGTTGTTCAGGAAACTCAACATGAAGCTGAAGCGCAAGAGGAAGTTACCCTTGAATCCATTCAACCTGAAGGATCGGTTATTCCATAATAAATCAAGGTTGCAATCATACCTCGTAATCATGATGGATGGCCGAACGGAGATAATTAGGTTTAGTACATAAGAAAATGATTACTTTTAAGCTATTTACAAATTTCTCTTTTTTTGCATCTTCTGATAAAATGAGGGATAAGTTAGTAATGTTAGAAAAGCCCATAGGATAAGTCTGTTACATAGATTATGATTAGTTAAAACGTACTTAAACTTAGAAAAACACGTTAGTATTATCAATTGATTTTTAAGAAAGAACACGAGAATTGATGATGGGATAGATTCTATACATCGCATATATTAACAAGTGTGCTAAAAATGTTTTATGGTTACGATTGCTTTTGGATTTGTGAATGATGAATTATCTCTTATGATTCCACACTTATAACAGCTGGATGAGTTGTGGTTTGTGGTGGTTCAGGATGTGGGGTCCCCAACCTAATGCTCCCTGACACTCTCTGTGGAGTGTGGAAAAACTCACTTATGGGATGAGGATTCTATGCTTCCGAGGGAGGTAGGTGTTTTTGGTTTTTAATCACTCGAGCACTTGAGAGGGCAAAGGGTTGAGTGATAAGTGTCCTTGCTATATAGGACGGCTCTTGAGGCTCAGGAAAGCTTGGAGGGGCTCTGAGCTAGTAAATTTCTTGTTGACCGTGGACGAAGTGCGATCATGTACAACCCAATCCCAAGGGATTGGAAGGTCCTGCTATCCTAGGTGGACAATGTCTTTTTGCGAAAAGATGGTTTTGTATCATTCTGTGGAGTGATGGTTCTGCTTGTTATTATGAAATAAAGTATTTGATTTTTGAATTGCTTGTTATGTGCTAAAGATTGAGTTTAACAAACCTAGTTTAATTGAGTAATAAAAGGAAGTTGTTTTTATATGTCCAAACAACATGATAGTATGCTTTGCTAATTAGAAAACTAAATCAAACCCAATCAAAGAAAGTGGGAGACATCGATCCTGACGATCGAATGCCTATGGCTGGGTGGACTTGATAAGTTTGGTAACTTTCCAACACTAGATAGAGTTGATTAAATCGTGATCCTTCCAATATCAGTAGGATTATTTACTAGGTTTATCGTTTTAGGGGGCTAGAGTTGAGATTTTTCCTTATGGGTAGGGGGATCGAGCTACACTCTCCCCCGTCTCTCACTCTCTTTAAACCAAGTGTGGTGTAAACCTCACTCATGCCTTCGACTAATTACAAAGTGATCTTTCTTAGGTGGGTCTTAGAATGTTGTTAGGGGTCACTTATCCACGCTTCCCCTATGAAGTAGAATTGAGATTCCCATGTTTAACTAAGTCATAGGTTTCCCATGGGAAGACTGGATGGTGATATGCATGGATATGAATTTCAGTCGACTAGTAAGAGGACTCCTCCGGGTCTATTGGAGGAGGCACCTCACACATGGTATCAGGGCCTAGGTTTCAAAAGAGCTTTTAGTGTAAGGTTAAGTAGTCAACGTGTAAAAGGAATTAATAAAAATAATACTTTTTTGAAGAAAATTGTTGATTATCTTGCACTAACACTAGCATACACATTGTGCCCACATGAACTTAGCGATGAGGAAGCTACACGTTTGCGGATATTTTTTCCATCGTGTATCAAGTAGCCTTAAGGTCGAATAATTTCTCATACTGCAAGAAGGCTATATTTAAGATAATGGAAATGATTTTTATTTCTCCAATTGTATTGCAATCTTATTCTAACTCATGGTACATGAGAGATTTCTCGCCAAGGAATAGGTCACATATGGGGATATATTGTGGGCATAACATTTTTCTTCATTATGAGCTATGGAGGATTTGATGGGCTGAACAACTACGGATAGTTAAGATATACCTTTTGTTTAGTGCCTTTATTGAACAGTCATTATTAGACATTGGGAATGAGCCTATACTTGAAACCTTGTGGGTATATCGGAAAGTGCTACAAATAGTACCACACGAGAGAGTTGTAGTGCCAAGGCGGCCTTATTTTGGCACGGGATATTTTGGTTATCCCCAAGAGCCACCATATTATGTTGTTTGCCATGTACATGAGAAAAGAATCCATAAGATGGTGCGTTGGTAGATCATAGTATAATCAATATATATTTGTAAATACTTTTCATAAATATAAAGTCTTGAAGAGTGAGTTATGAGCTTATGATGATAGCTGAGTTGCTTTGACAAGTTAATGATGAAGTACACTTTATGCAATTGATTTTTGAGATTATCTATTTTACTGCTTGACAGTCAAACATGTTGGAATTAAGAGAGAGCGTAATGGCTATCTTAGAGAAGACTCCTCCATGGAGTTGTTTAAGCTTACAAAGGGGCTACAATTGGAGCCCACACCAACTTGGGGACGGGACGACCCTTACTTTTACTTAGACTCAACTTTGTACGAAGATGTGAAAGTCCATCTCATGTTGTTAAAATGGCTTGAAGAACTGAAACTAGTTCGATGTTTCTTATTTGAAGGGCAAAGGATTAATGATATTGTGATAATTAATGGGGAGACAATGACCCTACTTCGTTGGCTGTATGAACAAGTCATCCAAATTATACCTCTCGATCATATAGTAGTTCGTGGGAGACATACTCAAAATGACTACTCTGTGAGAGGATACCCTCCTTTACACTCGGTTTATAGAGCCTTAGAGACAGATAAGAAATCCCCTTACTTTGTAAATGTATCATTACTCGAAATCCATGACTGATCTCCATTGTATTTTTTCTTTTGAAAAAATAAGATTACCTTATTTTCTAAAGTTAACTAAGAGAGAGTAAGTAATTTAGCTCTTGGAAAAACAAATCTAACATTCAGCTTGTGTGGTAATTAGAATCGCCAACTAGTGCGAATTGATGAAACACACAAGGAACTCCAAGGGAAGAAGTTTCTTCTTAAGCAGACACCGTCACCTAGGTTTAGTACGAAGGACCCAAGGTGGAGCAAGATGTAGAAGCTTGGATTGAGGCTATGGACGACTATTTTCTAGCCGCTAAAACTATTGCTGGAAATCAGTCTATGACTGCTCGTCTTCGTCTTATTGGCGAAGCTAAGCTTTGGTGGAAACAATTTTGTCGAGATAAAGGGGTAACAGAAGCTTCCCAAACTTGGGAGCAGATCAAAGAAGCTATGAAAGGACGTTATCTTACCCTATCTTTTGAATCAATCAAGATGAATGAATTCTACAACTTATGATAATTAAATCTAACCTTGGAAGGATACTATTCTAAGTTTGTGAGTCTACGCAAATATGCACCCCCAATGACAGCATCTCAATAGATTGTAAGGTTCTGCCAAGGACTAAATCCACCCTTGGATACTCGCCTTGAATCAATGAGATTGATGACCCTTGAAGATGCTCTTATGCAAGCAAAGCCTATGGATAAGAAAATTGCTCGAAATGGCCAAAGGAACTGCCCAATAAACAACTATGGAAGGAGCTACCCAAACCGTGGTGTCGACATGGCCAATTCTAGAGGAAATGGTAGAGCTAATGCAATCACCCAAGGACCAAATGGGATAGGCAACATGCAGTGCTACCAGTGTGGAAGGATTGGATACCTAAGGGAAAATTATCCTAGCCGTCCTCAAAATCCTAATCTAAATTACGTTGTTTATAATCTTGATTGATTGTGGCCGCACTCGTTCCTTTCTTGAACCCAAAACAGTTAAAAGATTGCATCTAAAATCTAGGGGGACAAGGCAAATGATAGTAGAATTGGCTAGTGGGAAGGAAATTGCCTTAAGTGAAACTGTAGGAAAACTTCAATTTGAGTTAGACAGCCATACAACTGAAGCAAAATTTTAAACCCTACCATAAGGATCCTACAATTGCATTCTGGAAATGGGCTTGCTCAAGAAGAACAAAGCCCAGATTCTATGTGCTAAACAGGAAATAATCTCTCAAGACTTGGAAGGAGAAATCGTAAAGACATATGGGAAAGGTAGAAGAACTAGAGTCCAACTAGCCAAGGCAAGCCGACTCAAGAAAGGATTGAAGAAAGGTCAATAAATCTACTTGATCCAGCTACATAAGGTCGAAAAGACTAATGAAGGCACTCTACCTTCCTGGATCAATGACTTCGAGGATGTCTTTCCAAAAGAACTGACTCAACTACCTCCAAACCATGAGGTTGATTATGAAATAGAATTGGGTCCTGGAACCGAACCAGTATCAAGATGACCGTACAAAATGTCTATTACTGAAGTTATTGAGCTTAAGGAGCAACTGAGGCAATTGATAGAGCAAGGATTTATCCGCCCAAGTAATTCACCTTGGGGAGCACCTGTCCTCTTCCAAAAAAAGAATGGAACACTTAGACTCTGCATTAACTTCAGAGAACTAAACCAGTTTACAATCAAGAACAAGTACCCCATACTTAGGATAGATGAACTTTTAGATTGCCTACATGGAGCCAAGGTTTTTTCCAAGATTGATCTAAGGTCTAAATACTATCAAATCTGAATCAAGAAACAAGATATTCCAAAGACTGCCTTTAACACTAAGTATAGTCATTATGAATTTTTGGTCATGCCATTCGGATTGACTAATGCCCCAGCCACATTCAACCGTCTAATACAAGACATCTTTTGACCATATCTAGATGATTTTTTGCTAGTATTCTTTGACAATATACTAGTGTACTCCAAATCAATAGAGAAACCTGAAGGTCATTTAAAGATCACCCTATAACTGGTGCACAAATCGGATGCTGTATGCTCGCGTAGTGAGCACCGGAAGGTCCCCAAGAACAAAAGAACTCTACTTTTTGCATAAAACTCAAGATAGAAAGCATGCACGACATGAACAAGAGACCAATTGGGTGCAATCTCCCCCCATGCCTTGTGTGAGCGCTCCACAAAGCATGTATTTTATGTATTAATCATTTTCAAGCTCAAATAATAGCCCAAATTACAAAATAGCACGCTTTTGGCTTTTGAGTTTGCTTTAGCATAAAATAGAAATAAAACTAATGGGCGGGCGCCCAAAGAGTCAGGCATACCCAATACAATGTCCAAATACAAATGTCATAATCGTGCACCCATGCGTATACAAAATAATAAATAAATATCCAACGCCTTAATAAATAAACGCGACAAAATATAGGTGCCATGCCTAAGGTATGCGTCCATCAAAATATGTGAAAACTCGAATACACGCTATCCTCCAATGCTTTCCTCCGCCACTGCTGCTATCTCTACACATCAACTGAAGCATTCACAATTGTTAGTAAAATAATACAATTAAACCGACAAAAGTGAATACCTAGCAGTCTTCAGCTACATAAATAAATCAACTAGTTAGAAATCAATCCTAACCTTAATTTATCACGAGTGCGCACTCTAAACTCATAAACGTTTATTAATTTAATATGTATTTTGCGGAATCACCCATGTACACACTAAATTAATGAAACGCCCGAAAAGGATAGGTGTCCCTATCAACTTCTCGCACAAAGAATCCACCTTGTGTATGAGCCCTGGTCAACAAAGTTTACGGAATCCACCGTAAAACCTCACGGAATTCACCGTGAAATATGCCTCCTGGCATCATACCCCCGGGGTGGGATAGCAATTGTCCTCAATTGCTATTAGCTCAATGTGGAGCTAACAGAGTGGAGAAAGCATTTAAGTCTCTAGCGTGCATCCATTGGGCTTCTTCAACAGGATGGTTTTTAAACTTGATCAAATATCTAGAATATCTACGGCCAGTTCCAGTGGTCATAAAGTCAGTATCTATGATAGCTTCAGGTTCAAGTATTTCAGTCTCTTCATCTAGCAAAGGTGGGTTTTCATAAACAGGGTGTACAGGTAATTGGCCTCTAAAGGGTCGTAATAAACTAATATGAAAGGTGTTGTGAATTTTTCAGTGTGGTGGTAGTTTTAACTTAAATGCATTGTCATTGATTTGGTGAATGATCTTGAATGGTCCATAGAATCTAGGTGTTAATTTCACAATTGGGTGTTTATCTACACTTTGTAATCTACGTTTTTCTATTCTCAACCAAATATAGTCATCAACTTTGAAATTCATGGCCTGTCTTTTCTTATTGGCTTATTTTGTATATGATTGCTGGGCTTTGGCAATCATGTCTTTAACCTCATAAAAAATAGTAGCGTGCATGTTAGCAATATCATCGGCACTCTGAATTCTATTTGATAAAGATGCAACAGGTGTAGATAATCTATAACCATAAATCACTTCAAACGGTGCTTTCTTTGTAATTGTGTGTGGTGTATTGTTATATGTAAACTGCAGTAAATGCAAATGTGTGTTTCATGTCTATGGTTTAGAAATAGTGTAAGCACGTAAAAGATCTAAAATAGTACTATTAGTGGCTTCTGTTTGTCCATTAGTTTTAGGATGAAATGTAGATGAGAAATCAATCTTTGTTCCTAGGTTAGCAAACAAAGTAATCCAAAAGTTATTACAAAATCTAGAATCATGGTAAAAAATAATAACTTTTGATAATCCATGATTAGTGAAAACAGTTATAAAAAACAATTGTGCTACTTGAGATGCTATTAAAGTTTTCTTGCATGGAATGAAATATGCTTGTTTACTAAACCTATCTACAACAGTCCAAATCATATCATGGTTAGCTTTAGTGTTAGGTAAACCAGTGATAAAGTCCATAGAAATCTGTTCCCATGGTCTTGATGGAATAGATAAAGGCATAAGTAAACCATACTGTTTACCATGATGTCTCTTAACTCTTTGACAACCCAAACATTCAGAAACAAAGTTAGATACATCAGTGTCTATATGTGGCGAATAAAAATCTTCAATCAATGTATGTAAAGTAGATATGATATCTCTATGACCTTGATATGGAGGACAATGAATCTCATTCAAAACAAAAGATCTAAATGGGACTGTAACATATAATCTCTTTTCATAAAACATGAATCTATCATTGTAAGACAGTGAATCAATAGAAATCCAGTTATTTCTAACTAATTTATTCCAATCAGCATGAAAAGTAATGTCTTGATGATAAGTATCTTTCATAGGAGTTAGAGAATCAAATGATATAACAGAGATATTATGAATGGTCGGTCTTCTACTTAAAGCATCAGCTACTACATTTTCTTTACCTGGTTGATATTGGATAAGGGGGATGAAAACTCTGAATAAAAGCTGTCCATTTGATAAGTCAGTAAGATATTTGGGGTTGACTAAGGAGATGTCTAATACTTTGTTGGTCAGTTTTAATCATAAACTTAGAACCCATTAAATAATATTTCTATTGTCTTAAAGCTTGTACAACAGCTAACAATTTTTTATTATATCTGGAATATTTAAGTTCAGATGGTTTTAGTTTACAACTAGAATAGGCTATGGGATGATTATCATGCATAAGTATGGCTCCTATTCCAGATCTGCTAGCATCAATAACTACTAAAAAGAATGGTCTATTGAAATCAGGTAGTTGTAATACATGAGCATGGCTTAATACATGTTTCAATAAATCAAAAGATTTCTGTTGATTATCAGACCAATGATAAACAATACCTTTCTTTAAAAGTTTAGTTAAAGGCAAAGCAAGTAATGAAAATTTTCGCACAAACTTCCTGTAAAAACTAGCAAGACCTAGAAAAGAACGTAACTCATGCACATTTTTGGATATAGACCAATTCAATATTGCTTCTATCTTCTTAGGGTCAACCTTAATACCTTCTGATGACACAATATGACCTAGATATTCAATTTCTGTTTGAAAGAACTCACTCTTTTACGGATTAGCATACAATTGATTATCTTTCAACAACTTGAAAACCAAAGACAGATGTTCATAATGCTCTTTCTCATTTTTATTGAATACCAAGATATCATCAAAGAATACTATAACACAATGTTGATATTTCAAAAATATGTGATTCATCATTCTACTAAATGTAGCAGGTACGTTAGTCAATCCAAAAGGCATCACTAAAAATTTATAATGACCAAACTGTATTCTAAATGCAGTCTTAAATATATCAGAGTTATCTAATCTCACCTGATGATAATCAGATTTAATATCTATTTTACTAAATATGGCAGAACCTTGTAGTTTATCCATAAGATCATCTACCCTAAGAATTGGATATCTATTCTTTACAGTAATTTTATTTAGGACACGATAATCAATGCACATGCGATAAGTATTATTCTTCTTCTTTACTAATAACACAGGTATGCCAAATGGAGAACTACTAGGTCTAATTAATCCTCTATTTAATAATTCCTCAACTTGATTTTGAATTTCTTTCTGTTCAATCTAGTTATGCCTATATGGTGCTTTAAGGGTGGTTGTGTACCAGGAATTAAATCTATTTTGTGGTCTTCAGGATGTGAAGGAGGTAGTCTATGTGGTAGATCTTCAGCAAAACAATGTTTAAATTGTGCAAGGAATTCTTTATGTCTAGGGTGCATATGTTTTTCTTTAGCTTGAAGTTCATTCACCCAAATTAGATAAGATTTATTACTTTTGCGCAATGCACGTTTAGCTTGAGTATAAGTAAGCAGTGGAAAATTATTAGATGCATGCATACCATACAATGTAATGTGTTTTTCTTGAAAATGAATTTTAATTGAATGCATGAAATAATCTATGTCAGGATTATGCTGATAACGCCAAGACATACCTAGGATAATATCACTGGATTGTAATGGTACAACTAGAAAATTCCTTCTTTCAGTGTATTCACCAATTTGAATTTCTAAATCATGCACCTCTTGTGTTCCATTATACCTTGTGCCTAAGAATGCTGCTTTAATGCGATAATATGTAAGGAAGAATTTGTAATTTCAATTCTTTCACTAACTTTGCAGAAATAAATTCATGTGTACTACCATCATCATGCAAAATAATCTTTTCTTTTCCATGCACTAAACATTTCATTGTCAACAAAGAATGTGGAGTTGACATACCTGGTAAAGTATCCGAAGGAGTAACAATGTCGTCCTTATCTTCCGTAAAGTCAGACATTTCCTCATGTTCTTCATCTTCCATTACTCCAAGATAGTTGATATGGATAGGTGGCTTCTTCAATTGGCAATTGGCTGCTAGATGTCCAGGTTGATGGCATTTGTAGCACACTATAGGTTTGGCTTTAAATACATTGTTTGCGATAGCAGGAAGTCTAGGAATATTAGGATTTGGCTGTGAGGATGGCTTAGGGTTTTGATTGGTATTTGATGGCAAAGGAGATGGTTTTGTCCAAGACTTACGGAAAGATGATGAAGGAATTCGACTTTGATTGAATCTTCTAAAATTTGAATTAAATTGCTTTGAACCATAGTTACCATTTGCTTGAAATTGTTGTGGACGCTTGTCTCTTCCTCGAATCTTGTCTTCAGTGTTATGAGCTAAAGAAATTACATCTTCAAGAGTTGCAGGCTTGAACATATTGACTTCAGCGTAGTAATGCCCAAGTAATCCAGACATATACTTGCGCTTGTGAGTCGCTTCGGGTACATCTTCAAGCATGCGGAATTGGAGTAAGGCATTCCAAAAACTTTCGGTGTACTGGGAAATAGGCTCACGATCTCTTTGCTGAAGAAGATCCCATTGCTTTATGGCTTTTTCATGGAATTGTGGAGGAAGGAAATTCTGCATAAACTTCTTTTTGAAACTCTCCCAAGTAGTGGGACAATCTATGCTCTTACGAACCATGGTCCACCAAAGAGATACTCTATCCACTAAATGATTAGTGACACACTTGATTTTATCTTTTTCAGCGTATGTCTCTTCATGAAAGTAATCATCAAACTGACTGATGAATGCAAGAACAATCTTTCCATCTCGAGTTCCAATGAAAGTATGAAATTTAAAATTTCTTTTACTTATCTTTGTTTCTTTGCGGATGGATTGAGCTTCGAGAGTCGCATCGATGGTTCGTCGGATAAGATCTTCGGGTTGTGGTCCATCTTTGTCGGTAGTCGATCATTGTAAATTGACCAATTGAATTTCCAAGGCTTGCTAGGCTCTTTGTTCTTCGTCCAACTGCATCATAATTAAATCTAATTTTTGTTCCATCGTAGGTTTAGGAAGATCGCCTTCAGCCATTAAATCATCCATATTTTGTTCCCTCATCCTATAAAAATTACCTCACACTCTCAAAATCCAATTAGCGGGATGAGCGTAGCTCAAATTCGAGTGTACAAGGCTTATAGATTTTTGTTTGGCTTTTACGGTCTTCGACTTTTGTAGTTGCGGGATTTAAAGTCTTCGTAAAATCTGCGTATGACCTTCTGTGTGTACTGAAACTAGTTCAGCAAGTCTGCGTATGCAAACAGAGTCTTCCAAGGAACAACTTTGCAGTTCAGTGCTTCTACGCATGGGAGTTTTTGGCATAAGTCAATTCTGACTTCTGGGAACTTGTTAGACCTTCGTGGCTTACAGAGTAACAGAACTTATTAATCTTGTCAAACTTTGAAGATTTGTATGACTTGAGACTTGGTTGATTAAGCTTAAAGCTTAGTCTGAAAAAAGGTCAAATTTTTGGGGGGGGGCCATTTTTCAACCGCGAAATTCACGCTGAGAACATCCTAATGCGCCGATTTAAAAACGATGGATTGAGTAAGCTTTTTAAGCTTACTATTAAGCTTTTTAAACTATCAAATAAGCTTTTAAGCTTTTGGGGCTATGGAGTTATTGTCAAACTATTGAGAAGAAAACGACTTGTAGAAGGAGCTTTCCTTGTGGTCCTCCGCTTTCCTAACCCGGTCCTTCGCGATCAGAGGCTGTAGACAGAGGTTCTTGACTGCCAGGAATCCACCCGTATTGACCGTTTGCGATGAGACTGATTGTAGAGCTGGATCGTTCCAGGAGCTCTGCCTTCACGCAAAATGGGTAGCGATTGGAAGCTCTCGATCTCAGCTTCACTCTGATACCACTGGTGCACAGATCGGATGCTGTATGCTCGCGTAGTGAGGGCCGTAAGGTCCCCAAGAACAAAAGAACTCTACTTTTTGCACAAAACTCAAGATAGAAAGTATGCACGACATGAACAAGAGACCAATTGGGTGCAATCTCCCCCCATGCCTTGTGTGAGCGCTCCACAAAGCATGTATTTTATGTATTAATCATCTTCAAGCTCAAATAATAGCCCAAATTACAAAATAGCACGTGTTTGGCTTTTGAGTTTGCTTTATCACAAAATAGAAATAAAGCTAATGGGCGGGCATCCAAAGAGTCAGGCATACCCAATACAATGTCCAAATACAAATATCATAATTGTGCATCCATGCGCATACAAAATAATAAATAAATATCCAACGCCTTAATAAATAGGCGCGACAAAATATAGGTGTCATGCCTAAGGTATGCGCCCATCAAAATATAAGTGAAAACTCGAATACATGCTATCCTCCAATGCTTTCCTCCGCCACACTGCTGCTATCTCTACACATCAACTGAAGCATTCACAATTGTT
This sequence comes from Lygodium microphyllum, assembly GCF_053477565.2. Classification (NCBI taxonomy): domain Eukaryota; kingdom Viridiplantae; phylum Streptophyta; class Polypodiopsida; order Schizaeales; family Lygodiaceae; genus Lygodium; species Lygodium microphyllum. Next base: position 123,958,763 of record NC_141159.1, on the reverse strand, counting down.
AGTAAAATAATACAATTAAACCGACAAAAGTGAATACCTAGCAGTCTTCAGCTACATAAATAAATCAACTAGTTAGAAATCAATCCTAACCTTAATTTATTACGAGTGCGCACTCTAAACTCATAAATGTTTATTAATTTAATATGTATTTTGCAAAATCACCCGCTATGGAATCACCCATGTACACACTAAATTAATGAAACGCCCGAAAAGGATAGGCGTCCCCATCAACTTCTCGCACAAAGAATCCAATTTGTGTATGAGCCCCGGTCAACAAAGTTTACGGAATCCACCGTAAAACCTCACGGAATCCACCGTGAAATATGCCTCCTGGCATCAGTAACACTCTGTGAAAATCAGCTCTATGCCAAGATGAGTAAATGCATATTTCTCACTGATAGGATTGAATATCTTGGATACATTATTTCTGCTAATAGAATCTCAGTAGACCTTTTCAAAGTAAAAGATATTCTAGAATGGCCAATACCTAAGACAGTAAAAGCAATCTGAGGATTTTTGGGACAACTGACAGGATGGTACCGAATCTTCATAAAAGATTATTCCCTCATTGGTACACCCTTGACAAATCTTTGGAAGAAAAATACAGTAATCATTTGGATCATTGAGCATCAAGAAAGCTTTGATAAGCTTAAAGAAACTGTAACCACTGCACCTGTACTAAAACTCCTTGATTTCAGTCAACCATTTGAGGTGATCACTAAAGTGGACTTGCAATCGGTGCTAGTACAAGAAGGAAGACCAGTGGCCTATACTTCTAGAAAATTGAATCTCTACGAGTCCAACTATGCCACTCATGACCTTGAGTTACTTGCAATAATCCATGTCTTGAAACTATGGAGATACTATCTATTGGGAAGGAAATTCACTTTAGTAACAGATCATAAAAGTCTTAAGTGGATTTTCACCCAAGCTTACCTAAACATGAGGCATAGAAGATGGATAGAGATATTGGAAGAGTTTGATTTTGAAATCAAATATCGTCACGTTGTTGTAGATGCCTTAAGCCGAAAAGCCTTTCTTAACAACACTGTCGAAGTTCGAAGCTTAAGAACCGTATCCATACCTAATAACCATGTACTTAAGCTTATGCATCAAGCTATTTCTTAGGATAAGGAATATGGACTCATGGCTAAGGTACTTCAAGGAGGAAGCTCTGACAAAGAAAGGTCTAACATTAAGGATTATCATGCTAGCAATGGTTGTCTATATTACCATGATCACCTTTGTGTCCCAAAAGGACCAAAAGTGAAGGCCAAGATCTTATGGGAAGCACATGATAGCCCCATTGCAGGACATCTAGGGTATTCCAAGACACTCGACCCAGTTTGTAAAAGCTATCATCGGCCATGATTGAAAAGGAATATATTAAAGTATGTAACTTAGTGCTTGACTTGTCAAAGAGTCAAGGTAGAAAGGATCAAGATGCCTGGAGATTTGCAACCCTTGGACATTCCACAAATGAAATGGGAGTCAATAAGTATAAACTTTATTGTTGGATTACCTACTGCTGCTGGTGGATATGATTCCATCATGGCAGTGGTTGATAGATTGACAAAAGTTGCACACTTGATCCCAGTCAAAACAACCTATAAGTCATTTGGCATTGCTCAAGTATTTATCAAAGAAGTATTTAGGTTACATGGATTGCCAAAGAGCATAATCAGTGACCAAGACTCCAGGTTCACCTCTAAGTTTTAGACTTGCCTATTCCAAGCAATTGAAACGCAGCTATACTTTAGTACTGCTTATCATCCTCAAACTGATGGCCAAACTGAGAGGGTAAACCAGACCATTAAAGATATTCTAAGGTCTTATTGTGGCAAAGAATTGAGACAATGGATTGAACATCTACCTTTGGTGGAGTTTGCTTATAACACTACCTTTCAACAAACAATCAAGATGTCACCATTTCAAGCCTTGTATGGGCAAGAATGTCATACACCTCTAAACTTCTAAAATCCCACTCTCAAGGTAGAGGCTTCTGAGGCTATGCTTGAAGAGATGGACCAACAAATCCGATTGATCCAACATGACATTCAAGCTACTCAAGATCGACAAAATTCCTATGCAGATCTTGAAATATTGATAAGAACATTCAAGGAAGGTGACATGGTGTTTCCAAGGGTAAGGCTTGAAAATATCTCATTATCCTTGGGAAATTACAAAAAGCTTAGTCCAAGGTACTGTGGACCATATGAAGTAATCAAAGTAATGGGAATGATGAATTATGTCTCTTATGATTCCATGCTTGTAACAGTCGGATGAGTTGTGGTTTGTGGTGGTTCGAGACGTTGGGGTCCCCAACCCAATGCTCCCTAACACTCTATGGAGTGTGGAAAAACTCACTTGCAGGTTGAGGTCCTATGCTTCCAAGGGAGGTAGGTGTTTTTGGTTTTTGATCACTCGAGTACCTGAGAGGGCAAAGGGCTGAGTGATAAGTGCCCCTACTATGTAGGATGGCTTTTGAGACTCATGGAAGCTTAGAGGGACTCTGAGCCAATAAATATTAACCACAGATGGAGTGTGATCACATACAGCCCAATCCCAAGGGATTGGAAGGTCCTATCCTTAGCTGGACAATGTCTTTCTACGGAAAGACAATTTTGTACCACTTTGCAGAGTGATGGTTCTACTTGTTATTATGAAATAAAGTATTTGCTTTTTGAATTGTTTTTTATGTACTAAAGATTTATTTTAACGAACCCAGTTTAACTGAGTAATAATAAATGAAATTTTTTATATGTTCAAACAACGTGGTAGTATGCTTTGCTAATTAGAAAACTAAAGTAAACCCAATCGAGGAAGCTGGGAGGCTTCGAACCTAACAATCAAATGCCTATGGTTGGGTGGACCCGATAAGTCGGGCTCAACACTAGGTAGAGTTGATTACATCGTAATCCTCCCAATATCAGTAGGATTAGTTACTTGGTTTAACACCGTTTTAGGGGGGTTGGAGTTAAGATTTTACCTTATGGGTAGAGGGGTTGAGTTACACTCTCCCCCGTCTCTCACTCTCTTTGAACCAAGCGCGGTGTTAACCACCTCACTTGTGTCTATTTGATTGATTATAAAGGGATATTTCTTAGGTGGGTATTAGATTGTTGTTAGGGGTGACTTGTCCACGTTTCCCCTATGAAGTAGAACTGAGATTCCCATGTTTAACTAAGTCATAGGTTTCCCATGGGGAGATTAGATGGTGATGTGCATGGATATGAATTTCAGTCAACTACTAAGAGGACTCCTCCAAGTCTGTTGGAGGAGGCACCTCACAAAATTTAATAAGTAACTAACTCTTTCATCTCTTACTACATGCTCAAGTACATAATGAAGGTGGAGTCAATCGAGAAGATAAGCATTCAAACATAAGATGCCAATAGACTTCGATTATTGTAGGACTTGGACTCCAACAAGTAGAAATTAATTTCCGCAGCAATATTATGCAAGCCAGTGTCACCCACCGAAGCTGCGTTGTCAAAGAGTTTATTGTTCATAATATAAATCATGGAATTTTCATGAACACAAAAAAACTTTACTAGGATTTATATGAGGAATTTTCATATATAACTCAGTCATTATTACCCAACAACCAACTTAGATATCACTTAGTTACATAAGTTCTTTTGTATTTGTTATGCAATTTTCAGTTGTACCATGTATATTGATAAAAAATTAAGTCTATGGAAACCCACAACTTGATTAGCTGAAAGTAATTGACAGTTTGCAGGCTAAGCCACATTAATTCAAGTGGAAAATTTGGTTAGAAATCAAGAAAAGTCCCAAAAGTCCACTAGGTTCATGAGGGACCTGAAATAATGAACTTAAATTACCTGTAAGTGACCTAAGTGGTCAAAAAGATAAGTGGGAGCTGAGCAGGATGGAGCCCACATTTTTTGACACAAAAAGCGGGCCTGCATACATGTGGCAGATGGAGAAGAGCTGTGGGCTATGGTGCATGCTCCAAGGCATGCAAACTGAAGGCAAACTGGAGCTGAAGAAGGAGATACAAACAAGGAAGGTGAGAGCTCCTCATACCCGTCCATTTGGTATGACGAAAATGAATGGTATGACAGTCTATAAAAGGGGGAAACCTGAGAGAAAAGTATTCAGCCTGCTCTTATGTACATCTTCTCTCATTTTTTTTACATTATTCATGGTCCAATGAAGCCCTCTTGTACCCAAGTACTTGAGTGACGTTGGGGCAAGCAAAGGGGAGGATTTTGAAGGTGTATGGGCTATTATGGACTGAAAAAACCAGTCATAAATAGGGCAGCCCACTGTTCTTGTCCATTTTGATGAGAAAACAAGTGATCTATGTGGTTGTAATAGAAGAAATTGACCTCTAAACATCAGGGCTTTACTTATGAATGATTAGAAGAGCTTATTCTTGAGTTTATGAACACTTTTGGAGCTTGATTATGGGCTGGAAATTACTGTTTTAAAACATGGTTGAAGTTAAATTTATGCTTAATCAATGCATTTCATGAGCTTTTGAACTATGCCTTGAATGTACTTGAGTCAATCATCAAAATACTTGTTTCTTGAAGTTGTTATCCATCCATGTACATGAAATAAAAACCATTTGAGCTTGCATTTGGAATATGCATTTGGTTTAAATCTAAGATTATCCCTTATGTAATAGCTTATTATTTCCAAATGCATTTGATGTGATCAAGACAAAGTCATTCATTCCATTCATGTATGCTAAATAAACAGAAAAAGCTTGATATCTTCTTCTTCAACTAAGTCATTTCTAAAACCCAAATCTTGTCAAACCCCAATCTTTCCTCCTTCTCCAATCCTTGAATCCCACATTCTTCTTCTGCTCTAAACCCCGGTGGTAGGCCTTCTACTCAACACGACGACAGTGGTGAACTCGACGTGAAAGTCCACTGCGGAAGAAGAAGTACAATGGGAAAATCATCAAGTTTGGGCGGAGATGCCTTGCAATAGTTGGTTCGTCTGATGCAAGAAAGCCAACAACAACAATTGCAATTTCAGCAGCAGTTGCAATTGCAACAACAACAGAGACAAGAAGAAGAGCGGAATGATGCCGCTGCCATTAAAGCTTTGGAAGCAGTTGGGCAAGAGCTCAAGCAATTTAATGGGCAAAATGTGTCCTCTTTTATCCGCCTCTATACTAACAAGATGGTCTTCTTTGGAGTTCCTCATCATTCCTAGAGCCGATATTTTGCCCGTTTGGCCGTGCATGGCCTCCATGACCGAATCCATGGACTTTTCCAAAAAGACACAGGATGGTCCGCATTCAAGCAGACTCTTCGAGAAGAATTTTTTCTTGAAGATTATGGCCTTATGACGAAGAAAGTTTTCACTGAATGGCTCGAAAGGCCCAATAAGGGATTAACCGCTCTGCTCTTCACCGCGAATTTGAAAGCAAGTTTGCTCAACTAGATCCTGACAATCAGCAGGGTATGGAAAGCCAGAAGATTGAATTATTTCTAAAGGCTGCAGATCCTTTCCTTCAAGAGAAGCTAACTGATCGGCTTGAAGATCCTGACTCCGAGACGGGATTAAAGACTACTTGGAGTGATGTCACTGAAGCAGTTAATATGATTGCTCGAAGAGAGTGGTTGCGCCTAAGATGGGGACCTACCTCTGCACCAACTGAATCCATGAAGGAGCCTGTTCCTGTTTCTCAACCTCATGTCTCTATGGCCGAGCAACCAAGAAATCCTGTTGTTCCATCTCCAAAGAAGGATGTCATGGACGAGCTAATTAAGAGCATGCGGGATCTCCATCTTAATCTAACGGAGATTAATTCCAAGGTGGAAAGGCTTGATGTGAAAGTGGAAGAAAGAGGACGGTCAACTGCCCAAAGACCTGTATGAGAAGGCTTCAAAAGACGTTGTATCTGGTGTGATAGCCTACAGCATGATAAGAGGGAGTGCGGTGCATTATGTGAAGCTGAAGCACAAAAATTAGTCTTTTGGAAGGATGGTAAAATTCATGCAACCAAAATCGGGCTTCTTCTTGAGCCAAATTTCGGTAACGGCGGCATGAAGAAAAGACTGGAGGATTTGGCAATAAGAACAGCCTATGCAGCTGTTGATGCAGCAACCTATGGGCTACAAATTGAGCCAACTAATGAAATTGTTAAAGCATGTAAAACTGATGCAAAATCTAAAGTGTGGATGCAAGCCTTAGATGGCCTTAGATCGCATGGAGCAAGACAAGGCAACCAAAGATGATTTAACTACTACCAATCAATGCATCCGAGGAAGAACCGGATGGATCGAGCCAGTTGATTCATTTTCAGCTTTTGCTCGGTTAGCTGAAATTAATAATCATGAAGCTATGGTAGAAGAAAAGAGAAGAAGAGATGAAGATGTTGCCGGTCCCTCCTCTTTGGGGCTAACTAAACCTGTGACAAGAAGTAAACCAAATCAGCAGAAGGCTGCTGAAAAGCAACCACCGCTAGAGCTTGATATGGGAGATGCCCCTCAAGCAAAGAAGACTGAAGGAAAAAGAAAAGGTAAACATCCCAGCTACAAGTTGCACTCTAACATAGAAACTGCAACGGATCTTAAGCGGATCCTAGAAGAAAGGATTCTTGGAAGTAGAATTAAATTTACATTAGGTGAAATTCTCGGAATTGCAAAACGAGGATTTCATGATGTAATAATTGATGTAATTAAATGAAAAAGACAATATGTTGGTGAGGAAACTGAAGAATCCGTGCATGCTTTTTTTGCAAGCACTTCATGTGTATTTACAGGATGAAGAGAAGCTGAAAACTCAAGGGATTCGATTGGAGGCAATCAAAGAATTGATTGCAGCCATAGAAGCCAAAGATGAAGACATCTATGAAGCAAAAATTGAAGAAACTATTGCAGAAAACATTATGGTGGGGTCTTCTCAATCTAAAGTGCAGCCCATGCATAAGAAAGAAGCTCATCTTCACAACATGCAAGAAGAAAGTGAAGCTCACTTTATTCCTAATAGTTACTACTCCCGTACCCATTGGGCAAGGGCGACCACCGAAATCGTTGTTAAGATTGGAGAAAAAGAGACTCCATGCATTGCCCTTATAGACCATGGCTCGGAAATCAATGTCATGTCAAGAAGTCTCTACGAGAATGGCGGATGGCCCATAGATGTGGACCCAGGATGGCGCATGAAAGCAGCCAATAACTCCTCTGGCGATCTCTATGCGGCATGCCCTTATGTACAAGTTACTATTGGTAATGTAAAAGATGAATTTCATTTCTTTGTTCAAGATTCCTGCAGCTATCCTATCATTCTTGGACAACCTTTTATTTCTGAATCTCGTTTGGAGACAAAGGCCCTTAATGATGGTTCATCATATGCTCGGATAAGAAGTAAGGATAATGACAAAGATGTCCAATTTTTGACTGTATGTGTAAATCATCACCGGAATAGAGATCAATTGAGAGATCATCCTGTACCTCCTAATGCCCAAGAATTTAAGGGTTTTCGGGTAGCACTGCTATAAGTGGAGGCTATGGCGGTGCTTCATGTCATAAAAATCTGCCTCCACATGTAAAGGGGGCAATGCCAAAAGCTAACTTTCAGGTTTTTACGGCCAACAGTGTGGCCTGTTATAAACAGTTTTCAACTATGAATAGGGCTGAAAGAAAGTATTTATGTCATATGGAACGAGAGCTGAAGCAAATTGATGTTTTGCATAAAGATGAAGAAATTTCAGGGCTATTTCATGGGCTGATTTATAATGATACATTGGCTGAAATATATGCAGCTGTTCATGCAAAAAATCAAGCCGAAAATCAGTCCATATAGGTATGCACATTAGATATATATGACATAATTCAAGAATTTGCAGATCAAGAAGCTTTTGGATAGCCAAACAAGGATGAGGTAAGAGTAGAAACAAAGTATAAGACAGTTGACAAAAAGGTCAAGCCGGTGGCTACTCCTCTACCACCCGAAAGTGAAGGACTGGCAGAAAGGGCATCCAAACAGCCAAGCCTTCGTGACCCCAAAGATATTGGTCACCAACTTACAGCTGAAAGTCTACAAGAGCTGAAAATTAGTGAAGACTCTTTTCTCTTGCTAGGCTGAAAAGCAAATCTTCATGCAGATGTTAAAGAAACATGAAAAAGCTTTTTCATTTCAGTCACATGAAATTGGCTGTGTGGATCGAAGTATTGTGGCACCAATGGTGATTTTCACGATCCCACACGTTTCTTGGAATCTTAAACCAATTCCGATACCAAAGAGCTCATTTGCCTAAGTTATTGGAGCTTTTAAATGAAAAGATAAAAATGTGAATATTGGAGCCATCTTTAGCTCCATATTCTAACCGATGGTTTACCGTGCCTAAGAAGAATGGATCTTTGCGATTCATTCAAGATTTACAGCCTGTCAATAAAGTCACTATTAGAAATGTTGGTCCGGGGCCAATTGTTGATGAATTTACTGAGGCTTTTGTAGGTAGAGCAATTTATTCCATGGGAGATTTATATTTGGGCTATGACCAATTTCAGCTTGCTTTGGAGAGCCGAGACATTACCACAATGAAGATGCCTCTTGGTTTAGTCCGCATGTGTACTCTACCTCAAGGAGCTACAAATTCAGTAGCTCACATGATGAATGCCATGCATAAAGTATTGAGAGATTATATTCCCCAACTAACTCTTCCTTTCCTTGATGATGTACTGATCAAAGGATGTGAAGTTCATGAGAAGAATGAAGAACTCAATGAACTTGGATGTCGCAAGTTTGTTTCCGATCATATTAATGATTGTGCTCAAATCTTGTCTAAATTAGAAGAAGTCCATCTTACTCTTTCAGGTGCTAAATCTGTTTTTAGAGTCGAAGAAGTTCTTGTGGTAGGGCATATGTGTGGTCCATATGGCCGAAAGCCTTCTCCAACCAAGATTGATGCTTTCAGCAAAATGCGAGAAATATGCACAAATGTTTCGGAGGTGAGAAGATTTCTTGGAGTATGTGTATTCTACCTTATTTGGATCCCACATTTTGCTCATGTTGCTGAAAATCTTTATCAACTACTAAGAAAAGGCCAAAGGTTTATATGGAAAAATGATCATACTCAAGCTATTCGAAAATTGAAGAAATTGCTTATTTCAGCCCCCACCTTAAAGAGGGCTAATTACTCTAATGGACAGCCTATCATACTCACAGTGGACACAAATCCTATTGGAATAGGATGGATAGTCGGTTAAGACGACCTTGAAGACAACATATATGCAATTCGCTTTGGAGCAAAGGTTCTTAATGAACGACAAAGAATGTATGCTCAAATTAAAAGAGAACTTTGGGGAGTAGTAACTGCATTGAAATGTGATCGGGAGTACTTCATGGGCGCACATGTAATAGTTGAAACAGATTGTCTTCCACTGGGCATGATTGCCAACTGTTCCACTCCTGACATAGCTATGCTAAGATGGATAGCCTATATTAAATCCTTAAATCCTGATTTGAAACATATTGCAGGAAGAGATAATCCAGTGACCTGCTTTCGCGTGCCAGATATAAGGATGAAGAAGAGATGATAGATGAGAAAGAATCAGAGTCTCTATTTGCTAAAAATGATGTTGTAATTGCAGGTTCAGATCTGAAAACAGCAAGTACAGTTGCACCTAATGATGGTTCAGCTGTCAAAAATGTAGGTACAACATTAATTATAGCAAGTACAACAAGTTCAGCTACTGAAACAAATTTTACATCAGCAAAGAAGGAAGAAACAACCATAGAAGGACAATGGGCAGCTGATAGACAGCATGCTCAATGTTTTGTTATGGTTTGTTTACACTTTAAAGAAGAATATTATGCAGGTGATTGGCTAAAGATTGGCCAATTTCTGAGCACTATGACAAAGAAGGAAGATTGGACTAATGAAGAGTTCAAGAGAATCAAGAGAAAAGCTTATGGCTTTTTTCTCAAAGATGGCTACCTTTGGAGGCATGTGAAAAAGAAAGGAAGGGCGCATGTTCGTGTCTTAGGAGACAAGAAGACTCAAAGACAGGTCATGCAAGAATTTCATGAAAGCCTATTGGCTGGTCATAGAGGCATATGGGGTACTTTTGCCAAAATAAAAGAGAAATTTTGGTGGCAAAACATGTATAAAGACATTGAGCATTTTGTTGAGTCTTGTCATGTTTGTCAAATGTACTCTATGGTTAAGCATAGAGGGGCTTCAGCCTACCTTTCCTTTATCCATTCACTATAGATGGGTTATTGATTTAGTAACCATGCCTACATGAATTTGGAACATGAGATATCTAATACTTGCTAGAGAAGATCTCACAAATCAAGTAGAAGAAAAAGCCTTAACAACAAAGTCTACTCAAGCCATTTCTAGATTTTTACTTGAAGAAGTATTTTGCAGGTATGGTTGTGTTGCCAAAGTAACTGCTGATAGAGGAGAATTGGATGCCGATGAGGCTCGCCATTTCTTTGCTCAATTGGGAATCAAGTTATCTCTTACATCAGCTTACAACCCTGAAGGCAATGGTAAGAGCAAAAGAGGTCATCAACCAATTCTCAAAGCATTGGCGAAATCTTGCAAAGGAAAGATGAGGGAATGGCCTAGAATGCTACCATTCGCATTATGGGCTGATAGAACTACCATAGTGCAGTAACAGGATATATGCCGGCTGAACTTAATATATGGGCAGCCACCTATTATGCCTATTGAGGAGTCTATTGCCACATGGAGTATCTTGCCTTGGGATGAAGGCATAAATAAAGAAGAGTTGCTGACTTTGCGCATAAGGCAGCTTGAAAGAAGGCCAGAAGATATCAAGACAGCCATTGAAAGGCTGAAGGCAGCAAGATTGAAGAATAAGAAAAGGTTTGACAAGCATCATCGACTCCGTCCAAGAGCTATTCAAGAGAATGATTGGGTACTTGTCTATGATAGCAGCTTGGACAATCAATATAGTGCTCATAGGAAGCTAGCCAAACGATGGTTTGGTCCATATGTGGTGAAAATAGTACATGATAATGCTATTTATACTTTGGCTGAAATGGATGGAACCATGGTCAAGGTACCAATAGCCGGTAAACGTATCAAGCTCTTCAAACGGAGAGAATCTTCAACTTATGAGCTTGAAGACTTGGATATGAGCCATCTACTTGAAGACAAGCAAGATGAAGAAGACTTAGAGGATGAAGATAAAGATATGTCAGAAGAAGACCCTCCTTAAACCTGTAATCTTGTGAAATGGCACATGTCGGAGGATGTGCATGTTAGGAGGGGGTGAATGTCAAAGAGTTTATTGTTCATAATATAAATCATGGAATTTTTATGAACACAAAAAAACTTTACTAGGATTTATATGAGAAATTTTCATGCATAACTCAGTCATTGTTACCCAACAACCAACTTAGATATCACTTAGTTACATAAGTTCTTTTGTATTTGTTATACAACTTTCAGATGTATCATGTATATTGATAAAAAATTAAGTCTATGGAAACCCACAACTTGATCAGCTAGAAGTAATTGATAGTTTGCAGGCTAAGCTACATTGATTCAAGTGGAAAATTTGGTTAGAAATCAAGAAAAGTGCCAAAAGTCCACTAGGTTCATGAGGGACCTGAAATAATGAACTTAAATGACCTGTAAGTGACCTAAGTGATCAAAAAGATAAGTGAAAACTGAACAGGATACAGCCCGCATTTTTTGGCGCAAAAAGCGGGTCTGCATACCTGTGGGCAGATGGAGAAGAGCTGTGGGCTATGGTGCATGCTCCAAAGCATGCAAACTGAAGGCAAACTGGAGCTGAAGAAGGAGATACAAACAAGGAAGGTGAGAGCTCCTCATACCCATCCATTTGGTATGACGAAAATGAATGGTATGACAATCTATAAAAGGGGAAAACCTGAGAGAAAAGTATTCAGCCTGCTCTTATGTACGTCTTCTCTCATTTTTTTAACATTATTCATGGTCCAATGAAGCCCCTCTTGTACCCAAGTACTTGAGTGACTTTGGGGCAAGCAAAGGGGAGGATTTTGAAGGTGTATGGGTTGTTATGGACTGAAAAAACCAACTATAAACAGGGCAGCCCACTGTTCTTGTCCATTTTGATGAGAAAACAAGTGATCTATGTGGTTGTAATAGAAGAAATTGACCTCTTAACATCAGGGCTTTACTTATGAATGATTAGAAGAGCTTATTCTTGAGTTTATGAACACTTTTGGAGCTTGATTATGGGCTGGAAATTACTGTTTTAAAACATGGCTGAAGTTAAATTTATGCTTAATCAATGCATTTCATGAGCTTTTGAACTATGCCTTGAATGTACTTGAGTCAATCATCAAAATACTTGTTTCTTGAAGTTGTTATCCATCCATGTACATGAAATAAAAACCATTTGAGCTTGCATTTGGAATATGCATTTGGTTTAAATCTAAGATTATCCCTTATGTAATGGCTTATTATTTCCAAATGCATTTGATATGATCAAGACAAAGTCATTCATTCCATTCATGTATGCTAAATAAACAGAAAAAGCTTGATATCTTCTTCTTCAACTAAGTCATTTCTAAAACCCAAATCTTGTCAAACCCCAATCTTTTCTCCTTCTCCAATCCTTGAATCCCACATTCTTCTTCTGCTCTAAACCCCGGTGGTAGGCCTTCGACCCTCAACACGATGACAGCGTTGAATTGCTTATAGATCCCGATAGTCATAAGAAGGGAGTCCATTGAGTACATCGATAGCTCCCCTGCACAAATAATACCACAAAAGCTCACAAGGACAGGGAATATCATCATGCACCCTGTAGACCTTTATTGTGTCCCCGCCATTGAGCTTAGAGCATTTAACATTCTACTAATACCACAAAAACTACAACATTACCAAAACCACCACTATATCTGATCACGAATCTACTCTCCGGGGGGACGCTTATGGCAATACGAATGCAGGAGCATACGAGACTGTACGTTTCATTGATTTTCACCCAGGCTACCAAACTGAAGGTTTCTTCTTCAATACATTACTGCAATGAAAAGCCTTCAAGACAGAGAGCGAACTAAGAAGCACCGAGAACATGACGCAATCATACTATATCAAGTGCCAACTTTGTGGTCTCGTGTCTGACGAGGAAGACCTCGAAATGTTTATCACGAACTACATGCAAAGAAACTTGCTCACCACGGATTGAACCCACCAACTAATGAACATGATCATTCAAAAGATCTCTTTCATCAAAGGCAACCCAACGACATTCATAGTATCTCTAGCAACTTCTGACTAAAAGTGTTGTTGTATCAATACGGATAAAGATGTTACAGCTCACGAAAGAGTTCCAAACAATTTCTAAAAGTACTCTAGCAACAGAACAAGCTGTCTACAACCACCTCATCGATGCGACATATGACCTACACATCGTCAACGGCACACTAGACAGTGAAAAAAGCTTTCTCATATGTTACTACAATTACAATCTCATTGCTAGGAATAAGAGCATATTGTTGACAGCAAGCACAAGAGCAGCTGTAACTAGACTTTACAACCTATCCACCATGGTCCACTATCAATTCAAGATACCAGTACATGCACAGCAATATCCAGTACAATTGCAAGAGATGGACGAATGCTACATTGCAATAAGAGACGATGATGCAATCATCATCCATGAGATATCCATGTTAATAAGGACAACATTTGATATAATAGTCTATCAAATAGTGAGCGTCTGCCAAGGCTCGATGCTCAATCCATTCAACAAAAAGCTTGTGATACTATTTGGTGATCTTACACAGTTACTGCCTGTTTGCAACCATCAAATTGATTTCTACAAAGCTTGTGATACTATTTGGCGATAGCGATCTTTTCCAACAAAGCGAGAGATACATGAATGCTTACGTCAATGCATGATCGACAAGGATGTCCTAGATTTTGTCGACCAAAAACAACAATCATATGTACACATAAGAAATATGTTCGCAAGTACAACAAGCAATTTCTACATAAATACTACATAACTGAACAGATCTAGATCGTCAATGTTCAAACGAATGCAAACAACAAGCCAACATTGTAGACTTGGCTACATGACAAGAACTTCAACGAGATAGAAGAGATAGCAATTTGGGGTGATTGCAATGATAATTGAGAACATTGACCTCATTATAGGTGCAACAAACGATGTGATGTGTAAGATCGATTGTATTGACACAACAAATGGAAAAAGGAAAGTCAAGAATGTACATCACGATCCTTTCAACGAACCAATAACTCACCCTGCAACGCAGCAAGCACCAACGCAAAGCACTGAATAGCAAGTCATATCATAAATCCACGTTCTCTTTGACCCTTGCATACATAATCACCAGTCACAAATTGCAAGGAGCCACCGTGAACCAAAAAGCACTTCTACACATTAGAAGTGTTTACATGCCATGACTAGTGTATGTAATGCTCTCCCACGTAATCGAAAGAAGAAATTTGTGTATCGTTGGCCTTCCAAATCCATTTGCCTTTGCTTTAACACCTTTCTTGATACCATGACTCAAGTGAAGAAACAACATAACTCAAAAAGAAAAAAAAAATTAGACATAACACATTCTATCACACAACAATCTCATATGCTTCTTGTAGCAAGTAATAAATCAAACTTCTATACCTTTTTTAAATGTTGTTTGTTTATAGACAAAGGTGTTATTCAAATTCTCATCTTCAACTAATAGATTTATTAACAAACAAATGTACTTTTCTTATTTTCTCATTTACAGATACACAACATCCATCAAGGCAAAGATGACTCTGGATGAGGTACACATAAACCAAATAATACCTTCTGTGTATTTAAAAATGAATAGATTACTTTACCTAACCACATTCATCTATGCATGCAGATGTTCCACCTATACATGCAAAACCACAAGAACACCCATCGCCCTATCAAGAGAACTATCCTGCATATACATAGAATCACAGGTACATAACGATAAACCAGATGAGAATAGCAAACGTTGCTCAACAAAAGCCATCAATATACATCAACGGCTTCGCAACCTACAATGACCTTCAAAAATTGATGACCACATGCACAAATTCTCGACAACGAATGGCATCTCGCAGCAGATGACAAGCTTGCGACTGGTACACACAACCTCCTAAAACTTTGCAACCTTAATTTTTACTACAAACAACAACGCTAACTCACATGCACTTAACATGCACAATTCCTCAAATAGATACTTGGCATGCTTGAACTTGAGTATGAAGACACGATTGACAATCCCAAGTACTATTGCACAAAAGAAACAAACAGGTTCGGAACATATCCAATTGAGTTGTTGCAGTACGGATTTAACATCTCACTCAACCGATTGGTAGGTCACGAAAAAAGAAGGCAAGGACACACTAGAAGATTACATGAGAAATAACCATTACAATCACGGTCATGACAATCCTGCAATAACAATCAAGAAGGTCACATATCTACTGAGGCAGAGAGGTCTACACCCAAAAAAACAGTTCCAACTCCAATCCATTCAATGACATAACCTATGTAACAAGCAAGTTCTCAACACAACTTCTTCTCAAATTTTTAAAAAAACTAACAATATCAACTTCTCTCACATAAATCCAGACAGAAGCAAACCAAGAAGAAACTAAACTTCTGTCAGTGCCAAACTTCCAATCTCAACCACTACAAGTCCTACCACCAACTCAAGTACTTCCATATTGTCCGACATCGTCTGCAACCAAGACCCATGAGCCGGTCCAAAAGTGCCAATACAGAGACACAAACGCAAGTACTTCATCTATAACATAAGGATGTAAGAAAAACAGAAAGGAGTACATAGGACAAACGACGGACATCAAGAAAAGAATCTAACAACACCGAGGAAATCTCATCAAGAAAATGAAGAAAGGCATAGAAACATTCCAACCGTTCCAAGATAACTTCGAGATTAACATAGAAACAACACTTGATAGCATAAATAAAGCTAGGATTTTTTAGCAAGCCACCATCCATAAGAAAAATGCAACTGTGGCAGGGTACAACAACCTATACAAACACCCAACAAGATGTAAAAAGTATTATTTTTTGAAGAGAAGAAACCTCATTTAACATACCAAAAGAAATGTGAATGTTTAATATCACGATCAGTGACTCAAACTACATATGCATACATATTCTCCCTTCAACATCCTCCATGTATTTAAACAATGCAAAAAATTATCTACAAATGTTCTTCGCTTCGAAACACGGTGCATGTCTAAACACCATCAGTAAAATTGCTATGTAAAAATATGCAAGAACTGCATATAGAACTTCATACTCCTTTACTGAGCTACAATTCTCAACCTAGTTTGAAATAAAATCATATCTCTTATTCAAAAGAAAATCATAAATTCTAAAATTTAAGCTTTTCCCAAGGAGAGCAATAGACTCCTTTGTAGGAGAAGAGATGCTTGCTTTTGCTTGAACTCCTTTGTTTGCTTTTGTAGCTTGCCTACATAGCACATCAACCACTTGGTGGTAACTTGCCTTCTATGCCTTTCAACCTGACGAGGGTGTAGACTATGCTGGTGGCATGAATTGATGCTAAGGCTACAATGATGTTCGGCATCAACATGGACAAGCATGACCACCCTCATATTGGATGTAATGAAGCTTGCTCTCTAGGGCAGCCACTTAGGGAGATCTCTTCTAAGTGAGATGATGGCGAATGGCAAGTTTTGAGCATGGAGTTGGAGATGCTAAAGTTTACATGGATGAAGCAGGCAAGCATCATCTCATAGGGCAAGGAGAATGGAGTGGAGATCCTAAATTATGCGTGGACAAAGTAGGTGAGGTTACTCACTACCACCATGGTAGTGAGAGGTCGTTGAGTGCTTGAAGAGTTAGTTTGGTTGCATATACGTTGACATTGTCACTAGCAAACAACCATGCCTTATGAACTAGCATCGTGAACTACGTGCCTAGGGTTGTGTACATGAACAAGACCTTCGGCTAGAACACTGCCATTAATCGCACCAACAAATGAAATCGACCTAGGTTGTGAACCTATCCATGAGTGGGGAGACTCTATCCATGTATTGCTTGTTGGTTCTAACACTTGCTATTGGCTCGAATGACTGGCCAATATCTAAGACCATGCACTTCGTCATGTCTATGAAATACACTACTGGGTATGGTCCAAGAACAACTTTGTCGTCTTCATTCACCATAAAATATGGTAAAATGATTGATGAGATAGAGAGTCAGAGAGCATGCTTGTCCATCTTCTCTATCTTCACATTGTGACAATGCGTCTCCATCATATGCCTCCAAGATCAACTATTTAAATCCCCTATTCATACCTTAAGCTCATCCTTTTGAAGGCTCATAATTAAGAAATAGATTTTTTGTTGATTATTAGTTAGAGAGTCTAGGTATCTCTTGATAATAGTGGGAAGAGAGGTATAGGGGTTGGAGAGAGCAAAAGCTAGTTAATGTAATTAGGAAAGAAAGGGAGTAATAGATGGAGTAGGGAGGGAGACAAACCCTTTAAAGCTGGGTTATTAGCAAAGTATAGTGTCAATAAGGAGGTAACATAATGCTAGCTATGCAAGTAGTCGAGTAGTATTGGGTGGCCCATATACAATCGTGATATACCTTAGGCGATATGTATGCACAAATTAGTTCAATAAATGTATGATCCACATATTATTCTATTAATAATATGTTTAAATAGTAATGCTTACTATTTTGGCCAAAGTGAATAATTAAAGTCTATTTAAATTGTTATTAAAACTTCAATTATTAGTAGTAATGTATCTAATTTAACTAATAATAATAATGTAGTTAATTGATATTTAGATTGGTTCAATTACATTATAAATAATTTACGTAATGTTTTCTTAATTAGTATATATGTGTAATGTGTAATTTGATTAGATGTGAATTTAGTTATCAATAATATTTTGGTTAGTATAGCTAGCATTATTAGACACTATTTAACACTTTAGTTAATTTAGTTAGTTTAGATAGTGTAGGCTAGATAATAATCAAGTATGATTAGTTAATGTTAATAATACTAATATTAATACTTTAGTTTGTACAACTAATGATTAGAATTAGACATTATTAGTGAAATTAACAATTCTTTAGTTGAGTTAGTTAGTATAGTTTTTTCGAGTATTAATTATAAGTTGATATTTCATTATTATTAGATAATGCTTAGGTAATTTTGAGTATAGTTTATTACACAATGCTTCAAAGAGTTTTCAAGGTAAAAGTAATGAGTTTTGTATTTAGAACTATTATGGTTTGCTCATTCATTTATTCATGATTGTAGGTTTGACTATAGCAAAGGCAACCGTGATCTTCATGAGTACGATCTTTGACAAGGTTGGAATCTACTTTTAAAATTTATCTTTTACTAGCACCTAGCTTTTCATTATTAAATGGTAAAGAAAAGTAAAGAAAGGATGTGCAAAGCATATGGGGGAATGGCATCTTCTTTCATAATTATAAAATAATGAAGAGACTTGAATAAGCTCTTTGACACTGCTTATATAGTATATTTATGTGCTTTCTTGTGTTATTACTAAGCTTTTATAAAGTTCTAAGTGATTTATTGAGTTTAAAATATTAAAATTTTAAAGACACTACATCTTAAACATTGACCAAGTAACTTACTTTTGTTTATGTTTTATGTTTTGCGAGGTAATCTTCATTATATCAATATCTCAAGCTAGAGAATGGATTTTTGGGAGACTAGATCTTATTAGCTTTAAAAACATCTAAGTATTGTTGTATATCATTAGAAAGACTTACATTCAATCTACATAGATATAGATAAAAATAATTTTAGTCCCATAAGATTGATATCTTTTATAATGTAAATAGTTTCAGTTACTAGATTAAGCTATTGCATACATTAGCATTGTAGTCAAAGTAATACTAGTTATATTTTAGCATAGAAACATTATATTTCGATTTTAATTAAGAAATAAACTCCATGTACTTTAAAAACTATACATAGCTTAAACCATGGTAATTTAAAAAATGAACACTTGGAGAGTTTGGATATAAAATACCATTAACTAATTGTAATTGCATATATCAACCTATTTTTTTTTACACGTGGGCAATAGATTTATGTTTAAGAGGTGTGCATGATTCACGAGCTTTTGATTCCATGATTTAGAGGATCTCCCTTATGTGAGATAGTAACATGGGATAGGATCTATGACATGCCCTCTTCATAATCATGATAAATTGTATAGTTAATTGAACTAAATAAAGATATATATTGAAAAAATAGATTAAAAAAGAAACCTATATAATATTTGATCAAGTTTATGGAGTAGGAGTAGTGGAATATCACAATATAAACTCCAATATGGAGCTTGAACCTCCCAACTATCCTCGAGTTAATATCATGTATATGAAAAGGATCCTAATCACACTCTCAATCTCATTCACAATCACAATCTCCAATTTTTGAATAATTATGAAAAAGACGAATTGCCTTGATTGTTTGTTTTTAATATGAATTTGAGAATTGCTTAAGAATCATAGTATTAACTATACATGTCTTCTTAAACAATATATTTCTCAAGAAAAGCTCATTCCAATGTGTGTGATATACCAAATTAGATGTGTATGCATGACTCTTAATCTCACTTTTAATCTCAATTGTCATAATCAAACTCAATAACATAAGATATTTAATCATAATAACTTAAAAAGAAAAGAAGTAAGGAACATGAAACCCTTATATCTATATAGTTTATCATAAAGTAGTCTACAACTTGTTTTCACTCTAATTTTCTCTTGTAAACTCAAAATATGGACGTTTGGGTACTCAAATAAATTGGAATAGGCTTCGTTGATAAGGCAATATGGGCAAAATTGTAAAATTAAGCTTTTTGAAAAAATTAACGCTTTAGATAAATTATATATTTATTTCTTTTTTTATAACTCTTATATTTTTTATTTTTATATATTTAATTTTGAAAAATATAATAATATATATTAAATTATTAAAATTTTATTTATAATCAATAAAATTATATTTAATTTTTATAAAATATATTGAATGTAATAATACCATGTATTAACAAGTATATGGATTTGTATTTTTATGGTAGTACTCTATTTATTGTATTACAATTGATTAGATAATATTGTATAAGTAAGTTTTTATATGGATGAGCCATAAAATAAATACACTGTTAGAAAAAAAATTGCTACATTATATCTCTCTTTAAAAGTTTTTTCCTCAAACCTTAGTTTGCTAATAATAAAGTATAAATAACATTTAATCTCTTTAAAAACTTGGTTTTTAAGTCTCATTTATTATTATTAAATAAAATATGAACTCATTAAGCTAAAATATCAAAGAAAATGAGATTAAAAACCTTATCTTTTTTATTGTCTCTTTTGTTATCGTGTCTTGAATATACAATTGTAGATCTTGAGCATAACTTGCAAATCAAATTTATATATATATTTATAAGAGTAGAGTCTCCAAATCAAAGACTTTCTTATAAATTATCCACAAAGAGTCTTCTCAATGGTTCGATATCATCTTCATGAAGTCTTTAGGATAGTTCAACTTCTTTTGTATGGCTCTTCACACTTAGTCCTTATAAACTAATAATCAAAATCTTTAAGTGAATCTTTTTTTAAATACTTTTTTATATTAGAATTAAGCTCGACCACACTTAGTTTAAATTAATCTCACTATCACTTTGGAGATTATATCTAAGCATATCTAGTCAAAAATAATTATGGTTTTTTTTTCTCATTCACATTCACATTCTTATTTTCATTTTGAGTTGTGTCTTTTATAAGATACTTATATGATCTTCCCTCCATAGAGACTCAATCATCTTAATATCTCTCAAAATAAATATTTAATCATAATTGAAAATATAACATCATAAATATATCTCATATCATAAGATAAAGATTCTCATTTATGTATTTTCACTGTATCCATCATAATATTTGTATATAAGAGGATATCATAGAATATGAATCGATACATCCAAAATATCAATGTATTATATATTTCTATCACAATATATATTATATCTATATCGATAGAATAAAAGATATTTGATATTTCATAGTATAAGAATAAAAATCTTTGCGAAATACATCACTTGCAAACTCAAAATCAAACTGATCTCTCTCTCTCTCTCTCTCTCTCTCTCTCTCTCTCTCTCTCTCTCTCTCTCTCTCTCTCTCTCTCTCTCTCTCTCTCTCTCTCTCTCTCTCTCTCTCTCTCTCTCTCTCTCTCTCTCTCTCTCTCATAGTGGTATGCCTATTCTTTCATTTAATCTATCTCATAGTTGTATGCATATTCTTTCATTTAATCCACACTCAATAACAACACATTATTTACCAATAAGATGACTAGTATTTATAATATATAAAATTATATGTATTTTATTTAAAATAAATAATATATAATGAAGAATGTTTAAATATAAAACTAAATAAACCACCTTGTAATATAGATTTCATAACATCTAGTCAGAAAATAAAGCTTATGAAGGAATTACTTTACTCAAAGTCTTTGATCATAATAAATAACATTTATAAACAATAGTTCATTACTAAGAATCACAAAATGGTAACTCTATTGGATTCAACATACTCATATATATATATATATATATATTACTAAGAATCACAAAATGGTAACTCTATTGGATTCAACATACTCATGTATATATATATATATATATATATATATATATATATATATATATATATATATAATTTACTTTATTTTCTATATAATTTATATTTTAAAATAATAAATATAAAAATATATTAAAAATTAGTAGTATAGCAAGAGAAGTAAGAACTTATCTATTGAGTGTCATATATCTTGAAGATTATTAAGAGAGTTATATCATATAATATGATTTATATCTTTATTAGTATAAGTAAGAGAAGTAAGAACTTATTTATTGAGTATTATATAGCTTGAAGATTATTAAGAGAGTTGTATCATATACTACTTAGAGTTGTCCAAAAGTATAATCTTGTATGATTTTTACCCTTATTCTCTCCAAATGAGTTTTGAGATTCAATACTCCATGAAATATAATATCAGAACAACTATGTAATAAATAATCTATCAGACATGCCATGATCAAGCGTACAAATTAATTCTTGCTCATGCCATATGAATCCACACCTTATGCGAATGCACCCTTAACAAGACATCCTTGAGCCAACCATGTGAACCCATCCTTGCCATGTCATCATAGAATCCTCTAGAAGATATGCCATGTCATTACTTACATCATCGATGATGTCATCATAAAACATTCTAAACATATGTCATGTCATCACCTACATCATCAATGATATCACCATGGAACATTCTAGAGGATATTTAGCCGCTCTCCAACACCTATAAAAGGAGGGGTTCATCATAGAGCTCATCAATCTTGGAGCTGGAAGCAGAAACAATGTCGGGATCAAGAGGCGATCAAAGGGAAGATCAATTAGATTTGGGAGAATTTCCAACTTCGGTCCAGGAACTGGTACACGACTATGATCTACTCACCAGGGCTGAGATCCAAGGTAGACCTGTAGAGGAAGTGGTGACTAACCTGGAAGAAGAGAGAAGAGCTATCAAGAGATAATTGGAAGGCATAATTGCCTACAACCATGAGTAGAGGGCTAGAAGGCTGCGGCAGGACGTGGATATGTACGAGGCTAGACGAGTACTAGACCTAGCTGGGGCAGCCAAGTCCGGACCGAATGTAGAGAGGGAACGGGCAGCAGAGGCTGGCATGACATTGAGTGAACTGGTGGCAAAGTGACTCATGGACAATACATCCGTGGAGCAAAGTGCTACTGCCCTAGCCACCACGCTACTGTCAGGATTGGGAGTCACGCAAGGAGCTAAAGGGCAGGCTAGAATCCCCATAGTAGCGAAACAACTAGCTCGATACGAACCTAGCAGTGACCCGTACAGCTTCATGGAGCAGTTCGAGCAAGTATGTGAGGCGAATGGTCTTACTGACCCTACGCAACGAGCTCAAGCTTTCGGCCTGTGCTTAGGCGACAAGGGGAGGACCTGGTACTCTAGTCTGGATGACGCAAAACGTACAAACTTCGCTCGTCTTAAGGGCCTCTTCATCAAGAGGTTTTCGGAGGCAGGGTACTCAGACAACCTCATTGTTAGGTTGATGAATATCAGTCAAAGGGAGAAGGAGGACGTTAGGGATTATGTTACCCAGGTGCACAATCTCTATAAGAGAATCCCGGCCAATGAGCGACCCACCGAGAGGGCAGTGTCTACAGTGTTCATGAGCTCTACAAGGCTTTGGCCAGTAACTCCACCTTACAACGAGACATGCTAGCTCGAGTCTTCAAGAAGGCAATACGAGTAGATGATCAACTCAGGGAACGTAGCATGAGGATTTCCAACCGAGATAGTGTGAGCCAGAGAGACCCTGAGAGATCAACCATCTTAGGGGAAAAAGTAACTGCTAGCGCACAGGACAAGGGAAAGAGTGTAGACCACGACCAAGGGATGGCAGAGATGAGACTGGAGATTGCGCGATTGCAAGAGCTCGTTAGAAAGCCTGTGAGATCGCATGTACAATGTGTGTACTACGGTGGTAATCACCTCCCAGTGGAGTGCCAAGATCCTAGATCTCGGCCGTGCTCAAATTGCGGTAGATTCGGACATGATGCAGCGCACTGTAGAATGCCGAGGAGACTCCCGTATACGCAGCAGTACAACCCTCCATACTTAGGCAATAGGCCACCTACTTTCTTTGGCAGGGGAACCCAGTTAGCTCTTCCAGCACCAATGACCCAAGACCTATCGTGCCTAGGCTGGAGATGAACCCAATTGGCATACCTAGGCCACCAGGGCCTTTTGTGACTCACCCACCTAGCGATGCTCCTGTTCACTTTGTGGAGGAGCCCAATGAGGAAGAGGCATATGTCAATCCTTATGTATCCTACGACGAGAAGGGCAACCCAGTCCTGATGGACTATCGGCCAGTACCGGTGATGGCCTTAGGAAGAGGACGAGGCAGAGGCTTTGGAGCGCCAAGCCAGGATCCGGTCACATGCTGGACTTGCGGCCACCCAGGCCACATTTCATCACGTTGCCTAGAGCGAGAACAAGCCAACAAGGACAAAGCGGATCTCCGATGCACAGAGTGTGGAATCACACATCTGTTTCCTGATTGTCCTAGGCCAGAAGCCATCAACGAGCGCTACCAACATGCCATCGGTGCCTTTGGGGCTCTTTGGAGTTGAAACTTTCGGTAGTGAGGATATGCCCATCCCACTACATGCTATGACGCGAGCTCAAACGAAACAAGCAGGCATCTCCTTACCAGGGCCAAGTAACCTTGATGCAACCTCAATAGGGAAGAAAAGCCGGAGGAGATGGAAAAAGAGGACTGATGCAAAGATAACCCTTAAAACCGAGGAAACGACTACGCTGGTAACGGGAAAGAGGGTCACAGACACAGAGGCAGAGACCTCGGCTCCTAAGACAGCAGAGCTAGGGAGTGCCAAGGTAGGGGAATATCCCCATCCCAAATGGCAACTCGAAGCTATAGCCAAGGTTAAGGAGTGGGTCAAGGACGCCCAAAAGCACCTTGAAGATACTAAACCCATATTGGAAGACCCTATGGATGACTTCTCTAGTGTTAGCACACCAGTCTGACCCTCAAAACCACAGGTTGGGAACATGCCTGCACCACTAAAAGCGGCTCAGCAGCAGCAAGGCTGGGGGGAAGCTTACCAGGGCAGACAAGATGCATGGCCTAGAACTGCTAGCCTCAGAGGAAGACAAGGGTCCAATAGCCTCCTCACAACTTTGCTATCCACCCCAGTAACTCTAAGCCTCGAGGATCTGCTTAGGCAGAATCACTCCTTGTGGCAGGAGTTAAAAGACTCGATCGAGGGACACACGAAACTTGTGGGCACTGATCCGCAAGATCACGACGCAGTTACACGGATCCCAAGTCTAACTCTACACGCAGATCCTAAGTCTTTGCACATCAATGCTTTTTGGGAGGGCACTGAAATGCACGCAGTTTTGCTCGTCCTAGCCTTAGGAGACATGACTCGGAAGGGAATTGTAGACACAGGCGCCGGTGTTAGTGTGCTAAACCATGCGGTCCTAGAGGCATGGGGAAACCCTCCCGTAGAGACCGCTAGATTCAATGTCACGCTAGAAAACGGAATGAAGGTAAGACCATTTGGGGTCTTAAAGAATTGGCCGGTAAAGATTGCCGGTGTGCAATTCTCAGTAAACTTCATTGTCATGAAGGGAGTGGATTACAACATACTATTAGGCCGACCTTGGATGAGGAATGCATGAGTCATAGAGGATTGGGGCAATGGATTGATTTTCCTAGGGAACAGAACTAGTGTAGTGAGGGTAGAGATGGACACTTGGACGACGACTTCTGTTGACCTGGCAGCCATCTCAGCCATGCTAAAAGGCAATACGCAACCGACCAAGCCCTATGGATCGCTAGCTAGATATATTCATTGCCCTAAGGATGAGAGGGATTGGATGCACGTGCTGGCAACCATTGACCTACCATTCTCGAATGAGGAAGGACCACATCAGCAGGCTGCTAAAACCGCCACCGTGCCAACTGAGGAACCAGTTGTGCCGCTTTGCATGATGGTAGAAACCTCACTCAACCCAGGCAAACCGGCCTCGTCTCGCATCCCCAACAATAAACTAGAGCTTCAAGAGATCGTGGAGTATCTGACCGATAAATTGGACGGCAATTTGGCCGCTAACTTAAAGCCTCTACATGACCTTTTAGCTAAACTAGAATGGAAATGGAACAAAGTCCATGACCTGAACTTGTTATGTAACTGGGCTTTAGTTACTAACGACAAGGAGAGTGAACAGGGAAGCTTAGGGGATGATGAGCAGTCAGAAGAACAGGACCCGGACAATGAGGAGTATGAGGACTGTCGCTCTGCGGGAGAAGAGAGTGAAGAAGAGGTAGACACGATAGAGTACGACACGGAGGGAAAAGCGATAGAGCAAATTAGGGTAGACTTAAGGCCTAGGAAAGAAGGGCTCAGTCGAAACGAAAAAGGAGTCATACTAATGGAGTGTGGCAGATCCTGGCTGGAATGAATAGAAGCCGTAGATTACGAGCAAGCTAGAGTGGCACAACGGTGGGTAATCCCAGTGCTCAAGACGGATTCACCTACAGAACTAAGACCCCCTGGGGAAACACCTTCCTCAAGTGAAGGATGTGAGTTCAACTCAGAGTCGGAAGTTAGTACTGAGAGTGATCCCAAGATACCGCAACCCTCTGAGGTCAAACGCACCAAGGGAGACTTGCTAGTCCACCTGAGGCACAACAGGCTAAAAAGAGGAGGCCAGGAAGCAAACAAGGGGCTCGAAAGCGGAAAGGCAGAGGAAACCATAGGATCTACCCAAACGGTTTATAAAATTTAAAAAGGGTGACAGAGTGGTGGTCCTGCTAGGTGCAAAAAGACAAGGTCAGACTAGTGAACTGATAGAGGGACCCGCCAAAGTCAAAGAGGTTAACTTGGTTGGGAAAGGCGAAAAACCAAGACCGATATTTGTCTTCGCAGATGACTTGGCGAAAGAGGAAGAGACCAAACTTGTTGCGCTCCTGTAAGAGTACATCGACGTGTTTGCCTGGACATTGGACGAGAACTTAAGGGAGTCGACCCTAGGGTCGTGACTCATAACATCCCAATGATTTCAGATGCAGTGCCAACAAAACAACAACCTTACCCCATGAATCCTAAACACGCCCATGCAGTGAAGGAGGAGATTGACAAACTCATGAGGGCAGGTTTCATATATGAGATCGAGCACACGGACTGGCTGTCACCTATCGTGATTGTCATGAAGAAAAATGGAAAAATCTGAGTGTGCGTAAACTACAAAAAAGTGAATGCCGCTATGAAGAGGGATAATTATCCTTTACCTTATACCAAGCACATGCTGGAGAGGGTAGCAGGGAAGGAAGCCTACAGTTTTCTGGATGGCTTCTCGGGTTACAATCAGGTGCAAGTGCACCCCGACGATAGGCACAAGACTGCCTTTGCCACGGAATGGGGCGTATTCGCCTACATTGTCATGCCTTTTGGGCTAATGAATGCACCTGCAACTTTCCAGTGCCTAATGTGCACCATCTTTAAAGACATGCTTAGGCGCGAACTGGAAGTGTTCATAGATGACCTATGTTTACACTCTAGTTGGGACGAACACTTGAAGAAATTGCGAGCTATCTTTGAAAGGTGTAGGCTGTACCACCTCTCGCTAAACCCCTTAAAGTGCCAGTTCTGGGTAAAATACGGATGCATCTTGGGGCACGTAGTGTCAAGGAACGGCATTGCCACTGACTTTTCCAAAGTTAGAGTCATAGTTGATGGGAGTTCAGTGCTTCTTGGGACACACTGGATATTATCGACGATTCGTGCTAAATTATACATTAATAGCTAGACCTTTGTACAAGCTATTGATAGTGTTTGAGTGGATGGAGGAATGCTAGCGCGCATATGAAGAATTGAAAAAGGCTCTTACGACTGCACCAAACTTGCGAGCCCCAGACTGGAACGTAACATTCCATGTGCACATAGACGCCTCTAAGTTCGCTATTAGAGCTATGCTATGCCAGCCTGGTGAGCATAACTTGGATTACCCAGTGAGTTTTGCCAGCAGGCAGCTCACAAAAATCGAGATGAACTATTCCACGATAGAAAGGGAGGGGTTGGCCATGGTATTTGCAGTAAAGAAATTTAGGCATTACCTGTTGGCCACTCCCTTTGTCTTTTTCATTGACCATCAAGCCCTACTGTATCTTGTGAACAAGCCTTGCGCTATGGGGCGCATAGCTAGATGGTTACTTCTTTTACTGGAGTTTGACTTCTCTGTGGTTGTACGCAAAGGAAAGCAGCACTACATGGCTGACCACATGTCTTGCATACCCACAGGAGAAGCCACTGGACAAGGCATGCCTGATGATTTACCGGACGCCCATCTTTTTAACTTGTCTAGTGAACAAGAATTGTTTAGAGCGGATCTGACGCCATATTGGGCTGATGACATAGTGCAAGTGCTAGAAAATGGACTACCAGAGCGACCCATTGAGAAGGCCAGGCTGAAGAGACTTATCCTGAAAATTCAGCCCTATCAACTGATAGCTGGCCAACTCTACAGGATGGGACAAGACAGTTTATTGCGCAGATGTGCGTGTGAGCATGAGATGCACGATGCATTAAATGAAGCACATGGCAGAATCGCTGGCGGGCATTTTAGTGGGCACACAACAGCCTGAAAGGTGCTACAATCCCAGCTATGGTGGCCCACCCTTTGTAAAGCACTGCGATGAGTGCCAAAGGACCAAAGTGCCTGTGCGAAAGGACAAGATGGAGATGACCCCTGTCATAGCCCGACAACCCTTTGAAAAATGGGGCATCAATTTTATTGGGCCTGTCAGTCCTGCAGCACAATATTCCCAAGCTCGATACATCATAGTGGCAACCGACTATTTAACGAAATGGGCAGAGGCACGAGCCACGAGGAAGAACAATGCTAGGACCACTACAAAATTCTTGTGGAAGCAGGTCATTTCACGGTTCAGTTGTCCAATCGAACTTTTAAGCTACCAAGGCACACACTTCATTAGTTAAGTGATTGCCCACTTGCTCTCTACCTTCCTAATAATTCATCGGAAATCCTCTCCTTATTACCCTCGGGCTAATGACCAAGCCGAATCCACAAACAAAATTCTAGTCAATGTGCTTACAAAAGTTGTGTCTACTTCGAGAAGTGACTGGGATAACAAGCTAATGGCGGCCTTGTGGGCCTATCGCACAGCTTATAAAACGGCTATAGGACAAACGCCCTTTAGGCTGACTTACGAAACTGAAGCCATTCTGCCCGTAGAATTCTTCATCCCTAGTTTGAGGCTAGCAGTCCAGGAACATTGGGAGGGAAGAGAGGCTTGGACTAACCGCTTAGTAGAACTTGAGCGCTTAACGGAGACCCGACTCCTCGCCACTCACTCTCTGATTTGTGAAAAGGCTCAACGAAAGATGTGGTTTGACAAGCATATCACGCAGCGAGACTTCGAACAAGGGGACCTTGTTCTGCTGTACTCGGTAAAAGGACATAAACAGAAGATGAAGTTTCGGAGGCTAGGGCCTTTCAGGGTACGCGTAATCGGTAGGATCGGAAATGTCGAGTTGGAGACACTTGACGGTGAGGGAATAGGCTTTTTTAATGGCAGCCGCATTAAGAAGTACTATCCTCCTTCACATCCGTTACACAAGTCACCCATGCTAGAACCCCCACTGAACGTCCGCATGGCTACTGTAACTGACCTGACAGATCAAGACGAAGAAGTAGTGGCACCGGTATACCTATGGATCACAGTTGCAGCAGGAGCGGTGTATTCTTTCAATGCCTTGATTGATGAAGGTGCTGACTGCAACATCCTAATACATGACCATTGGACACGCATTGGTCAACCGCAACTACAACCCACTAACGCTCAACTCACCCTGTTTGGGGGTACCGCTTACCCACTCCTAGGGAAATGCAAGGTGGTCGTTTCCATCGAGTCTGAAAGTTTACCGGCCTTCTTCCATGTGTTGCCTGACACTAAGGACATCGGTAATGTATCACTATTAGGTTGCACTTTCAAGAAACAAACCAATTGTAATGTGGATTACAACCTAAATCACATACATCTTGCCATCGGCAATGTGCGCATAGTGACGACTTTCAGCAAGGGCTGCCCTAACTCCCCCACTTTTACGAAGCCGCCGATAGAAACCCCTACTACCATGCTTCAGCCCCAGTCTAAACAAACGGAAACTACGGCCGCATGCCAAACTCTCAACCCCAGATTCACGCCCACCAAGAGCGCTCACAAGGCCAAAGAGTCCAAGTTTCTATGGGTGCCGAAACGGCAAAAACCACATCCGGGTAAACCACCCAAGTGTGATCCTAAACGTCCAAATTATCAACCGTCCCGACCCAAGAGGCAGTCTAGGCGCTATCGATGTAGACGCACAACCACGCCGCGCTAGATTCCCAAAGACCTCTTGCGAGCATAAGGATACCACGAGGGCAATCCTTGGATTTGGGTGCCTAAAAAGAGCCAGCTAAGAAGCTCATCTACAAGCAACCTCACCCTAACGAGAGAGGTTTGCACGAGTGGTGCCCAGAACACAGTTAACGGGCCAGGGCCAGCGATGGCTAGCAAGCCTCAGCTCATCTATCGACCAAAGCAAATGCCCCAGGCCTTAAACCTACCTAATCCTAAGAGCTTACAAACCACGATGACTGCCCACTCAGAATCGAGTACAACCCCCATGCCTCTAGAGCTTCCTACAACGTCTCAAA
The DNA here is from genome assembly GCF_053477565.2 of Lygodium microphyllum. Classification (NCBI taxonomy): domain Eukaryota; kingdom Viridiplantae; phylum Streptophyta; class Polypodiopsida; order Schizaeales; family Lygodiaceae; genus Lygodium; species Lygodium microphyllum. Next base: position 123,928,403 of record NC_141159.1, on the reverse strand, counting down.
GTGTTTCCCATTGCGAGGCCCAACCCGTGACACCGATGAGAAAGTCACAACTGTCTAGTCCAGTTGCACCAACACCACCAGAGGGTCTTAAACCTTCATACGCAATATGACCTTTCCTCTCTTTGGCTAAGGACCTTGCCGCAACTTCCGGGGATGATTTAATAACCTGTATTAAAATGTTAGATGAAACTTTCACTACATTTGCTAGAAGCTACGAGAGGCTAGACCTAGGTGTTCTTGACAAAATGCTTGCTTCGGATGTTCGTGCATTACCATGCACTTGGGAGGAATACGAACTTATGACCACTAAAGTTCCAAAAATTGCTGCCGAACTGATAGCAAATGATGAAATCTCGAAGGATCAGGCTGCACTCAGAAGGCTGATCACTTCTTATCGAAAGCCTCCGCATTCTGCTCCTAAACAGGAGCTGCAAGAGCTCACGCAGATGGCAAGCTCACCTTCCACATTCTTGCAGCAGTGGTTTACGCTAAGGATCCAATGGGAGAAAAAAGGTTGTCGCATAATGACCAATGCTAAGCAATGCAGGGCAATCAAAACTATCGAATATGACCCCACGTACGTGGCACCTACCTCGTTTAGGGTCTTGGCCATCACCTGTGATCAGCATTTGGACAACCATGTGCTCACCCACCCCTACATTGACCAATTCCTCACCCAAGAGGAATTACATGTTGCCAGTCGCCTCAGTACTGGGGATCTCTTCAACGACGTTTTGACCTACATTTCCCAAGTCTCCATCCAACCATCCACTCTAGATTGTCATGCCCAACTTGAATACAATCCAAACTTCTATAATTGGCTATTGGCTAGGTAAGTCAACCCACGTGAACAAGTGCTTACCTTGCCCTTCCTGTGCTAATCCTAGAAAGGATTCTTTGAAAGATTCCTGACGGAGGGGAGAGCAAGGTGACCAAGAGCAGAGCAAAGATGAAAATTTATGTTATCTAGCTAGCAGATTGTTATAATTAAGAAAGTTTCTATGGAAGAATATTACAAAATAAAACAATAGCAATGGTCAAGCCTCTAAGCAAGTGTGCCCACTTTAAGCCCATCTATTTTTCTCTCAAACTTAGTTCTAATTAGAAATGCACCGATTGTTAGGCATTAAATGTTGGCATGGTGTGTTGACAGGTCACCGCCATGGCAGGACAGGACAAAGGAGGCAAACTACCATTCTCAGAAGAGGAAATGACCAAATTCAGCATCGCTATCGAGACGCGCGGATTCATTCACTTCACTTTCAAGCACACATTGAATCTGGACGAAGCCATCATGGAGGAACCCGCGATCAAAGACTTAGTGGACAGATGCCATCTCCACAAGTACGTGGAAAAGGTGGGGCAGGCGGTGGATTACAGTATGTGCGCGGATTTCCTGAGGAATTTCGACAAAAGCAGGAACTGCAGCACCGTCACAGTAAGGACAAGGGAGCAAGAAAGGAGAATCGAAGTGCCCCTCAATGCCATGATCATAGAAAAGGCCCTGGGGCTTGTGCCAAAGAAAGAGAGAAGGCCGAGGCGAGATATTTACGCCATGCTAGGGGCCAAGAAAGAAGCAGTGCGTATTATGGATGGAATCAGCTTGGCTGACATCCCGGACCCAGTGGTGAAACTACAAGTAAAAATGATCCATACCCTCTTCTCGGGCCAGCGTTACAATGCGCTGATGAACAGGATCGGGGTCCCACTATTGGAAAGCATAGCAGCAGGAACCCCTGAAGAAATAGACTGGAGTGGATTCATACAGAAGACCATTCAAAGTTCAGCTGCCCTCCTCACTCCGGTGGAAGCACCAGCAGAAGGAGAGTCCCATGCCTCAACAGTGCGCTCTGCAAGGAAGAAACCTGCATCGAAAGCGGCTACAATCAGATACGGGGGCATCCTGACAGCCATCATAGACGAAGCAATAAAGAATGAGGGCATCATGGAGGAGGAAGCGGCGCATCAAAGCTCAGCTCACCACGGCGGAGGGGAATCGAGCGAAAGAACAGTAAGCGACAAGGGATAGCAGGAAGTGCCGCCTCCATGAGCGACCAAACCCACATAACAAAGCAAAAGTGATAGGAGACAAAATGAGAAAAAAGAGAAATTAAGTAAGGAAGAACGGGCTGACATCAAAAAAGCTAAGAAAGAGTCTCGAAGGGCCGAGGAAGAAAGGAGGAGAAAAGAGGAGGAGGAGCTCACTAGGATAGGAGAGGAGTCGAAGAAGGCGGAAGAGGACAGGAAAAGGAGGACAGAGGAAGAAGCCGAGGAGCAGTGACTCAAGGAACTGGCCAAACTAGCAGAAGCCACCCGAAGGTCGGTGGAAGAGACCCATGGGGGCAGAGAACTCGAACCCACAAGCCCTGGCCATAAAGCCGAAGCCAGCACAAGTGTGGAAGCAGCACCGGTGGTCGTAGGCAAGGGCAAGTCCCTCCTACATCCACTCCCTCCCTCCTTTGTGCCAACAACAGGCTGAAATCACGATCGCCGCCGCTGCACACCCCACGCCTCCTCTCGACGCGGCACAGCTCATGACCATGATGCAGATGCTCGTGAGCAAGGTGGCAGAAATTGTCCCTGAAACTCGATCGAAAAGGCCCACTGCCGCAGATGCAGAGTCTCGGCAAGACCCCAAACGACAGAGGCTAAAAGCATCGACCACCACACCCAATACTCCCATACCTGCCGCAAACTATGACGCATATATGGCCGAGTTATTGACACAACTGGACAAGGCAAAAGAAGAAAAGAAGGTGGCCCTGCTGGACTTAGAGAAAGAAAAGGAGACGTCAGCGGCCCTCAGGCTGGAGGTCTCAAGGCAGGAAGCTGACAGACGGAGAGAGATAAAGGCCCTGCAAGACCAGTTAGAGGAGAAAATGAAGCAAGCCCAAACCAATGAAAGCCGCCTTGGGTAAAGGCTGGAGGATGAGGAGCAGAGCCTGGTGGCGAAACAAAGGAACATAAAACTTTTGATGCAGCAATACAGTGATCTCCAGCAAAGGGTGGCCCAAGTGGAAAAGCTCTACCGGGAGGTCCAGGAAGGCGAAGCCACTATTCCACAAGAACGTGCAGTGGAGCCCTAGTCATGGCACGAGCAAGAAGAACAGGACAAGCTAATCATGGAAATCGAATTCCTGAAAAATGAAGGGCGGGGTCTCAGCAGCAGCTGAAGCAAAACGACTACAAGATGAAGTGCAGAGATTGCAAGATGCGCTGGAGACCTTTCAGGAAGATGTGGAAGCCCTCATGGTCACGACCTTTAACCAGAAGAGGCTGCTCCGCGCTGAAATCCAGAGCCTAGAACAGTTGATCCAAGAGAAATCAGAAATCCTGACCGAAGCTCACCACAAGCTCAGCATTGTTGATCAAGCAAGAGGGATCGCTGAAGAACAGCTCGCTCAAAAACTAAAAGAAAGAAACCAGTTATGGCTCTTATCAAATGAGCAGCAACACGGGTGGTAACCACCCTGGCGGGCCAGTTAGAGGAACAAAGGCAAAAGATGGAGGAGAGAGCCATGGAGTGGGAAAGAAAGAACTTTGACAGGGTGAGGGATTTAACAGAACGGCTTGCGGTGGCAGAATGTGAAAGAATGCTGGCCGAGGCTAGGGTTGAGGCTACAGAGATAACCACTAAGACCCAGTGACAGGCCTTTCTCAACATGGTGCTCCACGTGACGCAAGCCGAGGGCGATGATACAGTGGAACAGGTAAAAAGAAAGTTGGAGCTAAGCACCCGGGCGCTACGATATGGCCTTCAAGAGCGGGAGCTTCCAACAAGTACAGGAATAACTAAAGAGCAACAGTTCTACTACATGCGCTGTACGGGCCTTTCCACTGCGGAGCTCAAGGAGTTGGGTTTTCAGGAGCAGGAGCAACCACCGCCACCACCACCAGTCGTTCCTCCTGTGGTAGAGTGAAATGTCGAAGAGAGCCCGGACTTCGAGCAAGATGAGGATGAAGAGCCACCAAGGATGCCGAGTCCGCCTCAACCAGAGATCCCACAGGAGGAATCTGCCGACGCCGAGCTACCTGAATGCATAATTGCAGCAAGGAGAAGGAGGCAAGAGCTAGCAGAGGAGGCCCAACGCCGAGCGCGCATACTTCCACGACAACTTCCTGAGAAGCCCATGCCACTGCGAAATGATACACATCATGTAGATTGGCCCCAGGAGTTGATCATGTGGCGCCAGAGAGAGCTACATAAGAGGCCATTTGAGCTTTCATTCTCTTTTCCACGCTCCCTGGACTGGGCCCTACCTTTAGGAGTCATAGCCAAGATCAAAGATCTGGCTAACGAACTCGCAAACAGATGGATGGAAGAGAGAAGCATGATAATAACCAGGTGGAGACAAGAGCCACGAGAATACTGGGAAGACAAGGTCGGTTTGGTTCCCAAATCCATCCAAGGCTACGAGGCACAGCCGAAATGGCGGAGAAGGATTTGGGACACCAATTTTGATGCCTAGACCGCATTTTGTAGCTCCCTTCCCGAAGAGCGCAATGATCCCATCTACATGCCCTACCCCCGTAGGCATGGAGTGGATTACAACAGAGATTTGCATGGGGATTTTGACTTCCCGAGAATCTATAATGTAAATGCTAGAAGCCCGGAGGAGTGCTTAGTATTTAGGGTAGAAGATCTGCTTCCCTCCATAAATCGCTTCCTTGTAGATTTCTCTTCTTGCCCCGATCCAGCATTCTTAACCACTTGTAATTACCTCCGACTTCTCAAATTCCTGTTGCTCCAGAAACTTGCAGCAGAGGAAGCCCATCTCCCTCCACTCTTTTTTTATCTTAACCTAGGAATAGATAGTAGAGCCATGACAAGGTTGATGATGCGCGCTACTCTCCTCCCAGCTTTCTGCTTAGAGCTATTAGAAAATATGAGTGACACCCGTTTTGCAAGGTGTAATCACCCCTTTTTGTCCACCACTCCTCTAAGAGCTAGGGCCGGTATTAAGGAATACTTACAAAGTGGTGCATTTTTATCATGAGGCCTGCGACCGCCCCGTGACTAAATAGGTGCCCCATACATTGCCCAATGTACTTTCTCTCATTCACCACAAAAAAAAAAAAAAAAAAAAAGAAAGTGCTTGCTATCTTCATTCACTATTGTGGTGCACCATACTCACTGCATCTAGAGCCCTCTCTATCCCCTCCCCCACTTCACACTTAGGGCACATCAAGGGCAGGACTTTCGGACCTGTCACCCTGAGTTTCGCACAGCACCTCAGAAGCTGCACAAACTGGGTCCTCAAGTGTGGGACATTACCAAGGGCTTGCCCAGGTTAGACCCATCTCCCAGTTCCACTGGCATGGGCACCATGCACTACACAACTATCTTCAACAGCATTTTGGAGACTCGGGACTACAAATTCTAGAGGTATAATTACCTTGATGCCAAAGGCAAGCTTGTACGGAGTGATGCTTGTAGCCACTTTGAATGAAGTGCAGTAATCCCAAAGTGCTGCTGGGAGCTTAGTATCCCAATCTTTGTAGTGATGCTCAGCCAAGTTGATAAGTATTTTGCATGAAGTTTTGTTGGTAGATTCAACTAGGCTACTGGCTTGCGAATAATACATGGATGATTTCTTCTGAATTAACATGAAGGCAGAATTTACATGTTTGATGACCTTATTTACAAAATGACTTCCCCGGTCACTAAAACTAATTCAACCAAGCAACCATAGCCGATGAAGATGTCCTTGAAGAGGCACATGGCTACTGCCTATGTGGAATTGTTGGGTAATGTCCATGCTTTACCCACTTGGTACAGTAATCTCATTGTTAGGATACACATATTTTTGGTATAGGAGGCCACAAATTTGATAGGGTTGATAAAGTCGAGTCCCATTTTTCAAAGGGATTTAGTAGTAAGATTGGATGCAAGGGTAATCAATCTCGAGATAGAGGTTGACCAAGCTGCTAGTAGGCATCACACTATTTGACAAATTTGCAGACATTCCCATGTATATTAGGCCACCATAGTGTGGCTTGTTGGATCTTCCAGATAGTAAATTTGGTTGCAAAGTGACCTCCAACAATGCCCTGGTGAGGAGCTTCCATGACCACATCCCTTTCCATGGGTAAAGCCACACTTGTAGTACTCCGAAGGATAATGTTTTGTGGTAGAGCAAACTTAGGACGCGGACTTAGGACGAATTTAGAACGCTCCATGGGAAAGTGATGCAAGACTTGTCCTCAGTCTAGGAAGAGTAACAATTCTTCATACCATGTCCAGGGAGCATTGGGTGGGTTAGGTTCTGGGCTTTCAACAATTGCATGGAATTGTTGGGCACTAGGAAAGTAATCATCTAATCCAATCGAAGCTTCTCCAAAATCAAGCTAGGACAAGAAATCAACAATCATGTAGTGGGCTCCAATGACCTTGAGATCAAATTCTTATAATTATAGGATCGAACGGGCCAGTCTTCCTCTCTCTCTCTCTTTTAAGACCTTCTTGAATAGCACTCTATGTCATGTAAATGATTCTCTCTCTATGGTACGCAACATGGATACATTTGTGCGATCACCCCAAGGATGGTAGATCATGGCCCATACCTCTCTCTCTCTCTCTCTCTCTCTCTCTCTCTCTCTCTCTCTCTCTCTCTCTCTCAAATTGTTCCATCTCTTTACTCTCTCTTAGTTTCTCTCTATACATGCAATTTTCTCTCTCTCTACATTTTCTCTCAATTTTTCACTATACATATAAATTTTTCTCACTCTCTCTACATTCTCTCTCTCTCTTTATGTTGTGTAAACACCCACCCTCACACACACACACACACATCTCACTCACTCACTCTCTATGTTTCTATCCCTCTCTCTTTCTCTCACTTTTTTCTCTCTCATGCATGTGATCAATCCACATTATATAATAATGCCTCACATAAGATTATGGCATGTATTGTAATAAACACTTCTCTTAAATCATAAATACATCTCTCTCTCCATCTCAACCTCTCTCTCTTGTTATCATAATGTGAATGCTCGTGCAGTCACTCTGTATTATTAGAACTTTAGTTTCAATCAATACAATTCATACAAGCAATCCAAATGTACATTTATTATTGGGGGTAAAAGTGCTTGTGCCTAGCTGGTCGTGTATTACTACACTCACAATACTTGCATACTTATACACTCTGCAAGTGATGGACACCCACCATCACTATCGCTTTATTATTTATTCTTTCAATGAAATTTGAATAAAGGAAAGGCCAGTCACACATTGTGTCTATTGGAGTTCCCGCATCTCTTCTCTCTCTCTCTCTCTCTCTCTCTCTCTCTCTCTCTCTCTCTCTCTCTCTCTCTCTCTCTCTCTCTCTCTCTCTCTTTGGGCTCACTCCCTTCAATTGGTATCAAAGCCAACTATTCACGGAGCTTCTTCATCCTTTGCTTTAGCTCAGATTCAAAGCTTTAGCTCAAGGTTTTATGGTAGCCATTGTTTCTTTCTCTCAAGGTATGCATTGAGTCTTTCCTTCTGACTTGTTTCAGCTTGCTTCACACTCATTGAGGAGCTTCCCAAGGCTTAGCTAAGCCTTGTTGAGTGCTTCTTGAGTTGAGGAGCAGTCATTTTATCCATTTTGAGTGGATGTAGATCATGTTGTAGAAGTCATGGGATGGCTATGGTAGCTTCACGGCATTATCATATTTTGGCCATAACTTTTGCATGCAGTATCAGATTTAGGCGTTCTATAGCTAGAAACGAGGAGTGCAACAAGATCTACAAATTTCGCATCATAGAGTTGATTCCATGTAGTTTTTTGTTCTCTATTTCACATAGAACATAATTGTTCTAATTTGGACAGCAAACAGTAAATTCCATAATGCATGTTTGATGCTTCGAGGATGCTATTTTGGTTTCTAGATGGTATGGTTATGCTTTTGGATTGATTTAAGTACACATTTGGCTCAAATTTCTCAGAGATTTTATTGATATAATAGTAGGATTGAATGTCATTTATCTGGGAGAAGCATATGCCTCTTGTCAACTGATGCTTCAAGGGCTTGGTATTGTTTCTTGAATATTTGTTGATACTTGGGGATGCTTGACACATGTTAGAATGATTTTGGGCTTTGATTGAGCTCGCATTCACTCAGTGTTGACTGTCATATCCCTCCTATTCATAGTGAGCAGCAAGTACTTCTCTGATAAAGTTATGCTCATTATGCTTTGAAGCTACTCGAGTACCACATATTGGATGTACCGACACTTTGGTTGTCATGTATGTCTATGGATATATTTATGACATGATCCTAAGCTAAGATTTTAGGTTGGACACTTTGACATTGTCTGTCATTCCTATCCTTAGATGCTACTTGGATGCTACAGTTAGAGTCTTGTAGACTACTTGGGTTCAATGCTTCTGAATGTATGCTCTATGGATCTTGGATATTTGGATGTTATTCATATGATGTTTTGAGCTTTGCTTGCTTATTTGGCATTTGACTTTTACTTCAATGGGAGCTACTCGACTTTATGTACTGAGCCACATTGGCACTTGGATCTCCTACAAAGCATTTGATTTCTGCAGTTGAGCTTAAGCTTATTACAGTGAGACAATAGGACTCATTGTGACATGTGCACACTCTCTTGATACTTATTAGATGCAGTTATCCTATCATGGGCTGATTTGATCTCTTGGCTTGGACCTAGTACTTATGTCTACTAGGGTGTTGTCAGTGGTATTCATATGCTTTTGGGTTATGTATTGAGCTTTGCTTAGTGGGTTATGTATCTGATAGTTCTCATAATTTATCCTTGAGACCTGCCCTGTGCATGATGTCTATGTCTATTGCATATATCATTTTTGATACACTATAGTTGTGAATGTCTTCAATGTCGGTTATTCCTAGCTTCTTTCCTCTTGGTTGCTCATAGTTGATTATTGGCATATTGCTGTAGTTTATTATAGTAGCATGTCATTTTAGCTTTATGCATTCTGTTTAAGGGTAGTCACCTAGACTTGACAGCCTTTTGCTTATAGGTTGTGGGCTGCTCATTACTTGGCAGTATCTCCAGTTTCTCACTTGATTTAGCCGTGGTTTTGGGGCTGATTTGTAGGGTATTACAATAGCTTGTGTTTCCCTTCTTTGTACTTTCTTGGTCTAATTATGCCCAATTGTTCTCATGATAGTGTTATCTTTAATATTGAGAAATTGGATGGGACCAATTATAGCTATTGGAGGACCCATATATGGCAAGTTTTAGTGCAAAAATCGCAGGTTAGGTCACTCAAAAATGGGGGTGCCAAACCCGAAAACATTGTGGTTGAGGATTGGGATGAAGTAGACAAGCTATGCAAGTCCAGAATCATTTTATCACTCTCTAAGCAGGTTCACTACAATGTTGTACTGCATATGAGCTTTGGACATAGATTAAGAATATTTATGGCAAGCAAAGTCTTGTATCTCAAATCTATTGGCTGAAATAGTTGGTGGACCTTCACATGAAAGAAGGGACTTCTATGTCTGCACACTTGAATGAGTTTCATCAGCCATTTAGCTTCATAGGAGACTGAGTTCAAGGATACTTTACATCCATTATTTTTGCTTTGTACTCTACCTGAATCGTAGGACACTTTCCATATAGCTCTTTGTGCTAAGGATGGGCTAAAATTGTAGGATGTTGAGAGTGCCTCTTAACAAAAGAGGTGAATAGAAAGAATGTGGATGCTTCCCATACGTCTCACATGCATTGATTGTGAGAGGCCAGCATGATGGAAATAACCATAGTAGAGACTCTAACATGTCTCAATCTAGGTCATATTCAGCGCCACAATGCCATAAAGTGTGCAAATATAAGCCCAAGGAAAAGGAAAAGGGTAGAGTGTAGGACAAGAATAATGATCGTAACATTATGCCTAGCAAGTCTAGTATCAAGATTGAGAAGATTAATATGGTATATCCTAATGTATCTGATGATCTTATCTTAGCACCTTCTTCTTTGGATGCTTCATAGCTGAGTAATGCTTTGTTAGGATATACTTAGTATTGGTTGATAGATTCAGGAGCTTCCTTTCATGTGGTTCCTTATCATAGAGAGTGGTTTTACTCCTATCACAATATGATTGGATTTTTCCATTTGGGTAATGACCTGGCATTGGAGATCATTGGTATTGGTGATGTCCAACTGAGTTTTGGTTTAGGCAGCATGTTCACTCTTCATGATGTACATAATGTGTCAGCTCTCATGAAGAGCCTTATCTTTGCTGGCATCTTGGATTATGCAGGTTATGTTGTCTCTTTTGGTGATTCCTCATGGAAGATTTTTCATAGGAATCTTGTTATTTCATGCAGTGCTAAGTCTAGTACCCTCTATCCTTTGCTTATATGTAGGTCAATTGACTATGTTTTGGATGTGGTTGTAGTTCCACATGTATCTCTTTGGCATCATCACCTTGGGCATGTCTTTGAAAGAAATGAGAATGCTTACCAGTTTGCAATATCTTCCATGCCTAGACTATAAGTGTTTTCAGACGTGATCATTGTTTATATGGCAAGTAGATACGTAGTATGCATAAGAAGTTTGGCATGAAACATATGGGTGAGCCTTTCGCTCTTTTTCATTCAGATGTGTGTGGTTCCATGCCCTATCAGTATCGCTAGGTGATGCAAAGTACTTTGTTACATTCATTGATGATTAGTCACATAAGGTCTGGGCTTATTCTATTGAGCAAAAATCTACCTTTCAGCATTGGCTTGCTCTTTTTGAGAACCAGCATGGGTGTAGATTGAAATGCCTAAGATCAAATAATGGGGGTGAGTATGTCTCAAAAGTGTTTGAGTAGTTTTGTGATGAGTGGGATATTAAGTGACAGTTGACCTCTGTCCCATACGCCCCTCCCTAGAATGGTATTGCTGAATGTATAAACAAAATTATTTAAGAGAGAGTCCATAGAATGCTTAGCTAGGTAGGCTTACCCCACACTTTTGGGCTGATGAAATTGCTACCTCCATATACTTGATTGGCAGGTCCCCTTGCATTGCTATTGATTGCCAAGTTGCAGAGGAGGTATGGAATGGAAAACCTCCATCATATATTCATTTGTGCATCTTTGATTACAAGTCATTCTACCATGTTCCAAAGGATAAATGCAATAAGTTGGATCCTAAGTTTGTGAAATGCATCTTTCTTAGTTATGGAGATGTAGGTGAGATGGGCTATCACCTATGGGATCCGTAGGCTTGCAAGGTTATCCGTGGCCATGATATCATTTTCCATGAAGAAAAGATGCATGAGAAACTTGAGTAGGTGATTGAGGTACGCAGGGTGATCTTTTAGAAGGAGCCTCTTGCTCCTATACAGGCAGCTAGACAACCAGCAATAGCTGATGCTCTAGTGGCCTAGGCTCCACTTGTTATATGGGATTAGTGTGCTTTGAGACGCTCTACTAGAGCTAGGGAGATCATCCTTCTTTGAGATGCTCTACTAGAGCTAGATATTCGCCTATGCACTTTACGATCTCCTAGAGCTAGACATTTTCCTCCTAAGTGCTTTAGGCCCTCCATGGATTATATTATGATGACAAATGCAGGTGAGTCTCTCTCTTATGATGAGGCCATGCATAGAGATGATAGTCATGCATGAGATAGGGCTATGTAGTCAGCTTTTGACTCCTTATAGATTAACCATACATGGGATTTGGTTCCATTTCCTAGTGGCAAGAAGGCATTGCCATGCAAGTGGGTAAACAAGTTGAAAAGTATTCTTGGATGCCCCAAGCCTACTTGTAAGGCCAGATTGGTAGCTAAGGATTTATAGCAAGAATATGGTGTTGACTTTGATGAATTCTTTTCTTGTATAGTCAAAATGATGACCCTACTCTTGGTACTAGCATTGGTTGCTAGTCTAAGGGCTTTGAAGAAAAAAGCATGGAACACCTAGTATGCAAATTGAGAAAGAAATTTTATGCTTTAAGTAGGCACCTAGGGAATGGTACCACAAGGTTTTATGCTTTCATACATTCATAGGGATATAGCCATAATGCTATGGATTCGTATTTATATACAAAGAAGGCTCATGATGGTAGCCTTATGATTTTGGTACTCTATGTGGATGATATGCTTATTGCCAGAAGCACTCATGATGAGCTAAATGCCTTGAAAACTTAGCTTAAGAAGAGCTTTGAGATAAAGGATATGGAATAGGCCTCACACATTCTTATGATGCACATCACATGTGATCACTGTAAGGGACTCCCTTATCTGTCATAGGAGTATACCCAGAAAGTCCTTGAGCAGTCAGTTTCATATGTAGGATAGTAAGCCTATTGTCTATCCTCTACCTTCTCTTATGATGGATAGTCAAGAAAAGTGTCTACTCATGACATGGCCAAGATCGCTTATGCATCCACCGTGGATAGTTTGATGTATACCATGATAGCCATTTGTCTCCTGACATAGCATTTGCAATGGGAGTTGTGGCACACTATATTGCTACACTTGACAAATGGCATTGGGATGCCATCAAGGGTATCATGAGGTATCTAAAGAGTACAATAGTTATATGCATATATTATCTGGCTAGGATATGAGATTTGTGGGGTACACTGACTTTGATTATGCAAGACATGCAGACAGTAGGAAGTCCCCGCCTCTGGCTATGTCTTCACCTTGTTGGAGATGCTATTTCTTGGATATCTAGGGTGTAGAAATACAGAGCCCTCTCTACTACAGAGACCAAGTATATTGCAGACACTAAGACTTGTAAGGAGGCTCTTTGGTTAGGCCGTCTAGTAACCTTGGTATTACAAATGTGGTCCCTACATTGCATTTGGATTCTATGACTGCTATCCAAGTAGTCAAGATTCTAGTCTTCCATGCAAAGACGAAACACATTGAGGTGCATTACCACTTCATCAAAGAAAGGTCATTGAGGACAAGTGTGTTAATCTTATCAAAATCTCAACTGACTAAAATCCTATAGATCTGCTCATGAAAAGTCTCTCAAAGGAGATTTTTTCCTTCCTTAGGAAATTGATGGGTGATGGATAAGATGACGTCTTTCCTAATCCTATGTGTACACTTATGTACATTTGTATTTTGTCACTTTTTTCTTATCCTTTCCTCACTAGGGACACATTTACCTTTAAGTGGGAGGTTATTGGGGATAAAGGCGCATGTGTCTAGCCACCCACGTATTACTACATTGATGGGTATCCGTATACCTATGCACTATAGAGGTGGTGGGCACCTATCATTGTCACTTCCTTCTTTATTCTTTTAGTGACATTTGAATAAAGGGAAGGCCGGTCATACATTGTGACTGTTGGATTTTCCACATATTGTGTGTGTCTCTCTCTCTTGCTCTTGCTCCTTCCACTATAGCTCTTGCTTCCACTCATGTGCTTCCACTTCGATTTCACTCACTTCATTTATATTGCTTTAAGTTCTAGCAATAGTGTTATTGCTTGATAAACTAAGAGAGAGAAGGTCACCAAAAGCTTATCAAAATTTTGACAGGTCATAGAAATTCAAATTGTACTCCAATTCGGAAAAAGCATCCAAGTCATGTGGTTTGGTATCTAGTCCACAAATGTAAGTAATCAGATCGCCAAGTAAAGAGGGTCCTGCAAGTGGCTGGCAATGTGTAATTCCTCTTTGATCAGAATCTTGCCAATGGGTGGTATATCAACTTTCGTGGCAAGGTGAGATTCTAAGGTAAGATGATAGAGCGCAGTGAAGTGGTCTCACAATAAGTTGGGTCAGCTTGAAGTATACTAGTTGTATGGCATTGCTCAGTTGTGGTCATAAGTCAACTGCCATTGCAAGCAATCTCAAGTCGATGAGAAAACCACTTCTGCAAGAACGAACTTGAGGAATGACACTTTTGATCAAACTCATCAATTATTGATTGGTCTTGGATTTTGGTCATAGAAACATAAGAAGGAATAAATCGGCATGATAACTAGTGCTCCTGAGGGAGAGTCTTAACATATTCCTTCTTAATCAAGAGGCTTTTGTTGAAAAGATGTTCATTGTCCTCCCAAGTGGAATCCCATTTAAGAGCAACTTGAACTGCCTCATCATCATCAGATGATAAGGGGATGCAAGTCCTTAATCTTGATGTGGAAGCCGATCCTCTAAAAGCTGCTGGTGGCAAAGTTAACTCCAATAGGGAGCTGCCAAAGAAGAAGGTAAAAACCAAGAAAGAGGCACCTAAGCTTAAGACCAAGAAAAAGAATGGTCTGGCAAGAGAGATGAATTTGACTTAGCTAATTCTCTTTGCAAGGTAAAGCTTGATGTGAACCTCGTACAGTTGATCAAGTTATCTCCAGCAGTGCGTAAAGAGTTTAAGAAGATCCTTCACACTGGGTATATCGTCGAACCCTTGGGAATAGCATGTGTGGGAGATGACTAGTTTAAACATGCTAAAAAGCATTGCCCAAGGGTGATAGCATATGTTGATGGCATATAAGTGGATCATGCCATTGTGGATACACGATTCTCCATTAACATAATGAGTTTAGAATTGGTGGAAAGGCTGATGACAATTTAAGACAACCGAAAGGTTGCATTACTAAAGTTCACACGACTGTTGCTAATGTGGAATGCATTCTAGACTTTAGGGTTATTGGTTTTATAGGGCGGCCAAGCTATCAAGTATTATTAGGAAGGCCATGGATCTTGCAATCTGACTCTCAAGTTGATATACCCTGCTAGTCATCTGATTTTTGGCAGAGGTACCAGATGTGTAATAATGGATGCATATCCTGAATCTCCTCAAAGAGTGAGAGAGTACCCTTATCTTCGATAGAATTAGATGCATTAGAGGATCTGTATGGTAGTGAGACTTCATCATATGATGAATCAAGAGAGGGATCCACTATAAAAGATGTCTACCAAGTGACTCTAAATGAGCTGATAGAAGCTCAAGACAAAATCAAAGACGTAGATGCGATTGAGCTAGATCTCAATATGTTGGATAAGCCATGACTGATTAAATTAGGATCTATGCTTAATCTGGAAGAGAGAAGAGACTACGTGTCCTTAAGCCAAGATTTCTATGATATTTTTTCCCAAAGCTATGATGAGTTGAGGGGTAAGTATAGCTATGCATACTATTCCCCTAAAGGAGGGTAGTCGTCCTATTCAATGAAAAGTGAGGCATATGCCTCTTGAGTTAATGGACATACTATTTGAGGAGCTACAAAAATTGCATAAGGCTGGCCTGATATTTCTTATATAACACACAGAGTTGTCAAGAAACACGAATCTAGAGCTAGTTGGCTATGGTGGATGCAAATCAAACACACAATACATGATCAAAATGAGAAATTGTAACTCAAGTGAATTAGGTTCCAAGATAAATTAGCTTGGACTCATAAACATAATCTTGAGTGACTCAAAACTGATTTTACCATTCTCTTAAAATGAGTGTTAACAAGTACATGCCTTTATAGCTTTTGGATAGTACCATTGTACCTCATTATGATTATGGGATTTTGGATATCTCTTCTTAGAGCTTCTAGAGCATACATCTTTGTCATATCTCTTATACAAAGCCACTTATGGGCAAGCCTCTTTTGGGCACACATCTAGCCTCATGGGCATACATATCAAGCATCATTTGCTATTCTCAACACCCCCCCTCAAATGATGAGTCTCTACCCTTGCTAGCTTTTGCCCCCCCTACATGATGACATGGCCCATGAGACTAGCTCTTTGGTAGCCTAGTCAAGTTAAGGCTTGAAACTTTACATTTTGGTAAGGGTTTTTACATCCACTATGGGAAAAAAGATCCATACGGGAAATAGAGATCCACTATGGGAAAAACATGATCCACTAAGGGAATATTCTTTATTGTCAGCAATGGAAATTTCTTTATCTTCTTCATTTTTCTTTTGCTTCTTTGGCATCCTTTGGTGATATCCTCGATCTTCTTGGTCTTTTCTTCATGCTCTTCATCTTTGACTTGTTCTTCATTATCTTGTGCTTTAGTCTTCTTTGTGAGTTTCTTTTTCTCAATGAGTTTGAGATGGTTACAAATAGGTACATTGTTGTGACTTGACATGACTTATTGAACCATTATGTAGATCTTGAGATACATAGATTTTGGAGTTCCATTTGGCCTTGTGAGGTCCTTACATTTCTTTGGGCACACAAGATGGATGAATTTTTATTTGGATGGCTTTGGGACTTGCTGGAATACATGGCTTGGTATCACATTCTTTGTTTGTGATACAATTAATTGTAGGAGTTTGCATGAATTCTTTAAAGACTTTTCTGTCTCTTCAAGACAATGGTTTTTCTATTCTCTTGTCCAACCCTCAACTACTTTGTTCAGTTTATCCTTTACAACAGCAAGATTTCCTTGAGATCACCATCATACTTATAGAATTTCAGTTAAGCACCTCCAAGTATCTTATTAGAAACATGCTTTCCTATCATCCATCCATTCATTCTTTCCAAGCAAAGTTTTGCATAAGCCTTGTTGGCTTTCATATCATCTGTTACATGTATGAGTTCAAGCACTCACTTCTCTCTCTTGATGGGAAGAATTGGACCCTGTATCTGTGTGGCATTTGCTAGTTCCTCTGGAGTAGTATCACTAGCCTTGGTCTTCCACTAAGATCAAAGGAGGAAAGATAATCAGCTTGTCTTTGTAGGTATTCAACCTCTGCACATTAGGCTGCAAACTCTTGAGGCATCAATTCTTTTTGCGATGGTCTACAACAATACCTATAGTGGGTGTAAGACGTTTGGAAATCCCAGCACTCTTAAGCTCTTCCAGAGTAAATCCACGGCCTACCCTCACCTTCACGTTGTACTTGAGTGTCTAAGAGTGAACCTCGGACCTGAATGGACCACTAATAAGGCATGGAAATATTTGAACAACCTTCTTTTGACGAGCAAGGTGTATGCACTTCTTACGAGCCGGCTAGTTAAACCAGGTCTTCACATAAGATTGCCAATCCTTCTTGACGTGTCCATTCGGGATGACATTGTTATGCTTCATCCTCCTTTTGCAGACTGGTACTGCCTGTGGAGCTTCATGGCCACGAAGCACATCTTCTCGATGAAGCCTTTCTTCTTTGGCAAGCATTATGTATGTGGGCATCTCTTCACTGATCTTGCCAACCATAGAACCCATGAGTAATTATCTGAGAGGCAACACTTAAGAGAGAAGGACCGAGAAGCAGCAAAGTGCAATCATGCTAATGTGTGAACCATAGCGGAGGAGTATCAAAGTCTCTAATAGATTCTTTGATGAGGAGCCGAGAAAATGGGCCTAAGATATGGATATGGCAAAGGGCCTTAAGGTAGGTTCAACTCCTACTATCCATTTACATTAGAATATGACTAACTAATTACACTAGAACTAGCTTGCCATGGCCCTGATACCATGTCAAGAAACGCGGATCTAGAGCTAGTTGGCTATGGTGGATGCAAATCAAACACACGATACATGATCAAAATGAGAAATTGTAACTCAAGTGAATTAGGTTCTAAGATAAATTAGTAGGACTCGTAAACACAATCTTGAGTGACTCTCAAAACTGATTGTACCATTCTCTTAAAATGCATCAGCAAGTACATGCCTTTATACCTTTTGGATAGTACCACTGTATCTCATTATGCTTATGGGATTTTGGACATCTCTTCCTAGAGCTTCTAGAGCATACATCTTTGTCATATCTCTTATACAAAGCCACTTATGGGCAAGCCTCTTTTGGGCACACATCCAGCCTCATGGGCAGACTTATCAAGCATCATTTGCTATTCTCAATAGGAGTGGTGTTCACTAATAGTTATCGAGAAAAAAAGAAAAATAATCCAATCCAGCTTTGCGTAGATTTCAAGGAGCTTAATAAACGGACGGTCAATGATTACTATATGTTGCCATTTATTAATCGGATTCTAGATCAAATAATGGATAGGGATATCTATTCATTTATGGACTGCTTTGCTAGTTATAACCAAATGGCTATCGCGAAGAAAGATAAATTAAGAACAACATTTATCACCATATTTGGTACCTTTGCGTATCATGTGATGGCTTTTGGCTTATGCAATGCGCTAAGGTCTTGGCAATGTATGGCTTAATAAAACTTTTGGTGATATTTTTCCAAATGAGCTAAAAGTCTTTATTGATGACCTAGGGGCAGCCACCAGTAGGGAGAGACAGTTGATTATTTTGAGAAAATGTTTTGAGCGGTACAAGCAGTTCTACACTACTCTCAATCCAAGAAAGTGTGTCTTTGGAGTATCCTATGGATTATTGTTGGACTATGTGGTTAGCTTGGCTCATATTGCAATCGATCCTGAAAATATGAAGGTCATCATCGCTATGAGTCTGCCATATACTACTAAAGAAGTGCATATCTTTCTGCTATTAGTCGGATATTATCGATGATTTATTAATGCACTAGCTGAGAGGACATTGCCATTGTCAAATTTATTGTCATTTAATTGTTTGTTTGTTTGGAGCGATCTGTATCAAGTATCCTTCGAGGATGTGAAGCAAGAATTGGCAAAAGTGCCAGTCCTAAAAGCACATAAAAGAGATGAGACATGTTATATATTTTTAGTGGCTACAATATATAGTATTAGCTGCTATTTAGCTTAGATTTGGGAGGAGAATTGATACCATCTGATTGTGTTTGCCAGTCACAAATTGAGGGTGTCCAAGATTAATTGTACCTACATAGAGAAACTATGCCTTGGGATGGTCTTTGCAATGAGGAAATTCAGGCACTATATCCTTCATAAAAAGGTAGTATTTTATACGAAGGTAGAGGGGCTGAGGCTATTGATGAATAAGTTATAGCTACTTGATTGCCTAGCAAAGTGGATGATCACTTTGCATGAGTTTGACTATGAAATTAGGAGTAAGCTGCTGAAGTTGTGGGTATCATTGAATGTCTTGTGGATTTTAGGGAGCAAAGAAAATCTTGGCTAAAGGTAGTGACCTTGAGGGTCTATTCAAAATTGATACAGTCTCCATTCCATCCTGGTATGCTACCATAATGCACTATCTATCCAGAGGAGAGGCTAGAATCACTTTGTCAAAGGCTAAAAAGAGAAAAATTAGGTAACAAGCCTTGAAATTTGCCTTGATTGCAGGAACACTATATCAGTGAGGGATCAATGATGTTTATCAGTAATGTGACATGCCTAATGAGGTTCTGTTTATCTTGGAAGAGTGTCATGACTCCACTTGTGGAGGGTACTTTGCTGAACGGTTGACCACACAAAGCTTTGAGAGTCAAATATTGGTGGCCATCCATTTTCCAAGATGCATTTGCATATGTCAAGAGATGTGATATATATCAGAGACATGACAATAGGGAGAATAGAAAGTGCCCACTGACTCCTATCATAGCTTTACTACCATTTGAGAAGTGGGGCATCGATTTTATTGGACCTATACATTCTTCATCAACTACATGGAAGAGTTATATCATTGTGGTGATAGATTATTTCACGAAGAAGCCCTTACTTGTGTCTAATCGTGGGATGCATTTTTTGAATAAAGTGATCGAGCCTTTGACGGAAGCTCTAAAGATTAAACATAATAAGATCATGCCTTACAACCCCAAGCTAATGGGAAAGTACTAATAAATAGCTTGTGGGGATTTTATCATCATTGTCGAATGGTTTTAAAAATGGAGTGTATTTAGGCACTACCTTTACAAATAACATGGTAGAGTATAAGGCCTTGCTTATTATGGGATTAAATCTAGCCAGACATGGTGGTATTCACTAGTTAATCGGTAAAAGGTGACTCGCAATTAGTGATTAACCAATTAAATGGGACCTATAGTATGAGATATCCCACTCTAAGAATATACCATCATGCAACATTGGACACTATTGAGATCTTTAAGGGAGTGACTTGCAATTGATTCCCCGACAATGGAATTGCTTTGCAGACTCCCTGGCTAATTATGCCTTTGTTGAATATTTTTTTTAAAGCTGTGGTCCTAAGGGGTTTTTACAATTGCCTCTTGATGTTAGTCCAGGGCTACTGTTGGGATTGCTTGTTGCTTACATGTCCTGTTTTGCTTACCGATGGTTAGTATGGGTTATGAACTAGGTATAGCGATTGACCATTTTCCTATTCCATCATGGATGCATCATATCATTCAATGGCATATTTGTCAGACTCCCCTTGCCATTTATGTAGGGGGATTAGCTAATAATTTGATGCATTTAGTATAGTGCTTAAATGGCCATCCCCTTGGTCTAGTTTCATGCTTCAGTATGGTTCATGTGGGGACCAAGGGTTTGCTTTTAGTAGTAGTTTGTTGAATGGTGTGCTTCATGGTTACATTTCCTTAGACTAAGAGGGCCTTTTATTCTTGTCGAGAATTGTTTGAATTCATTAGGCCAAGAGGGCCATTTGTTTGTTTGGTGCAGGTACGGTTCATGGGTTTTGTTTTAGTGATGCACTAAACATATTCAACAAAGCACCTAGAGCGAGCCTCTTGTTGTGCAAAAGCTTCTTATGGCCAAGTCCAGATGATATCCTTCCTTTACAAATTCTTTTCTTTCATGTTGTATATGTATATGTATATGGAGTATTTTTCTTTTGTTGGGGATCGACATTTAAGGCATGAAGTCCCAAGGTTAGGTTAGGTGTGTCTAGGGAGCTTTGAGTAGTTGTCCCGCCTCCCTGTTGTGAAGAAATTGTCAACTACTTTAAGATCCATTTTTTAGGGTAGTCCTAGTGACCCTATTCTGCTAACTTGCTATAGGCAGTTATTCTAGGAATCCCTGTTAGTGAGGCAGCTAGGAAAGCTTGCTAAGTAAAAGAGAGAAAAAAATGAATATATTTAAAACATATAAAGTATGGAGGTGTGTAAAAAAGGGATTCTAACACCTAAAATAAGAAAATAAAGGAAGAAAAATTCCATGAGTAGATGATCATTGCCTTACAAAGGCCTAGTAGATTCATGGGGATGAGTTGCAGACTTGGGATCAATGCATTGTCTTCCTGGGGGGTGGCATTTAGCCGAAAGAAAGAAAAAAGTAAAATAAGGATGGTTGGAGTAAAAATAAGAGTAAGTGATAATTTAAAATAATTTTAGTGTTACCTTGCGAAAGCTTGGTAGGTTCTTGGGTATCAAGGCCCGATGCCCTATTCTCCTTGGGTCACAATACACTCATCTCTCTCCTTTTTACATGCTCAAATATAAAGTACTTGAGAAAAAAGAATGTGATAAAATAGAAAAATATATGATTTTCAATAGATCAAGCTATAAGAGTCCTCGCCTGGTAGAAGTTCTTGGTCCAGTTGTCCTAGGTTAGGTAGGTAGGTCAGACCACCGCTTAGGATGACTCCTTTGATAGTTCTTTTAGCCAGTCTATGTTAGAGTGGTTGGTTAGCAACTAGCTCCGGATCTCTATCTGTCTATGCTAGGCCTATCCTTCGTGGACTTCCTACCTCAATTTTCTCAGGGGGTAGGTGCTATGTTGTATATTTTATTTGAAGTAGCTTGATGCTTTTTATCGTTTATGTTTGTGCAAATTAGTTTGTGGTTTCAACGGGCTAAGTCACCCTATCCCATAATCGCCATTGAGAGCTAAATTTTAGAGCCGAATGTAAAGTGCAACAATGGCTCGTGATCCATAAAAGAGGCGTTTTTGGCAAAAAATGGAATGATCATGGATGAAGGATTTAGAGTTTTCCTAGATGAATTTCGATGCCGAGAATCCAATGCAAGTATCCTTCATCTATTGGAGTCCGTTTGACCCCCTATTTAATGGCCACAAGGTTTGGCATTATGAAGTAACTACTTGATCTAGAAGCCGAAAAGCAAGTGATAGAGGCCAAGGTAACATATTTCGATGCTAGAAATCACCCACCTAGTCGGATCATGAATCCAAGGTTGTTTCCCCCTCTGTTTATCCCGAAACCACTTGCCAAACAATGTGAACATGCAAGAGTAAACTAGTTTTTTTACAAATTAAAGCTTAAGCTTGATTAAAAGAAGCATGAAATCAAGAAAACATAATGAATGGGAGGGAGGGGGGCACTTTTATTTTTTGCGATCTGTCAATCCATTAAAATTTTAATTTTGGTGACTATTGGAATCATCCTCCCTTCTTAGTTGAGATGCTGATTTTTCACGCTTCGATTCGCTCTAGACTACACGAGATTTGATGCAAGGAATGAAAAGTTCATATTTCAGTCTTTCTCTATTCTCTTTCTCTCTCACCATAAACATTGTTCATATAGGCTGAGAGAATGGGGGGAATGGGTGCTAGTTCATGAGACAAGACATGAGGAATGGAACAAGGAAGCACAAAGGAGATGTTAACAGCTATAAAAGAGCATTAGTGGCTTCTCGTTTTCAAAATACAGTGTGCGTATGCGGATTATAGCATAAGCATCTTTTATTGAATTTTTATGGTGATGAATCTTTAGTTCTTGTGATGGAAGATGATTGGAAATGGTTAAATATACTTGAATATGTCTAAAATAATAGAATAATAAGTAATTTCTAGTAATTCACGTAATGAAAGTCAAAATAAAAAAAATTTACAATGTGGGATTTGATAAGAAAATGATAATTTCATGGATTTTTATGGTTCGAATGGTATTCCTATGGAGTTATATTGAATATAATACTAAATCACAATCCACGTAAGCTTCATAAATTTGAAAATAAAAAAAACTAGTAATTAAAATTAAAATAAATGATAAAAATGAAAAAATATTTTTATGAAATTTTTTAGTTTAAAGATGAGAAAATTTATTGAAAATTAGAGAAAGGTGCGTGAGTGTATAATGGCTATAGAGCATGAGGTTTGCCTCGGTCTAGATCCATTTGTATGTTAAAGTGGTTGTTTAGATGGTGTTTTTATAGAGAAAATATCATAAAACATAGAAGACACCCTACATAGTAAATGAACACATAAAGAAGCTGAAAACATCAAGAATTTTACATAGAAATATAAGTTATTGTGCATTAAAATGAAGCATATAGGGTTCGTTTAATATTTTTATAGGGACAATAGCACGGATTAGTCCAATGTTGTTTTTAAGCAACACAACAATACATTAGAAAGAAAATCATTGAATGAATGTTTTTGCATGTCATGTTGGCTGATTTTTGGCTACTTTGTTTGAGTGCTATATGGCATTACACCTTGTATTTGCATTCTTATACATGGTATGAAGAAAGAAGAAGTCTCTTGGATGCATTGTAATTGGTTGCTAAAACTATCAACCAATGATGAGAGTGTGAGGATTCTTGAGTTGTAGGATAGAATGATTTTCTTTGGGAACTCTTATGTGAGGAAAGAAAAATATCTCCTGTAACATACAGCTTGGAAAAAGAGTGGACAAAGTTACACTTATGTTTTATATTTAGACGACACATCCTGGGGCCAAATCCTTGGGGTATGTGAGAGCCATAGGAGCCACATTAATCAACTGGGGGGTGCTCTATATGTGTGTGCAGTGAGGTGTTGATCACATGTGTGTATGATATACTCCCTCTGTTGGAGTTGAAAAGGGAAAAAATCATTATTATATAAATCGATACGAACACATGATTTAGCTAGATTAGTATATAGCCTCTAGACACTCCTAGCCACACGAGGCTGTGAGGGTGGTTTGGTAAGTATAGGAGGCCTGGCTAGAGCCCTAGAGCTAGTGTTAAGCCCATTTTTGGTCCTAACAGTATATCCAATTGTTATATGAGCATGAATCATGTTCTTTGATTGTCAAGTTTGGTGAGATCTAACCTACTAGCCTTATGATCTCTTGATGCTCTCGTGTTAATGATGGGGCACTTCAACTATTAGAAAGAGCATAGTGAGACTAAAAGACTATGTAAGCCTATGTAGACTTTTTTACATCTCTCTTTTCCAGTAATTATTTGGAGGATTTTAGGGGTAATTTGGCAAATCTATGTCCTTTGAGTTGATCTTGTAGGTGAGAGCAAAGGCCTCCTCTATTATAGGTGTTGCACTCATGTCCACTTGAATGATCTCATGTGGAACTAATTCTTTATGATGTATCATGATGGCTATCATTGTGACTAAACTATGCATCTATTCCCATGAGCATGACGTCACCATACCTTAAAAGGCTTGGTGTGACTATAGTGTCTAAAAGCCAAATCTCAGCCCTAGGATCCTAAAATTGTACTTGTGATGAGCACATTTATTCTAGACCTTATAATGTTATGTATCATTGTGTAAAACTCACCTCAAACATTTAGCCTTGTGGAGAAAGTTAAACCACTAAAACCAACTCCCAAGTATGTTTATGAAGTAACACACTCCACATTTGCACCCTTGTAGGTGGACTATGCATTGATTGGCTTACCTACTATGTAGAGATATTGAAGTTCATGATCTCAATCTTCCCAAGGTCCATTATGAAGTATCCAACATATTTACAAATGCCCATAATGCAACTATGTTCCTTTCATTATCTTAGGAGAGCCTACAACAAGCAAAATGCATTAACATAAATGACTAATGATATCTAGAGAGCTATGAAGCGAGCCCCTCTCCTACATCCCCTATTAAAGATTCACGAGGCCTCAGAGAAATTGGACAACGCTACTTCAACTTAATGGTGGAGTGCATGATCTTTAAGTTCCCTTTTTAAGTCTATACTCTATCAATTACTTACTCATAAAGAGCTATGATCCATATCTAATCTCTATTAGGCAAAACCATAGTGTATATCCTCCTTAATAGATGGGCACATGGCACAATACCCAAGGTTTTTTTGGAATACACAAAAAAATAAACCACATGACCATGTGTTGTTCATGACCAAGGTGTGCTGCTAATCTTGATTCATGCCCATCACTAAAAGGTGGATACAAAATAAACAAAGCATAAAGCTTCTCATGACTATAAAAATGGGATGTTTGAGAAGAAACTTTGGAAAGGAGATGTTGCTAGTACCAAAGTAATCTAAGTTATTTGCTTCCACAATGACTTTATTTACATTTAGAAAGTTTAAGAAAAAGCTTAGGACATATAATACATAGAACAATTGTCAAGTGCAAATTCACACGCAGGAAGGTGCGAAGAGTAGTTGGCACATCAATGGTTTGCTAAGTGTAACTATGCAAAGTTTTTAGGCCTAGCAAATAAATAAGTAAAGATGTACTAGCTTGGAGCCAAACTAGACAATTCAGACAACAATAAATAGCTAGAGGTGTACTAGCTTGGACTCAAGTAGATGATTCAATCATATTATCAATCACTAAAGGAAGGGCACGAGTTTGAATATCATGGCTTGTTATTTGGAAATAAGTGATGCTTTGAATAATGAGTTCATTATCTTTATATACAGAGGAAGCTTGCGAATGTCTCAATGCTATCCCTTGTATAAATAATCTTGTATGTTTATACCACATCAGTATGATAGGATTATATAATCCTCTTGCAAGCTCCAATGTAAAGATAGCTATTCTTCATCTAATCAATAACACAATTTATAATCATATAGTCAAATAGAATACCTCTCCAATCAATCATTGTAACAAACTTTGTTTTTAAGGAAATCCCTGATAAATATGCTAATAAATACTCTTCATGCATCCTTGTAGTTGAAATGATTTTCTTTACATGTGCAATTAGGCTTTTGTAGATGGTTTTCTTTCAATGGTTCTATTATACTCATGAGTGATATAACTCTCTTCTTGTAAGGCCATAGGATTCAAGTAGTGTCTTTTCCCCTATGTACTACAATGCATCTAATTGGAAATGACTAATGTCTACACTAGAGTCAAATCATTGCATTAACAGTGTTTAATATAAAACAACAACCTTCTTTTTTGCATTCTCAAAGGCAACAAATAGCATGGAAAAAGTTGCATGTAAAGTCCCACTTTAGTTGCAAAATATTCATGTGCTGGTGGGATTTTGATTTATACATGTCTTACAACTACTAATGTGCAAGTGAACCAAGAAGGATGTAACAAGTCTAGCAAAACAAATTATACTCAAATTGCAATCAGTACAACACTTGGTCTACATACCCTCAATGATGAATAAGGTGAAATTACATCTACCAAGCTATCATGGCCATAGTCCAAAAAATATAAGCTATACCTTTGACCCAAGAATGAGTCATAATGCCATTAAAACTAAATCATTATTTCTTGTCCACATAATCCAATATCTAACAATTCTTAGAAGTCAAAACAACTAATTTATATCTAGGAAGTAGTGAGAAGTTGCCACATTCCTTTGGAATCCAAGTTATCGATAGTCCTAGGTGTACTAATGCTAGATGATAATAAAGGTTTTGGACCATCCCAATAGCCATTTAGATGGGGGACTTGTTAAATGATTGTTCTCTTGGCAAGCTTCGGAAACCTAATCTAAGACCTATGTGCTTGTGTAGAACTATGTTCACTATAGTGCTCTATTTCAAGCAAAGAAGTAAGTCGTCAGGCTTGAGCAAAACTCTTTAATGGCGAGTTTGTGAACTAGTTAAGGTGAAGACTATAGGAAGGATCTTGCCAAGGAGGGTGATTGAGAAGCATGGAGTTGTGATTGTGGAACCATTGGGTCACAAGGTCATTTAGTATTGTAATATGAGAATGTGCATTGCAATATGTTTGTCTTTCTTATTGTCGTTCTCTCCCTACAAAAGTAGGGTGAAGATGAGAGTGATTGATCATCATAGGTTGGATCCATTGTTGCATTCATTGTTGGAATATTTATTGTTTCATTTGCACTCAAATGTCACATTATTTATTACCTTATGCAATAGCAACATTAGAATGCCACACCATTTATTTTCTTCTACTCAATCATATGATATGAGGCTACCCCATTACTCTTGAGGATCAACTTTGCCATCTATGCCAATTGGAGCTATAGACCGAGGAGCACTACATATGTCATTGATGAGTATACTCTAAGATCCAAGGATGATTCCATGGCCTCTTTTAGGATGGTTTTGGCTCCCACTCCAAAGTGATGGACTTCTCAAACCAACATGACCTTGGGCTCTTCCTCATCGAGCTATAGAAACATCAAGATCACATTTTAGCCATGCAATGTATGTGAGTTGTACAAAATCATCATGAACCTTGGGTTGTGATAGCAATGATTTTGATACTTGAAAGTGCAGATAGCTCCACAAGTTAATAGTGATGCTGTGCATAAATAGTTGTAGCAATACGGTCACTTATGCTATGATGCTATCTTGGGTTGAGGCACGTTGCTCGGTGATTATGTATGATTCATGAACATGCAAGATGAGATTGGACAATTGTGCTGCTTTTCATCAAAAAGTGCAGTTATTATGTATTCCCACACATCAAGGGTGATTTGCATTATGATTGTATCTATTGTGATGATACATTTCAAAATCCTACATGTACGTGCATGCCAACAATAAAATTTTTGGTTATGTGATTTGCTATCTTTAATTATCAGGCTATGTTCTATACATGGATGTGAGAGAGAGAGAGAGAGAGAGAGAGAGAGAGAGAGAGAGAGAGAGAGAGAGAGAGAGAGAGAGAGAGAGAGAGAGAGAGAGAGAGAGAGAGAGAGAGAGAGAGAGAGAGAGCATGTACGCGCGTGTAAATGTTTCTATGTGTGAATCATGTATGGTGCGGGTTGTAAACACAAACTATCAAAGTCGTAGGCATCGTTGCTATTAGGAGCCTTTACTATATCTAGTTGTATTTAAAAGCTATTCAAGGGTTGGCCGACAGTGGAAAGTGGGCAGCTTTTGTAGAGAATCATTACTTGCACAAGGAGAGAGGAAGTATGTGAAAGAGCAACTGCGTACATTTGAAGTCCAAACATCCATTCCACTTGATCAAGCACCGTAGGTTGGGGAACACTAGTTTGTATTCTAATCTAGGGCTTGAAAGCTAGTCCTTGATAATGACTCAAAACAATGGCTTGACATTTTGAGATTATAATAGTTGCATCCAAATGGAAGAAAACTTTGTTTCTAAATAAATGCTCCACTCTGGAAAAAAAAACCAATTAATACTTGTTGCAGTAAGCATTAAGCCCTAATTTGGAAATGAGAAAGAAAGTTCCACTTAAAAAAAGAAAAAAACCATTTATACAAGATAAAAGACATAAATATTTATGACAAACTCATCATGTCATTTGATATGAAAGTGGTCTTACAACCTGTTTTTTTATTGCATTTGACAAGGAAAAACAACTCTGAAGTGCAAGCCCTGGAAATTCAGCAATCGTCCACAAAAAGGGAAAAAGAACGAACATTACGTTAAGGCAAAAGGAAGAGAAGAAAATTATTTCTTGTGTTAGGCTAGCAGGCGTTCTTGATGGCCAAAATCTTCAGAAGAGGTCCGGCAAACAAAGGCGAGGGGGCTTTAAAAGGCAAATCTGAGAAAGGCTATCAACGCTCTCTAAGTAGAGAGAGAGAGAGAGAGAGAGAGAGGCTGCTGTTGCTGCGATAGGCCTTACAGCTTGTGGCAGTACACCTGCAGAAGACCTGCAGCATGTACAAGATTCTACTCTCCCTTCTTCTTATTCTTCTTCTGCCGCTGCCACCTACTACCCAAATGTAGCTGAAGCTTCTTTGCCTCTGTAATCTTGCTCCACTTTTATCGACCACGACCAGCCAGCGAGAGAGGAAGGAAGATGGTGAATTCGCAGTGATGCCTTCCATCAAGCAGCCCACGTAGAGCAGAACACGGGCAACAACCTGCGTACTGTCCTTTTCTGTTTCGAGAGGTATGCAGTCTCTTGTCCCCTCTTTTATCCATACATGAAGAGGAAATTCAGCGTTCTTTGTCTGAGCCTTGGGGCCGGCCTTTTCCTTTCCCTTGCGATGCTTTGTTGTCTGAATCCAGCACTGCAAGAAAGGATTGGTTTGCATTAGGGCCCTGTAAGAAATTTCCGAATCTTGTAAATTCACATATCCGAGCATCATGCCATTTACATACCAACGAGAACAATGATTTGGAAGTAGTTAAACCTGTGAAGTCATCGACCTGCCACAATTGAAAGAAAAATCGGAGCGCAATGGGATTTTGATCTGGTGAATGTTCCAATTGCTGATGTCCCTGTGAGCCTGTGGTTGTAGATTTGTGCCAGCCATTCTGTCTTTGCCTGTAGTGCTTTGGGAGGGAGACTTAGGGAAGGTGGAAGGAAACTTTTTCAGTGTAGGTGCTGTGGTCGAGTCATTATAAAGTCAAGTGGGACTAATTGGTGCCAGGATCATTTGTATCCTCTTTCTAGTTCATGCCTAGGCTTTGTCTTTCTTAAACCAATGCCTCTATGTACATGTGTGCCTGCCGTTGTGAACTGCTTGTGCTACAATATTTGAAAGAAGTCTTGAGAACATGTGTCAAGTGGGGGGTTTTGTGAGGTAAGGGCTTGCAGTCGTCATCTTATATCCTCTACCTAGGTTATGACTGGATTTGCTTGTCCTAATGATTCATTGTCTGCCTTAAAAATTTGGCACATATTGACAAGGGAAGTAGCGATAGAGAAAGTAGAAAGCACTTCGAAATCACAAGAAGTGTAGGAAGTTTGCAATATTTGGAGCATTAGGCGGCATGCCTCTGTTGTCATTTGGCTGAAGCCTTCTCTTCATTGGCTGATTGTCATCCAAAATCACAAGAAGTATAGGAAATTTGGAATATTTGGAGCATTAGAGACATGCCTCCATTGTCATTTGGCTGAAGCCTTCTCTTCATTGGCTATTGTTTGATGACAAGGACTCTTTTACTTGTAAAGGATTGGGGAAATATGGTTTCATTTGTCAGTATCGGATCCAAATAGAATTAATGAATCATGGTATCAAAGCAAAAATACTTTCTATCCTTTGAATGGCTTTTCTCTTTAAAGAATTGAAGTGTAGCTTGCTAGGAGTTGTTCCATAGATGCTTTGGCGCACTTCAATTTGAGAAGAGTATAATTGGCAAGAAAAGACACGTACAACTTGTTACCATACAAGATGGAAGCCTTCCTTGTAATCACAATGATGTGTCATGATCAAGTAGCATCGAGGACATGTCAGTGAAACTAGTTGGGGTCGATGATGTTCGGGCCCACAAAGCATTGGCTACTCCATCAAACTCCATAGGAAACTTATAGAGTACAATTTCCACAAGATGAGCCTTGGGAAGTGTAGACTGCATGTGCTGAAGGTGATTCTATACTTGTGTAACACGAAGTAAGAAATAGTAGGTAGTATCCTTTGGCTTAAAATTGATCTGCTCGAGTTGATTGTAGAGGGTAACTGTCACGAGGACGTGAAATTTTGAGATGCTTTAATCTTGCTGATAACATTTGATTAAGTTATTAATCAAATGTGCAAGGTTATTTAGCACATGTGATGCACATGGTAGTTATTTCATGGTAATAGGCCAAGGACCCCAAGGATGCAATGGGTGTCAAAGGCAAAAGTTGTGATAAGTTATGCTAGCTGGGTTTTGGGTTAGTTGGTGACAGTTTTGACCCTAGGACAGTTATTTGGTTAATAAGTGTTGGTGGTGACACTAGAGACTAGCATTAATTAATGCTAGTCTAAGGGTCAACAGAGATTGGGGACCACTCCAAGTTACAAATGGCCCAACAAATTTAATTATAGATGGGTACATTTAATTTTGGGTAGGGTCAGAAGCATTGAAATTAATTTTCAAGATTATTTAATTTTAAAAATTAATTAAATGGTTGGATGTTAGAAGTGGTGCAGTAATGGAAGCATAAACAACACGCTGAAATAAACTGCTGAAACACAAGACAAAAAAAAAAAAACACAAATACAGATGAGAACTCAGATGTATGCCCGAGAAACGGAATCCATATCGAACATGAGACAACAACATACAACAATGAGTCACTGACTGTGTGGGCATCCTGGCACCGGCTCCTCTCTTTTCAGAAGAATCCACAAATGATGGCTGAAGTACAGAAGAGGAGGAGGAGCCCTAACAATATATAGGCATAAAACAGGGGGAGCAATAAATACAGTCGGTCAACATTAAATGCTCCCTAGCCCTAAAAGGGCACCAAAAAATGCCAAATAAATACTACATAAAATGTTGTAGCCTCTACAGCACAGATTCACACTTGAGCTGACTAACCTGCTAACACCCTCTCTCAGATCAGGGGTGATCTGATACAATACAATAGTACAATGATGGGGTATCATAAACTATACAACATAGAACCACCAGAAGAACCATGGATATCCAAGCAGTGAGTGGCCAGCCCACCACCAAGATGCCTTAGAGAGTATCTAACAGCGATATCAATCATAACAGCACCACCTGAAAATAGAGAAGAATCATAGTAGCTCTGTGTTATGTCACCTATGTCACTCAGGATATACAAGACCAATCTGCCAAACATGTCTCTGAACATGTGACCATGGAATCCCCACCTTCAGCCAGAACCGCCAAAGTGTCCCCTCACGTGAGCTCCAGACGAAAGCCTCCTGCTCTCTATCAAGTAACCAGCCCATCATGAACCTGGATGTCAATCCTAGCTCTAGGATTTGTACCTGCCAGACTTCGCGCGATGCGTCAGGGATGTCCCTCTCTAGATCCTGTGCATCTGTATAGACATATAGATGAGGCACGATTGCTCCATCTTACCACCCTCTCACATTTCCTCTCTGGCACTGGAGAGTTGTGAGGGATATCCGCATCACCACCACTAGAAAGCAGCTGAGAAAGGGGCCACTAAGCCCTTCCCTCGATCCGAAGAAGAGGATCCCTTCCGTGCCTTGGACTTCGCCTTGGCTGGAGGATCGGAATTGGAATCTGGGGTAGATGATGACTCGTCGGAGGAGTCCGCATCCCGCTTCGTCTTCTGCTCCTGGTTCTTCCTGGAAGCCACTAACTCTTTGCAGTCCTTCCGTAAATGACATTTCTTGTGACAATGGTAACACTGGGCCTTCGACTTCTTCATCTTTGAACCCCTCTCTGAAGCTGCAAAAGCCTCACCTGAACCTCCATAATGTGACGGAAGCCTCCCTTGTAGTCGTAAAGTAGCCTCATGCTCAAGCAGCATAGAGGACATGCGAAGAAAACTGACAGGAGTCGTAGATGTCTGCGCCCGAGCATTCGCCACTACATCAAATTCCCGAGGAAGCTTGTAGAGTACCATACCAACAAGATGTGCCTCTGATATGGCAGATTGCATAGTACAAAGCTGGTCTTGGAGTTGGGTAACACGAAGTAGGAAGGATTGAATCGTATCTTTGGATTCAAATTTCAGTTGCTGGAGCTAGTCATAGAGAGTAACAGCCCTCATGGTGGAAGGAGCCTTGTACATCAATTGTAACTTCGACCATACATCTGCAGCTGTTGTACAGGAGGTGACCACAGGTAGGACTTCTTTGGAAATACACTAAAGTAACACCGAATAAGCACAGGCATCATGCGAATCCCATATAAGCACAACCTCCTCATGGTTGTCTTCATCAAAATTAGATGGAACTGGAGAAGGTTGTCGAGGATGTGCCATAGCTCCGTTAACCACGTACCATAACGGCTTCTGAATAAACCAAGCCTTCATCACTGCACTCCACGTGTAATAATCAGGTCCATGGAGCTTGTCATCAGTGGATGTGCATGGAGGAGCCATCAGGAGAGGATTTAGAAAAGAAATAGAGAAAAGAAGGGATTGGGAGAAGGAACACAGCCAAACCATGAGCATAGACTGCAAAAAGCAAGAGTTCACATGTAGTATATCCCAAACACTGATCAAAATAAGCCAAAATCTGCTGCACAAAGTCAAAAAATCAGTTGAAAATTTGCTAGAAACAGCAAAAGCAGCCTGTTCTGCCAGTCGCCCAGCCTAAAATAGTATTGTAAATAGCAAAACACAGGCTGTACACTCCCTAAACAGGTGTAGGGAACTGTCACCAGCAGCCTGATGAGGAAAACACAGGCAGCAGGAGGTGTAGGACAGGCATGTGATGCATATGCTGACCAAAACGCAGAGTATGAAAACCAAAATCTGGTTGCAATCAGGTTGACAGCAGTCGCCAGGGCAGCAGAGGGGTAAATCAGTCCTGAAATCAGCAATAAAATACAACAGAAACACAAAACCTGAAAACTGATACCATGTTAGAAGTGGTGCAGCAATGGAAGCATAAACAACAGGCTGAAATAAACTGTTGAAACACAAGACAAGAAAAAATAAACACAAATACAGATGAGAACTCAGATGTATGCCCGGGAAACAGAATCCATATCGAACACGAGACAATAGCATACAACAGTGAGTCATTGGCTGTGTGGGCACCTTGGCACCGGCTCCTCTCTCCTCAGAAGAATTCACAAATGATGGTTGAAGTAATAAATGCAGTCGGCTAGCATTAAATGCTCCCTAGCCCTAAATAGGACACCAAAAAATGCCAAATAAATACTACATAAAATGCAGTAGCCTCTACAACACAGATTCACACTTGAGCTGACTAATCTGCTAACAGGATAATGTTGGAAAATGGGTTTAGAAGGTTGCCACTTGGCAAAAATCCCATGCAGACCGAGAAAACGTTTTTGGAGGCTAGGTCTCAGCCATTCAGTTAGTTTACAACTTGGAGAGAGAGAGAGAGAGAGAGAGAGAGAGAGAGATGTTGGTCCATTTTCTAATTAGAGGATAGCAATTTGCTGTAGAAGACAACCATTTGGGGGCCTCAGTAGGTAGGTGACAACAAGGAGTCACCTTTCAAGGGATGGCAACAACATTGCTGATTAGGTGACAGCAACTTGGAGGTGTTTGGCAGTAGGGTGATTGTATTAAATGCAGGCTGGAGCAGGCAGCATGCAGAATTTAGGGCTTTCTCGCAAAGAAAATTAGATTTCTCTCTCATCTTGACTTTCTCTCATGTTCTCCAACCCATTCTCAAGAGATCTCAGCATTTCTCAATCATTTTGAGCAGATCTCAGCCAAATTTGGTGGACAGCAGAGAGATCTCTACTGTAAACTCTAAATTTTTGTAGAAATTAGGGTTTGATAGCCACCTCGAGACTCATGCCAATTGGTGAAGGCATTGTATACTGAATTCAACACTTGAAATTTGTGTAATTGTCAGGGAATTCAGATGCCAGCCCATTCATAATTTGGGGTAGCATTTGGTGAGTTGGAGATTTCATTCATGCAAGTCTTGGGTGAAAAATCAAGGGGCAATTGGCTTGAATTGATTGCTAATTGTTGCTACAGCAAAGAGGCTTTTGGAATAGCAAAGGAGATTGTAAATCTCAGCTGGTACCCATTCCATTAGCAATCACGTTAAAGAAATACCAAAAGGGGCGCCAGTTTTGGGGCCAACAAGGTGTCCAATGTTCGAGATTATTAAGGTAATTTGTGCATTTTAAGTTATGTTAATTTGTTGATTGCTGTAATTAAGTGCTTAATTAGGGAATTACCACCCTTTCCAAGAAGGAAGGTTGGTTTCAGTAACGACATCCATGGTTGAGGGAGCCTTGTACAACATCAAAGCTTCTCCTATTAGCTTGCCTTATTTAGTTTGTCAGTGTGTTATCTCTTGGTTGTGAGCCCTAATTAGATTTTGATAGGGACATTGGAGCCTTGACTGAGTCCTCATTCATTTTAGTGTGCATTTTCAATGTTCATCAGGCATTTCATAGCCTGTGCTGCCTTGCTAGATGCTGTCCAGCTTCAGACTGCTGTGATTTTCCCCAGGATGTGCCATGTCATCATTTTAGTTGCATTAAATGGAGCTGTACTACATTTGTTATGGTCAGCCAAATTTTGCAGGTTGGCCAGATCAGCAGTCGGCCAGTTTTTTGTTGTTTCTGCTATTTATAGTAGTCACTAGGGCTCAGCAGGTGCTTCAACAGTTTGCAGCAGTTTTCTCCATCTACATCGAGGACTGCAGGCTACACATTGTCTGTCTCCATCATCATCACCGTCTCTGTCGACACAGGTGTTGTCATCATTTTTCAGCCTAATCCGATGCCCTCATTGACGCTTTGGGCTGTGCGTAAGGACTAATCAGCCACTCTTGTAATCAACATTCATTTTAGATTCAGTGCAGACTTCTTTTCTCTTTCTCTCTCCTTGTTTGTGTTTCTCTTCAGTTGCACAATCTCACATGGTATCATCACCTACATGAGGAGATGAAGTTTCCAACCAAAGAGGAGACCACACTATTGTTGAAAACTCAAATTCAGCCTATTGTTCGCTGCTGTAAACGCACATCTTCTGCAGTGAATGGATGCTTTCGACAAAGGCGGGACATCCACAACTCTTCTCTAGTAGGTGTTTCTAATTTTTCCTCCGTTTAGGCTCTCCTATAGCAAAACGTAGCAGCCTTTGTGTGTTTGTAGGTTGTACGAAGATGTCTTATCACCGGTTCCAGGGCTTTGATGACATGAATGAGGAGGTTTCTCATCACTCTTTTGAACGGCAACATGATTATTGTGAAGAATGGAGGTCACTAAGCCCTTTTGTACGGTCTCATCATTCGGAGCAGCCTTCTCCTCCCCCCTCTCTCCATGTTTCACACAAAGCCTGCTCTACTACGAAGAATGAAGGTCACTAAGCCCTTTTTGTATGGTCTCATCATTTGGAGCAGCCTTCTTCTCCCCCCTCTCTCCATGTTTCACACAAAGCCTGCTCTATTGGCTTTATAATGCCTAACGTGGCACCTCTCATACTAGTGCTTGTTGTCTCCTCTTTACCCAATGAGAACCAGCTAGATGGTGCTAACTATTCGCTCTAGTCATGTAAGGTGGAATGCATCCTTGACACCTTGGATCTTTGGGAGCTTGTAACCCTACCTACATCCTGCCCCATGGAGGATTCCAAAGAGGAATCATCAATGGATTGTGCAGCCCTAATGGATCGACTCAACTCTCGAGCCCGATCCTTCCTTTTCATGAGCTTATAGGATTCCATCCTAGTGCATGTTTGCAAGTTAAAGATAGCGGCAGAAGTGTGGAAGAATCTTGCACCTTTGTACCATTGGAAGACGTTTAGCTACATGATCACTCTTGAGAGGAAACTTCAGATGCTCAATGATGATGACTCTCCTTCCATGAAGGATCACATCACGAAATTGGAGGACGAGGGATGAGCTTGTATCCCTCGAGAGGACAAGAGGGATGAGCTTGTATCCCTCGGGAGGACAATATCTTTGGAGGATATGTCAATAATTCTCTTGACTCAGTTCTTATCTCCAAAGTTTGATGTGTTCTATACCAGCCTTCTTACATTGAGGACCCTCGAGACTCTTCTTTGGGAGGAGCTAGCCCCACTAGTCTTGGGAGCACAATGAGCAGCTTAGAGAAGTAGGAGCCAGTTGATTTGACTCCACGAAGGCTTTCACAGCATGTTTAGGAGAAGGGAAGAAGAAGAAGAAGCTAAAGGTAAAGAAACATGAGTAAAAGAAGGATGATAAGAAGCTGTCCAAGTGCCCCCATTTTGGGAAGGGCACCCATCTAGAGGAAAGTGTTGGCAAAAGTATCCCGGCTTGAAGCCCAAGAAGGGGTGTAAGGATTAGAAAACTACCTCAACTACTATTGAGTTTGTCTTCATACAGGTGTTTGAGGAGGAGGATACCACTCTTGCTTCCTTCTTTGTGGAGAAGCCTTGGCTTGTGGATAGGGGGGTTTCTTCCCACATGACCTATTGATAGGATTGGCTTCAGGACATGAGTTCTATAGGGGGATCTATCACCATTGGTGACAATTTTTTTGTACCCGTTCATAGAGTAGGGACCATTCTCCTATTCCTAGATTGGTAGCATTTGCCCACCAAAGTTTTTTATGTGCAACATTTGGGGTGGTTCATGGTCTTACATAGCTAGGTATTGGCATTGTTTTTACATAGGATGCAGTGATTGTGGAGGGTGCTTTTACAGGAGCGGTTCTTTGGACAAATACGTAGGAGGGTGGGCTTTATATGCTGAGAGCCCTTGCCATGAACTAGGCTTATGTAGCTTGTTTGTCTGCCATCTCCTAGTTGTGAGCCCTAGTCAGAGTCTAACAAGGACATTGCAGCTTTGACTGTGTCTTTATTCATTTTTGTATGCATTTGGAGTGTTTGTTAGGCATTTCATAGCATGTGCTGCCCTACAGATGCCCTCCAGCTCCAAATTGCTGCTATTTTTCCCAGGACTTTCCATGCCATCATTTTTGCTCCATAAATGCAGCTATACTGCATTCGCAGTTGGCCAGATTTGGCAGGTCAGCCAGATCAAACAGTCAGCCAATTTTTTGCTTTTTCCACTACGTATAGTAGTCGCCAAGGTTGGGTAGATCATCATCTTCTATTTTTTGCAGGTGGTCCGACAATTCGCAATAGTCTTCTTTGTCTCCATTGAGGGCCTTATTGACACTTTGGGCTGCGTGTAGGGATTGATCAATGCACTCTTGTATTCAATGTTCATTTCAGATTCAATACAAACTTCTCTTCTTCTTGCTATCTTTTCTCCTCTCTCTCTCTCTATGTGATTCTTGTGTTGCACTCACATCTCCCATGGGCCATAGTGTGGAAGCTGCCTTGCAAGAGGTAACCGTTG
This sequence comes from Lygodium microphyllum, assembly GCF_053477565.2. Lineage (NCBI taxonomy): Eukaryota > Viridiplantae > Streptophyta > Polypodiopsida > Schizaeales > Lygodiaceae > Lygodium > Lygodium microphyllum. The sequence goes on along the minus strand of NC_141159.1, from coordinate 123,890,968 downwards.
GTAGAACCACTTTAGAGACACATTGGAGAAGAGTAGAATACACACAGGTATCATCATAATCCCATGTAAGCACAACTTCCTTATGGTTGACAAGGTCCCAATCATTTGGAAGAGGATTGGGAGGTTGAGGCTACTCAATAGCTCCAGAAACCACATACCATAATTGCTTCTTCACAAACCATGCTTTCATGACAGCACTCCAAGTTAAAAAATTAGGGCCATGAAGTTTATTATTAATAGAGCAACAAGGAGGTGCCATTTGGAGAGGATAGAATGAGAAGATAAAGGAAGAGGGGGGAGAGAGAGTACAACCAAAGATAGCACATATTGCACTAATCATCAGTTCACACAGTGGATAGACAACTAATCACAACATGATTGCTGCAAGAAGGCAAAAGTGTATTAAACACAGCCAACAGAGGATAAAAAAGAAAGATTACAGCCAATAATCACTAAGAAAAGCTTGAAAATACTGTCGCCTAGCTTGCACAAAGCGAGAAGTAGGAAAATGTAGGCAGCTGCATGGATGAAGGAGGTAGCATGGATGCCTATATCATTGGTATTAAAGATCTTCGAGAGTAGTTATTGGATATATTAGCAGTCATACTTTTCATGCATTGTCATCTCTTGCCTGCGAAACTTAATTTTGAGTGAGACGGGAACATTAGGAGCTCTAACATTCAATTTGTTGTGTGTTTTGACGGAGGAGGCAGCTCTATTTAGAGCATACATTTCTTTTTCAGTCAGGTTTTATGTGTGTCCATACTAGCTGCTTAGTTTCCAGCCTTGGCATTTTTTTCCAGTGGTTTTTGATTGTGTTTACACCACATAGGATGAGGCGACCAGCTTTGTGATGGTGATCAACATTTTTCCTAGCGTTTTCACCCTTTCATTCGCTAGATGTAAGTCAGCCAGTGTTGGTTGTAAAGTCCCATTAATTTCCATGTATATAAACTTATGGGTGTGAACACACCCTTATTTGTACCCTAACATATAAATACATTTCATTCTTTGTGTATCCTAACACTTACTGGTACACTCACCTTCGGATTCTCTCACTCTCACTCTCAGCTCTGTTCGTGATTCCATTCTTGTCTCGCACTCCATTGCACTCTGTCACAACAAACTGGTATTAGAGCTCTAGGTTACAGTGTTTGTGCTTCCCAAGAGTGCAAGTTAATTCTGCACGCGAGAAGCTGTTCACCTTTCCTATCAGCCTCACTGAGAGCAAGCCAACTATCGTTCACATCAAACTGATCAGGCGTGTTTGTCACGGTTTCAACAACGTGAACAATAGTCGACATGTGTGAGATCGTAGGATGGGCAGTTGTGCAATAGGTCAATGGACCAGGTGTAGCAGGTCTGGGTTGTCCTAGCGAAGGCAGACGACAGCATTGTCGTGACCAGGTGGACACCAGGGCGTGGGGGCACGGGCAGACGGGCGACCACGTGTAGGTTCAACAAGTCACTACATGTGCGTAGGTCTAGTGGCGGGTGCGATCGACTGGTTACAGGGCCTGGTCAACGCCTCGACAGGCCTTGTTTTCTTCTGGTTTTTAAAAATAATCTGCAATTTTTCTTCTCCTTCCTTACTGGGTGTTCGTATGCGCAAGCACAATGTGCCATCTTGGCTAAAATTTTGGGGCTTTTCCCAAATTTGGGAACTGTGATACAGAATAGGATAATCTGACCTGGAAATTGCAGAAATTGTGCACATTGGTCTTGAAATTTGGGGCTTTTCTTATATCAGTGAAATTTCGCTCAGCTGAGCCAAATTTACTGGCTTTGGTGCATATTTGGACTTGAGAAATTTGGGGCTTTTGCAAGATTTTGGTAAATTTTGCTAATTTTGCCCTTTTTATGCTCTTTGGACCATGTATTAATGCAATTGGGGTAGATTGGTCAGTAAAATTTTGGGGTTTTGCTGAAATTTGAGAATTTGGGCAAAATTGATGTCTGAAATGTACATTGGGAACATTGTTGAAGCAACCTTGGTGCTGTAAGCAGTGAGATTTATCTCCCACTTGTGAGATTTTGGAGAAATTGCAGAGAATTTTTTGTGTTTTTGTGTATCGGATGTTTACTTGGTCACATATGTATGCAGTACACACGTTGGGCAGCTCCCATTAAGTTGATGTATTGCTGAATAGTCATGTTGCAGCAGTCTTAGTGATCATTTGCAGATCTGGGATTGTTGCAGATGTATTTTGGGTGATATTGCTGAAGTGGGAGTCACTTGGCAGTGATGTATCCATGAAATGTATACTGAAATTTTAGTTATATTGTTGAAAGTCATCCGTTCTACTATTGTACATGTACTTGGACTGAATCTTGCCCTTATTGTTTGAAAATTTGGGCTGATATTAGCTGAATATTCAGCTCATTGTTTGCTGTCATAAATTGCAGCATTGATTTTTGGGTGCATTGCTGAAAAATGGCTGCAAATGCGTCTAGCAGTAGTGACACTAAATCCCTTCTTGAAATCAAGAGGTTTGATGGCATTGGCTTTAACTTGTGGAAGGACAAGGTGCAAGGGATTTTGTTTCTCAAGGATTGTGATGGTGCTCTTTTAGAAGTCAAGCCGGCAACTATTACAGATGAGGTTTAGGCTAGAATCAACAAGAAGGCCATTGCATACATTAAAATGGTTGTATCTGATAATGTACTTACAGATATTAAGCGACTTGATACGGCTTATGCCATACGGAAAAAGTTGATGGACACTTATGAAAATACAACTCTAGTAAATCAAGTGCATACGCAAGTTATCAGAGCATTTGAGTGGTTTCAGAGGGATTTTGAGTTAGCTGCAGGACTTTGGTTTACAGCCCTTCAATGATAAATTGATGGCTATTTTCTTGTTGGTGACTTTGCTTGATAGCGGGGAATCTTTGGTTGTTTCACTAATCAACAATCCTGCTTTAACCTTTGATGGTGTTAGAGGCTCTATCTCAATGAAGAGATTAGAATAAAGTTTTGTGGAGAAAGCAGTGGTTCAACCTATCATCTTAGAGCCAGGTTAGAAAAGAGGGGTAATGCAAGAAATAAAGGCAAAAGCAAGAGTAAAAGCAAGGGCAAACAACAAAATGTTACTTGCTATCAATGTGGATGTAAAGGGCATAAAAAGCCGATTGTCGGTACTACAAGAAAGAGCAAGAAAGAAAGAAACAACAAGGAAAGAAAAAGAAGGATGACAGCTCTTCCTCAAAAGAAGTTGCAAAGGCAAATGTTGCATCTAGTGTGGTCATTGAAGAGCTCTCTAACATTGGAGAGATACTTGTTGCAGCCTCATGTAATGATATAGATGTTATGGCAGTAGCAGGTGATATGCACATCACTAAGAAGGCGGTAATTGATACCTTAGTGGACAGCGGTGTCTCTTTTCATGTTACTCCCTCTTTGGAGTCATTTTCTGAATACATTGTGAGTTGCTTGGGCAAGGTTTACTTGGGCAACAATTATGCTTGTCAAATAGAGGGTGTAGGTACCATTCACTTGGCCCTTGAAAATGGCCAAGAGCTGATTTTGCAAGATGTCAGATATGTACCTAGCATAAAGAAAAGTCTATTGTCAGTTGGGCAACTTGATCCAAGAGGGTATTTTACTACTTTTGGTGGTGGATCTTGGAAGGTCCACAAAGGCTCTATGTTGATTGTTAAAGGCAACAAAAAGGGGACTTTGTATTATTTTGTAAAGCATTACCTGGCAAGTTTTTGGCTGTGGCTGAAGTTCATTCACAGATGGAACTTTGGCATAAAAGACTTGGCCATATGAGCTAGAAAGGCCTTCAGGTTCTCTCCTCTTTAGGGAGATTTGATGTAAAAGGCTCTGGTCTCGACTTTTGTAATGATTGCATATATAGAAAACATGTGAAGTCTCCTTATTGCTCTGGTGTCATTAAGAAGTCCAATGCTCTTGACTTAGTACACTTTGATGTATGCACTATGTCTATTAATTCACATGGGGACGCCGGGTACTTTGTCACTTTTATTAATGATTTCAATAGAAAGTTATGGGTATATGTATTAAAGCGCAAAAAGGAAGTGTTGGATGCTTTTAAAAGGTTTCATGTTTTTGTCACAACATAAAAAGGGCTTAAGTTAAAAGCTAAGAACGGATAATGGGGGCGAGTGTGTTTCTAATGAGTTCAAAAAGTTTTGTGAGATGCATGGCATTAAGAGGGAGTTGACAATCCCTTACAATCCAGCATCAAATGGCATGGGTGAAAGATATAATCGCACATTTTGTGAGAGAGTCAAATGCATGCTGTCCACAACTAATCTCCCACAACAGTTTTGGGGAGAGGCGCTTAAAACTAGAGTTCATGTGTGCAATCGCTCTCCTAATCATGCATTGGAAAATGGCATTCTTGAAGAGGTTTGGTCTGGCAAACTTGCTTCATATGACCATTTGCGTGTCTTTGATTGTGATGCCTTTGTGCATATTCTTGTAAATGAGAGGACTAAACTAGACATGAAATCCATCAAGGGCATCTTCATGGGATATGGAGATGAGGGAGAGAGAGGTTATAGAGTTTGGCTTCCTCAAGACAGGAAGATAGTACGTAGCCGAGATGTAGTATTTAATGAGGCAAAGTTGCTGAAAAATGCTACATAGTGATCTTGACAAAAAGAATGTCAAATTTCAGCATGAACAGCCAGCCATTCAGCAACCATTAGCTGAAGATTTTGTCCCTTTTGATGCTGAAAATGAGCAGCAACCTATTGTGCTACAGCCAGAAGATAATGGACAGCAAATAGAGGCACATGATGGAATAGGATAGCAAGAAGAACATGCTGAAAACAGGTTACAGCCAGGGTCGTCTCCGTACGTAGTATGAACTGATTCTTACGGCACTATCCGTACGGTACGGTACCATACGTATTTGTACGATTTAAAAAACTGGCATTTTTTGGCCACTCTTTCCCAAGGCTATAACTTTCGTTCTTCCTTTCTGCTTTTTTTTTTTTCATTATTTTTTCTTCTTTCTCTCTCAAGCCTCTCTCTCTCTCTCTCTCTCTCTCTCTCTCTCTCTCTCTCTTTGTGTGTCTCACAACCAGAAGTCTCTCAAGCCTACTCTTATTCGTACGATCCTTCATGTATGATATATCCATTCCCATCTATGTACTGTACTGTATGTATTCGTATGATTTAGTATGAAAGAATTGGCCCTTTTTGGCCACTCTTTTCCAAGCCTACATATTTCTTTCTCTCTCTGACCTCCCGGCCGTGGGGGGACCATCGTAGCCATAGCCACGACAAGAAGCAAAGCCCAGCGCCCACGCCCAATTGGCCCTTGCCCCCGCAGGAGGCACATGTTGAGGATACAAGGGATACTACGCTGCCACCGGAGGGCCTTGCCCCGCGGATTCAGGCTCTCGATGTTAGATAGACCCATGCGGGACATTTTAGGATGACCAAGCTCCATGAGCAGTTCCACACTGTACTTGGAACACATATGAATTGTACCCGGTCTATATACCATTTTGTGCCTACTCAATTAGTTTATCATAGCATTGGATGGTAGCTTTACTGGGACCTGGAAAGTTTCCGAGATATTTTGTATGTAACGTTTTGGTCTCATAGGCCAACTTGGCCTTTCGTAGACGTTAATATAACTTTCTTTCTCTTCTCTTCTCTCTCTCTCTCTCTCTCTCGGAATGCTGATGCTTGACGCTTGACTCGGAATAGTCCTCTCTCTTTGATGGGATGCTTGACGCCTAACATGATGCTGACACCTGACGCTTGACCGGATGTTGACGCTTGATGCGTGACGGGATGTTGACGCGAATGACGCCTGACGTCTGACGTGAATGACGCTTGACGTGAGTGACGCTTGACGCCTGATGTGACTGATGTGGACTTTGGTCTTAGTGGACGTTACTCTCTCTCTGCCCGACTGGACGCTGGCGTGAGACGAGTGCTGTCCGGCGGGAGCTCCAACAGCACTAACACAGCAATGTACTGACAGAGACCCATGCGTACTGTATGTAGTAATGTACTGACATAGATCCAAATGCCAATGTAATACAGTAATGCATTGACGCACGCGTACTGTATGCAGTAATGTACTGATACAGACCCAAATGCCAATGTACTGAGATTGCAGACGTAATCAGATTGATATGACACGAATGTACTCAGAATGACATGAATGCAGACCTGGGTGAATGTATTGATGCACTGGCTTGTGGACTAGGCAATGATGCATTGACTTTGATTTTGATCATGTCCTCGAGTATGCAGTAATGCACTGACTGGGGCTGCAAACTGTATTTCTGCAGTGACTGTAAACAATGTGAAGGCATTTGGGCTCGTAAAAGATTACTGGGCTTGCAAAAATTTAGTGAGGGGTTAGGGAAACCCTGAAAATTTGCAGGAATCACAGAAATTGCTTTGATTTGACAATACAAAGTACAAGCTGAGTGGCTTTGCACACAGTGTGTGAGAGATGGATAATGTAGACAAATGTAAGCATCAAGCTATGGAAAATGAATATCTGGGAGACGAATCTGATCAAGGACTAATACAAGCGTCCATGGAAGCAATGTTCAACACCCCTTCTAAGAACACATGGTACAAGACATATGGCCGTAGGGTCTGTGATTGGACCGTCTCCCCAGCATCTGACAGGCATGGAAAGACCTCACGCACCATGAATGAAAATAAATACGAAGAAATTCATCTCATGATTCTCTCTGAACTACGAATTATGAGACAAGAATTGGAGATAGAAATACGAGAGCAGGTGAAAGCCGAACTGATAGTAAATCAGAGGGCATAAATGCAAGACATGCAGATAAAGATTAAGAATGACTTACATGCACAAATGCTGTCCGAAATGCACACGCTGAAAACTGAAATGCTGAAAGTGGTAGATGCCTACAAATCTGAAATCTTAAAACTGGGGGAAGAATTGAATACATTTAAGAAAAAAGAAATGAACGTGCAAGAAGAATTAAAAAAAGAGAAAGAGGCTTTGAAGGCATGTGAAAGGGAGGTTCACTCATGGGCAGAAGTGGCAAAGACAATACAGAAGCAGATAGAAGAAGCCAACCCTTGGATTGAGATAGTAAAAAAGAATAAGGGAATATCAGTGAACAACCTGAAGTAATGAATGCTACCTTGGAAGAAGAGTCTAGGAGAGATGGGCTAGGGTTTTACATGTATGGGTAGTAGGATGGGAGGAGAAGAGCAGCCCATAGGAAGATGTCAAGACACTTGCTGACAAAATTGGGGCTTCAAACGTACCTATCGTCAATGCTTGGAGAGTGGGGAAAGAGGACTCTAAGTCCAAGGCTCTAATTCTTCGCTTTGGGGACATAGAGAAAAAAAAGGCCTTCCTCTCCAAGAGGAGAGCCCTCAAGGGTGAGAAGATTTATTTGGATGAGGACCTTATCCCAACATAAGTAGTGCATCGCAGAGAACACATGCCCAAGGTATTGGAGGCTCGCAAAGAGGGAAAGTGGGCTGTTTATAGGGGTGGACGAGTCATTATCATTGACAAAAGGGCTTCATGGCGGTATGAGGCCTATGAGACACTTTGGATGTCAATATGGAATTGTAATGGAGCCCTACGCTTGGATGCTGGTTACTTTGAAGATAGCTTCCAAAACATAGATATAGCAATGTACACAGAAACACATCAATGTAAAGGTAGCTGACTACCAGACGTGTGGGGATATAGGTGGGAAAGTGCATTTCGTCCAGCAGCTAGAAAACCAGGAAGCACTAGGGGTTATGGAGATGTGGCCATACTATATTGGGAAGACCTCAAAGGGATAGTGCAGGTAATGAAAAGAGATGATGATGCACAATATTTATGGATTAGGATACATGCAGGAAGACCACGTGATATTTTCATCGCAGTATGCTATTTTCCTTCTGCAAATTCTACCTATGCCACACAAGATGGATCTCCCTTTGATGTACTTTATGAGGATATCATGAGATATGCTAGCATTGGGGATATATTATTAGTAGGTGTAAACGCCCCGAACAACGTAGTATGCTTAACAATTATGATATTCGCTTGTTTTCGAGATTTAATATAAAAGAGAATGAACACTTAAAGCTGAAAATGAAAATTACTCACAAAATTACAGCCATGAAAATGTAAAAGTAATGGAGACAAGATTGAGGGTTGAAGATGGGCAACCCCCCCCCAAAGGAATGTATTTCTGCTCAAACCAAGTTCCTTAGGGAAGAGCTCAGTTACAATCAACCTGAGAGAGAGGAGAAGTAATTCTCACTCTCACAAGATCATGCAAAGATGTACAAACACTCATGCATTATCTATTATGCAATGATAAGAACTGATTTCTTTACAGTATGAGAGAAGAAAGAGGAGAAATCAGCCTTTCTCCATCGCTGATCAGCAGTACATGGATAGGGCTTGCTTCTTGTTACTAAAATGGAAGAAAGAGCTCGAGAAGGAGGTGCTGTAATGAATTTATAGGCTTGCTGTCCTGTAAAACAGCAGTGATAGAAGAGGGAATATGGAGGAATTTGATAATGGAAAAGTGGGGGATGATGATGGGGATGGATGGGGCCAGTTTCTGGCTATTTGTGGGTGCTGTACATGAGGTTACAGCAAAGAAAAATGATGCCGAATGAAGAAAAACGAGCTCTTATTTATAGGAGAGGGAAGAGCTAGTACAAAAGGGGAAAGTGGAGTAGCACAAGACAAGTATCCAGCCACATGTCATGAGATGTGACAAGTGGTGGGACTCTTGGAAACTTGTGTGACAAGTGTCTTGACACTTGTCTCTTCTCTATGGCCTTCCTTTTTCCTTTTTGGGCTGAATACTGTCAAGAATAGAAACAACCAAATTTATAAGCACAGTTAGAGTACATAATTTACTATTTTTAGAATGACATCCCTATTTTTTAGGACTAGCATTTTTAGGCTAATTCGAGGCTCCTAAAATTTGGGGACCTTCTAAAATTTAGGGACCTTCCAATATGGGTGTCATATGAAAGCTTTTTCCGTGTACATCGCAAAAAGGGTATCAGAATCTTCATGTGACTTTCCTATGCAAAGAAATGTGCATTTCAAGCTTTCAGCCCACACATGCACATTATACAAGCATTTCATGATCATACCATCTTGCTGATTGTAACTATCTGTTCTGGCGGATCTAGCCCACACTTCAAGGCATCAATCCTTTCTGTGTGCGAGTCTAACCTTGATATGCGTGAGTTTTGGTCATAGGCGCCCAATCGGGCCATATAGGTGGAAGTGTGAACTATCTTTTCTCTAACCCACCGCGTGGGTCCACCATAACCTGTGACCAGCTCCAATGCACTTTTCTTTATATCTAATTAGTGCAAAGGAAACAAATTTAATAAATCATCATATAGATAAATTAATGAAAAAGGATACAAATTCTGTTTCTATAGAGTTGTGACAGTAGGAGATTTCAATGCACGCACTGGAGCTGGACAAAGTGACTTTTATATGCATGATAATGCCATGTTCAAAGAGATCAACATAGATGAAATAGGCCTACGCAGGAGAGCCCAGGATAGAAGTGAGTATCTATGGGACACACCTATTGACTTTGGGAGGGGCAAGTACTGTGGACTACTTGATAGGCTCACCAACATTGATACCATACATCCAAAACTTTAAGATATCTAAGAGACCAATTGGCATAGCAGTAGATTATACTATTTTGACATTCATGCTCTCTTGTGTACATATGAAACATGAAACATCATGCCTCCCTAAATATCCCAAATACTACTTTATAGAAGACACCTCACACATCTACAGTGGTTATCTGTATCGTTGGAAGAATGTACAAGGGATTTAGCAGAGGCCATACATGGATCAACCATGTATGCATTCCCACACACCTTGCCCCGATATAGACCCACACGATCTATTGCTCCCCAAAATAGCTGGTATGATGGTGAGTGTAGTCACCCGCGCTTGCTTACAGAGAGAAGTGGAGCTAGGCACTTAGACACATCACCAAGCAAAGGCGTTCTTCAAACGCCTTGTGCGAAAGAAGAAACGAGACTACTTAGCGAAAGCAGAAGCAGAGATATATCAGCTATTTTTGGGGCGGGATAGCAAGAGCGCATGGAAGATGTTTCATGAAAGACAGCCCTCCATACAGATTACATCACCAAATGCTTGGCTTGACCATGGGAGACAACTGTATGACTTGCTAGGACAGCCATCTATGCAGCCCCCACAAGCTTGTAGGCCAACACAGTGGTCTTTCTTTACATGGAAAATAGTTAGAGATGCAATTTATAGATTACAAAATGGGAGGGCACAAGATGAGGATGGACTAGTAGCAGAACATTTCTCACATGCTTGTGACATATTAGCATCCATATTAGCACATATGTTCAATAGAGCAGTATGTGAAGGTTTCCCTATGAGTTGGTCAGCCAATGCTATAATTCCACTATTTAAGAGTGGTGATCCCTTGATTCCTAGCAACTACAAGACTATCATGATCGGTCATACTTTGGCCAAGATATATGGATCTATATTGCAGCATGAACAGTGAGTGGGCTGAAATGCATGGCAAGAGAGCACAAGGACAGGCAGGTTTTAGACGAGGATATACCACGTTGGACCATATTCTTACACTTAAGAGCCATTCTTGAGGAGGGTCGAGAGCCCGAGACAAAAGGATCTATTGTTGCTTTGTAGACTTTCGCAAAGCTTTTGATACAGTGCCTCGTACACGTATTATGTAGAGATTGCAGGGCATTGGAGTACTAGAGGGTATACGATGGGGTGTCTATGCATTATATGAGGCAGTGACAGGTCATGTATGAGCACCTGGGGGGCTATCAGAGAGGATTGACTGTACCATAGGAGTGAAACAAGGATGTCCACTTTCATCCACATTGTTTGGTCTATACATAGATGAAGTGTCTGATTACATAGACTGAGGAGGAGGAGCTTGAGCCAGCCTGGCAGGGGTGCTGATACCGATATTACTGTATGCAGATGATATTGTTCTCATTTCAGATTCACCGGAGGGATTGCCGTGCCATCTAGATGCTTTGCACATCTTTTGTAGAGATAAAGACTTCACAGTGAACCTTGGGAAGACCAAAACCACGGTTTTTAATACTTCAGCAGCATGGGTGACTAGATCTATGTACCAGTTCACATTTGGGAGAGATATACTAGAGCATGTGAGGGAATATGTCTATTTGGGAGTCACCTTCTTTGGCCCACGTTTTTCGTTGAGAGGGGCATTAGAGGCACGTCTGACACGTGGATACGCAGCACTAGGGGCACTCGAGAGTCAATGTGCTCACATACAATTCTAGGAGCCCCACACCAAACTCTGGTTGTTTGACACCCTAGTCACACCTACATTACTATATGGAGCAAAGGTATGGGATTGTAGCTTGTACCACAGGCGTCTTAGTCCACTCACTGATCAGATTGGAGTAGAGAGGGATTATTATGATGGTTGGGATAGCATGGAAAGGCCTTTGATCATGATGATAGCACGCATGATTAGGAGTAAGTCCTCCACCCCACATCCCATTGTTAGAGCAGAGCTAGAGGCAACACCTATAGTTACGGAGGCACTCTTCAGGGTAGTGACCTTTTGGCACAGACTATGGGAACTTCCATGCCATAGATACTCTAGATTGGCACTAACCTCATCTAGATAACTAGCAGCAGAAGGTGAGAAGAATTGTTGGTTTTCATAGATGGCCGGCTATTTGGATGAGCCTACATGGTTTGGATATTGACCGTCTTCCACCTTTGGATTATAGCCTTGACTGCCCTACACTTTCTCTTAGCCGATCAGAGTTGAATCAAGTGATCTGAGCTGATATCTTGAGGATTGAGACAGCAAGGACATGGATCCATCCACCACTCCCTCTAAGATCGAGGATGGAGTTTTACAGGAGTCATTTCTTGTATCTCTCTATGATGGTTTCACTATTCGGCTAGCATATATGGACACCCATCTCTCTCTAGTGTACGAGTTGCTATCGGACAGATTCACACCTCCTCACATAGGCTTCAAATGGAGACAGGAAGATGGACAAATACCCTAGCAGAGGATAGGACTTGCCAGCTTTGTGGTTGAGAGCCTGAGAAACACTACATATGCAGATGCACAGTGTACTATGACATATGAGGACGGTACCACTGGCTCTTCCGTGATGGATTTGGACCCCTTTGTCACGTCATGGAGTACGAGGACCAGAGATGCCTAGGTCTTTTCATCCTGAAGCTCGAGAGGCGCCGAATTGCACTATTGCGAGATAGGAGGCCAGCTCATCTAGAGGGACACACACAGAGAGCAATGACAGACTTCTTCTACAGAGCCGACCCTACTGACACTACTAGCCTAGCAAAGACAGAGCCACCCCGCCAGACACCTTACAAGCCACACCGTGGAGTCACATTGGATAGAGCCATTTCCCTTCGTTGAGCATGACGACCCTGTCTACCAGGACCACGTCCGAGAGGCCACACCACATTCGGATTAGAGCCATTATCACGAGACACCGAAGACTCACCACCAGGCATATTAGTGAAGTAACTAGGGACCGTATCATAACTGAGATCATGTGCAGATCTTGAGATCAGCTACAACCCATAGTCTCCACCACACTTTTGTACATGGTTCTATCAGATCTGGTTCTCCTTTCCTTTCCTTTTTATTTTCTATCGATGGAACAACAGTACACAAGGTTCAACCCTAGTATAGTCCCATCGCATAGTTATTCTCAGTATTGTTTCATAGGCCACCCACTTATTTGTAATGTTATCTTTACCTTACTGATAAGATGACATTAGACATGGATGTACTTTGGATTTTGTCTCATAGGCCACATTGGCCTTATGTAGACATTAATATATCTTTCTTTCTCAAGCCTTTGACACCCTCTTTCTCTCTCTCTCTCTCTAGCCTCTCTCTTTCTCAATCCTCTCTCAAGTCTACTCTTATTTGTATGATCCTTCGTGTATGATGTATGCACTCTCATCTATGACATATGTACTTGTAACTTGTAGGTAATAGCAGTGCACGTTGAGCATGCGGCATAAGGTTTTGGCATGTTACCCTTAAATATTCATCTTATATACTGTCATAGCATTGCTATTTAGACTTTAAACATTTATTCTATTATCTTTAGTCCAAAATAATCAAGTTAATTTTTTTCCGTACTAATATCGTACCGTACCTTATAAAATCTAAGGTACCATTTAGTACCGTATCGTACCTTTCGTACTTGATAACTATGGTTACAACAGCAAGAAAATGTTGAAAATCAGTCACTAGGTGATGGTGTGCACATGCCTGAGGATGTAGGCTGTTAGATGATGGAAAGTCAGAAAACAAAAAACGATGAAAGCACGAGTCCTTCTCCTCCCAATCACGCCTAGATCAGTGCTGGCCCCCTAAGCTGATCCCTTTGCCAGCCGTCAACTTCCTGGAGTCCTACTATTCCTGGACTCTCTTACTCTCTAGGCTCCCCTTAACCCCGTTCGGGCGCCCAAGAGCCCGGACGGTCATTCTCGTGCATGTTTCCCTAGATTTACCTTAATGTGACATTAAATATCACTTTTAATGTCACATTCCATATTTATGACCTTAATGTGACATTAAATATCACTTTTAATGTCACATTAATGTCACATTTCCTTCCCCTTAAGAATCGGTTTCGTCCTCGAAAACGATGCTTGGAAGGTCTAACTGTAAATCGGGAAACCTTTTCTTTAAAGTACTTACTCGCTCCCATGTTGAGCTTTCTTCTGAACAATCTTTCCACTTAACCAAACATTCTTGATAAATAGTATTCCTCGTTCGTCTATTACGAACATTTAATATTTTTTCTGGTTCATGTGGGTTAGATTGGTCATAGAATAACTCCTCAATATCATCATTTAAGATTAGATTATCCAAATCACCCAGCTTCTTCCTTAATTTGCTTACATGAAAAACTGGATGTATTTTACTATCAGCAGGTAGTTGGAGCTTGTAAGCCAATTCTCCCACCCTTTTAAGTATTATGAAAGGACCACAATACCTTGGTGAAAGCTTGGGACAATGTCCCTTTTTCATAGTTTTGGTTTGTTCAGGCACCTTAAGATAGACCAATTCTCCTTCTTCAAAGGAGATGTCTCTTCGGTGAGGATCTGCATATGCTCTAGCTCGATTTTGAGCTTTTTTAATATTTTCTTGAGCAAATTTTAACATACTATTCATATCCTCCAAAAAATCTTTAGCTGCCTGAACCTTTTCCTTATGCAGTCCTACTGCAAAAGGAGCTCTGGGCTGAAACCCATACATTAACATAAATGGGCTATATCCAATGGAAGAGTGCTTGGCACTGTTATATGCAAACTCTGCTATCGGTAAATACTCTTCCCAATTAGTTTGCCTTTTACTTACATATGCCCTAAGCATATATTAAGAATTTGGTTAACCCTTTCAGTTTGCCCATCTGTTTGCGGGTGATCCGCCGTACTCAAGCTAAAATTAGTATTCAATTTCCTAAATACCGCACGCCAAAAATGGCTATCAAATTTTCTATCCCGATCAGAAACTATATTTGCCGGAAGGCCATACAATCGGTATATGTTCTCTACGAACAATCTAGCCAATTCTGGTGTTTTAACATCAGTTGAAGTTGGAATAAACCTAGCCATTTTGGTTAACCTATCCACAATCACCCACACAGAGTCGTGCCCCCTCTGTGTTCTAGGTAGAGCAACAATAAAGTCCATGGAGATACTCTCCCATTTTCCCGAAGGAATTTCTGATGGATGGAGAAATCCTTCCATTTTTAATTTTTCAGCTTTATTAACCTGGCATTTATTACATTTGACCACATAGTCAAGGACGTCCTTATTCATTCCAGGCCAATAGAACTGCCTTTTAATAAGACTATAAGTCTTATTAACTCTTGGATGTCCCGCACTAGGGGTATCATGACACTCAAAGAGTATCTGGCGCCTTATTTCTATATCTTTCGGGACACATACCCTACCCTTGTAGAGTAAATAACCATTATCAATGGTAAAATTCTTCCACTTGAATCCAGGTTGAGCAACCCCTGATGCTCCATTTCCTTGTTGAACATCCTCAGATATTCCTTCCTCAGTAGAAGCACTTTCATTTGGATCCCCATTTTTTATTGCTTCCCATATGTTGGAATATGCCGGATCAACCTGGCATTTCCCTTTTAAAGATTCAAGCAAGTTGGAAGTAAACTGAGTAAAACTCAATTCATTAATGATGGGCATTTTGCAGAGTGCATCAGCTACTATATTATACTTTCCCTTTCTATATCTTATCTCATAGTCGAACCCTTGGAGGAGTTCGGCCCATCTGGCTTTACGCCCGTGTAAATCTGGTTGATCATTAAGCCACTTAATGCTTTCATGATCCGATAAAATCAAAAGTTTGGCACCATACAAATAGTGCCTCCATTTCTTCATTGCATGTACTATTGCATACAGCTTCCTCTCATACACAGAATAATTCTGTTTTGCACGATCTAATTTCTTGCTTTCAAAAGCAACTGGTCGACCTTCTTGTAATAAGACCGCGCCTATTGCCTTATCACTGGCATCAGCTTCAACCACAAATGGTTTATTGGGATCCACTATTAATAATACTGGAGCTGTAGCAATAGCTACCTTAAGTTTTTGAAAACTTTCATTTTGGTCTGTTCCCCAATTAAAACTTTTCCCTTTCCCTTTAAGTTGGTCTGTCATTGGAACAGCTATTTTGGCATAATCTCGAATGAATCTACGATAAAATCCAGATAAACCTAGGAAGATCTGCAGCTCTTCCAGGTTCCTTGGAGGTGGCCATTCAATAATTGCCCGTACTTTTTCTGGATCCATGTTGATTCCCTCTTTCGAGATAATATGCCCTAGATATTTGACCTCTTGTGCAAAGAATTCACATTTAGTTTTCTTTGCATAAAGGGAATGTGTTCTTAACAGTTGGAATACTAATTGTAAGTGTTCCAAATGTTCTTCTCTTGATTTACTAAAGATCAAGATATCATCCAAAAAGACTACTACAAAATGTCCTAGATAGGGCCGTAAAACACTATTCATCAGCTTCATAAAGGTAGCTGGTGCATTAGTGAGGCCAAAAGGCATCACCAAAAAATCATAATGCCCATATCTAGTACGAAATGCCGTCTTGAAAACATCTTGTGCCTTAATTCTTATTTGGTGATAGCCTGATCTTAAGTCTATCTTTGTGAAGAATTTTGCCCCTTGCAATTGATCAAAAAGATCTTCCATTCTGGGCATAGGAAATTTATTCTTCACCGTTATTTTATTAAGTGCTCTATAGTCAACACAAAGTCGCATAGAACCATCTTTTTTCTTTACCAATAAAATTGGTGAAGCCCAAGGAGAATTACTGGGTTGAATAAACCCTTTATCCAGGTAATCCTTAATTTGTCTTTCAACTTCTTGATGCTGTGTTTCACTTAACCTATACGGTGGTTTTGAAATTGGGTGTGTATCCTTATTTATATCAATTGGGTGATTTATATCACCCCTATCTGGTGGAAGGCCACTTGGTAAATCAGAAGGAAACACATCTTTAAAATCATCTAACAAACTGTTCAATTCATTATTAACATTCAATTCACAAACATAAGAAAATTGTTGCTTTATATTACAGAAAGTAAAAGTATTCTGTACAGGAAGAGACCATAGCATATATACCTCACAAATTTCCTTCTTTATCAGCTTCTGAACTTCAGTAGAACACAGCAAAGGATTATCAGATACTTCATGTTCACCTTGAATAACAAAAGTCTTACCATCCCTTTCGAATTCTAGTGTATTATGGTGATAGCTACGTTTTAAGGATGGTTCCAATCCCCATAGCCACTCCCTCCCTAGAGCAATATCAGCTCTTTCCATGTTCATTATTTGGAAATCAAGCTTATCTTTATATCCTTGAATCTCGATTTCCAAATTGGATACCATTATATCCCATATTTTATTGTCTTGGCCTTGCATCATACGAACAACATATTGATGCTCACTATTTTGTTGGGGAAGTTTCAATTTTTTGACAAGTGCATAATTTATAAAATTATGTGTGGCAGAGTCATCAATCATGACTCTAACCCATTTTCCAGCTATCAATCCATGTACTCTAAGTAAATCATGTGGCCCAAAAGTAGGTTGCCACATAGAAGTTGACATACAACACTTATGTTGTACATCCATGTGCAGGACCTCTAAAGATTTATAATTTTCATGGCCCTTTAATTCTAAGGTCTGCACTACATGGATTTGTTTTTCTTTTCCCTTGCCCTTGTCCTTTCCTTTGTCTTCCCCCTTTTTCTTTTGAGGGCAATTCCAAGCAGCATGGTTAGGGGATAGGCAATTAAAACACAAATTTTCTTTTTTGGCCTTATCAAAGTCATCAGGACTTAACTTTGGCCTCATATATGGTTTCTTTTCAAAAGGTTGTTTTTTACCCTTGAAAAATGGCATTTTCCTTTTAAATTTGCCTACAAATTTTGAGGTTTCCAATTCCTTAGACTTGGGCTCCGTATTAGTGAGACTAGTGAGTGTACCTGGACGCATACTATCTTCATAAATTAATGCAAATTTAATTGCCTCTTCAAGCGTCTTAGGTAAACTCCGTTTTACTTCCTTTTTACAGGCTTTATCCAGTCCCCTAATGAATCCTCTTGTTTTTTGGAATTCATCAATTCCTTCCAGTTTGAGGATTATCTCACGATATTCCTCCAAATATGTCAGTAGGGGTCGTCCCTTTTGTCTGACATAATCCCAATCTTCCCAATTTCTTTCCATTTCATTTTCAGGAAGAAATTCTTTTAAAAAGACGGATTCAAATTGAGCCCAAGTTTCAGGTATTTTATTCGCCTCCTTTAAAGTTCGCCACCACTTATATGCTTTGGGCCCCAAAGTTAAACTGGCCTCCAGTGCTTGGAGATGTGGTGGGGTATTTTTTAATTTATGTAAATCTTCCCATTTTTGGAGGAAATTAAAGATTGTATCTTTATTCCTATCTTTTTCCTCCCCGTAAAATTGAGGTGGTTTCATATCCTTTAAAACCGGATTATCCCTCAATTTATGGTAAGTTTGGGGTTCTTTAGGATCTCGCATAGTCACATCTAAATCTTTCGATGAAGATGGAATATCTGAGATTTCTTTCTTATTTTTATCTTTTTCCAACAATAAAGTTAACTGAGATTTTATTTCAGTAAGTGTTTGAGTTAAAAATTCCATTTGAACCCCCTGAGTTTGCACACGAGCAGTAAGATCATCAAATTGCTCTCGCGTGGCAAAAAATTCTTCCCATTGTTCTTCTTGTATATCTGGTTCATGGGGATCTACCATAGGTTGATCCCCTGAACTAGAACTTTCCATTACCCTTTCTTTCCCTTTTTCTGCCATTAATACACTGGAATTGGAAAGCAAAAATAAGAAATTTGCATACAAGATAAAGTACTTCCCTGATTTTTAATGGCAGGCTGTGGCTTCAGTCGTGTATGATATTTTTCTGTCTGTCTCACAGCAATTGTCTCACGCACAGCAATCGTGACACATTTTGCCTCCGTTGAGCACCATCAGATCACTTTTGCCTCACGGCTGATGCTTCTCGACTGATGCAGCTGACGCCTCTTCTTTTATTGACCAGAAACGGAATCGTGTTATCTCGCGCTGGTTCTGGTTCGTTGTGCAGGCGTTGACCAGAAACGAAATCCCCTTTTTGCCTTTCGCCAGTCGACGGACCAGAAATGGGTCGCCGTTTCTAACGTTTCTGCCCGTAACGTTAGATGCCAGAAACGTTAGATGTCACATTAATGTGACGTGGCGTTACTCCTCTCTTTTGTTTTCCTTCACGGCCCGTTCCGACGGCCCGTCGCGTTTTCACGGCGCCTGGTTCCAGACACTCACGCGATGTGACGTGGCACTTCTTCCGTCCGTTTTTCTTCACGGCCCGTCGCCTGGTGCTCACGCGACGTTACAAAGACTGGCGGCCTGACTGGCGACTGACAACCTGACGAATTTCTGACAGTTTGACAAACGATTATCGATCTGAGACATAGAACCATAAGCTCTGATACCAATGTTAGATGATGGAAAGTCAGAAAACAAAAAACGATGAAAGCACGAGTCCTTCTCCTCCCAACCACGCCTAGATCAGTGCTGGCCCCCTAAGCTGATCCCTTTGCCAGCCGTCAACTTCCTGGAGTCCTACTATTCCTGGACTCTCTTACTCTCTAGGCTCCCCTTAACCCCGTTCGGGCGCCCAAGAGCCCGGACGGTCATTCTCGTGCATGTTCCCCTAGATTTACCTTAATGTGACATTAAATATCACTTTTAATGTCACATTCCATATTTATGACCTTAATGTGACATTAAATATCACTTTTAATGTCACATTAATGTCACATAGGCCCATTGCCTATCAATACAAATCATTGGGTAAGAAGGTCTACACGTGTCAAAAGGCAGCCACGGAGGTTTCAGCCATCTTTGGATTGTATTTTATTGACTGATGAAGGTGAGCCTTTGACATTTAGAGAGGCATAGTCATGTGAAAACAAGAGAAAGTGGGGCTTGCTATGCAGGAAGACATGAAGTCTCTGTATGCGAATAAGACATGGGAGCTTGCACGTTTGCCCAAGGATAGGAAAGCTATTCCTAATAAATGGGTTTATTAGGTGAAATATATTGATGGGAAGCCCAAATACAAGGCACGTTTGGTTGCTAAGGGCTTCGAGGTGAACAACAGATTGCATCGTCGAGGTGGAGACACGCAGTCCAGCGCACTGCACCCGTGTATATATCTGCATATCTTTGTATACAGCACACTTTATACAGCAGATCTTCATCTTTCACTGTCTCTTTCTCTCTCTTCTCTCTCTCTGCGTTCTCTCTATCTCGGGCCTACGCTTCCGCACCGCTGCACTCTGACATGGTATCAGAGTAGTGTAGAAGGGCTGACTGAGTGCAGAACCAACCTGAAGAGGAGTTTTCATCACGACACAAGGCTGCGTTTTCAGCGTTTGAGGGCAGGCAGGAGGGCTGCACCTCGGAACAAGGCTGAAGCGAGCGTGGGCGCGTCGGAAAGGAGTCCAGGTGGTGGATTTGCTGCTGTTTACTGTTGTTTGACGAGGAGGAAGTTTGAGTTTTCAGCTTTCAAGTGCAGGTTTTGCTTTTTCATCGCCTCCGGCGGGTGAAGAAGATTCGGGACGCAGAAGAGCCCTAGCAGGCTGCGTTTTCACAATCAGAGGGGGCTGCTTTTGCGTTTGTGAAGGCATTACAGGTGAAGATGTCTACAGAGATTGACTTGGAGTTCCAGACGATTATGGACCAGAAGAAAGCTATGGAAGCCGAGTTGGAGGCTATTGAGAGGAATGGCACTTGGTCACTCGTGCCACGGCCCCCGAATAAGAAGGTGATTGGCGTCAAATGGGTCTTCAAGACCAAATACCTTAGCGATGGTTCTTTGGACAAGCACAAGGCTCACCTTGTTGCTAAAGGTTTTGCACAACGCCCAGGGATTGATTGTCATGATACTTTTGCCCCCACTGCTGGTATGGCGACTATTCGAGCTGTTCTTGCCTTGGCTGGCCATAGGAGATGGCCTGTCTACCAGTTGGATGTGAAGTCGGCCTTCCTCAATGGTGATTTGAAGGAGGAGATCTATGTCGAGCAGCCTCCTGGCTTTGGATCTTCAAATGGGAAAGTCTACAGGTTGAAGAAGGCCTTGTATGGCCTCAAGCAGGCTCCGCGTGCATGGAACGAGAAGATTGATTCGTTCCTTCAGTCACAGTTGGGCTATCGGCGTTCTAAGGCCGATCCGCAGCTTTATGTACACACTTCCGAGGCTGGTTGTGTGCTTTTTGTGTTGTATGTTGATGACTTGATTGTCACAGGTGATCATGCACAGAAGGTCCAAGAGACGAAGGCAGCTTTACATCGGACGTTCGAGATGACGGACTTGGGTCTACTCCATTTCTTTTTGGGCCATGAGATTTATCAGTCTCAGAGGGGGATCTTCATCTCTCAGCAGAGATATATACAGGAGCTCTTGGTTTCTTTTGCGATGGCGGATTGTCGGACCCTTTCTACTCCTATGGATCCGAACTGGAAGGCCACTTCCCATTCAGCTTCTCCCCTGGCGGATGCTTCCTGCTATCGTCAGTTGATTGAATCATTGATTTGGCTCCTCAACACTCATGTTGATCTTTGTTTTGTTGTTGGGCTCTTGGCGGGGTTCATGAGTGAACCTCAGACGGTGCATTGGCAGGCTGCTCAGAGGATACTTCGGTATTTGAGGGGGACGTCTGATTTAGGGATTCATTATGCCGCAGGCACAGGTGGTTCCGATCTTGTTCTTGCAGGTTGGAGCGACTCCGATTGGGCCGGTGATGTGGACCACAGGCGGTCTACTACAGGTTACTGTTTTACCTTGGGTGCAGGTGTCATCTCATGGAGTAGCAAGAAGCAGCCCACGGTAGCCCTTTCGTCTACTGAGGCGGAGTATCGGGCCGCGTCTTCCACCACATGTGAGAGTGTGTGACTTCAGAGATTGTTGGAGGAGCTTGGTTGCCCCCAGACTCGTCCTACTTTGCTGCAATGCGACAATGAGAGTTGCATTGCCTTGGCCCGGAATCCTGTTTTTCATGCCCGGACGAAGCACATAGAGATCCAGTACCACTTCATCAGAGAGAAGCTTCTGGATGAGACCATCACCGTGGAGTATTGCAAGACGGAGGACAATCTTGCAGATTTGTTTACGAAGGCACTTCCCCAGGCTCTACTTCGGAGACATGCCAGATCCCTCAGGCTTCTGCCCCGCCCAGGCTCTGAGAGGGGGTGTTAGCGATTAGAGCCGTTAGGCCGGCAGCCAGTCGGACTGCCACGTGGCAGTCCGACCTGTTCCTGTTAGTCGGCTGCATTTAATGCAGCCGACCTGCATATTTTGGCACCCAGGTTTTTGGCTATTTATAGCCAATTTTTCCGGTAGTCTCATGCATTCTTCTGCTTGCAGATTACAGGCTGGAGGCTCGCGCAGATTCCGTCTCTGTTCGCAGATTTGAGACAGGAGATCGTACAGACTGCAGCGGACTTCGAGGTGAACAGCAAGTTGCATCGTCGAGGTGGAAACACGCAATCCAGCGCATTGCGCCCGTGTATATATCTGCATATCTTTGTATACAGCACACTTTATACAGCAGATCTTCATCTTCCACTGTCTCTTTCTCTCTCTTCTCTCTCTCTGCGTTCTCTCTCTCTCAGTCCTACACTTCCGCACCGCTGCACTTTGATAGAAGATGACTATGCTCCGTGTTTTGTTTGCTCTCACTGCATCCTTGGATTTAGAGTTGGATCAGATGGATGTAAAGACTGCTTTTCTTCATGGTGACCTAGATAAAGAGCTGTACATGAAATAGCCTGAAGGTTTTGCTATTCAAGGAAAAGAGCATTTAGTTTGCAAACTGAAACGCAGCTTATATGGGCTGAAACAAGCCCCTAGACAGTGGTATAAAATGTTTGATACTTTTATGCTCAGCTATGGATTCAAACGTAGTCATGCAAATCACTGCTTATATACACTAAAAAGGCTGATGATGGAAGCCTTATTGTGCTGGTCTTATATGTGGATGACATGTTGATTGCAGAAAAGCACAAGAGTACTCTACATGCTCTTAAAAGGCAGCTGAATTCAGCCTTCTCAATGAAAGATTTGGGAGCAGCTGAACCCGTTTTGGGTATGCGCATTAAAAGAGATAGAGGGCAGTGCTTCTTGTTTCTCTCCCAAGAGAAGTACATCATCAAAGGACTTGACAGATTAAATATGACTGATGCTAAGCCTCTTGGTATGCCTTTACTGCCATATACAAAGTTGATTGCCAAAAAGATGATGCAACTGCTACTACTATGAAGGGCAGACCTTATGCATCAGCTTGTGGTTCATTGATGTATGCCGTGGTTGCAACTCGCCTTGACATTGCTCATGCAGTGGGAGTTGTTAGTAGATTCATATCTAACCCTAGCAAACCACATTGGGAAGTAGTGAAATGTATCTTTAGATAGTTAAAAGGTACACAAGACAAGTGTATATGCTATGGAAAGGGTACACTAGAGTTGCAAGGATTTTGTGATTCAGACATGGCAAGACATGTTGACACTAGAAAATCTACCAATGGATACGTCTTTACTTTGGCTGGTGGGGCTATTTCTTGGTATTCAAGGTTGTAGAAAATTGTTGCACTGAGTACTACAGAGAGTGAATATATTTCAGCCACAAAAGCTTCTAAGGAAGATATTTGATTTCGCTGTTTGGTCAAGGATTTTGGTCTTTCTTCATGTACTCCAGTGCTTGGTTGTGATAGCCGGAGTGGAGTATGTTTGGCTAAGAATGCCATGTTCCATGCACGTATCAAACACATAGATGTTCGATATCACTTCATTCGATAGGTCTTGGATGATGGTCTTGTCACATTGACTAAGGTCAAAACCCAAGATAACCTTGCAGATGTTCTTCCTAAAAGTATTGCAAAGGCTCAATATGAGCATTGCATTTGATTAGTGGGAGTTGGCTAGCTTAAGGGTACCACTTCGGGCCTTTAAGTGGGAGGTTGTTGGGTGTAAAGTCCCATTAATCTCCATGTGTATAAACTTACGGGTGTGAACGCACCCTTATTTGTACCCTAACATATAAATACATTTCATTCTTTGTGTAATGTAACACTTATTGATACACTCGCCTTCGGATTCTCTCACTCTCTCTCAACTGTATTCCTGCTCCATTCCTGTCTCGCACTCCATCGCACTCTGTCACAACAACCAACATTTTTACCCCTTGTTTGACCAGATCGGCTAGATTTGGGCTGCTTCATGTTGTTTCCTTTTAATCTATGTTTTTTTTCTATGCACAGCCTTTTGCTATCAACCATGCTTTGTACTTGTCAATAGTGCCACTAGCCTTG
The DNA here is from genome assembly GCF_053477565.2 of Lygodium microphyllum. Taxonomy (NCBI): domain Eukaryota; kingdom Viridiplantae; phylum Streptophyta; class Polypodiopsida; order Schizaeales; family Lygodiaceae; genus Lygodium; species Lygodium microphyllum. Next base: position 123,867,001 of record NC_141159.1, on the reverse strand, counting down.
CGTTTGAGTTTGAAAACCCATTTTGTGCCAATAGCCTTTTTACTAGGTGGTAAATCCACAAGATCCTATGCAGAGTTAGTGGCAATAGAGTCTTAACTCTTCTCGCATGGCCTGCATCCAATGTACACCTTGCTGGCTTTGTCCAAGGAGGTAGGCTTATCTTCGTCTAACAGTGAGCTCATGAGCACGTGCTCATCACAAACATCATCTACTTCCGTAAAATCAGCCTAATGGGCCCCCCTTGCATCATATGCTACATGTCTAGTAGCCCTTCTAGTGCACTGAGGTAAGGTAGTATCCATTCTACTCTCCTGGAGAGTGCGTAATAGCCATCTAGGGACTATTTTAGTTTGCATTTGTGAGAGCGCGCGACGGAAGAAGGAAGCAACACCGAAGACGGAGGAAGATGATAGAGTCAGAGTGTGTACCCGCCAAGGAAGGAGGGAAGCAACTGACTGCCAAGTGGGAAATGGCTATAAATAGCCAAAAAACCCAAAAACTGGCCGACCTGAAATTTGAGGCCAAAAATATGTCTGACCAGCATTTAATGCTGGTAGAAATGCCACGAATGCTCAAAAAAACCCCGGAAAGGGTGGACAATGTCCAGCAAGTGAGGCAGGCTGAAGAATGCAGAAACTGCCTCGGGAAATGCACATAAAATCCCAACTAGAGGAGAAAATGCACTGAAATGCAATAAACCGAGTGCTCTAGAATGAGCTACCTCCTCTGTTAAAACAAGTGATAGACAAGTCACAGCTCCTAAAGGACCTCACAGCTCCTAAAGTCCTTGTCTGACTCAGACTGAGGCTCACAAGCAAGAAATGACAAGGCATGATAAACATGACTGCTAACAGCATTTACAGCAGCTCTTTCATGCTGTACTGCATCTTCCACTTCATGAGGCAATCCAAGATCAAGTGCATGTTGTTTGGGAGCATGTGGTGACTTGCTGTAATATGTCTGTTTGGCCATTTATAATTGTCACAAACTCCAAAGAAAGTGATAGAAGACCCTCAAAGACATCACCAATGTCATGGGTGGTTGGCATCTCAAACTAATCATGTGAAAATGTAGCATTTTCAGCAAATATAACATCCCGACTAACAACTTCTTGCGTGGATCATACAAACGATAGCCCTTTCTTTTCGAACTGTAGCCAATAAAAATGCATTTTACTGCTTTGTCATCAAGTTTTCCACGAAGCTCTTTCGGAACATGTGCATAGGCTATGCATCCGAACACCTGAAAGTAATCAATCTTGGGTTTCTTGCCATGCCAAGCTCCAAACGGCGTGACCATTTTTAGTGCTTTGGTGGCTGCATGATTTAAGACACAATTCGCACACTGAAGACCTCCAAGCCAAAATTTGTGTGGTAGCCCTTTGCTCTTGAGCATACAATGAGTCATTTCTGTTAAGTGTTTGCTTTTTCCTTTTAGCAACGCCATTTTGCTGAGGTGTCATGCTAACAGTGACTTAATGTGTAATGCCATTTTCAAGTAAAAATGTCTCAAAAGCATAAGACATGTATTCCTCCCCTCTATCCGTGCAATGTGTCTGCACTTTCAAACTAGTGCTAGCCTCAAGCTTTCCAATAAGATGTTTAAAATGCATAAACACATCAGATTTTACTTTCAGCCCATATACCCATGTATATCGTGAGTAGTCATAAATAAAAGTGACAAAATAAAGATGATCCCCAAGTACACATGTCCTCATGGGACCACAAACATCGGAGTGGATAAGCTGCATTTTCCAAATAGCACGCATGGCACCATCCTTTTTGAAAGTAAACCTATGCATTTTGCCCAAAATACATCTCTTACATGCATGGGGAGGTTGGGCCTCCACTAGAGGCAATGCATCTACCATCTGACACTATTGAAGGGCCATTAGATTGCCAAAACTCATATGTTCATAGTGAGCATGCCATAGCTCCGCATTTTCGCATTGCAAGCGAAAGAGTACTAACTGCCATAGCATCATGAGACCGTTTGTTATACGTATCCAACAAGAAAAGACCCTTATATAAGGTGCTAGATAGCTTGAGTACATAATCCATCTCTCTATCTTTGAAAATGCATTTGTCATCTTCAAAGATGACTTGAAAGCCACGCTTATTGAAAGCAGATATAGACAACAAATTCTTTGTGATGCAGGCACAAACAAGACATCCAGGAGCATGAAATTGAAACCATTTGCAATAATAATCATAATTGAACTAATGCCACATACATCCTGATTGCTACTGTTTGCACATGTAACATGTTTTCCTGCAGGGGTTGAATGCAAAGATTTGAAGAGACACTTTGTAGAATTGATATGCTTGGACATCCCACTGTCAAAATACCATGTATGTTGCATGTCTGTAAGAAATGTATAACCCTTCTCCGCAAAGTTGGTTGTAGCATCACTATCCGAAGATTTGCTGGTTGATGTCTCCTCAACAACCAGAGTGAAGTCTTTCTTCTTCTCTATGGCCAATTGCTTCTTGCATTCATCAATATAATGACTGGGCTTTTTGCAATAATAACATTTTTCCTTTTTTCTTGGACTTTTCTATGTCTTGGGTAGCCTTACTTGACAGTTGTCCCACATCAGCCTTTTGCTGATTTTTCACATACTACTTGACTTTCCCTTTGCCTTTGTACTTTGAGAGCATAGCCACATCATCAGAACACAATGCAACATTCTTCCGAGTTTGTTCCTCTTGTAACAAGAGGCTTTCCAATTCCACAAATGTAAGGGGCCGCTATATATCCCAACTTCCTTTCCCCCCTGTCCCCTTCTTTGTTTTTTTTTAGAGACAACATCAACAAGATGTGAAATCCAAGATATGACACCAATTCTACATCTTGAATGATCTCATCAACACGAACCTTCTGCTCATTCAAATCCTATATGTGTGTGAGGTGATTAGTCATGTTGTTGCCTTCTTCCATGTTTACATTACCTAGCTCTTTGCGTAGATGTAACGTGCTCGCCTATTGGCTATCTAAGCACGTTTTAGCGGTCCATCGAGAAACGAATCTAAGCGTCGCTGCCCGGCACTCCCATGGAATGTTCCGGGGTTTGTCGCCTAGGGTTTCTTGAGTCTGCCTCACAACGGAACATTCGTGGCCGAACCCACTACGATCGACCTAAAATTTGAGTTCCTAGTTGTCAAGGTCTCGTAACAACATTCTAGCGTCTGGTTTTGGACATTCTACTTTACGCAGAGATATCCAATCCGAAGCAGATCTATACCGCACTTGGTTCAAAGAGAATGGGAAACGAGAGAGATGCGCTGCTCAACCTCTCTGCCCGTAGGGCATAGTCCCATTCCGGTCCCCTAAAATGGCATGAATTGGGTTCTAACTTAACAATACCTAAAGTCATCGTTGGTAAAACCTTGTGAGAAGCCTCTCAGTTCTCTGGGACCATCGAGTCGTAGGATGGATCCGTCGGGGATTCCGCCCACCCGCTTTCCTTGATAGCTTTAGTTTTCTAATTAGGTCCTACCACATTTATGTGCGACATTTAAAACCAGCTTCATTAATTAAGTCTTTTAGGAAACATGGTTCGTTCGCATAACTTACAACATAGACATGAAAACAAAACAAGCAGTCCTTTTGACAAACAAGTTCCTTAACTTATCTTCAAGTTAATCTTTGTCTCTTGCCCATACACGAGAATTATGTATCCCTTCTGTCCAACAAAAGTATCTGGTCCAAATCACATAGCACCAAAATTACCATCATTTATCTAGAATAGGATCTTCCAACGCGCTAGACGTTGGGCTCACGGGGATCTCCAACTCCATTCTGGACAAGCAAGGGTGTCCAAAGCTTCACCTGACCCACAAGCGGTCTAGGAGTGAGATGCAATTTCCGTAGTTGGCCTTTTGACCACTCGACCATTGGCCTGTGAATCGAGCAGTGCCCTCTCGGGGTAATCTGCGGTGCGATCTTGGAGATGATCCATGCGTGCAAAATATCATTCCTTAATTAATCCAATTAAGAGTCAAGCACAATCAAGGCAATTAGCCCTAATATCATCTTTTAGGAAAACATTCCTTTATTTCCATGGCAACTTGTCATTACAGACTCCTGCCATGCATTGGCTATCAACACTTGGAATATTTATCCAAATCACAATGCAACAATCAGTTGATTGAAAGAAAAGCATTTAGGATGTCCAATCAACCAATAAACTAATTGTATTTTTTCCAAACAATACAATAATAGACGCGATAATAATTCCATCGCATATTCGCTCTTCCCCTTGGGATCAAAGAGCGATTCTATGAAAAATTTTCTTAATACTCTTATGCACAATTCTTAATGTCATTCTTTTTACGATTATGTCATAATAACCCCTGACCAATTGCTCTATCAACGAATAAGCAATTCGCAACTAAGTGTAATTAACTTCCCTTGATATATGTATTTTGAAAATTCTATCTTTCAAATATGTGAGAAGAGACCTATCCCTTCCCATGACCTATTCTCGTCCATCATAGAATGGAGCCTAATGTATCTCATGCAAGAATCAAAACAAGCATCTATCAATTTGAAAATACATTACTTACGATCGGTATCGCAATTGGATTGACAGTGATGCCTTCGCTCGAAGCTTCGTTGCTGATTGTAGGATTGCCATCTGCACGCGACATTCTTCGCTTGGAGGCTATCGTCCGTAAGTAGACTCAAGAGATTAAGAAGACGGAATAGATTCAAGATGGGAGAGGGTAAGAGAAGATGGCTAAGTCGAGGATTGAGATAGAGAGAATTGTGCAGCCTCTCGTGGTAACTCTTCTCTCTCTCTCTCTCTCTCTCTCTCTCTTTCTCTCAAGCTCTCTCTCACAATCTCTTGGAGGGGTATTCTCTCTACCTCTCTCTCGCAGCCTCTTGGGGTCTCCTTGTGCTTCCTTGTGCCTCCCCATGCCTCATATTTATAACGAATTAGAGAGGAGGGGATAAGGCTGAGAATAAGAGTGGAGGGGCTCTTAGAAGACTCAGTGATTTGATGCTCAGATCATAAATCTGATAGTTGCATTGGCTTCAAAAGGGAGGTAAAACCCCAAGATACCAAGACACTTGGTTAGAAAGCTCTCAGTTCACTCCTTTTTCTTTTCTCTATTCGAAGTGTTGTCTACTACCTATAGATTGCGATCGCGGCGCACGCGATTTTGCCAGTCACTTTTCTTTATTTTTTTCTTTTTATAAAATCTCGAAAACTAACTAAAACATTACTTGTCTTTTCTTTTAAGTGACTTTCAATTCTATCTTTTTAGGATAATATCTAAAATATACTAGTTTTTTTTCCCAAAATTCTAATATTTTTGGACCATCCAAACTATACATATTAATACTAGTGATCAATATGGCTCATAAGTCTCGTTCATGTTGTAACTTCCGTGAAGGGTTGCTACGGTCCTTGTCAATCTGAGAAAAATGTCGGATTACGACTCTTGGTTTATTTTTAAATATATTTTTAATTAAATAAAAATTATTAGTTATTAATGTTAGTTTTTACCTTAGTTAGTCTTTAGTTAGTAATCTTACTAACTTATTAACTGACTAACTAACTTTCGAACTAACCAACTAACTTTTATTGCGTGGAAATATTACAGTAGATAAGATATCCTAGCTTCATTATAGGTTGCAAACAAATGCTCTAGTACATCCCAAGCTGCTTTTGAGGTTCTATAAGACTGAATATGTGAAATAATAGCTCTTTTTACTAATAGGGAAATCAAAGATAGGGATTGGCAAAGTTGAGCCGTGGGAGGTGCTGATGAGGAGACGGAACTACAGGTTGTAATGGCACACAAGAGGCGTAGTTGGATTGGAGGTGTTAACTGTTGAGCTTCGTGGCGCGAGGATCGAGACACGCAGTGGTTACTAGCAGTAGAGAGAGTAAGAGAGAGAGAGAATGCAGAGTAGTGAGGAGAGTGAACACGATTTTTGGGTACAATGATGAGTGTACTTCTTTAGGTTTTTAGATAGATATATATATGAAAGTCCAAGTGCTAAGGGTGTATTTACACCCGAGCACATTTAAAAGGCACGAGGGCCTTTATTCCCAACAACCTCCCACCTAAAGGCAATGTGCCTTAAGAGGAGAAAGAAATCAGCTAAGTCTAGGTATGTACAAAGCTGAAATACATATATCTATCGAACTCCCATCATGTGTCGGCAATGAGCAGACCGCTCTGTTGGGAGACCCTTCATGAGAAGGTCTGTAGGATTATCATCTGTATGCACTTTGAGACCTATCTCTGAGTATTCGCATACCAAGAATGTGGTTTACATCACCAAGATCCTTCATGTCAAAGCTGCCATGAAGACTTTGCTTTAGTGAGTCCAAGGCATGAGTATCCTTGCTAGCAATCAGCATGTCATCGATATACAGAACCAAGATAATTAGACTGCCATCAGTTGCCTTCTTGGTGTATAACCAGTGATCCACTTGACTTCTATGGAAACCTTGAGACTGCATAAATGTATTAAACTTATGATACCATTCTCTTGGTGCTTGTTTTAGCTCATACAAACTCCTTTTGAGTTTACATACAGTCTTCTCTTTCCCTTTTTCCACAAACCCTTTAGGCTGCTGCATATATATGTCTTCGTGCATCTACACCATGTAAGAATGCAGTCTTTACATCCATTTGTATGAGCTCCATATCTTCAATTGCAACCAAGCCCAAAATGGTTCTCAATGTAGTCATCTTGATTACAGGAGAGAAGATCTCATCAAAGTCAATTTCGTGCTCCTGCTTGTACCCCTTCGCAACCACTTGCTTTGTACTTTGGTGAGGAACTAGAAGTGACCATCTTGTAAACCCATATTCATGGAAGGGTTTTTACCCTTTAGGCAACTGCACCAAGTCCCAAGTGCCATTTTTCTCAAGAGATTCCATTTCCGACAACATGGCTTTATACCATTTCTTACTGTCTTGTTTGTTCATTGCTTCCTTGAAGCAAGTCAGTTCATCACAGTCTATCAACATGACATAATCAGCCACATTGTTTGCGCCATGAATGAATCTATCAGGTCGTCTAGTAGTCCTAGACGATCTCCTAACCCAATGATCATTGTTTGCTAGCTGTTGAGCATTTTCAGCTTGCTGTCTTGGTTGTTTTTGCACATGTAGTGGCTCATTATCATGGGCAATAGCTGGCTGATCATTTCCAGCATTATTTTCTGCATTTACAGATTCATTTACAGCAGGTATTTGCTGCTGTACAGTGTGCACATTTTGCTGTAAAAAATGTACTTCTCGGAATACAACCCTACAGACCTCCTCAGTCTTTTCGGGCTGTTTATGCATGCGATCTTCTTGGAAGATAACATCATTGTTGCGTACTACTTTTTTTTTCTCAAGATCCCATAATCTATACCCCATTTCACTCTCATCACCATATCTTAGAAAAATGCATTTATAGGACTTTGGCTCAAGTTTGTTGTGTTTTTCTTTACGAATGTGCACAAAAGCCTCGTTGCCAAACACTTTCAGGTGAGTATATGAAGGTGGCTTACCCGACCCCCTCCCCCCCCCCAAAAAAAAAGTTTGGTAATTGATTAATCAAGTGTACGGCTATCATAACAGCCTTTGCCCAAAAACCATGGGGTAATGTAGCATGAGACAGCATCGTACGGACCTTATTCTATATGGTCCGATTCATACGCTTTGTAATTCCATTTTCGGGTGGATTATGAGGGGTAGTGAGCTCCCTCTTGATTCCTTTGTTGTCACAAAATGCCTGAAAGGGCTTGAATACATATTCCCCACCATTGTCAGAGCGAAGACGCTACAGTGTCATATCAGTTTGATTTTCAACCAATGCCAAGAATTTTTTAAACTTGTCAAGCACTTTATCCTCGTTATGAATAGGATAAACCCATACCTTTCGTGTAGCATTATTAACAAAGGTGACAAAATATTTCTTTCCCCCTAAAGATAATCCTGGCATCTGACATATACATCGGAATGTACTAACTCTAGAGGAGAATAGCGAAAGAGACTTTTTATGAGACGTCTGTGCATGTTTACCATAAATACGATGATCACAATGCTCAAAAACAGCATAACGAAGACAAGGCAAGTAACCCAAATGAGAGAACACTTTCATTCCAGTTTGACTCATGTGTCCCAACCGGCCGTGCCACAAAGAAACACTTGGCTGCTCGGTCACGGCAACAACATGATCACTCACACTAGATACGTGGAGAGGATACAAGGTATCACTTTTACAACCTCTGGCAATCACTCTAGATCCCTTACAGATCTTCCATTTCCCATCACCAAAGGTGGTATGAAATCCATCATCATCTAGCTACCCTGTGCTAATCAAGCTCTTCTTGAGCAGAGGTATATGCCGTACATGCTGAAGTGTGAAGACAGAACCATGCTGAAACTGCAACTGCACATTGCCAATACCTGCAATGTCACATGCATAGTTGTTCCCAAGATAGACAACACCATGTCGACCCCCTGTATAGGCAGAGAACCACTCACGATGAGGGGTGACATGAAAGGAAGCACCTGAATTGAGAATCCAAGTGTGCATGTCCTCATCTGTATTTACAAGTAAAGCATGTGCACTAAAGTGTGAAGAGACTAAGAGTATGTCATTCCCAGTGTCACTGTCATGAGTGACTACATTCACCTCTTCAATTTTGACGCTGCTCTTTTTAGGTTGACTCTCCTTCTTCTCTTCCTTGCTATCATCTGTCTTCTTGCCCTTTTCTTTCTCTTTCTTCCATTTGTAGCAGTCACGTTTAAAGTGACCCTTCTTGCCACAATGATGGCATTCAACATCTTTGCCACGTGATTTACTGCGTCCCTTGCTATTAGATTTGCCTTTCTGCTATGATTTGCCTCTAGTATGCAAAGCACTGGAAGACTCACTGGATGCATTGTTCTGCCGATTCATTTCTTCCATGAGTAGAGCACTCTCTACATCAGCATACAAAAGAATCGCATTAGAATTGCTCATAGCAGTCCTAAGTGCAAAGCAAGAACGTAGCCTTAAATTCTTCTTCAATCAAGAACTTCAAGGCAGCCAGCTGGCTGAAAATGGAGTTAAACTCACGCAAGTGAGTAGACATTGCTGTACCCTCTTTCGTACGCAAATCCATAAGCTTTTTCAGCCAATACACTTTGCTTGCAGCACTCTTCTGTGCATACAGTTCTTCCAGTCGAGTCCAAATAGCATATGCAGAATCCAAACCTTCAATGTTAAACAGCAAGGCATTAGAAATCGATAGCTCGATGGTTGAGCGTGCAAGCTCATTTAACTCATCCCAATCTTCTTGTTCCATGTCAGCAGGCTTTGCCCCTTTGGTCTTAATCGGCTTTGCTTGCTTCTTCCTTCAAGCTTTTTAATGTGCATGAGATTACTGCTGTTAGTGCTGCCAGCCATGATTTTCAGCCCAAATGTGACCAGAATTTCAGCAAATGCAGGCCCAAACTATCACCCAAGTGACCAAGGTACAAACAAGTACCAACCAGCAATAAATGACCACGTAGAAGCAGAAATTTCAGATCTGTAAGTAAATTTTCAGAAGCACCAAACCATGTGCTACAGCATTCCAAAACTGATTACGGCTGTTCCAAGGGCAAATACATCACATTACATGAGAAGTCCCAAATTTTAGCTGCAATTTCTGTTGTACATGTACCCACGGGCATAAAATTTGACACACACGGTCAAAAGCCCCAAAATTTTTGTGCTCAAAGCATCAACAATACATCTGCACTGTCTCTGTCATGCATAGAACAAGCCAATTTTGCCAAAATAGAGCAATTTCAGCAAAACCCCCAAATTTCACTGACTGATTTGTCCCAATTGCATTAATACATGTTCTCGAAAGCATAAAACGGGCAAAATTAGCAAAATTTCACAAAATTTTGCAAAAGCCCCAAATTGCTCTGGTCCAAATGTGCACCAATGTCAGCCAATTTGACTCAGCTGAACAAAATTTCACCAATACAGTAAAGGCCCCAAATTTTATGGGTCCAATGTTAAGAAATTTCACTCAAATGAGCAAAATTTCAATAAATTTGGCGAAATCCCCAATTCAAATGCGCACGATGTCTGCAATTTCTGACGCTGATGCCTCAATTTCGCACAAACAACACTCAATCTGGACAAGCCCCAAGTTTCTGGGCCTAAATCTGCACAAATCTGCGCACTCTGCTTGCGCGCGCGAACCCCGCGTTAGGAAATAGGGGTAAAAAACTGATTTTCCCCTTTTTGTTAAAAAAGAAAAAGGAACGTGACGAGGGGGGGGGGGGGGGTACGTTGACCCGCCGTGCAGGTCGCCTGTGAAGTCGCCCGCTGGTCTCGCCGTCTCGTCAGTTGCAGTCTTGTCCGGTCAACTGTCCACGCCTACGCATGGTCGCTGTCCACCAACTGGTCGTCACGCAGTCCTGTCGTGTGCTGCGGCACACATGCTCCCCCGCTCGACTGGTCGTTGACTGTCCACGCCTCTAGTCAAGTCTGCGTCACACTGGTCATCGCTAGCTCGTTTGACTTACCCACCGTGCAGTCGGAACCAGTTGACTGCCTCTTCTGCACTTGTTGATTGCCTCTCTTGCACACAAGCCTACCTGCGACTCTCTTGCACTTGTCGACCGCTTCGTCTCGAGAAGTGTGCACTCCTTGCCGCTCTGATACCAATTTGTTGAGCTTTGTGACGCGAGGATTGAGACACGCAGTGCTTACTAGCAGCAGAGAGAGAGAGAGAGAGAGAGAGAATGCAGAGTAGTGAGGAGAGTGAATACGATATTTGGGTACAATGATGAGTGTACCTCTTTAGATTCACACACACACACACACACACACACACACACACACACACACATATATATATATATATATATATATATGAAAGTACAAGTGCTAAGGGTGTGTTCACACCCGTGCACATTTAAAAGGCACGAGGGCCATTATTCCCAACATTAATTGGCACAAGAAGTTTAGGCGGTAGGCAAATGGCGATGCAGAGCTGACGTGTGGCATGCGGCTTCTCAGTTTCAGCAGCTGCTCCTCTTCCTCGCATGAACGGAAACTGGTGGCAGCAAGACCTTGGGCAGATCGGAATCAGTTGACGGTGGAACCGGCGCGTAGAAGCTGCTCTGATACCTAACGTGAGAAATGGCACTAGCTATGGAGAAGAGAGAAATGAGAGACAATGACAATGAGTGAGCTGAAGCAAGAGTTTAGAGTGTATTGGAATTGAAGGATAGAGTGAAAGTACAACTCCAATTGAGGTCGTAGGTTGACCTAACCATCCTTCCATCAACTAACTAGAGTTAGGTTTACTTATTCTAGACCCTAGGGTCACCACTTTAATGTCCTAAGACACTAGGTGTACGCACACTACATTGACACTTCAATAAGTGTGCACACCACACAAATTACATGGGCACTGCCTAGAATTGTCAAATTCTAACAAGTGGATTGTGTAGTCCAAGCTAGTGCTCTTGTCCTATGGAGGACAATGCAGCGGATCTTTTCATGAAGCCTTTGTCTAAGGTGTCTTTGCACCATCACATGAGATGGGTGAGTCTTCAGCCACTCTCTAGGATCCAAGGGGGGTGTTATCATTCCTTACATTTCATGCTGGTCATCTCCTGGTTGTGAGCTCCATCAGAGTTTGATGGAGGCGTTGGAGCTCTGACAGCCCTTGCATTTCAGTTTCCAGCCTCGTATTTCATTTATAGTGTGTTCACACTGGCAAGCAGTGATCCAGTTTGGTGCATTTCAGTTTGCACCAGTTTTGTGGCTGTGTTCACACTGTCATAGCAGCCTTGATGAGGCAGCAGCATTTGCAGCAGGTTGGCCTGTCAGTCCTTCTGGTTGGCCAGTTTTGGGGTTCTGGCTGCGATAAATAGTCACCCCCCTCTTACTGCTGCCTATTCGTCGCCCTTTTTTTCTCTCCATTCAGCCTGCCATTCTCTCTCATTGACCTGATCCAATGCCCTCATTGATGCCTTGAGCTGTGTGCAGGGACTGATCAGTCCTCATTGTATTCAGCAGTCATTTTCAGATCAATGCAATCTATTCCTTCCTTTCTCTGTGTTCATTTCAGTCTCTCTATTCCCTTCTGTCTCCTTGTTTGCGTTCCTCTTCTGTTGCAAAATCTCACAGATTTGGGGATCTTTTCTGCTTTTTGGGTTCTCTCATCTTACTTGAGTTATGCAGTTAGAATGTGGTCTTATAACATTTGTGCTTCTAGTTGTGCCTAACTAGCATTGAGATTTGTGAGACCTTGGCATTGTAGTCTGTTATCAGTTTAGTCTGGTTGTGTTGGACTGTTAGGAGATTTTGACGCCTATCTACTTGTGATCCCACTGGAGATATCAGTCTCTCTTAATTCAACAGAATTTTTTTTCTCTTTTTTTATTTTTCTGTTGGGAAGAATTGTTGTGTGATTACAATAGGGCATTGTGATGTTAGTATAGCCCCGCCTCCCCCTTCAGCCTTCACTACTGTTGCCCCCATCTGCAGCAGCCCCTCACAGACATTGTCTCCCTGCTTACTGCTGTCACCCCCTTCTCACTCCCCCCTCTCCTCACTCACCGCCTGTAAGTCACAGGAGTAGTTGTTTGCTGTGGCCTCACTCCTTTTTCTGCGCCTGTTTCATTACCTCCCTTGCCAGGAGCCTTTGCTGCTTCACTGCAGGCAACATTTTGGCTGAATTGCACTCAAGGTGGCCTCCCTCCACCTCAATTTTGGGAATGACATATGGAAGCTGGAGCATATAGGACATGTACCGAAAGTCAGTCTCAAATTCTTTTGCTGCCCTCATGATGCATGGGTGTTCAATCCAATATGGATTAAGATAAAGATGTCAATATATCTCAGCCAACATGTTATTCTACTGCATTGGTGGGAGTTGGGACCTCAGATAGCAGAAATTACCACAAGGATTGGAGCCTGATCCTCTGTCACCACAAGATATTGTTCATGAAAGTGTGCCCATTACCTCACTCCTCACAAACTGGGCCGTATAGTGATCAAAACACAATTTGGGGAGTATCTTTCTATCCTAAAGGGATAACCATTTTGTACTTACTTCTGTTGATGGTTAGATCATCCTAGTCAATGCCATCCATCTTCCATTAATAATATAGCAACACGGTCACCCCTGGAGAAGTTCTCCTTTCTACAAGTGACCCTAGGTCTGTGTACTAACCAGGGTTTTGTAGTCTTTGACTGCACTTCATGGTGAGTTTTCACCCTATTTGGAATTTCCCAAAGATAATAAAAGTTCTGCCCAAAAAAAAAAGAACACATAATTGTGTGCATGTTGCAGCTGGGCGTGTGGTGCCAAGCAGTCTGAACTCCAAGTAAAAACGTACTGTCCTATATTCTTATTCTCTGTATCAGAGTCATTGCAAAGATGTTAAACTAGTTGACGTGGCATTCAGGACAGGTTTTGGCTTGAACAGGAAGGAAATGCAAGCAGATGGTGGTGCTTATTCTTCAAGGTATGGATCCTGTTAGGACATCTGGTTGTTCTGTTTGGCTGAGTTGTGAAATATATAGCAGTAACTTTTGTACTCAGTTTGTCCCATGGCTTCATGTATTTTGTGACTTTTAGCGGGGAGAATGGAAGTGAAGATTCATATGATAGGAGTCATAACAATGGGGACTATGTAAGTAAAGGCAACATTCTTTCTGCTCATCAGCTCAATATTATGTTGCATTTTATCTTATTACTTGCTTTCAAAAGTCTTCTGACATCCTTCCATGGAACATAGCAGGTACTTCCGAAGCAAAGCTTGGAACAGCCCACTACTGAAGGTAAGTAGTTTTTAATTTTGGAAAAGATGTAGAAAGAAAATCGGTTGAATGATTGTATACATTATTGTATCATTTCCCTTGCAGGATGTACATGTGCCTTAGTTCCTTGTTTTCCCTGTGGCTTAAAGCAGACTTTGGAAGTATTATGGATATGCAAATACTCTATATAATGCACTGACATTGTAGGATGTGGTAAAGATTTGATTGTGCGATGAATCTGTGCGAAATTAAAGCTCTTTTCTTGTTGTAAATTGCCTGTTTTCTCTTGTTATCTCACATAGCAAATGGTATGCAGCCATTGATTTGCTTTGCTTGGTGTAAAAAGTGCCAACTAGTCTACTGTTACTTCAACAGCTTCTGGACCTGAAGGGAACAATGTGTCTACTGTGAACATTCATCTAGGGCTTCCTGAAGGTAACAGAATCATGCCTGTGCATCCACCATCAGCTACTTCACATATGATGATGGCCGAGAAGGCTGCTTTGTCAACACCAAGCCTGAATATCGGAACGGAGTATTGGAATGGTCCAGGAGCCACACATGCGATTCCAGCTGAACTTGAAATGTTCAAGTCCCAGTGTGTGCCAGGTGGTCTAGTGCCAACCATTGGGTCTCTTGCTTTTAGTGGTCCTAGTAGTGATGGAGGCTCTGGAGAACTATGGGTACAGGTACAGTGATGAAAATTGGTCCTAGGTACAGTATGAGGTCTGTGACATGTGCTGTGTCAAATGGCTTCATACTGGTTAATACACTCAGGATATGTGCAGGATGAGAGGGAAATGAAAAGACAAAGAAGAAAACAGGCCAATAGGGAGTCAGCAAGGAGATCCAGAATGCGCAAGCAGGTTACTCTTGTTTTTTGTTTGACCATATTTGAGGACTGATATATTAACCACATAGAGCAGAACACAGTTTTCCACCTAAATGAAATGTAGCGTCTTCTCCTTAGCAAATCCTCAACCTCTAAGTTCAACAGGCAGAGTTCGAAGACCTCTCAGCTAAAGTAGAGTCTCTTACGGCTGAAAATGATACTCTGAAAACAGAAGTGAATCGTCTTAATGATTTATGCAAGAAACTATCATCTGAAAACAGCTCGTTACTGGTAAGTTGGGTTTCTTCTAGCTTTTGCACGTGAGAGATACTTGCTTTATATTGAATGAAATGCTTACGTCCTATGGTTTTGAAATGTAAAGGAGAGGATACACAAAGCACAAAGTGGACCACAACAGTCTGTCAAATATGGGAACAACAAAGAATCAAATCAAGAGAAGAGCTGATTGAGCCATTGTATCCACGTGCAAACTCAAGTCCCTTGTGACTACCTATGGTTCTGCAGGTATGAGGTTTCTAATGAAGAGACAGAAGGTTGTCTCATTGAGGTTGCATCGAACGCCCATGATTTTCTGAAACAGCTTCTGTTGCAAAGCCTCAATGACATGTGCTGAATCTGAAAACTGTGTACTTGTTTACTCAGCAAATGAATGTGCAGGCAGTTTTAGTAAGGCTCTGTTTAGGTAGGTCTTCGAGTTACATCCTTATAGTTGTTCAAAGAGGTCATTATTTGGTACCTATTGTTCAAATTTTAAACAGACATGGACACCAGAGGTTCCAGGAACTGTTGTTTGAAAGTGCTCAAAGGTTGTAGGCATGCATTGCTTTTGGGTCATTTGTAGACTGGTGCGTAGTACAGGTTCCTGCAAATGTCGGACTTAAAAGAAGTGCTGGGGACTTGGTGTGGAAGTAGGAGTGCGATTCCGCCCTTGCTTTTACGTTACATCCAAATCATTGGGCTATTTTTCACATTATTCAACCATTTGTAGTTCAACACAAACACTAGACGAGCTGTTTGCTAGTGCTGTAAATAAAGAGGCACTTTTTAAGATTTAGCGTGCCAAACAATTTTGCAGATATCAGGTACAGTGCCTTTTAGTGGCTTGTGGGCTGTGCTTGCACCTTTTTACTTATCACTTCATCTACATAATCTGTTGAGTAGATTGTATTCATATATTACCTGTTTAAAAGTCTAACAGCAGTTTTTTGAAAGGCTAATCCTAATGAACTTTTGTATAGTACAAACAGAAGCAGTGAATATAGAAGGTGAAGTCTTATTGCCTAATCATGTGGACAGAGTAAGATGAAGTATCAATGGACTGGTGAAAATTCATGACAAGCTAAATTTGGATCAAATTTCCGCATTTAAATGTGCTACATCTCCCTAGAGAGGTGTCTCAAGGACTAATCATATTCGTTTCATGCTCGCGAAATCTCTTGTTGCAAGATGGCAGCATCATCTTGATCACATAGGTTGTTGATAAATCTCAAGTAAGCTTGGTAGCACATCAAGAAAAGCTTGGGCTGAATGCAACTCTAAGATATCTAAGGGATTGTCTCATGAAATGGAGCGAACAGGCAATAATGTACGAAGCCTTGGGGCACAAGTGAGGGTGATACCTTAATCAGCTATGAATTGTCTACATTTACTCATAAGCATGTGCGGGTACCCACATGCTGAGAAAACCTTGCTTCAAAATGCAAAACAATGTTATGTGCTAGGGGAAGGAAAGGAAAAGATTACGTCTAATTTGAAGTAATTATGATTGAGCCAATATGTGCTATCATGGTAAAGTATTTGTGGTGTTGCTCTTTAGAGGCCTGTAAACAACTCCAGTTTCAGAACCTCCAAAAGCATCTATAAGTAGAATTTTAATTGTAGGAAAGTCGTGCATGCAGGACTTGAACTTTTGAAGGGAGCTTCTAAACTTCTTAATTTGGTAATCTAGCAGGGTTACAAAATGTCTAGCACCTTGGCTACTACTGGAAGAATGGGGATGAAGTGAATATAAGTTGCAGTTTCTTTTTAGACCTAAGCTTTGCACCTTCCTTACTATATGATGATGCAAATCATATGCACTTGTAATTTAGCAAGACATACAAATCATGAGATCTCAGTATTGATGATAAATTCCACTTAAGATGATGCAAGCTTAAGAACCTAGTTTGCAAGCCACTTGTACAGCCTAAATGTAGATTTGTTAGTGTGTGATCTTGCTTCATTGCAACATTTAGCCTTGAAAGATCAAGCAAATGAATGTTGCAATGTTTTATCTTGAGAATTTTAACTGAACATGTACACCAATGGCAAATTGTTATTGTAAATTGGAAACATGCTTTTAGCAAGGGAAAGGGTGGTCATGGGCAAAGTGATACCTCATGCCTACAAGACCATTAGCAAGATGGTAGGTGTATATAATGCCCAGATTAGAATTCTCCCTCTACAACTACTAGGATATAGAGGTCAATAAAAGAATAGGTTCAAACACGAACTTCCCATGCTATAACAGAGACGAGAAGGTTGTCAAGGTGGTAACAACATGATCGTTTGTGTGTGTGTGTGTGTGTGTGTGTGTGTATTGAAACAAATCTAAATGCTTATTGTTGCTAAACCCTAAATAATGCAACCTATCAGGTGATGAGCCTCTTGCCACCTTGTGTAATTTGGATGGCATTGAAAGATCTTTAAATAATAAGAGAAGTGGGTCTTAAAATGTTGGAGGATAAGCTTGTTACAAATTCAAAGGGCCTTTAGACTAACTTTCTTTTAATCATTGTCATCTAACACACACACACACACACACGTGTCATAATTTATATGCTCTGCTTTGGTTATTGTTTGTTTGAATTTATGCAATGATCATATGATTGACCATTGGTTGAATTTGAGTAAATCTTCTCCATTTTTGTGATGCCTATCCTCTTGTCTAGTGTTCTTAGCCTTACGTTGTCTATGGCTTTATCAATGCATTTTTTGTGTAGAACCACCCGTGTTTTTTTTTCTCATTACAACTTTTTTACAATTTATGCAAATGGATGTGTTGAGGCATACAAATGCATGCATAACTTTTTCTTTGTTCTTGAGATCACTTGTGCATATACACAAATGCCCACAAGGGGGGGGGGGGGAGTGCACCTTTCAACCAAATATTAGCCAAGAGAGCACGCAAAAGCTATGTTGGGCATTGCTCCCATGCATAGAATGAGGAGCTCATAAGCTGAATGAGCAATGAAATTTGATCTCATTTAGGACTCTCCTCAATGGCCCTCTCAAGGAGATTTAAATGGAAAAGTGTATGATTGGCAAAAATGCAAAAATAGTGTAGTGCTCTAGGTGCATAGTAGGTAATTATTCCATAACAAAGTATTGGGCCTCGAGAAAGCATTGCATCAACTTCTTTGCGCACTAGGTTGAGTTGCTCCATCTTGAAGATGCTTCTAAATATGAAGAGTTTTTAATCCTTAGTGAGACAATGTGAAGATCCATTAAATGGGTAGGGTTAAATATAGAACACAAATGAGAATGGCTAGGGGCTGATCCAAGGCAGCCCAAAGAGAGATTGGGAAGACTGGAAGTAGCTAAAACATGACTAGGGGTAGGTAAGCACTTAAGATGAGCTTGTTCTAATCCTCCATGTAATCTAGTGGTTGACACACCTGAATAGTACCCCTCTTTTTGCTAGTAGCTGGTCGTGAGTTGCAACATGAAACTACCATACTACAGGCTTAGTAGAGTATATATTGAGGTCTTGGTTATCCAAGTGTATCGCTCATGACACCTTTTGTGTTGCCTCCACTTGTATCATGAGATTTGTACAAAGTTTCTTGTAATAAATCATAATTATATTGTAGAATTTTGTAACACGACATTATTATATATTATAATATAATCAAATTAAAGTACTATATTAAGCTAAAAGACATTAATAATATATCATTAGCATTTTATATTAACAATAATTAAACTTATATTATTCACATTAATATTAACCTTTTAAGTCATAAAATATAAGTAATTAAATTTTTTAAAGAACCATTAAAATGCAATGCCAATGCTAACATTAAATATTGTGTTATATTAAAATAAAATATTTATATTACTTTAAAATATTTTATATTATTGAAAGGTTAATATTCAAGCCATTTTAAATTTATCAAAAAACATACATCTATTAAAGGTCATATGAAATACATTCTCTCTCTCTCTCTCTCTCTCTCTCTCTCTCTCTCTCTCTCTGTGTGCATGTGCATGCGTGCATGTGTGTTCCTATGCCTCTTATTCTTCCATCCTAACTGCCCATGTTGTGAACATCCCCTACCTACCAACATAGCTTGCCCACAGTTCTTACCTTGCTTTGTTGTTGTTGTGTGTGTGTTGTGTGTGGAATATAGAGGGGAGGGAGTGACAATCAAGTCAAGAGGTTGATCTCTTTACTCGAAGAAGAGATGAGGCCTCGTGCTTTGCAAAGCTAGCGCACACTTTGCACCTTCTTATATTCTAATCTCAGACAATCGTAAAAAGCAAAAACAAAAGAAGATTGATTCATAAGAATACATGTATACAATGCAAGTCTTCATGTCATAGCATCGTGTCTTTGCTTTCGCAAGGCCGAGAGAGAGAGAGAGAGAGAGAGAGAGAGAGAGAGAGAGAGAGAGAGAGAGAGCCATGTATATTGCCCTTTGCAAGAAATTATTGGAAACCAGAGAATAGCTCAATCAATGAACCAAGATGGACACATCTTGCAAATGAAGGGAGAGATAATGAGAGAAAAAAAAAGAGTGCAAGAATGAATTTTAATTTGAGTTGAGGTGTCTTTTATAAGCAAATACAAAGTGTTGAGATCAAACTACTTAGAAGACCATAATTTAATATCCACCTAAGTTATTTGACCAAACTTGGCTCCCCTTTCCACTATCATAGATATAGCTTCTGCTATTAGATCTCTACTAATTGGAAGTGGATAATTTCAACATTCCCCTTTAGACTAATTCCATATTTGACCAGTAGTTTGATGCCTTGACTACTACTATCAAACTATGACTCCAAGTATCCCTACTTGGTCCTACAACTTGACTACTATTCCAAGAAAGCATGGGATTCGACATTTTGGATACTAACCTATTATTACAAGGATTATTTGGCCAAAAAGCTATTACAAAGTAGGGAAAATTTATTAATACTATAAAAGGAAAGTCTAAAAAGCCCAATCATATTCATTATTATCATGATAAAAAACTATGAGCATTGGCCTCTTCATCGTCAACTACATTTGCTTGCTCTTTCTTCTTAAAGTAATAATAAGCTGAATGTCCAATCTTCCCACAAATAGAGCACTTGATTTTCAAGCAGCAATCCTCCAGATGTCCAAGCTTACCACAATGATTGCAAGTAGTCTTGTCCTTAGATCTTGAAGTAGATCCATCTTTCACATACATAGCATAGCTTGATAGAAGACTCTTCAATAGAATTGCAATGGAGATTTCTTCAGAGGTAGTCTCCCCTTGGCTAATGATCTAAGAACTAAGACTCCTCATATGGTTTGAGAAGGTTGAAAATGGCACTCCAATATCCATGATAAGACTAAAGAAGATACATTGGTGTACCCTTTCCCTTGGCACAAAATGTTTCTTCAAGAATATCCCATGCTTCTTTAGTAGTATCACAATCACCAATGCGGTGAACATAATCATCCCCCATACTGAGCACTGGAGTGGCCAGTGCATTTTCAGTCTTAGTGGTCCATATTTCCTTTTCTTTTGGAACTCTTGGGCATTTGTCCTTCCCATTGATAATGTTCCACCACCCCTTCTTGATGAGAAAAAACTTTATTTTTATAGACCAAGGTCATTGCCTTATCAAATTTGCTACTAGATTGCTACTAACTAAAACTGGGATAATTTCTATACGAACCATGCAACAATAAGTAGCAATATCATCATCAACATCGTCCTCATCCCCATGATCTTGCCCTTTGGGGATTAATCTAGAGGGTCTAAAGCTCGAGGGTTTGAGGAGAGGTGAAAGCATCACCATGTACACACACACAAAACCAAGACTCCAAAGCCATCATCGATTCTCAAGAATCATGACCTTCCACTTCTCCATATTCCTTTCTTTCCCCCACACGACTCTTCACAGACACACAAGGGGAGATGAGTCTTGGGATTATAGCAAAAGAAAGAGAAGGTCGAGAGGAGCAAATATATAAAGGTTTTGAATTATGGGCATGATACACGCATACACATGGGGGGATCAAAGGATACCACACGGCACTCACGAAGTTCCTTCCAAAGGTTTTATGGTAGAGTGCACGAGGTTTCCACTCGGTGATCCCTAGAAAATCTTCAAATAATAAATACTAGGCACTCTGGGCCTAGATTATCCCAATACTTCCCATGGGTGTTCTCTTAATACTTCACATCAAGGTTCAAAAGCATGTTCCATGTGGTAAGAGGATTCATGGGAGGTTGATATACGCAACATAAGTTGAACTTCGAAAGCTTTGGCAACTTAGACCAATACAATTTTGAATGCGTGATAAGGATGTGATACTCACAAAAATGTAATATATGGGGATGTGACACTCACTAATATATAGGGAATTGAAAGACCAACATTACATGATCAAAGCCTAAATTATATCTCCAAAGAACCCTTATGATCATTTCTCAAAGTTCCTCAAAGCCAAACACATTCAATAGTGATTTCTATTCACATTGAGCCCATCATGGCATATATATTATACTCACATATTGAGCGTACAACATTCCATAATTTTGATAATCCATAAACTATTCTTCTTCTCTCTCATAATTAATAACGTTAATTGAAATACAATTATATATTTTTTATTAATAGTGAATTGACTTATTCTCTCTCTCTCTCTCTCTCTCTCTCTCTCTCTCTCTCTCTCTCTCGTATGTATATGTATATATATGTGCTTAATACATGTATGTCAAGTTGTGTGGTCTCATAAATATTTGTGTGTGTTTAATACATGTGTCTATTTGTGGTCTCATGTGTCCCCTCTCTCCCTCTCATCATCTCTCTCCTTTTTCCTTATGGTCTCTCATCTTTCTTCACCTCATGTGCATATGTATACAGGTATATATATGCATATGTACATGTATATATTTGTGTGGACGTGTGTTTATATATGAGCGAGTGTGCATGTATTTAAGTAGGTGTTATATAAGTGTCCAATCTCTCTCCTTTGCTCTCTCTCTCTCTCTGTCTCCATTTCCTCCATGCACATATGCATGCGTATGTGTATGTGAATATATGTATGTATACAAATGACATACATTTTTCACTTTTGCCTCTTGTTTTTTCTATGCTCTATGTATATGCACATGTACATATGCATATGTGCTTAATGTGTTTATTTGTGCGGTCTCATAAATGTGTCTACTCTCCATTATTATTCTCTTTTTTTCTCCTCTTTTTTTTCACCTTGTGTGCTAATATGTACATGTGTTTGTGAGTGTGTGCAATGTGTGGATGCAAAACCAAGGAAATTGAGATGTAGATGCTACAAATAATGCATCATGATACTACAATCACAAGAAAGCCTTGAATCAAGGACCATGGAATCGATCCTTTGCAAAATAAATGGACAAGAGTTGAATAGTTTGTTGGTACATGTAACATGCAAGTGGAAAGGAAAAGCAAAAAGTCGTGATAACTATTAGCCACAAACCATGAGAGAGAGAGAAAGAGGAGGGGGTGAGTGATTCGAGGACTCCGAAGATAGAGACCATGGAAGAAAGAAAGTATTAAAAGATGAATTGAGACATTGCACCTAAAATGTGACTCTTTTTATCCTGAACAAGCTCTACGTTTGCCAATTTGCATTAGGTGGCACCACTTTAGATGAGACCCTTCACTACTGTCCAACCTCCCAGATGATATAGAGTACCAATCACATGACGCTTTTCAAACGATTTCACCCTTGCAAGGATGTGAAAATCTTAACCTTCAAAAAATGAGTCCCATGTAACAAGGAAAGCTACTTGCATAGCAATGGCAACAAGTGCGAGTTGTCGATGCACCAAGCCTCTCCTCAAGGATAAGATCAAATAGTTGTCAATATACGCAACAAAATACATTATGTAAATATATATATATAAATAAATAATTTTACATCGAGAATACAATTACATAAGTATATATTTATCATTGTGAATATGTATATTTATTACATTACAATTATATATCCATTAAATATATAATCACAATATATGTTAAATATATTGTGACATCATGAATGTATATATGCGTGAGAAATACATATATATAAATATTTACGTTAATGTAATATATGTAATGTGATGTGACGTGAATAAATAAATAAACCTCTTAACATAAGTATAAATATATTTTTAATTTGGCATGTGTGCATATATCTCTTACTATTTTTGGGAGTTTGGGGGACCACCGTGATGGTATGTAAGCAGCCCCCATGCAAGTCGGCAAGGAGAGTACACACCCACGATCGGAGACGAGAGAGAGAGAGAGAGAGAGAACACCCACGACCCGAGACGAGAGAATAAAAATTAGGATACAAACATTGGTGCTTTGAGTTTTAGTGCTAAGCAACGAGACAACACTGACACCAACAGAACACTGGTGCAAAGCGCCAAGAGAAATGTGTCAAAACAATAGTACAATGGTCCAGGAGCGAACTAGGCACAGAGCGCCTAATATGCCTCACGCACAGAGTCAAAAAAAATATGATGCATGTCGTCACCAAATATCTCATTCATCTTACTTCATGTTCGTGGTTGAATACGTTCAAAACGGCGATCTCCATCTTTTTTTAACATTCCGGAGGTTGGGTCGTAACGTTGGAATCTCTGGACTGCATTCTAGGATATTCCATGCTCAGGATAACACACAACATACTCCGTCGACCTCAACATTTTTCGACAGGCTGGGGGGTGCTTTTGAAAGATGTTTTGCACTTACTGGGAATACTTTCGGGCGCACTTGACTTGAGTAGCTTATACGTCGGGTACTTCTGGATTGCTCACAATTTTAATGTGTCTACAATCTAGGAACAACTTCTACATCAATTTCTGTCACAAACAACTTTAGGATCTACATCATTGGTGAGCAAAAGTGATTAACATGCGTAATCCCAGACCTCTTATTTTGCCCGACATTTTTCTTGTCATATCTTTAATTACCTTTATGAAGGGCAAACAACTATATTACATTTTGCCCGACATTTTTATTGTCATATCTTTTATTACCTTTATGCCGGGTAAACAACTATATTACATATTCAAAAAGCAAGCCAAACATCACGGACCATTGGTAGATTGGAAGCTCTAATAAGTTCCCGACACCTTTCTGACATTATACAGATTCCTATTGCGCAGGATTATAGATAGCACCACTAACCATGGCTATACACGTACCAAGCACACTGATGCCAGTACCTGCTACAAAACAGAAACATGATTCAACATAGTGACGAAGCTTGCACAGATTTTCTGGATAGCTTCAAATACTGTAAACTCGTAACAGGTCCATGCCCTCTTTCTGCAGAACCTGAACTTCCCAGGTTCACATGAACTGGCACATGCTCGTGGAGACTATACACCTGATTAATATTCAGCAGAGCTAAGGACCGAGAAGGTAACAACTTTGAGCATCATAAACTTGTTCATGCCAACGCTTTGTATAAAACACCCTGGCACTCTGGATTCTCCAAAAAGCAGGCACACTAGGTCAAAAATATCTCATCCTCATGTTCTTAGGAACTTAAACACCTCCCGTCCTAACAAATCCTCCAACCGTCTTACATCACTCCCTTTTCCGTGAACAAGTCCAACAACGCCAAGGTCTGCACATCAAAATCACACCATGACCAAACCATTCGAGCATAACACCAGTAGCCAATCGGAATGACATGAAAAACTGTACTTCGAACAGGAATAACAAACACATCAGAGACTGGATTCGTTGAGAGCTCACCTCAGGAATGGAGAGTTGCAGGCGGAATTTAGGCCCGTCATAATGGTGTAATACTGGCCTGAAAGAATCTTCCTCCAAAGGTTTGCAGAATCTCCTGATTCGAATACGGACCTGAGCAAGCAAACGATTTAATTGAAGATAAATCCAGGAAAGAAAAGTACTAAACGTGCAACGCACAGAATTCCACAACAACTGAAGAATGATTTACCTGTGCTGGGAACCTTGATTCTCCTTTAGACTTCTTATCTTCCCATGCCGTTGGATCAATGTTTGAGCCTCCAAAGCTTGCGGCCTACAAATACATCCAGACGCTAACAATCATCAGATAAGGAAAACAAGTTACTTGAAAACAGTCCAAGACACCCTTAGTATTCTAGCTACTAAACGCTTGGAAGTTCAACACTGGAGACCTTACTCTAGGGCTTGGAGTTATAGGAAGTGCGACCAAACCAGAAGCTTACCTCGAAAATTCCATGAAGTTGATGCGTAGTGTAGTTGTACAAAAACAGTGGAAGACCAGGCTGAATGGCTCGAACGGAATCTCTGTAACGCTGTGGTAGACCTGTAAGCATAGCAACTTTTAGCACAATCGAAGCTTGCAGCCGATGCAACCCGCATAGTCTGGCAGAATTCAAGCACGGCACATTAAATCAACGTTAAAGCAGAGAAGCATTACCAAATAGCTGTCTCTTCAAATCTTCTTGCATGGTGTCGTTGTTGCAAACGAAAATGTAACCTCCCAGAGTCTCGTTCCGTGGAAGTGTTTCGGCAGGGGGCAAAGATTTGAACCTTTTATCGACATTATTTGCTGCAGAAGACTGTGAGGCCACATTCGAAGCTCCGTTGGAAAGATGAGCCTTCTCATTGAGCTTAAAGTCCAAATTCAGCAGCTTGTTGAGGACGTCGTTTTTCCCTGTATCAACTTTCTGCTTGTTTTTCCCCCGAGAAGGTTTGCTGCTGTTGTATGCACCGTTAGGTGTGCGCTTAGAATCATTTTTCATGCTTCTGTCAGAGCTGGTTCGCAAATGGTCTTCAATCGCTAGCTTCTTGGCTGCAAGGTTCCATGACTGGTCCTCGGCAGACAGGTTCCATTTGTGATCATCGACTAACTTTAAGGAAAGAGGGAGGTTCCAGGTCTGTTCCTCTCTTGGTTTCAATTGCCCTGTCATTTCATCTCCAAACTGGAAGAAAGAGTAGGGATGCGCCATGGCTTAGATCTGTACGATCAGAAACCTTGACAAAACAAAATGCAAATGTTAGCATGTCAGACCCGGAAGAGAAATTCAAGCTACCAACTAAGTGGTAAAACCAATAACAAGAAGGATCTCCACCTCACAATTTCATAGAATGTCAAGAAAGATATCCATATAACATCCTAGCCTAAAGAGACTGGCGAACGATAGCCAGATTTGTCTGGTAAAAGCTACAGAGGCAAAATTCCTGTTGCATGCTTGCAAATGAAATGAAAAGCTCGTGGATGCGTGCCAGAACTCACCTCAAAAACTATATACAGGTCGCGGTAGCAACAGGTGTTTAATGATTATGATACACAGGCACTGGATCCACACTAGAAAGAAGGCGGAGGAAGCGTCACAGAGAAAGGGGATTGGAAGCGTGCAAAGGGAGATCTAAAAGGGGGGAGAAAATTAAAAAACAAGCACAAAGCGCGTCTGGAAGGGGAGGGGGAAGATGACGCATTGACGCGTGAAGCGGAAGGAGAAGGAAGGGACGGCCGACCGACCTGTGACGTCGCTCCTAAAATCGGCGATGGCGGTGACACGAGCGGCTAGTGGGGGAGCCTTCGAGAAGACGGCGAGGTCGCACTCGCACCCGCCGGAGAAGACAAGGACAGCAGAAAACGAGACGCCTCAGACGCGGAAAATGAGGAGGAGGGATGGCCTGGGCTTTCTGTTCTTCTTAATCCACTTGTTGTTGTAGTAGGTAATAAGAAAGTCTTCACTGGAACTCTTTCTGGCCCTTCTTTCTTTATTTTTCTTACTCTCTGGTGTGCGTCGCTTTCCTTTCCTCTTTCCGTCCTTTTTCCCCCTCGAGACTGGAGGGAATGGAGCTTCGAAGGAAGCTACCGGAGAGATGACGAGAGACCCTACGACAGGCTGATGAAAGAGTGAGCCCAATCTTTCCCTCACACCAAAATCTAGGCTACATCCTAATATCTGCCCTTAGCCCCCGTCCACACACTTGAAAATCCTTAGGACTGCTATTCTTTCTTGTCACATGCAAGGTAAGGGGACGGTAAGACGGCCTGCAATAATAGTGCAGTTTTTTAGCAATATGGCATTCAGGACTCCGTGGCGGCTTACACAATTGATGTTGAGGGCATTTTTTTATTAGGACAATTTAGACATAGAAACCAAAATTAGGAAGGGATGGAATTCACAAGACGGATTTAAAGACAGGAGAAAATTCGTAAAAGTTAGCGAGGAGTTAGAGGAGAGGTTGTGTAAACTATAATGTTTGTGTTGTATTAGTTCTTGCAGGATTGGAGAAGTTAAGAGTGGGTTGTAATTGAAGGTATGCTTTTCTTATCCTCACTTTGCATGAAGTTTATGCATAGTATTAGGGTTTCTTATACCCCTACCTTTCAATTACAACCATGCCAGGGAGGGAAGATGCACTGCATTGCACTATCCAATGCATGATATAACATGAGACCCACTTGAGATATATCTAGAAACCTTAGTAGCACATGCACTTAGAGAGAGCACCATGAACTAAGTTAATAAATGAACTAAGAGAGAGCACCATGAACTAAGTTAATAAATGAACCTTTATGTATGCATTTGTGCATGAAGTGCATTCAATTGCATTTATCTTATGAACATGAGTGCTTGGGCACAACGTATATCATTGGCATAATCATGTTAAAGAAATAGGTGCACAAGGGTTGTGTGGAAGCAAGTGTAGTGGCCATTAGTGTGAGGATCGGGCTATTCCTTTTCATCAACATTCAACATTGAGAAATGTGTGAGGAGACTTAGATGAGTGTAGATGCTATGACATCATGAGAGGTGAGAAAGAGGAGAGTTAATGTGATGATATGTATATATATATATGTTTATGTTTTATATTATAGCCTCATGTGTCATGAAGAGAGTACAATATGTATATATGAGAGTTTTTTATGTGCATTGAGTCCGAGTATATACATGTAATGTATAGTTACAAATGTTTAATTGCATGATAGTGTCTTTATATATATCTAAGCGTTTGTGTGAATGTGCTCAAGCAGTGATACACATATATGCTTATATACATTCGTATGATTTAATATTTATATATGTGCTTGTGTGTTTATGTTTGTATGTGTGCTTATATTTGTGTATGCATGTATCAGTGCTAGAGAGTAACTCAATAAGAGAATAAGAGCCAATAAATCATTATCTCAAAGGCCAAAAAAAGTAACTAGTTGCACGTGAAGGTGAGGGAGGATGGAAGGTGGCAAAGCTAGAGCTTCTGAGGGGCCTAGCCAAAATATAGTGTTTGGAGTTTAAGATTGTCATAGCTGGACTTGATTTGTGTGGGAGATATTGAAAGAGTGGTTATTACAGCAAGCAGGGATGAAGTTTCACGTATGTATATCCAAGGCAAAAGACCATATGACAGACTTACTCTGTGAACTCCGCTCAATCTACATACCATTGGCCAAAGCATCGCTTCTAGCCACATGAGAACTTTATGTAGACATCTCTTCAAGAGCCTGCTTTGTTTCCCCTTTGCCAAAGTTGGGTTGCATAGGCAATCTAGTCTATGTTAGACATTTTTTGTTCTTAGGTCCCCAAAACACCCAATTCCTTCTCCTTGCTTCCTTGAAAGACTCACAATTCTTATTATCTCTTCTTGGAGGCAAAGGTGCCTATATCAGCTACCCTACAAGTTTAGACCAATCAACAAGTCTTAGATCTTTAAAAGTTTTAGTTATCTCCTCAATAAATTCATTACTGAGTGGCGATGGAGTAGGAGCTGGTGGAGTCAAAGGTACATGAACTCGCATTGGCATAGGGGTAGAAACGGGTGTAGGCATAGGAGTTGAAGGAGGTAAGTAAGGTGTAGGAAAAACAACTATAGGCATGGCAAGAGAAGGTATAGGAGTGGGTGTAAGTAGAGAGATAGGAGCTAAGGATGGAGTAAATGGCACGGTAGCAGGAGGGATCGTGGGTGACATTGATGTAGCCCCTACCCCTAATCTATGTGTAATGCATCATAGGACTGCATTGCCTCGTGTGGAAATACATCTCTCCTGTAGTAAGTGCAGAAAATACCAAATACTGCATCAAATAACTCATAGGAAACTCAAAAAATAATGACATAGAGACATGGAAATACATAATAAAGCATGAATAATCAACAAATCAAAAACATAGATCAGAGAATATGCTGAAAATAGATAAAAATAGAGAATCATGGCACCAATTGTCAAATCTCATATATCATCATGAATATCCATCATACAACAGGTCATGAGTATCAAGAATGGTAAAAAGGGGGACATACACCATAGATACCTCTTCAGGTCATGCCTGAAAACTACCTACATAACTACACTTCATGAGGCATACAATTTCATGAGGCATCTAAAGAGACTGCTTCACACATAGAACTACTATGACTAAGGTTCTAACCATACTAAGGGCAAACATAGTGCATTAAGCCATGGCTAACAAATACAATGCCATTATATAGCCATGACTTCCATATCTATTGCTTCACCAAAGTGGTGATAGCATCCTTCGCATCCTGCTAGTTGGTATTCAAGCCCATAGACTACATCTTGTCCTCCAAAATCTCTCCTAGTTGTACTTGCAGTATGGGATCCGCCACCTATAAGAATAACTCCACCTTTTCAAGCTCTAAGGCCGCTTGTCCTACAATATCCATCTCATTAAATTTAGAATCAAACTCCCATAGAAACTCAATCGCCACCAAACCCTTGTTTGGCTTATGGGCCCACTTGCAAAAGCTACACCTCGTGTCCATCCCAAGATCCTCCATGAAATGTTCCTCCTTCAAAGCTTTCTTGAAGGTAGAGCAAATAGGACTAACAGCATACAACTCATAAATACATGGCTTCAAATGAGAAGTAACCAGTTGCACAAAAAACTAGCTCATCATGTGAGTAGGCACACCAAAGAACTCCATCTTCGACTCATAGAGCTTCAAGTAGCTCGTAACATTGTGGCCATCAAAAAGCTTCCACTAGCTTTCTATTGCCTCCATAGCTTTCAGAGTGGCAACTTCATATTGCACATTGGCTTGTAGCTGTATCTGTCATAGCATTTACTACTGATGGTGTTGCTATTGCTACTCCATAAGTGTGCAGATAAGCTACTTCATTTCTTTAGACATGGATGGACCTGTACAAAAGGATGATTCTTCCATCTTGCCAACACTTCAGTTGTGGCTTCACATCGAGTTCACTAGTGATGTTAAAGGATGATTGTGCTGAGCCACAAATTTGTGGAGGATCAAGAATGTAGCAAGATGACAGAAATTTACTAAAATGAAATCAAGTGACAAATCCTTGGAATGGTAAAAACACAACCGTTTCAAGTCAAAACAAGCCTTTGTATCAATTTGGAGTACAAGTCCTTCATAGCTTGAGAACAAGCACACACACTTCTTGAATTGCTACTCTTCATGGATAGTTACTTTAGAACTCAAAGGTTCTTATAGGTTTGGCATCATGTGGCAAGAGGAATAAGGAGTTCTATTTTTAGAAATTGATTGAGACACATAAGAGTTGGGAAAGCAAGGGATACAATCTTCGTATCACATCGTTGTGGCAAGGAAAAGCTTGTACATGATGGTGTCTATGATGCTCAAGATTAAGCTTGTAAGAGAATCAATATAGAGAGTATGAATAACAATGCTCCAACTAAGAAAGCGGAGTCAGTGGATTTGTAGAGGTTCAAGAAAGATGATTTCTTATCCCATGTGTTAGTACTACTGGCACCACCTTCATAAGATTAGAGAGCTCAAGTCCTGTAATAGTGCAAAGGTGGAAACTCTAGCTTGTTTCTTGAAAACACTGCCTTGCTTCAATCTCTTTTCTTCTTCAATTCCTATGGTGACAAACACTGGGTATATCACGAATTAATGGAATAATCCCTATTGGCCTCAACTTGTGTCATCCATCTATGTTTGCTCCCGTCCAACACTAATTGTATGAGGTTGCAAGCACAGTTATGTCGTCTTCTAGATTAAGACATCATTTCAGCTGGTCATGGCTTGGCTCTACAGTCCAAGTCAAATAACAATACTCTTCTCCTCTCTTGGTGATATTGGCTAAAGCTAATAGATCACCATCAGACTCCATCCTTGATTTATTTTAGGCTTTCTGTAGTATGCATGTGAACTATGTCAACAAGTGATAGAGATGCCATGCACTCTATGGCTTCAACATCCTCCTTGTTGCGTCATACAACATCGATAGTTCTTTGTAGCTTTGCCCTAAACTCTACAGAATTCCCTGTGTTTATTTGTTGGAACAATGAAGTCTCCTCCATTCCTAGAGCTCCAAAATAGATTAGATCTAGGAGCACCCTTCTTTTCTCCATGTTGAACTTGCCTTCTCCTCTGTTTTCAAACTCTACATAGAGCTTTTATCTCATTGCACATTTGTTCCGGTTGTCTTGTTAGTTTGTGATGATGCCCTTCTAGTTTTCATGAGACCATTCAAGCTAGGCTTTTCCACCATGGCCCTCCCCACCAAACACACTCGTTCTCCTCCTCTCATATCACATCCATTGCATGGCAGCCCTTTCTTCCAGCTCACAAAAGCATGAGCACATATGCTAGAAAGCTTTCTATAATAGCCTCCCTTTTTATGTATGCACTAGAAGCATGCTCCAAAAGCTAGTTCCCACTCTCAACCCTAAGGTTTACTAACCAACACTTTTATACTTGAAGTTCTAGATGCAAATACTACTCAATATAACAAAAAGATTTATTGTGTTCCTCTCTTCTAATGCCGTTGTTGCACTATTCCATCAACTAGAAATTGACTTAACACATGAAGCGTACAATGGGTTCACACAGAGGACAAAAAGTGGCGTGACACCATGGTTGTGTACAATAATGCGCTTTCTACCTTTCTATCCTAGTGTTGGGGGTTGTGTGCCTGGTGAGTGTACTACAAAGGAGTACCTATGTGCATGTGTGCACTAGTCTATGCACGAGTGTGGAGTCTACAGTAGTGTAGTGGATGCATGGATGGAGGTGTTGTGTTCTAATGTGTGAGTGGGATCATAGTAGGTGATGTGTGAGTAAAGGTTTTTTTCAACCAAATCATTATTTCCTTAAGTTAGTGCACGGAAAAAGTCTACCACATATGCACATGTGCAGTAGTGTATGTGCACCAGCCTAAGTGCAGTAGATGTGAGAGATTAGTGAGCCTATATGTGGATGAAGGATGTGGATGAAGGGTGGTGCAAGGGTTACCTGTGTAGGAGCATGTACTGGGATACATGTCCAAGGGTCATAGTGCACTAGGGTGTGTTGATGTGGGTGAGATGTGTTGGTTGGGTGCCCAACAAGTGCACACCAAGCGTGCAGTAGGTGATGTATGTAAGAGGGGTACAAAATGGTTGTGTATGACTATGCGAGGGACATCGTGCATATGCATTGTGTGTGTGCACATATTTATGCATTTATGTGTGATAAGGTGAGCAATGTGCACTAGGGTGAATTGGGGTGCCTATATGCGGTGATCTATGTGCAAGGTATGCAAGGATGAGTGTTGTACACTAGATGTTGTGCATTGTGCACGTGCAGTGGTGCATGTGCACTAGTGTGTCCACACTAGGCTTATTAGAGTTGTAGATATATGCTGCACCTAGGCATTTAGAAACAATAAACTTTTAGGAAAAGACTCTTGATGGCATCTTGGAAAAATAAGCTCTTGATGAAGAGGTTTTGGTGGTATCAAAAGGCCTACGAGAAAAGTTCTTTATGCTTAGAGCTAGACATAAACTTCTTAGGAGATATGACTAAAGTATCACTTATGAAGCATCCCCACTTTAAGTGATTGATGGAAATATTTCCTTCTCTATAATCTTGCATTATTAAGAAAAGGTTATGTATGCATTATTATTTTGTTATATATGCATTATTCTTTTTGTTAAAAGCCTTATAAGTTTGAAATATATTGATGTAAAATCATAGCATTATGGAAAGCATGCACATGCAACATATTGCTTCTAGCATGGGAATTTGTGGAATTATCATTTGGCAAGGTCAAATGCAAAGCTTTGAAATGAAATCATGATGCAAAACATTAACATATAATGAGCATATTTGCAATATGCCATAAATGTTTTAGTGTGCTACTTGTCATCACACTTGTCATATTTATGTTTAATATGATTTTCTTTGGCATCCATTTGTAAGATAGCACCCTTTGTGAAATTTTTCAATATTGAGTTTAAAGTCAATCATTACCTTGTCCAAGTCGTGCAAAGAGGCCACAATTCACAACATAAATGGACAAAGCTTCCACAAATCAAATTAGGATAATAACAAAATTTGCACCTCAAAGAGAATTATTTTGCCACATGTGGAGATAACACATGTCCACTATTAGTAACCCAATAATCAATCATTTTATTTATTTCTTTTTTAAAAGAGAAGAGCCACACACATGAATTCCCATAATAGGGAGCATAACCCCTATGTCTAAATTATTAAAGCACGTCTGATTGATTTGTCTATGGGATCTCATTCCAACCTCTTTAGCACAAGATGCTTAGGTGTAGTTTTGCTTATTTTGTGGAGTAAGAGCTTTAGGACTATTTTTGTTCCTACCTTTTGGTCATTAAGACACTATTATATAGACACATTTTAATGCAAACAATACTATGAAGATTGGTGGGATTTTTCCATCTAGCTCACCCAAAAGTGAAAATCCCCCCAAAGCTACCCAAGTAGCACTCCATCTCATGAATACCCATAACATGCACCAATATCCACTTACTAGGATACCATTGCACGTAGGGTACTACATATGCACTTTCTTCATAGAGTAACAACAAACAATTTTTCTATTAAGTGTCCCTTATAATAACAAAATTGTAGGTCCCAATCCTACTAAGTCCATAATTTTTATGGAAGCTAATTTTTTTGTCTCCAACCTTGCCTTATTTTGGTTAGGCTCTTATGGAGTATATCAAAGTGGTAAGCATTTGTTTTGAGACCCACATTTAATTGTATGAATCCTTTTACTTTAGATTTATGCAAATATTACTTGTTGAAAAGGTACCAAAAGAAGAAAAACAATTTGATTTCCTCAACAAAGCTAGCCAATTTTGTTAGCAAACTAAAACCAAACGAAAAATGAGTGGCAAGTAGCAAGATGAAGCAACAAAACTGATGACATGGATGTGACGCTTTGCCATTATTATTTCAATCACACATCATATATCCAACTACCTAGGGAATTTCACTCGTATCATTTTTAAAAGAGCTAAAGTTTGTAGCTATTGAGATATTTTTGTCTCATGAAGGTGCAAATCTTGGCTAGGTTCAAGGAAAAAGTTTTGCATATGGTAGAGTTTCTTCATTTGCTTTAGGTGGATATGGATGAAGAAAAGCACCCGCCAATGCCTCTATTTGGATTTCACTGGGAGACCTTGGAAAGAAGTTGAGCATGCCTACATGCACACGTGTGTGTGCACACGTGCGTGCATCAACATGTGGCCATTTCGTAGAGGTCATGCTTACATAATGAATGTTTGGTGAGATTGTCCATAAAGGTCATGGTTGCATAGTGAAGATTTGGTGAAACTCATCAAAATCATTATCTAAAAAATGATGAGACAGAATGGAATGGGAAAGGATATCCAAAGAGAATGAGGCGAGTAAATGTTCTAGCTATGATTGGACAATGGATTTCTCCATTTCATAACATCTCAAAATAAGTTGTTGCACATACTTTTGCTTGAACGCGTGTGACATGGGCAGATTATGTTTGTAGCCCACTATAAACAATCAAACAAGGTAGTCCATTCCACATAATGGATCTTAATTCAACTTTTTATGTTGAACCAAAACTTTTATCATGGGATCATGTAGAGAAGAATAGCCAAATCAACCTATTATGACGACTGGTAGGTCCCTCCCATACAATGACTAGAAATTAACAAAATTGTTGTGGAACAATGCCATATTAAGGTTTGATCACACTAGGACTTGCATCTTCCATGCGCTTTTCTCTTTCTTACTATTGGTTCAAAATAGAGATCTTGGCAAATAGAATGTAAGAATGGAAAAGTAGACCTCTAAATGATATTTCAACCACACTTCCCAAGCTATCATGTAATCAACTTGCCACAAGAATTTGGGGCATCCATGTCTAGATATGGTTAAGAAATAATTCACTCCAAGTTTACCTCTTCATCTAGCCTAGAAAAGTTGTAGGTACCTTCCGAAG
Source organism: Lygodium microphyllum (assembly GCF_053477565.2). Lineage (NCBI taxonomy): Eukaryota > Viridiplantae > Streptophyta > Polypodiopsida > Schizaeales > Lygodiaceae > Lygodium > Lygodium microphyllum. The sequence goes on along the minus strand of NC_141159.1, from coordinate 123,831,941 downwards.
TGCTTGAAAAGTAGACCCTTGTGTGATGAAACCCATAAAGGATGATAGTGGACATTATTGAGGACATTGAATTACATGAAAATAAGGACTTGTAGTAGGGCACATGGGGGGGGGGGGCTGGGGGAAGCTGTGAGGAAGGTGGATTCTCTAATGAGCTTATCATAGGCTCTCTCACTATCTCGTTTAATATATCTTTCTTTGAAGCTATGTGGCCTCTTTTGCTAAGAAAAACAACAAAAGGATGAAAGCACAAGAAAAAAGGGAGTGACAATACTTTCAAATTGCCACTTGTCTTATACATATACTTCTATTATGCCACTTGTCATTACATCATGTTGATTTTTGTCTTAATCATTTCTTTTGGCATCACTCTTTTTGTGGAATTGTTAGATATCTAGATTAAAGTCAACCATTATTTGTCCAAATCACATAGAGAGCTTACATAATTCGCAATATAAATAGGAATATCTCAAATAGACCAATTTACAAAGCTCCACCTCAAAGAGAAAAATGTTGTTGCATGTTGGGACCACACAATCATTAAACACCACCTACCTATCTATTCATAAGAAAAACGCAATTTGAATTGTTTCATTATTATGTTTGGCCATCAAAACAACTTACTATATATAACTTTGACCAAATAAGGCCTAAATAATGGCCAAAATGATTCTCGCTAAGATCAAACCTACATTGTACATTCAATGACCAGAGGTCACTACATTAATTGCTTTGTGACATTTAACTATTAAAACATCTCTATTACTTACCCCCATTTGACATCTTGTATTTAAACTAGATATTATTTACCTTAACATCACACAATAAGTCAATTTCTGCTTTCAAAACATCCCAAACGAAGCCATTTAAGTGATCAAAAGACCATTGTCACATTTTAATATCACAATAAATCATACATCATTTATTAGAGAGTTTCTTCATTGCAACTATTCATGATTAATTTGATTGATTGTATAGTCTCTTTGACAAAATGTCTCGATTACATTGGCACTTGTGGTGCATACTCCTAGAATAATCCCTTAATTGCTAAGACATCAAAGCCCCAAGTGAAAGAATCACATGATCCTAAACTCTCTTTGAAAAATTGTCTCAATTACATTTGCACTCGTGGTGCATAATCCTATAAAAACACCTTAATTGCTAAGAGATCAAATAGCCAAAGTGAAAGAATTGCATGATTTAGAGGAGCTATTTTCATCCTCTTACAAACCTATTAAGGACTTGATAAGCACAAACTTAAACATTAATTCTTGCAAAAGACCTAAATTTTATGGTTTTTAAATATATAATGTAAGATTTAATATAGTATAGCTTCTACAAGTGAAATAAAATCTCAGAAATCTTAAACTACTTATTTTCTAAGTTGTAGAAAAATGTGATTTACATAGGTTTTAGATTGGCCCTCAATATTTCTTGAACGTTCTTTGGAACAACAAAATTATAGTTACTTTAGAGTGTGAGGAAAACGAAGGGAACTTTCAATGAAATCACACAGTGGAAGCTTAGGGATTTTGCACTTTGCATTATTCTCTTGAAAATAGGTCTAAATCTAGTACAATCCTAAACCACACATTTAATTTATTCATTCTCTCTTTTATAAGGAGGGATAAGAAGAGAAATTTGCATATGTGTTTTGATTTCCTCTTTAGTAAATAAACTTCTAATTGTAAAAACCACCATAAGAGAAAATTCGAATGACCGACCAATCCTCCATGCTCCTTTTAGTATATTCTTTGATGCACTAAAGGTAGATAGCACTCGAATCAACCTTTTGCCATTTCAACATAATGTATATTTACTGTTCGCTTACACGCCTCATCCTTCTTCCTCATGATACTTAGTGGTCCTATAGGGCTTGAGCTACCATTGTTACAATTGAGGTGAAGATAATATGGAAGTACACGAATGGGTGCAACTGCTTTTGCAAGATTTGGTTGTATTTTGCCTAGAGTTCTATTCTAGAGCTTAGGTTTGTTGGTAAAACAATGCCACTTGTAACATCATTGGCAACAAGCTTAGGGCCTTTATGGGTGATGTACATTTTTATCTTTTGCCTAAATTAATCTATCTATTTTTTGCACCTTAAAAAATTTAAGAGGGGGACCTTTTATCTTATTAAATCTTTCTCTTTCATTATGATGTATCAAAGTTTATTTCAAAAAGTAGACAAAGTTTGTGTGTATTATTATTTTTGTTGAACAAATGATCAATTTTGATCTTGTTTACATTGAACAAATTTACATCCTATGGCATTTATTAAGCCATGCAACTATGAATGTTGATATCTTGTTTCTACTAAACATATTTACATCCGCCGATGGCATTTATCAAGCCCAAAGCTATCAATGTTGATACAAAGGCACCCCTTCTCCCAATACTTCTATCTATTTTAAAATATAGTATAGCTATAATCATCCTAGCTTGTTTGAAGATATGGTCTTGTACTTAGAACATTTTTGTAGCTCCAACTCCTTTTATGCCAAGAGTTACAACAGCTTAGTTCAATGTTGTTTCTAATGCAAATAACTTGCCTTCGTCTGGATCATAATACTATATGCACACATATAAGCAATAATACCTTACAAAACAAAGTTTACAACATAACTTACTAGGTAGGCTACTTAAGGCATCCTAGTGTGGCTATAGGTACATCATGCCCATTGATGTTTGAAAAACTATCTCATACTACATTAGTCACATAATGCTAAAGTACAATATACAATGTTCTAGATCTATCTAAGTAGACACTCTGTAAGATTGAATATTGGATCAAGTCAACATCAAATAGTTTTAATGTCTACCTTGGTGGCTATTCAAAGGGAACTTTCCCCTTTTAACATTGATCCTTACTACATCCACAATCTACCAAGAGGGAGGGGAATCTCTCCACATTTTTAACACCACTTGAGAAGTGTATCTCATTGTAGCTTAAGAGAGTTAAACTCATAAGGGAATTGCTTGAACTAGCATATTAAGTTATCGATCATGAACAAAGTTTACCCTTTAATTTAACAATGCTGGTCCTTCTTGCACATAAATGGCAAGACCCCTTAAACAATAAAAGGTAATGTGTGCACACATTAAGTGACAAATTTAAAGAGAATGTAAGTGAAATTAGGATCTTTAGAAATGTTTAGCCTCACAAGAGCTCAGGATAATAGTGGAATTGAATCGATGTATCATTCTTTCAAGAGTTCCCCTTTCTTTGGCTCAAGCTATTGCTCAAATAGGAAATATTACATTCAAGCTCCAAATTGACTATGATCTCTCCACTCAAGCCAATAAATGCATGAAAGTGAAGGAATATTCAACAATAGGTTTGGTAAGCTCACAATATTTACTCTCTCAATGTATTTCAAACAATTGAAAGGAGCTCCCATAGCCTCACAATCCAAATGGTGCTCTCTTGGTGTTCTTCAACCTGCCTCTTCAATCCAATCCACCCTAAGAATGCCACATTGAGAAGAAAGGCAAGAATAAGAAGAATGGAAGCAAGAAATAGAAGGGAATATTCTCCTAAGTTCGTGTGTGTGTGTGTGTGTGTGGGGCCACTTAAAGTTGTCCACATGGGAATGGACATGAGAGGAAGAAGGAAAAGGAAGGAAGGAAGAGAATGAAATAGAGAAACTTTCTCTATGGTCCCTCACACACACACACACACACACACACACACACACACACACACACACACACACTCTCTCTCTCTCTCTCTCTCTCTCTCTCTCTCTCTCTCTCTCTCTCTCTCTCTCTCTCTCTCTCTCTCTCTCTCTCTCTCTCTCTCTCTCTCTCTCTCTCTCTCTCTCTCTCTCTCTCTCTCTCTCTCTCTCTCTCTTAGTGTGGTTATGGTGGAAGCAAGAAGGAGAGAAGAAGCAAGAGCTCTCAAGTTTGCACACACAAGAATTATATTTAATTTTTTACACATTACATACATAGGGTTTCTTTTGGGTAGGCATGCTTAACCCTTTATTCCTTCTCTTGTCCACTTCTAATGCTCGGTCTCTAAACTAGGATTCATGGCTTTCTTATGGGATTTTAAAGTGCACACACTTCATTCTTTGACTTAGTTTGCATGATATTTTAATGCACATAAGCTTCATGGGTATTTAATTTTACATGTAGGTCCATACAATTTGCACAAGAGGAAGTCTATAAAAATTGATATGGTATTGTTTTGAGCCCTATCTTGGTCTCTTCTTGCTATTTTTAGTTATTGACTATCACTTATTATTTTTGGTATTGATTTTGACAATTGCTATATCCGGTAGCTTATGAAAACGGTACTTTGCATAACTTTTGGTGCATTTTGTAGCTTCTTTCATACTTTTGAACTTGAAAAATGGCTCTTTTTTATGATTGTTACTTATAGTAGCTATTTTTAGCGATCTCTAAAATCAATTCACTTTTACCTATCCTAGATGGATGCCAATCCTTTGGCATTCACTATTAAAGGAGCATTCAGTTACATTACACATTGTAAATATGGCATTCTAGGGCTTAGATAATGGATTGTAATGGATGAGAAATGATTTGTTGATGGTCAAGTAGCTTATGATGTGGAAAGTGAGGATTGTGGTTAGCCTTTCTTGCTAGCTTGAAGTTCAAGTAGTGGTGGATAATAATGCTTTATCAATGACAATGTTCTTGATGTCATTGGCAAGTTCTCAATCTCAATGCTCATCACAATCTTGTACTTTCCTAATAATGTGTATGGCCTTCCCCAAAATGGGTAAGTGAAGCATTAGGTAGTATAAGCTTGGATTTTCCAATTTGTAGCCAAGTATCGTATATAAGGGTATTATGATCTACTACAAGTTTCAATGCTCATCACGATCTTGTACTTTCCCAACACTATGTGTAGCCTTCCCCAATATGGGTTGCTACTAATAGCATTGGGTAATACAAGCTTTGATTGTCTAATTTCTAGCTAAGCATCATACGTAAGGGTATTATGATTTAGACCATCCTTGACGAGGCATCCAATGTGCATTCTTTCTTTGCAATCTACCTAACTCTAAGGTAAGTGTTTGGAATCATAAACTCATGGTCAAGATCTATTATCTAAATTGTCTTACATCGGTCACATCAATGTTTTGTATGACACCAGCAAGAGTACATCCTTGATTTTGCTTCCAAACTCAAGGCTTGAGTCTACTATGATGTGTTGTATGGATGACTATGCTTGTGCAACTTAACATTTTGCACTTGAGCGACTGAAAGTCAAGATCTTGGAGACTTAATTGACATGAATCACGTCCATTTTTGAAGAAAAAGAACTTGAAGGAGTAGTAAGAAGAGACACAATTAGTCATGTTGCTTGCAACTTGCAATGTAGACTCCTTCCAAATTCCAATTTGAAACTCCTTGTTAATGTATTATTTTCTTGCCTACCAAGATGATGATCTTGGCAATGACAGTCACAACTAGAACACTAGCTACTGTGATGATCACAATGATGGTCTCAAGGAGTACAAAAGCATTGACTCCACAAATGAAGGCTCAAATTTGTTGATTCCACAAGCATTGGCCAAAAAGGACCAAGTTGAAGATGGAGCTTCTCATGAGAGGAGATTGACCATGGAGGCACTAGCTATGGAAAGAGTGGTAGCCCATGATGGTGATCCTAGTGAGCTCGCAATCCATGATTGTGCTATTGCTGTGATTGTTGGCCTATGATCGTTATATTGGCCTATTCTACTGCAATGTAAGAAAAACAACCAATTAAAAAATTTGCCTTGAATAATTATAATTAACCAATAAATTTCTAGACTCAAATTTTGATAAAACAATAGCATTCAATATCAAGAAATTGGTACATAATTTCAAATCACATCAAGAACCACCAAGATCAGGCATTGTCCTAAAAATATTTATCATCCAAGAATCCAAAAGACATGAATCTCGACGTGTTATGTCAAGAAAACTACCTTTTGTTGAAGTCTACATGCTGTTTTACATCAGACCATACATGAGCATAAAGCCTAAGGTCCTAAGGTAATAATTTGAGCCCTAACACCCAACATAACTTTGTGGATGGCTGCATGGTAGCCATGACCTAAACCCACATATCCCTCATCCAAAGTGAAATACATTGCAACCATTTCAAAGCAACATGCCATGGCTAGGAACCCATTAAATATAATGACATCCATAGAACATCATAGAGAACAAAGATATAGAACCATGACTGAATAAGTAGATCACTACTACAATGACAAAGAGTGGTTGGATTAATCAAGAAATATGTCGATGATGCTCCAACATCTGCATCATGAGAAATATGTGGCATTGTACCACAAATAAGAAATATTACCAAAGAAATATACAAGATAATCCAAGAAAAATTGCAAAAGAAAACAATATAAAATTGCATTTGCATCTGCATCATAGTCTTCTTTGACTTTTATTTACATCATGTCATCTGCAAAGTATTACTTCGTACTAATCCAACTTATAGAACTTGTATTTGCTAACTTTCAAGCCTATTTTTAGGTTCCTAAAACTTTTGATCTTTAAGTTGCTAGTGTAATTGCTATTTTTAAGATTGCTATAGTACTTGCTTTATATCCTACATTCTAAAAAGCTGCAACACTTCCCATTGTTGTTGCAAGAACTCAGGTTATTGTTTTAGCAATTCAAGCTTCGATAATTTAGGTTTTTGCAATCCATCTTGTAATTTAGACACTACCAGCAAACCTAAACACTCTTGAATTACTAAAATCTGATGGAAACTTGTAAATTCATCCAAGCAGTTGTACATCTCATGTCCCATGATATCTCAAAAATAGAATTTATGAATGGGATCGAGAACATATAAGAAATTATTGCTATATTCAGTTTTCACTTTTGTATAATAAGTTTTCGCTTCTTCCAATTAATCCTATGTTGATAGACCGTGGGATGAAAACCTTTCATGTTAATGTAATTCCATGCAAATGTATCTTGAAATTCCTTACACAGCTTTATGAGAGCTTTCTTGAAGTCCTCACCATACATGCTTAGTTTGAAGGATTTAGCCTCTTCTTCCTCATTCAAGTTGACCTCTTGTGCTTCATCCTCCTCCACCACCCTTATAGACCTTCCCATAGTGTGTTCGTATCTTTGCTTAGCCTAAATAATAGTCTTTTGTCCTTCCTTATCCAACACATTAGGTTTGTCCATACACTGAACTTCCTCAATATCTTGATATTCTGATTTCCCTTGCTATCTTGATTTAGGATGACTAGTTCCAAGGGCCTAAACTACTTTATACTGCTCACTTCCTAACCTATCCTAAAATTCAGACTGCTCTTAACTTGCAAAAGGATCTTCAAGATGTTATTGTGACTGGTTTTGATCTACAGTTGAATAGTTTGATGTTCAAGAACTCCATTTCCAGCCATGATGGATTGTTCTTGGTACCCTTGAATAATGTTGTCCACATCTATTTCAAACACTAGTAGTATGGATGCATTTTCATGAAAAGATAACTCCCCCTCATCACCCTCTACTTCATCCACCAAACTTATTGTTTGTGCATATAGATCCTCAAGAATAACATCCTGACTTGGGACATGAGAAAATGCTAATCGAGTATGCAAATCAATAATTTCATTGTCTTTCTTCAAAAAAACATTCGCAAGAGCATTAATAGCCTTAAAACAATGTGAAACTTACAATTGCATAGCATTCTTGACATGAGAAACCTCTTGTTGCAGCAAAGATTTCTCTTCTTGAAGCTAATTGATAACATACAAAGCCTCAACTACTGTAATTTTTGATGCATTACTTTTCTTTTCCAACTCAAAATAAAGGCATTGAACCACTACATTTGAAGGTTGATTCATAAATCATATCCCTTGCAAATCTTCATCAAAACCACACAAACTAAGTGATTTTTGTAAAACAGGCATTCAACCTACTATTGTAAACTTGAACATTGCTAAAATATGATCATTTGTTGTCTTGAAAAGTACTCATATAGGTAATCAACCTAAAATTTTACAGCAGCATAAACTTGCTAAATTTCTTCATACTAAATAATACAATGACTTAAAATAATATTTAACATTATAAAAATATAGGTATCCTGAAAAATACGTAAAAAAATGATGTATTTCACACTATAGGTAATGACATTTCAAGTAGTTGTAAAACGTCTTCACTTAAATTTGACTTCCTTGATGTATTATCCTTCTCAAAACTAGTAAGAGAACCAAGAAAATCATCCATAATAGAATCTTGATTGAGAAAACAATAATCCTCATGCTTTTCATCCATGACAACATCATCCTCTTTAACACAAAATTGATAAACCTTCTTGATGATAACTTCATACTTATTCTTTCTTTAGCGAAACTAATTGGAGATTGATTATGGTAGTTTGCAAGACACCAAAATATGAAAAGTGCCTTTAAGTTATCAATGTAAGGTGTGTGATGCTCCACTCTCCCATTGGTAAGCTCCTTTGTTAGGTTTGGGGAACTTGAGGATCCTTGGCTTCTTTGGCTCTTGTCCTCTCTCACTCTCTCAACCTCAATCTTTGGTAGAACCACATGTAAAGGGTAGCAATCATCATCATCACTTGAATTTGAATCGTGATCTGAAACCAAAACATCTTCATATTTCTCCTTGAGATTCTTAATTGCTCTAAGCAATCTCCAAACATGCTTCAAACTGGAGCAATATTTAACTTTCTGGTCTTCATGGTCATCATGCCATTCAAGACCATCATTAAACAAGTACATTCTCAGTAGAAGTCAACTTTTCCCATGCTCTATCCATCCTTGAACCAAAACCCTTCCTTGGCTACTAAAGAAAATTTATTATGGATATCATTGAACTCCGTACATAAATCAACCATGTAGAAAACTTGTAGGATTTCCTTCTTTCACAAGATTCATAAATATATAGATAACATCTTAACATATGTCCATGCTCAAAGTAGACTTTGCATCTCTTTTGCTTCTTCTTAGATTTACCCATGATGAAACATGCATGTAGTTTGCAAATGACCTACTTTTCTTTCAGCCAACCTCCTAGCTTTTGCATGATGAAGTAGTAGGTTTTCAACCTATGATATTCAAGTTATTCCTACAATTTTTGTAGCTCATTTTGCCTAAAAAAGTCTTTTGCAACATGTATTTCCTAAAAACTCCTATGTTGATTAGATTTCTGTGTCTTTTATTACCTTATCTCTAGTAATTTTCTATAGTTCACATTATTCCCATCAATTTTACAGGTCCTTGACACATTTGCACTTCAAGTTATTCCTGAAACTAATATTATTTAGGATATTTCTGAAATTTTTACACTTCAAATTACTTCTAAAAATCCTTTATTCTTTTCCCCAAAGAAAAGTGGATAGCTGTCTACTTCATCTTCTATTTTTTCTTTATCTTATCTTCTTCTATATCTCTATGTTCTTTATCATTAGCCTAAGGAATATTTCCTATCAATCCATCCCCATCATTCTATTCTCTTGAAATTGCTCATGATCTCCTTCTTTGCTGGTGGGCACCCTTTTTGTTAGCCATCTTCTTCTTTTCCACAACACCTTGAACATCTAAATTTAAGAAAACTCCAAGAACTATTTGAATTACAGAAATTTGCTTCCATTCCTGTTCACATTGAAATACTTATCTACCTTGAAATGGCTCGAATGCATGTCTGCCTTCAAATAACTTGAATGCAAGGTGTATTAATCTAGGGATGCTTTGACACCCTCCACTTGTAGAACTGCACAAAAATGGCTGAAGAATAAAAAATGCCTTGAATTCATGAAACACCTTAAATATTTTGTTATGCAAAAAAAAGCCATATCTCCTATACCTTCATGAAAAGGACGCCTTTCTCTCATGAGCAATCTAGAGAGACAACTGTAGATTGCTTCTTACTACTCAACCTGACCATACTACTACCAAGGGAAAATGCATACCCACTAGTAGATCTCCTATCATAGGCACTTCCTGCCCAGTCAACATCTGTATATCATGTAAGCTCCAAAGGCTTACCATGCTCATAGAGAAGACCATAATCTAATGTAGCCTTCACATATCTCAAGATCCTCCTCACTGCATCCAAGTGAGGATTCATAGGCTTTTGCATGAATTGGCTAATTAGTCCAATTGAATAGTTAAGATCTGGTCTAGTAATGGTAAGATAAATCATGCTACCCACCATTTGTCTATACATAGTGACATTCTCAATCTCATGTCCAACATCTGCAAGTAGCTTAACATTTTACTCCAATGGAGTGCTCAAAGAGTTACAATCCAGCATACCATACTTGGTTAACATGTCTTGTGCATATTGGTTTTGTAACAGCCAAGTACCATGAGGTGTAGAGACAACCTCAATCCTGAGGAAATACTTTAGTTCACCCAAATCTTTGACTTGAAATTTAGCATGTAACATTTCCTTGATCTCTCCAATTCCCATGACATCATCACCTGTAATGATCAAGTCATCCACATAGATGACTAATATCACATAACCAGCCCTTGTCTTCTTTGTGAATAGGCTATGATTAGCCTTGCCCATAGTGAAACCAAGTTTCTGTAAGCATGCACTTATCTTAGCATTCCAAGCTCGAGGTGCTTGCTTCAGCCCATATAATGCTTTCTTCAATCTACACACATGTAGGCAAATCTGGATGTACATAGCCCTCGGGCTGATCCATGTATACTTCCTCAACCAAATCACCATTGAGAAAAGCATTCTTCACATCCATCTGATACATATTCCATCCACTAGATGCTGCCAATGCAATCATTGTTCTCACGGTTGCCATTTTAGAAAAAGGGCTAAATGTCTCCTCATAATCAAGACCATATTGTTGTGGATACCCTTTTGCCACAAGTCTTGCCTTGTATCTTTCCAATGTGCCATCTAATTTGCACTTCACTTTGTATACCCATTTGCAACCAATAGCCATTTTTCCTTCAGGCAAATCAACCAAATCCCAAGTGTCATTTTCAGTCAATGCTGAATATTTCTCATCCATTTCCTTACACCAATGATCATCCAAAATAGCTTCAGAAAACTTTGTGGGTTCCTTGAAGCTAGTGACTTTTGCCATATATGCATAGTGCCTCATTGTATAACCACTATATGTAAGCCTATCTGCAAGATTCTTGACTCTTTCTGATCTCCTCAACTGAGGTGCAGTATGAGACTCTCCTCTCTCATGAGGTGGTAGGTATCTATGTCTCACACTAGGAGTCACAACAACTGATGGAATACCAAACTCACTATCCAAGCTATCAGTGCTAGGTGAATCATAACCACAAGTGAGTGGCCCTCTAACATCATCAAGTTTTCCTTTGCCTTTATCCACATTTCTCCCCGTCATTGACATACCCATGACAGTGGGACAAAGATGCTCAAGTCCTCAATTTACTTGTCCAAGGACTAATTGATGTAATAGCATCTTTAGAAGTCCCAAAAATTTATGCACTCTCATTTGTACATGCATGTACATAAGTCTCCTGACAATCATCATCATCATTGATCAAGGTGATCTTCTTCTCATGCCATGATTTCAGCTCATCAAATACTACATCTCTTGAGACCAATGTCTCATGAGTAGAAGGATTGTAGCATTTGTACACTTTCCTATCTTGTGCATACCCAATAAAGATGGTCTTTTCTACCTTTGGATCAAGCTTCTTCCTCTTTTCATTTGGAGCATGCACATATGCCAAGCATCCAAAAACCTTAAGATGACTGATGTCCAGCTTTATCCCATAAAGCCTCTCATGGGGAGTCACCTCATGTATCCCTGCTGTTGGTGTATGATTCATGACATACACAGCAGTCATTACAACCTATGCCCAACATGCATTTGGTAGGCTCTTCTCATTCAATATGGCTCTAGTGGATTCCATGATCACTCTATTTTTCCTTTCTGCCACACCATTTTGTTGTGGTGTGTACGTGCATGTCAATTGGCTTTTAATCCCATGGGCTGCCAAGAAGTGATCAAAGTCTTTAGAGACATATTCTTCACCACTATCAGATCTCAAGCATGAGATGTAGCAAGCCAATTCTTTCTCCACATGTCTCTTGAAGTCTTGAAAAGTGTCCATGACATCACTCTTGTGCTTCAACACATACAACCATGTGTACCTACTATAGTCATCTATGAATGACACATAGTAACATGATCCCCCAAGAGATGCATTATGTGAGGGTCCCCATACATCAGAATGTACAAGCTATAATGGCTTAGTAGTAGTGCATACATGCCTCATAAATGGAAGCCTTGATTGCTTCCCAAATTGACACAATTGACATACATGTCCCAATTCCACATGGTTGAACTTAGGGAGTTCAATTACAACTTGCTTATGCTACATATTCTTCAACTTTTGAACATTTACATGACCAATCCTTTTATGCCATATCTCAATGTCCCTTATTGCAGCATTGTCATGTGAGTACGTAGCAGTATTCAATGCTGGAATTTTTGTATCCAATGTAGATATCCTACCATTTCTTTTGCCTTTTGCAATGAGTTTGCATCCTTGACCATACTCTTCAATGTAGCATCCATCTCTATTGAATCTAACTTGTGGATTTTGTTTAGCCATTTGTCCCACAATAAGTTTTTGGTTATGGAGGGTACAATCAACATGCATCATCAAGGGAACAATACCTGTATGCATAATGTCATGCTGCGTATCAATCCCTATGCAAACATATCCATGAGCACCTTGTACCAATATGTCAAACCACTCTCCATGAGGAGTCATGTGGTTAGATGCCCCTGAGTCTATATACCATACATCATCTACTTTGCCTTATGTAGGCAACCCCTTTTTCACATGTTGCATAGCAAACAATGTGTCATCCTCCTGCATACCACTAGAAGATGCATAATTACCATGTTGCCTCCCTCTCGCTCTTTGATCATTTTTCTTCTTGTAACAATCCTTAGCTACATGCTCGTATTTGCCACAATAATGACAATCCTTATTTTCATTTGATTGCTGTCCCCATGAGTCATTTGAGGCTACTGCTAAGGGCCTCTACCTCTAGATGAATAACCCCCTCTTCCACGAGCATTTGAGGCACTTCTATTTGCTTGAGGCTACCTATTTTTCCATCCAGTACTTTGCTATCCACGGGCTGCATATGCATTTCCATCACCTCTTCCTCCAAAATTTGACCTTCCTCTTCCACCTCTACCCCTTTGATTTGAGTAGAAGACGTTGTCCCTGCTATTTTTAGACCCACTGGAACTTGTATTGAGTCCAAGTTTCACTTCTTCATGCAAAAGAAGTGCCACAAGTTCATCAAAGTTAGGCTGCTCCTAACGCACTGAAATGGAAGTGTCAAACTGCTTATACTCCTCTCCAAGACCATGGAGGATAGTGGCCACCAAATCATCATCCTCAACTTCAGCTCCAATTGAGCCTAGTTGTTCTGCAATGGCTCTAATCTCACTGACATAGTCTTCAATAGACCTTCCATTCTTGGATATGTGACTGAATTTTTGCTTTAGTTGTGTCTTTCTCGCATGAATGACATGCCCATAATTCTTCATCAATAAGTCCCAAGTAGATTTTGGTGAAGTACAGTTTGCAATTTGCATAGTTTTTGTGTTTGATGACACACATAAGGACAACGATGCAAGACCTTGCTGGCCTTTTCCAACCATGTCCTATGTGCCTTTAATTTATCTTGTGTTGGAGGTCTATCCTTCGATAGCTTGGGCTCATCTTCATTTCCTGTGACTAGGTCCCAATAGCCTCTTCCAATTAAGAAATTAGACATCCTAAATTTCCATAGAACACAATTGTTGTTATCCACCCACTATCTAAGTGATAGTGTCCTTCTCTCTTGTGTTTGCAATTTCAAAGTCTTCAGCCTTGCAAAACTAGTAAGTTTTAGTTCACAATAATATCATACATTTCCAAACATGTGGCAAAGAATCTAAATGTAATAGCATTCCAACCAAGTAGCATTGTCTGATTAGTAGACACGTAGGCATACGCGGCATTCAATGATTGACAACAATCTGTAATCAGCAGCCTGTAAGTAACCAGCTGTATATTCTCTATCGAAATGAGGTTGTTACCACAACAACTAGGTTTCACAACCTCTGGGAGTCAATACATAACCCAATAGATACCAATGCTTGTCTAGCTCTTCAGGCAACAATGCCACATATGCTTGCTGCAAATTGTTAACAATTAGTCCCACTCCAAAAACTGTAGTAAATTAGTTCAAAATTGAGCATTTAATGCTCACAACATTCCACAAGTCATTCAATACCCATGTGACCTCATCCAGGCATGGTTAGACATCAATGCATACTCCTGTGAGCTTCCAAACCCTAAGACTCAGATCATTCCAAGACTATGGTAGTAGTCTCTCTGTTGTGAACTACATGTACATGAAGCTCAATAGCTTCCACAAGTGCTTAACCAACCAAAGGTATTGGCATGATCACTTATCAGTCATTGTACCCACTGTCGGTATGACATTCATTAACAATGGGCTGCCATTAATGTGCTTCCAAATCAAGAAGATATGGGAAAGGAAGTCTTGCTTGGAAGACCTTTCAAGCATGCAACCACATGCATTGTGGACTACGAAGCACACCATATACACCTAAGCTTATGAGACATGGAGATTTTCAATACTTTCAGCAAAGGGGACCTTATCTTTTCTCTAGAGAAGGGCAAGAAACCTGTCTTAGAGTAAGATCAAATGCCTAGAGAGGACAGCTAGAGAGTTCTTAATGAACTACTCAAGGCATACAAGAACAAGAGAGAACCTCTCAGTAGGAAGCCTCCTAGAACCAAAGGAAAGACCACAGCTACTAGGAACACTACCACAGGTTCTCAAGTTGTTGGGAATAGAACTACATCTAGAAGAGGAAAGAGATTTTGGGCAAGTAATCAGAAGCATCAATGGAGAGCTAGCATGAGGCCACAATGGGTGCCCAAAGTGTTGCTCCGTGCTCAAGGGTTTTATACAGGAATTATTGGATTTGGTTACCAAAACCGCCCGCAAAGCCACCTCCCTGACCATAGACCAAGTCCCATCCAAATCCCAGAGAAAGTGAAAGAGAACCACACACAGATCTAGGTCATGGACCAAGATACTTGAGGAGACAACACCAGATAAGTTAATGACTATAGACGAGCTAGTTCCTGTGACACTTGAGTCCACAATTCCAAAAGAGCAATCGCTTGAAGTTGTTGGTACTCCACAAGAGGAACTGGTAGTGTCCAAAAAGTCCTCGAGCAAGGGGGAAAAGCTAGAGCCAAAAGCAACCACTTCCATGTGAGGCTACTCAAGCTGATATAAAAAGTCCAAGGATAGATGAGATAAAGCCCTCAAGACTTGATAAGCAACAACCCCAAGTTTTTGTTGGTTCTTCAAAACTACCAAAATCTTCTCAAAACCAAGAAGCTTTGTCACACAAACCAAACAAAAAATTTGGAAACAACAGCCTAGTGTAGCTGCTCAATCTAAGGAAAAGGATCCACAAAAGGGACAGCTTCGAAAACATCAAAAGAGCGACGACCTCCCTCTACAAGTGTTTTCACAAACAAATTTGGAAATACAAGACCATGAATACTTCCACTCCATCTGAGGATCCAAGTGCACCATCATCTATGACTGTCACAATTGATCACTCCACTAAATTGAAAGTTACTACTTCCAATTCTGAGATGGAACCCATACAATCACAGCCCTTGGCTATCACTAAGACTATCACTTCAACTGAAGAACAAGTCTCTAGTACTTCAGTCTCACACAAGGATATAGAATCTAGTGCAGAGAGCATAATGAGCCCATTGATTCACAAGTCATGTTCTTCTCGACCAAAGGCTCCAATACACTTGAATTTAGCTAAACGATGGATCATGGAGATGCTAGAAAAGAGGGGACAACACAGAGATCAATTAGAAGCTACGAGTTCTCAAGAACTAGATGAAACACTCTTGACTTCACTAGTTCGTGCATATGTTCATGCCGACCTTGGAATTCAAACTACTAAGCATCAATAACTCTTAGAAAAGCCTTTGACGTGGTCAGAGCAATCACAAATTTGTTGGATTTACCTAGCTGTAGTGCAAGAAGTTATAAAGAAAATGACCAAGGTAGTGCAGTAGAAGCATCACTTAATTCCTGTGTTTTACACTAGGAAGCACACAACAAGTTGGGAAGATGTTGCAACATTGGCCAAGAAAGCAAAAGGACAAAGTGAGTTCAAACAAAAATGGTATTTCTAGTCGAGGGTTAACTGCATGATATGGTAGCTGCCTAATGACAATTGCTGAGCAAAGAAAGGCACTTTGGACTTCAATGCATGATCCTACATATGTTGCTTGTACATCTCTCCAAGTGCTTGCACTTGTCCGTGGTATCAACATTTCTAAATTGGCTAAACTTGATCCCTTGTGTGACAAACTTCTTTCAGAGGAAGAGCTACACATTGCAAGTCAATTAGGACAACGAGACATGATAACACTAGATATATCTTTTGTCTCACCCATGACCCACAACTTCTTTGATGATCATGCTTCATTAGAATACAATCCTAATTTTTATGAATGGTTTATTCCAAGGCTGCATGACACAACATCAAATCTTACCTCTACTTCTAGTACTACAATGACTGAATCTTCATCCAATGATGTGAAGTAGAGTGATGTACATAACCCCCCAGACATAGTGGTTGGAAGAGGTATGCTTGCAACTCCATATCCTAGGCCCAATGACATTGATTTCCCTACTCGTTCACCCCACCAATTAGCCCAATTGAGCCAGTTGAACCCTAGGATGCTCCAAAGGAGGTTGTTGATACACATCTCTAGATCAACCCTACTAAACTTGGCCCTCCTTCTCGCACCAAGTTGTTTGCAAACAATGATTGATCTAGGGCTTTTTGATGATGAGGCAGTTCAGGTTTCTTCTCAATGGCATTTCACTTGGGAGGACAATGAACATCTTTTCGATAAAAGCCTCTTAATTCAGGAGGAATATGTTAGGACTCTCCCTCAAGAGCACTTGCTATCATGCCAATTTATTCCTTCTTATGCTTCTATGACCAAAATCCAAGACCAATCAGTACTTGATGAGCTTGAGTAGAATTGTCATTCCTCAAGTCCATTCTTGCAGAAGTGGTTTTCTCATCGACTTGAGATTTCTTGTGATGGCAGTCGTCTTATGACCACAGCTAAGCAACACCGTATAGTCAGTATACTTCAAGCTGACCCAACTTACTGTGAGACCACTTCACTGTGCTCTATCATCCTAGCTCAGAATCTTGCCTTGCCACCACCAAAGTTGATATATCACCCATTTCTTGACAAGATTCTGATCAAAGAGGAACTACACATTGCCAGTCGTTTTGCAAGACCCTCTTTGCTTGGTGATTTGATTACCTACTTTTGTGGACTGGTTACCAAACCACCTGATTTGGATGCTTTTGCCAAATGGGAATACAATCCAAATTTCTATGACTTGTGGATCCCAAAAATTGTAGATTACTAACTCTTTTTCCTTTTTAGTCTTAGTTTCTTTGTACATATTTTTCTTTAGCTCAATTTGTTACACTAACAAGAGCAAAATCCCTCCAACTTTAGAAACAATGCTACATCTTATGCAGGGGCAAAAAACAAAAAACAAAAGGTACAAGGTCAAACCCTTTCGCTCCTCGTGTGATGGTGAAATTCAAAGAAGAAAAAAAGATGTTCATAATTCTTTCTATTTTTTTCCCTTGAATCCACTACATGGTACTCTCAAAGTTTCACTTAGGTGAATGCAAGAAAACAATAGGTGACAAAGCAATGCAATGAGCCTCAAGGCTTGAAGACAATATCATTGGCAATAGAAGCTTCCTATGAACATCCTACGATGTAACAACATTAACGACTTGTAGCTAACACTAGCATTAGAACCTTCCTAAATATCTCAAGCTCGAGAGGCATCACGTTAAGAATCAAAGGCCAATCAAGACAACGAGTTTATCTTAGCACCTCACTAAAGAAACAAAAAAAAAAGAGAGGCAAAAAAAGAAAAAAAAAGCATTTGCATGCACCGCACTGCACCTAGGGGTCCTCAAGTTAGATGCGTCCAAGTGGCTTCGGTCAGCTGGCTCCGTCTCTAGCCCCTAGCCCTTTTTCCATTTTCCCGCACATTTTCTTAGGGCACATCAAGGTCAGGACATACCGATTCTCAGCTCGCTTAGGTTAGACATGTCTCCTTGAGTCACTTGCACATTTCATCCCTTCATTTTATTTATCCAGTGCCATCAATCCTCACTTCCTAGCAAGGTGGAAAAGGTTGTTCAACATAAAGCCCACCATTGCATCAACTACCATGTGTGCACTATAAGATACAGGCCTCATACCGATGCTCAAAATGATGAAAATGTTCACCAAAAAAATTTCCCCCATCATTGTTGAGATTCAAGCTCATTAGTCTTCTGTCAGTTGTTTACCTTAATTGAATAAGGTTAAGTCATATTGCATTAACCATGATTAGATCTAAGTCTTTTGTGTGAAGTACACAGCTGAATTTAGACTGTGTTGAAGATATGGACTAAGTAGGGAGCATGTCTGCTACCCTTTGAGCGTGTGCCTTTTGTCCATCTCTCTCTCTCAATGTGCTAATATGGTATCAGAGCTGATAAGCAACAGTCGCGGCCTTCCTGACCCAAGGACACAAGGCAAGAGTGCCAAACAAGAGACATGGCAGACATACAATGTGCTTCTCAACTCCACTGACAATAGTTAGAACCATCAGAGATGCTGTATAATGGGTAGATATGTAGTGGGCCAAGTGATCCATGGTAATTGATTTTATACAATCGGTTTGTTGTGCACATGGTTAATATAGTCGATCCAGTGCAAAGGAGAAATGAATCAACAACAACATCAGCCTCGAGAACAGGCATCATGGTCACCATCATGTGAGACTCTCCTCACATTCGATTTCCTAGCTCGAATTGCAGAGCTTTCTTGGAGAGTTGCAATCATGTGGATTTTCGAGGAGCAACAGTGGACCTCCTTCCCACGAAGTATAAATATGTTCAGCATTGAGGCGCAGTTTGAGAAGCCTGCTGTGATGGAGAGGAAACCGTCGAGCAACAGTATTCTACGAATCCTCGACCTGAAGTTCATCTACAGTGGTTGAAAGGACATTGGCTGAGTATGCAATGACTGCATTTGCTAGATGAGACAGCTACTTCAACTTCCTTAATCCCGTTCCTATGTTACTCATGCAAAAGCCCAAACCATGAAGCAGTATAAAGTGTCATGGCTGCAGTAACAAAAAGCCTAGAAATTAACAGCTCAATCGTTTGGTATTTTGTGAATGTGTGATGAGCTTAAATTGTCGTGATTGAGCAAAGGCAGTCATGTGATGCAGGATTGTGACGCCTTGTGATGACAATACAAGGAGTAACACAACAAACCGGTAATGGAAGTTCTAAGTTCTCGATACACACATGATAGTGGAACAGGGGCAAGTACTACAAAGCTTGAATATGATTGAAGATTGTGAATATGTTTCAATTGTTCTGGGCAACCAGGGTTGCAAACTCTCAGATGTTGCATTATGTTCTATAAACCCAATGTAAATGTAGCTGAGATTTTTTTGCTGAAGGTTGTGAAGTGAGTTTGGAAACTCAATGTTCAAATGCAAGGCTGTCTTCATGTGTGATGATCTCTAATGGAAGCAACCATGGTTATGGTAATGATGTGCTTTAGGAAAAAGCGCTGCACTACCTGAGAAAATTGAAGTCAGACAAAAAGAAAATATTTGAATTTGAGTTTGGTGTTTATTGATTGTAAAAATTTTCTCTGCAACAATTTTTTTTTTCTCAGCAGGTGTGTGCATGGTGAAATCAGCAATTTGGGGTAAAGCACTCATGGCCATGTCGATAATTTTGTGACAGAATATCATGGTGTCTCAGAGCAGTTGAAGGATTTCTTTGAGGGTCTATTTCCTGCATGTATTTGATCTTATGCAATCATATAAACTGAAATCTATGCAATTTTAGAATTGAATATCTTTGTAGAGTTCAAGGGTGCTGATTACAGATGTCGGTAGTGTGGCAGAAAATGGTCAATGATAGACATGTGCATATTCAAGAGCATTGTAAGGCTCAAGCTTGACTTCTATGAGGCTGATTTGACAGACTGTTGATTACAATAAAAACTAGTTGTACTACAGGTCACTGAAGTATATTGCCTGCTGGCATTTTGAGAAATTGACTGGTTTTGCAAAGCTGAAGACCTTGAAAATGGCAAACATAGGAGAGAAGGATACTATCACTCAGATAGTTGGTGAGAAGCTAGACTACAACAATTTTGTTCTATGGAAATTCAGGATGATTTCTTAATTGGAAGAGGCTATTGGGACCTTGGAACAGGTCTTGAAGATGAGCCCAAGCTACCGGGGGATAGACCTCCAACACAGGATCAGTTAAAGGCACATATGACTTGGTTGGAAAAGGCCAGCAAGGTCTTGCATTGGTTGTCATTATGTGTGCCAGACACAAAGGCTATGCAAATTGCAAACTATACTTTCCCAAAAGCTGCTTGGGACTTATTAATGAAGAATTATGGGTATGTTACTGATGTGAGAAAGACAAAACTTAAACAAAAATTCAGCCACATATCTAGGAATGGAAAGTCTATTGAAGATTATGTCAAGATTAAATCCATTACAGAACAACTAGGCTCAATTATTGGAGCTGAAATTGAGGATTTGGTGGCCACTACCCTCCATGGACTTGGACAAGAATATAAGCAGTTTGATACTTCCATATTAGTGCGTCAGGAGCAGCCTGACTTTGATGAACTTCTGGCACTTCTATTGCATGAAAAAGTGAAACTTGGACTCAATACAAGTTCCAATGGGTCTAAAAGAAGCAGGGACAATGTCTTCTACTCCAATCACAGGGGTAGAGGTGGAAGAGAAATATTAAATTTTAGAGGAAGAGGTGCTG
Organism: Lygodium microphyllum; assembly: GCF_053477565.2. Taxonomy (NCBI): domain Eukaryota; kingdom Viridiplantae; phylum Streptophyta; class Polypodiopsida; order Schizaeales; family Lygodiaceae; genus Lygodium; species Lygodium microphyllum. The sequence continues at coordinate 123,810,964 of NC_141159.1, read as the reverse complement.
GAAATGCATATGCATCACGTGGATAGCAAGCTACTGGATGGTAAAATAGGCAGCCTCAAGCAAATAGAGGTGCCTCAAATGCTCGTGGAAGAGGGAGTTATTCAGCTAGAGGAAGATGCACTTTGCAGCGGCCTCAAATGCGTCATGGACAACAATCAAATGCAAATAAGGATTGTCATTATTGTGGCAAATACGGGCATGTAGCTAAGGATTGCTACAAGAAGCAGAATGATCAGAGAGCAAGAGGGAAGCAACATGGTAATTATGCTTCTTTTAGTGGTATGCAGGAGGATGACAAGTTGTTTGCTATGCAACATGTGAAGAAAGGATTGCCTACACAAGGCAAATCATATGATGTATGGTATATAGACTCAGGGGCATCTAACCACATGACTCCTCATGGAGAGTGGTTTGACACATTGGTAGAAGGTTCTCATGGATATGTTTTCACAAGGGATGATATGTAGCATGACATTATGCATACAGGTACTATTCCCTTGATGATGCATGGTGACAAGAAAAAGAGTCTCTATGATGTTTTACTTGTACCCTCCATAACCAAAAACTTGCTTTCTGTGGGACAAATGGCTAAATAGAATCTACAAGTTAGATTCAATAGAGATGGATGCTACATTGAAGAGTATGGCCAAGGATGCAAACTCATTGCTAAAGGCAAAAGAAATGGTAGGATGCTTACATTGGATACAAGAATTCCAGCATTGAATGTTGCTATGTACTCACATGACAATGCTGCAATAAGGGACATTGAGATATGGCATAAAAGGATTGGTCATGTAAATGTTCAAAAGTTGAAGAATCTACAGCATAAGAAAGTTGTACTTGGACTTCTAAGTTCAAGCATGTAGAATTGGGACATGTATGTCAATCTTGTCAATTTGGGAAGCAATCAAGGCTTCCATTTATGAGGCATGTAAGCACTACTACTAGACCATTACAGCTTGTACATTCTGATGTATGGGGACCCTCACATAATGCATCTCTTGGGGGATCACGTTACTATGTGTCATTCATAGATGACTATAGTAGATACACATGGTTGTATGTGTTGAAGCACAAGAGTGATGTCATGGATGCTTTTCAGGACTTCAAGAGACATGTGGAGAAAGAATTGGCTTGCTACAACTTATGCTTGAGATCTGATAGTGGTGAAGCATATGTTTCTAAAGACTTTGATCACTTGTTGGCAGCTCATGGGATTAAAAGGCAATTGACATGTAGGTACACACCACAACAAAATGGTGTGGTAGAAAGAAAAAAGAGGGTGATCATGGAATTGGCAAGAGCCATCTTGAATGAGAAAAGCCTACCAAATGCATATTGGGCAAAGGCTGTAATGAATCGTACACCAACAACAAGTATACATGAGGTGACTCCTCATGAGAGGCTTTATGGGATAAAGCTAGATATTAGTCATCTTAAGGTATTTGGATGCTTTGTATATGTACATGTTCCAGATGAACAAAGGCAGAAAATGCCATCTTAAGGAAGAAGCTTGATCCAAAGGCAGAAAATGCCATCTTTATTGGGTATGCACAAGATAGAAAAGCGTACAAATGCTACAATCCTTCTACTCATGAGACATTGGTCTAGGGAGATGTGGTATTTGATGAGTTGAAATCATGGCATGAGAAGAAGATCACCTTGTATGATGATGTTTGTTAGGAGACTTATGTACATGCAGGTACAAATGAAAGTGTAAAAATTTTTGGGCCTTCTAAAGATGCTACTACATCAGTTAGTCCTTGGACAGGTAGATTGAGGACTTCAGCATATTTATCCAACTGACACGGATATGTCAGTGAGGGGGAGAAATGTGGATAAAGGCAAAGGTAAACTTGATTATGTTACAGGGCCACTCACTTGTGGTTATGATTCACATGGCACTGATAGCTTGGATAGTGAGTTTGGTATTCCATCAGTTGTGACTCCTGGTGTGAGACATAGATATGTACCACCTCATGAGAGAGGAGAGTCTCATACTAAACCTCAGTTGAGGAGATTAGAAAGAGCCAGGAAGCCTATGGATAGGCTTACATACAATGGTTATACATTGAGGCACTATGCATATATGGCCAAATCACTAGCTTCAAGGAACCCACAAAGTTTTTTGAAGCTATCTTGGATGATCATTGGTGAAAGGCAATGGATGAGGAATATTCAGCATTGGTTGAAAATGACATTTGGGATTTGGTTGATTTGTCTGAAGGCAAAATGTCTATTGGTTGTAAATGGGTATACAAAGTGAAGTGCAAATTTGATGGCACATTGGAAAGATACAAGGCAAGACTTGTGGTAAAAGGGTATGCACAACAATATGGTCTTGATTATGAGGAGACATTCAATCCCATTGCTAAAATGGCAACCGTGAGGATAGTGATTGCTTTGGTAGCATCTAGAGGATGGAGTATGTATCAGATGGATGTGAAGAATGCTTTTCTCAATGGTGATTTGGTTGAGGAAGTATACATGGATAAGGCTGAGGGCTATGTACATCTAGATTTTCCTACACGTGGGTGTAGATTGAAGAAAGCATTATATGGGCTGAAGCAAGCACCTCGAGCTTGGAATGATAAGATAAGTGCATGGTTACAGAAACTTGATTTTACTATGGGCAAGGATGATCATAGCCTATTCCCAAAGAAGACAAGGGCTGGTTATGTGGTATTAGTCATCTATGTGCATGACTTGATCATTACATGTGATGATGTCACGGGAATTGGAGAGATCAAGGAAATGTTACATGCTAAATTTTCAAAGATTTGGGTGAATTGAAATATTTCCTTGGGATTGAGGTTGTCTCTACACCTCATGGTACTTGGCTATTGCAGAAGCACTATGCACAAGACATGTTGACCAAGTATGGTATGTTGGATTGCAAGGCTTTGAGCACTCCATTGGAACAAAATGTTAAGCTACTTGCAGATGTTGGACATGAGATTGAGAATGTCACTATGTATAGACAAATGGTGGGTAGCCTGATTTACCTTACCATTACTTGAGCGGATCTTAGCTATTCAGTTGGACTGATTAGTCAGTTCATCCAGAAGCCTATGAAGCTGCACTTGGATGCAGTGAGGAGGATCTTGAGATATGTGAAGGCTACATCAGATTATGGTCTATTCTATAAGTATGGTAAGTCTTTGGAGCTTATAGGATATACAGATGTTGACTGGGCATAGGAAGTACCTATGACGCGATATCTACTAGTGGGTATGCATTTTCCCTTGGTAGTAGTATGGTCAGTTGGAGTAGTAAGAAGGAACCTATAGTTGCACTCTCTAGTACTGAGGCAGAGTATAGAGGTGCTACATTAGTTGCATGTGAGGCAGCATGGCTCATGAAGCTTCTTGATGATTTGGGCATGCAGGAGGTCAGGCCTGTCACACTCTATTGTGACAACATGAGTAGTGTGCTCCTAGCCAGTAATCATGTCTATCATGCTAGGACTAAGCACATTGAGGTACACTATCACTTTATCAGAGAAAAAGTGATTGTAGGTGACATTGATTTGGTTACAAAAGAGTTACAGTAAAGTGTACAATGCTCATCAAAATGAAAGTAAAGTGTACTTGAATCCATAATACTGATACATAAAATAAATATAAGATCACGTAATAAAAGTGCTCATGGAATCATGGCAAGATACAAAGGATGATAATAACATAGTGCATAGAAAATGCCTACATAAATCACATGACCAAAAAAGAAGAGGATGTGTGCTCCATGGATCCAAGCGCAAGCTATAGATCCTCGCCATCCTCGTTGCAAAGGAGCATCGAATGGACTCTGCAAAAAAGAAACAACTACACATCACTCCACCATACAATAATGCATTTTAATTAAAATTAGTAACTATGGATAAGAAAGATGAGTGACTTACCAGGCCGTTGTGTACATACAATCTATCGATCAATGCAGTGAGTCCGTGTCTCTCTGCATATCGAGTCTCTAGGCCGGTGGGATCACAGTTTGTAATGGAATGCTACAAAGAAAACAAAATACAACTGTTAGAAACACGATTGTTAGTACAAGCGATATTGTAAAAAAATAAGCGAGAAGAATAAAAGAAAAACTTACAAAATCCTCTAGATAAGTCCTCTGGCCACCACTCCCAAAGTGATGGACCACTCCTACTTCCGATTGTGCCCTCGTTGCCTCATGCTATTGTCTCCAACATCCTAGAGAATCTGTAGTCTTCTCCCTGAGTTGGCGCCGGTCATTTGCATCTAGCCACTCGGTCTTTGAGGACCCACTCTTAAGTGCCTTGCATGCCTTACACTAGAAGGTCAATAGAAATGTCACCACAAAAGGATGAGTCCACGTCATTCTCAAAGAATTCTTGGCCTCCTGTCTTTCCATCATTGTTACCCGATTTTGCCTCCTCTACAAGCCTCCACCCCTTGCAATATCAACCCCTCTATCTGCATACTATCCTCATCTACGCTGGGAACATTGCTTTCATCATATACTCTCACACTTCGAGGAGCTGATGGTACAACATACCACCATCGAATTCGTCGGGGGTTTGGATAGAAAATTACTTGTTCAAAATTATATATAAGAGAGATTTAACATTTGTGACATATACAATGTCGTAATAAAATTTTAAAAAAACATGAGTTCATGTACCTGTTTACAATGAGCCGGCAATACAAACGTGTCGCGCAAATCCGTCCATCTTTTTTCGGAATCTATTTTGAGAAATCCAGATGGACCTCATCGAATAGTTGCCCTGGCTCCTTCCAGTACCGCTTTGAACCACTACACATCTTCAATTAGTTTATCATCATCCTTCAGCGACCACATCTCCAACCACCACATCTTTGATCAGCAGTCTATCATCGTCCTTCAGCCATCATAGCATACTATTGTCTGAATCCACCATTGGTAGCCACTGTGAAATATGCACTAATGCCTCAGACATCAACCAACCTTTAGCCATGCTACCTTCTGGCCGAGCTCGTCATCACACAAATCCTTTCAAGGTTTTCATGAAGCGCTCTAAGAAGAACATCCATTGCGTATAGAAAGGTCCCGTAATCTCCACTTCATCTAAAGATGCACCAGGATGTGGGTTTGTATCGTGAGCATGCTAGTGGGTAGGTACTTCTCAAAGAGATAGACCATCTCCACTGCTCCCCACCTTGCGGATTCAATAGAGGATGTTTTGATCACCTTCTGTGAGATCCATTGCACTAAATTTGACAATCTGTAAATTGCACAGCACATTTCTGGAGTAAGGTATCCCGCGATTGCAATTGGCAGTACAAATTTCCACACATGAAGAAGCATTACGAACAACGACTAGACTCCAAATAGCAAAATATGCATGCCACTTACAATCCATTCGTAATATAAACCTGACATATCTTATGCCAATCATGGGATTTTAGCCCTGATAATTGGTCATCTTTAGAAAACGCGGATCTGAGAAAACGCATCATACCCGTTAGAGTGTGGATAGACTTGATAATTTGCTTCACAAAGCCCTCTTCTTTAATGGACAAAACCCAAGGAGTGCAAGGTAGTTACAAGTGACCATCAGCACTCGACTGCGGCCAAAGCACCTCCATCTTGCCTACCTCCTTCAAATCCATTCATGCCCTTGCAGTGTTTCTCTTTCCTGTAATGTGGTTCCATAGTAAGCTACCCACATTCTTGAAAATATGCATGGGATCCAAAAAATGGTTGATCTGTAAGTGGGTCCAATATGACAACTCGTAGAAAACTGAGAACCGTCGCATTTCATTTGGATGCGACTCTGTGTGGACCATTTTTAACTCATACCAGCTTTGGGCGTTCATTCGTGTTGGAGATCATCCAAAAAAACATTCCCTCAGTTTATGACCCTCCGACAAGAAAGCGGCGTGTCCTTGATATACCATCTTCTTCATGGTTTGTGATGTTCGGGAGTCCACACAATGGACATGCATGATAACTTGAGGTAACTAGACATGTCCCAATACCTCTATCCTGTGAATACAAACTTGAACGAGCTATGATAGGTATTACCAATGAGAATGGAAGCCTACTTACTTGAGCACTCCTCGAATCCCGAAAAGTCATGCATGGTCCACATGAGAATGGCTCGTATATTGGCGGATGTCGACCATCACACTTGCTGATATCTTCCACAGTGACCCCCTCCTCCCACAAAATCTTAAGCTCATCGACTAATGGATGGAGATAGACGTTCATATTCTTGACTTTGTAGCGGCCAAGAACGAGCAAGCTAAGGATTAGGTGTCCTTTCTTTGTAGAAATCCATGGTGGGATGTCATAGTTAATAAGGACTACATACCACACACTGTAAGAAGTTGAGCAAAGACCTAATGGGTTCACGCCATCCATAGCAAGATCAAGCTAAAGATTCCTTGGCTCTCGTGCAAAGCCTAGAAAGGTAGAGTTAATGTGGCTCCATGCACGTGAATCCGCTGATATTCATTGGACTCCATCTATGGATCTATTCTGTGCAGGCCACGTTGTCAAGCTTGTCATGCCTGACATACGAAATATGTGATGTATATGGGAGATAAGCGAAAAGTGTCTAAGAACTTTTTGAGGGATGGTCTGCCCTCGCAAGTCCTATCGATACCTGTGACCACCACACTTTGGATGTCTCCACAGTCTCGTATTCTCCTCAAAACAGCACGCAACAGTTGACACATGCATGGATGCTATTGTAGTCCATGCCTAGCTTTCGTAAAACATGTCATGTATCATCACGAGACTCAGGCATGGTATTTACAAGCGATAATATCTGATACTTTATCAACCTGAAAAGAAATCATAAAATACCTTGAAAAAATATAAAATTTTTAAATGATGGTATCGAAAAGAAATCAACAAAGCGTACGTAGAAAGTACCCGAACAACTCGGTCTCACACTCGCATCACTCCACCCATATTTTGCTTGCACACTTAGGAGTGCAAGGAGTATCTTTAGGCGAGATACTCGGCACCCATTATATAATGGTATGGATGCTTCCTCTCTAAGGGATCAGATGTCTTGGCATCCATGGGCATCAATGCATCAATCATTGCCTCCATCCCAGGCTCCAAGATTGTAGGAACGTCTAAAAGGCTGCCTATCTCCTTTGATATTGATGGTATAGATTGGTAGTGCCTTCCAAGTGGTAGATTGGCTCAAGCACTCCATCCATTGCATGCCCACGAACTCTTCTAACTAGCTACAATAGGTGCACTCCTCCTTGGGATGAGACATCACCTCCCTGTAATAAATTTTACGGTCACATCCAATGTTTTTGTATATGATATTCAATTAGTTTGCGAATACAATGCATGATTGATATACACTTTTCTTACTGTTTGCTCAAAATCTAAGATCACCTAATCAATGATCTCTGATTGAAACTCGCCAAAGCGTCGTACGTGCTCTATAGAAAATTGATGTTTTCGTCTAATTGCCAGCTTGCATTGAGAGCAAGGACACGAGACATGCTGATTAAGATACGCCTCGCGATCTTGAACATCATGGCCTTCATCATTTTCCATTTGGTCTATGTTACGACAAACAATTTGTTTTTGTTATCATTCTTTTTTCTTTCTTAAGTTGTTTGAGAAAGGATTTCTTCTCTTGTAACTCAACAAAATTAATGTCAACTAAAGTCTTAGTTTCCTCTTCCTTTCTTTGTTTCTCCCCATTTCTTTGCACCTTTCTTTGTGCTCTTTGTTTTATGTTCTCTCCCCTTTTCTCAATCATGTTTTCTTTGTCTTTCATGTTTATTCTCTCTTTCTCGTTCTCTCTTCCTCTTCCTTTCTCGTTCTCTCTTCCTCTTCCTTTCTTCTTCTCCCTCTCTCATTTTCTATCATTCTTTCTTTCTCTCTCTCTCTTTCTTTGTTTCCCCTCTCTTTGTTTCTCTCCACCCACCTACAGCAGGCCTACAGTATGTAAAGTCTAATATGCTATGCATGGGGGCGAGGGAATAGCTACCCTATGTCGGAGTGTTCTCCATCCCGTGGTATTGCACCAGACCTCGCCACCTTTTTTCCTTTGTGTATGACTCGATATGCAGAGCGTAGAAGGAGGTAGTACAAAGCATGTCAAGAAAACCATAAATTCACCTCCAAGTCCAATCTCTCTTTCGCTTTACCGGGCCTAGAGACACAGGCCTTCTGCGCCTTCCTGAAGCATTGAACACACCCAAGGTGCACCTTTAACAAAATCTCTCTCTCTCTTCTTCTTCTACTACTACTCGCCTTCCCGAAGCGTCGAACACGCCCAAGGTGCACCTTTAACAAAACCTCTCTCTCTCTCTCTCTCTTTACTACTACTACTACTGCTGCTGTTGCTGCTGTTGCTACTGCTACTACTACAAACAAGAAAAGAATAAATTAAAGAACAAGATCTTACCCTCTCTTTGTTTTTCATTCATTCATTCTCCTCTCTCCCTCTCTATTTCTCTATTTCTCTATTTCTCTCTTTCTTTATTATGTTTCATGTTTATTCCCTCTCTCTCTCATTCTTTCTTCCTTTTTCCCTCTTCTTCTCCCTCTCTCATTTCCTCTCTTTCTCCCTCAATGCACCTCATTCTTAACAAAAACAAACAAAATAAAAGGAGAAAGAACAAGAACAAACCAAGAGATAGCAATGCACTCCTCGCAAGGGCCCGAGGACGGGTTCTTCGTCACCTCTTCATGACGACGGCTCCTCTTCGCCCTTCGTGCACTTCCTCCTCTTCTTCGCGCGAACGAAAAAAATGGCGGCAGCGGGGTGAGAAGCTCTCCTTCTCTCTCTCTCTCTCTCTCTCTCTCTCTCTCTCTCTCTCTCTCTCTCTCTCTCTCTCTCTCTCTCTCTCTCTCTCCCAAACGCATGATGTACTTTGCTCTCTCTTTCGCCCTTCATGGCAAAATGCTGTGCTCAAGTTTCGGCCTGTTTTTTTTGTCTAAGTACCGTCGCTATTTACGTCATTGCAATTTTGCAACGCAAATAGCGACGTCGCTAATATGCATTGCAATTGGCCATCGCTATTCCCCTATATCCTTGTAGTTATGGTTGATCCTATAAATACCCATTTTCTCCAAGATTTTATTGGATTGAACACCTACTAACTCCTTTTTCCTCAATCACGATAATTTTTCCCATCATCATCTGTTCAAGTTCCTTTGCTTCATCAAGCATTATCATCAACAGAAGCACCCATGGACAAGTCTTCTAGCTATGTATTAGACTATGTAAGCACGTGCACTCACTTAGCATTTGCACCATAACCTATTCACGATTTTGGGTCCTCAAGTGTGGGACAACATTTCAGGCTTGCCTCACCCATCTCCCAAACCAATATTATTATTTGTCTTGTGCACAAACAGTAGACTAGCACTGTCCCCTAGGGAGTGATTGCATGAGAGGTTTTACTTTGCAGGTTCAAAGTTTGTGGAGGATCACGCATCATCACTACTACATCAATATCCAATCTCCCATCTTCTACAATATCCTAATCATTTCCCATGTGTTAACCCCAAAGTCGAGATGGTGGAAAAAGGAAGGAAAAAGCACACGTAGGCGACCTCCAAAGCTAAGCCAGGGCAAAAAGCGCAATTTTAAATGAAGGGCGCCTCAAAAAACTCGAAAAACTCTTGTAAAAGAGCGCCAGGCTCCCTCCTGTGCCAATTGTAAGATACTAGACGGGTGTAGGCTAGAGGCATAAGGCTAGAAGAGGGAAATGGAAAAAAGACCTTGCCACAAGGGCCGGTGATGTAAAAAAGGGATGGGTGCCCATGGGATTTTAGGGTTTGTATATATAAAGTTCAAAAAGTGAATGAGAGCCTATTCTTTGGTGTGTGGCTAACAAGAGTCTTCTTCTTCTTCTCTTCTCCTCATCTTCTTGCTTGTGTGTGCTCTTGAGAGAGGGAGTGTGAGAGTGTGAGGAGTGAGTGTGTGAGAGTGAGGGATTAAGAGGGTGAAGCCCTTCACCATCTCCTCTTCTCTTCTTCTCTTCTCTTCTCTTTTCTTGCGTGCGCGGCGATGGAGGATGGAGCTTAGAGATGGAGGAGGCTTGAGGATGTTTGAGCTTGCATCTAGGATCGTGGAGCTACCGGGGTGTGTGAGAGAGGAGGCAACTCATATTGGCATCAGGGTAAGCTCACTACACTCATAGGATCGACGACGCGTCGACTATGTGAGAGATAGCCATTAGAGCTCGCTTGAAACGCTTGAAGCATTAAGCGGTCCGTGGGTCTTGGCGGTTGAGCGAAAGCTCCCACATTTTGGTTCCATTGCCGGGACCAATGGATTCAAGCTTGAGCACTTGCGTGCCTCATATCGAGCATCGAAGTAAGGGATTCATCCCCGAAACAGAGCTTGAGATAGGTAGGAAGTTTGGGTGTTTTTGATCTTCAAAACAAGTAAGTATTTTGCTATATTTTGTTTGTTTGATGATTGTAAAACATGGAGAAATTATTTCAATTTTTTGCTTTCGATTCTTGTTGCATTTAGAGTAGGTTAGGATTAGGAAATCGCACCGGAGAAGGGTAGGGTTTACTGTTGCAAAGCAGGGCAAAAATCGTGCAAAACTTGGTAAAAAGCTCACTTGTGATGCCTAAGATCGGCAAGTGAGTGATTGGGGGCATCAACACCATACTCGGAAAGGGAGATAAGAGCCAAGAGGCCAAGGTAGATCTCATTTGTGACCATTTCAGTGAGAGAGAGAGAGAGAGAGAGAGAGAGAGAGAGAGAGAGAGAGAGAGAGAGAGAGAGAGAGAGAGAGAGAGAGAGAGAGAGAGAGAGAGAGAGAGAGAGAGAGAGAGAGAGAGAGAGAGAGCCACGCACAATTCAAGCCGATCGCACCATCGACGAGCCTACCGCTCTATTTAGGTATATGAACCCCTTCCCCTATCCCCCTAGATAGGATCTGGAGGTTTATGCTTGCTATGATTGAGTAAATCGCAAGAAACGAGCGAAATCAAACTCTCGCTGTCGACATTGCGCCGCGTTCGGCTCGTCCGAGCGGTCGCTTTAGGGCCGAGTCCTAGAATCGGCCCTCGGCCCTTTTGTATTCGGCCCACTCGGCCCAGACCTAATCTGCTTGTCCGAAGACGACCATTCGGCCCTCAGCCGTCCGAGCCAAACCCTCCGAGCCATAGGATTCGGCCCTTCGCCACGTGTCATATTTGGCCCTCGGCCCAAGTGCCTCGGCCAGACCGAGTGACTATGTCCGAGTGACCCCGTCCGAGTGACCCCGTCCGAGTGACTGTCCGAGCGACTTCGTCCGAGACTGCGCCTCGGCCCGTTCGAATCTACCCTGCTCGAGTCTCGAATTTGGCCCTCGGCCCGTCTGAGTGACCCACTCGGACCCTGCAATTCGGACCAGCTGGGCCGAGTGAAAATTTTTATCAAATTCTTAGAAATTTGACCTGACCCAATTGGAGCTCAGCAGCGCAAACGGTCAAAAATCCTTCTGACGCTCAGAACTCAATTTTGGCACTTGGAATAGATGGAATCGTAGGGAGCAGCCGCTTGGCAGCTTGAAGTACAGCAGCAAGACCCAGAGACCTAGACACAAAGCGCTGAGCAGTTAAAACCCGATTGGCCAAGAACAAACAAGGCAACATATTAGAAAGACCTTGAACCCTGTCAAGGCGGCCAGAAAATTGACCAATAAGCCTATTAGGCCCGAAACAAAGCGGGAGTGCATAAGATGCTTCGAGTTTGTTACTGCACTCACCTTGAATTTCCACACTTGAATGCACTTAAAGAAATTGAAAGCTTGGTTGAGCACAAGTGCACGAGGAGCGACATGCACGCTGAGTGACCATAAATTGAGGATTGTATTCAATAACTGAAGGAACTCACTCAGATAAACCACTCAAGGAACCCACCAGTAGGAGAGGACCCAAGACGTAGACAAACCATCAACGCGTGAAGTAGGACCAAGTAGGTGGCGTCAACGACATGGATCTGACAAATCCACTCAACCTGATCGACAGCTTGGAGGAGCACGACAACACGACTATGGTAGAAGAAGGCTCAGACCATAGGTCTAATGAGGAACTCGACTTAAACGTCTTTTCGGAGGCTATTCAACAGGCTGATCAATGGCTACGATGCACTCGCCCAGTACGAGAACCGCGGCAGGATGGTAGACACTATCATCGCAGACCTAGAAGAAGAGAGTAAACTAGCCCGCAAGGCTTTGCAAAGCATAGTCGAATACAATAGGGACCAGCAGGCTAGGAGCCAAAGGCAAAGCACGGAGTTGTGTGAGGTACAGCGAGTGTTGAACTTAGCAGGAAGAAACCGAACAGATCACGAGAGAGCCCTAGAAGGAGTTTGACATTGAGTGAGCTTCTCATGAAGCGGCTGCTAGATAACACGGTAGCAGAGCAAAGTGCTGCGGCACTAGCCAGATCACTACTTGCAGGATTAGGAGCGAGCCAAGGCTCAAAGAGCTAGTCTAAAATCCCTATCGTTGCCAAGCAACTCGACAAATACCAACCACACAACGATCCATACAGCTTTGTAGAGCAGTTTGAGCAAGTCTGCGAAGCCAACGGCCTCAATGACTTGACTCAACGCTCTCAAGCGTTAGTGCTCTACTTAGGTGACAAGGGAAGGACTTGGTATACAAGCCTAGATGCCGCAGAACAAGCCAACTTCAGTGGCCTCAAGGATCTCTTCATTAAGAGATTTGCCGAGCCCGGATACTCCGACAATCTGCTAGTACGCTTGATGAACGTCAAGCAGAAAGAGGAGGACATTCGCGACTATGTAACCCACGTGAGGAGTCTCTTCAAGAGAATCCCTATGGGCGAGTGACCACCTGAAAGAGCAGTTTCGACTGTATTCATCAACGGAATTCGAGACGAGGAGTTATATAAGGCTTTGGTAGGCAATTCGAGCTTGCAGGGAGACCCACTAGCTAGAGTGTTCGAGGAAGCTATCAGAGTCGATGATCAGTTGAATGAGCGGAACTCCACGAGCTCGAACCTAGAAGAGACCAACTCACGAAGCTCAGAGAGAGTGTCTGCCTCTAGTGAGCGATCGATTCCATCATCCTAAGATAAGGGGAAGGCCACCGAGACGAACCAAGACTTGGCTGATGTAAAGATGGAGTTAGCCAGGTTGCAAGGCATGTTGAGACGACCAACGCACCCACACGTCCAATGCGTGTACTGTGGCAGAAACCACTTACTAGCCGAGTGTCAAGACCCTAGGTCAAGACCTTGTGCTAACTGCGGTAGGTTCGGTCATGACGTCGCGCATTGTAGATTACCAAGAAGACTTCCGTATTCGCAACCCTACGGCCAGCCTTACCTCTAGTGAACAGGCCGTAGCCATTCTTCAAAAGGGGAACCCCGTTGGCCCTCCCAGCGCCTAACGACATTAAGCCAGTTGTTCCTAGGATGGACATAAATCCTACAGGCATACCTAGACCACTTGGTCCTTACGTGACCCATCCACCAAGCGATGCTCCAGTCCACTACGTGGAAGAACCAAATGAGGAAGAAATTTACATATGCCCTTACGTCTCGCATGACGATGAGGGCAACGCTGTCCTCATGGATTATCACCCCGTGCCAGTGATAGCGTTAGGGTGAGGACAAGGTAGAGGCCTAGGAGGGTAGACGCAGGAGTCAATCACCTGCTGGACTTGTGATCAGCCAAGTCATGTCTCATCATGCTGCCCTGAAATGGAGCAGTAAAACAAAGACAAGGCTGACCAAAGGTGTGCTGAGTGCGGAATCACTCATCTCTTCGTTGATTGCTCAAAGCGAAAGCCGTCTTCTAGCTCAGCCAACGTACCATCTATCCCATTGGGACTGTTTGGAGTCGAGAACCTCAATGGGGAGGCGACACCTATTCCATTATGGGTCATGACACGTGCCCAGACAAAGCAAGCCGGCATATCACTGCCCGAACCTAGCAACCTTGACGCAGATTCGATAGGGAAGAAAAGTTGCAGGCGAAAGAAGAAGAGGTCAGAAGCTAAAATGGCACTAAAAACGGAGAATGCTACAACTCTGCCTGCTGGAAAGAAGGTCTTTGATACAGAGGCAGAGACTGACACGAGAGCTAAGGTTAGTGTGCTTAGCCACGCGGTGCTTCAGACTTGGGGAAACCCGCATGTCGAAACTGCTAGGTTTAATGTCACATTAGCAAATGGTATGAGAGTCAAGTCATTCGGGGTGCTTAAGAATTGGCCAGTAAAGATCGCAGGTGTCCAATTCTCTGTGGACTTTATAGTCATGAAGGGAGTGGACTACGACATCCTATTAGGCCGACCCTGGATGCGCAATGCTAGAGTCATCGAAGATTGGGGTAACGGCTTGATCTTCCTTGGCAATAGAACGGACGCCGTGAGAATAGAGATGGACACTTGGAAGACCTCAGCAGTCAACTTAGATGCCATCTCTGCCATGCTCAAGGGTAATGCCCAGGTCAAGAAGTATATCCCATGCCCAGAGGATGAACAGGATTGGATGCACATTCTCGCTACAATCGACCTGCTGTTCTCTGATCATGAGGCATATGAGTAGGCCATCAAAACAATCGGCAAGTCTAATGACACACCCTCCGCACCAATCTGCATGATGGCAGGAACCCTTCGGGGGAAACCTAAACCTGTCAACTTCCAAGTCCCAACCAACAAAAGGGAACTCTAGGAGATATTGGAATACTTAACGGACAAGGTAGTTGGCAATCCAGCTGCCAACTTCAAACCACTCCAGGATCTCCTAGATGAATCCAAGTGGCAATGGACCAGAGTGCATGACTTAAACCTCATGTATAACTAGGCCCTAGTCCTGACCAACGACAAGAGATATACCAAGCCCTAGGAGACGACGAGCTGTTTGACAAAGAGGACTCTAACGACGAATACAAAGATTGCCAATCCTTCAGCGACGAAAGCGAGGGTGATGTAGACACCGTGGAGTACGACACTGAGGGGCAAGAAATAGAGCAAATATGAGTAGACTCCAAGCCGCAGAAAAAGAGTATCTTCAGGATAGAGTGAGGAGTCATGCACATGGAATGTGATCTTGCCTGGTTGGAACACGTAGGGGCCATAGATCTTGAGCAAGCAGGCCTAGCCCAGCTAGGAACGATATCAGTGCTTAGGACAGAGTCGCCGTCCCCGAACTACGCCCACCAGGGGAGACCACCTCTTCTAGTGATGGTGGGGATTTCAACTCTGAGTCGGAGATTAGTTCGGATAGTGATCCAGAAATCCCTAGGCTGCCCACGGCCAGACGCACCAAGGGGGATATGTTCATCCACCTGAGGCGCAGACAATTAAGGCAGAAAAAACCAAAACCACCCAGGGATACACAAACGAAAGAACAACGAAAATCGCAGGACCTCCCTAAACGATTTACAAAATTCAAAAAAGGGGATAGGGTGGTAGTTCTATTAGGTGCCAAGCGTCAAGGGTAAATCAGTGAACCAATCGAGGGACCAGCCAAGGTCAAGGAGATGAACCTAGCCCAGGAAGGGGAAACACCCTGACCAGTCTTCATTGCCGATGACTTGACTGAGGAAGAAGAAACGAGTCTTGTCGCTCTCTTACAAGAGTACATAGACGTGCTCGCCTAGTCCTTAGAAGAGCTTAAGGGGGTAGATCCGAGTGTTGTGACTCGCAACATACCCATGACGCCAGATACAACGGCGGTCAGCCAGCGACCGTACCCTATGAATCCAAAACAGGCTCACGCTTTAAAAGAGGAGATCGATAAGCTGATGAGAGCGGGATTCATTTACAAAATTGAACACACAGACTGGGTATCACCCATAGTCATCGTGATGAAGAAGAATGGAAAAATCCGAGTGTGCATCAATTACAAGAAGGTGAACGCTGCTACTAAGAGGGACAACTATCCATTGCCGTACACTGAGCACATGCTTGAGAGAGTGGCGGGCAAGGAAGCCTACAGTTTTCTGGACGGCTTCTCAGGGTACAACCAGGTGCAAGTGTATCCTGCGGACTGCCTTCGCCACTGAGTGGGGCATCTTTGCTTACATAGTCATGCCCTTCGGGTTGACGAATGCCCCTGCCACCTTCCAACGCCTCATGTGCACCATCTTTAAAGACGTGCTTCGTAAGGAGTTGAAAGTCTTTGTCAATGACCTATGTGTTCACTCGACTTGGATCAAACACTTGGACAAACTCCGCGAAGTCTTTGAGTGGTGTCACTTATATCATCTCTCCTTGAACCCCTTAAAGTGCCAATTTTGGGTAAAGCATGGATGCATCTTAGGACATGTGGTGTCGAAGAATGGCATTGCCACTGACTTTTCGAAAGTCAGGGTTATTGTCGACCTTCCACCCCCAATCAACTACAAGGGAGTTCAATGCTTCCTAGGCCATACGGGGTACTATCAGCGGTTTGTACTGAACTATGCATTGATCGCGAGACCCTTCTACAAGCTGCTGATCGTCTTCGAATGGACTGAGGCATGCCAACGAGCGTATGAAGAGTTGAAAAAGGCTCTAACCACAACACCAATTCTATGAGCCCCAGATTGGACCATTACTTTCCATGTGCATATCGATGCTTCTAAGTTTGTCGTGGGGGCAGTGTTGTGCCAACCTGGTGAACACACCTTAGACTATCCAGTGAGCTTTGCTAGCAGACAACTCACTGAGATGGAAATCAACTACTCGACGACAGAAAGAGAAGGGTTAGCCATGGTGTTTGCTGTGAAGAAATTCCGGCACTATCTGTTGGCCACACCTTTTACCTTTTCTGTGGACCATGAAGACCTGCTCTATCTAATGAACAAACCTTGCACTACAGGACATATAGCTCGATGGCTCCTTCCGCTCGTGGAATTCTACTTCTCCATGGTTGTACGAAAAGGAAAACAGCACTACATGGCTGATCATATGTCGCGCATTCCCACGGGAGAAGCCGCTGGACAAGGCATTGTTGACGAATTACCTAACGCCCATCTCTTTAACCTGTCCAACGAGAGAGATTTATTCAAGGATGATCTAACGCCATATTGGGCGGATGATATAGTCCAAGTGCTTTAACACGGACTACCTAATCTACCGATAGAAAAAGCCTGACTTAGGCGATTAATCCTTAAGATCCAGCCCTATCAGCTGATCGCAGGCCAACTCTATAGGCTGGGGCAAGATGGATTGCTGCGCAGATGCGTATGCGAACATGAGATGCACGATGTGCTCTCGGAGGCGCACAACGACATTGCTGGAGGGCACTTTAGCAAAGACATGACAGCACGAAAAGTGTTGCAATCTCAACTATGGTGGCCCACGCTTTTTCGCGATGCAGCCCGATCCATCAAGCATTGTGACGAGTGCCAATGGACAAAAGTCGTGATTTGCAAGGATCAGATGGAATTGACCCCTGCTATCGCATGACAACCCTTCCCACCCATCCCACCAACCCATCCTTTGCACGAGCCCCGAATGTTAGAACCGCCCGTGTCAAGATACGAGTGGCCACAATCAGGAGATTGATAATGAGGATGAGGAAGCCGTAGAGCCCGCATACCTCCATGTCACGATCATTGCAAAACAAACATGCGCTTTCAACGCTTTGATCGACGAGGGAGCAAACTTCAATGTCTTAACCCACGATCATTGAACTCAACTTTGCAAACCACCACTTCAACCCACTAATGCGAAATTAAGCCCATATGGGGCCCATTCCTACACACTTCTTTGCAAGTGCACAGCCTCCGTTTCTATCGAGTCTGAGACTGTTCCAATGGTTTTTTACGTGTTGCCAAAGATTAAATACGTAGGCACAGAGTCGCTGCTAGGGCGAACTTTCAAAAAGCAGACTCACTGCAATGTTGATTATGAGTCGCAGCACATCCACCTCGCAGTAGGCAACGTTCGCATTATCACAGCCTTCAGCAACAAGGGCTGCGCGACCTCATCACTGTCTGCAACGCCACCGGTAGAAATATCCGTAACCAACTCCAAGGAGGGGGATAGTGTGCGATCGCCACCACCCAGATTTCATGAATCACAGCCCGTAATAGCAAAACCTAAAGCCCAACAGCCTAGATCTCAATGGCAGCCTAAGCAGCTGCAACCACCGCCTAGGAATCGCCAATCCTATCCTCATAAAACCAAAAATGCTAAATCTAAGAGGCCAGGACGCAGTCACAACAAGCGCCGCATGATCAAGCAAAGATGGGTCCCTAAAACCCTCTTGCATGCACAAGGCTACTACATGGGAAACACTTGGCTGTGGATCCCTAAGGCCTACACGACCAAAGGCACTACTCATATGCCACCCTCAAGCTTGATCAACCCAAGTCCCATAAACCCTCCAAACCATTCGCCGCAGCACCCTCCAAAACCACAGCCATCCAACTCATCCACGCCTAAACCCAAGCAAGTCACACAAGCCTATCGGCCCAAACAACAGACTCTGTCACATGAGTCATCACCCAACCAAGTCAACCCGACTCCCCAAATCCACCTTGAATGCAGCAGCTCGTCCGTCGTGGCTACTCCTATTCCACCCATAATCCAAGCAGCTCAACCACCACAGACTCAAGCACGCACCCAACCGCAACTCATCGTTGCCACCAGTGCTAGTTCTAGCAAACCGCGACCACCCATCGGCCTTACGCCCTTCTATGAATGCAAATCCTTTTTAGCACTGGCCACCGACCTCGCTGAGGACACCGGGGATGATGTGGTGGAATGCATTAAACGACTAGACACCACCTTCATGTCGTTAGCACTAAGCTACGACCGCTTGAACTTAGGATTATTGGAGGAACCCTTTGCAACTGAAGTTCAAACCATGCCCTGCTCTTGGAGAACCTTTGAATTCGCATTCGCCAACGCTTCTCGCTCCACTGCTGAATTGCTCAACAGCGAGATCTCCAAGGAGCAAGCCATCAAGCAGCACCTCATCACATCATACGATCAACGAACCACTTCTGCTATCACTGATCAAGAAATCACAGTGTTATCAAAGCTCATTGATACTGACTCCCCATTCTTGATGCATTCGTACACCCTTAGGCTGCAATGGGAAGTCAAAGGGTGCTGCATAATGACCAATGCTGAGCAGCGCCGTGCTATCAAAACAGCGGAATACGACCTCACATATGTCGCGCCAACCTCGTATCGAGTGTTAACCACTCTTCGGGGCCACCCCATGGAAGAACACATCAAAGGACTATCAAGATTGTGGGAGAGAAGGAAGGAGTCTCACTTGTAGCTTTCTTGCTTGCACAATGGGGGAATACACACAAGGGTGGAGGCTGAAAACAGTTTTCCTCTTCTTAGTTGTGTAAGCCAAAAGAACTCAAGTACAAAGAAATAGAAGAACCCTATATATGGGTCTCAAACCAAACTCAACTAACTAAGGTGGCATACTAACTAAGCCACGAACTAGAGTAGATAAGGATAGCTGCCATGTAGCTATTATTCATGGGCGGTGTACCAACCGCGTCTACAACTGACAAGTCGGTGACATAAATGCACAACGGTCACCCTGGCATATCACGAGTGAGCTCGATATCTCAACAAGGACACCCCTACCTCGACCGCTTGTTGACTGAGGAGGAAGAGTTACACATTGCTAGCCGTGTCAACTCTGGTGACTTCCTAATAGATGTTCTCACATACATCACGCAAGTGGGCATTCAACCCTCTGATCTGGACCACGACGCTCACTTAGAGTACAACCCCAATTCTATGATTGGCTCCTTCACAAGTAACTCCTATGCCACCATGCCAAACGCCTTGCCCTTCTGACCCTAAATCCTAGGAAGGATTCTTCTCAAGCTGGAAGGGGAGGGGGTGAGTGAAGTGAATCAAATCAGGCCAACCAAATCAAAATTAGTGAAACATATAAACATATATTATGAAAAACGGGCAAAAAGTCAAAGGCTGAAAAGGAAAATCTACAATGATTCTTAATGAATTCATTCAAAAAGCATAGAGTTTCTCTTTTTCAGCAATCAACAAATTACTATGTGGAAAGCACTAATGAAAATTTCGGTTTATGACAGGAACGAAAAATGTCGCAACAAGACCGTGCCCACCGGCTTCCATTCACGGAAGAGGAGAGAGCGCAGTACATCATCACCCTGGAGAGCCGTTGTGGGAGCTTTCACTCAACCGCCAAGACCCACAGACTGCTTATTGTTTCAAGCGTTCCAAGCGAGCTCTAATGGCTATCTCTCACCTAGCCGATGCACCGTTGATCCTACAAGTGTTGTGAGTTTACCTTGATGCCCGATCGAGTACCCTTCTCTCTCTTGCACTCCGGTAGCTCCACGATTATTGATGCTAGCTCAAGCATCCTCAAGCCTCCTCCATCTCCAAGCTCCATCCTCCATAGCCGCGTGTGCAAGTGAAGAGAAGAGAAGAGAAGAGAAGAAGAGGAGAGGAGATGGTGAAGAGCTTCACCCTCTTGATCCCTCACTCTCACACACACTCACTCCCTCACACTCTCACACTCCCTCTGTCAAGAGCACACACAAACAAGAAGGAGAGAAGAAGAGAGGAAGAAGAAGACTCTTTTTGCCACATACCAAAGAATGAGCTTCTCATTCTCTTTTCAACTTTATATACAAAGCCCTAAATCCTTTTTGGGCTGTCATTCCTCTTTTACATGGCCGGCCGTAGCCTAGGCCATTTTTCCCATTTCCCACCATTCTAATTTATCCTATTCCCAACTAATGCCTACACTTTGCAGAGGAGCGAGCCTGGCACTCTTTTACACAGATTCGAGGGCACTTCCGCATTTTAATGGTGCGCCTTTTTCCTCTTTCGTTGCCTTGGCCCAACACCGAAGCTTCTTGCGGGTCATGTCCGAACATTTGAATTTTTCAGGGATTGGTTGCCGATCTAGGCGCCTTTTTCTGTTTTTATATTTTTCTGCTTTTATCCTGTGCCTTTTTGCTATTTTCTCTTCTTTCCATTTTCCGCTCCTTTGTGCTGCGGAACCACGGTCGAAAACATGGTAACATTACCCCCTTCGTAGCCAAGTGCCAGTCCCATGGCACTGTAGTGGGACATAGTGGCAAGTTAGGTCGGTTCTTAGGCGAAACAGGTAGGTGGGTGGTTAGGGATGATGACCAAGAGAGATGCCGGCGTGCTTTAGACTCAATGGAGATACTCGGCATCTGTCACATGGTTGTGGGGTTGGTTATGTAGCCAGTCGTCTTTTGAGTATGAGAAACGCTTGAAGCAATAAGCAATCCCTTAGGATGATGGTATTGGAGGGATTTATTCTGGAGAAACCCCTCGAACGCTGTTTGGCTTGAAAACCCATGGCTTCGATTGAAGATCCTTGTCTTTGATTTGAACGTCTTCAGTTTTGAGTTGAAGGTCTTCAGGCTGGTGGAATCAATAAGCGATCTGTAGATCTTGGGGCATTGGGCATGGATCATTGGACGATGAGGTTCCAAGATCTATGCCAGTGGCAGCTCTGCCTTGACTTGATTCAACCAGGGTGGCCATCAGCAGGCAGATGGCCGGATGCCGGTACAGGAAAAGAAGTGTTGATCATTAAGGGAAGCCGTGGGTGATCCTCTTTCGTGGGTAGCCATGTCTTGAAGTGCGAACATAACCTGCAAGAACAGTTGTGCACTCCCTAAGGGGTGTGTCTGTCTCGCTGTGTAGTGCGTGATGCGCGTGGCAGTGGAACTGGGAGATGGGTCTAACCTTGTGCAAGCCCTTGGTAACGTCCCACACTTGAGGACCCAGTTTGTGCTTTGTTGGAGGTGCAGTGCAAGTCTTAGGGTGACAGGTCTGAAATTTCTACCCTTGATGTGCCCTAAGTGTGAAGTGGGGGGGGGGGGGGGGGGGGGGGGGCGCTAGGGAGGATCCTAGGTGCGGTGATTGTGGTGCGTCTTTCTTCTTCTTCTTCTTCTTCTTCTTCTTCTTTTTTGCCTAAAATATAATAGCATAAGGAGGCATATACATGGAGGCAAGCGACACAAGGGCATGACAGGAGTTTACTCCTCGTCATCTGAATGGCGGGTAGGGGATGGCGGAGGGCGAGTGACCTTGTTAAGGAACTTTCGACTCAACATGTAGCCTTTGATGTGGAGGCGGGTTTTGAGGGTGGTGGTAGAAAGGAAGGGGTGGTTGCACTGGGTGAATTTGCTGTCGCTCATATCTTCGAGTAGTGCAACACAGAAAGATGGCAAAAGAGAAGCACGCATCATGAGGCGAGTCATGGTGTTGCTGTCTATGGTGTTGGGGTCAAAATAGAGGGGTGGGAGGTGGTGTTCTTGGGGTGCGGGCTCTTGGTGGACTAGGATCCTAATTAGCCTAAGATAATTACATGTGGTGATGAATGCGGGGTCGGGACAAGAGGTGAACTCGCTAAGAAATCTATCTATAGAGCTATACAAATGGGGAGGGTGAAGAGAAGGGCGTCCTTATGGGAGGTGCTATTGGTATTATAGATAATGGAAAAATTGAACCCACCGTGGATGGACGGATTGAAGTCTACCCTTACCCTTCGAGGATATGGCATAAAAGTAGGGTCGTTTCTCTCCGAAGGGAGGGTGTTACAAAATGCCATCCACGTATCAAGGTTGATGTAAAAAATGCGTCTCCTCCAGGTGGGTTGGCAATTATAGCCTTCCACTGATCTAGGCACCTGGAGGACTTTATCTTGCCAAAATTCGCGATCCTCGGCTCCCCAAGCAGTTGGGTGAGCCTCACGCTCCGCTAACCACTTGGCTTTGAGCCTTGCCCCCATAGCAATGATGTCCTCTACAAGTTGAATGGGCAGTACCCTATTCAAGGTAGTGGGAAACTCAAAGCGCAAGTCGAAGGGGTCGCGGTTATACTCCTGCTGTTCCTAGATAATCAATTCAGCATGGAATTCAGCAGGGGGATCTTGGGTGCGCGGTAGGAGAGGGGCAGGCTGTCTTGGAACGGGTCTGGTATTCAGCTTTCTCCTTGCCTTCTCCACCATCTCTTTCCTACAGTTGGTTTGGGCCGATCTTTTCTCGGCAGATGTATCAGGGGGCTGCACTTCTGCTTGTTGTGGTGGCTGAGGGGGTGGTGGGACGTATTCCTCCTCCTGAGGTCCTAGATCGAACTCCAGTTCACCCCCTTCTGCTTGCTCGTCTTCTTGTGCTTTTGCCTCTGTGAAACCGAGGTCATCTATTTCCTGTGCCATCAGGCCTACCTGTGCAAGATATCTTCTCTGCTCCTCTAGGCTCTGGGGCGGGCCTCCTAGCTGCAGCGGCATGTGCAGGCCTGCGGTGAGAGCTCTGCGTGCAATGGTTAGTTTCCTTTGCAGCTAACCATTGGCTTCATCTCCTTCCGGTCTGGTGGAGTGGAGCAGCGTATTGAGGGAGGTGTGCTGATGGGCTATCATGGAGAGTTGGGCCGCCTCTGCCTGATTCTTAGCCAGCACCCTGTCTCCTTCGGCCTTGGCTAGCCGGTGTGCTAAGTCCCATATTCTCTGCTCATTGTGATCGGCCCATTCTTTTGCTCTTTTTTCCATATCTTCCAGGCTCTCCCCCTGATGGAGGGTCATTGCCATGAGCTGTTACTGCTGGGCCTCGAGCTCATGGTGCAGGCGGGACTGTTCCTGGCATTCATCTGCGATCTGCGCATTGAGCTGGTCTAGCTTCACCTGCATCCTTCGCACCTGTTCTGCCCTTAACTGGTCCAGCTCTGCAGCCTCTTGTCTGATCTTGTCAAGCTAGCTTTGTGCTTCTAGGTTGACTGCAGATAGCTGATCATTTTTGCGCCGAAGGTGGGCATTCATTTCCCTCTCCCCGTTGAGACGCTCCATCAAGATTTTTCACCTTCCCTCCCTGGCAACGTCATGTTTCTTCAGGGCTTTTAATTCTTCCACCTCCTTAGTGTTGGCTTCCTCCCTGAGCACAGCAATTTTCCTTTGATATTCTGTTATTTGCTTTGTTCTCTCCAGCTGGAGGGCGGCTTGTGATTCTCGTTCTGCTGCCAGCTCCTCCACGGCTATTCTCCTTTCTTCCCTGACCCTTTGCAACTATGAGAGCAGTTCCTTAACATATTCATCGTATTGGCCTGCTGGAGGTGGGGGGTGGGGCATGGTCATAGTGGTGGCGACATCTTCTATTTTTTTCCTTTTTAGTTCCGGCCTTGGCTCCAGTTCAGCCGTGGCTGCCCTTTTGGCTCCTGAAGCTGGGATGGTCACGACCGCTTCCCTTACCAGCTCCCATTCCACCAAAAATTGTAGCCAAGTGACCACATTGCTCTCGTCGACTTTTGGGGTGGGCCCTTGGGTGGCGGTGGCAAGGGGTGTCATCATGATAGGAGTGGCTGGCATGGACGGTATGAGAAGGGGAGAGTTGGCATGATCGGGTCCTTTCCTCTTCCTTTTGCAGGGGGCAGGGGTGAGATTTCTGGCACATTGGTACTGGGATCGGGTGCCTCAGGTTGGTGCGGACCCTCTGCTCCTTCCTCGTCTCTTCTGTGCTGCTCCTCGATGGAGCGACAGGTTGCCAGCTCCAATTCTTCCTCTTCCTTCCTTCTCAACTCCTCCTCGGCCTTCTTTTTTCTTTCCTCCTCATCCTTCACCGACTCCCTTCGAGCCCTTTCCAGATCTTCCTTCTCTTTCTTCTTTCGCTCCTCCTCTCTTTTTCCACGCAAGGCTTTGGTTCGTTGTTCCGCATGCCTTTGTGGTGTAGCCTGGGATTCTCCCTCTTCGTCCGCGTCCGTCTCCGTTTCATCAGGTGACCTCTGCTGCTCTTCTATGTGAGGCGGGGACTGTGACGGTGACTTGCCACTTTCCTCGTCACCTCCCTCTTTGTCTTCTCCTGCTTGTCCCTGCCCTATCGCTTCTTGGATGATTGCCGTAAGGACACCTCCAAACCCTATGGTGGAGGCCGTGGAGGATGATGCCTTGCAGGTCGATCGGGATGACGGGGACTCTCCTGCCACGGCTCTTCCTCCTGTCGCTAGGGCCTTCGCCGAGGCCTCAATTGTCTTTCTCACGAACCCATTAAGGCTCACCTCATCCAGTGATTGCGCCGTAATGCTGTCAAGCAGAGGTACATTGATTCAGGTCATTATGCTGTTGTACCTCTGGCTTGAGAACAGGGTGTGCACCATCTTTGCCTGCAGCTGAATTTCTTGGTTGGGGATGTCTGCCAGGCTAATTCCATCATTGGTGTGAACCTTCACTTTATCCATCCCCAACATGGTGTAGATGTCTCTTTTTGGCTTCCTTTCCACCTTATTTGGCAGCCCTAGTGCCCTTTCCACCAACTCGGGGGTTAGCTCGATCTGCACCTATCTGGTAGCTTCATTGTCACGCACCGTGACGGTGCCCTTGTTTCTGTTGAAGGTACGCAAGAAATCAGCGCACAGGGTGTAATCTACCCTCCAACCCACTGCGTCCAGGTACTTCTGTAGGTGGCACTGCTCTATGATTTGGCATACCACTGGCTCTTCGATGGCTACGTCTTCAAGGTTGAAGACATGGGCGGAACTTTAACTGGTTGAAAGCTCTTGTTTCCACCGTGAGGCCGTACTTTACTTGTTCCTCCTCCGAGAAGGAAAGCTTGCCCACTTTGTCCTAGCTTGCCATGGTCACCACCTGCACGTTTAGCCATTTTCATTTTTAGTACTTTTGGCAACTAATTTGCTGGAAGAACAAAAGCATAGCAGATTTTATTGAACATAGCCTTAACTTTGCCTTTCAAACTTCTACCACCACCTTTTACCTTTGCATTTCAAATTTAAGCATTTCACACTTGGTTTACTTTTTAGATTCTATTTCATTTATCCATTTCAAATTTAAGCCTTTCACACTTGGTTTACTTTTTAGATTCTATTTCGTTTATCCACCTTACTACCCCTTCCCCCCTTTGGAAAAGAAGAATCCATCCTAGGATTGGAGGTTGCAAGGCCAAGGCATTCATTTTTATTTGTGTAGGAGCCAAGCGTAGAAGTTGGGGTTATATTCCAATTAAGCAGCACGGTCTAGATCAAAGGGTCGAATTCCTACATGTGTGATGTACGTGAGGACATCTGTCAGGAAATCACCGGAGTCTGTTGAGATGACAAGCTCAACACATGTGGACATGGATGATGGACCGCCTGGTTAGATGGGTCCACACGTCTACACTTAGCACGTCGGTGGTCATTATGACTCTCACATGGCCACTGACTCATTACTTATTATATTCAGGTTGTTACACCTATTTACAGCTGGCATAGTTATAGCGCCAGTCGACTAGTGTAGTCGGTTATGCATTGTTTGACTTAGTAGGCCACTTTCCTTTTATGTTGTATCTTATCTATACTTTGTGTACATTGTAAAGTGTGTGGAAGAAGAAGAAGAAATCAGCAAGAAAACGTTTTGGCCTCCATCTCTCTTCTTGTCTCTTGAGTGAGCTTCTCCTTGTGCATTCTGTGTGTGTTCGGCGCAGCATCTTGAGCAATCCCCTCCACCACGCGATTCTTGACATGGTATCAGAGCCGCGCCATTGAGAGAGGCTGATTTCGAAGGTTGAAGCAAAGGAGAAGAAGCAAGGTTCGAGCAAGCAAGCTACGGGTAAGAATCTCTCCCATTCTTCCACTCCTTCTCTTGGATAGTGCCTGTGGAGGCACCGGAAGCAGGGCAGAGCAAAAATCTCAGATTGCAGTGAGATTTGGTGTGCGCGAAGAGCGCTGTATATTCTGCAGATAAGCCCTTTAGGGCTGTCCCGCAGTTATTTTGGGCATTTGAGGCCATTTCAGGGCCCGTTTTAGAGCCGCAAGGTTGCGGACAGCAATTTCGGGGTACACTGTGACTTCGACTGTATTGACCGAACGTGGGTGCGCAGGTTACAGATTTCAGATCTGTAAGATCAAAGGTGTTTATCAGTGAGTAAACACAAGGTTTATCTGCAAACTGGTTGCAGATTGCATGTATTGTTGAGCAGACAGTGAAAAAGGCTGTCTGGTGTATTGCTGTGCACTACAGGTCGAGGGTTGCAGAAGATTTGCTTGCTGTTTGGTATTATTCTTGTGATAATGACAGAGAATAGTGGAAGCCCCATCATTGAGAAGCTCGACAAGAACAACTACCCTTCATGGAAGTTCCGTGTCACGAACTTTCTTATTGGAAAAGGCCTCTACGAGTTCGTTTCAGGTGAAGAAAAGGAGCCGGAGGTGAGTGATCCTCCAACTGTAGAAGAGACAAAGGCACGAAAGGAATGGAATGCAAAAGACAAGAAGGTCATGTATTGGTTGTCTGCAGTAATTGACAATAACATGCTGGGACACATTAGAAATGCAGAGAATGCATATGCAGCTTGGACCATACTTGAAAGTATGTTTTCTGTAAATACAAAGGCACGAAAGATTCAACTCAAGCAAGAGTTGAATACATTGAAGAAAGGGAAGATGTCTATCAATGAGTATGCACTGAAGGTAAGAAGCATTGCAGATGCATTGGCAGCGATTGATGCAATGCCCGATGATGATGATTTGGTATCGTCTACCTTGGGTGGACTTAACAATGAAAAGGCTTGGAAGTCTTTTGTAACTTCTGTATATGTCAGAAAGCCATTTCCAGATTTCGATGAGTTGGTCTCCCTTATGATCACTGAAGAGATCAACATGCAAAGTGAGACATCTGAAAGAAGTGGTGAACAGGTCCAAGCTTTCTACTCCAGTTCTGGAAGGGGACGTGGCAGGTTCTCTTCAAGAGGCCGTGGTACAGGACGTGGTAGTGACAACCAGCAAAACAGATTGAATCAGCAATTTGGCGATATGCAGGTTTCAGGAGGTCGTGGTAACTTTAGAGGCAGGGGGAGCTTTAGAGGAAGAGGTGGATGGCAGAACAGAGGTTCTAACAACTCTGGTATTGTGTGCCACTACTGTGGCAAAACAGGTCATATTGCAGCCCAATGTTATGCTAAGAGAGATGATATCCGCAGTGGTAAGTTGCAGCAAGGAAACTATGCATCGTCTTCACGACAGAATGAAGACAAAAATGAACGTTTGTTCGTTATGCAGCATATGCTGAATGCTGTTACAGGAAAGGGAACACATGAAGATGTTTGGTATGTTGATTCAGGTGCATCCAATCATATGACCAGCCATGCAGAATGGTTTGGAGAGATGCAGGATTTGCAGAATGCAGGTTATGTGCAGACGGGTGATGACTCATGCCACCCAATTTCACACATTGGAAAAGTTCCCTTGTCCTTGCATGATGGTAAGACAAAGAGTCTTTCAGATGTATTACATGTACCATCTATTACAAAGAACTTGGTGTCAGTCGGTCAAATGGTAGAGCAAGGGCTGCAAGTCAGATTTAATGCAAAGGGCTGCTTTGTAGAAGACTTCAATGACAAGTGCAGGTTGGTAGCAAAGGGAAGTAGAGTTGGACGTATGTTCACTCTAGATGCTGGAATTCCTACTATGAATGCGGCTATGTATGCCAAAGGAAAAGGTGTTGTTGCAGACATTGAAATTTGGCACAAACGCATTGGACATGCAAATGTACAAAGGCTGAAATTAATGCAGTCCAAAGGGTTGGTTACAGGTTTGCCTACATTTAAAGTTGAAGAATTTCAGAAGGTATGTGAAGCATGTCAGTTTGGTAAGCAGGCAAGACAACCCTTTTCACATGACAGAGATGTAAGCAGAAATATCCTTGATGTTGTGCATACAGACATTTGGGGGCCTACACAAAATGTATCTCTTGGAGGCAGTTCATACTTTGTCACATTCATTGATGATTGTTCTAGAAAGCTGTGGGTATATTTTATGAAGGAAAAGAGTGAAGCTTTTGAGCACTTTAGAACTTTCAAGGCTGCAGTTGAAAGAGAAACAGGCTTGAAAGTAAAGTGCCTGAGGTCAGATGGAGGGGGAGAGTACCTCTCAAATGAGTTCAGTGATTTTCTGAGGTCTCATGGGATAAAGAGACAGTTCACATGCAGGTATACCCCACAGCAAAATGGGGTTGCAGAAAGGAAAAACAGGCATATTGCAGAAGTTGCACGTGCCTTGATGGCTGAAAAGAATATGCCTAAGCATTTTTGGTCTGAGGCTGTTCATACTGCTGTTTATATTATGAACAGAACTCCCACAGCTGCAGTTCATGGTATGACCCCCGAAGAATGTTTTACAGGTAAGAAGCCTGACGTTTCACACTTGAAAGTATTTGGCTGCATTGCGTATGTTCATGTGCCAGATGAGTTGCGGAAGAAACTGGATCCAAAGGCTGAAAAGTGTATCTTTATTGGATACTCTTTAGAGCAAAAAGGGTATCGCTGTTACAACCCTGTCACATGTAAGTTCAGAGTGAGCAGGGATGTCATCTTTGATGAAATGAGCAGTTGGTATGCATCTAGTGGTGATGCATTGGATGTTGATGATGATCATGACACTCATGTGCAGGCTGAAAGGCAAGAATCACGGACTCTTAGTGGACCAGAGACATCATCTGGTAGTCCTTGGTCTGGGAGACTAAGGAGTACCTCTACATCTTCGAGTGCATCTAGTAGCACTACAGGTAAAGACAAAGGAAAGAATAAAGTGTCAGAAGGCATTGATGCAGTTCTTGATGGAGACTCCAGTGGCTCAGAGAGCTTGGATGATGAGCTTGGCATTCCTTCAGTGAGGACTCCAGGTGTGCAGAGAGCACGTGTTAATGCAAAGACTCCATTGAGTGATCCAGTGGTACGCAGGTCTAGCAGGGTGAGATACCCTGTTAAAAGATTTGGTTTTGAGGGTTATGCAGCTCACCATTATGCTTATATGGTGAAACTAGTTGAGGATGTTGAGCCCACATGTTTTGAGGAGGCTGTTGGTCATGCTCATTGGGATGCAGCAATGGATGAGGAGATGGCTGCATTAGAGGCCAATAAGACTTGGGATCTAGTATCATTGCCAAAGGGAAAGAAAGCTATTGGATGTAAGTGGGTTTATAAGATTAAGCACAATGCAGATGGTTCTATTAGCAGGTACAAAGCTAGGCTGGTTGCAAAAGGCTATGCCCAAACATATGGCATAGATTATGATGAAACCTTCAGTCCAGTTGCTAGGATGGCAACTGTCAGATGTGTGATTGCTTTGGCAGCAGCCAAAGGTTGGAGGTTGCAGCAAATGGATGTAAAGAATGCCTTCTTGCATGGTGATTTGCAGGAAGAAGTGTATATGGATCAGCCAACAGGTTATGAAGATTTAGAGCATCCCACGTATGTGTGCAGGTTGAAGAAGGCACTCTATGGGCTCAAGCAAGCACCAAGAGCATGGTCTAACAAGATCAGAGAGTATCTTGTCAATATTGGCTTTTATGTTTCTGATGCTGATCACTCACTTTATGTGAGAAAGGGAGATGCAGGTTTGGTCATCATAGTCATCTATGTGGATGACTTGATTATTACAGGTGATAGTGATAGTGGGATTGCTGAAGTCAAGGGCTATTTGAAGATGAAGTTTGAGATGAAGGATTTAGGTGAGCTAAGGTACTTCCTTGGCATTGAGGTGATTAGATGCGATGATGGTATATGGCTGTTCCAAAGACAGTATGGCTTGGATATGTTGTCCAAGTATGGTATGACTGCATGCAAACCACTTTCAGTCCCGTTGGAGCAGAATGTAAAGCTGAGTGCTGATGTTGGGGATGAGATAGAAGACCCTACTATGTTTAGGAGGATAGTGGGGAGTTTGATCTACATGACCATTACAAGGCCAGACTTGAGCTATGCTGTTGGTCTTGTGAGTCAGTTTATGCAAGTACCTAGAAAGCCACATTTGGATGCAGTGAGACGCATATTGAGATATGTGAAGTCCACATTACATTATGGGCTTTTCTATGAGGCAGGTACAGACATACAGGTGTTTGGATACACAGATGCAGATTGGGCTGGTAGTATGTCTGATAGACGATCTACCAGCGGATACATGTTCTCTCTTGGTAGTGCAGCAGTTGCTTGGAGCAGCAAAAAGCAATCTACAGTTGCTTTGTCGAGTACAGAGGCTGAGTATAGAGGTGCTGCTGTTGCAGCATGTGAGGTAGTATGGCTGCAAAAGTTACTGGCTGATTTGGATGTGCAGGTGGAAGGTCCAGTTGTCATTTATTGTGACAACATGAGCAGTATACAGTTGGCTAGGAACCCTGTGTTCCATGCCAGGACAAAACATATTGAGGTACACTACCACTTTGTGAGAGAGAAGGTACTAGCAGGTGAGATTGACTTGGTGTATGTCAGCACACAGGATCAGATAGCTAATATCTTCACGAAGGCATTGGGTACAGAGAAGCTTCAAAAGTTTCGAAGCTTACTTGGAGTTGCAGAGATACAGTTGAGCTTGAGGGGGAGTGTTGAGATGACAAGCTCAACACATGTGGACATGGATGATGGACCGCCTGGTTAGATGGGTCCACACGTCTACACTTAGCACGTCGGTGGTCATTATGACTCTCACATGGCCACTGACTCATTACTTATTATATTCAGGTTGTTACACCTATTTACAGCTGGCATAGTTATAGCGCCAGTCGACTAGTGTAGTCGGTTATGCATTGTTTGACTTAGTAGGCCACTTTCCTTTTATGTTGTATCTTATCTATACTTTGTGTACATTGTAAAGTGTGTGGAAGAAGAAGAAGAAATCAGCAAGAAAACGTTTTGGCCTCCATCTCTCTTCTTGTCTCTTGAGTGAGCTTCTCCTTGTGCATTCTGTGTGTGTTCGGCGCAGCATCTTGAGCAATCCCCTCCACCACGCGATTCTTGACAGAGTCGACCTGACTTGGGATGTGGAGCTCTTCCTCTGTTAAGAGGCGGTCAAGATAGGGATGTCCTGTGATATGCTTGTCCATGGGTCGACCCCGAAGAGTGGTTAACACTCTATATGAGGTAGGCACGACGTAGGTGGGATCATACTCGGTCGTTTTGATGGCTCGGCGTTGTTCGGCATTGGTCATTATGGGGCATCCGTCGACTTCCCATTACAACCTAAGAGCGTACCACTGCCTCAAGAAGGGTGATCCCGTATCAGCAAGGTGGGATAACCTTGCGATCTCTTGGTCGGTGATAGCAGACGTTGTCCGTGGGTCATATGATGTGATGAGGCATCGCTTAATGGCTTGCTCTTTGGAGACCTCACTAGTGAGCAACTCAGCGGCGGCGGTAGAGCGAGAAGCCTGCGCAAAGGCGAATTCAAAAGTCTCCCAAGAGCAAGGCATATTTCGCACTTCTGTTGCAAAGGGTTCTGCTAATAGACCCAAGTCCAAGCGGTCATAGCTGAGGGCCAGTGCTACAAAGGTGGCATTGAGCTGTTTGATGCAGTCCACCACATCATCTTCAGCGTCCTCTGCAAGGTCAGCGGCCAGCGTTAGAAATGACTTTCGTTCATAGGAGGGCGTAAGGCTGACGGGTGGTTGAGGTTTGCTAGAACTAGAGGTTCTAACTGTACAGAGTTGCGGCTGGGAGTCCCTTTGAGTCGGCAACTTGGCTGTTGGCAAGATGGGTAGGTTAGGTTCGGTCACAGCCAGCTAGGCTGCGGAGAGGCGGGTTGACTTGGTCGGATGATGCTACCTATGGTGGTGGCCGTTGTTTGGGCCGATAGGTTTGTGGGACTCTCTTGGGCCGATGCGTAGAGGAGTCGGATGGCTGGGGCTCTAGAGAGCACTGCAGTCTATGGTCTTGAGGCGTCGGGGGGCATGGGCTGATCAGACTTGAGGTCGGCGTAGGACTAGTGCCTTTGGCAGTAGGGGCCTTAGGGATCCACAGCGAGGCCTTCCCCTCATAGTAGCCTTGCGCATGCAGGAGGATTTTAGGGACCCATATTTGCTTAATCACGCGGTGCTTCTGGTGATTGCATCTTGGTTTCCTAGATTTAGAGTTGTAGGTCTTACGCAGACATGCGCGTCTAGTCCTAGGCGGTTCTCGAGGTTATTTAGGCACCCATTGGAAGCGAGGCTGTTGGGGTTTTGCTTTGGTTGCTGCGGCCTACGGTTTATGGGAATCTGGGAGCGGCAGACATGCATTACCCCCCTCCTTAGTCTTGCCTATGGCTGTTTCTATCAGTGGCCCTGCGGACGATGAGAGTGTTATGAGGCCCTTGCTGAAAGCTGTGACAATGCGCACGTTGCCGATTGCTAGGTGGATGCGCTGCGACTCATAATCAACATTACAGTGAGTTTGCTTTTTAAAGGTTCGCCCAAGCAGTGACTCCATGCCTGCGTCCGTGGTACTCGACAATACGTAAAACAGCGTTGGGACAATTTCAGACTCAATAGAAACGACGACTCTGCATTTGCCGAGAAGCGCATAAGATTGAGCCCTGTATGGGCTTAATTTGGCAGTTTTGGGATGAAGTAGTGGTTTGCCAAGTTGGATTCAATGCTTGTGTGTTAAGACATTAAAATCTGTCCCCTCATCAATCAAGGCATTGAAGGAGCACGTTTGCTTGGCAGTGACCGTGACACGGAGATAGGTGGGTTCTACAGCCTCCTCCTCATTCTCGTAGATTTCAATAATTGTGGCTACTCATATTTTGACAGGCGGTTCTAACATTGGTGGCTCATGCAAAGGATGAGTGGGAGGGTAGTACTTCTTGACACGGCTGCCATTGAAGAAGCATATTCCTTCACCGTCCAGTGTCTCAAGCTCGACATTACCAGTTTGGCTAATTGCCCGAACCTTGAAGGGTCCGAGACCTCTGAATTTCATCTTTTGCTTATGTCCTTTAACTGAGTAGAGGAGCACTAAGTCACCCTGCTCAAACTCCTGTTGCTTGACATGTTTGTCAAACCAGCTCTTGCGTCGGGCTTTCTCGCAGATAAGTGCGTGGGTGGCTAGAAGACGAGTCTCTGATAGGCGTTCCAGCTCGACCAAGCATTGCGTCCATGCTTCCTTCCCTTCCCATCGTTCTTGGAGTGCTATTCTCAGGCTAGGGACAAAGAATTCTAATGGGAGAACGGCTTCAGTCCCATAGGTCAACCTAAAAGGGGTTTGATCGACGGCCGTTTTATAAGCTGTGCAGTAGGCCCACAAGGCTGCCATCAACTTGTTATCACAGTCGCTTCGTGAGGTTGAGACTACTTTAGTCAAGACGTTGATGAGAATTTTGTTGGTTGATTCCACCTGGCCATTAGCCTGAGGGTAGTATGGTGAGGATTTGCAATGGATGATAAGAAAGGCGGAGAGGAGATGGGCTATCACTTTGTTGATGAAGTGTGTTCCTTGGTCGCTAACCAGTTCGATGGGGCAACCGAAGTGCGAGATCACTTGCTCCCATAAGAATGCAGTCGTCCTAGCATCGTTTTTTCGTGTGGCTCTCGTCTCTGTCCATTTCGTGAGGTAATCCGTGGCCACCACGATGTACTTGGCTTGTGAGTATTGCACCGCGGGGCTGATGGGTCCTATGAAGTCAATCCCCCATTTTTCGAAGGGTTGGCGAGCAATAACAGGGGTTAACTCCATTTGATCCTTACGAATCGGGACTTTTGTCAGTTGGCACTCATCACAATGCTTGATGAATTGCTTACCATCGCGGAAAAGTGTGGGCCACCATAGCTGGGACTGCAGCACCTTCCGTGCTGTCGTGTCTCTGCAAAAGTGTCCTCCTGCAATGCCGCTGTGCGCCTCTGAGAGCACATCATGCATCTCATGCTCACACACGCACCTACGTAGCAATCCGTCTTGCCCCAGCCTATAGAGTTGGCCTGCAATCAGCTGGTAGGCTAAATTTTCAAGATCAAGCGCCTAAGCTGTGCCTTTTCTATTGGTCACTCCGGTAGTCCATGCTCGAGCACTTCGACTATGTCGTTTGCCCAGTACGATGTCAAATCGGCCCTAAATAGGTCTCCTTCGTTGGACAGGTGGAATAAGTGGGCATCAGGTAACTCGTCAATGATGCCCTGTCCAGCGGCTTCTCCTGTGGGTATACCAGACATATGATCAGCCATGTAATGCTGTTTTCCCTTTCGTACCACCACGGAGAATTCAAACTCTAGGAGCAGGAGTAGCCATCGAGCTATACGTCCTGTAGCACAAGGTTTGTTCACTAAATTGAGCAGGGCTTGGTGGTCCACAAAGAAGGTGAAAGGGGTGGCCAACAAGTAATGCCGGAACTTTTTCACTGCGAACACCATGGCTAATCCCTCCCTTTCCGTTGTCGAATAATTCATCTCCATTTCAGTGAGTTGCCTGCTAGCAAAACTCACTGGGTAATCTAGGTTATGCTCACCAGGTTGGCACAACACTGCCCCCACAGCAAACTTAGAAGCATCCATGTGTACGTGGAAGGTAATGGTCCAGTCTGGGGCTCGTAGAATCAGTGCCGTTGTTAGAGCCTTTTTCAATTCTTCGTATGCCCATTGGCATGCCTCGGTCCACTCGAAGACAATTAGCAGCTTGTACAATGACCTGGCAATCAGTGCATAGTTCAGTACAAACCGCCGATAGTATCCTGTGTGACCTAAGAAGCATTGAACTCCCTTGTAATTAATTGGGGGTGGAAGGTCAACGATAACCCTGACCTTCGAGAAGTCAGTGGCAATGCCATTCTTCGACACCACGTGTCCTAAGATGCATCCGTGCTTCACCCAAAACTGACATTTCAAGGGGTTCAGGGAGAGGCGATATAAGCAGCACCGTTCAAAGACTGCACGGAGTTTGTCTAGGAGTTCGATCCAGGTCGAATGGACACACAGATCGTCGACAAAGACCTCTAACTCCTTGCGAAGCATGTCCTTGAAGATGGCGCACATGAGGCATTGGAAAGTGGTGGGGGCATTGGTCAACCCGAAGGGCATGACTACGTACGCAAAGATGCGCCACTCAGTGGCAAAGGCGGTCTTGTGCCTATCTGCAGGATGCACTTGCACCTGGTTGTACCTGAGAAGCCATCCAAAAAATTGTAGGCTTCCTTTCCTGCCACCCTCTCAAGCATGTGCTCGGTGTACGGCAAGGGATAGTTGTCTCTCTTTGTAGCAGCGATTTTGTAATTGACGCACACTCGAATTTTGCCGTTCTTCTTCATCACAATGACTATGGGTGATACCCAGTCTGTGTGCTCAATTTCATAAATGAATCCAGCTCTCATTAGCTTGTCAATTTTCTCTTTGACAGCATGGGCGTGTTTTGGATTCATGGGGTACGGTCGCTGCTTGACCGGCGTTGCGTCCGACGTCATGGGTATGTTGTGAGTCACAACACTCGGATCTACCTCCGTAGCTCTTCTAAGGACCAGGCAAATACGTCTATGTACTCCCGCAAGAGAGCGACAAGACTCAACTCTTCTTTACCAGTCAAGTCATCGACAATGAACACTGGTCGGGGTATCTCCCCTTCCAAGGCTAGGTTTACCTCCTTGACCTTGGCTGGTCCTTCGATCGGTTCGCTTGTCTGCCCTTGACACTTGGCACCTAGCAGAACCACTACCCTATCCCCTTTTTTGAATTTAGTGAATCGCTTAGGGAGGTCCTGTAGCTTTCGCTGCCCTTCTGATCGTGCATCTTTGGGGTGCTTTGCCCTATCTTGCTGTGATCGCCTGCGTCTCAGGTGGACGGGTAAGTCCCCCTTTGTGCGTCTGGTCATGGGCGGCCTAGGGATCTCTGGGTCGCTATCCGAAGTAACTTTTGATTCAGAGTCAAACCCTCCATCTTTGCTAGAAGAGGTGGTCTCCCCTGGTGGCAGCAATTCGGATGGCGATTCGGTTCTAAGTATTGATGTCGTTCCTGATTGGGCTAGGCCTGCTTGCTCAAGGTCTATGGCCCCCATACATTCCATGCGCATGATTCCTTGCTCCACTCTAAGGGCCTGCCTTTTCTGTGGCTTGGCATCTGCTCATATCTGCTCAATTTCTCGTCCATCAGTGTCGTACTCTATGGTATCCACTTCATCCTCACTCTCATTCACTGAAGGATTGGCAGTCTTCGTATTCATCACAGGAATCCTTGTCATTCAACTGCCCATCATCTCCTAGGGCTTGGAATGCCCCGTGTCGTTGGTCTGGAATCAGGGCCCAGTTATACATGAGGTTCAGCTTGTGCACTTTGGTCCATTGCCACTTAGGATCCTCTAAGAGATCCTGGAGCAGTTTGAAGTTGGCAACCGGGTTACCCGCTATAGCTGGTCTGCTAGGTATTCCAGTACCCCCTGGAGTTCCCTTTTGTTGGATGGTACTTGGAAGGTAACAGGCTTAGGCCTTCCATGGAGGCTTGCTACCATCATGTAGACTCGTGTAGAGAGTGCTTCGTTTGTCTTGCCAATTGTTTTGATGGCCTGCTCATACACCTCATGGTCTGAGAATGGCAAGTCAATTGTAGCGAGAACGTGCATCCAATCCCGCTCATCCTCTGGGCATGGGATATACTTAGTCAAGGACCCATAGGGTTCCCTGACCTGAGTGTTCCCTTTGAGCATAGTAGAGATGGCGTCTAGGTCGACTGGTGAGGTCTTCCAAGTGTCCATCTCTATTCTTACGGCATCAATTCTATTGCCAAGGAAGATCAGGCTGTTACCCCAATCTTCGATAACTCTAGCATTGTGCATCCAGGGTCGGCCTAATAGGATATCATAGTCCACTCCCTTCATGACTATAAAGTCGACAGAGAACTGGACACCTGCGATCTTTACTGGCCAATTCTTCAAGACCCCGAATGGCTTCACTCTCATACCGTTTGCTAGCATGACATTAAACCAAGCAGCTTCGACAGGCGGGTTTCCCCAAGTCTGTAGCACTACGTGGCTAAGCACATTAACCCCGGCTCCCGTGTCTACAATTCCCTTCCTTGTTGTGTCACCCAGGGCTAGGACTGGCAGGACTATGTGCATCTGAGAGCCCTCCCAAAAGGCGTTGACGTGCAAGGATTTAGGCACGGAGTGTAGCGTCAAACTTGGCAATTGTGTTTCCGCATCCTGGTCTTGAGGGTCTGCCGTGGCCTGCTCTTGCGATCCCTCGACCTACTGCTTAAGGTCTTGCCATAGGGCAGGGTGCTGCTTAAGCAGGTCCCCCATGCTAAGTGTTACAGGCGTGGTTA
Organism: Lygodium microphyllum; assembly: GCF_053477565.2. NCBI lineage: Eukaryota > Viridiplantae > Streptophyta > Polypodiopsida > Schizaeales > Lygodiaceae > Lygodium > Lygodium microphyllum. The sequence goes on along the minus strand of NC_141159.1, from coordinate 123,773,032 downwards.
CTAACGTGGTCAAGAGGTCATCAGACACTCGTCCTAGACACTCGTCCTTCTCTTAGCCTAGACTGTCCTGGCCAATGGCCGCGACTGTTCTGCGGTTCTGTTGCGTCTAGACTTGGTCTCAGCGGCATTGCTTGTGGCGCAATGGCTTCGGCTGACTTAGGTTGAGGTGGTGACATTGGCGCGCTCATGCTGGGGAGATCATTGATCTCGTCCTCTATGATGGGTTCAGCATCTTTGAGATGTTGTTGAGCCTCCCTCACCCATTCCTTCACCTTTTCTATGGCCTCTAATTGCCGCTTTGGATGCGGATATTCCCCTATCTTAGCGCTTCCCTTTTGGGTTGTTTTAGGGGCTGAAGTCTCTGCCTCTGCGTCTGAGACTTTCTTCCCATTAGGTAAGGTCGTAGCGCTGTCAGTATTTAATGTGACCTTAGCTTCCGATCTCTTCTTTTTCCGCCTACGGCTTTTCTTTCCTACTGAGTTTGCGTCAAGATTGCTAGGTCTTGGTAGAGAGATGCCGGCCTGCTTCGTTTGGGCTCGGGTCATAACTCGCAAGGGAATAGGTGTGGCCTCCCCATCGGGGTTTTCAACACCAAACAGCCCCAATGGGACGGATGGAAAATTAGCTAAACCAAAGGACGACTTCCGCTTTGGACAGTCTATGAAAAGATGGGTGATTCCGCACTCTACGCACCTTTGGTTAGCTTTGTCCCTGTTTTGCTCCTCTCTTTCAGGGCAGCGTGATGAGACATAACTGGGGTGTCCGCAAGTCCAACAAGTGACCGGATCTTGTGGCTGCCCTCCTAGGCCTCTACCTCATCCTCGTCCTAACGCCATCACCGACACGGGTCGATAATCCATGAGGACCACATTGCCCTCGTCGTCATGCGAGATGTAAGGGTATATGTAGGTATCTTCGTCACTGGGCTCCTCCACGTAGTGTAGTGGAGCATCGTTCTGTGGGTGGGTCACATAAGGACCAGGCGGTCTAGGAATGCCGGTAGGATTTATGTCCATTCTAGGGACAGTTGGTTTCATATCGTTAGGCGCGGGTAGAGCTAATGGGGCTCCCCTTCGGAAGAATGGTTGCAACCTATTAGCTAGATAAGGCTGGCCGTAGGGTTGCGAGTATGGAAGTCTTCGTGGCAGTCTGCAATGTGCAGCATCATGGCCGAACCTACTGCAGTTAGCGCAAGGTCTTGACCTAGGGTCTTGACACTCTACTGGCAAGTGGTTTCCGCCACAGTACACGCACTGGATGTGCGGGCCCGTTGGTCGTCTCAACATGTCTTGTATTCTGGCTAATTCCATCTTGACCTCAGCCAAGCCTTGGTCTGTCTCGATGGTCTTCCCCTTATCTTGGGATGATGGGTTTGACCGCTCACTAGAGGTTGACGTTCGTTCTAAGCTTCGCGGGTTAGTCTCTTCCAGAGTTGAGCTCCTAGAGCTTCGCTCTTTCAGCTGGTTATCGACTCTGATGGCTTCCTAAAAAACTCTAGCCACCACGTCCCGCTGCAAGCTTGAATTGCCTGCCAATGCCTTATATAACTCCTCATCTCTGATTCCGCTGATGAATATAGTTGAAACTGCTCTATCAGTCGGTCGCTCGCCTAAAGGGATTCTCTTAAAGAGACTTCTCACATGGGTCACGTAGTTGAGGATGTCCTCCTTCTCCTTCTGTTTGACATTCATCAAGTGTACTAGCAGGTTGTCGGAGTATTCGGGCTCGGCGAACCTCTTGACGAAGAGATCCTTGAGATTATTGAAGTTGGCTCGTTCCACGGCATCCAAGCTTGTATACCACATCCTACCCTTATCGCTTAAGCAAAGTCCGAATGCTTGCGAACGTTGAGTATGGTCGTTGAGACTGTTGGCTTCGCAGACTTGCTCAAACTGCTCAATGAAGCTGTACGGATCGTCATGCGATTGGTACTTGTCGAGTTGCTTGGCAACAATCAGTATTTTAGCCTAGCCCTTTGAGCCCTGGTTTGCCCCTAATCCTGCAAGCAGAGACGTCGCTAGTGTAGTGGCACTTTGCTCTATTGCGGTGTTATCGAGAAGCCATTTCATGAGGAGCTCGCTCAGCGTCAGGTCTCCCTCTAGTGCTCTCTCATGGTCTGTTCGGTTTCGGCCAGCCAAGTTCAGCACTCGCTGCACCTCATGCAGCTCCATGCTTTGCCTTTGGCTCCTAGCTTGTTAATCCCTGTTATAATCAGCTATGCCTTGCAATGCCTTATGGGCTAGCCTTCTCTCCTCCTCTAGGTCTGCAATGATTGCATCTATCGTCCTGCCACCGTGCTCGTACCAGGCGTGCACATCGTAACTGCTCACCATCTGCTATATAGCGTCTGGGAATACACTCACATCGAGCTCCTCGGTAGACCGATGGTCTGAGCTTTCTTCCGTCATGGTCGAATTCTTGCGCCTCGTTGTGCTATCGATCAGGTTGACTAGTCGTGACAGATCCTTGTCGTTGGCGCTCCTTGCTTGGTTCTACCCTGCACTTCGCGTGTTTGTGTACGTCTTGGGTCCTCTCCTATTGGTGGGTTTTTTGAGCGATTTATCTGAGTGAGTTCCTTTAATTACTGAATACAATTCTCAACTTATGGTCACTCGGTGAGTGTGTTGTTCCTCGTGCACTTGTGCTCAATCAGGCTTTCAGCTTTCCTAAGTATACTTCAAGTGCGAAAATTCAATGTGAGTACTGCAAGCAATTTCCCGGCGTCTTACTCACGCTCGCTCGTTTCGGGCCTGCTAGGCTTTGTTACTCAAGTCCTGGCCGTTCTAGTGGGTTCTAGGGTCTGCGCTGCTTCTCATTGTTCACTAGGGGGTAGGTCGCTGGGGAATGCTCCAGTATTGTCCCTTGGTCTTGATTCCTACGTCGGGAATTGCCTACAAGGCGTTCGCCATGTCGTCCTGGAGCGAGTTGCGCTTCCAGTCGCTCGTGGGGGTCAAGTTTTGATGTTTTCCCCTTTTTTTTTTGTCCGACTCTGGGAATCGAACGTCCAATTTACCAGTGGTCCGATTCTGGGAATCGGACCAGGTGTGTCAGAGTTGAGTAGTAGTCTCAGAGTCCGAGTGTCCGATTTTCAAAATCGGACGGGCAAGTGTTCAATGAATCGGACAAGGATGGTCCGATTCTGGACTAGTCCGATTTTGGGTGGTCCGATTCATCCGAATGGTCCAATCGGACAGGGTGGTCCGATTTCTAAAATCGGACGGGCTGGTCCGAGTGTCCGATTATGGGCGGGTCCGATTCTGGGACTCAGACCGGACCGGTGGTCCGAGTCCGAGCGTCCGAGTCGGATGGGGTGGTCCGATCGGACGGTTGTCCGAGTGTCCGAATCCGACGGGGTGGTCCGATCGGACGGTTGTCTGAGTGTCCGATTCTGGGAATCGGACACTGAGTCGGGCGTCCGATTCCGCCGGCCTGACGAACTTGCAAGCACGGATTCGTCCAAGATCTCCAGATATCTATTACTATAGACCACAAAATTCACCAGTAATGGGGTTGGAGTGGTGAGGGAGAGATCTATGTACCTGGGGATTGCCGAATACAATGCCACTCCGTGCCCTGATCGATCGAACGGTCGCCCAAGCTCGCTCTCTCTCTCTCTCTCTCAGCTGGTTGTAAATGAGGATTCCCTTGCCCTTCCAGAACTTATACCCTGCTGGTCATTCCCTGAACACTACAGATCACTCTCCTAGCGTTTCCTACACATTTATATGCGCATTTCCTCCATTTTCCCCCTGTTTTCCTCGCTTTTCTCCCTGTTTCATAGCAACAACCCTCTGCCTTTCGGGTGTAATTTCCTACTGTTAACCTACCTTAAACACAACATAAATCGAAAGCAAAACACTGAACTAATTTCTCCATGTTTTCCAATCTTCAAACAACCAGAATATCCCAAAATACTTACCTGTTCTGAAGATCGAAAACACCCAACTTCCTACCTATCTCAAGCTCCATTTCGGGGATGAATGCCCTACTTCGATACTCGATATGAGGGGCACAAGTGCTCAAGCTTGAATCCGTTGGTCTCGGCAACGGAACCAAAATGTGGGAGCTTTCACTCAACCGCCAAGACCCACGGACCACTTATTGTTTCAAGCATTCCAAGCGAGCTCTAATGGCTATCTCTCACCTAGTCGACGTGCCGTCGATCCTACGAGTGTTGTGAGTTTACCTTGATGCCCGATCAAGTACCCTTCTCTCTCTTGCACTCCGATAGCTCCACGATTCTTGATGCTAGCTCAAGCATCCTCAAGCCTCCTCCATCTCCAAGCTCCATCCTCCATAGCCGTGCGCGCAAGTGAAGAGAAGAGAAGAGAAGAGAAGAAGAGGAGAGGAGATGGTGAAGAGCTTCACCCTCTTGATCCCTCACTCTCACACACACTCACTCCCTCACACTCTCACACTCCCTCTCTCAAGAGCACACACAAACAAGAAGGAGAGAAGAAGAGAGAAAGAATAAGACTCTTTCTGCCACACACCAAAGAATGAGATTCTCATTCTCTTTTCAACTTTATATACAAAGCCCTAAATCCTTTTTGGGCGATCATTCCTCTTTTACATGGCCGGCCGTAGCCTAGGCCATTTTTCCCATTTCCCACCATTCTAATTTATCATATTCCCAACTAATGCCTACACTTTGCACAGGAGCGAGCCTGGCACTCTTTTACACAGATTCGAGGGCGCTTCCGTATTTTAATGGTGCGCCTTTTTCCTCTTTCGTTGCCTTGGCCCGACACCGAAGCTTCTTGCGGGTCGTGTCCGAACATTTGAATTTTTCAGGGATTGGTTGTCGGCCAAGGCACCTTTTTCTGTTTTTATATTTTTCTGCTTTTATCCTGCGCCTTTTTGCTATTTTCTCTTCTTTCCATTTTCCGCTCTTTTGTGCTGCGGAACCACGGTCGGAAACATGATAACAGCCGCACCTACAACCAATTAAAATTCCAAACTATTCATAATATAGAAGGATTAGTGGCCAATGAAGAGGCAGCCAGGAGAGTCGTTGAAAGCTGCAACTTCAACAAGTACCTGGAAAGATTCGCACAAGAACCCGACCACACAAGCTGTGTGGAATTTCTCAGGTCTTACGACCCCGACAACGAATGCGGCACCATCACAATAGGAAGGGGACAGAATGCCAAGCAAGTATTGGTTCGCTTAACCCCGGCCTTGGTGAAAAAGGCACTGGGACTAGAACCAAAAGTGGAAAAGAAGTAGAAGAAGGATGTGTACGCCATGCTGGGGATGAGAAAGGAGGATGTGCTGACAAACGACGGCATCAGCATCCAAGATATCCCTGATGCACAGACCAGACTGCAGGGAAAACTGATACATGCGCTCTTTTCCAGTCAGCACTACAATGCATTGATGCACCGAATTAGTGTGACGGTACTGGATAATGTGGCGGGTCATACCTTGCATGAAGTCGATTGGAATGGCTATATGCGCAAAACCATCGACCAGTTAGCTAGAGCACTAGCCTTAGGAAGCATGCCCGCAGGAGGAGAATCCCCAGTGTCTAAGGTCGCAAAAAGAAAGAAGGCCTCCTCCAAAGCCTCGTTCATCGCCTATGGGAGCATCTTAACAGCGCTCATCTAGGAGGCCGTGAAAGAGATGCAAGATGCAGAAGAGAGGGAAGGGGAAACGCCTGACAGGTCACCCTCTCATCAACACCAGGAGAGGTCCAGTGATAGGACTGAGACCGAGGAAGAAGGGGAAGAACAGAAAAGCAAAAAGTAGGTCAAGGAAACCAAGAAGAAGGTAGAACAGAAGAAAAAGAAACAGGATGAAGGCCACACGAAGAAGGAGAAGGAAAACTTGGAAAAAGCAAAAAGACAATCCCTCAGGAAGGCCGAGGAGAGAGAAAGGAAGAGGAAGGAGGAAGAAGAAGAAACAACAGAGCAAGTCGAGCGGGCTAAAAAGGCATCAAAGCAAGAGGCTGAAAGGAGAAGAAGAGAAGAGCATAAGGAAAAAGAGAAACTAGAGGAAGAATACAAAAAGGCCGAAAAGGAAAGAAAAAGAAGAGTTGCAGAGGAGGAAGAAGAATTAAGAAGAAAGGAAGAGGAGGACTTGGCCAAGGCTACACGCCGGTCCATTGAGCAGCAATGCAGGGTGGATGATCCAGAAGCCTGGAACCAGCAAAGGGAAGAAGGGCCTAGCTCCAGCACGCAGGCACAAGAAGCCGCGCGGCCTGTAGTCCTAAACGGAAAAGGCAAAGCATCCCTCCATCTTATCCCCACCCTCATGGCACCCTCCATTGAACCCACTATGCTCACCCCTAGCATCCCCACTAGCTTGGAAGTTTCCAACTTGGTGGCCTGGATGCAATACTTCATTAATAAAGAAATGGCCCAAGGGAAGAGCACAGAAACCATGACCACGGGGCCAAAAAGGCCGATCGCAGATGTAGAATCGAGGCAGGACTAGAAGCGTCTGCGTGTGGAGGCCTCAATCACCCCCACCCACGCAATAATGATGCCACCAGCTAGTTACGATGAATAGTCACCGAGCTGCTCTCCCAACTGGAGAGGGCGAAGGAGGAAAAAAGAATGGCGGTGGCTGAGTTGGTGGCAGAGAAAGAGTTAGTGGCAGCCTTCCAACTAGAGAAAACCCGCATCATAGCCATGCAACAACATCAAATATTTGAACTCAAGCAAGAATTGAAAGCAAAAGAGGACATGGAAGAAAGCTACAAACAATGGCTTGAGGACGAGAATCAAAAACTTGTGCAAATGCAGCGGGAATACAAGCTCCTCCTGATGCAACATAAGAAACTGGAGGCAAAAACTGCCACCATTGAGCAGATGATGGAGGAACTAAACGCCAAAGAAGAGGAGAGAAGACAAGAGAGGGAACAACAGCGAAAAGAGATTGAGTCCATGACCGATCAACTACACCTCGGAAGGAAAGAGCAAGAGAACATGAGCAAAGAACTCAGGGCCCAGGAGCAGAAGCTCATAACCCTAGCACAAAAGCAGGGGGAGAGCATGGAAGGAATGAGCAAAAGGGCCGAGGAATGGGCCACGCAGAACGAGAAACAGGTGAAGGCACTGGCGCCGCACCTTGCCTTGGTGGAGAAAGAAAAAATCTTGGCGGAAAGCAAAGCGGACGCCACCCAGATAGACTTCACTGCCCAGCAACAGGCCTTCCTCAACACACTACTGGACACAACCTAGACAGAGGGTAAGGAGTCGTTGGAGGTGCTGCAGAAGAAATTGAGCATCACATGCAGAGCCTTGCATGCGGGGCTACAGATGCCACCGCAACCAGCGGAGGTTAGGCTCGGCTTAGAAGAACAACGAAAGTACCTGCTATTGGCCAGCCTAACCCCCCAAGAGGCGGATGCACTCGGCTTTGAGGAAGGGGCGTAGCTAGACAACTGACAGGGGGAGGACACTAACATTGAATTCGTCATAAGAAGAACCAGCGAAGAAATAATCCCACAACTCCCCTCGCCACACGATCAGGAACAACAACAACTTGACCCGCCCCTGGACATACAAACCACGCTCAAGGAGCGACGGAGAAAATTAGTGGAAGAAGCCAGAAGGCTATTGCAGGCCAAGCCAATCGTGCAGCCATCCGCATCCCTCCCACCATGCCCCGATGACCTCCCAACGCAATTCCACGCGGAGCTGGTGATCTAGGAACGACAGGAAATCGAAAAGGACCCTTTTTCTTTCAGTTTCCTCATGCCTTACAGCCTGAGAAGGGTCCTACCAATTAAGGTAATGGAGGAGGTGATCGTGACGCTAGCAGCCGACGACTAGGCTAAAAATGGCTGGAAGACAGGGCAAAGACCCCCACTCTGTGGGGCACGGAGGAAGTAGAGTTTTGGCAAGACAAACGGTTCGAGGTGCCACACACTGTAAGGGATTACAACTGCCAACCTCTCTAGAGAAGGCGAATATGAAATATTAACATGCTCGCCTGGATGGCATTTTGCAACACCCTACCCTACGAGAGGAACGACCCCATATTCATGGCGTATCCTCGTAGGGTAGGCGTGGATTTTGTTGCCACCCTCCATGGGCGGCATGACTTCCCCATCATCTACAACTCCAACGCCGCCTCCTTTGAGAATGCCCTCCTTTTTTATTTAGGAAGCCTAAGTGACTCCATGACGTGCTTTCTCGCAGACTTCTCCTCCTGTCCAGATCCCGCCTTTATAACTACGTGTAATTACCTTAGGCTTCTTAAGCTATTACTCAAGCAAGGTCTGACACCGCAAGAGAATGGCTTGCCCCCCCTCTTTTTTGATCCCAATGCTATTGATAGTTGCGCTATGGCACGCTTAATGATGAGAGCTAGCCTACTACCCTCCTTTTGCCTAGCTCTCCTAGAGGACATGAGTGACAGCCAATTTACTAGGTGTAATCACCCCTTCCTCTCCACCACCTCTCTCCACGTCTGCATGAACCTGTAAGGGTACATGCAAAGCCACCAATTTTTATACAAATCCATTTGTCCTCCTTTTCCCCCTCATTCAGATGAAGAGGATTAGTCCTGGCTATCATTAATTCCATTACTGTTAAAAAAAAAACAAGCGGAGAAAACATCAATAAAAACACTGACTGGACAATATCACCCACTTGCAGAAGCACTTACCACCACATAATGCACGATCACTGCACCTAGGGGTTCTTAAGTTAGGCACGCCCGGTGGCTTCGGTTGGCTAGCTCCACTCCCAACCCCCTAGCCCTTTTGCTCCCCCACTTCACGCTTAGGGCGCATCAAGGGCAGGACATACCTAGGGAGGTAACACTCACCTATGGTTAGACCTGTCACCCTAAGCCACTTACACCGCACCCCCCTTGGCACAAATGGGGTCCTCAAGTGTGGGACATCACCCAGGCTCGACCCACCTCCCCATTCCACTAGCACGAGCACAATGCACTAACACGATGAGGTAAGCACTCCCCTTAGGAACATCACCGCACCTTCTCCTTCCAAACATCAGAGAGCAACAAACCACCGACTTCGGAGGCCCTGTCAACCACGCAATACCCGTTTGGCTCCTCCGACAAAAATCTCACAGCTCCTACAAGTACCTAAGTCTCCAAGTGGTCCTCACCATTGCACCACTTGGCCAATTGCCTGCCAACCTACAACAACACAGAAGTGCCATGGGACTGGCACCCGTCTAGGAGGGGGTAATGTTAACCCCAAGTCGAGATGGTGGAAAAAGGAAGGAAAAAGCAGAAAAAATCATGGAAAAAGAGCAAAGACACACAAACGACCTCCAAAACTAAGCTGGGGCAAAAAGCTCAATTTTAAATGAAGGGTGCCTCAAAAAACTCGAAAAACTCTTGTAAAAGAGCGCCAGGTTCCCTCCTGTGCCAATTGTAAAATACTAGACAGGTGTAGGCTAGAGGCATAAGGCTAGAAGAGGGAAATGGGAAAAAAAGACCTTGCCACAAGGGCCGGTCATGTAAAAAAGGGATGGGTGCCCATGGGATTTTAGGGTTTGTATATATAAAGTTCAAAAAGTGAATGAGAGCTCATTCTTTTGGTATGTGGCAACAAGAGTCTTCTTCTTCTTCTCTTCTACTCATCTTCTTGCTTGTGTGTGCTCTTGAGAGAGGGAGTGTGAGAGTGTGAGGGAGTGAGTGTGTGAGAGTGAGGGATCAAGAGGGTGAAGCTCTTCACCATCTCCTCTTCTCTTCTTCTCTTCTCTTCTCTTTTCTTGCACACGCGGCTATGGAGGATGGAGCTTGGAGATGGAGAAGGCTTGAGGATGCTTGAGCTCGCATCTAGGATCGTGGAGCTACCGGGGTGTGTGAGAGAGGAGGCAACTCGCATCGGCATCAAGGTAAGCTCACTACACTCATAGGATCGACGGTGCATCAACTAGGTGAGAAATAGCCATTAGAGCTCGCTTGAAACAATTGAAGCAATAAGTGATCCGTGGGTCTTGGCGGTTGAGCGAAGACTCCCACACAATCTCAACTGTGGTGGCCGACGCTTTTCCGTGATGTAGCCCGATTTGTCAAGCATTGTGATGAGTGCCAACGGAAAAAAGTCCTGATTCGCAAGGATCAAATGGAGTTGACCCCTGTTATCGCACGACAACCCTTTGAAAAATGGGAAATTGACTTCATAGGACCCATCAGTCCTGCGGCCCAATATACACAAGCCAAGTACATCATTGTGGCCACGGACTACCTCACGAAATGGGCAGAGGCAAGAACGACACGAAAAAACAATGCTAGGAAGACTACCAAGTTCTTATGGGAGCACGTGATCTCACGATTCGGCTGCCCCATCAAACTGGTCAATGATCAAGGCACGCTCTTCATCAACGAAGTGATAGCACATCTCCTGTCCACCTTTCTCATCATCCATCGCAAATCATCGCCATACTACCCTCAGGCAAACGGTCATGCAGAATCCACGAATAAGATTCTTATCAATGTCCTGACCAAGGTGGTCTCAGCCTCACGCAGCGACTGGGACAACAGGCTGATGGCAGCTTTGTGGGCTTACCACACAGCTTATAAAACGGCTGTCGGTCAAACCCCCTTCAGGCTGACTTATGGAATTGAAGCAATTCTACCATTAGAATTCTTCGTTCCTAGCCTAAGAATAGCACTGCAAGAATGATGGGAAGGGAAGGAGGCATGGATGCAACGCCTGGTCGAACTCGAGCACCTCTCAGAGACTCGCCTTCTAGCCACCCATGCACTTATATGTGAGAAGGCCCGACGCAAGACTTGGTTTGACAAGCATGTCAAGCAGCGCGACTTTGAACAGGGTGACTTAGTGCTCCTCTACTCAGTTAAGGGGCATAAGCAGAAAATGAAATTTAGAGGTCTTGGACCTTTCAAGGTTCGTGGGATCAGCCGCACAGGCAATGTCGAGCTCGAGACCTTAGACGGTGAGGGCATAGGCTTCTTCAATGGCAGTCGTGTCAAGAAGTACTACCCTCCCACCCATCCTTTGCACGAGCCCCCGATGTTAGAACCGCCTGTCAAGATACGAGTGGCCACAATCACAGAGATTGATGATGAGGATGAGGAGGCCATAGAGCCCGCCTACCTCCATATCATGGTCACTGCAAAACAAACATGCGCTTTCAACGCCTTGATCGATGAGAGAGCAGACTTCAACGTCTTAACCCATGATCATTGGACTCAACTTGGCAAACCACCACTTCAACCCACTAATGCAAAATTAAGCCCATATGGGGCCCATTCCTACGCACTTCTCGGCAAGTGCAGAGCCGGCATTTCTATCGAGTCTGAGACTGTTCCAATGGTTTTTTACGTGTTGCCAAATGCTAAACATGCAGGCACGGAGTCGCTGCTAGGGCGAACTTTCAAAAAGCAGACTCATTGCAATGTTGATTATGAGTCGTAGTGCATCCACCTCACAATAGGCAACGTTCGCATTTTCACAGCCTTCAGCAAGGGCTGCGCGACCTCATCACTGTCTACAATGCCACCAGTAGAAATATCTGTAACCAAATCCAAGGAGGGGGATAGTGCGCAACCGCCACCTCCCAGATTTCATGAATCACATCCCACAACAATAAAACCTAAAGCCCAAGAGCCTGGATTTCAATGACAGCCTAAGCAGCCGCAATCGCCGCCTAGGAATCGACGCTCCTATCCTCATAAAACCAAAAACCCTAAATCTAGGAAGCCAAGACGCAGTCACAGCAAGCACCGCATGCTCAAGCAACGATGGGTCCCTAAAACCCTCTTGCAGGTGCAAGGCTACTATATGGTCAACACTTGGCTGTGGATCACATGAGTCATCACCTGACCAAGTCAACCCGACTCCCCAAATCATCCTTGAATGCAGTAGGCCGTCCGTTGTGGCTGCCCCTAATCCACCCATAATCCGAGTAGCTCAACCACAGACTCAAGCACACACCCAACTGCAACTCTTCGTTGTCACCGGCTCTAGTTCTAGCAAACCTCGACCCCCCATCGGCCTTACATCCTCCTATGAATGCAAATCCTTTTTAGCACTGGCCGCCGACCTCGCTGAGGACATCAAGGATGATGTGGTGGAATGCGTTAAACGACTAGACACCACCTTCATGTCGTTAGCACTAAGCTATGACCGCTTGGACTTAGGATTATTGGAGGAACCCTTTGCAACTGAAGTTCAAACCATGCCCTGCTCCTGGGAGACCTTTGAATTCGCATTCGCAAACTCTTCTCGCTCCGCTGTGCTGAATTGCTCAACAGTGAGGTCTCCAAGGAGCAAGCCATCAAACAACGCCTCATCACGTCATATGATCAGTGAACCACTTCTGCTATCATTGATCAAGAAATCACAGTGTTATCAAAGCTCGCTGATACTGACTCCCCATTCTTGAGGCATTGGTACACTCTTAGGCTGCAATGGAAAGTCAAAGGGTGCCACATAATGACCAACGTTGAGCAGCGCCGCGCCATCAAAACAGCGGGATACGGCCCCACATATGTCGCGCCAACCTCGTATCAAGTGTTAACCACTCTTCGGGGCCGCCCCATGGAAGAAGACATCAAAGGATACCCCTACCTCGACCGCTTTTTGATTGAGGAAGAGTTACACATTGCTAACTGTGTTAACTCTGGTGACTTCGTATCAGATGTTCTCACATACATCACGCAAGTGGGGATTCAACCCTCTGATTTGGACCGTGAAGCTCACTTAGAGTACAACCCCCAGTTCTATGATTGGCTCCTTCACAAGTAACCCCTATGCCACCATGCTGCCAAACGCCCTTGCCTTTCTGACCCTAAATCCTAGGAAGGATTCTTCTCAAGCTGGAAGGGGAGGGGGTGAGTGAGGTGAGGTGAATCAAATCAGGCCAACCAAATCAAAATTAGTGAAATACATAAACATATATTATGGAAAATGGGCAAAAAGTCAAAGGCTGAAAAGGAAAATCTACAGTGGTTCTTAATGAATTCATTCAAAAAGCATAGAGTTTCTTTTTCCAGCAACAATCAGCAAATTACTATGTGGAAAGCATTAATGAAAAATTCGGTTTATGACAGGAACAAAAAATGTCGCAACAAGACCGTGCCCACCGGCTTCCATTCACGGAAGAGGAGAGAGCGCAGTATAGCATCACCCTAGAGAGCCGCGCCTACAACCAATTAAAATTTCGAACTATTCATAATATAGAAGGATTAGTGGCCAAGGAAGAGGCGGCCAGGAGAGTTGTTGAAAGCTGTAGCTTCAACAAGTACCTGGAAAGATTCACACAAGAAGCCCGCACAAGAACCCGACCACACAAGCTTTGTGGAATTTCTCAGGTCTTACGACCCTGACAATGAATGCGGCACCGTCACAATAGAAAGGGGACAAAATGCCAAGCAAGTGTTGGTTTGCTTAACCCCTGCCTTGGTGGAAAAGGCACTGGAACTAGAACCAAAAATGAAAAAGAAGTAGAAGAGAGACGTGTACGCCATGCTGCGGATGAGAAAGGAGGTCGTGTTGACGAACGACGGCATTAGCATCCAAGATATCCCCGACGCAAAAACCAGGTTGCATGCAAAACTGATACACGCGGTCTTTTCCAGCCAGCGCTACAACGCATTGATGCACCGAATCAGTGTGCTAGTACTGGAGAATGTGGCGACTCACACCCTGCATGAAGTTGATTGGAACGGCTATGTGTGCAAAACCATCGACCAGGCAGCTAGAGCGCTGGCCTTAGGAAGCATGCCCGCAGGAGGAGAATCCCCAGCGTCTAAGGCCACAGAAAGAAAGAAGGCCTCCTCGAAAGCCTCATTCATCGCCTATGGAAGCATCCTAATAGCGCTCATCCAGGAGGTCGTGAAAGAGATGCAGGATGCAGAAGAGGGAGAAGGGGAAACGCCTGACAGGTCACCCCCTCATCAACACCAGGAGAGGTCCAGTGATAGGACTGAGACCGAGGAAGAAGGGGAAGAACAAAAAAGCAAAAAGCAGGTCAAGGAAACCAAGAAGAAGGCAATGCAGAAGAAAAAGAAATAGGATGAAGGATGCAGGAAGGAGAAGGAATACTTGGAAAAAGCAAAAATACAATCCCTCAGGGAGGCCGAGGAGAGAGAAAGGAAGAGGAAGCAGGAAGAAGAAGAAACAACAGAGCAAGTCAAGCGGGCTAAAAAGGCATCAAAGCAAGAGGCTGAAAGGAGAAGAAGAGAAGAGCAGGAAGAAAAAGAGAAACTAGAGGAAGAATACAAAAAGGCCGAAAAGGAAAGAAAAAGAAGAGTTCTGGAGGAGGAAGAGGAATTAAGAAGAAAGGAAGAGGAGGACTTGGCCGAGGCCACACGCCGGTCCATTGAGCAGCAATGCAGGGCGAATGATCCAGAAGCCTAGAACCAGCTGAGGGAAGAAGGGCCTAGCTCCAGCATGCAGGCACCAGAAGCCGCGCCACCCATAGTCCTAGAAGGAAAAGGCAAAGCACCCCTCCATCCTATCCCCACCCTCATGGCACCCTCCATTGAACCCACTATGCTCACCCCTAGCATCCCCACCAGCTTGGAAGTTTCCAACTTGGTGGCCAGGATGCAATACTTCATCAGTAAAGAAATGGCCCAAGGGAAGAGCATGGAAACCATGACCACGGGGACAAAAAGACCAACCCGCAGATGCAGAATTGAGGCAGGACCAGAAGCATCCACGTGTGGAGGCCTCAACCACCCCCACCCATGCAACAATGATGCCACCAGCCAGCTACAATGAATATGGCACCGAGCTGCTCTCCCAACTGGAGAGGGCGAAGGAGGAAAAAAGAATGGCGGTGGCTGAGTTGGTGGTAGAGAAAGAGTCAGTGGTGTCCTTCCAACTAGAGAAAACCCGCATCATAGCCATGCAACAACGTCAAATATTTGAACTCAAGCAAGAGTTGAAAGCAAAAGAGGACATGGAAGAAGGCTACAAACAACGGCTTGAGGATGAAAATCAAGAACTTGTGCAAATGCAGCGGGAATACAAGCTCCTCCTGATGCAACATGGGGAACTGGAGGCAAAAACCGCCACCATTGAGCAAATGATGGAGGAACTAAGCACCAAAGAAGAGGAGAGAAGACAAGAGAGAGAGCAACAGCAAAAAGAGATTGAGTCCATGACCAATCAGCTGCACCTTGGAAGGAAAGAACATGAGAACATGAGCAAAGAACTCAAAGCCTAGGAGTAGAAGCTCGTAACCCTAGCACAAAAGCAGGAGGAGAGAATGGAAGGAATGAGCAAAAGAGCCGAGGAATGGGCCACGCAGAATGAGAAAAGAGTGAATGCACTGGCGTGGTGCCTCGCCTTGGTGGAGAAAGAAAAACTCTTGGCAGAAAGCAAAGCGGACGCCGCCCAGATAGCCTTCACTACCCAGCAACAGGCCTTCCTCAACACTTTACTAGACACAACCCGGCCGGAGGGAAAGGAGTCGTTGGAGGTGCTGCAGAAGAAACTGAGCATCGCACGCAGAGCCCTGCATGCGGGGCTACAGATGCCACCCCAACTTGCGAAGGTTAGGCTCAGCTTAGAAGAACAACGAAAGTACCTGCTATTGGCCGGCCTAACCCCCCAGGAGGCGGATGCACTCAGCTTTGAGGAAGGGGTGCAGCTAGACGACTGGCAGGGGGAGGACACTAACATTGAATTCATCATAAGAAGAACCAACGAAGAAATAATCCCACAACCCCCCTCGCCGCACGATCAGGAACAGCAACAACTCGACCCGCCCCTGGATAGACAAACCACGCTCAAGGAGCGACAGAGAAAATTAGTGGAAGAAGCCAGAAGGTAGTTGTAAGCCAAGCCAATCGTGCGGCCATCCGCATCCCTACCACCATGCCCCGATGACCTCCCAATGCAATTCCACGCGGAGCTGGTGATCTGGGAACGACAGGAAATCGAAAAGGTCCCTTTTTCTTTCAGTTTCCTCATGCCTAACAGCCTGAGAAGGGTCCTGCCAATTAAGGTAATGGAGAAGGTGATCGCAGTCGGCAGCCGACTGGGCCAAAAATGGTTGGAAGACAGGGCAAAGACCCCCACTCTGTGGGACACAAAGGAATTAGAGTTTTGGCAAGACAAAGTGTTCGAGGTGCCACACACTGTAAGGGGTTACAACTGCCAACCTCTCTAGAGAAGGCAAATATTTTGATCCCAATGCTATTGATAGTTGTGCTATGGCACGCCTGATGATGAGAGCTAGCCTACTCCCCTCCTTTTGCCTAGCCCTCCTAGAGGACATGAATGACAGTCAATTTACTAGGTGTAATCACCCCTTCCTCTCCACCACCTCTCTCCACATCCGCATGAACCTGAAAGGGTACATGCAAAGCCACCAATTTTTGCGCAAATCCATCCAACCTCCTTTCCCCCCTCATTCACATGAAGAGAATTAGGCCTGGTTGTCATTCCATGTGAGGTGCCCGCCCATCGGCTTTCCAGGCACTCTTTCAGCGGTCTATCGAGAAACGAATGTAAGCGTCGCTGCCCGGCACTCCCAGGGAATGTTCCGAGTTTTGTCGCCTAGGGTTTCCCGAATCCGCCTCGCAACGGAACGTTCATGACCGAACCCACTAGGATCGACCTGAAATTTGGGTTTCTAGTTGTCAAGGTCTCCTGTTAGCATTCTAGCGTCGGATCTTGGACATCCTACTTTATGCAGAGATACCCAATCCGAAGCAGATCCATGCCGCACTTGGTTCAAAGAGAATGGGAAACGAGAGGGATGCGTTGCTCAACCTCTCTGCCCATAGGTCATAGTTCCATTCCGGTCCCCTAAAACGACATGAATCGGGTTCTAACCTATTAATACCTAAAGGTCAAATGATGATAAAAACTTGTGAGAAGCCTCCCAGTTCTTTGGGACCACCCTGCCATAGGACAGACCCGTCGGGGATTCCGCCCACCCGCTTCCCTTAATAGCTTTAGTTTTCTAATTAGGTCCTACCACATTTATGTGTGACACTTAAAATCAGCTTCATTAATTAAGCCTTTTAGGGAACAAGGTTCGTTCGCGTAAATTATAGCACAGACATGAAAACAAAGCAAAGCAATCTATTGACAAACAAGATCAAACAAGTCCTTAACTTATCTTCAAGTTAATCTTTGTCTCCCGCCCATACAGGAGAAATTATGTTTCGCTTCTGTCCAACAGAAGTATCCCTTTTGCCCTGCAGAAGTAACTGGTCCAATTCACATGGCACCAAAAACTCAATCCTTTATCTAGAATAGGATCTCCCAACATGCCCAGATGTTGGGGGCCACGGAGGTCTTCAACTCCATTCTTGACCTAGCAAGGGGTGTCCAGAGCTCCAACTGACCCACAAGCTGTCTAGGAGCGAAACATCATTCCCGTGGTTGGCCTTTTCACCACTCGACCTTCGGCCCGTGAATCGAGCAGTGCCCTCTCGGGTTACTACGCGGTGCGACCATGGAGGTGATCCACCCATACAATATATCCTTCCTTAATTAAATCCTTTAAGAATCAAGCACAAACAAGGAATTCAGCCTAATATCATTTTCCAAGAAAACATTCCTTTATTCCCATGGCAACTTGTCATCACAGATCCTTGCCATGCATTTACCATAAATCACAAGCACTTGGAATAATCATCCAAACAACAACTAACAACCAGTTGAATATAAAAGCATTTAGGATGTTGTTCGATCAATCAACAAAACCAATTGTATTCTTTCCAACCAATGCAAAAATAGATGATATAACATTTTCATCGTATATTTGCTCTCCCCCTTGGGATCTAAGAGCAATACTATGCAAAAATGTTTATTAACACTTCCTTCCTTCGGCTAGGGCATATGTTAAGGGTTCAAACACTATTCACGATGTAAGTCCTATAGGTCAGTTACCTTGATTGATAACCCAACCCTGAATTTGGATTGGCAAAAGTCATCGTTATCCAACGGATCTCAAGACATCCTAGTTTTAACCCCTATGATCAATTTCTTCTACTAGATCTTAGTCAAGTCATGAGGCAACTAGAAAATTATCCTCATATATCAAACATGTTATAGGCATAACGTGTAAATACTTGATAAGATAAGTGCGAGATGATCTCAAGTAATTAGACTCCAATAGGCCTCGCATTGACCTAGAATCTAGTTTTTCTTAATATTTGGCATGTTAGGCTAAGTACTTTTGAAGTATCTAAACTTTAAACTAGTACTTCTCCATTCATGATTCTTAATGTCATATTCTTTTAGCAATTATGCTATCTATAACCCTTGACTATACTTTAATCTAGCACTTATATGCCCAATCTTTTAATGTCGTTCTTTTGACGACTATGCCATTCATAACGCTTGACTAATTCTTCCTTGTAATTGCTCTACTAGCAAATAAGTCATATGTAACTAGGTGCAATTATCTTCCCTTGATATATGCACTTCACAAACTCCATCTTCCGAGTAGGTGAGATGAAATTTATCTTTTTCCATGACCTATTCTTTTGCAATAGTATGGAGCCTAACGAATCTGATACGAGAATCAAAGCAAGCATCTATCAATTTGAAAATACATTACTTACGATCGGAACCGCAATTGGATTGACAGTGATGCCTTTGCCCGAAGCCTTGTTGCTGGTTGCAGGATTGTCATCCGCACGCGACATTCTTCGCTTGGAGGCCATCGTCGCAGGTAGACTCAAGAGATTAAGAAGGTAGAATAGATTCAAGATGGGAGAGTGTAAGAGAAGATGGTTTAGTCGAGGATCGAGATAGAGGGAATTGAGTTAATTCTCTTCCTTGCAGCCTCTCGGGGTGACTCTTCTCTCTCTCTCTCTCTCAAGCTCTCTTTCAAGCTCTTCCTCACAATCTCTTGGAGGAGTATCCTCTTCTCTACCTCTCTTTCGCAGCCTCTCGGTGTCTCCTTATGCTTTTTATGCCTCTCCCATGCCTCATATTTATAGTGAATTAGAGAAGAGGGCTTGTGGTTGAGAAGTGGAGCTCTTTGTGGAGGGGGGATCTTGGAAAGATCAGTGATCTGATGCTCAGATCATAAATCTGACGGTTCCATTGGCTCCGAAAGGGGGGTAAAACCCCAAGACACTTAGTTAGAAAGCTCTCAGTTCACTCCTTCTTCTTTTCTCTGTTCGAAGTGCTGTCTACTGCCTGTAAACTGCGATCGCGGCGCGCGCGATTTCGCCAGTCACTTTTCTTTATTTTTCTTTTTATAAAATCTTCAAACTAACTAAAATATCACTTGTCTTTTCTTTTAAATGACATCTAGTTCCATATCGTTTTTTTAGGATAATATCTAAAATATCTAAAATATACTAGCTTTGCCTAAAATCTAATATTTTTGGACCTTCCAAACTATACACATGAACTTAGTGATTAATATAGCTCATAAGTCTCGTTCACGTTGTAATTTACGTGAAGGGTAGCTATGGTCTTTGCCAATTCGAGAAAAATGTCGAATTTACGACTCTTGATTTTTCTAAATAAAATATTTTAAATTAAATAAAAATTATCAATAATTAATGTTAGTTAGTTTTTACCTTAGTTAGTCTTTAGTTAGTAATCTTACTAACTTATTAATTGACTAACTAACTTACGAACCAACAAACTAACTTTTATTGAGCGGAGATATTACATTCCACTACTGTAACAAAAAAAAAAAAAAAAAACTTTCCACTGACGGGACAACATTGCCCACTTGCAAAAGCACTTACCACCAACAAAAGCAAGATCACTGCACCTAGGGGTTCTTAAGTTTGGCGTGTCCGGTGGCTTTGGTCGACCGGCTCCACTCCCAACCCCCTAGCCCTTTTGCTCCCCC
The DNA here is from genome assembly GCF_053477565.2 of Lygodium microphyllum. Classification (NCBI taxonomy): domain Eukaryota; kingdom Viridiplantae; phylum Streptophyta; class Polypodiopsida; order Schizaeales; family Lygodiaceae; genus Lygodium; species Lygodium microphyllum. Next base: position 123,753,290 of record NC_141159.1, on the reverse strand, counting down.
ACTTCATGCTTAGGGCACATCAAGGGAAGGACATACCTAGGGAGGTAACACTTGCCTATGGTTCGACCTGTCACCCTAAGCCACTTGTACCGCACCTCCCTTGGCACAAATGGGGTCCTCAAGTGTGGGACATCACCCAGGCTCGCATGTGGTTAGACCCACCTCCCCATTCCACTAGCATGAGCATAATGTACTAACACGATGAGGTAAGCACTTCCCTTAGGAACAGCACTGCACCTTCTCCTTTCAACTCATAGAAAGCAACAAACCACTGACTTCGGAGGCCCCATCAACCACGCAATACCCATTTGGCTTCTCCAACAAAAATTTCATAGCTCCTACAAGCACCTAAGTCTCCAAGTCTAGGAGGGGGGTAATGTTAACCCCAAAGTCGAGATGGCGGAAAAATGAAGGAAAAAACAGAAAAAACATGGAAAAAGAGCAAAGACACGCAGGCGACCTCCAAAGCTAAGCTGGGGCAAAAAGCGCAATTTTAAATGAAGGGCGCCTCAAAAAAATTAAAAAACTCTTGTAAAAGAGCGCCAAGCTCCCTCCTGTGCCAATTGTAAAATACTAGACAGGTGTAGGCTAGAGGCATGAGGCTAGAAGAGGGAAATGGAAAAAAGACCTTGCCACAAGGGCCTATCATGTAAAAAAGGGATGGGTGCCCATGGGATTTTAGGGTTTGTATATATAAAGTTCAAAAAGTGAACGAGAGCTCATTCTTTGGTGTGTGGCTAACAAGAGTCTTCTTCTTCTTCTCTTCTCCTCATCATCTTGCTTGTGTGTGCTCTTGAGAGAGGGAGTGTGAGAGTGTGAGGGAGTGAGTGTGTGAGAGTGAGGGATTAAGAGGGTGAAGCCCTTCACCATCTCCTCTTCTCTTCTCTTTTCTTGTGCGCGCGGCGATGGAGGATGGAGCTTGAAGATGGAGGAGGCTTGAGGATGCTTGAGCTCGCATCTAGGATCGTGGAGCTACCGGGGTGTGTGAGAGAGGAGGCAACTCGTATCGGCATCAAGGTAAGCTCACTACACTCATAGGATTGACAGCGCATCGGCTAGGTGAGAGATAGCCATTAGAGCTCGCTTGAAACGCTTGAAGATAAGCGGTCCGTGGGTCTTGGCAGTTGAGCGAAAGCTCCCACACCATGACCATTCAAGTTGTCTCCATTAGAAGGACCAGCAGTCAAGTGTCTCTTCAGCAACACCCAGTTCTATAAGATTTATCACCAACAACAACATCAGTCACCATCTACCACTGCATGAGCAACATTCTTAGTACCAACCATGGAAAAAATAATATAATCATCATCTTCAGTAGCATTCATTTCTCCACCATCAGGACCACTACTCCTTTACCAAATGTTCCTAGCATTCTGTGTCTTTGGTCATGCTACTGCATGCTATCTATGATGTGTGTACCATGGGACTGGCACTTGTCTAGGGAGAAATAATGTTAATGGTATTTTGAGAAGGTTTCAAAAAGCACGTGTCATCTACTATTTTTTATTATGAAAATCATCATATTATCATGGATGCATTATTTGTGAGAGCCGGGTGCATATTGTATTTATCACCGCAGTTGTATTTGTCACACCTGCAAGTGTTGTGTGGGTTGTGCACATGGAATTATGATTAGATTAGCATAGGCTTGGTCTATTTAGACTAAGGTTGAAGCATGCAATGATGTTTGACTGGCCTAGAGCCCACTAAGTGGGTAAGACGCCCAAGAGAGGGTGCAAACCCTAATTCACAATTGTGAAAACCCTAAATACAAAACGCAAAAGGGGCACAAACCCTAAACGCAAAAGGGGTGCAAACCCTAAACACAAAACACAAACCCTAACTCTAACCCTAATTCTTTGTCTATATAAGGGTGGGAGGTCTCAGTTGTATTTATCCTTTTGGCACATCCATGCTGTGGAAGCTCTATCAGTGTGACTACTCAAGCTTTCTATTCTATCTTTTCATTCTATCATCTTGCTTCCATTGTGTTGAGAGTGACTAAGAGGGAGAGAGTGAGAGGTGTGTTGAGTGAGGGACTGAGGGAAGGTGAAGCTCTTCGTCATCTTCTTACTTTTCTCTTCTTCTCTACTAGCTTGTCAACTCGTTGGTGTGCTTGGTGGTGGATGCGAACGAGCGACGACATTGGATCGTGTTGATCGTGGTCATGGAACCATATTCAAGCCTTCAAGTCATCAAACGCAAGAAGGTAAGTTAGGTGAGTTCGCTACAACTCGCAAGAAGGTAAGTTAGGGGAGTTCGCTACAACTCGCAATAGCTAGTCTTGTGTTCTTGCTTTCTTGGGTCGGAGAGAAGGATGCTTGGTTAGTTAGAGTAGAGTGTTGAGAGACAAGGTGAGAGATTGTCACCAAAAGGAGTTTAGCTTCTGAAGTAATAGAAGTATGTACAAAGTCCCCCAAAGTCCCGACTGTTAGTGTGTTTGGGTCAACAAATGAAATATATAGTACTTCTCTTTTGTGTTAACTCAAGACTGTGTTTATGAGTCCAAGCTAATCAATCTTGAAATCTAATTCACTTGAGTTACAATCTCTCATTTCAATCATGTATCATGTTTATGACTTGTGTCCACCATAGCCAATCTAGCTCTAGATTTGTGTTTCTTAACATGGTATTTGAGCTAGTTGAGCTAGGTACTAGTGGGCATACTCTCTCAACCATTCCCTCTCTTATTCTCTTCTCTACTCAACTCATCAAACCATCTACTCCCCATCTCAATCTCCCAAGCTACAGTGGTGATTTCTAGTTCAGTCTCAAGAAGCTTGGTTCAAAGCTTGTAGTGGAGGTGCTAAGCAAGGGGTATGCTTGTGTTTCTATCACACATAGACAGAGAGAAGGAAAGAGAGTTTGAGCAGCTTTTGTAGCCTCCACAGATCCATCACATGCTACCAAGAGGACATCCCTGCATGGATCGAGTACAATGAGTTCATATCGAGAGATGCAAAAATTTGCACCTCCAGGTTCACACCTTTCAGCTCATGAAAATATTTAAAAGCTTTTCTTTATCTAATCTAAGGTAAATCCTTATCTAATTGAGCCTTTCATTCAAGCCTCTTTCACACTTACTCACTTTTCAATCTAGTTCAGCTTAAACCCCATTCACACCCTCTCCCTCACACTCAAAACCTTGTTCACATTGCCAATTAAATTCTCTTCCTCCTCACAAATTGGATATAGCTAATATTGATCCCAAAAGCACTTTACATTCTTGTGGAAAGCTATTGTCTACAGAATGCTCCATTGATTGAACCTTTGTAAACTCTCAATTTTGTTGTAAAAGGATAGACACTGCCCAAGTGTACCATATACTCATGGTAAGACATCCTTATCTAAAAATTATGGATCTTGAGAAAATTGCCAAATTTAATGGTGAATGTTTCCATACATGGAAAGAGAAGAACATGTATCATCTCATGTGCAAGGGCCTATGGGATCTATTTGAAGATGATGCAGGAGATGGAGATGATAGGAAAGAAGATGCAGGAGGCGGCACCTTTGACAAAGTCCAAAGACAAAAGAACTGAAGAGAATGAACAACAAGGCTCTAGACATCATGGCTTGGGGATTGATCGATGATGTTTTGCATCATATCTCTAGCATCACAGATGCCAAAGCTACATGGGATGAACTTAATAAAATCTTTGGTACAAAGCTAGAAACCCCAAGGTAAAATTACTCATGCAATTCTACAAACTAGATGCAAAAGATAGTTCTTCTATGACATGCACATTAATAAGTTTAAGAGCCTAAAACTCAACTTGCCACTCTAAAGAAGAACATTGATGAAGATAAATCCATAGGAACATTACTAGCAAGTGTAAATCAAGAACCATATGAGAACCTTGTATCTACCTTAAGTAATGTTCCAAATCTCTCACTTAAGGAGGACATTGATCACTCGCTACTGGATGAAGAAAACAAACATAAAAACAAGGATGCAAAGGGAGTTATCTCAACACATGGAGATAATCTCTTGTACGCTAAAGGAGCTTATGGAGAATGGCAAAGGAGGTTGAGGATTTAATACCGACAACAAAGATCATATGACATGTCATTATTATGGTAAGACTGGCCACATAACCACTGAATGTTTCCACCGTAAAAGAGCACAACAAGTGCAAAATGGCAACCATCAAAATTAGTTCATGAATGAAGAAGATGCTTTCACTCCTAACAAACTCCTCAGATAGATTGTTTTGAAGAATTTTTCATTGTGTCTCCCATAGTGGATCTTTGTTTCCCATAGTGGACGTTCCTTTGTAAAAACCCTTGCCAAGGGCGTAAAGCTTTAACTTGACTAGATTGCCTATGAGCTAGTCTCCCAGGTCATGTATTCATGTAGGGGAGGCAAAATCCAGCAAGTAGGAACTCATCATTTGAGGGGGTGTTGGAAGATAGAACAAATGATGTATGCTCTAGGAGAAAGGCTCAAAATCCTATAAGCACAGTGATGAAAGTGGAGCTACCCAAAGGATATAAAAACATGTACTTTGCTCTCATTTCAATGCAATATATAGTACTTCTCTTTTGTGTCAACTCAAGATTGTGTTCATGAGCCCAAGCTAATTAATCTTGGAACCTAATTCACTTGAGTTACAATCTCTCATTCCAATCATGTATCATGTTTATAACTTTTGTCCATCATAGCCAATCTAGCTCTAGATTCATGTTTCTTAACACAAATAACCATTACCATTTCCTTTCATCTCTCCTACTCTAGCTATGCTTGTTTCGGAGGCTTGCTTTGCAAACTCCTATTCATAAGCACAATGGAGAAGCTAGAACCTTGGTCTATTGATTCTACTCCTTTCTAGCAATGCAACAAAAGATGGTGAGGCACTTGCACAATCAACAAGGGACATGAGTAGGCTCTTGTTGTTTTAGGAGTTCCTTTGGCTAACTACCTCTCACATATTCACCATTCTCTCGTCTTCAAACAATTAAATTCACAAGCAAACAAGAAAGCAAACTAAAGAGCTTTGAGGTTATATTGGACACATCCCTTACTCTCTTCATTCTATTCATCCCAATCCAAATCTGGAGATGATCCCATAATCTCTGTGCAACATCCACCAAGTCCAATAACTTTTTGATCCATGCTTGGCTCACTTCAAGCTCCAACCTCCATAGCCAACAAAGAGGAGGAGGAGAAGTCAAGACACACTTCACCCTTCTCTCTCTCTCTCTCTCTCTCTCTCTCTCTCTCTCTCTCTCTCTCTCTCTCTGTAAGCAAGCGAGAAGCAAATATGAGTAGGAGAGTAAGAAGCTTTAGTACACACAAGAATTATTCTTCCATTATTTTTCCAAGCTTATATATATGGCCACTTTTTAAGGGATTCTCTTTTATATTGGGTATACACTTGTGGATTGGCACTTGGGATGGTTGTTTGGCCTTGAGGCACTTTGCTTTTAACGACATTGTCCTTCCTAAATTCCTAGAAACTCTTTTACAACTTGCATAGGGACCCCTACAATAGATTATATCATGACTCATTAGTCATTTGGGGACATTCCAAAAATTCTTAATTTTGATTATGAATAAATAGAGATCTTTTACTGACATTGGGATTCGTCATAATAAATTCTCCTTGATTTTGACAACCATTGATGGTCACATGAACCTTCATTGCTTCTTATTTGTGCATAAGGGGCATCCTCTTTTCACATAGTGGTAAACAAGGATTGCATGGAATGTTTTTATGCTTGGGTTCCCAATAGTTTGGTAGGTGCCCCCTCCTCTCTCTCTCTCTCTCTCTCTCTCTCTCTCTCTCTCTCTCTCTCTCTCTCTCTCTCTCTCTCTCTCTCTCTCTCTCTCTCTCTCTCTCTCTCTCTCTCTCTCTCCACGCTACATAGATCATTCTTTCACCGTAGCTACCCTTTCCTACCATGGGGGAGGAGAATCATTGTATATCTAGAAAGGTCCCAATGGGTCATAATTTGGCCTTCTATGGACAATAATAAATTACTCTACTCTACTCTCCCTCCATTGTAAAAGAGAAATATACTTTTCATAAGGACCAAATATATGGTACCTCATAATTTCTAACTCTAATGATGTAGCAATTTAAATATGATCTCATCTCACTTGATCTACCATGATCTTCTTCCTCATCTTCCCATTCTCCTATCACCTTCAACATAGAAAAGAAAGATGAGTTCTTCAAACACCTCTCTTGTTGAGAGATAGAGAGAAGGGTTGGAGCAACAAAGAGGAACTGTTTGCTCTCATCTCTTTTATTCATTATTCCATAACACATAACTAAAGTGAATACAACACACTAAAGGTCTTACAGACCATTTGCACATAGCCTAAAGTCACCAAACTATTTAATGTCCCACACTTGCTTATACAGCTGGACATATGACAAGTTACAGAGTGTCGGTTACACACATGCTAAATATAAAAGAGCTTGAAGTCTTAACACTACCCTTCGAGCTCAAGATAGCCTTTGCACACTAAGTAGTTGTTGGAAAACACTGAACTTATCTTTACCCAAAGACTTGGTAAAGATATATGCAACCTATTCATCAATCTTCACATGCATAAGATCTACTTTCCTTGCAAGAACCATCTCTCTAATAAAATGGTAGTGTACCTCAATGTGTTTAGTCCCGGCATGATAAACTAGATTTTTTGCCAGTAGTACACTACTGAGATTGTTGCATAACAAGGTCACTGGAGCATCCACCTGTATGTCCAAATCAGCCATAAGCTTGAGCAGCCATGCAATCTCACATGCTGCCAATGCAGCATCCCTGTACTCTACCTCAATGCTAGGCAATGCAACCATAGGTTTCTTCTTGCTACTCCAATTGATCATGTTGGGATAAAGGCCCTATTTTAAACCCCCCATGTATAGTATACGCATATTGTACATGTGAATGCACCCTTTATGTGCCCTAAGTATAAATACATTTTATTCTTTGTGTACCACATTGTTGGTACACTCTTATCAATTTGACCTTTCACTCTGCTTACACTCTCTCCAACTGTCACACTCTCACACTCACTCAAGCTCGACCTCCATCTCTCTTAGTTGTGCCCCTCTTGGTCCGACAACTAGTATCAGAGCATCAAGTCCTGCACACTTCCCAAGATTAAACCAGCTAAAACGACATGGACTGCTTGACAAGTCTGGTGGTCTGACCTGACGGGATCAATTGACAAGAGCTGGGCACAGTTGTCAAGTCGACGTAAAGGACCAAGTGGGACTAGGATTATGCAAGGTGCTGAGCATGTGGTGACCAACAGGCAGTAGTCGCAACGTGGGGTAGGCAGCACCAGCAGGCACACACTTTAGGGAGTTGCGACGACCTGCAGAGCTCACGATGGCACAATGGCAGGGACATCGCGGTTGAAGCATGCTAGGCAACGACGAGCGATTGGCGAGCATGTGGGTGACAAGCAGGCACGATGATTCTTGTAGGCGGACAACAAATTCATCGTGACGACAGGCAGGTGTGCGACGGTCGACGATCAATGACCTCCTGTCAATCTCCCAAAAGTTAAAAGTTTCTTTTAATTTTTCAATTACACTCTCTTTTTTTACGGGAGTTCACACGCTAGAAGCACAGATCACAGATCTATGAGAGGATTCGAGCCAAAAATTTGGACCTTTTCCCAGATTTAGCATAGCTCATGCCTGTGAGTGACTATCAAGTCAGAAATTGCAAACATTGCGAGTGGTGACCCAAATTAATTTGGGGATTTTACTAAATTAGTCAAAAAATTTTCCTTTGAGCAAAATTTCCTAACATTGGACCCCAAAAACTTGGGGGTTTTCATGTATTGGCAAAGCTTTACTTAGGTGGGTCAGATTGACTGAGATTTATGCAATTTTGGACTTGAAATTTTGGGGATTTGCGCAGAATTTGGTAAACTTCTTCATCTTTTGCCCATTTGTTGCCTAGTTCATGTACAAACAACAGAAATTTACTTCTGGTTGAGAAAGAACAGTATTGCATTTTGCTGGTACAGCTTGTGTTTTTGCAGATTAGTGCATTTACTCTTGTGTTCATGATAAAATGGCTACAACTTCTTCTAGTTCAGACATCAAGAGTTTGATGGAGATCAAACGATTTGATGGTCATGGCTTGACCTTTGGAAAGACCGTATGCAAGGCGTTTTATTCCTGAAGGATTCTGAGGATGCCTTGTAGGAAGATAAACCCGCACTAATGTCTGATGCAAATTGGGCCAAAGTGAATAAAAAGATTGTGGCTTACATAAAGATGGGTGTCACTGATGACATTATGACAGACATTAAGGGTTTAGATATAGGTTATGCAATATGGGAAAAGTTGAAAACTACTTATGAGAACACCACCTCTGTTAATCAGGTGCATTTAATGCGTAAGTTGGTGAATATGCGACTGGATGAGTCAAAGCCTGCAATTGAGCACTTGAGTGCATTTACAAGGTTCTAAATAAGCTCAAAGATGCAAATTTGGACTTTGATGATAAGTTGAGGGCGATCTTTTTTATCATGACACTACCAAACTTGTGGGAAACCTTGGTGGTTTCACTCAGCGATAACCCCAATCTCTCATATGATGGGGTGAGGGGTTCTATCTTGAATGAAGAAATTAGACGTATGTCTAGTGGAGAAGGCAGAAACTCAGCTTATAATGTAAGAGGCATGGCTGATAAGAAAAATGCAAATGTAGGGCATAGAGAAACAGGAGCAAGAGCAAAGGAAAGGAAAAGAGTGACATTACTTGCTATCACTGTGGTCGAAAGGGCCACAAGAAACCTGATTGTAGGTATTACAAGAAGGAACTAGAGAGAAAGAAGAATGCATGAGATAAAAAGAAGAAGGAAGAAAAGACAGATGCATCGGAGACAACCAAAGGCAAAGAGAAGGCCAATGTGGCCTCTAGCATGGTCATAGAAGAGCTTTCAGATACAGAGGCTCATGTATTATGTGCAATTGATTATGATTCCCTTGTATGTCACATGCAGTATATGCAGATTACCAAGGCTAATGTGATTGATGCACTCTTGTCAGTTGTTGATGATGGTGTCACTCAGGCTTGGATCGTAGACTCTTGTGCCTCTTTCCATGTGACTCCTTGCTTGGAGTGTTTTGTTATGTTCAATGCAGGCAGTTATGGAAAGGTGTATCTTGGAAATAACCATGCTTGTAGCATTGATGGGATTGGCATAGTACACTTGTCTTTAGACAATGGTCAAGAGCTTGTGTTGAAAGATGTCAGATATCTGCCTGGCATTAAAAGGAGTTTACTATCTGTTGGTCAGCTTGACTTGCATGGCTACACCACAATGTTTGGTGGTGGTTTGTGGAAAGTGAAAAAGGGTTCCATGCTGATTGTAAAAGGAACCAAGAAGAACACTTTGTATTGCTTGCACTGTAAAACCTTGAATGGCAAGTTTCTTGCAGTTGTGCTGAAATTTGCAACCACTTGGAGTTATGGCATAAGAGATTGGGCCATATGAACCAAAAAGGACTTGATGTCCTTACCTCTCTGAAGAGGGTTGATGGAAAAGGCTCTAAACTTGATTTTTGTAATGAGTGTCAGTTTGGAAAGCAAACAAAAATTTCCTTTTACTCTAGTGTCTCATGTAAGTCCAATGTCTTGGACTTAGTGTATTCTGATGTATGTAGTATGCCTATGAAATCGTTGGGTGTGGTGCTACATATTTTGTCTCCTTTATTGATGACTATTCCAAGAAGATTTTGGTGTATTTGCTGAAAAAGAAAAGTGAAGTGTTTGCTATTTTTAAAACTTTTCATGCATTTGTGACCACTCAAACAAGTAGAAAGCTAAAATGCTTGAGAATTGATAATGAGGGTGAGTTCACATCGATTGAATTCAAGTCCTTTTGTGACTTGCATATGGTATTAGGAGGGAGCTTACAACCCCCTATAGCCCTTCTTCAAATGGGGTGACTGAAAGATATAACAGGACTTTATGTAAAAGAGTGCGGTGCATGTTGTCCACTGCTAATCTCCCTCATGCATTTTGGGGGGAGGCACTCAAAACCGTGGTTCACATTTGCAACCGCTCTCCAAACAGGTCCTTAAATAATGGCATCCTTGAGGAGGTTTGGTCTAGCAAATGAGCCTCATATGACCATTTACGCATATTTGGCTCTGATGCTTTTGTGCATGTTAGGGATGAGCTAAGGAATAAACTTGACCCAAAATCCACCAAAGGCATTTTCATGGGCTATGGTGATGAGGGTGAATTTGGCTACAGAGTGTGGTTACCTCAATCCAAGAAAATTATTTGCAGTCGTAATGTTGTGTTTAATGAGGCAAAATTGCTGAAAGGTACCTTAGCCTCTAATGAAGATCTGAAAAAGGTGAAATTTTAGAGTTTGCAACCACCCATTACTTCAGAAAATGAGCCTCAAGGTGCTGTACCACAGGCGAAGACTAATGATCATCCGGTTAGAGGTCATGGATAGCAAGATAGGCTTGCTGATTAAGAAAATACAGGTGCTGGTAATGAAAATGAAGGTGTTGTACAGCATGAACAGCATGCTAAAAATGGCTTACATCATCTAATAAATGCTGAAGATAATATACCTCCAAATGTAGATCCAATTCTTGAAAATGTTGATAATTGGGTACATAGGTCTACACGCGTAAGAAGGAAACCACATAGGTTTGACCCCTCCTTGCATTACGTGATGCTTACAGATGAGGGTGAGCCTCTTTCATACAAAGAGGCCAAGTCATGTGAGTTCAGCAGTAAGTGGAAGCTAGCTATGTAGGAAGAGAGTAAATCTCTATATGCAAATGATACTTGGGATCTTGTGTCACTACCCAAGGGAAGGAAGCCACTTCCAAATAGATGGGTGTACAAAGTAAATACAGTTGATGGGAAACCCAAGTACAAGGCAAGGCTAGTTGCTAAAGAGTATGCACAAAAGGAAGGGATTGACTTCCAAGAGGTCTTCTCACCTGTTGTGAAGATGACCACTTTACGTGTGCTTCTTGCTCTTACTATTGTTTTGGATTTAGAGATGTATCAAATGGATGTAAAAATTTGATTTCTTACATGGTGACATTGACGAGGAAATCTACATGAAATAGCCCGAGGGCTTTTTAGTTCCTGGAAAAGAGCAGATGGTGTGTAAGCTAAAACGCAGCTTGTATGGGCTGAAACAAGCACCACAGCAGTGGTACAAAAAGTTTGACACTTTTATGCTATCTCATGAGTTTACACGCAGCCATGCAAATCATTGCTTGTACATGAAAAAGGATACAGATGGTAGCCCCATCATACTTGTTTTGTATGTGGATGATATGTTACTAGCTAGGAAAAGAAAGAATAGCTTGGATGCTCTCAAAAATAAGCTGAAATCATCTTTCTCCATGAAAGATTTGGGGAATGCATAGCATATTTTGGGCATGAGGATTCGTAGAGATAGAATGCAGAAATTGCTAGTTTTATCTCAAGAAAAGGACATTGGAAAGGTATTGGATAGATTTACCATGGCTGAAGCTAAGCCTTTTGGGGTACCCTTACCTCCTTATCTCAAGCTTAGCAAAGCCAACAGCCTGAAAGATGACATGGAAGCAAATGCTATGAAGGGAGTTCCTTATGCATCATCTTGTGGCTCTCTTATGTATGCTATGGTTGCTACTTATCCAGACATTGCTCATGTAGTGGGAGTTGTTAACAGGTTTATGTCAAATCCTAGCAAAGCACATTGGGAGGTTGCCAAGTGTATTCTTCAATACCTTAAGGGTACACAAAGGAAAAGTATTTGCTATGGGTAGGGTGCACTTAGTTTGCAGGGTTATTGTGATATAGACATGGCATGTGACTTGGACACTCATAGGTCCACCAGGCGGGTATGTCTTTACAGTTGCTGGTGGGGCTGTTTCTTGGTGTTCCAGGTTGCATAACATTGCTGCACTAAGTACCACTGAAGTTGAATACATATCAGCTATTACTGAGGCTTCTAAGGAAGCTATATGGTTAGGCAGACTTGCAGATGATGTCGACATGTCTATGGGTACTGTAGTTTTGGGATATGATAGCCAAAGTGTTGTGTATCTAGCTAAGAATGCCATGTATCATTCACGCACAAAGCATATAGATGTGTGATATCGCTTCATCAGATAGATTTTGGAAGATGGTCAAATCACATTGACTAAGATTAAAACACAAGATAACCCTGCAGATATTCTCACTAAAAGTCTAAGCAAAGCTCAGCACGAGCATTGCATTCGACTAGTGGGAGTTGGTTAGCTAGAGGTTCATATCAGACCTTTAAGTGGGAGGTTTTTGGGATATAAAGGCCCAATTTTAACCCCCTCTTATATAGTACACGCATATTGTACATGTGAATGCACCCTTTACGTGCCCTAAGTATAAATACATTTTCTTTGTACACTCTTATCGATCGACCTTTCACTTTGCTTATACTTGAAAGGAGAGAAGAATCGAAGCTTGCACTCGAGAGCTATGGTGGGAGAGCAAGAGCACGAAAGAGAGAGACAAGAAATGGGAACTCCAACAGTCACAATGTGTGACCGGGCCTTCCTTTATTCAAACTGTCACTAAAAGAATAAAGAATAAAGTGACGGTGACGGGTGCCCGCCACCTGCAGTATGTAGTGGCGGTGACTGTCAGTGTAGTAATACACGGGCGGCTAGGCAAAGGCACCTTTACCCCCAACAACCTCCCACTTAAAGGAGAATCTGTCCTAGTGAGGAGTGAAAAGAAAAAAGAAAAAAAGACAGTACAACATGTACACATGTATAACAGGATGAGGAAAGACGTCATCTCATCCCACGCCCATCAACCTCCTGAGGAAGGCAAAGCACTCTTTAGAGAGCCTTTTCATGAGCAGATCTGCAGGATTCTGGTCAGTTGAGATCTTGACAAGGTCAACAAACTTGTCTTCAATGACCCCATGTATAAAGTGATACCTCACCTCAATGTATTTTGTCTTCGCATGGAAGACCGAATTCTTGGCTAACTAAATAGCACTCATAGAATCCGAATGCAATGTAGGGATAGCATCAATACCAAGAGGTCAGCAACCAAACGACCCAACCAAATGGCCTCCTTGCAAGCCTCAGTGGGCTGCAACATACTCGGCCTCTATAGTAGAAAGGGCCGTGCATTTCTGTACCCTGGACATCCAAGAAACAGCACCTCCAGCATAGGTGAATATATAGCTGGAAGTGGACTTCCTACTATCTGCATGTCCTGCATAATCAGAGTTAGTGTACCCCATGATTCTTGTATCCTCGCTGCCATAGCATAGACACATATCTGCAGTGCCCTTCAGGTACCTCATGATACCCTTCACGGCATCCCAATGCTTCTTGCCAGGTGTAGCCATATAGCGTGCCACAACACCAACTGCAAAGGCAATATCTGGACAAGTGGCTATCATGGCATACATAAGATTGCCCACTGTGGATGCATAGGGAATCTTGGCCATCTCGGCCCTCTGCTCATCTGTCTACAGACAATCAGCCTGTGATACCTTCACATAAGAAGGCAATGGACAACCAATAGGCTTTACGTCCTGCATGCGAAAGCGCTCAAGGACTTTATGAATGTACTCCCTCTATGACAAGTAGAGGAGTCCCTGATACCTGTCGCATCTAATGTGCATACCAAGTATGTGAGCGGCCTATCCCAGATCTTTCATCTCAAAGCTCTTCTTGAGCTGAGCCTTAAGAGCATCTAGCTCATCATGAGCTTTCCCTACTATCAGCATATCATCCACATAGAGTACGAAAATCAATAAAGAACCATCACGGGCTTTCTTCGTGTAAAGACACGGATCCATAGCACTCATGCTGTAGCCCTGTGATTGCATAAAGGCATCAAACTTATGATACCACTCCCTAGGTGCCTGCTTCAAGCCATAAAGACTTTTCTTCAATTTGCACACTATGTGCTCCCTGCCAGGTTCTGCAAAGCCCTTAGGCTACTCCATATAAATCTCATCATGCAAGTCTCCATGTAAGAAAGCCATCTTGACATCCATCTGGTACAAATCCAAGTCAAGCTGAGCAACCAAAGCCAAGACTAAGCGCAGGGTGGTTATCTTAACAACAGGAGAAAAAACCTCATCAAAGTCTACACCATGCTCCTGCTTAAAACCCTTTGCTACCAATCTAGCCTTGTATGCCGGCTTGGGGTGTCCAGGGGTACTTTTCAGCTTGTACACCCACTTGCATGGCAAAGCTTTCTTGCCCTCAAGCAAGGAAACCAAATCCCAAGTCTCATTCTTATGCAAGGAGTCTATCTCAGACTGCATAGCCCTCTCCTAGGAGTGACTGTCACCCTTGCACATAGCCTCATCATAAGTGAAAGGCTCTCCTGCATCTATAACCAAGACATAATGCATCAAGGGCTGAAATCAATCAGATGGACGTCTGTCTCTAATAGACCATCTCACGATAGACTCTGCTGCCTGCCCAACTGCCTGTCCAACACCCTGACCATGAGCATCTTCTCCAGCTGGAGGCTGTCCAACTGGCTGTGCGGGAGCTCTCGACTCCTCCTAAAATATGACCCTGCGGATCTCAACAACTCTCTCAGGCTGCCTATACATCTTGTCTTCATGGAAAACTATATCATGACTGTGGATAACTTTCCGCGCCTACGGATCCCAGAGATGGTAACCCATCTCGCCTGCATCCCCATAACCAAGGAAAATGCATTTGATGCTCTTAGGATCCAGCTTATTTCTTTTTTCCCTGGGCACATGGCAAAATGTCTCACATCAAAAGACACGAAGATGTGCATAAGAGGGAGGTTTTCCAGTCCATACCTCCTCCGCAACCTAGAAATCCAAACCACTAGAAGGTGATTTGTTTATGATATGCACACTTGTACTAACTGCCTCAGCCCAAAAGCTCTGTGGTAGGCCTGCATGGCTAAGCATACTGCGTACACGCTCCTAGATGGTTCTATTCATTCGCTCAGCCAAACCATTCTGGGGGGGTGTAGGGGGCGGTCAACTGACGCTTAATACCCCTCTCATCACATAACTGCTCAAAAGCACGTGAGACATACTCACCCCCATTATTTGTCCTTAGGCATTTTAGCCTATACCCAGACTGGTTCTCAACAAATGCAAGCCATCTCTGAAACACAGCCAAGACATCGGATTTCAGTTTAATGGGATAAGCCCAAACTTACCGTAAAAAATCATCTATGAAAGTAACAAAATACTTTGCACCACCCATAGACTGAGAAGGCATGGGCCCATAGACATCCGAATGTACCAATGCCAAGGGCTCACTCATGCGTGGCCTACCAGACTTCTTATGCATAGACCTAGTCTATCTGCCATAAAGACAATGCTCACATGAATCAAAACATGCATAATCAAGGGGCGGTAAGTACTGCAAACCAGAAAGCATTTTCATTCCCTTCAAAGACATATGGCCCAAACGGGCATGCCAAAGAGATACATGTGGGATAGAACCCACAGACAAAACATGATCAAGGGAAGAAGCGGATACAATCAAGGGATAGAGGCTGCCAGCCTTGGCACCTCTCGCAATCACAAGTCTTCCACGAGTGATCTTCCATGCAGAGTCTCCAAAAGATACATGATAACCTGCATCATCAAGCTGTCCAGCTGACATGAGATTGCATGTCAAAGTAGGTACATGACGTACATCCTGCATAACAAAACTGCTGCCAGAAGGAAACTGCAACCTAACATTACCAATGCCCACAATATCAAGAGAGCTGTCATCACCAAGCGCACAGAACCCGAAATAATACGATATGAATGAAACCACTCTTGGCAAGGTGTCACATGAAAGGACACAACTGAGTCGAAGAGCCAACACTGTGCATACATAGAGTGTATCTCTGTCATTTGCAAAGCACTAGAAGAAGCTGCAAGGATATAATCATCATCAACATCCTCAGGCTGTAAAACATTGATCTCTTCAATTTTAACACTAGACTTTGCAGACACTATGCTACGATCGGAAGACTTATCCTACACTTTTTCTTTCCCCTTATCTTTGCGCCTTTCATTGTGCAGTTCATGGCATTGTGGCCTAATATGGCCCTTTTTCCCACAATGGTGACAAGTAACATCTGCATTCCTACCACGGGATTTGCTACGTGACTTCCCACGAGACTTGGACCGAGATTTCTGAGAATCCCGTCCATGGCCACTGCCACTGCCATGCTTTCCATATCTATCAATCGTACCTCTAACTGTCATAGCATGCAACACATGAGGGGCATCCAAATTCTTACGGTTAATCTCTTCCTACAGAAGAGCAATCTCAACATCAGATAATTTCAAGGTAGTAGTAGAGGCACATAATGCAGTGCGGAATACATCCCATGACTCATTAGGAGTACCAAGCAAGAAAAGAGGAGTGACATCCTCTGCAAAAATGATGTCTTGCGAAGTCAAGTTCTTGAGTATAGCATGGAACTGGCTCAAGTGAGCAGACATAGTCACATTCTCCTTCATGCGTAGATCCATAAGCTGCTTCAGCCAATACATCTGACTCGCTGGACTTTTCTTGTCATAGAGATTCTTGACTTTATCCCACAACTGCCATGCACTCTGTTCTTCCTCAAATACATTGTAATGAACCTGTTCTGTGAGAGATAATACAATAGTGGACTTGCATAACTCATCAAGTTCAAACCATTCCACATCTGGCATAGTTGCAGGCGGCTGCCCGTTGAACCTCAATGGGTTGATCTGCGATTTCTGTACCAACACCTACCAATCTGGCTCTTCCAATAAGAGTAATTCGTACCATCAAGCTTAGTATGTTGAAAATAGCATGATCAGTGGACGAGCTCACCATAATGCAGGCTAGAAAACTGCAGACAATTCAAAACTACTTGCTGTTTACTACAGAAAATTACCAAAAAATCACCAAAATCGAGAGAAAATGGCGAGAAAAGTGTAACCTGCTGCCCACCAAGTACTAGTGAAAGTACATCATTTCAGAATATTTCAGCATGAAAAATCCATGTCAGTCCGGCGTTATATGCTTGTTGTAATAAATGACATCAGGGTACTGTGAGAGTCAATTGCTGACCAAATCACTGCACCAAGTCAATAAATGACAGCCAAGACATGACCAGCCATAAACGGGCATAAATCAACACCAAATAGTCATCAAGACCCTAAGCAAACACCCAAACATGTCACCAAAGCATCCGTCAGTGAGAGTAGGCATACCCCTTGGACAGTAGGGAAAAGTATATATATCACTGGCAAGACGACCTAACACCAGTAGGTGTATGCTCACAAGAGTGCAAAGCCCAAGCTCAGGTCAAAAGCAACTCCAAGATATCACTGCATGAACCATGCAACATTTAAGTGTAAGAGATCCCAAAGTCTCAAGTATCTACAAAATGCTCAAATAGCATAAACCTCCTGCTCAATGTCGGTCAAGCATACAAGATGCTTCCACTAGCACAAAAGACGAATAAATGAGCTCAACAGCTCAATCAAACCAAGTCAAAGTTCAAAAGACAGGTAACCAAGACAATGCCTCAATAGCATCCCAAGAGCATGACGGCTACAAAGCAACTGGAGATAGCATCCATGAGCAAGACATACATCCCAATGAATATCTCTGACAACCAAAGTGACATCCAATACAAAATTTCGGAATAGCAAATGAGAATCTAAGCCAAGTCTTCAGAGAGCACTAAAGCTCAACATGTACATGGTACACTGTGCCAAGACAAATTCATCAAGCCGTAGGCATCAGGTAAGCATGTACCCAAATAGCATATAACTATCAAAGCACTGACCATTGTCAAGCATAGACCAATGTCAATAAGTGCAGGCTGAAATAAGCTCAAGCTTCCAAAAGCATCCGGATCCAATGACAAGCTCGAAGTCGTCCCTCGATGATCAATACATCATAACATAATCCAAGACATACACCTGGAACCAATAGGCATATGTCAAAGCATGAAAGATCCCAAGAGTATTCAGCATGCACTTACTGTTATAAATTGAGTATTTCCAACCCCACAATCAGGCCGAAATCATAGCATTACATGTAGCTTCAATCCCCAAATCAATCGGGATGCAATAGGCATCAAACCGGCTATGTAGTCATGCCCAGACAAGCATAGGCATAAACTGTGAATGTAGCACTAGCATCAAATGTCTGTGGGCTGTTTATAACAGTTGTGAAACATTGTTTTCAGACATCAACCAATGCCTAATCTCAAAGGATCAGTGCCAAGTATGAATACATGTGCAAGAAGCCCAAAATGGAGCCCGAACAAGTGCTTAATGCCAAGCTAGAGCTGGAGCTGAAGTGGCTGACTGTGTGGCTATCCAGAAAATAGGTGCAAATTTTCCTGGGGTTGTTGCTGGTCCTGCTAGTCCACGTGGCAGATCTGGAGTGTTGGAGGGCTCAAATATGAGCCAAAGGGGCCTGGGAACAAGGCTCTAGCAGCCCACAATTGGTGGCAAAGAGATATGAAGGTTGGAAGCTTCAATGGTGGGTGCCTTGTTTTCCTAGACCTGTGGACTGAAATAAATCTCTGAAATAATGAAGCAATACCTCAATGTCAATGCCCTGATGGTGCCTCAATAGGCCGGGAAGAAGCTCGGGAAGCCGGGGAGTGACGGGAGCTCAAGAGAATGAGCTATGGCTGCCGGGAAGGAGACCCAATGCAACTAGGGAGTCGATGGGAAGCTGAGAATGCCATGAGCCAAGCTCAAGAGTCAGGAAATCGAGCTCTGATACCAGTTGAAAGGAGAGAAGGATCGAAGCTTGCACTCGAGAGCTATGACGGGAGAGCAAGAGCAAGAAAGAGAGAGACAAGAAATGGGAACTCCAATAGTCACAATGTGTGATTGGGCCTTCCTTTATTCAAACTGTCACTAAAAGAATAAAGAATAAAGTGACGGTGACGGGCGCCCGCCACCTGCAGTGTGTAGTGGCGGTGATTGTCAGTGTAGTAATACACGAGCGGCTAGGCGGAGGCGTCTTTACCCCCAACAATACTCTCTCCATCTGTCACACTCTCACGCTCACTGAGGCTCGACCTCCATCTCTCTCAGTTGTGCCCCTCTTCATCCAACATAGCATTTCCACTTCCAAATCCAAAGGCATAACCAGTTGTAGATCTATGGTGGACAACATATCTCGTAATCCGCCTAACAGCATCCAAATGTGGCTTTTTGGGCTTCTACATGAACTAGCTTATGAGCCCAACAACATAACTCAAGTCAGGCCTGGTGATGTTCAAGTAGATCATACTTCCAACCATTTGCCTATACATAGTCACATCATCAATTCTGGCTCCAGTGCTAATGTCCAACTTGACATTCTAATCAAGAGGTGTATCCAGTGGTTTACATTCAACCATGCCATATTTCTTTAGTATTTCCATGACATAGTGTTTCTACATCAAACATAAACCATTTTCAGCCTTGATCACCTCAATACCGAAGAAATACTTCAGTTCACCTAAGTCTTTCATATCAAATTCAGATTTCAGCATCCACATAACATGCTATGTCCCCAATCATCATCACTTGTGATTATCAAATCATCAACATAGATAACTAGCACTACCAAAGTTTTTTTCATAAACAGACTATGATCAGCCCTGCCAACAGTGAATCCCAAACTCTGCAAGTAATTATTGATCCTTGATGCTAGGCTCTCAGCCCATACAATGCTTTTTTCAGCTTGCATACGTAATGTTGAAAATTAGGGTGTACATACCCCCTTTAGGCTGATCCATATAAACATCATCTACTAAATCACCATTGAGAAACGCATTCTTAACATCCATCTGCTACAATTTCCAGCCTTTAGTAGCAGCCAATGTGATAATTATTTCGTATGGTTGCCATCTTGGCAACACGATTGAATGTTTCCTCATAGTCTAACCCATACTGCAAAGCATGTCCTCGACCAACCTAGCTTTGTACCTCTCTACACTGCCATCCAACTTGCATTTAATCTTGTAGACCCATTTGCAGTCAATGGTCTTCTTTCCTTCTGGCAGTGTACAAGATCCCATGTTCTATTTTCAGCCAAGGCAGATATTGTCTCTTCCATAGCTGTGCACCAATTTTTATCCATCAATGCTTCTGCATATGTAGCAGGTTCTTTGACCTCCATCACTTTTCTCATATAAGCATAATGCTTTGCAGAGTAACCACTATAAGTCAGTCGATCCACAAGGTACCTGACTCTTTGTGAGCGTCTAAGCTGTGGTGCACTACTCGATTCCCCTCTCTCATGAGGCAGAATATACCTGTTCTGCCTAGTACCAGGCATATACATAGTCGGAATACCAAGCTCACTGTCTAAACTGTTAGCTTAGTCATAGCTTAAAGTCATCGTACCAGGTGTCATCACACCTTATGTATCATTAGAAGCTTCTTCTTTCCCTTTGTTGTCCACCACATCATATCTCCCCCTCACTAACATAGTGGTGTCAGTGGACAATGAGCCAGAGCTCCGCAATCTCCTTGTCCATGGAGATACCGTCATACCACTAGGGCATATCAATGCAGTACTCTGCTGCAAATCAATTGCAGAAACATGTGTAGAAGGCATATCCAATGGCACTGCAGTAGGTGATGGATATCAAGATAACATCTCTGCTCACTAGTGTCTCTCGAGTAGAGGGATCATAGCATTTATATGCCTTCTTCTCTTGCGAATAACCAAATATAAAGACATGCTTATGTGCTTTCAGATCTAGCTTCTTCCTCTTCTCATCAGGATGTGCACATAAGCAAGACAGCCAATTACTTTCATGTGACTGATATCGGGCTTGTAGCCATACAGCTCCTGAAATGGTGTCATATCATGAATGCCTCCAGTGGGAGTCTTGTTCAAGATATGCATGGCTGTCATAACAGCCTCATCCCAATAATAGAGCAACATCTTCTTCTCATTCATCATTGCACGAGCAACTTCCATTAAGACCCTGTTCTTCCGTTTAGCTACCCTATTCTACTGTGGAGTGTAGCTGCATGTAAGCGACCTATGTATGCCATTTTCAGCCAAAAAACTATCAGATTCATTTGACACGTACTCCCCACCACTGTCAGATCTCAAATAAGAGATGTAGCAATCAAATTCCTTTTAAACCTGCTGCTTAAATTGCTGAAAAATAGCAAACACCTCATCCTTTTTTTTAAAGTATATAAACCCAAGTATAGCGACTGAAGTCATCAATGAATGTTGCATAATACTTACAGCCTCCCATAGATGCATTATGGGCAGGCCCCCACACATCAAAGTGAACCAACTGCAATGGTCGCTTACTATTTCTTACATGGTTGACAAATGACAACCTTGACTATTTACCAAATCGACAAGCATCGCAGACATAAATAATATATGTGTAGGCAAACTTGGGTAGACTTGTAACAAGCTGTTTCTTCTACATCATTCGTAGCCACTGAAGATTAACATGTCCCACTCTCTTATGCCATATTTCTAAATCCCTAATTGTGCCAGAGCCATGGGCAAACATGGCTGATTTCAACTGTGGCAAAGTGGCATCAAGAGTAAACATCCTACCATTCCTATGACCACGAGCAATCAATTTGCAATCATTACTTAACTCCTCAATGAAGCAACCATGCTTATTAAACCTAACCTGCAAATTTTTCTCAGTCATCTGGCCCACAGATAACAAATTTTTAGTAATTGACCGGACATGCAATACATCATGTAAGTTCTTCTTCTTGCCATCATGGATTACGAAAGGTACTTTGCCTTTATGTTCAATGCTATGTTGTGTGTCATCCCCTGTGCATACATAGCCATTCCTCTCAAGCACCATGTCAATAAACCAATCACCATGAGGGGTCATATGATTCCATGCCCCCGAATCAATATACCAAACAACATCCTCAACAGACGTCTCAGCAATCGTGTCTTTCACATATGTCATGGCAAACAGTCAATCCCTAGAAGCATCATTTGTCTGACTGGACGATGCATAATGTCCATGCTACTTTCCCTTTTGATTTCCCTACTTCTTCCAGCAATCCTTGGCAATATGACTATGCTTTCTGTTGAGATATCGAGCTCCACTCGTGATACGCCAGGGTGACCGTTGTGTATTTATGTCACCGACTTGTCAGTTGCAGATGCGGTTGGTACACCGTCCATGAATAATAGCTACATGATAGCTATCCTTATCTACTCTAGTTCGTGGCTCACTTAGTATGCCACATTAGTTAGTTGAGTTTGGTTTGAGACCCATATATAGGGTTCTTCTATTTCTTTGTACTAGAGTTCTTTTGGCTTACACAACTAAGAAGAGGAAAACTGTTTTTAGCCTCCACCCTTGTGTGTATTCCCCCATTGTGCAAGCAAGAAAGCTTCAAGTGAGACTCCTTCCTTCTCTCCCACAATCTTGACACTTTCCATAGTAGTGACAATCCTTATCCTCATTAGGATTGTCATATGGATGCTACTGCTGTCAAGAGCCTTTGCCTCTAGGGCTAGATCTCCCCCTGCCTCTGAAATTTCCACCTCCTCTTGCATTTGAACCCAGCTGGTTATTATTGCTATAAGATACATTTTGCTAGCCTCCTCTACCATAACCATAACCTCTACCATGGCTGCCATGGTCGTGTTGATGTGAATAAAAGACAACATCCTTGCTCTTAGGGCTACTAGAGCCTGTAGCCAAGCCAAGTTTAACTTCCTCATGAATAAGCAATGCAAGTAGCTCATTGAGATCCCACATTTCATCCCACAAAGATATGGAAGTATCAAATGACTTATATTCAGATCCCAAGCCATTTAATGTCACTGCAACCATGTCTTCATCCTCAACTTGTGTACCAATGGATGCCAATTGATCTGCAATAGTCTTAATCTTTGTGACATAATCCCATATAGATCTGCCTTTTGTCTCCATATTGTTGAATTTTTGCTTTAACTGTATCTTCTTGTGTGGGAGCTTTCACTCAACCGCCAAGACCCACGGACCATTTATTGTTTCAAGCGTTCCAAGCGAGCTCTAATAGCTATCTCTCACCTAGCCGACGCGCCGTCAATCCTACGGGTGTAGTGAGCTTACCTTAGTGTCGATATGAGTTGCCTCCTCTCTTCCACACACCGGTAGCTCCACGATCCTAGATGCTAGCTCAAGCATCCTCAAGCCTCCTCCACCTCCAAGCTCCATCCTCCATAGCCGCGCGTGCAAGAAGAGAGAAGGGAAGAGAAGAAGAAGAAGAGGAGATGGTGAAGAGCTTCACCCTCTTGATCCCTCACTCTCACACACACACACTCCCTCACACTCTCACACTCCCTCTCTCAAGAGCACACACAAGCAAGAAGGTGAGAAGGAGAGAAGAAGAAGAATACTCCTTTTGCCACACACCAAAGAATGATCTCTTATTCACTTTTTGAACTTTATATATACAAACCCTAAAATCCCATGGGCACCCATCCCTTTTTTACATGACCGGCCATTGTAGCAAGGTCCTTTTTCCATTTTCCTCTTTTATCCCCGTGCCTCTAGCCTACACCCGTCTAATATTTTACAATGGGCACAGGAGGGAGCCTGGCGCTCTTTTACAAGGATTTTTCGAGTTTTTTGAGGCGCCTTTTCTTTTAAGGTTACGATTTTTTCCCCGGTCCATCTTTATAGGCCGCTTGCATGTCTTTGCTCTTTTTTCATCATCCTTTGCTTTTTCTCCATCTTTCGCCATCTTGACTTTGCCATCTTGACTTGGGGTTAACATTACCCCCCTCTTAGACGGGTGCCAGTCCCATGGCACTTTTGGCATGGGTGTAAGGGTGAGGGCCACATGTAGATTCAGGAGTTTGTGGAAGCTCAAGATGAGGTTCGTCGGAGCAGCTCAGTGGATTGTATGGGTGGATGAGGGCCTCCGAAGTTGGTGGTTGGGCGGTTGTGGTGTCCCTGAAGAAGAAGATGCGGTTCTCTACCTAGGGGGGGTGATGTCCTCAACATGTTGGTGGGATGTGCTCGTGCTAGTGAAATGGGGAAGTGGGTCGACCCGGATGATGTCCCACACTTGAGGACCCCATTTGTGCCAAGGGGGAGTGGTGCCAGTGGCTTAGGGTGACAGGTCGAACCATAGGGAAGTGTTACCTCCCTAGGTGTGTCCTGCCGTTGATGTGCCCTAAGCATGACGTGGGGGATCAAAAAGGGCTAGGGGGTTAGGAGTGGAGCCAGCTGACCGAGGTCACTAGACACGCCTAACTTAAGGACCCCTAGGTGCAGTGATCGTGCGTTTTTTTTTAATGATACATTGCGGGATAGTATTACATGAGGAGCAGGACAGCCAAGTCTAGTTCTCGTTCGTCGGAATGAGGGGGGGAGGGCAGGCAGATGGATTTGCGTAAAAATTGATGGCTTTGCATGTACCCTTTCAGGTTCATGCGGACATGGAGAGAGATGGTGGATAGGAAGGGGTGATTGCACCTAGTGAATTGGCTGTCGCTCATATCCTCTAGGAGCACTGGGCAAAATGAAGGTAGTAAGCTAGCCCGCATCATTAAGTGGGTCATAGCGTAACTATCGATACCATTAGGATCAAAAAAGAGGGGAGGCAAGCCGCTTTCTTACGGTGCCGGATCTTGCTTAAGTAAGAGTTTAAGAAGCCTAAGGTAATTACAGGTGGTTATGAATGCGGGATCTGGGCAGGAGGAGAACTCAGCAAGGAAACACGTCATGGAGGCGGGCAGGCTTCCTAGGTCAAAAAGTAGAGTGTTCTCAAAGGAAGTGGCATTGGCATTGTAGATGACGGGGAAGTCGTGCCTCCCATGGAGGGTGGCGACAAAATCCACGCCTACCCTACGAGGATACGCCATAAACGTGGGGTTGTTCTGCTTGTAGGGTAGGGTGTTACAAAAAGCCATCCAGGCGAGCATGTTGGTATTACATATTTGCCTCCTCCAGAGGGGTTGGTAGTC
The DNA here is from genome assembly GCF_053477565.2 of Lygodium microphyllum. Lineage (NCBI taxonomy): Eukaryota > Viridiplantae > Streptophyta > Polypodiopsida > Schizaeales > Lygodiaceae > Lygodium > Lygodium microphyllum. The sequence goes on along the minus strand of NC_141159.1, from coordinate 123,728,377 downwards.
GTAGCCCCTTACCGTGTGTGGCACCTCGTATATTTTGTCTTGCCAGAATTCGGCCTCTTCCGTGCCCCACAAGGTGGGGGTCCTTGCCCTGTCCTCCAGCCATCTTTGGCCTAGTCGACTGCCAACTGCGATCACCTCCTCCATCGCCTTGATCGGCAGGACCCTTCTCAGGCTATTAGGCATAAGGAAATTGAAGGAGAAAGGGTCCTTTTCCAGTTCTTGCCATTCCCAGACCACTAGTTCTGCGTGGAATTGCATTGGTAGGTCTTCGGGGCATGGTGGGAGGGGAGCGGATGGCTGCACGACTGGCTTGGCTTGTAGCTATTTTCTGGCCTCTTCCACCAGCTTTCTCCACCGCTCTTTAAGGATGGCCTGTCTGTCTAGGGGCGGGTCAGGTTGTTGCTGATCTTGTTCTGCGGCGAGGGGGGCTACGGAATCACATCTTCTCTGAATCTGTTCATGTCAATTTCGAATTCGACTTCCTCCCCTTGCCGGTTTTCTTGTAGTGCTCTTTCTTCAAAGTCGAGGGCATCTGCCTCCTGGGGGATTAGGCCAGCCAGTAGTAGAGACTTTCATTGCTCCTCTAGGCCCAGCCTTACCTCTGCATGTTGGGGTGGCATCTGCAGCCCCGCATGCAGAGCTCTGCGTGCGATGCTTAATTTCTTCTTTACCACCTCCAACGGCTCCATTCCCTCTGGTTGAGTTATATCCAGCAACGTATTGAGGAAGGCTTGTTGTTGGGTGGTGAAAGCTGTCTGGATGGCATCTGCTTTGCTTTCTGCCAAGATTTTTTCCTTCTCCACCAAGGCGAGGTGCCATGCCAGAGCCTTCACCCGTGCCTCGTTTTGTGTAGCCCATTGCTTGGCCCTTTTGCTCATTCCTTCCATGCTCTCCCCTGCTTTTGAGCTAGGGTTACGAGCTTCTGCTTCTAGGCCCTGAGCTCTTTGCTCATGTTGTCTTGTTCTATCCTCCCAAGACGCAGCTGATCGGTCACAGACTCGATCTTCTTTCGTTGTTGCTCCCTCTCTTGGCTCCTCTCTTCTTCCTTGGCATTCATCATCTGCTCAATGGTGGTGGTCTTTGACTCCAGTTCCTTATGCTTTGACTCCAGTTCCTTATATTGCATCAGGAGGAGCTTGTACTCCCACGGCATCTGCATGAGTTCCTAATTCTTGTCCTCCAGCCACGCTGCTTGTAACTTTCTTCCTTGTTCTCTTTGGCTTTCAACTCTTGCTTGAGTTCAAAGATTTGGCATTGCTGCATGGCGATGATGCGGGTTTTTTCCAATTGGAAAGCCGCCACTGACTCTTTTTCTGTCATCAACTCAGGTAGCCATCCTTTTCTCCTCCTTCGCTCTCTCCAGTTGGGAGAGCAGCTTAGCGACGTATTTGTCGTAACCGGCTGGTGGCGTCATTGTTGTGTGGGTGGGGGTGGTTGAGGCCTCCATGCGCGAGTGCTTTTGATCCTACCTTGATTCAGCATCTGTAGCTGGCCTTTTTGGTCCCGTGGTCATAGTTTCCGTGCTTTTCCCTTGGGCCATTTCCTTGCTGATGAAGTATTGCATCCAGGCCACCAAGTTGGACACTTCCAAGCTAGTGGGGATGCTAGGGGTGGGCATAGTGGGTTCAGTGGGGGGTGCCATGAGGGTGGGGATGGGATGCAAGGGCGCTTTGCCTTTTCCTTCTGGAACTGCAGGGGGCGCAGGTTCTGGGGCCTGCATGCTTGAGCTAGGCCTCTCTTCCCTGGGCTGATTCCAGGCTTCTGGGTCATCTTCCCTGCACTGCTGCTCAATGGACCGGCGTGTAGCTTCAGCCAGGTCCTCCTCCTCTTTTCTTCTTAACTCCTCGTCCTCCTCCGCGACTCTTCTTTTCCTTTCCTCCTCGGCCTTTTTGCATTCTTCCTCTAGTTTTTCTTTTTCCTCCTGCTCTTCCCCTTCTTCCTCTGTCTCTGTCCTATCGCTAGACATGTCCTGGTGTTGATGGGGCGGTGATTGGTCGGGTGTTTCTCCCTCCCCCTCTTTTGCTTCCTTTATGGCCTCCTGGATAAGCGCCATTAAAATGCCCCCGTATGCGATGAATGAGGCTTTGGAGGAAGCTCTTTTTCTTTCTGCGGCCTTCGACATCGGTGATTCTCCTCCTACTAGTAGGCTTCCTAAGGCTAGCGCTCAAGCTGCCTGGTCGATAGTCTTACGCACGTAGCCATTCCAGTCGACTTCGTGCAGGGTCTGGGCCGCTACATTTTCCAGGATTGGTACGCTACTCCGATGCATCAACACGTTATAGCACTGGCTGGAGAAGAGTGCATGTACGAGCTTCGCCTGTAGCCTGGTCTCTGCACTGGGATGTCCTAGATACTGATGCCATCGTTTGTCAGCACATCCTCCTTTCTCATCCCCAGCATGGCATACACGTCCCTCTTTTGCTTCTTTTCCACCTTCAGTTCCAAACCCAGTGCCTTCTCCACCAAGGCCGGGGTTAGATGAACCAGCACCTGCTTAGCATTTTGTCCTCTCCCCACTGTGACAGTGTCGCACTCGCTGTCGGGATTGTAGGTCCTGAGGAATTCACACAGCTCGTGTGCTTAGGTTCTCGTGCAAAACTTTCCATGTACTTCTTGAGGTTGCAGCTTTCCACGATGCTCCTGGCTGCCTCTTCCTTAGCCACTAATTCTTCCAAATTGTGGATAGTTCGGAATTTCAATTGATTATAGGCACGGCTCTCCAAGTTGATGTTGTACCGCGTTCTCTCTTCCTCTATGAAGGGAAGTCGGTGGGCTCGATCCTGCTACGACATTTTTTGTTCCTGTCATAACCGTAACTTTTGTTAGTGCTTAGGACATCGTAATCGCTAAGACAGAAAAAACTTTATGCTTTTGAATGGATTCATTAAAGTCTAATGCAGCTTCACTTTTTAGACTTGACTTTTTACCTTTTAATTCAAAGTTTTTGTGCCCTCTTTTCTACCCCATCCATTTTTCACAATGTATGTCTACGTACTTCACTGACTTTGATTTGCTTTATTACTTCTTTGATTTGCTTTATTACTTCTGATTTGATTCACCTTACTAATCTGATTCGCCTTACCCCCTCCCCTTTTAGTTTGAGAAGAATCCTTCCTAGGATGAGGGTTAGAAGGTGTAGGTCTTTTGGCATGGATGGCTACTCGTGAAGGAGCCAAGTATAGAAATTGGGGTTGTATTCCAAATGGGCTTCACAGTCCAGGTCGGAGGGTTTAATCCCCACTTGGGTGATGTATGTGAGAACATCAGTCAGGAAGTCGCCCGAGTTGACTCAGCTAGCAATGTGTAACTCTTCTTTGGTCAACAGGCGGTCGAGGTAGGGGTGTCCCTTGATGTGGTCTTCTATAGGACGGCCCCGCAGCATGGTTAACACTCGATATGATGTCGGCGCGATGTATGTGGGGTCGTACTTTGCCGTTTTGATAGCGCGTCGCTGCTCGGCGTTGGTCATTACTCGACATCCCTCAACTTCCCATTGCAGTCTAAGATCGTACCAATGCCTTAAGAACTGGGATTTCGTCTCAGCAAGTTTTGACAACTCGGCCACTTATTGGTCAGTGATGGTAGTGGTGGTTCGCTGATCGTACGATGTGATGAGGTATTGTTTGATTGCTTGCTCTTTTGAGATCTCACCGCTGAGCAACTTAGCAGCAGATGTAGGGGCTTTTGCAAATGCAAATTCAAACGTTTCCCAAGAACAAGGCATTGTTTGAACTTCGGTTGCGAAGGATTCATCCAATAGGCCTAAGTCGAGGCGATCGTAGCTCAAAGCTAGCCACACAAAAGTAGTGTCCAGTCGCTTAATGCAATCCACCACATCATCCCCTATTTCCTCAGCTAAATCAGCTGCTAGCAAGAGAAAGGATTTATGCTCATAAGAGGGCCTAAGGCTTGCGGGTGATTGGGGTTTGGTAGGACTTGAGCCTTTGACGATGGAGAGTTGCTGTGGTAGGACTTCAAGAGCTTGCGATTGGGTCGCTGGGATGGAGGCTAGGTTAGCGGCGACCTCGGGTGATGGCCTATTGCTTTCAGGATGGATTTGGAAACCTGGATCATTTCCTGCTTGTGATGATGCTCGAGCTGGCGGTCCGACAGGCTTGGGCGATTCGCGTAGGTTCACGCATGGCTGGACTCGATGGTTGCAGGTCGGGGGAGCTCTGCGGCTTGTGGTTGCGAGGTCCTATGGTTTTTGGGATGATCGAGCTTGAGGTTGGTGTATGAGTGGTGCCTCTGGCCGCGTGGGCCTTAGGTATCCATAGCCAAGCATTGCCCTCATAGTATCCTTGTGTGCTCAAGAGAGCCTTGGGGACCCATCTTTGACTGATTACACATCTATTCTTGTGACTGCATTTGGGCCTCCTAGGTTTAGAGTTTCTGGTCTTTTGAGGGTAGGAGCATCGACTCCTAGGCAGCTGTTGCAGTTGTTTAGGCACCCATTGGAGGCGAGGTTCTGGGGCCTTAGCTTTGGCCGGTATGGGTTGCGGGCGATGAGACTCGGGGAGTGGCGGCCGCACCCTACCCCCTCCTTAGAATTGCCTACGGGTGTTTCTATCGATGGTGACTGGGTGGCCCGGGATGAGGTCGCGCAACCCTTGTTGAAAGCTCTAATAATGCGAATGTTGCCTATTGCTAGGTGGATGCGCTGTGACGCATAGTCGACATTGCAGTGGGTCTGCTTTTTGAAGGTGCGCCCCAGCAGTGACTCTGTGCTTGCGTTTTTAGCATTTGGCAGCACGTAGAAAAGAATTGGAACAGTCTCAGAATCGATAGAAACGAATGCCTTGCACTTGCCGAGTAATGCATAGGAATGAGCCCCATATGGGCTTAATTTTGCAGTGGTGGGTTGAAGTTGCGGTTGGCCAAGTTGAGTCCAATGATCGTAGGTCAGGACGTTGAAGTTTGCTCCCTTGTCAATCAAGGCGGTGAAAGCACATGTTTGTTTGGCCATGACCGTGATACGAAGGTAGGCGAATTCCACGGCTTCCTCGTCCTCGTCGTCAATTTCAGCGATTGTGGCTACTTGGATCTTGACAGGCGGTTCTAACATCGGTGGTTCATGCAAAGGATGCGTAGGAGGGTAGTACTTCTTGACATGGCTACCATTGAAGAAGCCTATTCCTTCGCCGTTTAGGGTCTCGAGTTCAACGTTGCCTGTTCGGCTGATTGCACGAACCTTGAATGGTCCAAGACCTCTAAATTTCATATTTTGCTTATGCCCTTTAACTGAGTAGAGGAGCACTAAGTCACCCTATTCGAACTCGCGCTGCTTGATGTGCTTGTCAAACCAGCTCTTGCGTCGGGATTTTTTGTAGATCATTGCATGGGTGGCAAGAAGACGAGACTCTGAGAGACATTCGAGCTCAACTAGTCATTGTGTCCATGCCTCCTTCCCTTCTCATCGCTCTTGAAGCGCTATTCTCAGGCTAGGGACAAAGAATTCTAACGTAGAATCGCTTCTGTCCCATATGTCAGCCTAAAGGGGGTTTGACCGACAGTTGTTTTATAAGTGGTTCGGTAAGCCCACAGAGCTGCCATCAACTTGTTGTCCCAGTCGTTGCGTGAAGCAGAGACGACCTTGGTTAGGACATTGACGAGAATCTTATTTGTTGATTCGGCCTGGCCGTTTGTCTGGGGTAGTATGGCGAGGATTTGCGATGGATGATGAGGAAGGTGGACAAGAGGTGCGCGATCACTTCATTGATGAAGTGCGTGCCTTGGTCACTGACCAGTTCGATGGGGCAACCGAATCGTGAGATTACTTGCTCCCATAAGAACTTAGCCGTCATTCTAGCATTGTTTTTTCATGTGGCTCGCACTTCTGCCCACTTAGTGAGGTAATCCATGGCCACAATGATGTACTTAGCCTGCGAATACTGTGCCGCAGGACTGATGGGCCAAATGAAATCACTTCCCCATTTTTCGAAGGTTATTGAGCAATAACCGGGGTTAGTTCCATTCGATCTTTGCGAATTGGGACCTTCGTCTGTTGGCACTCGTCACAGTGCTTGACAAATCGTGCTGCATCGCGGAAAAGCGTGGGCCACCACAGTTGAGACTGCAACACTTTTCGTGCTGTCGTGTCTTCGCTAAAGTGCCCTCCGGCAATGTTGCCATGCGCTTTTGAGACCACATCGTGCACCTCATATTCGCACACGTATCTGCGCAACAATCCGTCTTGCCCCAGCCTGTAGAGTTGGCCTGCAATCAGCTGATAGGGCTGGATCTTAAGGATTAATCGCCTAAGCCAGGCTTTTTCTATTACTCGGTCAGGCAGTCCATGCTCAAGCACTTGGACTATGTCATCTGCCCAATACGGTGTTGGATCAGCCGTAAATAGGTTTCTCTCGTTGGAGAGGTTAAACAGATGGGCATCAAGTAGTTCATCAATAACACCTTGTCCAGTGGCTTCTCCGATGGGAATGCGTGACATGTGATCGGCCATGTAATGCTGCTTTCCCTTCGTACCACTATGGAGAAGTTGAACTCTAAAAGCAGAAGGAGCCATCGAGCTATGCGTCCTATAGCACAAGGTTTGTTTACTAGAAATAGCAAGGCTTGATGGTCCACAAAGAAGGTGAAGGGCGTGGCCAAGAGGTAATGCCAAAATTTCTTCATTGCGAATACCATGGCTAGTCCCTCTCTTTCCGTCATTGAGTAATTCATTTCCGTCTCAGTGAGTTGTCTGCTAGCAAAGCTCACTGGATAGTCTAAATTGTGTTCGCCAAGCTGGCACAACACTGCCCCCACAGCAAACTTAGAAGCATCGATATGCACATGGAAGGTGATGGTCCAATCTGGGGCTCGTAGGATTTGTGATGTGGTTAGAGCCTTCTTCAACTCTTCGTATGCCCTTTGGCATGCTTCAGTCCATTCGAAGACTATAAGCAGCTTGTACAAGGGTCTGGCAATCAACACATAATTGAGTGCAAACCATCGATAGTACCCGGTATGGCCTAGGAAGCATTGAACTCCTTTGTAGTTGCTTGGGGGTGGAAGGTCAACAATGACCCTGACCTTCGAGAAGTCAGTGGCAATGCCATTCTTCGACACCACGTGCCCTAGAATGCATCCATGCTTCACCCAAAATTGGCACTTTAAGGGGTTCAAGGAGAGGCGGTATAAACGACACCGCTTAAAGACTGCTCAGAGTTTGTCTAAGTGTTCGACCCATGTCGAGTGGACACAAAGGTTGTCAACAAAGACTTCTAACTCCTTGCGAAGCATGTCCTTAAAGATGGTGCACATGAGGCGTTAGAAAGTGGCAGGGGCATTAGTCAACCCGAAGGGCATAACTATGTAAGCAAAGACACCCCACTCAGTGGCGAAGATAGTCTTATGCCTGTCCGCAGGATGCACTTGCACCTGGTTGTACCCTGAGAAGCCGTCCAGGAAACTGTAGGCTTCCTTGCCTGCCACTCTCTCCAGCATGTGCTCGGTGTACGGCAACGGATAGTTGTCCCTCTTGGTGGCAGTGTTCACCTTCTTGTAATTGATGCACACTCGGATTTTTCCATTCTTCTTCATTACGATGACTATGGGTGATACCCAATCTGTGTGCTCAATTTCATAAATGAATCCTGCTCTCATCAGCTTATCAATCTCCTCCTTGACAGCATGAGCATGTTTAGGATTCATAGGGTATGGTCGATGCTTGACCGGTATTGTGTCCGGCGTCATGGTTATGTTGTGGGTCACGACACTTGGGTCTACCCCCTTAAGCTCTCCTAAGGACCAGGCGAACACGTCTATGTACTCTCGCAAGAGAGCGACAAGACTCGTTTCTTCTTCATTAGTCAAGTCATCAGCAATGAAGACTGGTCAAGATGGTTCCCCCTCTTGGGCTAGGTCCACCTCCTTGACCCTGGCTAGTCCCTCTATTGGTTCGCTTGTTTGTCCTTGATGTTTGGCACCTAATAGCACTACCACCCTATCCCCCTTTTTGAATTTCGTGAATCGTTTAGGGAGATCCTGCGGTTTTTGCTGTTCTTCCGTTCGAGCATCCCTGGGTTGTTTTGCCTTTTCCTGTCTCAATCGCCTGCACCTCAGGTGGACCGGTAGGTCCCCCTTGGTGCGTTTGGTTGTGGGCGGTCTAGGGATCTCTAGATCACTATCCGAGCTAACCTTTGATTCAGAGTCGAATCCCCCTCCTTTACTAGAAGAGGTGGTCTCTCTTAGTGGGCGCAGTTCAGATGGTGATTCAGTCTTAAACACCGACGTCATTCCTGGTTGGGCTAGTCCCGCTCGCTCGAGGTCTATAGCTCCTACGTGTTCCAACCAAGCGCAGTCACATTCCACACTCATGACTCCTCACTCCCTCCGAAAGATACTCTTTCTCTGCGGCTTGGAGTCTGCTGGTATTTGCTCTATTTCTTGTCCTTCAGTGTCGTATTCCACAGTATCTACCTCACCCTCACTTTCATCACTGAAGGACTGGCAGTCTTCGTATTCGTCATTCGAATTTTCTTCATCAGACTGCTTGTCATCTCCTAGGACTCGATCTATCCCTGGTCATTGGTTGGGCACCAGGGCCCAGTTATACATGAGGTTTAAGTCATGCACTCTGGTCCATTGCCACTTGGATTCATCTAAGAGATCCTGGAATGGTTTGAGATTTGCGGCTGGATTGCCAGCTAGTTTGTCCAATAGATATTCAAGTACCTCCTGGAGTTCCCTTTTGTTGGTTGGAACATGGGAGTTGACTAGCTTTGGCTTCCCTTGGAGGCTTCCTGCCATCATGCAAACTGGCGCGGAGGATTGTTTTGATGGCTTGCTCATATGCTTCGTGATCAGAGAACGGCAAGTCGATTGTAGCAAGGACATGCATCCAATCCCGCTCGTCCTCTAAGCATGGGATATACGTGGTCAAGGGCCCGTAGGACTTCTTGGCCTGCACATTACCTTTGAGCATGGCAGAGATGGCATCTAAGTTGACGGATGAGGTCTTCCAGGTGTCCATCTCCACTCTCACGACGTCCGTCCTATTGCCAAGAAAAATTAAGCCGTTACCCCAATCTTCGATGACCCTAGCGTTGCGCATCCAGGGGCGGCCTAATAGGATGTCGTAGTCCACTCCCTTCATGACTATAAAGTCAACGGAGAACTGGACACCTACGATCTTCACTGGCCAATTCTTAAGCACCTCGAATGGCTTAACTCTCTCAATGTTCGGTAGTGTGACATTAAACCTAGCAGTCTCAATAGGTGGGTTTCCCCAAGTCTGAAGCACTGTGTGGCTAAGCACACTAACCCCGGCCCCCGTGTCTACGATTCCCTTCCTCGTTGTATCGCCTAAGGCTAAGACCAGTAAGACTGCATGCATCTCGGAGCCTTCCCAAAAGGCATTGACGTGCAAGGACTTAGGCGCAGTATGCAGCGTCAAACTCAGTATTTGCGTTTTTGCCTCATGGTCATGAGGGTCTGTCGTGACCTGCTCTTGTGACCCTTCAACCCACTGCTTAAGATCCTGCCATAGGGTGGGGTGCTGCCTAAGCAGATCTCCCAGACTGAGTGTTACAGGGGTAGTCACTAGCGTGGTTAGGAGATCATTAGGTGTTCGTCTCTCTCCTAACCTGGATTGTCCTGGCCAATGGCCGTGATTGAACCGTGGCCCTGTAGCAGCGCCGAGGCTTGGCCTTAGCGGTACCGCTTGTGGTACAGTTGCTTCTCTTGACTTTGGTTGTGGGAGTGAGGTCGGCGTACTTATGCTGGAGAGGTCATCGATCCCATCCTCTATGATGGGCTCAGCGTCCTTTAGGTGTTCTTGGGCTTCCTTCACCCATTCCCTCACCTTCTCTATGGCCTCTAATTGTCGCTTCGGTTGCGGGTATTCCCCTACCTTAGCGCTTCCCTTTTCAGCCGTCTTAGGGGCTGACGTCTCTGCTTTTGCGTCGGATACCTTCTTTCCAGCGGACAGAGTTGTAACACTCTCCGTCTTTAGTACGATTTTAGCTTCCGACTTCCTCTTCTGCCGTCTACGACTCTTCTTCCCTATCGAGGCTGCATCAAGATTGCTGGGTCCTGGCAGAGAGATGCCAGCCTGCTTCGTTTGGGCACAGGTCATGACTCGCAATGGGATAGGCGTAGCCTCCCCGTCGTGGTTCTCGACACCGAACAGCCCCAATGGGACAGATGGCTCATTGGCTGAACTAGATGACAGTTTTCTCCTTGGGCAGTCGACGAAAAGATGGGTGATTCCGTACTCAACGCACCTTTGGTCAGTCTTATCTCTGTTTTGTTGCTCCCTCTCAGGGCAGCGCGATGAGACATGACCTGGGTGGCCACAGGTCCAACAGGTTTGAATTGTTAGCTTGGTTGTGGCATCTAATGATTCCCACTAGTAACAAGGGTCACCAATAAAGCCATGGCTAATATTATTTACTACATTAACTAGCACCACACCTTGGTTTCTGCAAGGAACAAAAGTAGCCAAACATATCATGAAACACATCTTCTATTTCCTTGTGTCATGCTATCTATATTCTAGAGAGGAAGATTCCCAACCTTATATCTTTTAGTCTTTTCATCTAGCTTAGTGGCTTCAGCTTTCATCATGTTGAGCCAAGGAGTGGGATCATAATCCCCATCATCTAAATCACCTTCATTTAGGGATTCTTGGCATTTAGAGCCAATTGAAAAAGGATTTTGGATCAAAGGGAGGAGAATATAGGGATTTGGTTTAGGAGAAAATACAAGAGGAGGACTAGGAGGAAACAATTTTTTGTTTTCTTCATATATTTCAAACTCTTTTGTTAGAGTGACTAGTTTGGGACATAGTCTCAACTCCTTTTGGACTAGAGGAAGATCCTCAAGAGGAATGCCTCTTGGTGTGCCATAGAACTCCATACCTTTTTCATACTTATCCATGGTTTCTTCTGCTGCTCAAATCATGTCCTCATCCCAATCAGAGAGTTCATGCCAATCTTCTAGGACATCTAGAGCATCCCATTCTAGAGCTGGGTCATCGTGGGGAGAGGAATGCCATCCTTTAGAATTGTAATTGATATTGAGGACTTGGACCTAAAGCATAATACCATAGGCATCCTTAGGGGTGTCAAGAACAATGAGTTTTGCATTAGAAGCAGCGCTAGGGAGGTCTTTTGATAGGGTTCATGTCATTTGGTCAAACTCCATATCTTGCCAATGGTTGAGATCTATCCGATGAACATCAGTCTGCTCATTGGAGGAATCTTGGAAACAAAGACCCTTGAGATCCTTTTGAGGGGTTAACTTTGGCTTGATAGTTTAAGGAGAGGAAGGTAGAGATGATCTGCAATGATTTCTCCATATGTGTTGGATTCCTCCTAGTGACACCATCTCTTTTTAGTAGCATATAGTTTTTCATCTAAGAAAGAGTCACTACTATAGGAGGCCATGAGAGGTTGATCAGTGTAGTCCTCAGATGTATGATCCAATCCTTAAGTTCTATAGGATATTATTTAATGATTTAGAGCCACTGAGTGAGCTTAAGGGAGATCTTCTTCTTTGACATCGCCTCATAAGCCAATTGTTGGATGATATGCTAGTGATACACTTGATTCCTGGAGTGGTTGACTCTATTCTCAAGTTTGTGCTCAATAAATGTCCCAAGCTACACACAAAATGGTTGTTACTATGCCAATATGTCATTGTGAGTCAGTGTCCAATTATTCTTTTTAAAAAAATGCCAAGCTAAATCTTCTTTCAAATGAAGCACTCATGTGCATTAATTTTAATTTGATAGGATCCTTTTTCCCTTATCTTCCATCCTCTTGAGTTTTTATACTTTTCTTTTTCTCTCCTTTCATTCCTCTCATCTTATATCCTTGAAGTCTATTCTTGCTCGAGGATTGAGGCTCAAATGCTCGAGACCTCAAGTGCCACTAGACTTGATTGAGAATACTCAAGTGTCCATAGGGTGCATTCTAAAGAGCATATTTCTACCTCTTTATCTTCGCCTAGGCTTATGTCTACCTTGGTTTTTCATTCCTAAGTTTAAATCCCTCACAAGATGTCTTTATGATCGGATGTTGTCCAATTTTTTTTCTAAATTATATTTGATGAAATGAAGTGTAACAAATAGTCCAATACTCAAATATCATCAAAAAACCATTACCATTTCCTTTCACCTCCTACTCTAACTATGCTTATTTTGGAGGCTTGCTTTGCAAGCCCCTATTCATGAGCAAAATGGAGAAGCTAGCACCTTGGTTTGTTGCTTATGCTCCTTCTTAGCAATGCAACAACAAATGGTGAGGCACTTGCACACTCAACAAGGGACATGAGTAGAGCTCTTATTGTTTTAGGAGTTCCTTTGACTAACTACCTCTCTCACATATTCACTATTCTCTCCTCTTCAAACAATTAAATTCACAAGCAAACAAGATGGAAAACTAAATAGCTTTGAAGTTATAGTGGACACATCCGTTACTCCCTTCATTGTATTTATCCAAATCCAAAGTTTGAGATGGTCCCATGATCCTTGTGCAACCTCCTCCACTCCAAGAGCTTGATCCATGCTTGGCTCACTTCAAGCTCCAACCTCCATAGCCAACAAGAAGGAGGAGGAGGAGGAGATGGAGAAGTCAAGACACACTTCATCCATATCCCTCACCCTCTCAACATATATATATATATATATATATATATATATATATATATATATATATATATATATATATATATATATATATCCTCTATGTGTGTGTCTGTGTGTAAGCAAACAAGAAGCTTTGATACACACACAAGAATGATTCTTCCATTATTTTTCCAAGCTTATATACATGGCCACATCTTGAGGGATTCTCTTCTATATTAGGTACCTATTTGTGGGTTGGCACTTTGGATGGTTGTTTGACCTTGAGGCACTTGCTTTTAGGGACATTGTCCTTCCTAAATTCCTAGAGACTCTTTTACAACCTGTATAGGGACCCCTACAACAGATTATATTATGACTAATCATTTGGGGACATTCCACAAATTCTTAATTTTAAAAATGAATAAATAGAGATATTTTATTACCATTGGGATTTGCCATAATAAATTCTCCTTGATTTTGACAACCATTGATGGTCACATGAACCTTCATTGCTTCTTTTTTTGTACATGCAAGGGCATCCTGTTTTCACATGGTGGTAAACAAGGATGGCATGGAATATTTTTATGCTTCAACTCCTAATAGGTTGGTAGGTGCCCCCCTCTCTCTCTCTTGTTGGGACTTCAAGCTCTTGTGTGTGACCAACAGTGTCTTAGCTATGTCTAGCTATTGACTTTAGGCTGTGTGTGAATGGTCTGTAGACCTTAGAGCATTGTATTTACTTTAGTTATATGTGATATGGAATAATATAAAGAAAAGAGAAGAGATCACACAGCTTCTCTCTGTTGCTCCAACCCTTCTCTTTGTCTCTCTCTTAACATGGTATCAGAGCCATCTTGGATGGGTTCTCTGCATCTTAACAAAGTGAAGAAGACCTGAATATTGAAGAGATAGGATCTTTGTGAAGAGAAGCAGGCTGCCATTGTTCATGTTGTCAAGTCATTCGTGTTTCTCTTTGCTATTGGAGTGTGCCTGGGTCCTGTCTCTGGAGCATTTGGAGGCTTCATTGACCACATTAGAGAGAGCCACTGATCATCATTCTGTTGGAGATTTGCTGGAATACACCCCAAGCTGCATCATGTGATTGTGCTTGCTGTCAAAATGGTTTCCCATGGCTACTAATCAACACAATAATCACTGCTCAAGTGATCTATAGCTTGCATACATACTTTGGAAGGTACTTTGATGACCTAACATGCCAATGCTTGACTTGGAGATGAGATATGAATTGATCTACAAGTACATAGATCTGGAACAGAGAATGAATTGCTGTAAATAGTGAATATATAGCATACATTGGATCTTAGTTGAAGCATTGAAGCTATCTAACATGCATTCTTGGCTCCATTGAAGTGTAGACACATCCTGGAAGACATATGTATTGTGTCTTATGCATTTGAGTTGCAATTTCTTGGACAAAACATTCAGATTTGAGAGTTTGTGATAGGTTAAAAACTATCATAAAACTGTGGACATCAAGCACTCATTGGTCCTAAAGTATTACATAACATTGGTTAGCTTTTGTCAAATGTATGACATGGCATATGTCTACTGAATGTCTAGAGGATTGAGATGAGCATTCAATGCTCATGAAAGCTAAAGTTTGAATTTGCAAACAAATGCATTGATATTATCTTGGCTGGTTACAAACAAGGAATGCATTCTACGACATTGTCTGTTGAAGACAGAGTGTCTATGGTTGTCTATATGGTCATGTATTGACCCCTACATTTGATAGCACATGTATGAAGTACTTTTAGGACATTTTGGAGCTAGATAAACTTGGTTTGATTGAGTATTGGATGACTACGCCTGCAAGCAAGGTACTTAATACTTGTACTTGGTGTATATGCACTGAATTGTGCCTGCATGATCATGTATGGACTCCTACATGTACTAGCAGATGTCTGAGAGTTTTTGGAGCATGTATGACATGTATACATCTCAATTTTGGCCTTGAAAGAGCTGGTGTTCATTGACACTCTCCAAATTCCAGACTACATGTTTGGTTGACTACAGTAAGGTTGCATGATACAGAGTTACATCAACTACATGGTCAATGTGTTGATTGATGTATCTACAGGTTATGCCACATGTTTGTGGATGGTCTTAAGAAGTTAATGGGCTGAATTACCTTGATTACAACAGACAATTAATTGTGAAATTTTTTCATAAATAGTCAAAGATTGTAGTAGGTCAGATAGACTTGTTGGCTTGTAAGAAGTCAAGCATTGACTAGCCATTGTTTGTTACAATATGGCAAATGCAGACAGGACCAACAACATAACCCAGATAGTGGGGGAAAAGCTTGACAGTAATAATTATACCATATGGAAGTTCCACATGGAGAACTTCTTGATAGGTAAAGGATATTAGGACTTGTGACAAGTGTTGAAACTGAACCTGAAATACCAAAGAGGAATCCTACAGCTGATCAAAGACGAGTGTATCGAGCTTGGTTGGAAAGTGCTCGCAGGGTGCTACACTGGTTATCTTTGTGTATCTTGGATGCTATGGTAATGCAGATCATGAATTGCAAGTCACCAATAGATGCATGGAACATATTGATCAGGTATTATGGCACAACTACCGTTGCCATGAAGATACAGTTAAATTAAAAATTCAACAACATGGAGAGAAAAGGCAGATCTATACAAGATTATGTCATAGAGATTAAGACTATTGCGGATCAATTAACATCCATTGGCACACAGGTTGAGGATGAAGACATGGTTGCAGTGACATTAAATGGTTTGGGATTTGAATATAAGTCATTTGATACTTCATATCTGCACAGGCTAAAATGCCAGATTTCAATGAGTTGGTTGCATTGCTTATTCATGAGGAAGTTAAACTTGGCTTGGTTACAGGTTCTAGTAGCTCTAAGAGCAAGGATGCTATCTTTTATTCGCATCAACGCGGCCGTGGTAGCCATGGTAGAGGTTATGGTTCTAGTAGAGGAAGCAAGCAAAATGTATCTTATGGTAATAATAACCAGCAGGGTTCAAATGCAAGAGGAGGTGGAAAATTTAGAGGCAGGGGGAGATCTAGCCCTAGAGGCAGAGGCTCCTAGCAGCAGCAACATCCATATGACAATCCTAAAATAAGGATAGGGATTGTCACTATTGTGAAAAGTACGGTCATATTACCAAGGATTGCTGGAAGAAGCAAGGCAATCAAAAGGGCAAGCAACATGGACATTATGCATCGTCGATTTAGACAAATCATGCTTTTGGGGATAGATTGTTTGCCATGACATATGTGAAAGATAGGACTCCTAAGAAGTCTACTGAGGATGTTGTTTGGTATATTGATTTAGGGGCATGGAATCATTCGACCCCTCATGGTGACTGGTTTATTGACATGGTGCTTGAGAGGAATGGCTATGTATGCACAGGGGATGACCCGCATCATAGCATTGAACATAAAGGCAATGTGCCTTTTGTAATCCATGATGGTAAGAAGAAAAACTTACATGATGTACTGCATGTTCCGTCAACCACTAAAAATCTATTGTTTGTGGGCCAGATGACTGAGTAGAATTTGCATGTTAGGTTTAATAAGAATGGTTGCTTCATTGAGGAGTTTGGTAATGGCAAACAAAGCTCTGGTAGTGCTAGTTATCTATGTTGATGATTTGATAATCACACGTGATGATGACTTAGGGATACAGCATGTTATGCAAATGCTGAAATATAAATTTGATATGAAAGACTTAGGTGAACTGAAGTACTTCTTGGGTATTGAGGTGATCAAAGTTGAAAATGGTTTATGGCTGATGCAGAAACACTATGCCATGGAAATGCTAAAGAAATATGGCATGGCTGAATGCAAACCACTGGATACACCTCTTGATTAGAATGTCAAGTTGGACGTTAGCATTGGAGCTGAAATTGATGATGTGACTACGTACAACATGCAGATGGTTGGAAATCTAATCTACTTGACCATCACTAGACCTAACTTGAGTTATGCTGTTGGGCTCATAAGTCAGTTCATGAAGAAACTGAAAAAGCCACATTTGGATGCTGTTAGGCAGATTATGAGACATGTAAAGTCCATTGTAGATTATGAGCTATTTTATGTGAAAGATAAGCCCTTGACACTGGTTGGATACACGGATGCAGATTGGGCAGGATGCTTACATGACTGTAGATCTACAAGTGGTTATGCTTTTGGATTTGGAAGTGGAATGATCAGTTGGAGCAGCAAGAAGCAACCAACGATTGCATTGTCTAGCACGTACAAGGGTGATGCATTGGTGGCAGCATGTGAGATTGCATGGTTGCTCAAGCTTGTGGTTGATTTGGACATACAAGTGGATGTTCCAGTGACCTTGTTATGCAATAATCTCAGTAGTGTACTACTGGCAACAAATCCAGTTTATCATGCCAGGACTTAACACATTGAAGTACACTACCATTTTATCAGAGAGATGGTTCTTGCAGAGAAAGTAGATCTTATGCATGTGAAGACTGATAAACACGTTGCATATATCTTTACCAAGTCTTTGGGTAAATATAAGTTCAGTTAATTTCGACAGCTACTTGGTGTATAGGTTTTATCTTGAGCTTGAGGGGGAGTGTTGGGACTTCAAGCTCTTGTGTGTGATCGACAGTGTCTTACCTGTGTCTAGTTGTATTAGCAAGTGTGGGACATTAAATAAGTTAGTGACTTTAGGCTATGTGTGAACGGTTTGTAGACCTTAGAGTTTTGTATTCACTTTAGTTATATGTGATATGGAATATTATAAAGAAAAGAGAAGAGAGCACACGGCTTCTCTTTGTTGCTCCAACCCTTCTCTCTCTCTCTCTCTCTCTCTCTCTCTCTCTCTCTCTCTCTCTCTCTCTCTCTCTCTCTCTCTCTCTCTCTCCCTCTCCCTCTCCCTCTCCCTCTCCCTCTCCCTCTCCCTCTCCCTCTCCCTCTCCCTCTCCCTCTCCCTCTCCCTCTCCCTCTCCCTCTCCCTCTCTCTCTCTCTCTCTCTCTCTCTCTCTCTCTCTCTCTCTCTCTCTCTCTCTCTCTCTCTCTCTCTCTCTCTCTCTCTCTCTCTCTCTCTCTCTCTCTCTCAATTTTCATTGTAAACGAAAAATTTTCTTTTCACAAGGATCAAAATATGGTACCTTGTAATTTCTAGCTCTAATGTTGTAGCGATTTAAATATGAATACCACGTGTAGTGTGTCATTTTTTAATTTTTTTTTAAAAAATTGGGGTTGACTTGATATTACTATCAACATATGTCTACAAAGCATCAAAAGAATGGTAGGGGCTATGCACCAAAACAATTAATTGCATGCTTTTCTAAGCATCTTATAACCAACTCTATACCCAAAGCTCTTTTTCCTTTGGAAGCGAAGGATAGAGAGTCTATCTTACACAACATCCAAAAACAATATCCATTTTGTTCCTCTTCTCCTTAGTTATGACTAACCTATTCCTCTTATTCCATATGGACCTAATTGCAACATTTCTAATTGTGTTCTAGACTTTAAGTGATTACTTGTCCAAAGATCCCCTACCTCCCAAAAGAGTTATCTTGAGGTTTATGTTTGCCTTCACACTTGCCTCATGAACCCATTTTTACATCTTGATCCATAGACCTTACAAAAAGGGTCAATGCCACAAAGCGTGAGGAATGTTCTCCTTTTTTAAAAGATACATCAGGCACCAAGGTGAGACATTCATGAATCTCTGTAGTCTATATTTGATGCTTAGTTTCTTTGAGGTCATTCCACAAGAGTATGTTTATCTTGGTTGTTCTGATCAACTCAACTTCTACTTCCATGTTTTCATCTAGATCCTAAGATTTCTTTGCATTCCACATTGAACTCACTAAACATGTGGTGTTTCATGTGATCAAAATCCTCACGGCCCTTTAAGGTTGCACCTTTTTGCCTTTAGTAAGCACATGTGACTTTAGGGGCCAATTGGGGTCAACTATGGTGGATGTAGGTTAGTGGTGGTTAGCTCTAACCTATAGGACCTCCTACATCCATCTACCTTTAGCTACTTTTATATTGTATCTTATTTGTATGGACTAGATGTCCATCCATTTTAGCTTTTGGTGATTTCAAATGTCTACCCACATCTTGACTCCTTTCTTGCACAAATCCTTAGACATGTTCTAGTCTTTGACAATAGCAAGGAGGATTGCATCCTAGACAAGATTTTTCAATAGTTGTATATCTTGCACTAAAGAAGCATCCCCTGTTCTAATCTTCTAACCATTTAAGTCTCTTAAGAACTTATTTCCACCTCTTTAGTGTGTTGTTCACTACTTCTTAGGGGATCTTAAAGTCAATTCTACCAAAAGTATATCTTGCCAATAAGGAGGAGCCCACTTGCCCTTTGTTGGTGGTTCCTTGGGCCACCATCATGAGGAGTTGAATGGCAATGTGCAGTACTTTGTCTCATTGTTTTGCAAGGTTTCTAGTATTTCCTATTTCACTTTTACTTTTTACTACTCATTGCACTTCTTTTTGTGATATGATTATGAACTATTTTAAACATTGAATTATAAAATGAATGCAAACTATAAAAGGTATGCACATGAGATATAATCATGTCTTTTTTAGAAAGATAATGATGTTAAATATTTGTTTGCTCCATCAAAGTGATCTTCAAAAATCCTTATTACCAACATTCTATGCTATCACAAAAAGTAATAGAGAAATGATTAGCTACCATAAGGGGGAACTCCAACTTGTGCTATAAGAAAAGCTATCCATAGATGATGCATTAAAAAAAAGTGAACATATGTTTAAATAGAGATAGCACATGACTCATTTCTTATAAGAAAATGGACATCTTTTTGTATCTTCCTAGGTGTAAACTTATTTTCCTAAGGCTCTTTAATATGTGTATCATACTTAGCTTGAAGATAAAATAGTCCTTCAAACCAAAGATTCTCTTATGCCTAAATGGACAATTTTGAGTCTTTCATCTTCCTAGGTGTAAACTTATTTTTCTAAGGCTCTTTAATATGCGTATCATACTTAGCTTGAAGATAAAACAGTCCTTGAAACCAAAGATTCTCTTATGCCTAAATGGAAAATTTTGAGTCTTTCTAAGTTGCCAAATTGATAGCAAGCTATAAGATCTCTTAATTGTATCTCATTTACTAATTTTATATCTTTACCATCTTGTAATGTGAAAACACATGCATCTATGATTTTAGCTTTTCCATTCATGACTTGAAACAACATCTTATGTTTCGATCTTTCCCTCTTAGGTCTTTATATTTCCATTCTTTTAGTATGATTTGTGCTTTTATGTTTGTTGATGTGTATGCTTTGAGATTGTTTTTTAGTTTTACATCATAATCATGTTTCTCATAACACAAATGTTAAATCTTTTATCTTGTGCATTGTCTTTAGTATCTTGGGTATTGCATTTTGTGTCGTGTTTGTCTTGGATCTTGTATCTCAAGTCTAAGTCATCTATTCAAACTAAGAGGGGAATACTTCTAATAAAATAATCAAATTCATCTCTTCCAACTAAGATATTTGTGGCCCTTAAATTTTGTGGTGGAATCCATTGACTTTCTTACAAAAAATTGACATAATATTGATCTAAATTTAAATTGTGGATTGGATCTCCACATTGATTTCATTTCTTATTCTTTATTCAATGCATAAAACAAGTTTAAAAATTATGTGATCTCTAAATGCCATCATTGCACTAATAATATGCAAGAGCAAACAAAAAAAAAGTTGATACAATGAGGACTTTTTACAATGAAATGTCAATGTTGAAAGTAGATGAATTACAATGGTGGTGATATGTGATGGCTACACAATCTCACAACCATTGTGGCATAAAAGAACAAGCATATGTCTTTAGTCATTCAAGGTATTTATGTGGACCTTCAAGTAATTATTTCACATGGGTTGTTTTACATGGTGGGTACGTTCACATGGGTATATTTCAAGAGTTACTTTGCAAATTTGTTGAGTTTTTAGAAGAAAACTTATTATGAATTGAATGTTTGGAAAATTGAAAATAGTAATCTACTCAAAAAGTCATTAGAATGTGCACTTACCAAATTTTAGTTCTTGTAAGTGTGATAAAAGCATGTACACTTTTGTTATGTGTTTAAGCATCTTGAACTTGAAACATATTGGCTGTTTTTGTGGGAAGTCTTCGTGACTATCATTCCATAGTGGTTGCAAGAGGATACATGTGCTGATTTTGAAGGGGGTCTCTTTGTGTAAAAGATAACATCAACTCCATGGATAGTCATTGTGGTAGTTAGCTTCAATACTTTCTCCTTCAGGAGAAGAGCAACACATATTGTTCTAGTGTAACATTTTCCATGTTATGGAGTGTAGCCTTAGTAAGGTGTATACTCTTTTGGAAGAGTTACTGGTAGAGTTGCTAGAAAGAGGACATTGCGTGCAGAAGGTTTGAGTGCTCTCAGTAGTTATATCATAATAGAGGGTAGCATTGCCTATGCATATCTAGTGCTAGACATCAATTGGTCTTAGTTGTGCAAGGGTTGTTTGCCTTGACTCATCAGCCTTGTAGTTTACCTTGACTCATCACCCACATAGCTTGACTAACCCACTAGCCACCCACATATATTATATAGGATAATTTTATAGGTCTTTCAAGGAATATTTGTTATATTGGGTGGCCACTAGCCCTAGACCTTGCCAATAAGGACATATGATAGCTTGCCACCTCAATGTAGTGTGCCTTGGGTGTATACTCTGCTAGCCTTCATTAACTCTTTCCCACTTGACCCAATGGTGAAGTCCACATAGGTCATCTCATAATAATATGGTATATAAGGCTAGAACTCTTCCAACATATAGACTAGAAACTCTACCAATGTGCAATACCCATCATGGATGGGGGTCTTACAACATTGATGTGCACTTGGGTCATAGGCAAGCAACTTAGAGGTAGGTACTTGAGTGACCTCCACAAACAGAAGCCTTCATACATGACTTTTGTAAATCAAGTGCTTCTTCCACACCACTTATAGCTTATGCCAAGTCTACATAAGCTCATATATGTCAACTCTCTAAAGTCAAGTGGCTCTTCCAAAGGCTACTAGTGGATTATGCAAAGTCTTCCTATGTCGGTACATCTCTATTATAAGTAGAGCCACCAATAGTAGGCCTCAAAACACTACATCATTGTAGTGTTAATCAACCAATGTTCCTAGAGATGCATAAAAATGCCTAGTATCCAATGAACTCAACAAAGCCTAGCCCATGTGTTGTGTTAACTAATATGTTGAAATCTTCTCTCTCTCTCCAAATTGACTATTAGAGCAACAAGCTCATGACCATATATGATTTAACAAGCTATCATGTACGTTTGAAAAATATCAAACAAGTAAATAACCTTGTATCATTTTCTTCTTAAAATGTATGCAAGAATGCCATTATAGATCTTAAGCTAGAACTATACTATGGATCCATCCATGACAAGTCCATGTTTTTATGAAAGGTGCACACTAATTGAATGGAACTTCCACCTCTTGATCTAAAATTACATTTCTTTTAAGCTTGTATTGCACCTCCTAACTGTGAAATGTCCACCATTATGTCATAGAGCCAACAAGGAAATCCCATCTAGTGGTGATGAATAATGTTAGGCTATGGTTGTCAAAGGCATTTATGTCTAAAGAGATGATTCCATGAGCTTCATCCATCAAAATTCTAGGTGAAGCCCATCTAGTTGCATGTGAATGGTGTCAATTCCATAATTGTACTAAATGGATGATTCCTTGAACTTCTCTAGATTGTTTTTCCCATCATCACCACAAAAACACACATTTGTTTGGCAAGTATGGGCTAGATTGAGAGCATTAAGACATTAGAAACTTAGTTTGAATTTTTAGTAGTTAACAAACACCACAAATCTAAACTGGCTTTCAAAAGGACCATTAGCTTAATTGTAATGCAACAAACACAATAGTTGCAACTTTGCTCGAATACACTGTTTGAGGAAGCAACTAACACCAACTGTATTCATGAGCTAGAAGCTCAAAACACATACACACACATGTGCAGGCATTGCGCATGTGCACATGCACATGCACACACGCGCATGTGCATGCACTCACGCACACACACATGCGCATGCACGCACACAACGACTATCAAACATAGGAATTCTCTATATTGAATTTTCTTCACTAATACAATTCTAACAAAAGTCACATTGACACTTTAACATGCTACACACAAGGAGCTAATTAAGAATATGGTCCTACTTTAAGAAAATTTCCATGTGCAAATTCAGATGGATTCAATTGGTTGAGGTAGTATAGACAATTACCACTATGGTCCTACTTTAAGAAATTTTCCATGTGCAATTTGAGATGAATTCAATTACTTGGAGTAGTCTCGATGATGAACATGTCTCTTATGAGTTTATGCACTTTGTAGAGTTCATACGGGATGGCCTTCAAAAAGAAAAAATGGACCAATCCTTGAATGTTCCCCACTCACATTGGCAAGCATATTTTAGGTACTTAATAGTGCTTGCTCTTCTTGCATTTTTGTTGTTGCTCCCATGGAATGTGCAACCAATTGCGTACAATCCACTAGCGTGAAGGAGCTAGAAGAGTGTTAATAAATAGATGTTTAAATCTTGCATTTGAGACTCCATCTACTGTTAATAGTGAGAAGGGATATGCTTATGCAAGGAGTTTTCCGAAATTCTTCTTACTTGTGCACTTCTGAGTCTGCTCTATGAAAGAAATGAGAGATTGTAGACAGAGACAAAAAATGATGGCAAGTAAATGGTTCCAGCTTGAGAAGCAAGGTTTGAACTTGTATCCTTTACTCAATGGAGTAGTACATCAGGTAGGCAGGTAGGTAGGTATTTGATACTAGACTCTCGATTGTGAAAACTTCGCGAGTGGCCACGACGACAACGAACGGGTGAGCTGAATGGTTTGGGGGTGATGCAAGAGCGCATGGACAGACTCTAAAGAGGAGGACCAAAAAGAATGTGAACTAGTGGTAGTGGTAGCAGTACTAGGTGTAGCTAGAAGGCGCGGGAAGGTTTTGAACTGAAAAAGGGAATGGGAAAGTATCCTACCTAGCAGACTCCAGCTATAGTATGTTCTCTCTCTCCATCTCTCTCTCTCTCTCCCCCTCTCCGATGCAAAGGAACACACCAACTGCTGTGTAGTTCCATCATCAACCTTCTCTCTTCCAACTAAAATCTATCCGTTACTCCATCTCCTTTCCTCTTTCTTTTTAAAATTTCTTTCTTCTGTGTCTTTGGGTTGCTTTTTCGCGTTCTCTTCGATCCACACTGTGGCAGATCTGACTTGTGTGCCACATTATGGCTGCTCATCAGGTGAGACATCCCTCTGGGTTTGTGTGTGCTTGTACAGGCTAACCATGGCAGCTCTGATATGGCTATCGTTTGTTTTCTCTTTGTTTGGGGGACAGTCCCACATCAAAGGATTGGACTCCTGGCAATGGGAGCATCAGGATCCTCTCTCTCTTCACAAAGGCTTGGAGGCCATCGCCACCTCCTTGTCCCTGCTCAGCGACTCTCTGGGTACGGCCATGGAGGTAATCCCATCAATAAATCGCTCCTTTGCATCCCCCTTATTTTGACTGGTTCTTTCTTGCAGCATCTCCTCAATCAAATAATAATCGATCACTCTTTGTTTTCCATTACTCTTCACAATTCCTGGGAAATCATGTGTGGCTCGGATAGGGAGTCTTATTATTGTCTGCTACCGCTCCCTTTTCTAAAAATTTTGGGAAAATTGGGTATTCTCCCTGTTTTATTTTTAAATTTATGCTGGGGTGAAATTGGATGTGCTCTTGCAGGAGAGTCTCCGCCTTGTGGAGATGAAGAAAAAACAGCAGCTTGCTATGAAGGAGGAGCTTGAAAACAGCTCTTCATCATCTTCGCCATCTGCATTATTAGAAGAGAAGCCCCAACAGCAGCAGCAGCAGCAGCAGCAGTCACAACAACAAAAGAACACCCCTATGAAGGCTTCTCATGATGTAATGATCTGTCCCTTATTAGCATTGTTTTTTTTCCTAACACTCAGGAGGGCATGATGCGCATAAGTAAGGCACGATCACATTGAAATTGGCTCAAAACATGCATGCAATCGACTCAAAACATGCTTGGCTCTGTGCAATTGCATGAACAATGCACGCGAGGCTATGCATAATTTGAGGCCCAGGAGTGCATTTGAAGGGATTGTGGAGAAGGCACGAGAGTGGGTAAAAGTTAAGCTCTCTGATAAATTCTGGTTAATTGGGGGGTAATCGGGGTGCAGGTGGCCATAGCCATGGCGTCCAAGGCTAAGTTGTTGCTGCGTGAGCTGAGAAGAGTGAAGGCAGAACTGGAGTACAGTAAAGAGCGCTGCGCACAGCTGGACGCCGAGAACAAAAGGCTGAGAGAGAACGCCAACAAGGACCACGATGACACACACGAAGAAGATGACTTGGTAAAGACGCTTTGTTGCCCCAACCATAACTTTTTTAGGACCTGATCATATCATGCACAGTAACTACCCAATTGTGAAAGTAGTAGCTTATCTCTCTTGGTGTGGGGTTAATATACTTTTGAATTTGTTTTAATGCAAGAACTTCATAAACCATCCTCCAAGTGTAAGGTTCATTAGAGACCTCCAAGTTACCTCATACGCAATATATATATATATATATATATATATATATATATATATAGATGTATGTCTTACGAGGCCCTTAGGGATAACGGGTCACCAAGAACATACATTTGACAATAGGATGAGAGGTTTATATTGTGGCCTTTTATCGATTTTGTCCTATCATTAGTACTTTAGAGTGGAGGGGTTATTGGGGTCATGGCTTGTGTCAATTATTAAGGAATGTTGCAACACTATTTTTGTTGGTCCTATTGCCTCTCACATGGCATGCTAAGAATTGTTTAAACATGTAGGAACATTTTAAGCACTTAGTAGTAGGGCACATTGCAAAGTAGTTGGGCGACAATGCAAACTAGCTAGATGGCTATGCATAAAATGAGATAAGTAGTCTTTACACAATGCTCAATTGTGAGAGAGCTGGGATGATAATGCTAATGGGGTGTTCTTCCTTGTGTGTAGCTCATTATTATTGTGATGCATTAAATACACGGTCTAGGATGCATTAACTTGTTATGCATGTAAACTCAATTGTGTGATGAAAGGTGTTTTCAGAACGTGCATCATTATTTATACAAAGTAGTGATAATTTTTGAAAGACATGATCATTTGCTTAATTTACGTACTTAAATGTTACAATTTGACCTTGCATTAAAGGTTTAGCTAGACTTGGTCACATTGTAATAAGACTATTTGCTTACTTTACATAGTGGATGTTTTAATTGATTTCGCATCAAAGGTTTGGTTAGGCTGTCACATTGAAAACAAGAGTATACTTTCTTTCCAACAACCCATCACACCAATTGCATTTCAACTTTTCCATAGAGCACTCAAGCAATTAACATTTTTCAAAAAGTTCACATCGATTTCTTTCATGTCATTAGGTGAGGCTTCAACTTGAGACCCTTCTTGCGGAGAAGGCAAGATTAACTCAAGAAAATGCAGCTTATGCTAGGGAGAATCAATTTTTACATGAAGTGGTGCAATATCATCAATTAACCTTGCAAAATGTGGTTTTAGATGAAGGTTTATTTGAAGATGCATTGGATCCTATCATAGATCATGGTCCTATTGATGTGGAGTTAGCAATATGAATTTTGAGGGCGTGGAATTGGAATGGACATAAGTGAGTGTAGTTATCATATCAAATTTTGAGGGTTAGTGAGTGTAGTTATCCTTAGGAGCAACGTGTAAATATCATTTCTTTGGTGTTGTAAGTAACGACATACACAAATGCTTGCAACTTACACAATGACATACACAATGCTTTCAATTTACACAATATCATGCCAAATTGGTTGATGTACAATTGACTTCATTTTTACTTCTCTCAAGCCTTGGATTGATGTACTTTTAATCATAAAAGGTTGATTTGAAGCTCTCTTTGTGACATTTTGGTAATCCACTTCATTTGTGTGTGCACATCTTGTGTTTATGAGGTACAATTTCAATTCCATGGTTGTTTAATAAATCGTTTGATTAAAATGGTGGAAAGATGAGTTGCTTAAAGTAAGGCTTGC
This sequence comes from Lygodium microphyllum, assembly GCF_053477565.2. NCBI lineage: Eukaryota > Viridiplantae > Streptophyta > Polypodiopsida > Schizaeales > Lygodiaceae > Lygodium > Lygodium microphyllum. The sequence continues at coordinate 123,701,648 of NC_141159.1, read as the reverse complement.
AAATAAAACATTAAATAGTTGTGCTACATTGTTATGTAACCCCTTGTATTGTAGGGAGTCTTTGACGCTTTCTTAGACTAAGTAGATGGTTGTTTATGGATGTGGACGTGGGTACTTTGACAAGTAGATATGGAAGGTGTTTTTTCTAATGGTTAGGGAATTATAATTGTTTATTATGATTGATTGCTTCCTTGTAAACAAAAGATGTGAGCATCATGCATCATATGATACTAAAAGTAAGAAAATTTGGGCGTTTTGATATTTTTATCTAGCATTTTGATATTTTTATCTAGTAGGCCTAGTTATAATCAAGTGTTCACAAGTGTGACAATGAGAGGTTTCCTTGTAAACAAAAGATGTGAGCATCATGCATCGTATGATACTAAAAGTAAGAAAATTTGGGCATTTTGATATTTTTATCTAGCATTTTGATATTTTTATCTAGTAGGCCTAGTTATAATCAAGTGTTCACAAGTGTGACAATGAGAGGTTGATAAAGTGATGTGTAGTTTCAAGGTCTTTATGAAATCCAAAAGATAAGGCAATTCACGTCTCAATTGTTGGACTCACAAAAAATATGTAACATAAGTAATGGTCATGGCACAAAAGGTACAAAATTGTCACGTTTTGTGCAAAATTGTCATGGACTTAGCGTGCAATATATTTTGCTTTTGATGACATCGTTGCTTGGCCCCTTTACCTTGGTGTTTGACACAAAATGAGATATAGATATAATCCCTTACACAAATTAGAAGCTCCAACTTGTTAGTTTGTTAAATGAGAGGTTTCCATTTGCTTGTGCAAAATTGTTTTGAGAGAGGCCCCCAACATTACATTTCCTTGGCTTTAGGTTGTTTGGCATGATTGTTTGCAATATGAAAGATAACCTTTTTTAAAATGTGAACAAGAGGTGAACTTTTTAAGGCCTTATTGGTTAACTTAAAGGTCAAATTAAATTTCCTGGCAAGCTTTAGGAAGCCACCACCTTTGTAACACATGTAAGGTGGTGGCTTTAGGAAGCCATCACATTTGTAACACATGTAAGGTGGTGGCTTTAGGAAGCCACCACCTTTGTAACACATGTAAGGAAAGCATCTTCTATACCTACCTTGGCATACCTCATCTCACCATCATTGATGGATTTCCAATAGACCAAATTCCTCTCTTAATAAGTCCCCTTGATTATGGTCCAAACCTTACGCAAATCTTTATTCATGTTCATCTAATCTTTGAACAAAGCTTATTTACATTTCATTATACTATGCATATTGCTTTGAACATCACCTTCTCAAGAATTTGAAAAAATAATGTGCTAGAATATATATTAAATGAAAAAATTACATAATCCACTTCTAACTTGGGGATGCATCTTAATGTAAGCTCTCTTCTTCATTAGCAACCTAACTATTGCCTTGGGGATTCTTTTTTACCCAATCCTTTCATAGAAATTAAGACTTTGTTATATATATAATAGTGAAAAGCCACACCACCCTCCCAAAAATAGCATTTTGTTGTCTCCAAATATGTCTTTCATAGTAGCTCAGTTTTTAAAGTGATGGATAATGGTGCATTTTTTACATTTGCAACCAACCCAAAAAATATTAAACATATTATTTTTTACTTTTTTTAAGAATGTGTCCTTTTGGTGTGTACCATGTTTGTGCCTAGTTTCAAAAATTGCACGTGCACACTGTAGGTAAGGGTTAGATGTTTATCATTTGGTGTGTAACCAACCTAAGCTTAGCATGGAAACTAACATCTTTGGCCCAATTGCATATTTTCTTCCACAGGGGCTTAACCTCTAGGCATTTGTGCAAAATATGGTAAATTATTTATTTGGCCTTTTCCATAATATCAAGTTTAGTTTGCAACAAGACGTAGTTGTACCAAATTCTTCTCATTCTCCACTTCCATGTTCTCATGTTTATCATGGGAAACCTCTTTTTCTAGTACTCTATCACCTTGATCACTTGATTTCCTTTGTAGAGGTATAGTTCCTTGCCATCCCTATAGTCTGTTAGTGTCCTACCCTTCTCAATTTGCACATACTTTAGAGGATGCTAAATCTTCATTATATATGATGTGGACCACTAAGGTTTCTTCTTTTGAAGAACTCCTACTAACCATTCTTGTTCCTTGTATGCAAGATGTCACTTGTTGAGAACCTCCTCATTTTTATACACTGTAGTTGTGCCATTTCCCATAGTTCTTCCCACCTCTCCATTCCTTTGGGAACAAGGTTTGTGTTGTCTTTGTATTACTATTAATAGGTGCATAGCCTCCCTCATAAGCCCTGTCAAATGTCACTTCAAAGAGGAGTCACATCTTCCATCTTTGTCAGGATGCCAATCCATCTTTTTTAGGATGTTCTTCCAAGCACAAAGCATCTTGATTACTAGCTCAAACCCCTTGATCTTTGGCTTCAATGAATTGCTTAAGGCAATGTCCTTCCACAAAACACCAAACGGGAGATGATGTGACTCAATTAGGTATTTAGCTATCCTAGACCATGGTTGTTCTGTATCACATCTAATTATAAGTTTTGAGCATTAGCCGCTTCACCTTTGATTTAAGGGGCTCTAACCCTTGGCCCCTTCTTTTCTTCCTATTGTGGCTAGATCCCATGAAATTGCATGCCATGATTGAGTGCCATAAGACATCCAAGGAAAATTCTTGAAAATCCTTTCCTTCCAAGAATTACCATTAAAGGCTTACCATAAAATGATATAGCTTGAGCCTGTCCTTTCTTAAGCACTTTCAAGCCGTGGTAAAAAAATACCTATTTGCTTGGAAAACCACTATACAAGCCAATCAAATTTCTCCAATAAATTGCATGAGGCTATAGGGCAACAGTGCTTGATTGACATGCATAGGACATGGTTCTGAGAGATACCATTTATATGGACTCTAGCATCGATGTTAGTAAATAAAATCAAAGTAGGTATTGATAGGGATGGACTTTTGATTTTTGGATATTGCCCAATCAATTGTGGTGGCCAAAGTCAAAATGGCATCCTAAATCTTCCCATCAAAGACAAACCTTGGGAAGGAGTGTTTTGATCCTTAAAGCCAAGGCTTTGACTACCATCTTGTATGGCAAGGAAGGAGTGTTTTGATTCTTAAAGCCAAGGCTTTGACTACCATCTTGTATGGCAGGTTAAGCACTGTCACAACGTGGGCAACACTATGAGATCTCTAAGTTGAAGACTTAGGTATGACCTTGCTGTGACCAACATAAACTTCCTTTGGGATTTCCCCTACTTGAAAAGCAATCCAGTCCAGGAGACTTTTCATCCTTCATTTTCAAAAGAGCAAAGTGGGTTTCTTCCTTTTTCTCATAATAATAGAATTGTGGGTACTCAATACACATTATAGATGCATGAAAGACTCAAAAAATTTGCTCTTTATGTGTGAAATGTCCCATTGCCATCTCTTTGATGCATAGTATAGTTTATTGTAGCCTCTTTTCCTTCAAATCATTGAAATGTGGTTAGTGTGTAATAGAGTTGTTACGATCCTTCTCGAAATTTCCTTAGATCTTCACCTCAATTTGCTTCCAAAACAAATGAAAACAATCATCATCTTGTAGAGAGGACATATTGGTGAGATGGTTCTATATTGAACTACTTTGTCTCGTGCAGGCAATTTTGCATCACTATCTTGTGAAGGACTCCTCCAATAAGCATGGAAGGGCTTCTACTAGCTCAACCATTTTGCTATCCAAGAAGACCTAGGTCTACTTGATCATAGCTAGAGGCAAACAAGGCGAAGGTCTTATCAAGAAGCCTAATGCTTGTAACTATGGTTTCACCAAGATTAGTGGCCATTTGTTGAACACTAATTCCAAGATTGATGGTCCTTTATAGGATGGATGTAAACAAGGGGTGGGTTTGAGTTTTGTCACATGGTTATGACTATGTGTCCTTTTTGGGGCATGGTTATGGCTAGGTGTCCTTTTTGGGGACATTTTTTAAGCATTAGAGTACTCTTTCCTTTGGACCACAATTGTCTTCTTTGGTTATCATGCTTGTTTGTTGTCAATAGCTTGGCAAGCCATGTTTCATGCTAATTACTCAAGATTTCGATGATGGTTTCCAACTGGTTAATAATGAAAAACCTAAACCTAATAGGCTAGCAAAAACCAATAGACCTAAGAAACAAAACAAGTTTGCCCCTCTCCTCACATGAACCTAGCTAAACCTGATGGTTATGGCTCTTTGAAATCAGCCCTCCCCAGAGAAAAAGAAAACACCCATGATAGTGCATCCCCTAAATAGGCACAAGTAGATCTCTCATTGGATGATGAAGATGAAGAGTGTTGTAGATAGTTCCCAGCTCGTTTGAGACCTAAAGTCTAGCTTTGAAAAAGATTACGATTTCAATACCATCCCCTAGGAGGTCAATATGACCCAGGCTGAGGAAGAATCCCTTCCCCCTAAACCAACCAATAAACAAAAATGTCATGGGAATAATGATAGAAACTCTACCTATAAGTGCCAACATTCAAGAATAGGAGCCTCCTCTCCTAACTCTCAGTCTCACACCTTTGGTTTAAAAAAATCAAACAAAAAATAATAAATGATGAAGTCAATTAATGTGGTTTCCTACAACACTAAAGGATTAACAGATCCTACTAGGCCTAGAATTATTAAAGCTTGGCTAAGTCAAAAGCATCTTACCCTATGATTTTGTGTGCTTGCAAGAGATTAAAGTTGTAGGGCCAACCCTTTACAAGGAATTTGGAAAACATTTCCTTTGCCTATCAATGGCATGCTACCACCCACCCAAGAAAAAGTGGGGAACACAACTATTGGGGTTCACCACAACATGGTAATTATGGTTACTCAGGTATGTCTTGATCCTTGCCGTCAATGGATTGTTGTATTTATTAAAGGAGAGGAGGAAACTGCCATTGTATCTATCTATGCTAACAACCCTTTCTCCAAAAGACCCAACATATGCAGGAAGCCCCTTCAAAATATCACTTGCCCAGTCCTCTTGATTGGGAACTTTAATATGGTTCAGTCCCCACAGAATAGATTTCTACAAAAAGGCCTAATTGTGATTGAGAAGGAGGAGGAGGCATGGGGGACCTTTAAAAACTCATTGAGTCTTATGGGAGTCAACTTAGAAAGGCTTTTCACTTGGATGAACAAACAAAAGGGAGAAGCTCTGAGAAACGCCCTGAGAAAAGCTGACTCAATCGAGCATATGTCTTGGTTGGTCTCATGGGGGACTTTCCAAAATGAGTCTCTAGAAGTCCACAAGGACATAGCTATGTTCGATCACTTGCCCATTCAGATTATCCTATTTAACTCTTACAACACTATGAGAGTTGGCTAGTTCCACGCAGATCCTAGGTTATTCAAACTGGACCTACTTAAAAAACAAATCAAGTATATCTGGAGCATGTCCTTCTCATCCTTCCCTTTCCTAGCTATTGCTTGGGATCGTGCCACAAAATTGACCCAAGATAATTTGCTTGTTGAACTGTCATTCTAGGACCAACACATAATATGAAGAATGCACTAAACTTGAGGCCCTTGTCAACCAAGGGCACTTAGAAACCCAAAATGACCTACTACAATTGAGGTTGGACCATAAGCAAGGGGAAGAGATTGGAGCTAAAATTCTTATGCTTTTCACTAGAAAATCATGGGTTGGGAAGCTTGCTAGACTCACCAAAGAAATGTTCCAAATTAGTAGAAAGAAGGAGAGAGAGACACTGCCTCTCCTTATGGATGATGAAGGGAATTAGGCCATGAACTAGGAACAAAACCTCCTGATAATCAATAATTACTATGCAAACATCTTTAGTTCGGTTCCCACCTACAATGAAGAAGCCAATGCTAGAGCAAGGACTGCTCAAGTTAGACCTAAAGCTATTCGTGTCTACATAGCTAATGTCCTAGACCAGGACCTCTTCCCTATTGAAATAGGTGACACAATTGATGAACTCAAAAAATGAAAAACACTTGGACTTGATGGGCTCGTTAGTGAGTTCTTCCAAGCATTCAAAGAGATCCTTATCCCCCCACTCCTAGTTGTCTAGAAGGAGTCTTTTAGGTTCGGTGCCCTACCCCATTGCATTAATGTAGGTGTCATCAAGCTCATACACAAGAGAGACGATAAATCCTTGCTTAACAATTGGATACCTATCACTTGTTTAACCTTAGCATACAAAATCTTTGCCAAAATGTTGGATAGATGCATTATTGGACACCTTAATCAATGGATTAAAAGAGAACAAAAGGGCTTTACTAAGGGAATATTTATCCTTGATGCTATTATTCCCTTGTGGGAAGGGATGGGCTATGCCTAGGAATTGAAATGAGACTTTTTTTCCTTCAAAATCGACTTTGACAAGGCATACGACTGCTTGAAGTGGGGTTTTCTCTTTCAATCCCTCTATGACATGGGATTTGGCAAAAGGTTTATCAAGTTTGTAACAATGTTATTTGGAAATACTTCGTTTGGACTTGCAGTTAAAGGTGTCCTAACATCTCCCTTCACTCTTTGCAAGTCCATTTAGCAAGGTTGTCAACTAGCTCCACTCGTATTTGCAATTGTTGCAGATGTCCTAGTATGGCTTGTTCAGGTTGAGGTGGAACAAGGGAACCTTAAAGGTATCACCCTCCCCAATTATGACAAATAAATGATACTAAACCAATTCATTGACGACACCAACGACATAATTAAGAATGAGGAAGCCTCCATTAGGGTTTTTTAGAGGAGCATTTGTATTTTTTGCATTGCCTCAAGATCGATGGTCAACCCCCATAAAAAACCGACATCAAGAGTCTCATCCAACCCCCTCTTGATTGGCTCACTAATGAAGGATGCAAGATAATTTTTGATGGGAGGATTTTTAGACTATCAGAAATTCTGATGGGTTTTATGGTCACACAAAATCAGAGGTGACAACAACGGGTAATGGCAAAACTTAGGAAAAAGCTAGAATTTTGATCTTTTCCCTTTGTTGGCGACCACCCCAAACTACCATTAAGGAACTAGAATCCATATGTAGAAGCTTTCTTTGGGGATTTAGAGGAGGGAAGGGAATCCCTAAAGTTGCATGGAGTACTTGCACGGGTTGGGACTCCAAAGTATCTCCCTCTTTGTGGACAAACTAGTGGCCAAATGGATTGCCAAGAGCTTGCTAAGCCACAAAGAGGATTGGGTAATCCTCCTACACATGCATGTTGACAAATTCACCTTGAAAGAATGCCCATAGTGGAAAGGCCTTTCTATATTAGTGGTAGCCTTTACACGTGTAGACATTATGATTCAAAAGGCTAACCCCTCTAGCCAAACATATGGACTGTTTGGTTCAAATACAAAAACATGATCAAGTTTTTTGAAAAACAAAATTTAACCCTATCTTGGTCCACTTTTGATTTAATGTGGTTTAGTTTCTAGTGTAGAACCACTCCACTTGATTGCTTGAAAATCACCTTCTAAGTTTATAAAAAAGGGGTCTAGGTTTGGGAGGATCTTTGGGACTTCACAAAGAAACAATGGCTCAACCCTCCCCAACTTAGATAGAAGTTCAATTCGAAAAATGATGAATCAACCCTCATACAACTCAGGATTAGTCTCTTGAGACCTCACATTTCCAAAGCTATTTTCCTTCACCAAAACTTTAATTGTATGGAAATACGTTGGGACAATGATAAACACCTCCTCCCCCTCCCAAATTTGGAATCTCCCAATCACAAACTTATCAAAAAAATTAATGAGATATGGCTCCTAAATTGGGACAAACACCAATGGAATTTTCTTTTTCTAAACATATGGTCCTTGGTCATATCCTCCAAAAAATTGACCTTAATGTGGTTAATGAGATTAATAAAGGCTTGTGGACAAGGGAAAGAACACTGCGACTAGGGATTAGCAATGGAATGTGGCCTAGAGCAATGTGGAGATTGAATCTATCTCTCACTTGCAATTTAGAATTGCAAGTCTAACTATGAAGCACTGAAATTCCTCCAAACTATCCTCAAGGACTACCACCCTCAACCACATTCTCTTGGAAAGAAATCCTACTTGAAAAAGTTAATGGCTTGCCCACATTGTTTTGGGTCTTTTTCCAAGCCATCTTTCTTTGGAATACTTTGTGCTAGCGTAATAATGCAATTTTCAAAAGTTCCTTTGAATCATCCTCATTACTAAAATCTAAGTTTGTGTTGTAGATCTGTGCAAATCAATAAGGACTTATCATTCGAATGGAAGTGTATTTTTTATTGCCTTTTGTATAGCCATTAGGTTCCCCCCCCATGGTATCTATATGGAAAAAACCTAGCTCAACTTCAGCCACACCAATAGTTCTCCATGAACTTCCCTTGGAAGGAGCATGTGACACCCTATATGTTGCTCTTAGATACCTTTGGCTTATCCTTTAAGCCAGTCTTTGGATAAAGATGCAAATACTCTCTCTTTTTTACATTTAAAAAAAAAACAACAACTACCTTTCTATGGAGAAAAAATTACATTTCTAGTCAATTGACCAATGTGATTAACATTCATTGATCACTTGGCTATAAAATTTAATATGTATTAAGCATCTCATGTGGCAACATCAAGTCGACTTCATTTCATATATCTCTAACTGCAATTCATTTTGTTGCAATGTCCTCTTACAAGTTATTGACCTACTAGCAATTTGTAAATGCCTTGCTCTTTAGTTTGTAGTGTTTGCCACAGGATCATTAAGAATCAACATGATCACATCTTAATGTGCTTGTTCTTTGCAAAATATGTTTACTAACTTACATTGCAGAAGCATATGAGACTTTGATTATTGTTTGGGATCACATCAGGGTTTATGTACATTGACTTAAGTTATAAGGCAAACACTATATGGAATAGGTGAGATTTTCTCACTCAAAGCTCCATTTCATTCTTTGAGTTTAACTTCACATGCATGCATGTAGAGGCAGAAAGGGAGGCATGAGCTCAATAATTGAAAAAGCTTAGCGTGGTATTAGGTTTTTCCACAAATAGTGGATTGAACTTGTTGCATAGAAAATGGATTGCAATCGCCACGTTGCCGTGTTGCTACGTGGACATAATGTGAAAAAACCTAGAGTGCATCATCATCTGACTTTCTTATTAATCTAGAGACTCAATGTCATCTTAGTCATTAGTGCTAGTGTCCATAGTATAGTTAGCGCCAAAATACACAATTTTTGGACAATTTTAGCCTATTTTTGATATTTTGGATATTATTTCTTGTAAGTATCCTATAAAGCTATAAAAAAATTCTAGAATAGGGTGACATGCAAAAAGCAAGTTGCTTTTTCAACCATTTTTGGAGTTCTCATTAAAAAAGAAGGGCTTCAAAATTCACTACACAATTGCAGTTTACAGGCAGCAAACAACACTCTGAACAAGGAGAAGAAGAATGAGTGATTAGGGAGAATTCTAAGTAGGTGTCCTAGGGTTTTACTCCCCCTTCGAAGCCAACAGAACCATTAGATTTGCAGTCTAAGGAGTAGCAAAGAAGAAGCTAATATTTGGTGCACGTTTTTGGTATACCAAGGAGCTCCAAGAGATCTAATGCTTGGAGATTGCTTCCGAGTAGTCCCAAACAAGGATTTTGTTTATCTTCTCAGGTTCTATCAATACATAGTACTTTGATTCATTGATATTTTTATTTATATTGTGTACCTCTTGTCTATTCCTTTTCTTCTATTCTATCTCCTATTCTCTACTTCCTTCTCTCTCTGATCCTCGATGGATAAGACCTTTTGATTAAAACCCCTTCGGCATTGGTGAACCCAATGTGAAAGGTCGTCAAAAGGAAAGACAAGATGGGAGAACCATCAAGCACAATTTCTAGTGATGTTTTGTAGCAATTAGTGCAAAATATGAACATGCTTATGTAGGTACAACAACAACAACAACAGGTGATGCAAGCTTCTACTCAAACAGAAATTGTTGTGATGAATGCTCTGTCAAGATTGTGGGAGAGAAGGAAGCAGTCTCACTTGAAGCTTTCTTGCTTGCACAATGGGGGAATACACACAAGGGTGGAGGCTGAAAACAGTTTTCCTCTTCTTAGTTGTGTAAGCAAAAAGAACTCTCTTACAAAGAAATAGAAGAACCCTATATATGGGTCTCAAACCAAACTCAACTAACTAAGCTGGCATACTAACTGACCCATGAACTAGAGTAGATAAGGATAGCTATCATGTAGCTATTATTCATGGGCGGTGTACCAACCGCGTCTGCAACTGACAAGTCGGTGACATAAATACACAACGGTCACCCTGGCGTATCACGAGTGGAGCTCGATATCTCAACACTCCCTCTCGAGCTCAATCCCAAATTCTGCACACCAAGCAGGTCTCTGAACTTGCGCAGCTTCTCTGCGCCCAATGCCTTCGTGAATATGTCAGCTACCTGATCCTCTGTGCTAACATAAACTAGATCAATAAGACCTAGTAAAACCCTCTCTCGCACATAGTGATAATGCACCTCAATGTGCTTTGTTCTAGCATGATAGACTGGGTTATTTGCCAAGTGTATACTACTCATGTTGTCACAATAAATGACAACTGGCCCATCTGTAGGCTGATGCATATCATAAAGTAGCTTATGCAACCAAGCTACCTCACATGCAGCCATTGCTGTGCCCCTGTACTCAGCCTCTGTGCTCAACAAGGCAACTGTAGGCTGTTTCTTGCTGCTCCAAGTGACTGCAGCACTCCCAAAAGAGAACACATACCCACTGGTAGATCGTCTATCAGAAATACTACCAGCCCAATCAGCATCATTGTATCCATGCAACTGTATCTGAACCCCAGTCTCATAAAATAGTCCATACTGCAATGTGGACTTCACATACCTGAGTATGCGTCTAGCCGCATCCAAATGTGGTTTCCTTGGAGCTTGCATAAACTGACTTACCAATCCAACAGCATAGCTCAAATCTGGCCTGGTAATAGTCATATAAATCAAACTTCCTACTATGCGTCTGTACATAGTAGGGTCTTCTAGAAGCTCACCTGCATCTGTGCTCAGCTTCACATTTTGCTCCAAAGGAACTGAAATAGGCTTACAGCCTGTCATCCCATATTTGGACAGCATGTCCAATCCATACTGCCTCTGCAAGAGCTGTATCCCACTTGGTGATCTAATCACCTCAATGCCCAAGAAATAACGCAGCTCTCCCAAATCCTTCATCTCAAACTTCTGCTTCAATAGCATTTTCACATGAAGGATATCTTCATCACTGTCACCTGTCATAATCAAATCATCAACATAAATGACAAGTAGCATAATACCTTTCTCTGTTTTTCTCACATAAAGTGAGAAATCTGCCTTGGAAATCTGAAAGCCAATAGTGACAAGATACTGTCCTATCTTGTCAGACCATGCTCTAGGTGCTTGCTTCAAGCCATACAAAGCTTTCTTCAACCTGCAAACAAACTCAGGATGAACAGCATGCACATAACCTGGTGGCTGCTCCATATATACCTCTTCTTGCAAATCACCATGCAAGAAGGCATTCTTTACATCCATCTGATGTAAAGACCATCCCTTTGATGCAGCCATAGCAATGACTGCTCTTACGGTTGCCATCCTTGCAACCGGACTGAATGTTTCTTCATAGTCAATGCCATATGTTTGTGCATACCCCTTGACTACTAATCTTGCCTTGTATCTGTTCACAGAACCATCTGCATTGTGCTTCACCTTATAAACCCACTTACAGCCAATTGCATTCTTACCTTTAGCCAAAGGTACCAATTCCCATGTAGCATTTGCTTCCAAGGCATCCATTTCTTCATCCATGGCTTTCTCCCATTTTTCTTTTCCCATGGCTTGCTCAAAAGAAGTGGGTTCTGGTTCCTGTATCACTTTGACCATATATGCATAGTGAATGGCTGTAAATCCATCATATTTCAGCCTATCCACAGGATACCTAACTCTGGTAGACCTGCGCAAAGTGGGTTCACTCCCAGGTGCTCTCAAAACATCCCTGGTCTTCCTTACTCCAGGTGTAACAATAGAAGGAATACCCAACTCATCATCAATGCTCTGATCTGAGCCACTGGATTCACCATCCACATAAGAGTGACCTGCATTCACATCAAACATGGGCTGATCAACCTTCTCTTTTCCTTTTCGTGATACCTGCATACCACTATCTGCATTACTTTGAGAAGATTCTCCTGATCTCAATCTGCCTGTCCATGGCGAAGAGTGTGAACCACTACTAGAGGACGCTCCAGGTCCACTAATATTTTGTGACTGCTGCTGTGAATTCTGTGCAGCATTACCATTTTGTGCATCTACATCATCAATCACATTTACTGGTTTATACCAGCTACTCATCTCATCAAAAACAACATCTCTGCTCACTGTAAACTTACGAGTAGAAGGGTTATAGCATCTATACCCTTTTTGCTGCAGAGAGTAACCAATAAAGATGCACTTCTCAGCTTTTGGATCCAATTTGGATCTCAACTCATCTGGCACATGTACATAGGCAATGCAACCAAAAATTTTCAAATGAGAAATATCTGGTTTCCTACCAGTATACCTCTCCTCTGGAGTCATTCCATGTATTGCTGCAGTGGGAGTCCTGTTCATTATGTAGACTGCTGTAGCAACTACTTCAGCCCAATAAAAATCTGGCAGGTCTTTTTCATTGAGCATGGCACGAGATACCTCTCCAATATGTCTGTTTTTTCTTTCTGCAATTCCATTTTGCTGTGGGGTATGACTGTATGAATATTGCTGCTTTATGCCATGCTCCTGCAAGAACCTTGCAAACTCATTTGAGAGGTACTCTCCCCCTCCATCTCACCTTAGGCATTTTATTTGCAGGCCTGTTTCTTTTTCAACCATAGCTTTAAGAGTTTTGAAATGCCGAAAAATTTCACTTTTCTTTTTCATAAAATACACCCAAACTTTTCTACTATAGTCATCAATAAAAGTAACAAAATAATGACAGCCTCCAAGAGATGCAGCTTTAGTAGTCCACACATCAGAGTGGATTAATTCCAATGGCTTCTTACTCTCTTGAACATGTCTAGGAAATGGTTTCCTTGCATGTTTTCCAAACTGACAGGCTTCACATACCTTATGCATTTCTGCAACCTTGAATCTAGGCAATCCTGCAACAATATTTTGGGCCTGCATTGATTTAAGTCGCTGTACATTAACATGACCAATGCGTTTATGCCAGATATCAATATCTGCAACTACACCGGTCCCATGTGCAAACATTGCTGCACTCAATTCAGACATGTCTGCATCCAACGTAAACATTCTGCCATTCTTCTTTCCTTTTGCTATCAAGCGACCTTTATTTTTCATATCCTCAACAAAGCATCCATGAGGATTAAATCTGACCTGCAAGCCCTGTTCAACCATTTGACCAACAGAAACCTGATTCTTGGTGATATTCGGGACATGAAATACATCGGACAGGTATTTCTTTTTCCCATCCTGCATAGACAAAGAAATTTTTCCAATTTGCACAATCGGATGTGCAGTATCATCACCAGTCTCCACAAATCCTGGTTTTTCCATTTTCCTTGCATCCTCCATCCATTCTGCATGACCTGTCATGTGGTTTGATGCACCTGAGTCAACATACCATACATCATTGCTTTCTTCTGCACTTGTCACAGAATTGTTCATGTGCTGCACCATGAACAAATGCTCATTTCTGTCATCACCCTATCTACTAGAAGATGCATAATTCCCTTGTTGCAGTTTTCCATTCATGATGTCATTCTGCTTTTTATAGCAGTCCTTAGCCATATGACCCATTTTACCACAGTAGTAGCATTCAATATTACTGTTTGCATTTTGGCCTCTTTGCCATCCACCACGACCTCTTTGGCTCCCCCTGCCTCTAGAGTTACCACGTCCTCCTCCATAGGACTGGTTTTCTTGAGTTTGCTGCATATTCTGATTTCTACCACGGCCTCCAAATCGGCCTCCTCTACCTCTGCCTCTACCTCTTCCAGCATTTAAGTAGAAGACAGCTTCCTTTGAAGTTCCTCCTGAAGAAGATGCACCACCATTTCTCTGCTCCTCAGAAATTAGAAGAGCGATTAACTCCTCAAAATCAGGAAATCTTTCACGAACTAAAATGGATGTCCGAAATTGTGCATAATCCTTTCTTAGACCATTCAAGGTCACAGAAACTAAATCATCATCTTCCACTAGCGATCCAATGGAAGCAAGTGCATCTGCAATCTTCTTCACCTTCATGTGGTAGTCATTGATGCTCATATTTTCTCTTTGCACATTATGCAACTCTTGCTTGAGCTGCATTTTCCTGGCTTGCGTATTTGTGCTATACATTTTTGACAAAGTATCCCATGCCTCCTTTGGCGTACTTGCATCCTGAATATGCACAATCATAGAGTCTGAAATACTGATAGACAGCCAGTACATAACTTTCTTGGCTCTCTCATGCCATGCTTTGAATGCCTGCATTTGCTGTTGATTGGGAACATCAGGAAGAACTGGTTCTTCTTCATTTCCTGCAACAAATTCCCAATATCCTTTTCCCATAAGGAAATTCGTCATTCTAAACTTCCATGCTTGGAAGTTGTTCTTGTCAAGCTTTTCAGTTACAATCTGTGAAAGAGAATCAGACGCCATTACAGAATACTGCAAAAAATTCTGTCACTGCAAAAAACACAGGTTCACCCTCACAAGGGAAAATCTGCAAAACTGGCGAAAGTGGTATTTGACCACACAGTCACTTCCTAGTGACGATTTTGCATAAACAGGAACCAAGGATGATTCTGTGACTCCCAATGTCTCTGCACACAAGCATACGATGCAATTTCTACAGTAAATTTTCACCGACCTGTAGAACAGTGGCTGCACAGCATAAAACTGGGCCTTTTCCTGAGTGCGTGCAGAAAACTTCCGCCTCCAAAACAGGCCCCGTAATGGCCTCAAATAAAAAAAACAAGGTTGCTAAGGGCTAAAGCCCTTTCCCGCAGCATATACTGCCCTCTTGCTTCACCGCGAAGGGCGTCTCAACCTGAGACAATGCACTCTTGCACTTTTCGGCTGTGCTACCTGCAGAGATCTGCTCCCAAAACAGAAAATGAAAGCAACACTGCTCCTCTTACCAGAACACCGCGAGCTTGGCTTGCTTTCTTGAGCTCCTTACCACGAACAAGGCTCTGATACCATGTCAAGATTGTGGGAGATAAGGAAGGAGTCTCACTTGAAGCTTTCTTGCTTGCACAATGGGGGAATACACACAAGGGTGGAAGCTGAAAACAGTTTTCCTCTTCTTAGTTGTGTAAGCAAAAAGAACTCTCTTACAAAGAAATAGAAGAACCCTATATATGGGTCTCAAACCAAACTCAACTAATTAAGGTGGCATACTAACTGAGCCACGAACTAGAGTAGATAAAGATAGCTATCATGTAGCTATTATTCATGGGCGGTGTACCAACCGCGTCTGCAACTGACAAGTCGGTGACATAAATACACAACGGTCACCCTGGCGTATCACGAGTGGAGCTCGATATCTCAACATGCTCTGCAAGCAATAGAGCATGATATGAAGTTGTTTAATGGCAAGAATGTATCTGCATATTTGCATACCTATGCTCAAAAGATGGAATTGTTTGGGGTGGCTCAATTTACATGGAGCCAATATTTTATATGGGTCACTTACATGAATTGAAAGCCCGAGTTATTGAATTGTACATGTAGGATGCTAATTGGGTAGCTTTCAAGAAGACACTTAGGGAATAATTTTACATTGAAGACACTGGTTTGATTACTTGCAAGACTTTCTAGGAGTGGGTTCTACAAACCAATAAGGGTCTTGTGGCCTACAAAGTTATTAAGAGAATTTGAAAGTCGGTTGTTTGAGCAGTTAGATCTTGCAATACAACAAGCTCTTGTAAGTCAAAAAATTGAATTGTTTCTATAAGCGTTAGATCCTGAGATTCAAGAGAAGCTTGATGATTTGTTAGAGGATCAGACTACAGAGACATGACTTAAAACAGAGTGGAGGCATGTTAAGGAAGTTGTTATTGCACTGGTGAAAAAGCATAGAAAAAGAGAAAGATTGCATGTATCTAGCTTGCCTAATGTTATTACGTGAGAACAATTGATGTGTCTAGTAAGCCACCCACTTTTGTGGCTGCACCTGTTGTTCCCACTATTAGGGAAGATGTATTAGATAAATTGGTCAAAGGCACGAGGGATCTTCATTTGAAGGTCGCAAAATTGGATGAGAAAGGACAAGAGGAAAGGGGACGGGCATCAGCCCCTAAACTAGGGAAAATATGTATGTGGTGTGATAGTTTGCAGCATGAAAGAAAGGATTGTGCTCCTTATTAGGAGGCCTTGGCACAATAGCTCATTTTTTGGAAATATGGCAAGATCCATACTGTTTATCAGGAGGCCTTGGCACGATAGCTCATGCACGAGTGATAGAAGATCAGGGCAATGGTCTCATATTCTTAGGCAACAGATTGAAGGCTGTAAGAGTTGAGATGGACACTTGTAAGACCACTTCGGTCAACCTAGATGCCACCTTTGCTATGTTAAAAGGAGAATCACAAGTTAACAAATCCTGTGGGCCACTAACAAAGTATATCCCTTGCCCTAAGGATATGCAGGATTGGACGCATGTGCTAGCCATCATCGATCTGCCATTCTCAAATGAAGAGGAGGATTATAAATCGGCGAGTCCCAAAAAGTCACATCACCTCAAGTGCCATCGAAGAATAGGGTCCCACTATCACTACCTCTCTACATGATGGCCAGGAACTCCAGTAATCAACCAATGCTAGTGCACCTACCACATGAGCCTCCAATGCTAGAACCACTTGTAAATGCAAAAGTGGCCACTATCACTGAGATTGAGGAAGAGACTGAGGAAGTAGTGGCACCTGCCTACCTACTCATATCAGTGACTGCCCTAAAGACACACATCTTTGATGCACTCATTGATGAGGGAGTTGACTATAACATCCTTACGCACGATCATTGGACCCTCATTGGTTAGTCCCAATTGTAGCCTACCAACACTAAACTTAACCTAGTTGGAGGGCATCCTACTCACTATTGGGAAAGTACAAAATAGAGGTCTCTATCGAGACGGAAAGCCTACTTATGATTTTCTATGTGATGCTTGACACCAAGATTGTTGGTAAGGAATCATTGCTTGGACGTGCGTTCAAGAAACAAGCACACTGTAATGCCGACTATGACTCGCAACGCATTCACCTTGCCATTGGCAATGTTTAGATAGTGACGGTTTTCAGCAAAGGTAGCACAACTCCATCAAAGCCTGTGATGCCACTGGTGGAGGAACTTGATGCAAGGTCTAAGGAAGGGGGTCATGATTTGTCCCATCCTGCCAATACAAGCCGGCTGCTGCAGCCTAAGGGAGACACATCCAAGACCACCAAGTAGGAGCTCAAATGGGTTCCCAAACGAGAACTGCAGGTGCCTAGAAGCCAACCCTCACGAATCTGTGACTATAGAATATCACACCCTAGGCCTAGGAGGCAAAGT
The DNA here is from genome assembly GCF_053477565.2 of Lygodium microphyllum. Taxonomy (NCBI): domain Eukaryota; kingdom Viridiplantae; phylum Streptophyta; class Polypodiopsida; order Schizaeales; family Lygodiaceae; genus Lygodium; species Lygodium microphyllum. The sequence continues at coordinate 123,684,122 of NC_141159.1, read as the reverse complement.
TGGTGCTACCGAAGTAGACAGATAGTCAAACTACGATGGGTACCCAAAGACCTATTGCACGCTCAAGGCTACTACAAAGGAAACAACTGGATTTGGTTGCCCAAGCATAGGAATGGTACATATGTTGCTCAACCCAAGCCCTCCAACCCATCTTCACAAAGCGGTGAACCAACTAGGGATAAGAAATCCATTACCTCAAAAAGCACCAAATCCATAGAACCTCACAGAGTCTATAAACCAAAGTTGCAACCATCTAACCCTAGGCCAATTCAACCCAACACTTCCGGTGTCCAAATTGCTCCACACGTTGAAATTAGTACATCAACTGAGTCACAAGACCACTCTATCACACAAGTGGTTGATAGACACCCCATTGAACCACCCATGAGGTAGGCATCATTAGATGAGCTATCTAGCCCAACTAAACCCCAACCTCCTATAGGCCTTAGACCCTCCTATAAGCATAAATCTATCCTTACATTGGCCGTGGACCTAGTCGTGAACATGGGGGCACAACTTAGTCACCTGCATCAGATGCTTGGATGCCACATTCATGATGCTCACCAGGAACTATGAATGGCTGGACTTAAGTCTCCTCGATGAGACATTAGCAATGGAAGTGCACTTTGTGCCATGCATTGGGAGGACTATGAGTTCGTGTTTGTCAAGATTCCCGAGATAGACAAGGAATTGATTAAAAATGAGATCTCTCAGGAGCAAGCTTGCACACAACAGTTGATCACATCATATCAGGGAGCAAAGTCTCCCTAATGGGCCAAGAGCTAAAAGAGCTAACAAATCTAGCCAACTCTGACTCTTCTTTTTTGTGAAAATGATATGCTTTGCACCTCCAATGGGAACAAGCAGGCTGCCAAATCATGACTAACGCCAATCAAAGAGGTGAAATCAAATCCACTAAGTATGACCCTAATTATGTGGCTCCTACCTCATTCAAAGTCTTGGCCATCACGTGCGGGTTAGAGGAATATGTCATGGCACACCCCTATTTTGATTAAATCCTCACCTAGGAAGAATTGCATATTGCAAGCAAGATGGACTCCAATGACTTTCTCACTGATGTCATGACCTACATTACACATGTAGGAATTAGACCTCATGATATGGACTATCACACCTACTTGGAGTATAACCCAAACTTCTACAATTGGCTCATGACAAAATAAAGCATAGCAAGCATGCGCTTAAATGACCCTTAGCCCTTCATCCTCCAATCCTAGAAAGGATTTTAATCATTGCTAGGGGAAGAGGGGGTGAGATAGAAAAGAAAACATGACTTGAACTTCAAAACTTCAAACTGAATTTCAAAAGGAAAAAAGGTTCAAGTGTGAGAGGTATGAAAGCTAAAAACAAACCCTAAAACCTCAATCAATGCTCAAAAATGGAAAAGCACACATAAAAATCAACTCATGATTGAGAAAAAGTGTTAGAAATTCTTGTGAAATGCATGGATTGTTTAAAGAAAATTTCACTTTCTATATTTAAGCATTTCAGTTTTCATAAGCATTTCCTCCATCTCCTACACATCATTTCGCATAAATTATCTAGAGAATACTGATGGTGAGCTATGGCTTCATGATAGGCATTTCCAATGGTAGGACTGGAGAAAACCAACAAGCTACCATTCTTGGAAGAAGAGCAAGCCAAGTACAGTCTCTCTCAATAGAGACGAGAGCCTTCAACCAGTTTAGGTTTAGGCATATCCTAAATGTGGAAGATGTGATCATGGAGGAACCATCCATAAAGCAGATTGTAAAGCAATGCAATTTGCAGAAGTACTTGGATAAAGTCTGACAAGTTGTGGACTAGGAGAAATGCACAGAATTCCTTCGAACTTTCCACAGGAGCTGCTAATCCTCGAGTTGGTGCAAAGAAGGTTGGGCTTGCCCAAAAAGGTTGACAAATGGCCTAGAAGAGACATATATGATATGCTGGGGATGGACAAGATCCTGGTCCACACTAACAATGGCATCAGTCTCGCAGACATCCTAGATCCAGAAGTCCAGTTGGAGGCAAAAATGGTCCATGAATTGTTCTCCAGCCACAGGTACAATACATTGATGAGTCGAATCAACGTGCCTACATTGGAGAGCATCGCAGTCAAATCCCTGGATGAAGTAAACCTGAACGGCTTTGTGTGGAAAACAATAGAAACTTCAGCAAAGGTATTGGCCACCCACAGGTGGAAGACCCGTGAGGGGGAGAGTCCTAGGCCTCCAAGTCTTGGAAGAAGTCCTCGTCAAAGGTCTCTACCATTGGCTTTGGAGGGGTCTTAACGACCATCATCAAAGAAGCCTCGGGGGAAACACAAGAAGATGAGGAAGTTGGCGAGATGCCAAATAGGTCCCATCCCCACCAAGGATATGAGCACTCAATCGAGAGGATAGAGAGTGACGAGCAAGAGAGTAGGAATAAGGAGAGAGCAAATATGCTAAGAGCACAAAGTGAGTCCAAAAGTGCCAAGGAAAGGAGAAAGAAAAGCAAAAAGGAGGAAACAAAAAGAATAAGAGAGGAATCTAGGAAAGTTGAAGAGGAAAGGAGGAGGAAAGCAGAGCGAGAGGCAAAGGAGCTGCTGGCTATGGGCCCTCATGAATGAGAATGCCCAAGCACAAGCTCCCAAGCACTCAAAGACATGCCACCCCCAGTATAGCTGAGGGCAAGGGCAAGGGTCTAATTAGCCTCATCCCACCCACCCAAGGCTCTTCTACCATAGTGGATGCCAGCAACCTTGTGGCCTAGGTGCAGTTTCTTGGTCAATAAAAAAACAACTCAAAGTGCAAGTGGAGGAACCCCAATGGCAGGAGCAAAAAGACTGGAAGCTGTGGATATGGAATCCAAATAGGATCCCAAAAGATAGAAGCATCTACAACGACTACTCCTACAGCGTTGCTGTCATCTACAAATTACGATGACTATGTTAAGGAACTCTTGTCTAGCTGGAGAGGGAAAAAGAAGAAAATAAAATCACTACTGCTAGGCTCGAAGCTGAAAGGGAGACTATGGCCGCCTCTCAACTAGAAAGAAATTGCCAACTGACCATGTATCAAAGAGAAATAAACAAGCTAAAGGAGAAGCTCACGGCCAAGAGAGGAGAAGAAGAAAGGTGGCAAGCAGAGATCACTGTTGTGGAAACATAGAACCTCATGAGCCTACAATGCCATTATGATGAGCTAGTAGTGTTGTATAAAGACATGCAAAAGGAAAATGAAAAGATTCAGGATGTCATGGATTAGCTAGTAGTAGTTGTCAAGATTGTGGGAGAGAAGGAAGGAGTCTCGCTTGAAGCTTTCTTGCTTGCACAATGGGGGAAGACACACAAGGGTGGAGGTTGAAAACAGTTTTCCTCTTCTTAGTTGTGTAAGCCAAAAGAACTCAAGTACAAAGAAATAGAAGAACCCTAGATATGGGTCTCAAACCAAACTCAACTAACTAAGGTGGCATACTAACTGAGCCACGAACTAGAGTAGATAAGGATAGCTATCATGTAGCTATTATTCAGGGGCGGTGTACCAACCGCATCTGCAACTGACAAGTCGGTGACATAAATACACAACGGTCACCCTGGCGTATCACGAGTGGAGCTCGATATCTCAACACTCCCCCTCGAGCTCAATCCCAATTCCTGCACACCAAGCAGGTCTCTGAGCTTGCGCAGCTTCTCTGCGCCCAATGCCTTCGTGAATATGTCAGCTACCTGATCCTCTGTGCTGACATAAACTAGATCAATAAGACCTAGTAAAACCCTCTCTCGCACATAGTGATAATGCACCTCAATGTGCTTTGTTCTAGCATGATAGACTGGGTTATTTGCCAAGTGTATACTACTCATGTTGTCACAATAAATGACAACTGGCCCATCTGTAGACTGATGCATATCATAAAGTAGCTTATGCAACCAAGCTACCTCACATGCAGCCATTGCTGCACCCCTGTACTCAGCCTCTGTGCTCGACAAGGCAACTGTAGGCTGTTTCTTGCTGCTCCATGTGACTGCAGCACTCCCAAAAGAGAATACATATCCACTGGTAGATCGTCTATCAGAAATACTACCAGCCCAATCAGCATCATTGTATCCATGCAACTGTATCTGAACCCCAGTCTCATAAAATAGTCCATACTGCAATGTGGACTTCACATACCTGAGTATGCGTCTAGCCGCATCCAAATGTGGTTTCCTTGGAGCTTGCATAAACTGACTTACCAATCCAACAGCATAGCTCAAATCTGGCCTGGTAATAGTCATATAAATCAAACTTCCTACTATGCGTCTGTACATAGTAGGGTCTTCTAGAAGCTCACCTGCATCTGTGCTCAGCTTCACATTTTGCTCCAAAGGAACTGAAATAGGCTTACAGCCTGTCATCCCATATTTGGACAGCATGTCCAATCCATACTGCCTCTGCAAGAGCTGTATCCCACTTGGTGATCTAATCACCTCAATGCCCAAGAAATAACGCAGCTCTCCCAAATCCTTCATCTCAAACTTCTGCTTCAATAGCATTTTCACATGAAGGATATCTTCATCACTGTCACCTGTCATAATCAAATCATCAACATAAATGACAAGTAGCATAATACCTTTCTCTGTTTTTCTCACATAAAGTGAGAAATCTGCCTTGGAAATCTGAAAGCCAATAGTGACAAGATACTGTCCTATCTTGTCAGACCATGCTCTAGGTGCTTGCTTCAAGCCATACAAAGCTTTCTTCAACCTGCAAACAAACTCAGGATGAACAGCATGCACATAACCTGGTGGCTGCTCCATATATACCTCTTCTTGCAAATCACCATGCAAGAAGGCATTCTTTACATCCATCTGATGTAAAGACCATCCCTTTGATGCAGCCATAGCAATGACTGCTCTTACGGTTGCCATCCTTGCAACCGGACTGAATGTTTCTTCATAGTCAATGCCATATGTTTGTGCATACCCCTTGACTACTAATCTTGCCTTGTATCTGTTCACAGAACCATCTGCATTGTGCTTCACCTTATAAACCCACTTACAGCCAATTGCATTCTTACCTTTAGCCAAAGGTACCAATTCCCATGTAGCATTTGCTTCCAAGGCATCCATTTCTTCATCCATGGCTTTCTCCCATTTTTCTTTTCCCATGGCTTGCTCAAAAGAAGTGGGTTCTGGTTCCTGTATCACTTTGACCATATATGCATAGTGAATGGCTGTAAATCCATCATATTTCAGCCTATCCACAGGATACCTAACTCTGGTAGACCTGCGCAAAGTGGGTTCACTCCCAGGTGCTCTCAAAACATCCCTGGTCTTCCTTACTCCAGGTGTAACAATAGAAGGAATACCCAACTCATCATCAATGCTCTGATCTGAGCCACTGGATTCACCATCCACATAAGAGTGACCTGCATTCACATCAAACATGGGCTGATCAACCTTCTCTTTTCCTTTTCGTGATACCTGCATACCACTATCTGCATTACTTTGAGAAGATTCTCCTGATCTCAATCTGCCTGTCCATGGCGAAGAGTGTGAACCACTACTAGAGGACGCTCCAGGTCCACTAATATTTTGTGACTGCTGCTGTGAATTCTGTGCAGCATTACCATTTTGTGCATCTACATCATCAATCACATTTACTGGTTTATACCAGCTACTCATCTCATCAAAAACAACATCTCTGCTCACTGTAAACTTACGAGTAGAAGGGTTATAGCATCTATACCCTTTTTGCTGCAGAGAGTAACCAATAAAGATGCACTTCTCAGCTTTTGGATCCAACTTGGATCTCAACTCATCTGGCACATGTACATAGGCAATGCAACCAAAAATTTTCAAATGAGAAATATCTGGTTTCCTACCAGTATACCTCTCCTCTGGAGTCATTCCATGTATTGCTGCAGTGGGAGTCCTGTTCATTATGTAGACTGCTGTAGCAACTACTTCAGCCCAATAAAAATCTGGCAGGTCTTTTTCATTGAGCATGGCACGAGACACCTCTCCAATATGTCTGTTTTTTCTTTCTGCAATTCCATTTTGCTGTGGGGTATGACTGCATGAATATTGCTGCTTTATGCCATGCTCCTGCAGGAACCTTGCAAACTCATTTGAGAGGTACTCTCCCCCTCCATCTGACCTTAGGCATTTTACTTGCAGACCTGTTTCTTTTTCAACCATAGCTTTAAGAGTTTTGAAATGCCCAAAAACTTCACTTTTCTTTTTCATAAAATACACCCAAACTTTTCTGCTATAGTCATCAATAAAACTGACAAAATAATGACAGCCTCCAAGAGATGCAGCTTTAGTAGTCCACACATCAGAGTGGATTAATTCCAATGGCTTCTTACTCTCTTGAACATGTCTAGGAAATGGTTTCCTTGCCTGTTTTCCAAACTGACAGGCTTCACATACCTTATGCATTTCTGCAACCTTGAATTTAGGCAATCCTGCAACAATATTTTGGGCCTGCATTGATTTAAGTCGCTGTACATTAACATGACCAATGCGTTTATGCCAGATATCAATATCTGCAACTACACCGGTCCCATGTGCAAACATTGCTGCACTCAATTCAGACATGTCTGCATCCAATGTAAACATTCTGCCCTTCTTCTTTCCTTTTGCTATCAAGCGACCTTTATTTTTCATATCCTCAACAAAGCATCCATGAGGATTAAATCTGACCTGCAAGCCCTGCTCAACCATTTGACCAACAGAAACTAGATTCTTGGTGATATTCGGGACATGAAATACATCGGACAGGTATTTCTTTTTCCCATCCTGCATAGATAAGGGAATTTTTCCAATTTGCACAATAGGATGTGCAGTATCATCACCAGTCTCCACAAATCCTGGTTTTTCCATTTTCCTTGCATCCTCCATCCATTCTGCATGACCTGTCATGTGGTTTGATGCACCTGAGTCAACATACCATACATCGTTGCTTTCTTCTACACTTGTCAGAGAATTGTTCATGTGCTGCACCATGAACAAATGCTCATTTCTGTCATCACCCTGTCTACTAGAAGATGCATAATTCCCTTGTTGCAGTTTTCCATTCATGATATCATTCTGCTTTTTATAGCAGTCTTTAGCCATATGACCCATTTTACCACAGTAGTAGCATTCAATATTACTGTTTGCATTTTGGCCTCTTTGCCATCCACCACGACCTCTTTGGCTCCCCCTGCCTCTAGAGTTACCACGTCCTCCTCCATAGGACTAGTTTTCTTGAGTTTGCTGCATATTCTGATTTCTACCACGGCCTCCAAATCGGCCTCCTCTACCTCTGCCTCTACCTCTTCCAACATTTGAGTAGAAGACAGCTTCTTTTGAAGTTCCTCCTGAAGAAGATGCACCACCATTTCTCTGCTCCTCAGAAATTAGAAGAGCAATCAACTCCTCAAAATCAAGAAATCTTTCACGAACTAAAATGGATGTCCGAAACTGTGCATAATCCTTTCCTAGACCATTCAAGGTCACGGAAACTAAATCATCATCTTCCACTGGCGACCCAATGGAAGCAAGTGCATCTGCAATCTTCTTCACCTTCATGTGGTAGTCATTGATGCTCATATTTTCTCTTTGCACATTGTGCAACTCTTGCTTGAGCTGCATTTTCCTGGCTTGTGTATTTGTGCTATACATCTTTGACAGAGTATCCCATGCCTCCTTTGGCGTACTTGCATCTTGAATATGCACAATCATAGAGTCTGAAATGCTGATAGACAGTCAATACATAACTTTCCTGGCTCTCTCATGCCATGCTTTAAATGCCTGCATTTCCTGTTGATTGGGAACATCAGGAAGAACTGGTTCTTCTTCATTTCCTGCAACAAATTGTCAAGAATCGCGTGGTGGGGGGAGATGCTCAAGATGCTGCGCCGAACACACACAGAATGCACAATGAGAAGCTCACTCAAGAGACAAGAAGAGAGATGGAGGCCAAAACGTTTTCTTGCTGATTTCTTCTTCTTCATCCACACACTTTTACAATGTACACAAGGTATAGATAAGATACAACATAAAAGGAAAGTGGCCTACTAAGTCAAACAATGCATAACCGACTACACTAGTCGAATGGCGCTATAACTATGCCAGCTGTAAATAGGTGTAACAACCCGAATATAATAAGTAATGAGTCAGTGGCCATGTGAGAGTCATAATGACCACCGACGTGCTAAGTATAGATGTGTGGACCCATCTAACCAGGCGGTCCATCATCCATGTCCACATGTGTTGAGCTTGCCATCTCAACACAAATTCCCAATATCCTTTTCCCATAAGGAAATTCGTCATTCTAAACTTCCATGCTTGGAAGTTGTTCTTGTCAAGCTTTTCAGTGACAATCTGTGAGAGAGAATCAGACGCCATTACAGAATACTGCAAAAAGTTCTGTCACTGCAAAGAACATAGCTTCAGCCTCACAAGGGCAAATCTGCAAAACTGGCGAAAGTGGTATTTGACCACACAGTCACTTCCTAGTGACGATTTTGCATAAACAGAAACCAAGGATGATTCTGTAACTCCCAATGTCTCTGCGCACAAGCATACGATGCAATTTCTGTGGTAACTTTTCACCGACCTGTAGAACAGTGGTCGCACAGCATAAAACAGGGCTTTTTCCTGAGTGCGTGCAAAAAACTTCCGCCTCCAAAACAGGCCCCGAAATGGCCTCAAATCAAAAAAACAAGGTCGCAGAGGGCTAAAGCCCATTCCCGCAGCATATACTGCCCTCTTGCTTCACCGCGAAGGGCGTCTCAACCTGAGACAATGCACTCCTACAATTTCCAGCTGTGCTACCTGCAGAGATCTGCTCCCAAAACAGAAAATGAAAGCAACACTGCTCCTCTTACCAGACCACCGCGAGCTTGGCTTGCTTTCTTGAGCTCCTTACCACGAACAAGGCTCTGATACCATGTCAAGATTGTGGGAGAGAAGGAAGGAGTCTCGCTTGAAGCTTTCTTGCTTGCACAATGGGGGAAGACACACAAGGGTGGAGGTTGAAAACAGTTTTCCTCTTCTTAGTTGTGTAAGCCAAAAGAACTCAAGTACAAAGAAATAGAAGAACCCTAGATATGGGTCTCAAACCAAACTCAACTAACTAAGGTGGCATACTAACTGAGCCACGAACTAGAGTAGATAAGGATAGCTATCATGTAGCTATTATTCAGGGGCGGTGTACCAACCGCATCTGCAACTGACAAGTCGGTGACATAAATACACAACGGTCACCCTGGCGTATCACGAGTGGAGCTCGATATCTCAACAGTAGTAGTAGAAGAAGAAAGAAGTCGACGGCACCAAAAGCACATAGAAGATTTGGAAAAAGGGTAGCCTTGGAGCTAGATGAGTAGAAAATACTAGAAAAAGAAATCGAGGAGCAAGAGTGAAGGATAAGGGCCCTAGCCCAAAGACATAATGAAAGATTAGAAGAGATTAAAAGAAGAGCATAGGAATGGGTATGCAGGAGTGAAGAATGGATAACAGCCTTAGCGAGCCGACTCGCCCTTGCAGGAGGTGATGAGGTGTTAGCAAAAAGCAGAGCAGAGGCTATGCAAATAAGCTTGGAAGCCCAAAAACGGTTCCTTGAGACTCTCTTAGATGCCACACAATTAGTAGAGGAGGAGGCCGTTGAATCATTAAGGAGAAAGTTGAAGATCACGGCAACAAGGCTCTAAGACAGGTGCTGCACGTCCACCCACAAGATATAGGACCCAAGGAAGAAGAGCCACAACAACACAAGCAAGAAGAGATACAAAAGCTGACTGAAGATATGATGACAACTTTTGACATGGGGCAACGAGACGCGGCTCCTTATTAGAATGTTATTAAAGCAACACCCTACCTCGCAAGAATACTGCCTCTCGCCACTCCTTTTTTGCTCTCACTGCTGGCATACATAGTTGTGCAATGGCTAGGCTAATGATGTGCGCTACCCTCCTACCATCTTTTTGTGACAACCATTTCACTAGTTGCAACCATCCCTTCCTCTCTATGACTTCCCTTAACTCTTGACTAGCCCTAAAAGGATGCATCCAAAGTAGAAAATTTCTTACCAAATCCCTTAAGACTCCAACCTCCCCCTCTTAGGACCCCAAAAGAAGAAGAAGAAGAAGAAGAAGAAGAAGAAGAAGAAAAGATAGAATGAAACAAGAACACAAACAAAAACAGTGAAAAGACAAAGACAAAAAAAAGAGAGCGAATGAATAAAGATCACCAGAAGTACATTATAAGAACATAGTCACATGATCTTGTCACACATAGGTCATAGTCACTGCACCTAGGGGTCCTCAAGTTAGGAATGTCTGGTGGCTTTAGTCAGCGGCTCCGTCCTTAACCCCCTAGCCCATTTTGATTCCCCACATCACACTTAGGGTACATCAATTCCACTAGCATGAACACAATGCACCACATGGTAAGGTGGACGCATCCCCAGGCAATGCACCTTCTTTTCTTTACAGGTAACTCCCCATAATGCAACCCACCAACTTCAAAGGCCCCATCATCATCGATGCACATGACCGCCTACCACATCACCGAATCTTCATCAGCTCAAGCTCGCAAGTGGCATGGGACTGGCACTTGTCTAGGAGGGGAGTAATGTTAAGACATGTCACGGATAAGGACCGCATATCCAGAAAGACGTAGAGAAAGACGAAGGAAGCCAAAGTCAAAAAGTGAATGAAGAAGCTCATTTTGCCTAGGCAAAAAAAGTGGAGGAGAAGGCAAGCTCAGAAAAAACATGGGAGACCATTGAATATTCTAGCAAGGCTCTCTCAAGGATGAAGGATGTCCTGTCAAGGATAAAGGAGGTCCTCTCAAGGATCAAGGATGCTCTCTCAAGGATGAAGGAGAACCTTTGAGGGATCTCACAAGGAAAGTGTAGGGCACAATGTAATTCATTTTATAAGAGCGCTAGATTCCCTCTTATGCAAGTTGTAAAGTCTAAACGGACATGGATGAAGGGTTAAGGCAACTAGAAGGGAATAGGGAAAGAGGGCCTTGGCAAGATATCCAGTCATGTAAAAAAGGGGATGATGCCCAAGAGATTCAAGGTTTTGTATATAAACCTAAAAAGTGAATAAGGAGCTCATTCTTTGGTGTGTCTCAAAAGTGGTCTCTTCTTCTTCTCTTCTTCTCTCCTTCTTGCTTGCTTGTGCATGCTTGAGAGAGGGAGTGTGAGGGAGTGAGTGTGTGAGGGTGAGGGATCTTAGAGAAGAAGCTCTCCATCATATCCTCTCTTCTTCTTCTCTTCTCTTCTCTTCTCTTGTCTTACGCGTGGCTATGGAGGATGGAGCTTGAAGGAGGAGGCTTGAGGCTGCTTGAGCTTGCATCCCGAATCGTGGAGCTACTAGTGTGCTTGAGGGAGGAAGCTACTCATTCGGGCATCAAGGTAAGCTCATTACACCCCATAGGATCGAAGGTACATAGGCTAGGTGAGAGATAGCCATTTGTGCTTGCTTGAAACACTTGAAGCAATAAGTGGTCCGTGGGTCTTGGTGGTTGAGCATGAGCTCTATTTAATGTCTCCCTCCCTCTCCCTCTCTCATTTCCTCTCCCTCCCCCTCTCTTTCTCTCTCCCTCCCTCTCCCTCTCCCTCCCTCTTCCTCTCCCTCTCCCTCTCTCATTTCCTCTCTGTCCCTCTCCCATTTCCTCCCTCTCTCATTTCCTCTCCCTCCCTCTCCCTCTCCCTCTCCCTCTCTCATTTCCTCTCCCTATCTCTCCCTCTCCCTCTCTTTCTCTCTCATTTCCTCTCCCTCTCTCAATACACATGAATGATACCAAAAACAAGTAAGAGAGAGAGAGAAAACTCCATTTCCCTCTCTCATTTTCTCTCCCTTCCCCTCTCCCTCTCCCTCTCTTTCTCTCTCTCTCCCTCCCTCTCCCTCTCCCTCTCTTCTCTCTCATTTCCTCTCCCTTTCTCAATATACACGAATTATACCTCATTTCCTCTCCCTCTCTCAATACACACAGATTATACAAAAAACAAGTAAAAGAGAGAGAGAAAACTCCCTCTCCCTCTCCCTCTCCCTCTCCCTCTCCCTCTCCCTCTCCCTCTCCCTCTCTCATTTCCTCTCCCTCCCTCTCCCTCTCTTTCTCTCTCATTTCCTCTCCCTATCTCAATACACACGAATTATACCAAAAACAAGTAAAAGAGAGAGAGAAAACACAAAAGAAAAGCAAGAATGGACAATGCACTCACCGCAAAGGCTCAAAGAAGGGTTTGGCGGCTCCTCTTCGTGACGGCGGCTCCTCTTCGCCCTTCGTACACCTCCTCCTCTTCTTCGCGAATGGCGCATTTGCGACGCTAATAGCGATGCAAATAGCGATGCCGCTATTTCTTGTCGCTAATGGGCGTCGCTATACCCTCATATCCTTGTAGTGCCATCTTCTCCTCTCTTCTTCTGTTCTCTTCTGTTCTCTTCTCTTGCTCACGGAAATGGAGCTTGGAGTGTGGAGCTTGAGGATCGAGCTCAATTGAAGCTTGCACTGGGATTGTGAAGCTATTGAAGTGCTCGAGATGCTATAACTATGCTAGTTATAGGTTGGTATAACAAACTAAATATGATAAGTGATAAGTTAGTGGCCATGTGAAGATTATAATGACCACCGATGTGCTAAAGTGTAGACATTTGGACCCATCTAGCCAAGAGGTCCATCATCAATATCCACACATGTTGAGCCTACCATCTCAACACTCCACCTTAAGCTCAACTATATATCTATAACTCCAAGTAAGCTTTGAAACTTTCAAAGTTTCTGTGTATCCAATGGCTTTGCGAAAATATCAGCTATCTGATTTTGTGTGCTAACATATACCATGTCAATCTCTCTTGCAAGTACATTCTCTCTCACAAAGTGGCAGTGCACCTCAATGTGTTTTGTCCTAGCATGGAATATTGGGTTCCTAACTTGTTGTATGCTGCTCATGTTGTCACAGTGAGTGACAATTAGACCATCTCCCTGTACATCCAAATCACACAACAACTTTTGTAGCCATATCATCTCACATGTTGCCATAGTAGCACCTCTATACTTAGCCTTTGTACTTGATAACACAACTGTAGGTTGCTTTTTGTTGCTTCATGTAACTGCTATGCTACCAAGGGAAAATAAGAATCCATTGGTAGATCTTCTGTCTGACATGCTACCAGCCCAATCTACATTTTTGTATTGAAACACTTGTACATCCTTATCTACCTCATAAAAAAGTCCATAATGTAAAGTGGACCTCACATACCTCAATATGTGTCTAACTGCATCCAAATGAGGCTTTTTAAGTATCTACATAAACTGACTAACAAGGACAACAACATAGCTCAAGTCTGGCCATATGATAGTCATGTAAATCAAACTCTCTACTCTCCTTCTAAATATAGTAGGGACTTCTATCACATCCCCAATGTCAACACTCAACTTCACATTTTGCTCTAATGGTATTGAAAGAGGTTTACATGCTATCATACCATACTCAAATAATATATCCAAGTCATATTGCCTTTGGGATAGCCATATACCATCATCACATTTGATCATCTCAATACCAAGAAAGTATCTCAACTCATGCAAATCCTTCATCTCAAACTTCTTCAAAAAGTCCCTAATATTAGCAAACCCATCATCTCACTGTCATCTGTAATAATCAACTCATTCACATAGATGGCTATAATGACCAAACCTATATCTCCCTTTCTCACATAAAGTGAGTGATCAACATTAGAAATATAAAAGCCAATATTGACAAGATACTCTTTGATCTTGTTAGACCATGGTCTAGGTGCTTGCTTTAGCCCGTAGAGTGCCTTCTTTAACCTACACACATATGTGGGAGTCTCTAAATTCTCATAACTTGTTGGCTGCTCCATATAGCCTCTTCTTGTAATTCACCATGCAACAAGGCATTTGTGATATCCATCTACTACAAAATCCAACCTTTGGTTGATGCTAAAGTAATTATGCATCTAACGATTGCCATCCTGGCAACTGGTTCGAATATCTGTTCATAATCTATACCATATATTTGAGCATAGCCTTTTTTGCAACCAGTCTAGCCTTATACCTACTAATCGAACCATTTGCATTATGCCTGATTTTGTAAACCCACTTACAACCAATATCTTCCTTTTCCTTAGGCAAGGGTATCAAATCCTAAGTCTTATTGGCTTCTAATGCAGTCTCAATATGTTTTGTCCTAGCATGTAACACTAGGTTCCCCGCTAGCTGTATGCTACTCATGTTGTCATAGTGAATGACAGTTGGGACCATCTCCATGCACATTCGAATCACCCAATAACTTCTATAGCATAAAGTGGACTTCACATACCTCAATATGTATTTAGCTGCATCCAAATGAGGCTTTCTAGGCATCTGCATAAACTGACTGACAGGGCCAATAGCATAGCTCAAGTCTAGTCTTGTGATAGTCATGTAGATCAAATGCCCTACTATCCTCTTGAACATAGTAGGATCTTCTATCTCATCCCCAATGTTAGCACTCGACTTCACATTTTCTTCCAATGGTAATGAAAGAGGCTTACATATTGTCATACCATACTTGGATAACATATCCAATACATACTACCTTTGGGATAGCTACATACCATCATCACATCTGATCACCTCAATACCAAGAAAGTACCTTGGCTCACCCAAATCCTTCATCTCACACTTATTCTTAAAAAAATCCTTAATTTCAGTAATTTCATTATCATTATCACTTGTAATAATCAAGTCATCCACATAGATAACTATGATGACCAAGCCTGCATCTCCCTTTCTCACATAAAGTGATCGGTCAGCATAAAAAACATAAAAGCCAATGTTAACAAGATACTCTCCACTCTTGTCAAACTATGCTCTAAGTACTTGGTTCAACCCATGAAGGGGAGCTACAAGCTCTACCGAGACCTACGGACCGCTTATTGATCAAGCATTTCAAGCCGAGTGGCCATGGCTACCTCTCACATAGCCGACGTGCCATGCCTACCTTACGAGTGTAGTGAGCTTACCTTGATGCTCGATCAAGTACCCTCCTCTCTCTTGCACATTGGTAGCTCCATGATCCTTGTGGCAAGCTCAAGAAACCTCAATCCCTCTCCCATGAGCTCCATCCTTCATAGCCGCGTGCGTGAGAAAAGAGAAGAGAAGAGAAGAGAAGAAGAGAGGAGGAGATGGTGAAGAGCTTCACCCTCTTGATCCCTCACTCCCACATGCTCACTCCCTCACACTCTCACACTCCCTCTCTCAAGAGCACACACAAGCAAGAAGAAGAGAAGAAGAGAGCCACTTTTTGCCACACACAAGAATGTGCTTCTCATTCACTTTTGAACTTTATATACACACCCTCTTTTCTTTGGGCGGTCATCCCCTTTTTTTTACATGGCCGGCCATTGGCCTAAGCCCATTTCTTATTTCCCACCATTCTAATTTATCCTATTCCCAACTAATGCATACAATTTGCACAGGAGCGAGCCTGGCACTCTTTTACAAGGATTTGGGAGCACTTCCACATTTAATGGTGCGCTTTTTACTCTTTTGCTTTCTCGGGGCGACAGTGAGACTTTTTGGGGTCGTGCCCGAACATTTAAAATTTTCAGGGTCTGGTTACCGTTCAAGGCGCCTTTCCCTTCTTTTATCCTGCGCCTTTTTTGCTATTTCCTTTTTTTCCATTTTTCTGCTCCTCTGTGCTGTGGTAAACATGATAAACATTACCCCCCTCCTAGCCAAGTGCTAGTCCCATGGCACTGCGGTGGGAAGTAGTGGGATAGTTGGGTCTACTACTAAGCAGAACTGGTGGGTAGATGACACTGATTCAAAGGTGAGGGTGTGAATGAGAGGTGATGGAGTTTAATGATGATGACCAGGAGAGATTCTGGCGTGCTTTAGGCTTCATGAAGAGGCTCGGCATTTCTCACACAGTTGTGGCTTCCATTCTTCGACGGCTGATAGGGGTTCCAGTTGGCTGGTGAAAAATATGTAGCCAGTCATCCCTTGAGCGTCAGAAACGCTTGATCAATAAGCAATCCCTTAGGAGGATGATCTTGGAGGGATTTATCCTGGAGAAGCCCCCTCGAACTCTACCTTGAAAAAGATATGCTTTGTCCTCGCATTGAAGATCTGTGTCTTTGATTTGAAGAACTTTGTCTTTGATTTCAAGATATTCAGTGCTGCGTTGAAGATTGTCAACCTTGCATTGAAAATCTTCAGGCTTGTGGAATCAATAAGCGATCTGTAGATCTTGAGGCGTCAGGCATGCATCTTTGGAAGATGAGGTTCCAAGATCTATGCTAATGGCAGATCTATTACTGAGTACTCCTTTTGCTTGATTTGGTTCAGTCATGGTAGCCATCAGTAGGCAGATGGTTGGCGACATGAAGCATGTTGGTCCGTCCAATCCAATGCAGAAAAGCTCCTGAAACAGCAGCAATGGTGTCATGTCCGACACATGGAAAAAGTTTTGGTCATTGAAGGATGCCGTGGATGATTTTTTAGCTGAGTAGCCAGTTCTTGAAACACGAACATAACTTGCAAGAAAATTTGTGCACTCCTTAAGGGGTGTGCCTACCTCACCATGTAGTGCATGGTGCCCGTGGCAGTGGAACTGGGAGATGGGTCTAACCTTGGGCAAGCCCTTGGTAATGTCCCACACTTGAGGACCCAGTTCATGTGTCTTTGGAGGTGCGGTGCAAATCTTAGGGTGACAGGTCTGAAAGTCCTGCCCTTGATGTGCCCTAAGTGTGAAGTGGGGAAGGGGCTAGGGAGAACCCTAGATGCAGTGACTGTGGTGCACAACAAGGTGAAGGGAAGTTGCAAGCTCATCATGTGAAGTCTTTTCTCTCTTATCTTTGCTTAGTAGTAGATTCATCCCTTGGCTTTGCTATTCTTTGCTCTTGTCTCTTCTTTCCAGTTCACCTTTTCTTTTGTTGCCTTGTGGATTTTTTTTTTTGAAGAGGTTATACATAGATGCATGTGATACAAGGGCATGATGGGAGTTTAATCCCCGTCATCCAAATGGTGGGTAGGGGATGGTGGAGGGCGAGGGGCTTTGTTAAGGAATCTGCGGCTCAGCAAGTAGCCCTTGAGATTGAGTCGGGTCTTGAGAGTAGTGGTGGAAAGGAAAGGGTGATTGCACTGTGTGAATTTACTATTGTTCATATCCTCAAGCAATGCAATATAGAAGGATGGCAAAAGAGTAGCGTGCATCATGAGGTGAGTCATGGTGCTGCTATCTATGGCATTAGGGTCGAAGTAAAGGGGTGGAAGGTGGCGTTCTTAAGGTGCAGGCTCTTGGTGGATTAGGACCCAAATTAGTCTAAGATAATTACAGGTTGTTATGAAGGCGGGGTCAGGACAGGATGTGAACTCACTAAGGAATCTATCTATGGAATTGTACAGATTAGGGAGGGTAAATACAAGGGCATATTTGTAGGAGGTGCTATTGGCGTTATAGATGATAGGGAAGTCAAACCTGCCATGGATGGACGGATTAAAATCCACGCCTACCCTTCGAGGATACGACATGGAGGTGGGGTCGTTTCTCTCAGAAGGAAGGGTGTTACAAAATGCCATCCAAGCATCAAGGTTGACATCAAATGTGCATCTTCTCCAGGTGGGTTGGTAATTGTAGCCCTCCACCGATCTAGGCACCTGGAAGACTTTATCATGCCAAAATTTGTAGTCCTCGGTTCCCCAAGAAGTTGGGTTGGCCTCTCGCTCCGCTAGCCACTTGTCCTTGAGCCTTGCACCCATAGCGATTACATCGTTTACAACTTCAATGGGCATTACTCTATTTAATTTAGTGGGAAGCTCAAAGCTCAAGTCGAAGGGGTTGCGGGCATATTCTTGCTGTTCCCAGATGATTAGATCTGCATGGAATCTAGTGGGGAGGTCCTCAGGGCACGGTGGGAGAGGAGTAAGTTGCCTTGGGACAGGTCTAACGTTCAGCTTCTTCCTTGCCTTCTCCACCATTTCTCTTCTGCGCTTATCCAGGGCTGCTTTCCTCTCAGCGGATGTGTCAGTGGGTTGCACTTCATCTTGTCATGGAGGAGAGGGTGGTGGGATGTAGTCCTCCTCCTGAGGTCCCAGATCAAACTCTGCTCCACCCCCTTCTGCTTGCACTTCTTCTTGCACCTTCTCTTCTGTGAAGCCAAGTTCGATTTTTTGCATCGTCAGGCCTACATGTGTAAGGTATTTTCTTTGCTCCTCTAGGCTCTGTGGCGGGCCTCCTAGTTGTAGTGGTACGTGCAGGCCTGTTGTTAGGACTCTGCGTGCAATGGCTAGCTTCTTTTGCAGGCTGATCATTGGCCTCGTTTTCTTTTGTTTTGGTGGAGTGAAGCAGCGTGTTGAGGAAAGTGTGCTGCTGGGCCATCATAGAGAGCTGGGTAGCCTCTGCCTGATTTTCAGCCAACACTCTATCTCCTGCTTTGGCCAATTGGCGTGCCAGGTCTCATATCCTCCTTTCGTTGTGGTCAGCCCACTCCTTCGCTCTCTTCTCCATATCTTCCAGGTTCTCCCCCTGATGGAGGGTCATAGCCATGAGTTGTTGCTCTTGGTCTTTGAGCTTGCGGTGTAGGCGGGACTGCTCTTGGTGTTCATTGGCGATCTGTGCACTGAGCTGATCCAGCTTCACCTGCATTCTTCGCACCTGCTCTTCTCTTAGCTGGTCTAGCTCTGTAGTCTCCTGTTTTATCTTCTCAAGCTTGTTTTGTGCCTCCAGGTTGACTGTAGTGAGCTGGTCGTTCTTGCGCCGCAAGTGAGCAGTGGTCTCTCTCTCTCCATTGAGGCGATCCATTAGGATTTTTCTTCTTCCCTCCCAGGCAGCATCACGTTCCTTTAGGGCTTTTGCTTCTTCTGCATCTCTATTGTTGGCTTCCTCCTTTAGCACATCAATCTCCTTTTGGTACTCTACTATTTGTTTAG
Organism: Lygodium microphyllum; assembly: GCF_053477565.2. Taxonomy (NCBI): domain Eukaryota; kingdom Viridiplantae; phylum Streptophyta; class Polypodiopsida; order Schizaeales; family Lygodiaceae; genus Lygodium; species Lygodium microphyllum. Next base: position 123,665,212 of record NC_141159.1, on the reverse strand, counting down.
TTTTCTCCAGCAGGAGAGTGGCTATTGATTCTGGCCTGCTGGAGATGGGGGATGGGACATGGTGGTAGCAGTGGTAGTAGCTTCTATTTTCTATCTTTTAAGCTTTGGGCTTGGCTCCACATCAGCCGTGGAGGCCCTCTTCACTCCTGACACTGGGGTGGCTATGCCAACTTCTCTTGCCAACTCCCTTTCCACCAGGAATTGCAGCCATGTGACCATATTGCTCTCATCGACCTTTGGCGAAGTTCCTGGGGCGGGGATGGTTATTACGGAAGTAGCAGGGCTAGTTGGCACAAAACTGGTAGGGACAGGCGTGATGGCCTCCTTGCCCTTGCCCTCTGCGAGACCGGAGCGGGATGGGATCTGGCACGTTCAAGCTTGTGTCCAGGTTCTCATCCTCCTGGGGTGGGGTTTGCTTTCTTTGTCGTTGATGTTGTTCCACAGATAGGCGAATTGCAAGTTCTACATCTTCTTGTTCCTTCTTCCTCAAGGCTTCTCGCTCCTCCTCAGCCCTTCTTTTCCTCTCCTCTTCTACCTTTCTAGACTCCTCTTCCACTCTCTGTGCATCCTCTTTTTCTTTCCTTTTCCTCTCTGTTTCCTGGGATCTTGACCCTCTTTGCGCTTTTTGCAGTTCTTCTTTCTCTTTCTTCCTCCTTTCTTCTTTCCTTTGCTCTTGGAAACGCTTAGTGCGCTGCTCTCTTTGCTGCTGCTGGCGCTCTTCTTCTTGCTTTTCTTCTTCATCACTACTCTCATCAGTTTCTGTTTCCTCGTCAGAGCCAGAGGATTCTTCATGGTGTGGTGAGGGTGGCGGTCTCTCCTGCTCCTCCTCTACTGCTCCTGCCTCCTTTACTGCTTCTTCAATGAGGGCGGTTAGTACACCTCCATATCCAACGAATGATGCTTTGGAGGTGGCCTTCTTCCTGTCTTTTGCTGCTGGGGATTCACCTCCAGTAGGTTGGCTTCCCAGATCAAGCGCCACGGCAACCTTCTCGATTCACCTCCAGCAGGTTGGCTTCCCAGATCAAGCGCCACGACAACCTTCTCGATTGTGTGCCTTACATAATCATTCCAGTCGATCTCTTCTGGTGCATTGGCCATGAGGCTTTCGAGCACAGTCACATTTATTCTGCCCATATAGGCAGTGTACCGATGTGGCTGGAGAAGAGGGTGTGCACGACTTTAGCACGCATGCGGATTTCGTCATTAGGGATGTCCTGTATATTGACTCCGTCGTTGGACCGCACCTAGTTCTTGTCCATTTTTAGCATGGCGAAGACATACTTGTGATTAATGAAAAGTATTTTTGCTAGGCAGGAACCCAAGATGGCTCATCACGATCGCGCTCATAAGCTTCCCTTCACAGAAGAAGAAAAGCAAAAATATATGATGAATTTGGAAATTCAAGCTTATGGACGACTGAATTTTTGAACTGTCCACAACCTATCCAGGGTCGTGGAAACGGAGGAAGCAGCTAAGTAGGTCGTAGAAAAGTGCAAAATGACCAAGTATGTGGAGCAGGCGGAGCAAAATGTGGATCATGCAAGGTGTGTTGAGTTCTTACGAACTTTTGACTCTGCCTCCAAGAGTGCCATGGTGACTGTGGGAAGGGGGGATGCTACCAGGCAAGTTAGGGTACCCTTAAGCAAGGAACTAGTAGAAAAGGCACTGGGCCTGGAATCAAGGGCCGTAAAGATGGCTAAATGAAGCTAAGCATGAAAAATACGCAAAACAGGAATGCAAAAGACTTGAAATTTTTTTCTAATTTTATTTTTATTTTTTTGATCACTGAGTTCAACCTTTCAACAATTATTTGTGCCTTATTAGCCTTATTCCTCCCCCTCGGAAAGATGAAAATCCTTCCTAGGATTGAACGAAGTGGTGAGGATATCAAAGGTGATTGTGATAGGGTGTTCCGGCCAACAGCCACTCATAAAATGCAGGGTTGTACTCAAGTTGAGCGTGACGATCGAGTTCACAGGGTTGTACAGAAACTTGGAAGATATAGGTCAAGACATCGTGAAAAATATCTCCGGTATTAAGGCGGCTTGCAACGTGCAGTTCTTCTTCAATAAGGAATTGGTCAATGTAAGGATGGGCTAGGACCTGGTCATCTAAGTGTTGGTTCCGGGTAATGGCCAAAACTCTAAATGAAAGAGGTGCCACATAAGTAGGATCGTACTCAATGGTCTTGATTGCCCTCCTTTGTTTAGCATTTGTCATGATACGATAGCCTTTCTTTTCCCATTGGATCCGCAAAGTGAACCACTGCTGTAAGAACGAGGAGGTTGAGCTTGCAAGTTGCGTGAGCTCATATAATTCTTGTTCGGGAGCAGAACGAGGAGGCTTACAGTATGAGGTGATTAGTTGCTTGATAACAGCTTGCTCCTTTGAGATTTCTTCATTTGCTATTAGTTCAGCAGAGTGATCTTGGGGAATTTGACGGTCATAAACTCGTATTCCTCCCAAGTGCATGGTAATGCACAAACATCAGAAGCAAGTGGTTCATCAAGAAGACCTAGGTCCAACCGCTCATAACTCCTAGAAAATGTGGTGAAAGTGTGGTCTAACACCTTAATGCAGGTCACAAGGTCATCTCCTGAAGGTTCAGCAAGGTCTTTAGCCAAGGAAAGGAAAGATCGTACCGCATAGGAAGGCCTAAGACCTGTTGGTGGTGATGGTGCAATTGAGTTGGACAGCAATGACTCCATTGCTGGTGTTACAGGTGTGGCTTTGCACTCCGAAGCACTTTGAAGTGTTGTAGGAGGCTCTGGTGGCATGGAAGTTGTGCTGGGTTTTGAGTGCACAGTCACGGAAGTATTCAACTCTTTTGAGTGAGGTAAGCTTGAGGCTTTTAGCGATTGCTTTGGTCGATAAATTAGCTGGGACTTATTAGTCACAGCCGGCAATGGTTTGCTAACTACGGCCTGGGCGCTATGTTTGCAAGCCTCTCTGACTGGGTGAGGTTGCTTGGAGATGAGCCTTTAGACTTGCCATTCTTAGGCACCCAAATCCAGGGGTTGCCTTCATAGTAGCCTTGTGCTCGCAAGAGATCCTTGGGGATCCATCGCGGCGTGGTTGTGTGCCTACGTTGATAGCGTCCAAATTGCCTCTTAGGCCGTGATGACTGATTGTTTTGGCATTTAGAAGCACGTTTGGGTGGTCTACCCGAAGGTGGTCTTTGCCACTTTGGCACCCATATAAGCTTAGACTCCTTGGCCTTGTGAGCACTCTTGGTGGGTTTGGGTCTAGGGTCTAGAGCTTGGCGTGAGACCTTAGTGTCCTTCTGTGTAGACTTGAGCGTAAGTGCGGTCGTAGAGATTTCTACTAGTGGCTTCACAATGTTGAAAGGGTCAGAACAACCCTTGCTAAAAGTCATCACTATGCGCACATTGCCTATAGCAAGATGGATGCGATGTAGATTACAATCCACATTACAATTCGTCTGCTTCTTAAAAGTACGACCTAATAGTGACATATTACCGACCCCTTTTGTGTTAGGCAACACGTGAAAGAAAGCTGGTATATGCTCAGACTCGATAGAAATGACCACTTTGCACTTTCCTAAGAGTGTGTAAGCATTGCCCTCAAATGGGGTGAGTCTGGCGTTGGTGGGCTGCAGTTTAGGTTGACCAATCCGTGTCCAATGGTCATGCGTCAAGATATTGTAATCGGCACCTTCTCAATCAAAGAATCAAAAGAATAGGTCTTTTCCACAGTGACAATGATTCGTAAGTAGGTGGGTGCCACTGCTTCTTCATCTTGATCAGTTATTTCCGTAATAGTAGCCACGCGGACGTTGACAGGGGCTTCCAACATAGGTGTCTCATGCAACGGGTGGGAAGGAGGATAGTATTTTTTTATGCGGCTGCCATTGAAAAAGCCGATTCCTTCGCCTTTGAGCGTCTCTAATTCAACGTTGCCTGTTCGACTAATTGTGCGTACTCGGAAAGGTCCCAGTCCACGGAATTTCATTTTCTGTTTGTGACCCTTCACAGAGTATAGCAGAACGAGATCCCCCTGATCAAAGTCGCGTTGTTTGACATGCTTGTCAAACCACATTTTCCTCCATGCTTTCTCACAAATCAACGCATGGGTGGCCAAGAGCCGGGTTTCCATGAGACGCTCTAGCTCTACTAATCGATTTGTCCAAGAGTCTCTTCCCTCCCAGCGCTCCTACATTGCTATCCTTAAGCTAGGGACAAAAAACTCTAAGGGCAGAATGGCCTCCATTCCATAAGTCAGCCTAAAGGGCGTCTGGCCTATAGCCGTTTTATAAGCCGTACGATAGGCCCACAAGGCCGCCATTAATTTGTTGTCCCAGTCACTCCGAGATGTAGATACCACTTTTGTGAGTCAATGCTAGGATTTTATTGTGTTGAGATGGCAAGCTCAACACATGTGGACATGGATGATGGACCGCCTGGTTAGATGGGTCCACACGTCTACACTTAGCACGTCGGTGGTCATTATGACTCTCACATGGCCACTGACTCATTACTTATTATATTCAGGTTGTTACACCTATTTACAGCTGGCATAGTTATAGCGCCAGTCGACTAGTGTAGTCGGTTATGCATTGTTTGACTTAGTAGGCCACTTTCCTTTTTTCTTGTATCTTATCTATACTTTGTGTACATTGTAAAGAGTGTGGAAGAAGAAGAAGAAATCAGCAAGAAAACGTTTTGGCCTCCATCTCTCTTCTTGTCTCTTGAGTGAGCTTCTCCTTGTGCATTCTGTGTGTGTTCGGCGCAGCATCTTGAGCAATCCCCTCCACCACGCGATTCTTGACATATTGGTGGATTCTGCTTGTCCGTTAGCCTAAGGGTAATAGGGTGAGGATTTTATGTGAATGATTAGAAAAGTAGAGAGCAGATGCGATATCACCTCATTAATGAAGTGTGTGCCCTGATCACTGACTAATTCTATTGGACACCCAAACCGTGAAATGACCTGCTCCCACAAGAAATTTGCAGTGGTTCTAGCGTCGTTCTTCCTTATAGCTCTTGCCTCTGCCCACTTCGTTAGGTAATCAGTTGCCACTATGATGTAGCGAGCCTGAGAGTATTGTGCCGTGGGACTGATAGGTCCAATGAAGTCGATGCCCCATTTTTCAAAGGGTTGTCGGGCTATGACAAGGGTCAACTCCATTTTATCTTTGCGCACGAGCACCTTGGTTCTTTGGCATTCGTCGCAGTGCTTCACAAATTTAGTAGCATCATGGAATAGGGTGGGCCACCATAGTTGGGATTGCAGCACCTTTCGGGCTATTGTATCCCCACTAAAGTGTCCTCCAGTGATTCCGCCATGTGCTTCTTTCAATGCATCGTGCATCTCGTGCTCACACATGCATCTGCGCAACAAACCGTCTTGTCCTAACCTATAGAGTTGGCCGGCTATCAATTGGTATGGTCGGATTTTCAAAATAAGTCTCCTCAGCCTGGCCTTCTCAATTGGTCTATCAGGTAATCCGTTCTCCAGCACCACCTGAACTGTTACAAATGCGGGATCTAGAGCATGGCAAAGACGGAAGCTATGGAGGATGGAAGGAGAAGTGTGGACTCATAATGGAAAAGACACTGTTTGTTACACAAGTGAATTAGGTTCCAAGATTGAGACTTGGACTCATAAACACAATCTTGTGTAGGTGGACAATGACACTGACGCTTTACTGAAAAGAAAAGAGTACTATCATTGCATTTTGAAAAAGGAAGCAAGTACAATGCTTTATAGGAAAGTAGGAAACTGCAGTAGGCACCACTGTGCATATGGGATAGGTAAGCCTGCATATCCTTGACCCTGAAGCTCCATACAAAGAGGCTGTTTAGTGAGTGTGATTGCTGATTCTCAACACCCCTCCTCAATCACAACTAGAAAGGCACAAAGTGTGTAGAGGCTGTAATGAGAACCACCTGCAAAGTGTGGGCACACCACAAACATGGTAGACACCAGAGGCTGTTGCAGAAAAGGCTAAGTGTGGGCACCAAAACATGATGGACATCCAGAGGCTGTAAAAGGGGCCTCACAAAGTGTACAGGGACTGTAGTGCCAAGTTACATAAGGAGTTTTACAAAGCTTATGGCAGGAAGCATTAGGGCAAGGAAGTACAAGGCTTTTAAAACAGTCTATCAGAGTTATGAGAGTAGAAGGACTGATGAGTCTTGTCCTTCCGATCCTGGTGGTCTTCATCTTCATCTTCTTCTTCATCTTTTGGTCCATGGTCTTCTTCTTCTTTTACAGCTGCAAGATAGGCCTTTTGGGACCTCTTTCTAGCATGACAGAACTTTTCAGTATGTCCGGTCCTTTTGCAGAAGTCACAGAAGAGCGGTTTCTTTTTACCTTTGTATCTGTTGTTTACATATAACATTTGTTCATCCTTTGAAGTACTGGGCTCTTCTTTGCTTTTAAGTTTCTTTTCTTCTTCTAACAGAGATGCCTGGATATCAACAAGTTCAGGATTTGGCATGTTGATTAAAGTTGTTGATACATTATTATATTCAGGAGGCAAACTCTTAAGTAGAACACCGATGCAAACATCTTCATCCATTTTAATGTTGATTCCTGCAAGTTGGGTTAGGAGTCCTTCCATGTAATTGAGATGTGTGGCAAGTGATGTGCTGGACTTCATTTCAAGCCTGAAGAACTCAATCAGGAGACCATACTTTGATGATTTAGATTGTGCACCGAACAGGGTGTCAAGTCTTTTCCATGTATCCTGTGAGGTCTCACAGTTATCCACATGGTGGATATAACTGTCGTCTAGCTCTAGTTTGATGATGGCCTGGGCTCTGTCATCATTCTTTTGCCAAGTAGTTGCAAGGTCCGCGTCCCGAGGTTTCTTCTCTTTGCCATTTGTGATGGCCCAGAGACCCTTTTTCATCAAGATGAGCTTGATGCGGGTTTGCCAGGTGTGAAACCCGACTCCTTTGAATCGAGCATTTGGAGAATATTTTTCCATGTTGAGGTTGCAAGATCAGCAGCAAATCAATACCAGAATTCTGAGATTTTATCAGTAGAAGAGCAGAATGTAGTGTGTCAAGAGACACAGTTAGTGACAATGTGAAAACACACTATGTCAATGTTGATGTTGAGCTTGATTCTTCTTGTTCGAGATCGTTCGGTCGTTCTTCAATCTTCTCAGGTCCTTCCCCTCCTTGATTTGATGCTGGGTCAATGGATTAGAGTGACAGAGACTTGGGTTAAGTGTCAGGAGAAAGAAAAATTGAGGTAAAAAACTTGAGAAATTTTGGCTATGGTGGAATTAGGGTATCTGAGACAGGGGCCTGGTTTTTTCAACATTGCAGGAGCTATACTTGATCAGTTTTAAAAATTTTTACATGCCTAGGAAGCTGACTTCATGGGCTATCAAAGCCCCATGATAATCATCAAGATCGCTGGCTGTATGAAGCACGCAGACACGTCGAATAGATTCGGCGCAGTTCAGGACAGGTTTGCGCGATTTCTGCAATGCTGGGGTCAGGGCACAACAATATCATTGATTCACATACCAGGATGGAGCGCCTTGAGTAGAAGAACAACTCCCTAGAAGAAATCAAGAGCTGAAATGGCCTGGTTGAGGAGTTATTGAAGCTCTAAGTAAGGTAGGTCCTGTCTGGCTATGGCAAACACAGAGCAGAGATTGAGAATTTTCACAATGCTGAGCTCCAGATGGTCTAATCTCCTAGATTGATGTGATACAGGGAAGCTTTGTGAGTTGGGGAATACTTTTCCAGAAGGAAGCTCCAAGAGATTTGACCTGTGGAGTGAGATATAAGCAGCTCAATCTGACAGGGTGCTGCTGGCTATGGCTGCCAAGGAAGCTTCAGTGAGAGTAGAGTTGGAAGATGAAGTCATGAGCTGACATTGAGCTAGATTGAGGTTGAGAGGAATCAAGAGAGGCTGGAGAAACAATGCCATGCCCAACTATGCTCTGATACCATGTTACAAATGTGGGATCTAGAGCATGGCAAAGACGGAAGCTATGGCGGATGGAAGGAGAAGTGTGGACTCATAATGGAAAAGACACTGTTTGTTACACAAGTGAATTAGGTTCCAAGATTGAGACTTGGACTCATAAACACAATCTTGTGTATGTGGACAATGGCACTGACGCTTTACTGAAAAGAAAAGAGTACTATCATTGCATTTTGAAAAAGGAAGCAAGTACAATGCTTTATAGGAAAGTAGGAAACTGCAGTAGGCACCAGTGTGCATATGGGATAGGTAAGCCTGCATATCCTTGACCCTGAAGCTCCATATAAAGAGGCTATTTAGTGAGTGTGATTGCTGATTCTCAACATGAACTACATCGTCGGCCCAATATGGCGTCAGATCAGCTTTAAACAATTCTCTCTCACTAGACAGGTTAAAGAGATGAGCATCCGGTAAATCGTCAGGTATGCCTTGTCTAGCGATTTCTCCTGTGGGTATGTGGGACATATGGTTAGCCATGTAAGGCTGCTTTCCTTTGCGTACAACCACAGAGAAGTCAAATTCCAATAGGAGAAGTAACCATCTAGTTATGCGTCCTATAGTGCAAGGCTTATTCACAAGATAGAGCAAGGCTTGATGGTCAACAAAGAAAATAAAGGGAGTGGCCAACAGATAATGTCTAAATTTCTTTACAGCAAATACCATGGCCAACCCCTCCCTTTCTGTGGTGGAATAATTCATCTCAGTCTCTGTGAGCTGCCTGCTGGCAAAACTCACCGGATAGTCTAAGTTATGTTCACCAGGCTAGCATAACTCGGCCCCAATAGCAAACTTAGAGGCATCTATGTGCACATGAAACGTTATGTTCCAGTCTAGGGCTCATAAGATTGGTGCAGTGGTAAGAGCCTTCTTCAACTCTTCATATGCGCACTGGCATTCCTCAGTCCATTCGAACACGATCAACAGCTTATACAACGGTCTACCAATCAGTGTGTAATTTAGTACAAAGCGGCGATAGTATCCAATATGTCCTGAGAAACACTGAACTCCCTTGTAGTTATTGGGTGGCGGAAGGTTGACAATGACTCTGACTTTTGAAAAGTCTGTGGCGATGCCGTTCTTTGACACCACGTGCCCTAGGATACATCCGTATTTCACCCAGAACTGGCACTTCAAGGGGTTCAACGAGAGGTTGTATAACCGACACCGTTCAAAGACAACTCTCAATTTCTCTAAGTGTTCGGCCCAACTAGAGTGTACGCATAAGTCGTCTACAAATATCTCTAGTTCGCGCCTAAGCATATCTTTGAAGATAGTGCACATTAAGCGTTGGAAAGTCGCAGGCGCATTCATCAGCCCAAAGGGCATGACAATGTAGGCGAATACACCCCATTCCATGGTGAAGGAAGTCTTGTGCCTGTCATCGGGGTGCACTTGCACTTGATTGTAGCCCGAGAAGCCCTCCAAAAAATTGTAGGCCTCTTTACTTGCTACCCTCTCAAGCATGTGCTCAGTGTATGGTAAAGGGTAGTTATCCCTCTTCGTAGCGGCATTAACTTACTTGTAATTAATGCACACTCAAATTTTTCCATTCTTCTTCATCACGATCACAATCGGTGATACCCAGTCTGTGTGCTCAATCTCATATATGAATCCCGCCTTCATGAGCTTATCAATCTCCTCTTTTACTACATGGGCGTGTTTGGGATTCATGGGGTAAGGTCGTTGCTTTGTTGGCACTGCATCAGGGACCATTGGGATATTATGAGTCACAACCCTAGGGTCGACCCCTTTAAGTTCTTCCAACGTCCAAGCAAATACATCAATATACTCTTGCAACTCTGCAACAAGTTTGGTCTCCTCATCCTCGGTCAAATCGTCTGCAATGAATACACGTCTTGGCTTTTCGCCCTCCCCAGCCAAGTTGACTTCCTTGACTTTGGCGGGTCCTTCGATCAGTTCACTAGTTTGGCCCTGCCTCTTCGCACCTAGCAGAATCACTACTCTGTCACCCTTTTTAAATTTTGTAAGCTGTTTGGATAGATCCTGCGGTTTCTTTTGCCTCTCTGCTTCTGAGTCCTTCGCTCGCGTCCTGGCCTCCTCCTTTAGTCTCATGCGCCTTAGGTGGACTGGCAAGTCCCCTTTTGTACATTTGACCTTAGAGGGTTGGGGTATCTCGGGATCACTCTCAGTGCTGACTTTCGACTCCAAGTTAAATTGGCATCCCTCGCTCAAGGAAGGAGTTTCCCCAGGGGGTCATAGTTCAGTAGGTGCATCCGTCTTGAGCACTGGGATCACCCATGGTCGTGCTACTCCGGCTTGCTCGTAATCCATGGCTCTTATGTGTTCTAGCCGGGATCTATCGCACTCCATCCGCATGACTTCTTTTTCACTCCAATTCGTCCTTTCCTTCCTGGGTCTCGGGTCTGCCTTGATTTGTTCTATCATTCTCCCTTCTGTGTCATACTCTACTGTATCTATCCCTTCCTCACTTTCATCTCTCGTAGAGCGACAGTCCTCATATTCCTCATCGTCAGAGTCTTGCTCTTCAGACCGTTCATCATCGCCTAAGCTTTTCTCTTTAGTCTCCTTGTCATCAGTAACTAAAGCCCAATTGTATAACAAATTCAGATCGTGGACTTTGGTCCATTTCCATTCTATCTTAGTCAACAGATCACGTAGAGGTTTTAGGTTGGCAGCCAAGTTGCCCTTTAGTGTGTCTATCAGATACCCTACGATTTCCTGAAGCTCTAGCTTATTGCCGGGGATATGGAACGAGACAGGTTTCTTTGGGTTGAGTGAGCTTCCTGCCATCATGCAGAGTGGCACAATTGGCTGCTCTATTGGCATGGTTGTGGCTTTAGCGGCCTGCCGATATAGTTCTTCCTCATCTGAGAATGGTATGTCAATGGTTGCCAAGATGTGCATCCAATCCCTCTCATCCTCAGGGCAGGGAATTTATTTAGTGAGTGATCCATAGGGTTTGGTCATTTGAGTATCGCCTTTTAGCATGGCTAAGATGGCATTTAGGTCAACGGGGGTCGTTTTCCAAGTGTCCATCTCTACCCTTACCACTTCAGTTCTGCTCCCTAGGAAGATCAAACCATTCCCCCCAATCTTCAATGACTTGAGCGTTTCTCATCCAAGGTCGGCCTAGCAGTATGTCGTAGTCCATTCCCTTCATGACAATGAAGTTCATGGAAAACTGCACACCTGCAATCTTTACTGGCCAGTTCTTTAAGACTCCGAATGGCCTTATCTTCATTCCATTTGCTAATGTGACATTGAACCTGGCAGTCTCTATAGGAGGATATCCCTATGCCTCTAAAACTGCATGGCTCAGTACGCTAATACTAGCACCTGTGTCCATAATTCCTTTCTGCGTCATATCTCCTAAGGCTAGAACAGGTAGGACTGCATGCACTTCAGTGCCTTCCCAAAAAGCATTGATGTGCAATGACTTAGGAGTTGAGTATAGAGTTAGACTTGGGATTTGTGTAACTGCATCATGATCTTGCTGATTAGCACCCGTAAGTCCTGTGTGTCCCTCCACCAAATCTTTTAACTCCTATGTGTCCCTCCACCAAATCTTTTAACTCTTGGATCACGGTCTTAGTAAGTAAATCGTAGTCATGGACTAGTTCCTGTACTGAGACTAGGAATTCTCCTAGGTCTAGCCGGTCCTCTCCTCGGTCACCTCTTGATCCTGACATTGTTTCTGTCTCCAATTCCACAAGGCCGTCGATCAGTTCGAGTAGTTCTGGTAGCGCCCGATCCTCTATGTTGTTGTCTTTTGGATCCTCGCGTCCACTTAACGTCCTCCCGGGTCCTAACCCTATTTGTCTGCTAAGTCTTGGGGTTCACTCCTATTGGTGGGTTCCTTGAATGATTATGTTCGAGTGTATTCCTTGTTATTACAACCAATCCTCAAATTATGTACACTCAGCGTGGTGTCTGTGCGTTCGGTGCGAAATCAGGCTTTCTGCTCTTTCAGTGCACAACCAATGCCTACTGTTTGTGCGGGATTACGGCACTCAAGTGCGATGTCAATGCTACCTTCAGCTCTTGGCCACTGGGTATGAGGTCAACACATGGCTACCTGGTTAAAATCTGGGTCTCTGCTGCGTCTCTCAGGTATGTGGGGGTCTGATGTCTGGTCTGCTGTTGCGACTAGGCTGCGACAACACACTCTGCTAGGTTTCCTAGCCACACGGCCAAGTTTTCTATGATTTTCTCGCACCTACAGGGTCGCACTAGTGTCGACAATGCGGGTCTGGGCTTAAATTATTAAAATAATGTCAAAAAATGCATTCGACCAAAATTGGCCCGAATGGCAGGGTCCGAATCCCAGAATCGACATCCGAACCGCTGAAGTCTGAATGTCTCGTTCGGCCAGGCTGAAGGCCGAATGGCCGAGTCCGAGGGCCAAACTCGAGTTAGGCCGAATAGCCAGGTTCGGGCGGGCCGATTTGACCGTTTGAACACCGAATGGCCGAATCCCAAATTCGGAGGGGCTGAACTGCCGAAGCTCGAATGATAAGGTTGAAGCTCGAAGGCCGAATCACCGAAGCCCGAAGGCCGAGCGGCACGTGGCCGAATGCCCAAAGGGCGAACACCGAACCCTAGGTTCGAGGCAACCAACTGCTCGATTCTGGGGTTTGGATGTCCGAACGCGTCGGGGTCAGCGCACTTTTGATAAGGAAAATGGTGACGAATCTAGTGCTATGCTGATGATTAGCTATTCTAGGTTGTTAAATACACACAAGGGCATGCTGGGGAAGAGATTTGTATACCTGTAGCACCCCGGAAGTGTGATCGAAGGGCATCCGCTCCTCTCTTGTGCCTATAGCTCTCTCACTCTCTCTTGCTCTCTCTCAACTAAGCCAGAATGCAAATGAGCTCTTCTCCCCTTACCCCAATCTTACATAGCATTGCCCAACCACTCTCTAACGTTAGAGCCTTTCCCCGTTGCGATTTTCCCCTTAAAAACACGATTTTTGCATTCTTTTTCTTATTGCGACCAGATTTACAGTAGCAAAACCCCTACCATTTCAGTTTCGAATTTTAATCCTATCCTACCTAATGCTAACAAAAAATCGCAAAACCAAGAATGGGTTGTATTCACCTACTCAAGAACTCATTAAAAAATTCAAAATACTTACTTGTTCCAACGATTAAACCTCCTAAATCTCCTATCTATCTCAAGCACCGTTTTGGGCAAAGGCCCTACTCCCATGCTCGATTTGATGCGTGCGGCACTCAATGCTCGATTCCGTCGGTCCTCGCAACGGAACCAAAATGAAGGGGAGATACAAGCTTTACCTCGAGACCTACGGACCGCTTATTGATCAAGCGTTTCAAGCCGAGCGGCCATGGCTACCTCTCACATAGCCAACGCGCCATGCCTACCTTACGAGTGTAGTGAGCTTACCTTGATGCTCGATCGAGTACCCTTCTCTCTCTTGCACACCGGTAGCTCCACGATCCTTGTGGCAAGCTCAAGTAACCTCAATCCCTCTCCCATGAGCTCCATCCTCCATAGCCGCGTGCACGAGAAAAGAGAAGAGAAGAGAAGAGAAGAAGAGAGGAGGAGATGGTGAAGAGCTTCACCCTCTTGATCCCTCACTCCCACACGATCACTCCCTCACACTCTCACACTCCCTCTCTTAAGAACACACACAAGCAAGAAGAAGAGAAGAAGAGAAGAAGAAGAGAGCCACTTTTTGCCACACACAAGAATGAGCTTCTCATTCACTTTTGAACTTTATATACATGCCCTCTTTTCTTTGGGCAGTCATCCCTTTTTTTTACATGGCCGGCCATTGGCCTAAGCCCATTTCTCATTTCCCACCATTCTAATTTATCATATTCCCAACTAATGCATACGATTTGCACAGGAGCGAGCCTGGCACTCTTTTACAAGGATTTGGGAGCGCTTCCACATTCAATGGTGCGCTTTTTACTCTTTTGCTTTCTCGGGGCGACACTGAGACTTTCTGGGGGTCGTGCCCCCGAACATTTAAATTTTTCAGGTCTGGTTATCGGTCAGGGCGCCTTTCTCTTCTTTTATCCTGCGCCTTTTTTGCTATTTCCTTTTTTTCCATTTTCCCGCTCCTCTGTGCTGCGGTAAACACGGTAAACAATCCATAGAGCACTTTTTTTATATTGCATACATATGTGGGATACTCTAAATCCTCATAACCTGTTAGCTAGTCCATATACACCTCTTCTTGTAATTCACCATGCAAGAAGACATTCTTGATATCGATTTGTTGCAAAATCCAACCTTTGGTTGCTGCCAAAGCAATCACACGTCTAATAGTTGTCTTCCTAGCAATTGGGATGAATTTCTCTTCATAATCTATGTCATATGTTTGAGGATACTGCCTTTTGCAACTAGCGTAGCCTTATACCTGCTAACCGAGACATTTACATTATGATTGATTTTGTAAATCCACTTATAGCCAATAGATTTCTTGCCCTTAGGCAAGGGTACTAAATCCCAAGTCTTATTGGCTTCTAATGCAGCCATCTCCTTATCCATTGCCGCATCCCAATGAGCATGATCAACAACACCCTCAAAATAAGTGCGCTCAATATCCTCAACTACCTTTACCATATAAGCATAATGGTAAGCTTCATAATATTCAAAACCATGTCTTTTAATAAGATATCTGACCCTGCTAGACTTGCATACCATTGGATCAGTTAATGGAGCCCTTACATTACCATATGCTCTTTGTACATTTGGTGTCTTGATTGAAGGAATACCAAGCTCATCATACAAAATCTTTGAGCCACTAGAATCTCCATCAAATCCCAAATGACTAGTGGATACATCATTTTCCTTTGTTTTTACTTGCAATACTTGTAGATCCGCCTGAAGTTGTGGGGCTACTCCTTAGTCTCCCAGACCAAGGTCTAACTATAAATGTAGTACCAAATGATGTTTCTAGCCCATTAAGGCTCTATGATTGTAGCTTTTATTTTTGCACATAACTAACATAATCATCATCATTATCTAATGCATCACCACTAGATACATACCAATTGCTCATCTCATAAAAAATAACATCCCTGCTCACTCTGAACTCACTTGTGAAAGGTTATAATAACGATACGATTTCTGCTCTAAAGAGTATCCAATAAAAATACATTTTCAGTCTTTGAACCAAGCTTCTTTCGCAGCTCATTTGACACATGAACATATACACTACAACCAAACATTTTCAAGTGTAATACATCAGGCTTCTTGCTTGTAATGTACTGAACTCATTAGACATGTACTCTCCCCCTCCATAAGATCTCATGTACTTAACTTTCAAGCCAGTTTCTATTTCAACCACATCCTTGAAAGTTTCGAAGTGCTCAAATACATCACTCTTTTCCTTCACGAAACATGCCCGCAACTTCCTTGAACAATCATCAATGGACATAACAAAATATTTGCTGTCACCAAGATATATATTCTGTGTAGGCCCCCAAACATCTGTATGTACAACATCAAGTATTTTTTTACCCACATCTTTGTCACATGAAAAAAGGGTTGTCCTTCTTGGTTACCAAACTGGCATGCTTCACACACTTTATGAAATTCTATAACTCTAAAAGTAGGCAACCTTGTAACCAATCATTTGGACTGCATTAATTTCAGCCTTTCCACATTTTCATGTCCAATACATTTATGTTGGGAATAAAGGGCCACTATGCCGGCACCCACACTAGGTATGAATGTACCCTTCAAGGTTGCACCATATTCATATACCTATATGGAAAACCTAAGTGGTACACTATCATAGCACCCACATACTGAGTCTGTTTGTCTGT
This sequence comes from Lygodium microphyllum, assembly GCF_053477565.2. Taxonomy (NCBI): domain Eukaryota; kingdom Viridiplantae; phylum Streptophyta; class Polypodiopsida; order Schizaeales; family Lygodiaceae; genus Lygodium; species Lygodium microphyllum. Next base: position 123,649,456 of record NC_141159.1, on the reverse strand, counting down.
CTATCTCTCTCCCCCCCTACTCTACTTGCATTGACATTGACAACTCCATTGAAGCTCTATGGATCCGTGTACTTCAAATTTCTATTAGAGTTGGACTAGGAGTTCTGTTTCCCTGGCTTTGTGGGTGCTTTGTAGGACTTCCTTGAGCTTGTGTTGAGCTTAGGATAGCGAACTTTCAGCTCAGTCTATAGGTCAAATTTCCTTTGGTTTGCAATGGGGGCTTGCTCTAGAGTTGGTCTAGGTTTATCTTAGCCTTCCTATAGCCTTTATTGAGGCTCATAAACCATTGCTTGTTGCTGCCCAAACCTCAAGAACAACATGCACAAATTTGAGCTAGTTGCCCATATCTCTTTCTTGTCAGATTAGTTCTCTCCCGCTTCTATTCCCGCTCAATGGTGGCTTATGCTTCTTGGTTACACCCTTGGTTATTGGCAATGAAACTCAACATTGATTATTGACACTTGGTATTGAGATTGACCACCATATCTTCAGTTTTGGATTGTGAAGAATAGTCTATAGGCTGTGTAAAATTGGGCAGCCCCTTCTTTTGATGCTTCATGCTCTTGGTTATCCTCATTTGATGCCCGAATGGCTATGATTGATGCTAGATAATTTGGGGATGCTATGCTCATGTTGTGAGATGTCTCTAGGCTGATTCAAGCACTTCATTTTCTTAGTTTTGATAGAGATTTATGGGTTGTAATACACAGGGATGAATGCACTTGAGAGAGTTTTATGCTATGCCTAATGCATTTGGGATACCTCTTAGGTGCTATACTGATGTTGTATTCATGTATACCATGAATGTTAAAATCTAGAGATGACTTTGGGGATGTTTGGAGCTTGGTTTGGAGCTTGCAAACATTGTCTTTGACTATTTAAAAAAATTGAAGGTTGCAGGTATCATACTTGTGAGAAAATTTTGGTTGAGTTTTATGCTTCTAGTGAAGTCCTACAGTATTGATTTGGTTTTGAGATAATAGCATATGCTTGAGTTGTGATTGCACATGCTTTGTGCCTTTTGGGCTGAAACAGAATAAGTTTGCGTAGACATTTTGATGATGTACATTGTGAACAATAGGTCCCATATGTAGACAGTTTATGTATAGAGCTATCAAGTGCTCTTTGGTGTTGCATTCATGTATGATACTGGTCTTAAATGCCTTGACTATGCTAGAATGAGATTAGTAATTAGTACTAAAGTCAATAATTTGGAAATATCTCATTGGTCTGATTCTGTATCTCTTCTTGGTCAGTTGTGTGATAGTTTGGGCTTGTCTTTGACACTTCTTGTCATTTTGGGTTGCAATCATGGCTGGCAATAGTATAGTAGCAACCTTCTATATATCAAGAAGCTTGAGGGTGCACATAGCTTTTCCAAATGGCAGAAGTAGTGCTGCAATATATTGGTGCATAAGAGACAAAATCCCAGTAAGACCAAGGGGGTTATGACCGGTAGACATAGAGCCAGAGGATTGGGATGATCTAGATGAGCTTGCATGCTCTATGATTGAGCTTTTAGTTTGTAGGCTCTTTATTGTTAAACATAGAGAAGTTGGATTCTGCCTATGCTATGTGGGCAAGATTTGAGGAGTTATATGCACAAAAAAATGTTGCTAGCAAGGTTTATTGGCTAAAGAAGTTGATGGATCTCCGCATGAAGTAGGGTACAACCATGTCTATACACCTTAATGAGTTCAACTCGTTTTTCAGCCAGTTGGTTGCTTTGAAGTTTAATATTAATGATGAATTCAAGGCCACTTTCTTGTTATGCACTTTGCTTGAAAGTTGGGATATATTTAGGACAACCATGAGCAACTCTAACACATTTATGCTATACTTTGATGTGGAGAGCTCTTTGCTTATGGAAGAGCTAAACCAACAGAACAATGCAGCCAATAGTTCCTCCAATGCATTGCATATTGGAGGTAGGTCTCGATAGAAAGGAAAATTTGAAAATAAAGGACACATCAAGTCTCCTGGGAAAGACATGGAGTTCCATCATTGTGGCAAGAAAGGTCACTTTAAGTGTGATTGCTATAAGTGCAAGAAAGAGAAAGGTAAGAGCAAGAAGAATGATGACAACAAGGATGGGAAAAAGGATAGTCATCCCTGTAAAGAAGAGCAATGTCAAGATAGAGGAAGTCAATGTTGTTAGCCATGAGAGGACAATAGCAGTGATATCCTTGTCTCTTCTTGCTTTAGTGCACACTCATTGGTAGCAAATTTTGATGATGACATACATACTTGGATCTTGGATTCAAAAGCTTCATTTCATGTTACACCCCACCGTGAGTGGTTCACTGATTACAGTGGTGGCAGACATGGTGTTGTCCACTTTGGGAACAACTGTGCATGTGATATTGCAAGCATTGGTAGTGTGCAACTAGAATTTTAGCATGGTTCAATCTTTGTGCTTCATCATGTGAGGCATGTACCCTAGCTCAAGAAGAGCTTGATAAGCATAAGGCATCTAGATGATGATGGCTATCACACTACTTTTGGGGATGGAAAATGGAAAATATGTAAGGGATATAGGGTCATTGCTAGAGGCTCTAAGAGCGATACCTTGTATCCATTACATGTATCTAGTGTGCTTGACCATGTTGTTGCCATTATCGAGAAGCCTAGTGTTTCTTTGTGGCATGGCCAGTTGGGACACATGAATCAAACTAGAATGAAAGTGCTTTCTCATTTGGGTTATTTGCCATGTTTGAATATGCTAAATTTGACAATCTGCTCAGACATCACATAAAAGTCTCTTTTATTGAAATTTTCTCGTTTAGATTTGGCACATCCAAATGTATGTCAAATGCTAGGGTTGTCTCTAGGGGGAAGAAGTACTTTATCACTTTTGTTGATGATGCTACACACAAGGTATGGGTGTATCCTATTCACCGTAAGGATGATGCTACACACAAGGTATGGGTGTATCCTATTCACCGTAAGGATGAGGCTTTGGATAAATTCAAGAAATTATTGTCATTGATTGAAAATATGACTAGTAAGACACTCAAGTGTCTTTGCTCTAACAATGGTGGGGAATATATATCTAAACTATTTCAAGACTTTTGTGATAGTAAAGGGATAAAGGGGGAGCTCACTGCCCCTCGTAATCTGCCCCAAAATGGAGTCACAAAGTGTATGTATTGGACCATTCAAGATAAGGTCTGCACTATGCTGTCTCATGTTGCATTACCCCATGGTTTTTGGGTAGAGGCTATTATGATACTAGTTCACTTGATAAATCAGTCTCATCAAACATGTCTTTGGGGGGGGGAGGGGGGAGAGTCCCTCAGGAGGTGTGATCGGGAAAGCCACCTTTGTATGCTCATTTGAGAGGTGTTTCGCTAAGGAATCTATGCATATTTTCAAGGAATAACACAACAAACTTGAGCCAAAGTCTTGTAAATACATTTTCCTAGGATATGGTGATGAGGGTGAAATGGGTTGGTATAGATTATGGGATCTTGAGAAAAGGAAATTAGTAAATAGCAATGATGTTATCTTCTATGAAGACCACATGCATCAACAACTCGAAAAGATAGAGGAGGTCAAAAGGGTTGTATTAAGAGAAGATGTACATCTAGGACAACATAGAATGCCGATCGGATAGCAACAAATACCTACTATAAATGACTCTAAAAATACAGGGAATCATACTGAAAATGGTCAACAATGTGTTACCCATGATGTACCACTATCTTAGCAAGATAGCATGCAATTATAGGACAGCCGTATGTGATAGAAAAACATGCTGAAATTTCAAGACAGTAAGCTGTAAATGCAGATTTAAAGGCCCCACAATCCGCAAATGTTGAATCTTCACTTCGTAGGTCAACTCAATCTTCAAGGCCTCTTGATAGGCTTATCCCTAGTGCTTAGTATGCTATAGATTATGTCATGTTGATTGATTGTGGTGAACCATCATGCTTCAAGGAAGCAATGGTTAGACATGACAACAAGAAGTGGTTTAAGGCTGTGCTATCATAGATGGAATCTCTAGAGAAGAATGGTACTTGGGACTTGGTGGATTTTCCTAAATGACATAAGATTCTACCATGCAAGTGGGTTTATAAGATGAAAGTCACTTCTTGTTCCTCACCAAAGTACAAAGCACGGCTTGTTGCAAAGGGGTACAAGTAGGAACATGGGATTGCCTTTTGATGAAATCTTCTCTCTTGTAGTCAAAATGACTACTTTAAGGACCATCTTGGGCTTACTTGCATTTGAGGATATGGAACTCATGCAGATGGATGTAAAGATAGCTTTTTTACATGGTGATCTACATGAGGAAACCTATATGCAGCAGCTTGAGGGTTTTGTGGCAAATTGGCTTGGAATGGGACTCTAGATCAACTTGTTTGTCCACTTGCCGTTTAGGGGGAAGGGCTGTAGGCATATGAAAGAGATCACTATACTCCTCAAGTAAGGCATGCAAGGCTAAATCATTAGATACTGCAAAGGGTTGACCTGAATTGTCCTTATTCAGTTGCAAGACAAAGATTTGTGATCATGTCTTTAATTCCCCTTTGAGTTGCTTTGTTGTAATGAGCTGAAAATCATCATGATCTTGAACTCCCTCTAGGTGGATGGGTTGTCCATGCATCATAAACTCCATGTAGAGCTGAGAGAAGTCCATAGAAATTTTCCCCAATTGTTTCAGCCAATCACAACCCAAGACAACATCAACGGGGCCCACATATAGGGCAATTAGATCAACTAGTGCCACATAATTTTCAACCAAGCATAAGGGAACTGCATGACATACATGTGTGCTTCTTCCTCTCCATTTGCTACTTGGACCTTCAAGGGGTGGTGTAATTACATAGGGATGCATTTCAACTGATCAATGACTGATTTACTGACAAAAATGTGAGTGCTTCCACTATCCACAAGGATGAAGACATGCTTTCCATGGATACTTCCTTGAATGGCTTCGACCAAGCATCCAAGGAGATAGAGCAAAGGGAAGTGGTAGGTGGGTGGGATGTCATTCAAGTAACTATGATGGATTACCCCCTGGGACAAAAGAAAACCCAAAAGAAAACCCATGCTTTGGGTCATAGAATTTCTCATGATCAACATCCTCAGCAAGCTCACCTTGGTTAGGGGGCAGGTCATCCTCTTCATTGCGCCAATCTTCCATGACATACATGCTATGAACCTTGACCTTAGCTGTATTGTATGGGCACTTGGAGACATGGTAAGCAGTGTACTTATCCCCACATTTAAAGCATAGTCCTTTTTCCTTTCGTTCCTTTACAACATTTGGAGAAATGAAGCATTGGTCCAGTGGAGCCATGGGAAGGTGATGCAGTGGATTGTTTTTTTTCAACATACTTATTGTCAGCATTAGAGCCAAATGCTCACCCAAAAGTTCCCATTTTTCTTTCAGCATGGAAGGTGGGGTAAGCAGGTACTTTGGGGTTGTTATTAGGCATAGAAGTGCCTCAACAACCACCTCCATATGGGGTTGATCTTGAAGGGATGAGGGGCTGTCTAGACCCTTACTGAAAATGTTCATTCTTACGATACTTCCTTGCATATCTCTCAGCTAGTTCAATTGCATCAAATAGTGTGGTAGGTTTTTGGGCCATGACATTTGCCGATAGGCTTGGTTCCAACCCATAGATATACTTGTGCAATTTAGCATCGTTTCTAATGCTCTCCACATACATGGTCAAGTTCATGAACTGATTTGTTTACTCACGTATATTGAGGTTACGTTGGTCAAGAGTGTGCCATTGTCTTGCCAACCGCTCTTTTTCCACAGGAGACACAATGAATTGAACCATATGCATTTTAAAATCTTCCCAATCAATGAATTGATGATTCTCTCGATTGATATAGCACCACCATGTGTGGGCAAATCCTTCCAATTGGAGAGAAGCAAAAAGTATTTTCTGATCATTAGTGCAGGGATAGATATTGAAGTAGGACTCAAACTTGGACGTCCATTCCTCCAAGTCAAATGGTGAGGGAGATTGCCCATTGTACTTCATTAGGATGATCTTGTCGCGCAGATCATGAGGTCCATGCTGCCCATGAAACCCTTGCTACCCATACATCCCGTGGTGGCCATACATACCTTGCTGTCCATACATCCCATGTGGTGCATTTATCCCATGCTGTCCATTATAACTAGGCTGCCCATGATTGCCATGCTGACCATTGGTACCATATTGTCCATGATGGGGCTGATTCATATAGGGTGCATGGGGGCTCCTAGGGAGAGTGGGGAAATTTCTACCAAGGGTGGGAGAGGGCCTCAATGGGGTGTTGGCTACATGGTTGATGGGGGAGTTCAACAAGGGCTCATCATGTGCATGAGAGGGTTCACCAATCTCATAGGTAGAAGGGAAAATTTCCTTAGAACCAAGTATGCCTTGTGGACCATGCAATGGCTCCTGAAGTAGTGGACGTCTAGATTCATGCCTAGAGTCATTGACCTTCTCTTGGGATGAAGCGGTCGTTGAGTCCTTGAGTTTGAGAGGGCCATGTGCTTGATTGATTCATAAAACTTGGACATCATTTGTCAGTGGTTGGTGACCATGTCATTATGCAGTTTCATGTGATGAAGCTCATGCTAACATAGGTGCGATTGATTCCATGTGACGAAGCTCATGCTAACATAGGTGTGATTGAGCAAGGTGTATGGGTTCGTGTCAAGCATTTCCTCCTATATATTACCATGATCTTGTTCCAAGCTTGGTTCATCATTCATGGAGGTCTGGGAGTCTCTAATCTCCTTCTGGAGTTCCTCATGGGCCTTGCTTTTGCCTTTCTGGCTAGCCATCTTGATGTAGTCCATAGGACCTGCTGTTAGTAAATGGGGTGTAGCTTTTTTTAGGAAACTCCGATTGGTGAGATTTTTGATTTAGATCGGAGCGAACAAAGTCCTCTTTGATATGAGCTATTAATATTTGTGACAAAAAATGATCAAAATTTTCTGCAATGGAATTACTATGCTTGAGCAGTCTACACCCTGTCCACAGTGACCCTAAAGCACAAAAATGGGCATAACTTCCAAACCGTAGCTCTGATTGGGGAGATTTTGATTCAAACCGAAGGGGATAAAGCCCTCTTTGAGATGGTTCACTCCCAAATTCAATACTGAATTTTCTGTAATAAGATATTCGTGACTATCCTGTAGGACTGTGACAAAAAACACTACATGTCTCTTATTGCAAAAGCCTTATATGGATGGATCATATGTTGAGAGGCCTGATCAACAACATGAATAGCATCCTGAGCATATTAAGCATCATTGTATATCCATCTGCTTTTTCATCTATGCATAAGTGAATTGACTGCCATACATCTCTTTTGACTACATGCACTTCAAGTGTCATATATGGGTGCCATTTGCATTGAGGGGGTGTCCAAAGGGGATCATTGCATTAGGAAAGGTGGTGATCATGGGAAAGTACCTGTACCTGCATACACGTATTGGGCTCTAGATCATCGAGAGGTGGGCAAAGTCCCCCCCAGGCCGGGTTGTGCACCCATTCAAGATCTTAAGTGGTAAGGGAGGGTCACCTCTCCTTTGTCTTACCACCTTGCTTGGCATTGGCCTTTTTCCTCAGCTAGAGTATGGCATACATTTTTATTAAGCAACCAACATGAGATGCATTGGAAAGGAGACATTGGGTCTTTTCATGAGATGTAAGGGATGAACAAGGGTTGGGGTAGGGGTTATCTTGGCAGTCCAGTGACTCACTGGCTGCTACTTACCCAATTACAATGGCTATTACTCACTTTGAGGCTTATCCAAGGTCAAAGACAAGATGGGGGTTGATGTTAGCCAATACAATGAATTTCAAGATAAGTTATGATGCATGCATACAAGAGGGATTGAACTACTAAGGCTATGCAATCTTTAATCTATCCAATAAGGGATTAAGCTCAACAAGTGGATGAACATGAGAGATTAAAATCAGATGGTCATACCTCTTCAGTGCTTGGAGAAGATGGTTGAAGCATAGCTTTTCATGATGCCCATTTTCTCCATCAAGCAAGCCCGCGGTTGATTGGAGCACTCCCATGGATGAAGGCTTCAGCATTTGAATACTTCCAATGATGATGATGGCTCACGTGCTTATTCCCGAGCTTGAGGTTCAAAGAAGGAAAGCTTCAAGTGAAGCTTTCTTGGCTGCCCACAAGACCCCTATGCATGCTGAGCTCCATGTCTTCAATCCGGGTAGGAAAGGAAAAAAGGGGTTGAAAGATCTCCTAAAGACTCAGCTCCCAGATGCTGTGGGCCAAACTAAGGGCTGGGGTTGAGCTTCAATGGTTAGAGATAGCTTCAGTTGAAGGATCCATGGCTACCCAAACTATCCCAAAGTGTTTAGTTGTTGTCCATCTTGCAAGTTGGTACCCGAGGGCCAAGAGTGTCAAGAAGGAGGATATAGAAGTGATGAGCAAGTGCCCTCGAGTGGCAGAGGGCAGTAGGAGGGCTAGGTTGGAACTGAGGGAGGGTAGATAGAGCAGGGAATAGCTGTGACCCTCCACAAGGGTATTGCCCTTGGTCAGGGGCAAGTGGGAAAGACTCATGAGCTTTCAACAGGGCACTTCCATGGCTACTCTAGAGAAAAGAAAGGGTTCTTCTTTGCTATGTAGCCATGGCAATTTGCTTGAGAGGAGAGAGAAAGGGGCTGAAGTAAAAGTAGGTGAGCTTTTGTCCTCCTCTAACCCCTGAGACTTTAAACTTGGCATGGAATCCTTAAAATTTGCATGAAAAGGAGTGATGAACTGCTATTTTAACCATTTTACCTCCAAATATATTTGAGTCTCTAGCCATAGCTCTTGCTTGCTCCAAAAAGCTGAGATTAAATGTAGTCATTCTTGCTGTACATGCACTTGTAACCTGAGTAACTAGGGTTTTTGGGATTTGAAAAGGGAGAAAGGGGAAAGAAGAAAAGGACCAAATCTTGAAGATCTGATACCACTTGTAATGAATGAAGGTGAGAGGAGAGAGGATAGAAGCTAAAGAGAGAGAAAGAGAGCAAGAAGAAGAGGAAAGAAGACTAAAAGAGGAGAGAGAAAGACATAAAAGAGAGGAGAAGGGAGGAGAAAGCCATGGAAACTGAAGATGAAGCCATGGAAACTGAAGATGAAGGTGAAAAGTATGTTCTTCATAATAACTGGTTGCCCTAATCTGGGACTCTTACACCTTATATACCCTGGTCAGTGTGACTGGGTGTCTAACCCCTAGTTTGTATGTATCCCGCTTGTTATATATTCCTTCAATGAAATAAGCACAAACGGAGACACAAAAATGTGAGGATCCTATGCACACTCAGAAAGCTACCTTGAAAAAATGCTCATAACTTTATATAGACAAGTCTAATTGGAAAATGAGGTGTATTTATGAAGTAAACGTATAAGACATCCATCCATCACATAGAATATAAATTTTGAAGGAGTTGGGAAAATTTAATTTACTATAAAAATTCAATACAACAAGCTCCCTATATAGAGAGCTCAAGTATTTGCTACATAAGCCAAGGGAACAAGTCAAGGTATACAAATATATTCACTAACTATGCATTTTAAGTGGGTGGTTGACTTAGCAACCATGCCTATAGGTCTTTGGAAAATGTGATACATTGCACTTGCAAGAGAAGATCTTACGAATCAAGTGCAAGGAGACGAGCCTTGAGAGCGAACAATACTAGTGCTGCATGCAAATTTCTTTTGGAAGATGTGATATGCTGCTATGGTTGTGTTGGGAAATTGACAATAGATAGAGGTGAATTGGATGCAAAAGAAGATAGAGAATTCTTCTCAAGGTTGGAAATAAAGCTTGTTCTCACTACAACTTATAATCCTGAAGGGAGTAGGAAAAGTGAGAGAGGGCACTTGCCTATTATAAAAGCTTTTGCTAAATCATGCAAGGGAAAGATTTGTGACGGTTTCTTCATTATGCTTTATGGGTTTATCATACTATACTTAGTGTAACCATTGGATATATGCTTGTTGGATTAATGTATGGTCAAAAACCTATCATACCCATTGAGGATATTACCACCACTTGGAATGTATTGCCTTGGAAAGAAAACATGAGTAGAGAAGACCTTCTTGCATTATCAATTTGGTAGTTTAAAAGAAAGCTTGAAGATATTGAAATTGTAATGATGCGATTGAAAGAAGCTAGGTTAAAATATAAGGATAGATTTGATAAGAAGCATAGGCTTTGTCTTAAACTAGTCGAAGAAGGAGATTGGGTGCTAGTTTATGACAATAATCTTGACAATTAATATAGCACTATCAAGAAGGTTTCAAAGAGGCAGCTTGTCCCATACCCTGTGAATCATGTATATGATAATGCTACATACTCTCTATTGGGACCAAAAATGGGTCTGACACTGGCTCTAAGGCTCTAGCTAGGCCTCTATGCTTGCTCAACCAAAACACCCCACACGGCCTCACGGCCAAGAGCATCTGGAGGCTACACACACTGGTCTAACTTAGATACACGTTTATGTCGTTTATAGTCCAACGGATGCCTTCCCAACTCATCACAGGGAGTACCCAAAACATAATGGTGCCTAGCATCTCGTAGCATATACACAAGGAGCACCCCTCGGCTGACTACCGTAGCTCCACTACAGCTCTCCTACACCTCGGGGATTGGCCCCAAGATGCGCCGTTCAAACATAAAGCACATACAACACATAGTCCTCTCTTTTAATCGATTGTTCCATACGATAAAGTATAATCCTCACTGAATAAGTCCCCCAAAGGAAACAGATCACTAACCCTACAGCTCGGGACTTCTCACCCTCTCTCAACATAGGTCAACGTTCATAAAAATAGGTGTTATGTATCCATAATATATATTTCCAATACCATGTAATGAATGCAATGCAAGAAGTGATGATCAATCATGCTCAACCATTTTATTTATTCAAAATAGAATTGTGATAGTGCACAAATAGTTCTCTTCATGCTCTTCTCATGCTAACACATTTGCTTTGTTGCATGTAGGAAACAATGCCAAGTATACTGGTGCTAATGAACCCTATAACTTTTAGACAAACGTGGTCTATATGTAAAGTGCATTAGGAAAAATCAAATTTCATCAACACTCATAAATCCCCCTCTCCCTATCGTTTAATGTTATGCTTGCAATGGTGGGAGTAGAGAATGTTTTCATGTCATTTTCTTGTTTGGAAAGCAATAAATCAGGCACTATAACATAGAAATGGGGCTAAGTTGAGGCCAAACCTCATGACTTAGACCCATCATATATCCACAAACACATCCGTAATTTTTTGTAATTTTCTAGTGAATAAAAACTATTTTTTACATTTTTCTTGATTTTTCTCTATTTATTTACTAACGCATTACTATTATGTTCTAATTTTTTGATCCAAACTGATTAGGATTGCTGAGATTCATTATTATCTTTCATTTCATTCCATAAGGACATGATTTTCTTATTCGAAAATGATAAAAATATCTATTTTTTGCTTAAATATCACATTTTGGGATTTTAATTATTAATAACCACCACATTTAATTATGGATTCTATGTATTATCACTTTTAGCCCTCAAATACATGTCAAACAAGGTTCATACAAATTTTCATTCCGTATGTACTCCATTTGGATCATAAACGGTCAAAAACAAGTAAATTTTCTTCATAAAATGGACATATAATTTAATTGTGTGTTTCGGGTTATGGAAATTGAATGTGTAGATAGCCATTGGATCCACCATTGATCTCTGCACAACACTTGACATCAATTCTTAGCATCTTACAACAATTCGGTCCATGTCGGACAAGCATCCTTCATCCTGTTCTTCTCTTTCTTCCACCCGCATGAATAGTCTCTTAGAGGACACAAAAATACTGAATTCTAATCTACGCAACTGGGCAGCCATTCCTCATACAAAGAAAAGTGATAGGAAGTGAAAAATTGGAGAAATCTGCAAGAATGATAAGAGTAATGGCTTGTGTTGCAGCCCCAAACCCTCCATCCATCAAATCGACATAAAGATGGTGCCATTCTTGATCATGCTATTTTGAAAATGCCCCTCCCCCTCCCCCCCATTTGGTCAAATTTTTTGGGCTTATGGCCTCCCAAAGGCCCAAAGGCCATGCGCACCACTATTTGATCTTCCAAGTGCCCCGGCTTCCTGCTTCTCCTGCATCCGTCGGGACCTAATTCATAATCCAAATTTTTTTGGCATACGTCTTGAAGTCCTAAATGACCAAGAACTTGTCGTGCTTCGATTCGGCACTCATAAAAATTACGAAAAATTTGCAACCACTGCAAAGGTCGATCTTTTGAAGTAATTAGAATTTCCATCTTCCATGGCCACTTAAAATTGTCAAATCTGTGTCTTCCTCTTCCGTCGAGCTTCCATTTTTGCTTTAAATTTGTATCATTTAGCACTTATCCAACACTTCTTGGTGTTTAAATCCTTCTCTCACTCTCTATGTGAACTTAATGGTATAGAACTGAAGGTTCCTATTTCCAAGAAAAGAATTAAGTTGTTCAAAAGAAGGAATGCTAATAAATCCTATGAAGAAGTGGAGCAAGACATTGAGCATGTTCATAATAGCCCAGAAGATGAAGAAGACAATGAGGTTGAGGAACTTGATCAAGTTAAAGACTAAAAGATATGGCACATAGAGGAGGATGTCCAAGTTTAGAGGGGGTGGATCTTAGATGGTTTTGATGATAGAACATGAAATCCCTATAAACAACATATTTGGATAGTTCATTTGATTCAAATGGATTTGACCTTGCTACACTACATTTGGCATCTTGGAGTTTATTGTACTATGATTTCTTGGAATTGATGATGTGGGAATGTACGCCATGATGCATAATCATGAAATAAGATTTGAACCTTTATAATTGAAGAATAAAAAGGGAGCTATACTCCGTAAGTTAAAGCATGGCTTCTAGAGGTAGAAAAAAAAGTGAGATCTTGGGGGCTATTATAGGCATACTTTTTAGGCTAAATTGAGTGCAAAGAAGAAGAGAAGATCATACAAATCATAGGCTAGAATGCATACAAAATAAGAGAAAAGAAAAGCAAGCCAAATAGAAAGGATACGCTACAAACATATTAAGAAAACCATATACTGATGTTGTTGAGGAAGAAAAGGATATTCAAGGCTAGTCCAAAACAAGAATAGAGATAGATATATGTAGGCCTCAACTGCCAAGAAGGGGGATACATTGTTGTCTTGAATCAAGAGAAGTAGTGCATAATCTGAAACAAGGGTTGTCTACTGCTAACTTGAAACAAAAGAAGGATCTATTGGGATGATCAAGTGGGCTATTCTTAATCAAGTGTAGGGTAAAACAAGAGAATACATGCTAAAAATAAGAGGGCTATTCTTGAGCAATAGAAGTATGTATTGGGATGATCAGGAGGGTTGTTCTTGATTAAGTGCATGGTAAAACAAGAGAATACATGCTAAAAAGAACAGTGCTATTCTTGAACAATAGAAGCATATAGATTTGTCCATAGACAATTAGGGACTTTCATAAGCAATCCAGCTATTCATGGCTTGGGATTTGCTATACATAAGCCTTCAAAGCCAAAAAATATGTTTGTGGTAGATGCATACTCTTCTTTGGATTTCAAGGACATTACAAACATGCTTTTAGTGTATTTGTCTATAGCTATGATTCTAAATTCTCTTCTCTTCTCTTCTTCATACCATGAAATCTATCTCTTTCTAAGCTAAACTTTCATAGATTGAGACTCTTGGCTGTACACAACAAGTATCTTGATACTGTATCCCACTCTCTTCACCCCACATTCCCACCTAGACTCTTTGCTCAAACTCACCCACTCATGCCAATACAAAAGCCCAATCCGTTCTAGGAACATCCTCCAAACCCCACTTTATCTTCCACACTAAAAGATGATTGACACATTTCTCTATCATTATAACCTCTTCGTGTTCCTCGATAGATGCCACTATAATTATGGGATCCAATCTTTTCTACTCGCCAACTATTAGGGGATCCAATCTTTTCCATGGGTCAACTATTAGGCTATCAATTAAATATTGAACCATTAAATGTTGGCCACAAATGGACTATTAAATATGAGTTTAGGAAACCAATTAGATTATTAGTCACAAAAGGACCATTAATTATTGGTTTAGGGAGCCATTGTATTATATGATGGTGCATGAAGCTGGGAAGGCAATGTGCAAGTAAGCCATGACAATTATTCAAGACCTAAATGTAAAGAATCACATGGTGGGGGGACTTGCTTGAGCTGTTGCACCAAAGATACACCATACACACAAGAGGAAGCTCACTCAAGAACAAAAGAAGAGAGATGGATGCCAACATGTTTTCTCACTAGTTTCTTCTGCTTCTTTCACCCACAATACAATGTACACAAAGTATAGATAAGATACAACATAAAGGAAAGTGGTCTATTAAGTCAAACAGTGCATAACTAACTAAACTAATTGACTAGCACTATAACTATGCCAACTATAGGTAGGTGCAACAAACTAAACGGATAAGTTTGTGGCCATATGAGGATCATAATGACCACCGACGTGCTACGTGTAGACGTGTGGATCCATCTAGCCAAGCGGTCCATAATCAATGTCTGCACGTGTGAGCTAGCCATCTCAACACTATAGGACCCCCTCGTATTTGGCATGTTGTTATGTTACCCTTTTAGATTTCATAGCCTTAGATAGGTCTACCATGGCTTGAAGAAGGATGATCCTCTTACCCTTCAATGTATATTTGTGAACTCATGATGGAACACTAAGCCCCTAGACTAGTTTAACCATTTCGTTGTGCCATCAAAGTCAATCCACCTACAACCTATTCACAAATACTATTTTAAGTTCAGTTATGTGCATGCATATGGAAAATTTTGAATGATTTGATAATACTTAGAAAACTTTATGCTTTTAACATCCTATATAAGCCCAAGCTACCTATCAAGTTTTTGAGATCATTGATATTCCTTGCAACTTGATAGAAATTTTGGTGTGGCTCATAAGTTTCAAAAATACAACCAAAATGTGTTGGGGTTGAAGGTCACCTATGCCTACCCACCTATATTTACTTGTACTTACTGCCCACACATTTGTACACAATAGGTGGTGGTTACTCGTCACTATCACTTTATTCATTATTATTTCTATGTCAATAGAATAAGGGAAGACATGTCACATATTGTGACTATTGGAGTTCCCATATACTGTCTTGCTCTCTCTTCCTTGAACCTCCATAGCTCTTACTTATCTCTTGCTTCCACTTGTGCTTCCACTCTTGATCCACCTTTCAACTAGTATCAGAGAAGACATTAGAGGAGCTTCACCAAAATTCACTTCAGCCTAGGAAGAGAGCTTCATTCATAGCTTCCATGACAGCCACTTAATGAAGTTTGCATAAGTCCTATTGCTTCTTTGATCAAATCCACACCTTCTAGCAATGTGATTAAGGCCTTCCCTCCTTGAATGAGTTAAGCTCTAGCAAGTGATCATTGAGCTTCAAGGAATTAGTAGCAAGCCCCATGATAGACAACATAATTTGTGCTAGCTATATTAGCTGTCCTCTCTCAATTCTCTTCAACCCCGCTCCACTTCAAGCACTCTCCAAGATTTGTCAAGGCTTGGTAATCATTGGCATGTGCTTTGGAACTTTTGGCTTTGATATTGAGCATTTGTTGAAGGATCTAAGGTTAGCCATTGGCCTACCGTTCAATACAAGTCAGTGTTCACTATTTAGATAACAAGCATTTACTTCTTTTATGCTAATGCTTATGGGGGCCACTTGTTGTGCTTGGATGATATATTGATGCTGTGGAAAGGCTTTTCGACTGACTAGAGCTTATTTACCTTAGGTTTTGAAGGGTTCTTTGTTATAATACCATGTGGACAGCAAGCATTCATTGTTAAGGCTTATGTGTTGAATGCATGCACATGCTTTTGGGGATGCTACATTGATGTGTTGATGCTTGGTGTTGGTTATTATGCCCAGATATGCTTATGTTGAGCTCTAGGCATTGGATTTGAGCTTTGATGGTTTCATATTTGCAGTGGCTACTTGCATTAATGTTTTATTGGTTTACAGGTTTGAAGACATTGTAGGTACATGGTCCCGAATGTATTGTTTTATGTCATTGGGCATGAAAATGATATGAGGCATATGCATTGAGCTTTGCTTTACTCTTGGACATTCTAGTTTGCTTCAATGGGAGCATTTTATCCTTTCTTTGCAGAGCTTGGATTGTTGAGTCAGTGGAAGACTTGTATTTGTTTATGTATATATGCTTAGTTGGTTATGGTCTATATTGTTTATGTAGACACTAATGATGATTTAGCTTTGTTTTGTACACTCCATACTTTCTCCTACTACTAGATGGGTTTGTTAGCTTGGATGCATTCTTGTTTTTTTAACTGAGATTCAGTATTCATATGTAGTGAATTAATTACTGATTGTCAGATCTCTATTGCTTTTGCGAGATCTCATATGCAAAGTTATCTTATGTACAACTATACTCTTGTTTGGGATTGCCTCTATGTCTTCGACATCTTTGGGTCTCTAATAGTGCTTGGTACCTTGATGGGTTAATGCTCTATTTTCCACTACTAGCCACATTGTATATCACACTTGCTACCTAGATGTTAACAACAATGGGAGCTTTGCCTTTTTGCTCATTTTTCTACAATTGTACATTCATTCACTGCAAACTTGCGACCAACTATGCTGGAATTTTAGTTTTGAGTAGTTATTTGAGAGCAAAAACTTGTTATATGCACTCTAGAACATCTATTTTGTGGATAGCTATATCTTACATTATACCCGGTCTCTTACAGTCGGTTTTGGGCTGATTTTGGGATTGTTTTATTGTTATTATAGTAGCCCATTTACTCTTTGCTTTGTAATTATAATGTCATTTGCACTAGGGATAGTGCCATCTTTAACATAGACAAGTTGGATGGCACCAACTTTAATTATTGGAAGACTCAAATTTGCAGGTATTGGTGCAAAATAAGCAAATCTGACATTTGAAATGCAAAGGCATAAAGGAGAAGGAGTTTGATATAGATGCTTAGGCTGATTTGGATGAGCTATGCAAGTCCACCATTATCTTGTTGTTGTCCAAGTATATGTATTTCAATGTTATTAAGATAGAAGGTGGTACATATGATCTATGGCAAAAGATATGTGATCTTTATGGCAAGCAGAGTCTTGCATCTCAGTTGTATTAGTTAAAGAAGCTTGTGGACCTTGGCATGAAGGGGGACACTCCTATGTCCACTCATTTGAATGAGTTCCACTTTATTATCAGTTAGTTGATCTCGTATGGCATTAAGTTTGAGGAAAACATTAAGTCTCTATTCTTGTTTATTACACTAAAGTTTTGGGATACATTCTGTACCATTATGAGTGCTTTCTCCCAAAGATAGGTTTAAATGCTATGATGTAGAGGAAACTTTTCGTGTCGAAAAAGTGAATAGGAAGAACATTGATGTCGCCTGTGGTTCTCATGCAGTTATAGTTAGATGTGGACATGATAAAAAAGGGAATAATAATCATAGTAGAGACTCAAGGCCTAACAGGGGCAAGTCTAAGTCTCATTGGTAATCATGTAGTAAGTCCCATGGTCATAAGTCCTCTCTTTCCATTATTGTGGGTAACACGATCACATAAGGCCATATTGCCCCCATAAGCTGCACAATGATAGGCACAAAAAAGGGAAAGGCAAAGTGCAAGATAATGCTAAGTCCTCTAATGATCACACCATTGTTCCTAAGTCCAATGTTAAGATAGAAGAGACAAATGCCTTGAAGTATAGCTCAAATGATTACATACATGTTGCCTTGAAGTAGAGTTTGATTTGCTTACTCTCAATGTTGGCTTCTTGAATGGGTCATTTTTTCCATGCTACCCCACATTGTCATTGGTTTTAAACCGACCATATTGTTATAGGTTTAGTCAAACCAGGTGATGATCATGTATGTGATGTTGTTGGCATAGGTGATGTGAGATTTTAGTTTGGTACTAGTGCTCCATTTGTGTTGCATGAAGAATGTCGTGTCTTGACTTTGACTAGAAGACTTATCTTAGCTAGACAAGTGGATGATGACATGTATCATGTGTCTTTTGGTGATCGTGGCAACCTCATTTTTGCAAAAGGTGCCAAGGTTAATAGCCTATATCAATTGCTTATATTTGGGTATGTTGATCCGTGACCAATCTTCCACATGTATCTCTTTGGTATTGCCATCTTGGGTATATGTCCCTTAAAGGAATGAAAGTCGTTACTTTCTTGTAGTACTTTGCACCTCTTGACTACTCACATTTTCACTCTTATGATTATTGTTTATATGGTAGGTAGACTCATAACTCACATAAAAAGTTTAGTTCTACATGCTTGGGTAAGATGTTGGCTCTTATGCATTTAGATGTTTGTGTCCTATGCCCTGTTAGTCATTAGGGAGTGTGAAGTATTTTATTACCTTCATTAATGATTATTTGCATAAGGTCTTGGACTATCCCATAAAGTAGAAGCCTAAAGTCTTGCATACGTTTTAGTGCTTTCTTGCTATGGTTGAAGACCAGTTTGGGCATAGGATGAAATGCCTATGATTTGATAATGGGGATGAATGTATCCCTAAGGCATTTGAGCAATTTTTTGATGAGAGGGGCATTAAGAATTAGTTGGATGCCCCATACACGCCACCCTAGAATGGTGTTGTAGAGTGCATGAATAGGACTCTTTAGGAAAGAGTTTGAACTATGCATAGTTAGGTAGGTTTACCACAGTACTTTTGGGTGGAGGTAGTTAGTACTGCAATTCATTTGATTAATAGATCCCCACGTGCTGCTCTTTGTGGTAGAGACACACAGGAGGTATGGTTTGGTAAACCTCCCTCGTATGCACACTTGCAAGTCTTTGGATGTGAGGCTTTATGCTATATTCCCAAAGACAAATGCAACAAATTGTATGTAAAGTCCATCAAAAGCATCTTTCTTGGATATGGTGATATAGGTTAGATGGGCTATTGCCTTTGAGAACCGTAGGAGTGGAAGGTTATTTGTAGCCATAATGTTGTTTTCCATGGGGAAAAAATGCATATGAGACCAAATCAGGTAGTTGAGGTACACATGGCAATCTTTCGAAGAAGCCTCCTATTATAGTATAGCCAACCCTAGTTAGATAGCCTATTGCAACAATTGTTGATGATGTAGTGATCTAGAATCCACATGTTGTATATGATCATTGTGTTAGATAGAGAGAACATGTAGTATATGCCTCACAGCTTACTTGAGATGCTCTACTAGAGCCTCCAAACCTCTTAATCATTTTGAGCCATCTATGCAGTATGTGATAGTGGACATATTTTGGTGAGTCCCTTGCTTATAAGGAGACTATGTGTAGAGGTGCTAGTCACTCTTGGGAGAGGGCCATACAGTTTGAGTTTGATTCACTGTAAAAAAATTGTGCACGGATTTGGTTTCCTTGCTAGATGGTAAACATGCATTGGCATGCAAGTGGGTGTATAAGTTGACAATCAACTCTTGGTTGCCCTAAGGTAGCATATAAGGCACGTTTGGTTGCTAAGGATTTTAAAGAAGAAAAAGAAGTTGACTTTGATGAGATATTCTCCCATGTAGTCAAGATGACAATCCTTTGCTTGGTTTTGGCCTTGGTTGCGCAAATGGATCTAGACTTGTACCAAATGGATGTTAAGACAACTTTCTTACATGGAGACTTGCATGAGGATATGTATATGCAATAAATAAGGGCTTTGTGGAAAAGGGTAGGAAACACCTAATGTGGATTTTGAGGAAGAGTATTTATTGACTTAAGTAGGCATCTAAGGAATGGTATCGTAAGTTTGATGCCTTTATATATTCATAGGGTTATTTTTATAGTGATACAGATATGTGTCTTTATATAAAGAAGGCCCAAGATGGTAGCCTTATCGTTTTGATACTATATGTTGATGATATGTTGATTATTGGGAGTGCTCATGATGAGATGGATGCTTTGAAAACTTATCTTAAGAAGAGCTTTGTGATGAAGGACATGGAGTATGTCTCTCACATACTTGGTATGCACATTATGCGCAATTGCTCTAAGGGACTCCTTTACTTGTCATAGAAGGAGTACATTCACAAAGTTCTTGAGAGGTTCTATATGCAAGTTGCTAAGCCTATTGGTTGTTCATTACCTTCTCATGTGAAGGTCAATTAGGCAGATTGTCCCCAGTGAAATGATGAGAGGGACAATTTGGCAAATATCTCATATGCATCAACTTTGCGGGTAGCTTGATGTATGCTATGATAGCCACTCAACCTAACATAACATTTGAATTTGGAGTTGTGGATTGTTATATGGCGACACCTACTAGTAGGTGACAATTGGGACACTATGAAGGGCATTATGTGATATGTTAAGGACACTACAGATATGTGTATTTGTTATGGTGGCTAGGATACTATAGTCATGGGCTACACAAACTCTGATTATACAAGACATGCATGTAGTAGAGAGTTCACCTCTAGCTATGTCTCCACCTTTGTTGTTGCAGGTGTTATTTCTTTGATGTCCAAGGTGCAGAAATGTATAGCCTTGTTTACCACTTAGGCTAAGTACATTGCAATCACACAAAGGCTTGCTAGGAGGCCTTATGGCTAGGCTATCTAGTTGCAGTTCTTGGTATGACTATGACTCCTACATTGCATTTAGACTCTATGAGTGCTATTCACTTGGCATGCAATCCAATCTTTCATGCAAAGACCAAGCACATTGAGGTTTATTGTCACTTCATCAGAGAGGTGATTGAGGGCAAGCAGATAGACCTTTCAAGATCTTGACTAATGAGAATCCTATAGACCTACTCACTAAAAGACTCCCAAGAGA
Organism: Lygodium microphyllum; assembly: GCF_053477565.2. Taxonomy (NCBI): domain Eukaryota; kingdom Viridiplantae; phylum Streptophyta; class Polypodiopsida; order Schizaeales; family Lygodiaceae; genus Lygodium; species Lygodium microphyllum. Next base: position 123,628,566 of record NC_141159.1, on the reverse strand, counting down.
ATGTTATGCCTTCCTTAGGAAGATGATGTGTATAGGATGAGATGACGTCTATTTCTCATCATGTTCTACTTCTATGTATACATTGTAATTTGTCATTTTTTCTTATTTTCTTCACACTCAGGCACTTTCCCCTTTAAGTGGAAGGTTTTTGGGGGTTAAAGACCATCTGCGGATAGCTACCTACATCTACTCGTACTTACTGTTTGCACACCTATATGCTACAGGTGGTGGCCATAAGTCACCATTAACTATTGCTTCTATGACAATAGAATAAGGGAAGGTAGGTCACACATTGTGACTGTTGGAGTTTCCACATACCACCTTGCTCTCTCTTGCTTGAACCGCCTTGCTCTCTCTTGCTTGAACCTCCATAGATCTTACTTCCACTTGTACTTTCATTATTGCTCCACCTTTCAAAATGGTGTCACTCTTGAGCATTCCCTCAAATGACAAGGCTCACCATGTGCATCCCATGAGCATCCCACATAGTAACCTTGAACCACAAATTTTGGGGCTTTGAGCTTTGTCAATACCTCTTGTTGGACCTCTCAATATGAAATGGGCAGAAGAGACTATAAGCACTAGATCCTCTCATCATACAGTAGCTCACTTTCATTGTAGCCTATCTATTGGAAAGTCGAAGTATTCATCATGGCATCCTTGCTATTGTTGATTAGTTCAAGCTTAGACTTGGACACTCGACACGTTCTCCCCCTTTTGCTCTATAATATTTTTTTTGAAACCATGTAGCTCCAATGGAAGAAGGGTAAACATTGAGGGTGAATTTTAGCCCCAAGGCTACTTTTTTGAGATTTTCTAGGTTATCGGGCTAAAGTCTTTGGCTTAAAAACTCAAACAATAGGATATCCATACAAAAATTTGCATATTTTGGCCTAAAATTCACCCAAAAAAAAGCTCAGAAATAGCAATTTATCTCAAAATTTTCCCAATTTTCTAAACTCTTCATCATTGATCAAGAAAGAATTCACCCACCTATCTACACACTAAAAATCATGGGGGTCCTTTATTGTTTAGCTTAAATGGAAGAAAGTGAAGAGAAGAAGAAGAAGCAAAAAGGAAGCCTCATTTCCCACTCATGTCCCTCACTCCCACTCCCATTCCCACTCAAGTGCTCATTGCCTCACTCTCACATAAGCTCAAGAAGGCACAATATATTAGAAAATCAAGGCAACTCATTTTGCATTATCTAGAGATATAAAATGGCAAAAGAGTGCACATGGTGAATATGAGTGTATGTATATCCTTCAACCTCATTCCTATGATCTAAGGGATCTTTCACACCCATTTTGCCTCAATTCTAAGCTTTTTTAAGGCTACCATTGGGGGTACCTATTCTAAACACTTAGTTAGTTGGCCACCTATAGATTTGTTGGCATGACAACTACATGTATGAGTATTTAAAACTTGAAGGCATGAAATATTTACAAGCCTAAAGATACTTCCACGTAGGGCAGTGGCTAAATTATTACTAATTATCTGTTCTTCTTTTTAAAGATGTTGGATGGAATTCTGATTGTCAAACATTCTGGTTAGAATCCCACCCTGCATTGATGCTTTTTCTTCAAGTATGTTTCCTTCCTTAGAACTTTGGATTTTGAGTTTGATACTAGACTTGATGTGGCTTGTAGCTAGTGCTCCATGGCCTTAACAATAATGCATGCTAACATGTTGGATGAGGAGATACAATAATTCAACATTAGTCCATGGCTTATATTGAAATGGATATTCAAAATGGATGACTACTTGAGACATGCAATAATTTTCAAGTAGCCAATTTCAGCTCTATATGAGACAATGACTAGTGGAGAACCCATTTTCTCCACTAGTCATTGTCTCATGACAACTTTGACATAGAAAGGGCATAAACTATGAGGTATGTACATGATCCATTTATGAGACCTAAAATTTAGTGCTTTTAGACTGTACTAGTAGAGCTTTGATAGGCTACTACTTGATTTTCACTATTATTTGGACCACAATGCACGATGTCTCATAGTCGATGGTGTACTGGGCATTCTTAGTGTTTTATATTTTTAGTCAATAGTAAGAAGATCAATGTGCGAATAGTAGGTGGTCATGATTAAGTATGACTATGCTCGTTATGTTTTTGAGCATGAGATTTTCTTTTATAACTAGAACCCAACTAGAAAAGACCACATATTTTTAGTACATGTACTATGCATATGACATCTCGAGGAGATCAGTCATAAACACACACACACACACACACACACACACACACACACACACACACACACACACACACACACATGTATCATGTGGATTCAATATAAGGATTTTTAAAATACCATTTTTACACATTTTTTACATACAAAAGGGTCCTATATAAAGGAGTTACGTACAAATTGAATAGAAAAGGGTTATGTTTTATTAAGAGAAAATTCACAGATAATGATATTTATAAATAGGCCTTGAACTCACGTGATATAGAGGGTATACATATAGTGAACTATCCAAGTATGACATGTGGCTATGCATGGTGTATGTGCCTAGATGATGGAGATGACTGTATATGCAAGAGGTTGGTAGTGGGTGCATTGGTCATTAAGGCCAAGTGCACAATTTGGGTTTTGGAGAGGCAAGGAGCCAATGCCCTTAATAGATGAGAGAGTGCCTTATTCAATACATTGGGATTCCCAAAAAAGGAGGCCTTGGTCTATATGAGACAATGACTAGTGGAGAACCCATTTTCTGCTCACATATTGTCTCATGTCATCTATAGCTATTGATAGCTCCTTGACCAAATAATTCCTCTACATTCAAGAAACTTCAAATTTATGATATCTGATATGGTATCCCTAATATATACTAGGAATTTTCTTTTTCTTAATTGTCCTCTCATTCAAAGTTTTGATGTCAAATATGATATATTGTTTTATTAAAAATGCTTGCCAAATGGCTATTTGTTATTGTATTAGATTTTCACTAGTGGTGGGTGCTGAGCCGTCACGTAGTAGTTGGGAGGATTCGATCTTATGACCAATAGAAACTCACATACCCACCTCAACCAATTGTGCTACGGCTCATTGGCAATATTGTATACTATTGATGACTATCTTAACCTTTGATGTCTAATAGAATACATTGTTTTAGGCCACATTGATCACAATGATTGAATTTGTTCATGCCTCAAAAATTTGTTGATGTGTTAAATTGGAAGACGGTGTTGAAACTATGGATCTTCGTATGCTTTAGTACTTTACAAGAGAAGAGTGAGACAATGAGAGCTCTAGATCTCCCATCACATATATTATGTAAAGCATATGACTAGTTTTAGTTGTTATGCTCTTAGACACTACTTGTAGATGTGATCACTCATTTGCTTGTCCATCACACCACCAAATGTGCCTTGAATCTTTAACAAGGTCACACCATTTATGAGTGCGACTTTGTTAGAGACACACCAATCCTAATTACTTTATGAGCGATGATGATCAAAATTCTAGAGAATAATCAATGCTATGTCACAATAATGTGATAACGAGGCAAACTTTAAGTCTACTTGAGCTTGACTTCTAGCGATAAAACATCTTCTTTGCATTTCATGAAGACTGTGAGATGCTTGTTTGATTTTGATGGAAAACATATGTACTCACATGTTATTCAAGTGTCTATTGCTTTTTGCATGCTTTGGGGTATCTATTAGACTCATGATTCTTATACTTTTATAACGTCCCCTAGAAGCATATGAAATCATGTGCGTAAGCACAAAAAGCTCGAGACCAAATACAAGGTTATAATAAATGTCAAATTAAGGGGAAAAGTGCACTAGTATCCAATGGCTTATGTTTGTTAGATTTGTCAAAGATGATTTAAAGGTTCATCAGAACTATCTTAGTTGCATGTAGGATTCATGACTATGTGAGTGGTGCCATATCTCCTAATTCAACATGGAACCTCCAAGGAACCCCCTCCCAAAGGTAAAAAAATGGGGCATTGAAAATCCTAGGCTACTCATATCTTCAAGTTCTACAAATATCTATTTACCTTAAAGGGATGCCACATCCATTGATTCAACACATCGTAAGCACTCTAAAAGCATCATTGTATAAATGAAAACAAGAGAGGTTGAAATGGCTTTAGGTCACGTGTGGGGGTAGAGGAGGAGGAGACCAGGGGGTGGGCCTCCTTTGGTTTACTAGCTAAAGCAAAGTTGTTTTCACTCATGTGACAAGACCCTTTCTCTCTTTAGTGCACCTACTTTTTTAAAGAATCCATGTAGTTTTCATATGTTCATTGCAAGCACCTTAGTTGAGATGGAGGATTTTTATGTTGTTCAAAACAAAAACATCTACACCAAGTCATGCTTGTGCCCCTCAAAAAGGATGGATTGAAAATGTGGTTTTTGGTGTTGTTTACCGTCTCTCTTTTATGCTCCTTTTATATAACCAAGAATGGAGATGCTTTAAAAAGAAAATCGTAGGGCTTGGTCATGTAGATCATGTTCGTAGATCTTAGAGTGTCATCGATTTATGCAATGTGTTGTTTGCATGCGTGATGTGTCACAACCAACACGCAACCAATTATAGAAAACAAACTTCTCATTCTGTTTGCATGCATGCTATGTTGACATATGTTATCAAAAGAGAAAGATAATATCTCTATGCCAAAATGCATGTATCAAACGAAGGCTATTTGTCAGAGTGAAGCTTCCTATGCATTACCTTAAACACATGAACCTTACCTCGCAGTTTCTTACACAACATATCGAGCTCCTCCCTAATACTTTTTGCTACATCAATTAAATCACAAAAACCTTTCCAACCAAAGGCAAGCTCATTCCTGAATTGACAAATGGCCTTGAGGACTAGAGCCGTCTAAGATTGACTCCCTTGGGCCTCAATAGTTTCTTCATCAAAATTCTCTTGATCACCGAAAAGTGCTGCGCTCTCTCTCGCATTGATGCAAGTTTGTATCACTTAGCCACTTCTCAACTTGCCTCCTTAAAGGTTCAACCTTACAAGAGTCCCAAAATTCTAATTGATTGTTGGATGGATATCAAAATGTAGGTTTGACCTATTCTTGAATATAGATGAAAAATGTATTTACGATACAGTTTCCAAAACGACTCGCTCAAGAGTGTTCAGGGCTAAGAAAAAAGGTTCTCGCATGACAAGCACTAAATATAAGAAGAGAATGGATAAAAATTGTCTTCCATCTCCTCTTGTGTGGTATTTTGTAAAGAAGATTCTATACTTCCGCTCGAAAAGGTGCGTCAAGTTGAAGATCTAACTCAACCGGGGTTAGATTCTCCCCCCCACCGTAGTATGAGTAAATCGAGTTTAAGTGTCGGATTCCAGTATATTCTGTAGACCCTTTGCTAATGTCCTCTCCCACCTTTATAAACTTCTACTCTTTCAGGCTTTCATGAATCATCTCTCTCTCTCTCTCTCTCAATCAATCAACCAACCAAGTTGGAGCTTGAGATAGTATTGGCTAGCTCGTCTTTCTCCCCATGAATTGCTCCTCTTCTCTCTCTTGGACTACTCAATCCCCCACGATACAGAATTCTCCTTCTTCTTCTTCTTCTGCTTCCTCCTTCCACATGAGTATGCGGGGCTTCATAGAAGGAGGCCTGGCCTCCATCGTAGCAGGATGCTCCACTCACCCATTTGATTTGATCAAGGTGAGGATGCAGTTGGAAGGGGACGCATCAATACTGGCCCAGTCCTTGTCCACAGCGGCATCAGCAGCAGGGGGAGCCATGGTGATGGTGCAGAGCAGCAGCACTGCCATTGGGGGAGGGCCCCTGTCCATGGGCATCAGGCTAGTGCAGACCGAGGGCTTCCACGCGCTCTTCTCCGGCTTGTCCGCCACTGTTCTGCGGCAGAGCCTCTACTCCACCACCAGAATGGGGCTCTACGAGCTGCTCAAGCGCCAGTGGGAGGAGCCCTCCATCCAAGGAGGCCTGCCTATCCTAAAGAAAGTCACTGCAGGCCTCCTCGCCGGTGCCGTTGGTGCTGCAGTCGGCAATCCCGCCGACGTTGCTATGGTCAGAATGCAGGTATAATAATGTCACATTGCCACATCCGAAGTAAGCCGCTTTGTTTCTAATGGCTTTGCACTGTAGAATTGGAAACTTTTGTCATATGCAATGTGCAGCATTTATTCAGTATTGTTTATAAAAGTTGGAGAATTGAATATGTCTTAATGCATGTTTCCTTCAAATTTGCCCACCCTTTCCATATGCAGTGGGCTTTTATTCCCTACTGTATGTTAACTGAACTTTGCACCAGTGCGCTCTCTTTTCGGGTATTGAAACTGGCTCTGCATGATTGAAATGGTGTCATGACATTCGCAAAATTTTCCTTGCCTGATGATGGTGATAAAAGGCTTCAAAACCCACATCTAAAAGGAGATACGTAGATTAAATGGATCAGCTGCTTAAAACTTCTGATATCATAGCCCTACGTAAGGTCCAATGTGATACTTAGATTAAATGGATCAGCTGCTTGAAACCTCCGATAGCATAGCCTCACGTAAGGTCCAATGTATGTGGCGTTGTGAAAGGGTCCATCTCAATAAAAGCACAAGCAGAAGAAATGGTAGGTTCTGATTTTGAATTAGATTGCAGCTGGACCAAGAGGTTCAACCAGATGCCATCAAGTTATCCGAAATATATTCTAAGAGTTGGTTTTGTGCAGGCAGATGGGCTTCTCCCTCCCGATCAAAGGAGGAATTACACTAGTGTGGTGGATGCACTGGTGAGGATGGTGAAGGAAGAAGGCATCCAATCCCTGTGGACAGGCTCCACTCTCACCATTCAAAGAGCCATGGTGGTCACTGCGTGTCAGCTAGCAACATATGATCAGGTCAAGGAAGCCCTTGTTCATAGTGGGCTTCTCACACATGGCCTTCTCCTGTACATTGCAGCAAGTTTCAGCGCAGGCCTTGTTGCATCAGTAGCATCTAACCCCATTGATGTTGTGAAGACTCGCCTCATGAACATGCCGGCGGAGCCTGGGAAGTCTCGCCCCTATAATGGACCCCTCGACTGTGCTCTGAAAACGGTTCAAAAAGAGGGGGGATTTGCACTCTACAAAGGCTTCCTACCAACCCTCACCAGGCAAGGTCCTTTCACTGTGGTGCTCTTCATAACACTTGAGCAAATCCGCAGAGCATTAAAGAACTTGTAGCATACGAGAAACTTAGGAGGTTGCAAAAGGTTAGGACTGCTGGATCAAATCAGGCAACCAATCAGTACGGCCGAATGTCTATGGAGGATTGTGAGCTTATTCAATCAGTTTAGCCTGGTCAGCAATCCGTGCAGTCTGGCAAATGAAGCCCTTCTGCAGGATTGCCTTATTGAAGTACAATTTTTTCCTATGTGCTCTGGATAATGCTGCATTACACCTGTTTGTAAGGGATCAACCAAACAGCACAGGACGATGCAGGTTATGGAGCACCTGCCTGCGAATGGAGCAGAGTTACCTTCAATTTTGCTCTGTAACTGCAAATATCTAGCATTAATTCTTATGTCTATAAATATATATTATGTCAAATACCAATATATACGAGCATATGGTTCATCGAATCTATAAGAAGACTGTTGAGGCTAGTTGATCCAGATTGGTTCTATAGCTCCTTTTGCAATCAGGCTCTTCATTAACATGGTGAAAAAGTAATTTAGTCTTGGTTCTATCAACTCCTTTTGCAGTCAGGTTCTTAATTAACATGGTGAAGCCAACTCTTGGATATGATCAAAACGTTTCCGTGCATGTGATCAGCCTTCCAAACTTTACTATCTTAACACCTGTACAATCAACCACAATCCAGTCATTGTATCTCTTCAACGCTTCATTTCTCCTTCATGGATGTGAAACCCTAAAGAAGGATCACCAAGGATCTGTGAAGAACGAATAAGCAAGAATCCAGAAGTTCTCCATTCTAATAAAAACCCAAGGAAGCATTTCACATGATACTGCATGAAATCCTACTGGCCCAAAGATGTTCCTTTCCTGCATCATCCGACTCGGAGTCTCATGTCTAGTACAGTCTCATGCACTAAAGACCCTCTGACACATTGGTGCTTAAATGAGGCAGCCGGCTTACTACTACTCATTCATTATGATGTGTTCTACTATTCTCTGAGCTCTCATATTATGATCTCGACCTTTCACTTGCAGTCTTATGACACTCCATTCCCGTAATTAAAGGCAATGTGATTATTGGTATGAATGATACACTGTGACAATATGCTTCTGAACGATTAAAAAATTTGGAAATCGGGGATCGCCACCGATTCCAGCATATTCATGAGAATCGTGCCTCATGCGATTCTCTCTCTCTCTCTCTCGCGAGACGCTCGGCATATGCTTCCCGAAGAACCAAAATATCTAACCATACACGGACTTTTCGATCGTAATAAAGATACTTTTACATTTAAAAAACGCAGATCATAAAAGCTTCGACGGCCAGGTTGCGCTTTTAAACCTATACACCCAAGCATATGCCCCATGGCAATCCCTTGATCTTTATATTCTTGTGTTGCTATATAGTCTCTTTGTCACCAGCTCTTACCACCAATGTTTGGGAAAAGTATTATATTTTGAGAAATGCACAGAAATCACATTAAACTCTTCTTAAATGTGTGAGTTGAGCAATTTCCACAAACATTTGTAAAAATCTACACTCTTCATCATAAGCTTTCTATACAAGTCCTTGAGTTAAGTCCAACATAACAATCCTCCATGCTAACCCACTCTATGATGAGTTGACACACCACTTTCGAGAAGAGTGCCCACATCTCTCTCACAACCCCAATTTGGACACAACGTAATAATCACAACCCATGTTCATAATTCGAAGGGTCGTGATAAAATCTCAACTTCTTTGTGAAGAGATTAGAAGGGGGCAAAAGATCGAATCAATCCCCCTAAAATCTAAACTTTTTTTTTTCCTAAGAAAGATTAAACTCTTCTTGTGGAAGAATAAACTGCCAATTCAATGTCACAAGCCATATTCACAAAATGGTTGGCATTTTGAGATTTAGCTAGTCACTTAAGCTAGGGGAATGGGGCCAAGCCCTTGATACAAAGCCACTACTCCCAACAGTTAAAGAGTATTAGGGTGCATATACAATCAAACAAACTCAATGATGGGATTGGACGACACGAAGCAGTCCTAAATCTCCTTCAACCACATAGCATGTTCTTTTAAAGGCCCTTGTTTGTATCATACTAATGGCCTTTTTCCAACTATTGAAAAACCTTCATCGCCTTAAATCTTAGTATGTGGAACAAAGTAGGGGCTAATATTCTTTTTCCTCACCTTGTCTCATTGTTGTGAACCCAATATGTTGAAGGATTTTGGAAATTTCCTATGGTTTTGATTTCAGAAGGGGACCACGGTAGCTCTTGCTATAATGGTCCCCAAGTTACCCTTCATGTCTATTCATAACAAAACATTTATATGAATATCCTCCATCCAAATTCAATACAACGAAATTAGTAGATTTGAATTTTACTTTTTACATGTTCCATCTATTAGAGTAAGTGTTTGGGATATTCTCTTTTAATCAAAATATTGCATCAAACTTGCTAAAAGGTACACATCATGTGCCCTTGTTGAGGTGCATATTTTTATAGCCTTTTAAGAAGATCTTTCACATTGTTTTGTGACCACAAGGCAAATTTCAAGCATTAAATACCTTATCAGACAAGGAATTCAACTGCAATTTCTATAGATGTCTAAGGAGTAATCATACAAGCAAAAATGATTCTAGCCCTTCAAGAGTGCAGTTCGGAAGTAAGAAAGAGCTTGGAGTGCAAAGTGGACTTGTTTCTTTATGTTATGCTTCACATGCACAACATGCGGGACTTTGGACAAACTCTTATTGTTTTCAAAATCTTCAACTCACTATTGTTATATTTCTATCTCTCACATAACCATAACAAGGACTCCTCTCAAAATCGATCTATAACCTATCATTCCCATGCAAGAAACAAGTAGACGAGACTCATATTCGAGTTGTAGTGAACAAGCACTTGCCCCTTCTTTGTAGTCATTTGCCGAGGCTCGTCACTTGCTCCACCAATCCACATGCAGATACTTGCTTCCCATGCCCATCCTTTCTTTCCTCACTCACTCACAAGAATGCACAAAGAAAAGCAAGAACAAGGAGTCCCAAAGTTTGTGCAAACATGACTAGTGTTATAAGATCCGAGATACACGCTCGACTTTCTTATATACTTAAAAGATATATGGTAAATATTATGCTGGCACAGAGAGAGAACATATGAGAGAAAAGAAAGATGTAGAGAGTGTTACCGTGTTTCCATAGCACAAAGGAGCGGGAAATGGAAAAAAGGGAAATAGCAAAAAAGGCGCAGGATAAAAGCAGAAAAAGGTGCCTTGACCGGTAGCCAATCCTTGAAAAATTCAAATGTTCGGCATGACCCTCAGAAAGCTTCAATGTCGGGCCAAGGCAACGAAAGAGAAAAAGGCGCACCATTAAAATGCGAAAGCGCCCCCGAATCTGTGTAAAAGAGTGCCAGGCTCGCTCCTGTGCAAAGTATATGCATTAGTTGGGAATAGCATAAATTAGAATGGTGGGAAATGGGAAAAAGGGCCTAGGCTACGGCCGGCCATGTAAAAGAGGGAAAAGGGGATGACCGCCCAAAAAGGATTTAGGGTTTTGTATATAAAGTTGAAAAGTGAATGAGAAGCGCATTCTTTGGTGTGTGGCAAAAAGAGTTTTCTTTTTCCTCTCTTCTTCTCTCCTTCTTGTTTGTGTGTGCTCTTGAGAGAGAAAGTGTGAGAGTTTGAGGAAGTGAGTGTGTGTGAGAGTGAGGGATCAAGAGGGTGAAGCTCTTCACCATCTCCTCTTCTCTTCTTCTCCTGTCTTCTCTTCTCTTCTCTTGCGCGCGCGGCTATGGAGGATGGAGCTTGGAGATGGAGGAGGCTTGAGGATGCTTGAGCTAGCATCACGAATTGTGGAGCTACCGGAGTGCAAGAGAGAGGAGGGTACTCGATCGAGCATCAAGGTAAGCTCACTACACTCGTAGGATCGACGGCGCGTCAGCTAGGTGAGAGATAGCCATTAGAGCTCGCTTGGAACGCTTGAAACAATAAGCGGTCCGTGGGTCTTGGCGGTTGAGCGAAAGCTCCCACATTTTGGTTCCGTTGCCGGGACCAACGGATTCAAGCTTGAGCACTTGCACGCCTCATATCGAGCATCGAAGTAGGGTACTCATCCCCGAAACGGAGCTTGAGATAGGTAGGAAGTGGGGTGTTTTTTTAATCTTCAAAACAAGTAAGTATTTTGGGATATTTTGGTTGGTTGATGATTGGAAAGCATGGAGGATCTATTTCAGTTTTTTGCCTTCGATTTTGGTTGCATTTAGTGTAGGTTAGAGTTAGGAAATCAAACCGGAAAAGGGTAGGGTTTACTGTTTCAAAACAAGGCAAAACGGGGAAAAAATCGTGCAAAATGCTCGCTAATGAGGTCTAAGATCGATAAGAGAGTGATTGGGGGTATCAATGTCACATTTGGGAAGGCATATAAGAGCCAGGAGGCCAAAAGAGAGCTCATTTGTGCCATTTCAGTGTGAGAGAGAGAGCTAGAGAGCCCTAGCCTGTGTGATTCGATCGCATCACCGATGCACTCACCGACTCGTTCAGGTATATGAATCCCTTCCTCTATCCCCCTAGATAGGATCTGGAGGGTTGTGCTTGGTATGATTGTATAAATCCCAAGAATTGATCGAAATCGACATCGTGCTGTTTCTGTCGCGCTGTGTTCGGCCCGTCCGAGCGGTCGCTTCTGGGCCGAGTCCCAGAATTGGCCCTCGGCCCCTTACCATTTGGCCACTCGGCTCGGAACCCTAGTCGGCCCTCGGACCGTCCGAGTCAAACCATTCGAGTCAACCCACTCGGACCGTTCGAGCCAGAACTTTTTGCCACGTGGCACATTCGGCCTCGGCCCGTCTGAGTCCCAAATTCGGAACTCGACCACACCCGGGATTCAGCCCTCGGCCAACTACCATTCGACCCGTCCGAACCTGCCATTCGGCCTGTCCAAATAAAAATCGTCCGAGTCAGATCTGGAGATTCGGCCCTTGACCTTGTGCCATTCGGCCCGTCCGAATGACCCACTCGGACCCTGCAATTCGGACCAGTTGGTCCGAGTGCAACTTTTTGTCAAATCTGTCAGAAATTTGACCCGACCCAGCAAATACGCATTAGTGCAACTTGTCAAAACCCTTCGGGCGCTCATAACTTGATTCTGGCACACGTGATAAGAGAAATGGTAGTACACAGCCGCTTAGCGGTTAGCAGTAGACAGTGAGGGACCCAAGGACTTGGATGTGAGCCGCTGAACCGTAAAACCTGATCAACGCAAAGCGAACAAGGCAACATACAAGGAAACCCTAAACCCTGACTAAACGGCCAAAAAATAGACCCGTAAGCCTATCAGGCCTAAAATGAGCGAGAGTGAGTAGGACGCCGGGGAATTGCTTGCGGCACTCACATTGCATTTCTGCACTTGAAGTACACTTAAGAAAGCTGAAAGCCTGATTGGGCATAAGTGCACGAGGAACAACACACTCACTGAGTGACCATAAATTGAGGTTTGTATTCAATAATCAAAGGAACTCACTCAGATAAATCGCTCAAGGAACCCACCAATAGGAGAGGACCCAAGACATAGACAAACACACGAAGCGCAGGGTAGAACAAAGCAAGGAGCGCCAATGATGAGGATCCATCACGACTATTCAACCTAATCGACAGCACAGTGGGGCGCAAGAATTCGACCATGACGGAAGAAAGCTCAAACCATCGGTCTAATGAGGAGCTCGATTTGAGTGTATTTCTAGATGCTGTACAGCAGATGGTGAGCAGTTATGACGCACACGCCCGGTACGAGCACCGCGGTAGGACAACAGATGCAATCATTACAGACCTAGAGGAGGAGAGAAGGCTAGCCTGTAAGGCATTGCAGGGCATAACTGATTATAATAGGGATCAACAGGCTAGGAGCCAAAGGCAAAGCATGGAGCTGCATGAGGTGCAGCGAGTGCTGAACTTGGCTAGCCGAAACTGAACAAACCATGAGAGAGCGTTAGAGGGAGACTTGACACTGAGCGAGCTCCTCATGAAAAGACTGCTTGATAACACCGCAATAGAGCAGAGTGCCACCGCACTAGCAACATCTTTGCTTGCAGGATTAGGGGCAAATCAAGGCTCAAAGAGCCAGGCCAAAATACCGATTGTTGCCAAGCAACTCGACAAGTACCAACCGCATGACGATCCGTACAGCTTTGTTGAGCAGTTTGAGCAAGTTTGCGAAGCCAATGGCCTCAACGACCAGACTCAACATTTGCAAGCATTCGGGCTTTGCTTAGGCGACAAGGGTAGGATGTGGTATATAAGCCTGGATGCCGTGGAATGAGCCAACTTCAATAATCTCAAGGATCTCTTCGTCAAGAGGTTCGCCGAGCCTGGATACTCCGATAACCTGCTAGTACGCTTGATGAATGTCAAGCAGAAAGAGAAGGAGGACATCCGCGACTACGTGATCCATGTGAGAAGTTTCTTTAAAAGAATCCCTCTAGGCGAGCGAGTGACTGACAGAGCAGTTTCAACTGTATTCATCAGTGGAATTAGAGACGAGGAGTTATATAAGGCATTGGCAGGCAATTCAAGCTTGCAGCGGGACGTGGTGGCTAGAGTTTTTGAGGAAGCCATCAGAGTCGATGACCAGCTGAAAGAGCGGAGCTTTAGGAGCTCAAATCTAGAAGAGACCAACCCGCGAAGCTTAGAGAGAACGTCAGCCTCTAGTGAGCGGTCAAACCCATCATCCCAAGATAAGGGGAAGGTCATTGAGACAGACCAAGGCTTGGCTGAGGTCAAGATGGAATTAGCTAAGATACAAGACATGTTGAGATGACCAACGCGCTCGCACATCCAGTGCATGTACTGTGGTGGAAACCACTTGCTGGCCGAGTGTCAAGACCCTAGGTCAAGACCTTGCGCTAACTACGGTAGGTTCGGTCACGATATCGCACATTGCAGACTACCACGAAGACTTCCATACTCGCAGCCCTACGGCCAGCCTTACCTAGCTAACAGGCCGCAGCCATTCTTCGAAAGGGGAGCCCCATTGGCTCTACCCGTGCCTAACGATACGAAACCAGCTGTCCCTAGAATGGACATAAATCCTACATGCATTCCTAGACCGCCTGGTCCTTATGTGACCCACCCACCGAGCGACGCTCCAGTACACTATGTGGAGGAGCCGAATGATGAAGAGACCTACATATACCCTTACGTCTCGCATGACGACGAGGGCAACGCGGTCCTCATGGATTACCGACCCGTGCCGGTGATGACGTTAGGACGAGGACGGGGTAGAGGCCTAGGAGGGCAGCCACAGGATCCAGTCACTTGTTGGACTTGCGGACACCCCGGTCATGTCTCATCACGCTGCCCTGAAAGAGAGCAGCAAAACAGGGACAAGGCTGACCAAAGGTGCGCGGAGTGCGGAATCACCCATCTTTTCATTGACTGCCCAAAGCGGAAGCCGTCCTCTAGCTCATCTAATTTGCCATCTGTCCCATTGGGGCTGTTTGGTGTCGAAAACCCTGATAGGGAGGCCACACCTATTCCCTTGCGAGTTATGACCCGAGCCCAAACGAAGCAGGCCGGCATCTCTCTGCCAAGTCCTAGCAATCTTGACACAACCTCAATAGGAAAGAAAAGTCGTAGGCGAAAAAAGAAGAGATCGGAAGCTAAGGTCGCATTAAAGGCCAAGAGCGCTACGACTTTTCCTATTGGGAAGAAAGTCTCAGATGCGGAGGCAGAGACTTCAGCCCCTAAGACAACCGAAAAGAGAAGCGCTAAGATGGGGGAATACCCACATCCAAAGTGAAAATTAGAGGCCATAGAAAAGGTGAAGGAATGGGTGAGGGAGGCTCAACAGCATCTCAAAGATGCTGAACCCATCATAGAGGACGAGATCGATGATCTCTCCAACATAAGCACGCCAATGTCACCGCCTCAACCTAAGTCGTGGTCGAAGCCACTGTGCCACAGGCAGTGCCACTGAGACCAAGCCTAGATGCAACAGAGCCGCAGATCAGCTGCGGCCATTGGCCCAGACAGTCTAGGCTAAAAGAAGGACGAGTATCTAACGATCTCTTGACCACGCTAGTGACCACCCCTGTAACACTTAGCATGGGGGATCTGCTTAAGTAGCACCCTACCCTATGGCAAGACCTTAAGCAGTGGGTCGAGGAATCACAAGAGCAGGTCACGGCGGCAGACCCTCAAGACCAGGATGCAGAGACACAATTGCCAAGTTTGACGCTGCACTCCGTGCCTAAATCTTTGCATGTCAACGCCTTCTGGGAAGGCTCTGAGATGCACGCAGTCCTGCCGCCCTGGGTGACACAACAAGGAAGGGAATCGTAGACACGGGAGTCGGGGTTAGTGTGCTTAGCCACGCAGTGCTGCAGACTTGGGGAAACCCACCTGTCAAAGTTGCTAGGGTTAACGTCACGCTAGCAAACGGTATGAGAGTGAAGCCATTCGGGGTCTTGAAGAATTGGCTAGTGAAGATCGCAGGTGTCGAGTTCTCTGTTAACTTTATAGTCATGAAGGGAGTGGACTACGATGTCCTAGAGATGGACACTTGGAAGACCTTACTAGTCAACCTAGACGCCATCTCTGCTATGCTCAAAGGGAACACTCAGGTCAGGGAGCCCTATGGGTCCTTGACCAAGTATATCCCATGCCTAGAGGATGAGTGGGATTGGATGCACATTCTCGCTACAATTGACCTGCCATTCTTAGACCATGAGGCGTATGACCAGGCCATCAAAACGATCGGCAAGACAAATGAAGCACTCTCTACACCAATCTACATGATGGCAGCAAGCCTCCATGGAAGGCCTAAGCCTATTACCTTCCAAGTGCCATCGAACAAAAGGGAACTCCAGGGGGTACTGGAATACCTAACGGACCAGCTAGCTGGCAACCCAATTGCCAACTTCAAACCACTCCAGGACCTCTTAGAGGATTCCAAGTGGCAATGGACTAGGGTGCACGAGCTAAACCTCATGTATAACTGGGCCCTGGTTCCTGACCAACGACACGAGGCATACCAAGCCCTAGGAGATGATGAGCAGTCGAATGACAAAGATTCCTGAGATGAATACGAAGACTGCCAATCCTTCAGTGATGAGAGCGAGGGTGAAGTGGATACCATAGAGTACGACACTGAAGGACGAGATTGAGTAGATACAAGTAGATGCCAAGCTGCAAAAAAGGCAGGCCCTTAGATAGGAGCAAGGAGTCATGCGCATGAAATGTGATCATGCATGGTTGGAATGTATAGGAGCCATAGACCTCGAGCAAGCAGGCCTAGCCCAATTAGGAACAACATCAATACTTAGAACCGAATCGCCATCCGAATTGCGGCCACCAGGGGAGACCACCTCTTCTAGCGAAGATGGAGGGTTTGACTCTGAATCGGAAGTTACTTCGGATAGTGACCCAGAGATCCCTAGGCCGCCCATGACAAGACGCACCAAGGGGGACTTACCCGTCCACCTGAGGCGCAGATGGTCAAGGCAGGATGGGGCAAAGCACCCCAAGGATGCACGATCAGAAGAACAGCGAAAGCCGCACGACCTCCCTAAATGCTTCACTAAATTCAAAAAAGGGGATAGGGTGGTGGTTCTGCTAGGTGCCAAGCGTCAAGGGCAGACGAGCAAACCAATCGAAGGACCAGCCAAAGTCAAGGAGGTAAACCTAGCCCTGGAAGGGGAGATACCCCGACCAGTGTTCATTGCCGATGACTTGACTGGTGAAGAAGAGTTGAGTCTTGTCGCTCTCTTGTGGGAGTACATAGACGTATTTGCCTGGTCCTTAGAAGAGCTATGGGGGGTAGATCCGAGTGTTGTGACTCACAACATACCCATGACGTCGGATGCAACACCGGTCAAGCAACGACCGTACCCCATGAATCCAAAACATGCTCATGTTGTCAAAGAGGAAATTGACAAGCTGATGAGAGAGAGATTCATTTACAAAATTGGGCACATAGACTAGGTATCACCCATAGTCATTGTGATGAAGAAGAACGGCAAAATTCGAGTGTGCGTCAATTACAAGAAGGTGAACGCTGCTACAAAGAGAGACAACTATCCCTTGTCGTACACCGAGCACATGCTTAAGAGGGTGGTAGGCAAGGAAGCCTACAGTTTTCTGGATGGCTTCTCAGGGTACAACCAGGTGCAAGTACATCCTGCAGACAGGCACAAGACCGCCTTTGCCACTGAGTGGGGCATCTTTGCATACATAGTCATGCCCTTCGGGTTGACCAATGCCCCTGTCACTTTCCAATGCCTCATGTGCACCATCTTTAAAGACATGCTTCACAAGGAGTTAGAGGTATTTGTCGACGATCTGTGTGTCCATTTGACCTGGATCGAACACTTAGACGAACTCCGCGAAGTCTTTGAACGGTGCCGCTTATATCGTCTCTCCTTGAACCCCTTGAAGTGTCAGTTTTGGGTGAAGCACGGATGCATCTTAGGACATGTGGTGTTGAAGAACGGCATTGCCACTGACTTCTCGAAGGTCAGGGTTATCGTTGACCTTCCACCCCCAATTAATTACAAGGGAGTTCAATGCTTCTTAGGTCACACAGGATACTATCGGCGGTTTGTGCTGAACTACGCGCTGATCACCAGACCATTGTACAAGCTGCTGATTGTCTTCGAGTGGACCGAGGCATGCCAATGGGCATACGAAGAATTGAAAAAGGCTCTGACGATAGCACTGATTCTACGAGCCCCAGATTGGATCATTACCTTCCACGTACACATCGATGCTTCTAAGTTTGCCGTGGGGGCAGTGTTGTGCCAACCTAGTGAAAATAACCTAGACTACCCAGTGAGCTTTGCTAGCAGACAACTCACTGAGACGAAGATGAATTATTCGACAACAGAAAGGGAGGGATTAGCCATGGTCTTCGCCGTGAAGAAGTTTCGGCATTACCTATTGGCCACCCCTTTCATCTTCTTCGTGGACCATCAAGCCCTGCTCTATTTAGTGAACAAACCTTGTGCTACAGGATGCATAGCTCGATGGCTCCTCCTGCTCCTAGAGTTCAATTTCTCCATAGTGGTACGAAAGGGAAAACAACATTACATGGCTGATCACATGTCCTGTATACCCACAGGAGAAGCCGCTGGACAGGGCATCATTGACGAGTTACTTGACGCCCACTTATTCCACCTGTCCAGTGAGAGAAATCTATTTATGGCTGATCTGATGCCATATTGGGCAGACGACATAGTCCAAGTGCTCGAGCACGGACTACCTGAGCAACCAATAGAAAAGGTACGACTAAGGCGCTTGATCCTGAAGATCCAGCCCTACCAGCTGATTGCAGGCCAACTCTATAGGTTGGGGCAAGATGGATTACTGCGTAGGTACGTATGTGAGCATGAGATGCACGATGTGCTCTCAGAGGCGCACAACGGCATTGCAGGAGGACACTTTAGCGGAGACACGACAGCACAGAAGGTGCTGCAGTCCCAACTATGGTGGCCCACACTTTTTCGCAACGCTAAGCGATTCGTCAAGCATTGTGACGAGTGCCAACGGACAAAAGTCTCGATTCGTAAGGATCAAATGGAGTTAACCCCAGTTATTGCTCGCCAACCCTTCGAAAAATGGAAAATTGACTTCATAGGGACCATCAGCCCCGCGACGCAGTACTCACAAGCCAAGTACATCATGGTGGCCACGGATTACCTCACGAAATGGGTAGAGGCGAGAGCCACACGAAAAAACGACGCTAGGACGACTGCCAAGTTCTTATGGGAGCAAGTGATCTCGCGCTTTGGTTGCCCCATCGAACTGGTTAGCAACCAAGGCACACACTTCATCAACGAAGTCATAGCACATCTCCTATCCACCTTCCTTATCATCCATCGCAAATCCTCACCATACTACCCTCAGGATAATGGCCAGGCAGAATCAACTAACAAAATTCTTATCAACGTCCTGACTAAAGTAGTCTCAGCATCACGAAGCGACTGGGATAACAAGTTGATGGCAGCCTTGTGGGCCTACCACACAGCTTATAAAATGATCGTTGGCCAAACCCCCTTTAGGCTGACCTATGGGACTGAAGCAATTCTACCATTAGAATTCTTCGTCCCTAGCTTGAGGATAGCACTCCAAGAATGATGGGAAGGGAAGGAAGCATGGACGCAATGCTTGGTTGAGCGGGAAAGCCTATCAGAGACTCGTCTTCTAGCCACCCACGCGCTTATCTGCAAGAAAGCCCGATGCAAGAGCTGGTTTGACAAGCATGTCAAGCAGCGCAAGTTTGAGTAGGGTGACTTAGTGCTCCTCTACTCAGTTAAAGGGCATAAGCAAAAGATGAAATTCAGAGGTCTTGGACCCTTCAAGGTTCGGGCAATCAGCCAAACTGGTAATGTCGAGCTTGAGACCCTAGACAGTGAAGGAATATGATTTTTTAATGGCAGCCACATAAAGAAGTACTATCCTCCTTCCCATCCATTACATGAGTCACCCATGCTAGAATCCCCAATAAATGTATGCATGGCTACTGTAACCGACCTTACAGATCAGGACGAAGAAGCAGTGGCACCGGCGTATCTACAAGTCATAGTCACAGCAGGACCGACCTATTCTTTCGATGCCTTGATTGATGAAGGTGCCGACTACAACATCTTGACGCATGACCATTATATATGCATTGGTCAACCGAAACTACAGCCCACTAATGCCAAACTCACCCCGTTTTGGGGGTACTGCTTATTCACTCCTAGGGAACTGCAAGCTAGTCATTTCCATCGAGTCTGAAAGTTTACCAGCTTTCTTCCATGTGTTGCTTGACACTAAGGGAGCCGGTAATGTGTCACTATTGGGTCGCACTTTCAAGAAGCAAACGAACTGTAATGTGGATTACAACCTAAACCGCATTCATCTTGCTATCGGCAATGTGCGTATAGTGACGACTTTCAGCAAGGGCTGTCATGATTCCTCCACCATTACGAAGCCACCGGTAGAAACCCCTATGACCACACTCCAGCCCAAGTCTAAACAGAAGAAAACTACGGCCTCATGCCAGGCTCTCGACCCCAGAACCAAACCCACCAAGAGTGCTCACAAGGCCAAGGAGTCTAAGCTTATATGGGTGCCAAAATGGCAAAAACCACATCCGGGTAGACCACCCAAACATGATCCTAAATGCCAAAATCATCAGCCGCCGTCACGGCCTAAGAAGCAGCCTAGACGCTATCGACGTAGACACACGACCACGCCACGATGGATCCCCAAAGATCTCTTGCAAGCACAAGGATACTACGAGGGCAACCCCTGGATTTGGATGCCAAAAAATGGCCAGCTAAAAAGCTCATCTACAAGCAATCTCACCCCAGAGAGGGAGGCTTGCACACGTGGTGCCCAGAACATAATCAACAAACCATCGCCAGTTGTGGCTAGTAAGCCACAGCTCATCTATCGACCAAAGAAAACGCCACAAGCCTTAAACTTACCTAATCCAGAGAACTTAAAAACCCCTATGACGGCTCACTCAGAACCCAGCACAACTCCCATGCCCCCAGAGCTTCCTACAGCACCTCAAAATGCTTCGGAGTGTAAAGCCCAACCTGTGACACCAATGATGGAGTCACCACTATTCAGTCCAGTTGCACCATCCCCACCAGTAGGTCTTAAACCTTCCTACGTGATACGACCTTTCCTCTCCTTGGCTAAGGACCTCGCCGTGACTTCTGGGGATGACTTAATAACTTGCATTAAGATGTTGGACGAAACTTTCACTACATTCGCTAGAAGTTATGAGAGGCTAGACCTAGGCCTTCTGGAAAAAACACTTGCTTCGGATGTTCGTGCATTACCATGCACTTGAGAAGAATACGAACTTATGACCACTAAATTCCCCAAAATTGATGCCGAACTAATAGCAAACGACGAAATCTCAAAGGAGCAAGCTGCCCTTAGAAGACTAATCACTTCATATCGTAAGCCTCCTCGTTCTATTCTTGAACACAAGTTGCAAGAGCTCACGCAAATGGCAAGCTCGCCTTCCACGTTCTTGCAGTAGCGGTTTGCTCTGAGAATCCAATGGGAGAAAAAAGGTTGCTGGATAATGACCAATGCTGAGCAGCGCAGGGCAGTTAAAACCATCGAATATGACCCTACTTATGTGGCACCTATCTTGTTTAGGGTTTTGGCCATCACCCACAATCAGCATTTGGACGACCATGTGCTCGCTCATCCCTACATTGACCAATTCCTCACGGAAGAGGAATTACATGTTGCCAGCCGCCTTATTACTGGAGATCTCTTTCACGATGTCTTGACCTACATCTCCCAAGTCTCCATCCAACCATCTGCTCTCTCTTGATTGTCATGCTCAACTGGAATACAATCCAAAATTCTACACGTAGCTTCTTCACACGTAAACTCCTACCCCAACAGGCCCAAAGCCCTTCACCTTTTAACCCCCAATCCTAGGAAGGATTCTTTTCTAAGCCAGAAGAGGAGGGGGTATGTGGGTATGTGGTGAAGGTGAAAAGAATTATATAAGAAATGAATAAAAAGGGGGTACAGTAAAGTAAAGGTAGTGAAAAGCATAAGCATATAGTATGAGAGAAATGGCTTCCTAAAAAATTCAATCAAGAGTTTTTATTCTCGCATAAACAGCAAAGTGATATGTGGAAAATGCTAACGAAAGTTACGAATTATGGCAGGAGCAGAAAATGTCGCAGCAAGACCGCATCCATCGAATCCCATTCACAGACGAGGAAAGGGAGCAGTATTGCATCCATTTAGAGAACCGCGCATTCGGCCAGCTCAAGTTCCGAACCATCCACAACATCGAAGTCGTGGTGGCGAAGGAGGAGGCAGCCAGGAGGGTAGTGGAACAGTGCAACCTTACAAAGTATATTGAAAAATTCTCGCAGGAGCTGGATCACTTAAAATGCGTAGAATTCCTCAGAACATACAATTCGGATCAGGAAGGTGGCATTGTAACAGTGGGCCGAGGAGAGGGTACAAAGCAGGTGCAAGTCCGGTTGAATCCAGCCTTGGTGGAAAAGGCTCTAGGATTGGTACCAAGGACAGAAAGAAGACAAAAAAGGGATGTTTATGCCTTGCTGAAAATGAAGAAGGAAGAGGTGCTCACGAATGACTGCATAAGCATCCAGGACATCCCTGACACAGAAGCCAGGTTGCAGGCCAAGTTGGTGCACGTGCTCTTCTTCAGCTAACATTACAATTCCTTAATGCATTGAATTAGTGTGCCAATGCTGGAGAATGTAGCAGCTCATACCCTGGACGAGGTAGATTGGAATGGTTACATGAGGAAAATGATTGATCAAGCAGCCAAAGCACTAGCTCTGGGAAGTGCACCAACAGGAGGAGAGTCCCCGGCTTCTAAGGTAACAGAAAGGAAGAAAGCCTCCTCCAAGGCCTCTTTCATCGGATACGGAGGAGTCTTGACTGCACTCATTCAGGAGGCAGTAAAGAAAGCACAGGAGGCGGCGGAGAGAGAAGGAGAAACGCCGGAGAGGTCGCCTCCTCACCAGGATAAAGACAGGTCCATCGATAGAACGGAAACAGAAGAAGAAGGGGAGGGACTAACTAGCAGAAAGACAATTAGGATAACGAAGAAGAAGGCGACGCAGAGGAAGAAGAAGAATGACGAAGGTAGGAATAAGGAAAGGGAAGACTTGGAAAGGGCAAAGAAGGAATCCCTGAGAGAAGCAAAGGAAAGAGAGAGAACAAAGAGACAGGAGGAGGAGAGGGAAAAAGAGGAGTTACAGAAAGCAAAGGAGGCGTCAAAACAAGAAGCTGAAGCAGAGAAAAGGAGGGAAAGAGAACAGAAAGGGAAAAAGAAGGAGTAGCAGAAAAAAAGAGAGGAGGAAAGGAAGAGAAAAGCGGATGAGGAAGAGAAGGAGCTACAAAGAAAGGAGGAAGAGGACCTGGCGGAGGCCACCCGCCGGTCCATCGAACAATAGTGCCGAGTAGATGAACTAAGGAACCTGAGCCCGCGCAGAGAAGAGGAGCCAAGGTCTAGCACCCAAGTGCCAAAGTTTGTGCCACCTCCAGTTCCTAAATGCAAAGGCAAGGCCCCGCTCCATCCGATCCCTACCCTCCTGGTGCCTTCCGCGGAACTCACCACCATCACCCCCAGCATCCCCACTAGCGCATATGTATCAAACTTCGTGGCATGGATGTAGTATTTCATCAACAAGGAGATGGGCCAGGGGCAGAGCACGGAGACTAAGGCCACAGGTCAGAAGAGGCTATCCACGGATGCAGAGTCCAGGCAAGAGCCCAAAAAGCAAAAAGTCAAAGCCTCAACCTCGCCCATTCACACAACGATGACGCCATCGGCTAATTATGACGAATACGTCGTCGAGATGCTCTCCCAATTGGAGAGAGCAAAGGAGAAACGCAAGATAGCCGTGGCTGATTTGGCAGCTGAGAAGGAAACCGTGGCCGCCTTCCAGCTGGACAAGACAAGAATGATAGACTTGCAGCAGCACGAGATTGTAGACCTGAAACAAGAACTGAAGGCTAGGGATGAGAGGGAGGAACATTGGAGGCAGCTGCTCGAAGACGAGACTCAAGAATTAGTAAACATGCAACGAGAGTACAAGCTCTTAGTAGTGCAGTACCAGGAGCTTACTGCGCAATCTGCTCATATTGATGCACTTGTGAAGGAGCTGAATGCCAGGGACGAAGAAAGAAAACGAGGCATGGAGGAGCAGCAGGAGGAACTCAAGTGTCTGACAGATCAGCTGACCTCTGAAAGAGGAGAACAAGAGAGGCTAGTCAGGGAACTAGAGGATTATGAGCAGAAAATCATGATGCTGACCTTAAGACAGGGAGAGGGCTTGGAATAATGAACAAAAGGGCAGAGGAGTGGGCTGCGCACAACGAGAAGAGGGTGAAGACACTGGCATGCCGCCTTGCTCTAACAGAAAAGGAAAAAATCATCGCGGAGAGCAAGGCGGAGGCAGCCCAAGTTGCCTTCAGCACTCAACAGAAGGCCTTCCTCGACATTATCCTGGACGCCATGCACGCAGAGCAAGGAGAGCCACTGGAGGCAGTGCAAAGGAAGCTCAGCATGGCAAGAAGAGCCCTACGCGCTGGACTACAAATGCCACCATTGCCGGCGGAGGTTAGGCTGAGTTTGGAGGAACAATGAAAATACCTAATGCTGGCCGGCCTAACCCCCCAGGAGATAGACGCCCTCGGGTTCGAGGAAGAAGCAACACACGCAGAATGGCAGGGGGAAGAAGCAGAGCTAGAAATCGATGTGAATCGATTTAGGGAAGACGTAGTCCCACAACCTCCCTCACCACAGGCCCAAGACCCGCCACAAGAAGACCCAGCTGTAGAAAGAAAAGCCATCTCTAAATAAAGACGCAAAAAGCTGGTGGAGGAGGCCATACAAAAACTGAGAGCCAAGCCAGCCGTGCGACCATCCGCGCCTCTCCCTCCGTGCCCAGATGATCTTCCCGCAGGATTCCACGCAGAACTGGTGGTGTGGGAGGTACATGAACTAGGAAAGGATCCATTCTCCTTCATTTTCCTCCTACCCAATAGTCCGCGAAGGGTCTTGCCTCTCAAAGTGATGGACAAGGTGACCACGATCGGTGGCCGGTTGGGGAAGAAATGGCTGGATGAGCGGGAAAAGACCCCAACCTCATGGGGCGCCGAAGCGGCTGACTACTGGCAAGATAAGGTTTTTGAAATCCCCCATATTGTACAAAACTACAAGAGCCAACCACTATGGAGGAGGTGAGTATGTGACATAAGCATGCTTGCCTGGATGACTTTTTGTAATGCCCTACCATTCGAGCGGAATGACCCTACCTACATGGTATACCCTCGAAGGGTAGGGGTAGATTTTGATGCCACCCTCCACGGGCGGTATGACTTTCCCGTTATTTATAACTCCACTACAGCATCCTTTGAGAACGCCCTTCTTTTTAACGTAGAAAGCCTAGACGAGTCTATGATGCACTTCCTTGAGGACTTTTCCTCATGTCCTGACCACGCTTTTATAACCACTTGTAATTATCTTAGGTTGCTTAGGCTACTTCTTAAATAGGACCTGGCTCCACAAGAGCGCGGCCTGCCTCCCCTATTCTTTGACCCTAACACTATAGATAACTGCGCCATGGCTCGTCTCATGATGAGGGCTAGTCTCCTTCCCTCTTTTTGCCTAGCCCTCCTAGAAGACATGAACGATAGCCAATTCACTAGATGCAACCACCCCTTCCTCTCGACCACCTCCCTTCATGTACGCATGAATCTAAAAGATTACATGCAAAGTCGCCAATTTTTGAG
Source organism: Lygodium microphyllum (assembly GCF_053477565.2). Taxonomy (NCBI): domain Eukaryota; kingdom Viridiplantae; phylum Streptophyta; class Polypodiopsida; order Schizaeales; family Lygodiaceae; genus Lygodium; species Lygodium microphyllum. The sequence goes on along the minus strand of NC_141159.1, from coordinate 123,603,147 downwards.
CAAGTCTCTCCGACCCCCTTCTCCTCCTCATTCCGATCAAGACAATTAGGCTTATGTATCATTTCAATTATTTAAAAAAAAAAGAAAAAAGAAAAGAAAAGAAAAGAAAAGAAAAGAAAAGAAAAGAAAGAAAGCACCACAGTCACGGCACCTAGGGTTCTCCCTAGCCCCCTCCCTCACTTCACACTTAGGGCACATCAAGGGCAGGACTTTCAGACTTGTCACCCTAAGACTCACACCGCACCTCCAACGAAGCACGAATTGGGTCCTCAAGTGTGCGATGTCACCAAGGGCTTGCCCAAGGTTAGACCCATCTCCTAGTTCCACTGCCACGAGCACCACACCCTACACGGCAAGTAGACACATCCCTTAGGGAGTGCACAACTTTTCTTGCAGGTTATGTTCGACTCTCAAGAAATGGCTACCCTCATAAGAGGATCACCACGGCACCCTTTAATGACCCAAACATGCCGGTATCTAGCCATCCGCCTGGCTGTTGATGGCCACCATGATCGAACCAGGTCAAGGTAGAACTTCCATTGGCATAGATCTTGAAACCGCATCATCCAAAGTTCCATGCCCAACGCCTCAAGATCCACTGATCGCTTATTGATTCCACAAGCCTGAAGACCTTCAACTCAAAACTGAAGACCTTCAACTCAAAGACAAGTATCTTCAATCGAAGCCACGGGTTTTCAAGACAAACAGCGTTCGAGGGGTTTCTCTAGAATAAATCCCTCCAATACCATCATCCTAAGGGATTGCTTATTGCTTCAAGCGTTTCTCATACTCAAAAGACGACCGGCTATATAACCAGCGCCACAACCATGTGACAGATGCCGAGTATCTTCATGGAGCCTAAAGCACGCCGGAATCTTTCCTGGTCATCATCCCCAACCTCCATCACCTATCATTCCCCCAACCACCCACCTACCTGTTCTGCCTAACAGCCAACCTAACTAGCCACTATGTCCCACTGCAGTGCCATGGGATTGGCACTCGGCTAGGAGGGAGGTAATGTTACTGTGTTTTCGCAGCTCAAAGGAGTCGAAAATGGAAAAAAGGGAAATAGCAAAAAAGGCGCAGGATAAAAGCAGAAAAAGGTGCCTTGACCAGTAGCGAATCCCTGAAAAATTCAAATGTTCGGCATGACCCTCAGAAAGCTTCAATGTCGGGCCAAGGCAATGAAAGAGAAAAAGGTGCACCATTAAAATGTGGAAGCGCCCCCGAATCTGTGTAAAAGAGTGCCAGGCTCGCTCCTATGCAAAGTGTATGCATTAGTTGAGAATAGGATATACTAGAATGGTGGGAAATGGGAAAAAGGGCCTAGGCTACGGCCGGCCATGTAAAAGAGGGAAAAGGGGATGACGGCCCAAAAAGGATTTAGGGTTTTGTATATAAAGTTGAAAAGTGAATGAGAAGCGCATTCTTTGGTGTGTGGAAAAAATAATCTTCTTCTTCCTCTCTTCTTCTCTCCTTCTTGTTTGTGTGTGCTCTTGAGAAAGGGAGTGTGAGGGAGTGAGTGTGTGTGAGAGTGAGGGATCAAGAGGGTGAAGCTCTTCACCATCTCCTCTTCTCTTCTTCTCCTCTCTTCTCTTCTCTTCTCTTCTCTTCTCTTGCGCGCGTGGCTATGGAGGATGGAGCTTGGAGATGGAGGAGGCTTGAGGATGCTTGAGCTAGCATCACGAATTGTGGAGCTACCGGAGTGCAAGAGAGAGGAGGGTACTCGATCGAGCATCAAGGTAAGCTCACTACATTCGTAGGATCGATGGCGCGTCGGCTAGGTGAGAGATAGCCATTAGAGTTCGCTTGGAATGCTTGAAACAATAAGCGGTTTGTGGGTCTTGGCGGTTGAGCGAAAGCTCCCATAGAGAGATAGAGAGATTGAAAACACACTAGGGATTGGAATATGGGCCAGTCCCCCCCCCTTGTGGAGTTATATTATTGACAAGGAGCAAGCTCCTCTATTACATATAAACTAATTCTTACTTGTAGATCTTGGGAACAAGATCACGGTTCCTTGCATGGTATATAACCGGCTAACACTTGCGCAACTTGGAAGTTGTCACCTTTTGACCCTTCTTGAGTCTCTCCTTATTTCTTATACAATATGTGTAGGGATCTCCTCTTGGAGCTTGATTTTAGCAGAGCTTCTGCAGCACTTACACCTTTGGAACTTGATTTCAACAGAGCTTCCGCAGCACTTGCACCTTCTCCTCTTGGAACTTCTCTTCTCCTCTTGGAACTTGATTTCAGGAGAGCTTCCGCAACACTTGCATCTTCTCTTTTCCTCTTAGAACTTGATTTCTGCAGAGCTTCTGTAACACTTGCTCCTTCTCTTCTCCTTTTGGATGCATGCAAAGTGATGCTTCCCTTCTTTTGTGAGGACAATCAAGCTTCATATGCCCTAACTCACCACAAAGAAAGCACATTCCTTTCTCTTTGTACTTTTGTATCTTAGAGGGTGAGAGATACTTGCACTTCTTCTTGTTAGAGCAGAGCTTCCGTAGCACTTGCTCCTTCTCTTCTGCTCTTGGATGCTTGCAAAGTGATGCTTCCTTCACCTCTCCCATACCCAAGGAGAGCCTCCTCTTTTTTATAGACTTCAAGAGCTTCTCTTTTTGGAGAGAGACTTGAGTGCCAAGATTGGAAAGGTTGACCTTCATGTAAGATGTGGCTATTCTAGGACCTACTTTGCAGCACCAATTTCGAGATATCTCTTTGTGCGTTGCTCGGATGGAAAATGTCCAACACAAAAGTTGTAGATCTCGTCGTTTCTGATAACCTTAACGGGTCGTTTTTTAGAGATCGGCTTTCTATTGTGATATATTTTAAAAATGGATTCAACTTGTCTGTTTTAAGAAAAATAGCTTTTTAAACTCTACTCTTAACTTATGGTCCATGTAACCACCTTGAGCCATAGATAAGGAGAGTTCATTAGATTGCCTTGGGCCTCAACCTTAAGATTGACTTTCACACAAAATCTTGTGTCATCTTAGACATTAGAAAGAGATAAATCACTTCTCTCCTCACTTGCAAAGGATCATCTCTTGTCTTTCTTAGTGAGAGAATTACCTCTCTCGTCTTTCTTAATGAAAGAAAAAAACTTAAACCTTGACTTGTAAGGGAGAGGACGACCCCAAATGAATGTAATGCTCATTACACACAAGTAAACGTTCCCAGGCATCCCCAGATGCACACATAAATACATATACACAATGTTAGTGCACTTTCTCTTCTTAGAATTCAATCCATCTTCATTTATGTGTAACTCCTTGATTCTTGTGTACACTCTTACACTTGGTAGATACTTCCTTCCCCCTTCATAACTTGTACTCCATGTACCAGATATCCCCATCATAGTGCTCTGATCACTCCATTAAGTGATGCACTTTAGGAATACTAGTCTTTAAATGGTCTCATGGCCATGCTAGATCATCATCAACACTTAAAGAAAACCGAGTCATTAGTTTATTGATATTAATTTACATAATAAAAAATCAATTTAGTGATAAATAGTTTGCTCCATTATTTTTTAACCCTTTAATATGCAATTTTTAGGGATTTATTTCACCCCTCTTGGATATCTAGCCCACTTCGTGTCCTCATAACGATTCTTCCTAAACTTACATGATTTTTAAAAGGTCCACGAGCCATCCTAAGATGAAATTAAATAGAGAACTTGTTCGGTGCTTATACAATTTGCATAAGAGATCTTAGTCCTTGGATTTATGCTACAAAATAATAGTGCGACTGCTTCATCACTCATTGTAGATAATGAAACTGTTGTAGCACAATCAAAAAAATATAAATTCTCTCATTTAACGCGGCACATTAGCACTCGAACTCTCCAAACCAAATATGTAGTTACAATTTGGCCTTTTGATATAGTAGTGAAGATCAATCCTATCATTGTGGATCCTCTAATATCTCACCCACATCAGCACTTAGCTTCATATTTTGATTCAATGGAATTAAAGTTGTCTTACAATAAGCCATATCATACTTGTCAACATATCTAGGATGTACTATCTTTGTGAGAACCATATCCCCTTAGATGTCCTAATTGGCTCAATGCCAAGAAAGCACTTTAGCTCTGCCAAATCTTTTGTATCAAATTTCTACTTAGAAAGGCTCTTCACATACTCCAATCTTGCACACTATCACTCCCAGCAATCAAATCTTCCACATACAAGGTAATCACAACAATAGCCATGCCATTCTAATACCCATGAGGTGATGATCTACATTTTCAACATGGAAACCATTAGAGACAATATACTATGATATCTTGCCATGCCATGCTCTTGTTGCCTAATTTAGGCTCCTCCATATATACTTCTTTTGACAACTCACTATGTAAGAATTCATTCTTTACATCCATTTGATGTCGTTATAAGATGTGGATCTAGAGCATGGCATGAGCTATGGAGGATGGAAGATGTAGACATGACTCATCTAGACATTGACACATACAAGATCAACTGTCACACAAGTGAATTAGGTCCCAAGATTGAGACTTGGTCTCATGAACACAATCTTGTGTGTTTGAAAATGACACAGACACTTGATTGAAGGACAAAAATACTATGACATTTCATTGAAAAGTGAACCAAGTACATCATTATATAGTGTCTAACTCTCCACTCTCCTCACTATGCATGTGGGATTTAGGACATATCTTCTTGGAGCATATATCATTTGTCATTTCTCAACACCCCCCTCAAATGATGAGTTCCTATACTTGCTGGCTCCCCCCCCCACATGATGACATGGTCGGGAAGACTACCTCATAGGTAGCCTAGTCAAGTTAAAGCTTGAAACTTTACATATTTGGAAATGGTTTTTTTTAACAAAAAAAATCCACTATGGGAAATATAATTTATTCAAAACAATTTGTCAAAGTTGTCGTTGATGGCAAAAACATCTTATTTTTCTCTTTCATTCATGAATTGATTCTGATGGTGATCATCTTACACATATTGGGCTTTTTTCTTGTGAAAACATTCACTGGCTACATGGCAAGTATTACTACAATAGTGACATTTAATCCGATCCTTGTTGTTGTTGTTGATGAATCCTCAACCTCTTCCTTTAGGTCCATCAACTCCTTTGATATATATAAGAGGTTTTCCCTAGATGATGGGACACCATCTTTTGGATTCTTGTTCTTTTGTTTATTCTCTTCATCAAGAAGAGAGTGTTCAATATATTTCTATGACAAATTAGGTACATTGTTGAGAGTAGAGACAAGATTTTCATAAGGATCCTAGTTTACACTAGCAAGGAATACAACAATGGCTTCATCTTCATCTATTGTTTTATTTAGAGTGGCAAGTTGAGTTTTTAGACTTTTGAATTTGTTAATGTGCATAGTCATTGAAGTGTTGGCTTTATGTCAAGCTTATAGAACTGCTTTAACAACTTGATCTTAGAGTTTTTGGTTTGACTTCCAAAGATCCTGTCAAGCTCATCCTAAGCCTTTTTAGCATCTTTGATGCAAGAGATATGGTGCAATACATCGTCAAACAATCCCTAGGTAATAATTCCTAGAGCTTTGTTGTTCATTTTTTTCCACTCTTTTGTCTTGAGCTAGTCTTCTTCAACGAACCCATCTTCATCATTTTCCTTCTTGCTATCGGCATCTCTTGCATCATCCTCAAATAGATCCCATGAGTTCTTCCACATAAGGTGATACATGGTCTTCTCCTTATAGGCATGAAAGCCTTCTCCATTGAACTTGGCTCTTTGCTCAAGCTCTGCCATGTTGATTAGCTTCAAATAACCAAAAAAAGAGTTGTAGTTCAATGTGTCAAGAGACACAAGAAGATCAGTGCCAAATTGGCACTAGTTGAGTATCACTGGATACTATTCTTTGAGCTTAGTGTTGGATGTCGGTGCTTGATCTACTTCTTGTTTGTCGATTTCTCATGAACTTTGTGGATGACTTTTGAACTTCCTCGAGCCCTTCCACATCTACAATGAACTTAAGATAGTGTAGCTCAGTGATTAAAATCACTCCTGATAGCTTCAGTGAGAAGAAACGATGAAAATGTTAAGCTTTGAAGCTTTGGCTATGGAGTCTTTTAGGGTTTCTGATAGACTCGACTTGTTTTTTGGTCACAACAGCCTATAAAGGCAATCATTTGATGAATCCTTTGATGGGGAAATATCTCATGAGCCAACCTTCAATTGCACTATGGTCATAGGGAAGATTGTAGCCTCTGTGCACAAAAAAATAGTATTATGACTAGAGAAAGCACAAATTTAAACAATGAGGATAAATTTTAGCAATGTCGGCTTACACTGGAGCTAATGTCGAGCTGTGAAGTAGTACACAGAAGCGCCCTAAGGTGTAGAGGATATGTCTAGAAGAAAGATTCAATGGATATTGCCTGCTTTGGGAGATTCAAAAGCTCCAAGTGCTGTAGGTCCAATCTGGATAGGGTAGCCGTGAAAGGTGGAATGAAGGTAGTCTTCATTCATGAACTCATTTTGATGATGTTTACCATTCTGCACCTATTGTGCTCTTTTATGGTGGAAACATTCACTAGCTATATGGCCAATCTTACCAAAATAATGACATATCATCCAATTTTTGTTGTCAAAGTTGAATCCTCGGCCTCGGCCCTTTACTCCATAATTTCCTTTGGTATACAATAGAATGTTTTTTTGTGTTGAGACAGCTCCCTTTGCATCTTTGTTTTTATGTTTAGTTTCTTCATCAAGTAGAGAGTGCTAATGTCCTTAAGTGAGAGATTTGGAACATTACTTAATGTAGATATACAAGGTTCTTATATGGCTCTTGATTTACACTTGTTGCTAGTAATACTGCTATGGCTTCATCTTCATTAATGTTCTTCTTTAGAGTAGCAAGTTGAGTTTTTAGGCTCTTAAACTTATTGATGTGCATGGCCATAGAAGAACTATCTTTTACATCTAGTTTGTAGAATTGCATGAGTAGTTTTACCTTGGAATTTTTAGCTTGAATTCCAAAGATCTTATCAAGCTCATCCCATGCCTTTTTTGCATCTTTGATGCCAGAGATATGGTGCAATACATCATCTGATAGTCCCCAATCAATGATGCCTAGAGTGTTGTTGTTCATCTTTCTCCACTCTTTTGTCTTGAGCTAGACTTCTTCAATAAACATGTCTTCATCATCTTCATTTTTGCTATTGACATCTCCTGCATTGTCCTCAAATAGATCCCAAAGGTCCTTCCTCATGAGATGATACATTGTCTTTTCTTTCCAGGCATGAAATCCTTCACCATTGAATTTGGCTATTTGCTCAAGTTCAGACATTTTGAAGGAGGTCTTACCCTACTCGGGCTGTGTCTATCCTTTTACAATGAGATTGTGGGTTACAAGGGATTTAATCAATTGGAATTCCACATTAAAAATCTTCATGTTTGGCATTAGCATCAGCCTCAAATGAGTGAGATCAGACCAACAATGAGTTAATTCTTGAATGTGCGAAAAAAACACAAGTGATGGTAGTGCCAAATCCCACTATGTAGTATCAAAAGATACTAGCTTGATTCTTGATGTTATTGTTGCTTGATGTTTGATTCCTCTTGCTGATTTGGAGTGATGCTTTGTTGGGAATTCAGTAAGAACTCAAATCAAAGTGTCATAGACTTTAGTGAGTTGGAATGAAGTGAAAAACTAAAGTGGGATAAGGACTTGAGCTTAGTGTTGGATGCTCGGTCTTGAGGTCTTGAAATCTTCTAAAGTATCCCCTCCTTGCTAGTTTGATGGGAAAATGTTGCTGGAGACTGATTAAATTAGTGAGTCAGAGTGGCAGTAGGCTTGGTTTAAGTGGTAGGAGAGAGAAAATGAAGAAAACAATGAGTTTCAAGTGAAATGGGTATGGCTGCCTTTTAGGGTTTCAAGATAGGGGTCTAATTTTTTGGTTGGGAAAGCTTGTATAGTTGATCCTATGATAATGATCAACATCGCAAACTGTAGGTGCAACATTAGCAGTGCGACAAGCTGTAGGTGCATTCTAGATAGTGAGTTGTTGTAGGCGCAATGTCACAATGTGATATACTAAGAAGAAGCACCTTTAGTTGAGAAAGAAATATATAGAAGGATTTGTGATGATATATGGAGTCTATGAAGAGATCCAAGAGCTCAAAGGAAGCAGGGTGCAAGATAGCTATAACAGACTTGAAGGTAAACTGAAGATAGAAGTGGAAGATGAGATCTTGAGCAAGTACTAATCTGACCACAGATAGAGAGGGACCAGAGGAGCAAAGAGAAGAGCTAAGTTGAGCTTAGCCATGCTCACCATGGCTTTGGTACCATGTTGAAATGCATGGATCTAGAGCATGGCTATGGTGGATGGAACACAAATACAATGTTCATGATGTGATAGATTAGAGAGACAAAGTGTTACTCAAGTGAATTAGGTTCCAAGATGGAAGCTTGGACTTATAAACAAAATCTTGAGTATGACACTGACTATGACTGAAAGGACAAAGTATAATCATATTCCATCAATGAATGATAAGAAGGTACATCACTTTATAGGCTCATTATGGTTCCCTTTTTCTCTAGTGTGCATATGCGATTTAGAACATCTCTTCCTAGAGCATTTGCCATTTCTTTCATACAAAGACACTTATGGGAAAGCCTATTTTTGGCACACATATCAAGCATCATTTTCTATTCTCAACAATCTTTTCCACTAGAGAAATTTTCTTCTCATAATAAATCTCGTAAGTTTTGCCAAGGCTTTGGTGAGTAGCCTTGCTTCATACTTGCTCACACTTCCGTTTTCATCATAATTTATTTTGCAAACCCACTTACAACCTATAGCTTTATTTCCCTCAAGAAATGTCACCCAATTCCATAAAAAGCAGCAAATCCCAATTGTGATTTACATCCACTACATCCATTTTTCATTTAGGGCTTTCTCCCAATGCATGTGACCAATACTTTTATCAAAACAAGTAGACTCAATTGATTTTACAATATTATTCGTATATGTATGATGGTGAGCAAGGTAACCATCATATGTCAATCTCTACATAGGATACCTTAGTCTAGTTGACTATGTGCACTTGTAGATCATAGGACAATCCATTTACGTTAGCCTAGGCTTTCCTTATAGCAGGTATACAAACAAGTGGAATTCTGAACTCATCATCTCTACTATGATTTGAGCCATGGAATTGACTATCTACATGTGAGTAGCCTATAGAGACATCGTACACACTAAGCGACTCAATTGTTTTTTCTTTTCCCTTTGATAATACATTTTCTACACTTGTAGGAGTGCTATGTACATGCAACTTGCCACTATATGGTCTCTTAGTATACCTACTAGAAGAAGACTCTATTGGCCCACTCAATATTTTTGATTGTGGTTTCACATTTTCTTCAATCACCTTCTCTTTTATATCATTTGCAAAACTTCTTTTTCAACAGTATATCAACTAATCTCATAAAATACTATATCTCTACTCATCACCATCTTCATGTACAATACATGTAACCCTTTTTCTCAAGGGAATGATCAATAAACATATACTTTTTAGCCTTTGGGTCTAACTCCTTCCTCAACTCATCAGGCACATGTACATATACAATGCATCCAAACACTTTAATATGTGAGAAATATGATTTCTTACTAGTAAACTTCTCCTTTGGTACTATGTCACACCTTGTAGTGTGATAGGTAACCCTTTTGCTTAGGGAAATTACCAACAAACATATACATTTTAGTGCTTGCGTCTAACTTTTTTCTTATCTCATCAAGCACATGCACATATGCAATGCATCAATTCACTTTGATATGTGAATAATCTAATTTCTTACTAGTGAATCCCAATGGTGTTACATCATGTATTGTAGCGTGATGTGACATATCATGTACTATAGTAGCGGGAGTCCTATTCACAATATATAAGCTATAGAGACAGTTTTGGCCCAATAATAATGAGGCATGGACTTTTCAACCACAAGGCTTGTGCAGTTTTTGCAATGTTCATGTTCTTCCTTTCAACAACACTATGTTGTAGTGGAGTATACCTACATGTAAATCTCATCTAAATTCCTTGCTATTTCAAACGATCATTGAAGTCATTAGAGAGGTACTCTCTCCCTCTATCTAACCTTACTAATTAAATCTTCAAATTTGTTTATTTCTCAACCAAATTCTTAAAATCTTGAAACTGAGAGGGCATCTCACTTTTGTTCCTCCATGAAGTACACCCATACCTTCCTTGTATTATAATGTAGCAATTTTAGCCTAGCCTTTTACATTAAACCTAGGAGATTAGGGCTTAGTATAAAAGGTGGACACTTGGCATCATGAATATTTTTGGCATGTCATTTGTACATTCACACTTTGAGGATTTTGGACCTCCCACCTAGCATGAAGGTGTGTTTTCATATCCACCTTACATGATGGTGAGTTCTCATGCTGGGTATTGGCCTCATCAACACCACCTTAATCTTTGTCTTGTATTCTCTTTGATTTCAGCCATGAATTCCTTGTGCCATGTGCATTATTCCAATACATGACATAGCTATCATTTCTTGGCTTGTTTCATGGCTATGAATTATGGTTTTTTGTTTCATTGATTAGGATTTTTTGCTAGAAGCTAAGGATCATTTTTAACTACAAAAAAGTTTCATGTTAGTAATATGAGAGCTTAAGCTTTAGATGCATATCCAATTTTATATTTACCTAGACAATTCCACATTAGAGAGGGAGCTTGAGTTCTTATGAGAGATGCACTCAAGATAAGAAGTTGAAAACCTTATTATTAACTTGAGTAGGTAAAGTAATTGATATCCAACAAGAGTATCACTAGAAGCATATGCCACTACAGGTACTTACCATGCCAATGATATGAATGTGAAAATAGTCATTCAAATATGTGATCGGTAGCTTGTGTTCAGCTTGACATCAAAATAAGCCTAAGGTGCCCATGAGTATTGCTCAAGTAGTGAAATATTTGCTTCACTATCTACCAATCTTATTAGCATTATGAAGGTTTTAGACTTAAGTTTGGGCCTTTAGTTTTAAAGAGAGAAATCCTCTCAAATAATAATGGGAAAGCTATTATTATAGTAAAAATGGGGTATACTAATATTGAAGTCTTTTATGTTATTTTAAAAGTTTTTGAAATAAAGCATTTAAAAGTAGTTTTGGGGTAGTGAAGGCACAGAAAATAAGAGGTATTGGTGCAATCTAAAACACTAGATAGAGATATTTCTTATCACAATACCATATAAACATGTAGTCTTTGAGTTGTTTCCTTGAAATTCTTAGATAACATACCCAAATGCTTTTGCTCCATTATCCCTTTTTCTCTCCCAAAAATCTCAAATAGTCCAACAAATTGCATTTCCTCCCTTCATTTTACATATGATTTGCTATTCTCTCTTTTCGTTCAACATCTTATTCTACTTCATCTTCTATCTCAATGAAAGCCTCATGTCCTTGATGTTCTTCCTCTTTTATCAGAGCAATCACAATATATAATAATTTGATCTTGATAGCCAAAGGTCGATTCTTACCACTATCTCTATTGATACTTGGGTTATGTTATAGACAAAGAAGATAAGAAGACTTGGAAATGAATGCATTGACATGTAGAAGGGGAAATTCAAAGATTTCAACCTTGAAGAACCATGTAAAAAAATCAAGGAGATCCTTATACAACATGTATATATGCACTCAGAAGTGTGCTTATAGAACTAGCCCATTGACATGCCACACCATAATTCAAATCATGAGTTCAAGATACATCAATAGGATTTAGAATAGGTTATATGTTTCTAGAATTTGCTAAATTTTATCGGTGTTTATAGATATATATCTATCAAATCTCAAAGATTGACAATCTATCAAAAGCATAGTTGGGATGTTTGGTGCATTTCACGGTTCTATTTGGCAAGCAATTGTATAAAGCTACATCAAATACATCGTAGGTTAAGAATGTGGTTTTTTAAAATGGAAAATTTTCCAATGTACCATCAAGCATGACATGATATGAATCTATTAAGCCTTTTCCACTCATGGTTCTAGATAGTGCTGAACGATCAATTTTAGAACCGTGAATAACTTGAATCTTGTAGCTAAAAGATTTATACATATATTCAAAGTTATCTATGATTCAATGTAATCAATCAACAGGTGAAGATCACAATCTTCATACCATTACATGTCTTTGTGGACTTCTTTTATGATGCAAAAGCTCAAAAAAGTCATTGATGTTTAGATGAAAATCAAAGAAATGCATTGATTTCTTAGGTCAAACTTGGGATACCAAAGAAGTATGTGGAATTATGTCTAAAGTGCAACAAATATCCATCATTTATAAATATATGATTGCATCACAAAATTTTATTTTGACTTTCTACTAGATGAAATGGCATGATGTATCCCAAACAACGAGCGACATGGAACGCGCAACAAGAAGAATGAGTGACTTCATAACACTAAAGAGTAGGTTTAGGGTTTCAATTTATTTTATAAGAGCAACCTACTAGAAATAGAGAGCTAAATCTTGGACCAAAAGTAGCACAACAAATATAACAAAATGATCCCATGGCATGCAAAGTATCGATATCAAAGTTATTGACCTTATAAGAATATGTCAAAATCTCATTTTTTCTGCATACAATGTCATAGATATCTTCAACACCAATCTAAACAATATCATTGCCTTTTATGCTCTCATCATCCAAGAAAATGTATCTTCTCTAATGAAGCTCCTTCTTTTGTTGGTTACAACATGGATCTTGAGGCATATTTCTCACTATAGTCTCTCTATACTTTGGGAAAACATTATACACAAACGAAGTAGTGGTATTTATATTTGCTAAAATGGAATGCCAAACAAATAGTCTATGAGCAACCAAGTCTAATTCACAACTACCTTTGCTCACTCTGTGAGGATCTTAATAGCCCTTAGAAGCACCCTCTCCATGATAGTCTCTCTCTGTAGCCATCTATAAGCATGGAGCCCCAAGAGGAAAACCAAGAAAAATGGAGAATCTACTGCAAGAAAATCTATCTTGCCACACAAACAAGCATGTTCTTCATATTTTAATCAACCACAAGAAGAAAAACAACACCAAACTTTATAAATGCTTCAATCTTTCTTGGAAGCTCCACCGATGCTGGTTGTAGATGCTTGCCTTTCACTTCTTGAAGCTAAAAGGCACCAAGATTGACTCAGGACTTCAAGAAATTACTGAAATGTTCATGTTGTCTATTTTTAGCCAGAGTGAGGTTAAGAGATTAAGAGGGCTGAGAGGGTTTGAATTTTTTGAAACATTTGATTTTGCATTCCATTTAGAATTGCAATAATTCAATTTAAGGGGCTAGTAGCATGAGAAATCGGTGCTAGTCTCCATACATCAAAGCATACGATTAGTGAAAATCATGGAAGGGTTGTTTTGTCCACATCACAAAATGCTGATTTGATAAATATTGTCTGTGCACTAGGATCATATGCATTATGCATGACGCACGACATGGTATCATTCATGGATTGCATAACAATTGTCTTCCTAGGACATGACTTATGCATTGAGTGGAAAGGAGCCTTCGTTGTAGGTCAATTGTATGCTTTCCTTGGGATTGTTTGGTGAGGAATTATATATTCCTAGATCATACCAAATAAGAAAAGAGTGGAGTTTGTGTGTTATGTCTTATATGTTGGAGCGACACATCTTGGGGCCAATCCTTGAGATGTAGGAGAGTCGCAGTGGAGCCGAGACAATCAGCCACCAGGGGAGCTTCCTGATGTTTATGTGATAAGGCACTATGCCTACATGTTATGGGATCTCCCTCTAAGGAGAAGGGAAGGTAAATGTTGGACTACATATCAGCTACAAATGCATAATTAAGTCTATCTAGTGTACATCAGTATATTACAGATGCTCCTGGCCCACGAGGCCTTGTGGTGGGGTTGTCTGTTATGTGCATGAGGTCCGGCTAGAGCCATAGCTAGTGCCGGCTAATTTTAGGTCCCATCATGCATTATGACTCTCATATTGACTCCCTTGAGTTTGTCTAAGGACCCAAGCAAATACATCTATGTACTCTCGCAAAGAGAGCAACAAGATCAGCCTCCTCTTGCTCAGTCAAGTCGTTAGCTATAAACACGAGTCAAGGCTTTTTCCTTCCCCTACTAAGTTGACCTCCTTGACCTTGGCATGTCCTTCAATTGGTTCACTTCCATGTCCCTATCTCTTTACTCCCAACAAGATCACTATCCTATCTCCTTTTTTGAATTTAGTGAAGCGCTTTGGTAGGTGTTAGGGTTTCTTTTGTTGTTTGGCTTTTGACCCCTTAGGTTTTCGTCTCTTTTCCTCCTTCAACCGTGTGTGCCATAGATGGACCGGAAATTCTTCTTTGGTGCATCTGGTCTTACGTGATTGAGGTATCCTTGGGTGTCTCTTAGAGCTCACATTTGAACTTGCAACCCTCGCTAGAGGAAAGAGTTTCCCTTGATGGTCATAGCTCTGAGGCTAATTTTGTTCCAAGGAGAGGTGCAGCTGGACCAATCCCTTGCTTGCTCATAGTCTATTATGCTAAGTGATCTAACCAAGTGTGATTACATTCTATTCTAAATACTCCCTTCTCAATTCTAAAGGAGTTGACTTTCTATGCCTTGGAGTCCACTATTATTTGTTTGATTGCTTCCTTTTTTTTGTACTCTATCGTCTTAGCCTCTTCTTCACTTTCCTCATTTATAGAGTAGCAGTCTTCATACTTGTCATATGAATCGCTACATTTTGACTACCTATTGTTGTCTAGGCCTCTATTCTCATCTATGACTAATGCCTAGTTATACATCAAGTTTAGGTCATGCACTTTAGTCCATTGACATTTTAGTTTATCCATGAGGTCTTGGAGTGGCTTAAGATTGGGAGCTGGTTGACCAGCTAGCTCCCTTGTCAAATACTCAAGGATCCCTTGGAGCTCAAGTTTGTTAGACAGGATGTGGAAAGGAGTAGGTGTTGGTTTTTTGCTAGGGATTTTGGCCATCATACAAGGTGGCATTGATGGTAGGGTCTTTCCCTTTGGCACTGAGATACGGTGGCTCTCTGGGACTCACCGGCTATCCTTGCAGCCTACATATAATCCTCTTCATTGTCTAAGAACAATGGTAGGTCGATGGAGGCTAGCACGTGCATCTAATCTTGCTTGTCCTTAGGGAAAGAGATATACTTTGTTAGTGGTCCGTAAGAGTTCTTTGCTTGTTAGTCTCCCTTCAAGATAGAGGATATGGCATCTAAGTTGACCGACATGGTCTTCCACGTATCCATCTCAAATTGCATCTCTACACAAAAGCTCCATTGTAGCTAACTCAACAAAGTGTTATCAGAGCTTGATTCAAGCAATAAGGAGCTTGGCATTTCTTTAGGTGCAGGAGCTTGAAGAGTTCACTGTGAAGAGTTTGTAGACAGGATAGCAAGGTTTGAAGCTTGAAGCTTCCCTCTTCATTTGAGCTTGTTGGCAGCCACCATTGGCCACTTGGGGACCCCCTCCATCATCTCCAACACTTGGACCAACATTTCAATCTCTTCAGGGCTGAAGGCATCATCAGGGTGGGTATGCAGACCTGGTTTTCAGCATGCTCAGGACCTACAACCACAGTTTCTCCTCGTCATTTGGCATCATGGTTGTGCTCCAGACTTTGCATCTAATGCTTATCATTGAGCATTGAAGTGTAGTATTACACTTGGGATTGATATACGTTCAACTTCAAGTCTAAAATACACAATATCCAGATATGTAATAAACATGGCAGTAATCATTTCTCGAGTGAATAATGCTTATGATTCACTTATGTGATGACTATTTGATACCCATTTGGTACTACATGACTTGGAGATGTCATGTCCATGATTAGAGATCATTTTGGGGTGATTAGAGTCATCATTTTGCTTGGTTTTGATAGAGATTTGGCTACTGGAATAACATGGTTGAATGACATTTTGACTTTGTATGTATTATATATTGCTTCTAGACTTGGTCTCGTGCATTCCAAACCAAGTATTCATGCTTATGGTTGATGTTGCATGCTTAGATCCGATTCCTTAATGCATTTGAGTAGTGATTAAAGCTCATTTTTAGATCGGCTTTACCTACATGTCTATTGCTGTACAATCAGGACAGTTTCTTGCATATTCAAGACAACATACCTCACTGTTAAGAAATTTGATATGTTTCTATGCAAGAACATTATGGTGATGTTTTGAGTAGCTTTGCATGATCTTTAGAGCTCAATCTCAGTGAATCTGAGAGGTTATTTCAGTTGTGAATTTTTAGGATATATTTGTCCTAAATGTCAAGATTACACTCCTGAATTGTAGGACAACCACCTATATTATCAGGAATTTCAAGATTGCACTCTAATTTTGTCAGGAAATTTGTATGTTTACTATCATTGAATGATTTTGAGGCATTTTGGGTAATGAGCTGATGTATGTTCTTGTTGCTACATACTTGGGGATATTCCTAACATACTACTGAGTGGATTGTGGAGCTTCCATTGCTTGGCATTAGCTATCATTTACTGTCATACAGTTATTTGGCTGTGAATCATGGCTAGCATCAATAATCTTATGTATATCAAGAAGCTTGAAGGATCACACAACTTTGTAGTTTGGCAAAAGCATTGCTATAATAACTTGTTGCAAAAGAAGCAAGCAAAGACGATTAAAGTAAAGGGAACAAAACTAGTTGATGTAGAGCAGGACAACTAGGATGAGCTAAATGAGCTTGCACACTCAACCATTAAGCTATTGATTTCTAATGCCATGGATCTATCTTCACTCTTCAGAATGTAAGGCATGTACCACATCTCAAGAAGAGCTTGATTAGTATGGAAATGGAAGATTTGCAGAGTATCTAGGGTTATTTCCAAAGGCTCAAAGAGTGATACTTTGTATTCTCTCCATGTATCTAGTGTGTGCGACCATGTTGTTGCCATGAATGAGTAGCCGAGTGTTTCCTTGTAGCATGGCTGGTTGGGATACATGAGTCAAATAGGAATGAAAATACTTTCTTGTTTGGGTTACTTCCCTTGTCTTTGTTATGCTGATTTTGAGCATTGTGATCATTGTGTTTATAGTAAGCATGTACACACATCTCATAAAAAGTCTCTTTCATTGAAATCTTTGCCTCTAGAGTTAGTACATTCTAATATATGTCAAATGACAAGGTTATCTCTAGGAGGAAAGAAGTACTTTGTCACATTTTTCAATGATGCTACTCGAAAGGTATGGTTTTACCCTATTCGTAGCAAGGACAAAGTGCTTGACAAGTTTTAGAATTTTTTGGCATTGGTTGAGAACCAGGCTAATAAGACACTTAAGTATCTTCACTCTGACAATGGTGGGGAGTATGTGTCCAAAGCCTTTCACATATTTTGTGACACTAAGGGAATAAAGAGGGAGCTCACTGCCCCCCCTCATAATCCACCCCAAAATGGAGTTGCAGAGTACATGAAATCAAACCATACAGAATAAGATCCATACGATGTTGTCTCATGTTGCATTACCCCCATGGCTTTTAGGTAGAGGCTATTATGACAGCCGTTCATCTAATTAACAAGTCACCAAATAGGTTTTTGGAGGGGAGAGTCCCTCAGGAAGAGTGGTCAGGAAAACCACCTTCTTATGCTCATTTGTGAATATTTGGCTGCTGCGAGGCTTTTGTGCACATATGGAAAGAAGAACATAGCAAACTGGAACCAAAGTCCTGTAAATGTATTATCCTAGGATACGATGACGAGGGTGAGATATGGTATAGACTTTCAGATCCCAAGAAAATAAAGAATGTATGTAGCAATGATATCATCTTCTATGAATATCGCATGTAGTTAGGATAGCCATAACTGTTAGGACATCATGCTGGAATTTCAAGATAGCAACCTGTACATGCAGAATTATAGGTCCGTATTTTAGGACAACAATCTGTAAATGAAGATTTGCATACCGAGCAGTCAGCAAATGCAAAACCTTCATTGTGTAGGTCAACCCAACCTTTAAGGAAACCAAATAGGTTTGTTCGTGGTGCGCAGTATGTTGCAGATTATGTCATGGTTACTAACTGTGGTGAGTTGTCATGCTTCAAGGAAGTAGTGACTAGACTAGAGAACAAGAAGTGGTTCAATGCCATGCTATCAGAAATGGAATCACTTGATAAGAATGGTATGTTGAGAAACACGTGGATCTAGAGCATGGCTATGGCAGATGGAACACAAATAGAATGTTCACAATGACATAGACTAAAGAGACCAACTGTTACTCAAGTGAATTAGGTTCTAATATGGAAGCTTGGACTCATAAACACAATCTTGAGTATGGCACTGACTATGAATAAAAGGACAAAGTACAATTGTATTCCATCATTGAATGATAAGAAGGTACATCACTTTATAGGCTCATGATGGTTCCCTTTTTCTCCATTGTGCTTATGGGATTTAGACATCTTGTATTTCAAGTATCCTTTCTAGTAAGCTATTTGAGTCTTGCCCTATTGCTCCATACAAAGAGGTTGTCACATGGGTGTGATTGCATATTTCTCAACACCCCTCCTCAATCACAACCCTGAAAAAGGCACCAAGTGTACAAAGGATGTCATGAGTAGAACATTGCTAAGTGTGGGTATGCCACAAACATGGTAAACACCAGAGGCTGTCGCAAAAAAGGCTAAGTATAGGTACCAAAAAACATGGCTAACATCCAGGGGCTGTTACAAGGCCTCACTAAGTGTGTAGAGGATGTTATGCATAGGCTTACATGAGGAGTTTTACAAGGCATATGCTAAGAGCATTAATGGCAAGAAATTCAATACAAAGTTCTAGTGAAAAGTAGAGACAAGGACCGACAAGCCCTTGTGATTTTCATCATTAGATATATCATGGTAGGCATAGTAGATCTTTGATTCATTGCAGGTCTTCTTGTCGATGTAGTCTAGATTTCTCTTTTTGATCTGGTACTTGTTCTTCACTTTGCTCTTTTGGTCCTCTTCTTCTAGGTCCTCCTGGTTTGCTTCTCCATGGACATTGCTTGCATCAGCCTTTGTATCAATCTTCATGTCCATATCCCCCTCAAGAAAAGTTATCATCTTTGAGGCAGCGGAAATGACTTCAAACTCTTGTACTTTCTCCAAGGTCGCAGGCATGTCTTCAAGTTCTTCAAATGAATACATTGATTACTTTTTGTTGTAGGCAACTTCATGTCCTCCTACAAATGTGTCACAAAAATCTTATATGTATTGTAGATAAGCAACACAAGTTATGTTACTCTTCATGAAGTGTCTCCACAGAGAGATTTTTTTGTTTGTCATCCTCATATCTGAGAATCAACCTCAAATCTCCGATTTTGTAGCAGAAGAGTTGAAAGAATTTGTGTCAAAAAACACAAGTGCAAGGTAGTGTGAAGACACACTTTGTAGTATCAAGAGATACTAGAGTTGAAGATGATGATTCTTGATGTTGAACCCCTCAAATTTAATCTTCTTCTTACTTATTTGAATTGATGCTTTGCTAGAATCTTGAATGTTGCAGGCATATCTTTGAGTGGCAATACAAAGATTGAGCTAAGGGAATGTAGTGGAAAATGAGCTTGAGACTTGTAGCAATGAAGACTTGGTGTTGATGTCGTCTTAAAATCTTCCAAGTCTTCTCAAAATTTTCTCCTTGATGACTTGATGGGCAAGTGTTTGCTCATATCTGAGTGGGAGAAGCTTTGTTTGAGTGGTAGGAGAGAGAAAATGATGTAAAGATGAAGCTCTTGAGAAGTTGGTTATGGCTACCAACTCTAGGGTTTTTGGGCAGCCCTGGTTTTTTGCTTTGTGTGCAGTGTATACTTGATCATTTTTTATGGAAAGGAAGCTTGGTAGATAGGTTACCAAAGCCCTATAATGTTGGCCCAGATAACAGCACACAAGTAGAAGAGGTAGCATACGAATCAGACTGCACTATTTTTTTATTTGCGAGCTCATTTTCTGGCAATGCCAAGCTATATATAGGCTAATGTTGACTTCTTAGGCAATGAAGAGGAGAGCCCTAATGTGACACAAGGAAGCCTGAGCAGTAATGGCTTGAAAAGGGAGATCTAGATGCTCAAAGTTGACTGGGTCATCCTAGCCATGGTAGGCACTTAGAGCAGAGGTTGAAAAAAATGACAATGTTGAGCTATCTGGTAAGCAATGTTGAGATTTGATGTGATGGGAAGTTTCCCCCTAATTCAAGGAAAAACTTCACAAAAGAAACCTTGGGGAGATATGCTATGATGTAGGAGATATGAAAGCTTCAAGCACAATAGGTCCTATCTAGCTATGGCAAACAAGGGGGGTAGTGAGAATAAGGAGTGGGAGATGAGGTCCTAGACTTGACTTAAGCTGGAGACTGAAGAGCTAGATAAAATTGAAAGAGGGCTAGAGAAGCAGTGTCATGCCTGACTATGCTCTTATACCATGTTGAGAAACATGTGGATCTAGAGCATGGCTACGGCAGATGGAACACAAAGAGAATGTTCATGATGACATAGATGAGTATGCAGTGACTATGACTGAAAGGAAAAGGTACAGTTGTATTCCATCATTGAAATATAAGAAGCTACGTCACTTTATAGGCTCATGATGGTTCCCTTTTTCTCCATTGTGCTTATGGGATTCATGCATCCTATATTTCAAGCATCCTTTCTAGTAAGCTATTTGAGTCTTGCCCTATTGCTCCATACAAAGAGGTTGTCACATGGGTGTGATTGCATATTTCTCAACATGGTACTTGGGACTTGGTGCAACTGCCTAAAGGGTAGAAAACTCTTCCATGCAAGTGGGTTTACAAGATCAATGCCACTTCTAGTTCTTTGCCAAAGTACAAAGCATGGTTAGTTGCAAAGGGGTACAAGTAGGACCATGAAATTGACTTTGACGAGATCTTCTCTTCCATAGTCAAGATGGCTACTCTAAGAACCATTTTGGGCTTGGTTGCAACTGAAGATATGGAGCTCATACAGATGGATGTAAAGACTTCATTTTTACATGGTGATCTACATGAGGACATATATATGCAACAACTTGAGGGTTTTGTTGCTAAAGACAAAGAGACAATGGTCTATAAACTAAAACCGAGCTTGTATGGGTTGAAACAGTCACCGATGGAATGGTATCATAAGTTTGATACTTTTATGTAGTCTCAAGGCTTTCAGAGAAGTCAAGTTGATCACTGCTTGTACACCAAAAAGGCAGCAGATATGATAGCTTGATTATCTTGGTTATGTATATTGATGACATGCTGATTGCCGAGTAGCAGGGACACTCATGCCTTGGATTCATTGAAGCAAAGTCTTCATGGTAGCTTTGACATGAAGGATCTTGGTGACGCCAATCACATTCTTGGGATGTGGATACTCAGAGATAGATCGAAGTGTTAAGAATCAAGCTCGCGATCAATATCATCGACATGATTGACCTTATCTATAGACAGCTGTCATCTTAGTTGTCTCTCTACATGTGTGGTGTAATAGCTGAGTCGATAAGACTCAACCACAGTTTAGTGGTACAATCAGTTAGTGACCTAGTGTGTTTTTCAGTTATGTGTGATTAGACTTTAGTAAGCGTTGTCAAGCGTTTTTTTTGAAATGGAAAAACCCTAGTCAAATTGTAGTTAGGTTTGATTTATGCTAGCTTAGTTTTTTGTGTGATAGTTTGTTTTGTTATTTCGTAGTTGGATTTTTTCTGTTTGTCTAGCTTAGGATTTGTTTATGTCATTTTGTTTGATTTGTTGAGTGTGAAACTTGATAGCCTTGGTTGAGTTTGGTATTTTTTTGAATAGGATAAAATTGGAGTTTGCTATTAGCACCGAACATTGAGGAGCTAGGTATGTATTCTTGTCGAGACTCTTGTACATCACAGGGGATAATGGGTTCATGAGCACTTCACGTTGCACTTGTTGATGCACTGCACTCGGGGGTCGTCTCCTGTTCTTATCAAATATTTCCATGCCATGGGTTGGATTATGCACATTTTGCACCATCATTGAGCACTAGCAGGGCATGAGGTCCGCTGCAGCTATATGCAGTAAATCTTAGATGCACATGCACATGAGAGAGCACCTGTCATAGAGCATGCACATTTCTTGCATGCACCATTTGGGATGTTCATCACAAAGTTAGGAACCTCTGGTTGAGGGTGTAAGGTGGTTGGGAGAGTTGGAGGGTCATGAAGGACGGCATCAATTGTAAGAAGGGTTGTTCATATTTGGTCAACATCTTGAGGACCACCATTTCCTAGAGTGATCGTGAGATTTTGGATGGGTGGAGCGGAGTATATCATATCTTCTTATGAGAGTTGAGAGGTGAGGATAAGGAATTTTAAATTAATAAGGAATTTTTTTGCATTTTGCATGATGCACGATCACATCTAGATAGGCTAGGCATAATTCTTCAAATGCATACATTATTTTTGTGTAGCATCGATTGATTGATTGCATACCATGAATTCAACATTGCATATTTTTCCAAATCATGAATGATTGGGCACGGAGTACATTTAAAAAAACCATATTCCTACTAGGGCACACTGCATAAAAAACAGGTTCATATCCAAAGAATGTTTATTTTGAAGACTCAAGGATCAAAGGAAAAGATCATACGTTTTACATCATCAACGAATATTTCTTGAAGAAAAAGAGGACGTGTGGTGAAAGTGTGTGCAATTATAAGAACAATAGGCCAAGGAAGGGAATAAGTCGTCCAAGTTAAAATATGGAGAAAAAATGATGCGATTTACAAAAATCAAAATTTTTACTCGATTTTGATGGATTTTTGTAATTCTGCCCGCGTTAACTTATCGACCAGATGTGTTCCAATCGTTTTAAGTATCCGAATGTCTATATTCAGAGTTCAAATGACGAAGTTATGATCCAAACAAGTTGCAAATAGGCATAAAGCAAAAAAAACGAAAATAGTGAAAAGCAATAGAAAAGCAAAAGCCAAAAGCTGAAAGTAAAAAGCCTAATGTGTGTGAGTGTGGATAGAAAACTATATAAGGAGAGGAGATTGGAGAGTTAAGGGCCTTCCCCCTTGCTTACAATTGTATTATGTGAGAGAGGAGAGTGGAGGGTCGCATACTAGAGTGAGCTCTTGTCATGCTAATTTGAAAGTCGGAGCCTTTGGATGTCAAAGCGTCGAGCATTGGATCAAGGTTGTTAATGCATGAGAATATATTTCTCTTGGTCTGTTTTCGAATTATTTGTATTTCCATTGTGTGATTGTGTGATGCTTTACCCGCATACGGGTTTTAAATTTTTTATGAGCTATAAGAGGCATTGTTTTTAGTCTTGTTTTGTGGTGTTTTATCGAATATCTAAATTTTTTAAATTGAGTTGTGCATTTGACAAAGTCAATTACCCCAACCGGCACTCCTTAAGGTCTCGTTATCGGGTTGTGAGTGAGGCTTGCTCTTGATCACCGCTCGCGTAACATCTCTTTTTGGTGCCCCCGCTGAGGAGTGCCGAAATTGACATTGTTGTTGTTCTGAATGTGAGTTTGTTTTGATTTCTTGTGATTGTTAAAAATGGCTAATGAATTTCCTGAGTTTCATGGTAATCATATTGAATATCCCGAAAGATTTTTAGAAAAAATAGAGCTGTGCTGTTTGATAGGGAGAGTGATCAATCCTGAGGATAAACTCTAGGTTCTTAGGTATCAATTGCAGGGAGAAGCTTGAAATTGGTTGCTTGACTTTGAGAGAAGCTTGAAATATACGAGATAGAAATTGGACTATGAGACTACTAAAAATGCTTTTCTATCTAGGTTTAAAAAAAGAGAAAGTCAATGTGAGATATGGGAAAAAATAGAAACTTGTGTTCAAAAAGATAATCACTGTGTTGAGGATTTTGCTAGGGAGTTTGAAAGATTGTGGAATCGATGGAGTTTAACATTGTTAGAAGGTGAGATAGCCCCTATAATATTGAAGATAATGTATTTTGTAAATGGGTTGAAATTAGAAGATTGGAAAGTGAAATTAGAGGTAAAAAACCCTAAGACTTTTGAGAAAGCAGTGAAGATAGCTCAATATCAAGAGAGGAAGACCAAAAGAAAAAAAGAATTAGGGCTTGATGAACCAAGGGAAAGGTTGAGTTCAAGGTGTGTTGAGAGAAAAGTTTTTGGGGAGAAGAGAGTCAGTTATGCCTATCCTGAGAGAGGTACACTATATTCTCTATTTAGGAGAGATTAGTTAACTTGTGAGAAATCAATTGAAGTATGTGAGGAGAAACTCCCTAGGGTGGTTGAGGAGAAAAATACTTGTTTGACTGATTTGAGTGAAGATTCTAGGAGTGTGAATTCATACCCATTGACCATGGATACTTCTAGTATAGTGATTAGAGATTTAACTAAAGAAGAGGGATTGACTGATGATACTTTGGAGCTTGAGAACTATAGAGATGAGCTAGAGATGGATTTGAGTTGTAAAGAAGAAAATGAGAGACCATATTGTTTTAAGGACCAAGAGTTCTCATGTTCCTTGGGAGAGGATGAGAGTCAAGAAAGTTTTGATATTTCTGATAAGGGAAGGTGTGATGAAAGTTTTTATAGTCATGGCAGTGTTGAAGAGAGTAAAGACAATTTAGAGAGTGAGCTTGTTTGCCTTGGTGATAGTATAGATGGATCTGATTGCTTGAAAGATGAAAAGAGAATAGAGGATGAATTTTTGAGTTTGTTAGAAGACCATGAGGGAGAGGGCTTAGAAACTGTAAGTTTTCAAGATGAAGTTGAGGGTTTGAATTTGTTGCCTGATGAGTTTGTTGAGTTTGGTTATGAGTTTGTTTATCAAGAGAGTATGGAGGTTTTAGGTTCTGACTCATGTTGTGATTTTGGCGTTGGTGTTGTTGACTCTGATGAGTCTTGTGAGTTGGTTGTTGATGGTTTGAGTAGGCCTGGAGAGGCTTTTGTTTGTGGTGTTGATGATGTTATTTTGAGTAGACCTAATCTCTTACTCCTTGATACTTGTGTAGATAATTGTTTAGTTGATTTTGGCAACAATGATGAAGAGGAAACTTCATTTGATAGTCTTTTAGTTTCTTTGAGTTCTCCTAGGATTTGTGATGATTCTGGTTGGGGTTTTAAGGATCTTGAGAGTGACATTGATGAGGATGTAAGAGAGAATTTGAGTAAGGCTTTGAAAAGAATTGAAAATTTGAGAGAAGAGAGATTTAAAACCAAGAAAATAGAGTTGGAAGGTATTTGTGAGGAGGAAGTTAAGGATTTGGTAGTTGAGGAGTCTTTGGTTGAGGTTTTAGACCCAAAATTGTTGTATTGTGAAGATTTATTTGTGATGATGTAGAGGTGAAAGTTTCTTCAGTTTCTTATGAGGTTTCTTGTAAGGATACTATGGAAGGTGTTTACCACTCTTTGTGTGTAAAAGACTCGATGGAGTCTTGTATTGTTGATGAGTTGAGTGATGTGGTTGGGTGTCCTGGAGCGACCCCATTTGTGGATGTTGTTGGTTTTTGTGGTGTTATGAGTCCGGAGTTGACTCCTTTTGATATTGTGTTTGATTAGGATATTGAGTTGGGAGATCCTTACACAGTATCTTTAGGAGAAGTTGTAGATAAATTAGTGGATGAATTTGAGACTGGCAACAAAGAAAGGGTCAAAACTTTATTTAGAGACTCTAAAAGTAACATGGTTTTTCCTAGGGAGGATGGGAGGGATATGAAGATTTTGGATTATGGTTGGGATTTGTGGGATTTGAACATTTTTTAGATTGGTTGCGATTTGAGGGATATGAAGATTTTGGATTATGGTTGGGATTTGAACATTTTTTAGTGTGGTTATGATTTGAAGAATTTGGAGGATGATGTATTTTCCTTAGATGGAGAGGATTGTCTCAAGGATTTTGATGAGAATTTCACGGATGAGTTTTGTCTACCTCTAAAGGAGTTGTTTGAGAGAAATGTGACATTTGTGTTTGTTGAGAAGATTGTGGATAGATCATTGGATTTGATTTTTGATTGGCTCATAAATGTTGCATCGTTTTATGAAAGCAATTGCTGCACATGAATGTTTGCAGACTAGGGGGAGGGCTAAATATGTCAAGCGTTTTTTTTAAAACGAAAAAACCCTAGTCAAATTGTAGTTAGGTTTGATTTATGCTAGCTTAGTTGTTTGTGTGATAGTTTGTTTTGTTATTTCGTAGTTGGATTTTTTGTGTTTGTCTAGCTTAGGATTTGTTTTTGTCATTTTGTTTGATTTGTTGAGTGTGAAACTTGATAGCCTTGGTCGAGTATGGTATTTTTTTGAACAGGATAAAATTAGAGTTTGCTATTAGCTACCGAACATTGAGGAGCTAGGTATGTATTCTTGTCGAGACTCTTGTACATCACAGGGGATAATGGGTTCATGAGCACTTCACGTTGCACTTGTTGATGCACTGCACTCGGGGGTCGTCTCCTGTTCTTATCAAATATTTCCATACCATGGATTGGGATTATGCACATTTTGCACCATCATTGAGCACTAGCAGGGCATGAGGTTCGCTGCAGCTATATGCAGTAAATCTTAGATACACATGCACATGAGAGAGCACTTGTCATAGAGCACACACATTTCTTGCATGCACCATTTGGGATGTTCATCACAAAGTTAGGAACCTCTGGTTGAGAGTGTAAGGTGGTTGGGAGAGTTTGAGGGTCGTGAAGGACGCCATCAATTGTGAGAAGGGTTGTTCATATTTGGTCAACATCTTGAGGACCACCATTTCCTAGAGTGATTGTGAGATTTTGGATGGGTGGAGCGGAGTATATCATATCTTCTTATGAGAGTTGAGAGGTGAGGATAAGGAATTTTAAATTAAAAAGGAATTTTGTTTGCATTTTGCATGATGCACGATCACATCTAGATAGGCTAGGCACAATTCTTCAAATGCATATATTATTTTTGTGTAGCATCGATTGATTGATTGCATATCATGAATTCAACATTGCATATTTTTCCAAATCATGAATGATTGGGCACGGAGTACATTTAAAAAAACCATATTCCTACTAGGACATACTGCATAAAAAACAGGTTCATATCCAGAGAATGTTTATTTTGAAGACTCAAGGATCAAAGGAAAAGATCATACGTTTTACATCGTCAATGAATATTTCTTGAAGAAAAAGAGGACGTGTGGTGAAAGTGTGTGCAATTATAAGAACAATAGGCCAAGGAAGGGAATAAGTCGTCCAAGTTAAAATATGGAGAAAAAATGATGCGATTTACAAAAATCAAAATTTTTACTCGATTTTGATGGATTTTTGTAATTCTGCCCGCGTTAACTTATCGACCAGATGTGTTCCAATCGTTTTAAGTATCCGAATGTCTATATTCAGAGTTCAAATGATGAAGTTATGATCCAAACAAGTTGCAAATAGGCATAAAGCAAAAAAAAAACGAAAATAGTGAAAAGCAATAGAAAAGCAAAAGCCAAAAGCTGAAAGTAAAAAGCCTAATGTGTGTGAGTGTGGATAGAAAACTATATAAGGAGAGGAGATTGGAGAGTTAAGGGCCTTCCCCCTTGCTTACAATTGTATTATGTGAGAGAGGAGAGTGGAGGGTCGCATACTAGAGTGAGCTCTTGTCATGCTAATTTGAAAGTCGGAGCCTTTGGATGTCAAAGTGTCGAGCATTGGATCAAGGTTGTTAATGCATGAGAATATATTTCTCTTGGTCTGTTTTCGAATTATTTGTATTTCCATTGTGTGATTGTGTGATGCTTTACCCGCATACGGGTTTTAAATTTTTTATGAGCTATAAGAGGCATTGTTTTTAGTCTTGTTTTGTGGTGTTTTATCGAATATCTAAATTTTTTAAATTGAGTTGTGCATTTGACAAAGTCAATTACCCCAACCGGCACTCCTTAAGGTCTCGTTATCGGGTTGTGAGTGAGGCTTGCTCTCGATCACCGCTCGCGTAACAGCATTATGGAAGAATGAGAAGAAGAGAACAATGAGAGTTGACTACTCTCTGTTACAACTCCATGTCTTTGTCTCTCTCTCCCTCAGAATCTCCAACATGGTATGAGAGCTTAAATGCTTGAATCCTGAAGGCTTGGCAGTGGCCATTTGACATCAAGATATAAAAGGAGACACAGAAATGGATTTTGAGAAACGCCCCGCTGTTCTTGACCGTTTTGACAAGGTCTACAATTTTGTAGAAGAAAGTTTTTTCAAGTTCCTCACAGATTTTGAGATATTTAGCACAAACCTGTGCAGTTTGGTTGTTTACTACAGTAAATAGCAGGTAGTTTCAAGGCACTAGGGGCTTTCATCCTAACAATGTATATGCCCTTATTACCATGCATTTGAGCATGATATTGGAGTGTTAAATGAACAATTTTGAAGCTTATTTGTAGGCTTAGTGAACTGGTTGCTGTCGTGAATTTGGAAATAATATACCTACAGGGTTGAAGTATCTATGATGCTTATTTGCTACTCACAAACGCTTGGATCATCATACCACTTGAGTGGTAGATGCTTTTGGGATATTGTGAGTGCTGAAAGTCCAAAGTTTGGACTAATTTGTTGTTGGTTATACCGGGGTATTGACTAGTTATTGTCTGCAGGAAGGATACCTATCATCTTCACTTGACATACATGAAATATATTCTGACCAGTGGACATGTATCAACTCCTACATAGAGTGGCAACTAAATGAGATGTTTTGGGGTTATATTGAGGTCTGAATACTCTTGTTTTAACAGATAAAATACTACTGGTTATAGTAGTGGGCTGGCTGTATTTTGTACTACTACTTGCATACAGTACAAACATTGATGCTTGTTTGGTCACATAGTGAATCCCCAATGTACTAGGACATGTCTATGGTGGTTTAAGGATATTTTTAAGCTGAGAATAACTTTATTATTGCAGAGTTTATGTTGCTAGTCATAATAGACTGCTTTCTTGTCATCAATTGTGGAAAAGTCTAGTAAATGTCAACATCAGTTCTATGCATCTATTGATGCTTGTATGGACATAGTTTGTTTTTGGGATATTTTGCCACTACCATAGAATATTTTGAACTAATTTGAGCTTGGTTTATGCTCAATTGACTATGTTTTTTTTTAATTGATAAAATGCAATTTATAGCAAGCAGGTTGTCACGAACACTGGTCCTGAACTGCAGGAAGTCTGTTCCTGAACTGCAAGAAAATTATTCCTGAACTCTGCAGGAAACTGTTCTTGAACTACATGAAGACTGTTTCTGAACTACAGAAAGTATATTCCTGAACTACAAGAAAATTATTCATGAACTGCAATGAGTTAAGCACTTATAGATTACATATAGCATTAAATACCTTAGTTGAAAATATGGAAAATGCTCAAGGCACTGATAATATCACTCAAATTGTGGGAGAGAAGCAGCCTTTTACTTGCATCAAAGAGGCTAAGGCAGGTGTGGTAGAGGGTCAAGTCGTGGTCAAGGGACTCATCAGAATGCATCTCAAAATTTGATTAATTAGTAGCTACAGAATGCTAGAGGTGATGGACATTTCTGAGCAAGGGAAAGATCTAACTCTAGAGGCAGAAGCTCATGGCAATCTCAGAATGCACATGAAAATGCAAATAAAGATAAGGACTTTCACTATTGTGGAAAGTATGGTATATTGCTAAGGAATGTTAGAAGAAGTAAGAAAATCAAAGAAGCAAGCAACAAGGACATTATGTTGTGTCTACTCATGCTGAGGATGCTACTAATAGGTTGTTTGCTATGACCTATATTTAGAAGAATGTAATTGAGGTTGCTAAGTTAGATGATGTATGGTACATTGATTCAGGAGCTTCCAATCACATGTGTAGTGGGAGCTCACGCTCAACCGCCAAGACCCATGGACTGCTTATTGCTTCAAGCGTTTCAAGTGAGCTCTAATGGCTATCTCTCACCTAGTCGACGCGCCGTCGATCCTACGAGTGTAGTGAGCTTACCTTGATGTCGATGTGAGTAGCCTCCTCCCTCGCACACCTCGGTAGCTCCACGATTCTTGATGCTAGCTCAAGCATCCTCAAGCCTCCTCCCTCTCCAAGCTCCATCCTCCATAGCCGCACGTGCAAGAAAAGAGAAGAGAAGATACGAGAAGAAGAGAAGAGGAGATGGTGAAGAGCTTCACCCTCTTGATCCCTCACTCTCACACGCTCGCTTCCTCACACTCTCACACTCCCTCTCTCAAGAGCACACACAAGCAAGAAGAAGAGAAGAAGAGAAGAAGAAGAGAGCTCTTGTTAGCCACACATCAAAGAATGAGCTTCCATTCACTTTTTGAACTTTATATACAAACCCTAAAATCCCATGGGCACCCATCCCCTTTTTTACATAACTGGCTATTGTGGTAAGGTCTTTTTTCCATTTCCCTCTTCTAGCCTTATGCCTCTAGCCTATGCCCATCTAATATTTTACAATTGGCATAGGAGGGAGCCTGGAACTCTTTTACAAGAGTTTTCCAAGTTTTTTGAGGCACCTTTCATTTAAAATTGCGCCTTTGGTCTCGGCTTAGCTTCTAGAGGTCGCCTGTGTGTCTTTGCTCTTCTTCCATGCTTTTTCCACTTTTTCCTTCATTTTTCACCATCTTGACTTGGGGTTAACATTACCCCCCTTCAAGACGGGTGCGAGTCCCATGGCACTTCTGTGTTGTTGTAGGGTGGTAGGCACTTGGGCAATGATGGTGTAAAGGGAAGGGCCACATGTAGATTCAGGTACGTGTGGAAGCTGATGTTTGTCGGGGAAGCTGGATGGATAACAAGTGGTTGACGGGGGCCTTCGAAGTTGGTGGTTTGCCGCTTGTGTGATGCCTGAAAGGAGAAGGTGCATTGCTCTTCCTAAGGGGAGTGTCTACCTTACTGTTGCAGTGCAGTGTGCTCGTGCTAGTGAAATGGGAAGGTGGATCTAACCGTAGGCAAGCCTAGGTGATGTCCCACACTTGAGGACCCCATTTGTGTTAAGGGAGGTGCGGTGCAAGTCGCTTAGGATGACAGGTCTAACTATAGGCGAGTGTTAGCTCCCTAGGTATGTCCTGCCCTTGATGTGCCCTAAGCATGAAGTGGGGAAGCAAAAAGGGCTAGGGGGTTAGGAGCGGAGCCGACCGACCGAAGCCACCGGGCACGCCTAACTTGAGAACCCCTAGGTGCAGTGATAGTGCTCTATGTGGTGTTTAAGTGCTTCTGCAAGTGAGTGCTTGTGTGCTTTTCCTTTCATGTTATTCTCTCTTTTTTTAAAAAATAAAGTTACAGTTGTGGAATGATAGCCAGGCCTAATTGTCTTCATCTGAATGAGGAGGGGAAGGGGGTCGGATGGATTTGCTCAAAAACTGGTAGCTCTGCATGTATCTTTTCAAATTCATGCGGACGTGGAGAGAAGTGGTGGAGAGGAAAGGGTGATTGCACCTAGTGAATTGGCTGTCATTCATATCTTCTAGGAGGGCTAGGCAAAAAGAGGGGAGGAGACTAGCCCTCATCATAAGACGAGCCATGGCACAGCTGTCAATAGCGTTAGGGTCAAAGAAGAGGGGAGGTAGGCCGGCCTCTTGTGGAGTCGGGTCCTGCTTAAAGAGTAGCTTAAGTAACCTAAGATAATTACAGGTTGTTACAAAAGCGGGGTCAGGGCATGAGGAGAAATCCGCAAGAAAGCGTGTCATAGAATCATCTAGGCTTTTGGAGGTAAAGAGAAGGGCATGCTCGAAGGATACTACATTAGATTTATAAATAATAGGGAAGTTGCACTGCCCGTGGAGGGTGGCATCAAAATCCACACCTATCCTTTGAGGGTATGCCATGTAGGTGGGGTTGTTCCGCTCGAATGGCAGGGTGTTGCAAAACGCCATCCAGGCGAGCATACTGATGTCGCATACTCGCCTCCTCCACAAGGGTTGGCTTTTGTAGCCCTGTACAGTGTGTGGGACTTCAAAAACTTTGTTCTGCTAGTAATCAACCGCTTCTGTGCCCCAGGAGGTCGAGGTTTTTTCTTGCTCTTCTAGCCATCTTTGCCCCAACCAGCCACCAATCGTGATCACCTCATCCATCACCTTGAGCGGCAAGACCCTCCGCAAACTATTGGGTAGGAGAAAACTAAAGGTGAATGGATCCTTTCCTTGTTCTTGTATCTCCCATAGCACCAGTTCTGCGTGGAATCCCACGGGGATATCATCAGGGCAAGGTGGGAGAGGTGCAGATGGCAGCATGGTTGGTTTGCCTCTCAGCTGTTTCCTAGCTTCCTCTACTAGCTTTCTGCGTCTTTCCCTAGATGCGGCTTGTCTTTCCACAGATGGGTCCTCTTGTGGTGGCTCTTGAGACTGCGGTGAGGGGGGTTGTGGGACTACATCCTCCCTGAATCGGTTTATGTCGATCTCAAGTTTTGCTTCCTCCCCCTACCGTTCTTCATGTGGTGCTTCCTCTTCGAATTCGAGGGCATCGATTTCGTGGGGGGTTAGGCCGGCCGGCAATAGGTATTTCCATTGCTCGTCCAAGCTCAGCCTAACCTCTGCAGGTAGGGGTGGCATCTGCAATCCAGCATGTAAGGCTCTGCGTGTGATGCTGAGCTTTCTTTGTGTCACCTCCAACGACTCTCCTTGCACTGAGCAGGTGGTGTCCATGATGGTGTCAAGGAAGGCTTTTTGTTGGGCACCGAAGGCCACTTGGGCGACTTCTGCCTTGCTCTCTGCAATGATTTTCTCCTTCTCTACCAGAGCAAGGCACCATGCCAGTGTCTTCACCCTCTTTTCATTGTGCACAACCCACTCCTCTGCTCTTTTGTTCATTTCTTCCATGCTCTCTCCTTGCTTTAGGGTTAGTATCATGAGTTTCTACTCTTGGTCCTCCAACTCCCTGACCAGCCTCTCTTGCTCTTCTTTTTCAGAGTTTAGTTGATATGTCAGGTGCTCAATTTTCTCTTGCTGCTCCTCTATGTCTTGTTTTCTCTCCTCATCTCTAGCATTCAGTTCAGCCACAAGCGCATCAACCTGAGCAGATTTCGTAACAAGCTCCTGGTATTGCACTATCAGGAGCTTGTGCTCTCTTTGCATCTTCACTAGCTCCTGTGTTTCATTTTCAAGTTACTATCTCTAATGCTCCTCCCTGTCATCCTTAGCCTTCATTTCTTGTTTGAGATCTATGATCTCCCTTTGTTGCATGGCTATCATCCTTGTATTATCCAGCTGGAAGGCGACTACTGATTCCTTCCCAGCTGCCAACTCAGCCACGGCTATCTTGCGTTCCTCCTTAGCTTTCTCCAATTGGGAGAGCAGCTCGGCGACGTACTCGTCGTAGTTAGCTGATGGTGTCATCGTTGTGTGGATGGGTGAGGTTGAGGTTTCTACCTTCTGCCTTTTAGGATCTAGCCTAGATTTCAGTAAGCTGACCTCTTTTGTCCTTGGGCCATCTCTTTGTTGATGAAGTATTGCATCCATGCCACAAAATTTGACACGTCGACACTGGTCGGGATGCTAGGGGTAATGGCGGTGGGTTCAGTGGAAGGCACCAGGAGGGTAGGAATTGGATGAATTGGGGCCTTGCCCTTGCCCTTAGTGACTGCAGGTGGCATGATCTCCGGCACCTGTGTACTAGACCCTGGCCTTTCTTCTCTCTGTGGGCTCCAGTTCCCCAATTCATCAGCTCGGATTTGTTGCTCGATGGACCGGCGTGTGGCTTCAGCGAGGTCCTCTTCCTCCTTCCTTCTTAGTTCTTCCTCTTCCTCATTCGCCTTTCTTCTCCTTTCCTCCGCTTTTCTCTGCTCTTCCTTCTTTTTCTCTTTTTCTTCTTTTTCCTTTCTTTTCTTCTCCTCTGCTTCCTGTTTTGATGCCTTCTTTGCTTTCTATAATTCTTCTTTTTCCTTCTCTTCCTCCTGTCTCTTCTTCCTCTCTCTCTCTTTGGCCTCTTTTAGGGACTCTTTCTTTGCCCTTTCCAAGTCTTCTCTCTCCTTCTTTTTGCCTTCATCATCCTTCTTCTTTCTCTGCGTTGTCTTCTTCTTGGGCTTCTTGGTTGTCTTTTTGCTTGTCTATCCTTCCCCTTCTTCCTCTGTCTCAGTTCTATCGGTGGACCTATCCTTGTCTTGGTGAGGAGGCGACCTCTCTGGCATTTCTCTTTCTCCTTCTTCTGCATCCTGTGCTTCCTTCACTGCCTCCTGGATGAGCGCAATCAAGACACCTCCATACCCGATGAAGGAGGCTTTGGAGAAGGCTTTCTTTCTTTCTGTAGCTTTAGAGGCTGGAGATTCTCCTCCTGCTCTAGCACACTTCCTAGGGCCAATGCTTTGGCTGCCTGGTCGATCCTTTTTCGCACGTACCCATTCCAGTCTACTTTGTCTAGGGTATGGGCTGCTACATTCTCCAGCACAGGTATGCTAATTCGATGCATCAATGAATTATAGCGCTGGCTAGAGAAGAGCACATGTATCAACTTGGCTTGCATTCTGGCTTCTGCATCAGGGATATCTTGGATGCTTATGTTGTCATTTGTGAGCACATATTCCTTCTTCATTTTAAGCATGGCATAAATATCCCTTTTCTATTTCCTCTCCGTCTTTGACTCCAATCCCAAATTCTTCTCCACCAAGGCTGGATCTAAGCGGACCTGTATCTGCTTTGCATCTTCTCCTCTGCCCACCGTCACAGTACCACATTCTCGATCTGGGTTGTACGTTCTGAGGAACTCCACACACTTCAGGTGGTCGAGCTCCTGTGAGAACTTTTCAAGATACTTCGTGAGGTTGCATTGTTCCACCACCCTCCTGGCTGCTTCCTCCTTGGCCACCACAACTTCTATGTTGTGGATGGTTCAAAATTTAAGCTAGCTGATGGCGCGGTTCTCTAGATGGATGCGGTATTTCTCCCTTTCCTCATCTGTGAATGGGACTCGATGGGTGCGGTCTTGCTGCGACATTTTATGCTCCTGCCATAAATCGTAACTTTCATTAGTGTTTTCCACATATTAATTCATTGATTGCTAGAAAAGAAAAACTCTATGCTTTTTGAATGAATTCATTAAGAAGCAATGTAGATTTTCCTTTTTAGACTTGGACTTTTTGCTCTTTATTTCAAAGTTTTCATGCCCATTTTCCTACCCCATTTGTTTTTTCATAATACATGTTTATGTTTTTCACTGATTTTACTTTGATTTATCCCCTTTGATTCATTTCTCATCTGATTCATTTCACATTACCCCTTTCTCATCTGATTCATTTCACCTTACCCCCTCCCCTTCCTACTTGAGAAGAATCCTTCTTAGGATTGAGGGTCAAAAGGTCAAGGGCTTTCAGCATGGTGGTGTAGAAGTTACTTGTGAAGGAGCCAAGTATAGAAATTTGGATTGTATTCCAATTGAGCTTCGCTGTCCAAACCAAAGGGTCGAATTCCCGCATGTGTGATGTATGTGAGAACATTTGTGAGGAAGTCACCAGAGTCGACATGGCTAGCAATGTGTAACTCTTCCTCAGTCAACAAGCGATCGAGGTAGGGGTTTCCTTTGATGTGTTCTTCCATGGGTCGGCCACGAAGAGTGGTTAACACTCTATACGAGGTGGGCGCGACGTAAGTGGCATCATACTCTGCTATTTTGATGGCGCGGTGTTGCTCAGCATTGGTCATTATGCGACATCCTTCAACTTCCCATTGCAACTTAAGAGCGTACCACTGCCTCAAGAAGGGTGATCCAGTATTAGCGAGTTGTGATAACTCCGCAATTTCTTGGTCAGTGATAGCAAAAGTGGTTCGTGGATCGTATGACGTGATAAGGCGATGTTTGATGGCTTGCTCCTTGGAGATTTCACTGTTAAGCAACTCAGCAGAGCAGAACGAGAAGCTTTTGTGAATGCGAATTCAAAGGTTTCCCAAGAGCAAGGCATATTTTGCACTTTAGTTGCAAAGGGTTCTTCTAATAGACGTAAGTCCAAGTGGTCGTAGCTTAGTGCGAGTGACACAAAAGTGTCATCTAGTCTTTTAATACAATCCATCACGTCATCCCCAGTGTCCTCAGCGAGGTCACGGCTAGCGCTAAAAAGGATTTTCATTCATAGGAGGGCGTAAGGCCCCGACAGGTGGTTGAGGTTTGACAGAACAAGAACTTTTGACAACGAAGATGGGCGGTTGGGAGGATTCGTGATTTTGTGGTTGGGCCGCTTGGATGTTGAGTGGATTAGGAGTAGCCACGACGGACGGGCTATTGCATTCAGGTTGGAGTTGGGGAGGCGGATTGACTTCGACGGGTGATGACTCTTGTGATGGAGTCTACGGTTCAGGCCGGTAGACTTGTGGGACTCTCTTGGGCTTAGCCGTGGATGAGGTGGATGGTTGTGGTTCAGGAGAGCACTGCGGCTTGTGGTTTTGAGGGTTTAGGGAATGCGGTTTGATCAAGCTTGAGGGCGGTGTATGAATGGTGCCTTTGGCCATGTGGGCCTTAGTGATCCACAGCCAGGTATTTCCCTCGTAATAGCCTTGCGCACATAAGAGGGCTTTAGGGACCCATCTTTGCTTGATCATGCGGTGCTTTCTGTCACTGCATCTTTGCCTCCTAGGGTTAGAGTTTTTGGTCTTATGAGGATGGGAGTGTTGACTCCTAGGCGACGATTTTGCGGCTACTTGGGCTTCCATTGAAATCTAGGCTGTTGAGCCTGATGCTTTGCTACTATGGGCTGTGATTCCTGAATTCTGGGAGGTGGCAGCCGCGCACTACCCCCTCCGTAGATTTGGTCATGGAGAGTTCTATCGGTGGCTTTGCGGATGGTGATGAAGTCACGCAGCCCTTGCTGAAAGCTGTGACAATGCGAACGTTGCCTATTGCGAGGTGGATGCACTGCGACTCATAATCAACATTGCAGTGAGTCCGCTTTTTGAAAGTGCGCCCTAGCAGCGACTCCATGCCTACGTCTTTAGCATTTGGCAACATGTAAAAAATCATTGCGACAGTCTCAGACTCGATAGAAATGGCTACTTTGCACTTGCCGAGGAGTGTGTAGGAATGGGCCCCATAGGGGCTTAATTTAACATTCGTGAGCTGAAGTGGTGGTCTGCCAAGTTTGGTCCAATGATCATGAGTTAGGACATTGAAGTCTGCTCCCTCATCGATCAGAGCGT
Organism: Lygodium microphyllum; assembly: GCF_053477565.2. Classification (NCBI taxonomy): domain Eukaryota; kingdom Viridiplantae; phylum Streptophyta; class Polypodiopsida; order Schizaeales; family Lygodiaceae; genus Lygodium; species Lygodium microphyllum. Next base: position 123,566,050 of record NC_141159.1, on the reverse strand, counting down.
TGAAAGCACAGGTTTGTTTTGCAGTGATCGTTATATGGAGGTATGCGGGCTCTACGGCTTCCTCATCCTCATCATCAATCTCCGTGATTGTGACCACTCGTACTTTGACAGGCGGTTCTAACATCGGGGGCTCGTGCAAAGGATGGGTAGGAGGGTAGCACTTCTTGACATGACTGCCGTTGAAGAAGCCTATTCCCTCATTGTCTAAGGTTTCAAGTTCGACATTGCCTGTGCAGCTGATTGCATGAACTTTGAAGGGTCCAAGGCCTCGAAATTTCATTTTCTGTTTATGTCCCTTAACGGAGTAGAGGAGCACTAAGTGGCCCTATTCAAAGTCACGCTGCTTGACATGATTTTCAAACCAACTCTTGCGACGTGCCTTCTCACATGTAAGTGCATTGGTGGCTAGAAGATGGGTCTTTGATAGGCGTTCAAGCTCGACCAGGTGTTGCATCCATGCCTCCTTCCCTTCCCATCGTTCTTGAAGGGCTATTCTTAGGCTAGGAACAAAGAATTCTAAGGGTAGGATTGCTTCTGTTCCATAGGTCAGTCGGAACAGGGTTTGACTGACAGTCGTTTTATAAGCTGTACGGTAAGCCCACAAAGCTGCCATAAGCTTGTTGTCCCAATCACTACGTGAGGCTGAGACTACTTTGGTCAGGATATTGACGAGAATCTTATTCGTGCATTCTGCCTGACCATTTGCCTGAGGGTAGTATGGTTATGATTTGCGATGGATAATGAGAAAGATGGACATGAGATGCGCTATCACTTCGTTGATGAAGTGCGTGCCTTGGTCACTGACCAGTTCGACGGGGCAGCCGAATCGTGAGATCACTTGCTCCCATAAAAACTTGGCAGTCATCCTAGCGTCGTTTTTACGTGTGGCTCTTACCTCTGCCCATTTCGTGAGGTAATCCGTGGTCACAATGATGTACTTGGTTTGTGAGTATTGCACCGCAGGACTGATGGGTCCTATGAAGTCGATTCCCCATTTTTCGAAGGGTTGTCGAGTAATAATTGGGGTCAACTCCATCTGATCCTTGCGAATCGGGACTTTTGTCCGTTAGTACTCGTCACAATGCTTGACGAATTGCGTGGCATCGCAAAAAAGCATGGGCCACCATAGTTGAGGCTGCAGCAACTTCCGTGTGGTTGTGTCTCCGTTAAAGTGTCCTCCCGCAATGCCGTTGTGTGCCTCCGAGAGCACATCGTGCATCTCATGCTCACATACGCATCTACGCAGCAATCCGTCTTGCCCCAGCCCTACAAATCAGCTGATAGGGCTGGATCTTAAGGATCAAGCACCTAATTCGGGCTTTTTCTATTGGTCGCTCAGGTAGTCCGTGCTCAAGCACTTGGACTATGTCATCCGTCCAATATGGCGTTAGATCAGCCTTAAATAAATCTCTCTCGCTGGACAGGTGGAATAGATGGGCGTCGGGTAATTCATCAACGATGCCTTGTCCAACAGCTTCTCCCATGGGAATGCATGACATATGGTCAGCCATGTAGTGCTGTTTTCCTTTCCGTACAACCACGGAGAAATCAAATTCCAAGAGCAGAAGGAGCCATCGAGCTATGCATCCTGTAGCACAAGGTTTGTTTACTAGATAGAGCAGGGCTTGATGGTCCACAAAAAAGATGAAGGGTGTGGCCAATAGATAATGCCAGAATTTCTTCACAGTGAATACCATGGCTAATCCCTCTCTTTCTATTATCGAGTAGTTCATTTCTGTCTCAGTGAGTTGTCTGCTAGCAAAGCTCATTGGATAATCTAAGTTATGCTCACCAGGTTGGCACAACATTGCCCCCACGGCAAACTTAGAAGAATCGATGTGCACGTGGAAGGTAATGGTCCAAATCTAGGGATCGTAGAACTGATGCTGTGGTGGTTAGAGCCTTTTTCAATTCTTTGTACGCTCGTTGGCATGCCTCAGTCCACTCGAAGACAATCAGTAGCTTGTACAATGGTCTGGCGATCAACGCATAGTTCAATACAACCGCCGATAGTACCCCATATGGCCTAAGAAGCATTGAACTCCCTTGTAATTAATTGGGGGTGGAAGGTCAATAATAACCCTAACTTTCGAGAAGTCAGTGGCAATGTCGTTCTTCGACACTACGTGCCCTAAGATGCATCAATGCTTTACCCAAAACTGGCACTTTAAGGGGTTCAAGGAGAGACGATATAGGCAACACTGTTCAAAGACTGCGTGGAGTTTGTCTAAGTGTTCGATCCAGGTCGAATGGACACACAGGTCATCGACAAAGACTTCTAACTCCTTACAAATCATGTCCTTAAAGATGGTGCACATGAGGCGTTGGAAAGTGTCAAGGGCGTTAGTCAACCCGAAGGGCATGACTATGTAAGCAAAGACGCCCCACTCAGTGGCGAAGGTGGTCTTGTGCCTTTGTCCGCAGGATGCACTTGCACCTGGTTGTACCCTGAGAAGCCGTCCAAAAAACTGTAGGCTTCCTTGCCTACCATCCTCTCAAGCATGTGCTCGGTGTACGGTAATGGATAGTTATCCCTCTTCTTAGCATCGTTCACCTTTTTGTAATTGACACACACTCGGATTTTTCCATTCTTTTTCATCACGATGACTATGGGTGATACCCAGTCTGTGTGCTCAATTTCTTAAATGAATCCCGATCTCATCAGCTTATCAATTTCCTCTTTGACAGCATTAGCGTGTTTTGGGTTCATAGGGTACGGTCGCTGCTTGACCGGCGTTGCGTCTGGCATCATGGGTATGTTGTGAGTCACAACACTCGGATCTACCCCCTTAAGCTCTTCCAAGGACCAGGCGAATACGTCTATGTACTCTCGCAAGAGAGCGACAAGACTAATTTCTTCTTCCTCAGTCAAGTCGTTGGCAATGAAGACTGGTCGGGGTGTTTCCCCTTCCTGGGCCAGATTCACCTCCTTGATTTTGACTGGTCCCTCGATCGGTTCATTGGTTTGTCCTTGACGTTTGGCACATAACAGAACTACTACCCTATCCCCTTTTTTGAATTTCGTGAAGTGCTTAGGGAGGTCCTGCGGTTTTTGCTATTCTTTCGTTCGTGTATCCCTGGGTTGTTTTACCTTTTCCTGCCTTAACCGTCTGCGCGCCTGAGGTGGACGATAGGTCCCCCTTCGTGCGTCTAGTCATGGGCGGCCTAGGGATTTCTAGATCACTGTCCGAACTAACCTTCGACTCAGAGTCGAACTCCCCGTCCTTGCTAGAAGAGGTAGTCTCCCCTGGTGGATGCAGTTCAGATGGTGATTCTGTCCTAAGGACTGGTGTCGTCCCTGGCTGGGCTCAGCCTGCTTGTTCAAGGTCTATTGCTCCTACGTGTTCCAACTAGGCACGGTCACATTCCTGCGCATGACCCCTCTCTCTATCCTAAAGATATTTCTTTTCTGCGGCTTGGAGTCTGCTCGTATTTGCCCTATTTCTTGTCCTTCAGTGTCGTATTCTACGGTATCTACTTCATCCTCAGTTCCATCACTGAAGGATTGGCAGTCTTCGTATTCGTTGTTAGAATCCCCTTCATTAGACTACTCGTCCTCTCCTAGGGCTTGGTACACCTCTTGTCGTTGGTCAAGGAGTAGGGCCCAGTTATACATGAGGTTTAAGTCATGCACTCTGGTCCATTGCCCCTTGGATTCACCTAAGAGATCCTGTAGTGGTTTGAAGTTTGCAACTGAATTGCCAGCTAGCTTGTTTGTCAAGTATTCTAGCATCTCCTGGAGTTCCCTTTTGTTAGTTGGGACTTGGAAGTTGACAGGATTAGACTTTCCTCGAAGGGTTCTTGCCATCATGCAGACTGGTACGGAGAGTGTGTTGCTAGGCTTGCCGATCGTTTTCATGGTTTGACATACGCCTCATGGTCTAAGAATGGCAGGTCGATTGCAACAAGAACGTGCATCCAATCCCGCTCATCCTCTGGGCATGGGATATATTTGGTCAAGGGCCCATAGGACTCCTTGACCTGAGTGTTACCCTTGAGTATAGCAGAAATGGCGTCTAGGTTGACCGGTGAGGTCTTCCAAGTATCCATCTCTATCCTTACGGCATCCGTTCTCTTGCCAAGGAAGATCAAGCCGTTACCCCAATCTTCGATGACTCTAGCATTGCGCATCCAGGGTTGGCCTAATAGGATATCGTAGTCCACTCCCTTCATAACTATAAAGTCAACAGAGAACTGGACGCCTACAATCTTTACTGGCCAATTCTTAAGTACCTCGAATGGCTTTACTCTCATATAGTTTGCTAGTGTGACATTAAACCTAGCAGTTTTGACGGGCGGGTTCCCCCAAGTCTGAAGCACTGCGTGGCTAAGCACACTAACTCCAGCTCCCATGTCTACGATTCCCTTTCTTGTTGTGTCGCCTAGGGCTAGGACCGGTAAGACTGCGTGCATCTCAGAACCTTCCCAAAAGGCATTGACGTGCAAGGATCTAGGCACAAAGTGCAACGTCAAACTCGGTATTTGTGTTTCTACATCATGGTCTTGAGGGTCTGCCGTGATCTTCTCTCGCGACCCTTCAATCCACTGCTTAAGATCTTGCCATAGGGTAGGATGCTACCTAAGTAGATCTCCCAGGCTAAGTATTACAGGGGTAGTCACTAGCGTGGTCAAGAAATCGTTGGATACTCGTCTCTCCCTTAACCTAGATTGTCCTGGCCAATGACCGTGACTGATCTACGGCTCTGTAGCATCAAGGCTTGGTCTTAGCGGCACTGCTTGTGGTGCGGTTGCTTCTACCGACTTAAGTTGAGGCAGTGATATTGGTGTGCTTACATTGGAGAGATCATCGATCTCGTCCTCCATGATGGGCTTAGCGTCCTTGAGATGCTCTTGAGCCTCCTTCACCCATTCCTTTATCTTTTCTATGGCCTCTAACTGTCGCTTTGGATACGGGTATTCCCCCACCTTAGCGCTTCCCTTTTTGGCTGTCTTAGGGGCCGAAGTCTCCGCCTCTGCATCTAAAACCTTCTTTCCAGCACAGGCAGAGTCGTAGCACTCTCGGTTTTTAGTGCGACTTTAGCTTCCGATCTCTTCTTTTTCTGCTTGCGGATTTTCTTTTCTGTCGAGGCTACGTCAAGATTGCTAGGTCCTGGCAGAGAGATGCCGGCCTGCTTCATTTGGGCTCGGGTCATGACCCGCAATGGGATAGGTGTGGCCTCCCCCATCGAGGTTTTGACACCAAACAACCCCAATGGGACAGATGGTACGTTGGCTAAGCTAGAAGATGGCTTTCGCTTTGGGCAATCTACGAAAAGATGGGTGATTCTGCACTTTGCGCACCTTTAGTTAGCCTTGTCTCTATTTTGTTGCTCTCTTTCAGGGCAACGTGATGAGACATGACCGGGGTGACCACAAGTCCAATAGATGATTGGATCCTGTGTCTACCCTCCTAGGCCTCTACCTAGTCCTCTTCCTAACACCATCACTGGCACGGATCGATAGTCCATGAGGACAGTGTTGCCCTCATCGTCATGTGAGACGTAAGGGTATATGTAGGTTTCCTTCTCACTTGGCTCTTCCACGTAGTGGATTGGAGCATCGCTCCAGTCCACAGTGGATGGGTCACGTAAGGACCAGGCAGTCACTTGTAGGATTTATTTCCATCCTAGGAACAGCTGGCTTCATATCGTTAGGTGTGGGAAGGGTCAATGGGCTCCCCTTCCAAAGAATGGCTGCGGCCTATTCGCTAGGTAAGGCTGGCCATAGGGTTGCGAGTACGGAAGTCTTCTTGGTAATCTACAATGCGCGATGTCATGGCCAAACCTACCGCAGCTAGCACAGGATCTTGACCTAGGGTCTTGACACTCGGCCGGTAAGTGGTTTTCGCCACAGTACACGCATTGGACGTGCAGGCGTGTTGGTCGTCTCAACATGTCTTGCAACTTGGCTAATTCTATCTTGACATCAGCCAAGCCTTGGTCTATCTCGGTGGCCTTCCCCTTATCTTAGGATGATGGGATTGATCGCTCACTAGAGGCTGACGCTCTCTCTAAACCTTGCGAGTTAGTCTCCTCTACGTTTGAGCTCCTGGAGCTCCGCTCTTTCAGTTGATCATCGACTCTGATGGCTTCCTCAAACACTCTAGCTACCGTGTCTCGCTGCAAGCTTGAATTGCCTGCCAAAGCCTTATATAACTCCTCGTCTCGAATTCCGCTGATGAATACAGTCGAAACTGCTCTTTCAACGGTCACTCACCCAGAGGGATTCTCTTGAAGAGACTCCTCACATGGGTTACGTAGTTGCGGATGTCCTCCTTCTCTTTCTGCTTGACGTTCATCAAGCGTACTAGTAGGTTATCGGAGTATCCAAGCTCGGTGAATCTCTTGATGAAGAGATCCTTGAGGCCATTGAAGCTAGCTCGCTCTACAGCATCTAGGCTCGTATACCACATCCTACCCTTGCTGCCTAGGCAAAGCCCGAACACTTGCCAGCATTGAGTTAGGTCGTTGCCTTCGCAGCCTTGCTCAAACTGCTCAACAAAGCTGAATGGGTCGTCATGGGGTTGGTACTTGTCGAGTTGCTTGGCAACGATCGGTATTTTGGACTGGCTCTTTGAGCCTTGGTTCTCCCCTAGTCATGTGACGAGCAGTGATGTCGCTAGTGTCCTGGCACTTTGTTCTGGAACCGTGTTATCTAGCAGTTGCTTCATGAGAAGCTCGCTCAACATCAAGTCCCCCTCTAGGGCTCTCTCGTGATCTGTTCGGTTCCTACCTGCTAAGTTCAACACTCGCTGCACCTCGCGCAACTCTGTACTTTGCCTTTGGCTTCTAGCCTGCTGATCCCTATTGTATTCGGCTATGCTTTGCAATGCTTTGCGGGCTAGCTTTCTCTCCTCTTCTAGATCTATGATGATAACATCTGTTGTCCTACCATGGTGCTCATACCGGGCGTGTGTGTCGTAATTGCTTACCAACTGCAGAATAGCATCTGAGAAGACGTTCAAATCGAGTTCCTCATTAGACCAGTGGTCTGAGCTTTCCTCTGCCATTGTCGAGTTTTCTTGCTCCACCAAGCTGTTGATCAGGTTCAGTAGACTTGTTAAATCCACATCATTGGCGCCCCTTGCTTGGTCCTAATCTGCGCTTTGATGGTTTGTTTATGTCTTGGATCCTCTCCTATTGGTCGGTTCTTTGAATGGTTTATCTGAGTGTGTTCCTTTAGTTATTGAATACAAACCTCAATTTATGATTACTCAATGCATGTGTCGTTTCTCGTGCATTTGTGTTCAAAGCAAGCAATTCCTCAGCGTCTTATGCACTCTCGCTTGTTTCGAGCCTGATAAGCTTGTAGATCGATTTTTTGGCCGTTTTGTCAGGGTTTAGGGTTTTTCTCGTATGTCGCCTTGTTCGTTTTCAATCAGACAGGTTTTACAGCCAGCGGTTCGCGTCTAAGTCCTTGGTTCTCGCAACTGCCTACTTCTAGCTACTAAGCGGCTGCGCGCTACGATTTTTTCCTATTACGTATGCCAGAATCAAGTCCTGAACGCCTGAAGAATTTCGACAGTTTGCGCCACTGCGTTTTAACCGGGTCAGATCAAGTTTCTAGAAAATTTGATAAAAATTTACACTCGAACCAACTGGTCCGAATTGTAGGGTCCGAGTAGGTCACTCGGACGGGCCGAGGCATAGGGCCAAGGGCCGAATTTCAAGGTTTGACTCAAACGGTTTCGATTCGAACAGTCAAATGGCAAATTCAGACAAGGTGATTCGGATGAGCCGAGGCACTTGGGCTGAGGGCCGAATAAGGAAAGTGGCCGTGGGCTGAATTTAAGGCTCGGACGGGTCGTTCGGAATGTGCCATGTGGCCGAAAGTTTAATTCGGATGGGCCGAATGGGTTGGACTCGGACAGTTTTCCTCGGATGCGATCCAAGGGCCGACTAGGGTTTGGGTCGAGTGGGCTGAGTGACAGGGGCCGAGGGCCGATTCTGGGACTCGGCCTAGAAAAGGCCACTCGGACGGGCCGAGTGCGGCGCGGTAAACAACGTGAACACAAATCTGATTGATTCACAAGATGTAAGAAAGCACAATGGCCATGCACTTCTAGATCCTATCTAGGGGAGTAGAGGGAGAGATTCATATATATGAATGGGCCGGTAAGCGCATCGGTGATGCGATCGAATTGATGCGGGCTGGAGCTCTCTATCTCTCTCTCACTCTCACTGAAATGGCACAAATGAGCTCTCCCTTGGCCTCCTGGCTCTTATACACCTTCCCAAGTGTGGTGTTGATGCCCCCAATCACTCACTTGCAGATCTTAGGCATCACTAGCGATTGTTTTACCCCTTTTTGCACGATTTTTGCCCTGTTTTACCCTGTTTTGAAATAGTAAACCCTACCCTTCTTTGGTTCGATTTCCTAATTCTAACCTACACTAAATACAACAAAAATCAAAGGTAAAAAACTGAAATAAATTCTCCATGTTTTCCAACCATCAAACAACCAAAATATCCCAAAATACTTACTTGTTTTGAAGATAAAAAACACCCAACTTCCTACCAATCTCAAGCTCCGTTTCGGGGATGAATCCCCTACATCGATGCTCGATATGAGGCGCGCAAGTACTCAAGCTTGAATCTGTTGGTCCCGGCAAAGGAACCAAAATGTAGTGGGAGCTCACGCTCAAATGCCAAGACCCACAGACCGCTTATTGCTTCAAGTGTTTCAAGCAAGCTCTAATGGCTATCTCTCACCTAGCCAACGCGCCGTCGATCCTACGAGTGTAGTGAGCTTACCTTGATGTCGATGTGAGTAGCCTCCTCCCTCGCACACCTCGGTAGCTCCACGATTCTTGATGCTCGCTCAAGCATCCTCAAGCCTCCTCCCTCTCCAAGCTCCATCCTCCATAGCCACGCGCGCGAGAAAAGAGAAGAGAAGAGAAGAGAAGAAGAGAAGAGGAGATGGTGAAGAGCTTCACACTCTTGATCCCTCACTCCCACACGCTTGCTCCCTCACACTCTCACACTCCCTCTCTCAAGAGCACACACAAGCAAGGAGAAGAAGAGAAGAAGAGAAGAATAAGAGAGCTCTTGTTAGCCACACACCAAAGAATGAGCTTACATTCACTTTTTGAACTTTATATACAAACCCTAAAATCCCATGGGCACCCATCCCCTTTTTTACATGACCAGCCATTGTGGCAATGTCTTTTTTCCATTTCCCTCTTCTAGCCTTATGCCTCTAGCCTATGCCCATCTAATATTTTACAATTGGCACAGGAGGGACCCTAGCGCTTTTTTACAAGAGTTTTCCAAGTTTTTTGAGGCGCCTTTCATTTAAAATTGCGCCTTTGGTCTCGGCTTAGCTTCGAGAGGTCGCCTGCATGTCTTTGCTCTTCTTCCATGCATTTTCTGCTTTTTCCTTCATTTTTTTCCATTTTTCGCCATCTCGACTTGGGGTTAACAACATGACTTTGCATGGTGAATGGATTATTGACATGACTTTTGATAAGCATAGTTATGTTTGTATAGGTGACAACACTCAACATAATATTGAGCATAAGGGTGTGATTCCCCTAGTTATACATGAATTCTCATGATGTCTTGCATGTTCCTTCTTCTATCAATAAGAATCTACTATCAATTGGGTAGATGATTGAATAAATTTGCAAGTGCGGCTTAATAAACATGGCTATTTTATTGAGGAGTTTTGAAATGGTTGTAAGCTTATTGCTAAGGGAAAAAGACATAGTTAGATCTTTACTCTAGATGTTGTCGGTGCATTTGGGGACAAAAGTCTACCACAAGGGTAAGAGACAGTAGGGTGAAGGGAGATTCTGGGAGAGCAATTGATGAAAGAGAAGGGGTTTGAAGAAATAGAAGATGTAGAAGAATACTCATAGAGGTGATGCCAGTCAATTTATTTCTGCATCTTGAGAAGATAAAACTCTTATAGACCAAAAACGTGCATTAAAAAATACTTCATCTATGCTACTCAAACTGCCAATTTGATGCTTTCATTGGCTCTATGTAAAATACCAGGTCACCTGGTCAGAATTCTCCTGGTGTCATGCCGCTACGCGCACACTATGTAAAAAAATCTAGAGTATGGCTTTCTTATTGATTTAGAGAGCCAATGCCATTTTAGACATTATTGTTAGTGTCCATGGTTCAAAAATATTAGATTTGTGGACAAGTTTTAGCCAATTTTTGATATTTTAGATATTATCTCTTGTAAAAATCCATAAAACTATAGACAACTTCTAAATTAGGATAACATGTAAAAGAAAGCATGTAGCTTTTAGCTATTTTGAGAGGATTTTATGTAAAAATAAAGATTAGTGAAATCGCGCGACACGCGATCGCTGTTTTCAAGTAGTAAACAACACTCCAAAGTGGGAGATGAAGAATGAGTAATCTGGCAGAATTCTAGTCAGGTGTCACTACAACATATAGACCCAATAGCGATGTTTAAAGCGAGGAAATTATTCATGGAAAAATTTACCCCCATCATCGCTATCCAATAGCGATGTTTAAAGCGACGAATTTATTCATGGAAAAAATTACCCCCATCATCGCTATTCGCGTCACTATTAGCGACGCGATCGATTCATCGCTATTAGCGTCGCTATAAGCATTGCTATTTGCATCCCTATTAGCGTCTTTATAAGAGTCGTTATTTGCGTCACTATTAGCGTCGCTAATTGGGTTAGCGATGCAAATAGCAACACTGATAGCGACGCAAATAGCGTCACTATTAGCGATTCTTATAGCGATGGTTGCAGAGTAAATTTTCGACGCAAATAGTGACGGTTACACAGGGAAAAAAAAGTGGCAGGGCATGCAGCCCTGCCACCCTTTTAGCTATATGCACTAAATATTCGTGCATAATTCATTTTCCAATGCCACCTACACCTAATGTCTAGAAATTTTAGAAAAAAACTGAATCCTTTTATTGCAAAAGCTAGATATAATTAATTCGAAAAGGTATTTCGCAAGGAGCTTTTTCATCACTTGCTTAGGCCCAAGAAGAAAAAGAGCTTGTGATTGCAAAAGCTAGATATAATCAATTCAAAAAAGTATTTCTCAAGGAGCTTTTTTATCACTTGTTAGGCCCAAGAAGAAGAGCTTCACTTCAAGCTTTCATTATAGTCAGGACTCTGAGGTATGAAGAAGTCCCATTGATCTTCTACTCACTCTAGCTTATTCCAAACTTATTCAAGTCTTTTTGGGGGAGCATTTGGACATCTGTAAGAGTAATACCATGGTGTTGAAGCCAGAAACACTTATATAGGGAGTGGTAGTGTCTTTAAGCTCTACTTCTTCCTTTTTGTTTTTACCTACGTCTAAGTAATCTTCCATCTCTTCTTTCTTGTCTTCACCCTCAATCTCAATGGATGGAGGTGTTTTAAGATCAAAAGAATCAAGCTCATCCTCCCCCTTCTCAAACTCCATTTATTGAGCTCATACTAGTTGTTGTACTCCAAGTCGATCCCTAAAACAAATGAATTTCTCTTTACCAAGTGATTTGGTAAAGATATCGGCTACCTGGTCTTCTGTCTTCACATAAAGTAGATCAATCTATCCTGTAAGTACCATTTCTCTGATGAAATTGTTATGAATCTCTATGTGTTTGGATCTAGCATGATAGATGGGGTTGCTAGCTAGCATCCATATACACCTCGGGATGTGTACATAACCCTCATGCTACTTCATATATACCTCTTCAAGAAAGTCACCATTCGGGAATGCATTTTTGACATCCATTTTTCATAATTTGCAGCCCTTAGAAGCCGCTAATGCAATGACTATTCTCACCATTTCCATCTTGGAAACTGAGCTGAAAGTCTCCTCATAATCTAGGCTATATTGCTATGCATATCCCTTTGCAACAAGCCGGGCTTTATACCTTTCCAACAAACCATCTGACTTGCATTTCTCTTTATAAACCCATTTCCTTAAAGACATCGAGTACCTCCTTGTACTTATGAATGTACAGGCATGTGTATCAGTTGAAATCATCTATCCAACCGACAGTAGATTCTTGCAAATTTTGTTCTTCCATCTGTCCAATCGACAATAGATTCTTGGTAATAGAAGGTACATGTAGTACATCATGTAGGGTCTTCTTTCTATCGTCATAGTTGTAGCAGTCTACCTTCCTACTGGTGGGTTGTCTCGCACTCGTGCCCAAAATCTTTCCATCCCTTTCAACTCCAAGTCTTGCATGACTTCCCGAACAACGTCCTTGTGAAAAGATCTTTTCAGGATGAGAAGCTCGTATCGGCACTCCATTCTCCTTATCTCCCAAAGGGTGATAGTGCCCGGTTTCCATCTCCTCTTCTTCTTTGGTGGTCGTTGTGCTCTATGGGGAGCACTTGTTGCTACACTAGAGGAGGCTCCACCTTGTGCTCCAGGTGGCGGGCTTTGGCATGAGGCCTTTCCATGACCGAGAAACGGGGACATGCTTGCTTGGTGCCTGCCATGCAAACTCGAGGAGGGAAAGATGGAGAAGAGACAAAGGTTGGGGGTTCCCTCCTTCTCCTTTGTAGTTGTCCCCTCTCTTTTAGTGGATGCGGTAGCAATGGTAGTGGTAGTGGTAGCCTCTCTCTCTCTCTCTCTCCCTCTCTCTCAATCTCCCTTGTGTTGATCTGTCTCCCTTCTTCTCTCTATACATCTCTTCATCAAACAAAAAGAAAAAGAGAAGTAAAGAAAAGAGAAAAACAAAGAGACAAGAGATAATGCATTTACCTCAAAGCTTGAAGAAGAATCCTTTCGTGCTTCTCTCCTTCTTCTTCTTCTCCTTCACGAGTTCCCTCATTCTTCTTTGCAATTGTCCCCTCTATTTTTGTGGTGGATTGGTGGTAGCAATGACCTCTCTCTCTCTCTCTCTCTCTCTCTCTCTCTCTCTCTCTCTCTCTCTCACGTTGATCTCTCTCACTTCTTCTCTCTATACACTCTTCATCAACAACAAAAAAGAGAGAAGTAAAGAGAAGAGAAAAACAAAGAGAGAAGAGATAATGCACTTACCTCAAAGCTTGAAGAAGAATCCCTTTGTGCTTCTCTCCTTCTTCTTCTTCTCCTTCACGGGTTCCCTCCTTCTTCTTTGTAGTTGTCCCCTCTCTTTTTGACTTCTTCTCTCTATACACTCTTCATCGACAAAAAAAAAAGAGAGAAGTAAAGAAAAGAGAAAAACAAAGAGAGAAGAGATAATACACTTAGCTCAAAGCTTGAAGAAGAATCCTTTTGCACTTCTCTCCTTCTTCTTCTTCTTATTCTTCACGGGTTCCCTCCTTCTTCTTTGTAGTTGTCCCCTCTCTTTTTGTGGTGGATTGGCAGTGGCAACGACCTCTCTCTCTCTCTCTCTCTCTCTCTCTCAATCTCCCTTGCACACTTTGATCTCTCTTGCTTTTTCTCTCTATACACTCTTCATCAACAAAAAGAAAGAGAGAAGTAAAGAAAAGAGAAAAAAAAGAGAGAAGAGATAATGCACTTACCTCAAAGCTTGAAGAAGAATCCCTTCGTACTTCTCTCATTTTTTTCTCCTTCAGGAGTTCCTTCCTTCTCCTTTACACTTGTCTCTTCCCTCTTCATGGATGGCGACAGTGGCGGTGGTCTCTCTCTCTCTCTCTCTCTCTCTTACTTGTTTACAAACTTGTAAAATGTCATGCTCGGATTTTGACACTTTTTTATGAAGCCCCTCTCTCTCCCATTTTTTATTTCTCTCCATCTCTCTCTTCCTTCCCCTCCCTTCTTTTCTCTATTTTTCTCCCTCCTTCCCTCCCCACTCTCACTCAACTCATCTCATTGCAAAGACAATCAAAGATAGAAAATAAAAAGCTTAAGAAACAAACATATTAAAAGAAATGTCACTCCACCTCTCTTTATCTCTCTCTCCCCCCTCTCCCTTTACTTTTCTTTATTAACCTTCCCTCATTCTCTCATTGTTTTCCTATTTCTCTCTCCCTCTCTCGCTCTCTATTTTTTTTTCTCTCTCTCTCTTTCTCCCTCTCTCTCTCTCTTCTTTTCACTCTCCTTCCTCTCTTTACCTTACCCTTCTTTTCTACCTCCTTCTCCTCTCTTCCTTCCCTCTCCCTCTCTCTATTTCGGTAGGAAAGGGTTATGGAGTGAACCTTGGTGATCTGGAGCGAAATTCGCTTCCGAAAGAAAGCGGCTCTGTCCTCCGGTGTGCTCATATGTAATATTAGAGCTTTGACCTTGGTAGTATCTCGTCCTGCATGCCATGCATGAGTAAAGGGCATGCTCGTGTACCCTAGTCGGGTGCATAGCCCGGGTGCGTCCTCCTCCGAAGAGGCCCCTTCGGGGAGCCCAGTAATACGTACGTTCAATCTACGCGCGTTCGTGAGCCTCTCCTCCTCTAAGGTCTCCTAAACCCGGACTACCTCCTCCTTTTTATTTTCTTCCTGGACCTACTTGATCTGGGGGTGGATGATGACATGATGTGGGGTATTTATGCACTATATGAGCGGGTTACTGGTAGAGTCAGATGTCCGGGAGGTATATCAGATCCCCTTGTCAGCACCATTGGTGTGAAACAAGGATGCCCACTCTCACCGACTCTATTTGGGCTATACATTGATGAGATAGCAGAGTTTATTCAACACGAGCCGGTGGAGGTATAGATCTCAGTGGAGCCACAGTTCATATCTTACTATATGCAGATGACATTGTGTTGGTCTCAGATTCAGCTCAGGGATTACAACATCATTTATTAGCATTAGATGATTTTTGCATACAAAGAGGCATGACAGTGAACCTTGGTAAAACCAAGGTTCTTATATTCCATACATTAGCTCAAATACGCAAACAGAGTACTTTCATGGGAGCAGGAGGGAGTATTGAGGTCACTGGATCATATGTATATTTGGGAGTCACCTTTACAGCAGCTTCAGGGATTTTCTCAATGACACAGGCAGCTCGTGACCGCCTCACTAGAGGATACTCAACATTGGCTCTTATGGAGCGACAGTGTCATCAGGCACATTTCCAGGATCCCCGCACCAAGGGGTGGCTCTTTGATACTCTAGTCACTCCAGCACTGATGTATGGAGCAGCTATATGGGGGCCAAGCCTTGCCAATTATGTATGGACATTGATGGAGAGACCTCAGGTGATCATGATATCTAGATTGATTCGCAACAAGGCCTCAGACCCACATGACATTGTGCGAGTAGAGCTTGCCACACCGCCCATGCTAGTCGAGGCATTATTTCAGACAGTCTGCTTCCTCCACAGATTTCAGGATATGGATAGAGATCGCATTGCATATATAGAGCATATATGGCATCTCAGGAGATGGCTCGAGCGGGGGATACCACATCATGGTATGCACAGACTAGAGCTTGGTTTGACAGACATGGGCTGGCCATTAGACTCCCACCTCTTCTATATGATACTCAGGCTCCCACTTACACCCTCTCTCTCTCTGAGAGGAACAGAGTCATCAGACAGGAGATATGGCATATTTATATACAGAGGACATGGGTCAGCCCTGCACAGCCACTGCCATCGAAGATGGCACATTATTATACACAGTTCTTGAGCATATCAGAGCAGGGATTCATAGAGATTCCGAGATATATGCAGATGTATATGCCACATCAATTGAGAGTTCTTATTGGATAGCTCAGGGTATCATCACATCAGCTTATGATTGAGAGTGGCAGAGCCAGTGGCATCCCATGGGAGGAGAGTATATGCCTTTGTTCTCAGATGCGCGTCATACTCAGAGTTGAGATCTAGATACACATTGAGCAGCTCACTTCAGGGATGTATGACTGATATGGATCAGAGATCATTTGGCCATTTTCTGGGAGAGGCATGGCACATCAGAGAGCAGAGCACACAGCGGGTCCCAGTCAGAGAGGAGCCCACCCAGACGACTATTACACAGTTCTTTTAGACAGACAGAGTGAGAGCTACTGTACCAGCCTCCAGCCAGACCTCCGGGCTCACACTACAGCAGGCTGAGGACGAGCGTACCCGACGCCGCATGAGGATCCGTGGGTTTCGGACCCCACAGCCACACCAACAGGAGATCCGGAGGATTCTTGATCTACATTGACAACAGACTGAGATCCGACGACACTCGACACATTGGATCTCAAACCTCCAGCTTGCTCTTTCTCCACCGCCCATGTACCACATCCTGCATCCACGAGGGATCACCTGCTATTAGCGACTTCGACGACTGCTACTACATCCCAGGATAGTATATCTCCCTGCATCTGTTACATATACACATCGCACCACTTTATCATAGCCGACAGTTGTTCCCCTATCACAGCCGACATTTGTTCCCCTTTTGTAGCCATTATCTGGAGTACCAGAGCTACATACACACATACACATACACGACACTTATCACACTCACAGCACCGTATTTTCAATTTCCAGTTTTTAGCTTTTCATTCAGCACTTTTATTTTGGATAGCTGGATCTCATCAGTTGTATCACAGTTTGTCTCATAGGCCAGTTTTGGTCTTTAGAAGACGTTAATATAACTTTCTTTCTTTCTTTCTCTCTCTCTCTCTCTCTCTCTCTCTCTCTCTCTCTCTCTCTCTCTCTCTCTCTCTCAGCTTTAAGCTATCTCGCTCTCTCTTTCATTCTTTCTCGCAAATGTTTTCTTGGTAAATGTTACTTTTGGGTTTTTGAAACTTTTTCCTCAAACCGGCGTCGTTATATGCGTTTCTATTAGTGTCACTATATGCGTCGCTATTAGCATCGTTGTTTGCGTCACTATTTGCGTCGCTAATAGAATTAGCGACGCAAATAGCGACACCGCTTTTTTGCGTCGCAAATGGTCATAGCTATTGTCCCATTCCCTTGTAGTGTGTCCTAGTATTTTACCCCCCTTTCGGAACCAGTGGAGGCATCAAATTGGCGATCTGAGCAGCATAGAGGAAGGTATTATTTTATACACGTTTTTGTCTACAAGAGTTTTATCTTCTCATGATGCAAGAATAAACTGACAGGCTTCATCTCTGTTAGTATTCTTATATATTTTCTATTTCTTTCTGTGAGTATTCTTCTACGTCTTCTATTTCTTCGAACCCCTTCTCTTCTGTGGGCTAATTTGGGGCTGATATCTTTAGTCATATTTAGAGAATTAGCTACAACATTGTTCTTTTAATTCATTTCTTACTCTACAGAAGACATCTTGTCAAAATATGCAAGTATTATACGGCCCTATGATAGGGCGATATTTTTAGATCATTCATAGATGCTTTGAGTTGAATTAAGAGGAGCTTTTTCTCTTATTTCGTGGCTGTGGTAACTTATCCTTATCAAGAACTCAATTTGAAGCTCTCTTGAAGCAAGTCTCTTTGCTGATGGGATGTAGAGTTATTTATGATGCATGACAGCATATTGTACTTGATTTTATAATTTGTGATTGCTCTTATAGTCAAGAAAACAAGCTTGATTTGAGTTAGAACTTATGAGATAATACTCTTATGATCTTTTCTAAGAACATGCAGTTGGAAGCTCTATTAACATCTTCAAGAACTTGGCTTGAAACCTTCAACCCTTCTCTTATCTCTACCATCTCCAGAGTCTAAGCTCTTGAACCCCCGTACATTCTTCTCTCTCAAATCCCTGTGATTGACTGTGAAGTACCTCTTGAACCTTTAAACATTCACCATAATCTACTTATCTCTTGAAGGCACATCTCTATCTATCTTGTCCAGTTTTCTTGCCAAAACCCTGTGGTGACCTTCAACCCTATGCCCTGTGACACCAGATCACTCTTTCTTCTTCTCTTAGTTCATAGTGCTATTTGCTACTGATAAACTGCGATCGCACGTCGCACGATTTCGCCAATCCTTCTTTTTGCATAAAATCCCCCAAAAATGGCTAAAAGCCACTTACTTTTTTTACATGTTATCCTATTCTAGAAGTTGTCTACAACTTTTGGATATTTACAAGAAATAATATCTAAAATATCAAAAATAGGCTAAACTTGTCCAAAAATCTAATAATTTTGAACCATTCATACTACAGACACTAACACTAATGACTAATATGACATTAGCTCTCTAGATCAATAAAAAAACTGAATGACAATGCACTCTAGAGTTTTTCACACTATGTGTGTGTAGTGGCATGACATCCACCCCCTCTTAACCTGCACATCCTCTGACATGTGCCAAAGTCTTATGGATTTGTAGTGTCAAAAGAAGTATCCTCTGCCATGTCAATGTCCTCATCTTTTGCCTCTTCTTCTTCCATATTCTCATGTTCATACTCAGTATCCAACTCCTTCAACTCATATGCTAAAGACTCCCTATGTTTAAAGATCTTGATACATTTTCTAGCCACATTTAATGCATCTCATCCATCTCATTTAATGCATAGGTAGCATTGTCAAAAACAAACCTTACCACATATGGACCAAACCATCGCTTTTCCATCTGTGACTAGCACTATGCTGATTTTCCAAGTTGCTGTCATAAACCAGCACCCACTCTCCTTCATGTATAGCTCATGGTCGAAGTCTGTGTCACTTGTCAAACCTCTTCTTATTCTTAATCCTTGTAGTCTTTAGCTTTTTCATGGTTGTCTCAACATCTTCATGCCTTCTTTCTAACTGTCTAATGCATAGGACCAGCAAATCTTCTCTCTTCAAACCCTCTTCCCATGGTAGAACACTACAAGTAGCAATAATCTCCTCAATAGGCATGATTGGATATGTTCAGTAGGCATATACCCTGTAATTGCACTATGAGTGGTCTTATCATCCCATAAAGTAAAGAGTAACATTATTGGCCACTCTTTCATCCTGCCCTTGAATGACTTTGCTAATGCCTTAATGATAGGCTGATGACCTCTTTCACTTTTGCCATTTGCTTCAGGATTGTAGGTTGAAGTTAAAGCTAGCTTGATACTCAATCATGAAAAGAAGTCACAAGCCTCATCTGCATCCAAAATTCCTCTATCTGCAACCACTTTACCAAAACAACCATACCGGAAAAAGACTTCTTCCAATAAGAACCTACAAAGTGCTTGAGTAATATTTGTACTAAGAGCTCAACCTTCCACTTGATTTGTTAAGTATTCTTGTGTAAGCACAAGATATCTCATATTCCATAAACCTATAGGCATGGTAACCAAATCAACTACCCATTTGTAATGGATAGGCAATGGATAGGTTGGTTGGAACCCATCTCTATGCTTTACCATGGAATACATCTGACAGTCTCACTGTATGATTCCACATAATGCTCCACATCTTTATACATGTTCTACCACCAATACTTCTCTTTTATCTTGGCAAATGTGCCCCAAACTCCTCTATGTCTAGCCCATAAACTTTCATGAAACTCCTGCATCACCTGTTGTTGAGAAGCCCTATCTCCTAATACACGAAGATGAAGAGGAGCTAATGGAAGATGAAGAGGATGATGTGATAGGTGCTGAAAATGACTTTATGATAGCAAGAAATGAGTATGTAGTTGTTGTTACTACAGATATAGATCTGAAAGCAACAAGTACAATTGTCTCATTAATGTAAGTACAATTGTTATAATAGCAAATACAACAGGTACAACTTGTTGAGATATCGAGCTCCACTCGTGATATGCCAGGGTGACCGTTGTGCATTTATGTCACCGACTTGTCAGTTGCACATGTGGTTGGTACACCGCCCATGAATAATAGCTACATGACAGCTATCCTTATCTACTCTAGTTCGTGGCTCAGTTAGTATGCCACCTTAGTTAGTTGAGTTTGGTTTAAGACCCATATATAGGGTTCTTCTATTTCTTTGTACTAGAGTTCTTTTTGGCTTACACAACTAAGAATAGGAAAACTGTTTTCAGCCTCCACCTTTGTGTGTATTCCCCCATTGTGCAAGCAAGAAAGCTACAAGTGAGACTCCTTCCTTCTCTCCCACAATCGTGACATGGTATCAGAGCCTGGTTCGTGGTAAGGAGCTCAAGAAAGCAAGCCAAGCTCGCGGTGTTCTGGTAAGAGGAGCAGTGTTGCTTTCATTTTCTGTTTTGGGAGCAAATCTCTGCAGGTAGCACAGCCGGAAATTGCAAGAGTGCATTGTCTCAGGTTGAGATGCCCTTCGCGGTGAAGCAAGTTTTTTTTATTTGAGGCCATTTCAGGGCCTGTTTTGGAGGCGGAAGTTTTCTGCACGCACTCAGGAAAAGGCCCAGTTTTATGTTGTGCAGCCACTGTTCTACAGGTCTGTGAAAAATTACTATAGAAATTGCATCGTATGCCTGTGCGCAGAGACATTGGGAGTTACAAAATCATCCTTGTTGCCTATTGATGCAAAATCGTCACTAGGAAGTGACTATGTGGTTAAATACCACTTTCGTCAGTTTTGCAGATTTGCCCTTGTGAGGCTGAAGCTATGTTCTCTGCAGTGACACAATTTTTCTGTAGCATTCTGTAATGGCGTCTGATTCTCTTTCACAGATTGTAACTGAAAAGCTTGACAAGAACAACTTCCAAGCATGGAAGTTTAGAATGACGAATTTCCTTATGGGAAAAGGATATTGGGAATTTGTTGCAGGAAATGAAGAAGAACCAGTTCTTCTTGATGTTCCCAATCAACAGCAAATGCAGGCATTCAAAGCATGGCATGAGATAGCCAGGAAAGTTATGTACTGACTGTCTATCAGTATTTCAGACTCTATGATTGTGCATATTCAGGATGCAAGTACGCTAAAGGAGGCATGGGATACTTTGTCAAAAATGTATAGCACAAATACGCAAGCCAGGAAAATGCAGCTCAAGCAAGAGTTGCATAATGTGCAAAGAGAAAATATGAGCATCAATGACTACCACATGAAGGTGAAGAAGATTGCAGATGCACTTGCTTCCATTGGGTCGCCAGTGGAAGATGATGATTTAGTTTCTGTGACCTTGAATGGTCTAGGAAAGGATTATGCACAGTTCCAAATATCCATTTTCATCCGTGAAAGATTTCCTGATTTTGAGGAGTTGATTGCTCTTCTAATTTCTGAGGAGCAGAGAAATGGTGGTGCATCTTCTTCAGGTGGAACTTCAAAAGAAGCTGTCTTCTACTCAAATGCTGGAAGAGGTAGAGGCAAAGGTAGAGGAGGCCGATTTGGAGGCCGTGGTAGAAATCAGAATGTGCAGCAAACTCAAGAAAACCAGTCCTATGGAGGAGGACGTGGTAACTCTAGAGGCAGGGGGAGCCAAAGAGGTCGTGGTGGATGGCAAAGAGGCCAAAATGCAAACAGCAATGTTGAATGCTACTACTGTGGTAAAATGGGTCATATGGCTAAAGACTGCTATAAAAAGCAGAATGACATCATGAATGGGAAATTGCAACAAGGAAATTATGCATCTTCTAGTAGACAGGGTGATGACAGAAATGAGCATTTATTTATGGTGAAACACATGGACAATTATGGGACAAGTGCAGAAGAAAGCAACGATGTATGGTATGTTGACTCAGGTGCATCAAACCACATGACAGGTCATGCAGAATGGATGGAGGATGCAAGGAAAATGGAAAAACCAGGATTTGTGGAGACTGGTGATGATACTACACATCCTATTGTGCAGATTGAAAAAATTCATTTGTCTATGCAGGATGGGAAAAAGAAATACCTGTCAGATGTATTTCATGTCCCAAATATCACCAAGAATCTGGTTTCTGTTGGTCAAATGGTTGAGTAGGGCTTGCAGGTCAGATTTAATCCTCATGGATGCTTTGTTGAGGATATGAAAAATAAAGGTCGCTTGATAGCAAAAGGAAAGAAGAAGGGTAGAATGTTTATGTTGGATGCAGACATGCCTGAATTGAGTGCAGCAATGTTTGCACATGGGACCGGTGTAGTTGCAGATATTGATATCTAGCATAAATGCATTGGTAATGTTAATGTACAACAACTTAAATCAATGCAAGCCCAAAATATTGTTGCAGGATTGCCTAAATTCAAGGTTGCAGAAATGCATAAGGTATGTGAAGCGTGTCAGTTTGGAAAACAGGCAAGGAAACCATTTCCTAGACATGTTCAAGAGAGTAAGAAGCCATTGGAATTAATCCACTCTGATGTGTGGACTACTAAAGCTGCATCTCTTGGAGGCTGTCATTATTTTGTCACTTTTATTGATGACTATAACAGAAAAGTTTGGGTGTATTTTATGAAAAAGAAAAGTGAAGTTTTTGGGCATTTCAAAACTCTTAAAGCTATGGTTGAAAAAGAAACAGGCCTGTAGATAAAATGCCTAAGGTCAGATGGAGGGGGAGAGTACCTCTCAAATGAGTTTGCAAGGTTCCTGCAGGAGCATGGCATAAAGTAGCAATATTCATGCAGTCATACCCCACAACAAAATGGAATTGCAGAAAGAAAAAATAGGCATATTGGAGAGGTATCTCGTGCCATGCTCAACGAAAAAGACTTTCCAGATTTTTATTGGGCTGAAGCAGTTGCTACAGCAGTCTACATAATGAACAGGACTCCCACTGCAGCAATACATGGCATGACTCCAGAGGAGAGGTATACTGGTAGGAAACCAGATATTTCTCATTTGAAAATTTTTTGCTGCATTGCCTATGTTCATGTGCCAGATGAGTTGAGATCCAAGTTGGATCCAAAAGCTGAGAAGTGCATCTTTATTGGTTATTCTCTGCAGCAAAAAGGGTATAGATGCTATAACCCTTCTATTCGTAAGTTTATAGTGAGTAGAGATGTTGTTTTTTATGAGATGAGTAGCTGGTACAAATCAGTAAATGTGATTGATAATGTAGATGCACAAAATGGTAATGTTGCACAGAATTCTCAGCAGCAGTCACAAGATATTAGTGGACCTAGAGCATCCTCTAGCAGTGGTTCACATTGTTCACCATGGACAGGCAGATTGAGATCAGGAGAATCTTCTCAAGACAGTGCAAATAGTGGTATGCAGGTATCATGAAAAGGAAAAGAGAAGGTAGATCAGCCCATGTTTGATGTGAATGCAGGTCACTCTTATGTGGCAGTGTTATGCTTCAATAAGAACACAATTTTTGGAAGAGTTATATGAGGATGATTGGCTAAAAATAGGCCAATATCTCAGCCTCATGTGACAAAGAAGGCTGAGTGGTCTAAAGCTGAATTCAAAAGGACTAAAAGAAAAACTTATGGGTTTTTCTTGAAAGATGGATATTTATGGAAGCATGCAAAGAAAAAGAGAGATGGCAATATCAAGAGTTGAGCAATTTATTATCATGCCCAATAGAGGTAGACAATTAGTCTCTACCACTACATGAGCTCCCGTAAAATACTCCCTATCACACTTAAGGTTTGTCACTACACCCCAAAGCTCTCTTTTAACTTTAGAATATCATCATTGCCGTTCATTGAGGACCTTTGCTCCAAACCAAATAGCATACATATTCCCATCAGCATCATCCTAACCCGCTATCTAACCAATTCCAATTAGGCTTGTATCCACGGTGAGAATAATGGGCTGCCCATTCTCATGATTTGCTCTCTTTAGTGTTGGGGCTGAAATCAATAAGCTCTTTAACTTCTGAACTACCTTGGTATGTTGTTTACCCCACCAAAACTTTTTCCCTTTTCTCAAGAGCTAATATAAACTTTCAGCCACATGAGCAAAATGTGGAATCCATATCAAGTAAAAGAAACATGCATCCAAAAATCTTCTCTCCTTTGGATACATTCGAACATGTCTCCCACATCTTGCTTATGGCATCAATCTTTACTGGTGAGGGCTTTCTCCCATATGGTCCACACATGTACCCAACAACTAATACTTCCTCCACTCTAAAAACTGACTTTTCTCTTGACATAGTTAAATATACTTCTTCAAGACAGCTCAAAATCCTACAACACATCATTAAGAAAGGGTAAAGTCAACTAAGGAATATACTCCCTCAAAACTTTATGCATAGCATTCATCATATATGCCACTGAATTGGTTGCTCCCTGTGGAAGTGTACACATCCTAACCAATCCAAGCAGTGTCTTCATGGTAGTGATATCCCAACTTTCCAATGCAAGTTGAAACTAATCATATCCTAAATATAAATCCCCCATAGAGTAAATTTCCTTGCCTGCAAATGCTTCTGCAAATTCATCCACTATCAAGCTTGATCCAACATTCCTTATGGTGACTTTATTAACTAGTTGTAAATCATGTATAAACCTCAAAGCAATATTCTTCTTAGGAACAATAAACCACTAATTCAAATATGGAGCTGAAGAAGGCTCCAAAATCTGTATTCTGATCTTCTCATTCAAAAACTCCAACAGCTTAGGAAAATATGCTCGAGGCACTAGAATAGGCTTTAAATTCAATGGCATATGAGGTACTATAAAGATTACCATAGGTGCGGATCAACACATCCAATTTCATCTAGCTGAAACGCAAAGGATTTCCCATGCCTTGCCAACATCTACAAAAAACAAGCTCTTTCTATAGGCAAAAGAAAGCTTGTATCACCAATTTTCAACTTTTGTAAAGTTTGACCTATAAATTTATGTCCTACTCCATGTGGATCCCGCAAACTAGGCTGTTAAGACACTTTTTCAACCAACCCATCACTTTCAGGTGGTAAAGGCAAAGCCACATGCTTAACCTTTTTTGCAACTATTTTGTACTTTGTATCTACCCTTGCTTCAGCCCTGTTTTGTAGCCCATATTGCAGCCCATAACATTCATGCTCAGCAAACTCTTGAATAACTTCATACATGTCTAAAGTGTCAACATAAATAACCTCCTTTTTTGCCATGTTTTCAGTATTAATTGGTGCAAAAATTTTAGCCACTGTATCAACATCAACTAGCCTTGAAAACAACCTTGAAATACCTTCATTTGTAGCCATCAAACCATATGTCTTTAGCTCTTTTTCATCCCATCATACATATTTCTATTCAGCCCTACACATGGCTAAAATATTCTTAAAACTGCCAAGACTACATGCTATCCATTCATGCAATCCAAACACAAACAAAGGTTCCCCCTTTCTTGGAGGCATAATTATCTTCCTAGAGGCACTACCATAGGCTCCACTTACAACAGTGCTCTCTAAAAACCCTTAAACTTTTATGCATTAGGTGGCATGGGATTATCCCATAGACTATCCCAATTGCGGGCATGATTCACACAAACAGTGAGAAACTGTACCATCTTTGTATTGTCTTTACTCCAAATCCGAGCATATGAAGAACCATCATCCAAGGCTTTTATTTCCATGCTTGATTCTGAAATATAGGGTTGCCCCAAAATCATCGGATAACTACATGAATCTTGCACAAAAAAATGATATTCATCCCTAACATCTCCAATAGTCACAAGCACATTTGGATAAGCCGCATAGAGATCCCCTGATTAATTGTTTATTGCCTGAACATGCCATCCTGGATCTACATCAATTGGCCAACCTCCATTCTCATACAAGCTATGTGCCATAACATTGATTTCGGAGCCATGATCCAAGAGAGCTATGCAAGCCATCTCTCTTTCTCCCACTTTAACAATTGTCTCTATTGTAGCACGACCCCAATGTGTTCGTGAATAATGATTGTTTGGAATACAATGAGCATCTTATTCATCATGTGCTTGTTGATGGACATCCCCATTATACATAGCCTTCTCTCTATGCTTATTGTTGCCCATAAAACCAATTTCAATCACAAACTTGTTGTCTACACTCCCATTTAACCCATTTTCAACATCAGCCTGCTCCAAATCAGCATTACATGCATCATCATATTCCCTTTGAAGTTGTTTCTCTATGTCTTTGTCAACCTACATCAATGCTTGCAAAACTTCACCATCAAATTTTCTTTTTCGTTTTAGTATATCAATGATTGCATCATGAAATTCACGGTTCACGATTCCAAGAACTTTGCCAAGTGTGAATTCCACTCTACTACTAAGTATGCAATCTTCTAAGATCTTTTTAAGGTTTGTGGCAATCTCAAGATCCGATTATAACTTGTAATCGGGCTGCTTGCCCCTTTTCTTACCTTCTTGTTTCTTCTCTTGAGATGCATCCTCCATAACATGCTCAGGTATGGCTTTTCAACCTCTTTTTGCTGGTCCATTTTACTTCGTGTTATGCATTTAGATGGGCCTAAAGAGGAAGGACCAACAATGTCTTCATATCTTCTTCTCTTTTCTTCTACAAGAGCTTCTTGATTATGAACCTCAGCTAAATAAGCATAGGCTAAAAGTGAATCCACTAGTGCACTCCATCTTGTTCTCCCTTATATACTTTGACTTGCATCAGCCAATTCAGTCTTTGCAGTCTTGCCCTTTTCCATGCAATCTAATGCTTGCATCCAAACACGAAATTTTACTTCAGTCATGCCTCCTTTACAAGCTTCATCAGTCTTTCAATTCTCAACCTGTATGTGGCTGCATCTATGGCAGCAAATGCTATCATTGCTGCCATCTCTTGCAACCTCTTCTACATATGCAGCCATTTCCAAAGTTTGGCTCTATTGGAAGACCAATTTCAGTTGCATGTATTTTTCCATCTTTCCAAAACTAACCTTTTCGCTTCCGCTTCATGGTAGGATGTATAGTCTTGCTTTTCATGCTGTAAACTGTCACACCAAATGCATCTCCTCTTGTATCCTTCTCTATACGGCCTTTGGGCTATTGCTTGTCCCTTCTCTTTTACCTTGACATTCAATTTTTTGACCTTTGCATTGATTTATGTCAATTTCAGCCTCAAATCATGCATGCCCTTGATTAATTCATCGATATCATCACCTTTAAGAGTCAGACCAACAAGTATAGCCAGTTGTTCTACCATAGCCACAAGCACGTTGCCTACAATTTCAGTCCCCTTCTAAGCACTAGCAAGTGTGGTGCATGTACCCCATCTTAATTTCATCCACTCTCTCTATTTATCAACATATGCATTGCCTCAGTTACATTAGCCCAATCTGATTTCAGCCCTGTTTCAGAGAAGAGGCATCTTCTAAATGAGCAGTCAACTTCTCCTACAAAACAGGATCTATGGCCTTCAGAAACAAATCAATTTTTTGACTCTCCAATCATTGCTGCTCATCAGCATCCAACTGCGCATACCGACTTTCCAATTCACGGAGCAAAGCTATAGTAGCCAACCCTTTATTATGCTTTTCAATCCAATCTGCAAATGCTTCCGTTGGTCAGAATTCTCATGGATCACTTCTTCTCCCAATTCGGAGTGCTGTGTTTGCTGCTTGTAAACTGCGATTGCACGTCACGTGATTTTGCATATCCTTCTTTTTGCATAAAATCCCCCAAAAATGGTTGAATGCCACTTGCGTTTTTTACATGTCATCCTATTCTAGAAGTTGTCTATAGCTTTTGGATATTTACAAGAAATAATATCTAAAATATCAAAAATAGGCTAAACTTGTCCAAAAATCTAGTATTTTTGAACCATCCATACTAGGGACACCAACACTAACGACGAATATGGCATTGGCTCTCTAGATCAATAAGAAAGTGGAATGACGATGCACTGTAGAGTTTTTCACACTGTGTTCACATAGCGGCATGACAACGCTAGTCTTTCCCAAAGTGAAATCAACTATGTTTGCATCTGGACAATGTGTAGTTGAAGATCTTGAGATTTGGCATAAGAGGATTGGTCATATTACTGTTCAAAGGTTGCATACTATATGCAAAAGAAGCAATTGAGGCTTACCAAAGTTTACCTATACTGATTTAGATCATGTTTGTGATGCATGTTAGTTCAGAAAGCAATGTTATGAGACATATTCAAAATAACTCTAGGCCACTATAGTTAATCCATTTTAATGTTTGGGGGCTAGCCCATAATGCTACTCTTGGTGGATCAAGACATTATATGACATTCATTGATGATTTCAATCAATATACATGGGTGTATATCCTGAAGCATAAAGATAAGGTACTTGCTATTTTTAAGGACTTTAAGCAGCAAGTTGAGAAAGAATTTGTTTGCTCATCACTTGCTTGAGATTTGATAGTGGGATGAATATGTATCAAATGAATTTGATATATTCTTGGTAGAGAATGGCATTCACAGGTAGCTTACTTACAGTTACACTCCACAGTAAAATGGAGTAGATAAGAATAGGGTCCTTATGGAAACTACTCATGTGATACTTAATTAGAAGAATATGCCATTGTATTATTGGGTTGAAGACCTTATGACAATGTACATAAGTCTAGTGACATTAGCCATTTGAAAGTCTTTGTTTGCATTTGTACACATTCCAAATGAGAAAAGAAGGAAGTTAGATCCTAAAGCACATAAGTGTGTGTTCATTGGCTATACACAGGAGCGAAAAGCATATAAATGCTTTGGTCCATCTACACAAGAAGTGGTAATCAATAGAGATGTTATCTTTGATGAGTTGGCATCATGGTATGGCTCACCTGTTGCTATTCCACATGATGTATCTTCAAATCATGCATCTATTGATATTTCGCACCAAAGTGCTACTATATATGGGCCTACATGTGATGTATCTCTGAGTGTTTCACATTGGACTGGCAGGTTAAGTTGTTATGCATCACCATCCATTAACAATGCTATATTCGTGAAGGGGAGAAATGAGACAAAAGACAAAGGAAAAGAGAAAGTTCTTAATGATGCTCCTGGATTTTGACATCTGGATATGACTCAATAGACAACTTGGATAGTAATCTTGGAATTCATCTATGTATACTCCTAGAGTTCGGCTAGATATGTACCACCTCATGAAATAGGGAAATCAAGAAATCCACCACAGTTAAGAGGCTCACATAGAGGGTTAGATACCCTATTGACAAGCTTACGTACAATGGATTTTCACTAAAGCATTATGCATATATGACAAAGGTCATGGAATAAAAAAGAGATTGCTACATTTAATGAAGCTATCATCGACAAGAATTGGTGTAAAGCAATGGATGAGGAGATGAATGTAGTGGCTAAAAATCAAACTTGGAAATCGGTTGCATTACCTGATGGGTAAGAAGTCAATTGGATGTAAATGGGTTTACAAAGTTAAGTGCAAGTTTGATGGTAGCATTGAAAGGTATAAATCTAGGTTAGTGGGTAAAGGCTATGCACAACAATATAGTCTAGATTATGAAGGGAAATCTGGCCATGTTGCCAAAATGGCAACTATCAAGATAATGATTGCATTAGCTACAATAAAGGGCTAGAAATTACAGCAAATGGATGTTAAGAATGCATTTTTGAATGGAGACTTAGTAGAAGAAGTATTCATGGGTCAACTGGAAGTATATATGCACCCTCAATATCCGAATTATGTCTGCAAGTTGAAAAAAGTGTTCTATGGGTTGAAACAGGCTCCAAGAGACTAACATACATAGATTAGTGCTTACTTGCAAAGTCTTAGATTTACAGTTGGCACAAATGACCATAGTGTATTTACAAAGAAAACAAATGCAAGACTTGTGGTATTATCATCTATGTAGATTATCTAATCATTATAGGAAATGATGATGTTGGGATACAAGATGTTATGACTATATTTAGGAAGAAAACATATGCAAGACTTGTGGTATTAGTTATCTATGTAGATGGCCTAATCATTACAAGAAATGATGATATTGGGATACAATATGTTATGACCATACTGAAAATTAAATTTGATATGAAGGATTTGGGAGAACTAAAAATCTTTCTTGGTATTAAGGTTATAAATTCAATTAATGGATTATGGCTGATGCAAAGACCATATGCACTTGAGATGCTGAAGAAATATTGTACAATAGATTGCAAACCCTTGGATACTCCATTGGATTAGAATACTAAGCTAGATGTAAATATTGGAGCTGAAATTTTAGATCTTACTATGTACAGGAAAATGGTAGGAAGTTTCATCTACCTTATCATCAATAAGCTTGATCTCAATTACTCAGTTGGACTTATCAGTTAGTTCATGCAAAAGCCTAGAAAACCCCACTTGGATACAGTAAGGAAAATTATGTGCTATGTCAAGGTTACAATAGACTATTGACTAGTCTATGAGAGTGGTAAGCACTTGAAACTCATGGGATATACTAATGTAGATTGAGCAGGTTGTCCATATGATAGACAGTCTACTAGTGGGTATGTATTCAAACTTGGAAATGGAAAGATCAGCTGGAGTAGCAAGTATTAACATTCTGAGAGAGAAAGAGAGAGAGATGGACCATGACAAAGACATAGACTTCAAGGGGTAGCAGTCATGCTACCTTGTGTTCATTTCATTCCATCATTACACACTCTATCAAGTCAATTGTGTACCTTACACTTGCAAAACAAAGTGACCTAAGTACTAACCATGGTTAAGACAGTATGACTTAACTTTATTCAACTAGGATATGCCTATGAGCTTGAATCTCAACACTCCCCCTCAAGCTAAAGTGGGGTACTTCACTCCAAGTAGTTCTCTAAAATGCACAAACTTATCTTTACCCGATGACTTGGTAAAGATTTCTATAGCTTGGTCTTCTGTCCTCACATGGACCAAATCAATGTCACTTGCAATCACTTTTTCTCCGATAAAGTGATAGTGTACCTCAATGTGCTTAGTCCTAGCATGATAGACATGATTACTGGCTAGGAGCACACTACTCATATTTTCACAATAGAGTGTGGCATGTTTGACTTCCTGCATGCCCAAATCATCAAGAAGCTTCATGAGCCATGCTGCCTCACATGCAGCTAGTCAGCACCTCTATACTCTGCCTCAGTACTAGAGAGTGCAACTGTAGGTTGCTTCTTACTACTCCAGCTGACCATACTACTACCAAGGGAAAATGCATATCCACTAGTAGATCTCCTATCATAGGTACTTCCTGCCCAATCAGCATCTGTATATCCTATAAGCTCCAAATACTTACCATGCTCATAGAATAGACCATAATCTGATGTATCCTTCACATACCTCAAGATCCTCCTCACTACATCCAAGTGCGGCTTCATAGGCTTCTACATGAACTGGCTAATCACTCCAACTAAATAGCTAAGATCTAGTTTAGTAATCGTGAGATAAATCAGGCTACCCACCATTTGTCTATACATAGTGACATCTCAATCTCATGTCCAACATCTGCAAGTAGCTTAACATTTTGCTCCAATGGAGTGCTCAAAGACTTGCAATCCAACATACCATACTTGGTCAACATGTCTTGTGCATACTGCTTCTGCAACAACCAAGTACCATGAGGTGTAGAGACAACCTTAATCCCAAGGAAATATTTCAATTCACCCAAATCTTTGACCTGAAATTCAACATGTAACATTTCCTTGATCTCTCCAATTCCTGTGTCATCATCACCTGTAATGATCAAGTTATTCACATAGATGACTAATATCACATAACCAGCCCTTGTCTTCTTTGTGAATAGGCTATGATTAGCCTTTCCCATAGTAAAACCAAGTTTCTGTAAGCATGTACTTATCTTAGCATTCCAAGCTCTAGGTGCTTGCTTCAACCCATATAATGCTTTCTTCAATCTACACACATATGTAGGAAAATATGGATGTTCATAGCCCTCAAGCTAATCCATGTATACTTCCTCAACCAAATCACCATTGAGAAAAGCATTCTTCACATCCATCTGATACATACTCCATCCTTTAGATGCTATCAATTGTCCTCATGGTTGCCATTTTAGCAACATGACTGAATGTTTCCTCATAATCAAGACCATATTGTTGTGCATACCCTTTTGCCACAAGTCTTGCATTGTATCTTTCCAATGTGCCATCTGAATTGCACTTCACTTTGTATACCCATTTGCAACCAATAGCCATTTTTCCTTCAGGCAAATCAACCAAATCCCAAGTGACATTTTCAGCCAATGCCGAATATTCCTCATCCATTGCCTTGCACCAATGATCATCCAAGATATCTTTAGAAAACTTTGTGGGTTCCTTGAAGCTAGTGACTTTTGCCATATATGCATAGTGCCTCACTGTGTAACCACTGTATATGTAAGTCTATCCACAAGCTTCCTGAATCTTTCTGATCTCCTCAATTGAGGTGCAGTATGAGACTCTATACTCTCATGAGGTGGTACGTATCTATGTCTCACACCAAGAGTCACAACTGATGGAATACCAAACTCACTATCCAAGCTATCAATGCCAGGTGAATCATAACCACAAGTGAGTGGCCCTATAACATCATCAAGTTTTCCTTTGCCTTTATGCACATTTCTCCCCCTCACTAACATACCCCTATCAGTGGACAAAGATGTTGAAGTCCTCAATCTACCTGTCCAAGGACTAACTAATGAAATAGCATCTTTAGAAGGCCCAGAAATTTTTGCACTTTCATTTGTACCTGCATGTACATGAGTATTCTGACACACATCATCATCATTCAGCAAAGTGATTTTCCTCTCGTGCCATGATTTCAGCTCATCAAATACCACATCTCTTGAGAACAATGTCTCATTAGTAGAAGGATTGTTGCATTTATATGCGTTCCTATCTTGTGCATACCCAATAAAGATGGAATTTTCTGCCTTTGGATCAAGCTTCCTTCTCTTTTCATCTAGAACATGTACATATGCCAAGCACCCAAAAACCTTAAGATGGCTAATGTCCGGCTTTATCCCATAAAGCCTCTCATGAGGAGTCACCTCATGTATACCTGCTGTTGGTGTACGATTCATGACATACACTGCAGTCATTACAGCCTCTGCCCAATATGCATTTGATAGGCTTTTCTCATTCAACATGGCTCTTGCCAATTCCATGATCACTGTTAGGGCTCAAATTCTACCGTTTATTTAGTACTATTTCATACATTAGTATTAGTATGCATGTAGTCTTTTGGTTCAGCATATGTAAAGCAATCTTTATACTTCATATGATGTGTCACCTGAAAGTCAGGGCGCAAGCCCAAAACGTCAGGCAGTTCTATTCGAGTAGTTAGTTTCTGATCATGAATGGAATATGACTGTGGGCAGCGCTCAGGAATGGCTGTTGATGTTTGATCCTATCATTTTCTTATCGTGTCTTGAATGTTAATGTTATTCTCTTTCATGTTATTCAATCAATGATGATTATGGTGAACGAAAACAGTGTTGTGTTCAACGATCAGTAATTTTATGCTGCTGAGCATGATGTTTGCTCTGCATTTGAATGTATTTCTTGAATATTATGTGGAGATGAAGGCTAGAAATCTATTCAAGGAGTTTCTTTTCAGTACTGTTGTGTATTCAGGCAGAATGATGTTTTGTGACTGTTATGGTGTGTTAGAAGGCCAAATCACTTTGGCGATCCCTGCTAGGTTCAGGAACATGATTTCTTGGGGGTGCAGATCTGGAATCAGGTTCTAGGAGATTGAGGCGATAGGAATGTTGATGGCATTGGGATTGGGTAAGGTGCCTTTTATGGGCAATCTTTATGTCAGACAATTACCCTTATCTATCCAATCCTATTCTTACCAGAAGCAAGTCCTGGGAAATCAGGGAGGCTTTGGCAAGACAGCAGCAATAGATTGCAGGGCTGGATGCTAGGGGTGGAACAAAGGGTTTGTTTAGGCTGGATGAGGAGCAGTTTATTGATGTTGGGAAAACTTCTTTGGAAGGGGGTGCCTCTACAGGTACCTCAACAGTTTATCATTCTCCTGCCACTTCATCAGAATCTCCAACTTTGTCCGATGATGAGGGCATATTACCTCTTGACCAGCAAGATACTCCTCCTAGACAGGCATTTGAGAGGTTACAGCATGCAGTGGTTGGAAGAATATTTTTGTTAAGAAGTGCTAGAATTCCACCTCAGAAGGTTTTGAATTTTAACCCATTACCACCTCTAAGGAAGCCCAAGAAGAGACCGGAAATGAATCCAAATCAGTTGGTTAATCCAAAGGTTCGTGCATCCAAATTTTCAGGCAAGAAGAAAGAGGACCCTGATTGCCATGTGGCACAATTTGAGACCAGGTGGACAGCCAGTGGGTTCAATCAAATGTACGGGGATTAGGTTAAAATGCAACAGTTTGCTGCCACCTTTCAGGGAAAAGCTATGGACTGGTTTGCCAGTTTTGGTATGGCAGCCTTTAATTCATATGATGCCTTAAAAACAACATTTTTGGGCAGGTTCTGTAAAGATAAAACTCTGGGAGACATTCTTAGGAAGATTAAAAAATCAAGCAAAAGGCTATGTTGGTGGAGGATTATGCTCAAAAGTTTAGGAATCTGCTAAACAGGCTGCATGCTGATGATACACCTTCAGTTGAAATGCAGATTACCTACTTTATGAAGGGTTTGAGAGGTAAGATTCGGAACCCCATTGCCAATGTTGAGATGGGCCAGAATGATACATTGGATATAATGATTAGGGTAGCTATGAGAGTGAAAAAAAGACTTGGTACCTCTAGGTCTAAGAACAGTAAAGATGAGGACTCTTCGGATTCAGATTCTGAGGCAGATTCAGGATCAGATTCTGATACAGAGAGTGAAGATGAGGCCAGTGATTACAGCTCAGATTCTAATGATGATTCCAGTGACTCTGATGAAGATAATTTTAGTAGGAGGAAGAAGAAGAAGAAGAAGATATCAGGATCAGCCAAGACCAAAAAGAAGAAAGCAAAGGAAAAAGATAGGAAGAAGTCAGTGGACATCAAGTTAGATAAAATGTTAAAACATAAGCTAAAGGATTTGAGTATTTCTAAAAATAAGAAGAAGGAAAAGCATTGTGAGATATGCCAGAGAAAGGGCCATGAAACTAGGGCTTGTTAGTATAATCCTAATGTTAGGATGGCACAACAGATGCTAGTGATGCAAGCAAGACCGAGACTTATTCAACCAGCTGTAAAATCAAATTATTCCTGACACTATACCACATAGACCCTTCAGAGGACCTAGAAGAATGCAAGCTAGATAGCCTTGGGGAAATTTTCAGGCACAACAGCAAACTACACAAATGGGAGCATGCCATTATTGTGGAGGTCAAGGACACTTTGTTGGACCAAACTGTGAGCTTTGGGCAAGGCATAGGACAGAGAGAGGAATGCCAGTAGCAAGGTCCCACAATGATAGAAGACCTGCAGGAGCATCTCATCAAAAGCATCCACCTGCCCCAGTTGCAGCAGTCCTTATGGAGTTACCTGATCAAGATGAGAATAGGCAAACTCCTGAAGGTACATGAACTGGTCGCTGTCAGGCAATTTACCAGGAAAAGGTTCATGAAGAGGCAAAAGAGGTCTTAGGTAACACTAATGCTGTAAGTAATCATGTTAATTGTGATTGTTCTAATTGTATTGAAGTAGAGGAATGTCAGGATGAACCAATGGTTTTAACAGTCACTAGAAGCCAAGCTGGCAAGAAGCTTGATTGGCAGGAACAAGAAAAGACAAGAAAAAAGGCAACCAAACAAGTTAGAAAGTTGCAAAAACTTGCTAAAGAAGTTGAATTTGATCAAGTTGGGGATGTAGGGACTTCAGGCATACAACTTCCTGAACTACAGGACCAACTTCTTGAACAACAGGATCAGGTTCTTGATCATCAGGAACAGTTTCCTGATAGTAGAAATGTTAAAAAATTACAGCAAGGTGGTTCAAAAGAGTTATTTCAAGCTTTGGCTAAGTGTTCCCTACAATTGACTTTGGAGCAAGTTCTGGATTTGATACCAGGGTTTAAAGAGAAGTTACTCCTGAAGATCAAGTAGAAGCAGCAGGAAGTTCTTCAAGGTACAATGGATCAAGAAAAAGCAATTCCTGATTGTAAGGCAGTCATACCAACTCAGCAGGAGGTTGTGGATTACCACGTATCTACTATTCAAGTTGAGTATGCAGGAAGAAAACATGATGATGTCCTATTGGATGGAGGTTCAGGAGTTAATATACTTCCTGAAC
The DNA here is from genome assembly GCF_053477565.2 of Lygodium microphyllum. NCBI lineage: Eukaryota > Viridiplantae > Streptophyta > Polypodiopsida > Schizaeales > Lygodiaceae > Lygodium > Lygodium microphyllum. Next base: position 123,530,289 of record NC_141159.1, on the reverse strand, counting down.
ATACATATTCGGCAACTAAGCAGGAGGAGCTTTTACCAGTCCCATTTCAGGTCCAGATGGCAGATCAAAGGAGGTTACAGCCTTTGGGCATCTTAATGAATCAACAAATTTTAGTGGTGGTCTAAAGTTCAGGGTGAGCTTTATTGTGCTGAGAATGTCAGAAATTGGAGACTCTTATGCAATGCTTTTGGGGAGACTATGGTTTAGGTTGGCTAAACTCAAGCACGATTGGAAAAATGATTATGTTTGTATTCCAAGAGGACTTAAGGAAATTAGGTTATCTACAGTTAATAAGGTTATCTTGAAAAGTTCAGCTAGACCTATGGTTGCTCAGACTATTAACCTTGCAGATGAAGTAGAAGATGATGAGGAGGAATTATTTCTTCAGGCAAATCCTTCTGAGGTTCCAGTTTTTGAGATAGATGTTGATGGCATTATACAAGGGTATCAGGAGCAGCCTCATGTGGCTGGAAATGTTCTTTTGGAGCATCAACCTATTGAAACTGCAGGTCAAAATTAGTCTAGACATCAAGCAGAAGGTCTTCCTATAGGTCTGAAGCATCCTAAATTTTAGGATAGGTCAGGGGATGAGCAAGATAAATTAATTCAGGATCAAGGCATTATTTATCCTGAAGTTTTGCAGCAAGAAGGACCTAAAAAACAGCAAGCTAGTATGGACAATTTCATGGACAGTTTAGGTGTATTGGATGAAGAGGGGCAGAAAGCTATTGTGCATGTTGAATTAAGGTATGAGCATACAATGAGAAGATCTGCAAGAGTTGTTGAAGATGAGGTTCAGGAGCTTGACTTGAATATTGAAGGAGAGCCTAAACCTATCAAGGTTAGTATTTTTGTTGAGGACAATTTCAAGCAAGATCTAATTCAGTTGTGCAGAGAGTTTTGAGATATATTTGCTTGGGATTACATAGATATGAAAGGATTTGACAAAGCTGTGTGTCAGCACAGGATAAATTTGAAGAAAGATACTAAGCCCATTGTTCAGAAGAGGTATAGAATGAATCCTAATTATGCCAAATAGGTCAAGAAAGAAATTGACAAGCTCCTGAGAGTTGGGTTCATCAAACCAATCAATGAGGTTACTTGGTTATCTCCTATTGTTGTGGTGCTAAAGAAGAATGGGAAGATCAGAGTTTGTGTTGATTATAGGAAATTAAATGCAGCTACTATTATTGATCATTTTTCACTTCCTTTTACTGATTCTCTCTTAGATGATGTGGCAGGTCATGAGATATATAATTTTCTGGATGGGTTTTCAGGATACAATCAAATCAGGATGCATCCGGAAGATACGAATAAGATAGCTTTCATCACAGAGTGGGGATCTTATGTTAGCACAGTTATGAACTTTGGGTTGAAAAATGGACCGCTTGAGTTTCAGGGAGCTACTCATAAGACATTTGAGCCTTATCTAACAACTTTTATTAAGGTCTTTATTAATGATTTTTGTGTATTTGGTAGCAAGAGAGAGCATCTCAAACACCTTAGGTTATGCTTTCAGAGATGCAGAATTGTTAACCCCAAGTCAAGATAGCGAAAAATGAAGGAAAAAGCAAAAGGAAGATGGAAACAGAGCAAAGACACGCAGGCGGCCTCTAAAGATGAACCGAGACAAAAAGCGCAACCTTAAAAGAAAAGGTGCCTCAAAAAACTCGAAAAATTCTTGTAAAAAAGCACCAGGATCCCTCCTGTGCCAATTGTAAAATATTAGATGGGTGTAGGCTAGAGGCACAAGGCTAAAAGAGGAAAATGGAAAAAGGACCTTGCCATAATGGCCGGTCATGTAAAAAAGGGATGGGTGCCCATGGGATTTTAGGGTTTGTATATATAAAGTTCAAAAAGTGAACAAGAGATCATTCTTTGGTGTGTGGCAAAAGGAGTCCTCTTCTTCTTCTCTCCTTCTCCCCTTCTTGCTTGTGTGTGCTCTTGAGGGAGGGAGTGTGAGAGTGTGAGGGAGTGAGTGTGTGTGAGAGTGAGGGATCAAGAGGGTGAAGCTCTTCACCAACTCCTCTTCTCTTCTTCTCTTCCCTTCTCTCTACTTGCGCGCACGGCTATGGAGGATGGAGCTTGGAGGTGGAGGAGGCTTGAGGATGCTTGAGCTAGCATCTAGAATCATGGAGCTACCGGTGTCTGGAAGAGAGGAGACAACTTATATCGGCACTAAGGTAAGCTCACTACACTCGTAGGATCGACGGCGCGTCGGCTAGGTGAGAGATAGCCATTAGAGCTCGCTTGGAATGCTTGAAACAATAAGCGGTCCATGGGTCTTGGCGGTTGAGCGAAAGCTCTCACATTTTGGTTCCGTTGCCGGGACCAACAGATTCAAGCTTGAGCACTTGTGCGCCTCATATCGAGCATCGAAGTAAGGGATTCATCCCCGAACCGGAGCTTAAGATAGGTAGAAAGTTTGGGTGTTTTTTATCTTTAAAACAAGTAAGTATTTTGGGTTATTTTATTTGTTTGATGATTAGAAAACATGGAGAAATCAGTTCAGTATTTTGCTTTCGATTCTTGTTGCATTTAGAGTAGGATAGAATTAGGAAATCACACCGGAGAAGGGTAAGGTTTACTGTTGCAAAATAGGGCAAAAAATTGTGCAAAAATTGCAAAAAGCTCGCTTGCGATGCTTAAGATCGGTAAGTGAGTGATTGGGGGCATCAACACCGTACCCGGGAAGGGGTATAAGAGCCAAGAGGCCAAGGAAGCACTCATTTGCAACCATTTTAGTGAGAGAGAGAGAGAGAGAGAGAGAGAGAGAGAGAGAGAGAGAGCTACCGGCCGATTCGATTCAATCGCAGCCTGCCACTCCATCCAGGTATATGAATCCCTTCTCTTACTCCCTTAGGTAGGATCTGGAGAGTTATGCATGGTATGATTAAGTGAAGCACGAGAAACGATCGAAATTGAGTTTGCGTTGTTTATGTGTGCCACGCTTGGCCCGTCCGAACGGTCGCTTCTGGGCCGAGTCCCAGAATCGGCCCTCGGCCCCTCTCCATTCGGCCCATCCGACCAAAACCCTAATCAGCCCATTTGAGTCTATCATTTGGACCGTGGACAAATTCGGCCCTCTGCCACGTGTCAAATTCGAACCTCAGTCCACTTGCCTTGGCCTGTTCGAGCAACCTTGTCCGAATCAACCACTCGGCCCGTCCGAGCCAATCCGTTCGAGTGACTCGTCTGAGTCCACCCTATCCAAGTCCCAAATTTGGCCCTCGGCCCATGCGCCTCGGCCCGTTTGAGTAACCGACTCGGACCCTGCAATTCGAACCAGTTGGGCCGAGTGTAGATTTTTTCCAAATTTTCAAAACTTTGACTGGACCCGGCTAGAACTCAGCAGCTCAAACTGTTGAAAACCTGTAGGGCGCTCAGAACTTGATTTTGGCACACGAAATAGGCAAAATCGTAGGGTGCCACTACTTACCAGCTAGAAGTGGGCAGTTGCGAGACCCGGAGGCTTAGACGCGAACCGCTGAGTTGTAAGGCCCGATTGGACCAAAAATGAACGAGGCAACACCTTAGAGAAACAATAAACCCTGACAAGATGGCCAAGAAATTGACCAACAAGCCTATTCGGCCCAAAACAACGCGAGAGTGCGTAAGATGTCTAGGAATTGGTTGCCACACTCACCCTGAATTTTCGCACTTGAAGTGCACTTAAGGAAACTGAAAGCCTGATTGAGCACAAGTGCATAAGGGAAGACACATTGAGTGGCCATAAATTGAGGATTGTATTAAATAACTAAAGGAACTCACCCAGATAAACCACCCAAGGAACCCACCAATAGGAGAGAACCCAATACATAGACAAACCATCAATGCGCAAAAGTAGGACCAAGCAAGGGACACCGATGAAATGGATCTAACAAGTCTACCGAACCTGATCGATAGCTTGGTGGAGCATGACAACTCGACAATGGCAGAAGAAAGTTCAAACTGCAGATCTAGCGAGGAATTCGACTTAAAAGCCTTTCTAGATGTTGTTCAACAGCTGGTCAGTAGTTAGGATGCTCATACTCGGTACAAGCACCACGGTAGGACAGCAGACGCCATCATCGCAGATCTAGAAGAGGAGAGAAAGCTGGCCCGTAAAGCATTGCAAAGCATGGTTGAGTACAATAGGGATTAGCAGGCTAGGAACCAAAGGCAAGGCATGGAGTTACGAGAGGTGCAGCAAGTACTGAACTTGGCTGGCAGGAATCGAACGGACCATGAGAGGGCACTAGAAGGAGACTTAACACTAAGTGAGCTTCTTATGAAGCGATTGCTCGATAACACGGCTGCAGAGCAAAGTGCCACGGCTCTAGCGACATCGCTGCTCACAGGATTAGGAGCAAACCAGGGCTCAAAGAGCCAGGCTAAAATCCCTATTGTTGCCAAGCAACTCGATAAGTATCAATCCCATGACGATCCATACAGCTTTGTTGAGCAGTTCGAGCAAGTATGCGAGGCGAATGGCCTCAACGACCTGACTCAACGCTCTCAAGCATTCGGGCTTTGCTTGGGCAACAAGGGTAGGATGTGGTATACAAGCTTAGATAACACAGAGCGAGCCAACTTTGATGGCCTCAAGGATCTCTTCATTAAGAGATTTGCCGAGCTCGGGTACTCCGATAATCTACTAGTACACTTGATGAACGTCAAGCAGAAAGAGAAGGAGGACATTCGCGATTACATGACCCATGTGCAGAGTCTCTTCAAGAGAATCCCTACTGGAGAGCGACCGACTGAAAGAGCAGTGTCAACTGTATTCATCAGCAGGATTCAGAACAAGGAACTATACAAGGCTTTGGCAGGCAACTCAAGCTTGCAGCGAGACACACTAGCCAGGGTCTTTGAGGAGGCCGTCCGAGTTGACGATCAGTTGAAGGAGCGGAGCTCCAAAAGCGCAAACCTAGAGGAGACCAACTCGAAAGCTCAAAGAGAGCGTCAGCCTCGAGTGAGCAATCAGCCCCATCATCCCAGGATAAGGGGAAAACCACTGAAATGAATCAAGACTTGGCTGACGTTAGAATGGAACTAGCCAAGTTGCAAGATATGTTGAGACGACCAATGCGCCCACACATCCAATGCGTGTACTAAGCGAAAACCACTTGCCAGCCGAGTGTCAAGACCCTAGGTCAAGACCTTGCACTAACTGCGGCAGGTTTGGTCATGACGTCACGCATTGTAGACTGCCAAGGAGACTTCCATACTCACAACCATACAACCAGCCTTACCTAGTGAACAGGCCGCAACCATTTTTTGAAATGCTTGGTCCTTATGTACCCCATCCACCGAGCGACGCTCCTGTCCATTATGCGGAAGAACCAAACGAGGAGGAAGCTTACATATGCCCTTACATCTCGCATGACGACGAGGGCAACGCTGTCCTCATGGATTATTGCCCTGTATCAGTGATGGCGTTAGGAAGAGGACAAGATAAAGGCCTAAGAGGGCAGACGTAGGATCCAATCACCTGTTGGACCTGTGGCCACCCAGGTCATGTCTCATCAAGCTGCCCTGAAAGGGAGCAGCAAAACAGAGACAAGGCTGACTAAAGGTGTGCTGAGTGTGGAATCACCCATCTCTTCGTCGATTGCCCAAGGCGAAAGCCATCATCTAGCTCAGCCAATGAGCCATTTGTCCCATTGGGGCTGCTTGGTGTCGAGAACCATGATGGGGAGGCCACGCCCATCCCATTGCGGGTCATGACCCATGCCCAAACGAAGCAGACCGGCATCTCTCTGCTAGGGCCTAGCAATCTCGATGCAGCCTCGATAGGAAAGAAGAGCCGTAGACGGCAAAGGAGAAAGTCGGAAGCTAAAATCACACTAAGAACTGAGAGTGCTACAACTCTGCCTGCTGAAAAGAAGGTCTCTGATGTAGAAGCATAGATGTCAATCCCTAAGACAGCCGAAAAGGGAAGTTCTAAGTTAGGGGAATACCCGCACCCGAAGCAACAATTAGAGGCCATAGAAAAGGTGAAAGAATGGGTGAGGGAAGCCCAAGAACATCTAAAAGACACTGAGCCCATCATAGAGGATGGGATCAATAATCTCTCCAGCATAAGTACGCCAACCTCGCTCCCACAACCAAAGTCAAGAGAAGCAACTGCACCACAAGTGGTGCCACTAAGGCCAAGCCTCGACGCTGCTACAGGGCCGCGGTTTAGTCACGGCCACTGACTAGGACAATCCAGGTTAGGAGAGAGACAAACACCCAACGATCTCCTAACCACGTTGGTGACTACCCCTGTAACACTTAGCCTTGGAGATCTGCTTAGGCAGCACCCCACCCTATGGCAGAATCTTAAGCACTGGGTTGAAGGGTCACAAGAGTAGGTCACGACAGACCCTCATGACCATGAGGCAGAAATGCAAATACCGAGTTTGACCCTGCACTCTAAGCCTAAGTCCTTACACGTCAATGCCTTTTGGGAAGGCTCGGAGATGCATGCAGTCTTACCGATCTTAGCCCTAGGTGATACAACGAGGAAGGGAATCATAGACATGGGGGCCGGGGTTAGTGTGATTAGCCACGCAGTGCTTCAGACTTGGGGAAACCCACCTATTGAGACTGCTAGGTTTAATGTCACACTAGCAAACGGTATGAGAGTCAAGCCATTTGGGGTGCTTAAGAATTGGCCAGTGAAGATCGCAGGTGTCCAATTCTCCGTTGACTTTATAGTCATGAAGGGAGTGGACTACGACATCCTATTAGGCCGCCCCTGGATGCGCATTACTAGGGTCATCAAAGATTGGGGTAACGGCTTAATCTTCCTTGGCAATAGGACGGACGCCGTGAGAGTAGAGATGGACACTGGAAGACCTCACCGTCAACTTAGATGCCATCTTTGCTATGCTCAAGGGTAATGCTCAGGTCAAGAAGTGCTATGGGCCCTTGACCAGGTATATCCCATGCCCAAAGGACGAGCGAGATTGGATGCATGTCCTTGCTACAATCGACCTGCCATTCTTTGATCACGAGGCATATGAGCAAGCCATCAAAACAATCGGCAAGGCTGACGACACACCCTCCATACCAGTCTGCATGATGGCAGGAAGCCTTCATGGGAAGCGGAAGCCCGTCAACTCCCACGTCCCAACCAACAAAAGGGAACTCCAAGAGATACTGGAATATCTATCGGACAAGCTAGATGGCAATCCAGCTGCAAATCTCAAACCAGTCCAGGATCTCTTAGATGAATCCAAGTGGCAATGGACCAGAGTGCATGATTTAAACCTCATGTATAACTGGGCCCTGGTGCTTGACCAGCTCGACCAGATCGAGTCCTAGGAGACGACGAGCAGTCTGATGAAGGGAATTCTAACGATGAATATGAAGACTGCCAATCCTTTAGTGATGAAAGTGAGGGTGAGGTAGATATCGTGGAATACGACACTGAAGGACAAGAAATAGAGCAAATACGAGCAAACTCCAAGCCACAGAGAAAGAGCATCTTCAAGAGGGAGCGAGGAGTCATGCACGTGGAATGTGACCGCGCCTGGTTGAAACACATAGGAGCCATAGACCTTGAGCAAGCAGGACTAGCCCAGCTAGGAATGACATCAGTATTTAGAACTGAATCGCCATCTGAACTACGCCCACCAGGGGAGACCACCTCTTCTATCGAAGGCAGGGGATTCAACTTTGAATCGACTCTGAATTAGAGGTTAGTTCAGATAGTGATCCAGAGATCCCTAGGCCACCCACAACCAGACGCACCAAGCGGGACCTACCTATCCACCTGAGGCATAGACAATTGAGAAAGGAAAAGGCAAAACAACCTAGGGATACTCGAACGGAAGAACAATGAAAACCGCATCCCTAAACAATTTACGAAATTCAAAAAGGGGGATAAGGTGGTAGTTTTGTTAGGTGCCAAATGTCAAGCACAGAGAAGCGAACCAATCGAGGGACCAACCAAGGTCAAGGAGGTGGACCTAGCCCAAGAAGGGGAACCACCCCGACCGGTCTTCATTGTTGATGACTTGACTAATGAAGAAGAAATGAGTCTTGTCGCTCTCTTGTGAGAGTACATAGATGTGTTCGCCTGGTCCTTAGGAGAGCTTAAGGGGATAGATCCAAGTGTCGTGACTCACAACATACCCATGATGCCAGACGCAATACCGGTCAAGTAGCGACCGTACCCTATGAATCCAAAACATGCTCATACTCTCAAGGAAGAGATTGATAAGCTAATGAGAGCAAGATTCACTTATGAAATTGAGCACACAGACTAGGTATCGCCCATAGTCATCGTGATGAAGAAGAATGGAAAAATCCGAGTGTGCGAGGCGTCAGTTACAAAAAGGTAAACGCTACCACCAAGAGGGACAACTATCCGCTGTCGTACACCAAGCACATGCTTGAGAGAGTGGTAGGCAAGGAAGCCTGCAGTTTTTGGACGGCTTCTCAGGGTACAACTAGGTGCAAGTGCATCCTGCGGACAGGCATAAGACTGCCTTCGCCACTGAGTGGGGCGTCTTTGCTTACATAGTCATGCCCTTCGGTTTGACTAATGCCCCTACCACTTTCCAATGCCTCATGTGCACCATCTTTAAGGACATGCTTTGCAAGGAGTTAGAAGTCTTTGTCGATGACCTCTGTGTCTACTCGAGCTGGATCAAACACTTAGACAAACTCCGAGCAATCTTCAAGCGGTGTCGTTTGTACCGTCTCTCCTTGAACCCCTTAAAATGCCAGTTTTGGGTGAAGCATGGATGCATCCTAGGGCATGTGGTGTCAAAGAACGGCATTGCCACTGACTTCTCGAAGGTCAGGGTCATTGTTGACCTTCCACCCCCAACCAACTACAAGGGAGTTCAATGCTTCCTAGGCCATACTAGGTACTATCGGCAATTTGTACTCAATTATGCATTGATCGCCAGACCATTGTACAAGCTGCTTATTGTCTTCGAATGGACTGAAGCATGCCAACGGGCATACGAAGAGTTGAAGAGGGCTCTAACCACAACACCAATCCTAGGAGCCCCAGATTGGACCATCACCTTCCACGTGCATATCGATGCTTCTAAGTTTACCATGGGGGTAGTGTTGTGCCAGCCTGGCGAACACAATTTAGACTATCCAATGAGATTTTCTAGCAGACAACTCACTGAGACAAAAATGAATTACTCAACGATGGAAAGAGAGGGACTAGCCATGGTATTCACAATGAAGAAATTCCGACATTACCTTTTGGCCATGCCCTTCACCTTCTTTGTGGACCATCAAGCCTTGCTCTATCTAGTAAACAAACCTTGTGCTATAGGACGCATAGCTCGATGGCTCCTTTTGCTTTTAGAGTTTGACTTCTCCGTAGTGGTATGGAAGGGAAAATAGCATTACATGGCTGATCACATGTTGCGCATTCCCACCGGAGAAGCCGTTGGACAAGGTGTTATTGATGAACTGCCCGACGCTCATCTATTTAACCTTTCCAGCAAAGAGAGATCTATTTAAGGTTGATCTAACGCCGTATTGGGCAGATGACATAGTCCAAGTGCTTGAGCACGAACTGCCTGATCGACCAATAAAAAAAGCCCGGCTTAGGTGATTAATCCTTAAGATCCAGCCCCAGCACCTGATTGCAAGACGGATTGGGGCAAGACGGATTGTTGCGCAGATGCGTGTGCAAATATGAGATGCACGATGTGCTCTCAGAAGCGCACGTCGGCATTGTCAGAGGGCACTTTAGCAGAGACACGACAACACAAAAAGTGTTGCAGTCTCAACTGTGGTGGCCCACGCTTTTCCACGACGCAGCACGATTCGTCAAGCACTGTAACAAGTGCCAGCAGTGGATGAAGGTCCCAATTCGCAAAGATCAAATGGAATTAATCCCAGTTATTGCTCGACAAGCCTTCGAAAAATGGAGAATTCATTTCATTGGGCCTATCAGTCCTATGGCACAGTATTCGCAGGCTAAGTACATCATTGTGGCCAAGGATTACCTCACTAAATGGGCAAAAGTGCGAGCCACATGAAAAAACGACGCTAAAATGACGGCTAAGTTCTTATGGGAGCAAGTAATTTCACGATTCAGTTGCCCCATCAAACTGGTCAGTGACCAAGGCACGCACTTCATCAATGAAGTGATCGCGCATCTCCTGTCCACCTTCCTCATCATCCATCGCAAATCCTTGCCATACTACCCTCAGGCAAATGGCCAGGCCGAATCAATGAATAAGATTCTCATCAATGTCCTAACCAAGGTTGTCTCTGCTTCACGCAGCGACTGGGACAACAAGTTGATGGCAGCTCTGTGGGCTTACTAAACCGCTTATAAAACGGCTGTCGATCAAACCCCCTTTAGACTGACATATGGAACATAAGCGATTCTACCATTAGAGTTCTTCATTTCTAGCATGAGAATAGCGCTTCAAGAGCTATGGGAAGGGAAGGAGGCATGGACGCAATGACTAGTTGAGCTCAAACACCTCTCGGAGACTTGTCTTCTCGCCACCCATGCACTAATCTATGAGAAAGCCTGACGCAAGAGCTGGTTTGACAAGCACGTCAAGCAGTGCGAGTTCAAACAGGGTGACTTAGTGCTCCTCTACTCGGTTAAAGGGCACAAGAAAAAGATGAAATTTAGAGGTCTTGGACCCTTCAAAGTTTGTGCGATCAGCCAAACAGGTAATGTCGAACTCGAGACCCTAAACGGTGAAGGAATAGGCTTCTTCAATGGCAGTCGTGTCAAGAAGTACTACCCTCCTACGCATCCCTTGCACGAGCCACCGATGTTAGAACCGCCTGTCAAGGTACAAGTAGCCACAATCACTGAAATTGATGACGAGGATGAGGAAGCCATGGAACCCGTATACCTTTGTATCATGGTCACAACAAAACAAACATGTGCTTTCACCGCCTTGATTGACGAGGAAGCAGACTTCAACGTCTTGACCTACGATCATTGGACTCAACTTGGCCAACCACAACTTCAACCCACCACTGCAAAATTAAGCCCATATGGGGCCCATTCCTATGCACTACTCGGCAAGTGCAAAGCAGTCGTTTCTATCAAGTCTGAGACTGTTTCAATGATTTTTTACATGTAGCCAATGCTGAAAACGCAGACACAGAGTCACTGCTGGGGGGCACCTTCAAAAAGTAGACCCACTGCAATGTTGACTACGCGCCGCAGCGCATCCACCTAGCAATAGGCAACGTTTGCATTGTTACAGCTTTTAGCAAGGGCTGCGCAACCTCATCACGGGCCACCAAGCCACCGATAGAAACACCTGTAGGCAATTCTAAGGAGGGGGTAGTGTGCGGCCGCCACTCCTCGAGTCTCATCGACCGCAACCCATAGCAGCCAAAGCTAAGGCCCCACAGCCTCGCCTTCAATGGGTGCCTAAACAACCGCAACAGTCGCCTAGGAGTCGACGCTCCTACCCTCATAAGACCAGAAACTCTAAACCTAGTAGGCCCAAACGCAGTTACAAGAATAGATGTGTAATCAGTCAAAGATGGGTCCCCAAGGCCCTCTTGCGCGCACAAGGCTATTGTGAGGGCAATGCTTGGCTATGGATACCTAAGGTCCACATGGACAGAGGCACTACTCGTATGCCAGCCTCAAGCTTGATCATCCCAAAAACCGTAGAACCTCAAAATCATAAGCCGTAGAGCTTCCCTGACCCACAACCATCAAGTTCATCCACGCGCGAACCTATGTGAATCGCCCAAGCCTGTCGACCCAAGCAACAACCGCTGGCTCAAGAATCATCACCCTCAGGAAATGATCTAACTTTCCAAATCCATCCTGAAAGCAACAGGCCGTCACTTGAGGCCACCGCTAACCTAGCCTCCGTCCTAGTGACCCAATCACAAGCTCAAGCACACTCATCACTACAACTTTCCGTCGCCAAAGGCTCAAGTCCTACCAAACCCCAACCACTTGCAAGCCTTAGGCCCTCTTACGAGAGGAAATCCTTTCTCTCACTAGCAACTGATTTAGCTGAGGAAACAAGGGATAACATGGTGGATTGCATTAAGCGACTAGACATCACTTTTGTGTCGCTAGCTCTGAGCTACGATCGCCTTGAATTAGGCCTATTGGATGAATCCTTCACAGCCAAAGTTCAAACAATGCCTTGTTCTTGGGAAACGTTTAAATTTGTATTTGCAAAAGCCGCTACCTCTGCTACTAAGTTGCTCAGCAGCAAGATCTCAAAAGAGCAAGCAATCAAACAACGCCGCATCACGTCATATGATCTGCGGACCACCTCTGCCATCACTGACCAAGAAGTGATAGAGCTGTCAAAACTTGCTGAGATGAAATCCTAGTTCTTAAGGCATTGGTACACTCTTAGGTTGCAATGGGAAGTTGAAGGATGCCGAGTAATGACCAACGCTGAGCAGCGACGCGCTATCAAAATAGCAGAGTACGACCCCACATACGTCGCGCCAATATCATATCGAGTGTTAACCACGCTGCGGGGCCGTCCTATAGAAGAACACATCAAGGGACACCCCTACCTCGATCGCTTGTTAACCGAAGAGGAGTTACACATTGCTAGCCGAGTCAACTCAGGCGACTTCCTAACTGACGTTCTCACATACATTCTAACCCTCAATCCTAGGAAGGATTCTTCTCAAACTGGAAGGGGAGGGGGTAAAGTGAATCAGATCAGAAGCAATAAATCAAATCAAAGTCAGTGAAGTACGTAGACATACATTGTGAAAAACGGATGGGGTAGGAAAAGGGCATGAAAACTTTGAATTAAAAGGCAAAAAGTAAAAGTCTGAAAAAGGGAATTTGCATTAGACATTAATGAATTCATTCAAAAGCATAGAGTTTTTTCTTTTTCAGCAATTATTATGTCACAAGCACTAATGAAAATTACGGTTTATGACAGGAACAAAAAATGTCGCAGCAGGACCAAGCCCACTGACTCCCCTTCACAGAGGAGGAGAGAACTGACAACACCTAAAAACATGCCATTTATTGCAACAATTTTTTGGCAAAACTGTATACAATTGACACCTTATTACTAAATTTTTACATGAATTCAATGCAGATGCGGTGTTCGTTGTTGCTGTCTTTGGAGACCGTGTCCTTGTAGTCTGGCCAGGGAATGTCGGTACAAAATTCAATCTTTTGGCCTGTCTACAACCATAAGAAACTCTTATATCTCATTTGCCAGAAATAGGGTATTAAGACCAAGGCTTAGGGACTGTAGGACATTGCAGAAATGAAGTCCTTTGAGCTTATGCAATCCATATTCTTAGAGTCACTAGAAATCGTGTTATTCATGGCAGATTATGTAGTTTTAGGTTATGGTTTAGGTCATGGAGGGCAGTTATAACGACTTACAATGCCAACATCGAATGATTACAAACACAGTTTATTTCAACTGAAGATGAATGCCACTGTATCAATGCAATCAAGGAGTAGTGCATAAGAAAATGCAATAGAGAGCTGAAAGTTCCAATTAGCTATAATGAATCCAATGCCAACATGAAATAATTATTATAAACTTAATAATGTGTGCACTATCCCTCGGCTTTGCAATCGACCTGAATTGAAAAGGTTTTAATGTTGGTCTTATCGTAAATGTGAGTATGCTTGAGGAGATTCTCAAAAACTCCTACTCCAAGCCACAACTGGGAGGAGTCGTTTATTTGCAAAAGAAGATGGATGGGGGTTTTGACTTTGCCTTAGGGGGTTGTGTGTTGGGGGAGAGTAAAAAAAACCTTAATAGGAAGAAACCTTAATAGAAGGAACTTGAAAGAAAAGAAAGGGAAAAAAAAAAAACGAATGTCATGGGAGAAAGGCGGTTGCAATTCATGTCGTGGAGAAAGGAGGGGGCATGGGATTTCTTGAAGGAGACACCGATTGATTAAGGGAAGAGAAGAAGACTATCAACGCAGGAGGAGAGGGAGAAATGGGGAGGCGATGATTGATGGAGAATATGAAGGAAGGGCCTGCGTACGTGAAGCCGATGCTGACCCGTGACAAGATCAAGAAGACTGCGAACGATTATCTGGAGGAATACAGACGCAAGTACATCGAGACCAGCAGCATCAAGCCCCTTCAACACTTTCTCCGTATCTGTCTGGGTGCATCCATTGTGTTTCTACAGCAGTAGCAACTAGCAAGATCTCGGAATCAGCAAGACGGACAAACATTGCAGGCCAAGTAACAGTTAATTTTGAAGGAGCAAGTAGTATCATTGATAGAGAAAGGAGGCATGCTGTCGCCATTCTGTCCAGGTCCAAGCGGGCTCCATTCAGTCTCGCCAAGGCTGTCCAAGCATCATCATCATCACGATCATCAGCAGCAGCCGCGTGCTGGTGATAGGCGCCAGAGAGACAGAGAGAGGCCGCTGACACTTGTACCACATCTCCATTAGCGCCATGGCGAACGTGGTGGAAAAAGGATGGGAGTATTTCCCCTTGTGAGAGAGAGAGAGAGAGAGAGAGATAGATGAGGGTGAAGAGACCCTCTCTTCCCACCAGAGAAGCAAGGAAGATTGAAGCCCCATAATTGACAGCATCAAGAGGCAGCGCTGCATTGCAATCATCATCATTGGAAAATAGTGGGAAGAAGCGACAGACAGTTTTCCAATCATTGATTTGTTAAGAGCCATATATCTCTTCTTTCTTTCTTTAATTAACAAATCTAAAGAAACCCTACCTCTTAAGTCCAGTTCATATGTCATTGCACATCTCTTCTCTATCACACAAGCTAACCATAGTAAGGGTCAAGTTAAACATACCCAAAAGTCATGCATAAGATTCACAAGGCCGTGGGAGGAGATCTTCATCGACAAAATCATAAGCAAGGATCAAAGGCGGATGGGAGATCCTTCTTGTTTTCTATGTAACATGGAGTTTGAAGAATAAGTGTGGAAGTTATAGGCAGGAATAGTATATGGGGAAACTGTGGGAAAAGAACAAGATGATGAGCTTCCATTTGAGACGACTGGCTAGAAGCTAGACTTTACGTGACTGGACTGCAAGAGGACACGGTCTCCAAGGACGTGACGACGACCTGCGGGTTTTCCAAGTAAGTGTCTAACTGGTTTATCTAAACTAAATGATATGGCATGATAACTTCTTTAGTTTAATATTTTTAAAATATATCGTTAAACTTGTTTTCTTATGCTACATGGTTGTTTGCATTTGTCTGAACTGGTTTTTATTTATAAAAAAAAAAATCAAAAATAGTCGAAAACACTAAAAAATGACTCAAAATTATCTTAAATAAAATTTTATAAAATTATTGATTGAAAATTTATAAGTTCTGATATTTTTCCTATAAAGCTTATGAGTCAGGGAATTTACTGAATTTCTATCAAGATTTTTAAAGATGTTTTGTTATATTTAAAAATTAGAAAAGAGTTATTTTTAGGGAAAAAGCATAGTTTTCCTTTACGTAAAATGTGTTATTTATTGATATAAACTATGGATTCTTAGTGAAAGTATTGGAAACAAAATATCTGATTTGTTAGTGCATTTTTGGTTGTAAGGGTTAAAGTAAAGAAATAATGATTTAATAATATTTTACTTAAGAAATGCTTGTATAAAGATATGGTGTTTTGGTTTTGAAAGGAGAAATTATATACGGTATGAGCATTTAGGAAACATGGGAAATTACAAATAAAAAGTTTGACAACACTTTATAATGATTTATAATGTTAGGTTGCAATTATAAAATTTAGTTTAAAGTAAAACCAAAGTAAAATTAAAACAATTTGATGATTGGATGGCATGAGGAAAAGTCTTAGCATCTATATTAAGTTTTTACATGTTATTCATTCTACAACCAATTTCTTAAATATATGGAGTGGAGGGCTACTAGGATAATTTAAAGGAAGCTAAGGGGATATACAGGATTTAAAATGAACGTTTTATGTGAACCATAAGAGTGTGAAAAGAATTTGTTTTATCATGCTGATACTGGTTATAGAAGAAAGAAGGAAAGGACGTTATATTTGCAAAATGAATTAAGTACTTAAAAACTAATAAGCAACGACGAAATTAATATACGGAGTGAGAAATGTCTACCAAGGGAGATTAAAATTTAGGGGTTTATGGTACTTCAGAAAATTTGATTTGAATGTTTGTTTAAAATTAAACAAATAAAAAGAATTAATTTTAATCAGGTGGAGAGAAACATAAAAGGAATTTTAAATGGAGATATACAAATAGATTTGAGAGATCTATATCCCTGAAACAACCTTTCCAAAGTAAAACATTAAAAACATTTCCTGGATAAACCGCCACTAGCATGGCAGGAGAACATTATGAGGAGCTGCCTCTGAGAGATGGGGAGAAACCATAGTTATCTTAGGTTTAGCAATTTAGTGCCCAGTATAATTTATTGAAGTTTAGAATCTTTGCAGTTGGACTACTACAAACAATGTTGTAGATTTTAGGGAAGGCTAAGTTGAGTCAAATTAAAACAATTAGTGAAATAATCACCTGTTTAGTGCAACAACTCTTAGGAGTTGGCTTGTTAACCTGGGTAAAAGTGGCTTGGTCTTTGGCCAGTCATTTTTGGTGCGTCTGCCGGGAGCCAAGTGCGCTCGAACGAGTGATAAATCTTCCGAGGGTATTTTAGATCCTAAGTGTTATTTATGAGTGAATACGCAGTCTCTTTTCTAAGGGACTATTTTCCTAATCTGCCCCAGGAGTGTCTAAGAAAAGTGCTAGACTGGGCGAGAGATACGGAGTTAGTAGAGGGAGGCACATATTTTGGGCCACAATTAACTGTGGACGTTGAACAATTATCTTCTTGGAGTTGGGGTTTTAACGACTGTGCGCAAACTATAGTTCTACTAGCGACACACTTTGGGTTAATAGACGCGGTAGAGATAAATACAATCAGTGTAGCGTACCACTTTGATTGGTATTACCGCACAGCTTATCGAACGTTTAGAAGAGTAGTGTGGGATGATGTGTTGCCTTGGATACGTGTATCCAGAGGTTTAAAAATTTCTTTCGACACGAAAGACGTGAGAGAGGTTGCTGAAATTCTAGGTTTAATCCCCGAGCAAGAAGAAAAGTTACCTTTTGGGGAGATAGACCCAGAGCTGCCGACTATTTTGAAACTTCTAAGTGCGCATACAAGCGACAACCTAATTTTATAGCTTCAAATAGAACGAGCGTAATTTTGGAGTATGACAGTAAAAGCTAGTTTTGTACTCGTGGATGAATTCAGAAGAGAGACGGAAGCAGCAAAACGAAGCTAGGGATCAGCGAGTTAGAGAACGAGCAGTGCGACAAGAGGCTTGGCTATTAGAAAGGCGAGAGAGGGTCAACGCATTGCTGAATTTGGGAGTAGACGCTGTGTCTAACTCAACGGTAGAACCTCTTCAGCCTAACTTATCAACTGGTAGAACACCATTGAAAGAAAGTGAAGCAGCTTCATATCAATGGAATCAAGTTGTCTCCGGTACTAGCAGTGTCACTGGGGAAAGAGGTAGGAAAAATAGTGAAACTAGGGAGAGTGAAGCTAATGCTACGGTCGGGAGTATTGAACTGCTCTTTGACTGGGACTTAGAGTCAAATTTCGGATTGCGTCAATTATTTAAGGAACCTCAGGAACCTCCGTGGTTTGATACTATCAACGATTTAGGGTTAGGGCTACTATTTAGAGAAACAATGGCTCGCAACCCAGTTAGATTAGCTGATTTCACGCAATTCGGGGGATTATGGGACGAAGATCCCGATGCCCATTCGCAAAGATTTGAGGTGACTTGCGTCGCCAATGAGATAATAGATGACGACCAAAAGCTTCATATCTTCCCTGCAACATTAAAAGATGAAGCAGCGAAATGGTATGGGAATTTAGATGCTCAACATAAAGGGACCTATGATGCCTTATCAAGAGCTTTTCTAGAAAAATTTAGACGACAAGGTTTTCAAGATAGATTGGCTCTTCAATTGGATTATCTGTCCCAAGGAGCAACTGAAAGTGTTGAACATTATATTGAGCGCATGGAGACAATCATTCGTAAGATGAATCCTGCTCCTGACGATCCCACGCAAAAATGTAAGTTTATTGATGGACTTAATCCTGAAGTTCATCAGCATGTTAGTTTACAATGACCAGCTACGTTGGCAGATGCTAAAACACATGCTAGATGGTGGGAAGAAGTGCAGCTTAGTCAACAACGACGGAGAGATCTATTCAAAGAATCTCGGACAGAATACCCAAGTACTTCAGGTGGGGTACCTAAGAACGTGTCTTATGTGACCGTTCCTTTAAATCCCTCGGTAACCGCAAGCTCAAACATGTCGAGTGTACCTCTAAATCCGTACACTTCAATTCCAGCCTATATGATGCAGACAGGAATGCCTTCTATGCCACAATCTCAATCTCCTCTGGATGAAGCAAAAGTAGCAGATATTATTGCGAAATCTCTAGGAAAATTAAAGGAGGAAATTATGACTGCAGTACAAGCACCTTTGAAGGAAATTTATTCGATAACGACACAAGGATGGTAATCGAGGGAGAAATTCTCCTTTTAGAAGAAATAATGGAAATTTTCGTAATCCAATGGGACAAGATGGTCAACAAAGACCTAGGGGACCAGTAATTTGTTATCGATGCCAACAAGAAGGTCACATAGCCACATATTGTCCAAATGCGCGTAAAAATCAAGACTATACTCCTCTTTGTAGGAGGTGCAGTGGTGAAGGACACTATGAAGAGAATTGTCCTAAGCGAGAGGATAATAAAATGACTGACAAAGGGAAACAAACCTCTAACGAACCTTCAACGTCTGCTGCAAATTTAGTTGAAGTAGAAACAATAAGGAAAGATATTGGAGTTAAATCAAAATTTATACCTCGTAAGGTGACCTTTAGGGCTGACCCTATGATTGGTGTTATTACTCGGGCACAAAAGCAACAACAGAAGGAGCAAGGTTTAGAGGAAGAGAGTCCACAATTAAACGGAGCAGTGAAGGATAAGTCTAGGGACATAGATCCTAATATAGAACTACCTGAATCGGATTCTCCGCAGCATTCCTCTGACCATCCATTATTACCTGTGCCTTTAGTAAATCCTAAGATTCAAGTGGGAGTAGCTCCTTTTCCTGAAAGATTGGTTCCTCCTAAGGAAGGGAGTAAAGATTATGTAGAATCCGTAAATAAGACCTATGATCTTTGGGCTGCATTAGAAGAAATATCATTGACTATTAACCTTCGGCAATTGCTAGAAATAGCGCCTGTTTGTAGGAAACAACTTTACCATAAACTAGTTCGGCGTCGAAGGAAGAGGATTGAAATAAACGCTTCTAAAGTCCGTGAAAATTCTTCCAAAGGAAAAACAACTAAGGATGTAAAAATAGTAGATTTATTTGTGGACCCAGGAGCTCTAGTTATCGATACTACTATTAATGGCCACTTGCTACATGAAGTGCAGTTAGATGGTGGCTCAGCAGTTAATTTGATGACAGAACAAGCTATGCAAGAATTAGGGTTGAAGGATCTAGAACCTACTCATATTGTTTTACGTGTGGCTGATCAAAGGAAAGTAACTCCTTTGGGGTTACTGCGAAATGTGAAATCTGTAGTAGCCGGATTAGAATTTCATGTGAACTATTTGATCGTTCGTTCGCAAACAAATATTTCATCATATTCTGTCCTGTTGGGAAGACCTTGGTTATACCAAGCAAGATGCATTCAGGACTGGTATAAAGGTTCAATTGTGATTGGTCCTAGAGATGATAGGGTTAAGATACAAGTTATTTCAAAAGGATTTTTGAAAGATTCAGGAGATGAAGCAGTTAGTGAAATGGATGAGAGATCCAACAGTGAGTTTTATGATTCAGAAATGGAGAGGACTGATCATGAAGGGCCTTACGCCTGGTTATTTAAGACACCACACCCAGCAGGAGCAGAGAAAGTAGAGGTCAATATAGTACATCAGCCTCACAAGGTAGAACAGATGGGTATTGGTGAGTATGCTGTAGCGTTTTCATCTGACAATGATTCGGATAGCGATATTACTCAGTGGTTATCTACATCCGAAGATACAACTCTCGACTGCTTAATGCTTTCAGCAGAGGAAGCAAAGTATCCTGATGATTCGCTTGAAACATGTTTTCAATTATCTACGGATCAAGAAGGAAATGATCAAGAAGATGTATTTTTTGCTTACAACAGGTCGGAAGTGATTTCTATGGATGAATTAGAGGAGGAAGAAATGCCTGAGTTAATGATATCTGATGTGGCTGACATTTCAATAACCTCTTCAGAAGGTATGGGAGAAGATGGTGTTACTGATAATCATAATAGTATGCTTGAGAGTAGGATTTTAGAAGCTCTTCCTTATGGGGAAAATGCTTTACCCTTTGGATTTGGACAATTGCCAGATAGAGCTAAAAGGATTTATTACTACCAGCTAAAAGCGAAGGAAAGAGAAAGGAGAAGTAGGCATAGGTGCAAACCCTTACAAAGACCACTATCTCGTGAGGATGAGGATGATTCAGCTTCGGCTTTTAACAGGTTTTCACAGACTTCTCGTGAACATCATGATAATTACGTTAGGATTATTAGAGAATTGGAAGAGGCATTGGAAGTAGAGCGTGAGGCAGCGTTGACTGCTGTAAATGAAGCAATGAAGAAGATTACTGAGTTGCAAAAGGAAAAGGCAGAGTTTCAGTTTAGAGAAAGGCGATATCTAGATGAAATCTCGTTTTTAGAATTTTATTTAGAAGAAGAGAAATCTAAATTCAGTAGGGGTGAGTTACAGATGGACCAAGTGTTATCTATGGATACAAATTATTGGGAAGAACATGAAAACACTGATAGGTCTTTGGAAAAACATAAATCTAAGAATACTTTTGAACCAGAGACTCAAGAGAAAAACCCTACAAATGTTCCCTGGTTGTGTCATTCTTTTAGGCGTTCGACCGGAATTGCGCAGAAGATTTATCGCCGTTCAAGGGGACCCATAATTGGTTATCAACGAGTCCAATCTGAACCTACTAAGGTTAGATTGCACAATATGCAAGCGGTGGTGTTGCCTCATCCAAAAGAAAGAGTAATGGATTTTACTATTTATGGGGATGGGCAAGAGCCACAACTTAGATGGTTTGAACCTGCAGCACCTAGGAATTTTGTGGAACTGAAACAAGTTATACATTATTTGGGCTGTCGAATTCAGGGCGAGGAGGATGAGAATCTACATTCATTAATTCTCAAGTTTAAAGATAATCAATGGTTTTGGAGTTTAGATGATCAGGAATGTCTAGAAAAGAATAACGACATTTTACGTCGATATCGCCGTAGGTTACATGCTCAATATCCATGTACTTCAGAGCAGATACCTAGCGTAATTGACTCTGTAAGAACCTCATTTACCATGAAATCTCGTAAAAATGTAAATGTCAATAATGGCGATTTAGATAAATACGGGAAGAGATATACTGAAAAATCCTTTCCTGAGTTAGTAAATGTCTATGGAGTAGAAGTTGATGGTGCTACGCAGGATAACCTGGCTATTATTTCTTATAGGGCTTTACCCTTAGTAAATTCTGTGAATGTGGGAGAAGAAGCACCGGAATCAAGTACTAAGAATAACCTGCTTGGAAACGTATTGATGCAGATATCCGAAGATGTGCCCACAATTAAGCCACGAAGAATAGACTCTCTATTTATTGAAGAGCCTGAAGTTGAAGTAGTTAAGCTTAAAATGGCAGAAGGAAAATATTTAAATTTAGGAGACCAATTGGAGTCGCCACATCGTGAAAGATTCGAAGAAGTCTTACGAGTGCATGTTGACGCTTTTGCTTGGTCATATAGGGACCTTAAGGGTATCAAAGCTGAATTATGTCAGCATTTTATTGATCTAGAACCAGGCACAAAACCTGTATGTCAACGTCAACGACGAACAAACCCTGTGTATGCAGAGTTAGTGAAAGCTGAAATTACTAAGCTTTTAGATGCTGGATTTATTTATCCTGTTGCATATAGTGAATGGGTATCTCCTATTGTGGTAGTACCTAAGAAGAATAGTAAGAAGATTCGCATTTGTGTCGATTATAGAAAGCTGAATAGCAAAACACGTAAAGATCATTTTCCTTTGCCATTTACTGATCAGGTACTTGATAAGGTTGCTGGTCATGAGCTGTATTCTTTCATGGATGGATTTAGCGGTTATAACCAAGTACTAATTCATCCTGAGGATCAATCCAAAACTACATTTACTACTGAATGGGGTACATTTGCTTATAGAGTAATGCCTTTTGGTTTGTGCAATGCACCCGCAACATTTCAGAGAGTTATGATTTCAGCTTATCAAGATTTTCTACGTCAATGGATGGAAGTTTTATTAGATGACTTTTGTGTCTATGGTACGGCAAAAGAAATGCCTGAGTTACTAACGCAAGTATTTGAACGTAGTGATGAAGTAGGTATATCCTTGAATCCTGATAAATGTGTTTTTGGAGTACCAAAAGGAACCTTATTGGGGCATATCGTTTCTAAAGAAGGTATTGCCATGGATCCAGCTAAAATTATTAAGATTTCTGCACTTCCACCTCCAACAAATCTTAAGCAATTGCGTGGATTTTTAGGACATCTAAATTATTATCGGAGATTTATTTCCGATTTTGCAAAGGTGGCATCACCTTTGACAAATCTACTACGAAAGGATACTCCTTTTATTTGGGATGGTGTTTGCCAGAAAGCATTTGAATTTCTTAAACATAAGTTAATTGAAGGACCAGTACTCGCACCCCCAGATTGGACAAAAGAATTCCATATTCATGCTGATGCATCTATGTATGCTGTAGGAGCTGTTTTGTGCCAAGCAGATGATAATAAGGTGGATCATCCAATTTATTATGCGAGTCGAAATTTAAGTGATGCAGAAAGGAATTATACCACCACTGAGAAAGAATGCCTATCAATGGTATTTGCGGTGGAGAAATTTCGTCATTATTTATTAGGGAATAAGTTTACTATATATGTTGATCATGAGGCGTTAAAGTATTTGCTTAATAAAGCAGAACTTTCAGGACGTGTGATTCGTTGGATGTTGTTATTCCAAGAGTTTGATTTTCAAATAGTTACTCGTCCTGGTAGAGCTCATGTGCTAGCAGATCATCTATCACGATTATTAACATCAGACAAAGAGGAAGGTGTGGAAGATGATTTGCCGGATGCATCACTTTTTACTGTGGAGACACAAGTTCCATGGTATGCTGATATTGCGAATTTTCTTAGTACTGCTCGATATCCACCTGGTGCTGATAAGCGCAGGAAACGTCAAATATTAATGCAATCACGCTCCTACGGATTATTAGGGGGTTACCTTTATAAATTTTTTCCACGCGAAGGTATCTATCGACGTTGTGTAAGGGAAGATGAAGTACCAGTGGTTCTTAAGGCATTGCATGACGAGCCGTGTGGTGGCCATTTTGCCGGTGAATTGACTGCAAGAAAAGTTCTATTAGCTGGTTATTGGTGGCCTACTCTATTTAAAGATACTTATTATTATTGTCGCAAATGCGATGTATGTCAAAGGACTGGTCGTCCTTCTAAGAGTTTTGCTACGCCTTTGACACCTATATTAGCATTAGCACCTTTTGAGAAATGGGGAATTGATTTTGTAGGCCCAATCGATCCGCCTACTAGATATCGATCGAATCGTTATATCTTAGTCTGTACTGACTATATTACAAAGTGGGTGGAAGCGAAAGCGCTTAAAACGGATAAAGCCATTGATGTGGCTAAGTTTATGTATGAGAATATTATTACGCGTTTTGGTTGCCCACTGGAATTAGTAAGTGATCGAGGTTCCCATTTCTTGAATGGTCTTATTAGCGAGTTAATGGAAATCTATAAAATTAAACATCGCAAATCAACACCTTATTATCCCAGAGCTAACGGTCAGGTTGAAGTAACCAATCGCATTATATGCGGGATTTTAACTAAAACGGTTGCTTCCCACAGGCGAGATTGGGATGAACGTTTATATGAAGCGTTATGGGCCTATAGAACTACTTATAAGGTGACAGTGCAAAATACACCTTTCAATTTAGTTTATGGCACTAATGCTATATTCCCTATTGAGCAAGAGTTGCCCACTTTACGAGTAGCTCTATCATTACAACTAGGTGAGGTTGAATCTTTGAAACAACGGATTTTACAATTGGTAAAGTTGGATGAGGAAAGATTATTAGCCCTACAAAGTCTAGAAGCAATGCAAAAACGTCGTAAAGCATGGCACGATCAGAATATTAAAGTACGGGAGTTTAAAGAAGGCGATTTAGTTTTACTTTATGACAGTCGTTATTATAAATTTCCTGGGAAGCTTAAAATTCGTTGGTTGGGACCTTTTAAGGTGATTAATGTTTATGATAATGGTTCTCTTGATGTGCAGGATATTAATGCTGAAAATGAGATATTTAGGGTTAATGGCCTGCGCCTTAAACATTTTGTGACTTAGGCTAGCTAGGTATAGTTAGGTTAGTAGTTAAAATAATATTTTGTCTAATCCACTCTTGGATGTCTTTTCTTTCTTGGGGGGTTTTTAAATGGGATGCAGGTATGACCTTTTTGTGGATGGATGCGCTTTACCCTCGTATTGATGCCGATAGTACTGATCCTGTTCATGCTGGACCTTACGATATTCCGCGTTTTCAGACGCATGACAGGTTTTTATATGCACCGAGAGGGGAGGCCTGTTGTGGTTCTTCCTTTGTGATTATTTTTTGTTTACAGTATCATCCACCTTTTGGTTGTAGGTCTTGTCAGCGGCATTTATTTGTGCGTGCTCAGCTCTTGTGTTGGCAGTGTCGCACATACTTTCGACGCTATGGTACCACTGCCATGCAGGAAATGATTGGTTATACCTACCAGCGTCATGATTATAATAGTGTTTTTTCTCCTGAGCGCGGCGCTGGTCAGTCTAGGGTAGGTAGAGAGCAAGCAGAATTTGCGAGATATCGTTCCACTGTCTACCGCCTTACTCCATCTTACCATGATTTGCAGACTAGTGTTCCCTGCCCATGTTGGGATTATATTTGTTGGTACATGGATGCGACTGAGGGGCATTCCTTAGATGCTTTACCAGTGGCCCCTATGCCCTACTATGATGATCCAGCTTCGGCTTCGCTCCATGATGTGATGGAGGTTCTTAGCGATGCACCTGATAGCGGATCTGTGACTTCTGATATGTCTACGCTAGAGGCTATTCTTGAGCATCCTATAGATGATAGTTTAGTTAATAGGTTTGACTTAGATGGAGTTGATGATTTCGGATTAGGATTATTGTTTTCACTAGAAGATCTCAGAGACTTTGAAGATTTTAGTCTAGATATTTTGTTTTCTTAGTCTTTTATGTTTTTTTCTTTTATTCTATATTTATAAAAAAAAAACAAACAAAACAACCAAACAAACAAACAAATATATATCGTTTTTAAAAAAAACATACAATGCTTTGAGTTATTGATATCTTGTAGGTTTTCATGCACTTTAGTTTTATTTTTCACGTAGTTAGGTAGTTAGTTGCATGCACGGTCAGGATATTCCTTTCAGTGCTGGAGTTTGGGATATTTAAGTTAGTAAGAAGGACAGTTCTATATGCAAGAATGGTTATTAAGTGGAGAAATATACTGCTTCTTAAACAACCAAGCAGTGGGAGTGTTACGACAGTCTAGTTGATCGAGATTGTGACATGAGTATTTGATAATTCTTTTGTAAAGGGAGAAGTTTTATTATTTATCTAACCCTTTAACATTGTACTGGCTAGTGTATGTTTCATGTGCAGATTTGACTATGATTTTGCGTTACACACTGTTGTATGTTTCTGTTGCTGATTCTTGGAGTTGCAATATCCACGAACATACAAGGTTGTTTCATACCTAAACTTTTTATTTCATATTCATTTTGAAAAATACATGAATAAAAAAATTGACGGAATGGAATTAGAGATGTCGAAGAAAGAAAAAAAACACTTAAGTAAATTACAGAGGAATTATAAATAAATATTTTAAACAAATATGAATGATATATATACACAATTCTCTATATGAAGTCCACTCACAAGGGATGGGACTTAGCATTAGGGAGTGATTAAAAAAGGGGGTGACATGTGTGCATAACATAGTGAATTTTATTGTATGGGTGTCCGATTAGGAATCCTATAGAGTTTTCCCCTATCTTTTGGTCGCTTTTCTAGCGATATGTGGGATAGCTGAATAACAAGGTTCTCTCCACGAAATTTTGACTAGGAGTAGCGTGGAAGAAAGATGCTGAGCTGGTGAGTATTCTTTGCTTATCATTTGCCTAGGCAGAGTGACTAGTATTATGCGTTAGATTAGATTCCTCGAGCAAAGTTGTTGAGCTGAAATGTTTGACCGTTCAATTAAGTGATGTCTTCTTAGCTCTTAGTTGATCCTTTAAAAAAAAACAAAAAAACAACAAAACAATCCTTAAAATCCAATCCAAATATTAAAAGTTCGGAAGAGTCTATATATTTATTCTTTTAAAGAAAGAAAGAAAGAAGAAAAATAAAAAAAAAACACCCTGAGACTGCAGGGTTTAAAAAAAACAACAACCAAAAGAAGATAGCCATCGCCTCTGAGGTCCTAGTAGGCTGTAGGGATTTCCTTGACGGGTGCCCTGCGTCCGATGCCTTGTATCTCTTTGGGGTGGGACCTTTTGGGAAAGAGAATCAATGTATATACTCTTTTGACATTTAAAAAAAAAATCATTAAAACATAAACTTAAAAGAAGAGCCTTGGACAATTAGAAGTTACGAACCATTGGCTGGTTGTTCTAGTAGAACATGGATGGTTAGCAGCTAAACCCTAGGAGTCCTATTTAGTGTTGTAGTATTAGTTTACCTTGTTTGGGTTCTTTGTTAAGTAACGACCTTATCAGTGATGCTATTTCAGAAGCAGTATTTTTAGTAGGATAGTAGTGTGGCAATTTATTGCCTAGAGGGATTATTGTTGTTTAGCGGCTCTAGACAGTTTCCTAGTCGGTATATTCTATGCAATGGATGAAGCTCTGTTATGCATTTCAGTGGGGAGAGTGAGTAAGGGAGAATGTTAGTTTGCATAAGTTTTTATACAATTTACTTGGAATGTTTGTATGGTTTGTGTTTTAATAGGACACCAACAAGTGTTTTTCCTATCTTTTTAGTGTCTACTAGTTGTCCATGTGCGGTTTTGCAGATCATGTAGCTGTGCTCGCGAGGACGCTTCGCAATTAAGTGGAGGAGAGTATATTTTTCTTTCAAAGTTGCGTAGCAGTGCTCGTGGTAGTAGTGTTGGTGATGCTGGATGTTCGTGATGTAGCTGTGCTCGCGAGGACGCTTCGCATTTCAGTGGGGGAGGAATGACAACACCTAAAAACATGCCATTTATTGCAACAATTTTTTGGCAAAACTGTATACAATTGACACCTTATTACTAAATTTTTACATGAATTCAATGCAGATGCGGTGTTCGTTGTTGCTGTCTTTGGAGACCGTGTCCTTGTAGTCTGGCCAGGGAATGTCGGTACAAAATTCAATCTTTTGGCCTGTCTACAACCATAAGAAACTCTTATATCTCATTTGCCAGAAATAGGGTATTAAGACCAAGGCTTAGGGACTGTAGGACATTGCAGAAATGAAGTCCTTTGAGCTTATGCAATCCATATTCTTAGAGTCACTAGAAATCGTGTTATTCATGGCAGATTATGTAGTTTTAGGTTATGGTTTAGGTCATGGAGGGCAGTTATAACGACTTACAATGCCAACATCGAATGATTACAAACACAGTTTATTTCAACTGAAGATGAATGCCACTGTATCAATGCAATCAAGGAGTAGTGCATAAGAAAATGCAATAGAGAGCTGAAAGTTCCAATTAGCTATAATGAATCCAATGCCAACATGAAATAATTATTATAAACTTAATAATGTGTGCACTATCCCTCGGCTTTGCAATCGACCTGAATTGAAAAGGTTTTAATGTTGGTCTTATCGTAAATGTGAGTATGCTTGAGGAGATTCTCAAAAACTCCTACTCCAAGCCACAACTGGGAGGAGTCGTTTATTTGCAAAAGAAGATGGATGGGGGTTTTGACTTTGCCTTAGGGGGTTGTGTGTTGGGGGAGAGTAAAAAAAACCTTAATAGGAAGAAACCTTAATAGAAGGAACTTGAAAGAAAAGAAAGGAAAAAAAAAAAACGAATGTCATGGGAGAAAGGCGGTTGCAATTCATGTCGTGGAGAAAGGAGGGGGCATGGGATTTCTTGAAGGAGACACCGATTGATTAAGGGAAGAGAAGAAGACTATCAACGCAGGAGGAGAGGGAGAAATGGGGAGGCGATGATTGATGGAGAATATGAAGGAAGGGCCTGCGTACGTGAAGCCGATGCTGACCCGTGACAAGATCAAGAAGACTGCGAACGATTATCTGGAGGAATACAGACGCAAGTACATCGAGACCAGCAGCATCAAGCCCCTTCAACACTTTCTCCGTATCTGTCTGGGTGCATCCATTGTGTTTCTACAGCAGTAGCAACTAGCAAGATCTCGGAATCAGCAAGACGGACAAACATTGCAGGCCAAGTAACAGTTAATTTTGAAGGAGCAAGTAGTATCATTGATAGAGAAAGGAGGCATGCTGTCGCCATTCTGTCCAGGTCCAAGCGGGCTCCATTCAGTCTCGCCAAGGCTGTCCAAGCATCATCATCATCACGATCATCAGCAGCAGCCGCGTGCTGGTGATAGGCGCCAGAGAGACAGAGAGAGGCCGCTGACACTTGTACCACATCTCCATTAGCGCCATGGCGAACGTGGTGGAAAAAGGATGGGAGTATTTCCCCTTGTGAGAGAGAGAGAGAGAGAGAGATAGATGAGGGTGAAGAGACCCTCTCTTCCCACCAGAGAAGCAAGGAAGATTGAAGCCCCATAATTGACAGCATCAAGAGGCAGCGCTGCATTGCAATCATCATCATTGGAAAATAGTGGGAAGAAGCGACAGACAGTTTTCCAATCATTGATTTGTTAAGAGCCATATATCTCTTCTTTCTTTCTTTAATTAACAAATCTAAAGAAACCCTACCTCTTAAGTCCAGTTCATATGTCATTGCACATCTCTTCTCTATCACATAAGCTAACCATAGTAAGGGTCAAGTTAAACATACCCAAAAGTCATGCATAAGATTCACAAGGCCGTGGGAGGAGATCTTCATCGACAAAATCATAAGCAAGGATCAAAGGCGGATGGGAGATCCTTCTTGTTTTCTATGTAACATGGAGTTTGAAGAATAAGTGTGGAAGTTATAGGCAGGAATAGTATATGGGGAAACTGTGGGAAAAGAACAAGATGATGAGCTTCCATTTGAGACGACTGGCTAGAAGCTAGACTTTACGTGACTGGACTGCAAGAGGACACGGTCTCCAAGGACGTGACGACGACCTGCGGGTTTTCCAAGTAAGTGTCTAACTGGTTTATCTAAACTAAATGATATGGCATGATAACTTCTTTAGTTTAATATTTTTAAAATATATCGTTAAACTTGTTTTCTTATGCTACATGGTTGTTTGCATTTGTCTGAACTGGTTTTTATTTATAAAAAAAAAATCAAAAATAGTCGAAAACACTAAAAAATGACTCAAAATTATCTTAAATAAAATTTTATAAAATTATTGATTGAAAATTTATAAGTTCTGATATTTTTCCTATAAAGCTTATGAGTCAGGGAATTTACTGAATTTCTATCAAGATTTTTAAAGATGTTTTGTTATATTTAAAAATTAGAAAAGAGTTATTTTTAGGGAAAAAGCATAGTTTTCCTTTACGTAAAATGTGTTATTTATTGATATAAACTATGGATTCTTAGTGAAAGTATTGGAAACAAAATATCTGATTTGTTAGT
Organism: Lygodium microphyllum; assembly: GCF_053477565.2. Lineage (NCBI taxonomy): Eukaryota > Viridiplantae > Streptophyta > Polypodiopsida > Schizaeales > Lygodiaceae > Lygodium > Lygodium microphyllum. The sequence goes on along the minus strand of NC_141159.1, from coordinate 123,500,443 downwards.
GCATTTTTGGTTGTAAGGGTTAAAGTAAAGAAATAATGATTTAATAATATTTTACTTAAGAAATGCTTGTATAAAGATATGGTGTTTTGGTTTTGAAAGGAGAAATTATATACGGTATGAGCATTTAGGAAACATGGGAAATTACAAATAAAAAGTTTGACAACACTTTATAATGATTTATAATGTTAGGTTGCAATTATAAAATTTAGTTTAAAGTAAAACCAAAGTAAAATTAAAACAATTTGATGATTGGATGGCATGAGGAAAAGTCTTAGCATCTATATTAAGTTTTTACATGTTATTCATTCTATAACCAATTTCTTAAATATATGGAGTGAAGGGCTACTAGGATAATTTAAAGGAAGCTAAGGGGATATACAGGATTTAAAATGAACGTTTTATGTGAACCATAAGAGTGTGAAAAGAATTTGTTTTATCATGCTGATACTGGTTATAGAAGAAAGAAGGAAAGGACGTTATATTTGCAAAATGAATTAAGTACTTAAAAACTAATAAGCAACGACGAAATTAATATACGGAGTGGGAAATGTCTACCAAGGGAGATTAAAATTTAGGGGTTTATGGTACTTCAGAAAATTTGATTTGAATGTTTGTTTAAAATTAAACAAATAAAAAGAATTAATTTTAATCAGGTGGAGAGAAACATAAAAGGAATTTTAAATGGAGATATACAAATAGATTTGAGAGATCTATATCCCTGAAACAACCTTTCCAAAGTAAAACATTAAAAACATTTCCTGGATAAACCGCCACTAGCATGGCAGGAGAACATTATGAGGAGCTGCCTCTGAGAGATGGGGAGAAACCATAGTTATCTTAGGTTTAGCAATTTAGTGCCCAGTATAATTTATTGAAGTTTAGAATCTTTGCAGTTGGACTACTACAAACAATGTTGTAGATTTTAGGGAAGGCTAAGTTGAGTCAAATTAAAACAATTAGTGAAATAATCACCTGTTTAGTGCAACAACTCTTAGGAGTTGGCTTGTTAACCTGGGTAAAAGTGGCTTGGTCTTTGGCCAGTCAAGAACGCGGTACAGCATCAACCTGGAGAGCCGCGCCTATAATCAATTGAAATTCTGAACTATTCACAATTTGGAAGAATTAGTAGCCAAGGAAGAGGTGGCCAGGAGTGTCGTGGAAAGTTGCAACCTCAACAAGTACCTGGAAAGTTTCGCACAAGAACTTGATCACACGAGCTAAGTGAAATTCAGGTCCTACAACCTCGACAGCGAATGCGGCACTGTCACAGTGGGAAGAGGACAGAATTCTAAGCAAGTATTGGTTCGTCTAACCCCAGCCTTGGTGGAGAAGGCACTGGGACTAGAACCAAAGGTGGAAAAGAAGCAAAAGAGGGACATATACGCCATGCTGGGGATGAGAAAGGAGGATGTGCTAACAAATGATGGCATCAGTATCCAAGACATCCCCAATGCAGAGACCAGGCTACAGGCGAAGCTCATACATGCGCTCTTTTCTAGCCAGCGCTACAACGTGTTGATGCACCGGATTAGCGTACCAATACTAGAAAATGTACAGCCCATACCATGCACGAAGTCGACTGGAACGGCTACGTACGCAAGACTATCGACCAGGCAGCCCGAGTGCTAGCCTTAGGAAGCATGCCAGCAGGAGGAGAATCCCCGATGTTGAAGGCCGCAGAAAGAAAAAGGGCCTCCTCCAAAGCCTCGTTCATCGCATATGGGGGCATCTTAACGGCGCTTATCCAGGAGACCATGAAGGAAGCAGAAGAGGGGGAGGAGAAACACCCGATAGATCACCCCCCATCAACACCAGGAGAGGTCCAATGATAGGATGGAAATCGAGGAAGAAGGGGAAGAGCAGAAGAGCAAAAAGCAGGTCAAGGCGACTAAGAAAAAAGCAGCGCAAAAGAAAAAGAAACAGGATGAAGGCCGTAGAGAGGAAAGGAAAGACTTGGAGAAAGCGAAACAACAATTCCTCAGAGAGGCAGAGGAGAGAGAAGGGAAGAGGAAGTAGGAAGAAGAAGAAACAACGGAGCAAGTCAGGCATGCTAAAAAGGCGTCCAAGTAAGAGGCTGAAAGGAGAAGAAAAGAAGAGCAGGAGGAAAAAGAAAAACTAGAGGAAGAATACAAAAAGGCGAAAGAGAAAAGGAAAAGAAGAGTCATGGAGGAGGAAGAGGAGTTGAGAAGGAAAGAGGAGAAGGACCTGGCCGAAGCTACACGGTCCATCAAGCAGAAGTGCAGGGTGGATGACCCAGACGCCTGGAATCAGCCAAGGGAAGAGAGGCCTAGCTCCAGAATGCAGGCACCAGAACCCGCGCCCCCTGTAGTTCCAGAAGGAAAAGGCAAAGCACCCCTACATCCTATCCCCACCCTCATGGCACCCCCCGCTGAACCCACTGCGCTCACCCCTGTAAAATATTACACGGCGCAACGAACAGAATCTGAGAAAGAGATAGAGAGTACACAACAGATAAGAGGAGAATCAGTAAAATTCTTTAACTCCAAACAACTGATACAAAGATGGCTCTGTCCACCCGTGCGCTTCCACTAAATGAAGCTTAGATGGCGATCTAGACAGAAGATAGGTGAAGAGCTTAAGGCTAGCTGGAACAACAACTCTGACTGGGTGAAAGATGAGTGTAAGATGGCTGCGAAGGGGTTTAGCTTTTATAGCCCACGAAGGTCGTTAGGTCGGCCTGCTGACCGACCTACCATATGAGCCTCCACTAGTCGGCCAGGGAATATTCCAGGGAATATTCCCTTTACCATCGGGCAATGTGCCTCGAGTTGCTACCAGCTTAACCACTCTGTCTAACCCAAAGATTAGACCCACAATGGTCACCTTTTTGCCATCCGGTCACATAGACCTCATCTGATATACAAGTCAGGACTCCACCAATGTCCGGGCTCACACTTGGCTTCTCCTCATAATGGGGGCCTTACAACTTTGAGCACCATGGATCATTGGTAGTACCTAATGAGGGTGGGGCATTGATCATATCTAACACCCCCCCTCAATGTCCACCCATAGGTGAACTATCTCCTCGGCCCAATGCCGAGTCTCTGAAGATGAACTTGAAGCAGATCCTTCGTAAGTGCTTTGGTGAAGATATCTGCTCCATTCTCCTCTATTGGACAGTGGACAGTAGACCAATTCCACTATCCCATCCTCCATCAAATCACGCACATAGTGATACTGGATCTCTATATGTTTGGTGCGTGCATGAAACACTGGATTTTTGGCAATGGCGATGCAACTCTGATTGTCACATCTCAGCACAGTTGGTTCTTCATCCTGCACTCCCATATGCCATAGAATCCTTCTCAACCATACGGCCTCACATGCAGCAAAACAAGCTGCCTTGTACTCTGCTTCGGTAGAAGACAATGCCACTGTTGGTTGCTTCTTACTAATCCAAGAGAAAATTCCTGAACCCAAAGAGAAACAATAACCAGAAACTGACTTCCTGGAATCAATGTCTCCTGCCCAATCTGAGTCACAGTTCCCCACAAGAGAAGTTCTGAAACTGTATGTGATACCATAGTCAAGAGTTTTCTTCAAGTATCTGAGCACCCGCATCCCAGCCTTCCAATGACTCTCATGAGGTTTGTTTGAGAACCTGCTCAAAACACCAACAGCAAAACTGATATCTGGTCTGGTGTTACACAAGTAGATTAGACTGCCGACCAACCTCCTATACCTCCCAATGTCTGCTAGTGCTGATGTATCCTCAACGGATAACTTTACATTCACCTCCATAGGTGTACCTATCTCCTTGCACTCGGTCATGCCAAATGCCTTCAAGATCTCCCATGCATACTTCTTCTGAGAGATGAAGATCTTTCCTGGCTCTTGCCAGACTTCAATCCCCAAACAATAGTGCAGCAAGCCCAAGTCTGTCATTTCAAACTCAAAACTCAAATCCTTTCGAGTTTGGTTGATCATATCTTCATAGTCACCTGTAATAAGAAGGTCGTCCACATATAGGACAATCACTACAGACTTTTTACCATCCATGTAAACATACAAGTTAGCATCTGAGGCACATCTTTTGAAGTTTAGGTTTAAAAAGAACCTATCTATCCGTTGGTACCATGCTCTGGGGGCTTGTTTCAGCCCGTACAATGCCTTCTTCAGTTTACACACTTTGTTCTCAGAATGGGGGGCCTCAAACCCTGGTGGCTGAGCCACGTACACCTCCTCCTTGAGGTCTCCATTTAAGAACGCTGACTTAACATCCATTTGGTACACTGGCCACTTCTTGTGGGCAGCCACTGCAAGTACCGTGCGAATAGTGGTCATTCTGGCAGTTGGGGCAAATGACTCTTGAAAATCAAACCCTTCAACTTGTGAAAATCCTTGGGCAACCAGTCTAGCTTTGTACTTTTCTAAGGTACCATCAGCCTTGTACTTTACCTTCCAGATCCACTTGGTGCCAATAATCTTCCGCTTTGCTGGCCGATCCACTAGCTCCCAAGTGTCATTCTTCATTATGCTGTCATACTCCGCCTGCATAGCAGCCTTCCATGATGGATCTGCAAGTGCTTCTTCTAAGTCAGTTGGCTCCTTTACTTCTCTCATAATCTCAACCATCAAGGCCATGTTGACTATGTGAGCAGAAGCCCTCCTTTGCTCCTCTATTCTCTGAGACCTCCTTGGTCCGTCTGCCTTCTCCTCAACAGATGCAGGCATAGGATTATTGTGGTCATAGAGCTGCTTCACCCAGCGCGGCAATGGCTTTTCCGGTGGGGTGATGTCAGGTTGGTGAACTTTTTCCTCATCATCTGAAGATGATGCTTCCTCCTCCTTAAGGATAGGGATAGCTCTCGGGACAGGTTCATAGTGGACTACTTCTTCGCTTGATGATAAAGTGGAAGACCTTGCCTTCTCCTCCTCCACTGTATGCGGCTCCTCCTTGAACACCACATCACGACTCGCGATGATCTTCTTTGCCTCTTGGTCATATAACTTGTAAGCCTTCTGGTCATCACTATAACCCAAGAAGATACATTTTCTGCTTTTTGGTTGTAACTTGTTTCTCTTCTCATCTGGAACATGTGCATAACATTCACATCCAAAAATTCTGAAATGTGAAACAGATGGTTTCTTACCAATGTAAGCCTCATGAGGTGTTTTTCCCTTGAGAGCTTTTGTGTAGCTCCGATTTAGAATGTAGACTGCAGTATTAACAGCTTCAGCCCAAAAATGGTTAGGCAATCCCTTGCCCTTTAGCATGCATCTTGCCATCTCCACAATGGTACGATTCCTGCGTTCCACAACACCATTCTACTGAGGTGTGTGAGGCGTCGTCAATTGACGCTTGATCCCTTTGCTCTTGCAAAAGCCTTCAAACTCCTTTGAGTTGAACTCACCACCACCATCTGTTCTAAATTTCTTCACACTTTTCCCTGTTTCATTCTCAACAAGTATTAGCCATTCTTTAAACTTACCAAAAGCTTGAGCCTTATCACGAAGGAAGTACACCCACATCTTCCTACTGTAGTCGTCGACAATCAACATAAAATAAGAAGATCCCCCCAAGGCCTGTGTAGGCATCTTACCACACAAGTCAGCATGCACCAACTCTAGAGGAGCATGTGCTCTATTCTTGCTTTCTTGTGGAAATGCCTTTCTCTGTTGCTTGCCCATCATACAAGCTTCACATGGTTCCTTCAATTCAGTTATTGTAGGTAGGTGAGCAACCATACCTTGCTTTTGCATCTCCTTCAATACTGCAAATCCGATGTGTCCAAACCTTTCATGCCAAAGCTTACTTGTGCCCACTCCAGCGGTGGCTGTAAGAGCACTTAGCTCATACAGGTTGTTCCTTCTTTCTCCTTTGCCAACAATTGTGCCAGCACTATCAATAATTTCTGCACCTGTCTTCTTGAACCTCACTTCATGACCAAGATCAGTTATGGCAGCAACTGATAAGAGTTTTCTCCTGATTTCGGGAACATACAACACATTTGAAAGCTTTTTGACTTCACCATTTGCAGCAACAAAAGAAATAGTACCTGTGCCCGCAGCAGGGCATTTAGCATCATTTCCAACCGTCACAGTGATGGATTCTTGTAGAGGCTACATAGAACTGTATAGACCTTTCTTGTTGGTCATGTGACGGGAGGCCCCACTATCCAACACCCAAGAGTCAGTGGTAGATTCTTCTTGCGCCGAGGAGCACACTTCCTCAATGGTCGCCATGAATAATTCCAACTCTGCTTCAGCCGTATTGGCTGTCTCTTTCCCTTTAGTTTTAAGGGTACCATTCTTTTCATCTGCCTTCTTGACACGACAATCTGCAATTGCATGTCCTTTCTTCTTACAGTAGAAGCACTCTCCTTGAAACTTCTTCTTGCCGCCCTTTTTCTTTTTGTCACCATCATTTTTGGTGGAGGAAACACCTTTGCCTTTTGCATTGGCAGAGAATGCAGCATCTCCATTGTTGCTTCCTTCTCGTGCTTTCAGCCTCAACTCCTCCTCCATTAATAATGCACAAAACTCCTCAAAAGTCAAAGCTTGAGGTCTCACCTGAGTATTAAGGGCAGTTACTAGTCCATCAAACTTTTGTGGACAAATCCGAAGACACCTCCGAGCTAGCTCTTCGCTAGTCTTTTGTATCCCAGCGCCAGCCATCTGGTCGCGCAGATTCTTAATTCGAGTGATGAATGCTTCAACCGTCTCTCCTTCAGCAAACTTCTCCGCTGCTAGTTGATTCTCCAAGTTTTGAATCCTTGTTTGGTTTCGTGTTTCATACTGACTCCTTAGTACATTCCAAGCCTCTGACGCTTTGGTTGTATGCTGAATCAGAGTCAAAACACTGTCAGAACAGCTTGTAACTAAGGCACACAATGCATCTGCATTCCTTCGTTTCCAAGCTCGTAGAAGATCTACATTCGGAGGAATCATCACACTAGGATTTGATGGGTCGGGGATAGGCTGTGGTTCTGCGTCAGTCCCCAGCACAGTCTCCAGAAGCTCATAAGAATCAAGGATAGTTGTAATTTTGAACTTCCACAAGGTGTAGTTTGTACCATCTAACTTGCCTTCGCTGAAGGTTGGTGGACGAATCCTCAGTGTTTGAATAGCCGGTACAGCAGCACCACCTCCTGCACCGCTTCCTGATGCGCCAGAACTGCTTCCCGGAGTCGACATCATTTCTCTTTGCTGTTGAAGCCTTTGCCTCTTGCACGCTCTCCGATCTCTAGAGCCCCCTGGGCTCTGATACCATGTAAAATATTACACGGCGCAGCGAACAGAATCTGAGAAAGAGATAGAGAGTACACAACAGATAAGAGGAGAATCAGTAAAATTCTTTAACTCCAAACAACTGATACAAAGATGGCTCTGTCCACCCGTGCGCTTCCACTAAATGAAGCTTAGACGGTGATCTAGACAGAAGATAGGTGAAGAGCTTAAGGCTAGCTGGAACAACAACTCTGACTGGGTGAAAGATGAGTGTAAGATGGCTGCGAAGGGGTTTAGCTTTTATAGCCCACGAAGGTCATTAGGTCAGCCTGCTGACCGACCTACCATATGAGCCTCCACTAGTCGGCCAGGGAATATTCACCTTTACCATCGGGCAATGTGCCTCGAGTTGCTACCAGCTTAACCACTCTGTTTAACCCAAAGATTAGACCCACAATGGTCACCTTTTTGCCATCCGGTCACATAGACCTCATCTGATATACAAGTCAGGACTCCACCAATGTCCGGGCTCACACTTGGCTTCTCCTCATAATGGGGGCCTTACAACTTTGAGCACCATGGATCATTGGTAGTACCTAATGAGGGTGGGGCATTGATCATATCTAACAACCCCTAGCATCCCCACCAGCTTGGAAGTGTCCAACCTAATGGCCTGATGCAATACTTCATCAGTAAGGAAATGGCCCAAGGAAAAAGCACGGAAACCATGACCACGGGACCAAAAAGGCTAGCTGCAGATGCAGAATTGAGGCAGGACCAAAACCGTCCACGTATGGAGGCCTCAACCACCCCCACCCACACAACAATGATGCCACCAGCCAGTTATTATGATGAATACGTCGTTGAGCTGCTCTCCCAACTTGAGAGAGCGAAGGAGGAAAAAAGAATGGTAGTGGCTGAGTTGGAGAAAAAGAGTCAGTGGCGACTTTCCAACTGGAAAAAACCCTCATCATCGCCATGTAACAACGCCAAATATTCAAACTTAAGCAAGAGTTGAAAGCCAAAGAGGACAGGGAAGAAAGCTACAAGCAGTAGCTGGAGGACGAGAATTAGGAACTTGTGCAGATGCATCGGGAGTACAAGCTCCTCCTAATGCAATATAAGGAACTGGAGTCAAAGACTGCCACCATTGAGCATATGATGGAGGAGCTGAGCACCAAAGAAGAGGAGAGAAGCTAAGAGAGGGAGCAACAACGAAAGGAGATCGAGTCTATGATCGATCAGCTACGCCTCGGGAAGAAAGAACAAGACAACATGAGCAAAGAGCTCAGGGCCCAGGAGCAGAAGCTCGTAACCCTAGCTCAAAAGCAGGGGGAGAGTATGGAAGGAATGAGTAAAAGGGCCGAGGAATGGGCTACGCAGAACAAGGCAAGGGTGACGGCACTAGCGCAGCACCTTGCCTTGGTGGAGAAGAAAAAAATCTTGGCAGAAAGCAAGGCGGACGCCACCCAGATAGCCTTCACTGCCGAGCAACAGGCCTTCCTCAATACACTACTCGATACAACTCAACCAGAGGGAAAGGAGCCGTTGGAGGTGGTGAAGAAGAAATTAAGCATCGCACGCAGAGCCCTACATGTGGGGCTGCAGATGCCACCCCAACCTATGGAGGTTAGGCTGGGCTTAGAGGAGTAGCGAAAGTATCTACTACTAGTCGGCCTAACCCCCCAGGAGGCAGATGCCCTCAGCTTTGAAGAAAGAGCACTACAAGAAAATCGACAGAGGGAGGAAGTCAAACTCGAAGTCGACATGAACAGATTCAAAGAAGATGTAATCCCGCAGCCCCCCTCGCCACACGAACAGGATCCGACCCGCCCCTTGGATAGACAGGCCACCCTCAAGGAGCGATGGAAAAAGCTGGTGAAAGAAGCCAGAAAAAGGCTGCATGCCAAGCTAGTCGTGCGGCCATCCGCACCCCTCCCGCCATGCCCCGAAGACCTCCCAATGCAATTTCACGCAGAACTAGTGGTCTAGGAACGGCAGGAAATGGAAAAGGACCCTTTCTCTTTCAGTTTCCTTATGCCTGACAGCTTGAGAAGGGTCCTGTTGATCAAAGTGATGGAGGAGGTGATCGCAGCTGGCAACTGACTAGGCCAAAGATGGTTGAAGGACAGGGCAAGGACCCCCACTTTGTGGGGCATGGAGGAGGCCGAATTTTGACAAGACAAAATATACAAAGTGCCACACACGGTAAGGGGCTACGATTGCCAACCCCTCTAAAGAAGGCGAATATATAATACCAACATGCTCGCCTGGATGGCATTTTGTAACACCCTACCCTACAAGCGGAACGACCCCATGTTTATGGCGTATCCCTGTAGGGTAGGCGTGGATTTTGTCGCCACCCTCCATGGGAGGCATGACTTCCCCGTCATCTACAATTCGAATGCCACTTCCTTTGAGGACGCTCTACTTTTTTATCTAGGAAGCCTGCCCACCTCCATGATGCGCTTCCTCGCTGAGTTCTCCTCCTGTCCAAATCCCGCATTCATAACCACCTATAATTACCTTAGGCTCCTTAAACTCCTACTTAAGCAAGATCTGGCACTGCAAGAAAACGGCTTGCCTCCCCTCTTTTTTGATCCTAATGCTATTGACAGTTGCGCTATGACCCACCTAATGATGAGGGCTAGCCTACTACCTTCATTTTGCCTAGCTCTCCTAGAGGATATGAGCGACAGCCAATTCACTAGGTGCAATCACCCCTTCCTATCCACCACCTCTCTCCACGTCCGCATGAACCTGAAAGGGTACATGCATAGCCACCAATTTTTATGCAAATCCATCTGCCCGCCCTCCCCCCTCATTCCGACGATGAGAATTAGACTTGGCTGTCTTGCTCTTGATGTAATACTATCCCGAAATGTATCCAAAAAAAAAAAAGAGAGACAAGAAACAAAGCAACGAAACGCACGATCACTGCACCTAGGGGTTATTAAGTTAGGCGTATCTGGTGGCTTCGGTCAGCCCGCTTCGCTCCTAACCCTCTAGCCCTTTTTGATCCCCCACGTCACGCTTAGGGCACATCAATGACAGGACACACCTAGGGAGGTAACACTCACCTATGGTTAGACCTGTCACCCTAAGCCATTGGCACCACACCCCCTTGGCACAAATGGGGTCCTCAAGTGTGGGACATCACCCGAGCTCGCCTGTGATTAGACCCACTTTCCCATTCCACTAGCACGAGCACACTGCACCAACATGCTGGGGATAGCACTCCCCTTAGGTAGAGCACCGCACCTTCGTCTTCAGGTACACCAAAAACGCCCAACCACCAACTTCAAAGGCCCTCTTCCACCTATGCAATCCAGTGAGCTGCTCCGATGAACATCATTCTTGAGCTTCCACAAGTGCCTCAGTCTACATGTGGCCCTCACCCATACACCCACGCCAAAGTGCCATGGAACTGGCACCCGTCTAGGAGGGGGGTAATGTTAACCCCAAGTCAAGATGGCAAAAAATGGAGGAAAAAGAAAAAGGAAGATGGAAATAGAGCAAAGACACGCAAGCGGCCTCTAAAGATGAACCGGGGCAAAAAGCGCAACCTTAAAAGAAAAGGTGCCTCAAAAAACTCAAAAAATTATTGTAAAAGAGCGCTAGGCTCCCTCTTGTGCCAATTGTAAAATATTAGATGGGTGTAGGCTAGAGGCACAAGGCTAAAAGAGGAAAATAAAAAAAGGACCTTGCCACAATGGCCAGTCATGTAAAAAAGGGATGGGTGCCCATGGGATTTTAGGGTTTATATATATAAAGTTTAAAAAGTGGATAAGAGATCATTCTTTGGTGTGTGGCAAAAGGAGTCATCTTCTTCTTCTCTCCTTCTCCCCTTCTTGCTTGTGTGTGCTTGATGGACCTAAAAACGGGCCGGCACTGGCTCATGCACTAGACGGGCCTCGTCACTACACACAAGACAACCCCTCGGCCTCGCGGCCAGGAGCGTCTATCAAAATCTCTGCCTTCCTGCACATTGCGTTTGTAATACGTTGTAGTCCAACTGATCCTAACCCAATATTACTCCTCAGAGGGAGTCCCTTTCACATAGCCAAAAGGCTCGAATCACATACACATGGGGTTCCTCCTACGGCTGAATGCCGTCAACCCTCTGCGACTCTCCTACACCTTGGGGATTGGCCCCTCGATGCGTCGCTCAACATTTAGACATTTCGCACAAACGTCGCTCAAGGTACCCAATAAGCGTGTCCAGGAATGTACCATTGTCCTTACTTAATTTCCCCTTTAGGATCCCACGACTAGCCTACAGCATGGGTATCTCACTGCCTCTCAACGTAGGTCGTGTTCCAAAAACAATTGCAATGCATGTCCAGGAGCTGATCACCGATACTCTTAAATTCTTTTCATGCTCTATGAATTTGGTGGATGTCTAGTGCTCAAACATTTAGCAAAACAGTATCGTGCACAAGTGCAAATCATTCTTTTAATGGTTTCCAACTACCGTTCGTGCTTCGTTGCATGGGCCTAGCACCGAGGTGATCCTCGTGCTACTAAGCTCTTAATTTTAATTATCATCCGTCCTAAATGCTATGCATAGAAATCAGCAACTTTCCCATCATTTCACACGGCATTTAGACATATTTCAACTTCTCTACCCTTCCCCGGTTAAGTATTGCATCGTTGGATAGATTTATAGGGTATTTCACCATCATTTTATGTGGAAAAAACAGAAAAAGACACACTAGAACAAGAAGGTGGGGTTGAACTGAGGCAAATCCTCATGCTTTAGTCTCCACAAACATTCACAAACATTGCTCTTATTTATCCTTATTTTTCGGAACCCAAAATGTATTTTTCCCCTATTTTTAAGGGTTTTTCCACCATTTTCTTGTATTTTCCCTTATTTTTATGCATTATTTAATTGCTGAAAATTAAGAACAGGTTATGGGCTGTGGCCCTTAGTTCCTTCTTGCAGAAAAATGAAAGTTTAGTTGATGTTCCTATTTACCTCCCCCTTTTTATGCCAGAACCCATCATTTTCCCTTGATTTTTCATGTTTTTCGTGTTTTAGCATATTATCTTGACCCACAAAATGCATATTTTTCTGATTTTTTGATTATGACCAGCAAGAACTCATAGAAAACAGTACCATGAACAATTTTTATCCCACATGAACAGCATTTCATCAATCAAAAGCCATAAAAGCTCAAATTTCCTTTGAAAATTTTAAATTACCGCTTATTTGCGTGTTTCGGGTTTCATGTCCATGGCTGTAGATTTGGAAACCAGCAGCACTTCATGTCCAGCACAATCACCAATCACCATTTCCAGCCCGTGGAGCAATCCGATCCATGCCGGACAAGCCTCCACCATTCTTTCTTCTTCCTTCTTCTCCCCACATGAACTTGCCTTTAGAAGAGAGAGAGGGAGGAGAGAGAAAGACTGAAATCAGAGATCTTCAAAGAGAGCATCATTCGACGAGCGAAGGGCGGCGAAATGATTGGCATCCAGGAGGGAATGAGGGGCAGTGATCAGTTGCAGGGGTTGTTTGCAGGCTGCCATGGTGATCACCAAGCATGGAGCGCAAATTTCGGCGCCTGCTGTCGTGATCCTCTTCTCTCTCTCTCCACGATTTTCCTCCTTCATTTTATGTAACATTTCATTTTGGGCCCCAAGGGTCACTTACTCATTTGGCCAAACTCATGTCCACCTTTTCAAATCTTGCCCAATTCTTGGCCATTTCCCCATCCGATCTCCGAATTGAGCTCTGAAAAATCCTGGGCGTCTGGCTTAGCATCCCGCATTGGCCAGTAGCTCGTGTCAACCCGCACGACTGTCTGAAAAATTATGAAAAATCAACAAGTGTCGCTCGGGCGCCTTTAAAGCACTTTGGCGCTTAAAATCGTCCTAGATCGAGCCGCCGCCTTTGACAGTGAATATTTTTCCCTTGATATTCATAATTTTTAGCTATTTTTAAGCACTTCCCGTCACCTAAATTCCGCTCTCATTGGCAACCACGGGATAGGGCGACACAACCCGTCGAATCCACGAACATATGTGCACATAAACAACCAAAGAAGCATCAAATTGATACAAAACAATTATCATCATAAAACTCAGCACAATGCTCCCCCTACCCCTGGCAGAACCAAGGCATAACATCCACAAGGAGTAGGCCTAGCATCATTTAATAGAAGATCCGAAGCGAGTCACTAACCAGCTGCTCCAACACAGCCAAACTAAAAAGAACTATCAAAGAGGTTGCCCTAAGTGGTAGTCTGAACTACTGACCAACTAAAGACAACACAACTAGGAGCTCCTACAAGGCGAAGACTCCTATAGCCTGATCAAAGTGTACTTTCTTCCAGTACATGTCTTCTTTTGGGGTTTGTATTGGATGAACATACTTGGGCATGTAAAAAGGAGGGAGCTGAGCATAGTGACCCAAGGAGAACAGGGCATCGGTCTCAGGACCTGTCTCGGCACCCAAGAACCTACCAAGCCCTTGCAAGGCGACACTTAATCCTTTTCTAACGCTCACTTTTATTTTCGCTCCACCCGTCCTTGTTTTGGTATTATTTATCCAGCAAGAAGCCACCCCTAGGAAGACAAGGTATCGGCCCCGGGTCTGACTCGTCCCCAGGAACCTACCAGGCCTTCGCAAGGCAATGAGCAACGGCTTATATATTTTCATTTCTTTTCTTTTCTTTGATAGGGGTTAGAACCCCTTTTTACACACCTTCGTATTGATATTCATCTTTTAGGATATTCAGGATTTCTTGGCATCATTATTATTATCTTCTAGCAGGCTTCTCTAACTGCCTCACTACTAACAAGAACTCCTAGAACGGCTGCCTAGCAGGCTGGCAGAACAGGGCCACTAGGACTTCCTTCTCAAACAGGTCTTTCAATGTCTAACAATGTCTTTACAGGAGGCAATGACTACTCCGACCTCCCTCAAACATACTTAGCCTAAACTTGGGACTTCATGCCTTGGTTGCCGGTCCCCAACAAAAATGTGTCCCCTCGACAAGTACAAATACACATATAACAGGAAGGAAAGGTAGTCGTAAAGGAGAAATATCACTTGGATTGACCACAAGAAGCTTCCATCGCAGCAAAGGCTCCTCCAGGCTCCACTAAATTCCACTAACCACGAAATCTGTCCAGCACAACACTTAAAACAAAAACCCGATTAAACGCACCCGCACTAGACAGGGAAATGGCCCTCTTGGCCTAATGAAATAAAACACTTCACTACAAAACTGAATCGGCCCTCTTGGCCTAATGAAATAAAACAATACTATGTAGAACATCCACCTGGGAACAACCATGATAGACATCAAAGCATACTATTCCCAGGGAAATAGAGGCTCGTAGCCCTATACTAAGTGCATTAAATTATGACCTATCCCTCCTGCATATATCGCAAGAGGTGTTCGCATCACATGTCGTCTAACCAGTCTGTGGGTCCAAGATAATAAAGGCAGATGAGTCTCGCTTACCCTCTGCATCACCCAGATCAACCATCGTCTGCCAAAGAGGGCATGTTCAGAAAGCATACCCCACAAGCAACCAGGTCCTGTCTCATCGTCAATAGATATATCGGGACAAGGGCCACAATTAAAGAAGATGTCTTCTTCATACGCAAAATTAGCCAATGAATCGGCAAACTGATTCCAATTCCGTGGAATCAGCTGAAAAGACACTCTATCGAATTCGTCTAGCAGGGCTATGGCAGTATGATGGTACATACAAAGGATGGGGTTTCGTACCATGTACATCCCATTGAGTTGATTTAAAACCAATTGAGAGTCCCCTTTTACCAACAACTGGCGGATACCACCCTTCTTTGCAATATTCAAACCCATGATCAGGGCTTTGTATTCGGCCATATTATTAGTAAAATTTGCCCCGAGATAAGCAGCTAACTTCATGACAATGCGTCGTCGGGGGTCTCGGATGACAACTCCTACACTTCCTTTTTTACATGCACCCCTGGACGCCCCATCAAAGTACAAGGTGTACGTCCATAAAGGGTTTACATATCCCGCCATCCCGGACTCTACTCGTAATTATGGTAATCAAAATTCAGCATATTCAACGGGTGGACTGTAGGCTCCATCCCTCCATCATCATTGAATTCAACAGGGATGCTCGTCAAAATTTGTAGGCAGTGATGGCAGAAGACCTTGATTTCCCAAATAAATGTCCCGCCTTCTTGCTCAATCACCTTGTATCCTTTGCTCCACCAAATGAGCTTCCCCTGATGATACCTCTGTTCTAAATATGGGTGTTCTAAATAAGGGATCAGACGACCCATCAACCTCTATCACGATTTCCTTGCAGATGTTTGATCGATCTTGCCTAGACCTGCAAGGCAGTCATAGCATTAGTGCAATCAGAAGTAATAAGGTTTAATCTTATTAAGATTAACCTTATTTTTAAATTCTATCCCCTCAAGGTCAGCTAACAACACTGTAGATTTATTCTTTCCTATCCTAACGATCTTATAGGGCCCATCCCATTTGGGTTCTAGCTTGCCTGGGAATAATTCACGTCGTGCGTCATAATACAGAACAAGCTGTCCTTTCTTGAAGGTGTATTTCTTGGCTTTGAGGTCGTGTAGCTGCTTCATTCGGCGCTTCGCCACTTCTTGGTGCAATAAGCTCTGCAACTTAAGCTCATCTAAATGTGCCAGTGTCGTCAAGCGCTCAAAAAGTGCATCTTCATCGCTCAAAGAATGATTGATGGCAAACCGAATAGTCGGCAGCTCAATTTCTAGAGGCAAGACACACTCCTCCCCATATACTAACTTGAACGGGGTATGGCCAGTGGCTCGTTTGAAGGTCGTATTATAAGCCCACACTGTCACGTATAACTTTTTATCCCAATCCCGTTTCTTTTCTGAAACAATTTTGGACAGGATGCCCACAAGCTGCTTGTTGGTGCTTTCGACTTGCCCATTGGCTTGCGGATTATATGGGGTTGTCTTGTTATGCTTGATGTGCCACAACTCTGTCAAACCTTTGATCACCTTATTTAGGAAATGGGTTCCGCGGTCCGACACTAATTCTTTCGGTGGACCAAACCGGCATATTATCTGCTCTAAAAGGAAACTAGCAGCTTCTTTAGCATCATCTTTCCTTGTTGCACGTGCTTCTGACCACTTTGTGAAGTAGTCAGTTGCTACAATGATGTACCGCTTTTGCGTAGTCGATGACGGAGTAATAGGACCCACAAAGTCTATTCCCCACTTCTCAAATGGAAGTATCGCCATAATAGGGGTGAGTGGTCGTTTCCTATTCTCTCGACTATCATGTCGTTCGCAAATATCGCATCGCTTAACATATGCAAACGCATCCTGGAAGATGGCAGGCCACCAATAACCTGCTCTTAAAGCCTTCTATGCTGTAAGCCGTCCAGCAAAATGGCCACCGCAAGCAGAATCATGGCACTCTTCCAAAATGAATGGCACCTCGTCAGGCATCACACACCGGCGATAGATGTCATCAACCCCTTGCCAATATAATGTACCTGCGATCAATGCAAACTTTAACGCTTGCTGCTTAATTTTCCTTTTCTCAGCCTTAGATAATTCAGATCCCGCCTCTCCCGTTGATAAATAATGCGTTATTGTAGCATACCAGGAGGGAATAGATGCCGTATCTATTTTAAATAACCACTCCATATCACTACCTTCAGCCACAGATTCTTTTAGCTCCCCAAAGTCCACAAGACATTCCACGATGCCTTGAAACCTTGGTGGCTTACTCTTGATTTCATAATCAAATTCCTGCAAAGTGATTAACCACTTCGCTAAACGATCAGGCGGCTATAACTTATTCATCAACAGTCGAAGTCCCTTCGCCTTCGTATAAAGCACGACTTTCTCATAGAGAATGTAATGCCTGAATTTCTTGGTCCCAAAGACCATCGCTAGACACAGCTTCTCCATGTAGGTGTAATTGATTTCGGATACCCCCAGCTTCCGACTAGCAAAAGCAATCGGGTGGTACCACTTCTCTTCCCAAATTTGGGCTAAACAGCAGCTGATACTATACATGGTGGCTGCTGAGAATATATAGAACACCTCACCTCTTTTAGGTGCTTTTAAAACGGGCGCTCTTGCTAGCTCTTGTTTCACATCCTCGAATGCTACCTTACAAGGGTCACCCCATACAAACGAACAGCTAAAGGACAATAAATTTGTAAGTGGCAACGTTCTTTCTGCTAAGGCGTTGATGAATCTACGGTAGTAACCAACCGAAGACAGAAAGCTATGAACCTCTTTCGGAGTGCGTGGTGGACCCATGGCAACTATAACTTTGACCTTCTCGGGGTCTGTCGCAATTCCTACCGAATTGACCACATGACCCAGCAATAGCCCATAAGGTACTCCAAAAACACACTTCCGTGGGTTTAGGGCGATGCAAAATTGTCTACAGCGCTCAAAGCATTTTCTTAAAATGATCAACTGCCTTGCTCTCACGGTGGCAGCCCCTAAGTCATCAATAAACACCTTCAACTCTTCAGGGGATATGTCACCGAATGTCTTATCTGCTGTTCGTTGCCACGAACCAGGCGCATTGCATAAACCAAAGGCCATCACATGGTACGCAAAAGTACCAAATACAGTGATGAAAGTTGTTTTCAACTTATCCTCTTCTGCAATTGCCATTTGGTTATATCCTGCAAAGCAATCCATAAATGAATATATCTCCCTACCCGCTAATTGATCCAAAATCTGGTCAATAAATGGCAACGGGTAATAGTCCTTAACTGTGTGCTTATTCAGCTCCCTAAAATCTACACATAAACGGATCTGATTATTCTTCTTCTTTCTAATCACAACTGGCGAACACCATTCCGTGTGTTGCACAGGAAAAATCAAACCCGCTTCTCGAAGCTTCTGTAACTCTTCAAACAGGCCGTCCCTCAATCCGAAAGGCATACGCCTTACTTTCTGCCGTACAGGACGACTGCCCTCTTTCAACGGAATTGTATGAACAGCAAGGCTAGGAGGAATGCCTCTCAACTCATCATAACTCCAGGCAAAAATATCACAGAATTCCTGGATCAAGGCCACATAGTCCTCCCTTTCTGCTGTGCTGAGCATAGAACCTATTTTGATTGGCCGTGAATCACCAAGCGTACCAAGGTCTAGCTCGATGACATCTGCATCTCTTATACGATCTTGGCCCTCTATCGGCTCATTCAAAGTGATCTGATAGATGTCCTCCGTGGTGGATCCCTCTTTGGACTCATCACTCGATGATGTCTCACTGCCAGATAAATCTTCTAATGTCTCCAATTCTGTAGAAGATAGAGGAGCTCTCTCACTCTGCGGGGACTCAGGATAAGCATCAACCACCACACGCTGGGCACCTCTGCCGAATATCAGTCGACCGGCAGGTATATCTACTTGGCAGTCCGCTTGCAAGATCCAAGGTCGTCTAAGTAATACTTGGTAACTTGGCCGCCCTGCAAAACGAATCACCCTAAAGTCCAACATGCATTCTACATTTGCAACAGTGACATGGACCTTAGTAATGCAGCCTTCCGGCTGTCTCAAACTGTCATCTGCCATTCTGAGAATTGTGGAGGTATCTTTCTGAATCGCAAGACCCAACCTTTCCATCAGTTCAGAACTCATAATGTTAACAGATGATCCCGTGTCGACAATGGCATAATCTACTAATATCCCATCGACATAGGCTGCAACCCTTGGGCAATGCTTCTCAGCATGCTCAAACCAGTCATCACCAACTCGCGCAATACCCAAAGGTTCTACAATATACCCGGTACGTAGGATCTTTCTAAATTCCTTACGTACTCCTGGGGAAAGCTTAATAAGCTGTAAAAGATTCACATCCGGCTTGACTTCGCAAAGAGAGCTTGCCAAATCGAATTCATGATAGTTCGATAGAGCTCGCTTTTCATGCCAAACCATCCGCTCTTTAGGTCGCTGAACCGGCTTTATTGCCTCTTTCTTAACTTTCACCTTCTTCTTTGGTGGTTCCTTATCGGCTTTACTTTCCACGGGCTTCAAAGGTCCCCCTTCCATGGCAGGATCCAAAACTTGCGTTCCTTTGTCGCCTTGTTTAGGGTTTCCGTCGACAGGCTTATCCCTGTCGGCTCCTCTACCCTTTTGACCTCTTGTAAGAACAGCTCGCAGATTAGAGGTTTCAGCATCATTAACGCGTACAGCCTCAATCAAACTAACCCCACTACCACTAGGTAGCTCCTCCACTGTAGTCTTTGGTCGTTGAAGTATTTGTTTAGGCCCGTCCTCTCGCTGGGAATCATTTCCTTGGGCACGATGATTAACAGGCCCTGGTTGCCGACTTCCTCGCTGGAGGGAACTGATCTTACTCCAGCAAGTAGCTGCTAAATGGCCGGATTTTCCACAAATGTCGCACTTAATATTTGGGCAATTTCTTGGATAGTGCTGCCCGCCACACCATTTGCAACTAAACCTCGACGGTGCACCCTCCTCCGGGTATCTACTTCCAATCAAATTTTGTTGTTTTTTAAGGAAGTTAACATCAACAGCTATTTGTCGATACTGCTCCGTAATCATGTCGGTATAATGCTTCATCATGTCCTTAACCTCGCCAAGAACATTAGAAGAACTCGACTCATAGCCTTGGTCATTATCATGTCGTTCAATCGGCCTAACAATTCGATTAGGCACAGGCTGTTGAGCTACAGGCATGGTGTTAGAATTGACCGCCTGGCCTCCACTACTTGGAGCCATTTGACTGCCCGTAGGCATCGACATGCTAGGGGGAGCTAGTAATAAAGGGACATTCTGCATCATGTTCCCTCTCCCATTAGGATTAGCCATCGCTATCCCTTGACCACTACTGCCATTGGTCATTGCCACATTGTTTCCCAATACTAAACCCATATTCGAATTGTCGCGAGAAGCATAGGCTGCTTGTAGTCGGGATTCCACCTCT
Organism: Lygodium microphyllum; assembly: GCF_053477565.2. Taxonomy (NCBI): domain Eukaryota; kingdom Viridiplantae; phylum Streptophyta; class Polypodiopsida; order Schizaeales; family Lygodiaceae; genus Lygodium; species Lygodium microphyllum. Next base: position 123,480,314 of record NC_141159.1, on the reverse strand, counting down.
TGTGCTCGTGTAATGGCAGTATCTATATCCCCCAAGGGAACACTACTCAACTGCAATTGGATATTAAAGTCCAAACCATGTAGGAAATATTGCAATTGGGCAGCTGCGGGGATAGGGATAGAGGTGTCCAACTTACGGAAAACCTCTTTTATCTTCTTCGCATAAGCACGAATATCTTCGTGTGGTTCTTGGCAGGTCACGTTGAGTACACGCAACCAATATTGCCCACCCCTTTCAGGGGCAAACTCCCTTCGAAAAGCTCCATAAAATGCATCAATGTTCAATATGGTTCCGGCTTCTAAACCATGATACCATATAGCGGCTCTTCCTTTGAGAGTCATATTGAAGAACATCATCAAATGTCCTTCCTCTTGAATGCGATAGTTAAACATCAGCTTTTGAAACTCCCTAATGTGGAGTTCCGCATCTTCCTCAACTAACCCATTAAAAATGGGTAGCGGGTAACCTAGAGCCGGCAAATCCGTCGTTCCTGCTGGAATTGCAATAGGCTGTGCCATGACGAGGATTGGATTTGCACTAGGAATAGGGGACGGTGGGGTTACACTTCCCGTACTTGACATGGACTGGCTTATAGAAGGAAGGGGAGCACTAGAGCTTCCGCCTTCTCCTAACTTACTGCTTGTGGTCCTAAGACCACTAGATCCACTCCCTCGTAAGGGTTCAGCACCGCTACGCTTAGGGGAATATCTCCTAAAAATTTCAGCACGTCGCCTAGCTCTTTCGTCTCTTTCTTGCTTTTGGATTTCTGCTAGACGATGCTTATCAATAAATAACGGATCAATCTCAGTATCCTCTGGCATAAACTGCTAGTTGGTCCTTAAACAACCAGGATTCGAGAACCGCCACTTTTAAGCGGCTCCCGGCAGACGCACCACTGATGGACCTAAAAACGGGCCGGCACTGGCTCATGCACTAGCCAGGCCTCGTCACTACACACAAGACAACCCCTCGGCCTCGCGGCCAGGAGCGTCTATCAAAATCTTTGCCTTCCTGCACATTGCGTTTGTAATACGTTGTAGTCCAACTGATCCTAACCCAATATTACTCCTCAGAGGGAGTCCCTTTCACATAGCCAAAAGGCTCGAATCACATACACATGGGGTTCCTCCTACGGCTGAATGCCGTCAACCCTCTGCGACTCTCCTACACCTTGGGGATTGGCCCCTCGATGCGTCGCTCAACATTTAGACATTTCGCACAAACGTCGCTCAAGGTACCCAATAAGCGTGTCCAGGAATGTACCATTGTCCTTACTTAATTTCCCCTTTAGGATCCCACGACTAGCCTACAGCATGGGTATCTCACTGCCTCTCAACGTAGGTCGTGTTCCAAAAACAATTGCAATGTATGTCCAAGAGCTGATCACCGATACTCTTAAATTCTTTTCATGCTCTATGCATTTGGTGGATGTCTAGTGCTCAAACATTTAGCAAAACAGTATCGTGCACAAGTGCAAATCATTCTTTTAATGGTTTCCAACTACCGTTCGTGCTTCGTTGCATGGGCCTAGCACCGAGGTGATCCTCGTGCTACTAAGCTCTTAATTTTAATTATCATCCGTCCTAAATGCTATGCATAGAAATCAGCAACTTTCCCATCATTTCACACGGCATTTAGACATATTTCAACTTCTCTACCCTTCCCCGTTTAAGTATTGCATCGTTGGATAGATTTATAGGGTATTTCACCATCATTTTATGTGGAAAAAACAGAAAAAGACACACTAGAACAAGAAGGTGGGGTTGAACTGAGGCAAATCCTCATGCTTCAGTCCCCACAAATATTCACAAACATTGCTCTTATTTATCCTTATTTTTCGGAACCCAAAATGTATTTTTCCCCTATTTTTTAGGGTTTTTCCACCATTTTCTTGTATTTTTCCTTATTTTTATGCATTATTTAATTGCTGAAAATTAAGAACAGGTTATGGGCTGTGGCCCTTAGTTCCTTCTTGCAGAAAAATGAAAGTTTAGTTGATGTTCCTATTTACCTCCCCCTTTTTATGCCAGAACCCATCATTTTCCCTTGATTTTTCATGTTTTTCGTGTTTTAGCATATTATCTTGACCCACAAAATGCATATTTTTCTGATTTTTTGATTGTGACCAGCAAGAACTCATAGAAAACAGTACCATGAATAATTTTTATCCCACATGAACAGCATTTCATCAATCAAAAGCCATAAAAGCTCAAATTTCCTTTGAAAATTTTAAATTACCGCTTATTTGCGTGTTTCGGGTTTCATGTCCATGGCTGTAGATTTGGAAACCAGCAGCACTTCATGTCCAGCACAATCACCAATCACCATTTCCAGCCCGTGGAGCAATCCGATCCATGCCGGACAAGCCTCCACCATTCTTTCTTCTTCCTTCTTCTCCCCACATGAACTTGCCTTTAGAAGAGAGAGAGGGAGGAGAGAGAAAGACTGAAATCAGAGATCTTCAAAGAGAGCATCATTCAACGGGCGAAGGGCGGCGAAATGATTGGCATCCAGGAGGGAATGAGGGGCAGTGATCAGTTGCAGGGGTTGTTTGCAGGCTGCCATGGTGATCACCAAGCATGGAGCGCAAATTTCGGCGCCTGCTGTCGTGATCCTCTTCTCTCTCTCTCCACGATTTTCCTCCTTCATTTTATGTAACATTTCATTTTGGGCCCCAAGGGTCACTTACTCATTTGGCCAAACTCATGTCCACCTTTTCAAATCTTGCCCAATTCTTGGCCATTTCCCCGTCCGATCTCCGAATTGAGCTCTGAAAAATCCTGGGCGTCTGGCTTAGCATCCCGCATTGGCCAGTAGCTCGTGTCAACCCGCACGACTGTCTAAAAAATTATGAAAAATCAACAAGTGTCGCTCGGGCGCCTTTAAAGCACTTTGGCGCTTAAAATCGTCCTAGATCGAGCCGCCGCCTTTGACAGTGAATATTTTTCCCTTGATATTCATAATTTTTAGCTATTTTTAAGCACTTCCCGTCACCTAAATTCCGCTCTCAGTGCTCTTGAGAGAGGGAGTGTGAGAGTGTGAGGGAGTGAGTGTGTGTGAGAGTGAGAAATCAAGAGGATGAAGCTCTTCACCATCTTCTCTTCTCTTCTTCTCTTCCCTTCTCTCTACTTGCACGCACGGCTATGGAGGATGGAGCTTGGAGGTGGAGGAGGCTTGAGGATGCTTGAGCTAGCATCTAGGATCGTGGAGCTACCGGTGTGTGGAAGAGAGGAGGAAACTCATATCGGCACTAAGGTAAGCTCACTACACTCGTAGGATCAACAACGCGTCGGCTAGGTGAGAGATATCCAGTAGAGCTCGCTTGGAACGGTTGAAACAATAAGCGGTCCGTGGGTCTTAGTGGTTGAGCGAAAGCTCCCACATTTTGTAACCCCAAGTCAAGATGGCGAAAAATGGAGGAAAAAGAAAAAGGAAGATGGAAACAGAGCAAAGATACGTAGGCAGCCTCTAAAGATGAACCGGGGCAAAAAGCGCAACCTTAAAAGAAAAGGCGCCTTAAAAAACTCAGAAAATTCTTGTAAAAGAGCGCCAGGCTCCCTCCTGTGCCAATTGTAAAATATTAGATGGGCATAGGCTAGAGGCACAAGGCTAAAAGAGGAAAATGGAATAAGGACCTTGCCACAATGGCCGGTCATGTAAAAAAGGAATGGGTGCCCATGGGATTTTAGGGTTTGTATATATAAAGTTCAAAAAGTGAATAAGAGATCATTCTTTTGTGTGTGGCAAAAGGAGTCCTCTTCTTCTTCTCTCCTTCTCCCCTTCTTGCTTGTGTGTGCTCTTGAGAGAGGGAGTGTGAGAGTGTGAGGGAGTGAGTTTGTGTGAGAGTGAGGGATCAAGAGGGTGAAGCTCCTCACCGTCTCCTCTTATCTTCTTCTCTTCCCTTCTCTCTACTTGCATGCACGGCTATGGATGATGGAGCTTGGAGGTGGAGGAGGCTTGAGGATGCTTGAGCTAGCATCTAGGATCGTGGAGCTACTGGTGTGTGGAAGAGAGGAGGTAACTCATATCGACACTAAGATAAGCTCACTACACTCGTAAGATCGACGGCGCGTTGGCTAGGTGAGAGATAGCCATTAGAGCTCGCTTGGAACGCTTGAAATAATAAGCGGTCCGTGGGTCTTGGTGGTTGAGCGAAAGCTCCCACAAGAATGTTTGGTATGTCATTAAATCCTTTCAAGTCAGTCTTTGCAGCTAAAAGGGGTGTGTTTTTGGGTCATATCTTGTCAGAAGAAGGCATGAGTATTGATCCTAGAAAGATTGTAGCTATTCAGAAAGCTAAAGCTCCAAGTAATGTGCAGGAAGTCATGAGGTTTGTGGGCCAAGTTAAGTGGCATAGCAAGTATTTAAGGTACTTATGACATATTTGTTCTCCTCTTACAACTCTCACTAGGAAAGGGATGCAGTTTGTTTAGAGGGAGGATCAGGAGAGAGCCTTCAGTATTCTTAAGAAAATGTTGGTGGTGGCTCCAATCTTGCAACCTCCAGCATGGGATTTACCTTTCCATATTTTTGTTGATGCATCTGATTTGGCTGTGGGAGCTGTTCTAATGCAGGATAAAGTATTTGGTTGGTACAGACCAATTTATTATGCAAGCAAGAGATTAAGTACTGCTAAAAAGAACTATTCGGTAACTGAAAGAGAAGCACTTGGAATGGTTTTTTCAGTGCAGAAATTCAGACATTATTTGCTGGGCAACCCAATCATCTTTCATGTTGATCATCAAGCACTCTTGTTTTTGGTAAATAAGCCTCAATTGACAAGTAGATTAGCAAGATGGATGTTGCTGTTACAGGAGTTTGATTTCAAAATTGTTCATACTCCTGGGAAAGAACATGCTATAGCTGATTATTTAAGTCGATTGGAAAATGATGATTTTGAAGTTGGAATTTCTGATAAGTTACCTGATGCTGAACTTTTTGAGGTTCAGGTTCTTGATTCTGATTCATATTATAATCAAGTGCTGCATTTTCTGAAGTCATGCATTATGCCTGCACACCTTTCAGCAGATCACAGGAGGAGGTTGGCACTAAAGAGCAGAATGTTTCAGGTTATTATGAATACATTGTACAGGAGGGGAGTTGATAATATCTTAAGAAGGTGTGTTCTTGAGTTTGAGCAACCAGCAGTGTTACATGAAGCTCATGCCGAACTATCAGGAGGTCATTTCTCTGGAGAGATTACAGGCAAGAAAATACTACAAGCAAGGCTATGGTGGCCTATTGTGTTGAAAGATGCTCATCAGTATGCCAAAGAATGTTTGCAGTGTCTCAAGGAAGGCCAACCACTTGATAGGGATAGGATGCAAGATCATCCTGTGTTGCCACTTAAGCCATTTCAAAAGTGGGGGATTGACTTTGTTGGTCCCATTAAACCAGCTGCAAAAAGGACAGGTAACAAATACATTTTAGATTGTACTGATTATGCTACTAAGTGGGTTGAAGCTCAGGCATTAAAGGATAATAAGGTAGCAAGTGTGGCAAAGTTTTTGTACTCTAATCTTATGACCAGATTTGGCTATCCTATTGAGTTGATCAGTGATCGAGGGAAGCATTTCCTGAATCAAGTGATCAAAGAACTGACTATCAGGCATATGATTCTCAACAAAAAGTCTACTCCTTCTCATCCTCAAGCTAATGGTCAAGCTGAAAGTTCCAACAAGATTTTGCTTCGTATTTTGAAGAAAATTGTTGAAGACAATCAGGAAGATTGGGATATTAAACTTGATTCAGCAATGTGGGCTTTCAGGACAGCATATAAAGTTGCAACAGGACTTACACCTTTCAGGCTGGTTTATGGCCTGGAAGTTGTTGTTCCTATGGAATTTGTAGTTCCAAGTCTGAGAGTTGCTATTTTGAGCAAGATGGATCCTGAAGAATCTGTGCAGCATCAGTTAGAGCAACTTCTAAAACTGGAAGAGGACCAGATATTAGCAGCTTATATTACTGGAGTTACACAACAGAGGAGACATGCATGGGTTAATAGACATGTCAAGAAGAAAATTTTTCAGGAGGGAGATTGGGTAGTAGTGTATAACTCTCGCCTTGGCAAGTTTCCTGGTAAGTTAAAGCTCAGGTATGCAGGTCCCTTTGTCATTTTCAGGCAATGTACCCTAAGTAGCTCTCTAAAGTGACTGAACTTATCTTTACATAGTGACTTGGTAAAGATATCAGCTACTTACTCTTCAGTTTTGACATGCAGGAGATCTATTTTCCCTACAAGTACCATCCCTCGTTCGAAGTGATAGTGTACCTCTATGTATTTTTTCCTGGCATGATACACAAGATTTATAGCTAGAAGTACAGTACTCATATTGTCGCAATACAATGTGACTAGATCTTTTATCGGCATACCCAAATTAGTCACCAACTTCAGCAACCAAGCAATCTCACATGCTGCTAATGTAGCACCTCTATACTTTGCCTCAACACTAGAGAGTACAGTTGTTAGTTGCTTCTTGTGTTGAGATTCAAGCTCATAGGCCTACCCTAGTTGAATAAAGTTAAGTCATACTGACTTAACCATGGTTAGTACTAGATCACTTTGTTTTGTAAGTGTGAGGTACACAGTTGACTTGATAGAGTGTGTAATGATGGAATGAAATGAACACAAGGGAGCATGACTGCTACCCTTGAAGTCTGTGTCTTTGTCATGGTCCATCTCTCTCTCTCTCTCTCAGAATGTGAATATGGTACCAAAGCAATATCTCTCCTCATGAGGAGGATAGCAGTGGCTCCATCACTAACCTGGCTAGAGTTTCCTGCAGTTGTGGAGCCATTTTGCTGTGCCAGGAATAATCTCATCCTTAAACTTTCTAGGTGTTGTTGCAGCTGTAGTTGAGCATGTGAAGTGACTACTGCCTCATCTTGAGCCCTCCGTGAGACATTGTAACGGTCAGCTACATTCTCAAAAGTAATTTCCATTGAGGCATCATGATGTGGCCTCAATGTAGTGCAGTCGCACTGGGAAATTTGAATTTACGCAGAATACTATCCCCAAATGTGGCATGATTTGAGATAATCTTCATGTCCAACGGCAAAATCCATGCAGCATGGGAGGAGACAACGAAGCAATTGGGGAAGCCATTCATTTGACTGCTACACTGGCTGGTACAAACACCCATGTGAAGCTTTGCTCGTACATGTAGTCCCAACAGGGACACAGACACAAATAGACGGAGAGAGAAAGTTTGCATAGAATGCTGCCATTCGGCATTCATTTGCACGTTGGGAACCAGGAGCAAGCACTGCCACGCACAGAAGAAAAGATCTGCTGCCATGAGAAAGAGGCGAGCCATGCTTGAGTTTCAAGCTAAGGCTAGATAACACAATGTTGCAGCAGAGATGCAATAGAGCTAGCAAACTAATGCTAGCAAGGAGATGCTAATGATGATGAAGATGGTCATGATGCGTGCCCTTCCCATGGCTTAACAAAAAGGGTGCTCCCAGAGCTGCACCTATCTCTCTGTCTTGCCACAGTTTTTTTTAACTTGATAGATGCACGGTTTTAAGGAAGCCCCCAACTTTGAAAGCAGGTATGTGGTGGTATTAGAAGTGAATCCATTGGGAGAATGATCTCCTGTTACCTTAGCAACAGCAGCAGTAGCAGGGCACATCCTGTAAGCAAGTAAGACACGAGATAAGACTGGTAATCTCTGCAAATCAAACTAGGTCGCTGATTCTATTGAGAAGAACCTTGGAAAGTCTCAAGCAATTTTTAGAAATGCCAGTGCTGTGGCTAGTCTGGAAGATCTAGTTGGGGTGGAGGTTATAAGGACCGTGAGGCAAATCCATTTGCCAATGAAGATGGAGTTGAAGAGTAAATTTTTGAGTAGGAGAATACCGGTATCAATTTTGATGCCTATGAAGACATACCAATAGAAACTACTGGAGATGATGGTGTTCCACCTTCCTTTCCCTGCGAAGGCTTAGAAGTAGCTAACTAAGCATTGAAGTCGAATTGGGGCAAGTCTTGTTTTGTTCCAATAGGCAACTGGACAACCCAGTGTTCTTTTCTATAAGCAGCATCGATCCTTCAGATTGCAGGGTTTTCTACAGCTTCAGATGCTACTCAAGTGTTACTGGGCTATGAAAGAGCCATCTAGAGCAAAGTCCCAGAATTCAACAACTATTTTTAAAGCATGGCAGCACACAAGGCTGCTGCATAGGTATTGTTCTCTTCCCTGCAAGCTGCAAAAAGAGAGGCAATAACCTCTTTGCCAAGAATTGCAGTCATCATATCAGATTGGAATGCAAAGTTGTTGGAGGCATTGTAATTGCAGTTAAATGAGAATAAGAGCATATACTGTCTGAAAATGCAATAGTGTTATTGTTGTAGTTTTATAGTAAAAACTGGTTCCACTACAGGTCACTAAAGTATATTGCATGCTGGCATTTTTTGAAAATAGACTGGTTTTGTAAAGGTGGAATGTTGTAAGCATTAAATGCTCAGTTTTGAACTAATTTACTATAGTTTTTTCAATGGGGCTGATTGTTAACAATTTGTGGCAAGCATACGTGGCATTGTTGCCTAAAGAGCTAGACAAGCATTGGTGCTTTGCCACATGTTTGGAAGTGTATGATATTGATGTAAACTAAAATTTACTGGTTTTGCAAAGCTGAAGACCTTGAAAATCGCAAACATAGGAGAGAAGGATACTATCACTCAGATAGTTGGTGAAAAGCTAGGACTACAACAATTTCGTTCTATGGAAATTTAGGATGTCTAATTTTTTAATTGGAAGAGGCCATTGAGACCTAGTTTCAGGTCTTGAAGATGAGCCCAAGCTACTGGAGGATAGACCTCCAACATAGGATCAGTTAAAGCCACACAGGACTTGGTTGGAAAAGGCCAGCAAGGTCTTGCATTGGTTGTCATTATGTGTGTCAGACACAAAGGCTATGCAAATTGCAAACTGTACTTTCCCAAAAGCTGCTTGGTACTTATTGATGAAGAATTATGGGCATGTCACTCATGCGAGAAAGATACAACTGAAGCAAAAATTCAGCCACATATCCAGGAATGGAAGGTCTATTGAAGACTATGTCAGTGAGATCAGATCCATTGCAGAACAAATAGGCTCAATTGGAACTAAAGTTGACGATGATGATTTGGTGGCTACTACTCTCCATGGACTTGGACATGAATATAAGCAGTTTGATACTTCCATTTCAGTGCGTCAGGAGCAGTTTGATTTTGATGAAGTTGTGGCACTTCTATTGTATGAAGAAGTGAAACTTGGACTTAATACAAGTTCCAGTGGGTCTAAAAACAACAGGGACAGTGTCTTCTACTCCAATCAAAGAGGTAGAGGTGGAAGAGGAAGATCAAATTTTAGAGGAAGAGGTGCTGGAAATGCATATGCAACCCATGGATAATAAGCTACTAGATGGAAAAATAGGCAACCTCAAGCAAATGGAGGTGCCTCAAATGCTCGTGGAAGAGAAACATGCATCTCCTCTTCTCACATAAAGTGAGTCATCAGAATAAAAAATATAAAATCCAATATTAACAAGATACTCTTCGATCTTGTTAGACCACGCTCTAGGTGCTTGCGTTAGCCCATAGAGCGCCCTTTTTAACTTGCGCATATGTGGAATGCTCTAAATCCTCATAACTTGTTGGTTGATCCATATATCCCTCTTCTTGCAATTCACCATGGGGTTTATTCAGTTAGAGGAAGAGGCACTTGGCAGCAGCCTCAAATGAGTCATGGATAGCAATCAAATGCAAATAAGGATTGCCATTATTGTGGTAAATACGGGCATGTAGCTAAGGATTGATACAAGAAGCAGAATTATCAGAAAGCAAGAGGGAGGCAACATGGTAATTATGCTTCTTCTAGTGGTATGCAAGAGGATGAAATGTTGTTTGCTATGCAACATGTGAAGAAAGGGTTTTCTACAAACATCAGATGATGTATGGTATACAGACTTAGGGGCATCTAACCACATGACTCCTCATGGAGAGTGGTTTGACACATTGATACAAGGTGCTCATGGATATGTTTGCATAGGGGATTATACGCAACATGTCATTATGCATACAAGTACTATTCCCTTAATGATGCATGGTGACAGGAAAAAGAGTCTCTATGATGTGTTACATGTATTCTCCATAACCAAAAACTTGCTTTCTATGGGACAAATGGCTGAACAAAATCTACAAGTTAGATTCAATAGAGATAGATGTTACATTGAAGAGTATGGTCAAGGATGCAAACTCATTGCTAAAGGCAAAAGAAATGGCAGGATGTTTGTCAAGATTGTGGGAGAGAAGGAAGGAGTCTCACTTGTAGCTTTCTTGCTTGCACAATGGGGGAATACACACAGAGGTGGAGACTGAAAACAGTTTTCCTCTTCTTAGTTGTGGAAGCCAAAATAACTCTTATACAAAGAAATAGAATAACCCTATATATGGGTCTCAAACCAAACTCAACTAGCTAAGGTGGCATACTAACTGAGCCACGAACTAGAGTAGATAAGGATAGCTGTCATCTAGCTATTATTCATGGGCGGTGTACCAACCGTATCTGCAACTGACACGTCGGTGACATAAATGCACAACGGTCACCCTGGCATATCACGAGTGGAGATCGATATCTCAACACTCCCCCTCGAGCTCAATTCCAATTCCTGCACACCAAGCAGGTCTCTGAACTTGCGCAACTTCTCTGCGGCCAATGCCTTCGTGAATATGTCAGCTACCTGATCCTGTGTGCTGACATAAACTAGATCAATAAGACCTAGTAAAACCCTCTCTCGCACATAGTGATAATGCACCTCAATGTGCTTTGTTCTAGCATGATAGACTGGGTTATTTGCCAAGTGTATACTACTCATGTTGTCACAATAAATGACAACTGGCCCATCTGTAGACTGATGCATATCATAAAGTAGCTTATGCAACCAAGCTACCTCACATGCAGCCATTGCTGCACCCCTGTACTTAGCCTCTGTGCTGGATAAGGCAACTGTAGGCTGTTTCTTGCTGCTCCAGGTGACTGCAGCACCCCCAAAAGAGAACACATATCCAATGGTAGATCGTCTATCAGAAATGCTACCAGCCCAATCAGCATCAGTGTATCCATGCAACTGTATCTGAACTCCAGTCTCATAAAATAGTCCATACTGCAATGTGGACTTCACATACCTGAGTATGCATCTAGTCGCATCCAAATGCGGTTTCCTTGGAGCTTGCATAAACTGACTTACCAATCCAACAACATAGCTCAAATCTGGCCTGGTAATAGTCATATAAATCAAGCTTCCCACTATGCGTCTGTACATAGTAGGGTCTTCCAGAAGCTCACCTACATCTGCGCTCAGCTTCACATTCTGCTCCAAAGGAACTGAAATAGGCTTACAGCCTGTCATCCCATATTTGGACAGTATGTCCAATCCATACTGCCTCTGCAAGAGCTGTTTTCCACTTAGTGATCTAATCACCTCAATGCCCAAGAAATAACGCAGCTCTCCCAAATCCTTTATCTCAAACTTCTGCTTCAATAGCATTTTCACATGAAGGATATCTTCATCACTGTCACCTGTCATAATCAAATCATCAACATAAATGACAAGTAGCATAATACATTTCTCTGTTTTTCTCACATAAAGTGAGAAATCTGCCTTGGAAATCTGAAAGCCAATAGTGACAAGATACTATCCTATCTTGTCAGACCATGCTCTAGGTGCTTGCTTCAAGCCATACAAGGCTTTCTTCAACCTGCAAACAAACTCAGGATGAACAACATGCACATAACCTGGTGGCTGCTCCATATAGACCTCTTTTTGCAAATCACCATGCAAGAAGGCACTCTTTACATCCATCTGATGTAAAGGCCATCCCTTTGATGCAACCATAGCAATGACTGCTCTTACGGTTGCCATCCCTTTGATGCAACCGGACTGAATGTTTCTTCATAATCAATGCCATATGTTTGTGCATACCCCTTGACTACTAATCTTGCCTTGTATCTGTTCACAGAACCATCTGCATTGTGCTTCACCTTATAAACCCACTTACAGCCAATTGCATTCTTACTTTTAGGCAAAGGTACCAATTCCCATGTAGCATTTGCTTTCAAGGCATCCATTTTTTCATCCATGGCTTTCTCCCATTTTTCTTTTCCCATGGCTTGCTCAAAAGAAGTGGGTTTTGGTTCCTGTATCACTTTGACCATATATGCATAGTGAATGGCTGTAAATCCATCATATTTCAGCCTATCCACAGGATACCTAGCTCTCGTAGACCTGCGCAAAATAGGTTAACTCCCAGGTGCTCTCAAAACATCCCTGGTCTTCCTTACTCCAGGTGTAACAATAGAAGGAATACCCAACTCATCATCAATGCTCTGTTCTGAGCCACTGGATTCACTATCCACATAAGAGTGACCTGCATTCACATCAAACATGGGCTGATCAACCTTCTCTTTTCCTTTTCGTGATACCTGCATACCACTAACTGCATTGCTTTGAGAAGATTCTCCTGATCTCAATTTGCCTGTCCATGGCGAAGAATGTGAACCACTGCTAGAGGACGCTCCAGGTCCACTAATATTTTGTGACTGCTGTTGTGAATTCTGTGTATCATTACCATTTTGTGCATCTACATCATCAATCACATTTACTGGTTTATACCAGCTACTCATCTCATAAAAAACAACATCTCTGCTCACTGTAAACTTATGAGTAGAAGGGTTATAGCATCTATACCCTTTTTGCTGCAGACAGTAACCAATAAAGATGCACTTCTCAGCTTTTGGATCCAACTTGGATCTCAACTCATCTGGCACATGTACATAGGCAATGCAACAAAAAAATTTTAAATGAGAAATATCTGGTTTTCTACCAGTATACCTCTCCTCTGGAGTCATCCCATGTATTGCTGCAGTGGGAGTCTTGTTCATTATGTAGACTGCTGTAGCAACTGCTTCAGCCCAATAAAAATCTGGCAGGTCTTTTTCATTGAGCATGGCACGAGATACCTCTCCAATATGCCTGTTTTTCCTTTCTGCAATTCCATTTTGTTGTGGGGTATGACTGCATGAATATTACTGCTTTATGCCATGCTCCTGTAGGAACCTTGCAAACTCATTTGAAATGTACTATCCCCCTCCATCTGACCTTAGGCATTTTATTTGCAAGCATGTTTTTTTTTAAACCATAGCTTTAAGAGTTTTGAAATGCCCAAAAACTTCACTTTTCTTTTTCATAAAATACACCCAAACTTTTCTGCTATAGTCATCAATAAAACTGACAAAATAATGACAGCCTCCAAGAGATGCAGCTTTAGTAGTCCACACATCAGAGTGGATTAATTCCAATGGCTTCTTACTCTCTTGAACATGTCTAGGAAATGGTTTCCTTGCCTGTTTTTCAAACTGACAGGCTTCACATACCTTATGCATTTCTGCAACCTTGAATTTTGGCAATCCTGCAACAATATTTTGGGCCTGCATTGATTTAAGTCGCTGTACATTAACATGACCAATGCGTTTATGCCAGATATCAATATCTGCAACTATACCGGTCCCATGTGCAAACATTGCTGCACTCAATTCAGGCATGTCTGCATCCAATGTAAATATTCTGCCCTTCTTCTTTCCTTTTGCTATCAAGTGACCTTTATTTTTCATATCCTCAACAAAGCATCCATGAGGATTAAATCTGACCTGCAAGCCTTGCTCAACAATTTGACCAACAGAAACCAGATTCTTGGTGATATTTGGGACATGAAATACATCGGACATGTATTTCTTTTTCCCATCCTGCATTGACAAAGGAATTTTTTCAATTTGCACAATAGGATGTGTAGTATCATCACCAGTCTCCACAAATCCTGATTTTTCCATTTTCCTTACATCATCCATCCATTCTGCATGACCTGTCATGTGGTTTGATGCACCTGAGTCAACATACCATACATCATTGCTTTCTTTTGCACTTGTCACAGAATTGTTCATGTGCTGCACCATAAAGAAATGCTCATTTCTGTCATCACCCTGTCTACTAGAAGATGCATAATTTTCTTATTGCAGTTTTCCATTCATGATGTCATTCTGCTTTTTATAGCAGTCTTTAGCCATATGACCCATTTTACCACAATAGTAGCATTCAACATTACTGTTTGCATTTTGGCCTCTTTTCCATCCACCATGACCTCTTTGGCTCCCCCTGCCTCTAGAGTTACCACACCCTCCTCCATGGGACTGGTTTTCTTGAGTTTGCTGCATATTCTGATTTCTACCACGGCCTCCAAATCGGCCTCCTCTACCTCTGCCTCTACCTCTTCCAGCATTTGAGTAGAAGACAGCTTCTTTTGAAGTTCCTCCTGAAGAAGATGCACCACCATTTCTCTGCTCCTCAGAAATTAGAAGAGCAATCAACTCCTCAAAATCAGGAAATCTTTCACGGATGGAAATGGATGTTCGGAACTGTGCATAATCCTTTCCTAGACCATTTAAGGTCACAGAAACTAAATCATCATCTTCCACTGGCGACCCAATGGAAGCAAGTGCATCTGCAATCTTCTTCACCTTCATGTGGTAGTCATTGATGCTCATATTTTCTCTTTGCACATTATGCAACTCTTGCTTGAGCTGCATTTTTCTGGCTTGTGTATTTGTGCTATACATTTTTGACAGAGTGTCCCATGCCTCCTTTGGCGTACTTGCATCCAGAATATGCACAATCATAGAGTCTGAAATGCTGATAGACAGCCAGTACATAACTTTCCTGGCTCTCTCATGCCATGCTTTAAATGCCTGCATTTGCTGTTGATTGGGAACATCAGGAAGAACTGGTTCTTCTTCATTTCCTGCAACAAATTCCCAATATCCTTTTTCCATAAGGAAATTCGTCATTCTAAACTTCCATGCTTGGTAGTTGTTCTTGTCAAGCTTTTTAGTGACAATCTGTGAGAGAGAATCAGACGCCATTACAGAATACTGCAAAAAAATTCTGTCACTGTAGAGAACACAGCTTCAGCCTCACAAAGGCAAATCTGCAAAACTGACGAAAGTGGTATTTGACCACACAGTCACTTCCTAGTGACGATTTTGCATCAACAGGCAACAAGGATGATTCTGTAACTCCCAATGTCTCTGCGCACAAGCATACGATGCAATTTCTACAGTAACTTTTCACCGACCTGTAAAACAGTGGCTGCACAGCATAAAATTGGGCCTTTTCCTAAGTGCGTGTAGAAAACTTCCGCCTCCAAAACAAGCCCCGAAATGGCCTCAAATCAAAAAAATAGGGTCGCGAAGGGCGTCTCAACCTGAGACAATGCACTCTTGCAATTTCCGGTTGTGCTACCTGCAGAGATCTGCTCCCAAAACAAAAAATGAAAGTAACACTGCTCCTCTTACCAGAACACCGCGAGCTTGGCTTGCTTTCTTGAGCTCCTTACCACGAACAAGGCTCTGATATCATGTCAAGATTGTGGGAGAGAAGGAAGGAGTCTCACTTGTAGCTTTCTTGCTTGCACAATGGGGGAATACACACAGAGGTGGAGGCTGAAAACAATTTTCCTCTTCTTAGTTGTGGAAGCCAAAAGAACTCTTATACAAAGAAATAGAAGAACCCTATATATGGGTCTCAAACCAAACTCAACTAGCTAAGGTGGCATACTAACTGAGCCACGAACTAGAGTAGATAAGGATAACTGTCATCTAGCTATTATTCATGGGCGGTGTACCAACCGCATCTGCAACTGACACGTCGGTGACATAAATGCACAACGGTCACCCTGGCATATCACGAGTGGAGCTCGATATCTCAACAATGTTTACATTGGATACGAAAATTCCAGCATTGAATGTTGCTATGTACTCACATGACAATGCTGCAATAAGGGACATTGAGATATGGCATAAAAGGATCGGTCATGTAAATGTTCAAAAGTTGAAGAATATATAGCATAAGCAAGTTGTACTTGGACTTCCTAAGCTCAAGCATTCAGCATGTATGTCAGTCTTGTCAATTTGGGAAGCAATCAAGGCTTCCATTAATGAGGCATGTAAGCACTACTACTAGACCATTACAGCTTGTACATTCTAATGTATGGGGACCCTCATAGGATGCATCTCTTGGGGGATCACGTTACTATGTGTCATTCATAGATGATTATAGTAGGTACACAAGATTGTATGTGCTAAAGCACAAGAGTGATGTCATGGATGCTTTTTAGGATTTTAAGAGACATGCGGAGAAAGAATTGGCTTGCTACATCTCATGCTTGAGATCTGATAGTGGAGGAGAATATATTTCTAAAGACTTTGATCACTTCTTGGTAGCTCATGGGATTAAAAGACAATTGACATGCTACTTTACATATGCTGACCCAAAAGACTACATGCATACTAATACTAATGTATGAAATAGTACTAAATAAACAGTAGAATCCGAGCCCTAACACATGGCACAGCCCGGTGGATGACTGGGCCAGTCATGACTCGAACCCACAAGCATGTAGATAGCTAACTGAACATATGAAGACTAGATATGATGAAGAACTTACTCAAAGAACACAATTATGCCTTGCCAGAGGCCTTGCACCCCTTAACAAGCCGCACTAAGCTATCATGAGTAGAGCCCCTCTAGGATACTCATAATCCTCTTATGCAGTTGCATAATTGATTTTAAGAGTCAGTGAGATGATCAAGATGTATCATGAACAAAACAAAACTACATCCAAAGTAACAACTAGTAAGATCTAGGAGTATAGGGAATGATATCCGTGCATGAAAACTTCTGACATGACACAGCACCAACATCATGATGCTGAAATGGCTCATGATCTATAGCAGAAAAATCCTGATGAAGTGTATGAACCACCTCCTGAATCAGAAAATCATGATCATCAGACCGAAAGTCTCTATGCTGCAACAAAGTAGCTACATGCTCTTCACTTGCTCTTTTTGCATCCACAGCCTTCTCCAATTTTGCAGTGACATCTATGCATTTTGCCTCCAATTCCTGCACTTTCAATTTCAAAGCATCTCTCTCATACATAACATCCTCATAATCTGCAGACACAAAGGCATTCTGAAGCATATGATAAGGCCAAGAAATCATGCCTTCAAACCTATTGGCAACCATTTGCCATGCAAGTTTAACATCATTCACCAATGCATTTCAAATATCCTCAAAATAAGATTTCAATATCACTGAAGCATCCACTTCAACCTCAATATTACTCAAGATCTGCTTCTCAACTTCTTTCAATGGCTGATATCTTTTCAACAACATTTGATAATCAACCTGGAGTTGATCATGTTTCCCCATAAAAAATTGCATTTCCTCCAAGCATTGATCCTTAAGTTCACTAGTCCATTTTTCAAAAAGTGTTGTAGACATTTTATTTTTATCCAACAACTACTGCAGATGCATAATTTTACCATTAAGATCCAATTCCAATGCATCATACTCGGATTGCTTGTGCTGCACCTGCTGAGTCAAGTCCTCAATTGCCTTCTGCCTGGCATCCAACTGAACCTGCATATTAGTAATCCGAACAACAGTCCGGGCATTGCACTTATCAAAATCCTGGAAATATACCATGAGTTTCTGCATAACTCCAACAGCATCAGAAAGACTACCAAAGTGATCATCATGCATCCCAGAACCAGTTGAAACCGAAGGTATGTTGGGTGAACCTTTAGCCACCTGTTGAATACCAAAGTCATCACAAAGAGGATTCCGAGCATCAAAATTAGCATCTTGCTTCTTCTCCACTGATGTAGACCGACTCCTCAATCATATCTTGCCAATTTTCTGCTTTTTCTTTGCATAAAGACTGCCATCTACTTTAAAAGCATCATTCCCATCATTTTGTTTACCAACATGAAGTACATCTTTAACACCTGCATCCTTATGATCCCCCTTAATAAATTTAGAAGCAATCTACTTAGCATATGCCTCATCATATCCAACCTACTTCAAATCACTATAAATAGCCTGTTTTGCAACATCACCATCAAACATATCATGAGCATCACTGACATTTTTAATCTCCTGAGAAACATCAACTTTATGATCAACTTCCACTGCATCTTCAGCCAAAGAAGCAACATCCATTTTCAGCAAATACTCAGCTGTAAGCTCGGGATACAAGACTCGTGCATGCTCATACAAACCTGCAAGAAAACAACCCATCTGAGATTTCTGAAAAATCTTCTTAGTTTTGGAGATCTTGATTTCAGCCTTGAGCTTATCAAACATAAGAACTGCCCAATTCGGCATTCCCAAATGCTCTGCATAATAAAGAATGCCATAAGTATCACGAGCAATACTATCGGTCTTGATAAACATCATAAAATGCTCCATAAACCACCGCAACTACAATTTCTTGAAACCATCAATGTGCTTTAGGACATAAACATTCCGAGGTCCAACTGGTTCACCAAAAACATGTTGCATCTGATCTTCGGTACACCGATATGCAATCGGATTATCATTCATAGGAAGAGCAAACACTTCACTGACAATGGTAGGAGTTAACTCAAGACGACCTGTAATTTTACAATTTGAGTGCTGCAAAATATCCATCTGGATTGAAGCATGCACATTCGATGCCCAGCGATCCCAAGGCAAACGGGCATAATCATACAACCCGATTTTTTAAAACCATAATTGGTGAACCTCAGCCTCAACATTCAAATACAAGTTGGAGTCCACGAAGGGAGTACCAACAGCACTAGGGCTGGAAAGAGCTGAAGCATTTGACGGCATTACCTCTTCGTCTCCCTGTTGCACCGGTTTGTCATCATCGCTGGCCACATAAAGCTCATCATCGTCATCCTCCTGACGGTCGTGCTTGGTCAGAGCATCTTTCGGGCTGAAGAGCGACAGGTATGCGTCATGGCGATGAGAGTTGCAAGCTGAAAATGAGTCGGGACTGGAGAAGGGGAGAAACCCTCAAAAGAAAACATGCCCTTTTCCATTTGCATGCCAAAGTCCAAGTCCTCTCTCAGTCCACCTTGTTTTGTGCTAAGTGTCACTTCAACATCATGAGATTTAAACCATTCACACATGTAACTACCAATAACTGATTCTTTTGTCCCATTTTGAATGATAACATGAACATTGGAATAATAAGGTTGTACCAATCTCTTAAGCCTAAATCCATTCACTGCAGGTTGTAAAACCTTCCCTTGCAAGTCCTGCAACAAAAAGGTACCTTGATCCATGTCTCTGAAAATGACAAAGGGACCTACATACCTGAGCTTTAACTTACCAGGAAACTTGCCAAGGCGAGAGTTATACACTACAACCCAATCTCCCTCCTGAAAAATTTTCTTCTTGACATGTCTATTAACCCATGCCTGTCTCCTCTGTTGTGTAACTCCAATAATATAAGCTGCTAATATCCGGTCCTCTTTCAGTTTCAGAAGTTGCTCTAATTGATGCTGCACAGATTCTTCAGGATCCATCTTGCTCAAAACAGCAACTCTCAAACTTGGAACTACAAATTCCATAGGAACAACTGCTTCCACCAGCCTGAAAGGTGTAAGTCCGGTTGCAACTTTATATGCTGTCCTGAAAGCCCACATTGCTGAATCAAGTTTAATATCCCAATCTTCCTGATTGTCTTCAACAATTTTCTTCAAAATATGAAGCAAAATCTTGTTGGAACTTTCAGCTTGACCATTAGCCTGAGGACGATAAGGAGTAGACTTTTTGTGGAGAATCATATGCCTGATAGTAAGTTCTCTGATCACTTGATTCAGGAAATGCTTCCCCCAATCACTGATCAACTCAATAGGACAGCCAAATCTGGTCATAACATTAGAGTACAAAAACTTTGCCACACTTGATGCCTTATTATCCTTTTATGCATGAGCTTCAACCCACTTAGTAGCATAATCAGTACAAACTAAAATGTATATGTTACCTGTCCATTTTGCAGCTGGTTTAATGGGACCGACAAAGTCAATCCCCCACTTTTGAAATGGCTCAAGTGGCAACACAGGATGATCTTGCATCCTATCCCTATCAAAAGTGGTTGACCTTCCTTGAGACACTGCAAACATTCTTTGGCATACTGATGAGCATCTTTCAACACAATAGGCCACCATAGCCCTGCTTGTAGTATTTTCTTGCCTGTAATCTCTCTAGAGAAATGACCTCCTGGTAGTCCGGCATGAACTTCAGGTGGGTCTAATCGTAGGCGAGCTCGGGTGATGTCCCACACTTAAGGACCCCATTTGTGCCAAGGGGGTGTAGTGCCAGTGGCTTAGGGTGACAGGTCTAACCATAGGTGAGTGTTACCTCCCTAGGTGTGTCCTGTCATTGATGTGCCCTAAGCGTGACGTGGGGGATAAAAAAAGGCTAGGGGGTTAGGAGCGGAGCCGATCGATCGAAGCCACCGGACACACCTAACTTAAGGACCCCTAGGTGCAGTGATTGTGCGTTTCGTTGCTTCGTTTCTTGTCTCTCTTTTTTTTTGTGGATACATTTCGAGATAGTATTACATCAGCAGCAAGACAGCCAAGTCTAATTCTCATCGTCGGAATAAGGGGGGAGGGCGGGCATATGGATTTGCATAAAAATTGGTGGCTCTGCATGTACCCTTTCAGGTTCATGCGGATGTGGAGAGAGGTGGTGGATAGGAAGGGGTGATTGCACCTAGTGAATTGGTTGTCGCTCATATCCTCTAGGAGAGCTAGGCAAAATAAAGGTAGTAGGCTAGCCCTCATCATTAAGCGAGTCATAGCGCAACTGTCAATAGCATTAGGATCAAAAAAGAGGGGAGGCAAGCCATTTTCTTGCGGTGCCGGATCTTGCTTAAGTAGGATTTTAAGGAGCCTAAGGTAATTATAGGTGGTTATGAATGCGGGATCTAGACAGGAGGAGAACTCAGCAAGGAAGCGCATCATGGAGGCGGGCAGGCTTCCTAGATCAAAAAGTAGAGCATCCTCAAAGGAAGTGGCATTGGATTTGTAGATGACGGGGAAGTCATGCCTCCCATGGAGGGTGGCGGCAAAATCCACACCTACCCTACAGGAATATGCCATAAACGTGGGGTCGTTCCACTTGTAGGGTAGGGTGTTACAAAATGCCATCCAGGCGAGCATGTTGGTATTACATATTCGCCTTCTTTAGAGGGGTTGGCAATCGTAGCCCCTTACCGTGTGTGGCACTTCGTATATTTTGTCTTGTCAAAATTCGGTCTCCTCCATGCCCCACAAAGTGGGGGTCCTTGCCCTATCCTCCAGCCATCTTTGGCCTAGTTGGCTGCCAGCTGCGATCACCTCCTCCATCACTTTGATCGACAGGACCCTTCTCAGGCTGTCAGGCATAAGGAAACTGAAAGAGAAAGGGTCATTTTCCATTTCCTGCCGTTCCCAGACCACTAGTTCTGCATGGAATTGCATTGGGAGGTCTTCGGGGCATAGTGGGAGGGGTGCGGATGGCCGCACGACTGGCTTGGCCTGCAGCCTTTTTCTGGCTTCTTCCACTAGCTTTTTCCGTCGCTCCTTGAGGGTGGTCTGTCTATCCAGGGGTGGGTCGGATCCTATTTGTGTGGCGAGGGGGGCTGCGGGATTACATCTTCTTTGAATCTGTTCATGTCGACTTTGAGTTTGACTTCCTCCCCCTGCCGGTTTTCTTGTAGTGCTCTTTCTTCAAAGCTGAGGGCATCTGCCTCCTGCGGGGTTAGGCCGGCTAGTAGTAGATACTTTTGCTGCTCCTCTAAGCCCAGCCTAACCTCCGCAAGTTGGGGTGGCATCTACAGCCCCACATGCAGGGCTTTGCGTGCGATGCTTAATTTCTTCTTCACCACCTCCAACGGCTTCTTTCCCTCTGGTTGAGTTGTATCTAGTAGTGTATTGAGGAAGGCCTGTATAGCTAGGCAGTGAAGGCTATCTGGCAGCGTTTGCTTTGCTTTTTGCCAAGATTTTTTCCTTCTCCACTAAGCAAGGCGCTGCGCTAGTGCCTTCACCCTTGCCTCATTCTGGGTAGCCCATTCCTCGGCCCTTTTGCTCATTCCTTCCATGCTCTCCCCATGCTTTTGAGCTAGGGTTACGAGCTTCTGCTCCTGGGCCCTGAGCTCTTTGCTCATGTTGTCTTGTTCTTTCTTCCCAAGGCGTAGCTGATCGATCAAAGACTCGATCTCCTTTTGTTGTTGCTCCCTCTCTTAACTTCTCTCCTCTTCTTTGGTGCTCAGCTCCTCCATCATTTGCTCAATGGTGGCAGTCTTTGACTCCAGTTCCTTATATTGCATCAGGAGGAGCTTGTACTCCCGCTGCGTCTGCACGAGTTCCTAATTCTCGTCCTCTAGCCACTGCTTGTAGCTTTATTCCCTGTCCTCTTTGGCTTTCAACTCTTTCTTGAGTTCGAATGTTTGGCATTGCTGCATGGCGATGATGCGGGTTTTTTCTAGTTGGAAAGCTGCCACTAACTCTTTTTCTGTCACCAACTCAGCCATTACCATTCTTTTTTCCTCCTTCACTCTCTCAAGTTGGGAGAGCAGCTCAGCGACGTATTCGTCGTAACTGGCTGGTGGTGTCATTGTTGTGTGGGTGGGGGTGGTTGAGGCCTCCATACGTAGATGCTTTTGGTCCTGCCTCGATTCTGCATCTGCAGTTGGCCTTTTTGGTCCTGTGGTCATGGTTTCCATGCTTTTCCCTTGGGCCATTTCCTTACTGATGAAGTATTGTATCCAGGCCATCAGATTGGACACTTCCAAGCTGGTGGGGATGCTAGGGGTGAGCATAGTGGGTTCAATGGGGGGTGCCATGAGGGTGGGGATAGGATGCAGGGGTGCTTTGCCTTTTCCTTCTGGATTCCAGGCGTCTGGGTCATCCGCCCTGCATTGCTGCTCGATGGACCGGCGTGTAGCTTCGGCCAGGTCCTTCTCCTCTTTGCTTCTCAACTCCTCTTCCTCCTCCGTGACTCTTCTTTTCCTTTCCTCTTCTGCCTTTTTGTATTCTTCCTCTAGTTTTTCTTTTTCCTCCTGCTCTTCTTTTCTTTCCTTTTAGCCTCTTACTTGGATGCCTTTTTAGCCTGCCTGACTTGCTCCATTGTTTCTTCTTCTTCCTGCTTTCTCTTCCTTTCTCTCTCCTCTGCCTCCCTGAGGGATTGTCGTTTTGCTTTCTCCAAGTCTTTCCTCTCCTTTCTACAACCTTCATCCTATTTCTTTTTCTTTTGCGCTGTTTTTTTCTTAGTCTCCTTGACCTGCTTTTTGCTCTTCTGCTCTTCCCCGTCTTCCTCGGTTTTCGTCCTATCATTGGACCTCTCCTGGTGTTGATGGGGGGTGATCTGTCGGGTGTTTCTCCCTCCCCCTCTTCTGCTTCCTTCACGGCCTCCTGGATAAGTGCCGTTAAGATGCCCCCATATTCGATGAATGAGGCTTTGGAGGAGGCCCTTTTTCTTTCTGCGGCCTTCAACATCGGGGATTCTCCTCCTGCTGGCATGCTTCCTAAAGCTAGTGTTCGGGCTGCCTGGTCGATAGTCCTGCGCACGTAGCCGTTCCAGTCGACTTCGTGCATGGTATGGGCCGCTACATTTTCTAGTATTGGTACGTTGATCCGGTGCATCAACACGTTGTAGCGCTGGCTGGAAAAGAGCGCATGTATGAGCTTCGCCTGTAGCCTGGTCTCTGCATTGGGGATGTCCTGGATACTGATGCCATCGTTTGTTAGCACGTCCTCCTTTCTCATCCCCAGGATGGCGTATACGTCCCTCTTTTGCTTCTTTTCCACCATTGATTCTAGTCCCAGTGTCTTCTCCACCAAGGCCGAGGTTAGACGAACCAATACTTGCTTAGAATTCTATCCTCTTCCCACTGTGACAGTGCCGCATTCGCTATCGGGGTTATAGGACCTGTCAAATTTCACACAGCTCGTGTGATCAAGTTCTTGTGCGAAAATTTCCAGGTACTTCTTGAGGTTGCAGCTTTCCACGATGCTCCTGACCGCCTCTTCATTGGCCACTAATTCTTCCAAATTGTGAATAGTTTGGAATTTCAATTGATTATAGGCGCGGCTCTCCAGGTTGATGCTGTACCGTGTTCTCTCCTCCTCCGTGAAGGGGAGTCGGTGGGCTCGGTCCTGCTGCGACATTTTTTGTTCCTGTCATAAACCGTAATTTTCATTAGTGCTTGCGACATAATAATTGCTGAAAAAGAAAAAACTCTATGCTTTTGAATGAATTCATTAAGGTCTAATGCAGATTCCCTTTTTCATACTTTGACTTTTTGCCTTTTAATTCAAAGTTTTCATGCCCTTTTCCTACCCCATCCATTTTTCACAATGTATGTCTACGTACTTCACTGACTTTGATTTGATTTATTGCTTCTGATCTGATTCACCTTACCTCCTCCCCTTCCAGTTTGAGAAGAATCCTTCCTAGGATTGAGGGTTAGAATGTGAAGGGCTTTTGGCATGGAGGTGTAAGGGCTACTTGTGAAGGAGCCAAGTATAGAAATTGGGGTTGTATTCCAAATGGGCTTCGCGGTCCAGGTCAGAGGGTATAATCCCCACTTGGGTGATGTATGTGAGAATGTCAGTTAGGAAGTCACCCGAGTTGACTCGGCTAACTAGCAATGTGTAACTCCTCTTCGGTTAACAAGCCATCGAGGTAGGGGTGTCCCTTGATGTGTTCTTCTATAGGACAGCCCCCCAGCATGGTTAACACTCGATATGATGTTGGCACGATGTATGTGGGGTCGTACTCTGCTATTTTGATAGCGCGTCGCTGCTCAGCGTTGGTCATTACTCGGCATCCTTCAACTTCCCATTGCAACCTAAGAGCATACCAATGCCTTAAGAACTGGGATTTTGTCTCAGCAAGTTTTGACAACTCTATCACTTCTTGGTCAGTGATGGCAGAGGTGGTCCGTAAATCATACGACGTGATGAGGCGTTGTTTGATTGCTTGCTCTTTTGAGATCGCACTACTAAGCAACTTAGCAGCCGAGGTAGCAGCTTTTGCAAATACGAATTCAAACGTTTCCCAAGAACAAGGCATTGTTTGAACTTTGGCTGCGAAGGATTCATCCAATAGGCCTAAGTTGAGGCAATCATAGCTCAGAGCTAGCAACACAAAAGTGGCGTCTAGTCGCTTAATGCAATCCACATGTCATCCCCTATTTCCTCAGCTAAATCAGCTGCTAGTGAGAGAAAGGATTTCCTCTCGTAAGAGGGCCTAAGGCTTGTAGGTGGTTGGGGTTTGGTAGGACTTGAGCCTTTGGCGACGGAAAGTTGCAGTGATGAGTGTGCTTGAGCTTGCGATTGGGTCACTGGGACGGAGGCTAGATTAGCAGCGGCCTCGAGTGATGGCCTGTTGCTTTCAGGATGGATTTGGAAAGTCAGATCGTTTCCTGCGGGTGATGATTCTTGAGCCGGCGGTTGTTGCTTGGGTCGACAGGCTTGGGCGATTCGCGTAGGTTCACGCATGGATGAACTTGATGGTTGTGGGTCGGGGAAGCTCTGCGGCTTGTGGTTTCGAGGTTATATGGTTTTTAGGATGATCAAGCTTGAGGCTAGCATACCAGTGGTGCCTCTGACCGTGTGGACCTTAGGTATCCATAGCCAAGCATTGCCCTCATAGTAGCCTTGTGCGCGCAAGAGGGCCTTGGGGACAGTCTCAGACTTGATAGAAACGACTGCTTTGCACTTGCCAAGTAGTGCATAGGAATGGGCCCCATATGGCTTAATTTTGCAGTGGTGGGTTGAAGTTGTGGTTGGCCAAGTTGAGTCCAATGATCGTAGGTCAAGACGTTGAAGTCTGCTCCCTCGTCGATCAAGGCGGTGAAAGCACATGTTTGTTTTGCGGTGACCATGATACAAAGGTATACGGGTTCCATGGCTTCCTCGTCCTCGTTGGTCAATTTCAATGATTGTGGCTACTCGTACCTTGACAGGCGGTTCTAACATCGGTGGCTCGTGCAAGGGATGCGTAGGAGGGTAGTACTTCTTGACACGACTGCCATTGAAGAAGCCTATTCCTTCACCGTTTAGGGTCTCGAGTTCGACATTGC
This sequence comes from Lygodium microphyllum, assembly GCF_053477565.2. Taxonomy (NCBI): domain Eukaryota; kingdom Viridiplantae; phylum Streptophyta; class Polypodiopsida; order Schizaeales; family Lygodiaceae; genus Lygodium; species Lygodium microphyllum. Next base: position 123,454,309 of record NC_141159.1, on the reverse strand, counting down.
TTGTTTGGCTAATCGCACGAACTTTGAAGGGTCCAAGACCTCTAAATTTTATCTTTTGCTTGTGCCCTTTAACTGAGTAGAGGAGCACTAAGTCACCCTATTGCGTCGGGCTTTCTCACAGATCAATGCATGGGTGGTGAGAAGACGAGTCTCCGAGAGGCGTTTGAGCTCAACTAGTCATTGCGTCCATGCCTCCTTCCCTTCCCATAGCTCTTGAAGCGCTATTCTCAGGCTAGGAATGAAGAACTCTAATGGTAGAATCACTTCTGTTCCATATGCCAGTCTAAAGGGGGTTTGATCGACAGCCGTTTTATAAGCAGTTCGGTAAGCCCACAGAGCTGCCATCAACTTGTTGTCCCAGTCGCTGCGTGAAGCAGAGACAACCTTGGTTAGGACATTGACGAGAATCTTATTCGTTGATTCGGCCTGGCCGTTTGCCTGAGGATAGTATGGTGAGGATTTGCGATGGATGATGAGGAAGGTGGACATGAGATGCATGATCACTTCATTGATGAAGTGCGTGCCTTGGTCATTGACTAGTTTGATGGGGCAACCGAATTGTGAAATTACTTGCTCCCATAAGAACTTAGCCGTCATTCTAGTGTCGTTTTTTCATGTGGCTTGCACTTTTTCCCATTTAGTGAGGTAATCCGTGGCCACAATGATGTACTTAGCCTGGGAATACTGTGTCATAGGACTGATAGGCCCAATGAAATCAATTCTCCATTTTTCGAAGGCTTGTCGAGCAATAACTGGGATTAATTCCATTTGATCTTTGCGAATTGGGACCTTCGTCCGCTGGCACTCGTCACAATGCTTGACAAATCGTGCTGCATCATGGAAAAGCGTGGGCCACCACAGTTGAGACTGCAACACTTTTCGTGCTGTCATGTCTTCGCTAAAGTGCCCTCCGACAATGCCGCCATGCGCTTCTGAGAGCACATCCTGCATCTCATATTTGCACACGCACCTACGCAACAATCCATCTTGCCCCAGCCTATAGAGTTGGCCTGCAATCAGCTGATAGGGCTCGATCTTAAGGATTAATCGCCTAAGCCGGGCTTTTTCTATTGGTCGGTCAGGCAGTTTGTGCTCAAGCACTTGGACTATGTCATCTGCCCAATATGGCGTTAGATCAACCTTAAATAGATCTCTCTTGCTGGAAAGGTTAAATAGATGAGCATCGGGTAGTTCATCAATAACACCTTGTCCAGCGGCTTCTCCGGTGGGAATGCACGACATGTGATCAGCCATGTAATGTTGTTTTCCCTTCCATACCAGTTAGGAGAAGTCAAACTCTAAAAGTAGAAGGAGCCATCGAGCTATGCGTCCTGTAGCACAAGGTTTGTTTACTAGATAGAGCAAGGCTTGATGGTCCACAAAGAAGGTGAAGGGCGTGGCCAAAAGGTAATGCTGAAATTTCTTCATTGCGAATACTATGGCTAGTCCCTCTCTTTCCGTCATTGAGTAATTCATTTCTGTCTCAGTGAGTTGTCTGCTAGCAAAGCTCACTGGATAGTCTAAATTGTGTTCTCCAGGCTGGCACAACACTGTCCCCATGGTAAACTTATAAGCATCGATATGCACGTGGAAGGTGATGGTCCAATCCGGGGCTCGTAGGATTGGTGTTGTGGTTAGAGCCTTCTTCAACTCTTCGTATGCCCGTTGGCATGCTTCAGTCCATTCGAAGACAATAAGCAGCTTGTACAATGGTCTGGCGATCAATGCATAATTGAGTACAAACTGCCGATAGTACCTAGTATGGCCTAGGAAGCATTGAACTCCCTTGTAGTTGGTTGGGGGTGGAAGGTCAACAATGACCTTGACCTTCGAGAAGTCAGTGGCAATGCCGTTCTTCGACACCACATGCCCTAGGATGCATCCATGCTTCACCCAAAACTGGCATTTTAAGGGGTTCAAGGAGAGACAGTACAAACGACACCGCTTGAAGATTGCTTGGAGTTTGTCTAAGTGTTTGATCTAGGTCGAGTGGACATAAAGGTCGTCGACAAAGAATTCTAACTCCTTGCAAAGCATGTCCTTAAAGATGGTTCACAGGAGGCGTTGGAAAGTGGCAGGGGCATTAGTCAACTCGAAGGGCATGACTATGTAAGCAAAGACGCCCCACTAAGTGGCAAAGGCAGGTCCGCAGGATGCACTTGCACACCTGGTTGTACCCTGAGAAGCCGTCCAGAAAATTGTAGGCTTCCTTGCCTGCCACTCTCTCAAGCATGTGCTCGGTGTACGACAGCGGATAGTTGTCCCTCTTGGTGGCAGCGTTTACCTTCTTGTAATTGACGCACACTCGGATTTTTCCATTCTTCATCATCACGATGACTATGGGCGATACCCAGTCTATGTGCTCAATTTCATAAATGAATCCTGCTCTCATCAGCTTATCAATCTTTTCCTTGAGAGCATGAGCATGTTTTGGATTCATAGGGTACGGTCGCTGCTTGACCGGTATTGCGTCTAGCATCATGGGTATGTTGTGAGTCATGACACTCGGATCTACCCCCTTAAGCTCTCCTAAGGACCAAGCGAACACATCTATGTACTCTCACAAGAGAGCGACAAGACTCATTTCTTCTTCATTAGTCAAGTTATCAGCAATGAAGACTGGTCGGGGTGGTTCCCCTTCTTGGGCTACGTCCACCTCCTTGACCTTGGTTGGTCCCTCGATTGGTTCGCTTGTCTGTGCTTGACGTTTGGCACCTAACAGAATTACCACCTTATCCCCCTTTTTGAATTTCATAAATCGTTTAGGGAGGTCCTGCGGTTTTCGTTGTTCTTCCGTTTGAGTATCCCTGGGTTGTTTTGCCTTTTCCTGTCTCAATTATCTGTGCCTCAGGTGGACAGGTAGGTACCCCTTGGTGTGTCTAGTTGTGGGTGGCCTAGGGATCTCTGGATCACTATCCGAACTAACCTTTGATTTAGAGTCGAATCCCCTCCCTTCGATAGAAGAGGTGGTCTCCCTTGGTGGGCGTAGTTCAGATGGCGATTCAATTCTAAATACTGATGTCATTCCTGGCTGGGCTAGTCCTGCTTGCTCAAGGTCTATGGCTCCTATGTGTTCCAACCAGGTGCGGTCACATTCCACGTGCATGACTCCTCGCTCCCTCCTGAAGATGCTCTTTCTCTGCGGCTTGGAGTCTGCTCGTATTTGCTCTATTTCTTGTCCTTCAGTGTCGTATTCCACGGTATCTATCTCACCCTCACTTTCATCACTGAAGGATTGGTAGTCTTCATATTTGTTGTTAGAATTCCCTTCATCAGACTGCTCATCGTCTCCTAGGACTCGATCTATCTCTGGTCGTTGGTCAGGCACCAGGGCCCAGTTATACATGAGGTTTAAGTCATGTACTCTGGTCCATTGCCACTTGGATTCATCTAAGAGATCTTGGAGTGGTTTGAGATTTGCAGCTGGATTGCCAGCTAGCTTGTCCGATAACTATTCCAGTATCTCTTGGAGTTTCCTTTTGTTGGTTGGGACGTGGGATTTGGCGGGCTTCGGCTTCCCATGAAGGCTTCCTGCCATCATGCAAACCGGTATGGAGGGTGTGTCATCAGCCTTGCCGATTGTTTTGATGGCTTGCTCATATGCCTCATGATCAGAGAATGGCAAGTTGATTGTAGCAAGGACATGCATCCAATCTCGCTCGTCCTTTGGGCACGGGATATACCTGGTCAAGGGCCCGTAGGACTTCTTGACCTGAGCATTACCCTTGAGCATAGCAGAGATGGCATCTAAGTTGATGGGTGAGGTCTTTCGGGTGTCCATCTCTACTCTCACGACGTCCATCCTATTGCCAAGGAAGATTAAGCTGTTACCCCAATCTTCGATGATCCTAGTGTTGCGCATCCAGGGGCGGCCTAATAGGATGTCGTAGTCCACTCCCTTCATGACTATAAAGTCAACGGAGAACTGGACACCTGCGATCTTCACTGGCCAATTCTTAAGCACCCCAAATGGCTTGACTCTCATACCATTTGCTAGTGTGACATTAAACCTAGCAGTCTCAACAGGTGGGTTTCCCCAAGTCTGAAGTACTACGTGGCTAAGCACACTAAACCCAGCCCCCGTGTCTACCATTCCCTTCCTCGTTGTATCGCCTAGGGCTAAGACCGGTAAGACTACATGCATCTCGGACCCTTCCCAAAAGGCATTGATGTGTAAGGGCTTAGGTGTAGAGTGCAGCGTCAAACTCGGTATTTGCATTTCTGCCTCATGGTCATGAGGGCCTGTCGTGACCTGCTCTTGTGACCCTTCAACCCACTGCTTAAGATCCTGCCATAGAGTGGGGTGCTGCCTAAGTAGATCTCCCAGGCTAAGTGTTACAGGGGTAGTCACCAACGTGGTTAGGAGATCGTTGGGTGTTCATCTCTCTCCTAACCTGGATTGTCCTGGTCAGTGGCCGTGACTGAATTGTGGCCCTGTAGCAGCGTCGAGGCTTGGCCTTAGTGGCACCGCTTGTGGTGCATTTGCTTCTCTTGACTTTGGTTGTGGGAGCGAGGTTGGCGTACTTATGATAGAGAGATCATCGATCCCATCCTCTATCATGGGCTCAACGTCTTTTAGATGTTCTTGGGCTTCCCTCACCCATTCTTTCACCTTTTCTATGGCCTCTAATTGTTGCTTTGGGTGCGGGTATTCCCCTACCTTAGCACTTCCCTTTTCGGCCATCTTAGGGATTGACGTCTATGCTTCTGCGTCGTCGAAGACCTTCTTTTCAGTGGGCAGAGTTATAGCACTCTTAGTTTTTAGTGCAATTTTAGCTTCCGACTTTCTCCTTCGCTGTCTACGGCTCTTCTTTCCTATCAAGGCTGCATAGAGATTGCTAGGTCCTAGCAGAGAGATGCCGGTCTACTTCGTTTGGGCATGGGTCATGACCCGCAATGGGATGGGCATGGCCTCCCCATCATGGTTCTCGACACCAAACAGCCCCAATGGGACAAATGGCTCATTGGCTGAGCTAGATGATGGCTTTCGCCTTGGGCAATCGACAAAGAGATGGGTGATTCCGCACTCAGCACACCTTTGGTCCGCCTTGACTTTATTTTGCTGCTCCCTTTCAGGGCAGCTTGATGAGACATGACCTGGGTGGCCACAGGTCCAACAGGTGATTGGATCCTGCGTCTGCCCTCCTAGGCCTTTATCTCGTCCTCTTCCTAATGCCATCACTGGTACGGGGCAATAATCCATGAGGACAGCGTTGCCCTCATCATCATGCGAGACGTAAGGGCATATGTAAGCTTCCTCCTCGTTTGGTTCTTCCACATAGTGGATAGGAGTGTCGCTCGGTGGATGGGTTACATAAGGACCAGGCAGTCTAGGAATGCCTGTAGGATTTATTTCCATCCTAGGAATGGCTAGCTTAATGTCATTAGGTGCAGGGAGGGCCAATGGGGCTCCCCTTTCAAAAAATGGATGCAGCCTGTTCACTAGGTAAGGTTGGCCATATGGTTGTGAGTATGAAAGTCTCCTTGGCAGTCTACAATGCGCAACGTCATGACTGAACCTACTGTAGTTAGTGCAGGGTCTTGACCTAGGGTCTTGACACTCGGCTGGCAAGTGGTTTCCGCTTAGTACACGCATTGGATGTGTGGGCGCATTAGTCGTCTCAACATATCTTGCAACTTGGCTAGTTCCATTCTAACGTCAGCCAAGTCTTGATTCGTTTCAGTGGTTTTCCCCTTATCCTGGGATGATGGGGCTGATTGCTCACTCGAGGCTGATGCTCTCTTTGAGCTTTCGAGTTGGTCTCCTCTAGGTTTGCGCTTTTGGAGCTCCGCTCCTTCAACTGATCGTCAACTCGGACGGCCTTCTCAAAGACCCTGGCTAGTGTGTCTCGCTGCAAGCTCGAGTTGCCTGCCAAAGCCTTGTATAGTTCCTTGTTCTGAATCCCGCTGATGAATACAGTTGACACTGCTCTTTCAGTCGGTCGCTCTCTAGTAGGGATTCTCTTGAAGAGACTCTGCACATGGGTCATGTAATCGCGAATGTCCTCCTTCTCTTTCTGCTTGACGTTCATCAAGTGTACTAGTAGATTATCGGAGTATCCGAGCTCGGCAAATCTCTTAATGGAGAGATCCTTGAGGCCATCAAAGTTGGCTCGCTCTGTGTTATCTAAGCTTGTATACCACATCCTACCCTTGTCGCCCAAGCAAAGCCCGAATGCTTGAGAGCATTGAGTCAGGTCGTTGAGGCCATTCGCCTCACATACTTGCTCGAACTACTCAACAAAGTTGTATGGATCGTCATGGGATTGATACTTATCGAGTTGCTTGGCGACAATAGGGATTTTAGCCTGGCTCTTTGAGCCCTGGTTTGCTCCTAATCCTGTGAGCAGCGATGTCGCTAGAGCCGTGGCACTTTGCTCTGCAGCCGTGTTATCGAGCAATCGCTTCATAAGAAGCTCACTTAGCGTTAAGTCTCCTTCTAGTGCCCTCTCATGGTCCGTTCGATTCCTGCCAGCCAAGTTCAGTACTTGCTGCACCTCTCGTAACTCCATGCCTTGCCTTTGGTTCCTAGCCTGCTAATCCCTATTGTACTCAACCATGCTTTGCAATGCTTTGCGGGCCAGCTTTCTCTCCTCTTCTAGATCTGCGATGATGGCGTCTGCTGTCCTACCGTGGTGCTTGTACCGAGTATGAGCATCCTAACTACTGACCAGCTGTTGAACAACATCTAGAAAGGCTTCTAAGTCGAATTCCTCGCTAGATCTGCAGTTTGAACTTTCTTCTGCCATTGTCGAGTTGTCATGCTCCACCAAGCTATCGATCAGGTTCGGTAGACTTGTTAGATCCACTTCGTCGGCGTCCCTTGCTTGGTCCTACTTCTGCGCGTTGATAGTTTGTCTATGTATTGGGTTCTCTCCTATTGGTGGGTTCCTTGGGTGGTTTATCTGGGTGAGTTTCTTCAGTTATTTAATACAATCCTCAATTTATAGCCACTCAATGTGTCTTCCCTTGTGCACTTGTGCTCAATCAGGCTTTTAGTTTCCTTAAGTGTACTTCAAGTGCAAAAATTTAGGGTGAGTGTGGCAACCAATTCCTAGACGTCATACACACTCTCGCATTGTTTTGGGCCGAATAGGCTTGTTGGTCAATTTCCTGGCCATCTTGTCAGGGTTTAGGGTTTCTCTAAGGTGTTGCCTCGTTCATTTTTTATCCAATCGGGCCTTACAACTCAACGGTTCACGTCTAAGCCTCCGGGTCTCACAATTGCCCACTTCTAGCTACTAAGCAGCGACACCCTACGATTTTGCCTATTTCGCGTGCTAGAATTAAGTTCATAGCGCCCTACGGGCTTTCGACAGTTTGACCTGCTAAGTTCTAGCCACGTCCGGTCAAAGTTTTGAAAATTTGGAAAAAATCTACACTCGGCCCAACTGGTCCGAATTGCAGGGTCCGAGTGGGTTACTCAGACGGGCCGAGGCGCATGGGCCGAGGGCCGAATTTGGGACTTGGACAGGGTGGACTCGAACGGAGTCACTCGGACGGATTGGCTCGGACGGGCCGAGTGGTTGATTTGGACAAGGTTGCTCGGACGGGCCGAGAAAAGTGGGCTGAGGGTCGAATTTGACATGTGGCAGAGGGTCGAATTTGTCCACGGTCCGAATGATAGACTCGGACGAGCCGATTAGGGTTTTGGTCGGATGGGCCGAATGGAGAGGGGCCGAGGGCCGATTCTGGGAGTCGGCCCAGAAGCGGCCGTTTGGATGGGCCGAGCATGGCACACGTAAACAACGCAAACTCGATTTCGATCGTTTCTCGTGCTTCACTCAATCATACCAGGCATAACCCTCCAGATCCTACCTAAGGGAGTAAGAGAAGGGATTCATATACCTGGATGGAGTGGCGGGCTCATTGTTGGTGTGATCGAATCGAATCGGCCAGTAGCTCTCTCTCTCTCTCTCTCTCTCTTTCACACTGAAATGGTTGCAAATGAGTGCTTCCTTGGCCTCTTGGCTCTTATCCCCCTTCCTGGGTATGGTGTTGATGCCCCCAATCACTCACTTATCGATCTTAGGTATCGCAAGCAAGCTTTTTGCCATTTTTGCACAATTTTTTGCCCTGTTTTTCCTTGTTTTGCAACAGTAAACCTTACCCTTCTCTGGTGTGATTTCCTAATCCTATCCTACTCTAAATTCAACAAGAATCGAAAGCAAAATACTGAACTGATTTCTCCATGTTTTCTAATCATCAAACAAACAAAATAACCCAAAATACTTACTTGTTTTAAAGATCAAAAACACCCAAACTTCCTGCCTATCTCAAGCTCCGGTTCGGAGATGAATCCCTTACTTCGATGCTCAATATGAGGCGCACAAGTGCTCAATCTTGAATCTGTTGGTCCCGACACAACGAAACCAAAATGTGGGAGCTTTCGCTCAACCGCCAAGACCCACGGACCGCTTATTGTTTCAAGCATTCCAAGCGAGCTCTAATGGCTATCTCTCACCTAGCAGACGCGCCGTCAATCCTACGAGTGTAGTGAGCTTACCTTAGTGCCGATATGAGTTATCTCCTCTCTTCCACACACCGGTAGGTCCACGATCCTAGATGCTAGCTCAAGCATCCTCAAGCCTCCTCCACCTCCAAGCTCCATCCTCCATAGCCATGCGCGCAAGTAGAGAGAAAGGAAGAGAAAAAGAGAAGAGGAGATGGTGAAGAGCTTCACCCTCTTGATCCCTCACTCTCACACACACTCACTCCCTCACACTCTCACACTCCCTCCCTCAAGAGCACACACAAGCAAGAAAGGGAGAAGGAGAGAAGAAGAAGAGGACTCCTTTTGCCACACACCAAAGAATGATCTCTTATTCACTTTTTGAACTTTATATATACAAACCCTAAAATCCCATGGGCACCCATCCCTTTTTTACATGACCGGCCATTGTGGCAAGGTCCTTTTTCCATTTTCCTCTTTTAGCATTGTGCCTCTAGTCTACACCCATCTAATATTTTACAATTGGCACAGGAGGGCTCCTAGTGCTTTTTTACAAGAATTTTCTGAGTTTTTTGAGGCGCCTTTTCTTTTAAGGTTGCGCTTTTTGCCCCGGTTCATCTTTAGAGGCCGCCTGCATGTCTTTGCTCTGTTTCCATCTTCCTTTTGCTTTTTCCTTCATTTTTCGCCATCTTGACTTGGGGTTAACGATTCCGCATCTCTGAAAGCATAACCTAAGGTGTTTGAGATGCTCTCTCCTGCTACCAAACACACAAAAATCATCAATAACGATCCTCATAAAAGTTGTTAGATAAGGCTCAAATGTCTTATGAGTAGCTCCCTGAAACTCAGGCGGTCCATTTTTCAACCCAAAGTTCATAACTGTGCTAACATAAGATCCCCACTCCGTGATGAAAGCTATCTTATCCATGTCTTCCGGATGCATCCTGATTTGATTGTATCCTGAAAACCCATCCAAAAAACTATATATCTCATGACTTGCCACATCGTCTAAGAGAGAATCAGTAAAAGGAAGTGGAAAAGGATCAATAATAGTAGCCGCATTTAATTTCCTATAATCAACACAAACTCTGATCTTCCCATTCTTCTTTGGCACCACAACAATAGGAGATAACCAAGTAACCTCATTGATTGGTTTGATGAACCCAACTCTCAGGAGCTTGTCAATTTCTTCCTTGACCTATTTGGCATAATTAGGATTCATTCTATACCTCTTCTAAACAATGGGCTTAGCATCTTTCTTCAAATTTATCCTGTGTTGACACACAGCTTGGTCAAATCCTTTCATATCTGTGTAATCCCAAGCAAAGATATCTCTAAACTCTCTACACAACTGAATTAGATCCTGCTTGAAATTGTCCTCAACAAAAATACTAACCTTGATAGGTTTAGGCTCTCCTTTAATATTCAAGTCAAGCTCCTGAACCTCATCTTCAACAACTCTTGCAGATCTTCTCATTGTATGCTCATACCTTAATTCAGCCTGCACAATAGCTTTCTGCCCCTCTTCATCCAATACACCTAAACTGTCCATGAAATTGTCCATACCAGCTTGCTGTTTTTTAGGTCCTTCTTGCTGAAAAACTTCAGGATAAACAATGCCTTGATCCTGAATTAATTTATCTTGCTCATCCCCTGACCTGTCCTGAAATTCAGGATGCTTGCAGATCTTCTCATTGTATGCTCATACCTTAATTCAGCCTGCACAATAGCTTTCTGCCCCTCTTCATCCAATACACCTAAACTGTCCATGAAATTGTCCATACCTGCTTGCTGTTTTTCAGGTCCTTCTTGTTGAAAAACTTCAGGATAAACAATGCTTTGATCCTGAATTAATTTATCTTGCTCATCCCTTGACCTGTCCTGAAATTTAGGATGCTTCGGACCTTTAGGAAGACCTTCTGCTTGATGTCCAGACTGATTTTGACCTGCAGTTTCAACCAATCAACATCTATCTCAAAAACTGGAACCTCAGAAGGATTTGCCTAAAGAAATAATTCCTCCTCATCATCTTCTACTTCATCTGCAAGGCTAATAGTCTGAGCCACCATAGGTCTAGCTGAACTTTTCAAGATAACCTTATTAACTGTAGATAACATGATTTCCTTAAGTCCTCTTGGTATACAAACATAATCATTTTCCCAATCGTGCTTGAGTTTAGCCGATCTAAACCACGGTCTCCCCAAAAGCATTGCATAAGAGTCTCCAATTTCTGACATTCTCAGCACAACAAAGCTCACCCTGAACTTTAGACCAGCCACTAAAATTTGTTGATTCATTAAGATACCCAAAGGCTGTAACCTCCTTTGATCTGCCATCTGGTCTTGAAATGGGGCTGGTAAAAGCTTCTCCTGCTTAGTTTCCAAATATGTATGTTCAGGAAGTATATTAACTCCTGAACCTCCATCCAATAGGACATCATCATGTTTTGTTCCTGCATACTCAACTTGAATAGTAGGTACGTGGTAATCCACAACCTCCTGCTGAGTTGGCATGACTGCCTTACAATCAGGAATTGCTTGTTCTTGATCCATTGTACCTTGAAGAACTTCCTGCTGCTTCTTCCTGATCTTCAACAGTAACTTTTCTTTAAACCCTGGTATCAAATCCAGAACTTGCTCCAAAGTCAACTACATGAAACACTTAGCCAAAGCTTGAAACAACTCTTCTGAACCACCTTGCTGTAATTTTTTAACATTTCTACTATCAGGAAACTGTTCTTGATGATCATGAACCTGATCCTATTGTTCAAGAAGTTGGTCCTGTAGTTCAGGAAGCCTGAAGTCCCTACATCCCCAACTTGATCAAATTCAACTTATTTAGCAAGTTTTTGCAACATTCTAACTTGTTTGGTTGCCTTTTTTCTTGTCTTTTCTTGTTCCTACCAATCAAGCTTCTTGCAAGCTTGGCTTCTAGTGACTGCTAAAACCATTGGTTCATCCTGACATTCCTCTACTTCAATACAATTAGAACAATCACAATTAACATGCATACTTATAGCATTAGTGTTACCTAAGACCTCTTTTTCCTCTTCGTGAACCTTTTCCTGGTAAATTGCCTGACAGCAAGCAGTTCCTGTACCTTCGGGAGTTTGCCTATTCTCATCTTGATCAGGTAACTCTATAAGGACTGCGGCAACTGGGGCACGTGGATGCTGTTGATGAGATGCTCCTGAAGGTCTTCTGTCATTGCGGGACCTTGCTACTGGCATTCCTCTCTCAGTCCTATGCCTTGCCCAAAGCTCACAGTTTGGTCCAGCAAAGTGTCCTTGACCTCCACAATAATGGTATGCTCCCATTTGTGTAGTTTGCTGTTGTGCCTGAAAATTTTCCCAAGGCTGTCTAGCTTGCATTCTTTTAGGCCCTCTGAAGGGTCTCTGTGGTATAGTGTCAGGAATAATTTGATTCACTACAGTTGGTTGAATACGTCTCAGTCTTGCTTGCATCACTTGTTGAGATATTGAGCTCCACTCGTGATATACCAGGGTGATTGTTGTGGATTTATGTCACCGACTTGTCAGTTGTTACAAATGCGGTTGGTACACCGCCCATGAATAATAGCTAGATGATAGCTATCCTTATCTACTCTAGTTCGTGGCTCAGTTAGTATGCCACCTTAGTTAGTTGAGTTTGGTTTGAGACCCATATATAGGGTTCTTCTATTTCTATGTACGAGATTTCTTTTGGCTTACACAACTAAGAAGAGAAAAACTGTTTTCAGCCTCCACCTTTGTGTGTGTTCCCCCATTGTGCAAGCAAGAAAGCTATAAGTGAGACTCCTTCGTTCTCTCCCACAATCTTGACATGGTATCAGAGCCTTGTTCGTGGTAAGGAGCTCAAGAAAGCAAGCCAAGCTCGCGGTGTTCTGGTAAGAGGAGCAGTGTTGCTTTCATTTTCTGTTTTGGGAGAAGATATTTGCAGGTAGCACAGCCGGAAATTGCAAGAGTGCATTGTCTCAGGTTGAGACGCCCTTCGTGGTGAAGCAAGAGGGCAATATATGCTGCGGGACAAGGGCTTTAGCCCTTGGTGACCCTGTTTTTTTTATTTGAGGCCATTTCGGGGCCTGTTTTGGAGGCGGAAGTTTTCTGTACGCACTCAAGAAAAGGCCCAGTTTTATGTTGTGCAGCCACTGTTCTACAGGTCGGTGAAAAGTTACTATAGAAATTGCATCGTATGCCTGTGCGCAGAGACATTGGGAGTTACACAATCATCCTTGTTGCCTATTGATGCAAAATCGTAACTAAGAAGTGATTGTGTGGTCAAATACCACTTTCGTCAGTTTTGCAGATTTGCCCTTGTGAGGCTGAAGCTGTGTTCTTTGCAGTGACAGAATTTTTTCCAGTGTTCTATAATGGCGTCTGATTCTCTTTCACAGATTGTCACTGAAAAGCTTGACAAGAACAACTTCCAAGCATGGAAGTTTAGAATGACGAATTTCCTTATGGGAAAAGGATATTGGAAATTTGTTGCAGGAAATAAAGAAGAACCAGTTCTTCCTGATGTTCCCAATCAACAGCAAATGTAGGCATTTAAAGCATGGCATGAGAGAGCCAGGAAAGTTATATACTGGCTGTCTATCAGCATTTCAGACTCTATGATTATGCATATTCAAGATGCAAGTACGCCAAAGGAGGCATGGGATACTTTGTCAAAAATGTATAGCACAAATACGCAAGCCAGGAAAATGCAGCTCAAGCAAGAGTTGCACAATGTGCAAAGAGAAAATATGAGCATCAATGACTACCACATGAAGGTGAAGAAGATTGCAGATGCACTTGCTTCCATTGGGTCACCAGTGGAAGATGATGATTTAGTTTCTGTGACCTTGAATGGTCTAGGAAAGGATTATGCACAATTCCAAACATCCATTTTCGTCCGTGAAAGATTTCCTGATTTTGAGGAGTTGATTGCTCTTCTAATTTCTGAGGAGCAAAGAAATGGTGGTGCATCTTCTTCAGGAGGAACTTCAAAATAAGCTGTCTTCTACTCAAATGCTAGAAGAGGTAGAGGCAGAGGTAGAGGAGGCTGATCTGGAGGCCATGGTAGAAATCAGAATATGCAGCAAACTCAAGAAAACCAGTCCTATGGAGGAGGACGTGGTAACTCTAGAGGCAGGGGGAGTCAAAGAGGTTGTGGTGGATGGCAAAGAGGCCAAAATGCAAACAGCAATGTTGAATGCTACTACTGTGGTAAAATGGGTCATATGGCTAAAGACTGCTATAAAAAGCAGAATGACATCATGAATGGAAAATTGCAACAAGGGAATTATGCATCTTCTAGTAGATAGGGTGATGACAGAAATGAGCATTTATTTATGGTGCAGCACATGAACAATTCTGTGACAAGTGCAGAAGAAAGCAACAATGTGTGGTATGTTGACTCAGGTGCATCAAACCACATGACAGGTCATGTAGAATGGATGGAGGATGCAAGGAAAATGGAAAAACCAGGATTTGTGGAGACTGGTGATGATACTACACATCCTATTGTGCAGATTGAAAAAATTCATTTGTCTATGCAGGATGGGAAAAAGAAATACCTGTCCGATGTATTTCATGTCCCAAATATCACCAAGAATCTGGTTTCTGTTGGTCAAATGGTTGAGCAGGGCTTGCAGGTCAGATTTAATCCTCATGGATGCTTTGTTGAGGATATGAAAAATAAAGGTCGCTTGATAGAAAAAGGAAAGAAGAAGGGCAGAATGTTTACGTTGGATGCAGACATGTCTGAATTGAGTGCAGCAATGTTTGCACATGGGACCGGTGTAGTTGCAGATATTGATATCTGGCATAAACGCATTGGTCATGTTAATGTACAGCGACTTAAATCAATGCAGGCCCAAAATATTATTGCAGGATTGTCAAAATTCAAGGTTGCAGAAATGCATAAGGTATGTGAAGTCTGCCAGTTTGGAAAACAGGCAAGGAAACCATTTCCTAGACATGTTCAAGAGAGTGAGAAGCCATTGGAATTAATCCACTCTGATGTGTGGACTACTAAAGCTGCATCTCTTGGAGGCTGTCATTATTTTGTCAGTTTTATTGATGACTATAGCAGAAAAGTTTGGGTGTATTTTATGAAAAAGAAAAGTGAAGTTTTTGGGCATTTCAAAACTCTTAAAGCTATGGTTGAAAAATAAACAGGCCTGCAAATAAAATGCCTAAGGTCAGTTGGAGGGGGAGAGTACCTCTCAAATGAGTTTGCAAGGTTCTTGCAGGAGCATGGCATAAAGCAGCAGTATTCATGCAGTCATACCCCACAACAAAATAAAATTGCAGAAAGGAAAAACAGGCATATTAGAGAGGTGTCTTGTGCCATGCTCAATGAAAAAGACTTGCCAGATTTTTATTGGGCTGAAGCAGTTGCTACAGCAGTCTATATAATGAACATGACTCCCACTGCAGCAATACATGGGATGACTCCAGAGGAGAGGTATACTGGTAGGAAACCAAATATTTCTCATTTGAAAATTTTTGGTTGCATTGCCTATGTACATGTGCCAGATGAGTTGAGATCCAAGTTGGATCCAAAAGCTGAGAAGTGCATCTTTATCGGTTACTCTCTGCAAGCAAAAAGGGTATAGATGCTATAACCCTTCTACTCGTAAGTTTACAGTGAGCAGAGATGTTGTTTTTGATGAGATGAGTAGCTGGTATAAACCAGTAAATGCGATTGATGATGTAGATGCACAAAATGGTAATGCTGCACAGAATTCACAGCAGCAGTCACAAAATATTAGTAGACCTGGAGCATCCTCTAGCAATGGTTCATATTCTTCGCCATGGACAGGCAGATTGAGATCAGGAAAATCTTCTCAAAGCAATGCACATAATGGTATGCAGGTATCACGAAAAGGAAAAGAGAAGGTTGATCAGCTCATGTTTGATGTGAATGCAGGTCACTCTTATGTGGATGGTGAATCCAATGGCTCAGAACAGAGCATTGATGATGAGTTGGGTATTCCTTCTATTGTTACACCTAGAGTAAGGAAGACTAGGGATGTTTTGAGAGTACCTGGGAGTGAACCTACTTTGCGCAGATCTACGAGAGCTAGGTATCCTGTGGATAGGCTGAAATATGATGGATTTATAGCCATTCACTATGCATATATGGTCAAAGTGATACAGGAACCAGAACCCACTTCTTTTGAGCAAGCCATGGGAAAAGAAAAATGGGAGAAATCCATGGATGAAGAAATGGATGCCTTGGAAGCAAATGCTACATGGGAATTGGTACCTTTGCCTAAAGGTAAGAATGCAATTGGTTGTAAGCGGGTTTATAAGGTGAAGCACAATGCAGATGGTTTTGTGAACAGATACAAGGCAAGATTAGTAGTCAAGGGGTATGCACAAACATATGGCATTGACTATGAAGAAACATTCAGTCCGGTTGCAAGGATGGCAACCGTAAGAGCAGTCATTGCTATGGCTGCATCAAAGGGATGGTCTTTACATCAGATGGATGTAAAGAATGCCTTCTTGCATGGTGATTTGCAAGAAGAGGTCTATATGGAGCAGCCACCAGGTTATGTGCATGCTGTTCATCCTGAGTTTGTTTGCAAGTTGAAGAAAGCATTGCATGGCTTGAAGCAAGTACCTAGAGCATGGTCTGACAAGATAGAACAATATCTTGTCACTATTGGCTTTCAGATTTTCAAGGCAGATTTATCACTTTATGTGAGAAAAACAAAGAAAGGTATTATGCTACTTGTCATTTATGTTGATGATTTGATTATGACAGGTGACAGTGATGAAGATATCCTTCATGTGAAAATGCTATTGAAGCAGAAGTTTGAGATGAAGAATTTGGGAGAGCTGCGTTATTTCTTGGGCATTGAGGTGATTAGATCACCAAGTGGGATACAGCTCTTGCAGAGGCAGTATGGATTGGACATGCTGTCCAAATATGGGATGACAGACTATAAGCCTATTTCAGTTCCTTTGGAGCAGAATGTGAAGCTGAGCACAGATGCAGGTGAGCTTCTGGAAGACCCTACTATGTACAGATGCATAGTAGGAAGTTTAATTTATATGACTATTACCAGGCCAGATTTGAGCTATGCTGTTGGATTGGTAAGTCAGTTTATGCAGGCTCCAAGGAAACCGCATTTGGATGCGGCTAGATGCATATTCAGGTATGTGAAGTCCACATTGCAGTATGGACTATTTTATGAGACTGGGGTTCAAATACAGTTGCATGGATACAATGATGCTGATTGGGCTGGTAGCATTTCTGATAGACGATCTACCAGTGGATATGTGTTCTCTTTTGGGAGTGCTGCAGTCACTTGGAGCAGCAAGAAACAGCCTACATTTGCCTTATCGAGCATAGAGGCTGAGTATAGGGGTGCAACAATGGCTGCATGTGAGGTAGCTTGGTTGCATAAGCTACTTTATGATATGCATCAGTCTAGAGATAGACCAGTTGTCATTTATTGTGACAACATGAGTAGTATACACTTGGCAAATAACCCAGTCTATCATGCTAGAACAAAGCACATTGAGGTGCATTATCACTATGTGCGGGAGAGGGTTTTACTAGGTCTTATTGATCTACTTTATGTCAGCACAGAGGATCAGGTAGCTGACATATTTACGAAGGCATTGGACGTAGAGAAGCTACGCAAGTTCAGAGACCTGCTTGGTGTGTAGGAATTGGGATTGAGCTCGAGGGGGAGTGTTGAGATATCGATCTTCACTCCTGATATGCCAGGGTGACCGTTGTGCATTTATGTCACCGACTTGTCAGTTGTAGATGCGGTTGGTACACCGCCCACGAATAATAGCTACATCACAGCTATCCTTATCTACTCTAGTTCGTGGCTCAGTTAGTATGCCACCTTAGTTAGTTGAGTTTGGTTTGAGACCCATATATAGGGTTCTTCTATTTCTATGTACGAGAGTTCTTTTGGCTTACACAACTAAGAAGAGAAAAACTGTTTTCAGCTTCCATCTTTGTGTGTATTCCCCCATTGTGCAAGCAAGAAAGCTACAAGTGAGACTCCTTCCTTCTCTCCCACAATCTTGACATGATGTTGGGTTGGTAAGTCAGTTTATGCAGGCTCCAAGGAAACCGCATTTGGATGCGGCTAGACGCATACTTAGGTATCTGAAGTCCACATTGCAGTATGGACTACTTTATGAGACTGGGGTTCAGATACAGTTGCATGGATACACTGATGCTGATTGGGCTGGTAGTATTTCTGATAGACAATCTACCAGTGGATATGTGTTCTCTTTTGGGAGTGCTGCAGTGACTTGGAGCAGCAAGAAACAGCCTACCGTTGCCTTGTTGAGCACAGAGGCTGAGTACAGGGGCACAGCAATGGCTGCATGTGAGGTAGCTTGGTTGCATAAGCTACTTTATGATATGCATCAGCCTACAGATGGGCCAGTTGTCATTTATTGTGACAACATGAGTAGTATACACTTGGCAAATAACCCAGTCTATCATGCTAGAACAAAGCACATTGAGGTGCATTATCACTATGTGCGGGAGAGGGTTTTACTAGGTCTTATTGATCTAGTTTATGTCAGCACAGAGGATCAGGTAGCTGACATATTTATGAAGACATTGGGCACAGAGAAGCTACGCAAGTTCAGAGACCTGCTTGGTGTGCAGGAATTGGGATTGAGCTCGAGGGGGAGTGTTGAGATATCGAGCTCCACTCGTGATATGCCAGGGTGACCGTTGTGCATTTATGTCACCGACTTGTCAGTTGCAGATGCGGTTGGTACACCGCCCATGAATAATAGCTAGATGATAGCTATCCTTATCTACTCTAGTTCGTGGCTCAGTTAGTATGCCACCTTAGTTAGTTGATTGTGCAAGCAAGAAAGCTACAAGTGAGACTCCTTCCTTCTCTCCCACAATCTTGACATCACTGGCATCTGTTGTGCCATCCTAACATTAGGATTATACTAACAAGCCCTAGTTTCATGGCCCTTTCTCTGGCATATCTCACAATGCTTTTCCTTCTTCTTATTTTCAGAAATACCCAAATCCTTTAGCTTATGTTTTAACATTTTATCTAACTTGATGTCCACTGACTTCTTCGTATCTTTTTCCTTTGCTTTCTTCTTTTTGGTCTTAGCTGATCCTGATTTCTTCTTCTTCTTCTTCTTCCTCCTGCTAAAATTATCTTCATCAGAGTCACTAGAATCATCATCAGAATCTGAGCTGTAATCGCTACCCTCATCTTCACTCTCTGTATCAGAATCTGATCTTGAATTTGCCTCAGAATCTGAATTTGAAGAGTCCTCATCTTTACTGTTCTTAGACCTAGAGGTACTAAGTCTTTTTTCTACTCTCATAGCTACCCTAATCATTGTATCCAATGTATCATTCTGGCCCATCTCAACATTGGCAATGGGGCTCCGAATCTTACCTCTCAAACCCTTCATAAAGTAGGTAATCTGCATTTCAACTGAAGATGTATCATCACCATGTAGCATGTTTAGCAGATTCCTAAACTTTTGAGCATAATCCTCCACCAACATAGCCTTTTGCTTGATTTTCTTAATCTTCCTAAGAATGTCTCCCAGAGTTTTATCTTTACAGAACCTACCCAAAAATGCTGTTTTTAAGGCATCATATGAATTAAAGACTGTCATACCAAAACTAGCAAACCAATCCATAGCTTTTCCCTGAAAGGTGGTAGCAAATTGTTGCATTTTAACTTAATCCCCGTACATTTGATTGAACCCACTGGCTATCCACTTGGTCTCAAATTGTGCCACATGGCAATTAGGGTCCTCTTTCTTCTTTCCTGAAAATTTGGATGCACGAACCTTTGGATTAACCAACTGATTTGGATTCATTTTCGGTCTCTTCTTGGGCTTCCTTAGAGGTGGTAATGGGTTAAAATTCAAAACCTTCTGAGGTGGAATTCTAGCACTTCTTAACAAAAATATTCTTCCAAGCACTGCATGCTGTAACCTCTCAAATTCCTGTCTAGGAGGAGTATCTGTTAGAAGTCAAGCTCCCCGTGTAGTGTGTGACTGTCTTTATGTACTACCGACATGACAGCTAGTGTACAGCTGTCTCCTGCATGTGACTACATTAAATAAGTCGGTTAGCTAGTCGGTGACTTGACTATGGTTAGTCTGTCTAGTCAGCATGTCACTTACTCTATGTTACTCTTGTATGTGTGTTTTTACTCTATGATGAAAGTATGAGAAGAAGATAATGGAACCTGAATGGTTCAGACATTGCTCAACCCTGTCTCTCTCTCTTCTTCAAACATGGTATCAGAGCAGGACTTGGTGGATCTCTGAGAGTTGGAGAAAGTGAAGATCTACTTCCAGGAAGTGAAGACTCATTTTTCTTTTGTGCAGACAGGCTGCCATTGTGGACTGCAGGTAGGCATTTGTTCATTACACACTCCAGGGTCAAGATCAGAGCTTGTGGCTTCTTGAGAACCCTGAGGAGGCTGGTTAGAGTGCATTTGGGTGTGGCATCAACATCACCATCATCATCTTCATCAGCAGGAACTGGAAACAGAGGTCTGCAATCAGCGTGATTGCGCCTGTTTGGGCTGAAGGCCTGCACAGTCTACTGCAATCAATGGTGACCATAAATGGGTCATGAGAAGCATGTATGGCTACTGAAAAAGGTCTTTGTGAAGTACATGGAGTAACTACTTGTGGTTGAGCTCTGATATGAGCTGAAACAGAGTGGGCAGAACTGTGTAAATTGTCTGCACTGCTGTATACACAGCATACATGGAGTCTACAATACCTTGAAGAGCATTGGAAGCTCCTGAGTATGCCCAGAAGCACCTGTGAAGTATAGGTACATGCTGGAGGCTACATGTACTTGTCTTGATCAATTGCAAGCTGAGTTTGGTGGCTGAAATACACAGATCTGAAGCTTCTTTTGTGGCTGGAAACTGTCTTGGATTGTGGGCAGTAAGCATTTTGCTTTCTACTGAAGCACAGAGTGACAGATGCAGACATCTGAAAGACATATATACTGTCATATGCATGTTAAAATTGTCTTGGGTTGAGAGGAGCATCAAAAGCCACTGAATACTGGAAGTTTGCAGCTGAAATAAAAGAAATCTTGTCTTCTTGGGATGAATATAAATTGTAGACATTTTTGGTTGACTTGCTTGTCAGATATAGACAGGGTATTGTCACTACATAGTCATGTACTGACGGTGACATACTGAAACAAATGTATGGTCTGATTTAAGGACTTTTTTGAGCTAGTTGAAGTGGGTTATGCTGGTTTATTGACTGCAATCTTTACATAAACTGTTAGCATTGGCACTTGTTAAGAATACACTGGCTGATGTCTCTATGCTTATGTCTGAAGTGGCATATGTACCAGGAGTCAACTAAGCAGCTTTGGAACATGCATTACATGTATCCAAGTGGAGTTTGACTTTGGAAAGGCTGCTGTAATTGCAGTTTACAGGTTTGGACTGCATGCTTTTGGACCCTGGCAGTGGATCTGCAGGAGTTAAATCTGAACCGAACATCAGGCATATGTATTGGCAATTGTCTTTATGAGTTGGATCAACCGATTGGGACGTTGTTTGGGCTGATATTTGACTAAAATTTACTGGTTTTTTTCCTGCAATTAATTGCAGAAAACTGTCATAAACAGTTTCAGGCTGCAATTGAACTGTTAAGAATATCTTGGTTTGCAGGTAGCCAGGCAAGGTCTGCAACATGGCAAATGCTGATAGAACTGATAATGTAACCCAGATTGTGGGAGAAAAGCTTGATAGCAACAATTATGCAATATGGAAGTTCCGCATGGAAAACTTTCTGATAGGCAAAGGATACTGGGACTTAGTGACAGGTGTTGAGGCTGAACCTGAAGTTCCAGATAGGAATCCTACAGCTGATCAAAGACGAGGCATCGAGCTTGGACGGAAAGAGCTCGTAGAGTTTTACATTGGCTGTCATTATGTATCTTGGATGCTATGGTGATGCAGATCATGAACTGTAAATCCCCAGCAGATGCATGGAATATATTGGTCAAATACTATGGCACAACTACAAGTGCAAGGAATATACAACTGAAGCAGAAATTCAATAACATGGACAGGAAGAATAGATCCATACAAGATTATGTCACAGAGGTTAAGACCATAGCAGATCAGCTGGCATCGGTTGGCTCACAAGTAGAAGATGAGGATATGGTTGCAGTGACCTTAAATGGCTTGGGTCCGGAGTACAAGTCTTTTGACACTTCAGTATCTGTGCGGGCTGAGATGCGTGATTTTAATGAGCTGGTTGCATTATTGATTCATGAAGAGGTGAAGCTTGGCTTAGCTACAGGGTCAAGCAGCTCAAAGAATAAGGATGCAGTTTTTTATTCGAATCAGCGTGGTCGTGGTAGTCGTGGTAGAGGCTATGGATCTGGCAGAGGAGGCCAGCAAAATGCATCCTATAGTAATAGCAATCAGCAGTCATCAAATGCAAGAGGTAGTGGCAACTTTCGAGGCAGGGGGAGATCTAACTCCCGTGGCAGAGGCTCATGGGAGCAGCAGCATCAGTCAGACAATCCAAATAAAGATAAGGATTGTCACTACTGCGGAAAGTATGGGCATATTGCAAAGGATTGCTGGAAGAAGCAGGGAAATCAGAAGGGCAAGCAGCATGGACATTATGCTACGTCCAGTCAGGCAGATGACTCTAGTGATAGACTGTTTGCCATGCAGTATGTCAAAGATAAGGCTGTTGAAAAATCATCTGATGATGCAGTGTGGTACATTGACTCGGGGGCGTCGAATCACATGACCCCTCATGGTGATTGGTTCACGGATATGGTGGCAAAGTGCCTCTAGTTGTACATGATGGCAGCATATCCGTGAACCAATCACCATCATGTACAACTAGAGGCAGAGATGTTGTTTTTAATGAGATGAGTAGCTGGTATAAACCAGTAAATGTGATTGATGATGTAGATGCACAAAATGGTAATGCTGCACAGAATTCACAGCAGCAGTCACAAAATATTAGTGGACCTGGAGCATCCTCTAGCAATGGTTCACATTCTTTGCCATGGACAGGCAGATTGAGATCAGGAAAATCTTCTCAAAGCAATGCACATAGTGGTATGCAGGTATCACGAAAAGGAAAAGATAAGGTTGATCAACTCATGTTTGATGTGAATGCAGATCACTCTTATGTGGATAGTGAATCCAGTGGCTCAGAACAGAGCATTGATGATGAGTTGGGTATTCCTTCTATTGTTACACCTGGAGTAAGGAAGACCAGGGATGTTTTGAGAGCACCTGGGAGTGAACCTACTTTGTGCAGGTCTACGAGAGCTAGGTATCCTGTAGATAGGCTGAAATATGATGGATTTACAGCCATTCACTATGCATATATGGTCAAAGTGATACAGGAACCAGAACCCACTTCTTTTGAGCAAGCCATGGGAAAAGAAAAATGGGAGAAAGCCATGGATGAAGAAATGGATGCCTTGGAAGCTAATGCTACATGGGAATTGGTACCTTTGCCTAAAGGTAAAAATGCAATTGGCTGTAAGTGGGTTTATAAGGTGAAGCACAATGCAGATGGTTCTGTGAACATATACAAGGCAAGATTAGTAGTCAAGGGATATGCACAAACATATGGTATTGACTATGAAGAAACATTCAATCCGGTTGCAAGGATGGCAACCGTAAGAGCGGTCATTGCTATGGCTGCATCAAAGGGACGGTCTTTACATCAGATGGATGTAAAGAATGCCTTCTTGCATGGTGATTTGCAAGAAGAGGTCTATATGGAGCAGCCACCAGGTTATGTGCATGCTGTTCATCCTGAGTTTGTTTGCAGGTTGAAGAAAGCCTTGTATGGCTTGAAGCAAGCACCTAGAGCATGGTCTGACAAGATAGGACAGTATCTTGTCACTATTGGCTTTCAGATTTCCAAGGCAGATTTCTCACTTTATGTGAGAAAAACAGAGAAAGGTATTATGCTACTTGTCATTTATGTTGATGATTTGATTATGACAAGTGACAGTGATGAAGATATCCTTCATGTGAAAATGCTATTGAAGCAGAAGTTTGAGATGAAGGATTTGGGAGAGCTGCGTTATTTCTTGGGCATTGAGGTGATTAAATCACCAAGTGGGATACAGCTCTTGCAGAGGCAGTATGGATTGGACATGTTGTCCAAATATGGGATGACAGGCTGTAAGCCTATTTCAGTTCCTTTGGAGCAGAATGTGAAGCTGAGCACAGATGCAGGTGAGCTTCTAGAAGACCCTACTATGTACAGATGCATAGTAGGAAGTTTGATTTATATGACTATTACCAGGCCAGATTTGAGCTATGCTGTTGGATTGGTAAGTCAGTTTATGCAGGCTCCAAGGAAACCGCATTTGGATGCGGCTAGACGCATACTCAGGTATGTGAAGTCCACATTGCAGTATGGACTATTTTATGAGACTGGGGTTCAGATACAGTTGCATGGATACACTGATGTTGATTGGGCTGGTAGCATTTCTGATAGACGATCTACCAGTGGATATGTGTTCTCTTTTGGGAGTGCTGCAGTCACTTGGAGCAGTAAGAAACAGCCTACAGTTGCCTTGTCGAGCACAGAGGCTGAGTACAGGGGTGCAGCAATGGCTGCATGTGAGGTAGCTTGGTTGCATAAGCTACTTTATGATATGCATCAGTCTACAGATAGGCCAGTTGTCATTTATTGTGACAACATGAGTAGTATACACTTGGCAAATAACCCAGTCTATCATGCTAGAACAAAGCACATTGAGGTACATTATCACTATGTGCGGGAGAGGGTTTTACTAGGTCTTATTGATCTAGTTTATGTCAGCACAGAGGATCAGGTAGCTGACATATTTACGAAGGCATTGGGCGCAGAGAAGCTGCGCAAGTTCAGAGACCTGCTTGGTGTGCAAGAATTGGGATTGAGCTCGAGGGGGAGTGTTGAGATATCGAGCTCCAATCGTGATACGCCAGGGTGACCGTTGTGTATTTATGTCACCGACTTGTCAGTTCCAGACGCGGTTGGTACACCGCCCATGAATAATAGCTACATGATAGCTATCCTTATCTATTCTAGTTCGTGGCTCAGTTAGTATGCCACCTTAGTTAGTTGAGTTTGGTTTGAGACCCATATATAGGGTTCTTCTATTTCTTTGTATGTGAGTTCTTTTGGCTTACACAACTAAGAAGAGAAAAACTGTTTTCAGCCTCCACCCTTGTGTGTCTTCCCCCATTGTGCAAGCAAGAAAGCTTCAAGCGATACTCCTTCCTTCTCTCCCACAATCTTGACACAAGTATGGTATGTTGGATTGCAAGTCTTTGAGCACTCCATTGGAGCAAAATGTTAAGCTACTTGTAGATGTTGGACATGAGATTGAGATGTCAATATGTATAGACAAATGGTGGGTAGCCTGATTTATCTTACCATTACTAAACCAAATCTTAGCTATTCAGTTGGAGTGATTAGCCAGTTCATGTAGAAGCCTATGAAGCCGCACTTGGATGTAGTGAGGAGGATCTTGAGGTATGTGAAGGATACATCAAATTATGGTCTATTCTATGAGCATGGTAAGTATTTGGAGCTTATCGGATATACAGATGCTAACTGGGCAGGAAGTACATATGATAGGAGATCTACTAGTGGATATGCATTTTCCCTTGGTAGTAGTATGGTCAGCTGGAGCAGTAAGAAGCAACCTACAGTTGCACTCTCTAGTACTGAGGCAGAGTATAGAGGTGCTGACTAGCTGCATGTGAGGTAGCATGGCTCATGAAGCTTCTTGATGATTTGGGCATGCAGGAAGTCAGATATGCCACACTCTATTGTGACAATATGAGTAGTGTGCTCCTAGCCAGTAATCATGTCTATCATGCTAGGACTAAGCACATTGAGGTACACTATCACTTTATCAAAGAAAAAGTGATTGCAGGTGACATTGATTTGGTCCATGTGAGGATAGAAGACCAAGCTACAGAAATATTTACCAAGTCATCGGGTAAAGATAAGTTTGTGCATTTTAGAGAACTACTTGGAGTGAAGTACCCCACTTTAGCTTGAGGGGGAGTGTTGAGATTCAATCTCATAGGTATATTCTAGTTGAATAAAGTTAAGTCATACTGTCTTAACCATGGTTAGTACTAGGTCACTTTGTTTTGTAAGTGTGAGGTACACAATTGACTTGATAGAGTGCGTAATGATGGAATGAAATGAACACAAGGTAGCATGACTGCTACCCCTTGAAGTCTATGTCTTTGTCATGGTCCATCTCTCTCTCTTTCTCTCTCAGAATGTTAATACTTGCTACTCCAGCTAATCTTTCAATTGCCAAGTTTGAATACATACCCACTAGTAGACTGTCTATCATATGGATAACCTGTTCAATCTACATTAGGATATCCCATGAGTTTCAAGTGCTTACCACTCTCATAAACTAGTCAATAGTCTATTGTAACCTTGACATAGCACATAATTTTCCTTATTGTATCTAAGTGGGATTTTCTAGGCTTTTGCATGAACTAACTGATAAGTCCAACTGAGTAATTGAGATCAAGCTTATTGATGATAAGGTAGATGAAACTTCCTACCATTTTCCTGTACATAGTAAGATCTAAAATTTCAGCTCCAATATTTACATCTAGCTTAGTATTCTAATCCAATGGAGTATCCAAGGGTTTGCAATCTGTTGTACAATATTTCTTCAGCATCTCAAGTGCATACGGTCTTTGCATCAGCCATAATCCATTAATTGAATTTACAACCTTAATACCAAGAAAGAATTTTAGTTCTCCCAAATCCTTCATATCAAATTTAATTTTCAGTATGGTCATAACATATTGTATCCCAGTATCATCATTTCCTGTAATGATTAGGCCATCTATATAGATAACTAATACCACAAGTCTTGCATATGTTTTCTTCCTAAATATGGTCATAACATCTTGTATCCCAACATCATCATTTCCTATAATGATTAGCTAATCTACATAGATGATAATACCACAAGTCTTGCATTTGTTTTCTTTGTAAATACACTATGGTCATTTGTGCCAACTGTAAATCTAAGACTTTGCAAGTAAGCACTAATCTATGTATGTTAGTCTCTTGGAGCCTGTTTCAACCCATAGAACACTTTTTTCAACTTGCAGACATAATTCGGATATTGAGGGTGCATATATACTTCCAGTTGATCCTTGAATACTTCTTCTACTAAGTCTCCATTCAAAAATGCATTCTTAACATCCATTTGCTGTAATTTCTAGCCCTTTGTTGTAGCTAATGCAATCATTATCTTGATAGTTGCCATTTTGGCAACATGGCCAAATTTCTCTTCATAATCTAGACTATATTGTTGTGCATAGCCTTTACCCACTAACCTAGATTTATACCTTTCAATGCTACCATCAAACTTGCACTTAACTTTGTAAACCCATTTACATCCAATTGACTTCTTACCCATCAGGTAATGCAACCGATTTCCAAGTTTGATTTTTAGCCACTGCATTCATCTCCTCATCCATTGCTTTACACCAATTCTTGTCCATGATAGCTTCACTAAATGTAGCAATCTCTTTTGTATTCCATGACCTTTGTCATATATGCATAATGTTTTACTGAAAATCCACTGTACATAAGCTTGTCAATAGGGTATTTAACCCTTTGTGTGAGCATCTTAACTGTGGTGGATTGCTTGATTTCCCTATTTCATGAGGTGGTACATATCTAGCCGAACTCTAGGAGTATACATAGATGAATTCCAAGCTCACTATCCAAGTTGTCTATTGAGTCATATCCAGATGTCAAAATCCAGGAGCATCATTAAGAACTTTCTCTTTTCCTTTGTCTTTTGTCTCATTTCTCCCCTTCACGAATATAGCATTGTTAATGGATGGTGATGCATAACAACTTAACCTGCCAGTCCAATGTGAAACACTCAGAGATACATCACATGTAGGCCCATATATAGTAGCACTTTGGTGTGAAATCTCAATAGATGCATGATTTCAAGATACATCATGTGGAAAAGCAATAGGTGAGCCATACCATGATGCCAACTCATCAAAGATAACATCTCTATTGATTACCACTTCTTGTGTAGATGGACCAAAGCATTTATATGCTTTTTGCTCCTGTGTATAGCCAATGAACACACACTTATGTGCTTTAGGATCTAATTTCCTTCTTTTCTCATTTGGAATGTGTACAAATGCAAACAAATACTTTCAAATGGCTAATGTCAGTAGACTTATGTACATTGTCATAAGGTCTTCAGCCCAATAATACAATGGCATATTCTTCTAATTAAGTATCACACGAGTAGTTTCCATAAGGATCCTATTCTTCTCTACTCCATTTTACTGTGGAGTGTAACTATAAGTAAGCTACCTATGAATGCCATTCTCTACCAAGAATATATCAAATTCATTTGATACATATTCATCCCACTATCAAATCTCAAGCAAGTGATGAGCAATCAAATTCTTTCTCAACTTGCTACTTAAAGTCCTTAAAAATAGCAAGTACCTTATCTTTATGCTTCAGGATATACACCCATGTATATTGACTGAAATCATCAATGAATGTCATATAATGTCTTGATCCACCAAGAGTAGCATTATGGGCTAGCCCCCAAACATTAAAATGGATTAACTATAGTGGCCTAGAGTTATTTTGAATATGTCTCATAACATTGCTTTCTGACCTAACATGCATCACAAACATGATCTAAATCAATATAGGTAAACTTTGGTAAGCCTCAACTGCTTCTTTTGCATATAGTATGCAACCTTTGAATAGTAATATGACCAATCCTCTTATGCCAAATCTCAATATCTTCAACTACACATTGTCCAGATGCAAACATAGTTGATTTCAGTTGGGGAAGACTAGCGTTGTCATGCTACTATGCGAACACAGTGTGAAAAACTCTAGAGTGCATCGTCATTCCACTTTCTTATTGATCTAGAGAGCCAATGCCATATTAGTCATTAGTGTTAGTGTCCGTAGTATGGATGGTTCAAAAATACTAGATTTTTGGACAAGTTTAGCCTATTTTTGATATTTTTGATATTATTTCTTGTAAATATCCAAAAGCTATAGACAACTTCTAAAATAGGATGACATGTAAAAAACGCAAGTGGCTTTCAACCATTTTTGGGGGATTTTTATGCAAAAAGAAGGATTGGCAAAATCACGCGACGTGCAATCGCAATTTACAAGCAGCAAACACATCACTCCGAATTGGGAGAAGAAGTGATCCGAGAGAATTCTGACCAACGGAAGCATTTGCTGCACTAGTGGATTCACTTTTAGCCTATGCTTATTTAGTTGAGGTTCATAATCAAGAAGCTCTTGTAGAAGAAAAGAGAAGAAGATATGAAGACATTGTTGGTCCTTCTTCTTCAGGCCCATCTAAATGCATAACACGAAGTAAAATGGACCAGCAAAAAGAGGTTGAAAAGCCATATCTGAGCATGTTATGGAGGATGCATCTCAAGAGAAGAAACAAGAAGGTAAGAAAAGGGGCAAGCAGCCCGGTTACAAGTTATAATCGGATCTTGAGATTGCCACAAACCTTAAAAAGATCTTAGAAGATTGCATACTTAGTAATAGAGTGAAATTCACACTTGGCAAAGTTCTTGGAATCGCGAAGCGTGAATTTCATGATGCAATCATTGATATACTAAAACGAAAAAGAAAATTTGATGGTGAAGTTTTGCAAGCATTGATGTAGGTTGACAAAGACATAGAGAAACAACTTCAAAGGGAATATGATGATACATGTAATGCTGATTTGGAGCAGGCTGATGTTGAAAATGGGTTAAATGGGAGTGTAGACAACAAGCTTGTGATTGAAATTGGTTTTATGGGCAACAATAAGCATAGAGAGAAGGCTATGTATAATGGGGATGTCCATCAACAAGCACATGATGAATAAGATGCTCATTGTATTCCAAACAATCATTATTCACAAACACATTGGGCTCGTGCTACAACAGAGACAATTGTTAAAGTGGGAGAAAGAGAGATGGCTTGCATAGCTCTCTTGGATCATGGTTCCGAAATCATGTTATGGCACATAGCTTGTATAAGAATGGAGGTTGGCCAATTGATGTAGATCCAGGATGGCATGTGCAGGCAATAAACAATTAATCAGGGGATCTCTATGTGGCTTATCCGAATGTGCTTGTGACTATTGGAGATGTTAGGAATGAATATCATTTTTTAATGCAAGATTCATGTAGTTATCCGATGATTTTGGGACAACCCTATATTTTGGAATCAAGGATGGAAATAAAAGCCTTGGATGATGGTTCTTCATATGCTTGGATTTGGAGTAAAGACAATACAAAGATGGTACATTTTCTCACTGTTTGTGTGAATTATGCCCGCAATCGGGATAGTCTGTGGGGTAATCCCATGCCACCTAATGCACAAGAGTTTAAGGGTTTTTAGAGAGCACTGTTGTAAGTGAAGACTATGGTAGTGCCTCTAGGAAGATAATTATGCCTCCAAGAAAGGGGGAACCTTTGTTTGTGTTTGTGTTTGGATTGCTGCAAAAAAGGAGGTTATTTATGTTGACACTTTAGACATGTATGAAGTTATTCAAGAGTTTGCTGAGCATGAATGTTATGGGCTGCAATATGGGCTGCAAAACAGGGCTGAAGCAAGGATGGATACAAAGTACAAAATAGTTGCAAAAAAGATTAAGCTTGTGGCTTTGCCTTTACCACCTGAAAGTGATGGGTTGGTTGAAAAAGTGTCTCAATAGCCTAGTTTGCGGGATCCACATGGATTAGGACATAAATTTATAGGTCAAACTTTACAAAAGTTGAAAATTAGTGATACAAGCTTTCTTTTGCCTATAGAAAGAGCTTATTTTTTGTAGATGTTGGCAAGGCATGGGAAAGCCTTTGCGTTTCAGCTAGATGAAATTGGATGTGTTGATCCGCACCTATGGTAATCTTTATAGTACCTCATGTGCCATTGAATTTAAAGCCTATTCTAGTGCCTCGAGCATATTTGCCTAAGCTGTTGGAGTTTTTGAACGAGAAGATCAGAATACAGATTTTGGAGCCTTCTTCAGCTCCATATTCGAATTAATGGTTTACTGTTCCTAAGAAGAATATTGCTTTGAGGTTTATACATGATTTACAACTAGTTAATAAAGTCACCATAAGGAATGTTGGATCAAGCTTGATAGTGGATGAATTTGCAGAAGCATTTGCAGGCAAGGAAATTTACTCTATGGGGGATTTATATTTAGGATATGATCAGTTTCAACTTGCATTGGAAAGTTGGGATATCACTACCATGAAGACACTGCTTGGATTGGTTAGGATGTGTACACTTCCATAGGGAGCAACCAATTCAGTGGCATATATGATGAATGCTATGCATAAAGTTTGAGGGAGTATATTCCTTAGTTGACCTTACCCTTTCTTAATGATGTGTTGTAGGATTTTGAGCTGTCTTGAAGAAGTATATTTAACTCTGTCAAGAGAAAAGTCAGTTTTTAGAGTGGAGGAAGTATTAGTTGTTGGGTACATGTGTGGACCATATGGGTGAAAGCCCTCACCAGTAAAGATTGATGCCATAAGCAGGATGTGGGAGACATTTTTGAATGTATCCAATTTGCCAAGATAAAAGAGAAGTATTGGTGGTAGAACATGTATAAAGATGTGAAGCATTATGTGGAATCATGCAGTGACTGTCAGATGTATTCCATGGTAAATCATAGAGATGGGTTGCAACCAACCTATCCATTGCCTATGCATTACAAATGGGTAGTTGATTTGGTTACCATGTCTATAGGTTTATGTAATATGAGATATCTTGTGCTCGCACAAGAATACTTAACAAATCAAGTGGAAGGTCGAGCTCTTAGTACAAATATTACTCAAGCACTTTGTAGGTTCTTATTGGAAGAAGTCTTTTGCCGGTATGGTTGTGTTGGTAAAGTGGTTGCAGATAGAGGAATTTTGGATGCAGATGAGGCTCGGGACTTCTTTTCATGATTGGGTATCAAGCTGTCTTTAATTTCAGCCTACAATCCTGAAGTAAATGGCAAAAGTGAAAGAGGTCATCAGCCTATCATTAAGGCATTAGCAAAGTCATTCAAGGGCAAGATGAAAGAGTGGCCAATAATGTTACTCTTTACTTTATGGGATGATAAGACCACTCATAGTGCAGTTACAGGGTATATGCTTGCTGAACACATCCAATCATGCCTATTGAGGAGACTATTGCTACTTGTAGTGTTCTACGATGAGAAGAGGGTTTGAATAGAGAAGAGTTGCTAGTCCTATGCATTAGACAGTTAGAAAGAAGGCATGAAGATGTTGAGACAGCCATGAAAAAGCTAAAGACTGCAAGGATTAAGAATAAGAAGAGGTTTGACAAGTGACATAGACTTCGACCACGAGCTATACATGAAGGAGACTGGGTGCTAGTTTATGACAGCAACTTGGAAAATCAGCATAGTGCTAGTCAGAGATGGAAAGGCGGTGGTTTGGTCCATATGTGGTAAGGTTTGTTTTTGACAATGCTACCTATGCATTAAATGAGATGGATGAGATGCATTAAATGAGATGCATCAAATGTGGCTAGAAAATGTATCAAGATCTTTAAACATAGGGAGTCTTTAGCATATGAGTTGAAGGAGTTGGATACTGAGTATGAACATGAGAATATGGAAGAAGAAGAGGCAAAAGATGAGGACATTGACATGGCAGAGGATACTTCTTTTGACACTACAAATCCATAAGACTTTGGCACATGTCAGAGGATGTGCAGGTTAAGAGGGGGTGGATGTCATGCCACTACACACACATAGTGTGAAAAACTCTAGAGTGCATTGTCATTCAGTTTTTTTATTGATCTAGAGAGCTAATGTCATATTAGTCATTAGTGCTAGTGTCTGTAGTATGAATGGTTCAAAATTATTAGATTTTTGGACAAGTTTAGCCTATTTTTGATATTTTAGATATTATTTCTTGTAAATATCCAAAATTTGTAGACAACTTCTAGAATAGGATAACATGTAAAAAAAGTAAGTGGCTTTTAGCCATTTTTGGGGGATTTTATGCAAAAAGAAGGATTGGCGAAATCGTGCGACGTGCGATCGCAGTTTATTAGTAGCAAATAGCACTATGAACTAAGAGAAGAAGAAAGAGTGATCTGGTGTCACAGGGCATAGGGTTGAAGGTCACCACAGGGTTTTGGCAAGAAAACTGGACAAGATAGATAGAGATGTGCCTTCAAGAGATAAGTAGATTATGGTGAATGTTTAAAGGTTCAAGAGGTACTTCACGGTCAATCACAGGGATTTGAGAGAGAAGAATGTACGGGGGTTCAAGAGCTTAGACTCCGAAGATGGTAGAGATAAGAGAAGGGTTGAAGATTTCAAGCCAAGTTCTTGAAGATGTTAATAGAGCTTCCAACTGCATGTTCTTAGAAAAGATCATAAGAGTATTATCTCATAAGTTCTAACTCAAATCAAGCTTGTTTTCTTGACTGTAAGAGCAATCACAAATTATAAAATCAAGTACAATATGCTGTCATGCATCATAAATAACTCTACATCCCATCAGCAAAGAGACTTGCTTCAAGAGAGCTTCAAATTGAGTTCTTGATAAGGATAAGTTACCACAGCCAAGAAATAAGAGAAAAAGCTCCTCTTAATTCAACTCAAAGCATCTATGAATGATCTACAAACATTGCCCTATCATAGGGCCGTATAATCCTTGCATATTTTGACAAGATGTCTTCTGTAGAGTAAGAAATGAATTAAAAGAACAATGTTGTAGCTAATTCTCTGAATATGACTGAAGATATCAGCCCCAAATTAGCCCACGGAAGAGAAGGGGTTCGAAGAAATAGAAGACGTAGATAAATACTCATAGAAAATATATAAGAATACTAATAGAGATGAAGCTTGTCAGTTTATTCTTGCATCATGAGAAGATAAAACTCTTGTAGAAAAAAATGTGTATAAAATAATACCTTCATCTATGCTGCTCAGATCGCCAATCCACTGGCTCCAAAAGGGGGGTAAAATACCAGGACACACTACAAGGTAATGGGACAATAGCGATGACCATTTGCGATGCAAAAAAGCGGTGTCGCTATTTGCATCGCTAATTCTATTAGCGACGCAAATAGCGACACAAACAGCAACGCAAACATCGACGCATATAGTGACAC
Source organism: Lygodium microphyllum (assembly GCF_053477565.2). Taxonomy (NCBI): domain Eukaryota; kingdom Viridiplantae; phylum Streptophyta; class Polypodiopsida; order Schizaeales; family Lygodiaceae; genus Lygodium; species Lygodium microphyllum. Next base: position 123,420,662 of record NC_141159.1, on the reverse strand, counting down.
AAACAACAACGCTAATAGCGACGCATATAGTGACACTAATAGCAACGCATATAATGATGCTGGTTTGAGGAAAAAGTTTCAAAAACCCAAGAGTAACATTTGCCGAGAAAATATTTACAAGAAAGAATGAAAGAGAGAGCGAGATAGCTTAAAGCTGAGAGAGAGAGAGAGAGAGAGAGAGAGAGAGAGAGAGAGAGAGAGGGAGGGAGGGAGCTCATCACCATTGTCACCGCCACCGCCGCTATACACGAAGAAGAAAGAGAAGTATGCAGGGAGAAGGGAGGGAAAGTACAAAGAGAAGGTACAAAGGGTTTCATCTTCAGGCCTTTGAGGTAGATATATTGCCTCTTCTTGCTTTATTTTTGTGTTCTCTTGTTTTCTTTTTTTGTTTTTCTTTGCAAAGAAATACATGGAAAGAAAGAGAGGGAGGGAGGGAGGGAGGGAGAAGAATGAAGGGAGAGGAAGAGAGAAAGAGGGAGAGAAAGGAAACAAAGAGAAAGAGGAAGAAAGAAATGAGAGATGAAGGGAGGGAGAGAGGATGAGTGAGAGAAACAACGAGAGAGAGAGGGGGAGAAACAAAGAAAGAGGAAACAAAAAAAGGGAAATAGAGAGAGAAAGAGAGGGGGAGAGAAATAGAGAGAGGGAGAGGGAAGGAAGAGAGGAGGAGGAGGTAGAAAAGAATGGTAAGGTAAAGAGAGGAAGGAGAGTGAAAAGAAGAGAGAGAGAGAGAGAAAAAAAAAATAGAGAGCAAGAGAGAGGGAGAGAGAAATAGGAAAACAATGAGAGAATGAGGGAAGATTAATAAAGAAAAGTAAAGGGAGAGGGGGGAGAGAGAGATAAAGAGAGGTGGGGTGACATTTCTTTTAATATCTTTGTTTCTTAAGCTTTTTATTTTCTATCTTTGATTGTCTTTGCAATGAGATGAGTTGAGTGAGAGTGGGAAGGGAAGGGGGGAGAGAAATAGAGAAAAGAAGGAAGGGGAAGAGAAAAGAAGGGAGTGGAAGAAAGAGAGAGATAGAGAGAAATAAAAAATGGGAGAGAGAGGGGCTTCATAAAAAAGTGTCAAAATCCGAGCATGACATTTTACAAGTTTATAAACGAGAGAGAGAGAGAGAGAGAGAGAGAGAGAGAGAGAGAGAGAGAGACCACCGCCACTGTCGCCATCCACGAAGAGGAAGGAGACAAGTGTAAAGGAGAAGGAAGGAACTCCCAAAGGAGAAAAAAATGAGAGAAGTACGACTTTCAGCTCAGTTGCCAATATGGAAATGGTGAGAATAGTCATTGCATTAGCGGCTTCTAAGGGCTGCAAATTATGAAAAATGGATGTCAAAAATGCATTCCTGAATGGTGACTTGCTTGAAGAGGTATATATGAAGTAGCGTGAGGGTTATGCACACATCCCGAGGTGTATATGGATGCTAGCTAGCAACCCCATCTATCATGCTAGATCCAAACACATAGAGATTCATTACAATTTCATCAGAGAAATGGTACTTACAGGATAGATTGATCTACTTCATGTGAAGACAGAAGACCACGTAGCCGATATCTTTACCAAATCACTTGGTAAAGAGAAATTCGTTTGTTTCAGGGATCGACTTGGAGTACAGCAAAACTAGTCTGAGCTCAAGAAATGGAGTTTGAGAAGGGGGAGGATGAGCTTGATTCTTTTGATCTTAAAACACCTCCATCCATTGAGATTGAGGGTGAAGACAAGAAAGAAGAGATGGAAGATGACTTAGACATAGGTAAAAACAAAAAGTAAGAAGTAGAGCTTAGAGACACTACCACTCCCTATATAAGTGTTTCTGGCTTCAACACCATGGTATAACTCTTACAGATGTCCAAATGCTCCCCCAAAAAGACTTGAATAAGTTTGGAATAAGCTAGAGTGAGCAGAAGATCAATGAGACTTCTTCATACCTCAGAGTCCTGACTATAATGAAAGCTTGAAGTGAAGCTCTTCTTCTTGGGCCTAACAAGTGATAAAAAAGCTCCTTGAGAAATACTTTTTTGAATTGATTATATCTAGCTTTTGCAATCACAAGCTCTTTTTCTTCTCGGGCCTAAGCAAGTGATGAAAAAGCTCCTTGCAAAATACCTTTTCGAATTAATTATATCTAGCTTTTGCAATCAAAGGATTAAGTTTTTTTCTAAAAATCTGATACATAATTTTTAGACATTAGGTGTAGGTGACATTGGCAAATGAATTATGCAAGAATATTTAGTGCATATAGCTAAAAGGGTGGCAGGGTTGCATGCCCTGCCAGGGCCACCTATTTTTTTTCCCCTCTGTAACCATCGCTATTTGTGTCAGAAATTTACTCTACAACCGTCACTATAAGCATCGCTAATAGCGACGCTATTTGCGTCGCTATTAGTGTTGCTATTTGCGTCACTAACCCAATTAGCGACACTAATAGCGACGCAAATAACGACGCTTATAGAGATGCTAATAGCGATGCAAATAGCAATGCTTACAGCGATGCTAATAGCGATGAATCGATCGCGTTGCTAATAGTGACGCGAATAGCGATGACGGGGGGTAAATTTTTCCATGAATAATTTCGTCGCTTTAAACATCGCTATTGGGTCTATATGTTGTAGTGACACATGACTAGAATTTTGCCAGATCACTCATTCTTCATCTCCTACTTCGGAGTGTTGTTCACTACTTGAAAACAACGATCGCATGTCGCGCAATTTCACTAATCTTTATTTTTACATAAAATCCTCTCAAAATAGCTAAAAGCTACATGCTTTCTTTTACATGTTATCCTAATCTAGAAGTTGTCTATAGTTTTATGGATTTTTACAAGAGATAATATCTAAAATATCAAAAATTGGCTAAAACTTGTCCACAAATCTAATATTTTTGAACCATGGACACTAACAATAATGTCTAAAATGGCATTGGCTCCCTAAATCAATAAGAAAGCCATACTCTAGATTTTTTTACATAGTGTGCACGTAGTGGCATGACACCGGGATAATTCTGACCAGGTGACCTGGTATTTTACATAGAGCCAACGAAAGCATCAAATTGGCAGTTTGAGTAGCATAGATGAAGTATTTTTTTATGCACGTTTTTTGTCTATAAGAGTTTTATCTTCTCAGGATGCAGAAATAAATTGACAGGCATCACCTCTATGAGTATTATTCTACATCTTCTATTTCTTCAAACCCCTTCTCTTTCATCAATTGCTCTCCCAAAATCTCCCTTCACCCTACTGTCTCTTATCCTTGTGGTAGACTTTTGTCCCCAAATGCACCGACAACATCTAGAGTAAAGATCTGACCATGTCTTTTTCCCTTAGCAATAAGCTTACAACCATTTCAAAACTCCTCAATAAAATAGCCATGTTTATTAAGCCGCACTTGCAAATTTTGTTCAATCATCTGCCCAATTGATAGTAGATTCTTATTGATAGAAGAAGGAAACATGCAAGACATCATGAGAATTCATGTATAACTAGGGGAATCACACCCTTATGCTCAATATTATGTTGAGTGTTGTCACCTATACAAACATAACTATGCTTATCAAGAGTCATGTCAATAATCCGTTCACCATGCAAAGTTATGTTATTAACTCCAAGTCGAGATGGCAGAAAATGGTGGAAAATGGCGAAAAATGAAGGAAAAAGCGAAAAAAGCATGGAAGAAGAGCAAAGACACGCAGGCGACCTCGAGAAGCTAAGCCGAGACCAAAGGCGCAATTTTAAATGAAAGGCGCCTCAACAAACTTGGAAAACTCTTGTAAAAGAGCGCTAGGCTCCCTCTTGTGCCAATTGTAAGATATTAGATGGGCATAGACTAGATGCATAAGGCTAGAAGAGGGAAATGGAAAAAAGACCTTGCCACAATGGCCGGTCATGTAAAAAAGGGGATGGGTGCCCATGGGATTTTAGGGTTTGTATATAAAGTTCAAAAAGTGAATGGAAGCTCATTCTTTGGTATGTGGCTAACAAGAGCTCTCTTATTCTTCTCTTCTTCTCTTCTTCTTGCTTGTGTGTGCTCTTGAGAGAGGGAGTGTGAGAGTGTGAGGGAGCGAGTGTGTGGGAGTGAGGGATCAAGAGGGTGAAGCTCTTCACCATCTCCTCTTCTCTTCTTCTCTTCTCTTTTCTCGCACGCGCGGCTATGGAGGATGGAGCTTGGAGAGGGAGGAGGCTTGAGGATGCTTGAGCTAGCATCAAGAATCGTGGAGCTACCGAGATGTGCGAGGGAGGAGGCTACTCACATTGACATCAAGGTAAGCTCACTACACTCGTAGGATCGACGGCGCGTCGGCTAGGTGAGAGATAGCCATTAGAGCTCGCTTGAAACGCTTGAAGCAATAAGCGGTTCGTGGATCTTGGCGGTTGAGCGTGAGCTCCCACTACATTTTGGTTCCATTAGCGGGACCAATGGATTCAAGCTTGAGCACTTGCGCGCCTCATATCGAGCATCAAAGTAGGGGATTCATCCCCGAAACGGAGCTTGAGATAGGTAGGAAGTTGGGTGTTTTTTATCTTCAAAACAAGTAAGTATTTTGGGATATTTTGGTTGTTTGATGATTGGAAAACATGGAGAATTTATTTCAGTTTTTTGCCTTCAATTTTTGTTGCATTTAGCATAGGTAAGAATTAGGAAATCGAACCAGAGAAGGGTAGGGTTTACTATTTCAAAACAGGGTAAAACAGGGAAAAAATCGTGCAAAAATGGGTAAAACGATCGCTAGTGATGCCTAAGATCAGCAAGTGAGTGATTGGGGGCATCAACACCACACTTGGGAAGGGGTATAAGAGCCTCGAGGCCAAGGGAGAGCTCATTTGTGCCATTTTAGTGAGAGAGAGAGAGAGAGAGATAGAGAGCTCCAGCCCACATCAATTTGATCGCATCACCGACACACTTACCGGCCCATTCAGGTATATGAATCTCTCCCTCTACTCCCCTAGATAGGATCTGGAAGTGCATGGCCATTGTGCTTGCTTACATCTTGTGAATCGATCAGATTTGTGTTCACGCTGTTTACACGCGCCGCACTCGGCCCATTCGAGTGGCCTTTTTTGGGCCAAGTCCCAGAATCGGCCCTAGGCCCCTGTCACTCGGTCCACTCGGCCCAAACCCTAGTCGGCCCTCAGATCGTGTCTGAGGCAAACTATCCGAGTCCACCCATTCGGCCCATCCGAGTCAAACTTTCAACCACATGGCACATTCGGCCTCGGCCCGTTCGAACGACCCATCCGAGCCTTAAATTTGGCCCTCGGCCACTTTCCTTATTCGGCCCTCAGCCCAAGTGCCTCGGCCCGTCCGAATCACCTTGTTCGAATTTGCCATTTGGCCATCCGAATCAAAACCATTCGAGTCAAACCTTGAAATTCGGCCCTTGGCCCTGTGCCTCGGCCCGTCCGAGTGACCTACTCGGACCCTACAATTCGGGCCAGTTGGGTTCGAGTGCAAATTTTTATCAAATTTGCAGAAACTTGACCTGATCCGGCTAAAACGCAGCGATGCAAACTGTCAAAACCCTTTGGGCGCTCAGGACTTGATTCTGGCACACGTAATAGGAAAAAATCGTAGTGCACAACTGCTTAGTAGCTAGAAGTAGGCAGTTGCGAGACCCAATGACTTAGACGCGAACCGTTGGCTGTAAAACCTGTATGATTGATAGGACCTGAAATGGGCTGGCACTGGCTATGGCACTAGCCGGACCTCATGCTCATGACACACAAACACCCTCACGGCCTCGCGGACCAGGAGCGTCAATCTAATGTTGAAGGACAAACTGCCCTAAAGCTTAATCTATGTGTTTATAGTTTATAGTCCAACGCTCCCTTAAACTCCTCAGAGGGAGATCCCAAAGTACGTAGGCATAACGCCTCGTCACACACACATATGGAGGCACTCCACCGACTAATAGTTGGAGCCCCACTGTAGCTCTCCTACATCTCAGGGATTGGCCCTTTGATGCACTGCTAAACATATAATACATAGGAGCACAAACTCCTCTCAAGGTACCAATATTTTACGTTCCAGGATGTACCATTCCTCACTATAATTTCCCCTTAGGACCCAACGACTAACCTACAGCTTAGGACATCCTCTCACACTCATCATTGGTCACAACCTAAGGAAGACAGGTGCCATGCATCGAGGAGGTTTTTCTGATACCTTTTAATTATTATGCTTAATGCAAATCGTGTATGGCTATGTTCTCAGACAAAAGAAAGATTAGCATCGTGCATGGTGCATAAAGCATTCTTTCCATGAATTTTACTAGTGCGTGCTGCGTTGAAAGGAGGCACCGAGCCATATACTCATGCTACCATCCTCTTTATTTAAATCGTTTCCTATATGCCAAGTACAATGCATAAATCAAATCTTTTCTTTATCTTTCAACGTTTCAGCCCCTCTTCATCCAACTCTTAGCATTTTGCATCATTGATCGGTTAGATAGGGTTTCTATGCATTTTTCCCTTTTAAAAACCCAATAAATACGCTCAAAACATAGAAATGGGGATAAATCAAGGCTAACCTCGTGCTTTGCCATTGTTATACATTGCACAAACATAGATATAAATTTCCCTAATTTTCCTCAGCCCGTTTTCTATTTTTTCCTAATGTTAAACCAATTTTTTCCATTTTTGGGCAATTTTTCCCTATCAAAGCCCTGCCTTGTTTCCACTCTACGTGTGATTCCCTATGCCCAGTGGTGAACCCTCTTATGTGCGGCGTCACGAGGGTGTAGTCCTAGGATGTGTCTATGTTGTCCCGCTTTTGGATTGAATAATACAAGAGTATACCTTGAGCTCATATCGTGTTACCTTTCTGTGCCGTGTTGAGTGCGTAACGAGTGCAAGTTTATCACAGGGGGGTGGGGGGGTAAAATGTCCCAAAGGGCACCCCTTTTGGTCTTCTCCAAGGTCCACCTTTTTATATCTTGACCATTTTGTGGCCATTTCCCAGTCCGGGCTCCAAATAGAGCTCTGAAAAATCCTGGGCATTCGGCTTGACATCCCGCATTGGATGGAAACTCATGACAACCCGCATGGAAGTATGAAAAATTATCAAAAATCAACAAGTGTCGCTCGGGCACCTTTAAAGCACTTGACACTTAAAATCGTCCTAGCTGAAGCCGCCGCCTTCAACATTGAATATTTTTCCCTTGATATTCGTAATTTTTAGCTATTTTTAAGCACTTATCGGCATCAAAACTCCACTCTCACTGAGCGAAAAGGAACAAGGTGACATAGGTGAAAAACCCTAAACCCTGACAAAACGGCCAAAAAATCGATCTACAAGCCTATCAGGCTCGAAACAAGCGAGAGTGCGTAAGATGCTGAGGAATTGCTTGCTGCACTCACATTGAATTTCTGCACTTAAAGTACACTTAAGAAAGCTGAAAGCCTGATTGAGCACAAGTACACGAGAAATGACACACGCATTGAGTGATCATAAATTGAGGTTTGTATTCAATAACTAAAGGAACTCACTCAGATAAACCACTCAAGGAACCCACCAATAGGAGAGGACCCAAGACATAGACAAGCCATCGAAGCGCAAATTAGGACCAAGCAAGGGGCGCCAACGACGTGGATTTAACAAGTCTACTGAACCTGATCGACAGCTTGGTGGAGCAAGACAACTCAACAATGGCAGAGGAAAGCTCAGACCGATGGTCTAATGAGGAACTCGATTTGAACGTCTTCTCAAATGCTATTCAGCTGTTGGTAAGCAATTATGACGCACACGCCCGGTATGAGCACCTCGGTAGGACAACAGATGTTATCATCATAGATCTAGAAGAGGAGAGAAAGCTAGCCCGCAAAGCATTGCAAAGCATAGCCGAATACAATAGGGATCAGCAGGCTAGAAGCCAAAGGAAAAGTACGGAGTTGCGCGAGGTGCAGCGAGTGTTGTGTTGACATATCGAGCTCCACTCGTGATACGCCAGGGTGACCGTTGTGTATTTATGTCACCGACTTGTCAGTTGCAGATGCGGTTGGTACACCGCCCCTGAATAATAGCTACATGATAGCTATCCTTATCTACTCTAGTTCGTGGCTCAGTTAGTATGCCACCCTAGTTAGTTGAGTTTGGTTTTGAGACCCATATCTAGGGTTCTTCTATTTCTTTGTACTTGAGTTCTTTTGGCTTACACAACTAAGAAGAGGAAAACTGTTTTCAGCCTCCACCCTTGTGTGTCTTCCCCCATTGTGCAAGCAAGAAAGCTTCAAGCGAGACTCCTTCCTTCTCTCCCACAATCTTGACATGTTGAACTTAGCAGGTAAGAACCGAACAGATCACGAGAGAGCCCTAGAAGGGGACTTGACGTTGAGTGAGCTTCTCATGAAGTGACTGCTAGATAACACGACTGCAGAACAAAGTGCCGCGGCACTAGCGACATCGCTACTCGCAGGACTAGGGGGAAACCAAGGCTCAAAGAGCCAGTCCAAAATACCAATCGTTGCCAAGCAACTCGACAAATACCAACCCCATGACAACCCATACAGCTTTGTTGAGCAGTTTGAGCAAGTCTGCGAAGCCAACGGCCTCAACGACCTAACTCAATGCTGGCAAGTGTTCGGGCTTTGCCTAGGCGGCAAGGGTAAGACGTGGTATACGAGCCTAGATGATGTAGAACAAGCCAACTTCAATGGCCTCAAGGATCTCTTCATCAAGAGATTCGCTAAGCTCGGATACTTCAATAACCTACTAGTACGCTTGATGAACGTCAAGTAGAAAGAGAAGGAGGACATCCGCAACTACGTAACCCATGTGAGGAGTCTCTTCAAGAGAATCCCTCTAGGCGAGCGACCGACTAAAAGAGCAATTTCGATTGTATTCATCAACAGAATTTGAGACGAGGAGTTATATAAGGCTTTGGAAGGCAATTCAAGCTTGCAGCGAGACGTGGTAGCTAGAGTGTTTGAGGAAGCCATCAGAGTTGATGATCAACTGAAAGAGCGGAGCTCCAGGAGCTCAAACGTAGAGGAGACCAACTCGCGAGGTTCAGAGAGAGCATCAGCCTCTAATGAACGATCAATCCCATCATCCCAAGATAAGGGGAAGGCCACCGAGACAGACCAAGGCTTGGCTAATGTCAAGATGGAATTAGCCAAGTTGCAAGACATGTTGAGATGACCAACACGCCCGCACATCCAATGCGTGTACTGTGGTGGAAACCACTTACCGGCCGAGTGTCAAGACCCTAGGTTAAGACCCTCTGCTAACTGCGGTAGGTTTGGCCATGACGTCGCGCATTGTAGATTACCAAGAAGACTTCCGTACTCACAACCCTACGGCCAGCCTTACCTAGCGAACAGGCCGCAGCCATTCTTTGGAAGAGGAGCCCCATTGGCTCTTTCCGCGCTTAACGATATGAAGCCAGCTATTCCTAGGATGGAAATAAATCCTACGGGCATCCCTAGACCGCCTAGTCCTTACGTGACCCATCCACCAAGCGATGCTCCAGTCCACTACGTGGAAGAGCCAAGTGAGGAGGAAACCTACATATACCCTTACGTCTCGCATGATGACGAGGGAAACACTGTCCTCATGGACTATCGACCCGTGCCGGTGATGGTGTTAGGAAGAGGACTAGGTAGAGGCCTAGGAGGGCAGACGTAGGATCCAATCATTTGTTGGACTTGTGGTCACCCTGGTCATGTCTCATCACGCTACCCTGAAAGAGAGCAACAAAACAGAGACAAGGCTAACCAAAGGTGCGCAGAGTGCGGAATCACCCATCTCTTCATAGATTGCCCAAAGAGAAAGCCATCTTCTAGCTCAGCCAACGTACCATCTATCCCATTGGGGTTGTTTGGTGTCGAAAACCTCGATGGGGAGGCCACACCTATCCCATTGCGGGTCATGACCGGAGCCCAAATGAAGTAGGCCTGCATCTCTCTACCAGGACCTAGCAATCTTGACGTAGCCTCGACAGGGAAGAAAATCCGCAGGCGGAAAAAGAAGAGATCGGAAGCTAAAGTCGCACTAAAAACTGAGAGTGCTACGACTCTGCCTGCTGGAAAGAAGGTTTTAGACACAGAGGCAGAGACTTCAGCCCCTAAGATGGCCGAAAAGGAAAGTGCTAAGGTGGGGGAATACCCATATCCGAAGCGACAGTTAGAGGCCATAGAAAAGGTAAAGGAATGGGTGAAGGAGGCTCAAGAGCATCTCAAGGATGCTGAGCCCATCATGGAGGATGAGATCGATGATCTCTCCAGTGTAAGCATGCCAATATCACCACCTCAACCTAAGTCAGTAGAAGCAACCGCACCACAAGCAGTGCCGCTAAGACCAAGCCTTGATGCTATAGAGCCGCAGATCAGTCACGCCCATTGGCCAGGACAATCTAGGTTAAGGGAGAGACGAGTATCCAACGATTTCCTGACCACGCTAGTGACTACCCCTGTAACACTTAGCCTGGGAGATCTGCTTAAGCAGCATCCTACCCTATGGCAAGATCTTAAGCAGTGGGTCGAAGGGTAGCGAGAGCAGGTCACGGTGGCAGACCCTCAAGACCATGACGCAGAAACGCAAATACCGAGTTTGATGCTGCACTTTGTGCCTAAATCCTTGCATGTCAATGCCTTCTGGGAAGGTTCTGAGATGCATGCAGTCTTACCGGTCCTAGCCCTAGGTGACACAACAAGAAAGGGAATCGTAGACATGGGAGTTGGAGTTAGTGTGCTTAGCCACGCAGTGCTTCAAACTTGGGGAAACCCGCCTGTCGAAACTGCTAGGTTTAATGTCACACTAGCAAACGGTATGAGAGTAAAGCCATTCGGGGTACTTAAGAATTGGCCAGTAAAGATTGTAGGCGTCCAGTTCTCTATTGACTTTATAGTCATGAAGGGAGTGGACTACGATATCCTATTAGGCCGACCCTGGATGCGCAATGCTAGAGTCATCAAAGATTGGGGTAACGGCTTGATCTTCCTTGGCAACAGAACAGATGCCGTAAGGATAGAGATGGATACTTGGAAGACCTCACCGGTCGACCTAGACACCATCTCTGCTATGCTCAAGGGTAACACTCAGGTCAAGGAGTCCTATGGACCCTTGATCAAATATATCCCATGTCCAGAGGATGAGCGGGATTGGATGCACGTTCTTGCTGCAATCGACCTGCCATTCTTAGACCATGAGGTGTATGAGCAGACCATGAAAACAATCGGCAAGCCTAGCAACACACTCTCCGTACCAGACTATATGATGGCAAAAACCCTTCGGGGAAAGCCTAAGCCTGTCAACTTCCAAGTCCCAACTAACAAAAGGGAACTCCAGGAGATGCTGGAATACTTGATAGACAAGCTACTTGGCAATTCAGTTGCAAACTTCAAACCACTACAGGATCTCTTAGGTGAATCCAAGTGGCAATGGACCACAGTGCATGACTTAAACCTCATGTATAACTGGGCCCTACTCCTTGACCAACGACAAGAGGTGTACTAAGCCCTAGGAGAGGACGAGCAGTCTGATGAAGGGGATTCTAACAACGAATACGAAGACTACCAATCCTTCAGTGATGGAACTGAGGGTGAAGTAGATATCGTAGAATACGACACTGAAAGACAAGAAATAGGGCAAATAAGAGCAGACTCCAAGCCACAGAAAAGAAATATCTTTAGGATAGAGCGAGGGGTCATGTGTAGGGAATGTGACCGCGCCTGGTTGGAACATGTAGGAGCAATAGACCTTGAACAAGCAGGCTTAGCCCAGCCAGGGACGACACCAGTCCTTAGGACAGAATCACCATCTGAATTGCATCCACCAGGGGAGACTACCTCTTCTAGCGAGGACGGGGAGTTCGACTCTGAGTTGGAGGTTAGTACCCGTCCACCTGAGGCTCAGACGGTTAAGGCAGGAAAATGTAAAACAACCCAGGGATACGCGAACGGAAGAATAGTGAAAACCGTAGGACCTCCCTAAGCGCTTCACAAAATTCAAAAAAGGGGATAGGGTAGTAGTTTTGTTATGTGCCAAACATCAAGGACAAACCAACGAACCGATTGAGGGACCAGCCAAAATCAAGGAGGTGAATCTGGCCCAGGAAGGGGAAACACCTCGACTAGTCTTCATTGCCGACGACTTGACTGAGGAAGAAGAAATTAGTCTTGTCGCTCTCTTGCGAGAGTACATAGATGTATTCGCCTGGTCCTTAGAAGAGCTTAAGGGGGTAGATCCGAGTGTCGTGACTCACAACATACCCATGACGCCAGACGCAATGCCGGTCAAGCAGCGACCGTACCCTATGAATCCAAAACACGCTCATACTATTGACAAGCTGATCATAGCGGGATTCAATTACGAAATTGAGCACACAGACTGGGTATCACCCATAGTCATCATGATGAAAAAGAATGGAAAAATCCGAGTGTGTGTCAATTACAAGAAGGTGAACGCTGCTACGAAGAGGGATAACTATCCATTGCCGTACACCGAGCACATGCTTGAGGGGGGTGGCAGGCAAGGAAGCCTACAGTTTTTTGGACAGCTTCTCAGGGTACAACCAGGTGCAAGTGCATCCTGTGGACAGGCACAAGACCGCCTTCGCCCCACTGAGTGGTGCGTCTTTGCTTACATAGTCATGCCCTTCGGGTTGACTAACGCCCCTGCCACTTTCCAATGCCTCATGTGCACCATCTTTAAGGACATGCTTTGTAAGGAGTTAGAAGTCTTTGTCGACGACTTGTGTGTCCATTTGACCTGGATCAAACACTTAGACAAACTCCGCGCAGTCTTTGAACGGTGTCACCTATATCGTCTCTCCTTGAACCCCTTAAAGTGCCAGTTTTGGGTAAAGCACGGATGCATCTTAGGGTACATAGTGTCGAAGAACGGCATTGCCACTGACTTCTCGAAAGTCAGGGTTATTATTGACCTTCCACCCCCAATTAATTACAAGGGAGTTCAATGTTTCTTAGGCCATATGGGGTACTATCGGCAGTTTGTACTGAACTATGCATTGATCGCCAGACCATTGTACAAGCTGCTGATTGTCTTCGAGTGGACCGAGGCATACAAAGAATTGAAAAAGGCTCTAATTACAGCACCAATTCTATGAGCCCCAGATTTAGACTATTACCTTCCACGTGCACATCGATGCTTCTAAGTTTGCCGTGGGGGCAATGTTGTGCCAACCTGGTGAGCACAACTTAGATTATCCAGTGAGCTTTGCTAGCAGACAACTCACTGAGACAGAAATGAACTACTCGACAATAGAAAGAGAGGGATTAGCCATGGTGTTCGTTGTGAAGAAATTCCGGCATTATCTATTGGCCACACCCTTCATCTTTTTCATGGACCATCAAGCCCTGCTCTATCTAGTAAACAAACCTTGTGCTACAGGACGCATAGCTCGATGGCTCCTTCTGCTCTTGGAATTTGATTTCTCCGTGGTTGTGCGGAAAGAAAAACAGTAATACATGGCTGACCATATGTCACGCATTCCCATGGGAGAAGCCGCTGGACAAGGCATCGTTGATGAATTACCCGACGCCCATCTATTCCACCTATCCAATGAGAGAGATTTATTTAAGGTTGATCTAACGCCATATTGGGTGGATGACATAGTCCAAGTGCTTGAGCACGGACTACCTGAGCGACCAATAGAAAAAGCCCAACTTAGGTGCTTGATCCTTAAGATCCAGCTCTTTCAGCTGATTGCAGTCCAACTCTATAGGCTGGGGGAAGATGGATTGCTGCGTAGATGCGTATGTGAGCATGAGATGCACGATGTGCTCTCGGAGGCACACAATGGCATTGCAGGAGGACACTTTAATGGAGACACAACCACACGGAAGGTGCTACAGCCTCAACTATGGTGGCCCATGCTTTTCCGCAATGCCACGCGATTCGTCAAGCATTGTGATGAGTGCCAATGGACAAAAGTCCCAATTCGCAAGGATCAGATGGAGCTGACCCCAATTATTGCTCAACAACCCTTCGAAAAATGGGGAATTGACTTCATAGGACCCATCAGTCCTGCGGCACAGTACTCACAAGCCAATTACATCATTGTGGCCACGGATTACCTCACAAAATGGGCAGAGGAAAGAGCCACACGTAAAAACGACACTAGGATGACTACCAAGTTCTTATGGGAGCAAGTGATCTCGCGATTCGGCTGCCCCATCAAACTGGTCAGTGACCAAGGCACGCACTTCATCAACGAAGTGATAGCGCATCTCCTGTCCACCTTTCTCATTATCCATCGCAAATCATCACCATACTACCCTCAGGCAAACGGTCAGGCAGAATCCACGAATAAGATTCTCGTCAATGTCCTAACTAAAGTAGTCTCAGCCTCACGTAGCGACTGGGACAACAAGCTTATAGCAGCTTTGTGGGCTTACCGTACAACTTATAAAATGGCTGTCAGTCAAACCCCGTTCCGGCTGACCTATGGAACAGAAGCAATCCTACCCTTAGAATTCTTTATTCCTAGCCTGAGAATAGCCCTTCAAGAATGATGGGAAGGGAAGGAGGCATGGACACAACACCTGGTCGAGCTTGAATGCCTATCAAAGACCCGTCTTCTAGCCACCAATGCACTTATAAGTGAGAAGGCCCGTCGCAAGAGTTGGTTTGACAAGCATGTCAAGCAGCGCGACTTTGAACAGGGTGACTTAGTGCTCCTCTACTCCATTAAGGGACATAAACAGAAAATGAAATTTCGAGGCCTTGGACCCTTCAAAGTTCATGCAATCAGTTGCACAGGCAATGTCGAACTCGAAACCTTAGACGGTGAGGGAATAGGCTTCTTCAACGGCAGTCGTGTCAAGAAGTACTACCCTCCTACCCATCCTTTGCACAAGCCCCCGATGTTAGAACCGCCTGTCAAAGTACGAGTGGCCACAATCACGAAGATTGATGACGAGGATGAGGAAGCCGTAGAGCCTGCATACCTCCATATAACGGTCACTGCAAAACAAACGTGCGCTTTCAATGCTCTGATTGATGAGGGAGCAGACTTCAATGTCCTAACTCACGATCATTGGACCAAACTTGGTAGACCACCACTTCAGCCCACGAATACTAAATTAAGCCCCTATGGGGCCCATTCCTACATACTCCTCGGCAAGTGCAAATTAGCCATTTCTATTGAGTCTGAGACTGTCGCAATGATTTTTTACGTGTTGCCAAATGCTAAAGACGTAGGCACGGAGTCGCTGCTAGGGCGCACTTTCAAAAAGAAGACTCACTACAATGTTGATTATGAATCGCAGTACATCCACCTCGCAATAGGCAACGTTCGCATTGTCACAGCTTTCAGCAAGGGCTGCGCAACTTCATCACCATCTTCAAAGCCACCGATAGAACTCTCCATGATCAAATCTATGGAGGGGGGTAGTGCATGGCTGCCATCTCCCAAAATTCAGGAATCACAGCCCATAGTAGCAAAGCATCAGGCTCAAGAGCCTAGATTTCAATGGAATCCCAAGCAGCCGCAACCGCCGCCTAGGAGTCGACACTCCCATCCTCATAAGACCAAAAACTCTAACCCTAGGAGGCCAAGACGCAGTCACAGAAAGCGCCGCATGATCAAGCAAAGATGGTTCCCTAAAGCCCTCTTACGTGAGCAAGGCTATTACGAGGGAAATACCTGGCTGTGGATCACTAAGGCCCACACGGCCAAAGGCACCATTCATACACCGCCCTCAATCTTGATCAAACCGCATTCCCTAAATCCTCAAAACCACAAGCCGCAGTGCTCTCCTGAACCACAACCATCCACCTCATCCACGGCTAAGCCCAAGAGAGTCCCACAAGCCTACCGGCCCGAACCGCAGACTCTGTCACAAGAGTCATCACCCGCCGAAGTCAATCCGCCTCCCCAACTCCAACCTGAATGCAGCAGCCCTCCATCGTGGCTACTTCTAATCCACTCAACATCCAAGCAGCCCAACCACAAAATCATGAACCCTCCCAACCACCCATCTTCGTTGTCAAAAGTTCTTGTTCTATCAAACCTCAACCACCTGTCGGCCTTACGCCCTCCTATGAACGAAAATCCTTTTTAGCGCTAGCCACTGACCTCACTGAGGACACCGGGGATGACACGGTGGATTGTATTAAAAGACTAGATGACACTTTCGTGTCACTCGTGCTAAGCTACGACCTCTTGGACTTACGTCTATTAAAAGAACCCTTTGTGACTGAAGTGCAAAATATGCCTTGCTCTTGGGAAACCTTTGAATTCGCGTTCACAAAAGCTTCTCGCTCCGCTGCTGAGTTGCTTAACAGTGAAATCTCCAAGGAGCAAGCCATTAAACATCGCCTTATCACATCATACAATCCACGAACCACTTCTGCTATCACTGACCAAGAAATCACTGAGTTATCACAACTCACTGATACTGGATCACCCTTCTTGGAGCCCCAAGAGGAACACCAAGGAAAAGGGAATTCTCTTGCAAGAAAATCTATCTTGTAACATCAACAAGCTTGTTTATCATATTTCATATTGTCACAATGAAGAAAAGGACACCAGGCACAACAAATCTTCATGCAGCATCATGTAAATCTCCCACGGTTTTTAATAGAATCAACCATATTCTTCAATATCTTCATAAAATCCATCAATAGAACAAAGAAATCAAAGAAATACACCATCTTTGAATGGAAATACATCACATAGTATTTATCTTCAATATCTTCATAGTCTTCTCTCTCAATCTCTCATATACAATCACTCTGTTTCAGTAGAATTGGCTATCTCTGACTCTCTCTATCTCACTCCATCAATAATACATCATATCCTCACTACAATCTCTCAAAAATTACTCTCAATAATCACTCTTAAGTCGTGGATACCCCTCCCAAGAGGTATGTCTGATATGAAGGGTCACCAAAGCCACTACAGTGTCTCTTCATAGCTCACTACTGTCACTTCACTCTAGTCTTCTCTTGAGTCTTCAGCAGCTACTTCTTCCACTTCTTTCAGCTCTTTTGCACTTGTATTCACCTCTTTCCAAGGCTAGAAAACTTTCCCAAAGTCACACATACATTCCACAGAACACTTACAGAAGCATACAGAACAGTCTACAGAACAGTACCAGAACAGAAACAGTACAGAAGCAGAACAGAACAGAAGCTCTACAGAAGACCTACAGAAGGTTACAGAAGGTCATCAAAACCTCATAACTCACTCTCAACCCATTCCAAACTCTCACAAACCATTCAATAAACTTTCACAATATCTCATTCTTCATCAATCAATACTCATTCCCTCTTCACAGAAGACAATCAGAACAAAACAGACCAAAACAGAGCAAAACAGAAGGTATACAGAACCATTCAGAACCTATCAGAACATCACAGAACCATCAACAAACATCATGAACTTCCAAAACACAATCAATATCATCCAAAACACTCTCAATCCACTTCTAAATCAATCAATCATCCCATAAAATCAACCATTCAGCTCTCCAAAACAACAAAGATCAGCCAAAAAACAAGTCATTTCAACACTCAACATATCCCCACACTTAATAAGGAAGCGTCCTCGCGACCCAGGAAAAAGGGAATACAAGTTCAGGAAAAAGCTCAACTTTGATCTTCAATATCTTCTTACAAAGAATCCATCCACTACGACCCCATCTTATAACCTGTTTCTGATATAAAAATATAAAGAAAGGAAAACCCTTTTGAAATTAACACCTCTTATCAAACTAAAAATCACAACAAATTTGTAAAGGATATAAGAGTTTGCTTCTTCTTCATCAGCATCAGCTTCAATTCTCCATCCACGAACCCAGCACCACAAATTTCCAAAACATAGCTCGTACACAAAATCCCATAGGAAACCACCACGTTCGTTTGACATAAAGGAACTCACAACACAAACACTAATACACAACACAACCATTTGAATGACTTCTTCAAAAAGAGAGTTTTTCATTAAAAGCTTCCACCATACATTGGAAAGGTATCAATGAAGATGATCCCTCTTAAAAGATTGATGTTGTCGGAATCGATCCATAGATAAGGATTCATCTACAAAGTTTTTAGGAGGATTTTGAAAAAATTGGAGACAGCACATCCTTTCCAATAGGACCAGGTATCTGCTAGGCAAACAAAGGGCATGAAAATACAATATCTCCAGCTGCTGGGAATCAATGCTAACATTGACATTCATGCACAACTTTGGAATAGGCTTTGAATCAGTATGAGAGTGCCTATGTATATACGCTAGGTACCAAGCAAAGTGAGCAGTTAATCTCACTGAGGGATCTGCAGACTGTGAATATTGTTGGGCAAAATGAACATAGTTTTGATAAGCTTGACTGGAAGCTATCCATTCTCCTGGAATTACTGGCCAATTAATATGCGGTCCTATAAGGCAATCATCCAAACTCCATCCCCTTCTTCTAGAAATCTGATTATCAAACCCGTCACAGTCACTAACCAACTGAGGTGGTTGAGATATGGAAGTGTTAGGAGAGGGTAGTGGAATAAGGGAAAGTGGATGTAGGGAAGGATAGGAAAAATCATAAAAGGAAGAAAAGGTTAAAGAAGGAGTGGCAGAAATTTGTAAGGAATCACTAAGGAACGGTGTTAACTGATAAATAGGAAATGTGGAGGGTACATTAATGGAGGGAGAAGGACAGGGCGGAGAAGGGGAAAATACCCTATCCTCAATAAAGGAATAGTAAGTGAAAATAGGAATTCGAGGGAAAGATGAAGGTTGGAAAAGAAGGGGTAAAATTACTGTGGAATTAGTTTGACAAAGGGAAATATATATAGCATAGCGGTGAGCCAATTGTTGGTAATAGAGGAGGGTAGGAACAGAAGGTCCCAAAAGAGATCGTCTATGATAGGCATCAAAGAAGGTAGCATCAAATGGATTATGTTTGGAAAGATAGGTTAAGAGATCCATCCTCAGTTGGTTAGTACTCTGGGCAAAGGTAGGAGCTGTGTTTTGTCTTTGATTGAGGACCACCGAATCAATCATGGGATGCCACGAATTATCCTGACAATCAGCTACTTTGGAGGAATAACTTTGAAACATATCAGCTATGCGCAACTCCAAATGATTAACATATAGAATAGCCTGTAAGACCACATCCCCCACATACCATGCCATATCTACCTCATCTGGAATTAACAAATCTCCTCGGAGATACATGTATGACATCAACATGGTATCTGGCGTGACAGAATCTTCAAAGACCATTCTGACTACCTCTGTCAACAACTCAGCAGACCAAGCCCCACTCCAGCCATCCTCTGGAAAAGGTAAATCCATCGTGGAAAGCTTCATGTAGAAGACCAACTTCTGTAAGTGGTAGTGGACAAAGAAAGAATGGTCTGGTAAGACATGTTCCTGAAACTGTTCAAAGGTAGACCATAACAAGTCCATTCTGGACTGCAACCTTTCCACTTTATCTTGGAATAGAGGGCACAAAGTAGCCTGTCTCTGAAGAGTAGCCAAGTCCTGCTGTGAAAGAGAAGGAATCAATGGAACAGGAGGGCTTGGAGGAACAGAGCGGGACTTTGCCAGCTGATCTTGCAACTGCTGGATTTGGGAGGCTTGGTTGGCCACTGTGTCATTAGCCATCTGTAAAGCTGAAAGCTTGTCATCTAAGATAGCTTGGAATTCCGTCGCTTCGCTGGACATCCTCTCCTTCTCTGCTGAAAGGCTAGTAACCTGTGACTGAGCCTCGAGTAACTGGGTCTTCAATGAAGAAATCTCATCGCTTTGAGTGGCAACTAGGTGGGTTTGCTGTTCCATTTGCTTAAATAGATTTGCTAGGGTATCCTTAGCAGAAGCTAACTCAGATGTTGCCTTATGCAACTGGTCTTTGGACTGCATGAGATCTTCATAGAAAGATGCGTACAGCTGTTGAACATAGGCTGTCACTGACAACTCAATGGAACTTTGAATATCCTTGCAGAGGAAAGGAATGGCATCTCCTGAGACGAGATTGTTTAGGGAAGGAACTGAGATCGCCAAGGATCCTTCTCGATATGCTCTGAACAGGTTATTGCAAGTGAGATACCCAGGGAGTTCACTGCCAGAAGTAGCAGGGATAGGTACTGAAGGAAGTACAGAAGGGGCTTTATCCGCTACCCGCTTCAAGCGTTTGCGCTGTATGACCAGGGGAGGCGGAGAATCATCATCCTCGATGTCAATGGGTTCTGACTCTTCTGAAGGTGGAGGAGGAGGTACTGGATCTGATGGAGGAGGTGGAGGTACAGTCTTCTGTAAACCTGAATAGGTCAAGAAGGCAGACAAATATGATCCGTATGTAACATTGGTAACATTACCCCTCGTGACTTTAACAAAATGCTGATCCATTTTAGTAAGGAGGTAAGTGCTCCAATCAATAGCAACTCCTTTTAGCACCATCCTGGAAGCTGTGAAAAGCTCTTTGGACAAATAGTGAGATGGCATTTTGGCAGGCATGAACCTGTCTTGAAGGAACTGACACATCGTCTTCCATATGGGATCAGTGATAATAGAAAATGAAACTCTTGAAGAGTTTATCACCTTCTTAACATCAAGGATTTCCCTTGTCTGCTTCTGCAACAGCTTGAGAATCTCTTCATTAGAGAAGAGCTGACGAGTGGTTACAAAAGGTTCTCCTTTGGAGGGTAAAGATAGAGCCTTCCCTAAGCCTCGAGATGTCAATGTCATAGATATGCCTTGGACTACGCCTGTCTTCTTGCTGTAAGAGGCCAGGAACTCATCACATAAGGACGGATCCTCTGGAAGTAATGGAAAAGGAGTGGCCACAAAAGCAGCAAGTCCTGCCTTCGTGAGGGGCTCAAAAGTAAGTAGGGACGAGTAATCCCTACTAACTAACGGGACGTACTGGATAGGGGGAGGAGCATGAGAAGGCGCCATTCAAATGGTTACACACACACCACAAACACAGACAATCAAGGAGAATGCCTGCAAAGCAACAGACAAAAACCAAGGATAAGAGAATTACCAATAAAACGTGACTCGACCAACTAACCCCAAGCAAACCACATCCTAGAAAAAATTTGACATGACCTTGAGACAAATGCGACCGAAAGCTTCATGCGATGCATCAGACAAACACCCTGAACCCCGTATCAGGCAATAAAAGAAAAAAAAAACTGCATACTGTACCGTAACTAAGACAGTAAACCAAAATAAGATCAAATCCGACACATATCAATACTACATCTGTGATAAACCAAGACTGGACCATGAAAATAACTCTAAAAACTGCGCAAACCCATCCCACGAAACGGTTCATTAAAAAGGGGAATTAAGTGCAGTGAGGGGGGAATTAATTTAATGAAGGGTTGATTTTAATCAATTATTAAAAATGGGTGAATTTTTATTAGGTGATAAACCTTAACAAGAAAACAGCGGTTCCTTATTAGTAATTTAAATTACCAATTATTAGGTGAAGCGGTGCAGTTATTCGATTCCCGGACTTCGATTCCCGACTGGGTCTCTAAATGCAATTCATTATTTACAAATTAAAGTGATGTGGAGCGTTTTTTTGCCAGCGCGTGCTCATGTGACTTAAAGGGTGAATTAAAGGGTTCATTTTAACAATTAATTTGTGATTAAGGGGAAAAATAAAAATAAATAAAGCACATAAAATAAATACCTGGAAGGGGTGTGTATGTAATGCAGGAATGCGCACGGAAGAGTCCACCAAAAGAAGGGAATCCAGGAAAGGAAAAGTAAAGATCACTGATGAAACAACAATGACAACACCTTAGCGGATGGGTGGATTTGGTTTGTATTGGTTGTTTATCTTGATTTGTATTTTTTATTTTTTATTTTTTTATTTTTTATTTTTTATTTATTATTATTATTATTAATTTTTTTTGTGTTAAGTTGTGATTATTTATGTTTGAATAAAGGAAAAATGATGAAGGGAGGTGAGGGGAATTTTTTAGAATTTTTTAGAAATTTGTAGAATTTTTTACAAATTTTTAAATGAATTTTCTACATTTATTGGCAATTTGGAGGTGAAATGAGGAAATATTTAATTTTCAGAAATTTTAGGATAGGCAATTTCCAGCAGACAAATTCCCAAAAATTGACAAAAGGCAAAATGAATTTTTAGAAATTTTTCTGAAATTTTTTTAATGGAAAAATTAATGTAGTGATTAATTAAGTCACCTAAATCACATTAATCAAATAAGTCAGTTAGGCAGAAGTCAATTAAGTCTGGTTAGTGGGGTAAGTCATGTTAGTCTACCTAAGTCAAGTCAGGTTAGTCTAAGTTGCTTAGGTTAGTCAACTAGGCTATGTTAGCTAACTAAGTTAGGTTAGTCAACTAAGGTGAGTTAACTAGGTAGGGGTTGGTTAATTGAGTTGACTATGGTTAGGTTAGTCTAGGTTAACTATAGTTAGGTTAGTCTAGGGTAACTATGGTTAGGTTAGTCTAGGGTAACTATAGTTAGGTTAGTCAACTAACTATGGTTATTTTAGGGAACTAACTAAAGTTAGTGGTCTTAGTTAGGTTAGTTAGGTGAAAACTAACTAAGGTTAGGGTACTAACCAGAATAGGGTTAGTGGAGGCAGTTAGGGTTAGTGGTGGTGGTGGCATGGCGGTGGTGGTGGCGGCGTGGAGAGAGGCGGCGGCGACTCCTGGCGGCAGCGGCGGCTTCGTCCAGTGGCGGCGGCGGCTAATCCGACGGCTCGACGTTGCGACTCGCGACTGGAGGCGTGACGGCCTGCGTGGCACGGCGGTTCCACGGGCGCGGCAACCTGCGGCGGGGGGAGGGGAGAAGAACGGCGGGCTGGGGGGAGGAGGGAGAAGAGGCGGCGGAAGTCGGCGGCTGGCGGACGGGGGGAGAGGAGGACAGACGGCGGGGGGAAGGAGGAGGCGGAGAAGCAGGAGGGCGCGGTAGGGAGGAGGGCGGCTGCGGGAGGAGGAGGCGAGGGGGGAGGAAGGAGAAGGCGAAGCAGGGGAGGGAGGAGGCGCTGGCGGGGGGCGCTAGGGGAGGAGGAGGCTGCGGGAGAAGGAGGCTGCGGGGAGGTGAGGCGAAGATGGCGAGGAGGGAGGGCGACGGGCTGGGTCGAGGGAGGAGGAGGCTGCGGGAAGGGAGAAGGAGGTCGAGGAAGGAGATGCTGGCGGGGAGGGAAGGCGAGGGAGGAGGAGGCTGCGGGAAGGGAGAAGGAGATCGAGGGAGGAGATGCTGGCGGGGAGGCGCTGGGGGAGGGAGAAGGTGCTGGCGGGGGGGGAAAGAAGGAAGTCGGAGGGGGGGGGGGGGGGGGGGGGGGGGGGGCTGGGGGTAGGCAGGGATGGCGGGGGGGAGGGAAGAAGGAAGTCGGGGGGGGCTGGGGGTAGGCAGGGATGGCAGGGGGAAGGGAGAACGCAGGAGGAGAGAGAGAAAGAAAGATTGAGAAGGGCGGTTGGGGAAGGGGTGGGCAGTTGGGGGGGGAAGGGGTGGGGGGCCCATGGGCGCGTACCCCCTTCCCGCGCGCGTGCGCGGGGCGGGGTAAAAAAATTTGCCGTGACGGGATTGACATGGCGCGGGGAAGACGGTACGGGTTATGCGGACACGACCGGGGCGCGTGGAGACTCGAAAAATCGAAAAAAAACGCGTTCACGCGCAAAACGGGCGCGAGAAAAAAACGTAAAAATAAAGAAAAATTAATAACTCCCAATCCGGACGTCGAAACGACATAGCGTAAAAACAAAAAGTGGGCAGGACAACAGGGGGAAAACAAGGAAAATATGGGACGGAGGTTCCGGGAGGGGTAAAGGGCGGTCACGTGCAAAAAACACAAAAAAGAACCAAAAACACAATTTAAAAATTAATATCGAAAAATCCGTGCATCGGAATGAGGTGCAGAAAAAAGGAAAACTGTGCAGAAAGATGTGCCCGACAATCCTATCACATCAAAGCATAATCCCGACTGAGAGAAGACGCGTTCACATGGGAAAAACCCAAAAAATAAACCCGAAAATGGGATCGAAAATTAATATCGAACAAACCATTCACCGGAATGACATGCATTAAGAAGGAAAAATGTCCGCAGTAAGGGGTGGCACAGGGTTATCATGTTAAACCGCAGTTCCGGTGGAAGTAGGAGGGGTTCACATGTGAAAAACTCCAAAAATACTCTTCCGAAAACTCATTTAAAATTTAATAAGTAAAAATCCAGAAGTCGAAAAAGGGTGGAGGAAAAATGAAAAAGGTGGGGGAAGGCACAGGGTATACGGCTGTCAAATCAAATTGGAATTCCGATGCAAACAGGGCAGGTTCACATGGAAAAATGTCAAAAATACACACGAAAAAGTCGTGAAAAAACCGGAAAATTAATATTGGACAAACCGTGTATCAAAATGACTCGGAGTAAAAAGGGAAAATGTCAGGGGAAAAATGGTTGTCAGGGCTATGACATCAGATCACGGTTCCGAAGTAAGAAAAGCGCGTTCACATGGAAAACCGTCTAAATTGCGTAAAATGCTTCAAAAATTAATAACGCAAAAACTGTGCACCGGAACAGGGGTAGGTAAAAAGGAAAAATGGTCAATTCAACGGGGGGAACATGGCTATAAGGTTGGATTTGGATTTCAGTGAACGTAGGGTGCATTCACATGGAAGGACCTCAAAATCAAGGAATGAAGGAAAATTGGAAGGGAACAGCCCCAAGGGTGGGTGGAACATAACCGGATGGGTGGGAAGGAATCCCATTAGGGTAAAAGCAAGGCAAGGCATTCATGCATGAACATGTTAAGGCATATGCAGAAAAGTATGCACGGGAGACGCGCAGGGACGCGTCCCCACACTTAAGACCTTAACGGATAGGGTTAACCGAGCAACAGGGACCTAGGACCACGCCATAGACCATCCACTAACATCCCCACACTTAAAACATGACCATAACTAAGAAACAGAAGTTGTAGGGTTAGAAAAACTTGGCCCGTTTCGTCAAGAATCAAGGTTGAGTGTCGATGGCACGTCCAATGTGGTTGTCAGTGCTGGAGGGACCAAGGCATCCTCTCGGCACACGTTCGTCATGACAGGGACCACGCGGCAGTACCCAGGGAGGTAGCTGATGGAAGGAATCGTAGGAAATTAGTCGATGATGATGAGGGATACTACACTCAACTCACAATCACTCAATTGCAATGAAAGAACAGTCACTCGCCCCATGACTAATATCACTCGAGGAAGAATGATTAAAACCCATATCTCATACCCGGTTGAGGAATCGACAAGGGGGAAATGGTTCAGGAGTATGCCAAGGTGCACAGTTGATGGTGCAGTAGTGCGTCCAACCCGTCTGGCATAGGTGCAAGGAGGAAGGCAAGGGAGCCTTACAGTGCAGTGTACAGAACAGGGTGACGTGTCTTGTGTTGATGGTAAAAACCCATCCCGTGGGTGCATAGGGAAACGGAAACATACCTGACTCCAAGTGTCGTAACGTCCCTCAATCTCACCTCTCGGTAAATGATTGAAGAAACTCCAGTCAAACTCAACCCACCCTCTGTCTCACGCTCTGTTGATAGTTACAGGAGGGCAGCCTTTTCCTGAAACCCATTGATGTAATCCTCACAGGCACTTGTGCAAAGATTGTATGCCTTGTGCGCATTTGATGGTGCAACTGTGCATCCCGCCCTGTGCCGGCATACGGTGCAAGAAGGAAGGCAAGGGAGCCTTATGGTGCAGTGCACAGGGACAAATTGTGCTTTGTGCTTTGAGAGGCCCATCCCGTGCGTGCAACTCTTCATTCACACTTCTCACCTCTCATTTGATTGGAAGGGAAAAGACTGGTCACTCGCCCCACCCTCTGTCTCACTCGTTGTTGATAGATACAGAGGGCAACCATACTCACTTCCCCATCCGGTTAGGATGAAAGCTCACATCACTCGATCGTTTGTCGATGAAGATCGCGTCATCAGTTGTTAAAGAGGCGTACCCAGGGAGGTAGCCATCAAATCGATTATTGTATTGGATAGGAACATGTTGTCTGCTAGAGGACAGTTAGACGCTTTGCAGAGAGACCCATGACACAGCGTACCAAGGGAGGTAGCTTCGGAATTGAATCCTAGGAATATCAATTAATGAATCCACTTTCTGGACTGCTGGGTGTTACCACCTTTTTCACAGCCAGCTTCCCGCCCAAGGGTGTTTACCACCTTTTCTTGGAACGAGGCCTGCTATGACAGGGAATTGCTTCCTTTTCTCTCATAACAGATTTGTTTGTTTGTTGTTGTTTTTTTCTTTTTTTTTCTTTTTCTTGTTTTTCCCTATTCCCGAGGGTGTTTCCACCTTTTCTCGAAGAATAGGTCGGCATGACAGGGACCTAAGTCCTTTTCTCCCATGACCGATATATTTTGTTTTGTTTTGTTGTTCTCTTTTTTTTTTTTCTCTTCCAGTTGAGCAAGGGAATGGTAGAAAAACCATGTCTCAAGACCAACCTCGCCACTGTCGCTGGTGGAAAATAGAGGATAAGAAATCAAGACTGGAAGGGGGTTTGGAGGGGACAGAGGGTTGCACCCTCTTCATCAGAAGTGATTGAAGAACGGCTATCAAAAGTAGCATCATAAGAAGTACAGTGCCGTGCCAACGAGGGGAAGGATCAAGTGTCCGTAATTGTCAAGATCCCCAAGGAGGGAAGTACTTCTTCAGGCGATATCCATTGATCAGAAAGGGATCATCAGAGGCATCCAAGGTCTGTACTTGGACAGAGCCATTAGGGTTGACTGCAAGTACCTTATAGGGGCCCATCCACCGCTGTTGAAGCTTGCCAGGAAACTTGCCAAAGCGTGAATCATAGGCTAGGACCAAATCACCTTCTTTGAACTCTTTGT
The DNA here is from genome assembly GCF_053477565.2 of Lygodium microphyllum. NCBI lineage: Eukaryota > Viridiplantae > Streptophyta > Polypodiopsida > Schizaeales > Lygodiaceae > Lygodium > Lygodium microphyllum. Next base: position 123,393,900 of record NC_141159.1, on the reverse strand, counting down.
GCTTGATGAAACTGTCATGGTAAGCCTTGCGTTGAGCTTGCGTGGCTTCCATGCATTGTAGAGCCATCCGACGAATTTCGTCCAAACATTCCAAGTGCAGGAGACGGCGTTGCAGTGAATCATCATCCCCCAAACGCTCTTTGATAGCTACTCTCAAAGAGGGTAGTTCCAGTTCAACAGGAAAAATAGCTTCTGTACCATACACCAGCTGGAAAGGTGTCTGTCCTGTTGCTGCTTTATGGGAGGTTCTGTACGCCCAGAGGGCCTCTGTAAGTCGATCATCCCAATCACGACGATGTGCAGCAATTGTTCTTGTCAGAATCGAGTAGAGGATGCGATTGGTGACTTCGACTTGGCCGTTGGCTCTGGGGTAATAGGGAGTGGACTTGCGATGGCGGATCTTATACAACTCTGTCAACTCTTCCATGACTTTGTTAAGGAAATGCATGCCTTTGTCACTTACCAACTCTAAGGGACTGCCAAAACGGGTGATGATATTCTCGTACATGAACAGGGCCACGCTGTTACCATCGTCCCGCTTTAGGGCTTTAGCTTCACACCACTTTGTGACATAATTCGTACATACGAGGATGTATCTGTTCTGTTTCCTTCTGGTGGGAGGGTCGATCGGACCTACGAAGTCAATGCCCCACTTCTCAAACGGCTTCAACGGAAGGATAGGTTGCAATGGCATGGCACTTGTCCTCGTGGGTTTCCCCATTCTTTGACAAGCATCACATCTTTTACAGTAATCATAGGAATCTTTGTGAATGGTAGGCCACCAATATCCCGCTAGCAGAGCCTTCCTGGCTGTAGCTTCTCCTGCAAAGTGACCTCCATATGGCTCGTCGTGGCAAGCCTTCAGAACAATCCCAATCTCATCTCCTGCAACACATCTTCTGAGTACTTCATCTTTGCCTTTCTTGTACAGTGCACCACCTAGCAGGGTGTATGGGGCTGATTCTAGCATGAGCTTCTTTCTCTCCCGACTAGAGATACCAGGAGGGTACTGTTGGGTTGCCAGCAGATTGGCAATGTCTGCATACCAGGGAGTTACAGTTTCTACCAAGAATAAGGAAGCATCAGGGAGGTCTGGATCATCCTGCTCCTCGTCTGCAGTTTGTGGGATACGCGACAAATGATCAGCCAGAACATGAGAACGACCAGGCTTAGTAATCACCTCAAAGTCGAACTCCTAGAATAAAAGGAGCCATCTCATCAATCGTCCTTTCACATCTGCTTTGTTCATCAAGAAGGACAGGGCCTCATGATCCACATAAAATTTAAAGTGGGTAGATAGGAGGTAATGGCGAAACTTCTCCAGGGCAAACACCATTGCCAAGCACTCCAACTCGGTCACTATATAGTTCCGTTCCCTATCAGTGACTTTCCGGCTTGCATAATAGATCGGTTGATCCAACTTCGAGGAGCCCTTTTGGCAGAGGACAGCACCTAAGCCTTCAAGTGATGCATCAGTGTGTACATGGAACTCTTTCGTCCAATCAGGAGGTTGCAGAATGGGTGCCTCAATCAGACACTGCTTCAGAGTGTGAAAGGCTTTGTCACATTCTTCTGTCCAAGTAAACTCTGCATCTTTCCTCAGGAGCTTGTGCAAGGAAGTTGCCTTTGTTGCAAAGTGAGCTATGAACCTTCTATAGTAGCCCACATGGCCTAGGAATCCCCTCAACTGTTTGAGGTTGGTGGGTGCTGCCAGAGCTGCAATCTTTTCGATCTTTGCAGGGTCTGTTGATATCCCTTGTGCTGAGACAATGTGGCCCAACAGAACTCCAGAAGAAACCCCAAAGATGCATTTGTCGGGGTTGAGGGAAATCCCATACTCCCGGCATCGGTCAAAGCATTGTTCCAGGTGTTCCCAATGTTCACGGATCAAACTATAGACACAGAAGTCATCCAAATATACCTCAATAAAGTCGTGCAGATGATTTTGAAATGCGGCCATCATGACTCGTTGAAAAGTAGCAGGGGCATTGCAGAGCCCAAATGGCATCACTCGGTAAGCGTAGGTCCCCCATTCTGTGGTGAAGGTTGTTTTGGATTGGTCTTCTTCTGCGATTTGGACTTGGTTGTATCCGCTGAATCCATCCAAAAGAGAATAAAGTTCATGTCCTGCCACTGTGTCCAACAGTTGGTCTGTGAAAGGGATAGGAAAATGATCCTTCTTCGTCTTGGAATTAAGCTTTCGGAAATCCACACATATTCGCAATTTGCCATTCTTCTTGGGTACAACCACGATGGGTGAAACCCATTCACTATTTGCCACTGGATAGATGAACTCAGCTTCCAGAAGCTTGAGCAGCTCCGCTTTCACCAATGTGGAATAATTCGGGTTCATTCGCCTCTGTCGTTGCCGTACTGGCTTGGCATCAGGCTCCAAGTCAATATGATGTTGACATATTGTGGGATCAGTCCCCTTTAGGTCTTTGTAGGACCACGCAAACACGTCCAAATTTTCTTTCAACAAGTTGTACAAGGTTAACAACTCCTCTTCTGGGAGACTGCTACCCACCTTCAAGTGGCATTCAGTGCCATCTGCATCCACAAAGGTTAACTGCCTTTCACCTTCTACTTCCCGGATGAAGGTCCCGCGGACTGCTTCTGGATACAGATCCGACTCCTTCAAGGGAGTGGTGTCCTCTTTTGATGTCCCACTAGAATCAACTTCTTCTTTTGGTGGAGACTTAGGTTGCTCCTTAAGACGTTGGAATGGAATTAGAGCTGTTTCGGGTTTGGTTTCAAAATTAATTACCTCTTGGCTTGAAGACTCATCTTCTGATGATACATCTAGGAACGTCACATAACAGGGACCCTCTAATTTCTGTTGGGTTGGTGGGACTAGTGCTTGTTGGCACGGTGCATCATCATCATCTTTCTTTGGCAAGGATGGGTTAGGACGGCAGGAGCCACACTTAAAAGACGGCTTGTTCTTCTTAATCCATTTCTTATAAAGGTTTTGCATATGAGAAGATCCATTTACCAGACCAAATGGTACCATCACCATTCTGTCCCACAGCATGAGCTCATCGGCTTCTGATGCTTCTGGAACTTCTTCCTCAAATGTATCCTCTTCAGGTGGGATAGACTCTTCCATTTCACTTTCATAATCTTCTTCGTCCATATCATATCCATCCTCTTCTGTCTCTGTCTCTGTGTCTGCTTCTATCTCTGCTTCTGCTTCTGCTTCTGCTTCTGCTTCTGTAGGAGCTCTGTAACAGAAGAACAGATTCTCTGTTTCCTCTCCTGCCTTTGTCTCTGCTTCTGCTTCTGCTGTGACCATGTAACAGGGAGAGCAGTACATCCATGCTTCTATCTCACTGTCAGAAGTGATTTCCGAAGTCATTTCTGATTCAGGCAGGAAGTATTCGCCCATTGATAATGGCTTTGCATCTTTTGAAAGTCGGCTTACAGTATCCACTGTTAAGGAATGTGCCATTATTTTCTTGGGAAGGATCTGTTTGACAGCATCTTCGTCTGCTGACGTTCCATCTGTAGCCTCGTTAGGGGAATCAGAAGATAATTCCAAGGAGGTGGATCCATGTCCTTTTTGAGAACCATACAGTTTCAGCACCACTTTGTTGGGTCTTCTACCCAAGGTCAAAGTTCCTTTAAACCAATCCGTCCTTGCTCGGGCTTCAAAAAGCCATGGTCTGCCCAGTAACAGGGGATAGGATGTACCATAAGAGTTTGGCTTCACCACCAGATAGGTTAGCCAATAATCTTTTCCAGCCACTGTAGTCTTCACATATGGGAGAATGCCCAAAGGCTTGATTCTACTCTGATCCGCCAGTCTGATGAGCCATTGGGTGGGTTGCACACCTTGTAGGCCTAGATCCTTCATTGTCACATCCGTCATAATGTTTACTGATGAACCACCATCAATCAGTGCGTTTGCAATGAAGCAGCCTTCTATCCATACGCCAGTCTCTGGAGTACCTGGATCTAGGAAAGCATTAGCCACATCCACTTCTTTTACAGGCTCTGGAGCCTTGTTAGACTTTGTCACTGTTGAGGGAGCAATCCTTAAACCACGTCTTTTTGTCAGTATACTTTTGAATCTTTTCCGGCAACTGGGAGACAACATCAATAATTGTCGAAATGTGAGGTTTGGTCTAAAGGTATCTAGATCTCTAACTAGATCGTATTCCTTAATAGGATCCACTGGCTTCTCTAATCGGTTAGGGAATGGGGCAACACCCATTTTCATTTTCCCTCTTTCTTCCATCAGAGGAATTACAGGAGCTTCTTCTGCCACTTGTGGCACTTCCTCCTCTTCTGTATCCTGGACCTCTGGTCCTGTCTCTGTAACTATCTCTGTAACTCTCTGTGGCACTGTAGGGCTCTGTATGGCACTGTTAGGCTCTGTTCTGTTCTGTTCTTCTGGTGGAAGATTGAACTTCACTGTTCTGGCAGGAGGGTTATTTTCTTTCTGGATAGGTGGTTCCTTCTGCTTTGCACGCGTGATGGCAGCAACTTCCAATTCCACCAAATTAGAGGTAGGCTCTTGGGCCTTGGCTGGACTATCAGTAGCACTGTTTTTCACTGGGACTGGGCTTGGACAGTCTTTTGCAGTGTGGCCTTCTCCTTTGCATCGACTGCATAAGGGCTTGTAATCCACTGACCTTCAAGGATTTGGACAATTTGGTGAGATGTGTCCCTTTTCTCCGCATCTGTAACACTCCACTTTTGATCTCTGACCACCGCCAGACTGTCTGCCTCTGTAACTTTGAGAGGGAAATCTTCTAGGTCCGAAATTAGGACCAAACTCTCTAGGCTTGGGTCCAATATCTTGTGTTGTCATTTTGGATTCCAACAAGTTAAATCTTGTGTCTTCTTCCTTTCTTCTCCTATCATGCATCTCCTTCAGAGAGCAAATGTCCTCTGTATGGTTCTTCCGCAAACAGTAGGAACAGAAGGCTCCAGGAATGGTTGGTTTCCGTGTACATTCAGTGGCTAAATGGCCTGCTTGATGACACTTACCACACCAAGTATTTGACCGCATCACATCTCTTCCTGCTCCCGCAACATTGGATATGCTTGCGGTATTCACTTTTAACGTTTGTAGTTGTTCTGTAATCACATCCATCAACTCCTTTTTAATGTTTGCAACTGAGTTGGATAAATAATCCTTCAAGCTTTCTCCTCCGGACGTACTGGTAGGAGGGTTTTGAGGAGTCTCTGTAATTACTGCATAAACGGGTTGGGCTGGTACAGAGGGGTCTCTGTTCTGGTTCTGATTCAGAGCTCCTGTTTGAACTGTTGGCTGTTGGCTCCAGTTGGTAGGATTCCACTGTTGCTGCTGATTTGGCATTGAGGAAATTGGTTGGGACCATTGTTGTTGTGGTTGAGCCATCATTTGAGGCATGGATTGTGGCCACTGTGGATTTGGTGCACTGTACTGTGATACCGGGGGCATCTGTTGGTAGGGATAGGGAACAGTCCCAGGGACTGCATTAGGTGGGTACATCATTCCTGGCATCAGAGGAGGTAGGACTCCTCTTCCTGTATTCATCGCTAATCTAGCTTCCACTTCATCGTACAGTCTTGCACCTTCTGTTGCAGCTTGCAGGGTGGCTGGTCTTTGCAGCTCCACAAACTTACGGACTTCTGGTTGTAATCCTCTGAGAAACACCCCCTTCTGAATGCCATCATCTAGATTATGGTTAGTCCATCTCTTCAGGATGGATTCCATTCATGAGACATAGGCTTCTACTCTTTCTCTAGAGGACTGACTTAGGTTCATAAATTCCTCTCGCATCCGCTCTTCAAAACCTTCACGCCTGAATTTAGTGAGGAAGGCCAACTTCAGGTCGTCCCATGTGCCAAAAGTTCCTGCTGCTTGTCTCTCATACCACTGAAACGCCGTGCCCTTGAAAGTGGCGGGGAATATTGCCAACCAATGCTCAGGGGTTCTGGCATTGTTAGCCACACACGCTACCATAAACTCTGCTACATGAAGATCGGTGTCTTCATTGTACTCTCCCTTAAAAACTGGCAATGGGACTACATTCGCTGGCCTGTCATCAATATTTCCAGGACGAATCTGGCTTGGAAGTGGACCTTCAGCAGGAGGAGGAAGGGCTTGATGTGCCATTGGGACTTCTGTAAGGAGTTTCGCAAGGGCGTCAAAGGCGGCTTCTGCTGCTAGCTCGCTCTCGGCTCTGATTTTTGCTTTCTCTCTTCTCACGTACCTCTGAACTCGTTCTAACGCTTGCCTTTTTATTGCGTCATTCATCAGGGGGTTGGCTCCACTATGTTGTTAGTGCTCCACAAAGGGTTAACAGAAGGCCTCAGTCTCTGTAGGACTCTCTTGCCAACATTTCTTCTACTTCTTTCTTTTCAACGTCCCTGAATTCTGCTTTCATGCCATTACACAGAGGAAGGTATTCGGTTCTGAAGGTGTCAAAATGCATACGTCTGAGCATTATGGTGGTACCATCATCATAGTAATGCCAGCTTCTGATGGTTTCAATAGTGTATGTTGTGAAAAACACTCTGTCTACCAACTTCCAGTGGGTTGCTAATTGAACAAAGAGAAGATTATCAGTACACCAAGCATCCCATGTATCTTGCTGTTGAGCGTCCACGAACAAATTCCAACTCTTTTCCTTCTTGTCTCTGTGAACCTCTACAGACCAAGACTCCTGAAGCTTCTTCACAATCTCCCACTTGATGTTGTCTGGAAACCTTTCAATGAATGCCAAATCTTCCATGGGTGGTCATTCTCTCTATTTCTGTTCTTCAGTTTGTTCCTGAGAGCGGAATTTAGGTGACGGGAAGTGCTTAAAAATAGCTAAAAATTATGAAGATCAAGGGAAAAATATTCACCGTCAAAGGCGGCGGCTCGATCTAGGACGATTTTAAGCGCCAAAGTGCTTTAAAGGCGCCCGAGCGACACTTGTTGATTTTTCATAATTTTTCAGACAGTCGTGCGGGTTGACACAAGCTATTGGCCAATGCGGGATGCTAAGCCGGACGCCCAGGATTTTTCAGAGCTCGATTCCGAGTCCGGACGGGGAAATGGCCAACAAACCGGTCAAGATTTGAAGAGGTGGACAAAATTTGGCCAAAATGGGCAAGTGACCCTTGGGGCCCAAATTTAAATGTCACATGAAAAGTTTGGGAGAGATGGCATGAAAAAAAAACGTGGAGGAAGCGTGGAGAAACTGCGCCCGAAATTTGCGCCATCATGTTGATCTTGCAATCTTCAGCCTGCACACAACCCCCCCGAGTGATCATTGGCAGTGAATCCCCTCCGTATGCTGATCATATCGCCGCCCTTCGCCCGTGGAATGATGGCCTGGTTTGAAATTTCTGATTCTAGTCTTTCTCTCTCCTCCCTCTCTCTCTTCTAAGAGGAAGATCATGTGGGAAGAAGGAGCAATGAAGAAAGAATGATGGAGGCTTGTCCGGCATGGACCGGATTGCTACACGGGCTGAGAATGGTGATTTGTGATGTTGCTGGACATGAAGTGTTGCTGTTTTCCTGATCTACAGCCATGGACACAAAACCCGAAACACGCGTTTAAGCGGTAAACTAAAAAATTACAAAGAAAATTTAGTGTTTTATGCTTTTGATTGATGGAATGCCGTTCATATGGACTAAGATTTGATTATGTTGCTGATTCTTCTGAGTTCTTACTGTTTACAACCAGAAATTATGAAAAACATGCATTTCATTGCTCGAAATAATGTCAAGAAACCCGAAAACCATGGAAAAATGGGAAAAAACAAGGGTTTTGGGCATATAAATGGGGAAAACCGTCGATACACATCAACTAATCTTTCAATTTTGTTGCAAATGAACTAAGGGCCACAGCCCACAAACTGGTTTCAATTTTCAGCAATTTAAAAAATACAAGAAAATGAAGGAAATGGGGAAAAATGATAAAAAAACCATGAAAAATAGGGAAAAAAATACATTTGGGGCTACGAAAAATATAGAAAAATAGGATTTATGTTTGTTGATGTATAGCAAGGCTGGGGCATGAAGTTGTGCTTCAGTTCAGCCTTGTTTATTTGTTTTAGTGCGTGTTTCCTCCCTTTCTCCACATAAAATGACAAGGAAACCCTAAAAGAAATGAATGCAATGATGCCCTATCAACGGGGAAGGGTAGAGTTGTGGAAAAAATGGTTAAATGCCACTGAGCATGAGGAATAATTTGCTGATTTTATATGCATTGCATCTAGGACGGAATAACAATGATAAAAATTAAAACCTAGTAGCACGAAGATCACTTCGGTGCTAGGTGTTGCAGCGAAGCACAAAGCGGTTAGAAAGAAAAGCATGAAAGAGATGTTTTGCACTTGCACGCTGCTGGTTTTCAAAATGTTTGAGCACTAGGCATCCACCTCTTTGCATGATCATTTTTGAGGAAATTAAGAGTATCAGAGTTAGCTCCTGGATATGCATAGCAATTGTTTTCAGTAGGCCTTGACCCACCGTTGAGAGCGTGAGGTTCCTATGCTGTAGGATAGACGAGGGTTATAGGGGACAGCAAGTGAGGAAATGGTACATTCCTGGATACGTTTATTTGGTACCTTGAGCGACGTTTGTGCGAAATGTCTAAATGTCGAGCGACGCATCGAGGGGCCAATCCCCAAGGTGTAGGAGAGTCGCAGAGGGTTGACGGCATTCAGCCGTAGGAGGAACCCCATGTGTATGTGATTCGAGCCTTTTGGCTATGTGAAAGGGACTCCCTCTGAGGAGCAATATTGGGTTAGGATCAGTTGGACTACAACGTATTACAAACGCAATGTTTAGGAAGGCAGAGATTTTGATAGACGCTCCTGGCCGCGAGGCCGAGGGGTTGTCTTGTGCGTAGTGACGAGGTCCGGCTAGTGCATGAGCCAGTGCCGGCCCGTTTTTAGGTCCATCAGTGGTGCGTCTGCCGGGAGCTGCTTAAAAGTGGCGGTTTTCGAATCCTGGTTGTTTAAGGACCAACTAGCAGTTTATGCCAAAGGATACTGAGATTGATCCGTTATTTATTGATAAGCATCGTCTAGCAGAAATCCAAAAGCAAGAAAGAGACGAAAGAGCTAGGCGACGTGCTGAAATTTTTAGGAGATATTCCCCTAAGCGTAGCGGTGCTGAACCCTTACGAGGGAGTGGATCTAGTGGTCTTAGTACCACGAGCAATAAGTTAGGAGAAGGTGGAAGCTCTAGTGCTCCCCTTCCTTCTATAAGCCAGTCCACGTCAAGTACGGGAGGTGTAACCCCACCGGTCCCTATTCCTAGTACAAATCCAATCCGCGTCATGGCGCAGCCTATTGCAATTCCAGCAGGAACGACGGATTTGCCGGCTCTAGGTTACCCGCTACCCATTTTTAATGGGCTAGTTGAGGAAGATGCGGAACTCCACATTAGGGAGTTTCAAAAGCTGATGTTTAACTGTCGCATTCAAGAGGAAGGACATTTGATGATGTTCTTCAATATGACTCTCAAAGGAAGAGCCGCTATATGCTATCATGGTTTAGAAGCTGGAACCATATTGAACATTGATGCATTCTATGGAGCTTTTCGAAGGGAGTTTGCCCCTGAAAGGGGTGGGCAATATTGGTTGCGTGTACTCAACGTGACCCGCCAAGATCCACATGAGGATATTCGTGCTTATGCGAAGAAGATAAAAGAAGTCTTCCGTAAGTTGGACACCTCTATTCCTATCCCTGCAGCTGCCCAATTGCAATATTTCCTACATGGGTTGGACTTTAATATCCAATTGCAGTTGAGTAGTGTCCCCTTGGGGGATATAGATACTGCCATTACACGAGCACAAGAGGTGGAATCCCGCCTACAAGCAGCTTATGCTTCTCGAGGCAATTCGAATATGGGTTTAGTATTGGGAAACAATATGGCGATAGCCAATGGCAGTAGTGGCCAAGGGATAGCGATGGCTAACCCTAATGGGAGAGGGAACATGATACAGAATGTCCCTCTATTACCAGCTCCCCCTAGCATGTCGATGCCTACGGGCAGTCAAATGGCTCCAAATGGTGGAGGCCAGGCGGTCAATTCCAATACCATGCCTGTGACTCAACAGCCTGTGCCTAATCGAATTGTTAGGCCGATTGAAAGACACGGTAATGACCAAGGCTATGAGTCGAGTTCTTCCAATGTTCTTGGCGAGGTTAAGGACATGATGAAGCATTATACCGACATGATTACGGAGCAGTATCGACAAATAGCCGTTGATGTCAACTTCCTTAAAAAACAACAAAATTTGATAGGAAGTAGATACCCAGAAGAGGGTGCGCCGCCGAGGTTTAGTTGCAAATGGTGTGGCGGGCAGCACTATCCAAGAAATTGCCCAAATGTTAAGTGCGATATTTGTGGAAAATCTGGCCATCTAGCGGCTACTTGCTGGAGTAAGATTAGTTCTCTCCAGCGGGGTAGTCGGCAACCAGGGCCTGTTAATCATCGTGCTCAAGGAAATGATTCCCAGCCAGGAAATGGGCCTAAACAAATACTTCAACGACCAAAGACTACAGTGGAAGAGCTACCAAGTGGTAGTGGGGTTAGTTTGATTGAGGCTGTACGCGTTAATGATGCTGAAACCTCTAATCTACGAGCTGTCCTTACAAGAGGTAAAAAGGGTAGAGAAGCCGACATGGATAAGCCTGTCGACGGAAACCCTAAACAAGGCGACAAAGGAACGCAAGTTTTGGATCCTGCCCTAGAAGGGGGACCTTTGAAGCCCGTAGAGAGTAAAGCCGATAAGGAAGCACCAAAGAAGAAGGTGAAAGTTAAAAAAGAGGCAATAAAGCCAGCTCAGCGACCTAAAGAGCGGATGATTTGGCGTGAAAAGCGAGCTCTTTCGAACTATCATGAATTCGATTTGGCGGGCTCTCTTTGCGAAGTCAAGCCGGATGTGAACCTTTTGCAGCTTATTAAGCTTTCCCCAGGAGTACGCAAGGAATTTAGAAAGATCCTACGTACCGGGTATATTGTAGAACCTTTGGGTATTGCGCGAGTTGGTGATGACTGGTTCGAGCATGCTGAGAAGCATTGCCCAAGGGTTGCAGCCTATGTCGATGGGATATTAGTAGATTATGCCATTGTCGACACGGGATCATCTGTTAACATTATGAGTTCTGAACTGATGGAAAGGTTGGGTCTTGCGATTCAGAAAGATACTTCCACAATTCTCAGAATGGCAGATGACAGTTTGAGACAGCCGGAAGGCTGCATTACTAAGGTCCATGTCACTGTTGCAAATGTAGAATGCATGTTGGACTTTAGGGTGATTCGTTTTGCAGGGCGGCCAAGTTACCAAGTATTACTTGGACGACCTTGGATCTTGCAAGCGGATTGCCAAGTGGATATACCCGCCGGTCGATTAATATTCGGCAGAGGTGCTCAGCGTGTGGTGGTTGATGCTTATCCTGAGTCCCCGCAGAGTGAGAGAGCTCCTCTATCTTCTACAGAATTGGAGACATTAGAAGATTTATCTGCTAGTGAGACATCATCGAGTGATGAGTCCAAAGAGGGATCCACCACAGAGGACATCTATCAGATCACTTTGAACGAGCCGATAGAGGCCCAAGATCGTATAAGAGATGCAGATGTTATCGAGCTAGACCTTGGTACGCTTGATGATTCGCGGCCAATCAAATTAGGTTCTATGCTCAGCTCAGCAGAAAGGGAGGACTATGTGGCCTTGATCCAGGAATTCCGTGATATCTTTGCCTGGAGTTATGATGAGTTGAGAGGCATCCCTCCTAGTCTTGCTGTTCATACAATTCCGTTGAAAGAGGGCAGTCGTCCTGTACGGCAGAAAGTAAGGCGTATGCCTTTCGAATTGAGGGATGGGCTGTTTGAGGAGTTACAAAAGCTTCGAAAAGCGGGTTTGATTTTTCCTGTGCAACACACGGAATGGTGTTCGCCAGTTGTGATTAGAAAGAAGAAGAATAATCAGATCCGTTTATGTGTAGACTTTAGGGAGCTGAATAAGCAGACAGTTAAGGACTACTACCCATTACCATTTATTGACCAGATTTTGGATCAATTAGCGGGTAGGGAGATATATTCGTTTATGGATTGCTTTGCAGGATACAACCAAATGGCAATTGCAGAAGAGGACAAGTTGAAAACAACTTTTATCACTGTATTTGGCACTTTTGCGTACCATGTGATGGCCTTTGGTTTATGCAATACGCCTGGTTCGTGGCAACGAACAGCAGATAAGACATTCGGTGACATATCCCCTGAAGAGTTGAGGGTGTTTATTGATGACTTAGGGGCCGCCACCGTGAGAGAAAGGCAGTTGATCATTTTGAGAAAATGCTTTGAGCGCTGTAGACAATTTTGCATCGCCCTAAACCCACGGAAGTGTGCTTTTGGAGTACCTTATGGGCTATTGCTGGGCCATGTGGTCAGTTCGGTAGGAATTGCGACAGACCCCGAGAAGGTCAAAGTTATAGTTGCCCTGGGTCCACCACGCACTCCGAAAGAAGTTTATAGCTTTCTGTCTTCGGTTGGTTACTACCGTAGATTCATTAACGCCTTAGCAGAAAGAACGTTGCCGCTTACAAATTTATTGTCCTTTAGCTGTTCGTTGTTATGGGGTGACCCTTGTAAGGTAGCATTCGAGGATGTGAAACAAGAGCTAGCAAGAGCGCCCGTTTTAAAAGCACCTAAAAGAGGTGAGGTGTTCTATATATTCTCAGCAGCCACCATGTATAGTATCAGCTGCTGTTTAGCCCAAATTTGGGAAGAGAAGTGGTACCACCCGATTGCTTTTGCTAGTCGGAAGCTGGGGGTATCCGAACTCAATTACACCTACATGGAGAAATTATGTCTAGCGATGGTCTTTGGGACCAAGAAATTCAGGCATTATATTCTCTATGAGAAAGTCGTGCTTTATACGAAGGCGGAGGGACTTCGATTGTTGCTGAATAAGCTACAGCCGCCTGATCGTTTAGCGAAGTGGTTGATCACTTTGCAGGAATTTGATTATGAAATCAAGAGTAAGCCACCAAGGTTGCAAGGCATCGTGGAATGTCTAGTGGACTTTGGGGAGTCGAAAGAATCTGTGGCTGAAGGTAGTGACATGGAGATGATATTTAAAATAGATACGGCATCTATTCCCTCTTGGTATGCTGCAATAACGCATTATTTATCAACGGGAGAGGCGGGATCCGAGTTATCTAAGGCTGAGAAAAGGAAAATTAAGCAGCAAGCGTTAAAGTTTGCCTTGATCGCAGGTACATTATATCGGCAAGGGGTTGATGACATCTATCGCCGATGTGTGATGCCTGACGAGGTGCCATTCATTTTGGAAGAGTGCCATGATTCTGCTTGCGGTGGCCATTTTGCTGGACGACTTACAGCACAAAAGGCTTTAAGAGCAGGTTATTGGTGGCCTGCCATATTCCAGGATGCGTTTGCGTATGTTAAGCGATGCGATATTTGCCAACGACATGATAGTCGAGAGAATAGGAAACGACCACTCACCCCTATTATGGCGATACTTCCATTTGAGAAGTGGGGAATAGACTTTGTGGGTCCTATTACTCCGTCATCGACTACGCAAAAGAGGTACATCATTGTAGCAACTGACTACTTCACAAAGTGGTCAGAAGCACGTGCAACAAGGAAAGATGATGCTAAAGAAACTGCTAGTTTCCTTTTAGAGCAGATAATATGCCGGTTTGGTCCACCGAAAGAATTAGTGTCGGACCGCGGAACTCATTTTCTGAATAAGGTGATCAAAGGTTTGACAGAGTTGTGGAACATCAAGCATAACAAGACAACCCCATATAATCCGCAAGCCAATGGGCAAGTTGAGAGCACCAACAAGCAGCTTGTGGGCATCCTGTCCAAAATTGTGTCGGAAAAGAAACGGGATTGGGATAAAAAGTTATACGTGGCAGTGTGGGCTTATAATACGACTTTCAAACGAGCCACTGGCCATACCCCGTTCAAGTTAGTATATGGGGAGGAGTGTGTCTTGCCTCTAGAAATTGAGCTGCCGACTATTCGGTTTGCCATCAATCATTCTTTGAGCGATGAAGACGCTCTTTTTGAGCGCTTGACGACACTGGCACATTTAGATGAGCTTAAGTTGCAGAGCTTATTGCACCAAGAAGTGGCGAAGCGCCGAATGAAGAAGCTACACGACCTCAAAGCCAAGAAATACACCTTCAAGAAAGGACAGCTTGTTCTGTATTATGACGCACGACGTGAATTATTCCCAGGCAAGCTAGAACCCAAATGGGATGGGCCCTATAGGATCGTTAGAATAGGAAAGAATAAATCTACAGTGTTGTTAGCTGACCTTGAGGGGATAGAATTTAAAAATAAGGTTAATCTTAATAAGATTAAACCTTATTATTTTTGATTGCACTAATGCTATGACTGCCTTGCAGGTCTAGGCACGATTGATCAAGCATCTGCAAGGAAATTGTGATAGAGGTTGATGGGTCGGCTGATCCCTTATTTAGAACACCCATATTTGGAACAGAGATATCATCAGGGAAAGCTCATTTGGTGGAGCAAAGGATACAAGGTGATTGAGCAAGAAGGCGGGACATTCATTTGGGAAATCAAGGTCTTCTGCCATCACTGCCTACAAATTTTGACGAGCATCCCTGTCAAATTCAATGATGATGGAGGGATGGAGCCTACAGTCCACCCGTTGAATATGCTGAATTTCGATTACCATAATTACGAGTAGAGTTCAGGATGGCAGAATATGTAAACCCTTTATGGACGTACACCTTGTACTTTGATGGGGCGTCTAGGGGTGCATGCAAAAAAGGAAGTGTAGGAGTTGTCATCCGCGACCCCCGACGACGCATTGTCATGAAGTTAGCTGCTTATCTCGGGGCTAATTTTACTAATAATATGGCCGAATACAAAGCCCTGATCATGGGTTTGAATATTGCAAAAAAGGGGGGTATCCGCCAGTTGTTGGTGAAAGGGGACTCTCAGTTGGTTTTAAATCAACTCAATGGGACGTACATGGTACGAAACCCCATCCTTTGTATGTACCATCACACTGCCATAGCCCTGCTAGACGAATTTGATAGAGTGTCTTTTCAGCTGATTCCACGGAATTGGAATCAGTTTGCCGATTCTTTGGCTAATCTTGCGTATGAAGAGGACCTCTTCTTTAATTGTGGCCCTTGTCCCGATATATCTATTGATGGTGAGACAGGACCTGGTCGTTTGTGGGGTATGCTTTCTGAACATGCCCTCTTTGGCAGACGATGGTTGATTTGGGTGATGCAGAGGGTAAGCGAGACTCATCTGCCTTTATTATCTCGGACCCACAGACTGATTCGACGACATGTGATGCGAACACCTCTTGCGATATACGCAGGAGGGATAGGTCATAATCTACTGCACCTAGTTTAGGGCTACAAGCCTTGTTCCCCTGGGAATAGTATGCTTTGATGTCTATCATGGTTGTTTCCAGGAGGATGTTATGCATAGTATTGTTTGATTTTATTAGGCCAAGAGGGCCGATGCAGTTTTGTAGCAAAGTCATGTCTGATTTCATTAGGCCAAGAGGGCCATTTCCCTGTCTAGTGCGGGTGCGTTTAATTGGGTTTTTGTTGAGTGTTGTGCTGGACAGGTTTCGTGGTTCGTGGAATTTTGTGGAGCCTGGAGGAGCCTTTGTTGCGATGGAAGCTTCTTGTGGCCATTCCAGGTGATATTTCTCCTTTACGAGTACCTTTCTTTCCTGTTATATGTGTATTTGTACTTGTTAAGGGGACACATTTTTTTTGGGGATCGGCAACCAAGGCATGAAGTCCCAGGTTTAGGCTACGTATGTTTGAGGGAGGTCGGAGTAGTCATTGCCTCCTGTAAAGACATTGTTAGACATTGAAAGATCTGTTTTAGAAGGCAGTCCTAGTGGCTCTGTTCTGCTAGCCCGCTAGGCAGCCGTTCTAGGAGTTCTTGTTAGCAGTGAGGCAGTTAGAGAAGCCTGCTAGGCGATAATAATAATGATGTCAAGAAATCCTGAATATCCTAAAAGATGAATATAAATGCGAAGGTGTGTAAAAAGGGGTTCTAACCCCTATCAAAGAAGAGGAGAAAAGACATGAAAATATATAAGCAGTTGATCATTGCCTTGCGAAGGCCTGGTAGGTTCCTGGGGACGAGTCAGACCCGGGGCCGATACCTTGTCTTCCTAGGGGTGGCTTCTTGCTGGAAAAAATAATATCAAAACCAGGAAGGTTGGAGCGAAAATAAAAGTGAGCGTTAGAAAAGGATTCAGTGTCGCCTTGCGAGGGCTTGGTAGGTTCTTGGGTCCCGAGACAGGTCCTGAGACCGATGCCCTGTTCTCCTTGGGTCACTACGCTCAGCTCCCTCCTTTTTACATGCCCAAGTATGTTCATCCAATAAAAATCCTAAAAGAAGAAATGGACTGAAAGAAAATATCCTTTGCTCAGGCTATAGGAGTCCTCGCCTTGTAGGAGCTCCTAGTTGTGTTGTTTTTAGTGGGTAAGTAGTTCAGACTACCACTTAGGGCAACCTCTTTGGCAGTTCTTTTTAGTTTGGCTGTGTTGGAGCAGCTGGTTAGTGACTCACTTCGGATCTTCTATTAGATGATGCTAGGCCTACTCCTTGTGGATGTCATGCCTTGGTTCTGTCTCGGGGTAGGGGGAGCATTGTGCTGAGTTTTATTATAATTGTTTTGTATCAGTTTGATGCTTCTTTGGTTGTTTATGTGCAGATATGTTGGTGGATTCGACGGGCTGAGTCGCCCTATCCCGTGGTCGCCAATGAGAGCGGAATTTAGGTGACGGGAAGTGCTTAAAAATAGCTAAAAATTATGAAGATCAAGGGAAAAATATTCACCGTCAAAGGCGGCGGCTCGATCTAGGACGATTTTAAGCGCCAAAGTGCTTTAAAGGCGCCCGAGCGACACTTGTTGATTTTTCATAATTTTTCAGACAGTCGTGCGGGTTGACACAAGCTATTGGCCAATGCGGGATGCTAAGCCGGACGCCCAGGATTTTTCAGAGCTCGATTCCGAGTCCGGACGGGGAAATGGCCAACAAACCGGTCAAGATTTGAAGAGGTGGACAAAATTTGGCCAAAATGGGCAAGTGACCCTTGGGGCCCAAATTTAAATGTCACATGAAAAGTTTAGGAGAGATGGCATGAAAAAAAAATGTGGAGGAAGCGTGGAGAAACTGCGCCCGAAATTTGCGCCATCATGTTGATCTTGCAATCTTCAGCCTGCACACAACCCCCCCGAGTGATCATTGGCAGTGAATCCCCTCCGTATGCTGATCATATCGCCGCCCTTCGCCCGTGGAATGATGGCCTGGTTTGAAATTTCTGATTCTAGTCTTTCTCTCTCCTCCCTCTCTCTCTTCTAAGAGGAAGATCATGTGGGAAGAAGGAGCAATGAAGAAAGAATGATGGAGGCTTGTCCGGCATGGACCGGATTGCTACACGGGCTGAGAATGGTGATTTGTGATGTTGCTGGACATGAAGTGTTGCTGTTTTCCTGATCTACAGCCATGGACACAAAACCCGAAACACGCGTTTAAGCGGTAAACTAAAAAATTACAAAGAAAATTTAGTGTTTTATGCTTTTGATTGATGGAATGCCGTTCATATGGACTAAGATTTGATTATGTTGCTGATTCTTCTGAGTTCTTACTGTTTACAACCAGAAATTATGAAAAACATGCATTTCATTGCTCGAAATAATGTCAAGAAACCCGAAAACCATGGAAAAATGGGAAAAAACAAGGGTTTTGGGCATATAAATGGGGAAAACCGTCGATACACATCAACTAATCTTTCAATTTTGTTGCAAATGAACTAAGGGCCACAGCCCACAAACTGGTTTCAATTTTCAGCAATTTAAAAAATACAAGAAAATGAAGGAAATGGGGAAAAATGATAAAAAAACCATGAAAAATAGGGAAAAAAATACATTTGGGGCTACGAAAAATATAGAAAAATAGGATTTATGTTTGTTGATGTATAGCAAGGCTGGGGCATGAAGTTGTGCTTCAGTTCAGCCTTGTTTATTTGTTTTAGTGCGTGTTTCCTCCCTTTCTCCACATAAAATGACAAGGAAACCCTAAAAGAAATGAATGCAATGATGCCCTATCAACGGGGAAGGGTAGAGTTGTGGAAAAAATGGTTAAATGCCACTGAGCATGAGGAATAATTTGCTGATTTTATATGCATTGCATCTAGGACGGAATAACAATGATAAAAATTAAAACCTAGTAGCACGAAGATCACTTCGGTGCTAGGTGTTGCAGCGAAGCACAAAGCGGTTAGAAAGAAAAGCATGAAAGAGATGTTTTGCACTTGCACGCTGCTGGTTTTCAAAATGTTTGAGCACTAGGCATCCACCTCTTTGCATGATCATTTTTGAGGAAATTAAGAGTATCAGAGTTAGCTCCTGGATATGCATAGCAATTGTTTTCAGTAGGCCTTGACCCACCGTTGAGAGCGTGAGGTTCCTATGCTGTAGGATAGACGAGGGTTATAGGGGACAGCAAGTGAGGAAATGGTACATTCCTGGATACGTTTATTTGGTACCTTGAGCGACGTTTGTGCGAAATGTCTAAATGTCGAGCGACGCATCGAGGGGCCAATCCCCAAGGTGTAGGAGAGTCGCAGAGGGTTGACGGCATTCAGCCGTAGGAGGAACCCCATGTGTATGTGATTCGAGCCTTTTGGCTATGTGAAAGGGACTCCCTCTGAGGAGCAATATTGGGTTAGGATCAGTTGGACTACAACGTATTACAAACGCAATGTTTAGGAAGGCAGAGATTTTGATAGACGCTCCTGGCCGCGAGGCCGAGGGGTTGTCTTGTGCGTAGTGACGAGGTCCGGCTAGTGCATGAGCCAGTGCCGGCCCGTTTTTAGGTCCATCAGTTCCCAAACAGTTTGCCACCAAGATGCAAGTTTCTGCTGCTTCAACAGGAAGAGGAAACTGTCCACCACATAGAGCACGCATCATGATGGTGATGTGTTTCCGCCATTGTGGGATGAACTTCTTGTGGAAAGTGGCTTTGATTATGAGAAATTCCAACTCTTCAGTGGAAGAAGGAACTTTACAAACATCCATTGAATTCTTCTCTTCTTGGCAATGCCATTTCCTTCATTTTCAGCCTCTTTTGGTGCTTGTTGATGGCAAGTTTCCCCGGCTGCGCACCAAAAACATGGAGCCCCAAGAGGAACACCAAGGAAAAGGGAATTCTCTTGCAAGAAAATCTATATTGTAACATCAACAAGCTTGTTTATCATATTTCATATTGTCACAATGAAGAAAAGGACACCAGGCACAACAAATCTTCATGCAGCATCATGTAAATCTCCCACGATTTTTAATAGAATCAACCATATTCTTCAATATCTTCATAAAATCCATCAATAGAACAAAGAAATCAAAGAAATACACCATCTTTGAATGGAAATACATCACATAGTATTTATCTTCAATATCTTCATAGTCTTCTCTCTCAATCTCTCATATACAATCACTCTGTTTCAGTAGAATTGGCTATCTCTGACTCTCTCTATCTCACTCCATCAATAATACATCATATCCTCACTACAATCTCTCAAAAATTACTCTCAATAATCACTCTTAGGTCATGGATACCCCTCCCAAGAGGTATGTCTGATATGAAGGGTCACCAGAGCCACTACAGTGTCTCTTCATAGCTCACTACTGTCACTTCACTCTAGTCTTCTCTTGAGTCTTCAGCAGCTACTTCTTCCACTTCTTTCAGCTCTTTTGCACTTGTATTCACCTCTTTCCAAGGCTAGAAAACTTTTCCAAAGTCACACATACATTCCACAGAACACTTACAGAAGCATACAGAACAGTCTACAGAACAGTACCAGAACAGAAACAGTACAGAAGCAGAACAGAACAGAAGCTCTACAGAAGACCTACAGAAGGTTACAGAAGGTCATCAAAACCTCATAACTCACTCTCAACCCATTCCAAACTCTCACAAACCATTCAATAAACTTTCACAATATCTCATTCTTCATCAATCAATACTCCTTCCCTCTTCACAGAAGACAATCAGAACAAAACAGACCAAAACAGAGCAAAACAGAAGGTATACAGAACCATTCAGAACCTATCAGAACATCACAGAACCATCAACAAACATCATGAACTTCCAAAACACAATCAATATCATCCAAAACACTCTCAATCCACTTCTAAATCAATCAATCATCCCATAAAATCAACCATTCAGCTCTCCAAAACAACAAAGATCAGCCAAAAAACAAGTCATTTCAACACTCAACACTTCTTGAGGCAGTGGTACACTCTTAGGTTGCAATGGGAAGTTGAAGGATGTCATATAATGACCAACGCTGAGCAATGCCGTGCCATCAAAACAACAGAGTATGATGCCACTTATGTCGTGCCCACCTCGTATAGAGTGTTAACCACTCTTCGTGGCCGACCCATGGAAGAACACATCAAAGGATACCTCTACCTCGATCGCTTGTTGACTGAGGAAGAGTTACACATTGCTAGCCATGTTGACTCTAGTGACTTCCTCACAGATGTTCTCACATTCGTCACGCACGTGGGAATTCGACCCTTTGGTTTGGATAGCAAAGCTCAATTGGAATACAATCCAAATTTCTATACTTGGCTCCTTCACAAGTAACTCCTACACCACCATGCCGAAAGCCCTTGACCTTTTGACCCTCAATCCTAGGAAGGATTCTTCTCAAGTAGGAAGGGGAGGGGGTAAGGTGAAATGAATCAGATGAGAAATGAATCAAAGGGGATAAATCAAAGTAAAATCAGTGAAAAACATAAGCATGTATTATGAAAAAATGGATGGGGTAGGAAAATGGGCATGAAAACTTTGAAGTAAAGGGCAAAAAGTCCAAGTCTAAAAAGGAAAATCTACATTGCTTCTTAATGAATTCATTCAAAAAGCATAGAGTTTTTCTTTTTATGGCAGGAGCATAAAGTGTCGCAGCAAGACCGCACCCATCGAGTCCCATTCACAGATGAGGAAAGGGAGCAATACCGCATCCATCTAAAGAACTGCGCCTTCAGCCAGCTTAAATTTTGAACCATCCACAACATAGAAGTTGTGGTGGCCAAGGAGGAAGCACCCAGGAGGGTGGTGGAACAATGCAACCTCACAAAGTATCTTGAAAAGTTCTCGCAGGAGCCGGGCCACCTGAAGTGCATGGAGTTCCTCAGAATGTGCAACCCAGATCGAGAATGTGGTACTGTGACGGTGGGCAGAGGAGAAGATGCAAAGCAGGTATAGGTCTTCTTAGATCCAGCCTTGGTGGAGAAGGCTTTGGGATTGGAGCCAAAGACAGAGAGGAAACAGAAAATGGATGTTTATGTCATTCTTAAAATGAAGAAGGAAGATGTGCTCACAAATGACGGCATAAGCATCCAAGATATCCCCGACGTAGAAGCCAGAATGCAAGCCAAGCTGATACATGTGCTCTTCTCCAGTCAGTGCTATAATTCATTGATGCATCGAATTAGCACACCTGTGCTGGAGAATGTAGCAGCCCATACCCTAGACGAAGTAGATTGGAACGGGTACGTGCGAAAAAGGATCGACCAGGCAGCCAAAGCATTGGCCCTAGGAAGTGTGCCAGCAGGAGGAGAATCTCCAGCCTCTAAAGCTACAGAAAGAAAGAAATCCTTCTCCAAAGCCTCCTTCATCGGGTATGGAGGTGTCTTGACTGCGCTCATCCAGGAGGTAGTGAAGGAAGCACAGGATGCAGGAAGGAGAAGGAGAAATGCCAGAGAGGTCACCTCCTCACCAGGACAAGGATAGGTCCACCGATAGAACTGAGACAGAGGAAGAAGGGGAAGGATAGACAAGCAAAAAGACAACCAAGAAGCCTAAGAAGAAGACAACGTAGAGAAAGAAGAAGGATGATGAAGGCAGAAAGAAGGAGAGAGAAGACTTGGAAAGGGCAAAGAAAGAGTCCCTAAAAGAGGCCAAGGAGAGAGAGAGAAAGAAGAGACAGGAGGAAGAGAAGGAAAAAGAAGAACTATAGAAAGCAAAGAAGGCATCGAAACAGGAAGCAGAGGAGAAGAAAAGAAAGGAAAAAGAATAAAAAGAGAAAAAGAAGAGCAGAGAAAAGCGGAGGAGGAAAGGAGAAGAAAGGCCAATGAGGAAGAGGAAGAACTAAGAAGGAAGGAGGAAGAGGACCTGGCTGAAGCCACACGCCGGTCCATCAAGCAACAAAGCCGAGCTGATGAATTGGGGAACTGGAGCCCACAGAGAGAAGAAAGGCCAGGGTCTAGCACACAGGTGTCGGAGATCGTGCCACCTGCAATCACCACTGAGGGCAAGGGCAAGGCCCCAATTCATCCAATTCCTACCCTCCTGGTGCCTTCCACTGAACCCACCGCCATTACCCCTAGCATCCCGACCAGTGCCGACGTGTCAAATTTTGTGGCATGGATGCAATACTTCATCAACAAAGAGATGGCCCAAGGACAAAAGAGGTAAGCTACTGATGTGAAATCCAGGCAAGATCCTAAAAGGCAGAAGGTAGAAGCCTCAACCTCACCCATCCACATAACGATGACGCCATCGACTAACTATGACGAGTACATCGACGAGCTGCTCTCCCACTTGGAGAAAGCTAAGGAGGAACACAAGATAGCCGTGACTGAGTTGGCAGCTGAGAAGGAATCAATAGCCGCCTTCCAGCTGGATAAAATGAGGATGATAGCCATGCAACAAAGGGAGATTGTAGATCTCAAACAAGAAATGAAGGCTAAGGATGACAAGGAAGAGCACTGGAGACAGTAACTTGAAAATGAAACACAGGAGCTAGTGAAGATGCAAAGAGAGCACAAGCTCCTGATAGTGCAATACCAGGAGCTCGTTACGAAATCTGCTCAGGTTGATGCGCTTGTGGCTGAGCTGAATGCTAGAGATGAGGAGAGAAAACAAGACATAGAGGAGCAGCAAGAGGAAATTGAGCACCTGACAGATCAACTAAACTCTGAAAAAGAAGAGCAAGAGAGGCTGGTCAGGGAGTTGGAGGACCAAGAGTAGAAACTCATGATACTAACCCTAAAGCAAGGAGAGAGCATGGAAGAAATGAACAAAAGAGCAGAGGAGTGGGCTATGCACAATGAAAAGAGGGTGAAGACACTGGCAGGCGCCTTGCTCTGGTAGAGAAGGAGAAAATCATTGCAGAGAGCAAGGCAGAAGCCACCCAAGTGGCCTTCGGTGCCCAACAAAAAGCCTTCCTCGACACCATCATGGACACCACCCGCTCAGCGCAAGGAGAGTCGTTGGAGGTGACACAAAGAAAGCTCAGCATTGCACGCAGAGTCTTACATGCTGGATTGCAAATGCCACCCCTATCTGCGGAGGTTAGGCTGAGCTTGGACGAGCAATGGAAATACCTATTGCTGGCCGGCCTAACCCCCCACGAAATTGATGCCCTCGGATTCGAAGAGGAAGCACCACAAAAAGAACGACAGGGGGGGAAGTAGAACTTGAGATCGACATGAACCGACTCAGGGAGGATGTAGTCCCACAACCCCCCTCACCGCAGTCTCAAGAGCCACCACAAGAGGACCCATCTGCATAAAGACAAGCCGCATCTAGGGAAAGACGCAGAAAGCTAGTAGAGGAAGCCAGGAAATAGCTGAGAGGCAAACCAACCGTGCTGCCGTCCGCACCCCTCCCACCTTGCCCTGATGATATCCCCGTGAGATTCCACGCAGAACTGGTGCTATGGAAGATACAAGAACAAGGAAAGGATCCATTCACCTTTAGTTTTCTCCTACCCAATAGTTTGCGGAGGGTCTTGCTGCTTAAGATGATGGATGAGGTGATTGCGATCGGTGTTGGGGCAAAGATGGCTAGAAGAGCAAGAAAAAACCCCGACCTCCTGGGGAACAGAAGAGGCTTATTACTGGCAGAACAAAGTTTTTGAAGTCCCACACACTGTACAGGGCTACAAAAGCCAACCCTTGTGGAGGAGGCGAGTATGCGACATCAGTATGCTCGCCTAGATGGCATTTTGTAAGACCCTGCCATTCGAGCGGAACAACCCCACCTATATGGCATACCCTCGAAGGGTAGGTGTGGATTTTGATGCCACCCTCCACGGGCGGTATGACTTTCCTATTATTTATAAATCTAATGTGGTATCCTTCGAGCATGCCCTTCTCTTTACCTCCGAAAGCCTAGATGATTCTATGACATGCTTTCTTGCGGATTTCTCCTCATGCCCTAACCCCGCCTTTGTAACAACCTGTAATTATCTTAGGTTACTTAAGCTACTCCTTAAGTAGGACCTGACTCCACAAGAGCGCAGCTTACCTCCCCTCTTCTTTGACCCTAATGTTATTGACAGCTGTGCCATGGCTCATCTTATGATGAGGGCTAGTCTCCTCCCCTCTTTTTGCCTAGCCCTCCTAGAAGATATGAATGACATCCAATTCACTAGGTGCAATCACCCTTTCCTCTCCACCACTTCTCTCCACGTCCACATGAATCTGAAAAGATACATGCAGAGCTACCAGTTTTTGAGAAAATCCATCTGACCCCCTTCCCCTCCTCATTCAGATGAAGACAATTAGGCCTGGCTGTCATTCCACAACTCCAACTTTAAAAAAAACAAAAGAGAATAACATGAAAGGAAAAGCACACAAGCACTCACTTGCAGAAGCACTTAAACACCACATAGAGCACTATCACTGCACCTAGGGGTTCTCAAGTTAGGCATGCCCGGTGGCTTCGGTCAGCCAGATCTGCTCCTAACCCCCTAGCCCTTTTTTCTTCCCCACTTCATGCTTAGGGCACATCAAGGGCAGGACATACCTAGGGAGCTAACACTCGCCTATGGTTAGACCTGTCATCCTAAGCCACTTGCAGCGCACCTCCCTTAACACAAATGGGGTCCTCAAGTGTGGGACATCACCCAGGCTTGCCTGTGGTTAGATCCGCCTCCCCATTCCACTAGCACGAGCACACTGCACTACAACAATAAGGTAGACACTCCCCTAAGGAAGAGCACCGCACCTTCTCCTTTCAGGCATCTTACAAGCAGCAAACCACCAACTTCGGAGGCCCCCATCAACCACTCGCTATCCATCCGGCTTCCCCGACAAACATCAGCTTCCACACACACCTGAATCTACATGTGCCCTTCCCTTTATACCATCATTGCCCAAGTGTCTACCACTCTACAACAACACAGAAGTGCCATGGGAGTAGCACCCGTCTTGGAGGGGGGCAATGTTCACCCCAAGTCGAGATGGTGGAAAATTGTGGAAAATGAAGGAAAAAGTGGAAAAAGCATGGAAGAAGAGCAAAGACACGCATGCGACCTCTAGAAGCTAAGCCGAGACCAAAGGTGCAATTTTAAATGAAAGGCGCCTCAAAAAACTTGGAAAACTCTTGTAAAAGAGCGCCAGGCTCCCTTCTGTGCCAATTGTAAAATATTATACGGGCATAGGCCAGAGGCATAAGGCTAGAAGAGGGAAATGGAAAAAATACCTTGCCACAATGGTCAATTATGTAAAAAAGGGGATGGGTGCCCATGGGATTTTAGGGTTTTTATATAAAGTTCAAAAAGTGAATGGAAGCTCATTCTTTGGTGTGTGGCTAACAAGAGCTCTCTTCTTCTTCTCTTCTTCTCTTCTTCTTGCTTGTGTGTACTCTTGAGAGAGGGAGTGTGAGAGTGTGAGGGAGTGAGCGTGTGAGAGTGAGGGATCAAGAGGGTGAAGCTCTTTACCATCTCCTCTTCTCTTCTTCTCTTCTCTTCTCTTCTCTTTTCTCGTGCACGCGGCTATGGAGGATGGAGCTTGGAGAGGGAGGAGGCTTGAGGATGGTTGAGCTAGCATCAAGAATCGTGGAGCTACCGAGGTGTGCGAGGGAGGAGGCTACTCACATCGACATCAAGGTAATCTCACTATACTCGTAGGATCGACGGCGCGTCGGCTAGGTGAGAGATGCCATTAGAGCTCGCTTGAAATGCTTGAAGCAATAAGCAGTCCGTGGGTCTTAGCGGTTGAGCGTGAGCTCCCACTACACGTGATTGGAAGCTCCTGAATCAATGTACCATACATCATCTAACTTAGAAACCTCAATTACATTCTTCTAAATATAGGTCATAGCAAACAACCTATTAGTAGCATCCTCAGCATGATAGACACAACATAATGTCCTTGTTGCTTGCCTCTTTGATTTTCTTACTTCTTCTTACATTCCTTAGCAATATACCATACTTTCCACAATAGTGAAAGTCCTTATTTTTATTTGCATTTTCATGTGCATTCTGAGATTGCCATGAGCTTCTGCCTCTAGAGTTAGATCTTTCCCTTGCTCAGAAATGTCCATCACCTCTAGCATTCTGTAGCTACTAATTAATCAAATTTTGAGATGCATTCTGATGAGTCCCTTGACCACGACTTGACCCTCTACCACACCTGCCTTAGCCTCTTTGATGCGAGTAAAAGACTGCTTCTCTCCCACAATTTGAGTGATATTATCAGTGCCTTGAGCATTTTCCATATTTTCAACTAAGGTATTTAATGCTATATGCAATCTGTAAGTGCTTAACTCCTTGCAGTTCATGAACAATTTTCTTGCAGTTCAGGAATATACTTCCTGCAGTTCAAAAATAGTCTTCATGTAGTTCAAGAACAGTTTTCTGCAGAGTTCAGTAATAATTTTCTTGCAGTTCAGGAACAGACTTCCTGCAGTTCAAGACCAGTTTTCGTGACAACCTGCTTGCTATAAATTGCATTTTATCAATTTAAAAAAAACATAGTCAATTGAGCATAAACCAAGCTCAAATTAGTTCAAAATATTCTATGGTAGTGGCAAAATATCCCAAAAAAAACTATGTCCATACAAGCATCAATAGATGCATAGAACTGATGTTGACATTTACTAGACTTTTCCGCAATTGATGACAAGAAAGCAGCCTATTATGACTAGTAGCATAAACTCTGCAATAATAAAGTTATTCTCAGCTAAAAAATATCCTTAAACCACCATAGACATGTCCTAGTACATTGGGGATTCACTATGTGACCAAACAAGCATCAATGTTTGTACTGTATGCAAGTAGTAGTACAAAATACAGCCAACCCACTGCTATAACTAGTAGTATTTTATCTGTTAAAACAAGAGTATTCAGACCTCAATATAACCCCAAAACATCTCATTTAGTTGCCACTCTATGCAGGAGTTGATACATTTCCAACCGGTCAGAATATATTGCATGTATGTCAAGTGAAGATGATAGGTATCCTTCCTGCAGACAATAACCAGTCAATACCCCGGTATAACCAACAATAAATTAGTCCAAACTTTGGACTTTCAGCACTCACAATATCCCAAAAGCATCTACCACTCAAGTGGTATGATGATCCAAGCGTTTGTGAGTAGCAAATAAGCATCACAGATACTTCAACCCTGTAGGTATATTGTTTCCAAATTCACGACAGCAACCAGTTCACTATTTCTAGCCTACAAATAAGCTTCAAAATTGTGCATTTAACACTCCAATGTCATGCTCAAATGCATGGTAATAAGGGCATATACATTGTTAGGATGAAAGCCCCTAGTGCCTTCGAACTACCTGCTATTTATTGCAGTAAACAACCAAACTGCATAGGTTTGTGCTAAATATCTCAAAATCTGTGAGGAACTTGAAAAAACTTTCTTCTGCAAAATTGTAGACCTTGTCAAAACAGTCAAGAACAGCGGGACGTTTCTCCAAAATCCATTTCTGTGTCTCCTTTTATGTCTTGATGTCAAATGGCCATTGCCAAGCCTTCAGGATTCAAGCATTTAAGCTCTCATACCATGTTGGAGATTCCGAGGGAGAGAGAGACAAAGACATGGAGTTGTAACAAAGAGTAGTGAACTCTCATTGTTCTATTCTTCTCATTATTCCATAACGCTGTTACGCGAGTGGTTATCGAGAGCAAGCCTCACTCACAACCCAATAACGAGATGTTAAAGAGTGCCGGTTGGGGTAATTGACTTTATCGAATGCACAACTCAATTTAAAAAATTCAGATATTCGATAAAACATCACAAAACAAGACTAAAAACAATGCCTCTTATAGCTCATAAAAATTTTAAAACCCGTATGCAGGTAGAGCATCACACAATCACACAATGGATTTGAAAACAAACCAAGAGAAATATATTCTCATACCTTAACAACCTTGATCCGATGCTCGATGCTTTGACATCCAAAGGCTCCGACTTTCAAATTGCCATGACAAGAGCTCATTCTAGCATGCGACCCTCCACTCTCCTCTCTCACATAATACAATTGTAAGCAAGGGGGCCCTTAACTCTCCAATCTCCTCTCCTTATATAGTTTTCTATCCACACTCACACACATTAGGCTTTTTGCTTTTAGCTTTTGGCTTTTGCTTTTCTATTGCTTTTCACTTTTTTTTTTTTTTGCTGTATGCCTGTTTGCAACTTGTTTGGATCATAACTTCGTCATTTGAACTCTGAATATATACATTCGGATACTTAAAACGATCAGAACACATCTGGTCGACAAGCCATCGCGGGCAAAATTACGAAAATCCATCAGAATCGAGTAAAAATTTTTATTTTTGTAAATCGCATCATTTTTTCTCCATATTTTAACTTGGACGACTTATTCCCTTCCTTGGCCTATTGTTCTTATAGTTGCACACACTTTCACCACACATGTCCTCTTTTTCTTCAAGAAATATTCGCTGACGATATAAAACATACAATCTTTTCCTTTGATCCTTGAGTCTTTAAAATAAACATTCTCTGGATATGAACATGTTTTTTATGCAGTGTGCCCTAGTAGGAATATGGTTTTTTAAAATGTACTCCATGCCCAATCATTCATGATTTGGAAAAATATGCAATGTTGAATTCATGATATGCAATCAATCAATCGATGATACACAAAAATAATGTATGCATTTGAAGAATTGTGCCTAGCCTATCTAGATGCAATCGTGCGTCATGCAAAATGCAAATAAAATTCCTTATTAATTTAAAATTCTTTATCCTCACCTCTCAACTCTCATAAGAAGATATGATATACTCCGCTCCACCCATCCAAAATCTCATGATCACTCTAGGAAATGGTGGTCCTCAAGATGTTGACCAAATATGAACAACCCTTCTCACAATTGATGGCGTCCTTCACGACCCTCGAACTCTCCCAACCACCTTACACTCTTAACCAGAGGTTCTTAACTTTGTGATGAACATCCCAAATTGTGCATGCAAGAAATGTGCGTGCTCTATGACAGGTGCTCTCTCATGTGCATGTGCATCTAAGATTTACTGCATATAGGTGCAGCGGACCTCATGCCGTGCTAGTGCTCAATGATGGAGCAAAATGTGCATAATCCCAACCCATGGCATGGAAATATTTGATAAGAACAGGAGACGACCCCCGAGTGCAGTGCATCAACAAGTGCAACGTGAAGTGCTCGTGAACCCATTATCCCCTCTGATGTACAAGAGTCTCGACAAGAATACATACCTAGCTCCTCAATGTTCGGTAGCTAATAGCAAACTCCAATTTTATCCTATTCAAAAAAATACCAAACTCGACCAAGGCTATCAAGTTTCACACTCAACAAATCAAACAAAATGACAGAAACAAATCCTAAGCTAGACAAACACAAAAAATCCAACTACGAAATAACAAAACATACTATTGATGCTAGGAGGCATATTCCACGGTGGATTCCGTGCCACGGTGGATTTCGTGAGGTTTTACGGTGGATTCCGTAAACTTAGATGACCGGGGCTCATACACAAAGAGGATTCTTTGTGCGAGAAGTTGATGGGGACGCCTGTCCTTTTCGGGCGTTTCATTAATTTAGTGTGTACATGGGTGATTCCATAGCGGGTGATTCCGCAAAATGCATATTAAATTAATAAACGTTTATGAGTTTAGAGTGCGCACTCGTAATAAATTAAGGTTAGGATTTATTTCTAACCAGTTGATTTATTTATGTAGCTGAAGACTGCTAGGTATTCACTTTTGTCGGTTTAATTGTATTATTTTACTAACGATTGTGAATGCTTCAGTTGATGTGTAGAGATAGCAGCAGTGGCGGAGGAAAGCATTGGAGTTTAGCGAGTATTCGACCTTTGGACTATATTTTGATAGGCGCTACGCCTATATTTTGTTATGTCTATTGAGACATTGATTATTGATTATTATTTTGTATGCGCCTATGCGCCCGGATATGTTATTTCTATTTGGACATTGAGATTGGGCGTGCCAGACTCTATGGGCATCGTCCATTAGCTTTATTTTCCTATTTTTGTAGAAAGCAAACTCAAAAGCTAAAAGCTTGTCATATTTTTGTAAATTGGGCTATTATTGAGCATGAAGATTGAAATATACATAAAATACATGCTTTGTGAAGCGCTCACACAAGGCATGGGGGGAGATTGAACCCAATTTGTCTCTTGCCTCTTGTCGTTTATGCTTTTACATTGTTTTTTGTGCAAAAAGGTAGAGTTCATTGTTCTTGGGGACCTTCTGGGATTCACTACGTGAGCATTCTGCGTCCGATCTGCACACCAACTATCACACAAACAACTAAGCTAGCATAAATCAAACCTAACTACAATTTGACTAGGGTTTTTTCGTTTAAAAAAAAACGCTTGAAAACACTTACTAAAGTCTAATCACACATAACTGAAAAACACACTAGGTCACTAACTGACTGTACCACTAACTGTGGTTGAGTCTGATCGACTCAGCTATTACACCACACATGTAGAGAGACAACTAAGATGACAAGTATCTATAGATAAGATCAATCATGTCGATGATATTGATCACGAGCTTGATTCTTAACACTTCGATCTATCTCTGAGTATCCACATCCCAAGAATGTGAATGGCATCACCAAGATCCTTTATGTCAAAGCTACCATGAAGACTTTGCTTCAATGAATCCAAGGCATGAGTGTCCCTGCTACTCGGCAATCAGCATGTCATCAATATACATAACCAAGATAATCAAGCTATCATATCTGTTGCCTTTTTGGTGTACAAGCAGTGATCAACTTGACTTCTCTGAAAGCCTTGAGACTACATAAAAGTATCAAACTTATGATACCATTCCATCAGTGACTGTTTCAACCCATACAAGCTCGGTTTTAGTTTATAGACCATCTTTTCTTTGTCTTTAGCAACAAAACCCTTAGGTTGTTGCATATATATGTCCTCATGTAGATCACCATGTAAAAATGAAGTCTTTACATCCATCTATATGAGCTCCATATCTTCAGTTGCAACCAAGCCCAAAATGGTTCTTAGAGTAGCCATCGTGACTATGGAAGAGAAGATCTCGTCAAAGTCAATTTCATGGTCCTACTTGTACCCCTTTGCAACTAACCGTGCTTTGTACTTTGGCAAAGAACTAGAAGTGACATTGATCTTGTAAACCCACTTGCATGGAAGAGTTTTCTACCCTTTAGGTAGTTGCACCAAGTCCCAAGTACCATGTTGAGAAATATGCAATCACACCCATGTGACAACCTCTTTGTATGGAGCAATAGGGCAAGACTCAAATAGCTTACTAGAAAGGATGCTTGAAATATAGGATGCTTGAATCCCATAAGCACAATGGAGAAAAAGGGAACCATCATGAGCCTATAAAGTGACGTACCTTCTTATATTTCAATGATGGAATACAACTGTACCTTTTCCTTTCAGTCATAGTCAGTGCATACTCATCTATGTCATCATGAACATTCTCTTTGTGTTCCATCTGCCGTAGCCATGCTCTAGATCCACATGTTTCTCAACATGGTATAAGAGCATAGTCAGGCATGGCACTACTTCTCTATCCCTCTTTCAAATTTATCTAGCTCTTCAGTCTCCAGCTTAAGTCAAGTCTAGGACCTCATCTCCCACTCCTTATTCTCACTACCCCCTTGTTTGCCATAGCTAGACAGGACCTATTGTGCTTGAAGCTTTCATATCTCCTACATCATAGCATATCTCCCCAAGGTTTCTTTTGTGAAGTTGTTCCTTGAATTAGGGGGAAACTTCCCATCACATCAAATCTCAACATTGCTTACCAGATAGCTCAACATTGTCATTTTTTTCAACCTCTGCTCTGAGTGCCTACCATGGTAGCCATAGCCAACTTCTCAAGAGCTTCATCTTTACATCATTTTCTCTCTCCTACCACTCAAACAAAGCTTCTCCCACTCAGATATGAGCAAAAACTTGCCCATCAAGTCATCAAGGAGAAATTTTTGAGAAGACTTGGAAGATTTTAAGACGACATCAACACCAAGTCTTCATTGCTACAAGTCTCAAGCTCATTTTCCACTACATTCCCTTAGCTCAATCTTTGTATTGCCACTCAAAGATATGCCTACAACACTCAAGATTCTAGCAAAGCATCAATTCAAATAAGTAAGAAGAAGATTAAATTTGAGGTGTTCAACATCAAGAATCATCATCTTCAACTCTAGTATCTCTTGATACTACAAAGTGTGTCTTCACACTACCTTGCACTTGTGTTTTTTGACACAAATTCTTTCAACTCTTTTGCTACAAAATCGGAGATTTGAGGTTGATTCTCAGATATGAGGATGACAAACAAAAAGATATCTATGTGGAGACACTTCATGAAGAGTAACGTAACTTGTGTTGCTTATCTACAATACATATAAGATTTTTGTGACACATTTGTAGGAGGACATGAAGTTGCCTACAACAAAAATTAATTAATGTATTCATTTGAAGAACTTGAAGACATGCCTGTGACCTTGGAGAAAGTACAAGAGTTTGAAGTCATTTCCACTGCCTCAAAGATGATAACTTTTCTTGAGGGGGATATGGACATGAAGATTGATACAAAGGCTGATGCAAGCAATGTCCATGGAGAAGCAAACCAAGAGGACCTAGAAGAAGAGGACCAAAAGAGTAAAGTGAAGAACAAGTACAAGATCAAAAAGAGAAATCTAGACTACATCGACAAGAAGACTTGCAATGAATCAAAGATCTAATATGCCTACCATGATATATCTAATGAAGAAAATCACAAGGGCTTGTCAGTCCTTGTCTCTACTTTTCACTAGAACTTTGTATTGAATGTCTTTCCATTAATGCTCTTAACATATGCCTTGTAAAACTCCTCATGTAAGCCTATGCATAACATCCTCTACACACTTAGTGAGGCCTTGTAACAGCCCCTGGATGTTAGCCATGTTTTTTGGTACCTACACTTAGCCTTTTTTGCAATAGCCTCTAGTGTTTACCATGTTTGTGGAATACCCACACTTAGCAAGGTTCTACTCATGACAACCTTTGTACACTTAGTGCCTTTTTCAGGGTTGTGATTGAGGAGGGGTGTTGAGAAATATGCAATCACACCCATGTGACAACCTCTTTGTATGGAGCAATAGGGCAAGACTCAAATAGCTTACTAGAAAGGATACTTGAAATAAAGGATGCCTAAATCCCATAAGCACAATGGAGAAAAAGGGAACCATCATGAGCCTATAAAGTGATGTAACTTCTTATCATTCAATGATGGAATACAATTGTACTTTGTCCTTTTATTCATAGTCAGTGCCATACTCAAGATTGTGTTTATGAGACCAAGCTTCCATATTAGAACCTAGTTCACTTGAATAACAGTTGGTCTCTTTAGTCTATGTCATTGTGAACATTCTCTTTGTGTTCCATCTGCCATAGCCATGCTCTAGATCCACGTGTTTCTCAACATACCATTCTTATCAAGTGATTCCATTTCTGATAGCATGGCGTTGAACCACTTCTTGTTCTCCGGTCTAGTCACTACTTCCTTGAAGCATGACAACTCACCACAGTTAGTAACCATGACATAATCTGCAGCATACTGCGCACCATAAACAAACCTATTTGGTTTCCTTAAAGGTTGGGTTGACCTACACAATGAAGGTTTTGCATTTGTTGACTGCTGGGTATGCAAATCTGCATTTACAGGTTGTTGTCCTAAAATACGGGCCTATAATTTTGCATGTACAGGTTGCTATCTTGAAATTCTAGCATGATGTCCTAACAGTTATGGCTATCCTAACTACATGTTTTCAAGCTGAAACTATGGTGTATCATGGGCAATACCTTACTGGTCATTTATAGCACCATTTTCTGCATTTTTAGGAGTATTTATAGTAGGTATATGCTATTGTCCACTAGGCACAAATGGATGTCTAAAAGGTACATCATCCGTGAAAACAACCCTCCTTACTTCCTCAGCGGGCTGCTTACGCATGCGATATTCACAGAAGATGATATCATTGCTACATACATTCTTTCTTTTCTTGGGATCCGAAAGTCTATACCCTATCTCACCCTTGTCATCATATCCAAGGATAATACATTTATAGGACTTTGGTTCCAGTTTGCTATGTTCTTCTTTCCATATGTGCACAAAAGCCTCGCAGCAGCCAAATATTCACAAATGAGCATAAGAAGGTGGTTTTCCTGACCACTCTTCCTGAGGGACTCTCCCCTCCAAAAACCTATTTTGTGACTCGTTAATTAGATGAACGGCTATCATAATAGCCTCTACCTAAAAGCCATGGGGGTAATGCAACATGAGACATCATCGTATGGACCTTATCCTGTATGGTTTGATTTCATGTACTCTGCAACTCCATTTTGGGGTGGATTATGAGGGGGGGCAGTGAGCTCCCTCTTTATTCCCTTAGTGTCACAAAATATGTGAAAGGCTTTGGACACATACTCCCCACCATTGTCAGAGTGAAGATACTTAAGTGTCTTATTAGCGTAGTTCTCAACCAATGCCAAGAAATTCTAAAACTTGTCAAGCACTTTGTCCTTGCTACGAATAGGGTAAAACCATACCTTTCGACTAGCATCATTGAAAAATGTGACAAAATACTTCTTTCCTCCTAGAGATAGCCTTGGCATTTGACATACATTAGAATGTACTAACTCTAGAGGCAAAGATTTCAGTGAAATATGCTTTTTATGAGATGTGTATACATGCTTACTATAAACGCAATGATCACAATGCTCAAAATCAACATAACAAAGACAAGGGAAGTAACCCAAACAAGAAAGTATTTTCATTCCTATTTGACTCATGTGTCCCAACCAGCCATGCTACAAGGAAACACTCGGCTGCTCAGTCATGGCAACAACATGGTCGCGCACACTAGATACATGGAGAGGATACAAAGTATCACTCTTTGAGCCTTTGGAAATAACCCTAGATACTCTGCAAATCTTCCATTTCCCATCACTGAGGGTGGTACGAAATCCATCATCATCTAGATGTCCATACTAATCAAGCTCTTCTTGAGATGTGGTACATGCCTTACATTCTGAAGAGTGAAGATAGATCCATGGCATTAGAAATCAATAGCCTAATGGTTGAGCGTGCAAGCTCATTTAGCTCATCCTAGTCATCCTGCTCTACATCAGCTAGTTTTGTTCCCTTTACTTTAATCGTCTTTGCTTGCTTCTTCTGCAACAAGTTATTATAGCAATGCTTTTGCCAAACTGCAAAGTTGTGTGATCCTTCAAGCTTCTTGATATACATAAGATTATTGATGCTAGCCATGATTCACAGCCAAATAACTGTATGACAGTAAATGATAGCTAATGCCAAGTAATGGAAGCTCCACAATCCACTCAGTAGTATGTTAGGAATATCCCCAAGTATGTAGCAACAAGAACATACATCAGTTCATTACCCAAAATGCCTCAAAATCATTCAATGATAGTAAACATACAAATTTCCTGACAAAATTAGAGTGCAATCTTGAAATTCCTGACAATACAGGTGGTTGTCCTACAATTCAGGAGTGTAATCTTGACATTCAGGACAAATATGTCCTAAAAATTCACAACTGAAATAACCTCTCAGATTGACTGAGATTGAGCTCTAAAGATCATGCAAAGCTACTCAAAACATCACCATAATGTTCTTGCATAGAAACATATCAAATTTCTTGACAGTGAGGTATGCTGTCTTGAATATGCAAGAAACTGTCCTGACTGTACACCAATAGACCTATAGGTAAAACCGATCCAAAAATGAGCTTTAATCACTACTCAAAAGAATTAAGGAATCAGATCCAAGCATGTAACATCAACCATAAGCATGAATACTTGGTTTGGAATGCATGAGACCAAGTCTAGAAGCAATATATAATACATACACAGTCAAAATGTCATTCAACCATGTTATTCCAGCAGCCAAATCTCTATCAAAACCAAGCAAAATGATGATTCTAATCATGGACATAACATCTCCAAGTCATGTAGTACCAAATGGGCATCAAATAGTCATCACATAAGTGAATCATAAGCATTATTCATTCGAGAAATAATTACTGCCATGTTTATTACATATCTGGATATTGTGTATTTTAGACTTGAAGTTGAACGTATATCAACCCCAAGTGTAATACTACACTTCAATGCTCAATGATAAGCATTAGATGCAAAGTCTGGAGCACAACCATGATGCCAAATGACGAGGAGAAACTGCGGTTGTAGGTCCTGAGCATGCTGAAAACCAGGTCTGCATACCCACCCTGATGATGCCTTCACCCCTGAAGAGATTGAAATGTTGGTCCAAGTGTTGGAGATGATGGAGGGGGTCCCCAAGTGGCCAATGATGGCTGCCAACAAGCTCAAATGAAGAGGGAAGCTTCAAGCTTCAAACCTTGCTATCTTGTCTACAAACTCTTCACAGTGAACTCTTGAAGCTCCTGCACCTAAAGAAATGCCAAGCTCCTTATTGCTTGAATCAAGCTCTGATAACACTTTGTTGAGTTAGCTACAATGGAGCTTTTGTGTAGAGATGCAAGTTGAGATGGATGCATGGAAGACCATGTTGATCAACTTAGATGCCATATCCTCTATCTTGAAGGGAGACTCACAAGCCAAGAACTCTTACGGACCACTAACAAAGTATATCCCTTTCCCTGAGGACAAGCAAGATTGGATGCATGTGCTAGCCACCATCGATCTACCATTGTTCTTAGACAATGAAGAGGATTATATGTAGGCTGCAAGGATAGCTGGTGAGTCCCAGAGACCCACCGTATCTCAGTGCCAAAGGGAAAGACCCTACCATCAATGCCACCTTGTATGATGGCCAAAATCCCTAGCAAAAAACCAACACCTACTCCTTTCCACATCCTGTCTAACAAACTTGAGCTCCAAGGGATCCTTGAGTATTTAACAAGGGAGCTAGCTGGTCAACCAGCTCCCAATCTTAAGCCACTCCAAGACCTCATGGATAAACTGAAATGTCAATGGACTAAAGTGCATGACCTAAACTTAATGTATAACTAGGCATTAGTCATAGATGAGAATAGAGGCCTAGACAACAATAGGTAGTCAAAATGTAGCGACTCATATGACAAGTATGAAGACTGCTACTCTATAAATGAGGAAAGTGAAGAAGAGGCTAAGACGATAGAGTACAAAAAAAAAAGGGAAGCGATCAAACAAATAACAGTGGACTCCAAGGCATAGAAAGTCAACTCCTTTAGAATTGAGAAGGGAGTCTTTAGAATAGAATGTGATCGCACTTGGTTAGATCACTTAGCATAATAGACTATGAGCAAGTCCAGCTACACCTCTCCTTGGAGCAAAATTAGCCTCAGAGCTATGACCATCAAGGGAAACTCTTTCCTCTAGCGAGGGTTGCAAGTTCAAATGTGAGCTCTGAGGGACACCCAAGGATACCTCAATCACATAAGACCAGATGCACCAAAGAAGAATTTCTGGTCCATCTATGGCATACACGGTTGAAGGAGGAAAAGAGACGAAAACCTAAGGGGTTAAAAGCCAAACAAAAAAAGAAACCCTAACACCTACCAAAGCGCTTCACTAAATTCAAAAAAGGAGATAGGATAGTGCTCTTGTTGGGAGTAAAGAGATAGGGACATGGAAGTGAACCAATTGAAGGACATGCCAAGGTTAAGGAGGTCAACTTAGTAGGGGAAGGAAAAAGCCTTGACTCGTGTTTATAGCTAATGACTTGACTGAGCAAGAGGAGGCTGATCTTATTGCTTTCTTTGCGAGAGTACATAGACGTATTTTCTTGGGTCCTTAGACAAACTCAAGGGAGTCAATATGAGAGTCATAATGCATGATGGGACCTAAAATTAGCCGGCACTGGCTATGGCACTAGTAGCTGGACCTCATGCACACAACAGACAACCCCACCACAAGGCCTCGTGGGCTAGGAGCATCTGTAATATACCAATGTACACTAGATAGACTTAATTATGCATTTGTAGCTGATATGTAGTCCAACATTTACCTTCCCTTCTCCTTAGAGGGAGATCCCATAACATGTAGGCATAGTGCCTTGTCACATAAACATCAAGAAGCTCCCCTGGCTGATTGCCACGGATCCACTGCGACTCTCCTACATCTCGAGGATTGGCCCCAAGATGCGTCGCTCCAACATATAAGACATAACACACAAACTCCACTCTTTTATTATTTGCTATGATCTAGGAATATATAATTCCTCACCAAACAATCCCAAGGAAAGCATACAATTGACCTACAACAAAGGCTCCTTTCCACTCAATGCATAAGTCATGTCCTAGGAAGACAATTGTTATGCAATCCATGAATGATACCATGTCGTGCGTCATGCATAGTGCATATGATCCTAGTGCACACACAATATTTATCAAATCAGCATTTTGTGATGTGGACAAAACAACCCTTCCATGATTTTCACTAAACGTATGCTTTGATGTATGGAGACTAGCACCGATTTCTCATGCTACCAGCCCCTTAAATTGAATTATCGCAATTCTAAATGGAATGCACAATCAAATGTTTCAAAAAATTCAAACCCTCTCAGCCCTCTTAATCTCTTAACCTCACCCTTTCCCTCTAACGTTTAGGTTATGCTATGTTGCATAGGTGTGGGTTGATTGATTGGAAGAGGGGAAGTGCCAAAATTCATGCCTTAGCTTTGTTATACGGCCACAACCACGAATCATAATTTTTTAGATTTTTATAACACAAAAATCATTATTTTTTTCAGTTTTAGCTATTTTTCTCTATTTATTTGTGCATAAAAATAGATGTTTTTCTAATTTACGATTAGTGACTAATTATGACAGTTGAAAGATGTTTTGTCTCAAAATTTTATCCCATGCACATCTCTTTTCCCCACTCGAAACCAATAAAACCTTCATTTTTACACCTAAAGCAAGAGCTTGCCAAAGCCCCTGTTTTAAAAGCACCTAAAAGGGGTGAGATGTTCTATATATTTTCAGCAGCAACTATATATAGTATCAGCTGTGTTTTGGCCCAAATTTGGGACAAAAAGTGGTACCATCCGATAGCTTTTTCTAGTTGGAATTTGGGCATATCAGAAATTAACTACACCTATATGGAAAAGTTGTGTCTCGCGATGGTATTTGCAACCAAGAAGTTCGGGCATCCATCTTGAAGTCCCGCACTACTGGAAAGTCTCATCTGACATGTCGAGAAATTATGAAAATTCCCGAACTGTTGCTCGGCCCATGGGTCTTTAAAGCACTTTTGGGGCTTTGCCACTTAAAATCATACTGATTGTAGCTGCTGCCTTAGACAAAGTCTATTTTCCCCTTGAAATTCAAAATTTTTTGCTATTTTTAAGCACTTCTCAATGTCAAAAATCATCTGTCATTGATGACCACGGGATAGGGCAACTCAGCCCTTCGAATCCCATGAACAGATCTGCACATAAACAAAACCACAAAGAGCATTAAGCTGATACAAAACAGATACACAACAAAATACATCACAGCTCTCATCCTACCCCCTGACAAAACCAAGGCATGAAATCCACGAGGAGTAGGCCTAGCATAATCTGACAGAAAGCCTAAAGCTAGTCACTAACCAACTGCTCGAACACGGCCAAGCAAAAAAGAGCTATCAGAGAGGTAAACCTAAGTGGTGGTTTGAACTACCTACCTAACTAAGGTTAACACAACAAGGAGCTTCGACTAGGTGAGGACTTCTATAGCCTGATAAAAAATGGTGTATTGTAGCACGTTTTCCTTTTAGCTTCTGATTGTCCATACGTAAGTGTGTAAAAAGAAGGGAGCTGAGCGTAATGACCCAAGGAGAACAAGGCATCGGCATCAGGTCTAGTCTCGGTATCCAAAAACCTACCAAGCTTGCGCAAGGTGACACGTAATCCATTTCTAGCGCTCACTTTTATTTTCACTCCAACCTTATTTCATTTACTTTGATTTTTTAGCTAGTTGCCACCCCCATGAAGACAAGGCATCGGCATCGGCACTGGGTCTTGTCTTGTCCCCAGGAACCTACCAAGCTTTCGCAAGGCAATGAACAACTGCTCAAAGATTTTTCTTACTTCTCTATTTTTATAGGGGTTAAAACTCTTTTTTACACACCTCTGTATATTCATATATTTTCGATCGGATATTTAGGATTTAGCAGAACAGGGTCACTAGAACTCCTGTCTAAAACAAGTCTTTCAGTGCTTGACCATGCCTTTGCAGGAGGCAACGAGTACTCAAACCTCCCATAGGCATACATAACCTAAACCTAGGACTTCATGCCTCGATTGACGGTCCCCAACAAATAGAAAGAAAGCACCCTTACATACACATGTATCATTATTTGCTTAAGGGAAAAAGACTCGAAAGGGGACGAAACCACTTGGAATGGCCACAAGAAGCTTCTTCACAGCAAAGGCTCCCGCCAGTGACTTCATCAACCTGTATGATGCAATCACTAAAACAACAAACCATTAAACGTACCTGCACCAAATAGACATAGGGTCCTCTTGGCCTAAAGAGATTGCACATTTCACTACAAACTAACTGGCCCTCTTGGCCTAAAGAAATCAAACATTAACACCTAAAAGTAACAGGCCCTCTTGGCCTAAAGAAATCAAGCGAACCAGCTCATATAGATCCCTCCTTGGAAGAAGGCAGATATATGAAAATACGCTCTATTCCAAGGGGGAAATTAGGGTATTCTACCCTAGACTAAATGCATCAAGTTGTGACCCATCTCTCCTGCATATATACCAAGAGGTGTACGTGTAACATGTCATCTGATCAACCTATGGGTCCAAGATAGTAGTGGTAGATGGGTCTCGGCTACTCTTTGCATTACCCATATCAACCATTTCCTGCCATATAATGTGTGGTCTGATAAAACTCCCCACAAGCGACCACTTCTGGTCACATTATCGATGAAAACATCTAGACTAGGACCATAGTTAAAGAACAGGTCCTCCTCATAAGCAAAATTTGCTAAGGAATCCACAAACTGATTCCAATAACGTGGAATCAACTAAAGAGATATGCTCTCAAATTCATCAAGTAGGGTTATAGAGCAGCTCGATGATACATACAAAGGATGGGATTTCGGACTGTATATGTCTCATTTAGTTGATTTAAGATCAACTGGGAATCCCCTTTTACTAACAATCGCCGAATACGACCTTGCTTAGCAATATTGACGAGCATCCGTCTTCTTGCTCAATTACTTTGTACCCTATGCTCCACCAGATAAGCTTCCCCTGATGATATGTTTGCTCAAGTTATGGGTGCTCCAAATAAGGGATTAAGTGCCCCATCAACCAGCTTAAGATCTCCTACAGGTCTCAAATCAACCCTAGCATGGACATGTAATGCATTTAGCGCCTTAACATACTAAAAAATAATAAGATTTAATCTTATTAAGATTAATCTTATTTTTAAATTCCACTCCCTATAGATTAGCTAATAAACCCATGGACTTATTTTTACCTATTCTAACTATCTTGTAAGGGCTATCCCATCTAGGTTCCAGCTTTCCTGGAAATAGCTCTCTATGCACATTGTAGTATAGAACTAACTGTCCTTTTTTGAAGGTATGCTTCTTCGCTTTTAAATCATGCAACTGTTTCATCCGACGCTTAGCCACTTCCTGGTGCAACAAACTCTGCAATTTGAGCTCATCCAAGTGGGCTATAGTCATAAACCACTTGAATAGGGCATCTTTATCACCCAAAGAATGATTGATTGCGAATCTTATGGTCAGCAACTCAATTTCTAAGGGAAAGACACACTCCTCCCCATAGACTAATTTAAATGGGGTGTGGCTAGTGGCTCGTTTAAATGTTGTGTTATACGCCCAAACTGCCACATATAATTTTGTATCCCAGTCCCGTTTCTTTTCAAAGACTATCTTGGATAGGATACCCACAAGCTACTTATTGATACTTTTAACTTGTCCAACATCATATTGTGCTTAATTTTTCAAGTTTCAGTCAAGTTTTTAATCACCTTATTCAAAAAACGAGTTTCACGGTCTGATACTATTTCCTTTGGCGGACCAAAACGATAGATAATCTGCTCAAGTAGGAAATTGACAGTCTCTTTTGCATTGTCTTGCCTCGTCGCCCATGCTTTGGACCACTTTGTAAAGTAATCAGTGGCTACTATAATGTATCTCTTCTAACTAGTAGACGATGGGGTAATAGGACCCACAAAGTCGATGCCCCACTTCTCAAATGGAAGGATAACCATAATAGGTGTAAGTGGTTACTTTCTATTTTCTCGATTGTCATGTCTTTACATGTATCGCATCTCTTAACATACTCAAATGAATATTGGAAGATGGACATCAACCAATATCCAGCTCTTAAAGCCTTTTGTGCCGTCAACCGCCCAACAAAGTGCCCTCTACAAGCGGAGTCATGACACTCTTCCAAGATAAAGGGAACCTTGTCAAGCATCACACATTAGCGATAGATATCATCCACACCCTGTCGATATAATGCTCCTGCGGCAATCAAGGAAAATTTCAATGCCTGCTGCTTAATTTTCCTCTTCTCTAATTTGGATAAAGTAGCTCCAATCTCTCCTATAGATAAATAGTGCATTATAGCAGTATACCAGGAGGGAATAGATACCATATCAATCTTAAACAATGTTTTCATGTCACTTCCTTCAGCCAAGACCTCTTCGGTCTCTCCGAAATCCATAAGACATTCTACAATGCATTGTAGCCTCGGTGGCTTGCTCTTGATCTCATAATCAAACTCCTGCAAAGTGATTAACCACTTTGCTAAACAATCCGGCAGCTATAACTTATTCAACAAAAATCAAAGCCCTTTCATCTTCGTATAGAAAACCACCTTCTCATAAAGAATGTAGTGTCTAAACTTTTTGGTCACAAATTGCCATCGCAAGGCACAACTTCTCCATATAGGTATAGTTAATTTCCAATATGCCCAACTTTTGATTAGCAAAAATTATCAGATGGTACCACTTTTTCTCCCAAATTTAGGATAAGCAGCAGGAGCTGATACTATGCACAGTGACTGCTAAAAATATATAAAACATTTCGCCCCTTTTAGGTGCTTTTAAAACATGTGCTTTGGCAAGCTCCTACTTCACATTGTCAAAAGATACTTTGCAAGAATCACTCCATGTAAATTAACAATTGAAGGACAATAGGTTCTTCAGTGGCAACACCCTTTCTGCCAAGGCATTGATAAACCTCTGATAATACCCTACTGATGACACAAAGCTATGTACTTTCTTTGAAGTACGTGGTAGACTGATGGCGACTATGACCTTGATCTTTTTAGGTTTGGTCGCAATCCCTATTGAACTGACCACATGGCCTAACAATAGCCCATAAGGGACTCCAAAGACACACTTCCGTGGGTTAAGAGCTATGCAAAATTGTTTGCAATGCTCAAAACACTTTTGCAAGATAATCAATTGCCTTTCTCTTGTGGTGGTTGCCCCCAGGTCATCAATGAATACTTTCAACTCCTCTAGGGAGATGTCACCAAAGGTCTTGTCGTCTCTTTTTTGCCATGAACCAGGTGCATTACATAAACCAAATGCCATCACATGGTACACAAAGGTACCAAAGATAGCAATAAATGTCGTTTTAAGCTTGTCTTGCTCAACAATTGCCATTTGATTGTACCTCGCAAAGAAATCCATGAATGAATATACTTCCCTATCCACTAATTGATCCAAAATTTAGTCAATAAAGGGAACTGGGTAGTAGTCCTTCACTGTTTGCTTATTTAGCTCTCTAAAATCTACACAAAGCAGGATTTGATTGTTCTTCTTCTTTCTAATCACAATTGGGAACACCATTCAATATGCTGAATAGGGAAGATCAAACCCGCTTTCCGCAGCTTCCATAGCTCCTCAAACAATCCATCCCTTAGTTCAAAAGTCATATGCCTTACTTTTTGACGTAGAGGGCGGGTTCCTTCCTTTACAGAAATAGTATGCACAGCCAGACTAGGGGGAATGCCCCTAAGTCTTAGCTCCACCCAGGCAAAGATGTGGCGGAACTCCTGAATTAGGGACATATAGGCCTCTTTCTCTTCCGAACTGAGCATGGAACCTAATTTGATTGGCCACGAATCATTAGGCGTATCAAGGTCCAATTCAATTATGTCCGCTTCTCTTATTCAATATTGAGGCTCTATTGGCTCATTCAATGTTATTTGATAATTTTCCTTTGTGTAGTGGACCCTTCTTTAGATCCATCACTCGATGACGTCTCACTACCAGATGGATCTTCTACTATTTCTAGTTTGGTAGAGGATAAAGGAGCCCTCTCACTCTGAGGCGACTCAGGGTAAGCATCCAC
Organism: Lygodium microphyllum; assembly: GCF_053477565.2. Classification (NCBI taxonomy): domain Eukaryota; kingdom Viridiplantae; phylum Streptophyta; class Polypodiopsida; order Schizaeales; family Lygodiaceae; genus Lygodium; species Lygodium microphyllum. The sequence goes on along the minus strand of NC_141159.1, from coordinate 123,349,272 downwards.
TATTACATAATTGGCACCTCTTCCTAGAATCACTCGACCAGCAAGTATATCGACTTGGCAGTTTGTTCGTAAGATCCATGGCCTACCTAGCAAAACTCGATAGTTAGGATGTCTTGCAAACCTTATCACCCTAAAGTCCAGATAGCATTCCACGCTCTCAACTGTAATGTGGACTTTAGTGATACAACCTTCTGGTTGTCTTAGACTGTCATCCGCCATCCTAATAAGAAGTGTGGAGATGTCTTTTTGAATCTTGAGACCTAGCCTCTCCATCAAGTTTGAACTCATGATATTGACAGAGGATCTAGTGTCCACAATAACATGCTCTACTAATATTCCATCCACGTATGCTGGAACCCTAGGGCAATACTTTTTAGCATGATCAAACCAATCTTCTCCCACTCGTGCTATGCCCAAAGGTTCTACGATATACCCAATACGCAGGATTTTCTTGAATTCCTTGCGTACTCTTGGAGAAAGTTTAATCAACTACAGGAGATTCACATCTGGTTTAACTTCGCAAAGAGAAGTTGCTAGATCAAAGTCGTGGTAGTTAGCCAAAGTTCTCTTCTCGTGCCAAACCATTCTCTCCTTTGGTCTTTGGACCAGCTTGAGTGCCTCTTTTTTAACTTTTGCCTTCTTTCTCAGCAATCCCTTATCCTTTTGGGGATCAACTTTACTCTCAATAGGCCTTACAGGCCCACCTTCCATATCAAGATTCAGAACTTGCTTTCCCCTAGCATCTTGCTTAGGGTTTCCCTCGACAAGTTTTACAGTTCCTTTGTCACCCTCTTTAATCTTTTGACCTCTTGTTACAGCTCACAGATTAGAACTTTTAATGTCATTGATACATACAGCCTCAATAAGGCTAACTCCACTAACATGAGGCAACTCCTCTACAATAGCCTTTCCTCGTTGCAGTATTTGTCTTGGTCCCTCATCTTGCTAGAGATTATTCCCTTATGCAGGATGGTTAACTAGACCTGGCAATTTACTCCCTTGTTGGAGAGAACTAATCTTACTGTCAAGATTGTGGGAGAGAAGGAAGGAGTCTCACTTGAAGCTTTCTTGCTTGCACAATGGGGGAATACACATAGAGATGGAAGCTGAAAACAGTTTTCCTCTTCTTAGTTGTGTAAGCCAAAAAGAGCTCAAGTACAAAGAAATAGAAGAACCCTATATATGGGTCTCAAACCAAACTCAACTACCTAAGGTGGCATACTAACTGAGCCAGAACTAGAGTAGATAAGGATAGCTGTCATGTAGCTATTATTCATGGGCGGTGTACCAACCGTATCTGCAACTGACACGTCGGTGACATAAATGCACAACGGTCACCCTTGCATATCACGAGTTGACCTCAATATCTCAACACTCCCCCTCGAGCTCAATCCCAATTTCTGCACACCAAGCAGGTCTCTGAACTTGCGCAGCTTCTCTGCACTCAATGCCTTCATGAATATGTCAGCTATCTGATCCTCTGTGCTAACATAAACTAGATCAATAAGACCTAGTAAAACCCTCTCCCGCACATAGTGATGATGCACCTCAATGTGCTTTGTTCTAGCATGATAGACTGGGTTATTTGCCAAGTGTATACTGCTCATGTTGTCATAATAAATGACAACTGGCCCATCTGTAGGTTGATGCATATCATACAATAGCTTATGCAACCAAGCTACCTCACATGCAGCCATTGCTGCGCCCCTGTACTCAGCCTCTGTGCTCGACAAGGCAACTGTAGGATGTTTCTTGCTGCTCCAAGTGACTGCAGCACTCCCAAAAGAGAACACATATCCACTGGTAGATCGTCTATCAGAAATACTACCATCCCAATCAACATCAGTGTATCCATGCAACTGTATCTGAACCCCAGTCTCATAAAATAGTCCATACTACAATGTGGACTTCACATACCTGAGTATGCGTCTAGCCGCATCCAAATGCGGTTTCCTTGGAGCCTGCATAAACTGACTTACCAATCCAACAGCATAGCTCAAATCTGGCCTGGTAATAGTCATATAAATCAAACTTCCTACTATGCATCTGTACATAGTAGGGTCTTCCAGAAGCTCACCTACATCTGTGCTCAGCTTCACATTCTGCACCAAAGGAACTGAAATAGGCTTACAGCCTGTCATCCCATATTTGGACAGCATGTCCAATCCATACTGCCTCTGCAAGAGCTATATCCCACTTGGTGATCTAATCACCTCAATGCCCAAGAAATAACACAGCTCTCCCAAATCCTTCATCTCAAACTTTTGCTTCAATAGCATTTTCACATGAAGGATATCTTCATCACTATCACCGGTCATAATCAAATCATCAACATAAATGACAAGTAGCATAATACCTTTCTCTGTTTTTCTCACATAAAGTGAGAAATCTGCCTTGGAAATCTGAAAGCCAATAGTGACAAGATACTGTCCTATCTTGTCAGACCATGCTCTAGGTGCTTGCTTCAAGCCATACAAGGCTTTCTTCAACCTGCAAACAAACTCAGGATGAACAGCATGCACATAACCTGGTGGCTGCTCCATATAGACCTCTTCTTGCAAATCACCATGCAAGAAGACATTCTTTACATCCATCTGATGTAAAGACCATCCCTTTGATGCAGCCATAGCAATGACTGCTCTTACGGTTGCCATCCTTGCAACCGGACTGAATGTTTCTTCATAGTCAATGCCATATGTTTGTGCATACCTGTTGACTACTAATCTTGCCTTGTATCTGTTCACAGAACCATCTACATTGTGCTTCACCTTATAAACCCACTTACAACCAATTGCATTCTTACCTTTAGGCAAAGGTACCAATTCCCATGTAGCATTTGCTTCCAAGGCATCCATTTCTTCATCCATGGCTTTCTCCCATTTTTCTTTTCCCATGGCTTGCTCAAAAGAAGTAAGTTCTGGTTCCTGTATCACTTTGACCATATATGCATAGTGAATGGCTGTAAATCCATCATATTTCAGCCTATCCACAGGATACCTAGCTCTCGTAGACCTGCGCAAAGTAGGTTCACTCCCAGGTGCTCTCAAAACATCCCTGGTCTTCCTTACTCCAGGTGTAACAATAGAAGGAATACCCAACTCATCATCAATGCTCTGTTCTGAGCCACTGGATTCACCATCCACATAAGAGTGACATGCATTCACATCAAACATGGGCTGATCAACCTTCTCTTTTCCTTTTCGTGATACCTGCATACCACTATCTACATTGCTTTGAGAAGATTCTCCTGATTTCAATCTGCCTGTCCATGGCGAAGAATGTAAACCACTGCTAGAGGACGCTCCAGGTCCACTAATATTTTGTGACTGCTACTGTGAATTCTGTGTAGCATTACCATTTTGTGCATCTACATCATCAATCACATTTACTGGTTTATACCAGCTACTCATCTCATTAAAAACAACATCTCTACTCACTGTAAACTTACGAGTAGCTTTCTCTTTGCACATTGTGCAACTCTTGCTTGAGCTACATTTTCTTGGCTTGCGTATTTGTGCTATATATTTTTGACAAAGTATCCATGCCTCCTTTGGCGTACTTGCATCCTGAATATGCACAATTATAGAGTCTGAAATACTGATAGATAGCCAGTACATAACTTTTCTGGCTCTCTCATGCCATCCTTTAAATGCCTGCATTTGCTGTTGATTGGGAACATCAGGAAGAACTGGTTCTTCTTCATTTCCTGCAACGGATTCCCAATATCCTTTTCCCATAAGGAAATTCGTCATTCTAAACTTCCATGCTTGGAAGTTGTTCTTGTCAAGCCTTTCAGTGACAATTTGTGAAAGAGAATCAGATGCCATTACAGAACACTGTAAAGAATTCTGTCACTGCAAAAAACACAGCTTCAACCTCACAAGGGAAAATCTACAAAACTGACGAAAGTGGTATTTGACCACACAGTCACTTCCTAGTGACGATTTTTCATCAACAAGCAACAAGGATGATTTTGTACCTCCCAATGTCTCTGCGCACAGGCATACAATGCAATTTCTACGGTAACTTTTCATCGATCTGTAGAACAGTGGTCGCACAGCAAAAAATAGGGCCTTTTCCTGAGTGCGTGTGGAAAACTTCCGCCTCCAAAACAGGCCCCGAAATGGCCTCAAATTAAAAAAACAGGGCAACCAAGGGCTAAAGCCCTTGCCCACAGCATATACTACCCTCTTGCTACATCGTGAAGGGCGTCTCAATCTGAGACAATGCACTATTATACTTTCTGGCTGTGCTACCTGTAGAGACTTGCTCCCAAAGCAGAAAAATGAAAGCAACACTGGTCCTCTTACCAGAACACCACAAACTTGGTTTGCTTTCTTGAGCTCCTTACCACAAACAAGGCTTTGATACCATTTCAAGATTGTGGGAGAGAAGGAAGGAGTCTCACTTGTAGCTTTCTCACTTGCACAATGGGCGAATACACACAAGGGTGGAGGCTGAAAACAGTTTTCCTCTTCTTAGTTGTGTAAGCCAAAAAGAACACTCGTACATAGAAATAGAAGAACCCTATATATGGGTCTCCAACCAAACTCAACTAACTAAGGTGGCATACTAACTGAGCCACGAACTAGAGTAGATAAGGATAGCTGTCGTCTAGCTATTATTCATGAGCGGTGTACCAACCGCATCTGCAGCTAACAAGTCGGTGACATAAATGCACAACGGTCACCCTAGCATATCACGAGTGGAGCTCGATATCTCAACACTTGCAACACTCAAAATATTTTCTTAAAATAATTAGTTGTCTTTCCCTCGTGGTAGGTGCTCGTAGATCATAAATAAATATTTTCAAATCCTCTAGGAAAATATTGCAAAAAGTCTTATTAGTTGCACATTGCCAAGAATTGGCGCATTGTATAACCCAAATGCCATGACATGATATGAAAAGGTTCCAAATATAGTTATGCTCTTTGTAGATCCACTAGCCCAAGCCTTTCTATTGATATCTCAGTAATAATGGCCATCTCTTCTTGGGTATTATGAGCTAAATGAATGACATAATTAGGTTGATATATCTCATCCCCTTGGTCATCATTCAAATGGATCGCTTGTCCCAACTTTCAAGTAACTCCTCCTACAGGGAGAATCATGGATTTATGATCATTCAACTCTTCTCTAATTGGACCATTACATATGTCAATGATACGATCCAAACTAGATAGAGCTTCAAGCCTAGACCCATCACATAGATGCATCTCAAGGTGGCGGTCCCTATTGTTAGATGTCGCATTATGGCCTTTAGTCGCATCCTCTTGGGAATCCATCAAAGCATGTCCACATGCAATTCCTGGCCCTTCATGTGACACACCAACAGTATTTTTAGGGGGTTTGGGCCTCCAAACCCATCTCATATTCCTTTTCATATTCTTAGACTGCCTCATTTTCCCACATTGGTCCAATGGACTCACTGTGGATTTATCACCATTACCAGATGGCCTCACGGCCTTATGGCTTCTATTTGGTACAGGTGGACCTTTGGCATGCCGCATATTCTCTGCACGAGATGTTTTTACTTGCCTTTGTCTACTCTGCAACAACTGCTTAGGCATACAAACCATGATTTTACTAAAAGGAATAGCATCTACTCGAAAGCATAATTCATCTATAAATTGGAAAGGTCTCTCAAGAGCCTTACTAGGAGCACAACTAGAATGCTCATCTAAGCTTGTAGACCTAATGGTTCTATCAATTCCACTGTCACAACTACCTCTCATGGAAGTGTTGCAAGCCTTGATGGGACTTATTGGGCTTGGAATCTTTTTATCCCTAGGGCGTATATTATCCCTAGTGTTGCCATTTTTTGCCTGGAGATTTTGGCTACCAAGGTTCCTCTCATAGGCTGCCTTGGTATCAACAAGTGAGATGTCTCATTGTAGAAATGGTTGGAAGCTAGGATGCACTTGTACTGAGCGGGGGAAACTCCAAAAGTTTTTCCAACATCTCTGAATATGTCCCTCATAATCAATGGCATGCATCTTTGCTTCCCTTAATGACTTAGGATTCCGCACTCCCACTTGGATTTGCATGTTAATCTCTAAGCCACTCAAAAAGAGCTCACATAGCACATCACTTGGCAATGCAATAGCTCTTCTTGGTCAAAGCCTCAGAATATAATCAAAGGCTCTAGTGTATTCTTTAACAGAAGGATAGGACTCTTGCCTAATCTGCATCAGCTACCCTAAAACTTGAGTCATAGGCACCTTCTTCTCATATTCATCTAAAAATCGATCACTCAACTCCTCAAAGGATTTAATAGACCCCCTTGGGAGGCTCCACTACCATTTTCTAGCCTCTCCCTTTAGGATACTTGAGAATACGAGCATCCGATGAATATCATTGAACCCACTTGCAAGGTAAGTTAGGCCATATTCTTGTAAATACACCACTAAATCCTCATTAACTAGCCCATGAAACATTGCGAGATCCCTATAAGGAGGAGGGCATTTAGTCCTTTCCTTCGGGATCAGCACTAGGCCATTAAAATCTTGTAATCATGGCCTAACCCTAGTGTCTTAGGGTCTCCAACCTCTTCCATTTCCACCTTTACTATGTAGGGAGGTTAATATTATCCTTAATGTCCCTTTCTGCCAACTCATAAAGTGGTTTAGAGAGACCTATAGCTCTTAGCATGCCATTCTGATCCTTTCTTAGAGGATCTTCCATATCTTACCCCTTCCTAGGCAATTCCATGATGGCTTTATCTAGGAGCTTCTACCCCTCATCAAAAGCAAACTTATCCTTAGCACTTAGGACTTGGGGACCGTGTCTTTTAAGCAAAGGTTTTCCCTTTACATCTAGGGCTTCTAACATCCTTGTGATACTTAAAATTTTGGCATGATGCCTCACCACATGGGATGTTTCAGCCATAACTGCAGTCCACTGTATGTCGAGTTTTTACCATGGCACTACGGCTTTAGCATAATCACTTGTTGATGCCATGACTGCCAGAGCTTCCAACATACTTATTCCATGCCCTCTAGGTTGATGGATGGTTATACACGATTTCTCTTGGGTAGAGACCACACCAAGGCAAACCTCGGCCCATGCCATCACATTAAAGGATGGGGTAACCACTAAATAACTGGTTACTCCTCTCATCACCTAAAATATCTTCTATAGAGAACTCATGATCTACATAACTAATTAAGTCCATCAATAAGTTTTGTATAGGGAAAGACAAGGTTTTCCATCCTTGAACAAACCCCATTTTATGGTTAGCTTAGCATACTCCTAATGGAAATTATAAACTTAGGTCCCTTTACAACCTAGATTCGGAGACCGCCACTTATAGGCAGCTCCTGACATATGCACCACTAATGGAACCTAAAATGGGTCGGCACTGGCTAAGGCACTAGCCGAACCTCATGCCCTCAACAGACAACCCCACCACACGGCCTCGCAGATCAGGAGCGTCTATCAAGGGATACACTATCCTAAACACTAATCACTGCGCGTTTATAGTCTGTAATCCAACAGATGTTCCCTTTCTCGTCTCCTCAGAGGGAGATTATACATATATTGGCATTAAATGCCACATATCACAGACACAAGGGCACCCCACCAGCTGATTGCCGTGGCCCTATTGCAGCTCTCCTACATCTTGGGGATTGACCCCTCGATGCGCTGCTTCCACACATAGACATATTCAAAACAAACCTCCCTCTTAGTGCCAATATATTTAACGTTCCAGGAATGCACTTATTCTCACTTATCCGTCCCCTTGGACCCACTGTCTAGACCTATAGCCAAGTTGCTCACTCTCTCTACGTGGGTCAAGTCCTAAAGAAACCAAGTGCTATGCATCCAGGAGCTTGTAATTGATACCATTTAATGATGCTTGATGCAAACGTGTATATGATTAAGTGCTCAAATAATTGGAAAATATCCTTGTGCATTGTGCAAATCCATTCTTTTCATGTTTCCATACACTAACGCATAATTGCTGCAATGAGAGAAGACACTGAGCCTTACACTCGTGTTGTACTTTCCTTTATTTAACTTAACATCATCCTATATGAATAATGCAGCAAATACATCAGATTTTACATCATATTTCAACACTCAAACTCCCCTCTTCCCTACCGTTTAGAGTTTTGCTTGCAGTGATAGGTAAAAGGGTAATTTCATGTGTATTTTGCACGAAATAAGTGGTAAATACTCACAAAAATATATAAATGGGGATAATTTGAGTCAAACCCTCATGCTTTATCCTCATTATACACTCACAGACACATCCATAATTTTCCATAATTTTCCTCGTCCGTTCCCTATTTTCCCCCCTTTTAAAGAGCATTTTTTCATATTTTTCCTTATTTTTACTTATTTTTTTCAATAAAAATGGAAGAAAAGTAGCATTATTTCGGAGCTATGGCTCTTGAGTCCTTAAATAGCAAACATGAAGATTTTATTGGTGTTTTGTTTCATGCTTATCCGATTTTAAGCCCCAAAACTCCATTTTTACTCTAAAAACCATGCTTTTCGAGTATTTCCCATTTATTTTCCACACTTTAAGTGTATATTTTTTGAGTTTTTTATTATGAAAGACTAAAACTAGCAGCAAACAACATGTCCATCAATTTTCAGCCCATATGAACATTGCTAACCTCATCAAATGCGAAAAAAGAGCAATTTTCTTTGTAAAAATGCCATTACCATGTATTTTTTTTAGAAAAAGGTTTTGAAACTTGTTGCGGGTCTGCAAACTAGGCCCTGTTTGATGCTCAGCCCATCTCCACACTGCCATCTTCAGCCCACCTTTGGTTTGGAAGCAATCCGGTACCATGTCGGATGAGCATTCATCAACTGGGCTTCATTCTTCTTCACATGCAGAAACTGCCTCTTGTAGGAGAGAGAGGGAGGAGAGAGAAAGACTAAAAAATGAGATTTTAAAATCCTCTATTAAAATGGGCAAGCTTGCAGCCATCTTGTTCCTCTCCCTGCCCTGATTAAGAATCTCCCTCTCTCTCTCCAAATGGGTTTGAATCGAAGAGACAATGAGCAAAAATGAGGAGGCGCATTGACGCTTCCCTTGTTCGACAATTTTTGCATTAGTTTCAAGGCTTTTATTAAGCCTAAGGTTTTAAACATTAAAATAACCAGTTCATTTTTTTGTGTTCACACTGTCCCGCAAGTGGATTTTTCAATTTTGAAGGCCCAAACGAACTCCGATTTGCAATCCGATTGGACAGGCGACTTCGTGGTCGAACTCCATCAACCTGGCCTCTCCCACACACTTTACGACTTCCCAATCCGGTAGCTGCTTTATAATGCCAAACCTTGCGGGGATTAAATGGAGGGTCAAACGACCTCTGATTGACGAACCGAAACTTGTGTTGGATTCCTGATGTCAAAATGCATCTAGGAAAACTCTAGCTTGGCCATCCGCCATCGTTTGATTTTTCATGAAAATTGGCTTTTTAACACCTCTCAGGCATTTTTCGGCTCCAAAACGAGCTTCAACACTTCAAGAACGGGTCCAAATCGGGTCCTAAAATCCAGCTCTCATAATGTTAACCCTCAAACAAACAAGGTGGAAAATCGAGAAAATCTAAAGCAAAAGACAAAGCCAAGGCAAAAGTGGAATGAAGAACAAAGGCACGCCAATAAAAATTGGGAATCACAAGAAGCGTGAAAAAGTCCTAAATCAAGGAGAGGCACTCAAGAAAAAGTGCAAGTTAATACTTTTGTAAAAGAGCACAAAGCGCATATGATTTATTTTAAGAGCGTTGGTTGTGCAAATTGTAAATGTAGGTGGGCTATTAGAAGGAAGCTATGAAGATAGGAGGACAATGGAAAAAAGGACCCAGGCTATGATCGGCCATGCAATAAGGGGATGATTGCCCAAATGGGATTTAGGGATTTGTATATAAAGTTCAAAAGTGAATGAGAGTTCATTCTTTGGTGTGTGCCAAAGTGGACTCTTCTTCTTCTCTCCTTCTCTTCTCCTTGCTTCTTTGTGTGTGCTTGAGGGAGGGAGTGTGAGAGTGTGAGGTGTTAGAATATCAAGCTCCCGCTCATAGTAATGTAAAGGCTCCATTGAGTGATCTGGTGGTACGTAAATCTAGCAGGGTCAGATACCCTGTTAAAAGATTTGGTTTTGAAGGTTATGTAGCTCACCATTATGCTTATATGGTGAAACTAGTTGAGGATGTTGAGCCCACTTGTTTTGAGGATGTTGTTGGTCATACTCATTGGGATGCAGCAATGGATGAGGAGATGGCTGCATTAGAGGCCAATAAGACTTGGGATCTAGTATTATTTTCGAAGGGCAAGAAAGCTATTGGATGTAGGTGGGTTTATAAGATTAAGCACAATGCAAATGGTTCTATTAGTAGGTACAAAGCTAGGTTGGTTGCAAAAGGCTATGCCTAGACATATGGTATAGATTATGAAGAAACCTTCAGCCGATGGCAACTGTCAGATGTGTGATTGCTTTGGCAGCAGCCAAAGGTTGGAGGTTGCAGCAAATGGATGTGAAGAATTTGCATGGTGATTTGCAGGAAGAAGTGTATATGGATCAGCCAGTAGGTTATGAAGATTTAGAGCATCCCACGTATGTGTGCAGGTTGAAGAAGGTGCTCTATGGGCTCAAGCAAGCACCTAGAGCATGGTCTGACAAGATCAGAGAGTATCTTGTCAATATTGGCTTTTATGTTTCTAATGCTGATCACTCACTTTTGTGAGAAAGGGAGATGCAGGTTTGGTCATCATAGTCATCTATGTGGATGACTTGATTATTACAGGTGATAGTGATAGTGGGATTGCTGAAGTCAAGGGCATTGAGGTGATCAGATGTGATGATGGTATATGGATGTCCCAAAGACAGTATGGCTTGGATATGTTGTCCAAGTATGGTATGACAGCATGCAAACCACTTTCAGTCCCATTGGAGCAGAATGTAAAGTTGAGTGCTGATGTTGGGGATGAGATAGAAGACCCTACTATGTTTAGGAGGATAGTGGGGAGTTTGATCTACATGACCATTACAAGGCCTGACTTGAGCTACGCTCTTGGTCTTGTGAGCCAGTTTATGCAAGTACCCAGAAAGCCACATTTGGATGCAGTCAGACGCATATTGAGATATATGAAGTCCACATTAGATTATGGACTTTTCTATGAGGTAGGTATAGATGTACAAGTTTTTGGATACACAAATGCAGATTGGGCTCGTAGTATGTCTGATAGAAGATCTACCAGCGGATACAGATGTACAAGTGTTTGGATATATAGATGCAGATTGGGCTGGTAGTATGTCTGATAGAAGATCTACCAGCGGATACATGTTCTCTCTTAGTAGTGTAGCAGTTACTTGGAGCAGCAAAAAGCAACCTACAGTTGCTTTGTCGAGTACAGAGGCTGAGTATAGAGATGCTGCTGTAGCAGCATGTGAGATAGTATGGCTACAAAAGTTATTGGCTGATTTAGATGTGTAGGTGGAAGGTCCAATTGTCATTTATTGTGACAACATGAGCAGTATACAGTTGGCTAGGAACCCTATGTTCCATGCTAGGACAAAACATATTGAGGTACACTACCACTTTGTGAGAGAGAAGGTAATAGCAGGTGAGATTGACTTGGTGTATGTCAGCACACAGGATCAGATAGCTGACATCTTCATGAAGGCATTAGGTACAGAGAAGCTTTAAAAGTTTCGAAGCTTACTTGGAGTTGCAGAGATGCAATTGAGCGTGAGGGGGAGTGTTGAGATGACAAGCTCAACACATGCAGACACTGATGATGGATGGCCTGGTTAAATGGGTCCACATGTCTACACTTAGCATATTGGTGGTCATTATGACTCTCACATGGCCATTGACTCATTACTTATTATATTCAGGTTGTTACACCTATTTACAGCTGGCATAGTTATAGCGCCAGTTGACTAGTGTAGTCAGTTATGCATTGTTTGACTTAGGAGGCCACTTTCCTTTATGTTGTATCTTATCTATACTTTGTGTACATTGAAAAGTGTGTGGAAGAAGAAGAAGAAACCAACAAGAAAACGTTGTGGCCTCCATCTCTCTTCTTGTCTTTTGAGTGAGCTTCTCCTTGTGCATTCTGTGTCTGCTCGGCCCAGCATCTTGAGCAAGTCCCCCCACCACGCGATTCTTGACAACCTTCCAGTTGTCTTAGACTATCATCTGCCATCCTAAGAAGTGTGGAGTCATATTTTTGAATTTCAAGACCTAGCCACTCCATCAAGTTTGAACTTATGATATTGACAAAGGATCCAGTGTCCATGATAGCGTGCTCCACTAATATTCCATCCACATACACTGGAACCTTAGGGCAATGCTTTTCAACATGATCAAACCAATCTTCTCCTACTCTAGCTATGCCCAAAGGTTCTACTATATACCCGATACATAGGATTTTCTTGAATTCCTTGCATATTCCTTGAGAAAGTTTAATCAATTGCAAGAGATTCACATCTGGTTTGACTTCGCAAAGAGAACTTGCTAGGTCAAAGTCATGGTAGTTAGCGAAGGTTCTCTTCTCATGCCAAACCATTCTTTCCTTTGGTTGTTGGGCCACTGGCTTTAGTGCCTCTTTTTTTACTTTTATCTTCTTTCTTAGCACCTCTCTATTCTTCTCAGGATCCACTTTACCGTCAATAGGCCTTAGAGGTCCACCTTCCATATCTAGATTCAGGACTCACTTTTCCTTAGCGTCCTGCTTAGGGTTTCCCTCGATAGGTTTTACGGTTCCTCTATCACCCTCTTTAATCTTTTGCCCTCTTGTTACGGCTCGTAGATTAGAAGTTTCTATATCATTGACACGTACAGCCTCAATAAGGCTGACTCCACTGCCATGAAGCAACTCAACTACAACAGCCTTTCCTTGTTGCAGTATTTGTCTTGGTCCCTCATCTTGCTGGAGATTATTCCCTTGTGCGCGATGATTAACTGGACCAAGTTGTTTACTTCCTTGTTGGAGAGAACTGATCTTACTCTAATAGGTAGCAGCTAAGTGGCCAGACTTTCCACAAATATCACATTTGACATTCGGGCAATTCCTAGGGAAATGTTGGCCACCACACCACTTACAGTTAAATCTTGAGGGGCCACCCTCTTCAGGGCATTGGCTCCCTATCAAATTTTGTTGCTTCTTAAGGAAATTGACATCCACAGCTATTTGTCGATACTGTTCGGAGGTCATATTGGTATAATGCTTCATCATGTCATTAACTTCACCAAGGACATTAGAGGTACTCGACTCATAGCCGCGATCGTCAGTTTGTCGTCCCATGGGCCTAACCACTTGATTAGGGACTAGCCGTTGACCTATTAGCACAACATTAGGATTCATTGTTTGGCCCCTACTATTTAGTGAGGCTGCCTGACTGGCCATGGGCATAGTCATGCTAGGAGGAGCTGGTAACATAGGCAAATTCGGCATGATCCCTCCTCTCCCATTCGTGTTTGACATGGGATCCCCTTGACTCCCATTGGTCAAGACCAAGTTATTATCCTTCTAATTTATCATTGCTGCATAAGCCGCTTGCAAGCGTGACTCTACTCCTTCTACTTGGGTAATAGCAGTGTCAATGTCGGCCAAAGAAACACTACTCAATTGCACCTAGATATTAAAATCCAATCCATGTAGGAAATACTATAACTGGGAAACCCTTGGAATGGGGATATAAGTAGTTAGTTTACGAAGAACTTGCTTTAATTTCTTGGCATAGGCCTAGACATTCTCATTTGGTTCTTAGCGTGTTACATTCAAGACATGCAACCAATATTGTCCACCCTTCTCAGGGGCAAACTCTCTATGGAAAGCCATAAAGAATTGGGCACTACTAGTTATGGTTCCGGCTTCAAGACCGTGATACCATACTACCACTCTTTCTTTTAACGTCACGTTAAAGAGCATCATTAGGTGTCCTTCATCTTGGATTTGATAATTGAACATAAGTGTTTGAAACTCCTTAATGTGGAGTTCTCCATCTTCTTCTGCTAACCCATGGAAAATGGGCAACGACGCTCCTAATGCCGACAAATCCAGTGTCCCTGCTAGAATTGCGATAGGTTGTGCCATGGTTACAACCGGATTGACAACATAAGTTTATGTAGGTAAAACTACACCCCCACTTGTTGTGGGCTGATTAACTGGAAGTAGGAAAGTACTAAGACTTCCACTTGCACTTGAAAAACTACTTGTAATACTTAGGTTACTAGAACCACTTCCACTTATATGCAACGAGCTGGTCCTTTGAGGGGAATAATGACTTACGATCTCCAACCGCCGTCTAGCCCTCTCAGCATGTTCTACTTTTTGTATTTCGGCTTGATGGTCCTTGTCGTCAGAGGACATAAACCAACTATTTGGTCCCTAGAAACCCTAGATTCGAGAACCACCACTTGTTGGCGGCTCCCGACAGATGCACCACTGATGGAATCTAAAATGGGTCGGCACTGGCTAAGGCACTAGCCGGACCTCATGCTCTCAACAAACAACCCCACCTCACGGCCTCGCGGGCTAGGAGCATCTATCGAGGGATACACTGTCCTAAATACTAATCACTGCATGTTTATAGTCTGTAATCCAACAAATGTTCCCTTTCCTGTCTCCTTAGAGGGAGATTATACATATGACAACAATAAATGCCATATATCACAGACACAAGAGCACCCCATCGGGTGATTGCCGTGGCCCTACTGCAACTCTCCTACATCTTGGGGATTGGCTCCTCAATGCATTGCTTCCACACATAAACACATCCGAAAAAAACTCCCCTCTTAGTGCCAATATATTTAGCGTTCGAGGAATGCACTTATCCTCACTTATCCATCCCCTTTAGCCCACTGTCTAGACCTACAACCGGGTTGCTCACTCTCTCTATGTGGGTCAAGTCCTAAAGAAACCAAGTGCTATTCATCCAGGAGCTTGTAATTGATACCATTTAATAATGCTTAATGAAAATATGTATATGATTAAGTGCTTAAACAATTGAAAAACATCCTCGTGCATTGTGCAAATCCGCTCTTTTCATGTTTCCATACACTAACGCGTAATTGTTGTAATGAGAGAAGACACCAAGCCTTACACTCGTACTGTACTTCCCTTTATTTAACTTAACGTCATCCTATATGAATAATGTAGCAAATACATCATATTTTATAACATATTTCAATGCTCAAACTCCCCTCGTCCCCTACCGTTTAGAGCTTTGCTTGCGGTGATAGGTAAAAGGGTAATTTCATGTGTATTTCGCACGAAATAAGCAGTAAATACTCACAAAAACACATAAATGGGGATAACCTGAGGCAAACCCTCATGCTTTGTCCTCATTATACACTCACAAACACATCCATAATTTTCCTCCTTCATTCTCTATTTTTTTCCCTTTTAAATAGCATTTTCTCTTATTTTTCCTTATTTTTTATCAATAAAAAATGGAATAAAATTAGCATTATTTCAAATCTGTAGCTCTTGAGTCTTTAAACAACAACTATGTAGATTTTATTGGTGTTTTGTTTCATGCTTTTTCCATTTTAAGCCCAAAAACCGATTTTTACTCTAAAAACCATGCTTTTCAGGGTTTTTCCATTTATTTCCCACACTTTAAGTGTATATTTTCTGATTTTTTTATTATGAAATACTAAAACCAATAGCAAACAACATGTCCGTCAATTTTTAGCCCATATGAACATTGTTAACCTCATCAAATGTGAAAAAATAGCCATTTTCTTTGTAAAAATATCATTACCGTGTATTTTTCATTATTTTGGGTTTTGAAACTTGTTGCGGGTCTGCAAACCAGGGCCCGTTTGATGCTCAGTCCGTCTTCACACTGCCATCTTCAGCTCACCTTCAATTTGGAAGCAATCCGGTACCATGCCAGACGAGCATTCACCAACCAGGCTTCATTCTTCTTCAAACACAGGAACTGCCCCTTACAGGAGAGAGGGAGGAGAGAAAAAGATTGAAATCTAATCTCCACAACTGGTAGCCATTTGAGGAGCAGACTGAAGCGATGGAGGGTGAAGATCAAGAGTAGAATAGGCCCAAGATCAGTTGGGGGGTTGTTTACAGCCCCCATATCTCATTTCTTCCCCAAAAATAATGGTGCCTTCTTCCTTGCTTCACGCCGAAAAAAATGCCCCCCCTCAAATTCTTTTTCTTTGGGGGGTCCCTTTAGGGAGTCCCCCAAAGGTTATGCCTTTTGGCTCTTGGCAAGTCCCATACTTGTAGGACACGTCTTAGCAACCCATCGGGAAGAGAGTCCAGAAAGCGCCGCCTGGCACTCCCATGGAATGTCATGGGGTTTGCGATCTAGGTCTTCCCGAGTCTGCCATGAAGTGGAAGCATTCCGACCGTTCCCACTTAGGACCAACCTAAATCAGGGTTTTCCTAATGGTCAAGTTCCTAGAAAGTAACTAGCATTGAACCCCAGATGAACTACTTTATGCAGAAACATCAAGGTCGAAGTGGATTTATGCTGCACTTGGTTCAAGGAGAATGGGAAACGAGAGGGATGCAAAGCTCGACCTCTCTGCCCATAAGGCATAGTCCCATTCTGTTCCCCTAAAACAGCACAAATCAGGACTCTAGATCTAAAGATTCTAGGTCATCGTTACCTTGCTGTCAATTCCTTTGAGAAAAGTTCCCGGCAAACTGGGACCACCCTTCCGTAGGACGGACCCATGATCACATCCACCGCACTTTCCTCAGGGTGCTTTAGTTATCTAATTACCTACCACATTTAGTTTGAGAAGTAAAAACAGCTTCCTTAATTAGCCAAATAATCACTGGTCCCTTCACGTAACTTAGGTACTAACATAGAAAAACAATGTCAAGCAAGTTCCTTTTCAACATTTGATCTTTATTTATCAATCTTTGGAATACATCATATAATCTAGTCCGAAGGCTAATCCATAATCCGCCCGAAGGATATTCCATAATCCGTCCGAAGACAATTCCATAATCCGCCCGAAGGCTATTCCAGCAATCCTCAGGGATCGTTATTCCAAGTTTCAGCCCGTTGACTAGTATGTAGGCCTTGAGATCCCGTCTCGAGTCATGTCGGCCTCTTGTGCAGGACCCGGAGGCAAGGGATTTACGACCAGAGCCCCCTTGGCACCCAAGTGTTCTCCTGCTCCAAGTAGCACCCACGAAGAGACCTCTCGCGGCGGGGTCGGTCCACATACTCGGTGCGGCTAACAACCCCCTTGGATAGGGTCAGGCAGACAGTCGAGGGTAACTGATGCTGCCTCTCCCTCCAGGCTTTCAACCTGAAGCATTAGTTATTTTCCAGCATTAGTTCCTTGAGCAAAGAAAAACAAACACTGCTCCTAAGTGTACAAACACAAGCACTCCAGTGGTCATTTATATGGCCAACTGCTAAGGTGTGAATCCTTCTCTCCAAATACATCCATCATTCGATCCGGGATCAATTGCGACTTGGCAAGATCCTAAGGGTTTCCTAAGCTGAGTTGCTTGTTTACCCTTTATTCTTGGGATAGGGCTTATACCCTGTTAACCCAAATTGTCAATACCTTAGGTTTCCTTATATTAAAGTCAATACATCCTGGACAACCCCTTGTCCTCACTTGATTGGTCAATTGCTTGCTAGGCAATTTATAATTACCCTAACTTGGCAAATCAGCCCTAAGGAAGGGTGATATAGCAGGATGACTACTCATCCTCTAGAAAATTTAGACTTGTACTTAGAACCCACCAACCTTGTTCTAAGGAGTAGCAATACTATTTTGATTTAGGCACAAAACCATGCGATGTTGCACTTGTTGCACAAGATAAGTGTCGCACCTAACTTGTGGGATTATTTCTCCCATCACACTGTATTCCTTGGTCAAGAATACCTTTGGTCAAGATGTAGGGTTTATGAGTCTTCTTAACCCAATCCAACCCTAACCCTACTAGGCATGATAACGCTTTGGCTCTAGGGTTCCTAAATTCATACGAAAGTCTAGTATTTGGTCAATTGATCCTTAGGGTGAGAACCCTAGATCATTCTTGCATGGGCATTTAGATAACCCTAACATTCCGTGAATGTGGGTAGGACCTTTGAGGTCGGAAATATTAAGTCGGTTTCCCGAGTGCGATACTAGGTAGAATTTTATCACTTCTTAACTCTACCTAGTGCATTGAGGTGATCATCATTTGAGTTACACCATTACAAGCAATTTACCTAATTGATCTAATTGTCTTGCGAGAAGAGATGACCTTTCCTTAGAGATGCAAATGCTTTCTCTAAAAGATGTAAATAATTGCAAGATATAACATTACATGCAAATATGCGATTTCAAGTCCATAGACTTTTCCCTTCTATGCAGCTATAAGATCTACAATGATCGTTACTTTTTCCTTGCCTAAACTATAATGATTTGACAATTTAGAGCTAACTCGTATAAACCCTACATTGATGCAAAAAAATCAAAGCTTTAATATTTTTGATGGAGATGCACTCAAATCTTGACAAGAGATCTCCATGCATGACCGAATACCATGAGACCATTATTGATTTAATCCTTCTTTTAGCACTTAACCCAACCCAAAATGAACTATCATGCAATTTGCAAAGTTCATAATTTCCTTTCCATGCATTGCGACTATTTTGGACAACATTCAATAGGCGTCTAAGATTATCTCATGCACGAGTAACAACTAGGAAATTATTACCTAAGTGTATTATGTGTTATATGCGTTGTTCTTTTTGTGAGGCAACAAGGATGACTTTAGACAAATCCACCTTTTAACTTATGCAATATGCATTTAAGAATGCAACTACCATGACCATGCAAGTACTCGTCATGAAATTTAACTTGGTAATTTGATGCGAGTATATGAATTTTCCAATGTATTCAAACTTGCCTATGAGAATTAAAGACATGCTTAAATGCATTCTTTTCAAGCGGAATTAATTTTTAATAACCAAAGCATTAAGGATCAGAGCGTTGTCCACACGTGTACTCGGGGTGGAAGCTCCTGCGTGTGCGCCTTGCAACTTTTTCTTAGGAGCCATTGATGCAGTGAATTTCATTGCAGCAACTCCCTCCTTCGGTTACTTCCGCGTTTGAATCCTCTCTCTCCGAGGTCTTCTCCTCCGCGTAGGACTCGGCCCTTGTAGATATGGTTTAAAGAAGAACCCGAAAAGCATGGGTGAATAGGGATTATGGAGGCCTTTAATGGAAACTTTCAAAGAAGCTTCCAAGATTCTATTAGGACAGAATGATGTGGAGAGAGAAGATGAGGATGGAGGTGAGGATAAAGACGCTCACTACGACTCTCCTACATCTTGGGGATTGGCCCCTCGATGCGTCGCTAAACATATATAACACTTTGCACATAGTTCTCTCAAGGTACCAATTATTTCGTTTCAGGATGTACCATTCCTCACTTTACTTTCCCCTTAGACCCAATGCCTAGCCTACAGCTTAGGACAACCTTACTCACTCAACGTTGGTCACGATCTAAAGAATACAGGTGCTATACATCCAAGAGGTATTGTCTGATACCTTTTATCATTTTATGCTTCATGCAAATTGTGAATGTCCATGTGTTCAAACAAAGAAAAATTAGCATTGTGCTTAGTGCAAGAGCATTCTTTCAATGAATTTCTCTGACGCGTAATTGCTACGTTGCACGAACCTAGCACCGAGGAGACCTCATGCTACTAGATCCTTATTTTTAAATTAATGATCGATCTATATGATATGCACAAATGAAAACAATCAACCTTTTCTTTCTCTCAGCACTTAAACACCACTCTCATTCTCTTTACCCCCTCGCCGTTTAGATTATGCACGGTGCATAGGTTTAGGGTAATATTTTTCCATGTTTTTATTGTATGAAAAGCAATAAAAACTCACTAAAACATAAAGGTAGGGCTGAACTGAGGCTAAACCTCATGCTTCAGACCCCCCATACATACACAAACATGGTTCTTATTTTTCCTTAATTTTTGGCACTCAAAATCTATTTTTCTCTTATTTTTATCCATTTTTCTATTTTTCTTGTATTTTTTGTAATATTAAATAACTAAAAATAAAAATGAGTTGTGGGCTGTGGCCCTTAGGTTTGTTTGCAGCAAAAACACAACTTTAGTTGGTGTGTCTTATTATATTTTTCATTTATATATAAAAAACACCCAACTTTCCCATATTTCGCGTGTTTTACGGATTTTATACCATTAATTTTAGTCAACAACACTTATGATTTTCTGATTTTCTGATGTTCTGAGCATTAACTGATCGAACTCATAGCAAACAACAACATAATGCATAATCATCCCATGGGAACAAGTATTCATGAAGCAACTTGCATAAAACATCAATTTCCTTTGTAAAGATGAGATTACCGTTCTTTGCAGGTTGCGGGTTTTTATTTGCCATATCTCAGGACTGATTTCCAGTAGCCATTAATGCTCATGACAGTCTGGAATCATCAATCTTCATTCCTCTTGAACCACGGAGCAATCCGGTCTTCATTGGACAAGCATCCGTCATCCATTCTTCTTCTTCTTCTTCACCACATGAATCTGCCCTTAGAAGAGAGAGAGGGAGGAGAGAGAAAGACTAAAATCAGAGATCCTCATAGAGACCACCATTGCACGAGCGAAGCATGGCGATATGACCAGCAGGCAGAGGGGAAGCAAGGGCAATGATCATTGGGGTGGGTTGTTTGCAGGCTGGAGGTTGAAGATCCACCCATGATGGCGCAATTTTCGGTGCATCCTGATGGCGCCCTCCTTCTCTCTCTCTCCACGATTTGTTCCCAACATTTCATGTGACATTTCATTCTTGGGCTCCCAATGGTCACTTATCCATTTTGGCCAAATTTTATCCACCCCTTCGTATCTTGCCCGGTTTCTTGGCCATTTCCCCGTCCGGACTCCGAATTGAGCTCTGAAAAATCCTGGGCGTTCGGCTTGACATCCCGCATTGGCCGGTAACTCTTGACAACCCACACGACAGTCTGAAAATTTATGAAAAATCAACAAGTGTCGCTCATGTGCCTTTAAAGCACCTTGCCGCTTAAAATCGTCCTAGATCGAGCCGCCGCCTTCGACGTTGAATATTTTTCTCTTGATATTCGTAATTTTTAACTATTTTCAAGCACTTCACGGCATCAAAATTCCTCTCTCATTGGTGACCACGGGATAGGGCGACTCAGCCCGTCGAATCCCACAACAGATCTACACAACACAACCAAAGGAAGCATAAACCTGATACAAAACAGATACATACTAAACACAGCACAATGCTCACCCTACCCCCTGACAAAACCAAGGCATGACAGCCACAAGGAGTAGGCCTAGCATAATCTGATAAAAGGTTCGAAGCTAGTCACTAACCGACTGCTCCAACACGGCCAAACTAAAAAGAACTATCAAAGAGGTTGCCCTAAGTGGTGGTCTGAACTACCTACCTAACTAAGGACAACACAACTAGGAGCTCCTACTAGGCGAGGACTCCTATAGCCTGATCAAGAAGTATTTTATGTCAGCACACTTCTTCTTTTAGGGTTTTTTTTTCCATACTCGGGCATGTAAAAAGGAGGGAGCTGAGCGTAGTGACCCAAGGAGAATAGGGCATCGGCCTCAGGACCTGTCTCGATACCCAAGAACCTACCAAGCCCTCGCAAGGCGACACTTAATCCTTTTCTAACGCTCACTTTTATTTTCGCTCCAACCTTCCTTAGTTTCTTCTTTTCTAGCAAGATGCCACCCCTAGGAAGACAAGGCATCGACCCTGGGTCTGACTCGTCCCAAGGAACCTACCAAGCCCTCGCAAGGCAATGATCAACTGCTTATAAATCTTTCTTTCTGATCTTCTTCTATTTTTGATAGGGGTTAGAACCCCTTTTTACACACCTCTCTATTTATATTTATTGTCTTTAAGATATTCAGGGTTTTTTTTCCTTTATCATCTTTATTTTCTTCTGGCAGGCTTCTCTAACTGCCTCACAACTAACAAAACCTCCTAGAACGACTGCCTAGCAGGCTAGCAGAACAGGGTCACTAGGACTCCCATCTAAAACAAGTCTTTTGATGCTTGACAATGTCTTTACAGGAGGCAATGACTACTCAGACCTCCCTCAAACTTATTGAACCTAAACCTCGGGACTTCATACCTTGGACGCCAGTCCCCAATAAAACAAAATCCCCTACAAGTATACAGACACATATAGCATAAAAACCATAGTACTTATAAAGGAAAGATATCACCTGGATAGGGCCACAAGAAGCTTCCGCAAAACAAAAGGCTCCTTCCAACTCCACGGAATCTGTCAAGCACAAGACTAAAACAAAGCACGGTTAAAAGCACCTGTACTAGACAGACACATGGCCCTCTTGGCCTAGAGAAATAAAGCACTTCACCACGAAACTTAATCGGCCCTCTTGGCCTAACGAGATAAAACAGTAAAACCTCGTAAAACAGGCCCTCTTGGCCTAATGAAATAAAACAAAGTAGCACCTACACAATCTTCCCTGGAAGAATCTAGATATACAATAATAGGCTCCTTTCCAAGAAGGAAAGACAGGCTCGTAGCCCTAAACTAAATGCATAAGGTTATGACCCATCCCTCCTGCATATATAGCAAGAGGCGTACACATCACATGTCTAATTAACCTATGGGTCCAAGATAATAACGGTAGATTGGTCTCGGCAACTCTTTGCATCACCCATATCAACCATCGTCTGCCATATATTGCATGTTTTGATAACATTCCCCACAAGCGACCGGGTCCTGTTTCATCATTGATGACAATATCCAAACTAGGACCACAATTAAAGAAGAGGTCTTCCTCATAAGCAAGATTGGCTAATGAATCCGCAAACTGATTCCAGTAACGTGGAATCAGCTGAAAAGACACTCTCTCAAACTCCTCAAGTAGGGTCATCGCAGTCCGATGATACATACAAAGAATGGGATTCCGCACTGTGTATGTCTCATCTGGCTGATTCAGAATCAACTGGGAATCCCCTTTTACTAACAACCGACGAATACCACCTTGTTTGGCAATATGCGGTCCCATAATCAAGGCTTTATACTCTGCCATATTGTTAGTGAATCCTACCCCGAGATAAGCAGCTAACTTCATCGTCACTCTACATCGGAGATCTCGGATTACTACTCCAACACTTCCTTTTTTATTAGGGCCCATGGACGCTCCGTCAAAATATAATGTATACGTCCACAATGGGTTTACACAGCTGGCCATCACAAACTCCTCTATTCGTAATTATGGTAATCAAAGTTTAGCATATTGAGAGGATGAGCTGACGGCTCCATCCCACCTTCTTCATTGAACTCAACAGGGATACTCATCAATAGTCATAAGCAGTGATGGCAGAAGACTTTAATCTCCCACACAAAGGTTCCGTCTTCTTGCTCAATCACTTTGTATCCTTTGCTCCACCAGATGAGTTTTCCCTGATGGTATCTCTGCTCCAGATATGGGTGCTCCAAATATGGGATGAACCGACCCATCAACCAACTTTTAAGCTCTTTTGCAGGTCTCAGATCGTCCCTAGAATGGACCTGCAATGCATTTCTCTATATTAGCATACTTAGAAGTAATAAGGTTTAATCTTATTAAGATTAACCTTATTTTTAAACTCTACTCCCTGTAGATCAGCTAATAGGGCCGTAGACCTATTTTTCCCTAACCTAACAATCTTGTAGGGGTGGTGCGCAGATCGGTCGCAGAATGCTCACGTAGTGAATCCCTGAAGGTCCCCAAGAACAATGAACTCTACCTTTTT
This sequence comes from Lygodium microphyllum, assembly GCF_053477565.2. NCBI lineage: Eukaryota > Viridiplantae > Streptophyta > Polypodiopsida > Schizaeales > Lygodiaceae > Lygodium > Lygodium microphyllum. The sequence goes on along the minus strand of NC_141159.1, from coordinate 123,325,516 downwards.
GCACAAAAAACAATGTAAAAGCATGCACGACAAGAGGCAAGAGACAAATTGGGTTCAATCTCCCCCATGCCTTGTGTGAGCGCTTCACAAAGCATGTATTTTATGTATATTTCAATCTTCATGCTCAATAATAGCCCAATTTACAAAAATATGACAAGCTTTTAGCTTTTGAGTTTGCTTTCTACAAAAATAGGAAATAAAGCTAATGGACGGTGCCCATAGAGTCTAGCACGCCCATTCTCAATGTCCAAATAGAAATAACATATCCGCGCGCATAGGCACATACAAAATAATAATAAATAATCGATGTCTCAATAGACATAACAAAATATAGGCGTGGCGCCTATCAAAATATAGTCCAAAGGTCGAATACTCGTTAGACTCCAATGCTTTCCTCCGCCACTACTGCTATCTCTACACATCAACTGAAGCATTCACAATCGTTAGTAAAATAATACAATTAAACCGACAAAAGTGAATACCTAGCAGTCTTCAGCTACATAAATAAATCAACTGGTTAGAAATAAATCCTAACCTTAATTTATTACGAGTGCGCACTCTAAACTCATAAACGTTTATTAATTTAATATGCATTTTGCAGAATCACCCGCTATGGAATCACCCATGTACACACTAAATTAATGAAACGCCCGAAAAGGACAGGCGTCCCCATCAACTTCTCGCACAAAGAATCCTCTTTGTGTATGAGCCCTGGTCATCTAAGTTTATGGAATCCACCGTAAAACCTCACAGAATCCACCGTGGCACGGAATCCACCGTGGAATATGCCTCCTGGCATCATACCCCCGGGGTGGGATAGCAATTGACCTCAATTGCTATTAGCTCAATGTGGAGCTAACAGAGTGGGGAAAGCATTTAAGTCTCTAGCGTGCATCCATTGTGCTTCCTCTACAGGATGGTTCTTAAATTTAACTAGATATCTAGAATACCTTCGGCCAGTTCTAGTGGTCATGTAGTCAGTGTCTATGATGGCTTCTGGTTCAAGTATTTCAGTCTCTTCCTCTAATAAAGGTGGGTTTTCATAAACAGGGTGGATAGGTAATTGGCCTCTAAATGGTCTCAATAAACTGATATGAAATGTATTGTGAATTCTCCAATGAGATGGCAATTCTAATTTGAATGCATTGTCATTAATCTTATGAATGATTCTAAATGGTCCATAGAATCTAGGAGCTAATTTGACAATTGGGTGTCTATCTACACTTTGTAGTCTACGCTTTTCTATTCTAAGCCAAACATAATCATCAACTTTGAAATTCATGGCTTGTCTTTTCTTGTTGGCTTGTTTGGTATATGATTGTTGGGCTTTAGCAATCATATCCTTTACCTCATCAAAAATACTGTTATGCATAGTAGCAATATCATCAGCAGTCTGAATTCTATTAGACAAAGATGCAACAGGTGTAGATAATCTATAATCCATAAATAACTTCAAAAGGTGCTTTCTTTGTAGATGTGTGCGGTGTATTGTTATATGCAAACTGTAATAATTGCAAATGAGTATCCCATGTCTGAGGTTTAGAAATAGTATATGCACGTAAAAGATCTAGAATGGTGCTATTTGTGGCTTCTGTTTGTCCATTTGTTTCTGGATGAAATACAGATGAGAAATCAATCTTTATGCCTAGATTTGCAAACAGTATAATCCAAAAATTGTTACAAAATCTAGAATCACGATCTGAAATAATCACTTTTGGCAATCCATGGTTAGTAAAAACAGTTTTCAAAAATAACTGTGCTGCTTGTGATGCTGTTAAAGTTTTCTTACATGCAATGAAATATGCTTGCTTACTAAATCTATCTACAATTGTCCAAATCATGTCATGGTTAGATTTAGTATTTGGTAAACTAGTAATGAAATCCATAGAAATATGTTCCCAAGGTTTAGATGGAATAGACAAAGGCATTAGTAATCCATACTGTTTACCATGATGTCTCTTTATTCTTTGACAAATCAAACACTCAGAAATGAAATTAGATACATCTGCATCCATATGCGGCCAATAAAAATCTTCAGTTAACATGAGTAATGTAGATATGATACCTCTATGACCTTGATATGGGGGACAATGAATTTCATTCAAAACAAAAGATCGGAATGGAATAGTAACACACAGTCTCTTTTCAAAGAACATGAATCCATCATTATATGACAATGAATCAACAGGAATGAAATTATTTTGAACTAATTTTTGCCAATCAGAATGAAAAGTAATATCTTGGTGATATGTATCTTTCATAGCAATCAAAGAATCAAAAGATATGATAGAAATATTATGAATTGCGGGTCTTCTACTCAATGCATCACCAACTACATTTTCTTTTCCAGGTTGGTATTGAATGATAGGATGAAAGCTTTGAATGAAGGAAGCCCATTTGATATGACGGTCAGAAATTTGGGGTTGGCTAAGTAGATGTCTAATGCTTTGCTGGTCGGTCTTTATCATGAATTCTGAACCCATTAAATAGTGCTTCCACTGTTTTAATGCTTGTACAACTGCTAATAATTCTTTGTCATAAGTGGAATATTTCAGCTCAGAGGGTTTCAGCTTAGAACTAGAATATGCTATTGGATGATTGTCTTGCATTAATACAGCTCCTATTCCTGATCCGCTAGCATCGGTCACAACTAAAAAGAATGGTCTGTTAAAGTCAGGTAACTGTAGAACAGGGGCATTGGTTAATGCATGTTTCAGTAAGTCAAAGGATTTCTGCTGAGTTTCAGTCCATTGATAAACAATTCCTTTCTTAAGAAGTTTGGTTAATGGAAAAGCAAGTAATGAAAAATTACGTACAAACTTTCTATAGAAACTAGCAAGACCAAGGAATGAGCGTAATTCATGTACATTTTTAGGAACAGGCCAATGCAATATTGCATCAATTTTCTTAGGATCAACTTTAATTCCTTCTTTTGATACAATATGACCTAAATATTCTATTTCTGTCTTAAAGAATTCACTCTTTTCAGGATTTGCAAACAATTGATTTTCTTTCAGTAATTGAAAAACTAATGATAAATGCTCATAATGCTCTTTTTCACTTTGACTGAACACCAAAATATCATCAAAGAAAACAATCACACAATACTGATATTTCAGAAAGATACGATTCATCATTCTACTGAAAGTAGCAGGTGCATTAGTTAATCCGAATGGCATGACTAAGAATTCGTAATGGCCAAACTGTGTTCTGAATGCAGTCTTAAATATGTCGGATTTATCTAGCCTCACCTGATGATATCCAGACTTAAGGTCAATTTTACTAAATATAGAAGATCCTTGCAGTTTGTCCATAAGGTCATCAACTCTAGGTATAGGATACCTATTCTTTACAGTGATCTTATTTAAAGCTCGGTAGTCAATACACATACGATAGGTATTATTCTTTTTCTTGACTAAGAGTACAGGTGCACCGAATGGGGAACTGCTAGGTCGAATTAAGCCTCTATTTAGTAGTTCTTCAACTTGACTCTGGATTTCTTTTTGCTCTATTTGATTGTGCCTATATGGTGCTTTGTAAGGTGGTTGTGTGCCAGGAATTAAATCAATCTTATGGTCTTCTGGTCGTGAAGGTGGTAAACCTGGTGGTAGGTCTTGTGCAAAACAGTCCTTAAAATATGCAAGAAATTCCTTATGCCTAGGGTGCATATGATTTTCCTTTGCGTACAATTCATTCATCCAAATGAGATATGATTTAGTATTCTTGCATAGTGCACGTTTTGCTTGAGTATGCGAAAGCAGTGGAAAAATATTAGATGCATGCATACCATATAATGTAATAGATTTTCCTTGAAAATTAATATTCATTGTGTGTGTGGAATAATCTATATTTGGATTATGCTGGTGTCTCCAAGGCATTCCTAAAATAATGTCGCTTGACTGTAATGGGACAACTAAGAAATTTCTTCTTTCAATATATGAACCAATTTGAATTTCTAAATCTTGTACTTCTTGTGTGCCATTGTACATAGTGCCTAAAAATGCAGCTTTTATGTGATAATGCGTAGGTACTGTATGTAATTTCAATTCCTTTACCAATTTTGCTGAAATAAAGTCATGGGTACTACCGTCATCATGTAAGATAGTTCTTTCCTTTCCATGCACCATACATTTCATAGTCAACAATGAATGTGGAGTAGGCATACCTGGTAGAGTGTCGGAAGTAGTAGTAAGATCATCCTCATCTTCAGTGAAATCCGGCATATCCTCATGCTCGTCTTCGTCCATGGCTCCAAGATAGTTGATATGTGCTGGTGGCTTCTTTGAATGACAATTTGCTGCGAGATGCCCTGGCTGGTGACATTTATAGCATACTATTGGCTTGGCTTTAGTTACATTATTTGCAATGGCTGGAAGTCTGGGTACATTTGGATTTGCTTGTGAAATAGGCTTAGGATTTGGATTGACAGTGGATGGTAATGCAGATGGTTTAGGCCAATTCTTGCGGAAAGATGGCGATGAGAAACGACCTGGATTAAACCTTCTAAAATTGGAATTGAATTGTTTAGATCCATAATTACCGTTGGCTTGGAATTGCTGTGGTCATCTATCTCTTCCGCGTAACTTATCTTCAGTGTCGTGAGCTAAGGAGATGGCGTCTTCAAGGGTAGCAGGCTTGAACATGTTCACTTCAGCGTAGTAATGTCCAAGAAGTCCAGACATATACTTCCGCTTATGTGTCGTCTCTGGTACGTCTTCAAGCATGCGTAGCTGTAGGAGTGCATTCCAAAAACGCTCTGTATACTGTGGAATAGGCTCACGATCTCGTTGTTGAAGTAAATCCCATTGCTTGATAGCCTTCTCATGAAATTGCGGTGGAAGGAAATTCTGCATGAACTTCTTCTTGAAATCTTCCCAAGTAGCAGGACATTCTATGCTCTTGCAGACTACAGTCCACCAAAGTGATGCTCTGTCTATCAGATGGTTAGTAACACACTTGATTTTATCTTTTTCTGGATAAGTTTCCTCATGGAAATAGTCATCAAACTGGCTAATGAATGATAAAACAGCCTTTCCTTCTCGTATACCATTGAAAGTGCAAAACTTGAAACTTCGTTTACTTATCTTAGATTCCTTGCGAATGGTTTGTGCTTCAAGAGTGGCGTCGATGGTACGGCGAATCAAATGTTCAGCTTGAGGTTCTTCTTTATCGGTGGACGCTCTTTGTAGTTTTGTCAATTGCGCTTGCAATGCTTGCCTAGCCCTTCGCTCTTCTTCCAGTTGTAGCATGATTAGATCCAGCTTTTGTTCCATGGTAGGCTCAGGTAGGTCGTCTTCAGCCATAGGATCATCCATATGTGGGGTAGTCATCCTGTAAAAATCAATAAACCTTTCTCACTCAAAATCAGGTTAGCGGGATGAGCGTAGCTCAAATTCGGGGTTACAGAAAATCTGTAATTTTTCTTTGTCTCCGTTTGGGTATTTCTTTGTCAATTTTCAGAAAATCTGTAATTTTTCTGTCTCCGTTTGCTGAAAGTACTTCAACGAACTTGTAGATAGGTAGAACAGCTTGCCACGAACAACTTTCCAGTTCAGAGTTTTTTCATAGGAACAAGTCTTCTAGGAGTTTTGAGCACTAGTCAGTTCTGACTTGCAGAGTTGCAGACTTAGCAGACTTACAGAGTTACTGACTTGCTGAACTTAGGCCGACTTGCAGAACTTGCAGAACTTGATTATAGTCGACTTGCAGAACTTGACTTTTGCGGTGCAGGACCCGGAGTTTATGGACTTATCTGCCCTGTGTGACTTGATGAGAGTTTAATGACTTAAGCTTAAGTGATTAAGCTTAAGCTTAATAAGCTTAATGGAGGAGAAACAGGGCGGCGTCAATTTTCGTGGGGGGGGGGGGGGGGCGTTTTTGCCCGCGCGGAAAAATTGGAGGCACCTTCTTACCACGATTATGAATTTTGAAGCTTATTAAGCTTCTTTAAGGCTTTTAAGCTTAAGATTAAGCTTTTGATAAAATGATTAAGAGTTTTTCTCACTGTTCCTTCACGACTTGTATGTGAGGATGTAGGAATGGTCCTCCGCCTGCAGTGCCTGGTCCTTTGCGATCTGACAGTAGAAACAGGGGTTCTTGATCGCCAGAAGTCTGCCTGTATTGACGGTTCGCGATGAGATTGACTGTAGAGCCCGATCGTTCCTGGAGCTCCGCCTTCGCCCGAGATTGGTAGCGATTGGAAGCTCTTGATCTCTGCTCCGCTCTGATACCACTGGTGCGCAGATCGGTCGCAGAATGCTCACGTAGTGAGTCCCTGAAGGTCCCCAAGAACAATGAACTCTACCTTTTTGCACAAAAAACAATGTAAAAGCATGCACGACAAGAGGCAAGAAACAAATTGGGTTCAATCTCCCCCATGCCTTGTGTGAGCGCTTCACAAAGCATGTATTTTATGTATATTTCAATCTTCATGCTTAATAATAGCCCAATTTACAAAAATATGACAAGCTTTTAGCTTTTGAGTTTGCTTTCTACAAAAATAGGAAATAAAGCTAATGGACGGTGCCCATAGAGTTTGGCACGCCCATTCTCAATGTCCAAATAGAAATAACATATCCGTGCGCATAGGCACATACGAAATAATAATAAATAATCGATGTCTCAATAGACATAACAAAATATAGGCGTGGCGCCTATCAAAATATAGTCCAAAGGTCGAATACTCGTTAGACTCCAATGCTTTCCTCCGCCACTGTTGCTATCTCTACACATCAACTGAAGCATTCACAATCGTTAGTAAAATAATACAATTAAACCGACAAAAGTGAATACCTAGCAGTCTTCAGCTACATAAATAAATCAACTGGTTAGAAATAAATCCTAACCTTAATTTATTATGAGCGCGCACTCTAAACTCATAAACGTTTATTAATTTAATATGCATTTTGCGGAATCACCCGCTATGGAATCACCCATGTACACACTAAATTAATGAAACGCCCGAAAAGGACAGGCGTCCCCATCAACTTCTCGCACAAAGAATCCTCTTTGTGTATGAGCCCCGGTCATCTAAGTTTACGGAATCCACCGTAAAACCTCACGGAATCTACCGTGGCACGGAATCCACCGTGGAATATGCCTCCTGGTGTCACAACTCTATAGAAACAGAATTTGTATCCTTCTTCATTAATTTGTCTATATAATGATTTATTAAATTTATTTCCTTTGCACTAATTAGATATAAAGAAAAGTGCATTGGAGCTGGCCACTGATGAGTGGTCACAGGTTATGGTGGACCCACGCAGTGGGTTAGAGAAAAGATAGTTCACACTTCCACCTATATGACTCGATTGGGCGCCTGTGACTAGAACTCATGCATATCAGGGTTAGACTCGCACACAGAAAGGATTGATGCCGTGAAGTGTGGGCTAGATCCACCAGAACAAACAATTACAATCAACAAGATGGCATGATCATGAAAATGCTTGTATAATGTGCATGTGTGGACTGAAAGCTTGAAATGCACATTTCTTTGCATAGGAAAGTCACATGAAGATTCGGATACCATTTTTGCGATGTACACGGAAAAAGCTTTCATATGATACCCATATTGGGGGGTCCCTAAATTTTAGGAGATCCCTAAATTTTAGGAGCCTCGAATTAGCCTAAAAATGCTAGTCCTAAAAAATAGGGATGTCATTCTAAAAATAGTAAGTTCTGTACTCTGACTGTGCTTACTAAATTTGGTTGTTTCTATTCTTGACAGTATTCAACCCAAAAAGGAAGGCCATAGAGAAGAGACAAGTGTCAAGACACTTGTCACACAAGTTTCCAAGTGTCCCACCACTTGTCACATCTCATGACATGTGGCTGGACACTTGTCTTGTGCTACTCCACTTTCCCCTTTTGTACTAGTTCTCCCCTCTCCTATAAATAAGAGCTCGTTTTTCTTCATTGATCATCATTTTCCTTTGCTGTAAACTCATGTACAGCACCCACAGATAGCCAGAAACTGGCCCCATCCATCCCCATCATCATCCCCCACTTCTCCATTATCAAATTCCTCCATATTCCCTCTTCTATCACTGTTGTTTTACAAGACAGCAAGCCTGTAAATTCATTACAGCACCTCCTTCTTGAGCTCTTTCTTCCATTTTAGCTACAAGAAGCAAGCTCTATCCATGTACTGCTGATCAACGATGGAGAAAGGCTGAATTCCCCTTTTTCTTCTCTCATACTGTAAAGAAATCAGTTCTTATCATTGCATAATAGATAATGCATGTGTGTTTGTACATCTTTGCATGATCTTGTGAGAGTGAGAATTACTTCTTCTCTCAGGTTGATTGTAACTGAGCTCTTCCCTAAGGGACTTGGGTTGAGCAAAAATACATTCCTTCGGGGGGGGTTGCCCATCTTCAACCCTCAATCTTGTCTCCATTACTTTTACATTTTCATGGCTGTAATTTTGTGAGTAATTTTCATTTTCAGCTTTAAGTGTTCATTCTCTTTTATATTAAATCTCGAAAACAAGCAAATATCATAATTGTTAAGCATACTACGTTGTTCGGGGCGTTTACAGTGGTATCAGAGCTTTGGCTCGGTCCTCACCCCCAACACTGGTAGTGCTTACAACTATAAGTTTGTTTGTTTTCAGCCCTTGCATTGAGTGCTTGAGCATATTTTTTTTCTTTAGTCTCAATGGATCAATCGAGTGCTATCCTTCAAGCCATTCAAAGTCTTAGAGAGGAGAATTAGCAAATTCGTGAGCAACTTCTCAAACTAGAAAAAGTTGAGAATCCCAAAGAATTCAAGGAAAGAAGTCCATCTACTTCAAGGAAACAAAGCCATACCAATGAAAGGAGCCGATCAAGAAGTCCAACTACTTCTAAGAGGCAGTCCCATTCTACTTCAAGAAAGAGATCGCGTCAAAGCTCATCCTCTTCTTCAAAGTCATCTGGCGCCTATTCTGATGGATCCTCTTCTAGTAATGAAGAGTCACACCCTTCTCGTGGAAGACCTCATCATCGTCAAAGGCGTCGACATTCTTCACCCTCGTCTCCATCTTCATCCCCATCAAGCACTTCATCATCTTCAACCTCAATATCCGAGCATGGACGAAGGCATAAGAAGAAGAAGAAGACTAAGTCACTATCTCAACTTGAAAAGAAGATCAAGTTCAGTATGTATGATGGTTCCCGAAATCCTGATCTTCTTCTGAAGTTTATTCGTCAATTTTAAATTTTGTATGGTCGTGACAAGTATAAAGAAAAAGAAAAGATTAAGTTTGCAGCTTTACATTTAACCGACTTAGCCCATACTTGGTGGACGGGGTTGGAATATGATCATGCTGCCCCAAAATCATGGCGGTCCTTTGTTCGCCTGATACAAAGCCAATTTCTTCCTATTCATTTCAAAAGAGATGTAAAAATGGAATGGGATCGGCTTTGGCAAAGGAAAAATGAGTCACTTGGTGACTGTACCAAGAGATTTTGGGAGCTACTTTTGAAGGTCCAACATTTCAAGAAGATCAGCAGTTCGGAAAAGCTTAGGAAGTTTCAAGGAGGTTTGCATTTTAAACTTCGTATTGCTCTTAATCATTATCATTGTTCTAGTCTCAGGAACTCATTGACCATGCTGAGACATGGGAAATGGAGCACAATGGCAACAAATCATTCCAAAAGAATGATAAGAAGAGAGTAGCTGATGATGAGGAGTATTCAGCCCCAAATGAAGGACAAAAACAGTGGCAAAAGCAGCCATCAAATCAAAAGAAGATGAAGCCCTATGCACCTCCTAATGCTCCTCAATTTCGCTCCAATCTATACCCACAAGCAAATCAATTTTCCGAAGAAGAAAAGCAACGCTTCATGAAAGAAGGGAAGTGCTTTAAATGTGGACAAACAGGCCACATAGCGAAGCAATGTCCAAACAAGGGACAAAGCAAGGTTTCTGACAACAAGCCTAAGTCGCCAGTGAAAATCAATGCTATCAGTGATGTAGTTGCAAACACAACTCACACTCCAGAGACGCGCAAATTATTAAAAGTTTGGGGACAGTTGCAAGGTAAGCAAGCACTATTCTTGATAGATCTTGGGGCGAATGAAAATATCATTTCCTTGCAATTAGCTAAAGAGCTTGGATTAAAGAATAAAGAGATGGACACTCCGGCAGAAGTTCGCCAAGCTTTGAATACTGATGAAGGTGACACAGTGAAGACTGTGATACCCTACATTGGCAAGCTCAAGTTTCAAATTCAAGGCTACAGTGACGAAGATACCTTCTGTATCGGAGACCTTGATGGTTGCGATGTGATTCTTGGCATGCCCTAGAATCATAGAGTAGATTCAACCATCTTCTCTCAGAAAAAGAAGGTAGAACTCACCAACAAAGGCAAGAAGTATGAGATCCAAGCTGGAGTTTCTGGAGACACCATACCTATGGTAAGCCATATGCAAGTCTCTAGAGCAATTAAGGATTGTGTTCAATGTTGTCTGCTTTATGTCACTGATGTAAAAGATAATATGAATGCTGAAAACCAAGAGCAACTTCAGCTCTTGGAAAAGTATAAAGATTGTTTTTTGGAAGATCTTCCTTATCAGCTTCCCCCAGAAAGGCCAGAAGACCATCATATTGATATTATTCCGGGTAGTTCTCCTCCTAATATAGCACCATACCGTGTGAGCCGTCCTCAACAAGAAGAAATCAGAAAGCAAGTTGAAGACCTACTCAACCGTGGGCTAGTTAGGCCAAGTAGCTCACCATTTTGTTCACCGTTTCTTCTCGTTCAAAAGAAAGATGGCACATTCAGGATGTGCATTGATTATCGAGCCCTCAACAAAATCACTGTGAAGAATCGGTTTCCTATTCCCAGAATTGACGACATTTTGGATCGTCTAGGAGGCTCAAAGGTTTTCAGCCGCATTGATCTAAAGAGTGGTTATCATCAAATTAGGGTAATACCACAAGATGTACACAAAACTGCTTTCCGCACTTTATACGGTCTTTATGAATTCTTGGTGGTTCCTTTCGGATTAACCAATGCACCAGCCACCTTTAATCGAATGATGGAGCGCATCTTTAGAGAGCATCGACAATATGTCGATACTTTCTTTGATGATATTCTTGTCTTTAGCAAGAATGAAGAGGATCATCATCAACACTTGAAAATTGTTCTACAATTACTACAACAAAATCAACTCTTGGTAAATGGTAAAAAGAGTGAATTTTTCATGCATAAAATAAATTACCTTGGGCATGTCATCTCTTCTGAAGGGATTCAGATGGATCCTGAAAAGATCAGGATAATCCAAGAATGGCCTCATCTTCGTGATGTACATGAGGTGCGATCGTTTCTTGGCTTATGTTCTTATTACCGCTGCTTCATCAAGCATTTTGCACATATGGCTTCTCCACTTCATGACCTTACAAAGAAGAAGATCTCTTTCCAATGGAAGGAAAAAGAGAAGGCAGCCTTCACAAGGCTGAAAACAGCTCTTACTTCTGGACCTGTTCTTATCATTCCAGATCTGGTAAAACCATTTGTGGTGGAAGCAGATGCTTGCGGTGATTGTATTGGTGCAGTGCTAAATCAAGAAGACCATGCCGTAGCCTTTGAAAGCCGCCGTCTAAATGATGTGGAGAAAAGCAATTTGGTCAAATTTACAGCAAGGAGGTTCTCATCCAAATTATTCCATCAAAGACGGTTGCCTTCTCATGAACAATCACCTTTGTGTCACTCTTCCTGTTCGACAAAAGGTGCTTAAAGAAAGTCATGAACCCCCTTGTGCAGGGCATAGAGGGAAGACAGCCACTCTAAGTGCAATTGAGCGCTACTTTTATTGGCCAACATTACGAAAAGATACACATAACTTCATTGAGGCTTGTCTGGTATGCCAAAAATCCAAATATGATAGGCAGAAGATTCCAGGATTGTTGCAACCTCTTCCAGTGCCCAAAGATCTATGGGAATCTATCACAATGGATTTCATCTCAGGTATTCCAAGAACACCTCAAGGTCATGATATGATTTGGGTCATAATTGATAGATTCAGCAAACAATCACATTTTATTCCATGTCATAAAACATTGAAATCCACACAAGCTGCAAGACTTTTTATTCAACATATCTTCAGATTACATGGTATGCCTTCTGAGATCATTTCAGATAGAGACTCCAAATTCACAAGTAACTTTTGGCGTACTTTATTTGAGAATTTGGGAACCACTTTAAAGTTCTCCTCAGCTTTTCATCCTCAAACTGACGGCCAAACAGAGGTGATGAATCTCACTCTTTTGGATATGTTGAAAGCTTATGTTAGTGAACATAAGTCACAATGGGAGAAATATCTTCCATTATTGGAGTTTGCTTACAACAATACAGTGCACTCATCCACAGGGAAAGCTCCAAATGAAATAGTACAAGGTAAAGTGATTCCTCCTCCAATTATTCGCACTAAAGATAAGATTTTTGCTGCTGATGAGTTTGCTTCAGATTTAAAAACCGCAATGGATCAAGCTCGAGCCACTATCAAAGTTGCCCAAGAGCGACAAAAGAAGCAAGCAGATAAACGAAGAAGACCTTTGGCTTTTGAAAAAGGTCAATATGTCTTGCTAAAGTTTGATAAAAGCACGCTCAAACAAGGTTCTCGTCAAAATTCATCTTTTCCAAAGCTCTCCAGTAGATACTTTGGACCCTTCAAAGTGATTGAGAAAATAAATGAAGTTTCTTATCGACTTGAGCTTCCTGCTCATTGGAAAATACACAATGCTTTTCATGTAAGTTTGCTAAAACCTTAAATAGGACCAGAACCAAAGGAACCCATTACTGAAGATCCCCCAGAAGTTGAAGAGACAGAGCAACTCTTGGAACCTGAAAAGATTTTGTTTCTCAAGGATCGAACCACGAGAAGTGGCCTTGTGACACGAAAATTCCTACTAAAATTCAAGAATCTACCCACAATAGATGCACAATGGGTAGATGAAAAATTCATGAAGGATTACCCAAATATTCTACAGCAATATCAAGAAGCTTTTCAGTTGAGGACAGCTGAATAAAAGCCAGAGGGCTGTCACAACTCTATAGAAACAGAATTTGTATCCTTCTTCATTAATTTGTCTATATAATGATTTATTAAATTTATTTCCTTTGCACTAATTAGATATAAAGAAAAGTGCATTGGAGCTGGCCACTGATGAGTGGTCACAGGTTATGGTGGACCCACGCAGTGGGTTAGAGAAAAGATAGTTCACACTTCCACCTATATGACTCGATTGGGCGCCTGTGACTAGAACTCATGCATATCAGGGTTAGACTCGCACACAGAAAGGATTGATGCCGTGAAGTGTGGGCTAGATCCACCAGAACAAACAATTACAATCAACAAGATGGCATGATCATGAAAATGCTTGTATAATGTGCATGTGTGGACTGAAAGCTTGAAATGCACATTTCTTTGCATAGGAAAGTCACATGAAGATTCGGATACCATTTTTGCGATGTACACGGAAAAAGCTTTCATATGATACCCATATTGGGGGGTCCCTAAATTTTAGGAGATCCCTAAATTTTAGGAGCCTCGAATTAGCCTAAAAATGCTAGTCCTAAAAAATAGGGATGTCATTCTAAAAATAATAAGTTCTGTACTCTGACTGTGCTTACTAAATTTGGTTGTTTCTATTCTTGACAGTATTCAACCCAAAAAGGAAGGCCATAGAGAAGAGACAAGTGTCAAGACACTTGTCACACAAGTTTCCAAGTGTCCCACCACTTGTCACATCTCATGACATGTGGCTGGACACTTGTCTTGTGCTACTCCACTTTCCCCTTTTGTACTAGTTCTCCCCTCTCCTATAAATAAGAGCTCGTTTTTCTTCATTGATCATCATTTTCCTTTGCTGTAAACTCATGTACAGCACCCACAGATAGCCAGAAACTGGCCCCATCCATCCCCATCATCATCCCCCACTTCTCCATTATCAAATTCCTCCATATTCCCTCTTCTATCACTGTTGTTTTACAATACAGCAAGCCTGTAAATTCATTACAGCACCTCCTTCTTGAGCTCTTTCTTCCATTTTAGCTACAAGAAGCAAGCTCTATCCATGTACTGCTGATCAACGATGGAGAAAGGCTGAATTCCCCTTTTTCTTCTCTCATACTGTAAAGAAATCAGTTCTTATCATTGCATAATAGATAATGCATGTGTGTTTGTACATCTTTGCATGATCTTGTGAGAGTGAGAATTACTTCTTCTCTCAGGTTGATTGTAACTGAGCTCTTCCCTAAGGGACTTGGGTTGAGCAAAAATACATTCCTTCGGGGGGGGTTGCCCATCTTCAACCCTCAATCTTGTCTCCATTACTTTTACATTTTCATGGCTGTAATTTTGTGAGTAATTTTCATTTTCAGCTTTAAGTGTTCATTCTCTTTTATATTAAATCTCGAAAATAAGCAAATATCATAATTGTTAAGCATACTACGTTGTTCGGGGCGTTTACACCTGGCATCAAGGGGCCATCCCATTTAGGTTCCAGCTTCCCTGGAAACAGCTCCCTACGTGCATCATAATAGAGGACTAACTGCCCTTTTTTAAAGGTATATTTCTTCGCTCTAAGGTCATGCAACTGCTTCATCCGACGCTTGGCTACCTCCTGGTGTAATAAGCTCTGCAACTTCAACTCATCCAGGTGGGCTATAGTCGTGAAACATTCAAAAAGGGAATCCTTATCTCCCAAAGAATGGTTAATTGCAAACCGTATGGTTGGCAATTCGATCTCAAGGGGTAACACACACTCTTCCCCATAAACCAATTTGAATGGAGTATGGCCGGTAGCTCGCTTGAACGTGGTATTATACGCCCATACTACCACATACAGCTTCTTGTCCCAGTCTCGTTTCTTCTTAGAGACCATCTTAGACAAGATCCCCACAAGCTGCTTATTAATACTTTCCACCTGCCCATTTGCTTGCGGATTATAAGGAGTTGTTTTATTGTGCTTGATTTTCCAAGCTTCTATCAAGCTTTTGATTACCTAATTTAAAAAATGCGTTCGACGGTCCGACACTAATTCCCTCGGTGGACCAAAGCGGCAGATAATATGCTCTAACATGAAACTTGCAGTCTCTTTTGCATTGTCTTGCCTCGTCGCCCCCGCTTCTGACCATTTTGTAAAATAATCAGTGGCTACTATAATATACCTCTTTTGTGTAGTAGACGACGGGGTAATGGGACCCACAAAATCAATGCCCCACTTCTCAAATGGAAGGATAGCCATGATAGGCGTAAGTGGGAGTTTCCTATTTTCTCTACTGTCATGTCTCTGACAGGTATCACATTTCTTTACATATTCAAAAGAATCTTGGAAGATAGACGACCACCAATATCCAGCTCGTCAGGCATCACACATCGGCGATAGATATCATCAACACCCTGCCGATATAGCGTCTCTGCGATCAAAGAAAACTTCAAAGCTTGTTGTTTAATTTTCCTCTTTTCAGACTTTGGCAAAACCAGCTCCCGTCTCTCCTGTTGATAGATAATGCGTGATAACAGCATATCAAGATGGAATAGAAGTTGTATCAATTTTAAACATTTCCTCAATATCACTTCCTTCAGCCAAAGTCTATTTCGGCTCCCCGAAATCCACAAGGCATTGCACAATACCTTGCAACCTCGGTGGCTTACTCTTAATCTCATAATCGAACTCCTGCAAAGTGATTAACCACTCTGCCAAACGATCAGGCGGCTGCAGCTTGTTCATAAGAAATCTAATTCCTTTCGCCTTCGTATAGAATACTACCTTTTCATAGAGGATGTAGTGCCTGAATTTCTTAGTCCCAAAGACCATCGCAAGACACAACTTCTCCATGTAGGTATAATTGATCTCTGAAATGCCCAATTTCCGACTAGCAAAAGCTATCGGGTGATACCACTTTTCCTCCCAAATTTGGGCTAGACAGCAGCTGATACTGTGCATGGTGGCTGCTGAAAATATATAGAACACCTCGCCTCTTCTAGGTGCTTTTAAAAAGGGTGCTTTTACTAGCTCCTGCTTCACATCCTCGAAAGCTACCTTACAAGGGTCACTCCACTCAAATAAACAACTAAAGGATAATAAATTCGTTAATGGCAAACGTTCTTTCTGCCAAGGCATTTATAAATCTTCGATAGTATCCTATCGATGAACAGAAAGCTATGAACCTCTTTCGGAGTGCGTGGTGGACTCATAGCAACTATAACCTTGATCTTTTCAGGGTGGGTTGCTATTCCCACTGAACTGACCACATGGCCTAATAATAGTCCATAAGGTACGCCAAAGACACACTTCCATGGGTTAAGAGCGATACAAAATTGTCTGCAACACTCAAAGCATTTTCTCAAAATAATCAACATCCTTTCCCTTACAGTGGCTGCCCCCAGGTCATCAATAAATACTTTCAACTCATCTGGGGAGATGTCACCAAAGGTCTTGTCTGCTGTTCGTTGCCACGATCCAGGTGCATTGCATAAACCAAAGGCCATCACATGGTACGCAAAAGTACCAAAGACCGTAATAAAAGCTGTTTTCAACTTGTCTTCTTCTGCAATTGCCATCTGGTTATATCCTGCAAAGCAATCCATGAACAAATATATCTCCCTACCCACTAATTGATCCAAAATTTGGTCAATAAATGGCAACGGGTAGTAATCTTTAACCGTCTGCTTATTCAGCTCTCTAAAATCTACACATAATCGGATCTGGTTGTTCTTCTTCTTCCTGATAACAACAGGTGAACATCATTCTGTGCGTTGAATAGGGAAGATCAAACCAGCTTTCCTTAACTTCTGCAACTCCTCAAACAGTCCGTCCCTCAGTTCGAAAGGCATACGCCTTACTTTCTGACGCATAGGACGACTGCCTTCTTTTACAGGAATAGTATGAACAGCCAGGCTAGGGGGAATACCTCTCAGCTCATCATAACTCCAAGCAAAGATATTGCGGAATTCTTGAATCAAGGACACATAGTCCTCCCTTTCTACTGAACTAAGCATGGAACCTAATTTAATTGGCTGTGAATCATTCGACGTGCCAAGGTCCAACTCAATCACATCCGCATCTCTTATCCTATCCTGCGGTTCTATCGGCTCATTTAGAGTTATCTGATAGATATCCTCTGTAGTGGGCCCTTCTTTAGATTCATCACTGGATGATGTCTCACTACCAGATGGATCATCTGCTATCTCTAATTCAGTAGACGATAAAGGAGCTCTCTCACTTTGAGGAGACTCAAGATAAGCATTGACTATTACTCGATTAGCACCTCTACCTAGAACCACTCGACCGGCGGGTATATCGACTTGACAGTCTATTCGTAAGATCCAAGGCCTACCTAGCAACACTCAATAGCTAGAACGTCCTGCGAATCTTATCACCCTAAAGTCCAAGAAACATTCTACACTCGCAACTGTAACATGGACCTTAATAACGCAACCTTTGGGTTGTCTTAAACTATCATCAGCCATTCTCAGAAGGGTGGAGCTGTCTTTCTGGATGCCTAGACCCAGCCTCTCCATCAACTCTGAACTCATGATGTTGACGGAGGATCCAGTGTCTACAATGGCATGTTCCACTAATATTTCATCCACATAAGCTGGAACCCTAGGGAAATTCTTTTCAGCATGGTCAAACCAATCTTCCCCTACTCGTGCTATGCCCAAAGGTTCCACAATATACCCGATACACAGGATCTTCTTAAACTCCTTGCATACTCCTAGAGATAATTTGATCAATTGCAAGAGATTCACATCTAGTTTAACTTCACAAAGAGAACTCACTAAATCAAAGTCATGATAAGTAGCCAAAGCTCTCTTTTCTCGCCAAACCATCCTCTCTTTTGGTCTTTAGACCGGTTTTGGTGCTTCTTTCTTGGCTCTTTCCTTCTTTCTGGGCACTTCCTCATCCTTCTTAGAGTCGCCTTTCTTGTCAACGGGCCTTAGCGGTCCCCCTTCTATGCTAGAATTCTGGACTTGCGTCCCCTTATCCCCTTGTTTAGGGTTTGCCTCAACCGGTTTTTCCTTATCTTTGTCCACCTCTTCAGCCTTCTGGCCTCTTGTCACGGCTCTTAAGTTAGAGGTTTCAACATCATTAACTTCTACAGCCTCAATAAGGCTGACTCCGTTTCCTTGTGGTAACTCTTCTATATTTGGTTTTCCCCTCTGTAATATTTGCCTAGGTGCATCATTCTGCTGCAAGTTATTTCCTTGCGCTCTATGATTCACTGGGCCCGGTTGTTTACTCCCTTGTTGGAGAGAACTAATCTTACTCCAACAGGTAGCAGCTAGATGACCCGACTTCCCACAAATGTCACATTTCACATTTGGACAATTTCTGGGGAAGTGTTGTCCACCACACCATTTACAACTAAATCTAGAGGGTCCACCCTCTTCAGGGCGTCGACTCCCTATCAAATTTTGTTGCTTCTTCAAGAAATTAACGTTGACGGCTATTTGTCAATACTATTCAGAGATCATATCAGTATAATGCTTCATCATGTCCTTGACTTCGCCAAGGACATTAGATGCACTCGACTCATAGCCTCGATCATCGACCCGTCGTTCCATTGGCCTAACAATCTGATTTGGCATTGGCTATTGACCCACAGGATCAACATTCGAATTTGAAACTTGGCCTCCAATATTTGATGGAGCCAACTGACTTGCCATGGGCATAGTCACACTGGAAGGAGCCGGTAATAAAGGTACATTCTGAACCATACTTCCTCTCCCAATAGGGTTAGTCATAGGCATCCCTTGACTTCCACTCGTCAATGATGGATTGCCGCCAGGTACTAAACCCCCATTAACATTCATTCGAGAGGAGTACGTTGTTTGTAATCGTGCTTCTACTCCCTCTGCCCGCGTAATAGCGGTATCTATATCTGCTAAGGCCACACTGCTCAATTGTAATTGGATACTAAAGTCCAACCCATGCAAAAAATATTGCAATTGGGCAACCGGCGGAATGGAAATGTAAGTTTGCAACTTACGGAATACTTCTTTCAACTTCTTAGCATATGCTTTTACATTCTCGTGAGGATCTTGACGTGTCACATTCAAGACCCGCAACCAATATTGGCCACCTCTTTCAGGGGCATATTCCACTTGGAAAGCTGCGTAGAATTGATCAATGGTGGTTATGGTTCCAGACTCTATGCTGTGATACCAAACCGCAGCCCTTCCTTTTAACGTCATATTGAAGAACATCATGAGATGTCCCTCGTCTTGGATGCGATAATTGAACATCAATCTCTGAAATTCACAAATGTGAAATTCTGCATCCTCTTCCGCTAACCCATTAAAAATGGGCAAGGAAACTCCTAAGGTGGGTAAATCCGGCGTCCCTGCAGGAATCGCAATAGGCTGTGCCATGGTGACAATCGGATTAGCAGTAGGAATTTGAAATGTCGGATTCACACCCCCACTTGAAGTGGTTAAACTTGGTGGAGAAGAGGAAGAACTTATGCTTCCTCCTGCACCTAATGGAATGGGTGAAGTAGTTAAATGGCTAAGACCACTACTTCATATACGTACTGGACTACTCCTTTGAGGAGAATAACGGCTTACAATCTCTAACCGCCATCTAGCCCTCTCAGCACGTTCAGCTTTTTGGATTTCGGCTTGACGGTCCTTGTCAAAGGACATAAACCAACTTCCTTTTGGTCCCTAGAAACCCTAAATCCAAAAATCACCACTTATAAGTGGCTCCCGGCAGACGGACCACTGATGGGACCTAAAATGGGCTGGCACTAGCTCATGCACTAACCGGACCTCTATCATGCACTCAACAACCCCACGGCCTCGCGGCCAGGAGCGTGGATGACACATACATCATCTTCCTAAACATCTTGCATTTGTATTACGTCTCGTAGTCCAACTCTAACCCAATTAACACTCCTCAGAGGGGGTCCCAACACATTGCCAAATAGCACGAAGTACAAACATAAGAGGTCCTTCCACGGTTGACTGCCGCTACCTCACTGCGACTCTCCTACATCTTGGGGATTGGCCCCTCGGTGCATCGCTAAACATATATAACACTTCGCACATAGTTCTGTCAAGGTACCAATTATTTCATTCCGTGATGTACCATTCCTCACTTTACTTTTCCCTTAGACCCAACGCCTAGCCTACAACTCACTCAACGTTGGTCACGATCTAAAGAATACAGGTGCTATGCATCCAGGAGGTATTGTCTGATACCTTTTATCATTTTATGCTTCATGCAAATTGTGAATGTCCATGTGCTCAAACAAAGAAAAATCAGCATTGTGCGTAGTGCAAGAGTATTCTTTCAATGAATTTCTCTGACGCGTAATTGCTACATTGCACAAACCTAGCACCGAGGAGACCTCGTGCTACTAGATCCTTATTTTTAAATTAACGATCGATCTATATGATATGCACAAATGAAAAAAACCAGCCTTTTCTTTCTCTCAGCACTTAAACACCACTCTCATTCTCTTTACCCCCTCGCCGTTTAGATTGTGCACGGTGCATAGGCTTAGGGTAATATTTTTCCATGTTTTTATTGTATGAAAAGCAATAAAAACTCACTAAAACATAAAGGTAGGGCTGAATTGAGGCTAAACCTCATGCTTCAGACCCCCCCATACATACACAAACATGGTTCTTATTTTTCCTTATTTTTTGACACTCAAAATCTATTTTTCCCTTATTTTTACCCATTTTTTCTATTTTTCTTGTATTTTTTGCAATATTAAATAACTAAAAATACAAAATGAGTTGTGGGCTGTGGCCCTTAGGTTCATTTGCAGCAAAAACACAAATTTAGTTGGTGTGTCTTATTATATTTTCCATTTATATATCAAAAACACCCAACTTCCCCATATTTCGCGTGTTTTAGGGTTTTACACCATTAATTTCAGTCACAACACTTATGATTTTCTGATTTTCTGATGTTCTGAGCATTAATTGATCAAACTCATAGCAAACAACAACATAATGCATAATCATCCCATGGGAACAAGTATTCATAAAGCAACTTGCATAAAACATTAATTTCCTTTGTAAAGATGAGATTACAGTTCTTTGCGGGTTGCGGGTTTTTATTTGCCATATCTCCGGCTGATTTCCAACAACCATTAATGCTCATGACAATTCGGAATTAGCAATCTTCATTCCTCTTGAACCACGGATCAATCCGGTCTTCATTGGACAAGCATCCGTCATCCATTCTTCTTCTTCTTCTTCACCACATGAATCTGCCCTTAGAAGAGAGAGAGGGAGGAGTGAGAAAGATTGAAATCAGAGATCTTCATGAAGACCACCATTGCACAAGCAAATCACGGCATTATGACCAGCAGGCAGAGGGGAAGCAAGGGCAATGATAATTGGGGTGGGTTGTTTGCAGGTTGGAGGTTGAAGATCCACCCATGATGGCGCAATTTTCGGCGCATCCTGATGGCGCTCTCCTTCTCTCTCTCTCCACAATTTGTTCCCAACATTTCATGTGACATTTCATTCTTGGGCTCCCAAGGGTCACTTATCAATTTTGGCCAAATTTTGTCCACCCCTTTGTATCTTGCCTGGTTTCTTGGCCATTTCCCCCCGTCCGGACTCCGAATTGAGCTCTAAAAAATCCTGGGCGGTCCGGCTTGACATCTGACATTGGTAGGTAACTCTTGACAACCCGCATGACAGTCTGAAAAATTATGAAAAATCAACAAGTGTCACTCGGGCACCTTTAAAGCACCTTGCCACTTAAAATTGTCCTAGATCGAGCCGCCGCCTTCGACGTTGAATATTTTTCCCTTGATATTCGTAATTTTTAGCTATTTTTAATCACTTCTCGGCATCAAAATTCCACTCTCACAGCAGCACGAGCAATGTGGCAGCTTCTTCCTCCCTCTCCCTTAAGCTTAAGGGGGAGGTTCTTATAGGCTAAGGTGGGGGGGTAGCCACCCAAGTGGCAGGTGCATGATTCCCTCCCCCATGCCCCTCCACCACTTAACTCAAGAATCCCTCTCACCCGCCATGCAACGGCTGAAGGGGAGGGAGTTTATCCATTAAAAAAATTTGCCAAAAATTTATCAATTATCCCTTTTGCTTTCCCGTGAAGGGTGTTCCTATGTGGGCTTGCGGTCTTTAGCTACGGTCTTCCATACACGACGCGTGCTAGTATTTATTGAAGCACGCGGGGTAAGCACTTAGCCAAGGCTTTTTTCGTTGCGGGAGATTACTTTAATTTACTTTTGCAAAGGATGTGCGAGGTCCAAGATCATTAATATTTCTTGCGGAAATATTACAGCTTCACTGGTAGGAACCAAGAGGGGTGGGATGGGATGGATGGGAGCCTTACCCTTGCCTTCGATGACCACAAGCGGTATGACTATTGAGATATCGAGCTCCACTCATGATATGCCAGGGTGACCGTTGTGCATTTATGTCACCGACTTGTTAGTTGTAGATCCGGTTGGTACACCACCTATGAATAATAGCTAGATGACAGCTATCATTATCTACTCTAGTTCGTGGCTCAGTTAGTATGCCACCTTAGTTAGTTGAGTTTTGTTTGAGACCCATATATAGGGTTCTTCTATTTCTATGTACTAGAGTTCTTTTTGGCTTACACAACTAAGAAGAGGAAAGCTGTTTTCAGCCTCCACCTGTGTGTGTATTCCCCCATTGTGCAAGCAAGAAAGCTACAAGTGAGACTCCTTCCTTCTCTCCCACAATCTTGACATGGTATCAGAGCCTGGTTCGTGGTAAGGAGCTCAAGGAAGCAAACCAACTGTAAAATATTACATGGCGTAGCGAACAAAATCTGAGAAAGAGATAGAGAGTACACAACAGATAAGAGGAGAATCACTAAATTCTTTAGCTCCAAACAACTGATACAAAGATGGCTTTGTCCACCCGTGCGCTTCCACTGTGTGAAGCTTAGATGGCGATCTAGATAGAAGATAGGTGAAGAGCTTAAGGCTAGCTGGAACAACAACTCTGAGTGGGTGAAAGATGAGTGATCGATGGCTGTGAAGGGATTTAGCTTTTATAGCTTGCGAAGGCCGTGAGGTTGGCCTGACCCACCTACCATATAAGCCTCCACTAGTCGGCCAGGGAATATTCCCTTTACCATCGGGCCGGGGGCACTGCCCCTTTTAACTCCCTTACCCCACAACTCGATGCAATGTGCTCGAGTTGCTACCAGCTTAACCACTCCATCTAACCCAAAGATTAGACCCACAACGGTCACCTTTTTGCCATCCGGTCACATAGACCTCATCTGATATACAAAGTTAGGACTCAATCAATGTCTGGGCTTACATTTGGCTTCTCCTCATAATGGGGGCCTTACAACTTTGAGCACCATGGATCATTGGTAGCGCCTAATGAGGGTGTGGCATTGATCATATCTAACACCCCCCCTCAATGTCCACCCATAGGTGAACTATCTCCTCGGCCCAATGCCGAGTCTCTGAAGATGAACTTGAAGCACATCCTTCGTAAGTACTTTGGTGAAGATATTTGCTCCATTCTCCTCTGTTGGTAGATAGTAGACCAGTTCCACTATCCCATCCTCCATCAAATCACGCACATAGTGATACTGGATCTCTATGTGCTTGGTGCGCGCATGAAACACTCGATTTTTGGCAATGGCGATGCAACTCTGATTGTCACATCTTAGCATAGTCGGTTCTTCATCCTGCACTCCCATATGCCATAGAATTCTTCTCAACCATATGGCTTCACATGCAGCAAAACAAGCTGCCTTGTACTCTACTTCGGTAGAAGACAATGCCACTGTTGGTTGCTTCTTACTAATCCAAGAGAAAATTCCTGAACCCAAAGAGAAACAATAACCAGAAACTGACTTCCAAGAATCAATGTCTCCTTCCCAATCTGAATCACAGTTCCCCACAAGAGAAGTTTCGAAACTGTATGTGATACCATAGTCAAGAGTTTTCTTCAAGTATCTGAGCACCGGCATCCCAGCCTTCTAATGACTCATGAGGTTTGTTTGAGAACCTACTCAAAACACCAATAGCAAAACTGATATCTGGTCTGGTGTTACACAAGTAAATCAGACTACCGACCAACCTCCTATACCTCCCAATGTCTGCTACTGCTGATGTATCCTCGACGCATAACTTTGCATTCACCTCCATAGGTGTAGCTATCTCCTTGCACTCGGTCATGCCAAATGCCTTCAAGATCTCCCATGCATACTTCTTCTGAGAGATGAAGATCTTTCCTAGCTCTTGCTAGACTTCAATCCCCAAACAATAGTGCAACAAGCCCAAGTCTGTCATTTCAAACTAAGAACTCAAAGCCTTTCGAGTTTGGTTGATCATATCTTCATAATCACCTGTAATAAAGAAGGTCGTCCACATATAGGACAATCACTACAAACTTTTTACCATCCCTGTAAACATACAAGTTAGCATCTGAGGCACATCTTTTGAAGTTTAGGTTTAAAAAGAACTTATCTATCCGCTGGTACCATGCTCTGGGGGCTTGTTTCAGCCCATATAATGCCTTCTTCAGCTTACACACTTTGTTCTCAGAATGGGGGGCCTCAAACCCTGGTGGCTGAGGCACGTACACCTCCTCCTTGAGGTCACCATTTAAGAACACTGACTTAACATCCATTTGGTACACTGGCCACTTCTTGTGGGTAGCCACTGCAAGTACTGTGCGAATAGTGGTCATTCTGGCAGTTGGGGCAAATGACTCTTGAAAATCAAACCCTTCAACTTGTGAAAATCCTTGGGCAACCAGTCTAGCTTTGTAATTTTCTAAGGTACCATCAGCCTTGTACTTTACCTTCCAGATCCACTTGGTGCCAATAACCTTCCGCTTTGCTGGTCGATCCACTAGCTCCCAAGTGTCATTCTTCATTATGCTGTCATACTCCGCTTGCATAGCAGCCTTCCTTGATGGATCTACAAGTGCTTCTTCTAAGTCAATTGGATCCTTTACTTCTCTCATAATCTCAACCATCAAGGCCATATTGACTATGTGAGCAGAAGCCCTCCTTTGATCCTCTATTGTCTGAGACCTCCTTGGTCTGTCTGCCTTCTCCTCAATAGATGCAGGCATAGGATTATTGTGGTCATAGAGCTGCTTCACCCAACGCAGCAATGGATTTTTCGGTGGGGTGATGTCAGGTTGGTGAACTTTTTCCTCATCATCTGAAGATGATGTTTCCTCCTCCTTAAGGATAGGGATAGCTCTCGGGATAGGTTCATAGTGGACTACTTCTTTGCTTGATGATAAAGTGGAAGAACTTGCCTTCTCCTCCTCCACTGTATGCGGCTCCTCCTTGAACACCACATCACGGCTCGCGATGATCTTCTTTGCCTCTTGGTCATATAATTTGTAAGCCTTCTGCTCATCACTATAACCCAAGAAGATACATTTTCTGCTTTTTGGTTTTAACTTGTTTCTCTTCTCATTTGGAACATGTGCATAACATTCACATCCAAAAATTCTAAAATGTGAGACAGATGGTTTCTTGCCAGTGTAAGCCTCATGAGGTGTTTTTCCCTTGAGAGCCTTTGTATAGCTCCGATTTAGAATGTAGACTGTAGTATTAACAGCTTCAACCCAAAAATGGTTAGGCAATCCCTTGCCCTTTAGCATGCATCTTGCCATCTCCACAATGGTGCGATTCCTGCGTTCCACAACACTGTTCTGCTGAGGTGTGTGAGGCGTCGTCAATTGACGCTTGATCCCTTTGCTCTTGCAAAAGCCTTCAAACTCCTTTGAGTTGAACTCACCACTACCATTTGTTCTAAATTTTTTCACACTTTTCCCTGTTTCATTCTCAACAAGTTTTAGCCATTCTTTAAACTTACCAAAAGCTTGAGCCTTATCACGAAGGAAGTACACCCATATCTTCCTACTATAGTCATCGACAATCAACATAAAATAAGAAGATCCCCCCAAGGCCTGTGTAGGCATCTTACCACACAAGTCAGCATGCACCAACTCTAGAGGAGCTTGTGCTCTATTCTTGCTTTCTTGTGGAAATGCCTTTCTCTGTTGCTTGCCCATCATACAAGCTTCGCATGGTTCCTTCAATTCAGTTATTGTAGATAGGTGAGCAACCATACCTTGCTTTTGCATCTCCTTCAACACTGCAAATCCGATGTGTCCAAACCTTTCATGCCAAAGCTTACTTGTGCCCACTCCAGTGGTGGCTGTAAGAGCACTTAGCTCATACAAGTTGTTCCTTCTTTCTCCTTTGCCAATAATTGTGCCAGCACTATCAAGAATTGAACCTCACTTCATGACCAAGATCAGTTATGGCAGCAAACTGATAAGAGATTTCTCCTGATTTCGGGAACATACAACACATTTGAAAGCTTTTTGACTTCACCATTTGCAACAACAAAAGAAATAGTACATGTGCCCGCAGCAGGGCATTTAGCATCATTCCAACCGTCATAGTGATGGATTCTTATAGAGGCTGCATAGAACTGTATAGAACTTTCTTGTTGGTCATGTGACGAGAGGCCCCACTATCCAACACCCATGAGTCAGTGGTAGATTATTCTTGCACCGAGGAGCACACTTCCTCAATGGTCTCCATGAATAATTCGAGCTCTGCTTCAGCCATATTGGCTGTCTCTTTCCCTTTACTTTTAAGGGTACCATTCTTTTCATCTGCCTTCTTGACACGACAATCTGCAATTGTATGTCCTTTCTTCTTGCAGTAGAAGCACTCTCCTTGAAACTTCTTCTTTCCGCCCTTCTTCTTTTTGTCACCATCATTTTTGGTGGAGGAACCACCTTTGCCTTTTGCATTGGCAGAGAATGCAGCATCTCCATTGTTGATTCCTTCTCAGGCTTTTAGCCTCAACTCCTCCTCCATTAATAATGCACAAAACTCCTCAAAATTCAAAGGTTGAGGTCTCACCTGAGTATTAAGGGCAGTTACTAATCCATCAAACTTTTGTGGACAAATCCGAAGACACCTCCGAGCTAGCTCTTCGCTAGTCTTTTGTATCCCAGGGCCAGCCATCTGGTCGCGTAGATTCTTAATCCGAGTGATGAATGCTTCAACCGTCTCTCCTTCAGCAAACTTCTCCACTGCTAGTTGATTCTCTAAGTTTTGAATCCTTGTTTGGTTTCGTGTTTCATACTGACTCCTTAGTACATTCCAAGCCTCTGATGCTTTGGTTGTATGCTGAATCAAAGTCAGAACACTGTCAGACAGCTTGTAACTAAGGCACACAATGCATCTGCATTCCTTCATTTCCAAGCTCATAGAAGATCTGCATTCAGAGGAATCATCACACTAGGATTTTATGGGTCGGGGGTAGGCAGTGGTTCTGCGTCAGTCCCCAGCACAGTCTCCAGAAGCTCATAAGAGTCAAGGATAGTTGTAATTTTGAACTTCCACAAGGTGTAGTTTGTACCATCTAACTTGCCTTCGCTGAAGGTTGGTGGATGAATTCTCAGTGTTTGAATAGCCGGTACAGCAACACCACCTCGTGCACCACTTCCTCATGCGCCAGAACCGCTTCTGCAAGTCGACATAGTTTCTCTTTGCTGTTGAAGCCTTTGCCTCTTGCACACTCTCCGATCTCTAGAGCCCCCTGGGCTCTAATACCATATAAAATATTACACGGCCCAGCGAACAGAATCTGAGAAAGAGATAGAGAGTACACAACAGATAAGAGGAGAATCGATAAATTCTTTAGCTCCAAACAACTAATACAAAGATGGCTATGTCCACCCGTGCGCTTCCACTGTGTGTGAAGCTTAGATGGCGATCTAGATAGAAGATAGGTGAAGAGCTTAAGGCTAGCTAGAACAACAACTCTGACTGGGTGAAAGATGAGTGATCGATGGCTGTGAAGGGGTTTAGCTTTTATAGCCTGCGAAGGCCGTGAGGTTGGCCTAACCGACCTACCATATAAGCCTCCACTAGTCGGCCAGGGAATATTCCCTTTACCAAAATATGGGCCCCTTTTAACTCCCTTACCCCGCAACTCGATGCAATGCGCCTCGAGTTGCTACCAGCTTAACCACTATCAAGATTGTGGGAGAGAAGGAAGGAGTCTCACTTGTAGCTTTCTTGCTTGCACAATGGGGGAATACACACAAGGGTAGAAGCTGAAAACAGTTTTCCTCTCTTTGTTGTGTAAGCCAAAAGAACTCTCGTACAAAAGAAATAGAAGAACCCTATATATGGGTCTCAAACCAAACTCAACTAACTAAGGTGGCATACTAACTGAGCCACGAACTAGAGTAGATAAGGATAGCTATCATCTAGCTATTATTCATGGGCGGTGTACCAACCGCATCTGGAAACTGACAAGTCGATGACATAAATGCACAATGGTCACCCTGGCATATCGCGAGTGGAGCTCGATATCTCAACACTCCCCCTCAAGCTCAATCCCAATTCTTTCACACCAAGCAGGTCTCTGAACTTGCGCAGCTTCTCTGCGCCCAATGCCTTTGTAAATATGTTAGCTACCTGATCCTCTGTGCTGACATAAACTAGATCAGTAAGACCTAGTAAAACCCTCTCCCGCACATAGTGATAATGCACCTCAATGTGCTTTGTTCTAGCATGATAGACTAGGTTATTTACCAAGTGTGTACTACTCATGTTGTCACAATAAATGACAACTAGCCCATCTGTAGGCTGATGCATATCATAAAGTAGCTTATGCAACCAAGCTACCTCACATGTAGCCATTGCTACACCCCTGTACTCAGCCTCTATGCTCGACAAGGCAAGTGTAGGCTGTTTCTTGCTGCTCCAAGTGATTGCAGCACTCCCAAAAGAGAACACATATCCACTGGTAGATCGTCTATCAGAAATACTACCAGCCCAATCAGCATCAGTGTATCCATGCAACTGTATCTGAACCCCAGTCTCATAAAATAGTCCATACTGCAATGTGGACTTCACATACCTGAGTATGCGTCTAGCCGCATCCAAATGCGGTTTCCTTGGAGCCTGCATAAACTGACTTACCAATCCAATAGCATAGTTCAAATCTGGCCTGGTAATAGTCATATAAATCAAACTTTCTACTATGCGTCTATACACAGTAGGGTCTTCCAGAAGCTCACCTACATCTGCGCTTAGCTTCACATTCTGCTCCAAAGGAACTGAAATAGGCTTACAGCCTGTCATCCCATATTTGGACAGCATGTCCAATCCACATTGCCTCTGCAAGAGTCGTATCCCACTTGGTGATCTAATCACCTCAATGCCCAAGAAATAATGCAGCTCTCCCAAATCCTTCATCTCAAACTTCTGCTTCAATAGCATTTTCACATGAAGGATATCTTCATCACTATCACCTGTCATAATCAAATCATCAACATAAATGACAAGTAGCATAATACCTTTCTCTGTTTTTCTCACATAAAGTGAAAAATCTGCCTTGGAAATCTGAAATCCAATAGTGACAAGATACTGTCCTATCTTGTCAGACCATGCTCTAGGTGCTTGCTTCAAGCCATACAAGGCTTTCTTCAACCTGCAAACAAACTCAGGATGAATAGCATGCACATAACCTGGTGGCTGCTCCATATATACCTCTTCTTGTAAATCACCATGCAAGAAGGCATTCTTTACATCCATCTGATGTAAAGACCATCCCTTTGATACAACCATAGCAATGACTGCTCTTACGGTTGCCATCCTTGCAACCGGGCTGAATGTTTCTTCATAATCAATGCCATATGTTTGTGCATACCCCTTGACTACTAATCTTGCCTTGTATCTGTTCACAGAACCATCTGCATTGTGCTTCACCTTATAAATCCACTTACAACCAATTGCATTCTTATCTTTAGGCAAAGGTACCAATTCCCATGTAGCATTTGCTTCCAAGGCATCCATTTCTTCATCCATGGCTTTCTCCCATTTTTCTTTTCCCATGGCTTGCTCAAAAGAAGTGGGTTCTGGTTCCTGTATCACTTTGACCATATAGGCATAGTGAATGGTTGTAAATCCATCATATTTCAGCCTATCCACAGGATACCTAACTCTGGTAGATCTGCACAAAGTAGGTTCACTCCCAGGTGCTCTCAAAACATCCCTGGTCTTCCTTACTCTAGGTGTAACAATAGAAGGAATACCCAACTCATCATCAATGCTCTGTTCTGAGCCACTGGATTCACCATCCACATAAGAGTGACCTGCATTCATATCAAACATGGGCTGATCTATCTTCTCTTTTCCTTTTCATGATACCTGCATACCACTATCTGCATTGCTTTGAGAAGATTCTCCTGATCTCAATCTTCCTGTCCATGGCGAAGAATGTGAACCACTGCTAGAGGACGCTCTAGGTCCACTAATATTTTGTGACTGCTGCTATGAATTTTGTGCAGCATTACCATTTTGTGCATCTACATCATCAATCACATTTATTGGTTTATACCAACTACTCATCTCATCAAAAACAACATCTCTGCTCACTGTAAACTTACGAGTAGAAGGGTTATAGCATCTATACCCTTTTTGTTGCTGCAGAGAGTAACCAATAAAGATGCACTTCTTAGCTTTTGGATCCAACTTGGATCTCAACTCATCTGGCACATGAACATAGGCAATGCAACCAAAAATCTTCAAATGAGAAATATCTGGTTTCCTACCAGTATACCTCTCCTCTGGAGTCATCCCATGTATTGCTACAGTGGGAGTCCTGTTCATTATGTAGACTGTTGTAGCAACTGCTTTAGCCTAGTAAAAATCTGGCAAGTCTTTTTTGTTGAGCATGGCACGAGATACCTCTCCAATATGCATGTTTTTTCTTTCTACAATTCCATTTTGCTGTGGGGTATGACTACATGAATATTGCTGCTTTATGCCATGCTCCTGCAAGAACCTTGCAAACTCATTTGAGAGGTACTCTCCCCCTCCATCTGACCTTAGGCATTTTATTTGCAGGCCTGTTTCTTTTTCAACCATAGCTTTAAGAGTTTTGAAATGCCCAAAAACTTCACTTTTCTTTTTCATAAAATACACCCAAACTTTTCTGCTATAGTCATCAATAAAAGTGACAAAATAATGACAGCCTCCAAGAGATGTAGCTTTAGTAGTCCACACATCAGAGTGGATTAATTCCAATGGCTTCTTACTCTCTTGAACATGTCTAGGAAATGGTTTCCTTGCCTGTTTTCCAAATTGACAGGCTTCACATACCTTATGTATTTCTGCAACCTTGAATTTAGGCAATCCTGCAACAATATTTTGGGCCTGCATTGATTTAAGTCGCTGTACATTAACGTGACCAATGCGTTTATGCTAGATATCAATATCTGCAACTACACCGGTCCCATGTGCAAACATTGCTGCACTCAATTCAGGCATGTTTGCATCCAACGTAAACATTCTGCCCTTCTTCTTTCCTTTTGCTATCAAGCGACCTTTATTTTTCATATCCTCAACAAAGCATCCATGAGGATTAAATCTGACCTGCAAGCCCTGCTCAACCATTTGACCAACAGAAACCAGATTCTTGGTGATATTCGGGACATGAAATATATCAGACAGGTATTTCTTTTTCCCATCCTATATCATAGACAAATGAATTTTTCCAATCTGCATAATAGGATATGTAGAATTGTTCATGTGCTGCACCATAAACAAATGCTCATTTCTGTCATCACCCTGTCTACTAGAAGATGCATAATTCTCTTGTTGCAATTTTCCATTCATGA
Source organism: Lygodium microphyllum (assembly GCF_053477565.2). NCBI lineage: Eukaryota > Viridiplantae > Streptophyta > Polypodiopsida > Schizaeales > Lygodiaceae > Lygodium > Lygodium microphyllum. Next base: position 123,293,858 of record NC_141159.1, on the reverse strand, counting down.
TGCCATTCTGCTTTTTATAGTAGTCTTTAGCCATATGACCCAGTTTACCACAGTAATAGCATTCAACATTGATGTTTTCATTTTGGCCTCTTTGCCATCCACCATGACCTCTTTGGCTCCCCTTGCCTCTAGAGTTACCACGTCCTCCTCCATAGGACTGGTTTTCTTGAGTTTGCTGCATATTCTGATTCTACCACGGCCTCCAGATCGACCTCCTCTACCTCTGCCTCTACCTCTTCCAGCATTTGAGTAGAAGACAGCTTCTTTTGAAGTTCCTCCTAAAGAAGATGCACCACCATTTCTCTACTCTTCAGAAATTAGAAGAGCAATCAACTCCTCAAAATCAGGAAATCTTTCATGGATGGAAATGGATGTTCGGAACTGTGCATAATCCTTTCCTAGACCATTCAAGGTCACAGAAACTAAATCATCATCTTCCACTGGCGACCCAATGGAAGCAAATGCATCTGCAATCTTCTTCACCTTCATGTGGTAGTCATTGATGCTCATATTTTCTCTTTGCACATTATGCAACTCTTGCTTGAGCTGCATTTTCCTGGCTTGCGTATTTGTGCTATACATTTTTTACAAAGTATCCCATGCCTCCTTTGGCGTACTTGCATCTTGAATATGCACAATCATAGAGTCTGAAATGCTAATAGACAGCCAGTACATAACTTTCTTGTCTCTCTCATGCCATGCTTTAAATGCCTGCATTTGCTGTTGATTGGGAACATCAGGAAGAACTGGTTCTTCTTCATTTCCTGCAACAAATTCCCAATATCCTTTTCCCATAAGGAAATTCGTCATTCTAAACTTTCATGCTTGGAAGTTGTTCTTGTCAAGCTTTTCAGTGACAAACTGTGAAAGATAATCAGACGCCATTACAGAACGCTGCAAAAAATGCTGTCACTGCAAAGAACACAGCTTCAGCCTCACAAGGGCAAATCTACAAAACTAACGAAAGTGGTATTTGACCACATAGTCACTTCCTATTGACGATTTTGTATCAACAAGCAATAGGGATGATTCTGTAACTCCTAATGTCTCTGTGCACAAGCATACGATGCAATTTCTACAGTAACTTTTCACCGACCTGTAGAACACTGGTCGCACAGCATAAAACTGGGCCTTTTCCTGAGTGCATGCAGAAAACTTCCGCCTCCAAAACAAGCCCCAAAATGACCTCAAATCAAAAAACCAGGGTCACCGAGAACAAGGCTCTGATACCATGTCAAGATTGTGGGAGAGAAGGGAGGAGTCTCGCTTGTAGCTTTCTTGCTTGCACAATGGGGGAATACACACAAGGGTGGAGGGTGAAAACAGTTTTCCTCTCTTAGTTGTGTAAGCCAAAAGAACTCTCGTACAAAAGAAATAGAAGAACCCTATATATGGGTCTCAAACTAAACTCAACTAACTAAGGTGGCATACTAACTGAGCCACGAACTATAGTAGATAAGGATAGCTGTCATCTAGCTATTATTCATGGGTGGTGTACCAACCGCATCTGCAAAACAACTGACAAGTCGATGACATAAATGCACAATGGTCACCCTGGCATATCATGAGTGGAGCTCGATATCTCAACAACCACTCCATCTAGCCCAAAGATTAGACCCACAACGGTCACATTTTTGCCATCCGGTCACATAGACCTCATCTGATATACAAAGTCAGGACTCAACTAATGTCTGGGCTCACATTTGGCTTCTCCTCATAATGGGGGCCTTACAAGTTTGAGCACCATGGATCATTGGTAGCAGCTAATGAGGGTGGGGCATTGATCATATCTAACACCAACTTCGTGGCGTTCTGGTAAGAGGACCGGTGTTGCTTTCATTTTTCGAGTTTGGGAGCAAGTCTATGCAGGTAGCACAGCCGGAAAGTGCAAGAGTGCATTGTCTTAGATTGAGATGCCCTTCGCGGTGTAGCAAGAGGGCAGTATATGCTGCGGGAGATGGCTTTAGCCCTTAGTTGCCCTATTTTTTTGATTCAAGGCCATTTCGGGGCCCGTTTTGGAGGCGGAAGTTTTCTGCACGTATTGAGGTGATTAGATCACCAAGTGGGATACGACTCTTACAGAGGCAGTATGGATTGGACATGCTATCCAAATATGGGATGACAGGCTGTAAGCTCCTTACCACGAACAAGGCTCTGATACCATGTCAAGATTGTGGGAGAGAAGGAAGGAGTCTCACTTGTAGCTTTCTTGCTTGCACAATGGGGGAATACACACAAGGGTGGAGGCTGAAAACAGTTTTCATCTCTTAGTTGTGTAAGCCAAAAGAACTCTCGTACAAAAGAAATAGAAGAACCCTATATATGGGTCTCAAACCAAACTCAACTAACTAAGGTGGCATACTAACTGAGCCAAGAACTAGAGTAGATAAGGATAGCTGTCATCTAGCTATTATTCATGGGCGGTGTACCAACCGCATCTGCAAACTAACAAGTCGGTGACATAAATGCACAACGGTCACCCTGGCATATCACGAGTGGAGCTCGATATCTCAACAAACACTCCATCTAACCCAAAGATTAGACCCACAACGGTCACCTTTTTTCCATCCGGTCACATAGACCTCATCTGATATACAAAGTCAGGACTGAACCAATGTCCAGGCTCACATTTGGCTTCTCCTCATAATGGGGGCCTTACAACTTTGAGCACCATGGATCATTGGTAGCACCTAATGAGGGTGGGGTATTGATCATATCTAACACCAACTTCGCGGCGTTCTAGTAAGAGGACCAGTGTTGCTTTCATTTTTCGATTTTGGGAGCAAGTCTCTGCAGGTAGCACAGCCTGAAAGTGCAAGAGTGCATTGTCTCAGATTGAGACGCCCTTCGCGGTGTAGCAAGAGGGTAGTATATGCTGCGGGAGATGGCTTTAATCCTTAGTTGCCCTGTTTTTTTGATTTGAGGCCATTTCGGGGCCCGTTTTGGAGGCGGAAGTTTTCTTCACGCACTCAAAAAAAGCCCTGTTTTTTGCTGTGCGACCACTGTTCTATAGGTCGGTGAAAAGTTACCATAGAAACTGCATTGTATGCCTGTGCGCAGAGACATTGGGAGTTACAAAATCATCCTTGTTGCCTGTTGATGCAAAATCATCCCTAGGAAGTGACTGTGTGGTCAAATACCACTTTTGTCAGTTTTGCAGATTTGCCCTTGTGAGGCTGAAGCTGTGTTTTTTTGCAGTGACAGAATTTTTGGCAGTGTTCTGTAATGGCATCTGATTCTCTTTCACAGATTGTCACTGAAAAGCTTGACAAGAACAACTTCCAATCATGGAAGTTTAGAATGACGAATTTCCTTATGGGAAAAGGATATTGGGAATTGCAGGAAACGAAGAAGAATCAATTCTTCCTGATGTTCCCAATCAATAACAAATGCAGGCATTTAAAGGATGGCATGAGAGAGCCAGAAAAGTTATGTACTGGCTGTCTATCAGTATTTCAGACTCTATGATTGTGCATATTCAAGATGCAAGTACGCCAAAGGAGGCATGGGATACTTTGTCAAAAATGTATAGCACAAATACGCAAGCCAGGAAAATGCAGCTCAAGAAAGAGTTGCACAATGTGCAAAGAGAAAGTATGAGCATCAATGACTACCACATGAAGGTGAAGAAGATTGTAGATGCATTTGCTTCCATTGAGTTGCCACTGGAAGATGATGATTTAGTTTCTGTGACCTTGAATGGTCTAGGAAAGGATTATGCATAGTTCTGAACATCCATTTCCATCCGTGAAAGATTTCCTGATTTTGAGGAGTTGATTGCTCTTCTAATTTCTGAAGAGCAGAGAAATGGTGGTGCATCTTCTTCAGGAGGAACTTCAAAAGAAACTGTCTTCTACTCAAATGCTGGAAGAGGTAGAGGCAGAGGTAGAGCAGGCCGATCTGGAGGCCGTGGTAGAAATCAGAATATGCAGCAAACTCAAGAAACCCAGTCCTATGGAGGAGGACGTGGTAACTCTAGAGGCAGGGGGAGCCAAAGAGGTCATGGTGGATGGCAAAGAGGCCAAAATGCAAACAGCAATGTTGAATGCTACTATTGTGGTAAAATGGGTCATATGGTTAACCATTCTATAAAAAGCAGAATGACATCATGAATGGAAAGTTGCAAATATTGATATCTGGCATAAACGCATTAGTCATGTTAATGTACAACGACTTAAATCAATGCAGGCCCAAAATATTGTTGCAGGATTGCCTAAATTCAAGGTTGCAGAAATGCATAAGGTATGTGCAGCCTATCAATTTGGAAAACATGCAAGGAAACCATTTCCTAGACATGTTCAAGAGAGTAAGAAGCCATTGGAATTAATCCACTTTGATGTGTGGACTACTAAAGCTGCATCTATTGGAGGCTGTCATTATTTTGCCACATTTATTGATGACTATAGCAGAAAAGTTTGGGTGTATTTTATGAAAAAGAAAAGTGAAGTGTTTGGGCATTTCAAAACTCTTAAAGCTATGCTTGAAAAAGAAACAGGCCTGCAAATAAAATGCCTAAGGTCAGATGGAGGGGGTGTAACGTTTGAGTAAACATTTTTCTTAAGGATAATATTTAAAAAAAATTCCCCTCCCCAGCTGACTGTTGTGTTGGAAGGGGAGGGGAATAGTAACGAAGCAGAAGCTCCTCGGTGGAGCTCGCGGGTATGGCATGGCCATGCATGCCGACACGAGGAGAGGGAGGATCCCCCTCCCCTTCCCTATTTAAATAGGGGGAGACACTGCCATCAAGGATGGGGAATATGTGAGGAGGAGGGCCGCCAGTTTGTAATGTTGAGAGAGAGAGTAGGTTACACCAACGACGCTACCGCCTTGCAATAGGAAGGAGGGAGGACCCCCTCGTCGTGACTCTGTCGAACAAGGCTGTCAAGCTGCCGCTGCGCCGCCATCGGACGGCTAGTCACCCCCCTCCCACCTGGAAGCTTTAGAAGCTTCCTGGGGGGAAGCTTCTAAAGGGCTTTCTTAGCCCCCATTCCCCCCTGGTGTTAAAATTTCCCCCCCTCTCACCCCCGTGTTTAACCTTTAAAGCCCCCTTTTATACCCGTTCTTAAACCCCTTTTCCATTCCCTTGGAACCATTATCACCTTTCCCCCCCTCCCGGTTTAAATCCTTTTTAAGGGCCTTCCTTAGCCCCCTTTCCCCTGGTTCAAATCCGCCTTAACCCCCCTGTGTTTAACCTATAAGCCCCCCCTTCTTGGGCTTTTTTGAAACCCCTTTTCACCCCCCTCGTGTCCCCTTTTTTTTCACACCCTTTTCCCCCATGCTATAAGCCCCTTTCACCCTTCACCTTTCCCCTTTTACCCTTTCACCCCCGGGTTTTAAACCCCTAAGCCTTTTTCACCCCGTGTCCTAAAACCCCTCCAAGAATCCCCCTTCCTATACCTTTCACTCCCATGTCCAAAGTTCTCCCAAGCCCTCTTCTTACGCTTTTTGGAATCACACACACACACACCCTTTTCCCTGTGTATATACCCCTATAGGGCCCTTTCTTTAGGCTTTGTAAACCTTTCCATCCCAAAGAAACTAAGACCTTAAAGGTCTTATTACCCCTCCTCGTGGTTAGTCCCTTAGCAGTTCCTTGCCTTTCCAAAAATACCCTTGGGACTTGATTTCTCCCCTACTCGAAAAAAAGAGAAGAAGAGTATTGACATGCAAGGAAGCGACGGTGGAATTCTGAAAAGGAGTGTAAAGCTGCTTCCACATTTGAAGGACTACAACTGCGATGCCTCCTAAGAAAGTCCAAGGAGTAGCTACAGGAGGGTCATCTCCCGATATCCATGTGGATATCTCACCCCAAACCCAGGTTTTTCCTTCTTAATTTTATATCGGTTTTAATTCAATTGTGCAAGATGAATTGTTAGGGATAAGATATATTTTATCCTAGTTATTCACAACGAAGGAATTTAGTTTAATGGAACATGCAAAATAAATAAAGTATAAACATAGTTTTCCTTCAAGTAGCATTATGCATTGAAACAAATTATGAGCAAGATTATTTACTCACTAAAGTAATATACTTTGGTTAAGCCTAGAAGGTATAAAACTGCATCTTGCACTATTAACCCCTATTTCTTTTTACAACAAATCATCATGGAAAGTGCAAATCATGAAAGGATTCTTGCGATGCTTAAACTCTAAGAAGTTATCATTGCTAACTGCATAACTTAGCAAGGGAAAGATTGCTTATTTAGCGTGAGTTTGTTCGCAAAGAAAAGGGAAGATTAGTTGAATTTAACCTAACCTCAAATCGATGAGGTATATGATTGAAAAGTCAATTGACACGTAAATAACAAATCATACGGAAGTAATCTCAAAATTACCTTCTAGAGTTAACCAAATTAAAAAAGCTGCGAAATATTCATTGGGAATGAATTAAAATCCAAGAAATGTTTATACCTTAAATACTTGCCCACATTCCCTGATTGTGCGATCAGTAAATTGTAAACGTAAAAGAAATTAGGGTTCGTCCCTGAGTTTCTTAAAAGAAAATAATAAAGCTAGGAAACCCTAGGTCTAACAAACGTCAGCTTAAAGAAACTGAAATAGATTATATCATAACTCCATTATCGCTTAGTACGATGTAGGACTTGTGCAGCAAGTATGAAGTCATATGGTCTTGTGATAAATTCACAAGAAGAAAGGCTAAAGTCCCGCAACAACGATGGCGGATCCTTACTCAAGTTATCTTGCAAAAGGATGTATACTTTGATATCCTTCTAAGTAAGGAAGGTTAAAAACCGAAAATTGAAGTGTCCAATGAACTTTAGGGTTTGACCAAGTTGGGTTAATAGGGTACACCCTAACCCAGAATATAAGGGATCTTGCAAAGTTGCAAGACACCCCGGATCGAGTGCTGGATGCATTCAAAAGGAAAGATTCCTTCCTTAGTAGTTTGCCAACAACAAAAATCGATCAATGGAGATGTTTGTGCTTACTAGAGATTTTAGAGCACTGTTTGACTTGTTTGACCAATGAATTACAAAATAAATAAGTATCTATACTTCAGGTTGAATGCCTGAAGGGAGTGGCAGCTTCAGTTACCCTCGACTGCCTGCCTGACCCTAACAAAGGGGGTTGTTGACCGCACTGGGAACGTGGACCGAACCCGCCGCGAGAGGTCTCTCTGTTGAGCGCTACTTGGAGCAGGAGGACTCTTGGGTGCCAGGGGGGCTCTGGCCATAAATCCCTCACCTTCCGGGTCCTGCACAAGAGGCTAACGTGACTCGGGATTGGATCTCGAAGCCCTCATACTAGTCTACGGGCAGAAACTTGGAATAGTGATCCCTGTGGATTGCTGGATAGCCTTCGGGTGGATTGTGGATAAGCCTACCGGCAGAACTTTGTATTTTGAAGATAAATATGATGATATGTTAATAAAGAACTTGTTTGATATTGTTTTTCTATGTCACGTGATAAGATTACGTGAAGGAATCAATGCTTAACGGATTAATTAAAGAAGCTGGTTGTTACATGTCCAACTAATGTGTTAGATAATTACATAACTAAAACAAACCGAGGAAAGTGCGGAGGATGGGCCATGGGTCCGTCCTACGGTTGGGTGGTCCCGATTGGCCGGGAACTTTTCTCAAATCTCGAAGAATAGCGGGATGATCGTCAAAGGACACGAACAACAAAAGCGTTGACCTAGAGTTATGTCTTACCCGATTTACGTTGTTTTAGGGGAATGGAATGGGACTATGCCTTATGGCAGAGAGGTTGATCTTTGCATCCCTCTCGTTTCCCATTCTCCTTGAACCAAGTGCAGCGTGAATCCACTTCAGACCTGGCATTTCTGCATAAAGTAGTTCGCTTGGGTCCGACGCTAGTTGCTGTTAGGAAATGACCAATCAGGAAAACCCTAATTCCGGTCAATCCTAAGTGGGAACGGCCAGAATACTTCCGCTACGTGGCAGATGCGAAAAGCCCTAGATCGCAAATCCCGTAACATTCCATGGGAGTGCCGGGCGAAGCTTTTTAGACATCCTTTCGGATGGACTACTAAGACATGTCGTGGATGATACTAGTGGACACGTTACAGTTGGTATCAGAGCCGACCAACAAACGGAATTGTTTTTATAAAATCTCAATGAAATGAAGTAAAGCAATTGTTGCTGTCCAAACATTTCCTTACCTTCAATGCTGTCTTGCAGAATTACGAAGCGTGGAACAAGTTTTTGGTATTTCGAGTTATGTTTATGACTGCAATGCATTCTCTGCTTTATAGACAAAGGATTGGGATGATGAACAACTTGGAGCAAATCTATAATCCATCACCTTTGTACATGGAAGGAAGATGGACAGGTGCTTCAGGAATCTACTATATAGCCACCCACCAGTTTGCTTATCTACAAACCAACCTAAAGAAGATCAAGTGGTTGGAAGACCTGAAAGTCGTGAAGCTGTTCGTTTTTGTGGAAGCTCACGTAAATTCGACTTTACATATTCGAGGTCGGAGGGTTGAGATGAACTCATATGTATATGAGGAAGTAACCCGTGTAATTCCCGCTGATAGGATTAAAGTGTTGGGCCGCCATGAGAAGTATGGATTCCAACAGAAAGGATATCCTGAACTTCCACTGACTTATCGATTCCTGAAGATCCATGACCCAAAACCTTACTATTACACAGTTCCTATAGATAAATGCAATACAACATTGTTCTCCCCAAACTAAATGTAACAATTGGCTTATCATCGCATGAAACATTGTATTCGAAAGGGCGATGACCATATAAATACAAATAAAGACTTATTTTATCAATGTCTGGCTGTGCATGAGAGTTGATAAAAAGTTAAGTAACTACATTGTTTACAAGATAGATGAATTAAAATTGTAATATAAGCTAACGTCGATTATCATACAATAACATTAAGAAAACCTTTATTTAGGCACAACCCTAGGTACAGGTTCCTAATTCGCCTCCTACATCAAGTACTGATGTGATCCAGGAGAAGAAGTTCCTTCTCAGCAGATTAAGCAACTCGAGTTTGACGGGAGAGGCAGATTCGTCCAAGCTGATGCTGAAATTTGGATTGAATCCATGGAGGATTACTTCGAAGCAGCCGGTACTGCACCCGCCAATCAGGCTATGCTCGCCAAGTTAAAGCTCACCGGCGAAGCCAGACTTTGGTGGAAGCAATGGTGCAGGGATCAAGGGATTGCAGAGGGATCCGTCACCTGGGAGAAGCTCAAGAAAGCCGTGCAGGGAAGATACTTACCACCTGCATATCACACACAGAAAATGAATGAGTTCTACGAGCTAAAACAGCTAGGACTCACTCTTGACGCATACTACTCTAAATTCGTCTCACTTTTAAAGTATGCACCACAGATGGACATGACACAGCAGGTGTCCAAATTTTGTGCGGGTTTAAATCCACCAGTAAATACCCGTCTTGAATCTATGCGTCCATCAGACCTTCAGGATGCACTCATTCGAGCAGCGCCTATAATTCAAGAGGTGCAAGCTAGACCAAGTTTTAACAAAACTTGGTCTTATAATGACCCGAACATAGGAGCATTCAGACCTCAAATGAAGAGAGTTCAAGGTCATAATCAGGGACAAAGAAAGAAAGCAAGGATGAATAACGTCAACAACTTTGTTCCTACTCAAAGTAATGGCCGAAACCTTCGTTGTTTCCACTGCAACGAACCCGGTCACTTCAAGAGGCAATGTCCCAAGCTTGGTGGAGGACATCACCAAGCGCCTTTCTAAGGAATAGGCCGTGGTCAAGGAGCCGCTACCTGAGGAAGAGGAAGAACTACCTACATTGCCAATAGGCAAATGTGCGAAGAAGGAGAAGAAGAAGATTCTACCATGGAAGCGGAGTTCGAAAGAGCGATAGTCCATGCCACTTTACACAAAAAAGGGCCGAATCGCCAGTTCTTGGTGATTTAGACACCGTCCTACTATCAAGATAAAGGTTTCAAGACCTTGATTGATTGTGGCAGTACACATTCCTTTATCTCACCAGCATGTGCAAAAAGATTAGAAATAACCACAGTAGAAGCACCTACCTTGCTTGTGGAATTGGCAAATGGTCATGAGGTTACTTGTACCAGGCAAACTGCTAAGGTGGAATTCTTTCTAGGAGGAAAGAAGACTTCGGTTAAATTCAGAGTCATGAATTTAGGTATCCATGAGTGTCTCCTCGGAACGGATTGGCTTAAGCCCAACGACGCCCACATTCACTGTGGAAAGGATCAAGTTTCCTTTCGAAACTCTGAAAGGGAATTAGTCACAACTCAAGGTGAGGCAGGAGTGCCAAGAATCCAATTGGCCAAAGTATCTCGGATCATAAAAGGAGTCAGAAAAGGATTACATGTTTACTTGATCAAACTCAACAAATTAGATCAAAAGCAAGAGTCTCATGAAGGACCTTCTTGGCTAAAGGAATACGTGTACGTATTCCCTGAAGAGTTGAATGAACTTCCACCTCAAAGAGAAGTGGATCATGAGATTAGGTTAGTACCTGGAGCTGCGCCAATTGCAAAGAGACCTTATAGAATGTCCATACCAAAAGCAATTGAGCTGAAGGAACAACTCAAGAAACTGTTAGATCAAGGATACATCCGACCTAGCAATTCACCATGGGGAGCTCCAGTACTATTCCAGAAAAAGAAAGATGGGACACTTCGACTATGTATTGATTACCGAGGGTTGAATCAATCAACAGTCAAGAACAAGTATCCTATTCCTAGAATAGATGAGCTTCTTGATCGTCTTCAGGGTGCGAAGATCTTCTCCAAGATTGATCTCAAGTCAGGTTACTATCAGATAAGGATCAAGGAAGAAGATATCCCAAAGACGGCCTTCAATACAATATATGGGCACTTTGAGTTCCTCGTTATGTCATTCAGGCTTACAAATGCACCTGCCACCTTCAATATGTTAATACAAGATATCTTTAGGCCATATCTTGATGATTTCGTGCTTGTCTTCTTCGATGACACTTTAGTCTATTCTAAACAGGAAGAAGATCATGAACCTCAACTTCGGATTGTCCTTGAGACAATGAGGTCACATAAGCTGTATGAAAAAATGAAGAAGTGTGCATTCTTCAAGCGTCAGATTGAATATCTGGGATTCATAGTATCATCAGAAGGAATATCAGTGGACCCAGCCAAGGTCAGAGATGTGCTTGAGTGGCCAACACCAGTATCCGTCAAAGAGATACATAGCTTTCTTGGATTGACAGGATGGTATAGGGTCTTCATAAAAAACTATGCTTTGATTGCAGCACCTTTGATGATGGACTTACTGAAGAAGCAAACTTCCATTGCATGGTCAACTCTCGAACAAAATAGCTTCGACAGATTGAAGCAAATTTTGGTATCAGCACCTATTCTAAAACTTCCAGACCTCAATAAGGAGTTCGAGGTAGTAACTGATTCTAGCATTCTTTCCTTGGGGTGTGTACTTATGCAGGAAGGTCATCCAGTAGTGTACTCTTCAAGGAAATTGAAGAGTCATGAAAGGAATTATGCTACGCATGATCTGGAATTGCTAGCTATCATCCATGCTCTAAAGCTCTGGAGACACTACCTGTTGGGTAACAAGTTTACTCTAGTAACCGACCATAAGAGTCTCAAATGGATCTTTACCCAGAACGAGCTCAACATGAGGCAACGTCGGTGGATTGAAGTGTTGGAGGAATATGATTTTGAAATCAAGTTCCGACCAGGGAAAGAGAATGTAGTTGCCGATGCGCTTAATCGCAAGGCATTCCTAAATTCCCTAATCTTGTAGAATCCATCAACGGCCAAATCTCTAGCTACAAAAGTATCTATGCCAAACAACCCTATACTTGAGTTAGCTAGAGAGGAAGCATGCCATGATTTGGCCTACCAATCAATGCTAAAGGAGATCTCTATCAAGGATCAGAACCAAAAGTTGCAGGCTAAGTATCATGAATTTTCCATTAATAATGGACTTGTCTACTATAGAACAAGGCTGTGTATACCAGCAAGTCAGTCACTTAAGCAGAAGATATTGTGGGAAGCTCATGATTCTCCTTTCGCAAGACATCCTGGCTATGCTAAGACTCTTAATGCAGTTAGGAAGAGCTACCATTGGGAGAGGCTCAAAGGTGACGTTCTCAAATATGTCATTGAGTTTTTGTCTTGCCAACGTATCAAAGCTGAACATGTCATGATGCCAGGGAAACTGCAACTGCTTGACATTCCCCAAATGAAGTGGGAATTCATCAGTATGGATTTTGTTGTAGGCCTACCCCAAGTCCAGGGAGGATACAACTCCATCATGGTTGTGGTTGACATGCTTACTAAGGTTGCACACCTTATTCTAGTAAAGACAAGCTATAAAGCCTCAGACATTGCAAGATTGTTTATCAAGGAGATATTCAAGCTACATGGTTTACCCAGAAGAATCATTAGTGACCGATATTCTCTCTTCACATCACACTTCTGGAGAGCTATCTTTGAAGCTATTGGGACTCAACTCTGTTTTAGCACCACCTACCATCCCCAAACGGATGACCAAACAAAGCGAGTAAATCAAGTCATCGAGGATATGCTTAGGGCATACTGATGTCGAGAGCCGAAGAGGTGGATTCAATACTTGCCTTTGGTTGAATTTGCCTACAATGCTTCTTACCAGCAGAGCATTCAGATGACCCCTTTTCAAGTATTATATGGTCATGATTGCAGAAGTCCCCTAAACTTCTCAGATCCAACCTTAAGGGTTGAAGCGTCAAGACAGATGTTGGAAGAGATGGATGACCAAATAAAGTCAATAAGACAGGACATCCAAGCGGCCAAGGATAGACAGAAGGCATATGTGGATTTGAAGCGTCAAGAAAGAGTCTTCGAAGAAGGAGACATGGTCTTCATTCGCGTACGCCCTAAAAAGAGTTCTCTATCCTTAGGAGATTGCAAGAAGCTAAGTCCAAGGTATTGTGGGCCGTACAAAATCCTCAAATGCCTAGGACCCAATGCTTATAAATTGCAACTTCTTGAGAACCTAAAGGTTCACAATGTATTCCATATCAGCCTATTGAAAAAAATATGTACCTAATCCTAACCATGTACTTGACGATCAACAAGTTGTAATGCCTAGTCAAGGAGTCCTTGAACTAAGGCCTAATAGGATCTTAGATATTAGGGAGAGACAATTAAGATCCAGAACCCTGAGAGAATGCCTCGTCTAGTGGAAAGATTATCCCGAACAGGATGCCACTTGGATAGATGAAGGCACTCTCTTCCATCAGTATCCCCAGTTTATCTCAACATGAGGACATCTCGATTCCTCTAAGGGGGAGAGAATGTAACATTTGAGTAAACATTTTTCTTAAGGATAATATTTAAAAAAATTTCCCCTCCCCAACCGACTGTTGTGCTGGAAGAGGAGGGGAATAGTAATGAAGCAGAAGCTCCTCAGTGGAGCTCGCGGGTATGGCACGGCCATGCATGCCGACATGAGGAGAGGGAGGATCCCCCTCCCCTTCCCTATTTAAATAGGGGGAGACGTTGCCATCGAGAACGGGGAATACGTAAGGAGGAGGGCCACCAATCTGTAACGTTGAGGGAGAGAATAGGTTACGCCAATGACGCTGCCGCCTTGCAATACGAAGGAGGGAGGACCCCCTCCTCGTCACTCTGCCGAACAAGGCTGGCGAGCTGCCGCGCTGTGCCGCCATTGGACAGCTAGTCACCCCCCCTCCCACGTGGAAGATTTAGAAGCTTCCTGGGGGGAAGCTTCTAAAGGGCTTTCTTAGCCCCCTTTCCCCCCTGGTGTTAAAATTTCCCAACCTCTCACCCCCGTGTTTAACCTTTAAAGCCCCCTTTTATATCCATGCTTAAACCCCTTTCCCATTCCCTTGGAACCATTATCACCTTTCCCCCCCCTCCCAGTTTAAATCCTTTTTAAGGGCCTTCTTAGCCCCCTTTCCCCTGGTTCAAATCCACCTTAACCCCCCCGTCTTTAACCTATAAGCCCCCCCTTCTTGGGGTTTTTTGAAACCCCTTTTCACCCCCCTCGTGTCCCCTTTTTTTTTCACACCCTTTTCCCCCATGCTATAAGCCCCTTTCACCCTTCACCTTCATGGAGAGTGGTTTGACACATTGGTAGAAGGTACTCATGGATATGTTTGCATAGGGGATGATATGCAACATGACATTATGCATACATGTACTGTTCCCTTGATGATGCATGGTGATAGGAAAAAGAGTCTCTATGATGTATTACATGTACCCTCCATCACCAAAAACTTGCTTTCTGTGGGACAAATGGCTGAACAGAATCTACAAGTTAGATTGAATAGAGATGGATGCTACATTGAAGAGTATGGTCAAGGATGCAAACTCATTGCTAAAGGCAAAAGAAATGGCAGGATGTTTACATTGGATACAAAAATTCCAGCATTGAATGCTGCTATGTACTCACATGAAAATGCTACAATAAGGGACATTGAGATATGGCATAAAAGGATTGAACATGTAAATGTTCAAAAGTTGAAGAATATGCAACATCAGCAAGTTGTACTTGGACTTTCTAAGTTCAAGCATGCGGAATTGGGACATGTATGTCAGTCTTGTCAATTTGGAAACCAATCAAGGCTTTCATTTATGAGGCATGTAAGCACTACTACTAGACCATTACAGCTTGTACATTCTGATGTATGGGGACCCGCACAGAATGCATCTCTTGGGGGATCATGTTACTATGTGTCATTCATAGATGACTATAATAGGTACACATGGTTGTATGTGCTAAAGCACAAGAGTGATGTCAAGGATGCTTTTCAAGATTTTAAGAGACATGTGGAGAAAGAATTGGCTTGCTACATCTCATGCTTGAGATCTGATAGTGGTGGAGAATATGTTTCTGAAGACTTTGATCACTTCTTGGTAGCTCATGGAATTAAAAGGCAATTGACATGTAGGTACACACCACAGCAAAATGGTGTGGAAGAGAGGAAAAACAGGGTGATCATGGAATCAGCTAGAGCCCTTTGAATGAGAAAAGCCTACCAAATGCATATTGGGCAGAGGTTGTAATGACTGCAGTGTATGTCATGAATCGTACACCAACAGCAGGTATACATGAGGTGACTCCTTATGAGAGGCTTTATGGGATAAAGCCGAACATCAGCCATCTTAAGGTTTTTGGATGCTTGGCATATGTACATGTTCCAGATGAAAAGAGGAAGAAGCTCGATCCAAAGGCAGAAAATGCCATCTTTATTGGGTATGGACAAGATAGGAAAGCGTACAAATGCTACAATCCTTCTACTCATGAGACATTGGTCTCAAGAGATGTGGTATTTGATGAGCTAAAATCATGGCATGAGAAGAAGATCACTTTGATGAATGATGATTATGGTTTTCATGAGCCTTATGTACATGCAGGTACAAATGAAAGTGCAGAAATTTTTGGGCCTTCTAAATATGCTACTACATCTTGGACATGTAGATTGAGGACTTCAACATCTTTGTCCACTGACATGGGTATGTCAATGAGGGGGAGAGACATGGATAAAGGCAAAGGAAAACTTGATGATGTTACAGGGCCACTCACTTGTAGTTATGATTCACCTGGTACTGACAGCTTGGATAGTGAGTTTGGTATTCCATCAGTTGTGACTCCTGGTGTGAGACATAGATATATACCACCTCATGAGAGAGGAGAGTCTCATACTACACCTCACTTGAGGAGATCAAAAAGAGTCAGGAAGCCTGTGGATAGGCTTACATACAGTGGCTACACAGTGAGGCACTATGCATATATGGCAAAAGTCACTAGCTTCAAGGAACCCACAAAGTTTTCTGAAGCTATTTTGGATGATCATTGGTGTAAGGCAATGGATGAGGAATATTCAGCATTGGCTGAAAATGACACTTGGGATTTGGTTGATTTGCCTGAAGGAAAAATGGCTATTGGTTGCAAATGGGTATACAAAGTGAAATGCAAATCAGATGGCACATTGGAAAGGCACAAGGCAAGACTTGTGGCAAAAGGGTATGCACAACAATATGGTCTTGATTATGAGGAAACATTCAGCCCTATTGCCAAAATGGCAACCGTGATGATAGTGATTGCTTTGGCAAAATCTAAAGGATGGAGTATGTATCAGATGGATGTGAAGAATGCTTTTCTCAATGGTGATTTGGTTGAGGAAGTATACATGGATCAGCCCGAGGGCTATGCACATCTAGATTTTCCTACATATGTGCATAGATTGAAGAAAGCATTATATGGGCTAAAGCAAGCACCTAGAGCTTGGAATGCTAAGATAAGTGCATGCTTACAAAAACTTGGTTTTACTATGGGCAAGGCTGATCATATCCTATTCACAAACAAGACAAGAGCTGGTTATGTGGTATTAGTCATCTGTGTGGATGACTTGATCATTACAGGTGATGATGTCACAGGAATTGGAGAGATCAAGGAAATGTTACATGCTGAATTTTAGGTCAAAGATTTGGAAGATCTAAAGTATTTCCTTGGGATTGAGGTTGTCTCTACACCTCATGGTACTTGGTTGTTGCAGAAGCAGTATGCACAAGATATGTTAACCAATTATAGTATGTTGGATTGCAAAGCATTGAGCACTCCATTGGAACAAAATGTTAAGCTACTTGCAAATGTTGGACATGAGATTGAGAATGTCACTATGTATAGACAAATGGTGGGTAGCCTGATTTACCTTACCATTACTAGACCGGATCTTAGCTATTCATTTGGACTGATTAGTCAGTTCATGCAGAAGCCTATGAAGCCGCACTTGGATGCAGTGAGGAGGATCTTGAGATATGTAAAGGCTACATCAGATTTTGGTCTATTCTATGAGCATGGTAAGCCTTTGGAGCTTACAAGATATACAGATGCTGACTGGGCAGGAAGTACCTATGATAGGAGATCTACTAGTGGGTATGCATTTTCCCTTGGTAGTAGTATGGTCAGCTAGAGAAGTAAGAAGCAACCTACAGTTGCACTCTCTAGTACTAAGGCAGAGTATAGAGGTGCTGCACTAGCTGCATGTGAGGTAGCATGGCTCATGAAGCTTCTTGATGATTTGGGCATGCAGGAAGTCAGGCCTGTCACACTCTATTGTGATAACATGAGTAGTGTGCTCCTAGCCAGTACTCCTTTCTATCATGCTAGGACTAAGCACATTGAGGTAAACTATCACTTCATCAGGGAAAAAGTGATTGCAGGTGACATTGATTTGGTCCATGTGAGAACAGAAGACCAAGTTGCAGATGTCTTTACCAAGTCATTGGGTAAAGATAAGTTAGTGCATTTCAGAGAGTTACTTGGAGTGAAGTATCCTACTTGAGTTTGAGGGGGAGTGTTGAGACTCAAGCTCATTAGTCTTCTGTCAGTTGTTTACCTTAGTGAATAAGGTTAAGTCACACTAACTTAACCATGATAAAATCTAGGTCAGTTGATCTTTGTATGTGTATTGTACATACAGTTGACTTTAGGGTGACTGTGTGTTAAAGGAATGGATTACAGGGAGCATGTCTACTACCCTTTGAGCCTAAGGCTATGTCTTAGTCCACCTCTCTCTCTCTCAGAATATTAATAACGATCACCTCAAAGTGCTAGGTAGGGTTAAGTTATGCTAAAATTTTGCCTAGTATCACACTTAGGATGTCAACGTAATATTTCCGATCCCAAAGATCCTACCCACATTCTCGAAAAATGTTAGGGTTTTCAGATTAGCCATGCAAGAGTGATCTAGGGTTCTCACCCTAAGGATCAATTGACCAAATACTAGACTTCCGTATGAATTTAGGAAACCTAGGGCCAAAACGTTGTCAGCCTAGTAGGATTAGGGTTGGGTTGGGTCAAGAGGACTCCCAAGCCCTTATCTTGATCAAAGGTGTTCTTGATCAAGAAAGGCCGTACAAAGAAAGATATAATCCCAGAAGTTGGTATTGACATCTATCTCATACTACGAGCTGCAACGCCATACCATCTTGTGCCTAAATCACAAAATAGTATAGCGTGTGGATTTATTCATGCAATAGGATTCACTATTGGCTGTTCATGCATAGCATAGCGCAGGATAGCGGATCTGGGTACATGCTTTTTCACTTATCAAAATTTCAATTGGAATTAAATTCAACAAAAGAAAAATCACACGTAATTCAATAAAATAAAAAATTACCAAAAATTTGTGGCTAATGTAGGAGTAAAGGCTAATGTGGCTAGCCACACATCTTACTCACTTATTCTAAAACTATACATGTACACGCTCATTTATTATTCTTTGAGTGATATAGCAATAAGGTGTTACTCACAAGAGAGCTATTGAGGCACCAAGAAATAAGCATACTCTCTCTCTCTCTCTCTCTCTCTCTCTCTCTCTCTCTCTCTATTTATTGAGGTGGTAAAGCCATCACATAAGAGTTTAAAAATCGTAAGCATTAGTCTAGTTTAAAATCATTAGTTTTTATAGAAACTCTTATAGGCTTAGTAGTTCCTGTTTATTCATGCTATTGGTAACCCTGAAGTGGATTGTATATAGACCTTGAGTTTAACATTTTATCCTATGTGCCTTTGAGGCATCTTAGAGTACATTAATAGACATATGTAATCTACGAGTAGGGTTACACATAACATCTCTCTCTCTCTCTCTCTCTCTCTCTCTCTCTCTCTCTCTCTCTCTCTCTCTCTCTCTCTCTCTCTCTCTCTCTCTCTCTCTCTCTCTCTCTCTCTCTCTCGCTTGCTCGCTCGCACGCACGCATGCACGCACACACACACACACACACACTCTCTCTCTCTCTCTCTCTCTCTCTCTCTCTCTCTCTCTCTCTCTCTCTCTCTCTCTCTCTCTCTCTCTCTCTCTCTCTCTCTCTCTCTCTCTCTCTCTCTCTCTCTCTCTCTCTCTCTCATTGTACATTCTCCATGTTCCATATAGCTCCACCATCATGAGATGCTAATTGTTGGGATAAATAAGTATGAGATTGATGCCCTATAGAAAAGGTTAATTGAAACCTATGAGATGAAGGATTTGGAACATGCCAATCACATTCTTGGTGTGTGCCTGATCAAGGATAGAACAAAGACATTTCTTTATCTTCCCCAAAAGGATTATGAGTGTTGAAGCATTTTAATATGGAAGGGGAAAAGGTAATAATTACTCCTCCATATGTGATATGTAGTGCTGATTATTTTTTGAAATATGATGAGGAAAAGTCTGAAATGGGTAGGGCTTCTTATGCATCATGCATGGGGAGTCTCATGCCATGAATTCTACTTGCTTGGACTTTGCATTTATAATGGGAGTTGTGAGTGGATAAATATCAAATCCTCACAAAAAACATTATATTTGTAGTGAGTAGATATACATCAAATCTTGGCAAGAAACATTGGGAAGTAGTGAAAGGAAAATTCATGTATTTTGGTGGTACAAAAAATATGTGTATATGTATTTGAAGGAGTAATGGCGTGATTGGATAAACAGGTGTAGACTATACAGAGAATGTTGACAATAGAAAGTCAACCACATGATATATATTTACCTTGTATGGTGGCGCAATCACATAGATGTCTGGTTTGCAAAAATGTGTGGCATTATCTACCACACTGAGGTAGAGTATATAGCAGCCATATAAACATGCAAAGAAGCTATATTTCTTAGTCTTCTAGTGGGATATTTGGTCCTTGAAGAACACATGCCATTGTTGCATTATGATATAGCTATAGTGCCATTATGCTAGCAAAGAATCTTGTGTTGCATGCAAAGATCAAGTTACAAATAGAAGTGAAGTATTACATCATTTGTCAAATGCTCAAGGATAAGCGCATTGGGCTTGTCAAAGTTCATATTGGTAATAACCTTGTAGAACTTCTAACCAAGAGGTTGCTCTTCGGAAAGTTTGCACATGTAACGTGTTCCCCTGTCCACTTGTAGGACACGTCTTAGCAGCCCATCGAAAAGAGAGTCTAGAAAGCGTCGCCCAGCACTCCCAAAGAATGTCACGGGGTTTCCGATCTAGGTCTTCCCGAGTCTACCACGGAGCGGAAGCATTCCGGCTGTTCCCACTTAGGACCGAACTGAATAAGGGTTTTCCTAATGGTCAAGTTCCTAGAAGGTAGCTAACGTCAAGCCCCAGACAAACTACTTTGCGTGGAAACATCAAGGTCGAAGCGGATTTATGCTGCACTTGGTTCAAGGAGAATGGGAAACGAGTGGGATGCAAAGCTCAACCTCTCTGCCCATAAGGCATATTCCCATTCCGTTCCCCTAAAATAGCATAAATCGGGACTCTAGCTTTGTAGATTCTAGGTCATTGTTACCTCACTGTCAAACCATTTGAGAAAAGTTCCTAGCCAACCGGGACCACCCTTCCATAGGATGGATCCAGAGTCACGTCCATCGCACTTTCCTCGGGTTGCTTTAGTTATCTAATTACCTACCACATTTAGTTTGACAATCAAAAATAGCTTCTTTAATTAACCAAATTAATCACTAGTTCCTTCACGTAACTTGGGCACTGACATAGAAAAACAATGTCAAACAAGTTCCTTTTCAACATTTGATCTTTATTTATCAATCTTTGGAATACATCAAATAATCCACCCAAAGGCTATTCCATCAATCCTCAGGGATCGCTATTCCAAGTTCCACCCGTTGACTAGTATGCGGGCCTCAAGATCCCATCTTGAGTCATGTCGGCCTCTTGTGCAAGATCCGGAGACAAGGGATTTACGGCCAGAGCCCCCACTAGCACCCAAGCATCCTCTTTCTCCAAGTAGCACCCACGGAGAGACCTCTTGTGGCAGGTTCGGTCCACGTACCCGACGCGGCTAACAACTCCCTTGGATAGGGTCAGGCAAATAGTCGGAGGTAACTGATACTGCCTCTGCCTCCAGGCTTTCAACCTGAAGCATTAGTTATTTTTCCGGCATTAGTTCCTTGAGCAAAGAAGTACAAACAGTGCTCCTAAGTATACAATCACGAGCATTCTAGTGGTCGTTTGTACGGCCAACTACTAAGGTGTGATTCCTTCTCCCCGAATGCTTTCAGCATTCAATCCTGGATCAATCGAGACTTGGCAAGATCCCAAGGGTTTCGTAAGCTGAGTTGCTTGTTTACCCTTTTTCCTTGGGTTAGGGTTTATACCCTGTTAACCCAAATTGTCACTACTTTAGGTTTCCACATATTATAGTCAATAAATCCTGGGCAACCTCGTTGCCCTAACTTGGTTGGTGAATTGCTTTCTTGGCAATTCATTACTATTCTGGCTTGACAAATCTGTCTTCAAGGAAGAGTGTTGAAACATGACGACTACTCAATTCGTAGGAAATTTAACTTGCAAGCAAAACTCCCTAAACTTGGTCTAAGGAATAGCAATACTATTTTGTGATTTAGACACAAGACCATACGACGTTGCAGCTTGTTGCACGAGATAGGTGTCAGTGCCTAACTTGTGGGATTATTTTCTCATCACACGGTATTCCTTGGTCAAGAATACCTTTGATCATGATGTAGGGTTTGGGAGTCCTATTGACCCAATCCAAAACCTAACCCTACTAGGCCGATAAATGTTTTGGCCCTAGGGTTCCTAGATTCCTTGCGGAAGTCTAGCATTTGGCCAACCAATCCTTAGGGTGAGAACCCTAGATCATTCTTGCACGGGTGATTAGATAGTCCTAACATTTCAAGAATGTGGGTACGACCTTTGAGATCGAAAATATTAGATCGGCATCCCAAGTGCGATACTAGGCAGAATTTTAACGTAACTTAACCCTACCTAGCACGTTGAGGTAATCGTCATATGCAATCTAATCGTACCTTTATGATTTTCATGTAGGCTACTTATTGTACATGAATTGATCTAACCAACCCACGATTAAAAATGATCTTTCCTCTAAAGATGCAAATGCTTCCTTCTAGAGTTCGCAAGACTTTTCTTTTAAAAAAATGAAAGTAACTGCAAGATGTATGTGATGTATAATTCCATGCAAATATGCAATTTCAAGACCATGGACCTTTTCCTTCTATGCAGCTATAAGATCTACAATGATCCTTCTTTCCCTTTCCCTAAACGGTATTGGTTGATATTCAGAACTACTTCTTGTAAATCCCTTGTGTATGCATCAAATTCAAGACTTTAGTCTTTTAATGAAAATGCATCATTTCCCAATTTCGAACTTTGATAAAAGAGCTTCTATGCATGGATACATCATTCTTTCGTGACGAGATGCCAATGAATACATTATTAATTTAATCCTTCTTCTACCGCTTATCGCAACCTAAATTGTAGCTAACATTGCATGCGAATTGTATGATATCAAGTTCATAAATCTTTTCCTTTGGAAGATGCAACAATGACGCCTTCGCACAAATTCATCTTTTAACTTATGCATCATGCGTTTAGAATTTCAACTACCCTTGACCATGAAAGTGCAAGCAATCACAAATACACGACATGCAACTAACTTGTAGATCAAATGAGTAAATAAATTTCCTAATGCATTTAAATTTTCCTAGAGAATTAAAGACATGCTTAAATGCAGCCTTTCATGCAGGAATATTATCGGAACCTGAGCATTAAGAATTGGGGTGTTTTCCACTCGCGTACTTAGGGTGAAAGCTCCCGCGTGCGCTCCTCTTGTCTTTTGCTTGGGAGCCATTGACGAATTAAATCTCAGCTCAGCAACTCTCCCTTGGTCCCCCTTTTCGATTTCTGAAATTGCCTTCCGTTCGGGATCTCCCTCACGGCACGAGAGTTAGGCCTTGGGAAACATGGATTTAAAAACCCGGGAGGCACTGTGTGAACTTGGTTTAGGGAGGCTTCAATTAGAAGCTTCCAATAGAAGCTTCCAAGCTTCTGTATCACAGGGATGACGTGGAGAGAGAGTGATGAAGAAGATGGAGATGACGACGGTGATGATGATCATGATCATGATCATGATGATGGCGATGATGAAGCCGACAGCCTGGCGGCGCAACCAGGGCGCTAGCGCTTCCTCCACGATGGCAGCAACGGGCAGCACAATTCCTTCTCTCCCCTCCCCTCAAGCTTGGGAGGGGGGTTCTTATAGGCTTGAAGGGGGGAAGGTAGCCACACAAGTAGCGGGCTGCATGCCTCCTCCCCATGCGCCTCCTCACTCCACTCCCACACATACTCCCTCTCCTTGCCATGCAACGGCTAAAGGGGAGGGAGTTTATTCATTAAAAATTTTTGCAAAAGTTATCCCTTTTTTTCCCGTGAAGGGGTGTTCCCACGTGGGCTTGCGGTTTCGAGCCATGACTTCCTATACACGACGCGGGGCTAGTGTTTGTTAATGCATGCGGAAGGAGCACTTAACCCAAGGTTTTTGCATTGCGAGAGATTACTTTGAGCCGCTTTTGCGCGAGATTTAGGGTCTTCAATATTTTGTTGCAGAAATATTACAGCACATTACAAGGCATTGAGAGCATTGAGTGAGGGTACCTCATATATATTTATATCACACATTCTTTTATTCTTTTGTCAACCTTAAATGCACATTTTCCTTAAGTGGGATATTGTTGGGTAAAGGCCAATGTGGCTAGCTATCCATCTCACTCATGAACCCTAACTATACATATACACACTTATTCTTTATATGCTATTTGATAAGGCAATAAGATGTTGCTCATAAGAGAGATATTGGAGGCACCACAAATATAGCATCCTCTCTCTCTCTCTCTCTCTCTCTATATATATATATATATATATATATATATATATATATATATATATATATATATATATATATGTATGTATGTATGTATGTATGTATGTATGTATGTATGTATGTATGTATGTATGTATGTATGTATGTATGTATGTATGTATGTATGTATGTATGTATGTATGTATGCAATCTCCATTCTCCTTGCAATTCCATCAATTCTCATTATTCTTTGTGGTCACAAAAAATGTTGAGAGACTACATTTTCATATGAGATACCCATATGAGAGAGAGAGAGAGAGAGAGAGAGCACTCAATCTTTCTCTTAAATTTAAAAAACTTAATTTTTATATAGCTATGATATAATCGAATCATTCTACAAATTCTCTTTAGGCTCCGATTAAATTTTGGGTGAGGTTGGAGTGTCAAATCATAGAGATAGAAAAGGGTGATATAAGAAAAAGCATGTAAGAATTAGAATATGTTATTCCTAGTTTCTTTGATTAAGGAAGATGATCAACATCAACTTAGGTACTTTATCTGAGATGTATTAGGCACTAATGCATATTATTAGAGTATCCATGGTGTATTATCTATCTCATTAATGCATGTAATATGACATTATAGATTTTTACCAAACTCATTGGTACGGTGTGGGACATGTTGATTGTCCTTAGGTTTGTCATATGTTACCATCATTGGATATGTTATCACATCGATCACCCATGCTCCTAATAAAGACGGTGTTAGTAGTGTGGATTTCATGAGTGTTTGGAAACTTGTTTGAATTTTATGTACACACCTTTGTGAGTAGTAGTGGCTTGAGTATTGGTTGGCATATTTCACTTGGTTGACCTACTATTTAGGACCCCATGGTTTGGAGCTCACATGCAACCTTCTCCTTCTCACTCTCATATGTTTTAGATTGCATCACTTTGAGAGAGGAATACTGGAGGCACTATGGGTCATCACATGTGCCAATACCCATGTGGTTCATACCGATCATTCTCATGCTTTAGTTATGGATTCCATTGCCCACTCATCTTTCATTTTTTGAGTTTTTTTTTTCTTCTCTCATTGCTAGTTGTGTTAGAATGTATGCATGATTTTTCTCCCTTTTGTTCATTTGTGCATTCTCACATGATGTATGACTGCTAAAACCTACAATTTTGGTGCCTTCTAGAAACCATGGTCATGACATGCTTTTGCATGGTTGTTCATGACATGCAACAAAATTATGTTATTTCTGCTTTCTTTGATCAAGGTTCAAGCATAATCAAGGTTGATTTAGGTGCTTTCTTTGAGGTGAATGCGGCTTTGGTACATGATGTTGGAGTTTTCGCTATACATATTTTTTGTCATTCTTGTATGTACTCTAATATTACATATTTCTAGTTGACTCAATGATGTGGTATAGGACATGATGATGGTCTTTAGAGGCTTGTAAGTTACTATCAACATTTGTTTTATTATTCTAATTGCCATGATTCCGGAGAAGTTGTTATCAATGTACATTTCATGGGTGCTAACACACTTTATTTGATTTGTATGTGGGCACATTTACAAATAGTGGGTTTTGAGTGTTGGTCACCCCATGTCAATTGATCAATCTGTTGTCTAAGAAGGTGGTCGTTTGGGGCCTACATATACTTGTCTCCTCCTCCACTCTCATTTTTATCAAATTGCATCACATGGAGAGAGAAAGCCTACATGCACTGTTAATCATCACATGTGTTTAAATGTGTGATTTGTATTTATATTTCTTGGTACGAGTTACAATTTCCATTGTTATTCATTATTCACTCTTTGAATTCTTGTCTACATGCCTCATTGTCGTTGTTTATACATTACGTTTTTCCCATTTTGTTCACGTGTGTGTGTGTGTGTGTGTGTGTGCATGCGCGCATGCGCCAACACACACACACAGGCACATGCGTGTGTGTGGGCATGTGCGAGTGTGGGCATAAAGTGCAACATCATGGCATACAAGTATACCATTTCCTCCACTAGAAGCATGACTAGCTAGCCTTGCGATGACAAGCATAAATATTTGCCACTTGAGATTGGTGATGTGCTTTGTCTTATTATCATGCAAAGCATATCCCTTTCTATTTTATACAAGCAAACGGAAGGCAACGTCGGGTGTTTACATGCTATTATATCTGAAGCACATTATTTGCCCTATTTTTTGTGAGCTAAGGGAAGTACCTAATGATGCACTATCGTGGGATTGCTCCCCTCTGCTCACAAAAATATGAAGCAAGTGAGGTGTAACCTCATAAGCTTCCCAATGACACCAACCACACGAAGCACAATCAACGGACACTTAACAGTACTGGATGCACATCAAACTTTTCAAAACAGAGAATATTTATTATCGTATAATTAAAGTTGAAAACATGACAAGTATAATAAAGAAAAAAAAATCATGTCTCGTGGATGCTACCAATAATATTTGTGATAATATGATATTTCATTTAAAAATTCTTCATAAAAGTATAAAATAAACTTCATTTGGAGAAATTCTTAACCAAAAATACAAAAATCTAGGTTAACTCTTAATTTTCAAGTTCAAAAATTTGATAGTTTAGTCATAAGTCTCAACAAGTAGGGTAAGGGGCTCATAAGTCTAAGAGTAACAAACGGTGAACCTCAATAATAAAATTTCTACAAGGGATGTATTATTTTAAGCCATGTTAGAATATAGCATAGATCCCAAGATTTCGAATATTGACTCTACATGCAATAGCAATCAAGATTCAACATACATAGATTTCTTAGTCATATTTGGTACGCAAATCGGATGCTGGATGTGTACGTAGTGATAGCGAGCGTCAAAAGGTCCCCAAGAACAAAAGAACTCTACTTAAGCTCAAAAAATAAGAAAGAAGATTTGCACAACATGAGACAAAAAGACAAATTGGGTACAATCTCCCCCCATGCCTTGTGTGAGCATTTCACAAGGCATGTATTTATAAATTTATTCCTTGCAAAGCTCAAAAATAACCCAATTTTACAATAAGCATGCTTTAGCTTTTGTGTTTGCTTTTGTCAAAATAAAGAATAAAGCGGTTGGGTGGCCTAAAAGTTGGGCTATGCCCAAATACAATGTTCCATCATGAAATATTTAAACCATGCGTCCATGCACATACAAAATAATAAATATTTGTCAAGCACTTCAATAAATAAGCACGACTAAATAAATATTAGCGCCACACCTTTAATGATAAGACGCGCACCCATCAAAAAGGATAATTTTTTCTAGGTAATTTGAGTACACGCTATCGCCCAATGCTTCCCAACGCCACCACCACCTGCTCTACACATCAAATTCACAATTGTTAGAAAATAATAAAATTAAACTGATAAAAGTAAATACCTAGTAGTCTTCAACTACAAAATAAATAAATAGGTTGGAAATATGTCCTAACTTTAATTTAATACAAGTACACTCTAAACTCATAAACGCCCATTAATTTAAATATGTATTTTGTGAAATCACTCGCCATGGAATCACCCACGTGTATATTAAATTAACTTGACACCCAAAAAGGACAAGCGTCCTTGTCAACTTCTTGCACAAGGAATCCACATTGTGTACAAGCCCCGACAAATAAATATAGTTTTACGGAATCCACCGCAAAACCTCACGAAATCCATCCTGGTCTCACGAAATCCACCGTGGAATATGCCTTCTAGCATCATACCCCCAAGATGGGATAGTAATTGTCCTCAATTACTATTAGCTCAATGTGGAGTGAGTAGTGAGGGGTAAGTTCTTAGATCGCGGGCGTACATCCATTGGGTCTCTTCAACATGATGATTTTTAAACTTAACCAAATATCTAGAGTATCTACGGCCAGTTCTAGTGGTCATAAAGTCAGTATCTAAGGATTTTAGTTTCTTCTTCTAAGGAAGAAGGGTTTTCATAGACATGATAGACAAGTAATTGGCCTGTAAAATGTCGTAATAAATTGATATGAAAAGTATTGTGGATTTTCTAGTGTGGGGATAGTTCTAATTTAAATGCATTATCATTGATTTTGTGAATGATCTTGAAAGGTCCATAAAATCTAGGGGCTAACTAACAACAGTGTATTTCTCAACACTTTGTAATCTTCTCTTTTCAATGTGTAACCAAACATAATCATCAACTTTGAAACTCATAGCTTTTCTTTTCTTGTTAGCTTGTTTAGTGTATGATTGTTGGGGTTTTACAATCATGTCTTTGACTTCAACAAAAATAGTAGCATGCATATTGGCAATATCATTAGCAACTTTAACTTTGTTTGATAATGATATAACAAGTATAGGCAATCTATGTCCATAAATGATTTGAAAATGTGCTTTCTGTGTAGCTATGTGTGGTGTATTATTGTATGTAAATTGAAGTAAATGCAAGTGTGTATCCCATGTTTGTAGTTTTGAAATTGTGTATGCACGTAAAAGATCTAACATTGTACTATTAGTAGCTTATGTTTGTCCATTTGTATCAAGATGAAATGCAGATGAGAAATCAATCTTAGTACCCAAGTTAGCAAATAACGTAATCCAAAAATTATTGCAAAATCTAGAATCACGATCAGAAAAAATAACTTTTGCAAACCATGGTTAGTAAAAACAGTTCTAAAAAACAATTGAGCAACTTGAGATACAGTTAATATTTTCTTGCATGGAAGGAAATATGCTTGTTTGCTAAATCGATCTACAATAGTCCAAATCATGTCATGATTAGCTTGGGTATTACACAAACCAGTTATAAAATCCATTGAAATATGTTTCAATGGTTGTTTAGGAATTAGTAAAGGCATTCACAAACCATATTGCTTACCATGGTGTCGCTCAACTCTTTAACAAATTAAACACTTAGATACAAAGTTAGAAACATCAGATTCCATCTGTGGCTAGTAAAAATCTTCAACTAATGTACGTAAAGTAGAAATAATACCTCTATGGCTTTGATATGGGGAACAATGAATTTCATGCAACACAAATTATCTAAATGGAACAGTTACACACAACCTTTTCTCATAAAACATAAATCCATCAAAATAAGACAATGAATCTATTGGAATCCAGTTATTTACAACTAATTTATTCCAATCATCTTGAAAACTAGGGTCTTGGTCATAGGTATCTTGTTTTAAAGTCAGAGAAGGGTTGGAGCTAACACAGTGAGGAGTTGAGAACTCTCACTCATCTCTTCCATTATCATTAACACATAACTGAAATGACTATTTATAACCTAAGGTCTCAAGGACCATTCACACCAAAAAACCAAGTTCTAAGCACCGACTTATTTAATGTCTGAATCATGTAGTACAACTGGATAACTCAAGTATCAGGTACAATCATACCAAAGATAGAAAGATGAGCTTGAAGTCTAACACTCCCCCTCAAGCTCAAGACAGCATTTGTATACCAAGCAGCTATCTGAAAACACTAAACTTATTTTACCCAAAGACTTGGTAAAGATATCCGCAACCTGTTCATCAGTCTTCATATACATGAGATTAACTCTCCTAGCAAGAACTATCTCTCTGATGAAGTGGTAGTGTACCTCAATGTGTTTTGTCCTAGCATGGTATACTGGATTCATGGCCAAGAGTACACTACTAAGATTGTCACATAGCAGAGTCACTGGAGCATCTACTGGTATGTCCAAATCAACCATAAGCTTGAGTAGCCATGCAATCTCACATGCTACCAATGCAGCATCCCTGTACTCTGCCTCAGTACTTAATAAAGCAACCGTAGGTTGCTTCTTACTGCTCTAGCTAATCATTCTGCTTCCAAATCCGAAAGCATAGCTACTCGTAGATCTATGGTCATATGAGCATCCTGCCCAATCTGCATGTGTGTATCCAACCAGTTTCAAGGGCTTATCTCTCACATAGAACATCCCATAATCTACAGTGGACTTAACATATCTCATAATGCATCTAACTGCATCCAAGTGAGCCTTTCTAGGCTTCTGCATAAACTAGTGTATGAGCCCTACAGTATAGCTCAAGTCAGGCCTAGTGATGGTCAAGTAGATCACCATCTACATGCACATAGTCACATCCTCAATTTCAGCTCCATTTCTCATGTCTAGCTTGACATTCTACTTAAGAGGTGTATCCAATGGTTTGCATTCAGTCATGCCATACTTCTTTAGCATTTCCATGGCATAGTGCTTTTGCATCAGTCATAAACCATTTTCAACTTTGACCAACTCAATGCCCAAGAAATACTTTAGATCACCTAAGTTTTTCATGTCAAATTCTGATTTCAGTATTTTCATAACACGTTGTATGTCCAAGTCATCATCCCCAGTAATTATCAAATCATCAACATATATGACTAGCACTACCAAGACACTATAAGTATTTTTCGTAAATAGGCTATGATCAGCCCTACCAACAATAAATCCCAAGCTCTACAAGTAGTTATTGATCCTTGCATGCCATGCTCTCAGAGCTTGCTTTAGCCCGTACAATGTTTTTTTCAACCTGCATACATAGTGCTGAAAATCAGGGTGTACATACCCTTCATGTTGATCCATATAGACATCCTCTACCAAGTCACCATTAAGGAATGCATTCTTCACATCCATCTGCTGCAATTTCTAGCCTCTATCAACAGCTGAAGCAATCACAGTGCATATGGTTGCCATCTTGGCAACATGGCTGAATGTTTCCTCATAATCAAGTCCATACTGTTGGGCATACCCTTTAGCAACTAGCTTGGCTTTATATCTTTCCACATTGCCATCCGACTTGCATTTGATTTTGTAGACCCATTTGCAGCCAATGATTTTATTCCCTTCAGGCAGTGGCACAAGATCCCATGTTTTATTTTCAGCCAAGGTATTCATTTCTTCATCCATAGATACACACCAATTCTCATCTTTTACTACTTCAACATATATACCTAGTTCTTTGATCTCCATCACTTTTGTTATATAAGCATAGTGCTTTGCAGAGTAGCCACTGTACGTCAACCTGTCTCAATAGGATATCTGACCCTCTACAAGCGTCTAGGATGTGGTGTAGTACTCGATTTCCCTCTCTCATGAGGCGGAATGTACATGATATGCCTCGTGCCAGGCGTATAGACAGTTGGAATACCAAGCTCATTGTCTAAAGTGTCAACAGATTCATATCCAAAAGTCATCCTACCAGGTGTCATTATACCATATGCATCCTCAATAGCTTTCTCTTTTCCTTTGTTGTCCAAGATATCATATCTCCCCCTCACTAACATACAGGTGCCATTTGACGGTGAGCCAAAGCTTCTCAATCTACCTGTCTAAGGAGATACTGTCTGACCACTAGGACCTGTCATAGAAGTACTCTGCTATAAATCAACTGTAGATACATGAGTAGAAGGCCTATCCGATGGCACTACAGCCGGTGATACATACCAAGAGGCCATCTCATTAAAGATAACATCCATGCTCACCAAAGTCTCCCTAGTAGAGGGATCATAGCATTTGTACGCCTTTTTCTCTTGCGAATATCCAATGAAAACACACTTATGCGCTTTTGGATCTAGCTTCTTCCTTTTCTCATATGGGATGTGCACATAAGCAAGACAGCCAAAGACTTTCATGTGACTTGCATCCATCTTATTGCCATATAGCTTCTCAAACGGTGTCATCTCATGAATACCTACAATGGGAGTCCGATTCAAGATATACATGGCTATCATAACAACCTCAGCCCAATAATAGAGCGGCATCTTCTTCTCGTTCATCATGGCATAAGAAGCTTCCATCAATACCCTATTCTTACGTTTAGCCACTCCATTCTGCTGTGGAGTATAACTGCAGGTAAGCTGCCTACGTATGCCATGTCAAGATTGTGGGAGAGAAGGAAGGAGTCTCACTTGTAGCTTTCTTGCTTGCACAATGGGGGAATACGCACACAGGTGGACGCTGAAAATAGTTTTCCTCTTCTTAGTTGTGTAAGTCAAAAAGAACTCAAGTACATAGAAATAGAAAAACCCTATATATGGGTCTCAAACCAAACTCAACTAACTAAGGTGGCATACTAACTGAGCCACGAACTGGAGTAGATAAGGATAGCTGTCATCTAGCTATTATTCATGGGCGGTGTACCAACCGCATCTGCAACTGACAAGTCGGTGACATAAATACACAACGGTCACCCTGGCATATCACGAGTGGAGCTGGATATCTCAACACTCCCCCTCGAGCTCAATCCCAATTCTTGCACACCAAGCAGGTCTCTGAACTTGCACAGCTTCTCTACACCCAATGCCTTCGTGAATATGTCAGCTACCTGATCCTCTGTGCTGACATAAACTAGATTAATAAGACCTAGTAAAACCCTCTTCCGCACATAGTGATAATGCACATCAATGTGCGTTGTTCTAGCATGATAGACTGGGTTATTTGCCAAGTGTATACTACTCATGTTGTCACAATAAATAACAACTGGCCCATCTGTAAGCTCATGCATATCATAAAGTAGCTTATGCAACCAAGCTACCTCACATACAACCATTGTTGCGCCCCTGTACTCAGCCTCTGTGCTTGACAAGGCAACTGTAGATTGTTTCTTGCTGCTCCAAGTGACTGTAGCACTCCCAAAAGAGAACACATATCCACTGGTAGATCATCTATCAGAAATACTACCAGCCCAATCAGCATCAGTGTATCCATACAACTGTATCTGAACCCCAGTCTCATAAAGTAGTCCATACTGCAATGTGGACTTCACATACCTGAGTATGCATCTAGCCGCATCCAAATGCGGTTTCCTTGGAGCCTGCATAAACTAACTTACCAATCCAATAGTATAGCTCAAATTTGGCCTGGTAATAGTCATATAAATCAAACTTCCTACTATCCGTCTATACATAGTAGGGTCTTCCAAAAGCTCACCTGCATCTGCGCTCAGCTTCACATTCTGCTCCAAAGGAACTGAAATAGGGTTACAGCCTGTCATCCCATATTTGGATAGCATGTCCAATCCATATTGCCTCTGCAAGAGCCGTATCCCACTTGGTGATCTACTCACCTCAATGCCCAAGAAATAACGCAGCTCTTCCAAATCCTTCATCTCAAACTTCTACTTCAATAGCATTTTCACATGAAGGATATCTTCATCACTGTCACCTGTCATAATCAAATCATCAACATAAATGACAAGTAGCAGAATACCTTTCTCTGTTTTTCTCACATAAAGTGAGAAATCTGCCTTGGAAATCTGAAAGCCAATAGTGACAAGATACTGTCCTATCTTGTCAGAACATGCTCTAGGTACTTGCTTCAAGCCATACAAGGCTTTCTTCAACCTAACAAACAAACTCAGGATGAACAGCATGCACATAACCTGGTGGCTGCTCCATATAGACCTCTTCTTGCAAATCATCATGTAAGAAGGCATTCTTTACAACCATCTGATGTAAAGACCATCCCTTTGATGCAGCCATAGAAATGAGTGCTCTTACGGTTGCCATCCTTGCAACCGGATTGAATGTTTCTTCATAATCAATGCCATATGTTTGTGCATACCCCTTGACTACTAATCTTGCCTTGTATCTATTCACAGAACCATCTACATTGTGTTTCACCTTATAAACCCACTTACAACCAATTGCATACTTATCTTTAGGCAAAGGTACCGATTCTCATGTAGCATTTTCTTCCAAGGCATCCATTTCTTCATCCATGGCTTTCTCCCATTTTTCTTTTCCCATGGCTTGCTCAAAAGAAGTGGGTTCTGGTTCTTGTATCACTTTGACCATATATGCATAGTGAATGGCTGTAAATCCATCATATTTCAGTCTATCCATAGGATACCTAGCTCTGGTAGACCTACGCAAAGTAGGTTCACTCCCAGGTGCTCTCAAAACATCCTTGGTCTTCCTTATTCCAGGTGTAACAATACAAGGAATACCCAACTCATCATCAATGCTCTGTTCTGAGCCACTGGATTCACCATCCACATAAGAGTGACCTGCATTCACATCAACCATGGGCTGAACTACCTTCTATTTTCCTTTTCGTGATACCTGCATACCACTATCTGCATTGCTTTGAGAAGATTCTCCTGATCTCAATCTACCTGTCCATGGCGAAGAATGTGAACCACTGCTAGAGGACGCTCCAGGTCCACTAATATCTTGTGACTACTGCTGTGAATTCTGTGCAGCATTACCATTTTGTGCATCCACATTATCAATCACATTTACTGGTTTATACCAGCTACTCATCTCATCAAAAACAACATCTCTACTCACTGTAAACTTATGAGTAGAAGGGTTATAGCATCTATACCCTTTCTGCTGCAAAGAGTAACCAATAAAGATGCACTTCTCAGCTTTTGGATCCAACTTGGATCTCAACTCATCTGGCACATGAACATAGGCAATGCAACCAAAAATTTTCAAATGAGAAATATCTGGTTTCCTACCAGTATACCTCTCCTCTGGAGTCATCCCATGTATTGCTGCAGTGGGAGTCCTGTTCATTATGTAGACTGCTGTAGCAACTGCCTCAGCCCAATAAAAATCTGGCAGGTTTTTTTCATTGACCATGGCATGAGATACCTCTCCAATATGCCTGTTTTTCCTTTCTGCAATTCCATTTTGTTGTGGGGTATGACTGCATGAATATTGCTGCTTTATGCCATGCTCCTGCAGGA
Source organism: Lygodium microphyllum (assembly GCF_053477565.2). Lineage (NCBI taxonomy): Eukaryota > Viridiplantae > Streptophyta > Polypodiopsida > Schizaeales > Lygodiaceae > Lygodium > Lygodium microphyllum. The sequence continues at coordinate 123,259,548 of NC_141159.1, read as the reverse complement.
ACCTTGCAAACTCATTTGAGAGGTACTCTCCCCCTCCATCTGACCTTAGGCATTTTATTTGCAGGCTTGTTTATTTTTCAACCATAGCTTTAAGAGTTTTGAAATGCCCAAAAACTTCACTTTTCTTTTTCATAAAATACACCCAAACTTTTCTGCTATAGTCATCAATAAAAGTGACAAAATAATGACAACCTCCAAAATAATGACAAAATAATGACACATCAGAGTGGATTAATTCCAATGGCTTCTTACTCTCTTGAACATGTCTAGGAAATGGTTTCCTTTCCTGTTTTCCAAACTGACAGGCTTCACATACCTTATGCATTTCTGCAACCTTGAATTTAGGCAATCCTGCAACAATATTTTGGGCTTACATTGATTTAAGTCATTGTACATTAACATGACCAATGTATTTATGCCAGATATCAATATCTGCAACTACACCGGTCCCATGTGCAAACATTGCTGCACTCAATTCAGGCATGTCTGCATCCAATGTAAACATTCTGCCCTTCTTCTTTCCTTTTGCTATCAAGCGACCTTTATTTTTTATATCCTCAACAAAGCATCCATGAGAATTAAATCTGACCTGCAAGCCCTGCTCAACCATTTGACCAACAAAAACTAGGTTCTTGGTGATATTTCGGACATGAAATACATCCGACAGGTATTTCTTTTTCCCATCCTGCATAGACAAAGGAATTTTTCCAATCTGCACAATAGGATGTGCAGTATCATCACCAGTCTCCACAAATCGTGGTTTTTCCATTTTCCTTGCATCCTGCATCCATTCCGCATGACCTGTCATGTGGTTTGATGCACATGAGTCAACATACCACACATCGTTGCTTTCTTCTGCACTTGTCACAGAATTGGTCATGTGTTGCACCATAAACAAATGCTCATTTCTATCATCACCCTGTCTACTAGAAGACGCATAATTTCCTTGTTGCAATTTTCCATTCATGATGTCATTCTGCTTTTTATAGTAGTCTTTAGCCATATGACCCATTTTACCACAGTAATAGCATTCAACATTGCTGTTTGCATTTTGGCCTCTTTGCCATCCACCACGACCTCTTTGGCTCCCCCTGCCTCTAAAGTTACCACGTTCTCCTCCATAGGACTGGTTTTCTTGAGTTTGCTGCATATTCTGATTTCTACCACGGCCTCCAGATCGGCCTCCTCTACCTCTGCCTCTACCTCTTCGAGCATTTGAGTAGAAGACAGCTTTTTTTGAAGTTCCTCCTGAAGAAGATGCACCACCATTTCTCTGCTCCTCAGAAATTAGATGAGCAATCAACTCCTCAAAATCAGAAAATCTTTCACAGACGGAAATGGATGTTCGGAACTGTGTATAATCCTTTTCTAGACCATTCAAGGTCACAGAAACTAAATCATCATCTTCCATTGGCGACCCAATGGAAGCAAGTGCATCTGCAATCTTCTTCACCTTCATGTGGTAGTCATTGATGCTCATACTTTCTCTTTGCACATTGTGCAACTCTTGCTTGAGCTGCATTTTCCTGGCTTGCGTATTTGTGCTATACATTTTTGACAAAGTATCCCATGCCTCCTTTGGCGTACTTGCATCTTGAATATGCACAATCATAGAGTCTGAAATGCTGATAGACAGCCAGTACATAACTTTCCTGGCTCTCTCATGCCATGCTTTAAATGCCTGCATTTGCTATTGATTGGGAACATCATGAAGAACTGATTCTTCTTCATTTCCTGCAACAAATTCCCAATATCCTTTTCCCATAAGAAAATTCGTCATTCTGAACTTCCATGCTTGGAAGTTGTTCTTGTCAAGCTTTTCAGTGACAATCTGTGAAAGAGAATCAGACGCCATTACAGAACACTGCAAAAAATTCTGTCACCGCAAAGAACACAGCTTCAGCCTCACAAGGGAAAATCCGCAAAACTGACGAAAGTGGTATTTGACCACACAGTCACTTCCTAGTGACGATTTTGCATCAACAGACAACAAGGATGATTCTGTAACTCCCAATGTCTCTGCGCACAGGCATACGATGCAATTTCTACAGTAACTTTTCACCGACCTGTAGAATAGTGGTCGCACAGCAAAAAACAGGGCCTTTTCCTGAGTGCATACAGAAAACTTCCGCCTCCAAAACAGGCCTCGAAATGGCCTCAAATCAAAAAGACGGAGCAATCGAGGGCTAAAGCCTCACCCGCAACATATACTGCCCTCTTGCTACACTGCGAAGGGTGTCTCAATCTGAGACAATGCACTCTTGCACTTTTCGGCTGTGCTACCTACAGAGACTTGCTCCCAAAACAGAAAAATGAAAGCAACACTGGTCCTCTTACCAGAACACCGCGAACTTGGTTTGCTTTCTTGAGCTCCTTACCACGAACAAGGCTCTAATACCATGTCAAGATTGTGGGAGAGAAGAAAGGAGTCTCACTTGTAGCTTTCTTGCTTGCACAATGGGGGAATACACACACAGGTGGAGGCTAAAAACAGTTTTCCTCTTCTTAGTTGTGTAAGCCAAAAAGAACTCAAGTACATAGAAATAGAAGAACCCTATATATGGGTCTCAAACCAAACTCAACTAACTAAGGTGGCATACTAACTGAGCCAGGAACTAGAGTAGATAAGGATAGATGTCATCTAGCTATTATTCATGGGCGGTGTACCAATCGCATCTGCAAACTGACAAGTCGGTGACATAAATGCACAATGGTCACCCTGGCATATCATGAGTGGAGCTCGATATCTCAACATGCCATTTTCAACCAGAAAATTATCAAACTGATTTCACACATACTCCCCACCACTGTCTAATCTCAAGCAAGAGATATAGCAGTCAAATTCCTTTTCAACATGCTTTTAAACTGCTGAAAAGCAGTAAACACCTCATCCTTTGTCTGCAGAATATGCACCCAAGTATAGCGACTATAATCATCAATGAATGTCACATAGTACTTCGAGTCTCCCATAGATGCATTATGGGCTAGCTCCTAGACATCAGAGTGCACTAATTGCAATGGACGTGTACTCTGCCTTACATACCTAACAAATGGCAACCTCGATTGCTTACCAAACTGGCAAGCATCATATACATGACCAATGTCTATGTATTGGAACTTGGGTAAACCTGTAACATGGTCTTTTTTCTGCATAATTTGCAACCTCTGCAAATTCACATATCCCACTCTCTTATGCTAAATTTCCAAATCTCTGACAGTGCTAGAACCATGGGCAAACATAGCTGAATTCAGCTCTGGCAAAGTGGCATCAAAAGTACATATTTTGTCATTTCTATGACTGTGAGCAATCAACTTACATTCATTTCCAAACTCTTCAATAAAGCATCCATGCTTATTGAACCTAACTTGCAAGTTCTACTCCGATAGACAATAAGTTCTTTGTTATCGATTGGACATGCAGTACATCATGCAAATTTGTCTTTCTGGCATCATGAACCACAAGAGGCACTTTGCCTTTATGCTCAATGCTATGCTGCGTGTCATTACCTGTGCATACATAGCTATGTCTTTCAGCTACCATGTCAATGAACCAATCGCCATGAGGGGTCATGTGGTTCGATGCTCCTGAATCAATTTACCATACTGCATCATTAGTGGATTTTTTAGCAGCCCTATCTTTCACATGTTGCATGGCAAACAATCTATCTCTTGAAGCATCATCTACCTGACTGGACGCAGCAAAATTTCCATGCTATTTGCCCTTCTAATTGCCCTGCTTCTTCCAGTAGTTCTTGGCAATATGACCATACTTCTCAGAGTAATGACAATCCTTATCCTTATTTGGATTGTCAAATGGATACTGTTGCTGCCAGGAGCTTCTATCTCTAGGGATAGATCTCCCCTTGCCTCTAAAGTTTCCACCACCTCTTGCATTCAATACATGTTGGTTGTTATTGCCATAGGATGCATTTTTCTGGCCTCTTCTGCCAAAACCATAGCCTCTACCACAGCTGCCGTAGCCACGTTGATTGGAATAAAAGACTGCATCCTTGCTTTTGGAACTACTTGACCATATTGCCAAGCCAAGTTTAACCTCCTCATGGATAAGAAATGCAACTAGCTCATTGAAATCAGGAATTTCAACCCGCACATACACAGAAGTATCAAAAGACTTATACTCAATCCCCAAGCCATTCAAAGTCACAGCAACCATGTCTTCATCTTCAACCTGTGATCCAACAGATGCTAGCTGATTTGCAATGGTCTTAATCTCTATGACATAATCCTGTATAGATCTGCTCTTTCTCTCCATGTTGTTAAATTTTTGCTTTAACTAGATCTCTTTAGCACTTGTGGTCATGCCATAGTACTTGACCAGGATGTCCCAAGCATCCCTAGGAGAGCTACAATTCATTATCTGTATTAGCATGGCATCTGATATACATAGAGACAGCCAATGCAACACCTTGTGAGCTCTTTCTGTCCAAGCTCGGTGTAGTCGTCTTTGATCAATTGTAGGTCTCTTTGGGAGCTCAAGTTCGGCTTCTACTCCAGTCACACCAACTCCCAATATCCTTTCTTGATTAAGAAGTTCTCCATGGGAACTTCCATATGGCATAATTATGGCTGTCCAATTTCTCCCCCACAATCTGGGTAATATTGTCTGCCCTGTCAACATTTGCTATGTCGTATGCTTTGCCTAACTACCTACAAGCCAAAATCTTGCTAACAATTCAGTTTTAGCCTACAACTGTTTATGACAGTTTTCACCACTCTATGTGTTCATATAGTCAGTATTTAAACTTGAAAAACAATGATACATACATCTTGATAGTTGGCAATCACCTATGTATTGCAACCTGCATGTACGGACTGCATTCAATGCAAAACCAGCATGTATTTGGACAACCTGTTCATGTACAGAAAAGCACTCTGTAGGGTGAAAAATAACAGTAAATAGTAGCTCCTCTCTTTGAGCTCAACACAGAGTGTACATGCCCTAAGAACACTTACAGCAGTTCAGAGATTTATCTTTGCATATGGGGTTCCAGACATGTTAGTCTGACACTGACTACATCATGTACTACAAGTACAAGTGCACAATATTCTACCTGCAAATTTCAATCAGCCAAGACCAACCAATCACAATGTATTTCAATCCACAAAACTCCTCACAGTGTCACATGCATATGCCACCATACATGGGAGTCAATACATGAACCTGACAGCATCCAAGAGTGTCATGTGTTCCGAGATGCAGTGGCATACAAAGCATTTACTGTTCATTTACTAACATTCAAGACCATGTCAAACCATTTTCTTCAGCTCCAGACATTTGTATCAACTCCCTTCTCATTGCTCAATGCATTTGATAGACAAAACTCAAGTCATCAAGTACCTGAGCTAACCAAAGTCATCTAATTCTCTTCAAGAGTCAAGAGATACATGCAGCCCACAAATTTGACAGTTTTCAGTCAAGTAAAATGCTTTAGATCTGAGTGCATTTGATCAATAATCTTCAGCTTTGTAATATTTCTACTAAAAATATTACGAGGCCGTGTGAAGTCTCAGGCAAATGACAATGCTGGCATTGTGGTTACGGACAATTCGGTCTTTAATAATACACTCTCCACTGGCCAAACGAGACATGGTTTAATGAAACCCGTATATTTTCATGAGAACCTCCTCTTGGGAGGAGGTCAAGAGGATAATATTGGATTTAATGCAAAAAAAATTAATCTTCCTCCCCCCAGCCGAAACGTGGCTGAGGGAAGAGGATGGGGGCTATGTTGGGAAATAGGAGAGGTGGAGGAAGAGAAGCCATGCAAGCACCACATGGGGGAGGGAGACCTTACCCCTCCTTCCTATAAATACCCCCTCTAAGGGGTGAGAAGGAAGGAGTCGTGGAGAAGCTGAGAGGTCGTGAGGCTGACGAAGGCCATTGTGGGGTGGAGGAGGAAGTCCGTAGAAGAGTGCCAGCTGCCACCTGATTCGTAAAGCCGCCGGCTAATGACAGATGTCGCCAGCTGCAAAGATTCAGCCACCATACTCTCGTCCACGTGGTTCCACCATGTTTACAAAAGCTTCAAGAAGCTTCTTGAAAGCTTCTAAGGGCTCTTCCAAGCCCCCATTCCCGTGGGTTTTCCCCCACAAAATTCTTTAAAGCCATTTTAAACCCCCTTCCTGTGAGGCTCTCATAAGGCCCTTCCCACGCGAGTTTTTATAACCCCCTGGAAATTTAGGCCCCTTTTTCTCCCCTTACATCCCCCAAAAATTAAACCCTTTCGGCCCTTGGTTTCCCCAAAAGACACCATAGCCGGGTTTTTCAAAGCCCTTCCACAAAGTCCATTTAAACGTCCCTTCCTTGGACTTTCATAAGCCTTCCAAAGGGGTCCTTATAACCCCGGATTTCAAGCACTCTTTTCCCCCCCTTGCATCCCCCATAAAGCTCACAATAGCCGGGTTTTTCAAGCCCATTTTCATAGCATCCCCACAAAGTTTTAACCCCATTTCCTTTTAAAGCCTTCCATTACAAGTCTTTTAAATCCATTGTTTCTAAGTTCCCTTTTCCTTACAATCCCCAAAAGTCGTATTAGCAAGTTTTAAACCCTCTTTTCATTGATTCTCCTCAAGTTCCTTCTAATCGCCGAATTCAAGAACCATCTTTCCTATTGCAACTCCCACAAGCCTATAAGTTCTTCTAAAGCCTGATTCCGAAAGACGGTGCAATCGGTCAAGGAAGCCGAATCTCAAAGGGAGTTTCGCATGCGAGGGAGACAAGCCAAGATCATAAGTCTGCGGCCAAGGCAAGAAGGTCAAATACGCAATGGCCCCTAAAAAGGCACACGGTGCAACTGTAGGAGGATCATCTCCTAACATCCATGTGGACATTTCACCACAAGTCCAGGTTTTCTTCCTAATTTCTAATTTACGTCATAATATATCAATTGTGCATGGATCATTTATGGAAATAGGATGCACTTTTTGATTGAAATACTTTGGCTAATTTTAAAGAAATAGCTCATGATTGAAGAATACGGTCATTGGTATTTTTCAATGAAAAGAGAAAAGAAAGAGCATAAGATCTCTATGTATTCTTAGCAAGTGGTTTTTATGCATTACAAAGTAACGAATTTAGATCAACTAAAGATCATCTTTATAAAGTCGAAATTATTGTTGTACACTTTGATTATGCATGAAAAGAATAAAATGCATGTCGCATTATTAGACATCTCTTCTTCGCAATAATTCATTAAAGGAGGTTGCTAACAACCGTAGGAAATTGCTAGGCATGGAAATAACTCTAGGGCTGCATGAAGAAGATTAAACTCTAGGCAATTGGCATAAATCTCGTTTCAACTGCATAGTTGTTAGAAAAGGCTGCATGGTTCACATAAAACCCTAAAGCTTAGTAGCATGAATCTTTATTGCATGGTATAAAAGGATCAATAGGAATTATGCCGTAACTTAACCTACGCTTTGACCTTAGCCAGAAAAGTTAGGGTTTATAAATCTAATCATGCGTAGGCAATGAACCATCTGACTACGAGAATGGTATCATAATCTTGCCAAGTCGCAATCGATCCCGGATTGAATGTTGAATGCATTCGGAAAGAAGGATTCACTCCTTAGCAGTTGGCCAAATAACAACCATTGGAAATGATTGTGCTTGTAACAGTTTAAAGAGCACTGTTTTGCTTTGTTTGCTCAAGGAATTAAAGGATGAAAAGATATCTAATGCTTCAGGTTGAAGGCCTAAAGGGAGAGGCAGCTTCATTTACCCCCGATTGTCTGCCTGACCCTAACCAAGGGGGTTGTTAACCGCGCCGGGAAGGTGGACCGAGCTCGCCGCAAGAGGTCTCTCCGTTGAGCGCTACTTGGAGCAGGAGGACACTTGGGTGCCAGGGGGGGCTCTAGCCGTAAATCCCTTGCCTTCCGGGCCCTGCACAAGAGGCCAACGTGACTCGGGATTGGATCTCGAGACCCACATACTAGTCTACGAACGGAATCTTGAATTAGTAATCCCTGTGGATTGCTGGATAGCCCTCGGACGGATTATGGATAAGCCTACGGACTGGACTTATGAATGTATTCCAAAGATAAATATGATAACCTGTTACAAAGAAACTTGTTTGACACTGTTTTTCTATGTCAAGTGCTAAGATTACGTGAAGGAATCCATGCCTAATGGGCTAATTAAGGAAGCTGCTTGATGCTTGTCCATTGATGCTTGTCCAACTAAATGTGGTAGGTAATTAGACAACTAAAACAACCTCAGAAAAGTGCGGTGGATGTGGCCATGGGTCCGTCCTACGGATGGGTGGTCCTGGTTGGCCAGAAACTTTTCTCAATCATAAATGACAGCAAGAAGATTGTTTCAAAGGATACGAACATCAAGGGTGTTGACCTAGAGTCTAGGTTATAGTAATTTCGATTTACATTGTTTTAGGGGAACAGAATGGGACTATGCCTTATGGCACAGAGGTCAAGCCTTGCATCCCTCTCATTTCCCATTCTCCTTGAACCAAGTGCAGCGTGAATCTGCTTCGGCCCTGGCGTTTTTGCATAAAGTAGTTCACAGGGGGTTCGACACTAGTTGCCGTTTAGGAAATGACCATTAGGGAAAACCCTGATTCAGGTCGGTCCTAAGTGGGAACGGCCAGAATACTTCCACTATGTGGCAGACGCGGAAAGTGCTAGATCACAAACCCCGTAACATTCCATGGGAGTACCGGGCAGAGCTTTCTAGATCTCCTTTCCGATGGACTACTAAGATGTGTCCTGAAGAGAACTGGTGGACATGTTAAAGTTGGTATCAGAGCGAACCAACGAAGGATTCGTTTTAAGAAATCTTGATAAGATGAAGTAAAGCAAATGTTGTTGTTCCAAACATTTCCTTACTTCTGATGTTGTCTTACAGAATTATGAAGCATGGAACATGTTCTTAGTGTTCCAAGTCATGTTTATGACCACAATGCATTCCCCGGATTATCGACAAAGGGTTGAGATGATGAACATCCTAGACCGCATTTACAATCCATTGCCTGTGTACATGAAATGGAGATGGATGGGTGTTTCAGGGATCTATTACATAGTTGCCCATCGACCTGCATACCTTCGAATTAACTTGAAGAGAATCAAGTGGATGGAGGACTTAAAGATCGTGATGCTGTTCATCTTTATTGAGGCTCATGCAAACGCGACCCTACATGTCGGAGGTCGAAGGGTTAACCAGAATAAGTATGTGTACGAGGAAGTGATTCGAGTAATCCCTGCCGACCGAATCAAGGTGTTGGGACGTCATGAGAAGAATGGATATCAAAGGAAAAGATACCCTAATCTTCCAATGGCCTATCAATTCCTAAAAATCGATGACCCCAATCCATATTACTACTCAGTTCCTATAGCTGAATGCAACAACATCTTATTCTCCTCGAATTAATGTAACAGCTTGTTCCATCGCCCCAAGAATAATTGAACTTCGAAAGGGCTATGCCCACATGAATGGAATAAGACTTCTTTTTATCAATGATTGTCTTGACTGTGAATATTGATAAAGAAGTAAAGTGATTTGGTCACTTGGCTAAAGGCTGAAGTAAATATGTAATGTAATGTGGAATTCTTTCTGGGAGGAAAGACAACTTCGGTCAAATTCAGAGTCATGAACTTAGGTATCCATGAGTGTCTACTCGGAATGGATTGGCTTAAACCTAATGATGCTCACATACATTGTGAAAAGGGCCAATTTTCCTTTCGAAATTCTAAAGGGGAATTGGTCACAACTCAAGGTGAGGCTGGAAAGCCAAAAATTCAATTGGCCAAAGCATCTCGGATTATAAAGGGAGTTAGAAAGGGACTACATGTCTACTTGATTAAGCTCAACAAGTTAGATAGGAAGAAAGAGTCTAGTGAAGAACCTTCATGGCTAAAGGAATACGCGGACGTATTTCCTGAAGAGTTGACAAAACTTCCGCCTCAAAGAGAAGTGGATCATGAGATCAAGCTAGTACTAGGAGCTGCGCCAATTGCAAAGAGACCTTATAGAATGTCTATCCCGGAAGCAATTGAGCTGAAGGAACAACTCAAGCAACTGCTAGATCAGGGCTGCATCTGTCCTAGCAATTCACCATGGTGAGCTCCAGTATTGTTCCAGAAAAAGAAAGATGAAACGCTTCGACTGTGTATTGATTACAGAGGGTTAAATCAATCAATTGTCAAGAATAAGTACCCTATTCCTAGAATAGATGAGCTTCTTGATCGTCTTTAGGATGTGAAGATCTTCTCCAAGATTGATCTCAGGTCTGGTTACTATCAGATAAGGATCAAGGATGAAGATATCCCAAAGACGGCCTTCAACACAAGATATGGCCACTTTGAGTTCCTAGTTATGTCATTCGAGCTTACGAATGCGCTGCCACCTTCAACAGGTTAATGCAGGATATCTTTAGGCCATATCTTGATGACTTCGTACTCGTCTTCTTTGACGACACCTTAGTTTATTCCAAACAGGAGGAAGATCATGAACCCCAACTTTGAATTGTCCTTGAGACAATGAGAGCGCATAAGCTCTATGCTAAGATGAAGAAGTGTGCATTCCTCAAGCGTCAGATTGAATATCTCGGATTCATCGTATCAGCGGAAGGAATCTCAATGACCCAGCCAAAGTCAGAGATGTGCTAGAATGGCCAATACCAACAACTGTCAAAGAAATGTGCAGTTTTCTTGGATTGACAGGATGGTATAGGGTTTTCATCAAAAACTATGCTTTGATTTGCAGCACCTCTGACGGACTTATTGAAGAAGCAAACATCCATTGCATGGTCAACTGCAGAACAAACTAGCTTTGATAGATTGAAGAAAAGTTTGGTATCAGCACCTATCCTAAAACTTCCAGACCTCTGTAAAGAGTTCGAGGTAGTAACTGATGCTACCACACTTGCCTTAGGATGTGTGCTCATGCAGGAAGGTCACCCTGTAGCATACTCTTCAAGGAAACTGAAGAGCCATGAGAAGAATTATGCTACCCATGATCTAGAACTGTTAGCTGTCATCCATGCCCTAAAGCTTTGGAGACACTACCCATGATCTAGAACTGTTAGCTGTCATCCATGCCCTAAAGCGTTGGAGACACTACCTATTGGGTACCTGGAGTCTAGGTTATAGTAATTCCGATTTACATTGTTTTAGGGGAACGGAATGGGACTATGCCTTATGGCAGAGAGGTCGAGCCTTGCATCCCTCTCGTTTCCCATTCTCCTTAAACCAAGTGTAGTGTGAATCTGCTTCGGCCTTGGCATTTCTACGTAAAGTAGTCCGCTCGGGGTTCGACGCTAGTTGCCGTTTAGGAAATGACCATTAGGGGAAACCCTGATTCAAGTCGGTCCTAAGTGGGAACGGCCAGAATACTTCCGCTACGTGGCAGATGCGGAAAGTCCTGGATCGCAAACCCCGTAACATTCCATGGGAGTGCGGGCGGAGCTTTCTAGATCTCCTTTTCAATGGACTGCTAAGACGTGTCCTGAAGAGAACATGTGGACACGTTAAAAGCTCCAATACATTCAAACCAATACATATGACTTCCAGTGTATGGCCAAGCTTCAGTTGTAGCCAAAGTACATGTCATATAGCTTTGGTGCATCAATAAGAGTCATGTATGTGTTGCCTTGTCACTGTTCATAGCAAGCCTAGACTATTTTCAGATCTGCATTCAACTATCACACCTCATAGATAAGCTCATCCACAAGTTGTAGCATCCAAAGACCATTAACTAGTCTTGATTATGGAAATGTACATTTTATGATGCTCAATAAGGCCTCCCAAAGGCTCCAACAAAGTCATAAATGCTTCTTGACCAATGGCAAGTAGGATACCACAAGGCATACCATGTATCATAGACAATGACAGTTAATGGCAGTCAACCCTTTCACTCTGCAAACACTGCCACTTCATTCTTTAGGTCTTCTTCCCACATGCACTCCACATAGCCTAGTCATGGGTGCTCTGATACCATGTTTTAAAGTCAGAGAAGGGTTGAAGCTAACATAATGAGGAGCTGAGAGCTCTCACTCATCTCTTCCATTATTATTAACACATAACTGAAATGACTATTTACAACCTAAGGTCTCAAGGAACATTCACATCAAACAACTAAGTCCTAAGCACCGACTTATTTAATGTCTGCATCATGTAGTACAGCTGGACAACTCAAGTGTCAGGTACAATCATACCAAAGACAAAAAGATGAGCTTGAAGTCTAACATATCTTTCATAGGGATAAGGGAATCGAAAGATATAGCGGAGATACTTGGTCTTCTACTTAAGGCTTCGGCAACAACATTCTCTTTTCCAGGTTGATATTGGATAAGTGAATGAAAACTTTGAATAAAAGCAGCCCATTTAATATGACAGTCACAAATTTATGGCTGACCAAGGAGATGTTTGATACTGTGTTGGTTAATTTTGATCATGAATTTAGATCCCATTAAATAGTGTTTCCATTGACATAAAGCTTGTACTACACCTAGCAATTCCTTATGATAGGTAGAATACTTGAGTTCAGATGGTTTAAGTTTGCAGCTAGAGTAGGCTATGGGTTGTAAATATTGCATAAGGATAGCTCCTATTTCAGATCCACTAGCATCAGTGTGACTACTAAGAAGAATGGTCTATTAAAGTCAAGTAATTGCAATACAGGGGCATGGGTTAAAGCATGTTTCAATAAATCAAAAGGCATTTGCTGATTAGCAGACCAATGATATACAATACCTTTGTTTAACAATTTTGTCAAAGGCAATGCAAGAGATGAAAAATTTCTCACAAATTTTCTGTAAAAGCTAGTGAGACCTAAGAAAGAACGTAATTCATGCACATTTTTAGGAATCGGCCAATTCAAAATTGCTTCTATCTTTTTAGGATCAACTTTAATACCATCAGAAGAAACAAGATGTCCTAAGTATTCAATATGTGTTTGAAAATTTTCACTCTTTTCAAGATTAGCATATAATTGATTTACTTTTGATAATTTGAAAACCAAATATAAATGTTCATAATGCTCATTTTCATTCTTACTGAAAACCAATATGTTATCAAAGAAAATAATTACACAATGCTGATGCTTCAAAAATATGCGATTCATCATATGACTGAATGTGGTTGGTGCATTAGTTAAACCAAAGGGCATAACAAGGAATTCATAATGACTAAATTGAGTTCTAAATGCAGTTTTGAAAATATCAGGTGTATCCAATAGTACTTGATGATATCCAATTTTGAGATCTATCTTACTAAATATTGTGGCTCCTTGTAGTTTACCATGAGGTCGTCTACCCTAGGGATCGAATATCTATTCTTGACAGTGATCTTATTTAGGATAGTCAATGCACATCCTATATGTTTTTTTTTTTCTTGACTAACAGGATATAGGTGCACCAAAAGGAGAACTATTGGGTCTAATAAGTCATCAGGTTAACAGCTCTTCAACTTGGACTTGGATTTCTTTCTGTTCAATTCGATTATGTCTATAAGGTGCTTTACATGGTAGTTGAAAACCAAAAATTAAGTATATTTTATGATCTTCAAAATGTATAGGTGGTAAACCAGATGATAAGTCAGCAACAAAACAATCTTTAAATTGTGAAAGAAATTGTATGTACCTAGGATGCATCTGATTTTCCTTAGCTTCAATTTAATTCGCCTATACTAAGTATGATTTGCTACATTTTCTTAATGCACGTTTAGCCTGTGTGTGACTAAGCAATGAAAAATTATCTAAAGTATGTGTATCATGTCATGTGATTTGTTTCCCATTGAATAAATATTCATTCAATACGTAGAATAATCTATATCGGGATTATATTTATGACACCAAGGTATTCCTAAAATAATGTCACTAGATTTCAAAGGCACAACTAAGAAATTTTTGCACTCAACATAATTGCCAATTTTAATTTCTAAATCATAAACTTCTTGTGTACCATTGTATCTAGTACCTAAGAATGTACCCTTGATGCGATAATGAGTTGAAACAGTATGTAAATTCAATTCTTTGACTAATTTTACAAAAATAAAATCATGTGTGCTCCCATCATCATGTAAAACAATCTTTTCTTTATCATGCATAAGACATTTCATCATTAATAAAAAAATGAGGATTTGGCATACCTGGTAAAGTATCTGAAGTAGTACCAGTATCGTCATCATCTTTTGTAAAATCTGGCATTTCTTCATGGTCTTCATCTTCAGCCACTCCCAAGTAGTTGATGTGGACAGCTGGCTTTTTGGATTGACAATTCATTGCTAGGTGTCCAGGTTAGTGGCACTTGTAGCAGACTATAGGTTTGGCTTTGAAAACATTATTGATAATGGCTAGGAGTTTATGTATGTTGGAATTTGGTTGAAAAGATGGCTTATGATTTGAATTTGTGTTTGATGGTAAAGCAGGGGGTCATGTCCAGGATTTACAAAAAGAAGATGGAACAAAGCGATTTTGATTGAATCTTCGAAAGTTAGAATTGAACTGCTTTGTACCAAAGTTACCGTTAGTTGGGAATTGTTACGATCGCTTCGCTCATCCTCTAATTTTTTCTTCAACATCATGAGCCAAAGAAATCACATCCTCGAGAGTCGTTGGCTTGAACATGTTCACCTCCACATAGAAGTGACCAAGCAAACCAGACATAAACTTGTGCTTGTGGATCGCCTCAGGTACGTCTTCAAGCATTCAAAGTTACAATAAGGCGTTCTAGAAACGCTCAGTATATTGTGAAATAGGATCATGATCTCTTTGCTGCTGCAGAAGATCCCACTGTTTGATTGCTTTTTCATAGAATTGAGGTGGAAGAAAATTCTGCAAAAATTTCTTTTGAAAAGCCTCCCAAGTAGTAGGACAATCAATACTTTTGCGAACAACAGCCCACCATAACGATGCTATGTCTACTAAATGGTTAGTGACACACTTGAGTTTGTCTTTTTTTGCATATTGTTCTTCATGGAAATAATCATCAAATTGACTGATAAAAGTGAGAACAGTCTTTTCATCATGTAGCCCATTAAAAGTGCGAAATTTAAAATCTATTTTACTTATCTTGACTTCTTTCTTGATAGATTGTGCTTCGAGTGTCGCATTGATCGTACGTCATATAACATCTTCAAGTTGTGGTCCATCTTGATCGATAGTAGCTCATTGAAGAATAGCCAGTTGAGCTTGCAAAGTTTGACGTGCTCTTTGTTTCTCTTGAAGCTGCATCATAATTTGGTCAAATTTTTGCTCCATCGTTGGTTCCGGTAAATCACCTTCGGCCATCAAATCTTTCAAATTTTGATTGGACATCCTGCAAAATCTCAAAAAACCTCACACACTCAAAATCTTGTTAACAAGATGAGCGTAGCTCAAAGTTGGGTTTACAAGGCTTGCTTCTTTTTTTTTAAATATGGCTTTTTGTGATATTTCTTCTTTTTATGAGTACGAAAATTGATGAAGTCCTTCCAACGAATACTTCGTTTGTGTAGACAGCGTAGCAATCTGTTTGCTGAAAATTGGCTATGTCAGAGTGCAGGTACGAATAGGGGCTTACTGAAGCTTTCAAGAGTAGTTCAGGAAGAGTTTGGTGTGAACGCCCATTGAGAAGAAGATTTAAGAGTAAGGTCTTTAAGCTTTAATAAAGCTTAACCTTAAGCTTTTTAAATAAAAGCTTTGACTATTCGATTGCTAGTGCGCAGGATGGGAGTATGTCGATGTCAGATTCGGCGACGATTAGTGCATACTTTCGTCGCAGATGCTGAATTTTAAGGCCTTAAACTTCTTTTTAAAAGTTTATTAAGATTTTAAGCTTCAATTGACTTATCTCCCTTCTCTGCTAACTTTGAGAAAAAACATGTTGATAAAGAAGCTTTGGAAGTGGTCCTCCGTCGTCAGAGAGTGGTCCTTCCAATCCAACAGTATAGCAAGGGGTTCTTCACTACCGGGAACATGCTAATATTGACGGTTCACTAACTATAGAGCCCATTCATTCCAAGAGCTTCACCTTCGCGCGAGATGGTAAGTGATTGGGAGCCCTTGATCTCAGCTTCGCTCTGATACGACTTGTGCGCAAATCGGATGCTGGATGTGTACGTAGTGAGCATTGGAAGGTCCCCAAGAACAAAACAACTCTACTTAAGCTCAAAAAACAAGAAAGAAAATTTACACGACATGAGACAAAAAGACAAATTGGGTACAATCTCCTCCCATGCCTTGTGTGAGCACTTCACAAGGCATGTATTTATAAATTTATTCATCTCAAAGCTAAAAAATAACCCAATTTTACAATAAGCATACTTTAGCTTTTGTGTTTGCTTTTGTCCAAATAAAGAATAAAGTGATTAGGCAGCCCATAGTGGCTGTGTCCAAATACAATGTTCCATAATAAAATATTTAAACCCTGCATCCATGCACATATAAAATAATAAATATTTATCAAGTACTTTAATAAATAAGCACGCTTAAATAAATATTATTGCCATGCCTTTAATAATAAGACACACGCCTTTAAAAAATAATAATTTCTTCTAGGTAATTTGAGTACACGCTATCGCCTAGTGCTTTCCAATACCATCGTCGCCTGCTCTATACATCAATCGAAGTATTCACAATTATTTAAAAATAATAAAATTAAACAGACAAAAGTGAATACTTAGCAGTCTTCAGCTACAAAATAAATAAATAGGTTGGAACTCTGTCCTAACCTTAATTTAATACGAGTGCACTCTAAACTCATAAACGTCCATTAATTTAAATATGTATTTTGCAGAATCACCCATGTGCACATTAAATTAACTTGACACCCGAAAAGAACAGGCGTCCCCGTCAACTTCTCGCACAAGGAATCCACCTTGTATACAAGCCCTAGCAAATAAATATAGTTTTACGGAATCCATTGCAAAACCTCACGGAATCCACCATGGAATATGTCTCCTGGCATTGGTATCAAGCTGGTGACACACCAAATTATGAGCGCCCATTTTATAAGCTTTAACAAATCAAAACACTTATTTAAGGGTTGGGTGTCTACAATCCTTTACACACTGGAGAGGACATGACTTATTGTTTACCTGCTAAGCACACGAACTCTCCTCGCCCACTTTTAGATGGGGAGTCTCCCCTGGCCACTTTATAAAGTGGCAGATAAGGATCCACTTTTTGCATTTACAACCAATCAAAAAAATTGTAAGTTTATTACTTTTTACTTCTTTACAAATTGTGTCAATTTTGTGTGTAAAGATATAGTGCCCGTGTCTACGCCCAGTTTCAAAAAGTGCGTGCCCATACTCTGGGCAGAGGTTGGCTATCCATCACTTGGTGTGTGGCCAGCCTGAGTGACTATGTTGAAAGACTTTAAGCAACACATCTTTTAGTACAACTATGTTGACCCCTCATTCTCAATAATGTGTGAACTTCAAATAACACATCTTTTAGTGCAACTATATTGGCCCCTCTTTCAACCATGAAATAGAAGGTTGTAAACTTCACCCCAAATACTAGAAGATTTAATGGAACCCTTTCAATGTGAGTCTAATTGGCCCCCTCCAAGGTCAAAGGGGAACCCTTAAAATTAAGAGATATAGAATAATAGAAACATAGAAAAATTTAAGGAATGATCTATAAAGGATACTAGCATTCTACGCACGCTTTGCGTGCACAGAATGCTAGGCCGCTTTGCGGTAGCTTCGCTGCCTCAAAGCGACAAGCAAAGTTGTCGTGCGGTCGCTCAATAATCCATTTCTCATCTTTCTCTCTCCTCTCTTTTCTCTCTTTCTCTCTCTCCCTCCTAAAAAAATTCCTTATGTCTAATTCTCTCTCTCTCTCTCTCTCTCTCTCTCTCTCTCTCTCTCTTTCTCTTTGCCTTCTATTTTAGTTTTTTTTTCCTCCCCTGGTTCTCTCTCTCTCTCGCTCTCCTTTTTTTTTCTCCCCGCTTTTCTTCTCTCTCTCTCTCTCTCTCTCTCTCTCTCTCTCTCTCTCTCTCTCTCTCATTTTATTCTCCCCCTCCCCCTCTCTCCTCTCTTTTCCTTCTCTCTCCCTCTCCTCTTTTTTCCTTTTTTTTTCTTCTCTCTCTTCATTCTCTTTTTAAACTTTTTCTTTTCTCTTTCTCTCTCTCTCTCTCTCCTCTTTTCTTCTCTTTGCATTTTTCTTCTCTCTCTCTCTCTCTCCTCTCTTTTCCTTTTCTCTTTCTCCTCTATTTTTTATTCTCTCTTTTTAAATTTTATCTTTTTTCTCTCTATAATTCTCTCTACATGTTCTCTCTCTCTTCTTCTTCTTCTTCTTTCACTTTCTTCCCCCCCTCCCCCTCAATCTCTCTTAAAGTATGTAAATTTTATCTTTTCCTTATATATAATTCTCTCTTTATATTTATATTCTCTCTCTTCTCCTCTCTCTCTCTCTCCATCCCCTTTTCTTGTTCTCCTCTTTCTCCTATTTTTTCTTTTTTTCTTCTCTCCCTCTCTCTCTTTTAAATTTTATATATATCTCTCTCTCTCTTCCCCCCTCTCTCCTTCTCTCTCCCTTCTTCTCTCTCTCAAAAAATATTTAAATTTTAAAAATACTTTTCTCTTTTTTCTTTTTTCCCATCTCTCTTCATCTTTTCTTCTCTCTTCTTCTCTCTCTCTATCCCCCTCTCCTCTCCTTTCCTTCTCTCTCCTTTTTTTCTTTTTTCTTCTCTCTTTAAATTTTTTTCTTTTAAATGTCATATTTCCTCTCTCTATACTCTCTTCGTGTTCAAATTCTCTCTCTTCTTTTTCTTATTTTCTCTCTCTCATTTTCTTCTCTATGTCTCTGTTCCCCCTCTCCTCTTTTTTCCTTTTTTCTTTTCCTCTCTCTCTCTTAAATTTTATATTTTCTCTCTCTATAATTCTCTTTCTCTCTGTTCCCTCCCTCTCCTCTTCTTTCTTTTTTGCTCTTTGTATATTTCTCTCTCTCTCTCTCCCTCCTTATTTTAATTAAACAAAAAGTTTACATTAAAATGTTTAATCTGAGAGAGAGAGAGAGAGAGAGAGAGAGAACCCAGGCCCTACGCATGAGCTTATTGTCTTTGAATGGACTGAAGTATGCCAACGGGCATACAAAGAGTTGAAGAAGGCTGTAACCACAACACCAATCCTACGAGCCCCGAATTGGGACCATCACCTTTCACGTGCATATTGATGCTTCTAAGTTTGCTGTGGGGGCAATATTGTGCCCACCTGGCGAACACAATTTAGACTATCTAGTGAGCTTTGCTAGCAGACAACTCACTCTGGCGATCGACGCATAATTCAGTACAAACCGTCGATAGTATCCAGTATGACCTAGGAAGCATTGAACTCCCTTGTAGTTGTTTGGGGATGGAAGGTCAACAATGACCCTGACCTTCGAGAAGTCAATGGCAATGTCGTTCTTAGACACCACATGCCCTAGGATGCATCCATGCTTCACCCAAAACTGGCACTTTAAGGGGAAATTTTTAATTAAAAAAAGACTATTCTCTTTCCTCTTTCTCCCCCTTCTCTCTCCGTCTTCTTTTTATCCTTCTTCTTCTTCTTTTTCTCTCTTTCTCTTTTATTATATCTCCTTCTCAAAGTGTGTGAAAAATTATGTTCGAAAAAATTTAAATTAAAAAAATCAAAATGTTTAATTAAAAAATTTTAATCTAACACAAAGAGAGAGAGAGAGAGAGAGAGAGAGAGAGAGAGAGGGAGGAAACCTAGGCCGTACACATGAGAGAGAGGGGGGGGAGGGGGGAGGAATTTAATTAAAAAGGGAAGGGGGTTTTAATTTTAAAAAGGGAGGTGAGGAAAGGAGGCTTTAATGAAAAAGGAAAGAGGAAGAGAAAATGAGATATTATATATATATATATATCTCTCTCTTCCCCCCTCTCTCCTTCTCTCTCTCTTCCTCTCTCTCTCAAAAAATATTTAAAATTTAAAAAGACTTTTCTCTTTTTCCTTTTTCCCCATCTCTCTTCCTCTTTTCCTCTCTCTCTCTCTCTCTTAAATTTTATATTTTCTCTCTCTATAATTCTCTTTCTCTTTGTTCTCTCCCTCTTCTCTTATTTCTTTTTTGCTATATATATATATATATATCCCTCCTTATTTTAATTTAAAAAAAACTTTACATTAAAAAGTTTAATTTGAGAGAGAGAGAGAGAGAGAAAACCTAGGCCCTATGCATGAGAGAGAGGAGGGGAGGGGAAGAAGAAAAATGTTTAATTAAAAAGAGACTATTCTCTTTCCTCTTTCTCTCCCTTCTCTCTCCGTCTTCTTCTTTTTATCCTTCTTCTTCTTCTTCTTCTTCTTCTCTCTCTCTCTCTTTTATTCTATCTCCTTCTCAAAGTGTGTGAAAAACTATGTTTGAAAAAATTTTACTTTAAAAAAACTTTTAAATGTTTAATTAAAAAAAATTAATCTAATTGAGAGAGAGAAAGAGAGAGAAACTTTTGATTTAAAAAGAAGTTTGATTTAATTAAAGGAGAGAGAGAGAGAGAGAGAGAGAGAGAGAGGAAACCTAGGCCCTACACATGAGAGAGAGGGGGGGAGGAATTTAATTAAAAATGGAAGGGGGTTTTAATTTAAAAAAGAGAGGTGAGGAAAGGAGGCTTTAATGAAAAAAGGGAAGAGGAAGAGAAAATGAGATATTACATATATATATATCTCTCTCTTCCCCCCTCTCCTTCTCTCTCCCTTCCTCTCTCTCTCAAAAAATATTTCAAATTTAAAAAAAATTCTCTTTTTTCTTTTACACCATCTCTCTTCCTCTTTTCCTCTCTCTTATTATTATTATTATTCTTCTTCTTCTTCTTCTTCTTCTTCTTCTTCTTCTTCTTCTCTCTCTCTCTCCTCTTTTTTCTTTTTTTTCTTCTCTCTTTAACTTTTTTTCTTTTCTTTTTCTTTTAAATGTTATACTTCCTCTCTCTATAATTATCTCTATGTTCAAATTCTCTCTCTTCTTCTTCTTCTTTTCTCTCTCTCATTTTCTTCTCTCTGTCTTTGTCCCCCCTCTCTCCTCTTTTTTCCCTTTTTCCTTTCCTTTCTCTCTCTCTATAATTCTCTTTCTCTTTGTTCCCTCTCTCTCCTCTTATTTCTTTTTTGCTCTTTGTATGTATATATATATATATATCTCACTCTCCCTTCTTATTTTAATTAAACAAAAACTTTACATTAAAATTTTTAATTTGAGAGAGAGAGAGAGAGAGAAAACTTAGGCCCTACGCATAAGAGAGAGGGGGGAAGGGGAGAAGAAAAATGTTTAATTAAAAAATACTATTCTCTTTCCTCTTTCTCTCCCTTCTCTCTCCGTCTTCTTCTTTTTATCCTTCTTTTTCTTCTCTCTCTCTCTCTTTTATTCTATCTCCTTCTCAAAGTGTGTGAAAAACTATGTTCGAAAATTTTTTAATTAAAAAAAGCTTTTAAAATGTTTAATTAAAAAAATTTAATCTAATTGAGAGAGAGAGAGAGAGAAAAAATTTTGATTTTTTAAAAAAATTGATTTAATTAAAGGAGAGAGAGAGAAAAAACCTAGGCCCTACACATGAGAGAGCGGGGGGGGGATGAGGGAAGAATTTAAGGGTGGTTACACACCTAAGTGCGGCCGCCCAAGCTATCAAGATCCGTCCAATAAGAAGGCCGGATCTTTGAAAATGGACGCCCCCCTCTTACACACTGGGGGCGCTCGGCATCTCCCCCGAAAGGGAGGTCTTCAATGCTCCCCCCGCCCCTTTTCAGCGTTTCGTAGGGCGGGGAGCTCCCCCATCTGGTTTCGTCCGCAGCGTCGACGGGCTCTCTGATTGGCTCCTTTGTTTGTTGATACGTGGGCTCTAGGCAATATGCTTCCCTCTATATATGCCCATTGCTACAGAGGGAGCCATTGCTACATGCAGGATGCTTCCGCCTCTTCTATTGTGCGTTTCTCCACCTCTTGTGAAGCATCTCTGGCCGGCAGGTTCTCTCTCTATTTTCTGCCTACATGAGTGGGCTCCAGGTAGGATGCTTCCCTCTGTGGCTGTTGCTACACAGGAAGCCGTTGCTACACAAGATGCTTCCCTGTGTTGCCCGTTTCTCCACATGTATAAATGTCATGCCAGGGGTTGCCATGCATTCATGTTCATCTCTCTGTGTTCTTCTAGATTCATCATCCCTCTCTTTGCATGAAAATATACACATCGTGAAGGTGGGAAGGCATCTTTGATGATCATGCATCCAGCCAGGTCTCTCTCTGTTCCAGAAACGGGTTTAGGGTTTAATCATGGCCAATTGGTTGCAAAAATTTGCAAGCTTCACAGGTGATTCGCAAGCTTCAATGGAGGTCTTTATCAGAGCTCTGAATCGGAGGCGGAGGTCTTTATCAGAGCTATGAATCGCAGGCTTCACATGTATGCTCTCTCTCTCTCTCTCTCTCTCTCTCTCTCTCTCTCTCTTTTTGATTGACCTGGCAATGTTTTATAAACCATCGAATGTTGGGAAATTGTATCAAGAGAGTGATTTTGTTCTTTCTCAAAAGCTTCATACAGCTTGTAAAGGACCTCTCTCTCTCTCTCTCTCTCTCTCTCTCTCTCTCTCTCTCTCTCTCTCTCTCTCTCTCTCTCTCTCTCTCTCTCTCTCTCTCTCTCTCTCTCTCTCTCTCTCTCTCTCTCTCTCTCTCTCTCATGTAGGAAATAGAATATACACAACATAAATTTGGATTATGTAGTTGTCTGAAAATAATGGTATGGAGAACATAAACGAATTGTATGGAGAATTGCATACACAACATAAATTTGGATCTTGTAGTTGTCTGTAAATAATGGTATGGAGAACATAAACAAATTGTATGGAGAACAGTTGGTAACAGATCAGCAGCGACTATGTGTCACAACTCTATAGAAACAGAATTTGTATCCTTTTTCATTAATTTATCTATATAATGATTTATTAAATTTATTTCCTTTACACTAATTAGATATAAAGAAAAGTGCATTGGAGCTGGCCACTGATGAGTGGTCACAGGTTATGGTGGACCCACATGGTGGGTTAGAGAAAAGATAGTTCACACTTCCACCTATATGACCCGATTGGGCGCCTGTGACTAGAACTCACGCATATCAGGGTTAGACTCGCACACAGAAAGGATTGATGCCTTGAAGTGTGGGCTAGATCCACCAGAACAGACAGTTACAATCAACAAGATGGCATGATCATGAAATGCTTGTATAATGTGCATGTGTGGGCTGAAAGCTTGAAATGCACATTTCTTTGCATAGGAAAGTCACATGAAGATTCGGATACCATTTTTGCGATGTACACGGAAAAAGCTTTCATATGATACCCATATTGGGGGGGTCCCTAAATTCTAGGAGATCCCTAAATTTTAGGAGGTCCCTAAATTTTAGGAGCCTCGAATTAGCCTAAAAATGCTAGTCCTAAAAAATAGGGATGTCATTCTAAAAATAGTAAGTTCTGTACTCTGACTGTGCTTACTAAATTTGGTTGTTTCTATTCTTGACAGTATTCAACCCAAAAAGGAAGGCCATAAAGAAGAGACAAGTGTCAAGACACTTGTCACACAAGTTTCCAAGTGTCCCACCACTTGTCACATCTCATGACATGTGGCTGGACACTTGTCTTGTGCTACTCCACTTTCCCCTTTTGTACTAGCTCTCCCCTCTCCTATAAATAAGAGCTCGTTTTTCTTCATCGGGCATCATTTTTCTTTGCTGTAAACTCATGTACAGCACCCACAGATAGCCAGAAACTGGCCCCATCCATCCCCATCATCATCCCCCACTTCTCCATTATCAAATTCCTCCATATTCCCTCTTCTATCACTGCTGTTTTACAAGACAGCAAGCCTGTAAATTCATTATAGCACCTCCTTCTTGAGCTCTTTCTTCCATTTTAGCTACAAGAAGCAAGCTCTATCCCTGTACTGCTGATCAACGATGGAGAAATGCTGAATTCCCCTTTTTCTTCTCTCATACTATAAAGAAATCAGTTCTTATCATTGCATAATAGATAATGCATGTGTGTTTGTACATCTTTGCATGATCTTGTGAGAGTGAGAATTACTTCTTCTCACTCTCAGGTTGATTGTAACTGAGCTCTTCCCTAAGGGACTTGGGTTGAGCAGAAATACATTCCTTCGGGGGGGGGTTGCCCATCTTCAACCCTCAATCTTGTCTCCATTACTTTTACATTTTTATGGCTGTAATTTTGTGAGTAATTTTCATTTTCAGCTTTAATTGTTCATTCTCTTTTCTATTAAATCTCGAAAACAAGCAAATATCATAATTGTTAAGCATACTACGTTGTTCGGGGCGCTTACAGTGGTATCAGAGCTTTGGCTCGGTCCTCACCCCCAACACTGGTAGTGCTTACAACTATAAGGTTGTTTGTTTTTAGCCTTGCATTGAGTGCGTGAGCATATTTTTTTTTCTTTAGTCTCAATGGATCAATCGAGTGCTATCCTTCAAGCCATTCAAAGTCTTAGAGAGGAGAATCAGCAAATTCGTGAGCAACTTCTCAAACTAGAAAAAGTTGAGAATCCCAAAGAATTCAAGGAAAGAAGCCCATCTACTTCAAGGAGACAAAGCCATACCAATGAAAGGAGCCGATCAAGAAGTCCAACTACTTCTAAGAGGCAGTCCCATTCTACTTCAAGACAAAGAAAGAGATCGCATCGAAGCTCATCCTCTTCTTCAAAGTCATCTGGCGCCTATTCTGATGGATCCTCTTCTAGTAATGAAGAGTCACACCCTTCTCGTGGAAGACCTCATCATCGTCAAAGGCGTCGACATTCTTCACCCTCGTCTCCATCTTCATCCCCATCAAGCACTTCATCATCTTCAACCTCAATATCCGAGCATGGACGAAGGCATAAGAAGAAGAAGAAGACTAAGTCACTATCTCAACTTGAAAAGAAGATCAAGTTCAGTATTCTCAAGGAACTCATTGACCATGCTGAGACATGGGAAATGGAGCACAATGGCAACAAATCATTCCAAAAGAATGATAAGAAGAGAGTAGCTGATGATGAGGAGTATTCAGCCCCAAATGAAGGACAAAAACAGTGGCAAAAGCAGCCATCAAATCAAAAGAATATGAAGCCCTATGCACCTCCTAATGCTCCTCAATTTCGCTCCAATCTATACCCACAAGCAAAGCAATTTTCCGAAGAAGAAAAGCAACGCTTCATGAAAGAAGGGAAGTGCTTTAAATGTGGACAAACAGGCCACATAGCGAAGCAATGTCCAAACAAGGGACAAAGCAAGGTTTCTGACAACAAGCCTAAGTCGCCAGTGAAAATCAATGCTATCAGTGATGTAGTTGCAAACACAACTCACACTCCAGAGACGCGCAAATTATTAAAAGCTTGGGGACAGTTGTAAGGTAAGCAAGCACTATTCTTGATAGATCTTGGGGCGAATGAAAATATTATTTCCTTGCAATTAGCTAAAGAGCTTGGATTAAAGAATGAAGAGATGGACACTCCGGTAGAAGTTCGCCAAGCTTTAAATGTTGATGAAGGTGAAACAATGAAGACTGTGATACCCTACATTGGCAAGCTCAAGTTTCAAATTCAAGGCTACAGTGACGAAGATACCTTCTGTATCGGAGACCTTGATGGTTGCGATGTGATTCTTGGCATGCCCTGGAATCATAGAATAGATTCAGCCATCTTCTCTCAGAAAAAGAAGGTAGAACTCACCAACAAAGGCAAGAAGTACAAGATCCAAGCTGGAGTTTCTGGAGACACCATACCTATGGTAAGCCATATGCAAGTCTCTAGAGCAATTAAGGATTGTGTTCAATGTTGTCTGCTTTATGTCACTGATGTAAAAGATAATATGAATGCTGAAAACCAAGAGCAACTTCAGCTCTTGGAAAAGTATAAAGATTGTTTTTTGGAAGATCTTCCTTATCAGCTTCCCCTAGAAAGGCCAGAAGACCATCATATTGATATTATCCCGGGCAGTTCTCCTCCTAATATAGCACCATACCGTGTGAGCCGTCCTCAACAAGAAGAAATCAGAAAGCAAGTCGAAGACCTACTCAACCGTGGGCTAATTAGGCCAAGTAGCTCACCATTTTGTTCACCGGTTCTTCTTGTTCAAAAGAAAGATGGCACATTCAGGATGTGCATTGATTATCGAGCCCTCAACAAAATCACCGTGCAGAATCGGTTTCCTATTCCCAGAATTGACGACATTTTGGATCGTCTAGGAGGCTCAAAGGTTTTCAGCCGCATTGATTTAAAGAGTGGTTATCATCAAATTAGGGTAATACCACAAGATGTACACAAAACTGCTTTCCGCACTTCATACGGTCTTTATGAATTCTTGGTGGTTCCTTTCGGATTAACCAATGCACCAGCCACCTTTAATCGAATGATGGAGCGCATCTTTAGAGAGCATCGACAATATGTCGGTACTTTCTTTGATGATATTCTTGTCTTTAGCAAGAATGAAGAGGAGCATCATCAACACTTGGAAATTGTTCTACAATTACTACAACAAAATCAACTCTTGGTAAATGGTAAAAAGAGTGAATTTTTCATGTATAAAATAAATTACCTTGGGCATGTCATCTCTTTTGAAGGGATTCAGATGGATCCTGAAAAGATCAGGATAATCCAAGAATGGCCTCATCTTCGTGATGTACATGAGGTGCGATCATTTCTTGGCTTATGTTCTTATTATCGCCGCTTCATCAAGCATTTTGCACATATGGCTTCTCCACTTCATGACCTTACAAAGAAGAAGATCTCTTTCCAATGGAAGGAAAAAGAGAAGGCAGCCTTCACAAGGCTGAAAACAGCTCTTACTTCTGGACCTGTTCTTATCATTCCAGATCTGGTAAAACCATTTGTGGTGGAAGCAGATGCTTGCGGTGATTGTATTGGTGCAGTGCTAAATCAAGAAGGCCATGCCGTAGCCTTTGAAAGCCGCCGTCTAAATGATGTGGAGAAAAGGTATGACATTTATGAAAATGAGCTCTTAGCAGTGGTTCATGCTTCAAAGATATGGAAACATTATCTTTTAGGCAATGAATTCCTTATTAAAACCGATCATCAAAGCTTGAAGTATTTCAAGACTCAAAAGCATTTGCAGGAGAAACATGCAAGATGGAAAAATTTCTTGTCTATGTTTCATTTTCAAATTATGTACACTCCAGGGAAACAAAATGTAGTTGCTGATGCACTTTCTAGAGTGCCTCGCATTGCAACTATTACAGTGGCTCATCATGAAGATTTTCAAACGATGAAGAATACTTATGATGAAGATACTGATTTTGTAGCAATTTGGTCAAATTTACAACAAGGAGGTTCTCATCCAGATTATTCCATCAAAGATGGTTACCTTCTCATGAACAATCGCCTTTGTGTCACTCTTCCTGTTCGACAAAAGGTGCTTAAAGAAAGTCATGAACCCCCTTATGCAGGGCATAGAGGGAGGGCAGCCACTCTAAGTGCAATTGAGCGCTACTTTTATTGGCCAACATTACGAAAAGATACACATAACTTCATTGAGGCTTGTCTGGTATGCCAAAAATCCAAATATGATAGGCAGAAGATTCCAGGATTGTTGCAACCTCTTCCAGTGCCCAAAGATCTATGGGAATCTATCACAATGGATTTCATCTCAGGTATTCCAAGAACACCTCAAGGTCATGATATGATTTGGGTCATAATTGATAGATTTAGCAAACAATCACATTTTATTCCATGTCATAAAACATTGAAATCCGCACAAGCTGCAAGACTTTTCATTCAACATATCTTCAGATTACATGGTATGCCTTCTGAGATCATTTCAGATAGAGACTCCAAATTCACAAGTAACTTTTGGTGTGCTTTATTTGAGAATTTGGGAACCACTTTAAAGTTCTCCTCAGCTTTTCATCCTCAAACTGACGGCCAAACAGAGGTGATGAATCTCACTCTTTTGGATATGTTGAAAGCTTATGTTAGTGAACATAAGTCACAATGGGAGAAATATCTTCCATTATTGGAGTTTGCTTACAACAATACAGTGCACTCATCCACAGGGAAAGCTCCAAATGAAATAGTACAGGGTAAAGTGATTCCTCCTCCAATTATTCGCACTAAAGATAAGATTTTTGCTGCTGATGAGTTGCTTCAGATTTAAAAACAACAATGGATCAAGTTCAAGCCACTATCAAAGTTGCGCAAGAGCGACAAAAGAAGCAAGCAGATAAACGAAGAAGACCTTTGGCTTTTGAAAAAGGTCAATATGTCTTGCTAAAGTTTGATAAAAGCGGGCTCAAATAAGGTTCTGGTCAAAATTCATCTTTTCCAAAGCTCTCCAGTAGATACTTTGGACCCTTCAAAGTGATTGAGAAAATAAATGACGTTTCTTATCGACTTGAGCTTCCTACTCATTGGAAAATACACAATGCTTTTCATGTAAGTTTGCTAAAACCTTACATAGGACCAGAACCAAAGGAACCCATTACTGAAGATCCCCCAGAAGTTGAAGAAACAGAGCAACTCTTGGAACCTGAAAAGATTTTGTTTCTCAAGGATCGAACCACGAGAAGTGGCCTTGTGACACAAAAATTCTTGCTAAAATTCAAGAATCTACCCACCACAGATGCACAGTGGGTAGATGAAAAATTCATGAAGGATTACCCAAATATTCTACAACAATATCAGGAAGATTTTCAGCTGAGGACAACTGAATAAAAGCCAGAGGGCTGTCACAACTCTATAGAAACAGAATTTGTATCCTTTTTCATTAATTTATCTATATAATGATTTATTAAATTTATTTCCTTTGCACTAATTAGATATAAAGAAAAGTGCATTGGAGCTGGCCACTGATGAGTGGTCACAGGTTATGGTGGACCCACACGGTGGGTTAGAGAAAAGATAGTTCACACTTCCACCTATATGACCCGATTGGGCGCCTGTGACTAGAACTCACGCATATCAGGGTTAGACTCGCACACAGAAAGGATTGATGCCTTGAAGTGTGGGCTAGATCCACCAGAACAGACAGTTACAATCAACAAGATGGCATGATCATGAAATGCTTGTATAATGTGCATGTGTGGGCTGAAAGCTTGAAATGCACATTTCTTTGCATAGGAAAGTCACATGAAGATTCGGATACCATTTTTGCGATGTACATGGAAAAAGCTTTCATATGATACCCATATTGGGGGGGTCCCTAAATTCTAGGAGATCCCTAAATTTTAGGAGGTCCCTAAATTTTAGGAGCCTCGAATTAGCCTAAAAATGCTAGTCCTAAAAAATAGGGATGTCATTCTAAAAATAGTAAGTTCTGTACTCTGACTGTGCTTACTAAATTTGGTTGTTTCTATTCTTGACAGTATTCAACCCAAAAAGGAAGGCCATAAAGAAGAGACAAGTGTCAAGACACTTGTCACACAAGTTTCCAAGTGTCCCACCACTTGTCACATCTCATGACATGTGGCTGGACACTTGTCTTGTGCTACTCCACTTTCCCCTTTTGTACTAGCTCTCCCCTCTCCTATAAATAAGAGCTCGTTTTTCTTCATCGGGCATCATTTTTCTTTGCTGTAAACTCATGTACAGCACCCACAGATAGCCAGAAACTGGCCCCATCCATCCCCATCATCATCCCCCACTTCTCCATTATCAAATTCCTCCATATTCCCTCTTCTATCACTGCTGTTTTACAAGACAGCAAGCCTGTAAATTCATTACAGCACCTCCTTCTTGAGCTCTTTCTTCCATTTTAGCTACAAGAAGCAAGCTCTATCCCTGTACTACTGATCAACGATGGAGAAAGGCTGAATTCCCCTTTTTCTTCTCTCATACTATAAAGAAATCAGTTCTTATCATTGCATAATAGATAATGCATGTGTGTTTGTACATCTTTGCATGATCTTGTGAGAGTGAGAATTACTTCTTCTCACTCTCAGGTTGATTGTAACTGAGCTCTTCCCTAAGGGACTTGGGTTGAGCAGAAATACATTCCTTCGGGGGGGGTTGCCCATCTTCAACCCTCAATCTTGTCTCCACTACTTTTACATTTTTATGGCTGTAATTTTGTGAGTAATTTTCATTTTCAGCTTTAAGTGTTCATTCTCTTTTCTATTAAATCTCGAAAACAAGCAAATATCATAATTGTTAAGCATACTACGTTGTTCGGGGCGCTTACACTATGGCCTATTGTTCAATAATGGTGCTTGTGATACATTTTTGAATATCATTAAGAAACTTTCTGAGAAGTAGAACACTTGCTGACTGTCTGTTTTATTATTAGTTGAAATTTTGAATTCCTTGCTGACTGCGCAATATCAGCTTTCTCAGCAGCTCCCTATGCAGTACTGTTTTATTAGTAGAATACTTGCTGACTATGCAGTTTCAGCCTTCTCAGTAGCTCCCTATGCAGTACTAGTTGGTAGGGGTTGTTAGGTAGATATTGCATAGAGGCCCTGGAGAAGATGAAGTACCATCATCGTATATTTCGTTGGCTCACATTGCTTTCCAAGTCTGAAATCTCAAGGGCTGACCTGCATTTGGCAATTGCAGAGGTGAATCTTCCATCCTCTGCTGTGAAAGGCCTGTTGTGATTCTTAACTGCGGCATCAATGTTGATTAAATTGAAAGGCCTGTTGTGATTCTCTTGCAAAAAACTTTCACATGTAGAGTTTGACCAATCTTTCAGCACCAACGTCTTTGAAACACCACAAAATCTTGAAACTTTTTGAGTGGACCCTCATTACAACTGTTGTTCTACCAATTAATTTATTTAAATGTATTTGTAGGAATGTATTATTGTAAATTTTGAGTATGCTAAACTCTTGCTAGGTGGTCTGGTTTCAATTTGACTTAGGTTTTATTGGAGGGTTTTTGTTTGCTTAACAGTGTTTCATCGTTGTAGTGAATCCTTTCTTAGTTCCGCTATATATGTTTGGCATCTATTACAGGTTGACAATGGCTAAAACTTCTTGTCTATACATACATCCCATCATTTTGTTTGAATCAATGTATCTATATAACATTTCCTTATCTTTATTGTTCTTTAACCATATTGTTTTCTAATTGTAAGATAAATTGCAATGTAATTGGAGTTATCCTATAGTTGTCACCTTACTATCAATTATTGTTATGTAAATAATAAAAATGGATCAATTATGTAAAGAACAATAAACCTGTTTGTCCATTCACATATTGTAAATGATGGATAAATTTTCATGCGTAAGGTGGAGCTCAATGGATTCTCAAGAGAGCACTCCCATGGAGGAGTTTCATCAGTTCGTGTCTCAAATGAGCCAAGATGCAATATGCAATAATGACTTCATGTACTTTTCGAGCCAAAGTGTGGGTGTTCCAAACCACATGCCAAGCCACACTGCTGTTAGCAATATCCCTGTAAATGTGTTTCCAAACCGCCCTCCTTTGATCAATCCCCGTCCTCCTCAATTCGTACCGTTCCAAAGAACAAGACAATTAGGTATAGAGAGACCCACAACAGTACACAATAATGTAATTCTTCGTCCAGTTGCACATAGTCCTCAACATGGTCCCTCGACACCACAACAACAAGAACCACAAGCAATAAGTTCTTATGATGCCAACTAGGACACATGTGAAGAGGTTGACTTGGTTCAGGCTCAAGAACCAATGGTGCCATCTTCTGAGAATACCAACAAACAACATCCACGACGAACATCATCGGAGTCTGATGCTCCTAAACCTCCTAAACCAAAGAGGGCGCAGAAAGAAAAGAATCAGAATGACGGTCCTGAGACACAAGATCATTCAATAGCCACAAAAAACCCGTTTGCGCAATGGAAGGATGCATGGACAGTATAACTCACATCCGAGGATCCATGAGTGTGGAGTTCTCAAAGCCACGAAGCAAGGAGTGGATATATGGTCCAAGGTTGCTACCCAGCTAGCATCGCTATTTCCAAAGTTCGACAAAGATGGTGAGGCATGCAGAAAATGTTGGGGACGTGTTTATGAGTCATATAGAAAGGATAAGGCCCACAATGCCATATCAGGCAATGATCGCAGGATCATTTGTCAGTGTATGATATTGTGGATGAATATATGTGGAATCGTGCCAATGTTATTAGCGATGTGCATGCCTTGTCTGTTGGTGGGTTGTCTTCATCAGAAGACAACAATACATCAGTCTCCAATGATCAGGGTGACCACACCCAAGAAGACATTGGCTCCAATGAGCCTTTGAAGATCGTGCATGATCAAACAACCAACCAACCAAGGAGCACGCAATAAGAAGGGTAGAAAGATAGAGGAGTCTCTAAGTGACATGGCTAGCACCGCCCGATCAATATTAGCCAACCAAAAATCAAACCTAGAGGAAAAAAAAACATTTGAAGAGCACAAGCTCGTTATCATGGATACACTTGCCTCCTCGGTACCTGGTCTATTAGATGTAATCAAAAGTCTTAAAAAGGAATCATGAATTCAACTGTAGATGAATTTGGAACTTTTAAAAAAAAAAGTTTTTACTCTACCTTTACATCTCTCTTTAATTGTCTCATAAAGTTTGGTCAAATCTTTTGATAGGTGAATGGACGACGAAAGTCTTTTGATAATGTGTGTCATCAGTGTTGTAGTCGCTGTCATAGCAATGTTTCAACTATTGTTGAGTGATTTGGATGACGGGGACGATGACAGCATGCTATTGTATACTTTGATGGAGTGCATGGCTCGAGGTTACGTTGCACGTCGAGTGAGGATAGGTCAGCGAAGGCACAATTGACGGTCATGTTGGGCCTATCCAAGACCACAAACTTCTATGGAGCAGGGGCTTCTGGGGAATTATACAAACCGAATGTTTAAAAGCAGGTTACGAGTTAGCAGGAGTACATTTGAATATCTCGTCGCGAAATTAGCACCACAAATGCGATGCAAGAATACGAACTATAGAAGGGCAGTACCTGTGGAGAAGCAGGTCTGTGTGGCTCTACATCACTTGGCGAGCGGCTCAAGTTTGGGACTAATAGCCGATTTGTATGGAATCTCAACTTCGTTTACACAGCTGGCTGTTTTGGACTTTTGCAATGCACTGGGTGCTTCTGGATTGCATGGTATGTATGTAAAGTGGCCAATGCCACAACAAATGCAAAAATATGATGGTGCATTTCAAGCCCTTTGAGGTATAACGTATGTTATTGGTGCAGTAGATGGTAGTCATATACCCATTATTGGCCCAAGGGAGAACCACGAAGATTATTTTAATAGGAAGGGCTTCCACTCTATTATTCTACAGATAAGCGTAGCAACCAATTGTGTTGTTTAGGACTATGATGTTGGCTGGGCAGGTTCTATGCATGATTGGAATTTTTTTCAACGTTCAGACCTAAGAAAACGATGCATAAACAAAGCTCTGGGACAATACTGTCTACTAGGCGATTGTGCTTATCCTGCACGCTTTTGGATGCTTCCTCCTTTTAAGGGTAGTAAGGATGGGCTATCTCCGGAACCTTATTATTGAAATTACATACAATCAAGTACTCGTATGCCAGTTGAAAGGGCATTTGGCATCCTTAAAGCGTGATTTCGTATCTTGTTAAAGAGATGTGACATGCTTTTACAAAATGTCCCAAAGATGGTAGCAGCATGCATTGTTCTACATAATATATGCATTGTGTATGGAGATGGTTTAGATGATGCATGGATACATGAAGCGACAGCATAACTTGATAGAGAAAGTAATGCGGCTCATCAAGACATGGACTAGCAAAATAGTTTGAGGAATGGATTAGCAAAGGTTGCTATGCTAACTAACACAGGTACCACACAAGCAATATAAAGAGCTCAAGCAGTGGAGCCAACACAAGAGGCAATCCATCTTTGGGGGGCATCTCGAAGAGACAACATTGCTCGAGCCATGTATCGAGAGAGGGAGAGCGCAAATGTGAGAACAATCTTTGGTGATTCTGACTCTGCGGAGGAGATGGACGACGAAGACAACGGTGAGTAAACACATTCTGACTCTGCCTATTGTTCAACCCATACTGTTCAGCACAATCACATCCAAGTAAGTAATTTTCAGTCATTCTTGCATGATTTTTTTAAGTTTTTAGTCATCCTTGCATCTGCAGCGCAGGTGGAAAGGTGGAAAGAGGGGTAGTGTGCTAAAAAAATTTCCCTCTTTCCACCTTTCCGTAGAGAGCTCGGTAGAGCCATGCCTCAACAACATGGTGAAGGGGTTCAACTCCCCTGCTCTCTTGGAAGTGAATGAGCTTCCAAAAAGCAAAAATTGGTCAACAGCAATTAGAGGAGGTGGAGCTAGGTGTTTCCCCTTCTATGTAATTTTACATCCATTGCATTGGATGTTATCTGAAGGAGCACAAAGTTTTCATTATAATTTGAGAAGCAAAAGTAAAGTTCTCACCTCACTCTGATTCAAGATGTTATTCGAAGGAGCACAAAGCTACAATATGTTAGGGCACACAATTTTCTGGTTCATGGTTTGTAATTTGTGATATATCTACTATAAGGACAGTTAATGCACATCTATTATTGATAATCGCCAGGTAATGTAAATTTAGTGTTGTGTTGTCCCCAACTAGTACGCTTGATTTCATTTTTCTGGTACTTAAAGATAAATGATTTATTGTGTTTTGGTATCTGTCAACTATTGTGGCCTCAAATCTAGTGTGCCAAGAAATCACAGAAATTGCAGCAGCAGCAACTCTCTTTGCAACAACAGCAACTTTGTTTGCAACAAAATACTCCACCACTGCTTCAACAAAATACTCCATCACTGCTTTAACATTAAGCGCAATCACATCCAAGTAAGTAATTTTTAGTCATCCTTGCATGATTTT
Organism: Lygodium microphyllum; assembly: GCF_053477565.2. Taxonomy (NCBI): domain Eukaryota; kingdom Viridiplantae; phylum Streptophyta; class Polypodiopsida; order Schizaeales; family Lygodiaceae; genus Lygodium; species Lygodium microphyllum. The sequence goes on along the minus strand of NC_141159.1, from coordinate 123,224,784 downwards.
TCTAAGTTTTCAATCATCCTTGCATCTGCAGCGCAGGTGGAAAGGTGGAAAGAGGGGTGGTGTGCTAAAAATTTTTCCCTCTTTCCACCTTTCCGCAAAGAGCTCGATAGAGCCATGCCTCAACAACGTGGTGAAGGAATTCAACTCCCCTGCTCTCTTGGAAGTGAATGAGCTTCCAAAAACATGCATAGTAGTCACCATAGAAACAAATATATTGGTGCAGAAAGCAACGAGGCAATAATGTCATATTCTTGGAGTTTTTTGGTAGGAAAAACTTCAGATTCATGCTTTTAGTTTTATTGGTGACTTTTTTTAAAGGTTTATTAGTCAGTTTAAAGTGTTTAATCAAGTATTCTAAAAATAATTATTATGAAAATGATGATCAACATCCGTAGCGTCCTTTCATTCACATACGATTCAAGAAGTGTCCGGTGCGTAGGTGGTGGTCGGTGTGTAAACGATTGTGGATGGAAGATGGACGGACACGTATTGATAACGAAAAGTGTCCACTGCCCAATGTGTAAGCAGGTGGCGGACAAGTGACCACCCAAGTCAACTTTTCCTGTGCCTACAAGCTGGGCACAGATTGGGCGAGCAATGATGGTGTGTAACCACCCTAATTAAAAAAAGAAGAAAATTTTAATTTAAAAAAAGAAGTGAGAAAAGAAGGCTTTAATGGAAAAAGAGAAGAGGAAGAGAAAATGAGATATTACACGTAAGAAAAAAAAGAGAGAAGAGGGTTTTGATTTAAAAAAAAGAGGTTTGAAAAAGGGATATAGTAGTAGTAAGATAAGATAAAAATGTGCACGTGGAACATTCGTCCTAATGAGCCCAATAACAAAAGAACAAAACAAATAAAAAAAGCCAAAAGAGTAGGCCCGTACCTTTTCTTGGCTATTAAAACGGGTGAAGATACTGAAGAAATCCAAGTTCCAACATCAATCCTTGCCCGAGCAATCATGTGAGTGAAGCCTATTAGCCAATCCGTCTTCTACTTCACATCAATCCTTGCCCGAGCAATCATGTCAATGTAGCCTAGTATCCAATCGTCTTCTTCCTCCTCTCCTTCTTCATTTCTTTGTGCCACAGCTGCTGCATCAGTGGAAGCTATGGCACCCGCTGCTTTCCTCTTTGGCAACATCAGATCTGTCCCGCATGTGATCTACTTCCTCCTCTTCATCCTTGCTTTTTTGTTGACAGATTTGCCCCGCAGCTCGGCCTACAATGGCAATGGCTACAGCCTTGTGTCTATCACTCAGCACTGCAACACCATTGACGCCACCCTTCGAGCCATCCAGCCCCGGACAGATGACTATGGCCCTGACATTCCTCTCCTTCAGCTCACAGTGAGGTGCGTCTCTTTAATATCTCAGATTGAAAATCTGAGTTCTGTATTCAAAAGTCAGCACTCCCTTGATTTGAATTAGCTCTGATTAGCTCTTCTCAATTCAGATGAAGGCGGGGTTTTTGTACTGATTGGCTAGAGCATGCAAGTGGTGTCTGCACCTCAAGTTATCTGTTCGAGTAATCTAAACTCGTGAATGGTAAAAGCTGGTAATAATACCAGCTGGGACTGCCTCTGAAGCTGATATATGGACCTGAATCATGCTTTTCAAAACCCTTGAATCCAAGAGGCAGCACTCGGACAACTAGAATCCTCTCTAATTCCTTTTCTTTCCATGTCTTCACTGTACATTTTGTCCTTTAAGCATCTGCTTTCGAGATGCTTAGTGTTCTGGAATTGTGAACACGACAAACACCTCCTTTTAGCTGATGGGTGTGACCCAGGGTCCGCCTTGGTTTATTTCAGACCAAACTTTTCTGAGAGAAGCTTGCTATTTTCTCACATTCATGTTAGATCTCTTTCAAAGAGTGGGACTATGACTATTTTAGTTCATAGTTTTTAAGTGATTCTGAGCTAAGCATGTTATAGTTTCCTGTTGCTTTACATTAAATTGTGCTTGCAGGAATACCCATCTAACAGGTTTTGCTCCTGGTATTTGATTGCAGCTACGAAGCTAGAGACATTCTGCATGTTCACATCACAGACAAAGTGCAGCCTAGATGGGAGATTCCTCAGGCACTTCTACCCAGGGAGCATATTCACTCCCTGCGACACCAAAACCGTCCCTCATGTGCCGTAGCATCTTTGTCAAACAATGAATTGCAGTTCTCATATACTGCAGAACCTTTTGGGTTTGCCATATCCCGTATGAAATCAGGGGAAGTCCTATTCAATTCTAGTGCTGCTCCTGAAGCAGATGTCCACAACATGGTGTTCAAGGACCAATACTTGGAGCTGTCTACAGCCATCCCTGGGTCTGCTTCCCTTTATGGTCTTGGTGAAAGCACTCGCCCTGCAGGCTTCCGACTAGCGCATGGAAGCAATTACACCCTCTGGGCTGCGGACATTGGCAGTGCTAACACCAACATCAATCTGTATGCCTCCATCCCTTTTTACATGGATGTGAGAAACCATGGTAACACTCATGGGGTTCTGCTACTCAATAGCAATGGCATGGATGTGTCTTATGGGCAGAAGTCCTTGACTTATAAAGTAATTGGAGGAGTTTTGGACTTCTACTTCTTCTCTGGACCTTCCCCTTTGTCAGTCATGGAACAGTACACTAGGCTCATCGGTAGACCTGCACCGATGCCTTACTGGTCCTTAGGTGTGAATCTGTCTTCTTTGCTCCCTGCCTGATGAATTGTTCACAGATTTTGTTCTGTTAAACACACGTGTTCATGTAGAGAACCTGCTGGTTCTAATTATGTGCTTGTCTTCTCATTACTCCTTGTGTTTCAGGATTTCACCAATGCCGCTATGGTTACAAGAATATCACGGATGTTGAGACAGTTGTAGCAACATACAAAGAAAAGGAGATTCCACTGGAGGTTATGTGGAATGACATAGACTACATGGATTCTTTCAAGGATTTTACACTTGATCCAGTAAACTACCCAGCTGATCAGCTGAGGCCTTTTGTTGACAAGCTTCATGCAAATGGTCAGAAATATGTTATGATCATAGATCCTGGTAATGAAAAGTGTGTTTCCTTTATTTATTGTAAGTTGGACAGAAGTCATGTCAATGGCTTTGAAGTTTAAACATGCACATTCCTATTGTAAACTATGTACTTGCATCTATGGCATTTGCAGGCATCAAGTATGAAAGCAATTACAGTACCTATCAGCATGGCATTCAAAAAGACATCTTCATAAAGCAAGCAAATGGAGATAACTATCTCGGGCAAGTATGGCCGGGCCCTGTGCATTTCCCTGATTTTTTACACCCAAATGCAGACTTGTTCTGGACAGCTGAAATTTCTCTGTTCCACAACACCGTTCCCTTTGATGGCCTTTGGATTGACATGAATGAGGTGTCCAACTTCTGCTCAGGCATCAGCTGCACATTGGCAGATGACAGCTCATGCCCAATCCCTGGAGAGCAGACCACATGCTGCCTTGTCTGCAGCAATGCCAATGCAAGCCAATGGGACAATCCACCATACCGAATCAATGACTCAGATGAGCAGAGGCCCATCGGTAACAAAACCATAGCAGTGAGTGCAACCCATTTTGGGGGCATCTTGGAGTATGATGCCCACAATCTGTACGGTTTCTCAGAGGCCATAGCTACGAACAGAGCCCTCAGAAGAACTCTCAAGAAGAGGCCCTTCATCTTATCACGCTCGACATTTGTAGGATCCGGGACCTACACAGCCCACTGGACAGGAGACAATGCTGCCACATGGAACGACTTGGCTTACTCAGTCGTGAGTGTGATGAACTCTGGACTGTTTGGCATCCCGATGGTAGGTGCAGACATATGTGGGTTTACAGGCAACACAACAGAGGAACTCTGCAACCGCTGGATTCAATTGGGTGCATTCTACCCCTTCTCAAGAGACCATTCAGACAAGGACTCGTCGCGGCAGGAATTGTACTTATGGGACTCTGTTGCAAAATCAGCAAGGAAGGTATTAGGCCTCAGATATCAGCTCTTGCCTTATCTTTACACATCAGTATATGAAGCTCACAAGATTGGAGCACCCATTGCTAGGCCTCTATTCTTCCACTTTGTGGATGACCCAAATACGCTCTCTGTTGACACACAATTCCTGCTGGGCAGATCTGTTCTTGTTTCCCCTGTTTTGTACCCCAACACTACCAGTGTCAATGCTTACTTCCCCGCAGGTTCTTGGTATAACATCTTTGACTACTCGCAAGTGATCAGCTCGGTCTCTGGCTTGAACCAGGAGATTCAGGCTCCCATAGATACCATCAATGTGCATGTGAGGGAAGGGTCTATTCTCCCTCTCCAAGGAGCTGCGATGACAACCGCAGCGGCAAGAAGGACTCCCTTCACCCTTCTGGTGACCTTTCCTCTCGAGGAGGGACAAGGAGGTAGAGACGAAGCTGATGGAGCTCTGTTTCTTGACAATGGAGAGGATCTAAGGATGGAGTTGAAGGCTGGGAGATCCACATTCATCAACTTTAAAGCGAAGAGGGCGAATGGCACCTATGTAGTCAGCTCTGAGGTGCTTGAAGGAAGGTTTGCCATGAAGATGGGGTGGGTGGTGCAGAAGATTGTAGTGTTGGGTAAAAGGCCCTCCAGTTCCACCACATTCAAGAGTTTCAATATCAGGACTGATGATAAGAAATTACCTTGTGACTCCTCCTTGAATGTGGAGCCGCATCCCGTGTTTCTACAGATCTCTGGTTTGAGCCTGCCTTTGGGTAAGCCTTTCCATGTAGAGTGGACGGCATAGTCTGCTTGCTTTTGGGGGGTTCTACCATCAATCACACCAGAAATGAATTCCAAGGACCTTCTTTACAGTGAGCCCATCCCCATACTTACCAAGGAAAGATCTGTTTACAAATAATTTTAACACCATTCAATGGCTTGTTTTAGCCAGCCAGTTATTGGACCTACCTCTCTCTCTCTCTCTCTCTCTCTCTCTCTCTCTCTCTCTCTCTCCTTTTCCCCGTGGGCCGTGTGTGTGTGTGTGTTACATCATTAAACCAAATTTTATCCAAATAGGAACAAATAATGATGTTAATAAGAAACAAGTCACAGCATCTTACAATCAATACTAGGCATTGTGTGCCTAGATTTTGCCATGGTGCTTTGCACTAGTGTTGGTAATAGTTACATCTATCCGCATCCTAAGAGGAGGGAACAAGCTAGACAGTTTTACATTATCACCAAGGGATTGGGGTGCAGAGGCTCCTCAGTAGAAGCGTCCTTGGATTTTTGTCCCTTAGCATTGCCCTCCTTATATATCTCATTGGCATTGGGTGCCTCCTCATGCTCCATGGCAGTGTCCTTGGGGAATGCAATAGTAGCCTCTTGCTCCTAGATAGTGGGTGCCTCCTCATGCTCCATGGCAATATCCTTGGGGGATGCAACAGCAGCTGCCTCTTGCTATTGGACAGTGTTCTCATCCTCTTGGGGCTCTTCATCAAGAATGGGCTCCAACTTCTACTCTAGTTCGATAACTATTGCAGCCTCCATTTTATCATGTGGCAAGAGCATTCACACAAAAGTATCATATTTTGATTCTGTGGCCCACATATAAAATCAAAACATATGCCCTCCTAGTCAATATAAAATGCTCAATTATCAAATCTATCAACTACTTGAGCTAAAGGCATAAGTCTAAGGGATGCTTAGATTATTCTAAATCTTGAAGTATTATGCAATTCCAAAATCTTTTACTCACTTAGGTTTTAGAAAACCCATAGTTGCTTTCTTACATGTACAAACTGTCACATGTAACCTTAGCATCAATTGTTTCATTAATTAAAAAGAGTGCTTACCATAGTATACCCAAATACATTTTATAAGTTAAGATTAGCATATCAAAAGGAAAACCTGATTGATGTTAATAACACACATTGATATTCTATATTAATACACATGTAATAATAATAATAAATTAATAACATTAATAATAGTAATATTGACAACATATAGATATTGACATATATAGTAATTTAGATTATGATTAACATATTAAATAAAAATTATAATTCTCATAATATTAATATGTAAATATCTCAATAATACTATTAATATTAATGAATAGCATTAACATATATGATAATTGATTTATGATTAATGTGTTATATATATATATATATAAACAACATTAATGATAGCAATATCCATAACATAATATTAATACATGAATACCTAAAATACTCTAACAACATTTATAAGTGTTTTAATATACTCAGTATTTGCAAGAGAGATTAATTTTAATATACATTTTAGTAATGTTAATGTCTCTTAATATTAACATACTATATCTATTAATCTATATTGAACACATTATGATTAACATATTTGCACATTGATGTACCTTGTGGTAAACAGATTATACACTAATATATATTATTTAATAACATTACAACATTAATATTTGTAATATTACATTTGCCCCTTCTCGGTCACTCTCAGTCACTTCTACTCGTCCTCCAAGCCCCCCTGTCAGCCACCCTCAACTAATCTGATGGGGGTCATCTACCAAGTGTGATTCACACGCACATACACACATACATATATACAAATGTGCGTGCGCGCGCGCTGTGTGTGTGTGTGTGTGTGTGTGTGTGCGCGCGCGCGTGCGCGTGCGTGTGCGTGCGCACATATATGTGTATATATAGATATATATACATACATACATATATATATATATATATATATATATATATATATATATATATATATATACATATATATACATACATATATATATATATATACATATACATACATACATATATATATATATATATATATATAGAGAGAGAGAGAGAGAGAGTAGGCATGTGGCATCCTTCATGGCATTTATCAATATGGCCCGTATTAGTCTTAGTTGATGAACAATTGACATCCTCTTTTCATCCCTCATCTCACCTTAACGCTCTCACTTCTCTTTGTTAACTAAATACACCTAGATGCTTTTCTCTTAAAGCATGTTGGCCATCTCACTCCATCCAAATTGTCTTGTTGAGCTTTTTAATGGCTCCCTTTACTCCCTTGTTTGATATTGGTGGTGCCCTCTCCAAGTTTCATTCTACTCTTGTAGATCATGGGTAGTTAGGACTACTACTTCCATCTCTTTCCTTTCCTTAAGAGCCTGATCTTCCTTCTCTTCCTAGCCCTCATCATTAGGGATTACCAAAGTTAATACTTTTTTACCTTGATGCTAGGTTTTATAATTACTTTTATATAGCAGTGTTCAAATTTTTAGATTTTAATATGGATTTTACCTCGTCTTTCCACCCGAAAAGTAAAAATCAATCTAAAGCAACAAATAGTACTATCATTGACCTTCTTAGATCCTATGCAATTGACCAACCAAACAATTGGGACCTATCCTCTAGTTTGCTTACAACAACGTTCTAACTCTGCTACTAGTAGATCACCTTTCAACTTTGTTTATGAAAAGATATTACATGTCCCTATGACCACTATAAAATCAATGTTTTAGCTATTGATACTTCAGCTAGTGATCGAAAAAAAAATTCTAGAAGAGTGATTGAAAAAATGAAGCAATCACAATTGAGATATGCAGCTCAAGCAAACAAGAAACACAATGCCATTACATCATTATGGAAAATTTGGACTAACTTTTGGGCCTTGTAAGTATTGCCATGTCATTGTCATATTAAAAAAAGGAGGGCCCATAAATAACTATATCCATTATATCTCAAAACTATATTATGTAGCATATTATTGGAAAGTCTTGATGAGAGAATTTTAATGTACCAATCTCTAAAAATTTGGAGTTTATATGCTCAAGTTATGGTCTCTCCATAAAAAGTCTCGAAAGTTCCATTAGAAGCTTCACCCTAATTTGTCCTTATGGAATATTCACCACTATCCAAAAGAGCTTAAAAGGCTCAAAAGTGAGTCCAAATTTTTCCCAATGACATTCCAAGAAAATGGTATAGCTTGGTTATGTATTGGAGGTTGAAATCCATTGTAAGATATCGTAAAATTAAATGAGCTCCAAGATACTATGGCCCATTTTGTATTATTCATAAGTATTAGAGTTCAGAAGGAAAAGAGATGGAGACAAAGGCTCAGGTCCAAGGGTAGCAGTCAGCTCCCTTCATTTCATTCTCCATTATCCATTCACAGTCACACACCAGTCAACTGTATGTACCATCCACACTCAAAGATAAACTGACCTAAATCTAATCATGGTTAAGTCAGTGTGACTTAACCTTATTCACTAAGGTAAACAACTGACAGAAGACAAATGAGCTTGAGTCTCAACACTCCCCCTCAAGCTCAAGTAGGATACTTGACTCCAAGTAACTCTCTGAAATGCACAAACTTATCTTTACCTAATGACTTGGTAAAGATATCTGCAACTTGGTCTTCTGTTCTCACATGGACCAAATCAATGTCACCTGCAATCACTTTTTCCCTGATGAAGTGATAGTGTACCTCAATGTGCTTAGTCCTAGCATGATAGACAGGATTACTGGCTAGGAGTACACTACTCATGTTGTCACAATAGAGTGTGACAGGCCTGACTTCCTGCATGCCCAAATCATCAAGAAGCTTCATGAGCCATGCTGCCTCACATGCAGCTAGTGCAGCACCTCTATACTCTGCCTCAGTACTAGAGAGGGCAACTGTAGGTTGCTTCTTACTGCTCCAGCTGATCATACTACTACCAAGGGAAAATGCATACCCACTAGTAGATCTCCTATCATAGATACTTCCTGCCCAGTCAGCATCTGTATATCCTGTAAGCTCCAAAGGCTTATCATGCTCATAGAATAGACCATAATCTGATGTAGCCTTTACATATCTCAAGATCCTCCTCACTGCATCCAAGTGTGGCTTCATAGGCTTCTGCATGAACTGACTAATCAGTCTAACTGAATAGCTAAGATCCGGTCTAGTAATGGTAAGGTAAATTAGGCTACCCACCATTTGTCTATACATAGTGACATTCTCAATCTCATGTCCAACATTTGCAAGTAGCTTAACATTTTGTTCCAATGGAGTGCTCAATGCTTTGCAATCCAACATACCATACTTGGTTAACATATCTTGTGCATACTGCTTCTGCAACAACCAAGTACCATGAGATGTAGAGATAACCTCAATCCCAAGGAAATACTTTAGATCTCCCAAATCTTTGACCTGAAATTCAGCATGTAACATTTCCTTGATCTCTCCAATTTATGTGACATCATCACCTGTAATTATTAAGGCATCCACATAGATGACTAATACTACATAACCAGCTCTTGTCTTCTTTGTGAATAAGCTATGATCAGCCTTGCCCATAGTAAAGCCAAGTTTTTGTAAGCATGCACTTATCTTAGCATTCCAAGCTCTAGGTGCTTGCTTCAGCCCATATAATGCTTTCTTCAATCTACACACATATGTAGGAAAATCTGGATGTGTATAGCCCTCGGGCTGATCCATGTATACTTCCTCAACCAAATCACCATTGAGAAAAGCATTCTTCACATCCATCTGATACATACTCCATCCTTTAGATGCTGCCAAAGCAATCACTGTCCTCACAGTTGCCATTTTAGCAACAGGACTGAATGTTTCCTCATAATCAAGACCATATTGTTGTGCATACCCTTTTGCCACAAGTCTTGCCTTGTACCTTTCCAATGTGCCATCTGATTTGCATTTCACTTTGTATACCCATTTGCAACCAATAGCCATTTTTCCTTCAGGCAATTCAACCAAATCCCAAGTGTCATTTTCAGCCAATGCTGAATATTCCTCATCCATTGCCTTACACCAATGATCATCCAAAATAGCTTCAGAAAACTTTGTGGGTTCCTTGAAGCTAGTGACTTTTGCCATATATGCATAGTGTCTCATTGTGTAACCACTGTATGTAAGCCTATCCATAGGCTTCCTGACTCTTTCTGATCTCCTCAACTGAGGTGCAGTATGAGACTCTCCTCTCTCATGAGGTGGTATATATCTATGTCTCACACCAGGAGTCACAACTGATGGAATACCAAACTCACTATCCAAGCTGTCAGTACCAGGTGAATCATAACCACAGGTGAGTGGCCCAGTAACATCATCAAGTTTTCCTTTGCCTTTATCCACATCTCTCCCCCTCACTGACATACCCGTGTCAGTGGACAAAGATGCTGAAGTCCTCAATCTACCTGTCCAAGGGCTAACTGATGTAGTAGCATCTTTAGAAGGCCCAGAAATTTCTGCACTTTCATTTGTACCTGCATGTATATAAGGCTCGTGATAGCCATCCTCATCATTCATCACAGTGATCTTCTTTTCATGCCATGATTTCAGCTCATCAAATACCACATCTCTTGAGACCAATGTCTCATGAGTAGAAGGATTGTAGCATTTGTACGCTTTCCTATCTTGTGCATACCCAATAAAAATGGCATTTTCTGCCTTTGGATCGAGCTTGCTCCTCTTTTCATCTGGAACATGTACATATGCCAAGCATCCAAAAACCTTAAGGTGGCTGATGTCCGGCTTTATCCCATAAAGCCTCTCATAAGGAGTCACCTCATGTATACCTGCTGTTGGTGTACGATTCATGACATACACTGCAGTCATTACAGCCTCTGCCCAATATGCATTTGGTAGGCTTTTCTCATTCAACATGGCTCTAGCCGATTCCATGATCACCCTGTTTTTCCTCTCTGCCACACCATTTTGTTGTGGTGTGTACCTGCATGTCAATTGCCTTTTAATTCCATGAGCTGCCAAGAAGTGATCAAAGTCTTTAGAAACATATTCTCCACCACTATCAGATCTCAAGCATGAGATGTAGCAAGCCAGTTCTTTCTCCACATGTCTCTTAAAATCCTGAAAAACATCCATGACATCACTCTTGTGCTTTAGCACATACAACCATGTGTACCTACTATAGTCATCTATGAATGACACATAGTAACGTGATCCCCCAAGAGATACATTCTGTGAGGGTCCCCATACATCAGAATGTACAAGCTGTAATGGTCTAGTAGTAGTGCTTACATGCCTCATAAATGGAAGCCTTGATTGCTTTCCAAATTGACAAGACTGACATACATGTCCCAATTCCGCATGCTTGAACTTAGGAAGTCCAAGTACAACTTGTTTATGCTGCATATTCTTCAACTTTTGAACATTTACATGTCCAATCCTTTTATGCCATATCTCAATGTCCCTTATTGCAGCATTTTCATGTGAGTACATAGCAGCATTCAATGCTGGAATTTTCGTATCCAATGTAAACATCCTGCCATTTCTTTTGCCTTTAGCAATGAGTTTGCATCCTTGACCATATTCTTCAATGTAACATCAATATCTATTGAATCTAACTTGTAGATTTTGTTCAGCCATTTGTCCCACAGAAAGCAAGTTTTTGGTTATGGAGGGTACATGTAATACATCATAAAGACTCTTTTTCCTGTCACCATGCATCATCAAGGGAACAGTACCTGTATGCATAATGTCATGTTGCATATCATCCCCTGTGCAAACATATCCATGAGCACCTTCTACCAATGTGTCAAACCACTCTCCATGAGGAGTCATGTGGTTAGATGCCCCTGAGTCTATATACCATACATCATCTACTTTGTTGTGTACAGGCAACCCTTTCTTCACATGTTTGCATTGCAAACAACCTGTCATCCTCCTGCATACCACTAGAAGAAGCATAATTACCATGTTGCTTCCCTCTTGCTCTCTGATCATTCTGCTTTTTGTAGCAATCCTTAGCTACATGCCCGTATTTGCCACAATAATGGCAATCCTTATTTGCATTTGATTGCTGTCCATAACTCATTTGAGGCTGCTGCCAAGTACCTCTTCCTCTAGGTGAATAACCTCCTCTTCCACGAGCATTTGAGGCACCTCTATTTGCTTGAGGCTGCCTATTTTGCCATCCAGTAGCTTGCTGTCCACGGGCTGCATATGCATTTCCAGCACCTCTTCCTCGAAAATTTGATCTTCCTCTTCCACCTCTACCCCTTTGATTTGAGTAGAAGACATTGTCCCTACTGTTTTTAGACCCACTAGAACTTGTATTAAGTCCAAGTTTCACTTCTTCATGCAAAATAAGTGCTACAAGTTCATCAAAGTCAGGCTGCTCCTGACGCACTGAAATGGAAGTATCAAACTGCTTATATTCCTGTCCAAGTCCATGGAGGGTAGTGGCTACCAAATCATCATCCTCAACTTCAGCTCCAATTGATCCTAGTTGTTCTGCAATGGATCTGATCTCACTGACATAGTCCTCAATAGACCTTCCATTCCTGGATATGTGGCGGAACTTTTGCTTCAGTTGTGTCTTTCTTGCATGAGTAACATGCCCATAATTCTTCATCAATAAGTCCCAAGCAGCTTTTGGGGAAGTACAATTTGCAATTTGCATAGCCTTTGTGTCTGACACACATAGTGACAACCAATGCAAGACCTTGCTGGCCTTTTCCAACCAAGTCATGTGTGCCTTCAACTGATCCTGTGTTGGAGGTCTATCTTCCGGTAGCTTGGGCTCATCTTCAAGACCTGTGACTAGGTCCCAATAGCCTCTTCCAATTAAAAAATTAGACATCCTGAATTTCCATAGAACGAAATTTTTATAGTCCAGCTTCTCACCAACTATCTGAGTGATAGTATCCTTCTCTCCTGTGTTTGCCATTTTAAAGCCTTAAGCTTTGTAAAACCAGTCAATTTTCCAAAATGCCACAGGCAATATACTTCAATAACTTGTAGTGCAACCAGTTTTTAATGTAAAAATGCATGTGCTTCTGTTTCCATTCAACTGCAGTTACAATGCATCAACAACTTTGCATAAGAGAACATCAAGTACAGATATTAAAATTTCACTTGATACATTCACTGTTGCTGCAGAATTTGTCTCCAACAAGGCTCTTACATGCATCAACAATGGGTCTGTAGCCACTGCACCTGCAGATATTACCCACTGTGGCAGATTTGCAAGTATCCGTATTTGAAGTGCCAGACTGAGCACTTTTCAGCCAAGCATACATGACATGTATATTTCAAGTGTGCACTGAGAACCATGAGAAAAACTGCAATTCTTTCTTGCTCTGCATTTCTCTATTGTGCCCTAGCACCTGTTTACAAGTGCTTTTGAATAACCCGTGAACTTGTCATATGTTTGTGTAGCAACAATGTGCTGCTTCTGCAATTCAGAGTGCTACCTCAAGTTGCCTCTGTTTTAAGTTGTCAAGTCTTGCTCCTCTTGCTGTATTTGTTATTTCAGAAGAGCTGAAAAATGTGGATCCCAGTCAATGGTAACATCAAAGGGGAAATAATAGCATCAGCCTCTATTTTGGTAACACACCTGTCTTCTATTCAGATAAATACCATATCTTCAATAGCAATCTTTGTGATTTCTTTGATCTCGAGAGGCTATTGTGGTATATGTATTGTTAAAAACCTTGATCTAAGCTTCAGCCCTGGTGCAGAGTTTGGAATAGTCACAAGTTGCAGGTGTCTTCAATTTGGGCTTCTCTTTAGACAAAGGTTTTGCTCTTTCAGGTCCTTTACCCTCGCTACCTTTGTACTTCTGGTCTGCTGATTGAAATTCGCCTGTGTTAGGCTCCCATCATGACTTACAGTGCTGGGATGAAATACGTGGACTCTATGATGCACTCCTGGATTGTCTTGAAGATATTGTGAGAAAGGGGGCGCTGCTGCCAGGTTCAAGCAAGGTCTCGGCTATGGTGCCAGCTCATCACCAGACGCAGCTCCTTCCAAGGGCTCCCAAAACCTCGTCTTTGTCAGCTTTGTCAAAGGAGACAACCATGCCGATAGCGTTGCAGCGATGGAGAGAGAGGACAGGATTGCCTCAGTCAGGGACAAACTGAACAAGCGCTGCGATGTGGATGACTCTAACCATGGCCTAAGGGAGCATCACATGAAGTCAGCACCAGAACTGAGAGACCATCTCGAGATCCTGCCCCCCGGACTGTCATTCATCCACAGACTCCTCTTCTTCATTTAAGCAGCTCTCACAGAGGATGGAGGCTTTGATACCATATTAGAGTTCAGAAGGAAAAGAGATGGAGACAAAGGCTCAGGTCCAAGGGTAGCAGTCAGCTCCCTTCATTTCATTCTCCATTATCCATTCACAGTCACACACCAGTCAACTGTATGTACCATCCACACTCAAAGATAAACTGACCTAAATCTAATCATGGTTAAGTCAGTGTGACTTAACCTTATTCACTAAGGTAAACAACTGACAGAAGACAAATGAGCTTGAGTCTCAACAATAAGATCAATGATAATGCATTTAGATTGGGTATTTTCCCTCATTGGCAAACTCATAATTCATTTTTGATTAGTTTATTGAAACCTTTTAAGGGAATCCTATTAGTAACTCTAGCTGTAGATGATCATCGTCCATAGTTAGAAGAAGACAGAGAAATTTTGGTACTTGAAGTTATCCTTGACCTTGGGGGATTTAGTCTTTATTAAGAAAATATATCACCTACAAGCGAAGAATACATCAAATCTTGGTATGACATAGTGCTAAATCTAAAAGACTTGGGACATAGATACTAAGCTTAGTGTAAGTATAAGATACTTACATTCAATCTTGGTATCCTTTTGTGCCAAGATATAGTTGGAACATAGATACTAAGATGAAATTAAGTCATTTCTAAATATTTTATTGCATTGCAAATTTTATGGGACTAATAAGGTGTATTTAACAATTGCATTAGATCTTGATGTTCTTCATGTCAAGTTTATTAGACTTGGGATAAAGTTGTGAGGACAAGTGAAGATGCAAACCCCTTATAAAAGTAGCTTAAAAAACATTATAATCATGATGTAAGATAGATTCTATAATCTTGATGAATATACTTGCTCCAAAATTAAACTACATAATACTATTTAGTATGCAAAAGATGATTAATCATAGGTTCAATCATAGACTTGAAAAGTAGATGGATCATCTATATCAGGATTATTATAAGTATTTAATGGATCACTAGATTTTTATATCATTTTTCCATAAGTATCATAGATAGAAGCTAACCATTTTAGATCTATTACTAAATTCTTGGGCATACTAGGTTGTCTTTTACTATATTTCTTCTATACATTATAGATAGCTTTATCTTTGTTCTGTGGGTACCATGCATCTTAGACTTGGGATATAAGTAGTAAGCTTGTTATGAGCATTAAGACACCCATGTAACTTTGGTACATAAACATAATAGATTTGCTTGCATATCTAAAAGTAATAGATCCTAGTAATTCTATGTGCCTATATAAAACATGAAAAAATGAGTCTTTTTAGAATGCTTAAATTGAATTATGAATCTTATGTTATACAACAACTAATTTAGAATAACATGTACGAGTGCATTGAGTATTATTATTCCTTACTAGTGTACACATCAAATGTTTTCATAGTTAAAACATATCCTCTTATTGTTCAAAGCTAAACTTGAGCATAAACACTATGCTTAAAGCAAGTCAACTTAGGATACTTTCATTGGATCTTAAAGCTTATACAAGTTATAAAACAAGTTAGTAACTAGTGTGAATGAGATGAATTTTGGTATATCTTAGTGCCAAGTTGATGCATTGGGATAATCATACCAAGCCTAGTTCGACTATAATTTTATTAAGGATTATTTGTTTGTCAAAAAATAGATTTGAAACATGGATATCAAGCTAAAAATATGTCAATATTGTGCACTTTTAGTGAATTTCATATTTTACAATCTTTTATGGATAAAATAAAGTGACAGATGACTCATTAAAAACTTGGTATCACTTATTGTATCAAGTCTATAAGAGTAGAGACACATATGAGGCTTGGTGCAAGCCTTAGACATTTAAATTAAAACTTACTAGATGTTTATATTAAAACTTACTATCCCTTTACGTCAAGGTCGAAAGTGGGTATATAGATATCAAGCTCAATTGGGGTAGTCATATTAGCCTTTTACATTTAGATATCCAACTTTATGCTCAATATCTTAAGCCTACACCATTAAATTGTACATATGGGCATATAAAATGAACCTATAAGATACAAGATACTTAATACCAAAAAAGATAATAAATCTTTTAGACCAAAAAATCATCCACAACTAATAGCTTATGGCCATTAACTCATAGAAAATTATAAAAACGAGATTTGTATACTACAATATGCTACTTGTAAAAAGTAAAAAATGATTGAATGCTCAAAGGATAAAATGATTGAATGCTTAAATCAAGAAAGAGAGTGACAATGAGAGAGAATACTAGAAGAAGAGAGAGAAAGACAAAAAATGAAGGAAGGAAGCCATGAAAGCTAGAGAGAGGGAGAGAAGATGAAGGTGACTTGTTATTATAATCTGATGATAAAAAAATGTCAAGTCCCTTATATCTTATATACCCATCAATGTAGCAGGTATTTTTCCTCCATTATTTATTCCCGTATTTCCCTTATATTCCCTGTCTCTTACATTCCATCCTCACCCAAAGGTTTTTTCCCTAAAAAACAAAATGGGCACTTATTACAAAACATGGTAGTAGGGCAGTCTAGAGTACTACTCTGCTACATGATTACAAGGGGTTATTCAATAAATCATGTGGGGGTTATGTATGTATGTTGGGTCATGCATATAGTATGATGTATGGGCATGATTGGGGAATAAGAAAAATTCAATTTTGACCCATATTCAGTGAGGAATGGAGTGTTGCAGACAGTGGACAACATGCCGTCTACTACAAGACCATGTTGTAGTAAATCTGCAATAACTTTTGATAGGTAACTCTGATCGGAGTCTTTGACACATAGAAACGGAGCTTGCTTTGAGTACTTTCAGCCCATATGTGCCATTAAATGTTGTCCATAATTGAGAATAAAATTTGGTTGAAAACAAAGAGGTGTCTATAGGCTACTCATTCATTACATTTCAGCCAAGTTAGCATCCATAAGATGAGGGAACTCTTCCATGATTGAAGTTGGTTGCCAAGAGGCCTCTTCAAGGGGCAATCATTGCCATTTGATCAAGTATTTCATGATTGATCTTGAGCGCATCTTCTTTTCCCTTTGACCTATGACTGCCTTTGGAATGTATTGGATGATACCCTCTTCATCCATACGAGGGAGCTCTTCTAGGTGATCCACTGATGATCCAATGAAGGATTTGGGTTGACTCACATGAAAAACTTTGTGAATCTTGGTGGAAGGGGGAAATTCCAACTGATAAGCCAAGTCACCCACCCCCCCCGCTTGATAATCCGATAAGGCCCATAGAACTTGTGAGCTAACTTGTTGTTGGAGCCATCCTTAAGAGTGGCATACCTAGACTTAGGTACTTCATTAGAACCAAATCCCCTTCTTGGAACTCAATGTCCCATCTTTTCTGATTAGCATAAAGCTTCATTTGATCTTGAGCTCTCTTTAAGTTCAACTTACATTGTTGAAGTAGGGCCTGCATCCTGTCTAATTCTTCCTTGCTTTGAGGGTTGACCTTGTCATTAAAGATGATTGTGGGGAGAGGGACCTTATACCCATATAAAGCCTCGAAAGGTGAAACTCCAATGCTAGCATGGGTGGAGTTTTTACAGGCAAACTCAGCCAAATGTAGCTATGCATCCCAAGCATGTTGAACATCATGACAAAAGTGTCTCAGATAAGTTGACCCTCTCTGTTTGAAAGGTGATAAGCTGTAGAGAGAGCCAACTTAGTGCTTGAATACTACCTACCAAAAATTTCTTATAAATATTGTATCCCGATCATGCACAATGACTTGGAGTAAAGCATGCAATTTGAACACATGTTCCATAAACTGGCTTGTGATGCAGTAAATTGGGCTTTAGTGGGGATAAAATGAGCCACCTTTGTGAGCCTATCCACCACCACATAGATGCTATTCCACCCTTTCTTGGTGAGGGGCATACTTGTAATAAAGTCCATGATTATATGAGTCCACTTGCCCTCGAGAATAGGTAATGGCTTTAGCAACCCACCCGACTTTAATGTGTTGTGTTTGTTTTGCTGACAAGGCACACAGCTCAAGACAAATTCTTTAACATCTCTCCAAAGGCCCTTCCAATGAAAACTCTTGGCAATTTTGTCATAGGTTTTGAACACTCTCAAATGATTACCTGTAGGTGTTGAATGCATTTCATGTATGATTTTCTTGAATGGGGAAGTGTGAGGATAGCAATCCTACCATTAAGCCATAAAATCCCATTTTTTAGTTGAAATGGAGAGTTTTTTGTACATTGACATTGCTGTAATGTTTGAAATATATTGTTGAAATTAGCATCCAATAGGTAAGCCTCTAGAAGCTCGTGTATCCAATCACTATGCAGTTCCATGATGGCAGATACTTTACATGCCCACATTCTAGACAAGAAATCAACCACTACATTGTCTTTTCCATGAGTATGGGTAATGTCAAAGTCATAATTTTGCAATGTGGCCACCCATCTACATTGATTAGGAGTAAGGTCGGATTGAGATAAGAAATATTTGCAGACCCTATGGTCACTCTTGACTCTAAACTTACTACCGTACAAGTAATGGTGCCATTTTTCAATGGCATGATGAAGAATAGCTAGCATTTCCTGATCATAAATATTCATTACCATCTCATTTTCGCCAAGTTTTCAGCTTTCAAAAACTTGTTGAGATGGCAAGCTCAACATGTGCGGACATTGATGATGGATCGCATGGCTAGATGAGTCCGCACGTCTACACTTAGCATGTTGGTGGCCATTATGATACTCACATGGACACTGACTTATCACTTATTATATTTAGTTTGTTACATCTACCTACAGTTGGCAAATATATAATGCCAGTCGATTAGTGTAGTCGGTTATGCACTGTTTGACTTAGAAGGCCACTTTTCTTTATGTTGTATCTTATCTATACTTTGTGTACATTATATAGTGTGTGGAAGAAGAAGAAGAAACCAGCAAGAAAACGTTTTGGTCTCCATCTCTCTTCTTGTGTTCTCGAGTGAGCTTCCTCTTGTGTATATAGTGTGTGTTTGGTGCAACAGCTCAAGCACATCCCCCCATCATGTGATTCTTGACAAAACTATTACCCCATGTTCTTGTAGTAATACTGTACCAATACGTTACCCAATGGCATCACACTGAATGGTAAATTCCTTGGAGAAATCAGGGCATCATGGCTAAAGTAAGTAAAACTTTTAGTTGATTAAAGCTTCTATCTGCAATGGTATCCCAGAAAAATGCTTCTTTCTTCAGCCTATCAGTGAGAGGAGCTACAATAGTGGCGTAATGTTGAATAAATATGTAGTAGAATGAAGAGAGACATAAGAATCCTCTCAAAGAGGTGGTATTTGCAAGTGTAGGCTAATCTCTAACACATTGCACTTTCCTTAGATCATCTCTAATGCCTGCCTCACTAACAATGTGGCCAAAATACTCTACCTCAATTTGCATGAAGGAACATTTTGACTCCTTAGAAAAGAGGCTATGCTGTCTAAGTACGTCAAATACTTGCCTCATGTGCAATAGATGAGCTTCCAATGAGTGGCTATAGATGAGAATGCCATTAAAAAATATCAACACAAATCTGAATAAAAATTGCTAAAGTATTTTATTCAATAGGCTTTGAAAAGTGGCGAGTACGTTTGTTAAATCAAAGGGCATAACCAAGAAGTGATAAATGTCAAGATTGTGGGAGAGAAGGAAGGAGTCTCACTTGTAGCTTTCTTGCTTGCACAATGGGGGAATACACACAAAGGTGGAGGCTGAAAACAGTTTTCCTCTTCTTAGTTGTGTAAGCCAAAAAGAACACTCGTACATAGAAATAGAAGGACCCTATATATGGGTCTCAAACCAAACTCAACTAACTAAGGTGGCATACTAACTGAGCCATGAACTAGAGTAGATAAGGATAGCTGTCATCTAGCTATTATTCATGAGCGGTGTACCAACCGCATCTGCAGAAGCTAACAAGTCGGTGACATAAATGCACAACGGTCACCCTGGCATATCACGAGTGGAGCTCGATATCTCAACACTCCGAGCTCAATCCCAATTCCTGCACACTAAGCAGGTCTCTAAACTTGCGCAGCTTCTCTACGCCCAATGCCTTCGTAAATATGTCAGCTACTTGATCCTCTGTGCTGACATAAACTAGATCAATAAGACCTAGTAAAACTCTCTCTCGCACATAGTGATAATGCACCTCAATGTGCTTTGTTCTAGCATGATAGACTGGGTTATTTGCCAAGTGTATATTACTCATGTTGTCACAATAAATGACAACTGGCCCATCTGTAGACTGATGCATATTATTAAGTAGCTTATGCAACCAAGCTACCTCACATGCAGCCATTGCTGCGCCCCTATACTCAGCCTCTGTGCTCGACAAGGCAACTGTAGGCTGTTTCTTGCTGCTCCAAGTGACTGCAGCACTCCCAAAAGAGAACACATATCGACTGGTAGATCATTTATCAAAAATACTACCAGCCCAATCAGCATCCGTGTATCCATGCAACTGTATCTGAACCTCGGTCTCATAAAGTAGTCCATACTGCAATGTGGACTTCACATACCTGAGTATGCATCTAGCTGCATCTAAATGCGGTTTCCTTGGAGCCTGCATAAACTAACTTACCAATCCAACAGCATAGCTCAAATCTGGCCTGATAATAGTCATATAAATCAAACTTCCTACTATGCGTTTGTACATAGTAGGGTCTTCTAGAAGCTCACCTGCATCTGTGCTCAGCTTCACATTCTGCTCCAAAGGAACTGAAATAGGCTTATAGCTTGTCATCCCATATTTGGGCAGCATGTCCAATCCATACTGCCTCTGCAAGAGCCATATCCCACTTGGTGATCTAATCACCTCAATGCCCAAGAAATAACGTAGCTCTCCCAAATCCTTCATCTCAAACTTCTACTTCAATAGCATTTTCACATGAAGGATATCTTCATCAGTATCACCTGCCATAATCAAATCATCAACATAAATGACAAGTAGCATAATACATTTCTCTGTTTTTCTCAATAAAGTGAAAAATCTGCCTTGGAAATTTGAAAGCCAATAGTGACAAGATACTGTCCTATCTTGTCAGACCATGCTCTAGGTGCTTGCTTCAAGCCATACAAGGCTTTCTTCAACCTGCAAACAAACTCAGGATGAACAGCATGCACATAACCTGGTGGCTTCTCCATATAGACCTCTTCTTGCAAATCACCATGCAAGAAGGCATTCTTTACATCCATCTAATGTAAAGACCATCCCTTT
This sequence comes from Lygodium microphyllum, assembly GCF_053477565.2. Taxonomy (NCBI): domain Eukaryota; kingdom Viridiplantae; phylum Streptophyta; class Polypodiopsida; order Schizaeales; family Lygodiaceae; genus Lygodium; species Lygodium microphyllum. The sequence goes on along the minus strand of NC_141159.1, from coordinate 123,203,527 downwards.
GATGCAGCCAAAGCAATGAATGCTCTTACGATTGCCATCCTTGCAACTGGACTGAATGTTTCTTCATAATCAATGCCATATGTTTGTGCATACCCCTTGACTACTAATCTTGCCTTGTATCTATTCACAGAACCATCTGCATTGTGTTTCACCTTATAAACCCACTTACAACCAATTGCATTCTTATCTTTAGGCAAAGGTACCAATTCCCATGTAGCATTTGCTTCCAAGGCATCCATTTCTTCATCCATGGCTTTCTCCCATTTTTCTTTTCCCATGGCTTGCTCAAAAGAAGTGGGTTCTGGTTCCTGTATATCTTTGACCATATATGCATAGTGAATGGCTGTAAATCCATCATATTTCAGTCTATCCATAGGATACCTAGCTCTGATAGATCTGCGCAAAGTAGGTTCACTCCCAGGTGCTCTCAAAACATCCCTGGTCTTTCTTACTCCAGGTGTGACAATAGAAGGAATACCCAACTCATCATCAATGCTCTGTTTTGAGCCACTGGATTCACCATCCACATAAGAGTGACCTGCATTCACATCAACCATGGGCTGATCTACCTTCTCCTTTCCTTTTCGTGATACCTACATACCACTATCTACATTGCTTTGAGAAGATTCTCCTGATCTCAATCTGCCTGTCCATGGCGAAGAGTGTGAACCACTGCTAGAGGATGCTCCAGGTCCACTAATATCTTGTGACTGCTGCTGTGAATTCTGTGCAGCATTACCATTTTGTGCATCTATATTATCAATCACATTTACTGGTTTATACCAGCTACTCATCTCATCAAAAACAACATCTCTGCTCACTGTAAACTTACGAGTAGAAGGGTTATAGCATCTATACCCTTTTTGCTACAGAGAGTAACCAATAAAGATGCACTTCTTAGCTTTTGGATCCAACTTGGATCTCAACTCATCTGGCACATGAACATAGGCAATGCAACATAAATTTTTCAAATGAGAAATATCTGGTTTCCTATTAGTATACATCTCCTCTGGAGTCATGTCATGTATTGCTGCAGTGGGAGTCCTGTTCATTATGTAGACAGTTGTAGCAACTGCCCCAGCCTAGTAAAAATCTGGCAAGTCTTTTTCGTTGAGCATGGCACAAGATACCTCTCCAATATGCCTGTTTTTTCTTTTTGCAATTCCATTTTGTTGTGGGATATGACTGCATGAATATTACTGCTTTATGGCATGCTCCTGTAGGAACCTTGCAAACTCATTTGAGAGGTACTCTCCCCCTCCATCTGACCTTAGGTATTTTATTTGCAGGCCTATTTCCTTTTCAACCATAGCTTTAAGAGTTTTGAAATGCCCAAAAACTTCACTTTTCTTTTTCATAAAATACACCCAAACTTTTCTGCTACAGCCATCAATAAAAGTGACAAAATAATGACAGCCTCCAAGAGATACAACTTTAGTAGTCCACACATCAGAGTGGATTAATTCCAATGGCTTCTTACTCTCTTGAACATGTCTAGGAAATGGTTTCCTTGCCTGTTTTCCAAATTGACAGGCTTCACATACCTTATGCATTTCTGCAACCTTGAATTTAGGCAATCCTGCAACTATATTTTGGGATTGCATTGATTTAAGTCGCTGTACATTAACATGACCAATGCGTTTATGCCAGATATCAATATTTGCAACTACACTAGTCCCATGTGCAAACATTGCTGCACTCAATTCAGGCATGTCTGCATCCAATGTAAACATTATGCCCTTCTTCTTTCCTTTTGCTATCAAGTGACCTTTATTTTTCATATTCTCAACAAGGCATCCATGAGAATTAAATCTGACCTGCAAGCCCTGCTCAACCATTCGACCAACAGAAACCAGGTTCTTGGTGATATTCGGGACATGAAATACATCCGACAGGTATTTCTTTTTTCCATCCTGCATAGACAAAGGAATTTTTCCAATCTGCACAATAGGATGTGTAGTATCATCACTAGTCTCCACAAATCCTAGTTTTTCCATTTTCCTTGCATCCTGCATCCATTCTGTATGACTTGTCATGTGGTTTGATGCACCTGAGTCAACATACCACACATCGTTTCTTTCTTCTGCACTTATCATAGAATTGGTCATGTGCTGCACCATAAACAAATGCTTATTTCTGTCATCACCCTGTCTACTAGAAGATGCATAATTCCCTTGTTGCAATTTTCCATTCATGATGTCATTCTACTTTTTAAAGCAGTCTTTAGCCATATGACCCATTTTACCACAATAGTAGCATTCAACATTGCTCTTTGCATTTTGCCCTCTTTGCCATCCACCACGACCTCTTTGGCTCCTCCTGCCTCTAGAGTTACCACGTTCTCCTCCATAGGACTGGTTTTCTTGAGTTTGCTGCATATTCTGATTTCTACCAGGGCCTCCAGATCGGCCTCCTCTACCTCTGCCTCTACCTCTTCCAGCATTTGAATAGAAGACAACTTCTTTTGAAGTTCCTCTTGAAGAAGATGCACCACCATTTCTCTGCTCCTCAGAAATTAGAAGAGCAATCAACTCCTCAAAATCAGGAAATCTTTCACGGATGGAAATGGATGTTCGAAACTGTGCATAATCCTTTCCTAGACCATTCAAGGTCACAGAAACTAAATCATCATCTTCCACTGGCGACCCAATGGAAGCAAGTGCATCTGTAATCTTCTTCACCTTCATGTGGTAGTCATTGATGCTCATACTTTCTCTTTGCACATTGTGCAACTCTTGCTTGAGCTGCATTTTCCTGGCTTGAGTATTTCTGCTATACATTTTTGGCAAAGTATCCCGTGCCTTCTTTGGCGTACTTGCATCTTGAATATGCACAATCATAGAACCTGAAATGCTGATAGACAGCCAGTACATAACTTTCATGGCTCTCTCATGCCATGCTTTAAATGCCTGCATTTGCTGTTGATTGGGAACATCAAGAAGAACTGGTTCTTCTTCATTTCCTGCAACGAATTCCCAATATCCTTTTCCCATAAGGAAATTCGTCATTCTAAACTTCCATCCTTGGAAGTTGTTCTTGTCAAGATTTTCAGTGACAATCTATGAAAGAGAATCAGACGCCATTACAGAACACTGCAAAAAATTCTGTCACTGCAAAGAACACAGCTTCAGCCTCACAAGGGCAAATCTGCAAAACTGACGAAAGTGGTATTTGACCACACAGTCACTTCCTAGTGACGATTTTGCATCAACAGGCAATAAGGATGATTCTGTAACTCCCAATGTCTTTGCGCATAGGCATACGATGCAATTTCTATAGTAACTTTTCACCGACCTGTAGAACAGTGGTCGCACAGCATAAAACAGGGCCTTTTCCTGAGTGCGTGCAGAAAACTTCCGCCTCTAAAACAGGCCCCGAAATGGCCTCAAATAAAAAAAACAGAGAAACCAAGGGCTAAAGCCCTTACTCGCAGCATATACTGCCCTCTTGCTACACCGCGAAGGGCGTCTCAATCTGAGACAATGCACTCTTGCACTTTTTGGTTGTGCTACCTGCAGAGACTTGCTCCCAAAACAGAAAAATGAAAGAAACACTGGTCCTCTTACCAGAACACCGCGAACTTGGTTTGCTTTCTTGAGCTCCTTACCACAAACAAGGCTCTGATACCATGTCAAGATTGTGAGAGAGAAGGAAGGAGTCTCACTTGTAGCTTTCTTGCTTGCACAATGGGGGAATACACAAAAGGTGGAGGCTGAAAACAGTTTTCCTCTTCTTAGTTGTGTAAGCCAAAAAGAACACTCGTACATAGAAATAGAAGAACCCTATATATGGGTCTCAAACCAAACTCAACTAACTAAGGTGGCATACTAACTGAGCCATGAACTAGAGTAGATAAGGATAGCTGTCATCTAGCTATTATTCATGAGCGGTGTACCAACCGCATCTACAGAAGCTAATAAGTCGATGACATAAATGCACAACGGTCACCCTGGCATATCACGAGTGGAGCTCGATATCTCAACAATAAATCCCATGATTAGTCCTGAATGTTGTCTTAATCTCATCCCCTTCACGCATGCATATCTAATGGTATCCGGATCTCAAATCAATCTTTGTGAAATATTTAGCCCCTTTCAGCTCATCTAACAAGTCATCCCTCAGGATAGGGTATATGGTCTTCATAATGATCTTATTCAAATCTCTATAGTGTATGCACATTCTAAATGACCTATCTTTCTTTTTAACTAGAAAAATAGGTAATGCAGAGGGAGATGAACTGGGCTCTATGAAACCCATATCTAATAAATCCTTGACCTGCTTGGCCACTTCTTGTCTTTCACATTTGGACAAACCTGTAAGGAGGCTTATTTACTAGCTTTAAGTGTTGCTTTTGCTTACCTTAACCAATTAAGTTGTTGTTTCTTGATTGAGCCAATTAAATCATTAAAAAAGTCATTGTATAAGGGTAATTCAGTAGCCAATGAGTCACTATACTTCGTAAGCCCCTACCCTTATCCCAATTTTCCATTCCATGCATTTCATGAAAAGGTTAAATTCCTACTTCCAAATGCATCTCATGCTGGGTGTTTAATTAATAAATGTCTGCCATGTGTATTTTGGGTGAGGAAAAGCTCGATGCCAGGCGAGGTGGCAAGAAAAAAGAGGGGTGACCCCCCCCCCCCCCCTTGCCATCAAAGACCCTGAAGGGATGCACAACCCAGTCCGGGGGGAACTTTGCCCACCTCCCAGTGATCCAGAGCCCGAAATTGCTTATACGTGGTACAAGTACCCACTTGAAGAACTGAGATATTGGCTTGGAATTGATGTATGAGATGTATTTGTTGACGTACGGATGTATTATTGGTTGCAAATGTATGGAAAAATACTAGTGAGAATGTATTTGCAGAAATGAGAAACAATGCTTGGAATGTATGGGAGATGCCTATGCATGGGGAAATTATGCTAAGAGATGCTTATGACATGCTCAGTTCTAGAATAAGGTTTCAAAAAGTGAATTTGGATTATTGGACAATGTATTATGCCATGTGGGATGACCTCTCAGTCATGCATTGACAAGTTGATCCCTTGCAACCCCTTTCTTAACCCCCGCAAGGTGCTGTAAGCAATTTGCCTGCATTTATAGAAGTATACCTACTTCCAAGAACTGAGATGTAGGTCTTGCAAAGTGTACACAAGTCCTATTAAGGGCCGTCATCAATTTTGGAGCTCTGTTTGGACCCTACAAGATACTTATAGGTCAAAATAGGCCTCGTATAGGTGTAGACAGGGTGTTGGACTACATAATACAACAATAGTTTTCCTATTACATAGTTTTCTATATAAATCCTAGGAGTTCATGCTTATGCTCAATTTGAAGAGGGCATCCTTGGCTTTGAGTTGAACAAAAAAGTAGGTCAATCGAACCTTCCTAGCTCAAGTTATGGGTAAAACAGTGACAGGTGGTCTAATGGGACTGCACCTAACCATGACAGGGAATAAGGGAAAAACCAAGGCCAATGAAGATGTTAAGAAAAATCAAGGATACACGAGAACCAAGGACTGAAAACAATCTTGAAATGAATTACAATGAGTATCCTCATGACATGGGAAGCCTCAATGCTCTTAAACTCTATGTAGGAATGAGACAAGGCATAATAAAAAACATGAGGTTAAATAAGAAAAATACAGATTAGTCCAACAATGTGCAAGATAATTCAGCTTTAAAGGATCTTCTTGACAAGTACATTGATTTGTTTTAGCTACCTACAACACTACCTCACAAGAGAGAAGTTGACCATCCCACTGATTTAGAACGACACTTCTTAAAGCTGGTGAATAAGCCTCCTTACAGGTTGTCCAAATGTGAAAGAGAAGAAGTGGCCAAACAGGTCAAGGATTTATTGGATATGGGTTTCATAGAGCCCAGCTTATCTCCCTATGCATCACCTGTTTTGCTAGTTGAAAAGAAAGATGGGTCATTTAGAATGTGCATAGACTATAGAGATTTGAATAAGATCACAGTGAAGAACAAATACCCTATCCCTAGGGTGGATGACTCATTAGATGAGCTTAAAGGAGCTAAATATTTCACAAAGATTGATTTGAGATCCAGCTACCATTAGATACGCATGCATGAAGGGGATGGGATTAAGAAAACATTCAAGACTGATCGTGGGCTTTATCACTTCTTGGTTATGCCCTTTGGTTTGTGTGGGAGCTTTCACTCAACCACCAAGACCCACGGACCGCTTATTGCTTCAAGCGTTCCAAGCCGAGCACTAATGGCTACCTCTCACATAGCCGACGCGCCATCCATATCTACGGGTGTAGTGAGCTTACCTCCGTGCCGTTCGAGTTACCTCCTCTCCCGCATACTCTGGTAGCTCCACGATCCAAGTGCAAGCTTCAAGTAAGCTCCATCCTCAAGCTCCACGCTCCAAGCTCCATTGCCGCGAGCAAGAGAAGAGAAGAGAAGAGAAGAGAAGAAGAAAGGAGAAGATAGAGAGCTTCTCCTCCTTGGTCCCTCACCCTCACACACTCATTCCCTCACACTCTCACACTCCCTCTCTCAAGCACAAGCTCAAGCAAGCAAGAACAAGAAGAAGAAGAAGAAGAGGAGAGCTACTTTTGGCCACACACAAGAATGAGCTTCTCATTCACTTTTCAACTTTATATACAAAACCCTAAATCCCTTTTGGGCGGTCATTCCCTTTTCCCCTTTTTACATGGCCGGTCGTAGCCCATGCCCTTTTTCCCATTGTCCTTCTATCTTCCTAGCTTCCTTTCCACCGCCCGTCTACATTTACAAATTGCACGGATGAGAGCCCGGCGCTCTTTTACAAGATTTCAGGGTGCGCCTTTTTATTTTAAAATGCGTCTTTCCCCTTTTGCCTTTGCCTTGGACTTTTAAGGTTGCCCTTGCGCTTTTGGCCTTTTCTCCTTTTCTTTCTTCAGTCGGGCTACCTTTTTTCCGCCTTTGCCCTGCGTCTTTTCCACTTCCTTTTTCTTTCTTCGTGTTGGGGTTAACAGTTTGACAAATGCACCTGCCACTTTTTAGAGCCTAATGAAGAAAGTACTTCAACCATTTTTATTTAGATTTGTGTTGGTATTTTTTAATGACATTCTCATCTATGGCTACTCATTGGAAGCTCATCTATCACACATGAGGCGAGATATGAGGCAACTATTTGATGTACTTAGATAGCATAGACTCTTTGCTAAGGAGTCAAAATGTTCCTTCATGCAGACTGATGTAGATTATTTGGGCCACATTGTTAGTGAGGCAAGCATTAGAGCTGATCCAAAGAAAGTGCAATGTGTTAGAGATTGGCCTACACTTGGAAATACTACCTCTTTGAGAGGATTCTTGGGTCTCTCTTCATTCTACCCTAGATTTATTCGACATTACAACACTATTGCAGCTCCTCTCATTGATAGGCTGAAGAAGAAAGAAGCATTTTTCTGGGATGCCATTGCATATAGAATATTTAATAAGCTAAAAGGTTTTCTTACTTGATTTGCTCTAATTTCTCCAAGGAATTAACCATTTAGTGTGATGCCAGTGGACGAGTTATTGGTGCAGCATTGTTGCAAGCACATGGGGTAATAGCTTTTGAAAGCCGAAAACTTGTTGAAAATGAGATGGTAATGAATGTTTGGCTATTCTTCATGCCATTAAAAAATGGCACCATTACTTGTATAGCATCAGGTTTAGAGTCAAGAGTGACCATAGGGTCCTCAAATATTTCTTATCTCAGTGCAACCTTACTCCTAAGTAATGTAGGTGGGTGGCCACATTGCAAAATTATGACTTTGACATTACCCATACTTGTGGGAAAGACAATGTAGTGGTTGATTCCTTGTCTAGGATGTGGGCATCTAAAGTCCCTGCCATCATGGAACTACATAGTGATTGGATACACGAGCTTTAGGAGGCTTACCTATTGGATGCTAATTTCAGCAATATATTTAAAAAATTACACCAAGATAATGTACAAAAAACTCTCCATTTCAATTAAAAAAATGGACTTTTATGGCTTAATGGCAGGATTCCTATCCCTCACACTTCCCCATTCAAGTAGAAGATCATGCAGGAAATGCATTCAGTACCTACAGCTGGTTATTTGGGAGTATTCAAAACCTATGACCAAATTGCCAAGAGTTTTCATTTGGAAGGGCCTTTGGAGAGATGTTAAAGAATTTGTCTTGAGCTGTGTGCCTTGTCAGCAAAACAAGGACAACACATTAAAGCCAGATGAATTACTACAACCATTGCCTATTCCCGAGGGCAAGTGGACTCATATAACCATGGACTTTATTACAAGTCTGCCCCTCACCAAGAAAGGGTGGAATAGCATCTATGTGGTGGTGGATAGGCTCACAAAGGCAGCTCATTTTATCCCCATTAAAGCCCAATTTACTACATCACAAGTAGCCACCCAGTTTATGGAACATGTGTTCAAACTGCTTGGTTTACCACATGTCATTGTGCATGATTAGGATACAAAATATATGAGCAATTTTTGGCAAGCAGTATTCAATTCTATGGGCACTAAGTTGGCTCCCTCTATAGCTTATCACCCCCAAACTGATGGCCAAACAAAGAGGGTCAACAAATGGTTGGCACTAACACAATTTTGTCATGATGTTCAGCATGGTTACATTTTTCTAAGTTTTCCTATAAAAACTCCACTTATGCTAGCATTGGAGTTTCACCTTTTGAGGCTTTATATGGATATAACGTCCCTCTCCTCACAGTCATCTTCAATGAAAAGGTCAACCCTCAAAGAAAGGAAGAATTGGATAGGATGCATGCCCTACTTCAACAATGTAAGCTGAACTCAAAGAGAGATCAAGATCAAATGAAGCTTTATGATGATCAGAAAAGATGAGACATTGAGAGGGGATTCGGTTTTGCTGAAAGTACCTAAGTTTGGGTATGCCACTTTTAAGTATGGCTCCAACAACAAGTTAGCTCACATGTTCTATGGGCCCTATCGGATTATCAAGCACATGGGTTGTTAGACTTCAAGCTCATCTTTCTATCTTTGGAAGACTGTACCCGACACTTGAGTGGTCTAGCTGTACTACATGATGCAGACATTAAATAAGTCGATGCTTAGGACTTGGTTGTTTGGTGTGAATGGTCCTTGAGACCTTAGGTTGTAAACAGTCATTCGAGTTATGGGTAAAAGATATAATACAATGGAATATACGTGAGAGAGCAATAGGCTTCTCACTGTGTGTTAGCTCCAACCTCTCTCTCTGACTTTTATCATGGTATCAGAGCCATGAATGGGCTCTATGGAGGTTGGCATTGGTGGAGCAGATCCTGAAGCTTGAAGAAAAAATATGTTCCTTGAAGAAGCAGGCTGCCATTGAACTCATGTGAAAGGTATGCACTTCAGTTTGAGTCTCTGGAACTATCAAAGCTTGTTGGGGGGCATTCCAAGGCCTCTTTGAGCACTATAGTGCTGCTCATGACCATCGCCATCATCAAAAACAAGAAGAAGAAGCTACTAGCCTGGACAACGTGTTTGCGCCTGCTAAGGTAGCCCTCCTTCCTACCTACAAATCAGAGATTAAGAGCTTGCTGGAGTGCTCTATTGCTTGTGCACACACCTTTAGAAGGTATTGAAGGCATCTAGTCAGCAAATGCTTTATGTTGAGCTCATCATTGGGCTGTATGAACAGTTTTACAGAGTGAGAATGAGATCAAAACTATTGTACATTGACTGGATAGCATGTACTCAGTCATGCTTGACACACTGAAGCTCTTTGACATGTACTTTGGCTACAAGTGAAGCTTGGCCATACACTGAAAGTCATATGTATTGGTTTGAATGTCTTGGAGTTGAAGATTACTGATCAAATGCACTCAGATTTGAAGCATTTTACTTGGCTAAAAACTATCAAATTTGTGTGCTGCACATATCTCTTGACTCTTGAAGAGAACTAGATGACTCTAGTTAGCTCCAAGAACCTGATGACTTGAGTTTTGTTTGTCAAATGCATTGAGCAATGAGAAGGGAGTTGATGCAAATGTCTGGAGCTGAAGAAAATGGTTTGACATGGTCTTGAATGTCAATGAACAGTAAATGCTTTATATGTCACTACATTTCGGAACATAGGATAATCTTGGATACTGTTAGGTTCATGTATTGACTCCCATGTATGGTGGCATATGCATGTGACACTGTGAGGAGTTTTGTGGACTGAAATACATTGTGATTGGATGGTCTTAGCTGACTGGAATTTGTAGGTAGAATATTCTGCACTTGTACTTGTAGTACATGATGTACTTAGTGTCAGATTGACATGTATGGAACCCCGTATGCAGAAATAGATCTCTGAATTGCTGTGAGTGTTCTTGGGGCGGGTACCCTCTGTGTAAGAGAAGCTATTGTTTACTGTTATTTTAGCCTAGAGACTGTTTGTCTATACATAAGCAAGGTGCCCAAACACATCTAGTTTTGCATTGAATGCAGTCCGTACGTGTAGGCTGCAATACCTAGGTGATTGCCAAGTGCCAGGAGGTGTATATATCACTGTTTTTTAGGCTGAAATACTGACTGTCTGAGCACATAGAGTGCTGAAAACTGTCATAAACAGTTGTAGGGGCTAAAACTAAATTGTCAGGAAGATTTTTGGCTTGTAGGTAGTCAGGCAGAACATACGACATGGCAAATGCTGACAGGACAAACAATATTATCCAGATTGTGGGGGAGAAATTGGAAAGCCATAATTATGCCATATGGAAGTTTCGCATGGAGAACTTCTTAATTGGGAAAGGATATTGGGAGTTAGTGACTAGAGTAGAAGCCGAAGCTGAGCTCCCAGAGAGACCTACAGCTGATCAAAGACGACTACACCGAGCTTGGACAGAAAGAGCTTGCATGGTGTTGCATTGGCTGTCTCTATGTATATTAGGTGCCATGGTAATGCAGATAATGAATTGCAGCTCTCCTAAGGATGCATGGGACATTTTAATCAGGTACTATGGCAGCACTACAAGTGCCAGGAAGATACAGTTAAAGCAAAAATTTAACAGTATGGAGAGAAAGAGCAGGTCTATACAGGGCTATGTGATAGAGATCAAGACCGGCATTTGTTGGTACTCAGTTTGAAGATAAAGATATGGCTGTTGTGACTCTGAATGGATTGGGTCTAGAGTACAAGTCTTTCGAATATTTTGTGTTTGTGCGGGCTGAAATGCTTGATTTCAATGAATTGGTTGCATTGCTCATCCATGAGGAGGTTAAACTTGGCTTGGTTACAGGGTCAAGCAGTTCCAAAAGCAAGGATGCAGTCTTTTATTCCAATCAACGTGGCCATGGCAGCCGTGGTAGAGGCTATGGTTCTGGCAGAGGAGGCCATCAAAATGCATCCAAGGGCAATAACAACCAGCAGGTACCGAATGCAAGAGGTGGTGGAAACTTTAGAGGCAGAGGGAGATCTAGCCCTAAGGGCAGAGGCTCCTGGCAATAGTAGCGCCTATCTGACAATCCAAATAAGGATAAGGATTTTCATTACTGCGGGAAGTATGGTCATATTGCCAAGGACTGTTGGAAGAAGCAAGGCAATCAGAAGGGCAAACAACATGGACATTTTGCTATGTCTAGCCAGATAGATGACACTTTAGGAGATAGATTATTTGCTATACAGTATGTGAAAGATAGGGTTGCTGAAAAATCCACTGATGATGCAGTATGGTACATTGATTTAGGGGCATCGAACCACATGACCCCTCACGGTGATTGGTTTACTGACATGGTAGCTGAAAGACATGGCTATGTATGCATAGGTGATGACACGTAGCATAGCATTGAGCATAAAGGCAAAGTGCCTCTTATGGTTCATGATGGCAGAGAGAAAAATTTGCATGATGTACTGCATGTCCCATCGATAACGAAGAACTTACGGTCTATCGGTCGGAGCAGAACTTGCAGGTTAGGTTCAATAAGCATGGTTGCTTTATTGAAGAGTTTGGAAATGGATGCAAGTTGATTGCTCGTGGTTACAGGAATGACAGAATGTTTACTCTTGATGCCACTATGCTAGAGTTGAATTCAGCTATGTTTGCTCATGGCATAAGAGAGTAGGACATGTGAATTTGCAAAGGATGCAAATTATGCAGAAAAAACAGCTTGTTACAGGTTTACCCAAGTTCCAATACATAGACATTGGTCATGTATGCGATGCTTGCTAGTTTGGTAAGCAGTCGAGGTTGCCATTTGTCAGGCATGTAAGGTAGAGTACACGTCTATTGTAGTTAGTGCACTTTGATGTCTGGGGGCCAACCCATAATGCATCTATGGGAGGCTCGAAGTACTATGTGACATTTACTGATGATTACAGTTTGCTATACTTGGGTGTATATTCTACGTACACTACAGAAAAGGATGAGGTGTTTGTTGTTTTTCAACAGTTTAAAAAGTAGGTTGAAAATGAATTTGATTGTTATATCTCTTGCTTGAGATCAGATAGCGGTATAGTCACATGAAAGTCTTCGGCTGTCTTGCTTATGTGCACATCCCAGATGAGAAAAGGAAGAAGCTGGATCCAAAAGCGCATAAGTGTGTTTTCATTGGATATTCGTAGGAGAAGAAGGCATACAATGTTATGATCCCTCTACCAGGGAGATTTTGGTGAGTAGGGATGTTATCTTCGATGAGATGGCCTCTTGGTATGTATCACCGGTTGCAGTGCCATTGGATACGCCTTCTACTCATGTATCTACAGCTGATTTGCAAGAGAGTGCTGCTATGACAGGTCCTAGGCTCACCGTCCACTGACACCACTATGTCAGTGAGGGGGAGACATGATGTAGTGGACATCAAAGGAAAAGGAAAAGTTATTGATGATATATCTGGTGCAATGACACCTTGTAGGATGACTTCAAGCTATGACTCAACTGATAGTCTAGACAGTGAACTTGGTATTCCGACTATGTATATACCTAGTACTAGGCAGAACAGGTACATTCTGCCTCATGAGAGAGGGTAATCGAGCAGTGCACCACAGCGTAGATGCTTGCAGAGGGTCAGATATCCTATTGACAAGTTGATGTACAGTGGCTACTCTGCAAAGCATTATGCTTACAAGACAAAAGTGATGGAGATCAAAGAACCATGTACATATGCTGAAGTAGTAAAATATGAGAACTGGTGTGTAGCTATGGATGAAGAAATGAATGCCTTGGTTGAAAATAAAACATGGGATCTTGTGCCACTACCTGAAGAGAAAAAGACCATTGGCTGCAAATGGGTCTACAAAATCAAATGCAAGTCGGATGCAGTGTGGAAAGGTACAAAGCCAAGCTGGTTGCTAAGGGGTATGCCCAACAATATGGACTTGATTATGAGGAAACATTCAACTCTATTGCCAAGATGGAAACCATATGGATTGTGATTTCTTTGGCTGCTACTAGAGGCTGGAAATTGCAGCAGATGAACGTGAAGAATGCATTTCTCAATGGTGACTTGGCAGAGGATGTCTATATGGATCAGCCGGAGGGGTATGTACACCCTAATTTTCAGCACTATGTATGCATGCTCAAAAAATCATTGTACGGGCTGAAGCAGACTTAAAGAGCATGGCATGCAAGGATCAGTAACTACATGCAGAGCTTGGGATTTGCTGTTGGTAGGGCTGATCACAGCCTATTTACGAAAAAAATGACAATGGCTTGGTAGTACTGGTCATATATGTTGATGATTTGATAATCACTGGTGATGATGACTTGGGTATACAGCATGTAATGAAGATGCTGAAAACTGAATTTGACATGAAAGACTTAGGTGATTTGAAGTATTTCTTGAGCATTTGAGGTGGTTACAACTGAAAATGGTTTATGGTTGATGTAGAAGCACTATGCCATGGAAATGTTGAAGAAATATGGCATGGTTGAATCCAAACCACTAGATACACCTATTGATCAGAATGTAAAGTTAGACATGAGCACTGGGGCTGAAGTTGAGGATGTGACTATGTACAGGAAGATGGTTGGCAGTCTGATTTACTTGACCATCACTAGGCCTGATTTGAGCTATGTTGTAGGGCTCATAAGCCAGTTTATGCAAAAGCCTCGGAAGCTGCACTTGGATGCGGTTAGACACATTATGAGATATGTTAAGTCCACTGTAGATTATGGGCTATTCTATGTGAGAGATAAGCCCTTGAAACTGGTTGGATACACAGATGCAGATTGGGTAGGATGCTCATATGACCGTAGATCTATGAGTGGCTATGATTTTGGGTTTGGAAGTGGAATGATTAGCTGGAGCAGCAAGAAGCAGCCTACGGTTGCTTTATCAAGTACTGAGGCAGAGTAGAGGGGTGCTGCATTGGCAGCATGTGAGATTGCATGGTTACTCAAGCTTATGGTTGATTTGGATATATAGGTAGATGCTCCAGTGACTCTGCTATGTGACAATCTTAGTAGTGTACTCCTGGCCATGAATCCAGTATACCATGCCAGGACAAAACACATTGATATACACTACCACTTCATCAAAGAGATGGTTATTGTAGGAAGAGTTGATCTCATGCATGTGAAGACTGATGAACATGTTGTGGATATCTTTACCAAGTCTTTGGGTAAAGATAAGTTCAGTGTTTTTAAATAGCTGCTTGGTGTACAGATGTTGTCTTGAGCTTGAGGGGGAGTGTTAGACTTCAAGCTCATCTTTCTATCTTTGGTAAGACTATACCCGACACTTGAGTTGTCCAGCTGTACTACATGATGTAGACATTAAATAAGTCAATGCTTAGGACTTGGTTGTTTGGTGTGAATGGTCCTTGAGACCTTAGGTTGTAAATAGTCATTTGAGTTATGGGTAAAAGATATAATACAATGGAATATACATGAGAGAGCAATAGGCTTCTCACTGTGTGTTAGCTCCAACCTCTCTCTTTGACTTTTATCATGGGTGACTTGGCTTGTTGGTTGGAATCACCCCCTTCCACCAAGATTCACAATGTTTTTCATGTGAGTGAACTCAAACCCTTCATTGGATCATCAGTGAATTACTTAGAAGAGCTCGCTTCTATGGATGAAGAGGGTATCATCCAATACATTCTAGAGACAGTCATAGGTCAAAGGGAAAAGAAGTTGCACTCAAGATCAATCATGGGATACTTGATCAAATGGCAAGGATTGCCCCTTAAGAGGCCTCTTGGCGACGAGCTTCAATCATGGAAGAGTTCCCTCATCTTATGGATGCTAACTTGGCTAAAATGTAGTCAATGGGTAGCCTGTAGTTCAAAAAACTCTCTATTTTCAACCAGATTTGATTCTCAATTATAAACATAATTTAATGACACATATGAGCTAAAAGTACTTGAAGTAAGCTCCGTTTCTATGTGTCAAACATCCCAATCGGAATTACCTATCAAAAGTTATTGCAGATTTACTACAGCATGGTCCTATAGAAGACAACAGGTTGTCCACTACTGCAGCACTCCATTCCTCATTGAATACGGGTCAAAATTTGATTTTTCTTATTCCCCAATCATGCCCATACATCATGCTGTATCCATGACCCAACATAAATACCTAACCCCCACATGATTTATTGAATAACCTCTTGTAATCATGCAACATGAATAGTACTCTGGACTGCCCTGCCATGTTTTGTAATAAGTGCCCATTTTGTTTTTGAGGGAAAAAATCTTTGGGTGGGGATGGAATGTAAGAGACGGGGAATATAGAGGGAAATAAAGGAATAAATAATGGAGGAAAAATACCTGCTATATTCGCGAGTATATAAGATGTAAGGGACTAGACATTTTTTTATCATTAGATTATAACAAGTCTCCTTTATCTTTTCTCTCCCTCTCCAGCTTTCATGACTTCCTTCCTTCCTTTTCTATCTTTTTCTCTCTTCTTCTAGTATTTCTCTCTCCTCATTACTCTCTTTCTCTCTCTCTGCTTCCCTTCTCTTTCTTCTATAGTTTTCTCTCTCCTCTGTCTCTCTCTCCAGTCTCAGCATGATTTTCTATGTTTGTTGCTATGCCTACAAGTACATCCTTCTGTCTTTCCAAAATAACCTCATGTCTTTTCTTATGCCTTGTCTCATGCTTGCATAGAGTATCATTAAGAGCACAGAGGCTTCCCATTTTATGAGGATACTCCTCGTAATCCATTTCAGGGTTGTTTTCAGTCCTTGGTTCTCGTGCATCCTTGATTTGTTGCTGAACATCTTCATTGGCCTTGGTTTCTTCCTTGTTCCCCGCTATGGTTAAGTGCAGTCGTGTTAGACCACATGTCACTGTTTTACCCATAACTTGAGCTAGGAAGCTTTGATTGACCTATCTAACTGAGCATAAGTATGCGCTCCTAGGTTTTATACAAAAAATTCTATAATAGAAAAAGTACTGCTATACTGTGCAGTCTAGCACCCTGTCTACACTTGTAGGAGGCCTGTTTTGACCTGTAAGTATCTTGTAGGGTCAAAATAGAGCTCCAAAACTGATCAATGCCCTTAGTAGGACCTTTGAGCACTCTATAAGACCTACAAGGTAGTTCTTGGGAGTAGGTATACTTCTTTAAATACAAGCAAATTGCTTAGAACACCTTGTGGGGGTCAAGAAAGGGGTTGCAAGGGATCAACTTGTCAATGCCTGACTGAAAGGTCATCCCACTTGGCATAATGCATTGCCCAATCATCCAAATTCACTGTTTGCAACCTTATTCCAAAACTGAGCATATCATAAGCATCTCTTAGCATAATTCCCCATGCATAGGCATCTCCCATACATTCCAAGCATTGTATTAACTACCATTGACTGCATATGTATTCTCATGTCTGCAAATACATCCTCAGTAGTATTTTTCCATACATTTGCAGCCAAGAATGTATCCATACATCAGCAAATACATCTCATACATTAATGCCAAGTCAATATCTTAGTTCTTCAAGAGGGTACCTGTATCTTGCAAGCAAACTTTGGGCTTTGGATCACCGGAAGGTGGACAAAGTTCCCCCCGGACTGAGTTGTGCACCCTTTCAGGGTCTTTGATGGCAAGGGGGGTCAACCCTCTTTTGTCTTGCCACCTCACCTGGCATTGGGCTCTTCCTCACCCGGTATATACATGGCATACATTTATTAGTTAAACACCCAGCATGAGATGCATTTGGAAGTAGGAATTGAACCTTTTCATGAAAAGCATGGAATGGAATTTTGGGATCAAGGGTAGGGGCTTACTAAGCAGTGACTCACTGTTAACTTACCCTTATACAATGGATTTTTTAATGATTTATGTGGCTTAGTCAAGAAACAACAACTCAATTGGTTAAGGTAAGCAGAAGCAATAATCCTCAATGAGCTTCAGCATGAATTTACCCATTCTAATGAAAGGAGAGTGAAGCAAAGCGACTATTACAAATTGGATATCAGACAAGCACCAAATCTCCTAATGCCTACTTGAGCTCTTGCATTCTCTCAAGAAATTGGTTATGGCTTAGTAAGAGGATGAATTTGACAGAATAAGAGTTCAAGAACCAAGTGCTTTATGATACTTGATGAAAATGGCAATCAAACAATGATTCAACCCTTATTGAGTGCTCGAAGATGCTCCATTATACTCCAATAAACTCCATGGTTGCAATGCTCAGCCAAAAGAGGAATCCTTGAGCTTGAAGAAGAAAAGTTCTTCAATTGGAATGGAAGGATTGAGTTCTCAATAGCTCATAGCTTGCATAGGTGGGCATAGAAGGGAGATCTTCCATAAATGTACCCCATAATCCCTTCCAAGCATCAAAGGCTCTTCCCAATGATGGATTAGTATCAAAATTGATGCATTGACTGCATCATGTGGCTCACTCCATGGCTGTAAGAACTATTAAAGTAGAAGTTTCAGGACCATTGAGTACTCTTCCTAGCTCTGTTGTACTCAGAGATGAAATAGCTGAACCAATTTGGTGTTTAGAAGCTAAGAAAAACTGTATCCCAGAAGTATGGCTTCCACATCTCAAGATCCTATAAATGTTGATTTGAGTTCTCAAATAACTCAACCAATTTGGTCTTTAGGAGCTGGGAGAAAACTCAATCAAATTGGTCTTTAGAAACTTAAAGATGTATCTCCATGTTAGGAAGTTCACTCTGATCCAATATCTCTTGTGGATCAGCTGCTCTTTACCAGTGACAAAGTTGCCCCAAGTTTGTTGACTAACCTCACTGATTCTACAAGTAATTTTGGCATGGAGAGTCATGTTTTCCCAATGACTTAGCTGTTCTGCTAGCAAGAAAGTTGGCTGACTACATTGCATCAAAGAATCAACTAGCAAAACTCGACTTGTTTGATAATGAACTCTAGGATGCAATGGTAGTAGTTGTGTGTGATGCCCTCTTTAAGGGTCATGAAGGGCGTTTGGAGCTTGACATGTCTAAAACTGATATAGGGAGGATAGGAGCATGTGCTGCAGCACAAGCTATGGCTATAAAGCCAAGCTTCAAGCTTAGTCTTGGGGACCTTGGAGGATAATGATGAAGAAGACGACTCTAGCCATTTTATACCTCACTTGCAAGCTTCTTTGCTCGGAGGCCCTCTAGAGAAAGGCGCAATGATGAGACCGCAATTGCTTCTTCTAAATCTAGAAGTGACTCAATTTTTGCATCTCAGAAATGGAAATGGTTTGCAGCAGGTACCTCGAGATTTGCATATGCAAATTTCATCCTTATCTCATTTGATGGCAAGGTTCGCATGGACAAGTGCTATTCTGCTGGTTTATGGATGTTGTGTTGATTGCTAAGACATGGAAAAATTTTCACCTTCTATTTTTGTGATCGCTTGTTAGTAATGGAGAAGATCATCGTTGTTGTTTGCCTTGGCCTCCATCGAGCTTTGCTGCAACAAAGGAGTACAGTGGAAGGTCGACCTATCCTTTGCTTCAAATCTCTAGTGTGTGGAGCAAACTTTGGCTCATACAAAACATGATCTTGTAGTGTCAAATGAGACTACAAAACGGAAAGCTATGTCAACTAGCAACAAGAGAGCTGTAACTATAGAAATTAAAAAAAGTAAACTTCATGGCATGGAGCAGTGTGATGTTTTTGAAACTGAGCTAGTAGCTATTATGACAAAAAATCATGACCGAAATTTGTTCAAGTATGATAACTGAAATTTATCTGCAGATGCTTCTCCTTCTTTTGGAGTGGAGAAGGCTACAAACAACCATAGCTCAAGAATTGGAGGAAACTTCATGGCGCCTCATGAGTATGAAAAGAAAATTTTATGCTTCAGATGCATCTGGTGTTCCATGTAGTGAGAAGTCGGAGAGCTCACTACTTCTTGTTAGCATGCAATCAAGAGCTCACCACTTCAATTTTGACTTGGGAAAGTCAGACTATAAGGAGGATATCCCTTTAGTTTCTATGGAAGATCACCTAGATGTAAACTATTCACAGGTAAACATCAGTTTTGGGAAACAACAGGCAAATGAAGAAGCAAAAAAAAAAAAAAAAAAAAAAAACTACGGTGACACAAGCAATGCAGATGGGATCCTATATAGATTCACCCAATAGAAAGGAACTCGTGGATTTTGTCTCCAAGTTGAATAGAGTGCAACAAGATTTGCCTCACTCTGATAGAGAAGACTCTGATTTGGAACATAGTCATACATTGAAGCTGGATTTTGCTCGAACACTTTGAGTCGCCACATGGTGAGGAGAAACAAGGCACCAGTTACTCGGTCGAGGTAGGAAATTGCAACATCTAGCAAGTTTTGCCAGCCTTTGGGACTTCCTGTTAGCATATCAAGCTCATACTATTCTCCTGTTAATATGTATGACCGACATTAGTTGTGTCCAGCTGTATCAGCAAAGTGTGGGACATTAAATAAGTCGGTGGTCTTAGACCCAGTGTGAATGGTCCTACGGACCTTAGTACTATTGTATACACTTACTCTATGTGTGTGGTTAAGTGAGAATGAATGTATAAAGAAGAAGAGAGCATGCTTGCTCCTTACTCTCTCTCTGCCTCTCTCAATCTCAACATGGTATCAGCCATGCTAGGCGGGCTCTCTAAAGCAAGAGGAAGTCAAGAAGACTTGCAGGAGTTGAAGATCAAGACTTCTCAAGACCAAATAGGCTACCATTGTTTCTCCAAGGTATGCATTTATTCAAGTGAGACTCTATGCTTCATGGCAGTGGTGAAGACTTGTTTGGGAGTCTTTGGGAGCATCCTTGAGCACATTTGAGTGCTCATCATCATCATTTTCATCAACATTGGTTGCTGGTCCAGGATCTGAAAACAGCATGACTGCGCATGTTTGTGTTGATGCCTTCATGGTCTGCAAATCATCATCTCCATCATCCATAGACTGACACACAGCTTATCTATGCTCTTTGGAAGGTCATTGAAGTTCTGGATATGTCAGTACTTGATCATGGACTCATTAATGAGCTTGAAGGACTGTTCACAGATCCGGAATAAATAATGGACTGTTGTATACAAGTAACATACAACATGTATGCATCTCTAACATGAGACAGGAGCATTCAAACATGCTCAGAAGCATCATTGAAGCACAGGTATATGCCAGGAAGACATATAGACTGTCATGCATTGGAGCTGGAATTCTTTGAGATCTGTGAGTTTATGACAGGCTAAAAACTGTCATAAACTATCATCAATATATACTCATTGGCCTTGAAGAAGTACATGCCTTTTGTTACCTACAGGGAGTTGTATGGTATGGGATATGACTATTGAATGCTATAAGCATTGATATGAGCATTGAAATCTCTTAAAAATTGAAGTCTGAATCTGGAAACAAATGTATTCACAGGGTATTGGTTGGTCATAAACAGTGAATGCATTATATGACATTGCCTCTTACAGATAGAGTGTCTGCGGATGCTTGTTTGGTCATGTATTGACCTATACACACAGTGGCATATGTATTGATGCCAGGAGGCATATTTCACAGTGGATTCCGTGCCACGGTGGATTCCGTGAGGTTTTACGGTGGATTATTCCGTAAACTTTGATGACCGGGGCTCATACACAAAGTGGATTCTTTGTGCGAGAAGTTGATGGGGACGCCTATACTTTTCGGGCGTTTCATTAATTTAGTGTGTACATGGGTGATTCCATAGCGGGTGATTCCGCAAAATGCATATTAAATTAATAAACGTTTATGAGTTTAGAGTGCGCACTCGTAATAAATTAAGGTTAGGATTGATTTCTAACCAGTTGATTTATTTATGTAGCTGAAGACTGCTAGGTATTCACTTTTGTCTGTTTAATTGTATTATTTTACTAACGATTGTGAATGCTTCAGTTGATGTGTAGAGATAGTAGCAGTGGCGGAGGAAAGCATTGGAGGATAGCGAGTATTCAATTTATCATTTATATTTTGATGGGCGCATACCTTTGGCATGGCGCCTATATTTTGTTGCTCCTATTTATTGAGGTGTTGGATATTTATTATTATTTTGTATGCGCATGGGCGCACGATTATGTTATTTGTACTTGGACATTGTATTGGGTATGCCAGACTCTTTGGGCACCGCCCGTTAGCTTTATTCCTATTTTATGCTAAAGCAAACTCAAAAGCTAAAAGCTTGCTATTTTGTAATTTGGGCTATTATTTGAGCTTGAAGATGATTAATACATAAAATACATGCTTTGTGGAGCGCTCACACAAGGCATGGGGGGAGATTGCACCCAATTGGTCTCTTGTTCATGTCGTTCATGCTTTTTACATTGAATTTTGTGCAAAAAGTAGAGTTCTATTGTACTTGGGGACCTTTCGGCATTCACTACGCGAGCGTATAGCAACCGATCTGCGCACCAGTGGTATCAGAGCGAAGCTGAGATCAAGAGCTTCCAATCGCTACCCATCTTGGCGGAGCTCCTGGAATGATCGGGCTCTACGATCAATCTCGTCACGAACGATCGATACGGGTGGATTCCTGGCGATCAAGAACCCCTATTTCCATAATCAGACTGCGAAGGACCGGCCTGCAGAGACGGAGGACCACTTCTACATTCTCTTCTTCAAGTCGTCAAGAACAGAGGTAAGCCATATTCTTTACCAAGCTTTAAAGCTTCAATCTTTAAGTTACAAAGCTTAGTATTAAGCTTTAATAAGCTTAATATTCTAAATCTCATCTCGGGCAGCGTCAATATGTACTCGCCGAGATCGAACGCATCGACAGCATGCCGTGATACCTCAAAATCGAATTGGGCTTATTAAGCCTTAAGCTACACTACTAAGCTAAGTCATTTAAGCCACAGGTCACACCAGAGCAATCAAATTCTGCAAGTTCTTTCCAGTCAAGTTCTGCAAGTCAGATAAAGCAACAAAGTTTTGCAAGTCCTGGAACTCTGCAAGTCACATAAGTCTGCAACTCTGAAAGTCAGACAAGACAACTGGACTCAAAACTGACTTCTGTTCAAAACTCATAGAAGGACTGTTCCTGCGCAGAAACTCCAAACTGCAAAGTTGTTTATTGGAAGGTACTCTACGCCTACGCAGGTTTGCTGAAGCATTTTTAGCATACGAAGAAGGATAAAACGTAGATTTTTCAAAGATTGTGAAAGCCACACCCAAAAATATATAAGCCTTGTATTCCAGAACTTGAGCTACGCTCATCCCGCTAACTTGATTTTGAGAGTGAGAGGTCTTTTGAGTTTTGCAGGATGACGGAACCACATATGGATGATTTAATGGCTGAAGGCGACCTACCTGAACCTACAATGGAGCAAAAACTGGATTTAATTATGATGCAGTTGGATGAAGAACGACGAGCTAGGCAAGCATTGTAAGTTCAATTGGCAAATTTACAAAGATCGACTACCGACAAAGAGGAACCTCAATCTGGAGATCTTATTCGACGTACCATCGACGCGACTCTCGAAGCTCAAACCATCTGCAAGGAATCAAAGATAAGTAAAAGAAATTTCAAATTCCGTACTTTCAATGGCACTTGAGAGGGCAAAACTGTTCTTGCATTCATTAGTCAGTTTGACGACTACTTTCATGAGAAAACCTATGCAGAAAAAGATAAAATCAAGTGTGTCACTAATCATTTAGTGGATAGAGCATCTCTTTGGTGGACTGTGGTATGCAAGAGTATAGATTGTCCCACTACCTGGGAGAATTTCAAGAAGAAGTTTATGCAGAATTTCCTTCCTCCCCAATTTGGAATGCACTACTCCAGTTACGCATACTTGAAGACGTACATGAAGCGACACACAAGCGCAAGTATATGTCTGGACTCCTTGGGCATTACTATGCTGAAGTTAATATGTTCAAGCCTGCAACTCTAGAAGATGCAATTTCATTAGCTCATGACACTGAAGACAAGCTGCGAGGTGGAGACAGACGTCCACAGCAATTCCAAGCCAATGGTAACCATGGGTCTAAGCAATTCAACTCAAATTTTAGAAGATTTAATCAAGGTCGTTTCTCTTCATCATCTTTCCTTAAGAATTGGGCAAAACCACCTGCTTTACCATCCAATACCAACCAAAACCCCAAGCCTATTCCACAGCCAAATCCTAATATCCCTAGACTTCCCGCCATTGCAAACAATGTAACCAAAGCCACAAGCCTATAGTCTGTTATAAATGCCACCAGCCTGGACATCTAGCAGTAAATTACCATTCAAAGAAGCCGACTGTCCATATCAACTACCTTGGAGGCATATTTCACGGTGGATTCCGTGAGGTTTTACGGCGGATTCCGTAAACTTTGATGACCGGGGCTCATACACAAAGTGGATTCTTTGTGCGAGAAGTTGATGGGGACGCCTGTCCTTTTCGAGTGTGTCATTAATTTAGTGTGTACATGGGTGATTCCATAGCGGGTGATTCTGCAAAATGCATATTAAATTAATAAACATTTATGAGTTTAGAGTGCACACTCGTAATAAATTAAGATTAGGATTGATTTCTAACCAGTTGATTTATTTATGTAGCTGAAGACTGCTAGGTATTCACTTTTTTCGATTTAATTGTATTATTTTACTAACGATTGTGAATGCTTCAGTTGATGTGTAGAGATAGCAGCAGTGGCAGAGGAAAGCATTGGAGGATAGCGAGTATTCGATTTATCATTTATATTTTGATAGGCGCATACCTTTGGCATGGCGCCTATATTTTGTCGCGCCTATTTATTGAGGCGTTGGATATTTATTATTATTTTGTATGCGCATGGGCGCACGATTATGTTATTTGTACTTGGACATTGTATTGGGTATGCCAGACTCTTTGGGCACC